>NC_059121.1:23871028-26271028 GCF_020740685.1 Jaculus jaculus
AATTATTCTAAGTACAGTTCTTTTCAAATACTTTTTGGTCTTCACATTAAATATATAAATGGTTTGCACATTGTCACATTGTTAGAGTATTCTGGTTTTGACTGGCTTGTACACTTACTGGTCAGTTTTGTACCATCATGTGTCCTTGTGTTACTAATTACTGACATTTTCCCTCAACTTGAAGAAATACCTTTGGTATTTCTTTTTTTTTGTTTTTTTTTTTTTTCGGTTTTTCGAGGTAGGGTCTCACTCTGGCTCAGGCTGACCTGGAATTCATTATGTAGTCTCAGGGTGGCCTCGAACTCTCGGAGATCCTCCTACCTCTGCCTCCCGAGTGCTGGGATTAAAGGCGTGTGCCACCACGCCTGGCTACCTTTGGTATTTCTTGTAAGGAAATCTGGTGGCCATAAACTCCCTACACTTTCATATGTCTGGGAAAATCTTAATCTCTCCTTTTCTGAAGGGTAGTTGTTTTTTTTTTTTTTTTTTCCCTAGCAACTATTCTTGGTTGAGAGGTTTTTTTAAAATAAAATTATTTATTTATTTGAGAGGAAGAGAGAGAATGGGCTCACCAGGACCTCCAGCCACTGCAAACGAACTCCAGATGCATGCATCCCCCTGTGCATCTGGCTCAGGTGAGTCCTGGGGAATCGAACCTGGGTCCTTTGGCTTTACAGGCAAATGCCCTAACCGCTAGACGATCTCTCCAGCCCCAAGTTGAAAGGTTTTTAACTTCAGCACTTTGGATATATCAACCCATGCTTTCCTAGGCCACAATGTTTCCGCTGAAAAATTTGCTAGGATAGCATTACATCTCCTTTGTATTGGATATGTTTCTTTTCCTTAGCTGCTTTCAGAGTCCTCTTTTTATCTTTCATTTTTGGCAGATTACCTCTGCTTTTTCCTCATGGGAAAACTGAGAAATTCAAGATCAAGCATGAGGACCTGCGTTCGGATCCCCGGTACCCACGTAAAATGCCAGCCGTGGTGTGCTCATCTGTGATGCCAGCCCTGCGGAGGCCTGGCCTGGGGGCTTGCTAGCCAGCTTGCCCACTAGGATCAGTAAGCGCTATTTCTCATCAGAAATGCTATCTCAAAGAATAAGGTGGGAAGTGAACGAGGAAGACGTCCAACACTGACCTGTGGCCTCTACCTACACACACACACATACACCAACATGTGCATCCACACACATATGCACATATGTGAGCTGTTGCAGACAGCTTCATGTTCGCTGAGATGAACTTCCAGACCAGGCACAGTTATGGAGGAAGGGATTTATTGAAGCTTGCAGATCCAGGGGAAGTTCCGTAATGGCGGAAGAAGCTGGCCTGCCTTCACAGGCCCAAACAGAGAGAGAGAAAAGCACAAGCCTAAAAGCCAAAAGCCACACAGCACAGCACACTTCAGGAACTCCAGCCAGACACACTTTGCATATCTTTAGATTGGAATCTCAAGCCGACCACCACACCTGAAGATCCACCCAGTGACACCGCCTCCAGCCAGGTGGCTGCAGATGCAAACTACAAACTGATAAAACACTGAATATATTGGGGGCATCTATTCAAACTGCCACATGTGCACATAGTGCACACACAATGCGATAAATACATAAGTAAATAAATAAAAATACATTGTTACTCTGATAGTAGCTTACTCCCTGAAGTTACACACTTAAAAAAAAATAGCCCGGTATGGTGGTGCATGCCTTTGATCCCAGCACTTGTGAGGCAGAGGTAAGAGGATCACTGTGAGTTTGAGGCCACCCTGAGACTCCATAGCGAATTCCAGGTCAGCCTGGGTTAGAGTGAGACCCTACCTGGAAACCCCCCCCGCAAAAAAAAATAATAATAACTGGGGCTGGAGAAATAGCTCAGCAGCTAAGGCACTTGCCTGCAAAGCCTAATGACAGGAGTTCCATTCCCCAGTGTCCAGATAAAGTCAGATGCATAAGGCCACACTTGCAATCTGGAGTTCAGTGCAGTGGCTGGAGGCCCTGGCATGCCCATTCTGTCTGTCTTCTCTCTATCTCTTTCTGTTTGCAAATAAATCAGTAAATATTTTTTAAATGTTCAAAAAACTAACTCATGAGCTACGGATGCTGGAGAAGCAATTCGGTTGACAGAGTAGTGACCGAGCACGCACCGAGCCCTGGGTTTCGGCCTTAGCATGACATAAACCAGCGCATGTCCGTAACCCCAGCTCTTGGGAGCTGGTGGCAAGAGGATTAGAAACTCAAGGTCATCCTTGAATAAATGGAGTTTGAGGTCAGCCTTCAATATTTAAAACCCTGTCTTAATTAAAAAAAAAAAGAAGAAGAAGAAGAAGAAAGGAAAAGAAACAAATGAAACAATATGCAAACGTCCTTCTATGCTCTTTCTGTGATTAATCTTTTTTTTTTTTTGTGCCCTGATATTAAAGATCTCTAAAAGTGCTAGAGTCATCACAGAGACAGCCACGTGGGGAGCCATTCTCCCCACTTGAGGACAGGATAGTCGATGGCTGCGCAACCTCCCACAGCCACTGGCAAGGAGAATGTGGCCTTCAACTTCACTCCTGTCCATGCGCTCCACACCAGCTCCTAGCATGCTAAACCAGCGCGGGCCCTCTTTAAGGCGGGGATGGAGAGGCCACTGAGGAAACATCAAAGAGCAAATGCCCTTCTCCAACCGCTTATCCCCGGGAAATGTTTAGCCACAACAGAGAATGGAGCTTACAAACTCAAAAGCTCAATAGGTTTATGGGAAAAATAATTTGGAAATTTGTTGTTTTTTTTAATGTATTAATCACTCTGTCAAATAACACTAAGGACTGTTTTCAATTCAATAATGTTCTAAGTTTTGTCACTTGTGTGGGATGGTTTGGGGGAAAACTAATGAAGCATGTATAGCTATCCATTTTGTGAGATCCAGTCTTAAATTTAAAATGTGCACAGACAATAAGAAAGAATAAAATTTCTGTGTGCATTGGTCTGTAGTGAATCTGATTAAACACTACCAAAATCTTATTATGGCACAGAGACAACTAACATTGCTTTTAAAATTGTGGGCGTGGCCTACTTCTACTGTTAAGGAACTGGAATTCTTTTCCCTGGATGCCCAGACCATCCTTTCTTCTTTTCCTTAACCTATTTCCAAGACATTAAAATTAAGATTTAGCTTGTGGAGAAGGCTGGCATGATAGAAGGTAAGAGAGTTGACAAATGCTAAATAAATGTATGAAAATGTCATTCTACTTTACAGATTTAACATATGTGAATTATTATGAGAATAAACTGAATTATGTTTACTGCTCAAATTTATAAAAGGTTTAGTTTCACAAGAGCATAACAGACACACCACGAGGCATAGACTAAATTCTATGTAGGTTTTAAAACAAATAATTGATTATTATGGCTCTGTTCTAGATTGAATTGTTTTCCCTTTCCCCAAAACTCATAGGTTGAGGCCCTGACTCCCAACATGGTATGACTACATTTAAAGAAAAGGCCATTAAGAAGGTAATTAAGGGGGGCTGGGGGGGGGGCGCAATGGTGAAGATGCTTGCCTGAAATACCTAACAGTCGGGATTCAATTCCCCAGTACGCACATAAAGCCAGACACACAAAGTGGCTCGTGCATCTGGAGTTCATTGGCAGTAGTGAGTCATAAAGTTGGGTCCTAATCCAATGGGACTTGAGTCATTATAATAAGAGAGAGATCTTTAGAGTGAGTGCATGTCCCCAGAGAAAAAGCCACTAGGGATCAAAAACACAAAGACAGAGAAGGGGAAAGGGGGAAGCGGGATGCATCAAAGGGTTCGGCCTCACCAAAACCCAACCCTGCTGATATCTTATTCATGGACTTCTATTATCCAGAACTGGGAGAAAATTAATTTCTATTGTACCAGCTAATCTGTGGAATTTCTTTTTATGATGGTCCTCACTAATATGGGCTCATTTCCCTTTTTATCACAATGCAATTTGACTACCTAATGTGTGACATTTCACTTGTGTAAGTAAGAGAGAGGAGAGAGAAGGAAGACAGCCGCCTCTGTGACCCCTGCTCTAGTCTCTTGCACGTTTATTCCTCCCTGATATCTAACGGTAATTTTGTGGACCACCTTTGTTCTGCTCCCTTCTCTCTCTCCCTTTTTACTTTTATTTACTTATCTTGAGTTTTTTGAGGTAGGGTCTCGCTCTAGCCCAGGCTGATCTGGAATTCACGATGGAATCTCAGGCTGGCCTTGAACTCACAGTGATCTTCCTACCTCTGCCTCCCGAGTGCTGGGATTAAAGGATGAGCTTTCGGGCTGGAGAAGGGGGCACACACATCTGGAGTTCATTTGCAGTGGCTGGAGGCCCTGACACACCCATTCTCTCTCTATATATATTTGCCTCTTTCTCTCTGTCTGTCACTCTCAAATAAATAAATAAAAATAAACAAAAACTAAAAAAAAAAAAACCAAATAAATAAATAATTAAAAAAAAAAAGAAATGTAATGAGACAACATAAAACAATCCTAGCCCTTAGGAAGCTGAGGCAAAGAGACACAGAGCTCCAGTGTAGGCTTATACCCTTTAGGAAAGCTCATCCTTTTTTTTTTTTTAATTTTTTTTTAAATTTTTGTTCATTTTTTATTTATTTATTTGAGAGTCATAGAGAGAGAAAGAGGCAGATAGAGTTAGAGAGAGAGAGAGAGAATGGGCGCGCCAGGGCCTCCAGCCACTGCAAACGAAATCCAGACGCGTGCACCCCCTTGTGCATCTGGCTAACGTGGCACCTGGGGAACCGAGCCTCAAACCGGGGTCCTTAGGCTTCACAGGCAAGCGCTTAACCGCTACGCCATCTCTCCTGCCCTCATTGCATTTCTTTAAGCTCTGTCTCTTTTCATTTTGTTTCGGCTAGCACTTCCTTATCCCTTCTCTTCATTTTCACTGTTTTCCGATTCTCTACTTTCTCTGTTGCTCTAATGGTAATCACTAATATTAGCATGTCTTGTTTTGCTCATTCCTTTATTATACTAAGATTATTGGAATCTATGGGGAAACTTTTTTTTTTTTTTAATTTAATTTATTAGTTTTCTTTTCAGTAAATACAGGCAGTTTGGTACCATTATTTAGGCTCATCTGTGATCTACCCCCTCCCATTAGACCCTCGGAAACTGTTTTTAAATGGGCTGTCACTCCATTTTCATGGCCGTAAGCTGTGCTTGCCTTCATAATGAGTATTGCGCTCCTGGAATGGAGCTAGAGACTGAAGTCCAGTACCTTGAACTTGCATTAACTTCAATGCAAGTACACGGGATGAGAATTTAGCTACTCAGCTCTACCTATGGTCCAGTGGGGGTGAAATTAGACCACAACCTAGACCAACCCAGTCCAACTTGAACATGGCAAGTACTTCAATTTAAAGAATATGTGTAATTTCCAGGAATAGCTGGTAAGACCCTATTGCTGAATACTCCACATACTTGGGCTTCAAGGCCACTGAGAAATCCTGCTGGAACTGAGCTGATAACCTCCTCCATGTAGACCAGCTGACAGAAAGCTGGAAGAAGCCATTCTGCATGCAGTTCAATGGAAGAAAGAGAAATCGCCAGTGAAGATACTCAACAGTGGACACTGCAAGCCTTATATTTGGCCAGCCAGGCCAAATGAGCCAACGGGTGCAATAGTGGCACATCTGTCATGGTGGAAACCAACTGCCCTCTAATTGGACTGGAGGCCTGCTCCATGGGAGGTGTTGTAGTCCGGTTCATATTGCTGGTAGAAGTCACCCAACTAAGAGCAGCTTCTGGGAAAAAGAGATTTGTTTTGGCTTACAGGCTTGTGGGGAAGCTCCACAAAGGCAGAGGAAAATGATGGCATGAGCAGAGGGTGGATATCACCCCTTGGACAATGTAAGGTAGACAACAGCAATAGGAGAGTGTGCCAAACACTGGCATGGGGAAACTGGCTATAACACCCATAAGCCTACCCCCAACAATACACTGCCTCCAGGAGGCATTAATTCCAAAATCTCCATCAGCTGGGAACCTAGCATCCTGAACACCTACATTTGTGGGGGACACCTGAATCAAACCATGACAGGAGGGAATATATCCCTGATACTAAAAACTTAGAACAGGAGTAGTCATGAGTACTGCAATATCTCTATCACACCTTCCAAAGCTCAGGGTCTATTGCAGAAGAGGTGCTGGAAAGAATGTAAGAGCCAAAGGAAGGGTAGGACTCCTTACAACGTGCTCCTCCAGACACAAAGTGGCCTGGATATCCATGACCTCACGGTGCCTGACACTACCTACACAAGACTCTCATCATAGGAAGAAAAGATCATTACATCAAAATAAAAGAGAGACTGGTTGAGATGGGGAGGGGATATGATGGAAAATGGAGTTTCAAAGGGGAAAGTGGGGGGAGGGAGAGAATTACAATGGGATAATTTTAATAATCATGGCAGTTGTTAATAACAATTTGAAAAGAAAAAAAAAAGAATAAATAATCCAACCAATTGCCTGATTTTAGATGCACAATTCCTAATGAAGATACAGAAGAAAAATTACCAATTCCACTGGAGTGGATTCCAATAAAAGTGAATAAGATGACACCCCAGGCATGTAAATTAAGTGAATGATTCTGAGGTTGTTCAATCATATCGAAGAGCACACACACACACACACACACACACACACACACACACACAGAGCTCCTCAGTGAATTAAAATACACTACACATAAATAAATAGCTGAGTGAAGTTAATGCAAGCTATGAAAGAGAAATTCAGTCAGGAGATAGAAATACTGAAAAAAAATTAAGTTGAAATTTTGGGATGGAAAAGCTCAATACAATCAAATTGTAGAAAGCCTCACTAACAGAAAATATAAAGTGGAATAACCACTATCAGTACTTGGAGAAAAGCTAAGTAAACCAGGAAAGTCACACAACAAGAAATGTAAGGTGATAAAGTACAAACAGTACAGGTTGGGTGTTTAGGATATCATCAGAAGACCAATTTATGAAAGGCATAGATGACATAGGAAATATATTCAGTAAAATCATGACATAAAATCTCCCAAAATCTAGGGGAAGAGAGAGCCCTCCATATTCAAGAGGCATGTAGAACCCCAAACAGACCGATTTAAGACAAGCTACACAAAACAAATAAATCACGTTGAGAGTTGGGAGGGAGCAACAGCAAGCCACATATAAAGGCAAACACGTTATAATGACAGGAGATGTCTCAATAAAAAGCAGGACATACAGTGAAATTCTTTTAAACTCTGAAAGATAATAACTGCTGACCCAGATTTTTATATCCAACAGAGCCAACCTTGATGGTTAAGGAAGAAAAACTTTCTGTCACAGACACAAACTGAATGACTTCATGACCACTCGGTCAACTCTACAAAGATATAGTTACACACTGATGTGAAAGAAGTCACATTCTTGTGAATGAAATACACTAGAACAGAGAGTAAGCACGTGAGGATTAAGAAAATACCCAGCAAGGTGTGGTGGGCATGCCTTTAATCCCAGCACTGGGGAGGCTGAGGGGGATCAATGTGAATTCGAGGCCAGCCTGTATCTACACAGTGAATTCCAGGTTAGCCTGGGCTAGAGTGAGACCCTACCTCAGGAAAAAAAAAAGTGGGTCCCTGGATCCTCAAGTCCACAGTTCCCCAAAGGATCCAGGCAACCCTGGAGGGCTGTCTTGAATGGCCATGAGCATGATGAGAAATACACCTGGGAGACAGCTTCAGGGAGTAACGTGGTTTATCAATAGGGAAATAAGTTTATCAGCAGTTGAGAGCAGGATGAGCTGCTAAGGGGAGTGGTGGTTTCAAAGGTTGTTTGCCTAGGCACATTCATTACGGCGCATAGTAGCTGGAAGAGGGTCGTGGGGGGAGGGGCTGTGCGAAGGCTGCTGGCTGATAAGGGGTTTCCTAGGCAACTGGCCAAAGGTCACAGGGCTATGAAGGAAATCTAAGCCTTAGGACATCTAGGTGTCCCGGGGTGGGGCAGGTGGCCTCCTGCAGCCAAGGGGAGAGAGGGGAGGTCTTTAGCCATGCCTAGAAGTTCAGGCCCATCTCCTGAAGAAGGCTCCAGCCTGTGCCTGGCAGTGCCCAACAAGAAAATACCCGAAATTTCCAAGAGCAACAAAGTGACACAGAAATTATCATGTAACTTTCAGTAATTGCTCTGAATGTTAACAAGCCAAGTTGTGCAATCAAAAGACAAGGAGAGTATCTGGAGGGGCTCAGCAGTCGAGGCACTTGCCTGCAAAGCCTAACAACCTGAGTTTGATTCCCCAGGACCCATGTCAGCCAGATGCACCAAGTGGCGCATGCCTCTGGAGTTTGTTCGCAATGGTTGGAGGCCCTGGCCTGCTCATCCTCTCTGTCTGTCTCTCTTCTCTCTCTGCTTGCAAATAATTAATTAATTTTTTAAACAAAGATACGAGCAAGCAGGTTAGATTAAAAAACGGGGCCCATCTATTTGGTGCCTACCGGGAACACATATCACTGGCAAAGACCGACACAGCTTCAGGGTGAAAGAATGGAAAAAATACCTTCTAAGCAAATTAAACTTGAATGCAAACAGGTGTTGCTATGACATTTAACGAAGTAGACTTCAAATAAAAATTAGTCAAAAGACATGAAAGGTCACTTCATATCAATGAAGAAAATAACCACCTTCCTAGGGATTAGTATGTTGTTGGGGCTAGAGAGATTGCTGGGTGGTTAAGGGCCCTGCTTGTAAGGCCTGATGGCCCAGGTTCAATTCCCCAGTACACAGTTAAAGCCAGATGCACAGAGCAGCCCATGCATTTGGAGTTCAGTTGCAGTGGCAGGAGGCCCTGGTGAACCTGTTTCACTCTCTCTCTTTCTCTCTCCATTTTGCTTTCATGTAAATACAAATATTTTTAAGCTGGGCATGTTGGTGCACACCTTTAATCCCAGCACTTGGGAGGCCGAGGTACGAGGATTGCTGTGAATCTGAGGCCACCCTGAGACTGCATAGTGAATTCCAGGTCAGCCTGGGCCAGAGTGAGACCCTACCTTGGAAAATAAATAAATAAATAAATGGATTTAACAGAAATCTACAAACATTCTATCCAAACACTGCAGAATATATTCTTTTCAACAGTCCACTAAACTTTCTCTAAAGTAGATATTTTATGACACAAATCGTAACAAATACAGCAAAATTTGAAATAACTTTTCATATTTTGTTTGATTACAATAGAATAAAGCTAGAAATCAATACCAGGTGGAATTATAGGTAATCTACAAACACATGAAAATTGAAGAAAACATTATTCAATGATCAATCCTTAATGAAATCGGGGGAGGGGAGAAATGTAAAAAAATCTTAGAACTGAATGAAGATAAAAACACGGCAAACCAGCACGTGTAGGATACAGTGAAATGCCTCAATGGTCCCTGAGCCTTTGGGGGGGGTGACAGAGGTGTCTTACTTAGAGCTGAACCCCTCATTCTCTCTTTTTCTCAGCACTTTAATGAATTTTGAGTTTCCCCAGTATGCCTCATTTTCATTACCCAGTCATCAGGTGATAGGCATCTAAGTTGACTTCATGTTGTAGCTGTTGTGAATAGACAGCAATAAGCATGGGTGTGCAAGTATCTCTATCACAGGATGTCGGGTCCTGTTTGGCATATGACCAGGGGTATAGCTGAGCCATTTGATAGCACAATTTTTAGCTTTCTGTAAATCTCCATATCGATTCACATAGTGGCTATACCAGTTTACACTCCCACCAACAAAGAAGAGATCCCAGTGGCCCACAACCTCACCAGCATTTGTGGCCATTTGTTTCCTTGATGATAGCCATTCTGACTAGGGTGAGATGAAATTTCAAAGTGGATTTCCCTGATGGCTAAGGATGCTGAACATTTTTAAAGCTTTTAAAATATTTTATTTTATTTTTTTATTTGAGAGGGTGGGAGAGAAACAGAGAAAGAGAGAGAGAGAGAGAGAGGGAGAGAATGGGCTTGCCATGGCCTCCAACCACTGCAAATGAACTCCAGATGTCTGCGCCACCACATGCATCTGGCTTACATGGGTTCTGGGGAATCGAACATGGGCCCTGAGGTTTCACATGCAAGCGCCTTAACTGCTAAGCCATCTCTCCAGGCTTTTCTTTTCTTTATTTTTTATAGAAAGGTGGTCTCTGGGTTGCTGGGCTGTCCCTACATTGCCTGCCTCAAACTCCCCCTAGAGAGACTTCTCTCCATAAATCTTTGGGTTGGAACTGCTTGCTCCTGGAAGAGGGGCGGTGAAAATTAGGGAGATGATGGCTCCTACCGCTTTCCCGAGGGGAAATCATCCTGGGGAAGATTCATAGACGGTCTGTGAAATATTTGTCTGCCAGCTGGCTGAGGAGACAAAGAGAGAGTCTCTTCAGTGAGGTTTCCAGGCAGCTGTTTCAGTTGATTCACTGGAGTCATCAAGACCTCTGGGGGTCTCTTGGAACTTGACCCGAGGCCCTTCTGAAACACTAAGTGAAGTCTGATGGCCTCTGATGGTGTCCTTGTCCTCCAGGCTATAGTGAGTCTGATATGATGCTCTTGGTTTTTTTTCCTATAGGTAGGGTCTCACTGTCACCCAAGCTGACCTGGAATTCACTATGTAGTCTCAGGCTGGCCTCGAACTCATAGTGATCTTTATACCTCTGCCTCCTGAGTGCTGGGATTAAAGGCGTGCGCCACCATGCCCAGTTGTGATGTCTTTTATTTTTTTTAATTAGCTATTTTTCTGGGCGGCTCGCTCACCCTCGCCCCTGTGAGCTCACTGTGGGAGAACTCTAAAGCCGGTTCTGGTCTTTAGCTATGATGATTAAAAGTTCATGTTTAAAAGGGCGTGGCGGCACATGCTTTCAGTCCCAGAACTTGGGAGGCAGAGATGGGAGGATCACTGTGAGTTTGGTGCCAGCCTGGAACTACAGAATAAGTTTCAGGTCAGCCTGGGCTAGAGTGAGAGGCGGCGTCAGGGGAAAAAAAAAGTTCCTTTTCATAGTGTGTCATATCTGTCTTTAGCAGCAATGACTTACATAGTTTCCCCTTTTTTTAAATAACTTAATTTTTATAGGATAACCAGCACTTATTTTATAAGGAGATAATGAATATTTTCCAAAAGGGGTAGATTTGACCTTTTAGAAGAACTAATGGGAGTGTCTTTGGTTAAGGAAGTCAAAAGCTTTATTTTGGTTAATTTGGGCAATTAGTGCTATTTTTAAATTTTAATGACCAATCTAGATAATTGAAGATCGTAGTTGCAATAAAAAAATTGTACAATAGGCCAAATTTTACAAATAGATTTAAATATCTGTCTACTAAAATAAGTTTTATGATTATTATATAATTTAGCATAAATGCCCCAGAGTAGAAAAAAAATCTTTTTAATAGAATTTTTCCTACTGCTAAGGTGGTGGTTATCTGGCAATTGAAAGCTATTCCCAATGGGAAAATACACAAACTTGGCATTTGAATAAAATCAAATTGCCAAGTTTTAAATGGTTTGTTTAGTAAATGGACAAAATATGAAAATCCTTGTTCTTTGGGCCAGTTTTATTCCCCCCTGTAAATCTTACTAAAAGCAGATCAATATTTAGACAAACCTTCTTGTAAACAGAGAGTCAGGCATCAGCTGTACCTCAGGGTATCAGATTTTGACCTTCGGAGTTTTCCCAAAGTTTTAGAGCTGTATCTTATCTTGGTTTGTTCAAGATAAGAACCCTCAAAGAGACAGTGACATAGTTTTTTTCTGGAGCCAAATATGAGTGACCATGATCCAGAAACACAGATTTAGTTTATCCCAAACTCCATGTTCCCACATGGTAACAATTGTATGAGTGGTTTTTTTTTTCCCCGTGTAGTAACAAAACGGAGAAAGTTATAAATCAAGATGCTTGTAACTACGTGGAGGGGTGAGGCCAGGTAGGAAGGTTGTACTGGAGTGGGAGACCTCTGTCCTATGCCGTGGACGCTGTCTCGTGACATTCCTAGCCTTTGGGTGGGTGAAGTGTTTGGATGAAATGATCTGGGGATGAGGGATGGGCTTGTGATTTCACACTGAGAGAAATGGGTATCGTCTACCACGGCTAGAAGGGTCAGGGTGTGAGTTCTCTTTTTTCTGGGCTTCCTGACTCTTTTTTTTTCAAGGTAGGGTTTCAAGGCTGACCTGGAATTCACTGGAGTCTCAGGGTGGCCTTGAACTCACAGCAATCTTCCTACCTCTGCCTCCCGAGCGCTGGGATTAAAGGCATGTGCCACCACGCCCTGCTTCCCTGGCTCCTTTGTAAATGGAGGGTTCTCGGAACAGGTTGTAAAAGCTTGCACATAAGACAGCTGACCATTGGCCTTGTCTCTTATAAAAACAAGTCCAGGGCTGGAGGGATGACTTAGCAGTTAAGGCGTTTGCCGGCAAGGCCAAAGGACCCAGGTTCGACTCCCCAGGACCCACGTTAGCCAGATGCACAAGGGGGCGCACATGTCTGGAGTTCGTTTGCAGTGGCTGGAGGCCCTGGCATGCCTATTCTCTCTCTCCCTCTCTCCCTCTTCCTCTGTCAAATAAATAAATGAAATATTTAAAAACAGTCCAATTAGCATGTGATGCTGGAATTGAGATGGTTATTAAGCGGCCATCCCTCTTGGTTGCCCTCCTGATATGGTCAAGCTCTGTGGTAGAAAGATACACGGGGGTATATGCTCAGATGATCTGGGCTGAACTGTCTTCAATAGTTTAAGGAAACAGCCAAGTGGCGAAGGTGATTGGATCGAGGGGGTGTTTGCCAAGGTTCTCTAAAAGAAAGGGCACAAGGAAGGCAGAGAGGCCCTTAGAGTCCTGAGTGTCCCTAGAGGTGTCTTTCTGAGAGATCTCTGGACTCTTATCATGAGTCCTTTGGGCATCCCTGTCTACAGCTTGCACTTAGGTTGGCAGAAGTCTGGCACTTGCCTGGGCACTGATGCCACTTCCTGTGGAGTGACTTGTACAAGCCATGCCTTATTTCCAAATGCCCAGTGTCTGCACTTAGCAGATGGTAACACGGTCTCACCTGACCAGACCTTAGCATCCAAGCAGTTCCAACACATCATCTCCAACCAGGACTACTGAAGAGATCAGGCTCTGCTGACGTGCTTAGCCACAGCCACAATAAGCGAGATTTAGTAATCCCATTTGATTACCAGATGGAGTAAGCTCAGCATTGGATGCTATTGTCTGCTGACAGTGCATCTTTTATAATTTCTTCTTCTTTTTTTTTTTTTAATGTGGATAGGAAAGCAGACACGAAGATCTCTGACCATCACACGCATGCACCCCTCTGCAGGGGTCACAGCTTTCACAAAATTCTTACATTCACCATGTGTACACTGAGCAGTCCTGGAAAAGAAAGATAATTCATAAATAACTGACCCAAGAGAAGAGTTTGTAATGTACATTATTTAGAGATACTTGATTTACATGAGGCATTTTTAGTAGGGTGCAGGTCTACACAGCCTTCTCTTTCGGATAAAGATTGTAAGGACTCAGAAAGGATGGATTTTGTTCTAGTGAATAATTCTGAGTTCTTTGAATCAGGAAGGGATATAGACCTTTATTTATTCCCAGAAGATACCATCAGAAAATGCTTATATCCATGGGCTGGAGAGATTGCTGAGCGGTTAAGGCACATGCTTGTAAAGCCTAAGGACCCAGGTTCGATTCTCTGGGTCCCACGTAAGACAGATGCACATGGCGGCACATGCATCTGGAGTTTGTTTGCAGTGGCTGGAGGCCCTGGCATGCCCATTCTCTCTCTCTCTCACTTTCTCTCCCTCTCTCTGTCTCTAATAAATAAAAACAAATCTTTTAAAAAATCAGTCAATTTAGCCTGATGTGGTGGTGCACGCCTTTAATCCCAGCACTTGGGAGGCAGAGGTAAGAGGATTGCTTTGAGTTCGAGGCCACCCTGAGACTACAGAGTGGATTCCAGGTCAGCCTGGACTAGAGTGAGGCCCGACCTTGAAAAATGAAAGAAAAAAGAAAAGAAAGAAAGAAAGAGAGAAAAGGAAGGAAGGAAAACCATATATCCAGACAGGGGAATGTTTGAGTAAATCTGTTGCCCGTTCTTGGCTGTATCTGCCCTTTGTACTGGCTGAAGAAGGCCCTTGACTCTGTTGTGCTTCTTGGGTTTGACAGAGACAGAGGAGACAGATCTTTACAAATTGTTTTCTTCTAAAGGCACACATGACTGCAGTGGTTAAAAATTTTCTTTCCAGGGCTGGAGAGATGGCTTAGCGGTTAAGCGCTTGCCTGTGACGCCTGAGGACCCCAGTTCGAGGCTCGATTCCCCAGGACACATGTTAGCCAGATGCACAAGGGGGTGCACACATCTGGAGTTCGTTTGCAGTGGCTGGAGGCCCTGGCACACCCATTCTCTCTCTCTCTTTCACTCTCAAATAAATAAATAAAAATGAATAAAATTTTTTTTTAAATTTCTTTCCAGGTGATGTGAGTTAGAAGTTCCTAAAAACATATTATTATTTTTCTTACCCCCAGTCCCCAATCCCATTATTATTATGATGATGATTATGATTTTGGTTTTTTGAGGTAGGGTCTCACTCTAGCTCAGGCTGACCTGGAATTCACTATGTAGTCTCAGGCTGGCCTCGAACTCATGGCAATCTTCCTACCTCTGCCTCCCAAGTGCTGGGATTAAAGGCGTGCTAACAGCCTATTTTTATCTGTCTGGGACAACAGAAGCTTATCAGATCTATTAGCTATATCCTCCCTGGGTGGCCCATTTCTCTTTTTTTTTTTTTTTTTGAGGCAAACCTAAGACTGCCTTTTATTTTTATGTGTGTGAGAGAAAATTGGCAGTCCAAGGCCTCCAGCCTCTGCAATCCAACTCCAGATGTGTGCACCCCGTTATGCATATGGGTGACCTCGCGTGCTTGAGTCACCGTGTATCTGGCTTATGTCGGACCTGAAGAGTCAGACATGAGCCCTTTAGGCTTCCCAGGCAAGCGGCTTAAACCCTAAAACGTCTCTCCAGCCCTCTCCTCTATCTTAGCATAAGGTAGATTTGTATTTAATCTTGAAGAAGAGGTTTCAGAACAAATAGTTGGAAAGTACTTTTTTTTTTAAAGTATCAACTTTTTATTTGGGCTTATAAAGCAACATAAAATTATAGGAGGAAACTCAGACATCTCTGTGTTGATTCCAAACATCTGTCTCCTGACTTCGAGCTGACTGGGCACCCCCGTAGGGGAGAAAGGGAGCATATGAATTGTTCCAGAAGTGCTGACAGCTGTTGGGGAGCCAACACCCTCACTCGTGGATTCCAGAGCGGCAGGGCCCAGCGGGCCCCATCCCTCGTCAGGACAGTAACTCACGAAGGAAGGTCGACAACCAGTCACCTCCACAGGACCAGCTCATCTCCTCAAGCAGTGGGGACTTCTTTGGATCATCCTGTAGAAGCAGAACTCAGAAAAGTAGCGACCAGACAGCACCCTGACCCAGACTGTCTAATTGCACATACCTCTTTTCTTCTGTCTTAATCACTTTCTATTAACAGTTAGAGTTCAGTTTCAATATCTTTTAAAAATTTTTATTTATTTATTTCAGAGGGAGAGAGAAAGAGATAGAGAAATAGGCAGGTGGAGTGAAAGGGAGGGAGCAAACGGGTGCTCCAGGACCTCCAGCCACTGCAAACGCGCTCCAGATGCATGTGTCACCTTATGTGGGTACTGGGGAATTGAACCTGGGTCGTTAGGCTTAGAGGTAATTTTATACAATGCTTTTGATAAGTGTATTCACAATAAAACAAAGTTTCACAGTGTTTTCTCCATAGTATCATCATGTCCATACTCTGCTTATGAAGTGGTCTGGATTTTGAATGGTCACATTAGGGGATGCTGAATCTACCTAGGCAACGACCACAATTGAAGGGTGTCTTTTTTTTTTTTTTTCTTTTTTTAGCAGTTAATTTAAAGAATTTTTGTACCTCCTTCCCACTGCCAAGCATGTTAAAACTTTCAAAATAGAAAACATCCTTTGGTTTCTTATCATCTATTTTTTAGTTTTTTAGTTTATTTTTATTTATTTATTTGAGTGTGACAGACAGAGAGACAAAGAAGCAGATAGAGAGAAAGAATGGGCGCGCCAGGGCCTCTAGCCACTGCAGACAAATTCCAGATGCGTGTGTCCCCTTGTGCATCTGGCTAACGTGGGTCCTGGGGAATCGAGCCTCGAACCGGGGTCCTCAGGCTTCACAGGCAAGTGCTTAAACACTAAGCCCTCTCTCCAGCCCTTATCATCCATTTTTAATATATATATTGTTTATTTGCAAGAAGAGAGAGAAAATGTGTGTGCCAAAGTCTCTAGCTGTTGCAAATGTGCTCCAAAGGTGTGTGCCACTTTGTGCATCTGGCTTCATGTGGGTACTGGGGAACTGAACCCAGGTTGTTATGCTCTGCAGGCAAGTGCCTTAACCACTGAGCCATCTCTCCAGCCCTTCTGATCAGCCATTGTAACCCCACATCACTCACTAACTTAATTGGGTTCTCTTATTTTGAAATAATGCTTTAATTTTTTTTTTTATTATTATTTGAGAGAGAAAGAGGTAGAGATTGAGAGTGGAGAAGAGGGCGCCAGGGCCTCCAGCCACTGCAAACAAACTCCAGGTGCCTGCGCCACCATGTGCATCTGGCTTATGTGGGTCCTGGAGAACCCAACCAAGTGCCTTAACTGCTAAGCCATCTCTCCAGCCCTCTTTCTGTTCTTTTCAAGCTGGAAAATTCTTTCTTGTCTACCTTCAAGTTCACGAAGGTTCTCTTCTAATGAGTTTTTCATTTCAGTTATAGTATTTTTTTAATGCCAGTATTCCCATTTGATTCTTTTTAATTAAAAAAATCAATAGTCTCTAGTTGTTGAATCATCATCATGTTTTTCTTTAGTGCATTAAGTATGGATTCATTTGTTCTTTTTCGTTGTTATTTTTTTTTAAATTTATTTGAAAGCGACAGACAAAGAGAGAAAGAAGCAGAGAGAGAAGGAGAAAATGGGTGCACCAGGGCCTTCAGCCACTGCAAACGAACTCCAGATGCATGTGCCACCTTGTGCATCTGGCTTACATGGGTCCTGGGGAATTAAGTCTCGAACTGAAGCCTTAGGCTTCACAGGCAAGCGCTTAACCGCTGAGCCATCTCCAGCCCTCATTGGTTCTTTGAATGAGTTTATAGCACAGGCCCTACCTCATTGAATCATGAGGTTAAGAGCCGGGTGTGGTGGCGTATGCCTTTAATCCCAGCAGTCAGGAGGCAGAGGTAGGAGGATTGCAGTGAGTTTGAGGCCACCCTGAAATTCCACAGTGAATTCCAGGTCAGCCTGGGCTAGAGTGAGACACTATCTCAAAAAACCAAAGAAAAAAAAATAATAATAATAAAATAAATAATAAATGAGGTTATGTTCTGAGAAATGCATACTTAGGCAATTTTACCCATACCAATATCATGGAGTTATACTTCCACAAATTTCCATCATAATACCTCCTAAACCTCTACACACATAGATTTTCTTTTGTGGACTACTCATCTCTACATTACGTGATGAGTAACAATTCTTTGACTCATTTATAAACCACCCAGGGCCATTCAAAATCGCTGGGATCAGGGCTGGAGAGATGGCTTAGTGGTTAAGCGCTTGCCTGTGAAGCCTAAGGACCCCTGTTCAAGGCTCGATTCCCCAGGACCTACGTTAGCCAGATGCACAAGGGGGCGCATGCGTCTGGAGTTCGTTTGCAGTGGCTGGAGGCTCTGGCATGCCCATTCTCTCTCTCTCTCTCTGCCTCTCTGTTGCTCTCAAATAAATAAGTGAAATAAAAAGAAATTGCTGATCAGAGGCATGCCGCAGCACACTGGCTTGAGTGTGTCAATAGTCCGCAGACACATGTTGACAGTTTGTTGTGTGTGTGTGGCTGAGGTAAGGACTTGTCTGTTGTGCAGGCTGGCTTGAAATTTACCATGTAGCCCAGGCTGGCCTCAAACTCGTGACAATTCTCAACCCTCCAGAGTGCTGAGATCATAAGCATGAGCTGGCATACCTAGATTGTTGCTGAATTTTGTCAAGTGCCTTTTCTGTATTTATGAAGATGGTCATGTTTGGCATTCTAACAATGTAATGTTTCATAGTTATTGTGGAACTATTATTTCAAATGTGGAACTATTATTGCATGCCAGGAATATATCTCATGTGATTATGATCATTTTAATGTGCCGTTGAGGATTTTTGCGTTTATATTCATTAGGGAGATTAGTCTTAATTTGCTGAAAGGTGTCCTCCCTTGTCTGGCTTTGATATTAGGGTAATGTGGGCTTATATAATGAGCTGGAAAGTGGTTTTTTTTCTCCTTCAATTTTTGGCAAGTGTTGGAGAAACATTGGCAATCATTTGTCTTTAAAGGCATTGTAGACCTCACCAGTGAAGTCATGAAGTCTTGGGTTCTTCCTTGTTGGGATGTTGTTGATCAGAGGTTCAATCTCCTTTATTCTTTTTAGTTTGTGCAGATTTATTTTTTTTTAATGATTTCCATGGGATGGGTGTGTCC
Source organism: Jaculus jaculus (assembly GCF_020740685.1). NCBI lineage: Eukaryota > Metazoa > Chordata > Mammalia > Rodentia > Dipodidae > Jaculus > Jaculus jaculus. The sequence continues at coordinate 23,889,617 of NC_059121.1, forward strand.
AGAAGTTTTTCCTTTACATGTCCACTGTCTGGTAGGTTGGCACACAGATGCTAAAGGTGGTCCTCTATGGTCCTTCATATTTCTTTGGTGGTAATGGAATTCTTTGTATTCTATTGTTGCAAAGTGGGTTTATTTTTATTTTTTATGCTTTCTTTTTCTTTATTTGTTTATTTATTTATTTGGGCAGGGTGTCGGGATGGGCACACCAGGGCTTCCAGACACTGTAAACGAACTCCAGACACATGAGCCACTTTGTGCATCTGGCTGATGTGGGTCCTGGGGAATCAAACCGAGATCCTTTGGCTTTGAAGGCAAGCACTTAACCACTAAAGCCATCTCTCCAGCCCCTTTTATTTTTATTTTTACTTGAGAGACAAAGAGGCAGATAGAGACAGAGAGAGTGGGCACACCAGGGCCTTTAGCTGCTGTGAACAAACTCCAGACACATGCGTCCCCTTGTGCGTCTAGCTAACGTGGGTCCTGGGGAGTTGAACCTGGGTCCTTTAGCTTTGCAGGCAAGCGCCTTAACTGCTAAGCCATCCCTTCAGCCCTCATTGATAATTTTGAGTCCTCTTCTCCTTTCCTTAGTCTAGCTGAAGGCTTCTCAGTTTTCTTTCTCTTCACAAAGAACAAGTTCTTGTTTGTTATGACACTTATTATTTTCCACTAAGCCTAACTTGAGGTTGTTGGCTCTTTTTATGAAACACATTTTTCTTTTATGTATTTATTTGAAAGAGAGGGAAAGGAGGGGGGAGAGAAAGAATGGGCACACCAGGGCTTCTAGTCGTTGAAAACACACTCCAGATGTATGTGCCACCTTACATGGATCCTGGGGAATCGAACTTGGATCCTTAGGCTTTGCAGGCAAGCACCATGACTGTGAAGCCATCTCTCCAGCCCCTACTGACTCTTTTCTACTTCCTTGAGGTGTAAGTTTAGTCTGATAGCTTTCTTCTTTCTTGAGGTACGCACTTCTCATGGTAAAATTTCCTAAGCACTCTTTTTGCAAGTGTGCTTCCATTCTCATTTTTTAAAAAATATTTTACTTATTTATTTATAAGCAGAAAGATACAGACAGACATAGATAGAGCGAGAATGGGCACACCAGGGCCTCTAGGCACTGCAAATGAACTCCAGAGGCATGCGCCACCTTGTGTGTCTGGCTTTACGTAGGTCCTGGGGAATTGAACCTCTGCTGTGAGGTTTTGTAGGTGAGTTCCTGACCGCTAAGGCATCTCTCCAGCCCGCTCCCATTCTTGCTTTTCCCTTTGAAAATTGTTCACATATTTGTGAGTGCTCCAACTTTCCTCCAGTTGGTTCTTGTTTCATACTGTTATGATTAGGGGAGATATTTAATATGATTTAAATCTCCTTAAATTTGCTAGGGCTCCTTTTGTGGCCTAACACATGACATCCTGGAGAATGCTCTAAGTGCTTGAGAAGGAAATTTTATTTTGCTTCTGTTGAATGGAATGGTCTGTTTATTTTAATTCCATTTGGCCTATAGTGTTGTTCAAGTCTACTGTTTTCTGGATGGCTGATCTATCCAATGCTGAAAATTATTACCATTTTAAGGGTCTGTCTCTGCCATCATTTCCAATTTTTTTCCCCCCCTGTATGGTATATTCAGGTGCTCTAATACTGGGTATATATTTATAATTGTTATATAATCTTGATGAATTGATACCTAAGTCATTATATTATTGCCATCGTTGTCTCTTGTAAGTTGTTGCTTTTTGTTGGTTTCTTTAGTTTTTTCATTTTTATTTCTGGTTTTCTGAGACCAGCCCTAAACCCGGCGATAGACCAACTAGCCACCACAGAGGATCAACCAGTGTCTCAGGTGGTTCCACGGGGGGCACCCAGGTGTGAAAATGGCTCTTCCTGTCTCTGAACCTGAAGAGCCAGAACTGCCAAATAAGCGGTGTAGGAAAAACAACACCAAACACAACAACAACAAGAAAAAAAGAAAAAGGGAAGAGTGTCTACCGATTCACGTGATCTTATACTTAGTGTGAGAGGACAGGAGCTGGCTTAAGACTAGAGGAGAGATGTCCCGTTAAGATGATGGAATTGCACCTTCATCAAACAAGCCTGCCAGGGGGAGGTGAAGAGATCAAGTCTGTCAAGCAACTGCCCGCACCGGGTGAGCTCTCCGGAGAAGCCGGAGGGCGCTGATGCTCAGCGGGTCCCAGGCAGCGCTTCTTTCTCCCCACGGGTATCCATCCACCCCCACCCTGCCAGCCAGGGAGAGCCTGGAGGCTACAGCAAGGGCCCGTCCCCAGGCATCTCAGCCTTGCAAAAATCAGAACTTGGACTGGGACGAGCTGAGCTCTGCAAGCAGGCCCTGCAGGCAGCATTTCACAGATGCCATAGGCATACCAGCAACTTTGGAAATGAAAGTCAAGGGCTCTCAGTTTTCTGTCCCTCACATAGCATCGAGACCAGCGGACCTGTACGGCTGCCTGACCCTAGTCAGCTGAGACGAGCTAATAGTGGACTCAGGAGGGAACTAGGTTCACCATTCCGTGGAGGTGAGCTGGAATCTCATCCTACAAGGTAACTGGATAGACTTGCTCGGGGCCAATACCCACCCTAGGTCTGGCTGCAGAGGACTGAACACGTAGTGAACCTATGCACCCTCCGTTTCGGGGCAGAAACCTCATAGGGAGGGGAAGAATTCAAAACCTATCCCACCAAGGCAGAAATTGACTTGTTAGATTTCAAGTGCATTTAGTATAACTTGCCTCCTCTCCCTTTTAATAACTGTTTGTATATTTGTGTTAACTGTTGCCATTAAAGAAATTTTTATCCTTTATTTTTTTTTTAAATTTCCACTTGTATATATACATATATATCCCACGATGGTTTTTAGTTATTCTACACTGCTCAGTTTGATTTTAGATTTGCTCTGTATTTCTTTCTACGCAGTCTACTATTGGGATTTCTCTACTGCTCTCCTGCATGCAGCTTACATAACATCCCTCTCTTTCCAACGTAATTTATTTTTTATTTATTTAGTTATTTTTTGGTTTTCCAAGGTAGGGTCTCACTCTAGCTGAGGCTGACCTGGAATTCACTATGGAGTCTCAGGGTGGCCTCGGACTCACGGAGATCCTGCTACTTCTGCCTCCCGAGTGCTGGGATCAAAGGCGTGCGCCACCACGCCCGGCTCTAGAATAAATTTAACTGTAGCTCCCTTACTATGCAACAGAACAACAGAGCTTGTTCTTTCCCTTTTGCGTGTGAATGAGTGTGTAGGAGCAGCAGGCTGTTGCCCCTGCAAACAAATGCCTACCCAGCTTTGCATGGGGGTCTGGAGCTTCGAAGCTGGGCCGGCAGACTTTGCAAGTCAGCGCCTTTAACTGCTGGACCAGCCCCCCATACCCCCATCCAAACCTTGTTCTTTCTGAACCTGTTGACCAGTCTGACATCTCAGTAGTTTCCACTATTTTTTTTTTTTTACATTTAATGCTGCAGTGCTTTGTGAATATATGTGTATTTTTATATTTGTTGTAGCAGTCTTTTCATAGAAATGGGTTATCTCAAGGATTTAAATTTTCTTATCTATATGAGTCTCGTTTATTTTAAATAATATGATGATCTCCAATTTCACCAATTTTTTTTAATTTTTAAAATTTTTATTAGCATTTTCCATGATTATAAAAAAAAAAAAAATCCCATGGTAATTCCCTCCCTCCCCACCCCTCACACTTTCCCCTTTGAAATTCCATTCTCCATCATATTATCTCCCCATCACAATCATTGTACTTACATATATACAATATCAACCTATTAAGTACCCTCCTCCCTTCCTTTCTCTTCCCTTTGTGTCTCCTTTTTAACTTACTGGCCTCTGCTACTAAGTATTGTCATTCTCACGCAGAAGCCCGATCATCTGTAGCTAGTAAAGGATTTAAATTTTTAAAAATATTTTATTTTTATTTATTTATTTGAGAGAGAGAAGCAAGGTTGGTAGAGAGAGAAAGAGAAGTGGGGGAGAGAATGGGTGCACCATGGTCTTCAGCCGCTGGAAACAAACTCCAGAAGTATGCACCACCTTGTGCATCTGGCTTATATGGGTCCTGGGGAATTGAACCTGGGTCCTTTGTCTTTGCAGGCAAGTGCCTTAACTGCTAAGCCATCTCTCCAGCTCCTAAATTTTTATAAAGTCAAATTTAGCATTTAGTTTACTGAGTCTGGATTTTAAACCCTATGTTTTAAAAAAGCTTTAAATTAAAGTTAATAAGCCTACTCTTTATTCACTAGTTTTTTTAATATTAATTTTTATTTGAGGAAAGAGGCAGATAGAGTAAGAAAGAGAGAGAAGGAAGGAGGGAGGGAGAGAGAGAGAGAGAGAGGTTGAGAGAGAGAGAGGTTGAGAATGGGCATGCCAGGACCTTCAGCCACTGCAAACAAACTCCAGATGCATGTGCTACCTTGTGCATCTGGCTTGTGTGGGTCCTGGAGAATCAAAGCTGGATCCTTTGGCTTTGCAGGCAAGTGCCTTAACCACGTAACCATCTCTCCAGCCCATTCACTAATTCAAGAATTTTAGACAATCCCTCCTTCCTCCCCTTGCTATTGAATCCTCTGACCCATTCTTTCCCAGCTCTCCTAACACGATGTCTACATGCAGTTAGTTTGAGTGTTTTCATTGCTTTGACTGGCCCATCTACACATGTTTGGGTTATAGAAGTCTTGCAATATGTTTAAATATTTGGCGGAGTCCAGATGCCCTTGGCCTCTCTGTACACGTGGTGCTCCGTGGGGTATAGGAACAGGACATGTTATGGAAACGGCCTATGTTGCAATGGGGCTTTACAACTTTCATTGGAGGTAGGTTAGAGTGTGGCCTTTCTGGGTGTATGGCTAACTTCTATTTTTCAGGGACAGGAATTCTGGTTTCTAGGAATGCACTGAAGGAGAAAGGAAGGTGGGAAAGGGTCAGAGAGACCATGCTTCTGAGGCACTCCTGACCTCTTTTAGTTGCAAGAACTCAGCATGCCAATGTTTCATGGAATCTCATTCTCTCAGCCCTGACGGCACTCTGTGGCCTACAAAGAGGGCTGGAGCTTTTGCCTGAAAGCAGCTCCTCCTTTTAAAATCCCTTCAGTGGCCTTTTCCACTCCTTATTTCTTAAAATTTTTATTTTTATTTGACAGAGAAAGGGAGGGGGAGAGAGAGAGAGAGCTTGGGTGCACCAGGGCCTCCAGCCACCACTGCAAACAAACTCCAGACGCGTGTGACCCCTTGTGCATCTGGCTAACGTGGGTCCTGGGGAATCGAACCTGGGTCCTTCGGCTCTACAGGTAAACACCTTAACCGTTAAGCCATCCCTCCAGCCCTGTTCCTTATTTCTTAACTTACCGGAAACATGTTCTCCAAGGGGCTGTTGGCTTTTTCTCGCCCCCTCACGTTCCTGCTTGTATTCCCCTACACATTAGCGTAGACTTAAGTCCTGGAGAGCCCCAGAGCCTCGCTGGTTTGCTGAGTCCCTCCTGCCTGCTGTGCGTCTTCGGCTGGAGCACGCGGGCATCTTGCAGTCAGTGTAACTAGATGTGAGTTCATCTTCCCATGCCTGAATTTATAAACAGAAAACCAAGTCCCAATGGAAAGCAAATGCTTCACCCAAGAAGGTATGTTAGGAATTCTGTTGTTTTACACAATAATGAAAAACTAAAGGAGTATCTTTTTCTTTGGTTTTTGCAGATGTCAATTTTGAGTAATATTTCTTCCAACATTTCTTCACTTCGCCTTGCTTCACATGCTGTCTCCCGGTCACGGCGCAGACGATTGCAGAAACGAAGACAATACTTTACTGCCTCCTGTCTATAAAGTTGAATGATATATTCTCTACCAAGTAACCAATTAATTCAAGTCATGACATTGACTTTATGTCCTATGTAAATTTATTTCTAGAGACAAAACACTTTTGTAAAGAAATCTTAACTGAGGGGCTGGTGAGATGACTTAATGGTTAAGGCACTTGTCTGCAAAGCCAAAGGACCCACGTTCAATTCCATAGGACCCACGTCATCCAGATGCACATGGCAGTGCATGCATCTGAAGTTCGCCTGCAGTGGTTGGATGCCCTGGTAGAGCTCTCTGAAATAAATATCTAAAAAAAGAAATCTTAAATGAATTCTAGCTGTAGTCCATTACTAGTGGTATCATAGTAGTACTAATTTACTTATTTGACTTTTATACAGAATATTCAGTAGAATAGAACCTATGAATGCTTAAGATAACAATGATTAAATGGACACGAAAGAAGTAGAAAATGACCACTTTGTCATCTTCAGTATGACACATGACTTAGACAAATAGCCTGACAGGTACTAACAGAATTTGGTGAAATTTTGTTGGGAAATTTCATTCATGTTCTTTGAACGCATCTGCTGTCATCACAGAATGATTTAAACGCCAGGCATAACTGGTCAGTGGCTTTTGTGTCTCCAGAGGCAATTCTTTGAAAAAGAGATGCTTTATAGAGAGTAGTCCTACAAGAAATGCTATCCTGGGGCTGGAGAGATGGCTTAGTTAAGCGCTTGCCTGTGAAGCCTAAGGACCCCGGTTCGAGGCTCGATTCCCCAGGACCCATGTTAGCCAGATGCACAAGGGGGTGCTTGCATCTGGAGTTTGTTTGCAGTGGCTGGAGGCCCTGGCGCACCCCATTCTCTCTCTCTGTCTGTTGCTCTCAAATAAATATAAACAAAATTAAAAAAAAAAAAAGAAAAGAAATGGCAACCTGAATCTAATCATGAGCAAACCACAAAAATCCAAACAGTGGAACATTCTACATAATAATCAACCATAGATTCTTCTTCTTTTTTTCCCTTTTTTTCTGAGGTAGGGTCTCACTCTAGCCCAGGCTGACCTGGAATTCACTATGGAGTCTCAGGACTCGAGCTCATAGTGATCCTCCTACCTCTGCCTTCTGAGTGCTGGGATTAAAGGTATGCGCCACCACACCCGGCTCAATCTTAAAATTCTTAAACAATGTTCATGTCATGAGGGATAAAAAAAAGCAAGTTTTAGAGACAATTAAAGTCAGTGAGCGATGACTGGTTGGATCTTGGATTTTCAGAAGACAGTACAAGGAAAAACATTGGAGTTGGGCATGGTAGCAAAGACCTGCTTCCCCAACAGGTTCATGACTTTGAGACCAGGCTGGGTTACATGGGAAGACCCTGTCACCCTCCCCTAAAAAAAACCCCAATATCAGATGAACTTGAGTCGGATTTTATTGTGACAGTGTTATTGCAATGTACAGTGAATAATATGTATTTCCTAGAGATGCACTGGGAAATATTTAATGATAAGATCATGATGTCAGCAACTCAAAATGAGTGGGGGATAGAGAGCAAACTTATCAGCAAGTGAAACTCATTTCAGCTAACTAGGCAATTCACCTTCATTCTTTTTATCTTTTTTTTTAAAGTAGTGATTTTTTTAAGTTTATTTATTTGAGAGCGACAGACACAGAGAAAGACAGATAGAGGGAGAGAGAGAGAATGGGCATGCCAGGGCTTCCAGCCTCTGCAAACGAACTCCAGACACGTGCACCCCCTTGTGCATCTGGCTAACGTGAGACCTGGGGAACCGAGCCTCGAACCAGGGTCCTTAGGCTTCACAGGCAAGCGCTTAACCGCTAAGCCATCTCTCCAGCCCCTTTTTTTATCTTTTTAAACAGATTTTACTTTTATTTATTTGGCAGAGAGAGGTGGGGGGAGAAAGAGAGAGAGAGAGAGAGAGAGAGAGAGAGAGAGAGAGAGAGAGAGAGAGAGAGAATGGGCATGCAGGAGCCTCCAGCCACTGCAAATGACTCCAGACACATGCGCCCCCTTGTGCATCTGGCTTACGTGGGTCCTAGGGAATCGAACCTGGGTCCTTTGGCTTTGTAGGAAAATGCCTTCGCTGCTAAGCCATCCCTCCAGCTCTCCTTCAAACATTCTTTCTATAAAACTAGAGAAACTGCTGGTGGAAGAGCTGCCATCAGGGGCCTTTACATTGGGGGAAGGTCTACCATCACAGTGCGGTGCTGTTTCCAAGCGGAGCCCGGGGTGGAAGGGCTTACCTCCGCGGATGGGGGGGGGGGGCACGGCAGCAGGGCGCGGGCAGCGGGAGGCTGGCGTGGACATGGCTCTCCTGCGTGCTCTGGGACCCTGACCCAGACATGGCGCTGCTCACAGTGCAGGTGGACCCCCGCTCTGATCCGCCCCAAGGACGGGTCCCTCCCGGGTGACTGCCAGGCAATGTCAGATGTCACAGGTTTACCCCTCGTCAACATGACACCCCAACAAGTCGCGGTGAAGTCACCACCTTCCACCTCTTGCCTCCACGGGCTTGCGACTTGGGCTGCACCTTCCCCGCCTCGGGCAGTGCCGGTCATGGGCACCGTTCAGTCGTCTTCCAAACCCGGTGCCAGGTGGCCATGTTAGGGATAAGGAAGGACTGGTGCCTATGGAATCTAGCTACACGGGCTCTGTAGGGCAAGCCTGGGCAACAGAGACCAACTCAGCCTCCTCGTCTTCAGAATCATTCTCATTCTTTCCAACCCAAGCCTTCACAGCACTGCATTTTTCCCACGGTCCCAGGCAGAGCAGCGAGTTTTCCTCCCACGTCTGTAACGATCTCTGGCCTGGGACCTTACATTTGCTCACACTTCTTTCTGTATCAATCTTAGTATTTGTCGTATCTTTCAGAATCTAAATCAAAGCAGTTGATGTACGCAGCTTACTCTCAACTGGCAATTATCTTTGAGAACTCGGCCCTTGGTGTTTTCTTTCGTCCGCTGGTCAGGAGAACGCTGTCTAACTTTCTTGTAGCTGCACAGTTTACAAAACAATTACCTTGCACAGCTGTAATTATGATTCCTCAAACTTTTATTTTTCATTTGAAGTAAGATTGTAATAGTGCTTATTAAAATGTGTTTTTCTTTGAAACAAAGTTCAAGATAGTCAACATATATATGTATGTTATAAAAATAATATGCCTGCAGTAATTTTTCAAGCAGTATATTAGAAGTTAAAATAAGAACCCTTCCCTTACTATTTTCTCAAACGAATGATAATCATTAAAATCACCTATCTTTCTCATAATATTCTGGGTATGTGCACACAACCACTTGATGGCCCATTTCATTCCCCCACGTACCATGTATTCTTTTTCTTTCCCTGCTTACTGATATCCCTTGGACGCCCTCCCTAAAAGGTCCAACATACCTTGTTCTTAGCAGCTATGTAACACTCCACCTCCATTCCTCTGTTCACAGAAATTCAGGTTGTTTCAACTTACTGGTTTTTAGAAACAATTCTGTAATAAGTATCTGTATATTATCTTCTACATAGAGCTAGGCTATTTGCCAAGAGACAGAACTTTAAAATTAAATGGAATACACATTTATTATTATTAATTTTTACTTTTTGTTTTTTCAAGGTAGGGTCTTGCTCTAGAGCCCAGGCTGACCTGGAATTAGTCTCAGGGTGGCCTCAAACTCACGGTGATCCTCGTACCACTGCCTCCCATGTGCTGGGATTAAAGGCGTGCGCCACCATTCCTGGCTTGGATTTAGTATTTTTTAAAAGACTGCCAGTACACTCAGTACCAAAACAGACTCATATAGATTTACTCGCTGATGAACTTTGTTGCACTAGATCAATGTGCTAATATTGTTTTTTTTTTTTTTTTGTGACAGGCAATTGTGAGACAATATAAACTTTGAAGCACTGAAAAACGTGTGAATCATCCAGAGAAGTTATCTGCCATCAAGGAACCCATTTCTTTATAGCTACAGTGAGCATCAGGCTGTATGGGCTCACAGACAGATACATGGGTGTCAACACCGTCGTGGCATCTGCGACCACTGTGAGCCTGAGCATGCCACCTTGTCCTTTCAGGTCTCCAACTGTGCTTTTGCTGTGCAGTGCCAAAAAGTAACAGTGAGATCTTGACAAACTTCAGAGGGGTTGTGTTCAAAGTGTCTGCCAAGGAGCCCAGCGAGAGCATGCGCTGGTTTCTTAGTCACTGAAAACTTCGAGCTAGCTGGGCGTGGTGGCACACGCCTTTAATTCCAGCACGGGAGGCAGAGGTAGGAGAACTGCCACGAGGTGGAGGCCACCCTGACACTAGAGTGGATTCCAGGCCAGCCCGGGCTAGAGCGAGACCCTACCTCAAAAAGAAAACAAGAAAGAATTCCAATTAGTGAGGAAAGACTCGGGTTTGGGTTCGTGGGACTGCTGTGTTCCACACCTCTACCTGTGGCGTAACTTTGAAGAAGGCCTGTCAGGATGGCGGGAAGCTATGAACACAACTGGCTCAGGAACGACTGTAAAAGCAGAGCAGAAAAGAGCCAGGTTGCAGATGGCCTCAGGCGCTCCTCTAACAGACTTGGAGCACGGTAATTTTCTTGAGGTACGATCGCCTCAAATCCCCTCTCCACACAGGAAATCGTAATGTGTTAATGCGAGACAACAGGAAACACTAAACAGAAACTGCAGAAACGTGGCAGATTCGAGGCCAAGTTTATTAGGAGGTTCAGAGACGTGCACGCATGGTGTACGAGCACTGCTCAGCTGACGTCAGGCACCCCTATTTTGTGGACACTCTTGTTCTTTTGTTCCAGGAGAAATTTGCACCGTAAGACTTAGACTTGGGTTTCGGAACCTTCCTCTCTTCCACATCATAGCTCCACCCTAGGGTGAAAAACGAGAGAAAGAAAGACTCGGTAAGCCACCCACAGGAGGAGCTCGAGCACGGGCCTGCGCACAGACAGCAGAGGCAGACTTCACACGCATTCCTGCATTTCTTATTTACTGACCTACTTGAGAGAAGTAGAGAGAGAATGGGCGCACCAGGGCCTCCAGCCACTGCAGATGAACTCCACATGCACGCGCCCCCTTGTGCATCTGGCTAGCGTGGGTCCTGGGGAATTGAACCTGGGTTCTTAGGCTTTGCAGGCAAGGGCCCTAACTGCTAAGCCATCCCTCCAGGCAAGAGTCCAAGCGCTGTCTGCGGATGGCTTCTCGTTTCTCAAAGGTGTGACCTGTGATTCCTCCCTTACCCACTACTACTAGCACGAGTCCTGATGGCTATGGATGATCTGAAAACTAGGTTTCTCTATGTGGTTCAACACGCTCCTCTCTCTTCACTATAATGAGGAAGATTAAACAATATACCTCATCTCACAGTAACAGAACCTGGTGCCTTTTCAACAGCTTGGACCTCATCGGAGATCGGAGGAGGCACACCGGCTGGAATGGACCTGAGGGACGGACAGCCTGTCCAGCCTCCTCGCTGGGATAATGGGCCGGACTCAGGAGCACCTGGTAACGATGCCGCTCTTAGGCATGACCAACATCCAGTTGGCTCAGACTTTCTGGTGGGGACTTAAGAAATTCCACTTAAACTTAATGCCAAGAAAATGAGGCTCAAAAAACAAGAGAAGTGGTCCAAAATGTCCATGTGAGGTCTAGGGAGGTGGACACAACGCACACCGGCCACACAAGTGTGAGGACTGGCCCTCGGGTTACGGTGGCCAGCGCAGAGGCAGAAACGGGGTCACCAGGGCAAGTTGCCTCGCCAGATGAGCGGGAGACTGAGCCCGGCTGAGACCTCGCATCAGTACAAAGAGTGGAGTGTCCCTGGGGAAGACACTCACTGTCACCTCTGGTCTCGTGTGCTCACACTCATGAAAACACACACACACACACACACACACACACACACACACACACACACAAACCACACACAGAGACATGAGTAAACAAACAAAGCCCAGCAAACCCTGTCTGTGCTAGGAGTTTACATCTTCTCTCCAAAGCCTTTTGAGTGTTTTGGCATTTTGAGAGCTGGATTTGTCAGTACGTTCTTGTTTGAGACCTCTTCTTTAGTTCTCCTAAGAAAAGTGATCAAATTAACATACTCCTCCTCAAACACATAATGAAGTTATCCTTTTATTCCTTTTAAGCAACCCTTATAATCTTTAATAAAATCCATTTTTCCGTCATTCTCTCTTGGGACTTTCTTCAAATAATTCATCTTGAAACATGTTTCATGGTAATCATATATACAATGTATAAGCTGCATATTGTATAGTCAAAAGAAGTGAATGTCTTGATCTCACAAGTTCTGAAGAATTCTAGCATCCCTTCATGAGTTGAGTACTTCCTGCCCCGATGCTTATGTCTCGGCATCCCTGAGCTGGAATCCACCTTCGCCACACAAGCACGACTTCTGAAGCTCAAGCCCAAGCCCGGTACGGGTTGTCCGAAAAGGGAAGGCCCGACTTGAGGACTGTTTGCAGGTGTGTGTGCGTGTGTGTGTGGCACTAACACCTACGGCCCGACTTTAGTATTGTGTGCGTGTGTGCGCACCTGTGTGTGACTGGGGAGGCCACATGCTGACACGCGTGTCTTGTCTTCATCGCTTTCACCTTTATTTTCCTGAAGAGGGTCTCTCACTAGAGCCCAAAGCTTATCAACACCCCGAGTCTAGCTAGCCAGCTTGCCAAGGGGATTTCCTATCCCTACCTCTTAATGCTTGGGGAAACATGGGGCCTCCACGCCCACCCAACATTCATGTGGGTGCTGGGATCCAAATTCAGCTCCCCAAGCTTGCAAAGAGAGCACTTTATGCACTTGGCCAGCTTCTCAGCGCCTTACTGCAGTCTTTTAGAGGATTTTAAGTGGACGAGGACGCTACATTGCCCCTGGCAGAACTCTACCTAGGTTCAAAGCTCAATGGCTATAAGGACATGGGAAAGCAGTAAGGCAAATTAAACATCAGATATAGTAGAGAAAACGCCTATTCAGTTCACTCGTTCAACACGACTTTGTTCTCAAGCTGACCAAGAAACCGTACTTCTCTGAACGTAAGTGGAGAAGGCCCGTTGAAGACTACAGCAATGCACACTCGATACTAAAAGGACAGGAGACATGTAACTCTCTCGCTCTCTCTCTCTGGATTTTCTACCACTCAGAAAACTTTCTTTTTCACTATGTTAGAGCTGTTATAAGAAAACTGCTCTTTTTTGGGACATAAGGCTCTGCTTACATTTGCAAGCATACCCATTCCAAAACATCAGCGCTGGAGAGATGGCTCAGCAGTTAAGGCGCTTGCCCGCAAAGCCTAATGACCCTGGTTCAATTCCCCAGGACCCATGTAAAGCCAGATGCTCATACTGGCACATGCATCTGGAGTTTGTCTGCAGTGGCTGAAGGCCCTGGAGTGCCCATTCTCTCTCTCTCTCTCTCCCTCTTCAAATAAATAAAATTTAAAAACCAAACCAAACCAAACCCTCTACCGCAGCGTGCTTGGAAGGGCGGTTACTGGCCTCGCTATACTGACGCCAGGGTTATTAGCACAACGGACACTGCACTTCAGCTGACACGCAATGACCCGGAGAACTTGAACAGCACTTGAAAGACACTGAACACACTCAGCAATGGGCAAGGTACAGGAAGTATACTTTTGCTTTTTCTCATTTTAAATGTTTTCCTAACAAGGAAGAGTGAAATATATTTTGTGGGAGAGCATAAAAATTTTTACTTGTAAATTTTTGAAATGCCCGAATTCCTATACGGTCCGCTTTTCCACTCTACGGTGTGCGCACGTGTACGACGCACACCTTGTGCTTCGGGGCGGCAGAGGCAGCGAAGCCTGCACTAGGAACGCCTCTGCGAGACGACAATGGGCCCATAGGCTGCCTTGCTCGGCACTCCAAACCAGCCCGGGCTCTTCCCAGCTGCGCAGCAAGAAGATCAAGGGGGCTGCCCAGGGATGGGGGACGCCCCCTTCCTCGGAGGAGGGCAGCCATATGGTGCGGATTAGCCGCCCCCAGGCAGCGGCGCAGGCGTGATGAGGAGCTGCCGGCTGCCCTGCGTGCTCTCAACGTCCAGCTCGAGTCCAGAGGTACATCTGGAACATGCTCAGTCAACTTTAATGGGAGCCTTAACAGCCAATGTCCAGTTTCTTTTGCAAAAAAATATGCCCCATTCACTTTGTAGCTCACTACATTGTGGCTAGGGAATTCTATTTCCTGATTTGACTTTAGCAATCTTTTCAAATCACAAAAACAGAGCTCCTGATCAAAACCGGACCACAGTTAACTTATGACAGAAAAGGAAAATTCTATTCATTTTTATTTCCAGAAACATTCCATTTCTGGTCCAGTAATACAAAACGTTTATCACCGCTAGTACACAGATTCTAGTCCTGTGAAGTCTTTCTCCTTTAATGACATAATCGCAAACCCTGGCAAGGATCACATGCAGCAAACGTGCGCAACAGGATGTCACTGCGACCTGTGGGTTAGGACAGCACAGCGCTGCGGTGTTTCGAGGAGGAGGGACATCAGGACGTGGAAGGGCTCCGGTTCCTGCTTAGATTCTACCGATACTCGCCCTGGCTGAAAGCGGAGCACGCCACTGGAGAACAGCTCCTCAGAACTGCACTGCACAAACCCTCTTTGAAATGACCAAGTAGCCAACGCAGTGATCAGGGCGACAAAGTTTACATTAAGAGCATTTTGGATCTCTTGTGGGAAAATATTATGAAAGGGCCATAACAACAAGGACAAAGCAATTCTTTTTGATTTGAACCAGCAAATAAGGCTAGATATGAGGAACTTGAGATACTGATTAGATTAAAACCCTGTATGTGATGGACCAGTGACATCCTCTGAAATAACAACAAAACCCTTGAATGTCATGGTCCATGGTCTCTTTAAGTTTTACCTTTGAAAATCATACAGTAGCCATACAGTATTAGTATTATTTCCAAAGCAGTATCTGGAAGCACGCTACTCAGAATTTGCCAGAAAACAAATCGAAACAATGATCAATTACTGTGGCTTTGTGTTGTGAATGCACAGGTGAAAACCAGTTATTGGAGATTTAGAACACATTATTCTGAAGAAGGAAATTATATGCAAATAGCCAAATTTCATGAGCAGAGATTCTGGCTTCTGCACAGGAAGTCCCAGAAAACACTATACCCTAGGAACCATTAGGAAAACATCATTTCAGCATTCCAAAAGGGCATCTACGGGACAAGCCCTCCCCCACGGCATCGACATCTCTTCCCTGTTTCCCAGCTTTCTGACACTAAGGACTGGGAAGAAAGAGCCATGCAGGAGAAACAACACAAAGAACAGTGTAAGCTGTAGGCACAATAACTCTAAGTTGTGGACTCACCAATCAGTAAGAAAGTACCCCGACCTCGCATGTGAACTCACCAACTCAGTAGGGAATAACCCCAACCTCGCCTGTGAACTCAACTCAAAAAGGAAGAACCCCAGCCTCGCCTGTGAACTCAACTCAGTAAGGAAGAACCCCAACCTCGCCTGTGAACTCAGCTCAGTAAGGAAGAACCCCAACCTCGCCTGTGAACTCAACTCAGTAAGGAAGAACCCCAACCTCACCTGTGAACTCAGCTCAGTAAGGAAGAACCCCAACCTCGCCTGTGAACTCAGCTCAGTAAGGAAGAACCCCAGTCTCGCCTGTGAACTCAGCTCAGTAAGGAAGAACCCCAACCTCGTCTGTGAACTCAGCTCAGTAAGGAGGAACCCCAACCTCACCTGTGAACTCAACTCAGAAAGGAAGGACCCCAGCCTCGCCTGTGAACTCAACTCAGTAAGGAAGAACCCCAGCCTCGCCTGTGAACTCAACTCAGTAAGGAAGGACCCCAACCTCGCCTGTGAACTCAACTCAGTAAGGAAGGACCCCAACCTCGCCTGTGAACTCAGCTCAGTAAGGAAGAACCCCAGCCTCGCCTGTGAACTCAGCTCAGTAAGGAAGAACCCCAGCCTCGCCTGTGAACTCAACTCAGTAAGGAAGAACCCCAACCTCGCCTGTGAACTCACCAACTCAGTAAGGAAGAACCCCAGCCTCGCCTGTGAACTCAGCTCAGTAAGGAAGAACCCCAGCCTCGCCTGTGAACTCAACTCAGTAAGGAAGGACCCCAGCCTCGCCTGTGAACTCAACTCAGTAAGGAAGGACCCCAACCTCGCCTGTGAACTCAACTCAGTAAGGAAGGACCCCAGCCTCGCCTGTGAACTCAACTCAGTAAGGAAGGACCCCAGTCTCGCCTGTGAACTCAGCTCAGTAAGGAAGTACCCCAGCCTCGCCTGTGAACTCAGCTCAGTAAGGAAGAACCCCAGTCTCGCCTGTGAACTCAGCTCAGTAAGGAAGAACCCCAGTCTCGCCTGTGAACTCAGCTCAGTAAGGAAGAACCCCAACCTCACCTGTGAACTCAGCTCAGTAAGGAAGAACCCCAGTCTCGCCTGTGAACTCAGCTCAGTAAGGAAGAACCCCAACC
Organism: Jaculus jaculus; assembly: GCF_020740685.1. Taxonomy (NCBI): domain Eukaryota; kingdom Metazoa; phylum Chordata; class Mammalia; order Rodentia; family Dipodidae; genus Jaculus; species Jaculus jaculus. Next base: position 23,905,937 of record NC_059121.1, read on the forward strand.
TCGCCTGTGAACTCAACTCAGTAAGGAAGAACCCCAGCCTCGCCTGTGAACTCAGCTCAGTAAGGAAGAACCCCAACCTCGCCTGTGAACTCAACTCAGTAAGGAAGTACCCCAACCTCGCCTGTGAACTCAGCTCAGTAAGGAGGAACCCCAACCTCGCCTGTGAACTCAGCTCAGTAAGGAGGAACCCCAACCTTGCCTATGAACTCAGCTCAGTAAGGAAGTACCCCAACCTCGCCTGTGCACTCAGCTCAGTAAGGAAGAACCTCAGCCGTTGTCCTTCTGTGGTGTTTTATGAGAGGCACAGAGGGAAAGCCTGAATCACCTAACACACAAGGCCGCAGCTGAGGTCACACAAGGTAAGGTCCTGCCTTCTGGCTTCAACCCTCCCCATGTTAGGAAGTATACCTTTTTTTTTTCCTAAATTTTTATTTATTTATTTATTTGAGAGTGACAGACACAGAGAGAAAGGTAGAGGGAGAGAGGGAATGGGCACGCCAGGGCTTCCAGCCTCTGCAAACGAACTCCAGACGCATGCACCCCCTTGTGCATCTGGCTAACGTGGGACCTGGGGAACCGAGCCTCGAACCGGGGTCCTTAGGCTTCACAGGCAAGTGCTTAACCGCTAAGCCATCTCTCCAGCCCAGGAAGTATACTTTTTAAGGCCTATTTAGAGTCACATTTTTGTGTTTTGGTTCTTATGCATGGTTGGTTTCATTGCTTTGAAAGGTTCTTACCACTGTGCTAGAAGACCACACTATAGGGGTTAGACAAGCTGTGCGAAGTTAGCATGCCGCGGGTCTCAAGTTCAGTGTGCCTGAGCTAACAAACTACATCCAGCAGAGCGTCTCTGACAGGAGCACAGACAAGCGTGTGTAAGCAGAGGCCTCTGGGAACCCACCGCTGTATCAGTCAGGTAAGCGATTAGAACTGGCAGGTAAGTTCTGTCCTACGTTGTGATTTAACTTGCACTTCACACCCACCTGCCTCAATCCCAGAAATAACAGCATCTCCATTTGCTAATTCATGTAGTCTTGGTTTCTGAATTAGTTATAACAAATCTAGCTGGCTCTTTTGTGAACTCAATTACTCAGTAAGTAGGCAATACCCCAAACATACTCATCCTTTTGTGGGTTATAAATTTTTCAACCCATGTTAGAATCATATCTGCCTTTTCCTGGAAGCCTTGTCTTAATATCTTGAAGGTCTCCATGATAAGTTCAATGGATTCACCCACCAAGGCAAGCATACTTCTTCACCAAAAGATTACATACCTATGCTTAGTCCTGCACATGGTTCTACTTGGTTCCAACAGGCGAATCCAAAGAAGCAAGAGATTATTACTAACTCTGTTTTCAAATTAGCCACTAATTTGATGAATTGATTTTACAATCTACTTGATAATATAATGAAGAGATAAATCATTATCTATTCTCTGTTGGGTGAAAGAAGACAAAGAATCTGGTTAATATTCTCTACTGTGAGCTTCTTTAATCAGGCTGGAGAGATGGCTTAGTGGTTACGGTGCTTGCTTGGAAAGCCAAAGAACCTTGGTTCAACTCTCCACGACCCATGTAAGTCAGATGCACATGTGTTTGGAGTTTGTTTGCAGTGGCTAGAGGCCCTGGCACACCCATTCTCTCTCTCTCTAATAAATAAATAAAAATAAAATACTAAAAGTTTTAATTGAAAGGCTAGGCAGATGGCTCAGCAGTTAAAGGTGCTTGCAAAGCCTAACAGCCTGAGATCAATTCCCCAGTACCCACATAAAGCTAGATGTACAAAGTGGCACATGCATTTGGAGTTTGCTTGTAGTGGCTGGAGGACCTGGTGTAGCCATTCCCACTCTCTTTCTCTCTGCCTGCTTCTCTCTCTCATAATAAAATATTTTTAAAGGTAGCAAATAAATAACATAAAGAAATGTTATTAAATAAACTATCCCCAAAATTCCCAGAAAGCAAGAAAGTTGAATTTCTAATATTTTCAATATGCTAGATTTAAAAAATACTAACAAAATTGGTTTGCCTAGAAAAACTGTGAGATTCAGCTTACCCCAGAAAGGATGGCAATCATCAAAAAATTAAGGAGAGGTTGTGTGGAAAGAGGAACCCTCAATTCACTGCTGGTGGGAGTGCAAACCTGTACAACCATTACAGAAATCAACAGGGAAACTCCTGAAAAAGATGGAGGGAAGACAGAGCTACCCACTGAGCCAGCTGCCCCTCGACTGGGCACCTACTCTAAAGTTCTATGCCGCCCTGCAGAGATATTTACTCTAACATGTTTATAGCGGCTCAACTCATAATAGCTAAGAACTGGAATCAACCCAGATGCCCATTGTTTTATGAGTGGATAATGAAGATGTGGTACATATACGCAATGGAATTCTACTCAGCCGTAAGGAAACATGACATACTGAAATTTGTAGGAAAACGGACAGACATGGAACAGATCATACTAAGCAAACTCACCAAAGCACAGAAAGACAAGTGACACATGTCCTATTTTTTTTTTTTCCTTTTTCAAGGTAAGGTCTCACTCTGGCCCAGGCTGACCTCTCAGGGTGGCCTCGAACTCACCGTGATCCTCCTACCTCTGCCTCCCGAGTGCTGGGATTAAAGGCGTGTGCCACCACACCCGGCTACATGTTCTATTTTATCTAAGGTTCCTAACCTGGAACACCTGGAGTTGCAGGTATACCTGACACGCAACTCGAGATAACAGGGATGGAAGTTTTTTTGGGGAAATGGAATGGAAGGGAGAGGGAAGATATATACACACACAAAAAAAATCCAAAATGAATTTGTTCCAAAGCAATTTTTCTGCTGGACAGCAAACTAAACGATACATCCCTCAACAGGAGTATGCAGGAATTGTCTGGCAAGAAAGAAGGTTCCTGAAGAGGGTGGGATGGAGCCGAACCCTGAAACACCTGGCTCTGGCTTCTAACTCCCAGCACCAGAAATCAGCTAACATCCACACTGGGCTGTTGTGTGCTAACGGGACACCTGTGCAATCGCGGCACCTGGCCTAGGTAGGTAACTCGTTCTCTGGCTGGCTAAGAGAGCCACTGAGTAGAAGAAAGCCTCAGACGGCAGTGGGAACCGAGTCAGGGTCCTATGGAGACCAAGGTCGTGGAGTCCAATGAGAAGCCCCCACTGGTCTTTACCAAAACAGAGGCTGCACCATGAAAATCTCTCAACAATGCTTATCTCACAAACCTATGCTGAGCTCAGTCTCCTTTGGAGAATCTGTTTTCCTCTTCTGGAAGGCAGTGAGAACTGAGAGAGAAAGCACACAGCAGCCAGGGCCCGGGCGAAGCCACAGAGGAACTGGCGAGGTGAGCGAGAGCTGTTTCCGTGGTGAGCCTGGCAACCCGTGCCAGGGGCATGGAGACACGGTGAGGACACTCACAACGCAACGGAGCAGAAGTCCAGACCCTGCCGAGGGCGCAGCACTACCGCCGATTTAAAGCACACCCCCCGCGGCCTGGGGAACTCTGCGGAAGAGGTGCGGGAACGTAAGAGCCGCGGTTGACGGGCACATCCACAGGCCCTGCCCTACATGACCGGCTGCTGCTCTCCCATCTCAAAACCCACAACCCCGTGGTAGATGCCAGTGAAGCACTGAGGAAGGCCCCAGCGGAATGGGGGCAGGAGGAGGGAGAAGAGGTACCAACTTGTGATGAGTCTTGACGAAGCTTCTACTCAAAACTGGCTTGTAAACGTGCTGTGCGTGTGTCACGGGGGCCGCGGAGGGCGGCGGGCGGCGTCCCGTCCCTCCTGGCTGGTTACTTTACTCAGGCAGGCCCCGCCCTGCTGCTTCCCGAACCTGTTCTGCCTTGACCGTCTCCCACAGGCACAGCCGGATTTCAGAAGCTGCCGCGGCTTCTGGATTTTCACGGGACCCAAAGTCAGGTTCTCAGAGTCAGGCAGCAAGTGCTTTATTTATCCCCGGAGCCTTCTCCCCAGCCCTAGAAAGTTTTCTTTCTTTCTTTCTTTCTTTCTTTCTTTCTTTCTTTCTTTCTTTCTTTCTTTCTTTCTTTCTTTCTTTCTTTCTTTCTTTCTTTCTTTCCTCCCTCCCTCCCTCCCTCCCTCCCTACCTCCTTTCTTTCTTTCTTTCTTTCTTTTTTGAGATAGGGTCTCTCTCTCTAGCCCTGGAATTCACTATAGAGTCTCAGGCTGGCCTTGAACTCACAGCGATCCTCCTAACTCAGCCTCCTGAGTGTCTTCACGGGAGGAAAGAAGGAGAGCTTTTGGTAGGAGGCCTCCAGAAACGGACGCCATACAGAAGGAAGGCACCAAGCTCCAGTGGGCCTGCTTTCAAACTGTCAGGGAGCAGTGATTTTAGAGTCCTTAATCTCGTCAGAGCATTGACCAGGCAGACAGTTCCTGTGTGTTGTAGGCTAAAAATCCCCACCCCGTTAGCTCACTGTTTTCTAAGGCACGGTGCCCTAAGCGTTCCCAAGCTAAATTTTCTACCGACTCTTCCCTGGGGAGGCAAAAATGAAGGGAGTTCAGCAGCAGCGGTGACTAGCTCACATCGACAATTCTTGTGACAACCTAGAGACTAACTGGGGAATGAACAGCTGAATTTGATTTCCTATTAAGCTGATGTTACAGACTCAGATGAATGAATCATCTTCCAGGTGTGAGACATGAACTATGGTAGGCTGGAAGGATGATGGAAACAGTAATAGAAATGTTGAATTAAAATATTATTCTTAATAGAAATAAGTCTGGTATTCATTTTAAATCAAAATATTAAGGACCACGAGCACTTTCAAAACAACTTTGTATCTAGGAAATTTTGAACTTGTCTGAGAAAATATTAATAAGAAATTGTATAAAATCTTATTATAAAAAGCTTTCAAAGTCATTTACAGTATAGTAAGACGTATTTATAGACTTTACACAGTATGTGTTGGATCCCATTCTCATCACTGCTCTTCTTTTAACTCATTTAATTCTCCCAACCATTTCCATTTTATATATGAGGAAATCATACAAAGTCACAATGACATACAACTGATTCACATCCAGGTAGTTTGGCTCTGAATTCTGAGGCTCGGCTGCTAGGGCAGGGCCAGCCCTCGACTTCAGTCTTGTAATCATGAGCTCTATAATACTAAGTGAGGGAGAAAAGCAAATAGTATAGGTACCATTGCAGTGCGTTCATATATGAAATATTAGATAACACTAATTTTTACATTTATATAAATATTTTATAGTAATAATACCCTTAAGACATGATCTCACTCAAATTGATAAGGAAATTAGGCTGAAATTCAAATTGACCAGAGAGAACTTAAGTATCTGTTTTTGAGTGTTAAATTGGGGAATTTCCAGTATGTTATCGTTTGGCTACTTCCACCCTATTAAAACATTCCCTGCTGGTGAGAGGAGAGGAGAAAGGATTGTAAGACTCGAAGATGAGGAGGAAGCAGGGTTCCCTCGGCGAGGCTGTAGGAGCGAGCAGGAGCTTGGGGAGGGCAGGCTTCGGGAGCGCCGCCCGCGGGCTGGCAGGAAGCAGCTTGTGAGCGATCCATGCTGGGCGGCTTCTGCCGTCCCCTGTGCTCCTGCACGCGCCTCTCCCCAAGTCCTACAGATAACCCAGAGACAACCCCTGGCTCATTCACAAGCTAGACTTGGGTGGGGTTCTCGCCTCTCTGGTCTGTCATTATTAGTGCTCTAGCTGGGTGAGTAACCATTCGATCACGTGTCCATGGGAAACGTGCACACAGCCTTGTCAAATAGAACGCACTAGGTACAGACATAAGCAGTGCATATGAGTGAGAGGGACACAGGCAGCATGAGTGCCCGATGGGAGGCGGCGAGGGTCAGAACTAATTATCAGTGACCGACTCCGTGTCATATCCATGTGATATTCCCACTGCATGAGGAATTCCTTCAGCTATGAAGAAACGTTAAGTCGGCTACAAAATCACTCCAAAGTCACACTGCGTCAAAGTGGAGTAGGCTCCAGCTGGGTGTGGCCGCATGTTTCATTTCCCTACATTGTGTTCACAACAGAAAATGATAAAAGGGGGAGGGGGAAATCTTTAATGCCAGCACTGAAGAGGCTGAGGTACGAGGACTGCCAAGAGTTCAAGGCCAACCTGGAGCTATAGAGTGAGTTCCAGGTCATCCAGGGCTAGAGATCCTACCTCAAAAGAAGAAGAAGAAGGGATGGGCTGGAGAGATGGCTTAGTGGTTAAGCACTTGCCTGTGAAGCCTAAGGACCCCGTTTCGAGGCTCGATTCCCCAGGTCCCACGTTAGCCAGATGCACAAGGGGGCGCACGCGTCTGGAGTTCGTTTGCAGAGGCTGGAAGCCCTAGCACGCCCATTCTCTCTCTCCCCCTCTATCTGTCTTTCTCCCTATATCTGTCACTCTCAAATAAATAAAATAAAATAAAATAAAATAAAATAAAATAAAATAAAGAAGGAAAAAAAAAGGCACTTGACATTGTGTTCAGAGCAAGGTCAATGTCAGCCAGTGGGGTGACATGGCGTCTGCAAACGCTGATGCAGATTCTTAAGCTGCATCTGTGTGGCTGTACCGTGCAGATGTCTGGAATTGTTCCTGCCACAGCTACAGAAGTACCACAGGGACACAGGTAGACTTACAGGCAATATTAGGGTGAGCACAGTAACTATTTTCAAGCACTTGAAGAACTATTGGTGGAATAATAGACATTATATTATCTTGGCTCAAAATAAGAAAGAACTTCATACTGGAGATATCTTATTCATTTAGAGTTTAAATAACCAAATGTTAGTGATTTTGAAAGAGTCAGAAACAAGGTAGGTACTACATAAATGTGATCTTTTATTAATTTCTTAAAACTTTTTACGATCTTATTCTCAGCCCCTACTTCAAAATAGAGCAGTTTAATTTTTACCTGGAACAACAGACCATTCCATATAAATTTTTTGTTTTGGGCAGAGAAGCATTCTAATAATGTATTAAAAAATTCTAAGAACTATGGTTAGTTTTATTGAAAGCTTTCTTTCAATTCAAATTCCATAGTCTCAAATTGTTTAACAATACAGAAAATAAAACCATATCTGACTTCTGTGTTGTTTGATTCATGCGTCGCCCATAAACTCAGGTGTCCTGAATGCTGGGTTCCCAGCTGATGGAGATTTGGGGATTAACACCTCTTGGAGGTGGTGTATTGGTGGGGGTGGGCTTATGGGTGTTATAGCCAGTCTCCCTTGCCAGTGTTTGGCACACTCTCCTGTTGCTATTGTCCACCTGATGTTGGCCAGGAGGTGATGTCCACCCGCTGATCATGCCATCATTTTCCCTGCCATCATGGAGCTTCCCCTCGAGCCTGAGAGCCAAAATAAACCTCTTTTCCCCACAAGCTGCTCTCGGTTGGGTTTTCTACCAGCGATGTGAACCTGACTGTGACAACTAGGAAAAGAAAGGGCAAGGAGGAAATGGAGAAAGGAGAGACGGGGAGGAAGGGTGGCCACGCCAGGAAATCTTACCATTTTTTTCTGCAAAGGCAACCGCATCTTCTTTCGTACTAAAGTTTAGAACCATGTTGGACAAGGGGTCAGCCCTGTAAGAAAGAATTTGCCAAGATTGAATATTAAACTTTGGCCATAACCCACCAACATTTAAAATAAAGTGCTTAACAGATAGTTGCTATAATATCAAATTAGTGTACTATTGATGGAACATTTTATTTGCAATAACTTTTTAAAATGAACAAATACGTATTTCTGTGTTAAATCTAAGAAATTTTTCTGACATGTATTACATAACAGCAAAAATTGTAACTGCGAAAACATTCAGACTACAGTGAGATGCCGTCCTGAAAAATGAAACAAAATGAAATTCAGGTATTCATTAACAATGTTTATAAACCGAATAAAAAGGAGAAAATAATGCTTTAACTTTTTTTGTTTTGAGGTTGGTCCTCACTCTAGCTCAGGCTGACCTGGAATTCACGGAGATCCTCCTTCATCTGCCTCCCGAGTGCTGGGATTAAAGGTGAGTGCCACCGTGCCCGGCTCAACAATGCTTCCACTTAAAGACCCAAGAAAATTCTCAACGTAGAAATCACTGACGACAGCATAACTGTCAGCCCGCGTCGTCCCCGGTCACAGTGACGTCGTGACGGCGGCATAACTGTCAGCCCGCGTCATCCCCGGTCACTGTGACGTCGTGACGACGGCATAACTGTCAGCCCGCGTCATCCCCGGTCACTGTGACGTCGTGACGGCGGCACACCGTGGGCGCGGTCGTCCCCGTCACTGTGACGTCGTGACGACGGCACACCGTGGGCGCGGTCGTCCCCGGTCACTGTGACGTCGTGACGGCGGCACACCGTGGGCGCGGTCGTCCCCGGTCACTGTGACGTCACGACGACGGCACACCGTGGGCGCGGTCGTCCCCGGTCACAGTGACGTCGTGACGGCGGCACAGCGTGGGCGCGGTCGTCCCCGGTCACTGTGACGTCGTGACGGCGGCACACCGTGGGCGCGGTCGTCCCCGGTCACTGTGACGTCGTGACGGCGGCACAGCGTGGGCGCGGTCGTCCCCGGTCACTGTGACGTCGAGACGGCGGCACACCGTGGGCGCGGTCATCCCCGGTCACTGTGACGTCGTGACGGCGGCACACCGTGGGCGCGGTCGTCCCCGTCACTGTGACGTCGTGACGACGGCACACCGTGGGCGCGGTCGTCCCCGGTCACTGTGACGTCGTGACGGCGGCACACCGTGGGCGCGGTCGTCCCCGGTCACTGTGACGTCGTGACGGCGGCACAGCGTGGGCGCGGTCGTCCCCGGTCACTGTGACGTCGTGACGGCGGCACACCGTGGGCGCGGTCGTCCCCGGTCACTGTGACGTCGTGACGGCGGCACAGCGTGGGCGCGGTCGTCCCCGGTCACTGTGACGTCGTGACGGCGGCACACCGTGGGCGCGGTCGTCCCCGGTCACTGTGACGTCGTGACGGCGGCACACCGTGGGCGCGGTCGTCCCCGGTCACTGTGACGTCACGACGGCGGCACACCGTGGGCGCGGTCGTCCCCGGTCACTGTGACGTCGTGACGGCGGCACACCGTGGGCGCGGTCGTCCCCGGTCACTGTGACGTCGTGACGGCGGCACAGCGTGGGCGCGGTCGTCCCCGGTCACTGTGACGTCGTGACGGCGGCACACCGTGGGCGCGGTCGTCCCCGGTCACTGTGACGTCACGACGACGGCACACCGTGGGCGCGGTCGTCCCCGGTCACTGTGACGTCACGACGGCGGCACACCGTGGGCGCGGTCGTCCCCGGTCACTGTGACGTCGTGACGGCGGCACACCGTGGGCGCGGTCGTCCCCGGTCACTGTGACGTCGTGACGGCGGCACACCGTGGGCGCGGTCGTCCCCGGTCACTGTGACGTCACGACGGCGGCACACCGTGGGCGCGGTCGTCCCCGGTCACTGTGACGTCGTGACGACGGCACACCGTGGGCGCGGTCGTCCCCGGTCACTGTGACGTCGTGACGGCGGCACACCGTGGGCGCGGTCGTCCCCGGTCACTGTGACGTCACGACGGCGGCACACCGTGGGCGCGGTCGTCCCCGGTCACTGTGACGTCATGACGACAGTTCAACTGTGAGCACGGGTCATTTTTAAATGAAATACATGACTAAGGCAAGTTTAAAAGTGAGTTCGCCATGAAGTAGAACAGTTTTGGAAGCAAGGACAGCACAGACCATGCTCCTCTTCACCAGTAAGCAAAGCACTACCAATGAGGCAAGTGGTAGGTCCGCTTCGATAACTTCTTATGGATGAGGCTGGCACGCTGTGTGGGCAGTCAGGCAATGGGAGAATTAGCAACATCTAAATTAGTGACACATCTGCTTAAATTAGATGACCTTCTGTGTCTGTGATGACATGAAGTCAATCCTTGTTTTCAGAGCTAAATGACAGATTCATAATTCTCTAATGAAAAATTAAATGCAGAGTTCCTATTTTTAGAGGATGATGAAATTAACATAAAAAGTATTAAGTCTAGAGGTCAACACCTAGTGTACACTAATATAACTGAAGAAAGCATAAATATCCTACCTGCTATGTTTAATGAATTAAAAGCCTTCTTATAGAAATGAGAAGTGAGAATTTACTAGTCTAACAAATAAGTAAGTGTGCGGACTGACTGAGGATGAGTCACCCCTGGGCCATGTTACTGGATCAAGGAGATTTAAGCAGTCAAAACTTAGGGTCAAACTGAAGTGATGATTTTCACATCTTAGGATATTTTTCAAGTTTACATAAAGATAAACCTTTACCTCTGAGTTCTAACATTTAAAGATTAAGGTAATTAAAAAAGCCTAAGAAATTTCTGCTTCAGATAAGAAATGTAAATACGTATTTAAAAATATGAAGTTAGAAATCTAAAAACAAAGATCAAGCACATTTATCATAAAATCCTACACGTAGACAAAAGCGGCCTTTCAAAATTACAAAAAAATGCTATAGATAAATAGGTGACAATAAAATTTACTCTCCACATTTAAAACATCAAAATTGTGTTCATTAGTTAAGATGGCTATTTTCTTTTGCTTCTAATGAAAAACATGGAAACATATTTGAAATCAAGTTTTTGTCACAAAATCATCACAATCACTTTACACTCTCCTCCCCTAGGAGGTGAGTGACCTTCCTATCTGCGTGGAGTGGCAGGGCCAGGACGCCTCTGCGCAGATTCAAGTCCCCCCCCCCCTTCTCTCTCTCTCTCTCTCTCTCTCTCTCTCTCTCTCTCTCGATCCTCGACATTCTTCTCGTGCTGCGCGCTGCTAAGCACAGCCTCCTCCTCCGCCAGCGCTGGCTGTCCGGGCGCCTGCCCGGTCCTCCATCCGCAGGGCCGTCTAACCAGAGGGGCTCTCCGCAGGAGTATCGGCAAACCTATTAGGGAATGCTGGGTCTTTCGAAACAAACGTATTTAGGGTTAGCATGAAGTTGTTTCTCTTTCTGCGTATCCAAGACTTCTTTGACCTACAGTAAAAATCCTTTGACATTCTTTTTCTCATTAAATGAAGCAGTTCTCTCATTAAAAAGAAAAATTCACCTGGGCGTGGTGGCACACGCCTTTAATCCCAGCACTTGGGAGGCAGAGGGAGGAGGATCACTGTGAGTTCAAGGCCACCCTGAGACTACAGAGTGAATTCCAGGTCAGCCTGGACTAGAGTAAAACCCTACACCAAAAAAAAAAAAAAAAAAAAAAAAAAGGAACATTATAAGCTAGAGATGTGTCTCTGCATTAGAGCACATGCCTACTAAGCACAAGGCCCTGGGTTTGATCCCAAGCCCCAGACAGACAGAGACAGAGACACAGACACACACACACACACACACACACACACACACACACACACACAATGATTCTACAAAGGCATCTCTATGCCTTAAAGATTTTTCCTATATTCTGCATGTTCAGATTAAATACATAATGAAGTACAAGCAGACTGAGTACCCAACTATGGTCAAGCCATTAATTTGAGATGCAAATTTAAATGATGAACTTTTAAGTAGGTAATATGAAACTTTCTACTTCCAACAATTTTAGAGTTTAAAATATGTCCTAGGAAGAAGCCACAATTCAATATCCAATTATACTATATTTTTATTATTAAAATGCTAAAGATGAAAAATGAGATCTTAATAATAGTGTCATAAAATGTTTGTTTTAATCAAAAATAGTTAAGTAAATACTTAGCCACAATTTTTCTTCCTGTAATATTCATGTTAGTGGTTGTTTCTTATTATCACAACAAAGGTAAGTATTTCTTAGATACTTAAAATGCAAAATATGCTTCAGACAAACTAGCTAGAAAAATCCTTTGGGAAAGGCATATTTGAAGTGAAATTTACCTTTGGCTGTGGTTTGAATAGAAAGTGCCCCCCCCCAGGCTGCTGCTGCGTCTGCACGCTCGGCGCCCAGCTGGAGGCGCTGTCGGGGAGCCTGTGGCGCCTCAAGAGCTGGGGCTTGCTGAGGAGGTGAGCCTCGAGGAGGCCTCGAGGTCTTAGGCTGCCTCTGCTGAGGAGGTGAGCCTCGGGGAGGCCTCGAGGTCTTGGGCTGCCTCTGCTGAGGAGGTGAGCCTCGGGGAGGCCTCGAGGTCTTGGGCTGCCTCTGCTGAGGAGGTGAGCCTCGGGGAGGCCTCGAGGTCTTGGGCTGCCTCTGCTGAGGAGGTGAGCCTCGGGGAGGCCTCGAGGTCTTGGGCTGCCTCTGCTGAGGAGGTGAGCCTCGGGGAGGCCTCGAGGTCTTGGGCTGCCTCTGCTTCCTGCTAACCCTCAGCCAGGTGAGCAGCAGAGCTCCGGCCTGCGTGTCTTCCCACCACAGGGCTGCCTGGCTGCTGGTTTAGCCAAGCTGCTGAGCTCCATGTTCCCGAACCCCGACAAACAAAATAAACGTAAGAAAGGTGGCCGACTTTCACGGTTAAGAAGTTACGGCTAGGCGTGACTTGTAACCCAGCACTCAGGAAGAAGAGGTGGGGCTGCCGCAAGTCCGAGGCCGCCTGGTCTACTTAACACAGGGAGTTCCAGGCCCACCAAAACCCTGCCTCAAAAACGTGCAAAGCAAAACGAACACGCAGACAAATCGGGGTACGGTGGTCTTCACCTGCCACAATCTCAAGGCCAGGCTGGAGGACATAGCAAGTCCTGTCTCAAGAAAAATAAATAAATAACAGCTCCTCCCAAAACCAAACCAAAGTAAGCCAAACCAAACCAAGTTAAAGTGTCAGTAGCTACTAATACCATGCATAAGTTATCACAGACTAGCACAGAGCGTTTAACACCATATTTACTGATGTTTATGATTTTATATAATTTAGAACAGTGTATGAATAACTAATACACGAATAATTATGTAAATTTATAAAAATACTATGTCTATGTTTTTATTACAGTGATACCTCTATAAGTTTGAAAATCAGGATTGTCAAATGAGAAGTCTATACTGAAAAAGCTGAAGACAAGATTCATGTCAAGCCCAAGTACTCACGTTGATGCCCAGCCCATCAAAGGGTTCTCCCATCTCTCCCTAGTATCAAATTCCATCTTCCATTTCTTCGTGTTGTTCACTCCGGACTGCATGTTATTGCGAGCAGGAACAAAGATTCTGACCCTCCTGGTCTTGATATGCTCCTCTGGAACACCAGTTAGTGTGGTGATGTCCTGAGGAAAAACAAGTAGACATGCTTCACAGCCCGCACGCCAACCACCGTGCCCTCGCTGTTCCCGTACCCACACACTTTGAGGGTTGCGAGCTGGAGGACGCGTCTTGGCCTATTTCACTACCGCCTTGAGATTTTATGATGTCAACTGATGTACACGCGAAGTTTGAGAAGCCGTGAAGGGAAACAGTAGGAAAGGAGTCATAAAAAGGCCTCTCTGCTGAGGACAGTCGGAAGCCACGGGCCAGTGCGTGCAGGCAGGTGTTCAACCCCCACCACACATGCGGCCCCACATGGCCGTTTCTCATTGTGGGACGGGGGCTCACGCATGGCCTTGAACTCACTACGGAACCAAGGATGATGTTGAACTTCAGATCCTCCTGCCACCTCTTCCCAAGCCAGCACAGCTTGTGTAAAAACTTGCAGACCATATGCTTTTATTTGGTGAGCAGATATAACTGATCAGACAAGATAAAATGTAAGGAGATAGTAAAAGAAAAGGCAGTGAAGTGACTAAATCCTAAAGAGAAAAACAAAGACCAACAACAACGATGACAAGCGGTTTCTAGGTCGAACTGCTCACAGGAAGACAGACGTTACTTCAGAGGGACATCTGACACTTTGGGGAACAAGTCAACTCCAGGAATTTACTATTCCATTTTTGGTTACCTTGGTGAACTGACACAAACCTAATCTGTAAAGATAAGCTAGAAGTTGCACAACTTTTGCAGAATGAGAAATGACAACAATCGTACCTTTTCAAACTCAGTCTACACTTTAATCCCATAACAAATGCTAGATTGGGGAACTTACAGAATTATGGTGGTCACATGGTAGTAATCAGGGCACAAAACAATAAAGTAACCAAGAGTTTAAAGCTCCACCTAGTAATATTTTATTCTACTAAGGCAAAATCACATTAGAATCATAGCAGGGCCAACGACATCATTTGTATACTTGGGATATGGCTCAGTGGCAGGACACTTGCCTAGCATGTGTGAAGCCTTGGATTCAATCTGCAACATGCCAGAAAGGGAAAACAAGTTCATCTATTAACCCAAGTAACTGCTTAAAACCAAGAAAAAGAATAAAATTGTACCAGCTTCTAGAATCTAGCGAAAACCACTCGTTTTGTGGCCTTCTCTTCCAGTGCCGTGCGCTCCAGTGCAGACTTTCTGCGCAGTTCGTTCATCTGCGTGTGACCCAGAACACCTTAGCTCCTCCTCAGCTAACGCACTCTCCACCTTCAAGAACACACCCTTCACGTCCCTCCTACTCCAGCCAGTCCTCTGCCCAACTTGGTCTTTCACCAGCTTATCTACTTAGGGAAATCACAGAGTCATCCACATAAACATTTATACAAATACGGATTTCTGATACACATCTGTATGTTAGTTCTCTCACATCTAGGATAACATGAAGATAAACTTACAACTGGGATAAAAAATGAAAACAACGCATAATAGGTACAGAATTTAAATTATGAATGTAAACTTTAACTGGTAATTTCTTTTTTAAAAAATTATTTCTTTACTTATTTGAGAGAGGAAGAGGCAGAGAGAAAGAGAGAATGGGCACACCAGGGCCTCCAGCTACTGCAAATGAACCCCTTGTGCATCTGGCCTATGTGGGTCCTGGGGGAATCAAACTGGAGTCCTTAGGCTTCGCAGGTAAATGCAGGTAAACGTGCTAAGCCACGTCCCCAGCCCATAACTGGTAAGTTCTAATTGCCAGGCTGAACTTCAGATACAATCTTAAGTCTTAGTGTGTTTTAGGAGGTGGAGGGTGAAGCGTCAGCTTCGGACACACAAGGAACGGGTTTCAATCTTCAGCACCATAGGCTGCACTGCACCCACACCACACACCACTTTAATGTTAATTCTTATTTAGTATTACGAATTGTTAGGTTAGTAACTGCGCTTTCCTTACAGTTTATTATTAGCATGCCACAGAATTAAAGGGTAAGGCAACTTCTCCGCATTCCACAGTAACTTCTCTATTCTGAGCTGAGCTCCTAACAGATTGACCTATGATATTTTATTCTTCTTTACCTGTATGAAACATTACCTCAGGAAAATGAGAGTGCTGGGAATATTAACTCTGTCTTTATATACTTCTATATTGTGATACATACAGCAAACTAAAACATACAATAAAGCTTTGAAACAATGAAATCATGTGTTTTGAATTTTATTGAAAAGTAGAAAATGACATAATTCATTTTAGGATGGAAAATCTTCAAATTAGTGTTTGCAAAATGTTGCTAAGCTCTTTAGAGTTTGAATTCGTAATTATCAATCTTTCATATCTGTTCAAATTATGGCACTTATATGTTGACATATGCCCCCAATTCAAACCATCTGCGCAATGAGTTCCTGCATTGTGAAGCCTGGCTGTCCCATGTAGAAGTACTCTGTCTGCAGAAGCCGTGTTCAGGTCCTACAGTCCAGCTGAGCTGCTGCCAAAGGCAGAAGAAAAAGGCTTGGCGTCCCTCACACACCTGACACCTCAGGGGCACAGAAGCCTGAAAGCCCTGGTCCCTGCAGACACACTCACACAGATTTCTCACACTAGCAAAATGCATGACACTATTGTTATCACTTCACCTGCACAGCTTCAGCTAATGACATAAGAACATGTTTCCAACAGACATTTCAATGGGCCTAAAGTGCTTACTGCAAGATTCTAGTAAAACAACGTAACACTTGAAAAAAAAAAATCTATTAGGCGCTATGCTGAACTGTCTTCAATACTTTTCTTTCTAACTTCACAATGAATGAGTTACCTGTGACTCAACTTTCACGAACTATATGTAAATAAAATATCTGCAAATTAAACTATGTTGAATTAATGGCATTCTCTATCTATTTCTACTTATGAAATACTGATTATCTGTGCTCTCTCTAAAACCTATTTTTATTTTAAAAATGAGTTGAGGGCCAGAAAGATGGCTTAGTGTTTAAGGCACTTGCCTGCAAAGCCTAAGGACCCAAGTTCAACAATCCAGATCCCACATAAGCCAGATGCATAAAGGTGAGGCAAGCACAAGACTGCATATGCCCAATAGGTGGCACAAGTATCTGGAGTTAGAACGCAGTGGCTGAGACCCTGCTAAGTCAATTCTCTCTCTAAAATAAAAAATAAAAAAAAATGTGTTGGAGATTACAGTAATGTTTTTTACAGATTTCTCTTTGGTAAAATAAATAACTGATAAATAATGACAAACATTCAAGGGGACACTTGAAGAAACTTGACTCACTAGTTAAGATTATCTATAAATTCTAATAAAGTACATAACCCAATATATAGATCATGTATATGGATTTGTTGAATTTTAAAATTTGTAACAGTTTAGTTAAGAATGAAACTCTGACTTCTATTACTGCAGTATGTTATTATCCTAACATCATTTCAGACATACGCTTTCACTCACAAAATGCTTTTTTATGAAATAGTATAGGTCAGCTATGATTCATGGGCTAAGGCATTATGACCAAAACACCACTCCAGCCCACCTCTTCCAACTGTAGATCCTGGATTGATCTGTATCTGATCCACTTAAGGGAGGAAGTTTAGTGTTCTGAACAAAAATTGTAATTCAGCTAACCATCCCATTATCTTGTGTGACTTAATTTTTTTCTCCCTTTTTTAACAAAGGAAGTAAGGAACAAGCAATGAGAAGTTGGTATCAAAATGCACAAAAACACGCCAGCAAGCTTCTTGTAACCAACCACCCAGGATGTAGGCCTTGCTGGCTGCTCTCATATCAATACCAGAATTTCACACGTTTCATTGATTATTATGACTTCAAAGAATCAACTTTTCATCATTATCTGTCATCTGCCCGTTGATTTGTATAAAGAAATTCTGTGTGCACTCCAAACAAAAGCCTCCTTACTTTTGTGGCTATATATGAAGTTTACAATTTTTGTTTGTGACAGTTGCCTGTCTGGTAAATGAGGGTAGCGGTAAAGGAGTGCAGCTGCTCTGCAGGAACCTCCTTTTTGGCACCATTTCACTTAAATAAAAACTGAATAATTAGCTTCTGCCTTTATTAAACCACAAAAATGCCCCTGGTCTTAGTAATTACTTCCGGTTGCCTCACCTACTTAACCTTATCGGTTTGCACTTGTTATAAAGAAATAAATGAAGTTTTTGCATTTTTTCAGGGAATTTTTGCTGGAGCTCTTACAGCCAAATATTTCTTTTTAACCAGGCCTTCTGGTAGTAAATTAACCAAATTGCATGCATATGGATCAACAGAGCACACATTAAAACATTAGGGGTGACACTTCATACACAAGCTTCCTCCACAGTAGGCTATGAGTGATTGCATTTAAGTTTCTTGCGCAGCTAAATCTGATCTCAATCTGACAGCTATGTTTATGTTCGGGGTCGGCCGGGAAATATGCTGAAGAAAAACACTCAGATACGTAACACTGACTTCCTGTCAGCTGACACATGCCTGTAACAATAGCTAAGGAAAGAGGGTCGTGAGATCTAGTCCAGCCTGGGCTATAAGAATGTCTTAGAATTATGTTACTATGATTTTCATTACAGTAATAAATACTTAAAAAGCCCTAAGGTGTGTTTGGGGCGGGTCTGACTTCCAGCCACGAGGAATGCCGAGCAGTCCAAGCTTTGGCAGGTCCCTGCGGCTGGCTGCCCGGCTGTGTCTGCTTGTGCTGCTGGCTGCTTGGAGTGTCTCTGCTTGGACTGACAAACGGGAGCCAGCTTCTTCTGTCAGCTACGGAACTCCCCCTCAATCTAGAAGCTCAAATAAATCCTGTTCCTCCCCAAAACCGTGTCTGCTTTGGATGATCATCCCAGCAACGTAAAGCTGTCTTTAAGAATTATTGTGCTTTTTAAGTACTTTAATGAAAATCATAGTAACTTAATTAATTTTAATTAAGATAAAACTACAATTAACCAGTGCCTAACAGGGTGCACAGCCCTGGAATCACAGAAACCAACCCTGGCAGCTAACTATTCCAGAGGGGAACACTTGCTTCTAGGGGCAGAGCCTGATGGGTAGGAAATAAACTCTTGGGGTCACTTAGCCGAGAGCGGCCTAGCTGCGTCTACAGCAGAGCCCAAGGGGAGAGAACACGGACCGCTGGAGTCCTTCGGAGCACGGGCGAGCCCCTGCGTGTGCTGAGCTGACACGCCTGCAGCGGTGGCTCTCGCTCCCAGGCACTCATTGGTGTTTTTACTCAACAGCTAAAAACCAGTAATCCGTGAACAAGTGAGCATCCCCTGAGCAAGGGGCGAGGCACTTCCAGCCCTGGGTAGTCCGTAAATGCTGGCTAAAGGAAGAGTTCAGAGCGGCGGGGCTCTGCCGATGCAGACAGAGCTCACGCTCCACCAGCGCTCACAAGTGCACTCCCACTAAAGCCGCCTGTCCTCTTCCACAGGGCTGGGGCAGCCTGTTCCTGACCGTGCTGTCCTCAACGGCACGCTCAGCTCTCCCCTGCAGCTCTCCCCTGCTCTGGCCAAGAGCCCAACCAGGCCCCGGGGAATGGGCAAAGAGCGCAGCGTGTGATCGGTCAGCAGCTCTGAGCATTGCTCATCAATACTGACCATCTGTGCTGGTCAGGCCACAGGTAAACCGAGGCAGAGAAGCCTAGCCACACTGCTTTAGGCAGATGGATTCATGGGGTAAGATCAGCTTCAGGGCAAGTTACAAGTCAGGAATTTAGAAATCATCTCACAGCAATACTCTTCAAAAAGTACTCTGTAAGGTCTGTAAGACATATTCCACTGTTCTTTCCCATAGCTCATTCCCATACTTTGTTCTTATAGTTCATCCCAACAAACTGAGATAAGTGTTATAAAACCTTCCAGTCTCTTTGATATATAATTGCTTTTTTAAAAGGAGGTAAATTTTCACATTGCTAATAAGCACATTAGTGGCCAATTTCTCTTTATACTCTTTGAGGCAACAACAAAATGTTAGCAAAATTTCCTCGAGAGTGACCCAGCTTAAAGCTAATATAAGAGCTACTGCCAGAAGAAATAAGAATACAATGAAACAACTTAAAATCTAACTGCTCAAAACTGTAATTCTGGAACATGATACAGATGTGCAACTGCTTCGTGACTGTGTAGGAATAAAATACATTCAGAAATTTGACTTCATGGAATTTCATTTTGTGAAGTTGGGACTCAGAACATTCTACTTAGCATATAACCCCAAACTAGCAGCCTTTGAGAAGTCAGTCTCTGACCTCCTCCTGGGCCACCCTCTTCTCTGATCTTCCTGATCTGCCTTCTCTGAATGTAGTTTTTATAGCTCTCATTCCAGAGACATCCACCCTAAGAGTTGATCCAGCACAGAGTCTTCAATTTTCAATTCCATCTACAACTTTACAGCACAACCTTTCTGTTCCTACTTCTACACAACTGTCTTTTTTTTTTTTTTTTGTTGAACCAAAGCATAAAAATTCTCAGTTTTAAAGTCAGGCCTGGTGATACATGCCTTTAATCCCAGCACTCAAGAGGCAGAGGCAGGAAGACTGCCATGAGTTTGAGGCCAGCCTGAGACTACGTAGTAAATTCCAGGTCAGCCTGAGCTAGAGGGAGACCCTACTTAAAAAGACAAACAAAAACCCTCAGTTTTCCCTGGGTCTTTGGTATGAAACCACCTGTGTTTTGAAATTTTGACAAACTTAATTTGCTATTTTCTCTTGTCCCTTGTTCATCTGTCTTTTACTGTTGGATGTTCGCTATGGACCTTGTGATAAGTGTAGAAAAAAAAATCTTTTTTTCTGGTATAGTAGCTCATAATTAAACATGGTATACCCAAAATAAACCTGTAAGAAGCCATTTTGTGACTAAATGCCACATTTTAAAAAATGATATAGCCAGGCATGATGGCGCACGCCTTTAGTCCCAGCATTCCAGAGGCAGAGGTAGGAGGATGGCTGTGAGTTCAAGGCCACCCTGAGACCACAGAGTGAGTTCCAGGTCAGCCTGGGCCAGAGCTTCATGAGCCTGTCTTATTTTTGCGTGAGGATGACAATGGCACCTGTGGGTAGCAGCCACGTTCTGCTGCAAACTCGAGATGCAGTCTCGCCCTCCTACACACGCGCATGCACAGCTGAGGAAACACTTCCCCAGGCAGCTGTTTTCAAGCGGGGACCCCTGCAAGAGTATTCCCAGTTTCAGCTCCTTCTCTCTTTTCTTTTCTTTTTTCATTTTTCAAGGTAATGTCTCACTCTAGCCCAGGCTGACCTGGAATTCACTATGGAGTCTCAGGTCGGCTCTAAACTCACAGAGATCCTCCAACCTCTGCCTCCTGAGTGCTTGGATTAGAGGTGAGTGCCACCACGCCCGGCCAGCTCTCTCTCTTCAAGTGAGTTTGCGTTTTCACGAGGCGGGAGCCTTTGGTGGGTGGGTCTTGCCTTCAGAGCAGCTTTGTTATTGCTCTACTGCAGAGTATGATGTTCCTCTCTGGTCCTATTATCCTGAACAAGTCCATCTGATCTTTTCTGATGTTTCTTTAAAATGGGGCAGGTTTCTTAGCCGCTGTAACTGGTTTCTGGGCACTCACAGTACCTGCAACTTAAATGCACACAACTTAAATCTAAACTGGACACTTTTCTCATTTGACTCTTCTTACTGCCCTCTCTCTCTCACTGCAGGGTGGGTAAGAACAGTAGGCAAAAAACAGCCTAAATTCTATTGTCTTGAAATTTCCTCCACCAAACAAATGAATCCATTACTTTGAATTCAGCCTCACTCAAGTTCTCAAGACACAGGTGAATACTTGAAGACAATATGAAACACTTTACGACAGTACCCAAGTTAGTCCTTGTTCCTCTCTGAAATGTCCAGGCTAAACCTCCTGTGGATATTTTTCTTGGTATTCTGTGCTTCTGATCTTCCACCAGAATGGCCCAATAAGCTTTGCTTACAACACCACATACATGACCAGGTGACCAGTCAGGTAGACAATGAAGGATAAGCACCACAATAATGAAAAGTTAAGCAGGGTGTGGTGGCGCATGTGCACGCTTTTAATCCCAACACCTGGGAGGCAGAGGTAGGAGGATCACTGTGACTTGAGGCCACCCTGAAATGACATAAGCATGAGCTCAAGTGAGATCCTACCTCAGGAAAAAAAAGGGAAAAGCAAGAATGCATACGCAATCCCTATAGCAAGTGCTGCAAAGGGAAGAAAAGAGGAAGATAATTTAAAAAAAGGATCACATTTGAGGACAAAACAGCAACTTATGAATGACACATAATAATCTTCATTCTTTATGCACCTAACAGTAGAGATTTAAAATCAGTGAAGCAAAAACTGAAAATAAGGGCTGGAGGGATGGCTTAGTGGTTAAGGTGTTTGCCTGCAAAGCCAAAGGACCCAGGTTTGATTCCCCGGGGCCTATGTAAGCCTGCACAAGCGGGTGCATGTGTCTAGAGGCCCTGGTGCACTCATTCTCTTTGTCTCTTTCTGGCTCTCTCAAATAAATAAAACTTAAAATAAATAATAAAAGTAAAAAAAAAAAACCCTAAAAATAAAAAATGAAGATCCAAATAATGGAGTGAGGACATAAGTTAGAGTAAAGATGTCAACACTCTCATTCTGAACTGACAGAACATGTAGAGAGAAGTATCACTATGGATTTCCAAACTAAAATTTTAATTACGATTTACGGAATGTAAATTCTGAAGCCCGGCAAATACATCCTCTTTCCAGCTGTGCGTGGAGCGTGCGCCAAGATAAACTGTGCTGAGGGCGCAGCAACACTTGCCTAACGCCTGCAGGGACCCGAGTTCAGTCTCCAGCACAGAAGAGAGACGGCGCGAGGCTGTACTTTTAGCAGCAGCAACATTTAAGAGCGTCTAGGTTCCCAGATAAGACCACTGGGTAGAAGCGCAGACGCTACTTCTGTGAGAGCGCAGACTAGCAGTGCGAAGGGGGGCGAGGACGAAGGCAGCGGTGGGCGCGCGAGCCGAGAGGGCCGGGAGCAGGGCAATGCACTGGAGGGAAGTGACCCAGGCAAACAACGTCAAGCCCTGTGCTTCCCAGTAGCGCAGGCAAGATGGTGACTTGGCCAGAAGGTGGGACTGCAGTGGAGAAAGCCCATTCTGTTACGTACATGACTTGGAGAAGCAACCGATTGTTTAAAACCGAGCTGCTCTGGGGGAAAAGATCCGCAAGTCACAGACCTACTGAACGTAACCTATCACAGGCCTCGGGGCAACACCAACCCTGGGATGCAGCTTTAGGAGGCCGAGGGTCAGGACGAGGCGCTGACAAGCTGAAGAGCCCAGGCTGCAGGAGCTCAGCTCAGGTAGTGAGATGCCCAGGGAAAGGAAGACCTCTGCAGACGGCAGCCGACAAGGAACGGCACTGCAGCTGGACAGCCGGGCTCACGTCAGAGGCGAAGCAGCCTCCGGAGCTGTGGATCGGCCCCTTGCTGGCCCCACCCAAGGGTTCTGAAGCGCATCCCTTCTCAGGCTGCTCAGCCTTAGGAGATCTTGAAAGCTGAAGACAAGCTGTCCGCCTGTACAGACTTCAGTGCTGTGATTGCTCCCCACACCCCCAACACACCTGGGCGACACCTCCGAGCTAGAACACCTGCCACCCCAGTGGGTATGATACAGGGCATCTTGGCAGTGAGAAGAGAACCTGCCCAGACCACAAGCTGCAAACCTCAGTGTGGCCAGCAGAGGCCCCTGGTGCAAAGGAGGCAAGGTACTGAAGTGAGATGCTGGGTACCCGAGCAAAACAGGTGTAAACCACCAGTTCTTGTGACCCCACCCACCACGCCCTCACCGGCAGCCTCCAATCATCAAGACGCAGAAAGACTCTGCTCTAACACTTCATCCTATTACCCCCCACCCGCCAAACTGGGCTTCCCCTCTTACTCTTTTTCTCTTTATTTCATGTGTGTATGGGAACATCATAGCCTCTTCATGCTGGGGGAAAAAAAAAAAAAGAAAGAAAGAAAGCCAAGTGCTCGTACGACTTTGTGTCTGGCTTTGTGAGGGTGGCTTGCAGTGAAGGCTGTGTCCACTGCTCCCTCATCTCCACAGCTCCGCCAACAAGCCTTACGGGAGCGCAAATGCTAATATTCCTCAACAAGCCTTAAGGGAGAGCAAATGCTAATATTCCTCAACAAGCCTTACGGGAGAGCAAATGCTAATATTCCTCAACAAGCCTTAAGGGAGCGCACGCTACAGTCAGCGCCATCCCGCTGCCCAACCGGAGGAGGGCGCCACACGACGGGAGCCCTGCAGACCAGTTTCCGATGGACACGTGCACAATTCTTGGTAATTCTCTTGCAAACCGAATTCAAGAACATATGAGGAAGATCATCATACATGACCAAGTTGCTTTCATTTCAAGGATGCAAGGTTGGCTGGCTCAACATAGACAAGTCAGTAAGTATAATACAGACAGCAGGTAAAAAGGTAAGAACAAAAATCCTATGCTAATCTCAACTGAAGCAGAAAGGCCTTTGACAAAGTTCAACAAACGATACAACCCTAAAGAAACCAGGAACAGAAGGACATCTCAACATGAAAAGACTGCGATCCACACACCTCCAGGCCACACGACACTCCCGAAAGCAGCCCCCAAAACGCGGGCGAGGCGAGGTGCCTTCTCAGCACTGCAGCCCAGCACAGTGCTCGACAGGAAGAGGTCACGCTGTCCCTGTTGCATGTACACTGATCCACGAGGTCAGACCCCAAGGAGCCCGCTAGAAACCATCATATGCACAGACTCAAGGTGTCCTCGGCCACCATAAGAAAGTGGAACCATGACTGCTTCCTAGAAACAAATGCCAGTATGTACATTATGTAAACAGAAGTGTGCAAGACTCAGAAAGGCAAATACAAGTTTTTTTTAAATTTTTTTTTTATTTGGGAGTGACAGACAGAGAGAGAAAGAGGAAGAGGGAGACAGAGAGAGAATGGGCGCACCAGGGCTTCCAGCCACTGCAAAAGAAGTCCAGACGCGTGCGCCCCCTTGTGCATGTGGCTAACGTGGGTCCTGGGGAATCGAGCCTCGAACCAGGATCCTTAGGCTTCTCAGGCAAGTGCTTAACCACTAAGCCACCTCTCCAGCCCCAAATACAAGTTCTTAAACATTCAGAACCCAGATCTAAACCGCTACGTGCGTGCATGTGCAGGTTATGAGTGCAGGAGAGGCCAGGGGAAGGTGGAGGAGGGCGGGCGGTGGAACGAGGCATGAGGACACACTCGTGAACAAGCCACCCCGAGCGGCACGGCAGGCATTCGTGCTGGCGCGGCAGAAGCGAGCCTCCCGTTACCATCTCCAAGGAAGAAGGCAAGGGAGGAAAAGAACTTTACTTAACGACAGACAGAAGTAAGACATATTCAATTAACTTTCAATAAAATTTTAAAATGCATTATTTTTTTGTTGTTGTTTATTTTCATTTATTTGAGTGACAGAGAGAGAAAAAGGCAGATAGAGAGAATGGACGCACCAGGGCCTCCAGCCACTACAAACGAACTCCAGACGCGTGTGCACCTTGTGCATGTGGCTAATGTGGGACCTGGAGAATTGAGCTTCGAACCGGGGTCCTCAGGCTTCACAGGCAAGCGCTTAACTGCTAAGCCATCTCTCTAGCCCTAAAGTGCATTATTTTAATATTATAAAATAAGGTTATATTTTATAAATAGAAGTTAAATCACTTATTTGAGGTTGTCAAAGAGAGGGTTAATGATCTAAAGGCTGTATCTACAAGTATCCCAATCAATCTTTCCACTATGCTGTTGTTTTTACCAGGGTGAAAACTGCAAATAATGTATTAATATACAAATCACAGTATTTCTTCTCCCAGCTAGTTTCTCTAAAAAAAAAAAATCTATATACTTATAAAAGGGAAAATAAGGCAAAGAAAGAAAAAACTACGCAAAAAGCTCATCTGATGCAGCTCCTCGGGGGGTTGGGAAAAGAAATCAAGTATGGAAAGAACAGGGCAAAAGAAGCAGGTGTGGAAGCAGGGGAAAGGAGAGATCAGCAAAGGGAACAAAGCATGCAGGGAGTACAGAAAGAAAGGAACAATGACCCACAGAGACTCCGGCCAGAGCGAGAGGGTAAAGAAGGAGAAAGAGAGAGAGGGAAAGGAGATGAGACGGGCGGAGCACACCGGCTGCCAGCGAGGACATGATCATTCGTCACGTCTGCAGGAGGAGCAGTCACGAGAGGAGCGGCTCCCGGCCGCGAAGACACAAGCTTCACAAGGAGGGCCAGAGCCGCAACAGTGCGGCGTCAACCAGGGGCACAGCTCAGAGCCCGGGAAACTTATCAGCACCTACTCGGTGGACAGCAGCTTATCTTCCTGAACCACTTACAGACAAGCATCTAGTTCGCACGTGCTGCGCGGGGAGGAGGGAGCTTTGGGAGCGGGAAATTAGAAAGGAAAAAAATCTACTAAGCTAGGTCCCAATATGGTCTTTATCAAAACAAAATCTCACAGAGGTACAGCTCGATGGTAAAGTGTGTTGACATGAGTGAAGGTAGTGCTGGGTCCTCAATGGTGGAGCGTGTTACATGGGTGAAGCCCCGGGAACTCGATGGTGGAGCGTGTTACATGAGTGAAGCCCCGGGTACTCGATGGTGGAGCGTGTTACATGAGTGAAGCCCCGGGAACTCGATGGTGGAGCGTGTTACATGGGTGAAGTCCCGGGAACTCGATGGTGGAGCGTGTTACATGAGTGAAGTCCCGGGAACTCGATGGTGGAGCGTGTTACATGAGTGAAGTCCCGGGAACTCGATGGTGGAGCGTGTTACATGAGTGAAGTCCCGGGAACTCGATGGTGGAGCGTGTTACATGAGTGAAGTCCCGGGAACTCGATGGTGGAGCGTGTTACATGAGTGAAGCCCCGGGAACTCGATGGTGGAGCGTGTTACATGGGTGAAGCCCCGGGTACTCGATGGTGGAGCGTGTTACATGGGTGAAGTCCCGGGTACTCGATGGTGGAGCGTGTTACATGGGTGAAGTCCCGGGTACTCGATGGTGGAGCGTGTTACATGGGTGAAGTCCCGGGTACTCGATGGTGGAGCGTGTTACATGGGTGAAGCCCCGGGTACTCGATGGTGGAGCGTGTTACATGGGTGAAGCCCCGGGTACTCGATGGTGGAGCGTGTTACATGGGTGAAGCCCCGGGTACTCGATGGTGGAGCGTGTTACATGGGTGAAGTCCCGGGTACTCGATGGTGGAGCGTGTTACATGGGTGAAGTCCCGGGTACTCGATGGTGGAGCGTGTTACATGGGTGAAGCCCCGGGTACTCGATGGTGGAGCGTGTTACATGGGTGAAGTCCCGATACTCGATGGTGGAGCGTGTTACATGGGTGAAGTCCCGGGTACTCGATGGTGGAGCGTGTTACATGAGTGAAACCCTGGGTACTCGGTGGAGCGTGTTACATGGGTGAAGTCCCGATACTCGATGGTGGAGCGTGTTACATGGGTGAAGTCCCGATACTCGATGGTGGAGCGTGTTACATGGGTGAAGTCCCGGGAACTCGATGGTGGAGCGTGTTACATGGGTGAAGTGCCGGGTACTCGATGGTGGAGCGTGTTACATGGGTGAAGTCCCGGGTACTCGATGGTGGAGCGTGTTACATGGGTGAAGTCCCGGGTACTCGGTGGAGCGTGTTACATGGGTGAAGTCACGGGAACTCGATGGTGGAGCGTGTTACATGGGTGAAGCCCCGGGTACTCGATGGTGGAGCGTGTTACATGGGTGAAGTCCCGGGTACTCGATGGTGGAGCGTGTTACATGGGGAAGTCCCGGGTACTCGATGGTGGAGCGTGTTACATGGGTGAAACCCCGGGAACTCGATGGTTGAGCGTGTTACATGAGTGAAACCCCGGGAACTTGATGGTGGAGCGTGTTACATGAGTGAAGTCCCGGGTACTCGATGGTGGAGCGTGTTACATGGGTGAAGTCCCGGGTACTCGATGGTGGAGCGTGTTACATGAGTGAAGTCCCAGGTACTCGATGGTGGAGCGTGTTACATGGGTGAAGTCCCGGGTACTCGATGGTGGAGCGTGTTACATGAGTGAAACCCCGGGAACTCGATGCTGGAGCATGTTACATGGGTGAAGTTCCGGGTACTCGATGGTGGAGCGTGTTACATGAGTGAAGTCCCAGGTACTCGATGGTGGAGTGTGTTACATGGGTGAAGCCCCGGGAACTCGATGGTGGAGCGTGTTACATGGGTGAAGTCCCGGGTACTCGATGGTGGAGCGTGTTACATGGGTGAAGTCCCGGGTACTCGATGGTGGAGCGTGTTACATGAGTGAAACCCCGGGAACTCGATGGTGGAGCGTGTTACATGGGTGAAGTCCTGGGTACTCGATGGTGGAGCGTGTTACATGAGTGAAACCCCGGGAACTCGATGGTGGAGCGTGTTACGTGGGTGAAGACCCGGGTACTCAATTGTAGATTGGGTTTCATGAGTGAATTCGCTGGTAGTGTGTGTTCGCATGCTACACCACATACAAAATCTAAAATGCAAAGATTAAAAAAATCCAGGAAAAAAGCATGAAACGTATAAAAGTTATTTCTTGAATACTGAACAGTATACCTGAGTAACTAAAAGTGGTAACAAACCAAAAATTACTCCCTTTGAGTTTTCTGAAGTAAACTTTATGGTAATAACTAAGTAATTTCCAGATTTTTCTCCATCAGTAAATCTACTGAAAACCCTATAATGGCTACCCATTATAAGTACAATAGAATTCAAAGTTATCAAGAACCTTATGGGTTTTCTACTTGGCCTAGCCTCTACCAAAATCTCTGATTCAATTTGTTCTACTTTCCCCCTTTCTCATGTCACAGTTTTCTTGTGTCCCTTGACTGCAAATAGCTGGTTTACACTTCCTCCTCTGCCCTCATGGGCTGCTTCCTCCCCCTCCTTCATACTCCACTTTCCATGTCACAGCACTTCAAAGAGGGCTTCCTGACCATCCATGTAAATACCTCCCCCCCCCCAGCTGATCTCTACCCTATCACCTACCTTATTGCTTTGGTTTGGTTTTTTGAGGTAAGGTCTTCTCTCTAGCCCAAGCTGACTTGGAATTCACTATGTAGTCTTAGGGTGGCCCTGACCTCAAGGCACCCCTCCTTCCTCTGCCTCCCAAGTGCGAGGATTAAAACACCTAGCTTTTTTTATTTTTATCTTTTTGGTGACATTCATTAATCTGTGAAACTCATCTGAATTTTTATAAAATTGGTATCTGTTCACACATGAAAATATGCCCTAAACAGGAAGATGTGTTTTGTTCACTGTTTTCCCAGGGCCTACCAGTGCGCAAAACAGGTAATACATGAATGAATGGGAAAAGCGCAGGGACATTTTTCATTATAAAAAAGAAAACTCTTTTTATAGATCTTCATAAACACTACGAGTAGTCTCAGCTGAAAACCACCACCAGCTTCAGAGGAGCTGTGACACCTGAATCTTCCAGCCACAGGAAGCCCTGGCATGTGCGCTTTATTATAATGATCACTAATCTAGAAGCCTGGTTTTAATTCTAGATATGTCAAATTTCAAACTATTCAATTAGCCTTAGAATTTCGTCATGGATGGATTTTTAATTACAACACTGCACACTAAGCAATCACTATACAACAGATGCAAATGAGCAGCATAATCAGAGCCTTGGCTCTCCAGTTTAAATTAGCACTCTCGGTCCAACATTTTGGTGTCTCTCTGTGTCCCATGCGTTACTTAGAGAAAACTAAAATTGTTTATGTCTAAGGAAGCATGAAAAATTTTAACAACCTTCATTAACTAACATGCAATATATTGAAAGCTGTTAGCATTATTAACATGAAACATCAACTGAACAAAAAACCTCTTCACTCATTTCTAGAGAAGTATGGCTAAAAAAAGCAGCAGTTTGGTGGCAGTGCAGCACATTTAATTCCGTAAGCCTCCACGTCTCTGTGCTGTCTGTAAGGTCTGCCAGCTGGAGTGTCCACAGCCTGGAGAGAGCGCAGTCACAGCTGAGGCTGCGCCGTACAAAGTGAGACCCGGGGCAGAACCAAGGTTGCGGATGGCTGCTTGAGCACACGGCCAGGCCTGCGCGGCTCTTCCCTCTGCTGTGCCTCGGCGCGGACACGCGGCGCGGAGACGGGGCCGGCCGGCTGGCCCACAGGCCGCGCCCACTCTGCCCTCACCCCACCTTCCTTGAGAACTGATCATAAAACGATGGACATGAGCCTTTAACAACATAATGCTGCGTGACTTGAAAACTTTTTATTTTACTCTTTTCTCCATCAAACTGGCCAATTAAAATCTGTAACAAAAAACAAACTTCTCTCTACTCCCAAGAGGATCAAAAGCAAAGCAAAACCAAACCCAAGCCACTTATATTCAGGTGCAGTACAAAACAAAGCATGAGGCGGCGGCTATTAGTATCATAATGGTTAGCTTATTATGGTCAATTAAATGAAAAACGCAGACAAGCAACTTGCAAAGATAACAGACAGCTTAGACACTTCAAATTTATCGCAGACTAAAAGACTGATAATGTATTTTCACATGTAGGTGTCTTTAGAACATGACAACAAACTTTTATATAAATCCAAATAAATAAGATATCATCAATTCTATAAGCCAAAGCTCCAATGTAGTAACACTGAAGAATTTTAAATTCCTGCAGAGTGTCAAGTACTACACAGAATTTCCACACGCAGCAGGTAGAAGAGCCAGAAAAGAAGTGAAACAGTTACCCCCTCGAGACACGCAATGGAGCACTGTTACACAGCCCTCGCCCACGACAGGTCTACGCATTAAGGATGCTGCGGCTATTAACAGTTTAAACCTTTACTGGATTTTGCTAATTGGTACACAGAATTTCAAAGCTTTTGAAAGATAAAACATTCCAGTCAGTTCAATTCTTCAGTATTGTTCAAGTATTTCAAACAGGAACAAAGAAGAAAATAAATCTGCTTTAATTGCTGAAGAATCACAGATAATAGAGATAGCTGAATGCTGTGGAGGAAAGATCTTCTGTTCTTCCAATTTAAACATAGATATTCTCTATTTTGAGTTTGGGTGGCTCTTGTGTGTACATATAGAAAATATTTTTAAAATTTATTTCCTTTGTAACATCTTAAAAGCGTAAGTTTCATACAGTCTAATAATATGCAATATAACTTATTTAATCCTTTTGAAAATTCAACTACGATTTTATTATAATTTTAACTGGGGATCTATTTTAGGAAAAATTTCTGCATTGCTCGCTAGAATTTTACCTAGAAATAATTGTACATGTAAGTGATCTGACTGGTTTAATGATCTTTATTTGTGAAATGGGATGTAAGGGCCAGTTGTGCTTGCTTTAAAACTATTATGCTATTATGAAGAGTAGACACTTTTCTACTTTAATTCTATTTAGACAGTTTTTCAGTAGTTTCAAGGCATGCTTATATAAGCACAAAACCTTTTTATAAACATAAAATTAATATTAATCCATATGCCTCAGAATATGTCATGTGACAAGAATGTGAAGTACAATTATCTAAATATACAAGGAATTCCTCCCTGTAAGATTAGTGTTACTAGTACATGATGCGTTTACTGATTAACCTACGCAAAAAGTGCAGAAATAGCCTTGCCTTGTAGCCTTAGTCTAAACGTCTCTCATCGCTTGAGGTTCTGGTATTTCCCCATCTCCTCTCCCTCCGCACTCATGTGACACGCTCCCACCATCACCCGTTACAGGCTGCCTAGTTCCCCGGAGGACGCGGGCTTCCCAACCTCTAGTCCCTGCGTCTCCTCAGAACGGCAAGAGTGCCGCCACCACAACCTCAAGGGCTCTGAGGCTCCTCCTCAACTCTTTTCTCAAATGCGTGTCTAGGAAACTTCCAGCACAGTACACTGAAAAACACAGGTTGTTTTCACAGTATAAAGCTATCCTACAAGCTAACATGTAGATTTAGTCACTGCTTTTTCTTTGATTTGATAGCTAAGCATCTTCATCTGCACTGAAAAACCTGAGGAAACATTATATTTAAGCAAAGCCTCAAAAGAAAAACACCCCACATACTAAACTGCCACTACGGTGGGTTCTCAAAGGCTGCTGCTCTTCTTTGATGTAAAGTGAAATACTACTTAGTGAATAAAACATAAAAAAAAAACCCTCCTGTCTACCCTTCAAAGAGACATATCCTTTGACCCAGTGCTCCAGACGAAAGCCTTGAAATTTTTGCACAAGAATGCTGCACGAGGAAAGTCCAGACAAAACAGACACTTGAGACGCAGGACGGCTGCATCTCCCAATCACAGACCCTCCTTGTTACAATCCAAGAGCGCAGATAACACGACCATACACCAAAGAAAGGAATCTCACCGAAGGAAAGCTGACCCCTCACACAGAAGAAAGAAGAAGGGAAGAAAGAACGAAAGAACGAACAAGCAAACCAACCCTCAAAGTAAATGCACGCTTCTTAAGTGAGGTTTTTATTTTGGTGCAGCTCACCTCTTACTGGCCAATTTTTAATCTATGTTTGCAAATTTCATCTTGAACTTTCAGTGCATCAGTGAAAAGCACAACATAACTAAATGCTTATACAGCAAACATAACTGTTTTATTTTGAAGTCTGTGCAAAGCATCATTCAATGCAAGTTTCTTAGAACAAGCTCAAGTCATGAGATAACGGAAAGGATGCAGCGCCCCTCCTGAGTGGCCTGCGGCCCACACACGCGGGCGCACTTACGAGGACCCGGCTCAGCACACCGCTGCTGCTTCGCGGTGGTCGAGCAGACAGCGTGACTCGTCCCAGGTAGTAAGGCTTTAACTGCTCCTTAACAGCCATGTGGATGAAATGTTAATGAAATGACGACAAATCAGAAATGTTTAACAATGGCTGTTTTACAAGCACACCT
This sequence comes from Jaculus jaculus, assembly GCF_020740685.1. Taxonomy (NCBI): domain Eukaryota; kingdom Metazoa; phylum Chordata; class Mammalia; order Rodentia; family Dipodidae; genus Jaculus; species Jaculus jaculus. The sequence continues at coordinate 23,938,005 of NC_059121.1, forward strand.
TATTTTTTAATAAGGACCTCCAAAAATGTCCAAAATGCTAGGATTTTGCAACCGTGTACAACTTCTTTAAAAACTTTTGAAATGATTGATAGTTGTCCTTCTCCACTGCTCAAAAAGATGTAAGATTTATAAAGTGCTAAGTGAAAAGTTTCCTTTGGCCCCAGTATTTAAGTTTGAAGATACGTGTATACCTAACCACAATACCTTCACAGAAGCTAAGACAGACAGCAGTTAGTCGGGTTTAGTGGAAAGAATGACGTGTACAAGTACGCGCCATCTGAAACGACGACGTGGGCACGGAAGCCAGCGTGTTCTGACACACCGCGTCCAGCAAGCATTATTGGGGAAGTGAAGGGTGAAGGAAAGAGCCAAGCGGCCTTTACAAAATATACTGGTGTTCAAAATATTACAGCTTGTTTTATACAAATTCCATTAACAAATTCAAACTACTCTGATGAGAGCACTTTCCTATCTTTTGTATTAATATTGTAACTCCAGGGGCATATAGTTAATAAGACATTTTTTACAAATAGAAAATCAATATATTAAAAATAGGAACCAAAATAAAAGTAAATAAAAACTATACTTCATATAGGTCTAATTTATGTCTTATGATGGGGAGAATCTGCTCATTTTTTTTTTTTTTTTTTTTTGGTGGTCTTTCTAGGTAGGGTCTCACTCTAGCCCAGGCTGACCTGGAATTCACTACGGAGTCTCAGGGTGGCCTCGAACTCATGGTGATCCTCCTATCTCTGCCTCCTGAGTGCTGGGATTAACGGCGTACGCCACTACGCCCGGCTTCTACTCAAATTTTTAAAAGAACATTGAAAAGTTATCTTTTCTCTTTTTGTAAAGTTGGAGTGAAAATGAAAAGACAACACCATGGATATTCATGAAATGTAAAGAAAGGAGATGGAGAGGCATAAGGAGAAAGTTGTCCTTCTAAATACTGCACAAAAGCAAAGATATTCTTCACCCAACCTCCACAGCACAGCTCCTCCTTGACAAGAACCAAGCACCAGGCTTCCTTTTCATCTACAGGAAGCCTCCCATATTTGGAAATAATAATGGTACAACCCCAGAGAAATTTAAAAACGTATTGTGTTTCTAAACATAAGTTTATAGGCCTATTTTAAGATGCTGTCATCTACTCTGTTGGTATCTGATATTTAAATTCTTATTAACGGAAAGAGTAGTTTATAGAAAACAGAAAAGGCATCCTTGTAAGTTACTGATTAAAATTTTACTAAAAAAAAAAGAAAATTTTACTAATGACCTCTAATGAATTCTTTATTAATAGTAGTTCAGGAAGCACTGCAACTTTATTCTCTAACAAAGTTAATACTGTATACAGTGCCCAAATGATGGGACGGATTCTTTACACTAAAAAGAAAACACTAAATACACTTCCCCTTCTATGTTTTCTTCCTAAAAAAGGATGCATAATCTCAATCGAAAATTTAGACTCAGAAGAAAACTTTTTCTTTGTACTTATGATTCCAACACCCTTAAAGCACTGTGATGATTCCTAAAACTTATTACCTCTGTCATAATTTATAAGAACTGAGGTTTTTACAAAAATATTTAATGTGTGTGTGTGTGTGTGCGTGTGTGCACGCGCACGTGTACACAAACCAGTTCCACTGCAAATGAACACCAGATACTTGTGCCAGGGTTTGCATGGGTGGCTTGGGGTTGAGCCTAGGCTGGCAGCCTCACAAGCAAGGGCCTTTAACTACCAGGCCATCTTCCCAGCCCCCATAACAATTTTGCTTTAAGAAATGAGCTGGGCGTGGTGGCGCACGCCTTTAATCCCAGCACTCGGGAGGCAGAGGTAGGAGGATCGCCGTGAGTTCAAGGCCACCCTGAGACTATAGTGAATTCCAGGTCAGCCTGAGCCAGAGTGAGACCCTGCCTTGAAAAACCAAAAAAAAAAAAAAAAAAAAAAAGAAAAGAAATGCACGTATCACGTGCTCAACCATGTTTATTGCTGCTCAATTTACAATAGCTGGGAAATGGAACCAGCCTAGATGTTCCTCAACTGATGAGTGGATAATGAAGATGTGGCACATTTATACAATGGAGTTCTACTCAGCGGTAAACAAAAATGAAATTATGAAATTTGCAGAAAAATGGATGGACCTGGAAAGGATTATACTAAGTGAGGTAACCCAGGCCCAGAAGGCCAAGCGCCACATGTTCTCTCTCATATGTGGATCCTAGCTACAGATGACTGGGCTTCTGCGTGAGAATGAAAATACTTAATAGTAGAGGCCAGTATGTTAAAAAGGAGACATAAAGGGTAGAGAAAGGAAGGGAGGAGGATACTTAATAGGTTGATATTGTATATATGTAATTACAATGATTGTAATGGGGAGGTAATATGATGGAGAATGGAATTTCAAAGGGGAAAGTGAGGGGGGGGGGTGGAAGGAGGGAATTACCATGGGATTTTTTTTTATAATCATGGAAAATGCTAATAAAAATTTTAATAAAAGAAAAGAAATGCACGTTTCTACCTATATAAGACCATTGTAAGAGGAGGGAAAGATCACATCAAAATAAAAGAGAGACTTATTGAGATGGGGAGGTGATATGATGGAGAATGGAATTTCAAAGGGGAAAGTGGGGGGAGGGAGGGCATTATGATGGGATATTTTTATAAACATGGAAAATGTTTTTAAAAAATTGAGAAAAAATAAAATAAGATTTTTTAAAAAAGAAATGCACGTTCTTTGAATGGATCTGAAAGAAGAATCATGGTAAGAGCTTACATCAGAAGTGATCTGAGGGTTTAGTTCTCCAGGAAAGCCACATGACACGTGGTCCCTGCATTTCAGGTGCTCTTACTAGACTGCTGTGACTACCGAAAAAGGCAACGAGCCACCCACACCTGCAGCACGTCTGCGTGTCCGTCAGGAGGACCCGTGGTCAGCACGTCTGCGTGTCCGTCAGGAGAACCCGTGGTCAGCACGTCTGCGTGTCCGTCAGGAGAACCCGTGGTCAACACGTCTGCGTGTCCGTCAGGAGAACCCGTGGTCAGCACGTCTGCGTGTCCGTCAGGAGAACCCGTGGTCAGCACGTCTGCGTGTCCGTCAGGAGAACCCGTGGTCAGCACGTCTGCGTGTCCGTCAGGAGGACCCGTGGTCAGCACGTCTGCGTGTCCGTCAGGAGAACCCGTGGTCAGCACGTCTGCGTGTCCGTCAGGAGAACCCGTGGTCAGCACGTCTGCGTGTCCGTCAGGAGAACCCGTGGTCAGCACGTCTGCGTGTCCGTCAGGAGAACCCGTGGTCAGCACGTCTGCGTGTCCGTCAGGAGAACCCGTGGTCAGCACGTCTGCGTGTCCGTCAGGAGAACCCGTGGTCAGCATGTCTGCGTGTCCGTCAGGAGGACCCGTGGTCAGCACGTCTGCGTGTCCGTCAGGAGAACCCGTGGTCAACACGTCTGCGTGTCCGTCAGGAGAACCCGTGGTCAGCACGTCTGCGTGTCCGTCAGGAGAACCCGTGGTCAGCACGTCTGCAGTGTCCGGCATGAGAACCCGTGGTCAGCACGTCTGCAGTGTCCGTCAGGAGAACCCGTGGTCAGCACGTCTGCGTGTCCGTCAGGAGAACCCGTGGTCAGCACGTCTGCAGTGTCCGGCATGAGAACCCGTGGTCAGCACGTCCGCACTGTCCGTCAGGAGGACCCGTGGTCAGCACGTCCGCACTGTCTGCGTGTCCGTCAGGAGAACCCGTGGTCAGCACGTCTGCGTGTCCGTCAGGAGAACCCGTGGTCAGCACGTCCGCAGTGTCCGTCAGGAGAACCCGTGGTCAGCATGTCTGCAGTGTCCGTCAGGAGAACCCGTGGTCAGCACGTCTGCGTGTCCGTCAGGAGGACCCGTGGTCAGCACGTCTGCAGTGTCCGTCAGGAGGACCCGTGGTCAGCACGTCTGCAGTGTCCGGCATGAGGACCCGTGGTCAGCACGTCTGCAGTGTCCGTCAGGAGGACCCGTGGTCAGCACGTCCGCAGTGTCCGTCAGGAGGACCCGTGGTCAGCACGTCTGCGTGTCCGTCAGGAGAACCCGTGGTCAGCACGTCCGCAGTGTCCGTCAGGAGAACCCGTGGTCAGCACGTCCGCAGTGTCCGTCAGGAGAACCCGTGGTCAGCACGTCCGCAGTGTCCGTCAGGAGAACCCGTGGTCAGCACGTCTGCAGTGTCCGTCAGGAGAACCCGTGGTCAGCACGTCTGCGTGTCCGTCAGGAGGACCCGTGGTCAGCACGTCTGCAGTGTCCGTCAGGAGGACCCGTGGTCAGCACGTCTGCGTGTCCGTCAGGAGGACCCGTGGTCAGCACGTCTGCATGTCCGTCAGGAGAACCCGTGGTCAGCATGTCTGTGTGTCCGTCAGGAGAACCCGTGGTCAGCACGTCTGCAGTGTCCGTCAGGAGGACCCGTGGTCAGCACGTCTGCGTGTCCGTCAGGAGGACCCGTGGTCAGCACGTCTGCATGTCCGTCAGGAGAACCCGTGGTCAGCATGTCTGTGTGTCCGTCAGGAGAACCCGTGGTCAGCATGTCTGCGTGTCCGTCAGTTGGACCCGTGGTCAGCACGTCTGCAGTGTCCGTCAGGAGGACCCGTGGTCAGCACGTCCGCAGTGTCCGTCAGGAAGACTCGTGGTCAGCATGTCTGCGTGTCCGTCAGGAGAACCCGTGGTCAGCACGTCTGCAGTGTCCGTCAGGAAGACTCGTGGTCAACACATCTGTATGTAGTATCCGTCATGAGAAATCTTGGTAGCATTTCAGAGACCCAGGAAGTAATCAATCACAAACATGCTAAATCCTGAACTCATGTGAGAAAAATCAATGGCAGGAAAGACAAGCTCAGGAGAATGAATTTTGGTTTTTGGTCCCAAGATTCTTCACACTCTTGGGTGTACCTGGAACTCCAAAGATTAACTGTCTATATGAGACAATTAAGGGTATTTAACATGCAAAAAATTCAAAAGGAGGAAAATTGAAAAATATACTTCATTTGAGATAAACCAATTATATAGAAATACACTTAAATGAAAAATAACCTTATTTCAAAAGCTAAAAAAAGTGGCATTAATTTGCATGTTTAAAAAATCGCTAAGTCTTAGCCTGCTTAAAGACAGATGAAATGTTTGGGTTGCAATGCATGAAGAAAATGCACCATCATGTAGATACCTAGTCAGAAAAACCAGTCCTTTGAGGCCACTTCTTGCTTGGTTATGTTACAACTCACAGTGTTATCTAAATAGACCACTCTTCAAAGAAGACAGACAGACAGATGGCATATAAACATCTTTAAAAAGTTCTACAGGGCTGGAGAGATGGCTTAGCGGTTAAGCGCTTGCCTGTGAAGCCTAAGGACCCCGGTTCGAGGCTCGGTTCCCCAGGTCCCACGTTAGCCAGATGCACAAGGGGGCGCACGCGTCTGGAGTTCATTTGCAGAGGCTGGAAGCCCTGGCGCGCCCATTCTCTCTCTCTCCCTCTATCTGTCTTTCTCTCTATGTCTGACGCTCTCAAATAAATAAATAAATAAAATTAAAAAAAAAAAAAGTTCTACATCCTTAGCCATCAGGAAATGCAAATTAAAACTACATTGAGATTCCATCTCACTCCCGTTAGAAGGGCTATTATCAAGAAAACAAATGACAATAAATGCTGGTAAGGATGTGGAAAAAGAGGAACCCCTTCTACACTGCTGGTCCAGCCACTGTGTATGTCAGTGTGGAGGTTCAGCTAAAACCAGATTTCCCTTATGACACAGCAACTATGCCAGCCCCAGACACACCTAAGGACTCATGCCACTGCCTAGAGATGCTTGCACATCCAGGTTTACTGCCCTCTTTTCACAACAGCGAGGAACTGGAACCAGCCTAGGTGTCCCTCAGCACATGAGTGGATAATGGAGATGTGGCACATTTATACAATGGAGTTCTACTTAGTGGTAAATAAAAATGGAATTTGCAGGGAAATAGGTGGATCTGGAAAGGATTATACTATGTGAGGTAAACCAGGCCCAGAAAGCCAAGTGCTGCATGTTCTCTCTCATGTGTGGATCCTAGCTACACATGCTTGGGCTTGTATGTGAGCTGGAACAGAACTCGGCAGCAGAAGGCAGCAAGCTAGAAGGGGCTGTAAGGGAGGGAGCAGAGGGGAGGGCTTAAGGGGACGGCACTGTACACAGGTAAGTAGAGGCACAGATGACGGGGCTGCGAAGGCCTAAGTGAGGCCAGAAGAGACTGGGTAAAGGAGAGGTAGAGCGAGGGCTAGTCAAAATCTAAGAGGGTATGAATTAAGTCAAATGGAAATCTACTTTTTTGGACAATGGTGCACCCAGAAACTATAGATTGGTACTAGAAAACATTCAGTGTCAGGGATGGGATACCTTCAAGTGAGTTATTGGCCAAGGAGGTGCCTGATGCCCCAAAACATTACAGGCCATTGCCGAGGAATAGATGGTGTGGTGGTTAAGTTTTTGTCAACCTGACCTGTTTAGGAATCCACAGACATTACCCGTAAGTGGGTCTCTGAGGTTGCTTCCAGGGAGAATTAAGTAAAGGAGGAATCCTTCCCCCAGGGTGAGCCCTTCCCCCAGAGTGGGCGGCCCCTCTCAGAGGGTGGAGGGTGGGGGGACTTTATCTAAAGAAGTTCTGGGGAGGAAAGGATCCCCCCACCTGGCCACTGGTGTTACTTGCTTTGCTGTTCTTGTTCGCTGCTTGCTGCTTCCCCGCGGTGACTGCAGAGCGGCGTCTCTCCAGGACGCCTCACCGCGGGGCCTCACCGCGGGGACTCTCAGGCCTGCAGCCTGCTGTTGTTGGACTGCTGTAAACTAATCCAACAAATTCCCCTTTAATACTATTTATTCTATCAGTTCTGTTCCGCTAAAGAACCCTGACAAATACAGATGGTAAGACCCTACTGCTGAAGATGCCACATACTTGGGCTGCATGGTCATTGAGAAATCCTGTTGGAGCTGAGCTGACAACATCCTCCCTGTAGACCAGCTGACAGAACGCTGTTTGGAAAGCTATGCTGCATGCAGCTCCATGGGGCAGACAGAAGTTATCAGTGGAGATACTCAACAGTGGACACTACAAGCCTAAGTTGGGCCAATCAGGCCAAATGAGCCAATGGTGCAATATGGGCATGTCTGTTATAGGAGAAACCAACCGCCTTCTAATTGGACTGGAGGCTAGCTCCACGGGGAAACACATGTCTGATACTGAAAACCTATAATGGGGAAAGTCATGAGCCCTAGGGATGTAACGTCTGCTGATGCCTGGCTAAATGCATACATTATGCTCACCATACTGCCCAGTAAGCACTTCTGTTAATGTTCATACCCATACATTAATGCTACTCTCACTTCTGGTTAGAAAAGCTTCTCTTTTCAGATGGTGGTGACCACTGGGCTGACTCAAAAGGCAACATGGTGCTGAGAAGTGACAGGCATGTTCAGCACTGAGACTTCTCTATCATACCTTCCAAGTCTCGGGGTCCATTGTGGAAGAGGTGGCAGAAAGAATGTAAGTGCCAAAGGAAGGGTAGGGCTCCTTTACAATGCAATCTTCCAGATGACCTTACAGTGCCTGACACTACCTACACAAGCCCACAATAATAGGAGGAAAAGATGATGACATAAAATTAAAGAGAGACTGATTGAGAGGGGGAGGGGATATGATGGAGAGTGGAGTTTCAGAGGGGAAAGTGGTGGGAGGGAGGGAATTACCATGGGTTACTGTCTAATTGTGGAAATTATCCATATTAAAAAAAAAAGATTAAAAAAAACCACATTAGCCTAAGACACAAGATGTAAGTTTGTCTGCCTACTTCCCTATTTATTTTTTGGTGTCTTTAATGGTATACACAGAGGTTTAAGACTTATTTTATTATGTATATCAAGCTTATCAGCTCAAGGAAAAGTAACAACCTAGCACCCCATGAAGAGGGAATAACAATGCTGACGCTGCAGCTCAACGCAGAGAGCTGCCCAGCAAGGGAGCAGTTAAGCAGCATATGCACAGTTTAATAATAGTGTGCCAGGTGTCAAACAAAATATCACACACTTGTACCAAAAGTCATTGAAACATTACCAGATTTACGTTGTTGTATGATACGAGCAAACATTTCAAATGGTATCTTAAGTATTAGGCCATGCACTTAAGAAATGTTTAGGGCTGGAGAGATGGCTTAGCGGTTAAGTGCTTGCCTATGAAGCCTAAGGACCCCGGTTCGAGGCTCGGTTCCCCAGGTCCCATGTTAGCCAGATGCACAAGGGGGCGCACACATCTGGAGTTCGTTTGCAGAGGCTGGAAGCCCTGGCGTGCCCGTTCTCTCTCTCTCCCTCTATCTGTCTTTCTCTCTGTGTCTGTCGCTCTCAAATAATAAATAAAACTTAAAAAAATATATTTTAAAAAAGAAATGTTTAAGTGGTAGTTGCCAAACTTCTATTACTGATGAGAAAAGATTATTATGCAAGTCCACTAGCTGTAATTGACATAATTTTTAACATGTACATACATGCAATAACATTATACAATTCCAGGAAAACCCAATACAATGAATTTTAGATAGCACTGGTAAGTACAACTAAAATAGAAGTGCAACTAAAAATTTGAAAACAGAAACAATATATTTACTATCAAAGTAAAAGTTCTAGTTACTACATACAAATGCTTCAAAAATAGAAAGCTTTCATAATTTTAACTTCTTAACATTTATGTACAACACTCAAACATAACGTTCAACACAAAATACGTTTGTGTGAAAACATTTAAGGTTTATGTATAAGCTAAATATTCAAACTCCAATCAGTTTCCTAGAAGAACACAGAATACTGAGCTGAATAATCGGTTGGACAAAAGTTAACCCTGCAGGCAGAACACTCACAACACGAGCAAAAGTCCTTACCAATTTTTCATCAACTGTGATAAGTTGTGTAGCTTGAGTTTGGTCCTGTGCCAACTTCCATGTGGATGTGCTCATTAACCTGTGGTGCAAGACTTGAAGTTAAAAATGATCCGTGCAATGAAAAAAGACAAGCAGACAAATCTTACATAAACAAGCTACTTTAACAATATCTGTCTTATTAAAGATTTTAAAAAAGGAAGGAAAGAAAGAGAAGTGGGCACAAAAGTCCTTTTTCTCCCCAATTAGTTCTGTCTACTGCGTTTTTGGCAGACTGTCACTTGAGAGTTCACAACAGGCAACACTTTATGCCAGTCTTACAGGCTTTCTGTCACAGAAAGGCCACCAGTGACAAGTACTGTACTGCTCTCCATGAGGGTACAGTGGCTGGTTTGTCACGACCAGGCATAAACATACAAAACTATCAGCTGCTCTGGAATGCTGATTCCTAAAGGATGGCATCAGGAAAGGGGCTGCAATTATGAGAGCAAATTGTCTCCCATGAACCTCTGACCAAAAGTCAGGCGGCAGACTGTTCACGTGACTGCGTCAGTCAGCGCCATGCGGCCGGGGCGCTGCTCAGGACAGGGCGGGAGCGCGCTCAGGAGTCGGAGCCGCCGCCAGGCTGGCAGTGGGCTGGGTACGAGCCCCTCCTCCCACCTGACTCCAGTCACGCACACACTGCTGGCTCACACACACACTGCGTCTTACACCAACAAATGCCAGCAGACGAATTTCTGATCCGAACAGTTTTCCAAATTACAGAATTATCTTACGCAAACTTCTCTTTCATAAGTTAGTATATAGAATTATGGCTCAAATTTCCAAACCCAATATATAGCATCCAATCTTTTCTTTTTTTTTCTTTAAAAAAATCTAGTTAGTTAGTTTGTGTGAGAAAGAGGCAGACAGAGAAAAGGAGAATGGGCACGCCAGGGCCTCTAGCCACTGCAAACAAACTCTAGATGCGTGCGCCACCTTGTGCATAGGGCTTAAGTGGGTCCTGGGGAATCGAACCTGGGTCCTTTGGTTTGCAGGCAAGCACCTTAACCGCTAAGCCATCTGTCCAGCGCAGTCTTTTCTAATACTATATAATGAATATCTTCAGAATTTTGATACAACATATCCCTAGTAACTAATGAAAACTTTTAAGTTCAACTGTAAATAATCATAATCACATAATGATTTACAATTGAAACCTGTTGTTCATAATTTAAACTCATAATACAAAGGGCATACTTAGTTTTTTATAATCTGTCAATCGCAAATTTAAGATTCAATGTAATCCTTTGTAACTTGTGAATTTTCCAGAAGGCTTAGCAAGCAGTTAAAGGCACTTGCTTGCACAGCCTGCCAGCCCAGGATTCAACTCCCAAACCACCCACCTAAGTCAGACACAAAAAAATGGCATAAGCATCTGGAGTTCAGCAAGAGGCCCTGGCATGTCTGCCCCCAACACGTGTGTGTGAAGGTAAAAAACTTAATTAAACAAAATGCAACCACATGCAAAATATCCTAAATCAATCACACAATCAAGTATATATGTTCCAGGTGTTAAAATATTAAGAAAAAATAATAAAACCCCTTTGAAATTTATTTTATTCTTGAAATTATTAAGATCAAAATATGACAATAAAAACTATAGATACTTTTAGCTAGATCGACACATTGCAAGTGTAAACAGAAGAGCACTCCTAAGGACTTGGGATTGTGAAGAAGAGCCAACATCAAGGTCAAGATCACAATCAAAACCAGGTTACTGAGACAGGGGCTCATGTACCTAAGCCTAGAGATGGCTAGACAGGCTGAGAATGACCTTGAATTTCTGTTCCTCCAGCGCATGAGAAGCTGAACTATGACACATAGACCACAGAGCAGAAAAACGTTCCTGCCCAACACTGCTGACATGCTGTTCGTGGACAAACTGACTGGTGCTACCTAAGTCAAGAGAATACAGGAGTGGGTAGGGGTATGTGAGTACATGTGCATGTGGGGCAGGCGTGTGTGCATAAGGAGGTATGTGTGATGTAGGTGTACATGTGCATGTGGGGCATGCGTGTGTGCATAAGGAGAGGTGTGTGATGTAGGTGTACATGTGCATGTGGGGGCATGCGTGTGTGCATAAGGAGGGGTGTGTGATGTAGGTGTACATGTGCATGTGGGGGCATGCGTGTGTGCATAAGGAGAGGTGTGTGTGATGTAGGTGTACGTGTGCATGTGGGGGCATGCGTGTGTACATAAGGAGAGGTGTGTGTGATGTAGGTGTACGTGTGCATGTGGGGCATGCGTGTGTGCATAAGGAGAGGTGTGTGTGATGTAGGTGCACATGTGCATGTGGGGCATGCGTGTGTGCATAAGGAGAGGTGTGTGATGTAGATGTACATGTGCATGTGGGGCAGGCGTGTGTGCATAAGGAGGGGGTGTGATGTAGGTGTACATGTGCATGTGGGGGCAGGCGTGTGTGCATAAGGAGAGGTGTGTGTGATGTAGGTGTACATGTGCATGTGGGGCATGCCTGTGTGCATAAGGAGAGGTGTGTGTGATGTAGGTGTACATGTGCATGTGGGGGCATGCGTGTGTGCATAAGGAGAGGTGTGTGTGATGTAGGTGTACATGTGCATGTGGGGCATGCGTGTGTGCATAAGGAGAGGTGTGTGATGGAGGTGTACATGTGCATGTGGGGCATGCGTGTGTGCATAAGGAGGTGTGTGTGATGTAGGTGTACATGTGCATGTGGGGGCATGCGTGTGTGCATAAGGAGAGGTGTGTGTGATGTAGGTGTACATGTGCATGTGGGGGCAGGCGTGTGTGCATAAGGAGGGGGTGTGATGTAGGTGTACATGTGCATGTGGGGCATGCCTGTGTGCATAAGGAGAGGTGTGCGTGATGTAGGTGTACATGTGCATGTGGGGCATGCGTGTGTGCATAAGGAGGTGTGTGTGATGTAGGTGTACATGTGCATGTGGGGGCAGGCGTGTGTGCATAAGGAGAGGTGTGTGATGTAGATGTACATGTGCATGTGGGGCAGGCGTGTGTGCATAAGGAGGTGTGTGTGATGTAGGTGTACATGTGCATGTGGGGGCAGGCGTGTGTGCATAAGGAGGGGGTGTGATGTAGGTGTACATGTGCATGTGGGGCATGCGTGTGTGCATAAGGAGAGGTGTGTGATGTAGGTGTACATGTGCATGTGGGGCATGCGTGTGTGCATAAGGAGGGGTGTGTGTGATGTAGGTGTACATGTGCATGTGGGGCATGTGTGTGTGCATAAGGTGAGGTATGTGTGATGTAGGTGTACATGTGCATGTGGGGCATGTGTGTGTGCATAAGGAGAGGTGTGTGTGATGTAGGTGTACATGTGCATGTGGGGGCATGCGTGTGTACATAAGGAGAGGTGTGTGTGATGTAGGTGTACATGTGCATGTGGGGCATGCGTGTGTGCATAAGGAGGTGTGTGTGATGTAGGTGTACATGTGCATGTGGGGGCAGGCGTGTGTGCATAAGGAGAGGTTTGTGTGATGGAGGTGTACATGTGCATGTGGGGCATGCGTGTGTGCATAAGGAGAGGTGTGTGATGTAGATGTACATGTGCATGTGGGGCATGCGTGTGTGCATAAGGAGAGGTGTGTGATGTAGATGTACATGTGCATGTGGGGCATGCGTGTGTGCATAAGGAGAGGTGTGTGATGGAGGTGTACATGTGCCTGTGGGGGCAGGCGTGTGTGCATAAGGAGAGGTGTGTGATGGAGGTGTACATGTGCATGTGAGGCATGCGTGTGTGCATAAGGAGAGGTGTGTGTGATGTAGGTGTACATGTGCATGTGGGGCATGCGTGTGTGCATAAGGAGAGGTGTGTGATGGAGGTGTACATGTGCATGTGGGGCATGCGTGTGTGCCTAAGGAGGGGTGTGTGATGTAGATGTACATGTGCATGTGGAGCATGCGTGTGTGCATAAGGAGAGGTGTGTGATGTAGGTGTACATGTGCATGTGGGGCATGCGTGTGTGCATAAGGAGAGGTGTGTGATGGAGGTGTACATGTGCATGTGGGGGCAGGCGTGTGTGCATAAGGAGAGGTGTGTGATGGAGGTGTACATGTGCATGTGGGGGCATGCGTGTGTGCATAAGGAGAGGTGTGTGTGATGTAGGTGTACATGTGCATGTGGGGCATGCGTGTGTGCATAAGGAGAGGTGTGTGATGTAGGTGTACATGTGCATGTGGGGCATGCGTGTGTGCATAAGGAGGGGTGTGTGATGTAGGTGTACATGTGCATGTGGAGCATGCGTGTGTGCATAAGGAGAGGTGTGTGTGATGTAGGTGTACATGTGCATGTTGGGCATGCGTGTGTGCATAAGGAGGGGTGTGTGTGATGTAGGTGTACATGTGCATGTGGGGGCATGCGTGTGTGCATAAGGAGAGGTGTGTGATGTAGGTGTACATGTGCATGTGGGGGCATGCGTGTGTGCATAAGGAGAGGTGTGTGATGTAGGTGTACATGTGCATGTGGGGCATGCGTGTGTGCATAAGGAGAGGTGTGTGATGTAGATGTACATGTGCATGTGGGGCAGGCGTGTGTGCATAAGGAGAGGTGTGTGTGATGTAGGTGTACATGTGCATGTGGGGCATGCGTGTGTGCATAAGGAGAGGTGTGTGATGTAGATGTACATGTGCATGTGGGGGCATGCGTGTGTGCATAAGGAGAGGTGTGTGTGATGTAGGTGTACATGTGCATGTGGGGGCATGCGTGTGTGCATAAGGAGAGGTGTGTGTGATGTAGGTGTACATGTGCATGTGGAGCATGCGTGTGTGCATAAGGAGAGGTGTGTGTGATGTAGGTGTACATGTGCATGTGGGGGCATGCGTGTGTGCATAAGGAGAGGTGTGTGATGTAGGTGTACATGTGCATGTGGGGGCATGCGTGTGTGCATAAGGAGAGGTGTGTGATGTAGATGTACATGTGCATGTGGGGGCATGCGTGTGCATAAGGAGGGGTGTGTGTGATGTAGGTGTACACGTGCACTGGGCTGCTTCTTTTGTGAACTGTCTGTGCTTTCTGTTTACCCGCCTGGCACCTGGCACAGTGTTTGCATGTGTGGTGTACTTTCCGCAGTTCTGATTACCAGCCCTGTCTGAGGTATAGCTGGCATCATGCACTGAATGTTTCTGCTCCGTGTGTGAAGGGCAGGTGCCCCGAGCAGTGTGAGCTGATGTCTGAGTCCTCTGTTCCGCTGTACTCGTGTGTGTGTGTGTGTGTGTGTGTGTGTGTGTGCATGTGCGTGCGTGTGCATGCGTGGTGACAGAAGCACACAGTTCGTCCCCACCACCGTGCGGTGCAGCCTGAGCACAGGCTCGGCGGCGCCTCCCCCTGCTCCTGCTGTGCAGCGCTGTGGCTGCTGCTGCTGCTCTTTCATGTTTCCATATCAACTCTTGCTTTGCGTTTTCCAGCTCAGTGAGGAACATTATTGGAATTTGGATGAAGATCGTGTTGACTCTGTAGATTATTTCTGGTAATATGGTCATTTCCACATTAATTTTCCAAATCCAGGCATATGGAAGGTCTTTCCCTCATCCTGTAGCCTTTAATTTCCTCTGCTTAGTGTTGAAGATTTCACTATAGAGGTCTTTCACATTTTTGGTTAGGTTTATTCCTAGGTATTTAAATTTTTTGTGGCAATTTTGAATGGGATATTTTTCTTGATTCTTTATTTGTGAGTTCATTATTGATGCATGCTGATTTTGTACTTGGCAATTTTACTGACTTATTAGCTCTGGGAATCTTCTTGTAGATTCTATTGTATTTTTTTAGGTGATGTCTCTTTTGGGACAAAGCCTCTCACTGGCTTGAGCTCACCAATGAGGCTAAGCTAACTAGCCAAAGAGCTTTAGGAGTTGGCCTCCCTCATGCTAGAATTACAGGCGGCAACACACCCACATTTTAAGTGGGTGCTGGGGAACAACTAAGGAAAGTACATCACTGGCTCAGCTACCTCACAGGCCAGCAAGAGACATTTCTAAATATTTCTGCAAATAAATGAACATAGTATTTTTATAAGCATTAAAACTAAACTAGTTATTTAACGGAAGCACAAATGATTTTGGCATTTTAGACAAAAGAAATTTCCTAATGTTATAGAACTCTTTAAAGAATTAATTAATGCTTAGCCTTCTGATTAGAAGTTATATTTGTTTTCAATTTATTACAAATTTAATTAATCCAGATTCATATTAAACCAGTGTTTAGTTTCATGCTAAACCATAAGAAAATATCACTGAGTTCTAAAATGACAAAGTAATATATATATTCTCCATGCCACAATAATTATTGCAGACTTGAAATATGTTGATACTTGAGTCAATCACTTTCAAGTTAATGATCTTAAAGCTTTTCAAGAGTTTGAAAAGAGAAATTTAAAATTGTCTTCAGCAGTAGTGGGGCGTGGTGGCGCACGCCTTTAATCCCAGCACTTGGGAGGCAGAGGTAGGAGGATCGCCATGAGTTCAAGGCCACCCTGAGACTACAGAGTGAATTCCAGGTCAGCCTGGACTAGAGTGAGACCTTTCCTCAAAAAAAAAAAAAAAAAAAAGAAATTGTCTTCAGCATACTGTACTCTCTAGACAAGCAAAAGAGAACTAATTATTCATAGAAAATTAAAGATAAAAGATCACAGGATGGTTTTTGTATTTTGGGAAAGTACGGAGTAAAGGGAAAGACTATACAACGCCGTCTGTCATCCTTAAGGCCCAATTTCCTTTATAATTCAGATTTGCTGTAATGATTTCTACTCTGCTGACTACCAGCTTCACATGTCCAGCTCACTGAGTCAGGACAACGTGACGCCTGCGCATAGATGTCCACGCTCACACTCCTCCTGGCCAGGTAGAGCTCGTGGTCAGAACTAACAGCAGCTGGACCTCTTTCAACAACGCAAGCCCAAAGCTGAAACTAACTGGAAGACCAAGACAGCCCAGACGGACATAACTGAGAGGTAAAAAGGAAAAGTAGCAAGGTGTTAGAGGACTGTAGTAAAAAAAATAAAAACTTGCAGGGTATGATGGAAAATGTAAGGGAAATGGATATATACACTCAGGTTTACAGAACTAGGTTATAAAAATAAATATATATGAGGTAAAATGAGCAGAATAAGAAATACAAGTTTCATGGTAATGATAGCAATTATATTACCAAATACAAAAAAATCGAAAGTTTACACTTAGACATGTCATCTCACTGAACTACACTGGCAACTAAAGAACACAGCACCTGGACTGGCCTGGAATGTTTTAAACTTTAGGGCTTCTAACATTTCAGCTTTGCTGGGCCACAGTGGTTGGGCCGCATATTAAACACACTAGGGAAAGGGATGCTGTGAGTCCCCCAGGTGACAATATACACATTAATTTTGCTTGACATTGTGACACAAAGTCAATCACATGGTGAAGTTACAAAACAGGAAACTGTGCCTGTGAGACCAACGCAGGACTACAGTGAATCCCAGGTCAGCCTGGACTACAGTGAGACCGTGCCTCGAAAACCAAACTATAGACGCATGGATCTGCCAATTTACTACACGTCAAGGCAAAATCAGTAGTGAAAGACCGGTGTGTTCAATAGAAAGTACTGAGACAGTTGGCTATTCTTTCATGGAAGAAAGAAACCTGCATTCCCTTCTAAACAGTTACAACTTGTAACAAAGAGCTCCAGATCTATTTTAAGCACGTGAATACGAGAGTAGTTTAGGGGCGATTTGAATAGTAGTTTAGGGGTGATTTGAATAGGTCTTCCTCAATGTCAGTGAAAGTTGTTTTTAATGTCCATAAAAAACTGTATATAGTTATATAAACATTAAAACTAAACAAATAATTTCAAAATTCTGAGATAAAATATGAACTATTTATTTATTTGGTTTTCTGAGAAAGGATTTTCATGTGGCCCTTGAAAAGAGCTGGTTCTTTGAAAAACAAACATGGGCTAGAGAGATGGCTTAGCAGTTACGGCACTTTGCATGCAAAGCCAAAGGGCACAGGTTCAATTCTCTAGGACTCACATAAACCAGATGCACAATATGGTGGATGCATCTGAAGTGCATCTGTGGCAGCCAGAGTCCCTGGCATGTCCATTCTCCCTCCCATATCCCCACCCCAGAGACAGAGAGAGAGATCTGTATCTGTCTATCAATCGGTGGAGAGGAAAAACCCCTAACCAAAGGGATAAAAAGAAGAAAAAAGACTGGTTGATGTCGTAGCTGGCAGGATCCACGGCTCGTCCACATTGTTGGTGACATTTTCACACAGCTCACAGAGCACACTCCAGCACCATGGGAGCTGGTGTCCATTTCAGACCCAGCGTGATCCCTCGATGCCCTGCAACCACAGCCTGTGGTGTCTTCAGCAACACAGTCTGACCGTGGACAGGACGTACACACTGGCTCAATAACGGCACACAGGCTATGGAGGTAGCCAACTGCTCTGATTAGATATGGGACCCACTCTATAGGAGCGAATTCGTATCTGGTGCTGAGAACCAAGTAGGAAGCCTGTGGCTTGCATTCTATAGGAGCGAATTCATATCTGGTGCTGAGAACCAAGTAGGAAGCCTGTGGCTTGGAAGGTCATCGCCTCTAGAAGGAAGCTTCTACTGTTTTTTGGCTAAAAGGAGTGGTAACACCCATCAAAAAAAGTCTTCAAGGGGCTGGAGAGATGGCTTAGCAGTTCAGGCATATGCCTGCGAAGCCTAAGGACCCAGGTTTGACTCTCCAGGTCCCACATAAGCCAGATGCACATGGTGGCGCATGTGTCTGGAGTTCGTTTACAGTGGCTGGAGGCCCTGGTGTGCCCATTCTCACTCTTTCTCCCTCTCTCTGTCTCTAATAAATAAATTTTAAAAATTTTTAAAAAGTCTTCTAAATACCCATCCATGTTCATCCCCTTTGACCTACGGTGCTTTCACTCTTTTCTAGAGAATCTGCATTTTAAAGACTATGGCAGTTACTAGGGAGACCCAAGCTGACTGCAAGCATGACGTGAGTCACCTCATCTCCTTCCCATCTGCCAGGGGAGCGTCACCGAGAAAGTGCTGCTCTCACTGCCGGCCTGACAACCTCCTTCACGGAGACAATGGCAGACACCAAGGAGGATCAAAGGTCATTCAGAACTGAAAAGCAGCCGGGCGTGGTGGCGCACGCCTTTAATCCCAGCACTTGGGAGGCAGAGGTAGGAGGATCGCCATGAGTTCGAGGCCACCCTGAGACTCCACAGTGAATTCCAGGTCAGCCTGGGATAGAAAAACCAAAAACAACAACAACAAAAAACCCAAAAAACAAAACCTGAAAAGCAGAGGCTTCTGAGAGCTCAACCACAAAGGGGACTTATGTCTTCTGAGGCTCAGGAAACATTGCGGAACTGGAAGAGGAAAGAACGTAAGAGGCACAGGGTGAGAAGAAGTATCTTGAGGTATTGTGTGCCTTCCCCATGCCCCACACAGACACTGACTGGTGCAGGCATGGCCCCGCTTAGGAGGCCCTCAGTGGGACGGGGGCAGGGGAGAGGGGGACACAAGATCATAATCCTATGGGAATATGACCAATTTGCAATACGTTCATATAAGAAAGTCTCAATTAAAAAGGAGGAGAAAACCAAAGCACTCACAAAATGCCGACAGGGCTGGAGGTGCTCAGCTGGCAGAGTGCGTGCCTAGCGTGCGTAAAACCCTGGCGTGGATCCCCGGAATAAGCCAGGAAGGAGGCGGTGCAGCAGCTCATGCCTGTTACCCCAGCACTCAGGAGGCTGAGGGAAGAATACCGTTCCGAGTTGAAGGCCAGCCTGGCCCACACAGTAAGTTCCAGGTCAGCCTGGGCTACAATGAGAACCTGCCTCAAAACCAAACAAACAAATCACTCATCACAGCACTAGTGAAATGCAGGCAGAAGGAACACAAGTTCAAGGTCATCCACACTACATGCCTTACTTCCATGACACCCTGCCTCAAAAACAGTACCCAAGCCAAAACTTCCACAACTCAAAAGAAATGGTGGAAGCAAAACACAACTCTCACCTCAAAGGGAGTAAAAGACGGTTTATTCTGGAGCCAGACAGGAGTGCTCAACGTCCTGGGTCCGATTCAGGTTGCTCTAAATAACGTTTCAACACGGAAATGGTTTCATTTAGGTTTCTACATACAGTACAAAAGAATACCATCAACATATACGCTGCTTATGAAAAGCTGTACACCAGGGCTTTTTTCAAATGTACTGGAAGAGACATCAGGCAGGCAGGCATCACAGCTGAGCAGGACAATCCCTGCCATGGGTCTCAGACGTTGAGTTGATGGAAGCTAGTGTTAATATACTCTAAAAATAGTCCTATCAGACAAAGAGGTGGACAATGAGTGACCACTCAAAGGACGAAAGATAGCCCAGAACAGTGTGGCCCTGGAACTTCAGCCTTCCAACTCCCACAAGCGAGAAGTTCGAATCAGCCCATTTTGCAGAATCTGTAGCACTGGCATGGCGTTTCTTCTCGTTTCCTTTTTCTGGGAACGTGAGTTAGCAGAACAGACACTTAAGCCCCGTAATTACCATCAATCTAATTTCAATGCTTCATAGCTGCATGCGTGGCGGCAGCGCGTTCCTTCAACCCCGGCTCTCAGGGGGCTGAGGTGGGAAGCTTGCTCTGAGCTTGACAGCAGCCTGGTGCTACAGAGCGAAGCCCAAGTCCATGTGGGCTAGAGTGAGACCCTACCTCGGAAAAAAAAATTTTAAATACCACTACATGGTTTCCCCTTAAGATCAGGAAAAAGAGAAAAATACTCTCTCTAGCCACTTACATTCAACACTGTATTAGAACTCTAAGTTATCACTCTAGTCAGTACACGAAAGGAAACTGGGTATATTAGGCAGGAGCAAAAAGTGTGTCTTTGCTCACTGATGGCATCACAGTCTACTAATCCCAAGGACTCTCAAGACAAATCTTTTAACTAACAAGTGAACAACCAGCGAGGTTGCATTATACAATGCTAGTAATATTCCAAAGCAGTGATCTGCTGGGATCTGATACTAAAAACACAGCCCTGCCAGGCATGGTAGCCATAACGGCAGCACTGGATGGCCAAGGGAGAAGCATCACCATGAGTGTGAAGCCAGACTGGGCTACAGTCTGGATCAGTATACACTAGAACAAGACCCTACGCCAAAATAACCTCCACCCACCCCAAAACCCAGCGAAGCAAAAATCCTACAAGGTTATGAACATTAGCTCCAGAATAAGTAGATACGTTGGGCTGCACAATGGCATTTCAGTTAGCAGGAAACCACGTACACAATGGGGTCCCATCAGATTTAATCCTTCAGAAACACAGGCATCTCAGGTCACCTAAGTACACTCTATGATGTTTGCACAGTGACGGATTTCTCCAAGTGTATCCCCACAGTTAAGTGCCACCCGCTTATACAGAGAGCCACACAGAACGCCCAGGGCTGGGGAGGAGGCTCGGGCGGCCGCGGTGGACCACCCGTGCCCCAGCCCTTGGGATGAGGAGACAGCCCCGAGAGCAAGCTGGCTGGCTACTGTCGACAACTTGGCGATGTTCGGGCTCAAGGGGGACTCTGCCTCAGTAAAGTGAAGAGCACCTGACATCGGCTTCTGGTCTCCATATGCACCTGCGCACACGCACGCACACGTGATTTCCAGGTCAGCCGGAGTTGTAATGAGATCCTGCCTCAAGGAAAAAAAAAGAAAGAGAGAAAGCAAAAAAAGAAATAAAAGAAAGGCTAAAATCCAAATGCTGCCCCACACTGAATGCTCACGGTAATGAGAACAGTCCCGTTCACTGCTATAAGAACACAAAACGGTGAGGCCGCTTTGGAAAACAGCACAGCGGCTTTTTACAAAACTGAAATAGTCTTAACACAAGACCAGTGGCTGTATACTTGAGATGCAAGCTGATGTCTAACAAATACATGCAAAAGCGTAGTAAGGGCTAGGGAGATGGCTCAGTCAGGAAAATGCTTGCTGTGCAAACATGAGAGTCTGAGTTTGGATTCCCACACCCAGACAGAAAGCCAGGCACGGTGGCACGTGCTGCTCCCATCCCGGTACTGGGGAGGCAGAGTCAGGAGCAAGCCCTGGGCTGGCTGCTTAGCTTTTGAAGCTAAATTAGGTTCTTAGTGAGACACCCTGGCTTACAAATAAGGTGGAGAGTGATAGAGGAAGACCCTTGATGTTGACTTCTGGTCTCCACGTATCTGCACGCATGTGAGCACACAAGAGGTATTATATACAGTCCTGCAGAGCTTCCATGACGCTGACGTAAAAACCACACAGACTAAAGACCAGTGACGGTATTACACAATCATGCAGAGCGTCCACTGCGGATATAAAGTTCTGGAAATGGTGCTTGCAGCAGTGATGGCTTTGCATAGTGTAAACATACACAACATCAGTTATTTATTAATTAATTCTGCATTTTACTCTATATATTTATTTAATCACAATGAAAATGTAAGCGGCCAAGCATGGTGGTGCACTCCAGTAAGCCCAGCATCTGGAGGCTAAGGAAGAAGAAGGGTGAATTCAAGGCTGGCTGGGCCACATAGTGAGACTTTGTCTCAAAACAAGGGCTGGAGATGGCTCAGCGCTTAAGGTACTTGCCTGAGAAACCAAACAACCTAGGTTTGATTCCCCAAGACCCACATAAGCCAGAGGCACAAGGGGCACATGCGTCTGGGGTTCATTTGCAGTGGCTGGAGGCCCTGGTGCACCCATTCTGTATTTGCCTCTCTGAGCTTCTTTTTCTCCCTCTCAACTTAATAAATAAAAAATATAAAAAAATAAACATTTTAAAAAGACCAACAACAAACTTGTTTGAGCCCTGCTTTATCCCAATAAAGAGGAAGACATAAAAGTTTGCCAATGTTGAAGATTTGTAACTTTGCCTAGAGAAACTCTCTTCACATATGTGTGCAGAAATACTATGTCTGTATATATTAACCATTCATCTCACAAAATTTTAGAAGTAAGTCCAGATTGAAGCTACTGAACTTCAAAATAATTATTCATTTGTACTGCATCATGTAGCAAAATTTCTAAAATTGTACACTTTTAGAAACTTCCAGTGAGTTATCTGTGTGGCACAAAATATGTCAGTGCTGTTTGTGACCATATGTCCTGCAATTACCACCCTGTGGTTTTCAGACCTCACTCTGGCATAGCTGTTCAACATGTGTTTTGCATAAAAATAGTTGATTTTGAATTTTTATTAATAAATTTATATTATAAGCAAACATATTAGGGAAATTAAAAGAAACCTATACTTACAAAAATGTAATGAGGAGCTGGAGAGATGGCACAGTTGTTAAGGCACTTGCCTGCAAAGCCAAAGGATCCCAGTTTGACTCTCCAGGACCCAGGCAAGCCAGATACACAAGGAGGTACATGCATCTGGAGTTCGTTTGCAGTGGCAGGAGGCCGTAGCATGTCCATTCTCTCTCTCTCTCTTTTTCTTTCAAATCAATAAATAAAATATATTTTTAAAAAATGTAATGAGCAAAACAAGGAAGTAAGCCCAAATGAGGCAGTTGATTCATCTTTTCCAATAATTATTGGCTGGGCATGCAGGTTCATGCCTTTAATCATAGCACTAAGGAGGCAGAAGCAGGAAGATTGCTGTAAATTCAAGGCCAGCCTGGGACGACAGAGTGAATTCTAGGTTTCCCTGGGCTACTGTGAAACCCTACCTCAAAAAAACCAAAACTAACTAATTATTGGACATTTTAAGTTCACTTTTCAGCATCCAAAGCCCTAACTCGGGGCTGTGGCCATAGCTCAGTGGCAGAGCCTGGTCTAGCATGCACATGGCCCTGGAAGCGGCGCCTGGCAGGGTGACTTCACAGCTACTTAGCAAAATTCACCAAGATGTCCCCAGAAGTAATTATGTGTACTCCTCGTGAGGCTTGGTCTTAGCGTTATACACGAATATACCGATTGTTCTAAGCAAATGGTGAAATTTATTTTAACCAATAAAATGTGAGAGGACTTGACAGCACCTAGCAGAATGCATGGAAACTTTCTTTCTCTTCTGTCACAGTAACCAAAGATGTTCAGTGTAGGCCCCAAGAGAGGACACAGGGACTAGAATTCCTGGTTGGCCCACAAGGGACACACACTATCAGCAAGAAGTTAATCTTTATTTATTTTAGGCCATGGATCCTGACTGCTACAGCTTGATAAGCAGCTGCCTGTCCACGTAATTCTATAGGGAGGGGCCGTCACACGGGAACTAAAGCCGTGCGCTGTGCGTACACTGACTCTTTGAGGGACAAGGGCTGTCACACGGGAACTAAAGCCATGCGCTGTACGTACACTGACTCTTTGAGAGACAAGGACTGTCACACGGGAACTAAAGCCGTGCGCTGTGCGTACACTGACTCTTTGAGGGACAAGGACTGTCACACGGGAACTAAAGCCGTGTGCTTTGCGTACACTGACTCTTTGATAGATAGATAAGGCAATATGTTTTTAAGAGTTAACTATTTTCAAGGGAATCAAGATGTCACTTTTAACACTGTTTTTCTGGTCTTAGGGGCAGCGGGATTTATTTTTCTATGTCTTCCAAGCTTAGAAAATCCAACAGTCATTAGACGATTTGTTTCACACAGGTTTAAGGCTAGTGGTTCACCCTGTAAAACTTAGTTCTCAATAAAGCGTGGGGGGGGGGGTTGTAACGGGCTGGAGAGAGAACTTAGCAGTTAAGGTACTGCCTGTAAAGCTGAGGACCTAGGTTCTATTCCCCAGTTCCTAAGTAAGCCAGATGTACAAGGTGGTCCACGCATCTGGGGTTCATTTGCAGTGGGGTGGCTAGAGGCCCAGATGTACCCATTCTCTCTAATAACCAAATAAATAAATAATTTAAAAAAAAATCCGGGCTGGAGAGATGGCTTAGCAGTTAAGCACTTGCCTGTGAAGCCTAAGGACCCCGGTTAAAGGCTCAGTTCCCCAGGTCCCACGTTAGCCAGATGCACAAGGGGGCGCACGCGTCTGGAGTTCGTTTGCAGAGGCTGGAGGCCCTGGCGCGCCCATTCTCTCTCTCTCCCTCTATCTGTCTTTCTCTCTGTGTCTGTCGCTCTCAAATAAATAAATAAAAAATTTAAAAAAAAAACACAAAAATTCGATCCTTATGACTACGTACTCCATCCACATTTACACAATTCCCACTTACGGCTGCTTTGCTGCAGTTTAGGAATCTTCTGGCTGAAAGCATGTCCACCTTTGCAGTGTGAGTAAACAGTAAATAAGACCAAGGAAAATATGCTGAAACTGTAATGTGCTACCTGACAGGCTAATGAGACAACATTATGTCAGTAGTAGTTTTTTGTAATCAGGGTGGCCTCGAACTCATGGCAATCTTCCTACCTCTGCCTCCCGAGTGCTGGGATTGAAGGTGTGTGCCACCGCACCCGGCTTAGCAGCAGCTTTACATTAAAGGAAAAGCTGGTGGGGAGGAGGTGCTTATAAGTGTGTGTTCATCAGAAAATCTGACCGTTTTGAACAAACCATTTTTCAAAGATCAGCAATCAAGTGATTAAAAATAATAATTACATTTATAAAAAGAGCAGTGATAACTTTTTTCACTTTATGAAACAAACTGGAAGACAATCACATAGTGGCTAGAAGAGTCAGATCTGCCCACAACAGAATGCAGATCTTCCACTTAACAGCAATATGATCTTGAACAAATAACTTCACAACTCTGCACACCAGTTTCCTCGTCTGCAAAAATAAGGATAATCATACCTCACAGAGTTACCTGTGAATTAAACACAGGCTACGACATCTGTATGTACAGAAAAACAAATCTTGACGGCACAAGGCACTACGACAAAGAGGAAAGAGAATGCTACAAAGTATAAACAAATACATCTTTAATAGACTTTGGTCCAATATATTTCGTTCAACAGCTGACTTTATTTCATATCATCATATCCACTGCTCTGTGTCTGTATGCATGACTTCTCACCTGGGCTAGTGTAACAACTACTCCATTAGCCTCTTGTTTCTAGTTGTACCTTCCTCAAAACTTTTCACCTAATTCTATCCAATCATGCCATTCTTTGCTTAAAATTCTCCATTGACTGGGAGGTAATTTGTCTTTTTTTCTCTACAGACAGTGTCTCCAGCCGAGGTTGGCCTTGAACTCCCTATGTAGAAGAGAATGACCTTGGACTTCTGATCCTACTACCCCCTCCTCCCGCTATAATTACAGGCAAGTGCCCGGTTTTTATGCGGCAGGGATCACACACGAAGCTCCGTGCACGCTAGGTAAGACACAGCCCAAGCTCAGCAGTCTACCTTTAAAGAAGGATGTGTCGGAAATGGTGCACCCTGGCACTCCAAACCACTTCAAGTGGCTTAGGCAGAAAGAACCTATGTGGATATGCTCTTTGTATTTTTCAGATATAGCCTCCCTTTACAAGTGGGCCTCAAACGCACAGATTGCTGCTTCAGCTACCTGACGGATAGGGTTACAGGAGAATGCCGCTCCCACCCACTCTGTACACACACGAGCAAAATAAGAAAAACAAAACAACAAAAAACATGACTATGGGGAAGTATGAACACCGTTAAAGCTAGGTGTTATGGTGCTGGAGAAGTGGCTTAGCGGAAGGCATATACATGCCTGCAAAGCCTAAGGACCTGAGCTCGATTTTTCAGGTCCCACATAAGCCAGCTGCACATGTGGCCCACACGTCTGGAGTTCATTTGCAGTGGTTGGAGGCCCAGGCGCACCCATTCTCCCTCTCTCTCTTCCCCCTCTCTCTAATAAGTAAATAAAAATAAGTAGATAAGTTACAAAATTTGAAAAGCTAGGTGATGTTTGTGGATTCACTGTACTCAACTGTTTTCCATGTGTTAAAACTTTAGAAGCTGGTGTGGTGGCTGCCGTCTACAACCCTACGCTGTAGAAGCTGAGGCAGGAAGGAAGGTCACGAGTTCAGTCTGAGCTACAGAGTAAACTCCAACATGCACTGAGAGAGACAATGCTTCCCCAAAATACTGACGATTTTTCTAGTTCTTTTTGAAAAATATTTTAGGGCTGGAGTGATGGCTTAATGGTTAAGGTGCTTCCTGCAAAACCAAAGGACCTCGTTTTGATTCCCCAGGACCAACATAAGCTAGATGCACAAGATGGCACATGCACCTGGAGTTTTGTCTGCAGTGGCTAGAAGCTCTGGCATGCCTATTCTCTTTCTCTCTCTCAACTAAATAAATAAAAATAAAAAGTAAAATAATTAAAAAACATTAAAAAATATTTTATTTATTTATTAGCAAGAAGAATGGATGCTCCAGGACCTCTAGCCACTGCAAATGAAATCCAGATGCATGTGCCACTTTTTGCATCTGGCTTTACATAGGTCTTAGGGAATCGAACCCATGCTGTTAGGCTCTTCAAGCAAGCAAGTGCCTTAATCACTGAGCAATCTCTCCAGCCCCAGTTTTCTTGTTCTTAAATTGACTGTGGGTACACAAGGAATCATGTTGCTAGTGTGCTTCATAGCAAACCGTTAAATATATTCCTATATATATGAAATACTTCAAGGCAGTTTCAGAGAACAGGTGGGAGCAGTGGTACACTCCCATGATCCAGCACTTTGTAGGTGGAGGCAGGAGGGTTAGGGGTTCATGGCCAGCCTGGGTTACCTGAGACCCTACCTCAAAGCAACAGAGAAGGTCAACGGCTATAAATGAAACTCTAAGAAAAAGCTCCACAAGTGAGCCATTGTTGCACTATGGGGATAAGAAAGACAGGATTGAGGATATTCTGATGTACTACAGAAAGGAATTTAAATTTAGATACCAATTACCAAAGTGAGGGGGGCAATTACAGGGAAAGGAGAGAGGAAACAAGAAGGAAGCAAAAAAAAAAAAAAAGCTACAAAATGATACTGACTGTCTGGGTATTCGTGACAATAATCAAGAAGGAAGAGCAGGCTGGAGCGACAGCTCAGCAGGTAAGGACCCAGGTTTGATTCCCCGGCACTCCCATAAACCAGATGCACAAGGTGCTGCATGCATCTGGAGTTCGTCTGCAGTGGCTGAAAGTCCTGGAGTGTCTATTCTCTCCCTATCTGCCTCGTTCTCGCTAATAAATGAAATAAATTAAAAATAAAAAAAATTAAAGGAAAAGCAGTCGAGTGGTGAAGGAAACTCTCTGCACTGTGTTACTTCAGCTCTGGGGTGGGAGGCAGGGAGAGGGAGGAAAGGGGTTCATGAAGGACAGGGAAGGGCGGAGGGCCGTTAAGGACCCCCCCCCCCCGGGCTAAGTGCACTGAGACAACCAGAGGGCCACAGAGCGCTGCACTGCAGTCAGAGCGGGGAATGGAGGACAAGGCCGCCAGTCAGCAAGACGAGAGAGCAGCAGCCGCCTAAGCAATTCTCCTTCCTCTTCTGTTTAATCCACAATGTGCTTACTGCATGGTTTCCCACTCATCCTTTATTTTTTTCGTCAACATACTAAGATTTATGCATCATTCATTGTGGCATTTTCAAATATGACTAGTTCTATAGATGACTCTCCCCCTTCTCCGTAAGCCCCTCCTTCCCCCACCACCTCCCCTTAGTTTACAAGTCACGTGACCTTCTGCCCCGCCCTACCCATACACTCCTGTTACCCTATCTTAATTAGCGCCCTGTCTTGATAGGTTTGGTCCACATCTGCATGCACATGTGTATATATATGCACACACACATGCATATATATGCATACACACACTCACACATATGTATTTACAGACATTACGGGCTGGACTCCACATATCACTTCCACTTAGGATGGTGAAGTGTTATTGTCACAGACCCCTTTTATATACGCACACACACATGCACACATATGTATACACACACGCACACGTACGTATTTACAGACATTACGGGCTGGACTCCACATATCACTTCCACTTAGGATGGTGAAGCGGTCTTGTCACAGACCCCTTTTATATACGCACACACACATGCACACATATGTATACACACACGCACACGTACGTATTTACAGACATTACGGGCTGGACTCCACATATCACTTCCACTTAGGATGGTGAAATGCCCTTGTCACAGACCCCTTTTATATATGCACACACACATGCACACATATGTATGCACACACGCACACATACATATTTACAGATATTACGGGCTGGACTCCACATATCACTTCCACTTAGGATGGTGAAGCGGTCTTGTCACAGTCCCCTTTTATATATGCACACACACATATGTATACACACAGGCACACATAGGTATTTACAGACATTACGGGCTGGACTCCACATATCACTTCCACTTAGGATGGTGAAGTGTTATTGTCACAGACCCCTTTTATATACGCACACACACATGCACACATATGTATACACACACGCACACATAGGTATTTACAGACATTACGGGCTGGACTCCACATATCACTTCCACTTAGGATGGTGAAGTGTTATTGTCACAGACCCCTTTTATATACGCACACACACATGCACACATATATATGCACACACACACACATGTATTTACAGATATTACGGGCTGGACTCCACATATCACTTCCACCTAGGATGGTGAAGTGCTCTTGCCACAGACCCCCTTTATATACACACACACACATACACATATACGTATTTACAGATATTACGGGCTGGACTCCACATCACTTCCACTTAGGATGGTGAAATGCTCTTGTCACAGACCCCTTTTATATATGCACACACACATGCACACATAGGTATACACACACACACACATGTATTTACAGATATTACGGGCTGGACTCCACGTATCACTTCCACTTAGGATGGTGAAGTGCTCTTGCCACAGACCCCTTTGCCTGGCCGCCTGTGATACTTGCTGCCCAGTGCCTTTTACTGGCTCCCGGCTCCCCACCACTGCCCACTATTCAGCCCTATGGGTATGTGCTCTGTGGCACTATCCTTTGTTGGCACTGGAACCAAGTTTCCTGGGTCTCCCAAGGCGGACTGACAACCAGCCACTGCTCAGGAAGCCTGCAGGCCTTCGCTGCCGGGCTGGGACGGCGAGGCATCGAGCCATGTGGACTGCGCAGCTCCTGGGTTCCCTGATGCTCGGGCCAGCAGACTGCTACGGCGGGACTGCTGTAAACGGACTCAACAAATCCCCTTTCAACACAACGCACCCTGTGAGCTCCGTTCCAGGAGAGAACCCACCACCACGCACCTCGGTTGGGGCGCCCCTTGGGGCGCGGGGCGCCCCCCCCCCCCCCCCGCCGCCTCTGATTCCTTCTGCAGGCCCACACTTTCACATGCGGAAGGAACTGGGGCTCTGCACCAGGCCCTGCTTCTTCTTGTTCCCCGTTCTTCCAGAGAGGAGTGAAGAGTCCTTTGTGGAGGGAAGTCCTCCCAGGGAGGGCCTCCCCCAGAAAAGCTCCCGCAGCTGCTCTTCAGCCTTTAGGAAGCACCAGGGAAGATAGGAGCCCGAGGTTCCCAGGCAGTGAGGCTTTCTAGACTACTGGCCGCAGACTCACCTGTGACATTCTTGAAATCAAGCTAGACTTGCATGTTGCTCTTAGCTGCTCGGTGGGTGGGTACGATACAGTCCCTGCCCCACCCCAGCACATGGCACAGGAATATTCGGCTGTCCCGACTGCCCTGAACAAGGAATGGTACAGAAGACACCATTTCCTCCTTTAAGAACCTCTGTTATCTTATCACAGGAGGTTGTAAGGTCTCGGCTGCTGGCTCCCTGGCCATGCCCTACAGAGTATGTGCACCACTTACTTCTGCAGCACGTGGACTGTTCTAGAACCCTGGCCATATGCAAAGCTGTCAGTGCTAACAGAGCTCCTAACACGAGATGAGCTGAGGAGGTGAAACGACACCTTGGCCCCGAGCGCTCACTGGCAGTCGCGGGTGAGCAAGCCCAGAAGGAGCCGGTCTCCCATTACGCAGAAGGCCATTCTGATACCAGTTTGCCGCAGCCACAGCCTCCAGCATCCCAAGTCAAGGGAATCCATCGCGCTTTGCGACATTCAGCTGGAGAGGAACAAATGCTTCTGGAGGAGTCTTTAAGTGGGCAGTACGAGAGCATCCCTAGAACGCGGCGGCTCCAGAACCAAACCTGCAAGGCTGACTGCAAAGAGCTTCAGTCACTCGCCAGTGTCCTCAGCTGACTGCATCTCACTCTTCCTTCCTACACCAACTCTGAGGTACGCCATCAACTACACCACGTCCTTGTCTCAAGCTCTACTCTGAGAAAAGCCAAACTGAGTACTCTGAGAAAAGCCAAACTGAGACAGAGTTTTCCGTGGGACCCTGAGAAATCAGTAGTATCTAACCCTTTGTCCCAATGCTCACCAGAGACGTAAGAGCCCACACAGTAGTGAAGTCTACAGATGCAGCCTTTCGAAACCAGAAAAGAAACAGATATTTGCTGGACACATGAACAAAGTCCCTACAGAAAAAAAAGTGGAGCTGTACCTTGTGTATCCCTAAAGACTGCTCTAATATAAAACCTTCCTGTTAAATGTAATTGAGGGGAGGGGTTGGACAACATGCATTACCTCTGCCTTCTAAAGTTCCTATAATCTAGCTGCATATGATCCAGCAGTGGAAGAACCATAAACCCTGACTATATTACTGCAAACACTGAAGCTGTCTAATCTGACTTAAGTCAAGTATTTCCTCAGGTGTGGCGTTTTTGTTTTTTTCTCTTAGTATTTAATTTACTTGTGAGAGAGGAAGAAAATGGATGAAATTGCTCCAGCCACTGCAAATAAATTCCAGATGCATGTGCGACTTTGTGCACCTGGCTTTGTGTGGGTCCTGGGGAATCAAGCCCTTGAGTGCTGAGCCATCATTTTCCAGGCCTCCCTGCACCTTATTCTTTTACAGAGGGCTTCTCATCAATTCAGCTAGACTAACTTCCTAGCAAGCCACAGCGACTGCCAGGTCTCCACTGCCGAGCTCTGCGAAACCAGTGCAGGCTGCCACACCCGGCTTTTCCACGCGTGCTCGAGCTGAGCGCAGACCCTCAGGCTCACGCAGCACCTCTGTCAACTGAGCCCCCTCCCTGGCCCTTTATATGAAATAATTTTAGATTTACAGTATGATGGTCTAAACCAATAGCTCCATGCATCTTTTTCCTGCCTCTATATCACTCACACATGTCCATCTTTTATTAAATGACAAGGTTTGCAACTGGAATTAAATACTTTGAAATCCTTTCTCTAACTTCCAGGAATCTGGTATGTGAATTCTTCCCTGTCCGAGATCAAAGTTGAGAATAACTGGTTATGAATCTGAAAGTATGGGGCGAGAGATACAGTTCAATTGGTAGAGTGATTCCCCAGCACAACATAAAACCGGAGTAGTGGTACGTGCTTATAATCCCAGCAATCAGGAGGCAGAGGCAGGAGGATCAGGAAAGCTGTGAGCGCTTGCTCCCCCAGTCAGGGCAAACCATGGCAGGCTGAAGGAAAACTGCCTACACTTGAGCCAGTGAGCTTAGCAGGCTCCTGTACAGAGCGTGAGGGGGGAGTCAGCCTGCCCACGGCCGCACACTGAGCTCCCCAGGCCCCGACCTTCTCTCCCTAGTCATTCCTGTTGAGCCTTCTGT
The DNA here is from genome assembly GCF_020740685.1 of Jaculus jaculus. Classification (NCBI taxonomy): domain Eukaryota; kingdom Metazoa; phylum Chordata; class Mammalia; order Rodentia; family Dipodidae; genus Jaculus; species Jaculus jaculus. The sequence goes on from NC_059121.1 coordinate 23,969,540, forward strand.
CACAATGATGAAAACAAACAGCGCTTTTGTAGAGCTTCCAGAAACCCACCATCTTCCTCAAAAGCTGAATAGTAAGAGGCAGAGAAGTTCTAGCAATTCTTTTTTTCCCAATTTTGATATTTATTTTTATTTACTTATTTGAGAGGTTAGAGAGAGAAAGAGACAGAATGAGGGAGAATGGGCACCATGTGCACCTGGCTTATGCGGGTCCGTGGGATTTGAACCGAAGTCCTTTGGCTTTTCAGGCAAGTGACTTAACTGCTAAGCCATCTCTCCAGCCCAAGTTCGAGCAAGTCTTACAGGACTAGACTGGATCATCGTAGAATTTCTAACTCAAGTTTTATATCAATCTATGAACCATAACTTCTACACTTAGCCGATGACAGCAATGAATGTACAAAATGACAGCTCTTTCAATAAAAAGTATCACTTTTTAATGCCCCAAAGTATTAGAAAGCATTTCAAGTTCCTTAATCCTGAAAGGGTTCAAAAAATACAAGTTCTTAACAAAAGTCATACTGAGATGTATTTTATTTCTCAAAATTTCATGTGCTATAGGATATTAAAATTAAATTCAAATTACTAATGCCATTAGCCTTAAAAAAATAAAAGGTGTTTAGTCTAAACTTCTGTAAGTTTAAAAAAAAAAAAAAGGAGAAATCTCTTAGAAAAAATGTGTTCTTTCTATTCAGAGTGTGGAAGTCCTCAAAAGACACAAAACATCTGTCTTCACTTTCGAGCTCATCAAGACAGAGTGACATTTTTAGGAGAAGCATATGGCTTGCTGAGCAGTCTAGAACAGACTCTTTGTGCCCCTGACCCTATTCAAGGACCCTTCACTTAGGTATGAAAGCTTGTTTCTGAGGCCCAGAACACAAAGATAGCCTCTTCATCTAGCCCTGCTAAGCATTCAGTGAGCATGCCTTGGCTCAGACACTGTGAGCAACAGTGAAGACCGTTCTCAGAGGTCACCAAGACAAAGCAAGTCTGGAGAAGCAAGGAGCTTTCTTAAACAACTGTGCCACAAAATACCACCTCATAAATGTGCATCTGAACTTTAAAGGACAGAATGCTGTCTTCTGGAAACTCTGAAGGCTGGGGTCCAAAAGCTGCACGCTGTACTAACCCTCAGCCCTTCCAAAGAAGTCGGACAGCCCCAGCAGCCACAGGGCCTGCTCTCTTCGTCAGCACAGAGCCCTCTCAACTACGGAAATGGGTCTGTTTTCCAAGAAAAAGGCGCTCATGAAATGCAGGTGGGCAAAAAGCATACAATCTAAATGTGGATTAGTAAGATATGAAAAAAAGTGTTTTTGTTTCTAAAAATAACCTTGGGTTGCAGAGATGGCTTAGTGGTTAAGGCACTTGCCTGCAAAGTCAAAGGACCTCGGTTTGATTCCCCAGGACCCATGTAATCCTGAATCACAAGGGGGCGCACGCGTCTGGAGTCTGCAGTGGCTGGAGACCCTGGCGCGCCCATTCTCTTCCCCTCTCTCTCTTTGTACCTGCCTCTTTCTCTCTCACTCTCTCAAATAAGTAAAAAAATCAAAACTATATACACACGCGCGCACACACACACGCACACAAACACACACATATGTATATATATAAAATCTCCCTCACTCCTCTCCCAAGGAAAAATTATTTTTGAAATCTTTCAAGGTATAATATAAAAGCTTTGAAAAATCAGTTGTTTTCAGCTCTAGCTTGCTATGAGATGCCCCAAAGAACTAAACCTCAATCTAAACTTACTGAACAATAAGCTAATGCCAAGGTGTTGACGGGAATGCCTTGGATGCATACAACAGGTGATTTTGATGTACAGCTAACACTTAAAAGTCACTAAATTGGACAATGGCCCCGTTTTTAAAAAGTTACATCTAGTGAATACAGTCAAAAAAATACTATATTTTGAGCAATTGCTCTTAAAAAATTATTTAGCTGAGGGGGGCAATGAAAATGAACACCAGATGCAAGCTCTGCTTTGTGCACTTGGCCTTACAGACCCAGAATGGCAGGCTTTCCAAGCAAGCCCTTTAACCACTGAGCCATCTCCCCAGCCCCCATTTAATTCTAAAGATCTTTAAGTCATATTTACCTGTCAAAATTCTCAAGAAACAAAAAGAACTTGAAACAGCAATTCCAGATTTCTCTCTCTTGTCTTTGTCATTACTTAAAGGCGAAAGGACAAGAATTGCTTACTAAAATATTCAATTGTTTAGATGAAAGAAGTTACAAAAAACTGAGGCAACTATAAAAGTCAGGTACAATAGGTTCTTTCAGAATCTTTGGACTCTGTAAACTAAAAAAGAAAAGTTATAAGTGTGTTAAGCATTACCAGTAAAAAATCTGTCAACCTGGAAGAATTCAAGCCTTTTTTGGGATTTTTTTTTTTTTTTTCCAGGCAGGGTCTCACTCTGGCCCAGGATGACCTAGAACTCACTCCAAAGCCATGCTGGCCTTGAACACACGATGACCCTCCTACCTGTGCCGCTGAGGGCGAGGGCTAGCGAGGCGCGCCACACCTGGAAGTGCTGGGATTTAAGACATCTGCCACCAGGCTTAGCGCAAAGCCTCCTCTCTTTCCTCACACCACTCACAGTTACTCATTTATGTGAGGAGCATGTACTTGCTAAGTGTACGTCATTGGCCACACGTCATACAGTATACAAAAAGAAAGATCTGTCCCAGCTCTCAAAAGGCTTATGATCTCACTATGAGACAGCAGCCCCTGCTATAAAACTGTGTAAATGTGTTACAAGGGCAGCAAAAGTAACTAGGTGACATTTCTCAAACTTAGGCTGAGAATTTTTGGGGGCAAACGTTGTATACCAAACTGCTATCAGTATCAGAACCACCTCCTCAATGGAGGACCCTACAGAATAAACTTCACACTGGGAAATAAAACAGCAAAATACAGGCAAGATATCAGAGCTCAGAACAAATTTCAAACAGAGGTTTTAGACACCCAAGTTTCTACCACAGTCATGAATAGCCAGCGGGATCTACCTCCACAGAGCTGTATTCTAGGCAACTTGAGATCTAGTCTGTGGAGGATACTTAGTTGCTGAAATGGACACGTAATAGCAGCGCAGCAAACACCCTGGTTCCCCAATATCGCGGCTCTGAAAGAGCACACTGTGTCCTGACCGATTATATCCAAAGTAGGCATGTTTGTACCAGAAAGTGGAAAGTATGGAGACTGTACATGTTTAATCACATTTGAACCCTTTTTAGACCAAGGTAATGGAAGCTCACTAGACCACAAACCCAGCAGACCAACTGAAATCACTTATGTATGTATGTACAGTGATAAGCAATCCAGGAAAAGCTCAAGAGAAACGAGAACAAAGCATCACCCCCCACCCTGGAAAAAAAAATTCAAGACAATAAAAAAAAAAAATCAGGCTGGGGAAATGGCTTAACAGTTAAGGAACTTGCCTGCAAAGCCAAAGAACCTAGGTTCAATTCCCCAGGACCCATGTAAGCCAGCTGCACAAGGTAAATGTATCTGGAGTTCGTTTGCAGTGGCTGGAGGCCCTGGTGCACCCATTTTCTCTCTCTCTCTCTCTCTCTCTCTCTTTCTGTCTTTCAAACAAGTAAATTAACATGTATATATATTATTTTTTTGTTTTTTTTTTAATTTATTTATTTGAGAGCGACAGACACAGAGAGAAAGACAGATAGAGGGAGAGTGAGAGAATGGGCGCGCCAGGGCTTCCAGCCTCTGCAAACGAACTCCAGACGCGTGCGCCCCCTTGTGCATCTGGCTAACGTGGGACCTGGGGAACCGAGCCTCGAACCGGGGTCCTTAGGCTTCATAGGCAAGCGCTTAACCGCTAAACCATCTCTCCAGCCCTTTTTTTTGGTTTTTTAAGGTAGGGTCTCACTCTAGCTCAGGCTGACCTGGAATTCACTATGTAGTCTCGGGGTGGCCTCGAACTCACAGTGATCCTCCTACCTCTGCCTCCCTAGTGCTGGGATTAAGGGCATGTGCCACCACCGCGGCCAGCCTTAAATAAAGTACATATATTTTATTATACATCTAATATAATATATAATAGATATTTATATATAAAACACATCATGTACATTATATATTATGCTATATATAAAACATATATATTTACACATATTTTATATACATATATACATATATATGTATATATGTATATAAAATATATACATACAATATGTATATGTATATATATATGTATATGTGTGTATGTATGTATGCGTATATATATACGTATATATATACACACATATATACATATATATATATATACATATATATATATATATCTGTGAACTACTGTGGATGCGTTAGGAAAACTGTGGATGGGAAAACTGGCGGGTACCAGCACCCTTTTTGCAAAACGACCTTCCTGGCTGGACAGGTAAGCTAGTGATGGGAGCCCTGAATTTAATTCCCCAACCCCATCGACTCCATCCAGCACCAAAAACAAAAAACAAAAAAAAAACATCAGCCCAACACGAACGACCTTGCCATGTCATAACGCTGCTCGCGGAGCTGCGGTCAAGTTCTGGGGCTCCAGGCTGGCGAACAGAACCCCCTTTCTCCCGGGGCCGGGGATGGGGGGGGCGGAGGGGGACTCGAGCGTCCCGCCAGCTCCCTGCAACAGGTGGCGGGCGGAAGGGGGAGGGGGAGAGAGCGACGCCTGCCCTCCCCCGGCGGTGACAACCGCTTGGGCCGCACACACCCTGTCCCCCCTGCGCAGCCACACGGGGCAAGAGCCGAAGTCCGCCAGCGCGGTCGCTAGTCCCCGCGCGCGCGGCCCCGTCGTCCGCCGCGAGCCCCCCGGGCGCCGCCCGCCCCGAGCGCGTCCTCGGCCGGGGTCAAGCGCACACGGCGACGCTCGGCCTCCCGCGACACCATCACCCCCCCACACACACACACATACACCTCTACAGGACTCCCCAAAAGTAGCCGGCAGAGAAAGCCCGGCGAGTCCGTTACCTGCATGGAACTCTGAGGACGGAAACGGCCGCGACGCTCGCCGCCCTTCGCCTCCACAACGCCGGGCCCAGCGCCGCGGACATGGAGACCGCCGCCATCTTCCCAGGCCGGGACGGGGACGACGGATGCCCGCGAGGGACTCACTTCCTTCGTTCCTGAGGCAGCGCGACCGCGCAATGCCACAAACCCGGGGTGGTGCGTGCTTTGCTTTACTTCCCAATACCGGGTTCGGAAAAGAGTTAAGAGGGTCTGGTTGAAAGAGGCAAGAAAGAAAATGGATAAAAGGAAAGGGAAGAAGTGCATCAAAATAAATAAATAAAAGAATTTTTTTTTTCTCCAAAAATAGGAGGGGGGGGGCTGGAGAGATGACTTAGTGGTTAAGGCACGTGACTGCAAAGCAAAAGGACCCAGGTTCGATTCTCTGGGACCCAAGTAAGCCAGAGGCACAAGGTGGTACATGCGCCTGGAGTGCGTTTTCAGTGGCTGGAGGCCCTGATGCGCCCATTCTCTCTCATTCATTCGCTCTCTTTCTCTCTCTCTCTCTCTCCCTCTGTCTCTCTCTCCCACACAGTGCCTCTTTCCCTCTCTCAAATAAATAAATAAGAATAAAATATTTTTTAAAACTAATAATAATCCAAGCTGGGCGTGGTGGCGCATGTCTTTAATCCCAGCACTGAGGAGGCAGAGGTAGGAGAATTGTGGCCCTGAGTTGAAGGCCACCCTGAGACTACATAGTGAATTCCAGGCCAGTTTGGGCTAGAGTGACACCCTACCTCCAACCCCCCCCAAAAAAGACTGATCATATACCCCACCCCAAGAAACTAACAGAGGTCCTAATGACCCCACAGTGAATACCAAGAACCGTACTGAAGAGGACCCTCAGGGAAATGGGGACCCCGTGAGACTACAACAAAACTGTAATCTATGTAAATATATAGATGATAGCTAGATAGATGATTGATGGATGGATGGATGGATGAATAGATAGATAGATAGATGATAGATAGATTGATCTGTCAATCTATATACATGAATCCTTGTCTGTTACTAGGACTACTAACCCTGATGGTGAGCACCCCCCAAATAAAAAGTTTTTTTTTTTTGTTGTTTGAAAAGTTAAACACCTGCAACTCATCATTTTTCAAAGACCTCCGAATATCTGGAGCTGTGCTCTCTGGAAGAGCCAGAGGGCTCTTTGAGTCTTTGAGAAACTAAAGTAGCACTTTCCCAAAGTGTTGCCAGACTCCAAGCATTCAGAATAGGCTGCATTCGGTTTGATGGTCTGTAGTTATGATAATCATATTTTCCACATGAAAAATCTGGCCCAGCAGAGGACTTATAAAACAAAACAAAACATGTGCACTTTCAGGAAACCAAATGGGGACTGGGGATGTAATCTCTGCGGGTGGAATGCTTACCAGCATGCATAAAGTCCTGGGGTTCGAAACCCCAGTTCTTCATAAACTTGGCATGGTGGCCCACAATGGTAAGCCTTTGGTTTCAACATAAAATTCTGGTCCGTGGCAAGGGCTTGTCACCAGGGCTTTGCACAGAACCTTAGCCTCAGGCTGATTCTTCTGCTCACATCTCTCTTCTATTCTTACCTGTTTGCCCTCACCCATATCACTTCTAAACATAACAGTAACCTAAGAGTTGGATTTATCTGCCCTGAATACCATCTGACCTTATGTGGCACCTTAGTAGTTGGACCCAGCTTTGCGTTTTCTTTCTCCCAGTGCTGGGGATTGAACCCAGGGTAAACATGCATTTTACCGATGGATTACATTGCTAGCTCCTTTGGTTCTTTTAAATTATATATATATATTCACAAGCAGAGAGAGAGAGAGAGAGAGAGAATGGGCACTGGAAATGAATCCCAGATGCATGTGCTACTTTTTGAATCTGGCTTTACCTGGGTACTGGGGAATTGGACTTGGGTCATTAAGCACCTTAACCACTGAGCCATCTCTCCAGCAACCCCCCCCCACACACACACACACCAGCCTTTGGTTCTTAAAAAACAAAGAGTTTCTGGGCTGGAGAGATGGCTTAGCGGTTAAGCGCTTGCCTGTGAAGCCTAAGGACCCCGGTTCGAGGCTCGGTTCCCCAGGTCCCACGTTAGCCAGATGCACAAGGGGGCGCACGTGTCTGGAGTTCGTTTGCAGAGGCTGGAAGCCCTGGCGCACCCATTCTCTCTCTCTCCCTCTATCTGTCTTTCTCTCTGTGTCTGTCGCTCTCAAATAAATAAATAATAAAAAAATTTTTTTTTTAAATGGAAAAGTCTGTATTAAGCTGCCTGGCGTCTTCCCCCCTCCCCCACCCCCCCACACACAGCAAGGAGGACAGCAGCCCCATCCTGCTTTTACGGTGAGCTTTATTTATGTTTTGTTTTGTTTTGTTTTGTTTTGTTTTGTTTTGTTTTGCTTTGGTTTTTTGAGGTAGGGTCTCACTCTGGTCCAGGCTGACCTGGAATTCACTATGTAAGTCTCTGTGTGGCTTTGAACTCACAGCGATCCTTCTACCTCTGCCTCCTAGAGCACTGGGATGAAAGGCGTGCGCCACCACACCCAGCTTTACAGTGAGTTTTCAAAGGCAAAACCCACATTCCTTTACAATGATCTGAAAAACCTCCAGCCACCCTCACCATACACAATTGTCTTTAGCATGACCAAGCAAGCAAACATGATTACAAAAGCAGAATGTTTGCAGTTAGCCCCAGGTATGAAGCAGATACCAAATAACAGGCCACCTCGACCTCATGGTGGGAGCAAACACCAGATACCTTGCTGGGATCCATCCCCTTTCTTGTAATTAATGCTCTGTGCTAATCTTTAATCTCTTATGGCTCCTTTGAGAAGGTCAAGATGGCTGAGTGGCCTAAGATGACTTCCCGTAGGTCTCTTCACCAAAGGTTGCTTCAGCATCAGGCTTTCCATGGGTACTGGGGAATCGAACCTAGGTCCTTAAGCTTTGTAGACAAGCGCCTTAACCACTGAGAAATCTCTCCAGCCCCATCTTGCCGTTTTGCTCACACCTCACCTTCACAGTAACGGTCTTCATAGCCACCTTACCTATGGTTTCAGTCCACCTCAGCAATTTCTGTTTTTTGCTGATTACGTTCCTCGAGAACCTAACCTAAGTTCTTTTGTTTTCCCCACTCTTGAAACAGGGTCTTACTATGTAGCCTAGGATGGTTTCAAACTCACCATCCTCCTGCCTGAGCCTCCAACATGCTACAATTACAGACATGTGCCACCAAAGTTAACTCACTAACTGACTAATTAACACATGATAGGCTCTAAAATATTTGTAAAATAAATGAATGAGTGAATGAAGCTACTTAGAGCCTTAAATATAGATAGATAGATAGATAGATAGATAGATAGATAGATAGATAAAATAAAAATTAAAAGGGCTGGAGGGATGGCTTAGTGGTTAAGGCATTTGCTTGTAAAGCCAAATGACCCAGGTTCAATTCCCCAGAACCCACGTTAGCCAGATGCACAAAGGGCGCAGACATCTGGAATTTGTTTACAGTGGCTAGAGGCCTTGGTGTGCCCATTCTCTCTCTCTCTCTCTCTCTCCCTTTTTCTCTGTCAAATAAGTATAAAATTTTCTTTTAATGTAGAAAAGGTCGGGCTTGGGAGATGGCTTAGCCATTAAAGCTGCTTGCTTGCAAAGCCTGCCAGCCTGTGTTCGGTTCCCCAGTACCCACATAAATCTGGATGTACAAAGTAGTGCATGCATTTGGAGTTTATTTACATCAGCAAAAGGTCCCTATATGCCCATTCCTCCCCCCCCCCCCCGCCGTGGTTAGAAGCACTTTGATTATAAAGCCTGACAGCCTGGGTTTCAATTCCCTGGTACCCACATAAAGCCAGATACACAAGGCGGCACATGCATCTGGAGTTCATTTGTAGTGGCAACAGTATCTGTCTCTCTCCTTGCAAATACATAAATACAATATTTTTAAAAAATTAAAAATATATATCAAGAAAAGATTATTCTCTCTTCATATTTTTGCTTAGGAAAAGCTTGTACAAATTAGGTTTAATGTGATTATTGCCTCAAGTCTATGAATTTTATTGGTTCTAAAATTCCATCTTTGATCAAATGCCATTTTCTGAATTCCTCAGTGGATATCATGGATAAGGACTCCATGTTGCTGGCAAGAGATCTGAAAACACAAATCTACTTTTTACTAAGCTCGCATTAAAAAAAATTAATAACCCTTTCCATTTCCTTATTTCTCATATTTCAAATACTAGCTATAGGCTTACGGATGGAGCAGAAATCATTTGCTACATATACATTTTCTTCCAAGCTGTAGGTTATACCAATAAGCTTAATAGAATGTCTCAGTCCAAATGCCATTTTATTATTTCAAATAGGAGCATTAAAATATGAATCAATTTTCCTTCTTGCTTGTATTTCATGCATGGTGGCCAAAAGAAACATTTAGCTTAGTTTTTCTGAAGGCATGTGAAATTTACAGTGGATCTGAGGTGGTCTGTTTTTAATTTTTCTCCTTGCACATGGGTCTTTAATAAAGCATTGAGAAAAAAAAATAAATTCAAACCAGACATTTCTACCAGAAGTTTCACATAGACTCACCATGGGCATGATAAAATCCACCATTACTTATTGACTACAAACTAACTTTTTAAATCACATCCTATTTTTCAATGTTAATTTAATTGTAAACCTTGAATTAATCCAGTGTCATGTTATAAAATGATCCTGACCTGTGGCAGTGGCTGTTGAGACACTGGCAACCAATGAAATAATGTCTTTATCCAGGGAGGCAATTTCCTTGAAATCGGGTTTGGAAAGCAAGGGTTACAAACAAAGTTCCTGAGAACTCCAGGAATTTTTGCGCATAAATTTTATCACGTGCCCCTTTCCATCTTAAATTCCAGTCCTAAATTTTCAACTGCTTGTATGTCATTCCCAAACTTAACACGTAGAATACCAAACCAATTATGTTGCTTCCCTTTCTCTTACCCTAAGCAAATCTGTTCCTCACCTCCAGTAGTCTCTATTTTTGGCAAAATGCTACCATCTTTCTTCCAATAGAAGATGTCATCAACTATAAAATGCATCATTATATTCTGCGCTAATAAGAAAGAAAAGGTTTCAGCCATTGAACCATGACACACTACCAATTATATATCTTGGCTTCAGAAGTAAGAAGTAGGAAAATGCACATATCAGAAACAGATATAGCAATTGCCTAATATGGTAACTGCCTACTCTAGTGTTTCTTCTCCACTTTTTTCTATCATTCTTATTCTTCTTATTGTTTTGCCCACCTCTGGAATACAGGCTTTTTAAATTGACATAGGATCTCTTTCTAGGTGGCCCAGGCTGACATGAAACTCATTATATATCTCAGGCTAGTCTCAAATTTGTAATCCTTTGCTGGGATTACAGATGTGGGCCACCACACCTAGATAAAATAAATACTTTATAGTTCAGCCTTTTTATTGGTACAGATAGCCATATTTTAAGTCCTGGCCACGAAATAAAAGGGAAATAGTCTCTCATAATGTTTTATTGTTTTGCTCTTTTGTTGTTTTATTTTTTTATATTTTATTTTATTTATTCGAGAGAGAAAGAGAGAGAGAGAGAACAGGTCTGCCAGGGCCTCTAGCTATTGCAAACAAACTCCAGACACATGTTCCACCAGGTGCATCTGGCTTATGTGGGTTCTGGGGAATTGAACCTGGATCCTTAGGCTTCAGAGGCGAGAGTGTTAACCACTAAGCCATCTCTACAGCCCTGCAGGGCCTTTTTAATCTCTATCTCATTTTCTTTCCAGCTATGCTTCCCCCCCCCATTTATTATATATTAGAAAGAGAGAGAGAGAGTTAGAATGGGCATTCTAGGGCCTCCAGCCACTGCAAACGAACTCCAGACTCACGTACCACCTTGTGCATCTGGCTTACATGGGACTTGGAGAACCTGGGTCCCTAGGCTTCATAGGCATGCACCTTAGCACCTTAACTGCTAAGCCATCCCTTCAGCCCATGATTTTTTCCTTCCTTCCTTCCTTCCTTCCTTCCTTCCTTCCTTCCTTCCTTCTTTCTTTCTTTCTTTCTTTCTTTCTTTCTTTCTTTCTTTCTTTCTGTCTCTCTCTTTCTTTCTTTTTTACTAGTATTACTACTTATTTGGAGGAGGAGCAGGAGGATTTGTCTAATTATTGCTTCTACACTTAAAAGATCAAACAGGGCTGGAGAGATGGCTTAGCGGTTAAGCGCTTGCCTATGAAGCCTAAGGACCCCGGTTCGAGGCTCGGTTCCCCAGGTCCCACGTTAGCCAGATGCACAAGGAGGCGCACGCGTCTGGAGTTCGTTTGCAGAGGCTGGAAGCCCTGGCGCGCCCATTCTCTCTCTCTCCCTCTATCTGTCTTTCTCTCTGTGTCTGTCGCTCTCAAATAAATAAATAAATAAAATTAAAAAAAAAAAAGATCAAACAGCTAAAGGGAAAAATTACTTCCCCAAAGTCACATAGGGGAAGGAGATAACCAGAGTACCATACACTCTCCGTCTTTATTATTACAGGCTGTCACCGAGGAACCGTCCCTCACCATTCAGCTTCGCAACGTTGTAAAGTGAAGGAATGTCCGTGTGTGGCAGCGAGGCGTACAGGAGAGGGTCCTCGGTCATCTTGAGCTGCCAGGTTGGCTCCGTTGATTAGCAAAGCCTGCACACAGGCATCCTGACCTCTGACTGCAGCTATGTAAGCAGCCGTGCAAGCTCTCACAGTCCGTGGGGTGATGCCTGCACCATGCCAGAGAAACCAGCGAAGGCCGGTCCTAAGGGGAAGCTCCCTGATGGCAGGGGAAAGCCTGGCAGGAGCAGAGGCTGGAAATCGCCTCTGCACAACAGGTGGAAACCAGCGGCAAGAGAGTAAACTGAGCTCTGGCCTTTGTTCTTTTTCGTTTTCTTTTGTATTCACAGAGCCTCATGTTGTCCAGGCTAGCCTCAAATTAGCAATATAGCTGAAGATGAACTTGAACTTGTGATCCTCCTGCCTCCATCTCCAGGGTGCTGGGGTCTCAGGCATGCCCAGTTTTATGCTGTGCTGGGGATCAAACCCAGGGCTGCTTAGGCTAGGCAAGGGCTCTACCACCTGTGCTGCGTCCCTAGCCCACACGCCACAGCTTCTGAGTCACCTCCTCTAAACGCAAACGTTGACCGTGTTTCCTTCCCTCGTTGTCATTTCTGTTCTGTTGCCTGGCTGTAATTATGAAAACTCAGCTCATGAAGGAGAAGGGATCTTATCTAGATTAAATCCCACGCTCAACCACTATTAAATTTTTCTTTATTTTAGAGAGAGAGAGAGAGAGTGACAGGGAGAATTGGCCCACCAGGGCCTCAGGCCACTGCAATCACACTCCAGACGCTTGCGCCACCTAGTGGGCATGTGCAACCTTGTGCTTGCCTCACCTTGGTGCCTCTGGCTTATGTGGGATCTGGAGAGTCGAACATGGGTCCTTAGGCTTCGCAGGCCAGCGCCTTAACCGCTAAGCCATCTCTCCAGCCCTCCGTAGTCAACTATTATGATCCTGGTTGCTTGCAATCACAGTTCCTTCTATGCTCCACTCACTTCTTTTTTTTTGTATTCAGCCAAATGACCAATTAGGTTAAGTCCAACACTCCACATTTAATCCATCCAATGCTCTTTTGTCCTCCTGCACAGTCAGATAACTTCTCTCAGGTGAAATCATAATTCTTTTTTATTTTTTATTTATTTATTTGAGAGCGACAGACACAGAGAGAAAGACAGCTAGAGGGAGAGAGAGAGAATGGGCGCGCCAGGGCTTCCAGCCTCTGCAAACGAACTCCAGACGCGTGCGCCCCCTTGTGCATCTGGCTAACGTGGGACCTGGGGAACCGAGCCTCGAACCGGGGTCCTTAGGCTTCACAGGCAAACGCTGAACTGCTAAGCCATCTCTCCAGCCCGAAATCATAATTCTTAACTTTACCGGGGAGGTGGGGTGGGTGCTGGCGGGGGGGGGGGGCAGTGGGGACCGGGGCCTCAGTGATGAAGAAGAGATTGAAGATTGAGTGAAGAAGAGATTTTCTAGGCTGCGGAGACAGCATAGCAGCTGAGACCACTTGTTCCTTAAGCCTGAGGACCTGAGACTCCTCAGATGTGACTACGTAAGCCTCTATGTAACCCCAGTTCACGGGGATGTGGGTGGGATGTAGGGGTGATAGGTCGGAAAAGGCTTGGAGTTGACGGAGAGACCCTGTCTCAAGACAGTATGTGGCTGAGCAGCAGAGAAAGACGCCCATTGTTTCTCCCTGGCCTCCACAGGCCCACATACAGCGCCCATATCATACCCCGCACATACTCCATGCACACACAAGCACACATGCCAAAAAGAAAGGGGAAATTTCACATGGATTTAAGCATAGCGGTTAATAGAAAGGTAACTAGGGAGAAGACAGTACACACACAAGTGTGGGAGCGGGCTCCTCAAGAGAGACATTTGCTTAAGTGTTGTGACAATATACAATATGGCCGAGCATGGTGGTGCATGCCTTTAATCCCAGCACTTGGGAGGCAAAGGTAGGAGGATTGCCATGAGTTCAAGGCTACCCTGAGATTACATAGTGAATTCCAGGTCGGCCTGGAATAGAGTGAGACCTACCTTGAAAAACCAAAAAGAAAAGTATTGTCTCAATGTCTAACTTTGTAGCAAATAGGGCCTATAGAAGGTGGAGAAAACTTAATCCTAAAACCATAGGCTCTGGCTGGTAAATCCCAGTGCCAGAACTGGGTTCCCCTCCCCCCCATCTTCCCCCACAGTGAGCTATTGGTCAGGGAGACCTGTGACATCCCCCAAACAATGCAGGTCATTGTCAAAGCACTTGGTTACCTGCCAGAGCTAAATGGTAAGATCCTGTTGCTGAAGACAGGACAGGCTGAGCCATCTCTCCATTCCACCACAGAGCACTTTGAATTTAAGAGAAGTGTATATACAGTCGGTTGAGTTGCTGAGAAACCAATTAGATATTGTCATCAGCAGGCTATGTTATCTCTCCTTACAGATAAAACACACCACAGAAAATAAGTGGTATTACCAGAGCTCATGAGATCTGGATCCTTAGCCAGGGCTGTCATAGCAGGGGTTTGGGTCCGGGAGGAAAAAGGAGACAGTACTCTTAACTTGCCCTTCAGGCTGCCAGCGTTTACCATCAGCCAAGCCTGCATAGAAGCCGGAAGTCAAGAGCAGAGAGGAGCTTTAGCAGGATCTTCCGAACAGTACCTTGCCCAAAACGCAAACCCCTCACCCACACGCTTTCCAGTTGATACCAGTTCCTCTTGACCCACCCTGCGTTCTTGCCTGTTGCAATTCACAGTGATAGTGGGGTGGGAATCTTCTATTATAGACAAGGACTTTCTGAAAAACATGAGCCAGAAACAGAATCACAGGAGGCCTCAAGAAGGAAGCTTTACTATCAATTTATTATCAATCTACCATCCATCTATCTGTCTAATTGTTTTCAGTGTAGAAAATCCAACCCAGGGAGATAGTTTAGGCATGGAAGGGAGGGACCTTAAAAGGAAAACAATATCCTTGAGCCTATAAGAGACAATCTGTTTTTAAATATTTTTTAATCTTTAAAATTTTTTTTTCAAGTTTATTTATTTGACAGAGAGGGGGAGAAAGAGAGAGAGAGAAAAAAAATGGGCACACCAGAGCCTCTAGCTTCTGTAAAGGAACTCCAGACGCATGCACCACCTTGTACAGTTGGCTTTTGTGGGTCGTGGGGAATCAAACCTGGGCCCTCTGGCTTCTCAGGCAAATGCCTTAACCAGTAAACCATAAAGTCATCTCTCCAGTCCTGGTTTTTTTTTTTTTTTTTTCTTTATCTCTTTATCCCTAAAGCCTCACTAGAAAAGGTGTATGTGAGCCTTAACATATGGCATGGGCTCTAGTCTGATCTCTCTCTTCTTTTTTTTTTTTCTTAGAAGAGAAAATTAACCCATTCCAAGAAGGAATATAAAGGGATTACTACCTTTTTTGAAAACCTGGCAGTGCCTACACACCTGATATAGGACCTGGCGTCCAGCTCCTGTCCAGCAAACTGCCATAGAAGACGTCAATCAGCTGGTTGTGGCGATGCTTGGCGGGAGGAAATAGCTTAAGAGTCAGCAGTGGGAGGATCAGGAGTTTGAGGCCAGCCTGGGGTACCTACTAGCCAGGCGTGGTGGCGCACGCCTTTAATCCCAGTACTCGGGAGGCAGAGGTAGGAGGACCACTGTGAGTTCGAGGCCAGCCTCAGACTACAGAGTGAGTTCCAGGTCAGCCTGGGCTAGAGCGAGAGCCTACCCTGAAAAAAACCAAAACCAAAAGAAACAAACAACAGTCAGTCTCCGGGCGTGGGTTCCTATTTTGGGGAACCCCCTCTTGGGTCTGAGCTGTGTCTTATTTCCTTCTCTTAAGCTCTACAGTAAAATCTTTCTCAAGTTCATCTTCTGGTCTGTGGATTTCATTAGCTGAAATTCATAGTAAAGTGGGGTGGAAAAGAAGCAAAAAGTTGAACTGATCCACAGAGTTACTGTCAGAGTGAATTGCTGAGGAGCTGAAGCTTGTCCTTGTCAGCAGATGGGAAAATCCCAAAGAAGGGACTGTCCACAAAGTGCCCAAAGGGACGATAAGAAGGAACGACAGCTTAGGCGAAGACAAAGTAAAATGGAGTTCACTGTTCGGGTGGCCTGACTGCAGAAATGGTTGATATGAAAATTGCCAATCTTGTTAGTTCACTCACCCCTCCCCTCACCATAAAGACTATGAAATGGAAATAAAAATCTCAGCTCGGGGGCCAAAGCTTCTCTGGAGGGCTACCTCAAGCTCCTTGGTCCCCGGGGTAATGAACTCATCCACTTTTACTCATTCTGGCGTTGAAGTGATCTTTCCAGAGAATTCCTACAACCCAAGCACCCGGAGGCTACCATGAGCTGCTGGCGCTCTAAACTCCCGAGTTACTGCCCAGCTCAAAGCTGAGAAAGGTTCTGCTGCCCTCAGATTCACTGATTCTTGTATCACCAGGGCCTGGTGGATGCTAGGAAAACACTTCAGGCCTGAGCTCCGTCTCCAGGCCCCTGGGCTAGTCTAAATAGGGCAATTGCAGAGAAAGCAATACAGAAGGCAGTACCAAGGCCAAATCGTGCCAAAAACCTAGTCCAGTGAGGACTCCAGTAGTAAGTGCAAGATGTGCGGCTGTTTAGACCTCGCTGTTGGCCACCAAGACTACTCATGCCCATTGTTATTACTGACGCTACCTATTGCAACAAATTCCCCACCACCCCAGGATCTGGTGTCAGTGGCTCCTCGTCCATAATTCAAGGCAAATGTTTCCTTATTTGATGCCCACCCACTAAGCCAGTGTTGCCAACAGCATTATTGCCCTTCCAATACAAATTGTGCAATGGTTCAAACACAACGTACGCTTTCCAGCCCACATAAAGCCCGGTGTAGGGATTGTCTCCTGGAGTCCTCCTCGAAAGCATTTCTGAATCCAGGCCTGCCCCAGCTTTGGCCTCAAGCCTCCTTCATTGAAAGTTGACAAAAGTCACCAAGCTCCGAGCCAGGTTGGCAGATGGAGAAAAGATATAGAAGATCACGTATGAGAGACTTTTATGAGCCAGGCCTGGCAGTGAAGCCCATCCTATTAGCTAAATCCGCCCTATTAGCGGAAACCCAGTCACATAATTACATCTAACTGCAAGAAATGACAATACAGGATGTGTGGTCTGGCTGTGTTGCCCAGGGTGGGGGGAGTGAAAAGGAGAGAATAAGAAAGAAGCAGTCTTTTTCTTTCTTTCTTTTTTTGGTTTGGTTTTGTATTCTGAAAAGCCAGCCAGTCTCCATCATGCTAGGTTTAGAAGGGACAAGATTTGCTCACTTGTTAGTTGTTCACAGACTTGTGTGAGATGCAAATGCAAGTAAATATCATTGTGCGCTGCCCTTTTGGTGATAATTTCTCTTCTCTCTGTGTTTGAGCGTGCACGTGGTCGACATTCCTGTAATACCCTCGCTGCCTCCAGAATCATCCGCATGTCTAGATCTCCCTCCTGGAAATGCAGAGAAACTGGTCACTTTTGCCAGCTAGCCTCGGGAATTGCTTACAGATTAATTTAAAGGGCACTTCCTTTCCCATCACTGGATGTAAGTGTGCTAGTCCAACAAACGTATGTTTTAAAAAATATTTTTAATTATTTATTTTTTTTATTTGAGAGAAAGAGAGAGAAAGAGACAGATAGAGAGAGGAAATGCCAGGGCCTCTAGCCACTGCAAAAGAACTCCAGACCCACCTACCTGGCTTACGTGGGTACTGGGGAATCGAACCTGGGTTCTTGAGATTTGCAGGCAAGTGCCTTAACTGCTAAGCCATCTCCCCAGCTCAACAAACCTATCTGTTTGCAGATTAGATATAGAGCGGTAAATGGCATAATGGAATGGGCCATCACTATGGAACTGAGTATCATCCTTGAAGGTTCAAGTGACTATTTTGTGTTTACTGTATTGTACTGTGAGTGCTGGCAGTTAATAAGCACAAAAGGCACATTTAATTAATTATTTATTTATTTATTTTGAGAGCCACAGACACAGAGAGAAAGACAGATAGAGGGAGAGAGAGAGAATGGGCGCGCCAGGGCTTCCAGCCACTGCAGATGAACTCCAGACGCGTGCGCCCCCTTGTGCATCTGGCTAACGTGGGACCTGGGGAACCGAGCCTCGAACCGGGGTCCTTAGGCTTCACAGGCAAGCGCTTAACCGCTAAGCCATCTCTCCAGCCCAGAAAGGCACATTTAAGAGGCAGTGCTTGATAATAAAAACTTTACAAATAAGTTCAACATCTTTATAGTTAATTTTTTTTAAATGTTTTCAACATTTGTCATCAGTTTTTGTAGAATTTTTTAAAATGAAGAAATGGTAACAACAACAACAACAACAAAAGAACCCTGTTAACAGATTCTCCAACAGATTAGTTCTTTTTAAACTCTTAAAAATGAATTATGGGAGAAGCGAACAGTTTTGTTTGCTGTGTCTTCTTTCCTTCTCATAGCTCTGGATTACCCACCATCAAGCAGTTAAAAAAAAAATGAGCAAGAGGAGTCAGTAGATTATGTGAGCAGAAGGAATATTAATTTCTGGAAGACATCAAGATTCCAAACTTGCCTTGAAATCATCGGTTAGTCACGTGGCCCAGTTGCAACAATTGAGGAACGCAGGATGGAGCTATCCCAGGCCACTAAAAGGCTTAGCATACTAATGACCCTTTGACACTACCAACCATTCAGAAATCAGACTTTGTCAGGCTAAAGAATAGACCACTCACCCCCAACAGGAAGCACTGGGGAGGCAAACGTGACAGTAATTCCCTGTCAGATAAAACTGAGCTATTGTTTTGGATTCCATCATATGAGAAAGGAATGACCCAGTCATAAATTTAGAAATATTCTTTCTCTTACCTGTTAAGTCACTCCGTGTTAGAGTTAAGGATTTGGGACGGATGAACGGTTTTTAGAATCTAGGTATTTTTGAACAGGTCACAGAAATTGGTACCGGGCCACCTGCTATATTTTGGTAATCTAAATATTCGCTAAAGATTTAAAGTAACAGCCTGGGAAGAGAAAAACTAATCAAGGTTCAAGTACTTTTCTACGTTTAATGAGCTAGAAGGTAGAAAATAGTGTGAGAAAAAATAAAGCCTAATAAGGAATAATCCGGTTCGAGTTTACTTTTCTGTGTATTTACGGAGTTCTAAATGATTTTGTACTAACTCTCGACAAAGCCCCAGGAACAATTCAGGGCAAAGCCAGCATAGAAAGCCAGCCACAGCCCTTGGAAACCCAGGGAGGGGACTCACACATTAACACATCAAAACTAATTTGAAGAGGATTTAATTGATCCCTGGGCTGTCAAAGAAAGACTTCAGCTTGTAAATTACAAGTGATTGTCTGCTCCTTACTTTCCTGTCTTCCTTTCTTTTTTTTTTTTTTCTTTTGAAATCAGAGTGGAGACAGAGAATCTTAGTATTTTGTCTGTTAGGTATTTATTTCCCACTTCAGCCATGTATGTAGTGCCTTATTTTGCCCAATTATCTTGTGTTTGAATCATTTTTTTTTTCCAAAAGGGGAAATATTTATTTCAGGGCGATTATCTCTTGTTCCATGAAAGAGGAAAAAACAGGTTCAAATGAGGGGAGACTTCATTAAAGAGACTTGTAATCCCTATTGTGCCCTGCATATTCGCCCATCAGTTTGGAGAACGTGATAAATACCTCTGTGAGTCAAGCATCGGCACTTGGCACTTACGTTTTTCAGTCTCTGACCATTTAAATGTGCAAAAATAAGATCTTCAGACATAGTAATCTACTTAGCACACTGAATTGCTTTTGAATGTAAACAAATCTACTTAAAGCCCTCTTTTAAATGCATCTGGCTAAAAAGCAGAATCTGTTTTTTTCTATAACTTTTATCAAAACATGTTGGGGGCGGGGGGGGAAAAATAAAATAATACCATGCTTTGTGAGTCAACATATTTTACTGAATCTAAGAACTGACTAATTGCAAAAGAAAAAGAAAAAAAAAAAAAAGAATGGAGCTTTTTTAAGGTTGCATTTGCCACGAAAACCCATTCCCAGATTGTCAGCTCCTGTGCAAGCAAGCAGTCGAGTCTTGAACAGCGTGGGTTTCCAACGGCCTGGGCTTTCATTCTTCTTTTATTCAGTTGCCACAAATTCAGAGATTGCTTTCAGAATGCTGCCAGAGCATCTCGCCAGGTGCCCACGTGGTTTTAGTTTGATGCTCCTCTCTTGGCATCATTATTTCTCTTCTTGAGATATACTGGCTCATTTTTCAACTTTCTTTTCAACACAAGATAGTCAAAGTTATGAGTAGAACTGGAATTATCTGAAAGCTTCATTAGAAGTTTCCTTTATTTTAAAAATAATTGAGAATCACGAAAATAGTTTTCTTGAGAAAAAAAAGCACATGCTTTATATGATAGCATTATTTTGTGAAGGACAGACACATATTTTGATTTTTTTTTTTTTTTGCTTCAGAAAAAGAGTTAAAGCACCTCTTTCCAAAATTAAATTTTATACTGTGGGTGATTTATGAATAACTGGAACCAGTTATTGCCAGTATCTGTAAGCATTTTAAATTTTACAAAAAAATAAATTTATACTGAATGTAAAATATTGACAGTACGCCAATGGGATTCACATACACACAGTCCTTTGAAATTAAAAAACAAACAAACAACTAGTTTCAGCTTTATCTCTAATTTTCTTTTTGATATCCTAAAATCTAAGTGCTTAGTACTTGGTAATGATGTTTCACTTGCCATACCAAACCATAGTTTTTCTTAAAATGTTATTTTAAGTTTAAGGATTTTAGATGTTGAAAAGAACTGGTAAAACAAATACACACACACACACACACACACACACACACATACACATACACACACACACATATATACATATATGTTTTTGAGTTCTGGTAAGTAAAAGCAAGTGTGTTCTAGAAAATCGCCGTCTCGGTTTTCTTTCCCTGCTCTGGGGTTCCACCCGAAGCCCTGGGCAAAGGGGAAGCTTCATGTCACAGGAACTGTGATGTTGATTTCAGCCTCACACTTTGCAGACTTACTTGTTTCTGGAGGGAGGATGGGAGCTCCACCCCAGTAGCCTTGTAGACACTGAAAACTGCAAGGAAGATGTGCCTAACTTCTCCTTGCAGCATCAGCCTTGCTCTAGGACATGTAAGTTTGAACCACCGCTTGGGCAGGAGAAACGGCTTCACAGTTAAGGCACTTGCCTGTCAAGGCCGAAAGGACCTTGGTTCGATTCCCCAGGAGTCATGTAAGCCAGATACACAAGGTGGCCCATGCGTATGGAGTTCCTTTTGCAGAGGCTATAGGCTCTGGCCTGGCATGCCCATTTATTTTCTTTCTTCTTGCAAATAAATAAAATTATTTTTAAAGTTAGGTGATGAGGGCTGCAGAGATGGCTTAGCGGTTAAGGAATTTGCCTGCAAAGCCAAAGGACCTCGGTTCGATTCCCCAGGACTCATGTAAGTCAGATGTACAAGGTGGTGCATGTGTCTGGAGTTTGTTTGCAATGGCTGGAGGCCCTGGTGGGCCCATTCCCTCCCTCTTTATCTGCCTCTTACTCTCGCAAATAAGTAAGTAAATAAATATAATATATATTTTTTAAATTTTATTTATTTATTTATTTGAGAGTGACAGACACAGAGAGAAAGACAGATAGAGGGAGGGAGAGAGAATGGGCGCACCAGGGCTTCCAGCCTCTGCAAACGAACTCCAGATGCGTGCGCCCCCTCGTGCATCTGGCTAACGTGGGACCTGGGGAACCGAGCCTCGAACCGGGGTCCTTAGGCTTCACAGGCAAGCGCTTAACCGCTAAGCCATCTCTCCAGCCCAAATATAATATTTTTAAAATTTAGTGATGGAGCCGTGTGTGGTGGCACACGCCTTTAATCCCAGCACTCGGGAGGCAGAGGTAGGAGGATCGCAGTGAGTTCATGGCCACCTTGAGACTGCATAGTGAATTCCAGGTCAGCCTGGGCTACCGTGAGACACTACCTCAAAAAACAAATAAACAAGCAAATTCAGTGATGAATTTTAAAACATTGAGGAATTTTAAAAACAGTGATCCGATGCATTGTTTAAATGTATCGTAAGAGTTTAGAGAAAGTTTGAGGTTATGGAGTGCCTTTAACCATCTTCTCCAGCTTGTTCTCCTCTACTGTGAAGATATCCAAGTAGGATTGGAAAGATAGCTTAACACTTGCCTGCAAAGCCCAAGGATCAGGGTTCAATTCCCCAGGATCCACAAAAAGCTAGGTGCACAAAGTGGCACATGCATCTGGAGTTTGTGGTGATTAGAGGCCCTGGCATGCCCATCCTCTCTCTCTCTGTCTCTCTGCTTATAAATAAATAAATATATAAAATTAGCAATTAAAAATATATTTGCAAAAAAGGACATTCATGTAGAAAACTGTGAGAAACCTTGAATTAAAACAAAAGATAAACAAGCCAGACATGGTGGCGCACACCTTTAATCCCAGCACTCGGGAGGCAGAGGTAAGAGGAGCTCCGTAAATTCGAGGCTACCCTCGAGTTAATTCCAGGTCAGCCTGAGCCAGAGTGACACCCTACCTCGGACTCCCCTCCCCCCAAACAACAACAACAACAACAAATGAAAGATAGTGAAATCACTGTTGTTTTTTTTTTTTCTTATTAACTTTATTGCTATTTTAATATATGCTTCATTTTTCTCCAGTGAGTTTTCCTCATCCAAATTCTTCTATTTCTGACACTTGGGGTTCTTGATCAAGATAAATAACAGAAAAGTACTATCTCAGTGAAAATCCAAAGGGAATGGTTTTTGGTATTCCAAGACTATCAACAGACGGACTCACAGCTCTCACCTCAAAGGTGGTGAGAGCTAGTGTATTTAGGAGCCAAATATGAGTGACTTGGCTCAGGAACACAGACTCAGGTTACCCCAAATTCCATGTTCCGAGGTATTAATGATTTCCTGAGGGTGTTTTAGTTACAGAAGAGTCATAAGCAAGTCACCTTTGAAACACATTGGTGGAGACATCCGGAATGTGGGTTGGCACAAATTGGGGAGCTCTCTGTCACTGGCTTTAGTATTGTCTGACGGTTCTTTGGCCTTTGGGATGCTGGAAACTGGTGTGGTCATTCCAGAAAGGTTTCACCCGATCACCTGACTGGTGGTCGCAAGGATGTCAAGTCAGTCACAGGGGTGGGCAATGAATGACTAGGGGCTAAAGGGAGTCCAAAGTCATTTGGCTCTGATCCCTCACCCGTCCTGTCTCAGTGTGATCTCCGGAACTCTACCAATTTGTTCAGCCTCATTCCAAGCAGACACTGTGCTTTTCAGGAGCTTTCGTTCTCACATATTAAGAAGCAATGATATTATTATCTTGTTTTTTTTTTTCTCTTTAATTTAAAAAATTTATTTGCAAGGAGAGAGAGAGAATGAGTGAGAGAGAGAGAGAGAATGGGAGTACCTTTGTCACTGCAAGCCAACTCCAGATGCATGTGCCACTTTGTGCATCTGGCTTTACTTGGGTACTGGGGAATTGAACCCTGGGCAGTCGGGCTTTGCAAGCAAATGCCTTAACTGCTGAGCCATCTCTCCAGCCCTCTTTTTTAAAAAAAATTATTTATTTATTTATTTGAGAGTGACAGACAGACAGAGAAAGAGGCAGATAGAGACAGATAGAGAATGGGTACGCCAGGGCCTCCAGCCACTGCAAATGAACTCCAGATGCGTTGCACCCCCTTGTGCATCTGGCTAACATGGGTCCTGGGGAACAGAGCCTCGAACCGGGGTCCTTAGGCTTCACAGGCAAGCAGCTAACCGCTAAGCTATCTCTCCAGCCCTCTTTAACTTTGTAAGTTTAATTAACTTTGCATGTGTGTGAGTGTGCGTGTGTGTACTGGTGCACGTACCATGGAGCACATGCGGGGGTAAGAGGACAACTTGGAGATGTCTCTGCTCCATCTTTTTAGGACAGGGTCTCTTGTGGGTACAGATGAACTTCAGCCCAGCTGCTCCGTGAGCTTAGGCAGTCCTTGTTCTGCCTCCAATTGTCATAGACATGTGGGGAGCCACAGATGCATGAGGCATCTTCTGTCTGGCTTTACATGGGTTTGGGGAGGATTGAACCTGGGCTGAGAGGCTTGTAAGCAAGTATATCTTTAACCACTGAGCATCTCTTCAGTCCTTCAGTCGATATCCTTGAGAACTGTAACCACCACCTTGAGGACAAATATATCAAAGGGGATCTTTATTCTCAGTATAATTGCATAACTTGAGCAGGTCTTCCTTGGATAACCCTTCTCTCTCTTTTTATTTTAAATATTTTTTATTTTTGTTTTAGAAAGCGGGGGTGTGGGGGGGGGAGGAAATTGGTGTGCCAGGGCCTCAGCCACTGCAATCGAACTCCAGATGCTTGTGCCACCTAGTGGGCATGTGTGACCTTGTGTTTGCCTCACCTTTGTGCGTCTGGCCAATGTGGGATCTGGAGAGTCAAACATGGGTCCTGAGGCTTTGCAGGCAAGCGCCTTAACCACTAAGCCATCTCTTCAGCTCTCCTTCTCTCTTTTTGCTTCATTTTCTCATGGAGTTAATCACCCAAACTGAATTGTCTCCGAGGAAACTGTATGCATATTTCTCTGCATAATCTGTTGCGTTTAAAGGCTTTGATGGTTTTTGTACATAATGAAAAAGGGGGGTCCTTTGACCATAATTGTCTTCACCTTTAAGATATTTTGTGTGCCACGAAAGGGAGAAGCCATTACTTCTTTCAAGGCATCCTGAGAGAGGATCTGTAAGATATTTGCTTCTTGACAAAGCCATTGAGTTGATGAAGATAATAATCCCTTAGTAAGTTCATGCTAAATAAATTCTGTGCAACTGTGTTTTAAGGTTCATTGGCACTCTTAGCTTGTACCAAACTATGCAAATTGGAATTTCATAGTGAAGAAGGTATATTTGTCTTGTTGAAGTGAATGATTATTTTAAGCTGGCGAATGTTAAACACATTACTCTGAACTGAACTTGGCATACCATTCTTACTGCTGGGGGATTTTCATTTCTGACCTTTTACATAAAGATAGCCTTTTAAACTATTATTTTATTAGCAACATCTTAAACCAGCATTCATACCAGAGCCCATCATAAATATGACCGTAAAGTGATTTTGTGCAGCTAGCTAGATTTAATATAGAATCAAAGGAAAAGCCCCCCCCCCACTTTCTTTTTTAAAATTGTTCCCAGTGGAAAATGCGTAGTCACGTCTCCCCTCCAGATACTTGACCTGTAGAACATTGTTGAAGATAATTGATATATTTAAGAACATGGAAACCCAATGGAGATATTGAATTTCACTATCTACTCAAAAATAGTGGAATTTCTATCTCATGGCTGCTTTATTCAGCACTTCTCTCACTGGAGATATGGATATTTAAATTTTTATTTATGGATTAAAAATGCAGTTGGCAAATGATGAAACACAAAGCAGAGAAAACCAGTCAGGCATTGCCTTAGTTTACAGACTGAGGCCAACTGCTTCCGGGCAATTCTGGTCAATAATGATGGGTGGCGACATCAAGTGAGGATCACTCTTTCCTTCTTTCTTTCTTTCTTTCTTTCTTTCTTTCTTTCTTTCTTTCTTTCTTTCTTCCTTCCTTCCTTCCTTCCTTCCTTTCTTTTCCCCTTCCTTCCTTCCTTCCTTCCTTCCTTCCTTCCTTCCTTCCTTCCTTCCTTCCTTTCTTTTTTTGTTTTTTCTCAGCTACTTAGGAGGCTGAGGCAAGATGATCTCAAGTTCAAGGCCTTTGTGGAATATATAGAGAGTGAGTTAGAAGCCAGCTCAGGCAATTTAGTGAGAGCCTGTCTTGAAATTAAAATGTATAAGCTTAGGGCAGTCAGGGATAGGATGCTTGCTGAGCATGTACAAGGCCCTGGTCAATACCACAAAAACAAAATAGCAAACAACAGAGCCAGGCATGGTGGCTTACTTGGGAGGCAGAGGAGGGAGGATCACCGTGATTTCGAGGCCACCCTGAGTCTACATAATGAATTCTAGTTAGACCCTACCTTGAAAAACCAAAAACAAAACCCAGTGTGTTAGTGGGTCAGAGATGGACAGGTTGTTAGGAAAAGGTGCTGAGTCTAAGAACTGGACAAAGTCTTCACAAAGGTGTGTTCAAACCAGTGAAGCAAAAGACATTATTCATCAAGTGACATTTAACAGTTGGCTAGTGATGTAGAAAAAGCTATGTTAATTTCTTACTCTTACAGCCTTACAAACTTATATGCAAATCAATGATATAAATGTCGAAATGACTTGAAGAAAATATGTGCATGTATTTTATTGTTGGACAAGTATTATATAGCCAACCAGGCATTGTGGCTCATGCTTATAACTCTAGCACTTGGGAGGCTAAAATAGGAGGATCAATGTGAGTTCAAGCCCAGCCTGGTTTACAGAATGAATATCAGGCCAGCCTGGGCTAGTGAGAATCTACCTCAAGCCCTTCCAATGCTTTCCACCCCATTTAAAGGACATTGCTAAAGAAATTCGAATTTTCATTAAATTTTAAAACTGCCATATGGAAAAGAATCCTATCTACAAACAGGATGGTAAGTAAAAAAATACAAGCAATACATTACATGTGTCAGAGGATTAATAATTGTAATGTAACAATGAATAAATATGTAAGAAAAATACATAGAAAGAAATCAGTGATAGGTTTCAGCAGATGAGTACTATATGAAGAAACAAAATAAATGTGAAAATGTATTCAACCTTATTAATAAACACATGTCACTAGGAACAGTAAAAACAAAAAAATTCTACGTCTGTAAAGTTTTAAAAGGCTTAAATGACCCATTGCTGTAAGCAGTGAAGGAAGACAGATGCCCTTATTCATTGTGGACATTTTTTATGTCGATAAAATCTTTCCAGAAGCAATTTGACACGTGTATCAAAATGTAAAATGTGTTTAAGCCTTCAACCCACCATCTCACTTCTAGGAATGTACTACAAAAGGATAATTGTAGAGTGCAAAATGATATATGTATTAGGATGTCTAGTTTGCTTGTGTTTATTTTAGTTTACCATTCTCCAATCCATTAGTATAGGACTGGACCAAAAAAATTAAGGTCTGCCTGTACAGATGAATACTGTGTATGTTAAAATTAATACATATGATACTATATTAATGCATATGAAAATATACCTGCAAGATTCTATCAGTGAGAAAGAAACTAAGCATAGAATTATTCCTTTTTTTTTGTTTTGAGGTAGGGTCCCACTCTAGCCCAGACTGACCTGGAATTCACTATGTAGTCTCAGGCTGGCCTCAAACTCAGCGATCCTCCTACCTCTGCCTCCCAAATGTCAGAAGTAAAGGCATGTGCCACCACTCCTGGTGATTCCATGTGTTTAAAATTGAGTACTAAGCATGGGAATTTAGATTAATAGCTTCCGGGAAAAAGTATTCATAAAAATGTTAATTGCAGTTAGCATCTAATGTTGGTATTTTAGGCTATTTTTTAGTTGAAGTTTTCTACTGCCTCAACTTAAAAAATTGATATGCATAATTTTACCAAAACTTCTAGCTGAGCTAAAGGAATTAATTAGTTTATATGAAAACCCAAAGCAGGAAATCCTACCAGTCTGAGTGAAGCTGAAGTCCTACAGTGCAAGGTTCCCCCTGGTCATGAGCTATCGGAGTGCCCCAGTAGACCCCAGGAGCTCTAAACTCAATACGGTAAAAGCCACATATCATGAACTCAGATCTACAGAGCTTTACCATAATCCACAGTGTAAAAGCCACCAAGAACCATGGTGGATGTGAATTGCCCATCAGATGGGAGGTGAGAGAAGAAGTTCTATTTTATTTATTTATTTGAGAGTAAGAAAAAGGAGAAAGAGAGAGAGGGAGAGAGAATGGGCATGGCAGGGCCTCTAGTCACTACAGACAAACTTTAGATGCATGCACCACCTTGTGCATCTGGCTTACATGGATACTGGGGAATTGAACTCGAGTCCTAAGGCTTTGTAGGCAAGTGCCTTAACCACTGATAATGGGAGAAGAAAAAAACATATTAGTAATGTACATAAGCAGAAAAAACAAAACACAAGCATTCATTGGATTCTGAGAAAGAGATCTGGTGAGCCTTCATCCCAGATCTTGGGCATGATAGGTGAAGCATGACAAGAAATGGTAATCCTGGATAACTCAAGAGGGAAGCATAGGGCCTCCAAGCTAGACTATTAAAACATCAGAAGCAGGCGGGGGATTCGGGGGCAAGGCTGGGAACATTGTCCGTAGATGTCACATATTAGTAGCAGAATATAGAGACGCCGTAAAGAGTGCTAAACGGAGAGACTTGGGCTGGGCCAAGAACTCGGGAGTTAGTGGGGCAGTGACAAGCAGAGGCCATAATGCAGACGGTGGTTGTCACCAGGGTGGTGACCTTGCAGAACCTGAAGCGACTTAGCAAATGCCAGACCAGCTACTGAGGGAACAGACGGACCGCCTGCCTTGCATTGGCGATAGTAGCCAGGGTACCGCCCATTGGAAACACAACACAAAGTACACTTGCAACTTAAAATGTTTAGTAGTGGGCTTTGCTTAGTGGTTAAGGCGTTTGTCTGCAACGCCAAAGGACCCAGGTTCGATTCCCCAGGCCCCACGTTAGCCAGATGCACAAGGGGGCACACATGTCTGGAGTTCAATTGTAGTGATGAAGGCCTGGCCCTGGCAAGCCCATTCTCTCTCTCTCTCCATCTTTCTCTGTCGAATAAATAAATAAATAAATAAAAATAAAGTATCTTAAAATGTTCAGTAGTGGGCTGGAGAGATGGCTTAGCGGTTAAGGCACTTCCCTGTGAAGCCTAAGGACCCAGGTTCAACTCTCCAGATCCTACGTAAGTAAGCCACACACACACACACACACACACACACACACACACAGCACAAAGGTGAGGCAAGTGCAAGGTGGCACATGCCCACTAGGTGATGAAAGCATCTGGAGTTTGACTGCAATGGCTGAGGTCCTGGTGTGCCAAGTCTCTCTCTTTGTCTCTCAAAATAAAACAAAAATGAAAAAAAAGTCTATCTAGAAAGGAAATTAATTTTAACACTTAACATTTTAAAGATTTTTTTGTTTATTTTATTTATTTATTTGAGAGTAACAGACAGAGAGAGAGGGAGGGAGACAGCGAGAGCGACAGAGAGAGAGAGAGAAACAGGCAGATACAGAATGGGCGTGCCAGGGCCTCCAGCCACTGCAAACGAACTCCAGACGTGTGTGCCCCCTTGTGCATCTGGCTAACGTGGGTCTTGGGGAATCGAGCCTTGAACAGGGGTCCTTAGGCTTCACAGCCAAGTGCTTAACCACTAAGCCATCTCTCCAGCCCAACACTTAACATTATTTACGCAAATATATTAAATATATTTTCAGTTCAGCTTGCCGTAAATTGTAAAAATCTTAATTATATCATAAATAACTTTTCCTCTCCATGATCTTGATTCTCACCGCCCTTCTTTCCATGGTGTGCTAATGCTACAGAGTCCTCTGACTAATAAACACACTACATGACGTTACTTTTAGCACTGTCATTGAAGTCCAGTGTGTGTTTTATATCGGCAGAGCATATTCATTTGATGTACTCCACATTTCAGCTTCTAAAGGGTCATATGTGACGAGCCTGTCCTGGTTTGGGGACACACAAATTCAGAGCACAGCACACAGGCTAAAGGCTATTCTCCGTCCTATGCTCTTAAGTCTTCCTCTCTACCCAGAAACAGCCTTAGCCAAAGCAAGAAGAGATGCTCCATCCATAAGCAATGTCTTCAGTAATGAGGGCTGAAATTATGGATTGGGAAAAGTTTACATAGGAATAGTTCATTTTAACTAGAAATCAAATGTTTCTTCAATTATCACTGGTAGTGGGGGCTCAAAGGGGAAAAAAAAAACCCAGATCATTAAATAATGTATAATGAATTCTCACATGTCTAAGGACTACTGGGTAGATTCCAACTCATATTGCGAAAGTTTGAATTGTATTACTGTGAGGGAATTTGGCAATTACTATGCTTATTGCTTAAGTAGCTCATTGCTCCTTCTATCACTAAACTGAGACTCATCCCCAAAACACTCTGCCTTAATTGACTGCTCAGAGTAGTTTGTAACTACTGAATAAACATCTGCCGTATCTACGTGTAGCTCCTTGACTGTTGTCTTATCTGTGAGGCCATGGGGACTCTGAGAAGATTCCTGACTCTAATAGATAGCTCCTTGGAACACTACTATAAACACCCTATCAGCAATTTTTTTTTAAATTATTTATTTATTTATTTATTTAAGAGCGACAGACACAGAGAGAAAGACAGATAGAGGGAGAGAGAGAGAATGGGCGCGCCAGGGCTTCCAGCCTCTGCAAACGAACTCCAGACGCGTGCGCCCCCTTGTGCATCTGGCTAACGTGGGACCTGGGGAACCGAGCCTCGAACCAGGGTCCTTAGGCTTCACAGGCAAGTGCTTAACTGCTAAGCCATCTCTCCAGCCCCCCTATCAGCAATTTTGTTTTCACCCTCAAATGTCCCGAGGCCAATATTCCCTACTTTCTATTCTTCAATCACTTTTCATAAAACTGCAGGTCACTTCATCTTGGCTGCGTAGAAAGTCCAAAGGAAGATAACCAGCCCCCTCCATCCCCCTTTTTAAAAATAATTCTCCAAGCAAGTTAACACTGAAACTAATTCACATGCATGACCGTGGTGGAACACTTCCACTTCTGCCACGTGCGTATTTTTCCCTTACCCACTAAGTCATCTCTCCAGGTACATGCGTATTTTAAAAATATATTCATTTATTTGTTTGCAAGCACAGAGAAGAGAGAAAGAGAGAACACCTTTGGCCACTGCAAACGACTCCAGATGCATGCGCCACTTTGTGCACCTGGCCTTACCTGGGTACTGGGCAATCACACCTGGGTGGTTAGGCTTCGTGGGCAAGTGCCTTAACCACTGAGCCATCTCTCTAGCCCAGCATGTGTATTTTTCAGATCAATAGCTAGGAGCCCAAACTACTCCCTGAGATGTGAAACAGGAGCCTTTCCCCACTCATTTCTTTTTTTTTTTTAAATTTTTTATTTATTTATTCGAGAGCAACAGACACAGAGAGAAAGACAGATAGAGGGAGAGAGAATGGGTGCGCCAGGGCTTCCAGCCTCTGCAAACGAACTCCAGACGCGTGCGCCCCCTTGTGCATCTGGCTAACGTGGGACCTGGGGAACCGAGCCTCGAACCGGGGTCCTTAGGCTTCACAGGCAAGTGCTTAACCGCTAAGCCATCTCTCCAGCCCCCCACTCATTTCTTTTGCTTGCATTAGGCTCAGGGGAAGGAACTGACTGGTTGGTCCCCTTGATTGAGGCAGTGCCAGTGTGGAGTGCCCTGAATTACTCTTAGTGGAGTCATTGGGCGAGCAATGTTTACCAAAGCAGGCCTCAGCATGTTTTACATGCGTGTGTGTGTGCACACACACCCACACATGCACACACCACTACTACACATGCATGCACACATGCACACACACACCCACACATGCACAAACACGCACATGTGCACGTACACACACACGTGCACACCACTATCATACACACACGCACACACACACACACACACGCACGCACACACTACTTGAGAGCAATAGCAGTCATCTCTGCCCAGCAGGGTCCCAGGAAGCGTTCCTGGTATTGCAGATGGACATTTCAGTCCCTCTGGAGAATGCAGGACAATAAAGATTCTGAACTGAGGTGGTGACCTTGGTTGGCTCTTGCGTGGCTGGAGACAAACCTGCAGCTACCATTGCTTGTTCATCACAGGCCTCCCACGTTTGCCAAGCACCGCGCTTTGCGTCCTACCTTGCAGTCTTGAGAAGTTCTATACTAGCATTCTGTTGTGGAAATTATTTGCGGGGGAGGGGGAGAAAGGGATGTAGCCCAGTCGAACAGGCTGCCTAGTATGTACAAGGCTCTGCAAAACATTAAAGAAAAAAAAGCAAAATATTTCCATGTGCTTTATGATGGCATGCATGCTGAAGCAAATAGTTATTATTTGACCAAAAAGCCTTCTTTACTTTTGTGAAGGAACTCGGTTAAAAGAACATTTTATTCAAGGAAATAAACTAATTTAGTAACTGTGGTTTCCGTAAATCCAAAGATTTTAAAACAGGACTTCTCAGAGGCCTGAAAGGATGATTTCAACAGAATAAATTTCCTTGGATGTAGTTCCAGTGATGGGGACGTAGTGTGAATCGGAGGATTATCCAGAGATAATTCTTAGGACTGAAGATTTATATACAGAGGTCTAGGTAATGATTGGTTA
Organism: Jaculus jaculus; assembly: GCF_020740685.1. Taxonomy (NCBI): domain Eukaryota; kingdom Metazoa; phylum Chordata; class Mammalia; order Rodentia; family Dipodidae; genus Jaculus; species Jaculus jaculus. The sequence continues at coordinate 24,001,507 of NC_059121.1, forward strand.
TATTCAAAGTATGGGACACTATTCATTCTATAAACATCCATTGAGGCTTTACGACTCGTTAGACAGTGTCTTAGATTGTAGGTAAACTGTAAGGAAAAGTGCGCACAATATTCATGACCTTGGATGCTGAAAACTCCAGCAGACGCAGATGTGTTGAGTAGGCGAGAGGAACTTCCTCTTATCTCAGGTAACCAGAGGTCTGCTGGTGCAAGCCAATGTTCCTTACTCAAAGGAAGTCACGGCTTGGGTCAGATTTTACATCCCACCATATTCAGTGCCCCAACAAAAGAAGCATAAAATCTCATATTTCTGAAGGGTGTAGGTGTTGAAAGTACAGACTGCTTGAAGTTTTTGCTTAAGTCTTTTCAGCTTAAAGAACATTTTATAATGGATACATTTTTCTTTTAAAGCCAAAATTAGACTTTGGGAAAGTGTATACCCCTTTTTATAACTCATCCTTCACAAATTTTCGGAGACATTTGACAAACTTTTGATAATCGCAAAAATATGAGACATTTAAAAAAAGAACATTAAGGGCTGGAGGGATGGCTTAGCGGTTAAGGTGTTTGCCTGTGAAGCCTAAGGACCCATGTTCGATTCTCCAGATCCCACATAAGCCAGATGCACATCATGGCGCATGCTTCTGGAGTTCATTTGCAATGGCTAGAGGCCCTGGCATGTGCATTCTCTCTCTCTGTGTATCTCTAATAAATAAATACATAAAATATTTTAAAAAAAATAACATTAATTCTTTGCCTGGTACTCTAAGGGAACTGAGGTGTGAAGGCTAGGGTTGACCATGAGACTGAAGGAGCATGTTATGCCCCCATAGTGAAGAGATAATTAGAACCTCACATAAGCGTTGCTAGTTTTATAAACTCTCTCATGGTTCAGATTAAATTCAGGCAAGGGAAGGGAAATGTTCAGAATTTTAAAAACACAATCTCCCTTCCTTGTAATAAGCAGTCATTACTTTGGGTTTTATTTAATTAATTAATTAATTAATTTTTTGAGGTAGGGTCTCACTCTAGCCCAGGCTGACCTGGAATACACTATGGAGTCTCAGGGTGGCCTTGAACTCTCCATGATCCTTCTACCTCTGCCTCCCGAGTGCCGGGATTAAAGGTGTGTGCCACCATGCCTGGCTTGAAGTTTTTCTTTCTTTCTTTCTTTTTTTTTTTTTTTATGCTTCAAGTGGAGGGAAAAATGAAAACACACAGTAGAAGGCAAATGGGATGAGCAGTAGGTATAGAATAAAAAGCAAGTGGCTAGGAAAACAGCCCGTTAGATTGCACTAAAACGTTGTCTTCCTACCTAGACACTTGCACTGGTAAAATGAATGTGTCTGGTGCAACTTTTTTGTTTGTTGTTTGCTGTTTTTTCGAGGTAGGGTCTCTCTCTGGCCTAGGACTGAATTCACTATGTAGTCTCACAAAAATCCTCCTACCTCTACCTCCCCAGTGCTGGGATGAAAGGCATGTGCCACCATGCCTGGTGCAACTGTATTTTTAGAGATATTTTATTTTTATTGATTTATTTGAAAGAGAAGGAGGAAGGAAGGGAGGGAGGGAGAGATGGAGAGAGAGAGTGAGAAAGCATGGGCACACCAGGGCCTCCAGCCACTGCAAATGAACTCCAGACGTATGTGCCACCTTGTGTGTCTGGCTTACGTGGGTCCTGGGTGATTTAACCTGGGCCCCTTGGCTTTGCAGGCAAGCGCCTTAGCTGCCAAGCCATGTCTCCAGTTCTGATGCAACTGTTTTGCAACTATAAAAATCTGCTGAAGCCTTGCAGCGACTTCCAGCGGAAGATGCGGAGGTTAGCTTTGTTGGGAAAGGGGGAAATATTTCTAAGAATCTTAAACCTTGCTGCAGTTTCCTTCTTGTTTCTGGCGTAAAGTACCCAACTAAAAGCAGGTGATGGGATGAAAGGTGTTTATTTTGGCTTACAAACTAAAGGGGAAACTCCATAAAGACAGGAAAACACGGCATGAGCAGAGGGTGGACATCACCTCCTGGGCAACATCAGGTGGACAGCAGCCATAGCCACTGAGCTCGGGGGTTTCCCGAAGCCACCTGGCACACCTGTAAAGAGCCCAGCTTGGGGGCAGCATGAGATTAGGGGGTGCCATCCACCAGAACGTTCTGCCCACCAGCAAGCTTTCTATTGCACAGGAAAATCCCACGAGGGGAGGAAAGCAGTCTGCTAAATTAAGCCACAGACAAAATAATTTCTTCTTACAAGTGATGGGGACTAAAAAAAAAAAAACAATAATCGGTCAAATTTTTACAGACTTCTCTGCATAAATACAGATTTGGAGAGGGCTTGTTGGTGTAGTCTCAGAAATTTGAGGGTAAGGCAGAAGATGGCAGCCTCTAGGCCTTCCTGAGAAATTAGTGAGACTCTGTCTTTAAACAAAATAAAAAGAGGTAGAGATACACATTAGCACACCGGTGGTGGGCACTTGCCTAGAATGCACGAGGCTCATTCAAAGTACCGGGGTGGGGGCGGGGCACGCGCATCTGATGACGTCATTCCCAAGGGGCATAGGGTCGATGACGTCATTCTCAAGGGTGCGTGTAGCCAATGACGTCACTTTCAAACTCTAGGACTGAGGGTGGGAAATGCCTTATCTCTTGAAAGCCATTGTGGCCTTAGTACCTGGCTCATAAATATTTGTCAATGCAATTTAAAAGCCGTACTGGCTGCTTCTCACTTTTAAAGATTTTATTTATTTATTTATTATTATTCTTTATATGTGTACAAGAAGGAGAAATAGGCAGAGAGAAAGGGGGGCCCACACCTGGGCCTTCAGTCACTGCATCAAACTCCAGATGCATGCGCCACCTTGTGCATCTGGCTTTATGTGGGTCCTGGGGAAATGAACCTGGGTCCTTTAATTTTGCAGGCAAGCACCTTAACCGCTAAGCCATCTCTCCAGGCCTGCTTTTTGTTTTTAGATCACAGGTCAGATTCATCATTCTAACCCACACCAATCTGACTGCAGCCTGTCTTTCTCGCTCAGTACTTCATTCCCGCAGCCATCAACATCAGGATTCACTCACAAAAAGCTGTTTTATTCTGGAGACCTCCGAGTATGTTCTCTATTTTTCACACTAGTCCTTTAATTCAAACGTTTCCTTTTGCTTTTTATCAAGCTAGTCAGTCCAGCTTACTATATATATATAATTTATTTGCAAGCACAGAGAGGTAGAGAGAAGAGAAGAGAGAGAATGAATGGACATGACAGAGCCTTCTGCCTCTGCAAACCAACCCCAGGCAAATGTGCCACGTTGTGCATCTGGCTTTAGGTGCGTACTGGGGAATCAAACCCAGGCTGCCAGGTTTTGAAAGCAAGCGTTTTTAACCACTGAGCCATCTCTCCAGCTCAAGCACGGTATTTTGCCGTAGAGGCATTGCTATGGATTGAAAAGCTCATGTCTTAAAGATGTGGACCCCATGTCATGGTACCATTGGGAGATGGCGGAACCTTTAAGAGGTGCAGTCTAGTGGCGGGCCATTCGACATTGCAGGGAGGCAGGCCTTTGAAGGGGGTACTGGGATGCCATCCTCTTCCCCTCTCTCCACATCTTGCTGCCAGTATTTCCACAGCATGAGCTTAGTTTAGCCATTATGCACTGTCTCACTACAGCTCCAAATGCAATGGGACCAACCATGGACTGTATTTCCGAAGCTGTGGACCAAAATCAGTCTTTCCTAATTTCAAGTTAATTATCTCAGGTATTCTGTTGCAGTAATACGTGACCGACTCAGATATCAACAGGGGAATTTTCACTGGTGATTTATAAAATTAAATCAATTTTAGACTGGTTCCTCTAGGGTAGCTTTATTTATTTATTTTTTTCAGTCCATGATTACTTTTAGGCTTTTCTTTTTGTGCTGTAAACTGAAAAAGCATGTAGTGACAAAAACCCTGCTACCAGGTCAGTGAAACTTAAACATGGATTTGTATTTTATTTATGATTGAAGCATCTGCGACACATGCAGTTGCAGACTTATTAGCTTACACATTGTAACACTTGTCTAGGAAATAGACTCACCAAAGGGTTTTCTGGGTGGGCGATGGCATAGGAAATTTGAGCCACAGAATACTGAGATGTTCTTTCAGACTCCTCTGCTTTCTGGGCATGGTGGTGCATGCCTTTAATCCCAGCACTCGGGAGGCAGAGGCAGGAGGATCACTGTGAGTTCAAGGCCAGCCTGAGACTACAGAGTGAATTCCAGGTCAGCTTGAGCTAGAGTGAGACCCTGCCTCGAAAAGCCACCCCCCAAGCCCCTGAGAATTCTCTGCCTTGCTTTATTCTTCACACATTCATTTTCTTTAACATGAAATGTGATATGTGATAGGCAGCGTTCTTGGTGTCGTAGATACAGGAGTGAACAGCCACAAACCTCATGGAATGCACACTCTATGAGGAAGACAATAAATAAGTGGTGTATGTGATATACATATTTATTTACATCACATGTAGGCTGGTGCATGTTTGTGTGCATGCATGTGGTTGAGAGAGAGAAAGAGAGGGAAGGTGGGTGTGCCAGGGTCTTCAGCTGTTTCAAACTCCAGAAGCATGTGCCACTGTGCATCTGGCTTTACATGGGTACTGGGGAATTGAGTCCAGGTCGTTAGATTTTGTAGGCAAATGCCTTAAGAACTGCACCATCTTTCTAGCCCCTGCACATGATTTTTTGTGTCAGAGGCGCTCACTGAGCCTGGAGCTCATCAATTTGACTAGATTGGCTGCCCAACCAACTCTAAGGATGCCCACCTCTCCAGTGTTGCAATTATAGGCACACATGGACAGCCTGGCATTTTAATATGGTCTTCCTGCCTGTGAAGCAAGCACCTTACTGAGTCATTGCCCCAGACCCCTTGTTTTGCAGGACTGGGGTAAGTTCCCCAAGGCCTTGAGCATGTTAGGCAAGAGTTTTGCTATTGAGCACCATCCCCAGCCTCCCTTGAACATATGTGTAAAGGCTGTGATAAATCCTATAAAGGGGGAAAAATTGGCGGTAGAGGAAAGGTGATAGAAGATGATGACAGATTATAGGTGATGATCTTTGTGAAGTTGCCATTTGAGCAGCGTCCTGAAAAAGAGCATGAAAGAGCAAACGTGGCTCATCCAGGAAGGAGCGTCCCAATGGCAGAGATGCCGAGTGCGAAAACCCTGAGGGATTCCAGCCTTGCCACTGCAAATGAACTCCAGGCACATGAGCCACCTTGTGCATCTGGTTAATGTGGGTCCTGGGGAATCGAACCCGCCTTCTGATCTTTCAAAATCCTAGCGCTCGGTGGTTAAAGGCACTTGTTTGCAAAATCCTACCGGCGTGAGTCCTTACGTTTCACATTCGGCATTGTAGGGCACCTCTAGGCCAGGGTTCCAGCTCTTCTGCATGGCTCCCCTAAATTCCAAAGACCCATGAACCACATTTGTCAAATGTATCATAGCAATGGCTCCAATTCTGATTCCCTTTTTTTCTTCCCGAGCTAGGGTCTCACTCTACTAGCCCAGGATGACCTGGAATACTCACTATGTAGGCACAGCCATCCTCCCACCTCTGCGCCCCGAGGGCTGGCTATCATTTTTATTAGTTACTGCTATTATTAGTTATTGCTATGACCAAATCCCTGACTAGAGGCAGCATGATGAAGGGTGGGTTTATTTGAGTTTTCTCTTCCCTGTGGCACGTGTAGCCCGAGGTGGAGAGAAGGCGCCGTAGCAGGAGTGGCATGTGCTCTGGTCCCAGTGCCTTAAGTTGGGAAACTGGAGATGGACAGGAAGTGGAGGTGGTTTATAAAAGTCCCCCCCCCCCCCCACTTTTTGGTGCAAAGCCCCAGTTTCTAAAGGTTCCGCTACGTTCGTGAGCCGGGCGCACCACCTAGGACTATGTGTTCAAACACATGAGATCATGGGAGACATTTCACATTCGAATTTCAGGCAACAGAGCCGGGTGTGGTGGTGGCGCACGCCTTTAATCCCAGGGCTCAGGAGGCAGAGGTGGGAGGAGCGCCGTGAGTTCGAGGCCAGCCTGAGACTCCAGAGTGAGTTACAGGTCAGCCTGGGCTAGAGCGAGACCCTGCCTTGAAAACACAAAAACAAAACAAAGCTAAACAAAAATCAACCAAATTTCAATAACAGGTGTGTGCCATTCTCTTCTGGTTTTATGTGGTGCCAGAGATCAAACCCAGGGCTTCATACACACTACACAATTACTCTAGCCAATGAGCTACATCGTCAGCTCCAAGGCAGCCTTGTCTCATCGCTTAAATCTGACGGCTCTGGGAAGCGATCATATGAAGCTGGAATAGAGAAACTGTTCTCCCCTAAGGTGTTTTTTCTTTCCATTGTCCTGCATGCATTAAGAACTTATTGGCTAAAAGTCAGGTCTGACTAGAATGTGAAGATGGCTTGAATTCTTCTTGGTCACTTGCAACTGGGACACTCGAGATTTGGAGACCCTGGGCTTCATCTGGGCCATGCTGAAGCAAGCGCCCCACCTTGCTCCTCTGGCATCAGCTGCTCTCTTTATTTATTTATTTTGTTTGTTTGTTTTTATTTATTTACTTCTTAGAGACAGAGAGAGGGAGGGAGAGAGAGAGAGAGAGAAAGAGAGAGAGAGAGAATGGGCGCGCCAGGACCTCCAGCCACTGCAAACGAACTCCAGACGCGTGCGCCCCCTTGTGCATCTGGCTTAAGTGGGACCTGGAGAATCGAACCAGAGTCCTTAGGCTTGGCAGGCAAGGGCCTTAACCGCTAAGCCATCTCTCCAGCCCTAGCTGCTCTCTTCATAATGGCAGGACCAAGTCTGGCTGGAGACCAGTGTCTGTGGAGGCACAGGACAGGCTGTCTTTGGGGCTCTGGTTTCTGGGGCACTGAGCAGAGGGATGGAGGTGGGAGGTAAATGGAAATGGAAAAAGCTAAGATGAGGCACGATGTCTGTCCCTCTGTTCCTTAAGCTATTAGTGGCCTTGATCTGTCTAAACCCAAAGTAATTTTGGGTGACTGTCACAGCCTCATGTTTGCTTAGATAAGGCTTTATGGAATGGTTCTTTTTTGAATTAATTATAAATGCATGGGCATCATTGTAACACTATCTCGCATGTCGTATCTTGATATTGATGATTAATATTCTAGATAAACAGCAAAGTGTTGGCATAAATTCACAAGTTCCCCCCCGCCCCCGCTACACCATCATAGAAATTTAACAAATGAAATCTGGGGCAAATAGGTATTTTCAGCTTTCAACAGTAGGAATTTGAGGAAGACTGGAGGATATTGTGGAAGATGTTAAGTGAAGAAGATGGCTAATCCTTTCTTCCAACATTCTGAAAGCATATGCTATAATTTTAAAACTAATTTGTGAAAATAATTTAAATTAGTTAAAAGTTAACATTCAGATGGCTTCTAAGTTGAAAATAACACATATTTATTTTAGGTGTGAAAATATTTCTTAAAGAAATAATTGGCTGTTACCAGAAAGAACAAGAATGCATAAATACATTTGCAAGGAAAAAGTTGCAAACTTTTTATTTCCAAGATAAAATGTAAAAGTAAAACTAAGCTACTATAATAAATTGAGTGTTTTATACAAATGATTTTCTTTTTAAGAATCATTTACACACAAAAAGGAAAAATGACTTTAAAATTTTTTTTTTGTTTATCTTTATTTATTTATTTGAGAGGGACAGACAGAGAGAGAAAGAGGCAGATAGAGAGAGAGAGAGAATGGGCACGTCAGGGCCTCCAGCCACTGCAAACGAACTCCAAATGTGTGTGCCCCCTTGTGCATCTGGCTAACGTGGGTATTGGGGATTCGAGCCTTGAACCAGGGTCCTCAGGCTTCATAGGCAAGCACTTAACCGCTAAGCCCTCTCTCCAGCCCTACTTTTTTTTTTTTTTTTGAAGCAGGGCTTCACTCACTCTAGCCCAGGCTGACCTGGGCCTCATTCTGTAGCTTAGGCTGGCCTCAAACTCAAAGTGATCCTCCTATTTCATCCTCTCAAATGATATACATGAGCCACCATACCTGGGGGGAGGGGAAATAACTCTTTTTTTTTCTCAATTTTTATTAACATTTTCCATAATTATAAAAAAAATCCCATGGTAATACCCTCCCTGCCCCCCCCCCACTTTCCCCTTTGAAATTTCATTCTCCATCATATGCCCTGCCCATCTCAATCATTCCACTTACATATATACAATACCAACCTATTAAGTACCCTCCTCCCTTCTTTTCTCTTCCCTTTATATCTCCTTTTTAACTTACTGGCCTCTGCTACTGAGTTATAACTCTTTTTTTTTTTTTTTTGATGAGGAAAGTTAGCAGCAGAAAATTAACTCATTTTCTAGCATAATTAATTATCTTGAGACTAGTAATTAATGGATGTGGTCAAAAATCATCCTCTCAGATAATATTTTTCACACAAATTTGGTGGCTATTTTAACTTTATGAGGAAAGGTTTCAGTGCAAAAGATGCATTTGGGAAGAATAGGGGATTTGTCATCCTCCTGGTTTGTTAGTTTCTAGGTGATGTTAAGATAAGTGTACATCGGTGAGTTAGGTCTTGGTGTCCTTTCACTGGCATCTCCATGTAATAGTGCAGTTATCTTACTGAATAAAACTAGGAAAAAGTGTATTACATTTGCAATCTATGAAGTATTTGGTGTTATTCCCAGTGAAGTTACATTGACTATTTTTTGAGCCACATTTTCAGTACTTTATTCACCTCTATTATCATCAAAGCTGACTTTTTAAAAAAGATTTTATTTATTTATGAGAGATAGATAGAGAGAGAGAGAGAGAGAGAGAATGGGCATACCAAGGCCTCCAGCTACTGCAAATGAACCAGACGCATGCACCACCTTGTGCATCTGGCTTTCGTGGGACCTGGAGAATCAAACTTGGGTCCTTAGGCTTTGAAGGCAAGTGCCTTAACTGGTAAACCTTCTCTCTAGCTCCCTCCTTTTTTTTTTTTTTTTTTGGTAGAAAACTGGTTTTATGCAAGGAGAGCTCCTGTGGTAAATATGTTATGCTAATTCAGATGGGACAAAAAAACAGATTCTTTTTCCTGCATAGATGAACGGAATGTATTTAAGTTATTCTTTAAAAATATTTACTTGCAAGCCGGGCATGGTGGAGCTCGCCTTTAATCCCAGCAGCACTTGGGAGGCAGAGGTAGGAGGATTGCCATGAGTTCGAGGCCACCTTGAGACTACATAGTGAATTCCAGGTCAGCCTGAGCCACACTGAGATTTTCTATTTATTTGAGAGAGAAAGAGGCCGGGGGTGGAGGGGTGGTATGCCAGGGTCTCCAGCCTCTACAAACAAACTCCAGGCACATGTGTCACCTTGTGCATCTGGCTTACATGGGACCTGGAGAATTGAACTTGGGTCTTTAGGCTTTGCAGGCAAGTGCCTTAACCGCAAAGCCATCTCTCCAGTCCAAGATTTTTTTTTTCCTGTTTTTTTGAGGTAGGGTTTCACTCTAGCTCAGGCTAACCTGGAATTTACCATGTATTCTTAGGCTGGCCTTGAATTTACTGTAATCCTCCTATGTCTGCCTCCCTGAGTGTAGGGATTAAAGGTGTGTGCCACCATGCCTGGTTTTTTAAATCCTAGTTTGTTTTTTTTTTCAGGGTAGTGTTTCACTCTACCTGGAATTAACTTTTGCAGTCTCAGGGTGGCCTCGCACTCACGGCGATCCTCCTACCTCGGCCTCCCGAGTGCTGGGATCAAAGGCATGCGCCACCATGCCCAGCCTTAAATCCTAGTTTTTAAGGCTTTGCAAATCTGAAGTCAATATGGGAACACAATGGGAATTTGTGTTAGCAGGTAAATACTGCATGTCTTATAGATTAGCCTGCTGTAGTTTAACTTCTCATTGCTGGGACAGAACACCAGGTAGGTCTGGTTTACAGTTTCAAGGGGATGCTTCGTCATGGCAGAGACAGCTAGCTCACTTCATCACACATCCATGGCAGAGAGTAAAAATCAAGCACCAGGGCCGGAGGCATGGTTTAGCAGCTAAGGCGCTTGACTGCAAAGCCAAAGCACCCAGGTTCGATTCCCCAGGACCCACTTAAGCCAGATGCACAAGGGGACGCATGCATCCAGAGTTCGTTTGCAGTGGCTGGAGGCCCTGGTGTGTCCATTCTCTCCCTCTCTCTCTCAAATAAAAAAAACAAAAATAAAAATAAGCTGAACTCCATCCCAAGGCCCATCCCTGGTGACACACTAACGTAGGGACAAAGCGGGAAGTCCAACCACAAACACCTGAGGCTCTGGGGATGTTTAATTCAAAGCACCACAGAGTCATTGTAATCCTAAACCAGAATTGGGCCCGGGGCAGTGGGGCTGTGCAGTGTGAGCTTGGATCACCAACATCTACAGAAATGCTAGTTGCAAGGGTGACTGTAACCTCAGCACTTGAGAGGTGGACACAGGCGGATACCCCAAGCAGGCTTCCAGATAGGCCAACCTAGTCAGTGAGCTCCAGGCTCAGGGTCAGACCCTGTCTGAAGCGTGACCAGTATCTTCTTTTTCTTACACACACACACACACACACACACACACACACACACGAAAATGTAGACCACACACATACAAAAACACAAAAATGTACAGCAGAATTTGAAAAGTGAGGCCATCAGCTTCTTTCATTTAAACCATCTACAAGATGTTAAGAGTAACTTCACTGAGCTGTAATTTGTACCATGCGGTTCATGTGCATATGTGTAGAATTCCATGTCCTGTACATCTCCACGCAATAGGAACCATTGCTATCATACCATCGATTTTAGAACCTATTCCAAACAGAATTAGCAATGGAAGACACCACAGGCTGCCCTCACAGGACCGTAGAATATCATGCTGGGACCTGAAGGGAGATGGCGCTTGCACTTGGTTAGTCCTCATGGGAGCCGCTGGAGGACAGCAGTCACCAGCGCCACAAAGAAGCGGGCTGTGGAATCAACCAGCCGGTCCAAAGGTCCACACTTGTGCAATGGTTGCAGGCAGCCTCTGCGGTTAGCCAGATGTGAGAGCCCACATCTGGTACTGGAGACCAAGTCAGAACCCCATGGTCAGGACCCTCAGGCTTCAGATGGAGGTCCCCACGGCTCTCTGGCAGAGAGGAGCCAGCTCTCACATAAGCTTGCATACCCCCTTTGGCCCAAGCTGCTCTCTTGTTGGGAGAATCTGCTTTATTTTACAGAGGGCAGAGAAAACAGAGGAGCGTCAAGATCCATCGATGGGAGAAGGCAGCCCACTGTCCACCAGGAGATGTACCACCTCTGACGTATCGACCAGAGCCCAGGAGAAACTGCAAGGAAGGGTGACGTGAACACTGCTCTTAGTAACAGTGAATTCAGAGCAATAGTGACAGACACAACGATCAATCAAAACCTATCGAAGCAGAAATCCAGAGGCTACAGAGAGCTCAACACTGAACCAGTCTGCAAACAGGCCTGCCGGGGCTCAGGGAACATTCTGGAAGATGGAGTGGAAAGATTGTAAGAGCCACAGAGTAGGTAGGAATATCCTGAGGCACTATTTCTATCTTCAACCCTACAGGGATTCTGAGGTCTTTGTGACCCCCACAGTAGACTTCACTGAGGAGGGCCCCAAGGGAACCAGAGCAGGTTGAGGGGATAAAGGAATATAACCTGTTATAATACATGTTTATATATAATAAAAAAGCACAAAATACAAAATACTTAGCAATTGCCATGTTTTCCTATTCCCTTGACTATCTTTCTGTCTTATGTATTTGTTTATTCTAGATATTTGGGGAAAAAATTAAAGTACAATTTTTTTCTGATAACTTCTCAACCTACTGACTTATACACTGATATAAATTTGTTTATATCTTTCTCTTAAAAGTTAAAATTGCATTAATTTAATATTGAATTCATACTTAAGATTTCTGAGAAAAAAATACAAGCGATCTGCAAATAGTTGCAACAAAATATAAACGACACCTGAATGTTCATTTGGGTGTAATTTTGGCCCATAAAAAATATAAAACATAGCCAGTCATAGTGGCACACTCCTTTAATCCCAGCACTCTCAGGAGGCAGAGGTAGGAGGGTCGCCATGAGTTCAAGGCCAGCCTGGCATTACAGAGTGAGTGCCATGTGCCCAAATATTTAGAATAGACAAATATATGATGGAAAGATAGCTTAGGGAATAATAAAAATGGTAATTACTAATCTTTTAAAAAAATTTTAATGTTTTTATGTAAGATTGTCCTTATTACCTCTGTCCCTGAATAGTGGCAAAAGGAAATACTTAATCAAATGGTGTCTTTTTCCTTCCCGTTTTCATTTGCTTGCATTTTAAAATTTTTATTAGCATTTTCCATGATTATAAAAAAAAATCCCATGGTAATTCCCTCCCTTCCCCCACACTTTCCCCTTTGAAATTCCATTCTCCATCATATTACCTCCCCATCACAATCATTGTACTTACATATATACAATATCAACCTATTAAGTACCCTCCTCCCTTCCTTTCTCTTCCCTTTATGTCTCCTTTTTAACTTACTGGCCTCTGCTACTAAGTATTTTCCTTCTCACGCAGAAGCCCAGTCATCTGTAGCTAGGATCCACATATGAGAGAGAACATGTGACATTTGGCTTTCTGGGCCTGGGTTACCTCACTTAGTATAATCCTTTCCAGGTCCATCCATTTTTCTGCATCATTTGCTTGCATTTTTGAGGCAGTGTCCTGTCCTGGAAGGTGACGTGTTAGTCAAAGTTGAGTGTTGTATCAGAGTTGGCCACAGCTCTGCTTCACCAGCCTGTGGGTTGCAGGGAAACCCCCGATGGTGACGACGACGATGATCTGAGAAGCTTAGAGAAGACTGTGGACTGGCCAGGGGGCAGAGAGTGGAACTCATGGCCTTATACAGACAGGACGGTCAGGCGACCAGAGGGCGGAAGGAGCCAGCCTGAGGACAACGGGAGAATGGCAAGCGCAGGGAGCGAAGGGCAGATGGAAGGAGAGACCTGCTTTGCTCCTCGGCCATGACGTCAGAAGCACAGGGATGTCTGCCTTTCAGACTTTATTTTTTTTTTAAAATTAATTAATTTATTTATTTGAGAGCGACAGACACAGAGAGAAAGACAGATAGAGGGAGAGAGAGAGAATGGGCACGCCAGGGCTTCCAGCCTCTGCAAACGAACTCCAGACGCGTGCGCCCCCTTGTGCATCTGGCTAACGTGGGACCTGGGGAACCGAGCCTCGAACCGGGGTCCTTAGGCTTCACAGGCAAGCGCTTAACTGCTAAGCCATCTCTCCAGCCCATAATCTTATTTTTGAGGTAGGTGTACAGGTTCAGATGTAAAAAAACAATACAGAGGGAGACGTTCAAAGCAACGGCGTGAAGTGAGTTTCTGAAGAGACGAGGTGGAGGACACAGATATGGAAGTAACATTGTCTGGGATTGGAGGAAAGGAACTCAGAAGTCGTATGGAATTGGGCAAAGCCAGGGTTAATAAGGCCAGTGGAGGAAGCTGAGGTAATTCCAGTTTAGTAAGTGACTAAAGGTCACTGATAGTGAGGGGAAAGGGAGTGGTTGGGAATGGCACAGGGCTGGACATACCAGACAGGGGAATGGGTACAAGCGATGCAACACAGGGCTGGACATACCAGACAGGGGAATGGGTACAAGCGATTCAAATAAAACACACCCCGAGATTAGGTTTTCCTGGCACACTCATCCTTGGGAATGATGGCTGTCTTTGCAAGCTCGGGTAGCTGGGAATCACTGAGAGAACTTGGAAATTAGTTTAAGGAAGTATTTCTCAACAATTTGGCTTGTGTTCCAAGTACCTGGAAAGTTTGTTTAAACGCCAACTGTTGGATTTTGACCTTAGTCAATTTGGTTCAGTGAGTCTGTGGTAATGGTCAGGAATTTAGATTTAGAATAAACTGCCAAGCATGCTCCTGCTACTGGCCCAAGAACTGCACCTTATTTGTATCTTGGAGTTGTACTGATTAGCATCTCGTTTCATCCATGGGAATGAGTGTTGGAGACACCGCCAGCTCCATGTTCCTGTGTGTCGTCTGGGGAGTTCTCTTCAGAGATCTGCACTCAAGACAGGCTGAGAGTTTTGACTTTGCCACAGGTAAATGATGACAGGATGAGTTAGTGGGATTCAGGGCTGGAGTGTATTATGAAGAAATTTTACAGCTGAAGAGATGGCTTAGCGGTTAAGGCACTTGCCTGCTAAGCCTAAGGACCCAGGTTCGATCCCCCGGGACCCACATAAGCCAGATACACAAGGTGGCGCATGCATCTGGAGTTCTTTTGCAGTGACTGGAGGCCTTGATGTACCATGTTCTCTCTCTTTCTTTAATAAATAAATAAAAGTAAAATTTTAAAAAGAAAGAAATTTTAACATAGAATTAGTGATGGAGAGGTGCTTTGGGAAAGGAGAATAATGTATGCCCAAGTGTGGGTGTGGGCTTCTCAAGGGAGAGGCATGATTAAATGTCTTATCAGTAACCATGCATATGATTTTTGGTGGCTTCTGAAGTTCATTTTGTTCAAAGAGTTCCTGCGGAACTCTCAGCCTCCCTTGTCAGTCAGTGAGATCATAGGGTGGTTCCTGCTATGGTAAAGCCATAAGTCACAATGGTAGCACAAGGGTGTTAGGATATGTTTCTTTTTACCGTAACTGAAGTTCATAGCCTTGTTTCCCAGAAAATTTCACATCGCTATATGGAAAGGATTCAGGCTATACTTGATCTTAAGCACAGTTCACCACTATTTTAGCATTCCTTTTAAAAATTTTATTTTAGTTTAGTTCTAGTTATTTATTAGAAAGAGAAATACAGAAATAGGTAGGGGGAGAGAGAGAGAGGGAGAAAATAGGTGCACCAGGGCCTCCAGCCACTGCAAACAAACTCCCTGTTTTTCATACCAGGGCCCCCTTGTACATCTGACATATGTGAGTCCTGGGGAACTGAACCTGGGACCGTTGGCTTTGCAGGCAAGCTACTTAACTGTGAAGCCATCTCTCCAGCCCCTATTTTAGCATTCTTATTTGAAATATCTCTATATAAAAGAAATATTATTTCTGTGTAGGTATTCTTCACCACAAATTTTGTTAATATTGCTGGAATTTTTTTTTTAAAAAGTTATTTTCATTTATTTATTTGTGAGAGAAAGAGGCACAGAGAGGGGGGGGAGAGAGAGAGAGAATGGGCACCCCAGGGCCTGCAGCCACTGCAAAGGAACCCCAGACACGTGGCCCACCTTGTGCATTTGGCTTATGTGGGTCCTGGGGAATCGAACCTGGGTCCTTTCGCTTTGCAGGCAAGTGTCTTAACCACTAAGCCATTTCTATTTTGCTGGAGTTATTGACTCTTCTTTGGCAAGAGAGATTTCAAGCAGCCACTGGGGTGAGGGGATTCTTCCCCTACCTGTGTTCCTTAATTTTTTACTGTTCTGTCTCAGTTCCATGTTCCCAGTACAGAAATGGCCCTAAACTCATTTTGATGAATTCCCCCCCCCCCAAGGCCCTGATTCTACAGATACCTACCTAGAAGTCCCAAGTTCCCACTTGCTGACTTACCCAGCCCCAATGTCACCTGCTGTCATTAAGTCTAAAGCCAACAGTAACCTCAAGAAATCTCAAAAGACTAGAGGACCTTGGAATATGAAGTCACTCTAACTCTGAGCTCTCCAACCCTCTCCAAATGGCACTTGGTTTTGCTCATGGACTCAAATTCAGATTTCTACAACATTCTCACTACTTATGAGCTATGAACTATGGTCATTATTATTATTATTATTATATTTTTGGTGTGGGAATAGAGATCTATTAATCTTTGTTTTTTTTAATCTGTTTTAATTTTTTTCAACTGGACTCAATGCACAGGCACAATAGTTTTGGTTTTGATAATGTTGGATAATTGAGTTCTTTTAAATAAAAATTTCCATGAGAAATAAGCATATCTAAATCTCTTCTTTACCAGGATTACAACTTTTGCCTCTAACTTCTTGCTCTGGCCCCAAATGCTTGAGAAAACTTTAGACTCTGTAGTCAGAGACCTCAATCCTTGAGGATGGATATAGAAGTCTATCTGGCTCCCTGTGTTACCAGTTGGTTCCTTGGCCATATGCTTAAAATAGAAAAATGACAAATTATACTTCTGCCAGGACTACATTTGGTCTAATCCAGAGAATATGTTTTTAAGTGTCTGAAGGACTCTGCCACAGGAATCTTGATGGGCCCAGCCAAGACATCTGAAGGCCAAACACGGCAAACCCCAGACCATCCAGTACCCATGAGGGGATTCCAGCAAAATAAGAAGCTCGGCTTTGGACATGTCTGGGCAGGTCCGCTGACGATGTAGGGCAAGAATGCAGGGAGGCTATTTACATAACAATTTCTGGCTGAATGCAGGTTGTGAGGTACTCTGAATGGAAAGTGGAGTGGGAATAACAGACACATGTCAATCTCAGGATCCAGCTTTTGAAAAAAAAAAAAAGTTCTATAATAAAAAGAGTTTACTCATTAAATAATATAGGCATCTTTTAAATCTGGTACTTGAACAATTTAGATTATCATACTGGATAGGTTTGTAAATAATCTGCCTTATTGTCTTTAGTGATTTCTAGTCTTCATACAGGAATCTGTATCACAATGAGAGGAGAAGACTGATGTTTTTCATACCAGGAAGTGTCTTAGGAATGTGAATAAGGCATAGTTTTGGATTTTTTTAATGTTGAGTGATATTTTTCCCCCTTCCTTTCCATGGGAAGTAATATATCCAAACCTACTTTTAAAAAGCAGTACACTTTTGTCATGGCACCTAGACATCTATGACGTTTGATTTAATATTAACATGGATTAAATACTTTAAAATTTTATTTCCTCTTCCTTTTAAAAATTGTTTATCCTCCTGCTTCTGGTCTCAATTGGTACTATTTCTCATTTACATATTTCTAAGGCAAAGAATTACATATCTTTTGTTTTTTTTTAGCTAATAACAATTATTCTACTAGGGGAGATCCCTTACTGACTTTTCACGGGCCAGCCATTAAAATAAACATTTTATTCACCTTATGTCTTTTAATTTTTACTGCCTTGTGATGAGGGAGGCACTTCATTATCTGAGTGCAGAGATAAAGGAACTGAGACTCAAAGAGGTTAAATGAATTGGCTAATATGTATAGAAAACACTAAAGAGAATAGGAAGTTTGGGTTTTGGGGGTGCTTTAATCCCTTTAAGTTTTAAAATAATTAGAGGAAAGAAGAGGCTATTTCTCAGTTTGATATGTTAAGTTGTCAGGAATTTTCTTATTATCAGCTTTGATTCTCTAAATCAATTTGCTGAAGTCATTGGATTATTTTTAGAGGATTTTTTAGTTTTTTGGTCATATAACATGATTTTTTTAAATGACTACCCCAGAGAGAATGAATAGATGGCTGTTATGTATATCTGAGAATGACTATTTAAAGAAACTTTGAACTCCTTTTTTTTGTATTTTATTTACTTATTTGAGAGAAGGAAAGAGGGAGGGAGAGAGGGAGGGACAGAGAGAGAATGGGCATGCCAGAGCTTCCAACCACTGCAAAAGAACTCCAGATGTATGTGCCACCTCATGCATCTGGCTTACATGGGTCCTGGGGAATCAAACCGAGGTCCTTTAGCTTTGTAGGGGAACCCCTTAACTGTTAAGCCATCTCCTCAGCCCCCTAAACTCCTTTCTTTTTTTTTTTTTTTGAGGTAGGGTCTTGCTCTAGCCCAGGCTGATCTAGAATTCACTATGTAGTCTCAGGCTTGCTTCAAACTCATAGGGATTTTCCTACCACAGCCTCCTGAGTGCTAGGATTAAAGACAGACACTACCATGCCAGGCCCTTTGAACACTTTATTTGGGTATTTTTTCAAATGTATAGGAAATTTGTTAAAAAAAGGAGATAGTACTAAAAATTCCTATAGATATTTTCCTCAAATTTGCTAACATACTTCATCATTTTTGTACTTTCGATGTATTATATATGAAAACTATGATAACACCTATAGTATTTTTTCTCTTAAAGTAATTTAAAGATGAATTACATACATTTTGACCCCCTTTCCCCTAAATACCTCAATAGGCATTTCATTACTGTAGGAATATTCTTTTATATGGCTATGGTACAAATTCAGGAAATTTAACACTGATGCAACATTTCTTTATGAAGAATATTATAATTTTGCCAAATAGTCAAATGATCTTTATAGATTTTCCCTGTAGGGTTCAGGATTGCAGCTACCACATTCAGTGGTCTTGTTTCAGGATGACTTAAATTATACCACATTTTATTTAGTTATCTATTTTTTTTTTTGCCTTACTTGAGAACAATATCTCACATAATATACAAAAATCTAAATTTAGGAGTAGATTTGATGAAAATTAGGATGTAGTCATATTTTAATGAATAGTAATGAGTTACTAACAACTGTTTCTATTAACATCATACATATAAG
Organism: Jaculus jaculus; assembly: GCF_020740685.1. Classification (NCBI taxonomy): domain Eukaryota; kingdom Metazoa; phylum Chordata; class Mammalia; order Rodentia; family Dipodidae; genus Jaculus; species Jaculus jaculus. The sequence goes on from NC_059121.1 coordinate 24,020,016, forward strand.
TAAGTTTGATCTTTTTGAGTCACAGTTGAAATTCTAACAAGAATATGATGATATAAATCTTTAATTCTTTTGCATATGTGTATATGTGTATGCACATATCGGTATGTGGTTTGTATACGTGTGTTCATGTGCACATGTGTGTGCAGACCACAGGTAGATATTGTTGGATGTCTTCTTCAATCACCTTTCCTTTATTCTTTAAGACTGGATTTCTCAGTGAACTTAGAACTTAATGGTTGGGTTAGACCCGCGAGCCTGGGGACCTAAGGGATTCCCTGTCTCTGCCTCTCTCACATGCCATGATAATGTGTGGTATTTTATGTGAGTCCTGGGGATCCAAACTCAAGTCCTAATGCTAGTGTGTCAAGAGTTGAGCCATTGAGTCATTCCCTCCTCAATCTTTAATTAGAAAAAAACAGAACTAGGGTTGGGGATGGAACTATGTGATAGGATAGTTAAGCAGAAAAGGTTTCTATTTTGAGGTTGCTAATGTAAGATGAGTGGAAATGTATGAAATTCCAAGAAGGAAAATGAGACGCACTGGTGTTAAGGGAATGGCTGATGCAGACAAACATGGAATAAAAACTTAAACAAAGAATAAGGATGTTGTTTAGAAGCTGAGATGTTAATTTTCTCTCTCTTGCTTGGGAGACATACACTGGTGCCTGTCGAATTTGATGTTTCTACTTTTTTTTTATAATTTCTTTTTGTTTATTTTATTTATTTATTTGAGAGTGATATATAAAGAGAGAGAGAGAGAGAGAGAGAGAGAGAGAGAGAGAGAGAGAGAGAATGGGTACGCCAAGGCTTCCAGCCACTGCAAACAAACTCCAGACACTTGTGCCCCCCTGGTGCATCTGGCTAATGTGGGTCCTGGGGAATTGAGCCTTGAACCGGGGTCCTTAGGCTTCACAGGCAAGTGCTTAACTGCTAATCCATCTCTCTAGCCCTGATGTTTCTACTCTTGATGGTCAGTGGCATGTTGAAAGCCTGGTAGCATCCCAGGAAGCAACAAATCTGGGAAGAGGGTCATGAAACTCTCTGAGTGTCTACTTTCTGTAGAGGTTCTTTCTCGAGAAGCTTGGTCAGTCCTTCCCCTGCCCTAGAGAACTGTAAGACACTCTTCTTCTTGCAGTTAATGGTAGTTGGTTTGTTTTTTGCACCTTTTCTAGGCATCCGGGAATGGCAAGTAACACAAAATCCTCACCTCCTGACTGTTAAACTGCCTGCCTCTGCCTCCGTCTAATTTATCTTTTGCTGACCAGCTGAGAGTCAATGGTTTCTGATGGTAATTTTTAGTAATATCTATCCTAAATCGGGATAGGCTTGTTTTTTATGTACTTTTTGAAGTCAGGTACTACTGTAGCCCAGGCTGACCTGGAATTCACTCTTTAGTCCCAGGACAGCCTCTCTCAAATGCACAGTGATCCTCCTGTCTCTGCCTCCCCAGTGCTGAGGTGAGAGGCCTGGCCAGGGACAGTCTTTCCAAACATCTTTGCTTAGCATTGGTAATACTGGGTCTTTGTTCTTTCCCTCCTGGTCTTCAGGTACCCCTACTCATCACACTGCAAAAGATTGGCAGGCTTTCTCCAACCTTGAGCGTGTCACCATTCAATGCCCACCAGCCAGGGGCATCGTCATATCACTGTGGAAGTGGCCTCCACTTTCAGCCCCATCTCACAGTCCCCAGAGTCTCGGAGCTACACCGCCCATTCCTGCAGTTCATATCTTCCCTTCTAGAATGTGCTGGCCACATACCAGTCTCTCTCCACTCCCCCCGCCCCCGCCACAGTGATGTATTAAATGGTGCAGTTTTAAATATGGAAGGCATACTTTCTTTAGATGAGGACAGTCGGCTATGAAGCCCCTGGTGGTGACCAGACAGACAGGAGTGCTTTAAGATGGCCTTAATAAGGGAAACTGTTGGCTTATTTTCGGGAGGAACCTGCGTGTCCAGCAAAGGTATTGTTGGTTCGTTTATTTTTCAAGCTCCACTAGGGTGATTTCTCACTATGGAGAATCGACTGTCCAGACCACTTGAAGCCACAGATATTATCATGTACTACTTAAAAAACCTTTTTTTTTTTTTGGTTCACTTTTATTTATTTATTTGAGAGTGACAGAGAAGAAAGAGGCAGAGAGAGAGAGAGAGAGAGAGAGAGAGAGAGAGAGAGAATGGGCGCGCCAGGGCCTCCAGCCACTGCAAATGAACTCCAGACGCGTGCTCCCCCTTGTGCATCTGGCTAACGTGGGTCTTGGGGAATTGAGCCTTGAACCAGGGTCCTTAGGCTTCACAGGCAAATGCTTAGCCACTAAGCCATCTCTCCAGCCCATACTACTTTTTTTTTAACCCTAAAGTTCTTTGATAGCAACAGCAATGGAGATCATTGACTTTTTGAAAATTTTTTTATTTTTTCACTCATCATTTATTTACAAATACACATTATAACTTTTATATACATTGCACATTTACATGGTAGAAAAGTACAAAACTATATATTTAAATGAATTTATATTTAACTTGCCATGTTTGAAAATATAAAATTGCATCAGAAAAAAGTATTATGAAAAGCAAGAAACTTGAACTGATAAAGCTTTGATAGAACTTTTGGTGAAACATTGGTTGAAAAAGAACTAATTCGAAGATACAGCCGACTCAAAGGAAACCCTTAGTGAAAGGCTGACTGTGTGTAACCTCCGCCTTCCGTTAGTCTCCCGACACCCACATCACCCCACTTCTTTGGATCTGTAACATTCCTAGAATTCTAATGCCACTCTCATGAATGCTTTCGTCAGAACAAGAGAACTGAAGAGGCAGTTTCCTCCAAGCGCATGTCCTCTGGACCTTGTATTTGAGGCAGAGTTATAATGCCTTTTGGTCAGTCAAGGTTCCTTGTAAACAAAACCCGAAGGATCGTGTATGTACAGATCAGGCAGCTGAGAATCCAATAAATAAAACATGACAGAAACTGACATGCAAATTTGTTAACAACAGTGAAATGAAGGGAGACAGATGAATGAGTGTGGCTAGTAAGGAATGGACTTAAATGGTTTACAAGGAAGGAAAAAAAAAACAAAAACAAGGTTTTACTTTACAAGCAAGAGACCTCACAATAAATAACAACTGCTCTTCCTCTCACGAATAAATTTCTTCAAAAACAAGGTGTACAGTCAATGAGACATTTTATGTATAAATTATAAAACATGACACAGTATAAATAAATGTCTACAAGTCTCAACTATGGGCCTTATCCAGTAGACCTCACAATGACCGCCTCTCCGTGCCCAGTGAGTAACAAGGTGGCCTCGGAGAGAGCTTTCGGACAAAGGTCCTTTAATGTAGAGTTTTCCCCCCAAATAAATAAGCATACACTTATTTACAGTATGGACAATATTTTTTTTCTTTTTTCTTTTCTTTTTTCTTTTGTGTTGCTGTTGTTTTTTTTCTTTTCTCTTCTTTTTCTTTTTCTTTTCATTTTGCCCAAAGGCTATGTCTGGAGGAGGGTTTACCACTCTAGAATGGAAGAGATAGGAAAGTTGTAGTCCTGGTCTTCATCCTCCTCCTCTTCCTCGGTATCTTCCGAAATGGCTAGATGGGGAATACAGGGAGCTGTTGTTTAAATGTGGACAACAGCAATGGAGAAGCAGCTCACTGTATGCTTTCAAAGCCCTCTGATTTCAAAGCCACACGACCGCCTCGGCATTTCTATATGACTTGCTGCAGTGTGGTGCTTTTTTTTTTTTTGTTTGTTTGTTTGTTTTGTTTTGGATTTTGGCATCTGATGTTATGCAATAAATTTATTTATTTATTTATTTATTTATTTATTTTAAAAAAACATAATCTATGAAGTCAAAACTGCAGAAAGTTCTGAAGAATCAATGGCTCGGGTTTTACGGGCAGATTCCTGAAATTAGATAAAAAGCGCTCTGGTGTTCCAGGTATCACGGCTTTTGCTGCTTTAATTCAGAGTTAGCATGGCAACTGCGAGAGGCAGCGGCCTGGGCGTGATAACGTAAAGCTGTCTTTAAAAAATAAAACCACACACACACAAACACGCGCGCGCGCACACACACACACACACACACTTTGGAAGCAGTTATAACTTAAGATTCCAGGGTTAATAAAGCAAAAAATGTCAAAGCAGCCTACTGGAGGGAAAGAATGAGGCACACATCCGTGAAGGTTGGTCCTTAAAGCAAGGCAGCATTGCAGAAGGCTCCCCCCCCCCCCACCACCCCCGGGTCCCTGCGGATCATGAGAAATTGCTGGTGGAATTTAGAGCTGGGTTTGCTGGGGAGGTCTGCGTGCTTTGGGAAGGAAGTGTTCTTTCCTCGGGGCTGGTCTGGGGACAGCCTGACATTGCAGTGAAGTTAATCCCACTTACAGTTGCAAGGTCCAGCGTGCTTGACTTCCAGCAGCGTGCCCGAGGAGCACGCGGCTTCCTTCATGGCACACTCGCTGGCGTACGTGGCATTATCACTGGCACACACAGGCTCATCCGACTTACTGTCGGGACACAGCTCATCACAGAGGGAGCACCGGCCTCTGCCGACTTTGAAATCCCATAGGCACTTTTTTCCACCACCACATTGGATATCTTCACAGGACTTTGCTTCTAGGATAAAATACACCTGTGATGAGTCAACTGCGTGGCCCTCTTCCCCCTTATTTCCATCCTGCTAGTTCCTTATTCATAAACACAAACACCCAATTTGTATTTTATTACTTCTGGGGGTTATCTTACAAACACTCAAACACACACACGCGCACACACACACACACATGCACAATGGTTTCCTACTTACTACAGTCATACGTGAAACAGTACTCTTTTTTTGGAAGATGATTTCACAATATCCTTGAGTTAAATACACATCGGATTATTTCCCACAAGTGGGATCTTAAAAGAAATGTCATCAATTATTCGAATTTGATAACAGGTTTTAGGAGCTGTTAAGTAATTATTTTTCACTTCCAGCAAGTCTGGCACTTAAAAATAATGTGTAAAATTGTGGGCTGGGAAAATGGCTTAGCGGTTAAGGCGTTTGCCTGAGAAGCCTAAGGACCCAGTTTGATTCCTCAGGACTGATGTCAGCCAGATGCACAAGGGGGTGGGGCGCATGTGTCTGGAATTCGTTTGCAGTGGCTGGAGGCCCTGGTGTGCCCATTCTCTCTTTCTATCTGTCTCTTTAGCTCTCCCTCTAATAAATAAATAAAATATTAAAAAAATAATGTGTAAAATTGTGTGTGGTCTAACTTTTCCAAGAGGGAACACTAATTTCTGCTTCCTATTGTCTTTTGATATATATCTCTCCAAATATGTGATATATATTAAATATTTTTTAAAAATTCATTTATTTATTTGTTTGAGAGTGACAGACACAGAGAGAAAGACAGATAGAGGGAGAGAGAGAGAATGGGCGCGCCAGGGCCTCTAGCCTCTGCAAACGAACTCCAGACGCGTGTGCCCCCTTGTGCATCTGGCTAACGTGGGACCTGGGGAACGGAGCCTCGAACCGGGGTCCTTAGGCTTCACAGGCAAGTGCTTAACCGCTAAGCCATCTCTCCAGCCCTATATTAAATATTTGATATATACCTATATCTATCTATCTATCTATCTATCTATCTATCATCTATCTATCCAAATGCCTCTCGGAAATGCTGGTTTCTAGGAGAAGTGTGGTGTTCATACCAGTTTACCAAAACATACTCTACACTCATTGCATTTTCCCTCTGGGACAACTGTTTTTGGAGAGGACTTGGGGATGTATTCCCAGGTGAGTCCCACAGTGCAACTAGTGTTTTGGATTCTCCCTTTTCCTTTTTCCTTTCCTCAATCCGGAATACCTACTGATACATCTTCCCTCGTAGGCTAGGCCAATGGACCTGCCCAGCAGGCAGGTGGCCTTCCTCAGGTGGCAGGCGCTGGAATACGTGATGCCGTCGTTCCCGCAGAGATACTGCTCTGCGGAAGAGGGCTCTGGGCAAAGCCGGTTACAGGTCACGCAGTATGCGTTGTTGGTCTGGTCCACCACACACGTGGAACTCCCTGGACAGAACACATCCCTGCACGTCTCTGGAAAGGCAGAAGGGAACACATGTCAGTCCACACCTTCCAGTCCTTATGGAGGAAGTCTTGATACTTTTGTGAAGGAAATAAATGTGGAGCATCCTCATCTTAAAAGGCATGTTTGGGGGCTGGAGAGATGGCTTAGCAGTTAAGGTGCCTGCCTGGGAAACCTAAGGACTCAAGGTTTGGTTCCCCCAGGACCCACCTAAGCCAGATGCACAAGGTGGTGCATGCATTTGGAGTTTGTTTGCAGTGGCTGGAGGCCATGGCATGCCCATTTCTTTCTATCTCTCCTGCACCTCTCAAATAAATAAATAAAATACTTTAAAATTTATTTTTGTCTATTTATTTGAGAGCAACAGACAGACACAGAGAAAAAGAGGCAGAGAGAGAGAGAGAGAGAGAGAGAGGGAGAGAGAAGGCGCACCAGGGCCTCCAGCCACTGCAAATGAACTCCAGATGCATGCGCCCCTTTGTGCATATCTGGCTTACGTGGGTCCTGGGGAATCGAGCCTCGAACCGGGGTCCTTAGGCTTTACAGGGAAACCATCTCTCCAGCCCCTAAAACACTTTCAAAAAAAAGGCATTTGTGGGAGCCCATCAGCTTAACACCTGAGACTCTAGGTGGCTTCCTTATGAACCCTTTATGTGGTGTCGTTATTCTTTCTGTTGTTGTTTCTCCAGGTTGGGTTCTCCCTCTAGCCCAGGCTGACCTGGAATTCACTCTGTAGTCTCAGGCTGGCCTCGAACTCACGGTGATCCTCCCACCTCTGCCTGCTGCGTGCTGGTCTGATCACCAGGCTCTAACAGTGGACTCTACTCCCGGGGGTCTAATTAAGGCCTGGCGTTGGAGGAGAGAGCCAGGGTCTTGCGCCACGCGGGGGACCTACTTTTACATTTGCCCTGGTACTGGACTTCCAGCTCCGGCTGCTCTTTGCACCGGGCCTTGAGGAGCGCGCACTCGCTGCGGTAGGTCTTGCCGTCCAGCCCGCACACGGGGCCCTTCCAGGTGATGTTCGAACAGTCCGGGGCGCAGACACAGCGGGGTTTGTTCTTCTTGTTCATGCGGCATTTCTTTCCGGGCCCACAGTCCACGTTCTCACAGGTTTCTAGGAGTCGGAAAGAGGCATGGAGCATTCGACGCCCATCCAGCAGTCTCGTGGGTCAGCCAGGGTGGATGGGTGGGATTGCGGTGGTGGAGAGAGGGCTTTGGATGCAATCTTGGGCAATGTTGCAGCAGGTTTGAGCTGAGCAGCCGTTGGGGGGGGGGGCGGGCAGGGGGGCTACCTGTCCTCTTAGAATACTGGAAAGGTGGTGAGGAGAAGAGCAGGGTGGGGGGAACCCCCAAATCACTTCCACCCAAGGAGCTAGGTGGGCCACTTCTACTACCATACTTAGCAAGAAGTGGCCTGGGGGGGGGGCAGTGAGAGGGCCCGCGAAGACTTTGTTTTGATTACAGGGTGTCTGGGACTGGTGTTGGGGTGGCGGAGAAGATGGGGGAACCCACCAGAGCACTCCCAAACCATCCTCTCTCTCTCAACCCCATCAGGACAGTGGGATTTGACTATGGGGTGTCTGTGTGTGTGTGTGTGTGTGTGGGCGGGGGGAGAGGGGGTTTGCAGCTAGGCAACTAGGACTGGTGGTGGGGTGTCGGAGAAGATGGGGGAACCCACCAGAGCTCTCTCCCAAACCATCCTCCCTCAACCCCATGCAGACAGTGGGAAAGCTGAGGACCAGACGCCCTCTACTGAGAGTTTAGGGAGGAGGAGAAGGAGAAGGAGGAGGAAGAGGAGGAACAGGCGGACGAGGAGGAGGGGGGACCCACCTTTACAAGGGATGCAGTTGGGGGCGCCCCCGTTGAAAATCATCCACTTGAAGAGCGTGTTGTCGTTGACGTCCTCCTCGGTCCAGGAGGTGCTGAGGCGGCCGGTGCTGCAGCACTCCTCCTTGCTGAGCTCGGTCTTGTAGAGGACCTGGCAGCGGCCGTTCTTGGCTTGTCGGAGCCAGCAGTTCCCAGCTGCAAGGAGAGACAAGGAGGGTGAAGGAGTGAGTGTGTGTTGGGGTGGGGGGCGGATGGAGGGAGCTGCTGGGGCAAAAGGAGCCCTGGTTAGGGATGGGATGGGAAAGGGAGGCAGGGGAGGAGACACAGGGAGGGTGGGTGAGGACCGGGAGAGAAGGGAAGGCAAGGGGAGAGAACGCATGCAATGGGGAGGGAGAGACAGGCGGGAGGAGGGAGAGGTGGGGAAGGTGGGTGGGTGGGTGGATGGGGATTGGAAAGCCCTGATCAGCGAGGCCGGGGGTGGGCGACCCAGGGAGGAACAGCGGATCGCGGGGCCCTTGCCATATCATGTCAGTTACCACTGACCCAGACACAACACGTGCACATTGCATTGACTTTTTCTTTTCTTTTTTTTTTTTTTTACAAGTCTGTTTACTTTTTTTTTTTTTTTTTGATCCGTCCCATTTCAGGGACTCGAAGAAGGGGAAGAAGAAGAAGAAGAAGAAATGTAGCAGATTAAAAAGAACCTGGACCAAAAAAAAAAAAAATTTAAAAAAAAATTACAACCCCCCCCCAAAAAAAAAAAACAATACAAAACAAAACAACAACAAAAATCCAGGATGCGACAGATGTTTTTACATGTCGGTTTCACGTAGGCGTCAGGGAATTATTTGTGACAGGGGTTAAGAAAAGTAGGAGGAAGGAGACAGAAAGAGAGAGAGAGAGGGAGAGACAGACAGAGAGAGAGAGAGAGAGAGAGAGAGAGAGAGGGAGAGAGGGAGAGAGATGAATCTTTTTAGAAGCTTAGATCAAGCCAAAGGCACTTGTGAAAAATGAAAGCAAAAAAAAAAAATTTTTTTTTTAAATAAATAAATAAATTGGAAAATAAACAGCCCCAGCTTGCGTCTGCCCCGGTGAGGCCTGGAGGCTCAGCCCGCCCGCCCGACGGGCCGCAGTGTTGCAACCGGCCGGGCCCCGGAGCCCGCCTGCCCGCCCCGCGGTCCCCGCGGTCTTTCGAAATCTTCCCCGCGCCCACGTCCCGGCACCGGGCAGCGCCTCTGGCAGCCAGGCCCGGGCGGGCAGGCCAGCCTCGCGGTGCCCCGGGCAGGAGGGGCAGCTCGCAACGTACAAAAAAAAAAAGAAAAAAAAAAAAGGAGAAAACGTGAACGCTCCCGGAGGCAAAAGAAGCCCGCTCAGGGGGATGGGGGAGACGGGGCACCGAGATTCAATCTACCTATTTCATGTCTTTCCCTCCAACACCCCCCCGCCCCCCCCCCCAAAAAAACCCTGGGCTAATCGTCTCCCCTGCTGACCGTCCCCCACCCCCACCCCAGCCCCCAGTCCCCTTGATGCGCCTTGGGTCTTTGGGGGAGGGGGCCGCAGGAAGACTTCTCCATGAATCATCTCTCACTGTGACTTTTAAACAATTTTGGACCTTAAGCTATTATATCATCCTCCTCCTCCTCCTTATTATTATTATTATTAATTTTTTACATTCTGCTCAAAGATTCATTAAACTAAAACAAATCTATTTTCTTTTCACGTTATAAGATAAACTTCAGAAACGTGTCCCGAATCCCTGTCAATGTCTAAATTCAGTTCAGGGCTGCACATTGTTTCAGACAGTTGAACTGAGGAATGAGGCAAAGAAGAGAAAACTGTAAAATACTCAAAAAAAAAGAAAAAAAAAGAAAAGAAAAAAAAGCCACTTCGGGCTAATCATTTGGCTTTTCACCCTCTTTCCGTTTCTCTCTTTTACCTTTCTTCTTTTTTTATTATTCTTTAATTTTTTTTTTTTGCGGGGCTGGGGGAGGGGTGGAGGAAGCATCCACCAAACATAAAATTACTTGCCTCTGAAAATTTCAGCACCTACATTTCCAAGTTTGGGCAAAGTTTCTGAAACCACGTCCCAGCAGCCACCTAAGAAAAAATTCAGTATCTCTTCGCCCATCCCCCCACTCCAGGTCTTTCTTATTTATTTATTTATTTATTATTATTTTAAAAAGTCATCCGAAGATGTGAGAGGCAGACAGGTTAGATGTGGGTCCAGATATGAAATCTCCACCATATGGATGCTGGGTCCCCTTCTTCCTAGCCAAGCGACTTTCTTTTCTTTTCTTTTTTTGGGGGGGGTGAGGAAGGGGTTCTGGGGGTGTCAAGAGATAACATCTTAAAGTCATCACGTCCACAACTTGGAGCATCTAACCCTAAGCACTCCCGGGGACTCTTGGACCCTCCTGGCAACTCAGTCCCTTTTCCGTCCTTAAGCAACTCCTCAGTCCTAAAAGTGTCACCTTGCCCGGTTGTTTTTTCTTTTTCTTTTCTTTCTTTTCTTTCTTTTTTTCCCTTGTCTTCTCCCTCCCCCCCAACCCACTCGAGTTTGGTACACTGGGACGTGGGTCCAACATCCATCTCTCGACAGTCGCTTGGAGATGATGTCTGGAGACCACAGGAGAAAGTGGAGTGTATCCCAATCCTTCCCCCCCACCCCACACCCCCGGGGGTGGGTTTGCCACTCACCCTGGGCGCTGCGATCTTCCATGAACTGACAGAGCAGCAGCAGCAGCAGGCAGAGCCCGCCGGGCTGGTGCCTGGCACGGACCATGGCTCGGGGGGCCGCCGGGGCGCAGGGGCGCAGGGGCGCGGAGAGGCGGCGGGGGGACTGGAGCCCAGCGAGCGGCGGAGGGCGCAGCGATCCCCGCGCTCGCCTGCGGACGCCCGCGCGATTCAATGGACGTCTGGAGCCCGGCGCAGCCTCGCTTTAAATCTAGACGGGGGTCTCCGGCGGTGTGCGGTGGGCGGTCTCCCAGTGTGTGTGCGTGCGTGTGTGTGTGTGTGTGTGTGTGTGTCTGTGTGTGGCTGTTGGGGAGGGCGGCCGCCACCGAGGGTGTGCCCGGCTCTTTGGTGGTGGTGGTGGTGGTGGTGATGGTGATGATGGTGATGGTGATGGTGTGTGTGTACTGGGGGGGGGGGGAGGTTGGTGGTGGTGGGTGGGGGAGTGGAGGGAGGGGGAGGTGGGGACGCTTTTAAAAGTTCCGTGTGAAATCAGGTGACGTTTCCCACCTTCTGGAAAAGCTTTTCCCAATTATCTGTCGGAAGGTGCCCAGCAATCAAAGCAGAGCGCTCGGGGAAGTGTGTGTGTGTGGAGGGGGGGGCTTGGGGGGGGGGAAAGGGGGCTGCTGGTGGTGATGGGGTGTTTGTGTGTGTGTGTTGTGGGGAGGGGGATCGCCCCGTTCTTATGTGCGTCGGAGCGAGAGGGAATGGAGTGGGGGGGGGGCGGGTAGGCCGGCCACTGGGGCGGGTGTGTGTTGGTGGTGGTGGTGGGAGAGAGAGAGAGAGAGAGAGAGAGAGAGAGAGAGAGACTGGGAGAGAGAGAGAGGGAGGGAGGGAGGGAGGGAGCACTGGCGACGCGTCCGGGGTGGGTGGGGAGCGAGCCGGGGTGGGGGGGGAGGGTGGCTTAGAACACCCACTTGGGTCCAGCCAGACGCCCGGCTGCTCGCGAACCCCGGGCAGGCGCGGGTGCCAGGGTGCGCGCGCCAAGGGAGTGCGGGCCAGTGTGTGTGTGTGTGTGGGGGGGGGGGGTGTCCCCGAGGAGGAGACCCTAGGGCGGGGGGTGGTGGTGGTGGTGACCTCAAGTCTTCAGGAATCGGGGGTGGGGGGGGGAGAGGCTTCCGAAACACTCAGCTTGGGGAGCCCCCTCGAGAGAGAGTCTCCTCGCTCGGGGCTCCCCCCCACTCTCTCTCTCTCTCTCTCTCTCTCTCTCTCTCTCTGCTCCCGTCCCCTCGTGGGGGCCCTTCTGGGCACACGCTGGGACCCGGGAGAGGTTTTGCGTCCTGGAGCCCTTGGTGGTCACCCTCCTGCCTGGTGTGTGGGTGTGTTTCTGGAGGGGGGGGGGTTGCTGCTGAGAACTCTCCGGTCCTATCCCCCCCACCACTACGTATGTACCCCCAACACCCCCAACTCTCCAGACACCTTCCCTTCCAGCCCAGCCGGCCCAGAGCCGGGCTGGGGACTCGGCCCCTCCGTCTCGACAAGTCAGAAGCAAATAAAAATGTGCAACACCTCGCTCCCCGCCAGCCCACCCCTGCCCGGCCCTCCCCGCCGCCCAGGCTCGCCCTCTCCCCGTCCTTCCTTCCTCTCTCTCTCTCTCTCTCTCTTTCTTTCTCTCTCTCTCTCTCTCTCTCTTTCTTCTTTCTTTCTTTTTCTTTTCCTCCCTTTCACTCCGCCGCCGCGTCGGCACTCGCAGCCCCGAGCGGGGGCGCCCACGTAGGCGGTCTGCGCCCTCCTCCCCCGCGCCCCAGCCTCAGCCCCGGGTCTCCGCCTCTCCTCCCTCTCCTTCCCTCCCTCTCTCTCTCCGATCTCTCTCTCTGCTCTCCCTCTCACCTCTCTGTTTTTCCTCTCCTCTCTCTCTCTCTTCCCCCTCTCTTCCTCTCCATCGCTCCCCTCTCTCTTCTGTCTTTCCTCTCTCTGGAATATGAATATGAATATACACACACACACACACACACATATATATATATATGCACATCTATTTTCTCAACATCAATAATGAACTTCTCTGGCCTCAGTTTATTAACTACAGTGCCTGGCACTGTTCACAGAAAGTTGGCGGGTCTCTCATTTATAACATTTTTTTTTTTTGGCACGGTTCAATGAAATTGTGGAGGCTATATACATACATACATACATACATATGTATATATACATATATATATTATATACATATAATGATTATCCTCCAGAAAATGCTACGTTGTTGCTTCCCAAGCTGCCCTTTTCATTGCTATTCTTTTTCCGCTTCTGAAGCCCTCATGACAGACAGACAGACAGACAGACAGACAGCGAAGTATGCAGACGAAATTCTTGGACCTTCGCAGGTCGCTGGGATTTGTTCAATGGATTTCAAATCCACCCTTCTTCGACGCACCCCCTCCCCTCCCGCCCCCCGCAACTTCTCCCAACCCCATCCCCCCCCACCCCCCCCCCCGCCAGACCCTTCCCCCAGTCCTCCTCTGGTCCCCCACCCCCGCCCCCTTCAGCCCCCTCCCACTCCCTCCACAACTGCAAATAACTCAGTGATAACAGATTTTTTTCCACCAACTGCAGGAGATAGTGCTAATCTTTTAATAAAAGATCCCATTACAATGGGATCTGTCTGGACAGACTATAATAGATCCCGAAATACAGCCGTGCTAATATTAGAAGACAGTTGTTTGGGTGCCTCTCAGACGGGGGCCCCCCCCAAGCCCCAAGCCCCAGCACCCCCCCCCCTTTGAAAGTGGGCATGAATCACAAAGCCCCGCGGCCCGCCGCACCTGCACCGCCAGCATTGGGGCAGCAGGCTGGCAAAAAAAAAAAAAAAGGAAAAAAAAGGAGGAAAAAAAGGGAAAAAAACCGGTGACCTCGCCGCCGCTTGTGGCTTTATAATTACCGTCTTGGGGACGCAGGGGAGGGGGCGCCGGGGGTGGGGTCCGGGGGTGGGTGGTGGAGATTGGCTTTTTACTTACTTCAGACGGCTCTGGGTGCTGTGTGTGTGTGTGTGTGTGTGTGTGTGTGTGTGTGTGTGTTCTCCACATCCTTCCTCTTCCCAGATTCATTGGGTCTGCTTCTATCTGTCTGTCTGTCTGTCTGTCTGCCTCTCTCCCTGCCACTCCATCCCTTCAGCTCTTTCCCACTCCTTCCCGGCTTTCTGTCTTCTCTCTCTATGGCCCATGCTCCCCCCCTTTCCCCCCCCAACCCTTTCCCCTCCTGTCTCCTGTTCTCTTCCCTCCAACGCATTAATGTGGAGTTGTTTAGTGCCCTCTAATGGTAGGCGACATTAACAATTAATAGCCAGCTGTCCCCCTTGCTGGAGCCGCCACGCCATGGCAGAGTTCCAAAGTTGACTCTATCTCTCCTTTTTATTCAGAGATGCTTATGTGCTGGGAAGAAAGTTTTTGTTTACCTCCCCTTCAAAGGTCCTCAACGCCCCAAGCCCCCCCCCCACCCACCCAACACCACACCACCGCCCCATCCCGGGCGAAAATGTACTTGAAGGAAAAGGGAAAAGTTAACCATCATTGTAACTTGGCCCTTCCTCCCCAGACATTTTTTTTTTTCTCCTTCCTCAAACTGAAGACACGCAGCTTTTTATTGCTTTTATCAAACTCTATGTCCAGGCTTGAAAAATAAGTTCAACACTCTAAATCCGTAGATCTTTCATGGCGGATGATTGACTCCAGGGCGGGTAAGACTTCTTTAAGACTGAAATATAATAATTACAGGATTTTATATTTGTTTCCAGCATAAATACGTTTTTTGTTTCAGTCCTGAATCAGCAAGGTAGCTTTTGGAAGTTGGGAGGACCTTATTACACTTTGCAATGTGGAGTCACATAAAGTGTGTGTCTGCTTTTTAGAAACATTGCGTATTTCCCTCTCTCTCTCTCTCTCTTTCAATCTCTACTTGCATGTCTGTGCAGAGGCCAGAGAATCTCAGGTGTCCCCCTCTATCGCCCTTTCCCCTGAGCTCCAGGGAGTCTCCTGTCTCTGTCTCCCTCATTGCCAGGGTGACAGGCATATGAAGCCACGGAGGGCTTTTTATGTGGGCCCTGGAGGATCCAACTCAGGTAGCTGTGTTTACTCGGCAAGCAGCCCCTAGTTGTAAATGAAGCCACCATACCCGGAGGAATATAAGGTCACATTTTAATTCAGTTTATATTCTCAGGATGGTCTTGGAACGTTTGCTTTAAAGACTGTAATCAGCCCCCTCACTTTGAAAAACAACACACAAAGCCATGAAAAGTATGATGGACCTTGTATGTTCTTGTTAGATTTAAATTTGCTTCACTGACATATGCACATGAAATCTGTTGATGTAAAAAGGCCATAAAAGAATTAATAAATCTACTTTTTTTTTTTTTCTGAGGTAGGGTCTTATTCTGGCCCAGGCTGATCTGGAATTCACTATGTAGTCTCAGGGTGGCCTTGACCTCATGGCAATCCTCCTACCTCTGCCCCCAAGTACTGGGATTAAAAGCATGTGCCACCATGCCCGGCTCCTCAAATATACTTTTTAATGTATTATTTAGTTGCAAGGAAAGAGAGAGACAAAAACAGAGAAATGAGAGAGCGAGCAAGCGAGAGAGAGAGAGAGAGAGAGAGAGAGAGAGAGAGAGAGAGAACGAGAATGGGCATGCCAGGGCCTCCTGCCACTGCAAAGGAACTCCAGACACGTGTGACCTTCTGCATCTGGCTTTGCGCAGGTTCTGAGGAGCTGAACCTTGGCTGTTAGCTTCGCAAGCAAGCGTCTTCAGCTATGGAACCATCTCACTAGCTCCAAATCTATGTTTTTAAAGGGGTGGGTGTCTATGGAACTAATTGAAAATTAGGATAGAATCAATTTTGTGCAGTTAATAGAAGAAACTTCATCTGGGCGTTTAAGCAATATATGTGATTTAAACCACACATTTTCGTTTATTTATTCAAGAGGGAGAGGCAGATAAAGAGAAAGAGGATGGGCATGCCAGGGTCCCTAACCACTGTAGATGAAGTCCAGAAGCATGTACCAGCCTGTGCATCTGACTTTCACATGGGCACTGGGAAATCAAATCTGGGCACTTTTGCTTTGCCAGCAAATGCCTTAGCTTCTACGCCATCTCCCCAGGTCCTACATTTTCTACATTTTGTATGCTACAGGAAAAAACAGACAAACAAACAAACCATGGTGCCAAAAAAAAAAGCTCTCTACATTTATTAACCCTACATGTATACACACCATTCCGAGTAACTGGACAAGAAGCGGGTATTTTTATTTTTATTTATTTATTTATTTTTTCAACATAGGGTCTCACTCTAGCCCAGGCTGACCTATAATTCACTATGTAGTCTCAGGTTGGCCTTGAACTCACTACTATCCCCCTACCTCTGCCTCCCAAGTGCTGAGATTAAAGGCACGTGCCACCACGCCCGGCTCTGTTTTTATTTTCTGAGATAGTGTCACAAGTAGCCCAGATTGGCCTTCGCTGATGATGACCTTGAACTGATCTTTCTGCCTCCACCTTTTAAAAAATATATATATTTTACTTATTTATTTATTTGAGAGAGAGACAGAGAGAGTAAGAGGCAGATAGAAAGAGAGAATGGGCGCACCAGGGCCTCCAGCCATTGCAAATGAACTGCAGATGTATGTGCCCCCTTGTGCATCTGGCTTACTTGGGTCCTGGGGAATTGAACCTGGGTCCTTAGCCGCTTAGCCATTTCCCCAGCCCTCTGCCTTTACCTTTTGAGTGCTGGGTTCATGGGTGTGCACAAATATGTCTGGCCACTTATTTCTAGTTCATTTTCTCTGTGTAATATCAAATACTCAGAGCACTGTTGGACTGAACTGATGAGTTGGCCTTCTGTGACTGTTTTGGCTAGGCCAATGCTGATATGGTAGTCCTCATGGTTAAAAAAAAAAAAAAGCCATTCCAGGGCTGAAGAGATGGCTCAGCTGTTAAGGCACTTGCCTGCAAAGCCTGACAACCAGGGTTCACTTCCCTAGTACCCACGTTAAGCCAGATGCGCAAAGCGGCACATGTGTCTGGAGTTGGTTTGCAGCAGCCAGTGGCCCTGGTGCACCCATGCTCTCTTTTTCTCTCTCAGTTTGGCTCTCTTTGCTTGCAAATAAACAAAAAAAATATAGTTTCTTAATCCCAGCACTCGGGAGGCAGAGGTAGGAGGACCTCTGTGAGTTTGAGGCCCCTCCTGAGAGTACATAGTAAATTCCAGGCCAGCCTGGGCTAGAGTGAGAGACCCTATCTAGGAAAAGAAAAAAAAAGAAAAAAAAGAAAAAAGCCACTCCACATGGAAGCTCAAGAGGAAGGCCCAGCCCAAGAGTACTTCCGGTGCCAGAGAGGGTGACCTTGCTCAGGGTTGAGGCCACTGGCAAACAACGGCGCCGAAAACCCAAGGGATGTGTTGCTTTTGCCCTTGTGAATAAGCAGCGCCCTGTTTGCTCAGTGCTCCAAGCCTGCCCTGGTTTGCAGTCGCACCTTGGATAGTATTGATCTGTTTGGGAGCATGTCTGCTGTGATGATGTGCAGAACTAAGTGGCCAGGCCTCTTGCCGTCTTCTGTCCAAGGCTGAGGACGGTCCCGCCCAGGTCGACACTGTGGCTTCCCTATGGGCATCCCCAAGGCATCCATCCAGTTTATGTGGTGTGCTATGGCACCCCACCTGTCCAGTGACGTCACAGAGGAACAGCTGCTGCGTCTTTCACTGTTTCCTCTTCCATAAATGTTAACTATTGGCTCGGCAGATATCTAAATGTCAGAGGGCCATTTTAAAATAAAAATGCCATCTTTCAGTCTTGTTGTCTGCCTCCAAGTTTGACTTCTGATTCTTTTCTCCTCTCTGTTCTGCCAAAAAAAAAAAAAAAAAAAATGTAAATTATGAGGAAACACAATAGGAGCACTTTGTAAGTGAATTTCTGGGCAATACACAAAAAGACTACTGTTCTCTGATTTTTTTTTTTTTTAAGTCAGCTTCAAAAGCTATCTTCCTTCTTGAAGTTTATAAATTCAAAATATTAAAGAGTTTAACAAATAACTTAAATCAGATCCTAAAGCAGCTATTGAACTAATAAAAATTATTGTTTGAGATTATAACTGACCTGTTTTAGTTCCAGTCCCTGAAAAGAGCGTATGTAAAGTGGGGAAATGATGTATAGAGAATGTAAAAGTCACAAGCGAACTTGACTTTAAAGGCCAAACTTTACTGTGGTTAAGCGTTCTGCAAAATGAATGCGTTTTCAAATGCAAATAACCAATGTTGATTAGACAATGGAATTTAAGCATTTCTGAAACAAGTTGAGATGATTTTAAAAGCAGATTTTGTTCTTCTAGGTACAAAACACGTGATGCGGCCCAGTCTTCAAATTTGTGCCGTCTCCTAGGCTAGAATTAGGATGGAGGAGGCTGGGATTACTAGTTCTGTATTGGCTGGCTTTTTGCAGGACGAAAATATTAAGAAATGTGAATACATATCCAAACAGCTGGCGTGTTTATCCAAGATAAACGAACCATAACTTGATTAGGCTTTAAACATTATTGTAAAATAGTTTAAACTGAAGTACTAAGGTAACAATTCATTGATTGCTTTTCCCTCTTCAATGTTGCCTTGCTGTTACGCAGTGCCAATCAATCACGGGCAGTTCTTTCTTGGCACTACTTTTTTATTTTTCCATGTAACGTGCGTATTGCTTTTTCCCCTTCATTTGATTTCAGATCTGCTCTGGGTTTCCAGGGGCTAGCTAAGTATGTGGCACCTAGGCACTAAACTAGCCATGCTTCTCTGTTCTGCTCAACATAATGAAGTCATTACGATAAACCTCAGTGAACTATTGAAATTATGCTGCAGGATAGAAATCCTGTATTGCATTCATAGAAAGTTCCGAAGTGTTTCAGGTCACTTTGGCAACACGGATGATTCATATGTTTGGAAAGAACTGGAAATGTCTGTGTGTGACCTTTAGAACTTTCGACTCGTTGTACCACATGGAAAGTGTGAGGGGAACAAACCAGTATTTACTATTCTGTTTCTCTACTTTATATTTAAAATAATGTGTCAGTCCAAGCAAGGGATCTTCCCTGAGTTATTAACTGGCTAAAATTGCACTGGCATACTGGAGTTACTTCTGTGGGCATAAGATTATGATGTCTCATTTTAGTTGCTCATTGAGTAGCACTGGCTCATGTACTTAAATAGTTGGCTGTTTATTATTATTATTTAATAATTTTTTATTGACGACTTCCATACTTATAAACAATATCCCATAGTAATTCCCTCTCTCCCCCCCCCCCACTTTCCCTTTTGAAGCTCCATTCTCCATCATATCCCCTCCCCCCTCAATCAGTCTCTCTTTTATTTTGATGTCATCATCTTTTCCTCCTGTCATGATGGTCTTGTGTAGGTAGTGTCAGGCACTGCGAGGTCATGGATATCCAGACCATTTTGTATCTGGGGGGAGCACGTTGTAAGGAGTCCTACCCTTCCTTTGGCTCCTACATTCTTTCCACCACCTCTTCCACAATGGACCCTGAGCCATGGAAGGTGTGATAGAGATATTGCAGTGCTGAGCACTCCTCTGTCACTTCTTCTCAGCACCATGGTGCCTCCTGAGTAATCCCAAGGTCACTGCCATCTGAAATGAGAAGGTTCTCTATGCAAACGTGAGAGTAGCATTAATATATGGGTATGAGCATTAAGAGAAGTGCTTACTGGGCAGTTTGGTGAGCATAGTATATACTTTTAGCCAGACAGCAGCAGATGTTACACCCCTAGGGCTCATGACTACACTGTTGTAGGTTTTCAAAATCAGGTATATATTCCCTCTCATGGAGCAGGCCTCTAGTCAAATTATAGGGCAGTTGGTTTCCACCATAACAGACGTGCCACTATTGCACCCGTTGGCTCATTTGGCCTGGCTGGCAAAATATAAGGCTTGCAGTGTCCACTGTTGGGTATCCTCACTGGTGATTTCTCTCTCTCTCTCTCCTATTGAACTGCATGCAGTGTGGCTTTTTTTCCAGCTTTCTGTCAGCTGGTCTACATGGAGGAGGTTTTTCAGCTTTGCTCCAGCAGAGTTTTTTGGTAACCTTCCAGCCAAAGTATGTGGAGTCTTTAGCAATAGGGTCTTACCATCTATTCCTTGTGGGAAACCAAGGGCCTTGTCAATGGCCTGTAATGTTTCTGGGGGGGGGGGCATCAGGGACCTCCCTGGTCAACAACACACTGGAAGGTATCCCTTCCCTGGCACTGAAAGCAATCTATGGCTCCTGAGTGTTTCATTGTCCAAAAGACTGGTTTCTATATGACTTATTTATATCCTTTCAGATTTTGATTAGCCCTCCCTCCACCTTTCCTTTTTTTAATAGCAGTATTTAAAAATATTTTGTTATTTATTTATTTATTTGCATAGAGAGAGAGCGAGAGGATGGGCGCTCCAGGACCTCTAGCCATTGCAAACTCTAGATTGCAGACACTGCTTTGTGCATCTGGCTTTACGTGGATAGTAGGGAATCCAACCCAGGTGGCTAGGTTTTGCAGGCAAGCACCCTAACCAATGAGACATCTCTCCAGCACCTGCAACAGGATATTTTTATGTGAAATTTTTAATGTTTTTGCTTTTTTAGTTTTAGAGAGAAAGAGTGATGAGGGAGAGAGAGAGAGAGAGAGAGAGAGAGAGAGAGAGAGAGAGAGAGAGAGAGAGAGAATTGGCATACCAAGGCCTTAGCTACTGCAATAGAACCCCAGATGCTTACACCACCTAGTGGGCATGTGCAACCTTGCGCTTGCCTCACCTTTGTGCATCTGGCTCGTGGGATCTGGAGAGTCGAACATGGGTCCTTAGGCTTCTCAGGCAAATGCCTTAACAGCTAAACCATCTCTCTAGTTTTTTTGTGCAGTTTTTAAGTGTATCTGTGAAACTGAGTGAGTTGTAGAGATTTTCTTGTGTGAATTGAATGACACTTTGCCTGCCTGGATTGTCCATGGTTAAGGAAAAAGAACATGAACATACTTTCTGTGAAGGATGGGCTAACTCAGTAAAATATCTTATATTTATTATTTTGGTGTTTCTCTGATACCATACCCACTCTCTTCAAGAAAAATAAAAATCTGTCACCATGAGTTTTATACACAGTGAGTATTGAAAATGATCCATTATTGGCTAGTGTTTTGTTGAATATTATTTCATAATTTTTGTGTAAGTAGTAGATTCTTATTCAAAATAATTCATTATTATTTTTAGGTTTTTAAAAAGTATTTTAGGGGCTGGAGAGATGGCTTAGCAGTTAAGCGCTTGCCTGTGAAGCCTAAGGACTCCAGTTCCAGGCTCAACTCCCCAGGACCCACGTTAGCCAGATGCACAAGGGGGCACATGCGTCTGGACTTTGTTTGCAGTGGCTGGAGGCCCTGGCGCACCCATTCTCTCTCTCTCTCTCGCTCTCGCTCTCATAAATAAATAAAATACTTAAAAAAATTTTTTTTATTGTTTATTTATTTATTTGAGAGCAACAGAGAGAGAGAGAGAGAGAGAGAGAGAGAGAGAGAGAGAGAGAGAGAGAATGAGAGAGAGGGGTGTTGCCAAGGCCTCTAGCCACTGCAAATGAACTCCAGATGCATGTACCCCCTCGTGCATCTGGCTTATGTGGGTCCTGGGGAATCAAACCTAGGTCCTTAGCTTTACAGGAAAGCACCTCAACTGCTAAGCCATCTCTCCAGCTCTAAACTTAAGTTTTGAGAGATAGAAGCATACTGTTTTCATTATGCCAAGATTTGCTTTCTGCTTTTATTCTCCCCCCACCCCCCGGCCCCTCAGGTAGGGTCTTGCCAGAGCCCAGGCTGACCTGGAATTCACTAAGTAGTCATCAGGTGGCCTTGAACTCACAGTGATCCTCCCACCTCTGCCACCTGGAATTCTGGAACTAAAGGCGTGCACCGCTGTGCCTGGCTCTGCCTTTATTGCCTTTTGGAAGAATTATGACGTCTTTTCATTTGTCATCATTTTCCGTCATTTACTCATCCTCCCCATAGTTTCTTTTCCCCGTGTGTTAGGGTTTTCACTCAACAAAAGGGCAGTTACCTCAATATAGCTTGCACCCTTTGCGGCACATATTGGTTTATTTTTTTTTTTTTCATGTAAGTGTCGCATTCAAAAGCAAGCAATACTTTGTATTGTTTATCCGGCAGCGCTATTAAATATTAAACAATGGGCTGAGGTCAAATGGTGATGACACAGCGTGTGGAAATAAGGGACTGATGATGCAGCAAGTGTTGAAACAAATCATTTCAACACATGGCGGGCCTTGATAGCTTCTGAACTAGAATGGAAATATGTATAAAATGTGTAGATAGGCATATTTATATATACACATATGTAATACAAACTAGTAGAGAATGACTTAGAGGTTGTCTTGGTCAATGTGGTTAATCTCTGTTTCAGCAGTATGAAATAATACACAGAGGAGGTATATTTATTTGCTTTTCCAATACATCACATAATTCTTTTTTTTTAATTTATATTTTTAAAAAGTATTTTATTTATTTATTTGAGAGAGAGAGAGAGAAAGAGGCAGATAGAGAGAAGATGGGTGTGCCAGGGTCTGTAGCCACTGTAAATGAACTCCACATGCATGTGCCTCTTCTGCATCTGGCTTATGTGGGTCCTGGAGAGTCGAACTGGGGTCCTTAGGCTTCTCAGGAAAGTGCCTTAACTGCTAAGCAATTTCCCCAGCCCCAATACATAATTATTTATCTTTATTTTTAATATTATTTATTTATTTATTTGAGAGTAACAGACAGAGAAAGAGAAAGAGAGAGAGAGAAAGAGGGGGGGGGGGAGAATGGGCACGCCAGGGCTTCCAGCCACTGCAAACGAACTCCAGACGCGTGCGCCCCCTTGTGTATCTGGCTAACGTGGGTCCTGGGGAATTGAGCCTCGAACCGGGGTCCTTAGGCTTCACAGGCAAGTGCTTAACCGCTAAGACATCTCTCCAGCCCTATTTTTAATATTTTATTTGGTTTATTAGAGAGAGAGAGAGAGAGAATGGGCACACCTGGGCCTCTAGCCTCTGCAAATGAACTCCAGATATGTGCGCCACTGGTGTATCTGGCTTTATGTGGGTCCTGGGGAATCAAACCAGGGTCCTTAGGCTTCACAGGCAAATGCCTGAACCGCTAAGCCATCCCTCCAGCCCATATGGCTCTTTTGAACTGGTCTCAGTACAATTTGCTTGCAAATAAGAACAAGAAAGTCGTCCCCAGGAAGCAAGTGCTAACAAGTGACATGCTGCACGGATGGGAACGGTGCAGAAGGGCCGTTTGGTTGAAGTCATCTTGGCCCCACGACTTCTAATCTTGGCTTTCGTAGGAAACATTGTCTCGGCCAGGCAGATGACACAGTCATCACACTGTCAACATTTCCATTTATTTTTCATTTTTTATTTTTGCCAGAGCAGCAGATTTCCTGAAGAAACTGGGAGACAGCGATTCTGAACTTCTTCCTAGTCTCTGAGCTTTTCCATGTCCTGAGCATGGGTCAGTACACAGACACAAAACGTAGACACACCCAAACAAACTCTCACATCTGGTTTGAAGGACTGCAATCTACGTATGGATCTTGTAGGTTTTCCGGAATCCCGGAGTTTGAAAGACCGAACTGCTGATATGGGCTGATTATTCTGTCAGTACAGTTTAATCACCTACCACTTGCTTTCCAAGAACCTTTCAGATTTTAATTGGAAGTCGGAATATTCTTCCTGGTGCCACAGCACCACGTATTATGAAGTCTTACAAAATTAATGAATGACACCATCACAGTTGTCCTGAACGTCTGCCTCTTCCTGTCTTCCCTAGGTGAACCTAGCATTTATTTTTGGTGTTCAATAATAGCTGCTGTGTGTTGGGTACATATTGCCTGTCAGTAACATGAAATATGTTATTACCGTTATCTTAAGTATCCTGCAACACATGTACTATCCACACCTTTTTCTAGGTCATTCCACAAAACATAGAACAAAGCTGAGACAGGAGTAATTTCAGGAGATTCTCTTTGGTTTTTGAGTAAATAAATGTAAGTAAACAATAAACCTTGGATGCATACGAACAATTTTATTTAAAATTTCTTTTGTAATTTAAAAGATTTACTGGGGGGCTGGAGGGATGGCTTAGTGATCAAGGCATTTGCCAGCAAAACCAAAGTATCCGGGTTTGACTCTCCAAGACCCATGTAACCCAGATGCACAAGGGGGCACACCCTGCTGGAGTTGGTTTGCAGTGGCTGGAGGCCCTGGTGTGCCCATTCTCTCTCTCAAATAAATAAATAGTTTAAAAAGATTTATTGGAGAGAGAGAAAGAGAGAGAGAAAGAGAGAGAGAGAGAAAGAGAGAGAGAGAGAAAGAGAGAGAGAAGGAGAGAGAGAGAGAAAGAGAGAGAGAAAGAGAGAGAGAGAGAAAGAGAGAGAGAGAGAGAGAGAAAGAGAGAGAGAGAGAGAGAAAGAGAGAAAGAGAGAGAGAAAGAGAGAAAGAGAGAGAGAGAGAGGGAGAGAGAGAATGGGCATGCCAGGGCTTCTTGGTGCTGCCAACAAACTCCAGACATATATGCCACTTTGTGCATCTGGCTTTGTATGGATTCTGGGGACTGGATCCCGGCTGCTGGCGTGCTTGGCAAAGAAGCACCTTTAACTGCTGCATCCTCTCCCTAGTCCAATATCAACAATTTTATATTGTGACTTTTTTCCCTTTTTATCAAGAGATTTTAGTTTTAATTTGGCTTTCCAAGGAGTAGTAAGCAAAAGAAAGAGCTCGGCAATTATTTCCATATTCTAAACAAATCAATATATATATATTTTAAAATTTATTTATTTATTTATTTATTTGAGAGCGACAGACACAGAGAGAAAGACAGATAGAGGGAGAGAGAGAGAATGGGCTCGCCAGGGCTTCCAGCCTCTGCAGACGAACTCCAGACGCGTGCGCCCCCTTGTGCATCTGGCTAACGTGGGACCTGGGGAACCGAGCCTCGAACCGGGGTCCTTAGGCTTCACAGGCAAGCGCTTAACCGCTAAGCCATCTCTCCAGCCCACAAATCAATATTTTTTTGTGTGCATGTATGGTCTCTCTCTCTCTTTGTGTGTGTACATGTATCTTGTGGAATGAAAAGAACAAACCTTGGGTATTAGTCTCAGGAATGCTGCCCACCTTTTTTTTCTTTGTTTTTGAGGTAGGGTCTCACTCTAGCCCAGGCTGACCTGGAATTCACTATGGAGTCTCAGGGTGGCCTTGAACTCACGGCGATCCTCCTACCTCTGCCTCCCGACTGCTGGGATTCAAGGCGTGTGTCACCATGCCTGGATTCACTTAAAAAAATTTTTTTTTTATTTATTTATGAGAAAGAGAGGGTGTATATGGGCTTACCAGGGCTCCCTGCTTCTACAAACTCTAGACACATGCACCACTTGTGCATCTGGCCTTATGTGGGCACTGGGAAACCGAACTCAGGCCAACAGGTTTTGTAAGCAAGGGGGCCACGCCCCCTAGCTCCAGAGTCCACTGTTTTTGGAGAAAGGGTCTCTTATTGGCTTGGAACTCATCATTTCCCTCCTCAGTGATGGGGTGACGGGCATGTGATCCCATACCTGCTATATTTACATGTGAACTGGGGTTCAAATTCAGGGCTTCCCTCCTGCTTCCGAGCCACATATTTTACCCACTGACTTACATCTTCAGCTCAAAGTAAGATATTTTGCTTTTGATTTTAAACTCTTACTTAATAGTTTTATTTTTATTTATTTATTTTAGAGAAAGAGGTAGAGAGGGTGTGGGGGAGGGTGCTCCACGGGCTCCAGCCACTGCAAGCAAACTCCGGATGCATGTGCCCCCTTGTGCATCTGGCTTATGTAGATTCTGGGGAATCAAACCCAGGTCATTTGGCTTTGCAGGCAAGGGCCTTAACCGCTAAGCCAACTCTCCAGCCCTCAAAGTAAGGTATTTTTAAAGGAAAGTTTTTTTTTTTTTTTTGAGGTAGGGTCTCACTCTAGCCCAGGCTGACCTGGAATTCACTATGGAGTTTCAGGATGGCCTCGAACTCACGGCAATCCTCCTACCTTTGCCTCCCGAGTGCTGGGATTAAAGGCATGCGCCACCACGCCCGGCCTAAAGGAAAGTTTTTGTTTAGGATTTGAATTTAATGAACTTGTGTGAGTGACTTTTTTTTTTTGGTTTTTCGAGGTAGGGTCTCACTTTAGCTCAGGCTGACCAGGAATTCTCTATGTAGTCTCAGGGTGGCCTCGAACTTATGGTGATCCTCCTACCTCTGCCTCCCGAGTGCTGGAATTAAAGGCGTGCGCCACCACACCCGGCTATGAGTGACACATTTTTGAATGCCCTATATTATTGTGAGTCATTGTTACAAGCAAATCCCATAGAGGTATCATAGGCTAGTTTTTCATCCCGATTCTGGAAACAGACAGTTCTATCTAGATATGACAAATCCTAACCCAAACCAAACCCTAAGCAGTTTGACATGAATTTACAAAATAAATAAAGAAAGAAAGAAGAAAAAAGTTAAGAAAGAAAGGATAAGTTTGCTTCATAACCTAACATCCAAGAAAATGCTTCCCTTCTTGTTCTTACCAAGGACCGTTGGGGGACTTCACTCTCGGCGCTTAGAGTGAGCGTCGAGCGCGTGGTGTGAGAAAGTCACCCCCTCCCATCTCTCCCATTTATTCACAGAACAGCATTCTTTGTGTGTAGGACTTATTGACTATAACTGACTGCCAGATGATATAGGAACACAGGAATGAAATCGACATTCATATAGCTCCTACGTATTCGGGGATGTTCTCATTTCAACAGAGTACTTGTGAACCTGTGTCCTTACAGCGACCCAGCGGAGGGCTCAGACTGCCATTGCCCCAATCCAGCGATCAGTCATGGCATCATTTTGACAGGGCACACGGCCGCAGGTGTGCCATCCTGTGACAAAGAGCTAAGAGGTGGTCCACCATGGTGCAGTTCTCGTAAAAACAAATGCGTAAGTTGAATCTAATCAGGATGTTAACTCTCACTTCCCACTTACCAGAACTCCAGGAGGTGGACGAGTGTCCCCAGAGGAAAGCCACTGGGCCCAGTGGAAGAGTCATCCTGAGGAACAACTGACTCATCGTCATCACCAAAACGGACACTTGTGGACAAACACTTCCCCCTTCTGAGAAGAATAGAGCACCATATCATTGTACTAATTCCTCTTTTCTTCTGTATCCTTCACTACTGGTCCATAAGTTACATGTGCCCATAAATAGTGTAACGTTCACTTAAACTTTCTTTCAGGTTTTTGCTGTCTCTGGAACCCACACTAAGGGGAAGGGAAGGGCTTCTAATAGAGTTAGGTAATCAATATGATCGATAAGTTCTATACTATTTTCTTTTTTAAAAAATTATTTATTTGTTTGACAGAGAAAGAGGGAGGGAGGGAGAGAGAGATTGGGCGTGCCAGGGCTTCCCACTGCAAATGAGCTCCAGATGCATGTGCCCCCTTGTGCATCTGGCTTACGTGGGTCCTGGGGAATTGAACGTGGGTCCTTTGGCTTTGCAGGCAAATGCCTTAACCACTAAGCCATCCCTCCAGCCCTATACTATTTTCTTTAAAATTTTTTTTTATTTATTTGAGAGAGAGAGAGAAGAAGAGAGAGGAAGAGAGGGAGAGACTGGGCAGGCCAGGGCCTCCAGCTGTTGCAAATAAACTCCAGATGCATGCACCACCTTGTGCATCTGGCTTATGTGGGTCTGGGGGAATTGAACCTGGGTCCTTAGGCTTTGCAGGCAAGTGCCTTAACAGCTAAGCCAGTTCTTCTGCCCTATGCTATTTTCTATTCAACGTAGGCTTCCAATACAATTAGGATAAAGATTGCATGCATAGCTGGGCAAAGTGGCACATGCCTTTAATCCTAGCAGTTAGGAGGCAGAGGTGGGAGGACCTCTCTGAGTTCAAGGCCACCTTGAGACTGCATAATGAATCTGAACCTGGGACTTGCCATTTTTTAAGCTAGACTGGCTGGCCAGCAATCTCCAACCATCCTCTTGTTCCCTGCAGTGCCGGCGTTGCAGGTGCATGGGGCCATGCCCGGCTTTTTACACCGGTGCAGGGGCTTCCAAACTTCTGATCACCCAGCTGTCTCCCAAGCCCCCTTTGCAATTGTGCTGACTATTTTTCCAACTCGGTTTTAGCTTTGAGTTTACTTTTTTATGTTTGGTTTTTTTTAAGGTGGGGTCTGATTCTAGTCCAGGCTGACCTGGAATTCACTATGTAGTCTCAGGCTGGCCTTGAACTTGCAGCAGCCCTCCTATCTCTGCTTCTCAAGTACTGGGATTAAAGGTGTCACCACACCAAGCAGAGGGGGTGGGGGAAGGTGAGAGAGGAGAGAGAGAGAGAGAGAGAGAGAGAGAGGTGGTGGTGGTGGGGGGAACCAGGGCTTCCAGCAGCTGCAAATGAACTCCAGATTCATGCACAAGTTTCATGTGGGTACTGGGGAATTGAACTCAGGTTATTAGGCTTTATAGGTAAGTATCTTTACTGCTGAGCCATCTCCCCAGCTCTGGCTTTGCATTTTAAAACTTAATTTAAAATTTTATTTTTTAATTTTTTTAAAAAAAATATTCATTTATTTATTTGAGAGAGAGAGAAACAAGCAGAGTTAGAGATGGATGGAGAGATACATAGATAGGGAGAGAGGCCACCCTGAGAATTCACATAGTGAATTCCAGGTCAGCCCGGGCTAGAGTGAAACCCTACCTCAAAAAACCAGAAAAAAAAAAAAAAATCCTCATAGTACCATGAAAATACTGATTTCTTAAATCACTAATAAATCCTTATTTTCTTTCTCTCCTGCTCAAAGCATATGGTTTCACAACCTTGCTTTTTTATGCTATAAAAGATTTTTTAAAATTTAAAAAAATGCATTGCCTCTTAGGATTTGATCTGGAAATTTTAGCCTTTCGTAGACAGGAAGCTCTATTTCATCAAGCTGGATTTGGAAAGGAGAAGAAGGAATTTACTGACGCGGACATGTAGGACGAGGTTAATGGTATGTCCTGGTAAAATTTTAAACAAAATGCAAAAAAAAAAAAAGTTTTTTTTTCCTGAGTCTAAAAGTAGCATGTGTCACTATATTTGGAAAATACAGTGTGTGAAGGGGGAAACTGAGGCCACCCAGGGCCGTCAGTGGCTGATGTTTTTGTAGATATCCACCCATCAGGCATGGACTAATCTGGCGGGCAGAACCTCCCCAGTAGAGATCTAGGAATTCTGAAAAAGAAAAAGAAACAAAAAGTAGGAGTTGGAAACACTGCTCATTATACAGGATTCCTGGCAGCATGCAGGGCAGAAGGGAGAGAAGGAAGGCGGGCAGGGAGCGGGCACAGGCCGGGCTCTGAGCTTGCAGCCAGTGTCAGGCGGCTGTCAATGAAGAAAGAAAAAGGATAAGATGGATGGTGCCTTGGTGCAGGGAAATGACGGGGGTGGGTGGGGGTGGGTGGGGGTGGGTGGGGCGGTAGGTGGATCTAGTGTACCGAGTGACTAGTGGGCCTCTCTTCCTTCCAGGACCTTCTTGTCTCAGCAGAGGCAGTAGACTTGCCCTCCGTAGCTGAAGCTCACCAAACGCACCAACCCTGGGTTCTCAGGAAGACAAAATAAGGGGAGAACCACATTCTACAGATAAGATAACATACAGCTTGAAAATGAGTCAGTTTATTTATAATCATATACTGTACCTCTCCTGGAAGAATCTTTCAAATATGTCCTCAAGGAGAGAGAGGGAGTGAGAGAGAAAGAGAGAATGGGTGCACCAGGGCCTTCGGCTGCTGCAAACGAACTCCAGACGCGTGCGTCACATTGTGCAGCCGGCTTGACTTGGGCACTGGGGAACTGAACACCAGTCCAGCCCTTAAATATGTTTTTAGCATGCTAGTTTAAAAAAAATTGTTGTTTTAAAATGTTTTATTTATTTATTTGAGAAAGAGAGAGAGAGAGAGAGAGAGAGCGAGAGAGAGAGAGAGCGAGAGCGAGAGAATGGGCACACCAGGGCCTCTAGCCACTGCAAATGAACTCCAGATGCATGTGCCACATTGTCTATCTGGTTTACGTGAGTACTGAGGAATTGAACCTGGGTCCTTTGGCTTTGCTGGCAAGTGCCTTAACCACTAAGTCGTCTCTCCAGACCCTCTTATTTATTTATTTATTTGAGAGCGACAGACATAGAGAGAAAGACAGATAGAGGGAGAGAGAGAATGGGCACGCCAGGGCTTCCAGCCTCTGCAAACGAACTCCAGACGCGTGCGCCCCCTTGTGCATCTGGCTAACGTGGGACCTGGGGAACCGAGCCTCGAACCGGGGTCCTTAGGCTTCACAGGCAAGCACTTAACCGCTAAGCCATCTCTCCAGCCCTTTTTAAAATATTTTATTTAGTAAGTTTTACTTTCCAGCCCAAGTTCCTGGCAAGCTTAGCCAAATGTTTCTTGAAGTGCTACGGTACCAGGCAGGCTCACAGAGTATATTATGTTAATCACTATTCTTAATGGAAGGGGAAAAACATTGCATTGTGTTATGGAGAGCAACTTAAGATATCTGAGGAATGTGTATTCTTGTTGCCCTTACAATAGCTACACGAATTTTAGCTTTCAGCCCTAAGTGATTTTTTTTTCTTCCAGAAAGTTCTACCAAGATGCAAGCTATACATTGGTAGAGTGCCTCGTCTAATCATGGGTGTTCAATAAATATTAAACATCAACAACAATTGCTGAGGTTTCCTATGTTATGACTGCTCCAGAAAAGATTTGTTTATTTATTTATTTTTCCAGCAGAACTATGGATTAAGGGGTGGGTAGCCTGTGGCTGCAAGAACAGAGACATAGAAACTTTGTCCACAGCCCAATCCCACACAGTGTGTCGGAACAAAAAGACCTCAGTATTCGGGGATAACTCCTGAGGTCCTCTCTGCGCTGCTTTTTTTTTTTTTTTTCTTCCTGCTTATCTGCCCTTTATGAATAAGAAGTTGAATCAGCCTGTCACAAGGCAACTGAGAAGGGCTGGCATTTGGGAAGGGATCTAACCTGTGAATACAATGTGAATCTGGCCTTGGGTTTTCCTTACATCTCTGTATCTGCCCAGGTCTAGCTGCAACTCGAGAAGCAGCTGGGAGTGAGGAGGTAGGATTCCTGAGCTCAGAGGAAGGGCAGAAGTCAGTCTCCCCTCTGATCTGCAGTCTGGATCGCCCGTCTGTGAGTTGAATCTATAGGGACAAGGGCAGATGGCACAACAGAGGGTCCCTGTGTGCATGTGACGGGAGAGGTTGATTCTGAGTGTCGAAGTGTTGTTTTCATCTTGATAGACTTGCGCCGTCTGGTGGGACGGCGGGAAGAGGATGCAGAGGGACAGCAGCCGGACAAGGACAGCTTACGCGCTCCACGCTCGGATCGGAGAGGGAGCCGAGTAACTGCTGGTTATCCGAGGCCCTTGTGAACACATAGCGGGGAATTGAGGAAGAGTAGCGTTGGTGTATACGGAAAGTCACGAAGGAAGCCCAAAATAGGTCCCGCAGAAGTTGATGGGAAATTCTGTGACATGTCCATGAGCCACAGGACCATCACCACTTATCAGCTTTGGTCCCTGAGGAGAATTCAAAACTCAAGAGAGGCCTGTCTTGGCCTGGGTTTGTTTTTACGTTGAAGTTATTTGCTTGTTTTTGAAACATTTTTATTTATTTATTTACTAATTTAAGAGAGAGAAAGGGGAAGAGAGAGAGAGAGAGAGAGCAAGCGAGCGAACGAGCCAGGGCCTGTGGCACACATGAGCTACCTTGTGCATCTGCCTTACGTGGGTCCTGGGAATACTAAACTTGGAAAATCAGACTTTGCAGGCCAGTACCTCCTTCACTGCTAAGCCATCTATCGCTCCAGCCCTGTTGGGTTCTTCTTCTTATTGTTCATTTTTATTTATTTATTTGAGAGAGAGAGGAAGAGACAGAGAGAGAGAGAGAGAGAGAGAGAGAGAGAGAGAGAGAGAGAGAGAGAGGATGGGTGCTCCAGGGCTTCCAGCCACTGCAAATGAACCCCAGACGCATGCGCCCCCTTGTGCATCTGGCTAATGTGGGTCCTGGGGGAATCGAGCCTCGAACCAGGGCCCTTAGGCTTCACAGGCAATCGCTTAACTGCTAAGCCATCTCTCCAGCCCTTATTATTATTTTTTTAACCTCCATATGAGGAGGTGGTACTTTGGATGGCAGAGCTGTTCATGTGTGTGAGTGGGGTACTCAAAGTCACCGCCTTAACAATGGGTGCTACAGTCCTGTTGCAGTAAATATGTGGCCAGCTCGTCACTCTTACATGGCTTTATCTCTTCACCCCCCACCGCCCCCACCGGGGTGAAAGTGCATCAGCTAACAGAGGCTGTCCCGGGTTTGGAAGATGCTCGGCCGATCTGTGTGTTGACTGCGATCGTCTCCCACGAGTCAGAATGATATGCCTGGTG
Organism: Jaculus jaculus; assembly: GCF_020740685.1. NCBI lineage: Eukaryota > Metazoa > Chordata > Mammalia > Rodentia > Dipodidae > Jaculus > Jaculus jaculus. The sequence goes on from NC_059121.1 coordinate 24,052,130, forward strand.
GCTAGCAGTCTACATGTCCATCCCGTCTCTCTTCTCCTGGCTCGGCTTTCTCATCCAGCTCTTTGGCTTTGCTGGAGGCGCACCTGCTGTGGCTTAGCACACGCGTCCGGGAGCCGAGATGCAACGAGCACGGCTTAAATACTGATGGAGTGACCGCATTCTGGGCCTGTGCATTTGACCCTCTGCATTGCCACTCATGCCAATTTGGCTGTTGCGTGATGCTGGAGACCCTGCCGGGGGAAGCAGATAGGGGGCCCAAGTTCTGTCATTCCTTCTTTCTTTTTTTTATTTCCTTATTAGATTAAGAGAAAGAAAGAGGAGGAAGTACAGAGAGCTTCTGCCCATGAGAAGGCAGGAGAGAGTGAAGCCTGTTTCTTTAAATAGATGTTACAGTATACAGTTTACTTCAGTTGACTTCAATGCCACGTCTTGGCCCTTTCCAGCTTTTTTTTTTTCCACCAGAAAGGAGCTGTTTGAACACACCCTATGTCTTTTTAAAAATATATTTAATTAATTAATTTATTTGAAAGAGAGAAAGAGGGAGAGAGAGAGAGGAAGCCAAGAGAGAGAGAATGGGCACACCAGAGCCTCCAGCCACTGCAAACAAACTCCAAGTGCATGCGCCTCCTTATGCATCTGACTTATGTGGGTCCTGGAGAATTGAACCGGGATCCTTTGGTTTTGCAGGTGAGCTCCTTAACCATTAAGCCATCTCTCCAGCCTACACCCTAGGTTTTTATTTTATTGCATTTATGTGCAAGCAGAAAGAGAGAGAGAGAACAGAGAGAGAGAGAGAAAATGGATGTGCCAGGGGCCTCCAGCTATTGCAAACGAACTCTAGATGCGTGTGGTACTGGGTGTGTGGCTTTATGTGGGTACTGGGGAGTCAAATCTGTGTCAGTAGGTTTTGAAGGCAAGCACTTAAACTGCTGAGTTATCTCTCCAGCCCTTATTTTATTTTATTTTTTTTTTGGGGGGGGCAGCCTATGAATCTTTGAAAAGCATATGGCCTAGGGGAGGAATCTGTACTTAGTTCTCTTCCCAGAGGGTTAAGGGAAGCAAGCTTCCTGTGGGAAAGGGGCTCCATTCCCTCAGGTTTGACTTATGTTTCTGCTCTGGCATGGTTTTGAACCATCTAAGGCAGGATCCCTTGGTCACATGTGACTCGGGTATGGTGGCTCAGTCACAGAGTCTCTGAATGACTGCGCCCACGTCATGTAACGCTGCCTTCTGTGCTGGCTTGGATTTTAAGAGGGCGCTGGGCACAGTCTGATTCTGGCTTCTAGAAGCGTGGTTTTGTCTATCACGCCGCACAAATAGATGTACCCACATGCAACTGGTGGTGGAGAGCAGATTGCACAGTTTAGCAAAGTCTGCCATTGAATTGAACGTTCTGGCTTCATCATAATTTTTGGAGTTTAGGGAACATCTCTTGTCAAGGTAACCTATTTATTAAAGGGTCTAGAATGAGTGTGTGTTAGGGTTCACGTAGCACATTAAACCTGTGGTGTCAAAGATGTGGAATTAAAATGACACAAGATTAAGTTTAAGTTCAGGAACTAAGTTTTATGGATTTTTTAAACAATTATTTTTATTTATATTTATTTATTTGATAGAGACATACAGAGAGAGAGACAAAGAGGCAGATATATAGAGAGAATGGGCGCGCCAGGTCCTCCAGCCACTGCAAACAAACTCTAGACGCGTGCGCCCCCTTGTGCCTCTGGGGAATCGAACCTTGAGCCGGGGTCCTTAGGCTTCACAGGCAAGAGCTTAACTTCTAAGCCATCTCTCTAACCCTAAGTTTTATGCTCTTTTTTTTTTTTTTTTTTTTTTTTTCTAGATAGGGTCTCACTCTATTCCAGGCTGACCTGGAACTCACTATGTAAGTCTAAGGTTGGCCTTGAATTCATGGTGATCCATCTACCTCTGCCTCCCGAATGCTGGGATTAAAGGCATGTGCCACCACACCCAGCTGCATTTTTAAATTTTACTTATTTTCATTAGAGACAAAGAGAGGGAGAGAAGGAGGCAGAGAGAGAATGGGTACACCAGGGCCTCCAGCCACTGCAAACGAACTCCAGACACATGCACCACCCTGTGCATCTGGCCTACGTGGGTCCATGATACAATACTATTTACTCATTTATATTTTCCCTGTGCTTTTTTTTTCAACCTGGGACATCTAGCCATCAGCTCTGCTCATAGTAAAATAATTCTCATCTTTGCAGACCATTTTCATGTTTTATTTATTTGTTTGAGAGAGAGAGAGAGAGAGAGAGAGACAGGCAGAGAGAGAAAAAGAGCATGCCAGGCCCTCCAGCCACTGTAAATGAACTCCAGACACGTGTGTCACCTTGAGCATCTGACTTACATGGGTACTGGGGAATCGAACCTGGGTCCTTAGGCTTCGCAGGCAAGTGCCTTAACCACTAAGCCATCTCTACAGCCTGCATTTTTTTTTTTTTTTTGAGATGGAGTCTTGCTATGTTGTCCAGGCTGGCTTCAAACTCAAGCTCCTCCTACCTAAGCTAAGACTAAGGATACATGCCTAGTTCTCTGCATTTTGACAGTCACTTTGGATGTCACTGAAATTGGCCCTCTTGGTTCATTGTGGAACAAAGTATGGTTGTAAGAGAGAAGTGACATTTGACCCCCTCTGTTTTAAACCATATTTCAGTTTAATACCCTACTTATTACAAGAAAACCTTCTTTTTCCAAATAGGCTTATCTGGCTTGATTAAAAATAAAAGAGATGAAAAGAAGTAAATGCATTAGATAATTTTTTTCTATTGTGTAAAAACAGAATTGTTGAAATATCAACATATGTACTTAAAATAAAAAAGAGCACACATTTAATACACATAAAATATTTAGAATATATAGACATGAGAAAACTTCATATATTATGCAAATATCAATATATTGGGGGATTAAAGGGGTGTTTCTCCTTAGGTTTTTTGGTGGCATTTGAATTCTTATAATCAGTATATTGACTTTGTAAATAAAAAAAAAATATGTCATAGTTCAACTGTGTCTACCTTTGAGAAAACTCGAATCTCTCTATCAAGTGAAACACCATTCTTCATGGATAGTTAAATGATAAGATAGTATATATAGTCAGACTTTCTCAGAAGGCCCCGGGCCCTAAAAATTAGCATCTTTGAGTAAAAGAATGAAAGTAGTCCAAGCTCTTAAACATGTGGCTGTTCACTTCATTATATTTAGCATGTCTGGCCAATGCTGTTGACTCATCAGGGTGAGATAAAGGAAGGGAAAACATGATCTTGTTCCTTGAAGAGTGTCTCACTACGACAGGCTTTAAAGGCATGCAGTAGTAATGGACTACGCTCAAAGCAGCCTCCATGGCATGTCAGTGTACTGTATTAATGGCATAAATAATGGCCAAAGGACTTTGAGAGCCATGCATTCTGTGTGGATCTATTAGCTTAACCAATCCTGACCATTGGGCTTCTAAGAAAGTCACTTGAAATCAGTAAATCCATTTTAAACAGTCAATGTTGAGATTAAATCACACGTAACAGTCTTCTTTAGGTCATTGTATTTTTTTTTCTATTTGTGGCTCAGATGCTACATAAAGATGGAGGAATCAGACATAGTTCTCTCCAAAGAAATAGAAGTGTAAATGATACAAGAAAGACCTGCAGAGCTGCCGAGATGGCTTAGCGGTTAAGCGCTTGCCTGTGAAGCCTGAGGACTCAGTACTCATGAAAGTCAGATACTCAAGGTAACGCATCCATCTGTAGGCTCTGCCATGCTCTTTTTCTCTCTCTGCCTTTCTCTCTCTCAAATAAACAAAATATAAAAATGGTCTGCAAAGGTGAGAATTACTTTACAACAAGAAGATCTGATGGCTAGATATCCCAGGTTGAAAAAAAAAGCACAGGAAAAATGTAAATAAGTAAGTAGTATTGTTTCATGGAGCAGGTAATGGATGAATCTGGAAAGATTAAGTTGTGTATCCCTGAGCTGATAAATTAAGACATTTATACTTGGTCCTACAGGGAAAGTGAAGCTGTTAGAGGTCATCAAGTTGGGCCAGGTTTGTGTTTGATGTCAACGAATACATACAAAAACTATAATTCAGAAATTAAAACAATTTAGATGGAAATTTATGGAATCAATTTATATCATCTCAAACTGATGAGGCTGCTATTTTAGGCACACCTATGTAAACAATCACATCCCATGTGATTATGACTGAGAGATATTACAATAGTCTAGACCTTGACATACTGAGCCCTTTCCTGTGTAATGGTGAAACAATGAGTCAATTAAGAAATTAAGTAATTAATTAAGTAATAGCTTTATGTATAGTTACATATTTTCATTAGATACTGTGCAAATATAAAACTGCTAAAGCAACAACAAAAACAAAACATGAAGCACAAGGAGAAATAAATTAGTAGTTTCGGCCTAGGGAGACGGCTGAGCCTTTGAAAGCACTTGCTTGCAAAGCCTGTTGGGCTGGGTTGCATTCTCCAGTTTCTAATGTAAAGCCAGATCCAAAAAGTAGCACACACATCTGGAGTTTGTTTTCAATGGCACGAGACCCTTGTGTGTACAGGTACGTGTATGCACACACACACACACACACACACACACACACACACACACATGCACACGCGCCTGCACGCCCCCCCAAAATATTTTAAAAACTCATAGTTTTGCTTAGGCTTTTGTTAGATTTCCACTGTTAACTACAGAAGAGTTACGCCATTGTTACTTACCTCTCATTGGGAGCCTACAATAGGCCACACATTCTTCTAATGCTATAGCTAAACTTAAAAAATTTCTAATTCTGAGCGGGGCGTGGTGGCGCACACCTTTAATCCTGGCACTCGGGAGGCAGAGGTAGAAGGATCACCGTGAGTTCGAGGCCACCCTGAGACTCCATAGTGAATTCCGGGTCAGCCTGGGCTACAGTGAGACCTGACCTTGAAAACAAAATTCTAATTATAATTTCTACTTTAAAACATTTAAAAATATTTTTATTTATTTGAGACAGAGAGAAAGAGACACACACACACACACACACACACACACACACACAGAGAGAAAGAGAGAGAGAGAGAGAGAGGATGAGCCAGTGTGTGGACACATCAGGGCCTCCTGTCACTGAAAACAAACTCCAAATGCATGAGCCACTTTGTGAATCTGGCTTTACGTGGGTCCTGGGTATTGAACCCTAGGCTGTCCAGATGTGCAAGCAGGTGCCTTTAACTACTGAGAAATCTTTCCAGCCCTCAATTTTTTTACTTTTGACCTAACTTTCCATTCCATAGTAGATTTAGATTCTAGGACGGGTACAAAGACGGTCCAGAAAGTTCCATGCACCTTACATGAGTATGGTCTATTTGTCACAAATGATAAATTGATATCGGTGCAATGCAATTTTTAATTGTCTACACTTTATTTGAATAGCCTTAGTTACTAGTTAACTTTTTTTTCTTTCTGTTTTGGATTCTATGCAGGGTAAAGCCAATTAGTCATCATATTTCCCTAAGCCCTTCCTGACTATGACACTATAGAATGGCATTTTATTTTAATTTTTGGGGTTTTGTTTAAAAAATATTTTATTTATTTATTTTCAAGAAATAGAGAGACAATGAGGCAGATCGAGAGAGAGAGAGAGAGAGAGAGAGAGAGAGAGAGAGAGAGAGAGAGAGAGAGAATGGGTGCACCAGGACCTCCAGCCACTGCAAACATACTCCAGACTCGTGCGCCCCCTTGTGCATGTGGCTAACGTGGGTCCTGGGGAATTGAACCTGGGTCCTTTGGCTTCGCAGGCAAATGCCTTAACCACTAAGCCATCTCTCCAGCCCCTACCTTTTCTTCTTTTCTTTTTGAGGGAGGTTCTCACTCTAGCCAAGACTGACCTGGAATTTAGGCTGGCCTTGAACTCATGTGATCCTTCTACCTCAGCCTCCCGAGTGCTGGGATCAAAGACGTGTACCATCACACTGGCTATCATCTTTTTATACAGAAGAAAAGCTAAGGCACAGAACCTTTGGTTACCAAGAGATGAGTACAGACTAAGAAACAGGCCGAAGCCTCTTGTCTCAGCTACGGCCCTGTGTTCCTCCTAATATACTGAGTACCCGCTGCAAGGTGAATGAACGCACGCTGCACACTCAGACCCTCAAAGGCATCAAAAGGTAAGTGCTCTTGAGTCCCAATAGGTAAAGATTCTTTCTGGCTTGCAGGAGTTTAGTGAAGCTTGTAAAAGATTTTGCAATGAGATAAAATTTGAGAAAAGGTTTGAGAATTATCAGGAAGAATAATTATATGATACTTTACAGTTATTTTCAAATATAATTTGAGGGCTGGAGGGATGGCTTAGCAATTAAGGCATTTGCCTGCATAGCCAAAGGACCCAGGTTCGATTCCCCAGGACCCACGTTAGCCAGATGCACAAGGGGGCCCACGTGTCTGGAGTTCATTTGCAGTGGCTGGAAGCCCTGGCACACCCATTCTCTCTCTCTCTCTCCTTCTTTCTCTGCTAAATAAATAAATATAAAAAATGTTATATATATATATATATAAAATTTGAATCATATCTTCAAAGAGTTTTTGAGCCATGGTTTAAGAATTTTCAATGTTTAAGGAAGTTATGCTTTAGAAGTCAATTTTATTTCCAAAATGAAAATAATATTTTTAAATGTAATTCATGTGTTTCAAAAAATGTTTTATTTATTTTCAAGGAGGGAGGGAGAGAGAGAGAGAGAGAGAGAGGGAGGGAGGGAGAGAGAGAAAGAAGGAGAGAATGGGCACACCAGGGCTTCCAGCCACTGTAAACGAACTGCAAATGCATGCCCCACTTTGAGCATCTGGCTTTACGTGGGCATTGGAGAATCCAACCCAGGCCATTAGGCTTTGCAGGCAAGTGCCTTAACTGCTGAGCCATCCCTCCGGCCCTCACACTTTTTTTTTTTTTTCTGAAAAGTAGTTTAATCTCATTACCAAACTCTTTCCCAATCATTTGAAGATGATTTTGTTTGATTAGTGCACTGTTGATTGCTTTAAACCATTTGGCACATAGAATGTATTGAATAAATATTTGTTGGATGAATGAATGAATGAACCCTGAGACAGTTCAAGGAGACAGTAAAGATTTCTCTGTAGGATGCGGGCAGGTGGAGGCCACACAGGGTTTCTTTTCTCAAATGCAGATGTTGTTCATGGCTCCTACCATCTTTTTTTTTTCTTTTAAGATTATTTAATTATTAGAGACTGAGAGAGGGAAAGAGAGAGAGAAAGAAAGAGAGAGAGAGAGAGAATGGGCATGCCAGGGCCTCTAGCCACTACAAACGAACTCCAGATGCATGGGCCATCATGTGCAGCTGGCTTACATGGGACCTGGAGAATCAACCCTAGGTCCTTAAGCTTCACAGGCATGCACCTTGACCACTAAGCCATCTCTCCATCCCAACTCCTAGCATCTTTTAAAGACATGTATGTATATAGATTCCCTAGAATCTATAAAACAGAACTGAGTTCAGAGAATCTTTGCCCTTTGAGCTCCCAGATTCCTAACTCCTTGAATTTGTCCTTGGAATGTTTTGGAAATATTCTATTAATATGGACAACTTTTCTAAAACATAAGGGATAGCTCTTAGAATACCAAGTTTATTTCCTAGAGATTCACTCTATCAGAAATTATTTTGAAATGACAATCAGCAGTTATCCTTGTAGCAATTTATCTGATACAAAATTAAATCATTGCTTATTAGTCTTATAAAGCAGTAATTTAAAAAGTTTTTTTTTTTTAATTTGTGTGTACAAATGAACCACAGACACATGTGTCAGCTTTATGTGGGCATTGGAGAATTGAACCTGGGATGACGAGCTTTGCAAGCAAGCAACTTCAACATGTGAATTATCTTCTCAGCCTTAAAGTAATAACTTAAGAGAAATTGCATCCTGCTTCAAGAGAAATGATGTCACTTGCACTGTATGCTTGAGCTTTAGATGTTTTTGGGAAAGGTCAAAGGTTGGTAGGAAAGATTCTGAAAGGCAGAAGATGGAACTAGGGATGGAGATGATTTTCCAAAAATGTTCCTACTCTTAAAGATAGGGAGGATTGGGCTGGAGAGATGGCTAAGCCTTTAAGGTGATTGTCTGCAAAGCCAAAAGACCCAGGTTCGATTCCCCAGGATCCACGCAAGCTAGATGCACAAGGGGGCACATGCATCTGGTGTGGTTGGAAGCCCTGCAGTGCCCATTCTCTCTCTGTCTCTCTACCTGCCTATTTCTCTCTCTCAAATAAAATAAAAAAGTGGGGAGGGCTGGAGTGATGGCTTAGTGGTTAAGGCATTTGCCTGCAAAGCCAAAGGACCCACGTTTGATTCCTCATGACCCATGTTAGCCAGATGCACAAAACACATGTGTCTGGAGTTTGTTTGTAGTGGCTAGAGACCCTGGAGCTCCCATTCTCTCTTTCTCTTTCCCTACCTCTTTCTCTGTCAAATAAATAAATAAAAATAAAAAGATTGGGAGGAGTGTTGGACCCAAGAAATAGGATGGAATTTGCAGCTAGAAGACTTAGGTCCTGAGCTGGGATGTAGCTCACTTAGGAAGTGATTAACTAGCACGTAGAAGGTCCTGGTTCCATTCCCATAAACCAGGTAATGATGGTCCTCATTTTTTTTTTTTTTTTTTTTTGTCTGTTATCCCAGTACTTGGAACATGGCAACAGAACCATCAGTAGTTCAAGGTCATCCTCAGTGACATTAAGAGTTTGAGTCTAGCCTGGTAGACATGAGACCCTGACTCAAACCACAACAACAAAAGAAACAAAAACCAAAAAAGAATGAAAGAAGGAGACAAAGGAAGGAAGAAATAAAAAAAAAAAAAAGAAGAAAAACACTTTTGGAAGATAAGCAGAACTTACAAATTTTGAATATGGTACTTACGTCAGTACTAAGCAGGATCAAAAATATGTCCTCTGCACGAGAAATAGGTCTCCCCCTCACAGCGAGCTGTTGACCAGGGAGACCCATGAGGCCCCCCAAACAATCTAGGCCATTGCTAAGATACTTGATTACCTGCCAGACTTCAAAGGTAAGACCCTATTGCTGGAGACTTGACAGGATGTGGTCACAGGATATTGGGATATAATGCTGAGACACAGATGAAAAGCAGCCAGCCCTCATAGCTCCCCTGGCTAAGCCCTCAGATGGTGGAAGACAAAGGCCACCAAGGGCATGAATAAACAGGGAACCCTGTGCCATACTGACACGCAGCCTCTGTTGGTAACCAGCTGTCCTCTGATTGGATGTGAGGACTATTCAGTGGGAGAGAACTCATATCTGGTGGTGGAAACCAAGTCAGAATCCCATGGTCAGGAAATGCAAACTTCAGAAAGAAGTCCCCACTGCTCTCTGGAGAAGAAGAGTGGGCTCTCAAAGAACTTTGCATCACCCTTTTTAACCCAAGCTGCTCTCACTATTGGTTGGAGAAGCTGCTTTATTTTACAGATGACAGAGAAATGGAGAAGAACCAAAATCCACTGGTAAGACTGATTACTTACCATGAGACGTACCACCTCTACCACACCTGCCAGGGCCCAGGAGGAATTGCAGAGGAGCTGACATGAACACTGCTCTTACTGCTAGCCTGACAACCAGCTCCAGGGCAGTGGTGACAGATACAGTGATCAATCAAAACCTATCAAAGCAGAAGTCTAGAGGCTACGGAGAACTCAACACTAAATCAGACTGCCAACAGGCCTGATGTGGCTCAGGGAACATTGAGGAAGAGGGGACAGAAAGATTGTAAGAGCCACAAAAAGTGGGTAGGAATATCCTAGGGCACTACCTCCCTGCTTCCCCATAGGGATTGACTGCTGCCTTCATGAGCCCACAGTGATACCATAGACCCACTGAGGAGGGCCCCCAGGGTAACTGGAGCAGGGGCAAGGGGATAAAAGATTATGATCTGTAATTACATACATAAAATAAAATAAAATAAAAAGTGGAAAAAGTATGTCCTTTGGAATTGTGAGGGTTTCCTTGCAGCCTCCCCTTCCTCTAATTAATGAGGATATGTTTGAAAAAAGAATTGCAGCCGGGCATGGTGGCACACACCTTTAATCCCAGCACTCGGGAGGCAGAATTAGGAGGATTGCCGAGAATTTGAGGCCACCTTGAGACTACATAGTGAATTCCAGGTCAGCCTGGGCTAGAGTGAGACCCTACCTCAGGGCAGGGGGGTGGGGAAGAATTGTAATTAGAAATAGTCTTGCCAAATTTATTGTAGCATTGCAAGAACCTGGAAAACTGCCCTCTAGTGGAGCCAATTGAAATTTAGGGGAGAGAAAGAGACGGGGGGGGGGGGGGGGGGGGTGTCCAAGAAAGGTCTATCTATTTAGGGTCGAGGGTTGCATGCAAATCCATGGCATTTTATATATTTCATTGGAGCAGTAAGAAGTAATGAGAATGGAAATTACAATGGGAAAGCTGAAGGTCAAATATGACCTATATAATGAGAATTTATTATTTTATTATTGTTATTATTATTATTTTTTGTTTTTTCAAAGTAGGGTCTCATTTTAGCCCAGGCTGACCTGGAATTCACTATGTAGTCTCAGGGTGGCCTTGAACTCAAGGCAATCCTCCTACTTCTGCCCCCCAAGTGCTGGGATTAAAGGCATGCACCATCATGCCTGGCATATTATTTTACTTTTATACACCAGTTTTTAATAATTATTCTTCGTATTGATTTTAATCTTTATTTATTTACTTATTTGCAAGCACAGAGAGATAGCTAGAGAGAAAGAGAGAGGTGGGGGGAGAGAGAATGAGGGAGGAAGGGCACCCCAGGGCCTCCTGCCACTGCAAAGGAACTCCAGATGCATGTGTCACTTTGTGCCTGTGGCTTTAAGGGGGTATTGAGGAATCGAACTCAGGCTCTCAGGCTTTATAAGCAAGCACCTTAACTGCTGAGCCATCTCTTCAGTCCTGCTTCATTATTCTTTTCTTTTGAGTATTAGCTCATGTGAGTCAGGGCTATATATTTTTTAAGATAGTTACCGACATATTTTTTTTTTTGTGTTTATTTATTTATTTGAGAGAGACAGACAGAGAGAGAGAGAAAGAGGCAGAACGAGAGAGAGAATGGGCACACCAGGGCCTCCAGCCGCTGCAAATGAACTCCAGACGCGTTTGCCCCCTTGTGCATCTGGCTAATGTGGGTCCTGGAGAATCGAGCCTTGAGCCGGGTTCCTTAGGCTTCGCAGCCGGTTAAGTAGCCCCAAACATCTTTAAACAAGTCAAAACCCTAAATAAAATTAACAACAGAAAAAGAAGTGTAGGTAGAGTTATAAATATTCAGGAATCAAGTGTGGTCATTTATTATGGAATGACTGTGGTTTCAATGTGTGTGGGTTTGTTCATGATTATGAGAAAAATGAAACCATCTTTAAGCTGAATAAATTCTTTTTTTTTTTTTTGGTATAATTATGCTCTTGCATGGATAGCTTGGGAATAGATGGTTCTCTGAATTCGTTCTGAGTATCAAGGCGGAAACCTTTAGTGACTCCCCGAGAGCTGTGATCAGTAGAGGATTGGGGTGAAGCTTCAATTTGCAACCTCCAAGTACGTGAGCAATTGCCCCGTGCAGTTCAGATGTGGGCCCTACTTGTCTATAAGACAAGTATCTCTTAAAAATGGTTTTGTAGGGGCTGGAGAGATGGCTTAGAGGTTAAGCACTTGCCTGTGAAGCCCAAGGACCCTGATTCGAGGCTCGATTCCCCAGAACCCACGTTAGCCAGATGCACAAGGCGGGGAGGCCCTGGCATGCCCCTTCCCTCGGTCTCCTCTCTCGCTGCTCGAAAATAAATATATAAAAATATTTTGAAAAGCGGTTTTGCAACTTTATTTTCACTTTGCAATATGTTTCAGGCAGCATTCTTAGTGATTAACCATATTCAAAAATCACAACTTCTAATGAATACAGCAAGTATGTTTAAAGCTGCATGTTCAGTGGAATGATGTGAAATGTTCCTGTTGGTAGCATAGTCGTGGATTAATTCCCTCTGGAAGGTAAATGATGTTTTTCTTTCAGATGTGTGGTGCAGCATGATCTTCTGCCTTCCGGGTACCAAATCGTTAGTCATCACTCCACCACCTGAACGTGCGTCTTCCGTTTTCTATCCTGCTGGTCAGGAGTTGGTCATTACAACCCAGCCTTCACCAGTGAATACTTTACTATTCGACACACAAGCCAGTGTGGTGACTCCAGCAGAAGTAATTAGAGGTCTGCCAATAATACCGACTTAGAGGGGGCCCAACACCCCACAAATTTGCTCAGTCTCCTGGCGGGGACTTGGCTAAGCTGGAATGATTCACACAACCGAGGGATGGTGTACGATTCAAGGAGAGCTCTCTGAGAACAAGGTCCCTGGAAGGTGGACCGGGCACTGTGGGAAGAGGAGGAGACGGGAGCTGGACGAACAACAGGTGAGTTTTGGGTCCTTCACGATTCTGTCTGACTGTTGCCTTGATCAGTGGTTCTATGACTCAACTCCCTCATGGGGAAGAATGGGAGAGCTGCAAATGTTCCTTTGGAAATGACAATGCTAGACCACAATAATGCATGGAGAAAAAAAAAAAAAAAACAAACCCACAAGGAATTCTGAGATAAACTCCCTTGACTTAACTGAGCTCCTGGGGGTGGAAAGCCTTTCATTCGCACTGGCCCCAGTGACATGTGCTGTAAGATCCAGTTATGTCCTGGGTCTTGTGATCCCGGCCTTTCTTCTGGAAACAGTTGCCGACAATCTGTCACTCGTTTGTGTTAGAGCTCAGGCTGGTTGGAAATGTGGGCCATCAGCTGCTGTGGCTGTAGGGTCCATTTCTGTTTTCCAGCAGGTGGGTGTGTGCGTCGATTTCTTTTCATCTTCATCCAAGCTTTCTTCTTTCAGGCCCTTTTCCGGTTTGTCAAGCCAAGTATGTCTGTCATGTTGGAACCCGGCCCTGGGACACTCATCAGCTCTCTTTGTGTCCGTATCTTCCCTCCTCTGTGTTCCCAGTCTTCCTTATCTTCTCAGAGCCTCCCCTGCGCCTGCACATGGTCACCTGCATCCTATTCCCTTTTTTACCACAGATGTTCAAACACTGCCAGGTTGACTTACCTTTGCGGCTAATCCAGGCTTGCCTTGTTTTCTTTTCTTTTTTTTAGGTTGCGTTGGCCAGTTCCTTCTCTTTCCCTACCATTGTTTTCTGTATCAAGTTGTTCCAAGCGCTTTGTTAACGCTCCTGTGAATGAAAGCGGAGGCGTCCAGTGAGCAGGCAGCGGGCTGCGTCCTCAGACAAGGGTTCGGTTGGTTTGTTTGTTTGCCTCTTTCTTTGTCTTTCAAGGTAGGCTTTCGCTTTAGCTCAGGCTGAGCTGGAATTCACTCTGTAGTCCCAAGGTGGCCTCGAACTCTTGGTGATCCTCCTGCCTCTGCCTCCCGAGTGCTGGGATCAGACAAGGATTTGGAATCCTCTGTTGGCTACTTAGCTGATAGCTCCAAAAAATGGTAATTCCGACAGTGATAATATAGGAATATGCCAAGACCAGCAATGAATAAGGCTCTGTCATTGCTTTATCTTATTTTCATGGACAAACTTTCCATTACTGCAGTCCACTCTTCTTTTTTTTCCTTTCTGTTGTTTTCCTGTATAGATTTCCCAAAAAATCCTTATATGGTGTGTCCTAAGAGTTCACAGACTGGCGAGTAGGAGGAAGGACTGGTCAGGGAGTGGGTGCTGCCCACTGCCCACATGGGCAGCGGCTGGAGGAGGGGGCTTCTGCTCAGGATCAGCCCTCCCTGCTGGCCCTCACTCAAGCATGGAAGTGGCCACTTCTTTAAGCACAAGCAGTGAAAGGCACGTGGTTCTCTCAGTGCTACATTTGTGGAAGGAAACCCCAACGTCCCAGGTGGACGGGTTGGAAATGTTGCAGGAAGTCCTGTCAGTGGGCTGGGGCGCCTCTGCCACGCCGTGGGGTTTGGCCATCTCTTGTCTCTGGTAACCACACAATTCTCCTCCCTATAGCTTTGCTACTAATTTCTGTTTTTTTTTTTTTTTTTCTTTTTCTTTTTGGAAGGGATATGTAAGAACTTCTAGATTGGAGAATGCATAGTTGATGATCTCACTGGTTTACCTCTGATCCCCTTCTCCCTACCCAGCCTTGCGCTTCAGGTAAAATCAACTCTTCTCTCCCTTTAAAAAATTTATTGGAGCCAGGTGTGGTGGCGCACGCCTTTAATCCCAGCACTTGGGAGGCAGAGGCAGGAGGATCACCACGCTTCGAGGCCACCCTGAGGCTACATAGTGAATTCCAGGTCAGCCTGAGCTAGAGTGAGACCCTACCTCGAAAAACAAAACAAACCAAACAAAACAAAAAAACCACAAAAATATTTATTAGAGAGAGAGAGAGAAAGAGAGAGAGAGAAAGGGCACATCATGGCCTTCATTCACTGTACAAGAACTCTGGGTGCATGCGCCCCCTTGTGTCCATGTGCGGCATTGTGTGCTTGCATCCCTGCGCATCTGGGCTATGTGGGATCTGGAGATTCCACAATGAGTTCTTAAGACCCATGTAAGCCAGCTGCACATGGAGGCTCATGCTTCTGGAGTTTGTTTGCAGTGGCTAGAGGCCCTGGCATGCCCATTCTTTTTCTCTCTTGTAAATAAACAAATAAAATAAATATAAAAAAAAATCTGACAGTAATCAGCCAACAAACAAAAGCCCTCAGCCTCCCTTCAAGTCCCCAAAATTCCCCCAAAGTCTGTAAGCTCCCATTCTTTCTCAACTTCTCTTTCATACATTATTCATTTATGGACTATGTTTCCCCTAAACTTCTCCTTTAATTAAATTAGCAAGGTCTCTTGTAGTTAGTCCTAGGCTGGCCTCCAAACTCGTTAAGTAACTTTGGATCTTTCTAACTCCACTTCCCAAGTGCTGGGATTAAAGGCGTCCACCCAACACTAAGTTTTATGAGCTGCTGGGGAATCAAACTTCATGCATGTTAGGCAGACACTCTACCCACCAAGACACATCCCCAACCCTAAACTTCCCTTTTACATTTCGCTCCTCAATGCCTACCTCTGTCCCTGAGTTTCTGGCCTCTCAAACTCTTCTTGGGACCCACAAACTATGCATCAGCCAGGTCTTTTGTTGTTGTTTTTATTTTTTAAAGATTTTATTTTTATTTATATATTTGAGAGAGAGAGAGAGAGAGAGAGGGAGAGAGAAAATGGGCACAACTCCAAATGCATGTGCCAACTTGTGCAGTGGGATTGCAGGGTTACTGGGGATTCGAACCTGGGTCCTTAGGCTTCACAGGCAAGCACCTTAACCACTACGTCATCTCTCCAGCCCTTTGTTGTTTTGAATTCAGGGTGCATGCTCCCTGGGGACACCAGAGAACATTCTCTCTATGAAAAATTAGCACCATGATTGCCCAAAAGCAGACAACACAAATATATTGACAGGCTATTGATTTTTGCCTTGCTTAAACCCACATTTTTTCCCCCCTGTTTGCCAAGTCCTGCTTCGAGTCAACATAGATTTATATTTGGCACCTGGGGACGAAGATGGCATGCAGAACTAAAACCTCAGGATAACGCTACAAGCTCATCTAGAACAAAGGTTTAATTATCTCCCTATCAACTGAGTCTTTTAGCTGAGCTGAGTTATAATAAACAACAAATTGGTGAGTTTCATTTGCTCGCTTGGCTTTGGCTACCATAAATAGCACCAGGAGCCACACATCAGAGGGAAGGAGAAGCAAGGAATCTGCACAGGACCATCGGGTCGCGTCTGGCTGGGGCGGTCAGGGCAGCATGTGTTAGGCGCATTGCTGAACGAAGCTTTGGCCTTCCTATGCGAGGAAACCAGCATTTGACAGTTTGTTTCAGGGCAGACTGGAACGCGTCTGGGAATGTTATGTACTTTCTAGCGACAAATCTTCCTCATTTATAAACGGAAAGGCTAAGTGATACTGTTTCTAGACATGGAGATGGCCAAGTGCCAGGGGGTGTGTGTGTGTGTGTATAGAGAAATAAGAAAGGGCATTGATGAAGGCTTCCTACCATGGCCTCTTATTGCTACCAACCAGGTCAGCCTTTTCTCCTCCTTTTCTGTCTTCACTTCTGCCCACAGTGGGTCTACGTCCAGGTGTAGCTGATAGTCAGTGGTCAACCCTTTTGCTTCTAGGAACTTTGCTTTTTTTTTTGCTGTTGTTTATTTTGTTTTTCGAGGAAGGGTCTCACTCTAGTGCAGCTGACCTGAAATTCACTATGGAGTCTCAGGCTGTCCTCGAACTCACGGCGATCCTCCTACCTCTGCCTCCCGAGTGCTGGGATTAAAGGCGTGCGCCACCACGCCTGGCGTAACATAGCCTTTAATCTACTTCCACTGTCAGCTTGTTAGCCATGGCTTATTGTGAGAATGTTTAATATATGTAAGACACCAGTTATAGATAACAAGACAGCCATACTGTGGAGTCTTGCTCTTTGGACTCTTAAGGCCCAGTTATCTTTGGCCTGAACTCTATAAGGGTGTCTAAAGTGGCTTCTCTGTTATAACCAGGATGGATTCTAGATGGAAATGCAATTTGGCCATACTCCACCTCTCATGTTTTATTTTAATTTAAAAATTTTTATTTACTTATTTATGAATGAGAGAGAGAGAGAGAAAGAGAATGGGTGAGCCAGGACTTCCAGTCACTGTAAACGAACACCAGATGCATGCACCACCTGTGTATCTGGCTTATGTGGGTACTGGGGAATCAAACCAAGGCCCTTTGGCCTTTCAGGCAAGGACTAAGCCATCTCTCCAGCCCTTAAATTTTTATTTATTTATTTGCAATCAGAGAGAGAGAGAGAAAGATAGAAGAGAGAGAGATAGAAGAGAGAGAGAAGAGAGAGAATTGGCACTCCAGGGCCTCCAGACCCATGTGCCCCTTGTGCATCTGGCTTATGTGGGTCCTGGGGAATTGAATCTGTGTCCTTTGGCTTTGCTGGCAAATGCCTTGACCACTAAGCCATCTCTTTAGCCCCTCACTTCATTTTTTAAATTGTCTCATAGTTTTCCCCAACTTTTAAGATAAAGAACCTCTTTGATATGGTCTTTAAGCCCTCCCCAAAATAGATCTCCTACCTGACTGAAGTGCATAGCTTATTTCTTAATACCAAAAGAGGGGAAGGGGAGCCAGGCGTGGTGGCGCACACCTTTAATCCCAGCACTTGGGAGGCAAATATAGGAGGATCACCGTGAGTTCAAGGCCACCCTGAGACTGACTACATAGTGAATTCAAGGTCAACCTGTGCCAGAGTGAGACTCAGAAAAAGAGAGAGAGAGAGAGAAAGAGAGAGAGAGAGAGAGAGAGAGGGAGAGAGAGAGAGGGAAAGGGCTATCTCTGTTTTCTTTTCCATACAATTATGTCCTTAATAACTATTTAATATAGTGCATGACACAGACCAAGAACTTATTAAGTGATCTTTGAATGGATAAATAAATTGTAAAACAATCTCAACTTTTCCAAAAACGTATCTTCCTTCTGGCCCAGGATTTTTATTATGACAAAATATAAACATGGGCTGAATGAACAGGTTTTTTAAAATGTATTTATTTATTTGAGAAAGGCAGAGAGAGAGAGATTGGGGGTAGGGGGTGGGGATGAGCAAGCCAGGGCCTCCAGCCATTGCAAACCAACTCCAGATGCATGCATCATTTCATGCATCTGGCCCTACTTGGGTACTGGGGAATTGAACCTGGGTCCTTGGGCTTTGCTGCCAAGCACCTTAACTGAGGAGCCATCTCTCCAGCCGCTGAAAGAACAGTTTTATGGAAGGTGCTTGCTCGCTGATATTTTGTCTGTCGTTGTGGGGTAATTGCGTTCTCCTGGTGGTAGGTGGTCACCGTCTGGGAGTTCCTAACATCCACGTGGACCTCTTCTTTCCACTTCCCAGACAGTCTCCCCATCGCTTCCTCTGCAGCCTCTGGCTGGGCCGTGGTCTGGGGCTCATCCCTCCCCTGCACTGGCGTCTACCTGCTTCCCTGGTTCTTCCTCTCCTGCAGCTGGTCTTCTGCACAGCTTCTCAGGAAGAGTTCCTAAAACCTGTGTCTCTCTTGCTTGAGTTCTTTAGGGTACCTATCATCGAAAGTTCTTCATCATTTGAGACTATTATTATTATTTATTTGAGAGAGAGTGGGGGGGAGCAGAGAAAGAGAGGGAGCTAGTGAGACAGAATGGGACCACCAGAGCCTCCAGTCACTGCAAGCAAACTCCAGAGGCATGTGCCACCTTGTGTATCTGGCTTTATGTGGGTACTGAGGATGTGAACTCAAGTCCTTTGGATTTGCCATCAAGTACCTTAACTGCTAAGCCATCTTTCCAGCTCTTTTTTAAACCAAGCCAAGATATATATATGTCTGTCTGTCTGTCTGTCTGTCCGTCTATCTATCTATCTATCTATCTATCTATCTATCTATCTATCTATCTATGTATTCATATATATATATATATTTTTTTTTTGAGGTAGCCCTTCCCCCCACTCTCTCACCCTAACTCAGGCTGACCTGGAATTCACTATGTAGTCTCAGGGTAGCCTTGAACTCACAGTGATCCATCTACCTCTGCCTCCCAAGTACTGGGATTAAAGGTGTGCACCACCATGCCTGGCTTCAAGAGAGATCATTTTTAATATATACTGTGTGTCAGGACATCTATTAGAAGTATTTGGAAATATGATATCAAGATAGTTCTTTCTTATCTTTTATTGGATTTTTTTGGGGTGCTGGGGTTCAAACATAAAATCCCATGCATGCTAGGCAAGTGCTCTACACTGAGTCCCATTTCTATCTCTTCTAGTTCTCCGTTAAGAGTGCTGTCTACTGATGGAGTCACCTCTTGGGTAAGATATCCACAGCTACTATGTCCGGTTCCCATAATTTGTTATACTTCTTTATAATTATGTTTTTTTTTTTTTTTTTTTTTTGCTGTGATGGGGCTCTCTTGTTTATTTCTTATCTCTATTGCATCCACTTAAAAGATTAACTAATTTTTGGGCTGGAGAGATGGCTTAGCAGTTAAGGCACTTGCCTGCAAAGCCTGAGGACCCAGGTTCGACTCCCCAGTACCCATGTAAGCCAGATGCACAAGGTAGGGTATGCATCTGGAATTCGTTTACAGTGGCTGGAGGCCATAGCATGCCTGTTCTCTCTTTTTTTTTTTCTCTCTCTCTCTTCTGCCTCTGTCTCTCTCAAATTAAATGAAAAAAAAATAACATGTTAAAAAATAAAATAAAATAAATTAACTATTTTTTATGACTTAATTGAAGAGCTATCATTTTTCTTGGGATACCTTGTCTCACCAATCTTTCTTCTCCAAGAAAGATTTGATAGTCTTTTATTGTCCATTCTTGTCACCACCTCTTCTCACACTGTTTATAATTCATTGTGTTTTTCCACAGTAATCTATAGATTCCATGTGACGTGCTGTTTCGTCTTGGCCATCATCATCCTCTTTTTGGAGACTAGGAAGTTACCCATGAAATGGTAAGCAGGCACTAGATAAATATTTATGCACTGGGAAAATGTTTCCAGGACTATATGGTTCGTTTATATCATGGACCTTTTTTTGTATCAGAGTTTTAAGATATCAACTTTTATTATAACTTTGTGGGTTTATTTTAAAAATTTGAAGATAGTGAAAATGGGACTTCATTTTTTTTTTCTCCCATAGCCTTTGTTGTAAATGGAATCTAATTCAAGTTTGACCCCCCTTTAATGCTATCTCAGCTGTGACAGAAAGTTAACTTATATCATGCTGAACGATACACATACAATGGTGATAAGTCTCAGGAGTGGACTGGTCACTTGACCCTTTCCTGCTTTGATTTATGATGGAATTTGGCACAGGAGAGCATGGTAAGTGCTGACGTTATCCCCTCCTGGAATTCAGCAGATTTCCTTCCTATTGATGGGGATGCTCATTTTAGCAATGCGTTTTCCAGCCAGGTCTCTGGGGCATCTCTCTCTCCCTGGTTAGCTCCTTTTATTTCTACCTCTTGATTATCCTTAAAATAGGAGTTCACATTAACTGAATCCTGTGACAACAAATTCTGTTTGGAGCTCTCTGGGGCATGCCGATTCCAGTGTGTGTGTGTAGGGGGGGGCGGTGTCGCTATCTGAGATGGGGACCAGAACAGAATGGTCTTATCATTGATCAAATATTTATTAAACACTTGATCTTTGCCCAAGTCTCTGCTAAGCTACAATTCTTCTTGTCCTTATTCACCACCGCGTTGCCCAAGCTGAGTGAACAGCTCATGAACATATCTCTGAATAAATAAATAAAGCCCCTCGAAGCTATGGAGCCTGATAAGGGAGTGAGACCATGCGTTGTAAAGAAGGGTAGGGTCGGAACCATCAGTGACGTTTCCACGATGTCCCAGGGCCCGAAGCTCACACTCTGCATGCATTTGTAAATTCTCCGTGAATACTTGGAGATACGTATTAGTTTATTTTCCCGCGATAACCTCATTTTCCCAATTGTAGAGCCAAGGAACGGAACAGGGATGGTATAAACAGTTTCACTGTGTTCCTAGCTCTGTACTTTCCCTGTCTCTGCTGGCAGATCTTAGCTCTTCCGAGCATGGCATCTCCTGTTACTGCAGAGGATGTCTGCGTGGTGGGTGGGGTGTCCCTTTCAGAAGATGGCCTGGGCATCTACCATCTCCAGGCTTTCTCACGTGGCTGGTTCCTGGGGTTGGGCTGTGCCAGACTCTGCCACCGTTACGCTGCAGCACGGTTAGCCAGCAGATGCCACAGTTTAAGGGCACTTGTGCCAAACAGCTAGGTGTCTCGATGACCTTTCCACAGCAGAGGACAGGGTATCTGGACAGAAAGGCTGACATTGTGGATGTATTCCTTTTAGTGATGTGGTGGCCAGAGGCAAGGCAGTTGCTCCTGCGCTGTGTGGTGGTCACGTAGATGGGGCTGGGGGCAGAGGGGGCTCTGCTGGGCTCAGTGTAGCCAGGAGCGATGTTTGGCGACAGGCCCCGTTTCCCAAAACCCCAGGACAAAGATAGGTCGGTGGGAATAAGTGATATGCCCTTTGGCGGTGACCCCACTGAGAAAAGCGATGACAGGAACAATGACAAAAATTAACCTGTTACACACTGATAGCTTTTCCTCTTTCTCTACCTTTTTTTTTTTTGGTGGTGGGGGGGGTTTGAGGTAGGGTCTCACTGTAGCCCAGGCTGACCTGGAATTCACTATGTAGTCTCAGGCTGGCCTCAAACTCACAGCGATCCTCCTACTTCTGTCTCCCATATGCTGGGATTAAAAGCATGTGCCACCATGCCCAGCTACTTTAAAAAATTTTTTTATTAGAGAGAGAAAGGGAGAGAATGTGCGCACCAGGGCCTTCAACCACTGCAAACAAACTCTAGACGCATGCACCACCTTGTGCAGCTGGCTTACGTGGGTCTTGGGGAATTGAACCTGGGTCCTCACACTTCGCACGCAAGAGCCTTCACCTGCTAAGCCATCTCTCCAGCCCTGAAATTGTTTTTAATATATATATTTTTTATTTATTTGAGAGAGAGGCAGTTCGAGAGAAAGAGAGAGTGAGTGTGCCCTCCAGCCATTGCAAACGAACTCCAGATGCATGCACCACCTTGTGCATCTGGCTTATGTGGGTCCCAGGGTATCAAACATGGGTCCTCAGGCTTTGGAGGCAAGTGCCTTAAGTGCTAAGCCATCTCTCCGGCCTATCGCTGAATTTTTCTATTTTCAAGTGTACTCGGATTTGGGGCTTACATCTCTGTAGGATGCTGAACTGAGAGTCACGAACAAGGCCCAGTGTTACGTGCGTCACCTTCTTCTCGGGAGGCGCCGAGGTTAAGGCATGATACCAGTGACGCGGTGACAGATTGAGGTTGTGCCAACATGTGTTTCCAGATTGCAGACAGAGCGGAATGGATACCGGCTCTACTGGTTGGTGAGGATGTCAGAGCGCTCAAAGGAACACAGTCAGGGATCAGATTTAAAAAATGGACAGGATCTTCTCCGGAGACATAAAGAAGGAAGTTTGAAGCCGGGCGTGGTGGCGCAGGCCTTTAATCCCAGCACTTGGGAGGCAGAGGTAGGAGGATTGCCATGAGTTCGAGGCCACCCTGTGACTACATAGTGAATTCCAGGTCAGCCTGAGCCAGTGAGACCCTACCTTGAAAAACCAAAAAAAAAAAAAAAAAAAAGAAGGAAGTTTGTGACAAGCAGCAACTTGCAGTTAGAATGCATCAGGAATGGAGGGCCGCGTCAGCGTTTGCGTTAGGGAAGGTTTTGCATTTTGTAGAGTGATGAAAACTAGTTTTTTTTTTTTTTAAATGTTTTATTTTATTTTTATGTATATTTATTTGCAAGGACAGAGAGAGGCGACAGACAGAGAGAGAATGGGTGTGCCAGGGCCTCCAGCTACTGCGAATGAACTCCAGATGCGTGCGCCCCCTTGTGCATCTGGCTTACATGGGTCCTGGGGAATTGAACCTGGGTCCTTTGGCTTTGCAGACAAACGCCTTAACCTGTAAACCATCCCTTCAGCCCGAAAACTAGGTTTTTAGAAAGAGACATCTGAAAGAAGTGACTTTAATGAAGGGGTCCCAGGGATGTTTATTTGAAGTCCTTGTATGAGGTAGGTGGGGTTTGGATGTGGTACAGAAGCACTGTTAAAACATTACATTCTAATACACTGTTAAGACATGCTTATTTGTGAGCAGTCGGAGTGCAGGTTAGATGTGAGGCTAAATTCAAATCGGATTCTAGCTTTTCTGATCCAGGGGTTTGCAAGCTGGGATGGGGACATGGCTTAGTTGTTAAACCACTTGTCCTGTGAAGCCTAAGGACCCAGGTTCGATTCCCCAGGACCCCCGTAAGCCAGACGCACTAGGTAGTGCCTGCATCTGGAGGTCGATCGCTGTGGCTGGAGGCCCTGGTGCACCCGTTCTCTCTCTCTCTCTCCCTCTGCATCTTTCTTTCCATTTTAAATGAATAAATACAATATTTAAAAAAGAGGTTTGGAAGCATTATGGCTTAATTCTTTCATTTGCCCATCTATACTTTTATTTGTTTGAGAAATCTTTATGGAATGCCTCTAGTGTACTTTTTACCAGAATACAAAGAGCCAAATAATGGAACCACCCTGCTGATCTCCTGGAGCTTATATTGAATTGGGGGGGGCGGGGGGGGGAACATCATAAAAACACAAATTAGTGAACCATTCAAACCCATGGGAGAAAAAAGGTAGGCTAAGTTTAGGACATGGTGGGAGATCCCCTCCAGAGGACCCAAACTGTATGTCCTCTTGAGAGACCCACCGAGGTTTACACTGAAGCACATAGCACACTCACTGGTGATAAGGTCTTTGAAGAAAATAAAGGGGGGAAAATGAGTGGGGTACAGATGAGGGCATATCAAAGCTGAGACTAACATATGGCATAACTATAAATGATTAGAAGGCAGTTTGATAGGTATAGCATACCAACTTTGCCAACAACAGTTAAAGCTTCCTTACTACTTAGGGCCTATGACCTACCCAGTCACAGGTTTTTGACTAGGTTTTCAGTACCAGGCATGGATGCCTTCCCATGGAGTAGACCTCAGATCCAATCAGAGAGCCGTTGGCTACTATACTAGCCAGCTCCCTATGGTACCAGTGGGCACGTCTTCTCTGGCTTGTTGGTTGGTGGTGACTTTTTCCTCTTAGCAGCTTCCATAACTCCTCCAGCGCTGGGAAAGCCAGCCAGCAGAGAGTGGGAGCCCTGCTCAGTCCCAGCTGGATTTCTCTGTTTCTTGCGACTGAAGCACGTGGTTTCTTCAGCGATTAAGTGCTTCCCCACCTAGTTCTGGGGGGCCACCAAGGGCACTTGTATTGATCAGAGGGCCTCAGAGACCCCCGCTGACCAACGGTTAACTTAGAGGTGTCCCATTCCCCACCACTGGGATTTCCCTTTAATAACTCATGAATGCCACAAATTCTGAAATCATATTAGGATTGTAAATGCCGATTTGGGAAGCATTTGTATAGCTGTGGTAACAGAGTTTTACTTATTTTTTTTTTTTCTTTTTTAAATCTGGGGACATCCCTTAAAGAAGCAGGCGTTAATGTAAATCTGAGGTCTTAACTCTGGGTTCTGCATATTTTCCAGAGAATTGTTTAGGGGAAGGAAGACACTCCAGAGAGGGAGGAACAATGTTCATGATGTCACTAGAGTTAGTGACAAAGGTAGTAGCAAGAGACCCAGGGAAGGAGAACTTAGTTCTTACGGATATTTCCATTGTTATTTATTTATTTATTTTTCCTGGTGATTAACAAAGAGCATAAGTCATCAACAGTGTCTTTCTGTTCCCACGGTCTTAATCTTTCTCTGGAAACATCTTAGAGTGGTTTCTGCAAATATTTGGAAAATTGCTAGCAATCTATGGTAATGAGCCAGTATGGAGGTTTTATAATCTAGCATGAATACCAATGTAGGCATGCTATGTAGGGTCTCTGCAGAGGGGGAAAATCAATAAATAAACATAACATACAACACAAAAGAATAAAGAGGTGACTAATACTGCATGGCTCACCCATTAGGCAATGTGTTCTCATTATTTTATAAGGTGATATTGCTAATCCCTTCCTGGCTGCCCTTGTACCTGTTATTTGTTTCCTCTGCATTCAATTCTTTCCCTTTTTAATTAAAAAAAATATATATTTAACATAGACACATGGAGAAAGAATGTGGTAGGGACTCTGAGGGAATGAGTTGAGTCCCAACCTGGGAATTGAGGAGACACCCTGTGCTGACAATCTTGTGTGAACTTGTAGGCTGGTGTGCTAAAAACAGTCACCCACCACCAGCAGCGACTACGTAATTCTTGAAATGATGGTGATCTTTATGTCCCATCCCACAACGCTTAGATGTTAATAGTTGGTTGTAAAATCGATGTGTATTCTATTGCATGGAAACTTAATAAGAAAAAAAAATAACGAGTAATACTGAATATTGTTTCTAGCATTTAAGATGCCGATTTAGAAAATTCATTTACTGCACCTCTGTCCTGTTCATTAATATTCATTCCTTTGCAGGGGAATTAAAATACTCACACATGATGACCATGGTTGTCACAGAAGCCCCTTGAATTGTAAAGACATCAGCTGAAACTTAAAAGGCTGCAAGTATTTGTGCTTTGTGCCTCATAGACCACGGTTCGGTCAAAGATGGAAACAGATCATCATCTTTAGAGTCTCATGAACAACGTAGGAATCTCCCCCCATCTGGGAACTGGAAAGGGGGCTGTGGTGGTTTTATTCAGGTGTCCCCCATAAACTTAGGTGTTCTGAATGTTAGGTTCCCAGCTGATGGAGATTTGGGAATTAATGCCTCCTGGAGGAAGTGTATTGTTGGGGGCTGGCTTATGGGTATTAAAGCCAGTTTCCCCTTGCCAGTGTTTGGCACACCCTCCTGTTGCTGTGTCCCACCTTATGTTGGCCAGGGGGTGATGTCCACCCTCTGCTCATGTCATTGTTTTCCCCTGCCATCGTGGAGCTTCCCCTTGAGCCTGTAAGCCAAAATAAATCTCTTTTTCCCAGAAGCTGCTCTTGGTTGGGTGATTCCTACCAGCAATGCGAACCGGACTGCAACAAGGGCATAGTGTTACCTTAAACCTTCCAAGTCCGGGTTTGCTATTGGGGGCCAATGCTGTCATCCCCAATTTCTCCTTTGCTCTCTAATTTTCTTTTTAAACCCTCAGGCCAAATTCTGAAATTTCTAATCTATCAAACGTGTTATTTATTTGCAAGAAGGGAGAGACAGAGAGAGAAAGTGAATAAGTCTGGGTGCTTCAGGGTGTTTGGCTGCTGCACATGAAGTCCAGATGCATGCACCAACTTTGTGTGTCTGGCTTATGTGGGTCCTGGGGAATCAAACCCCATCCAACAGGGTTTACAATCAAGTGCTTTTAACCACCAAGCTATTTCCCAGTCTTTTCCCCCTCACCCCCGCCTGCTTGCTCTTTTCTCTCAAAGTTCAGGACTAAAAAAATGTTGAACTTAAACATTCAAAATTTTGATTATTTTTGTTTTAGTGATGTCATATGAACGTTCTTGAACTAACAGTGGACACACGTTTGAGGACCTAGGATGACAATGGTTTTATTTGTCTGTTTATTGTCAAGACTAGAAGACTAAAACATTTCAGTTATGAAAGTTTAGTTTTGTGTTTCTTTGTTGTAAGAAAGGGTTGATAACTTTCATCAAGTATTTAAAATATATTTCAAAACTGACATGCATCACCCAATAAGTTAAATGTTGTTTTGGTTATGGAGTTCTGAGCCCTTGTACTTGATAATAGAACAAAGCAAGTCATGGATACAGTAGTTAAATGGATTTTCAAAATCCCCCTTGCCCAGACTCATCTGGGATGTATTAAGTCCCTTCCCCCTTTACCTTCCCATAAAACCTAAAGGGGAAATAAATACTTTTACAGAAGAGAACCATTCACATTGGGAGTTAGGGAAGTTGTGGACACACTCAGAGAGGAACTTACATGATACTCTAGTACGCAGTTCAGTCTAGCCAAATAGGAGAAATTAGGACCAAGATTCAAGGAAGTTATGTGTAGTATACGATATTTGTGTTGGGCTATGCTTTCAAAGATTCAGAGAAAAAATCCTTCACATATATTTCAACATATCACATATCTTCACATATCTTAAAACGCTGGACATAAAATGAAATGTATAAAAGCCAACATTATGTCAGGAGGAACAAAATGGAGAAGAAGCAGATGTACATTTTCTTATATGCTTTACCAAATTCTTAAAAAAAAAAATCAGCTAGAATGTGGCTTGCAGCCATAGGTGTAAAATAGATTATAAATTAATTTGGAAGCAGGTGTTTCCATGGTTGTGGGAAAAACTATGCCAATGGAACATTTCCATCGCATTAAAAGAGCAGACTCGGGTGAGGCTTACAACAGGCAAACGAGAGAAATAAGATCATAATCCTGGAACATGTTCCTCGCTTTCTGTAGCAAGGCCTGGAGCCATAGACGCTGCAGCTGGGAGAGGTTTGTGGACGTTTTGATCTTGGTGGGCGAATCCAGCACCCAAAGCTTTACTGTGGACACACAGCTTCCAACGAATCCCATATCCATGAGCTGTTTTCTCTTCCCAACTGTGAACTTTCTGTTCTTTCTTTTCTTTGTAAAAAGAAATACAGACAAAAATTGCTGTATTTGTTAAAATCTGTCATGTCTTGGAGCAAGTAAAATTGCAAAATAGAAAGCCTCAATATAGCTGTGTGTGTGTGGTTTTGATATTCTTTTTATTATTTATGAGAGAGAGAGAGAGGGAGAGACAGAGGCAGGCAGATACAATGGGTGCGTCAGGGCCTCCAGCAACTGCAAACGAACTCCAGATGCATGGGCCACTTTGAGTATCTGGCTTTACATTGGTACTGGGGAATCAAACCTGGGTCCTTTGGCTTTGCAGAAAAGTGTCTTAACCTCTAAGCCATTCCTGCAGCCCAGTCTTTTTTAAAAAAGTTATTTTTACTTATTTATTTGAAAGTGACAGAGAGAGAAAGAGGCAGACAGAGACAGAGAGAGAATGGGCACACCAGGGCCTCCAGCCACTGCAAAGGAACCCCAGATGCATGTGCCCCCTTGTGCATCTGGTTAACGTGGGTCCTGGGGAATTGAGCCTCGAACCGGAGTCCTTAGGCTTCACAGGCAAGTGCTTAACCACTAAGCCATCGCTCCAGCCCACCTCCAGTCCAGTCTTTATCCTTACTGTCACAGAATGTCATTATGTCAGTGAGTTCCATTGAAGAATAAAGTCTGTACATTCATGGGTGATCTTTTCCTCTGATAAGAACTGTTTTTCTACTTGATCAGACTCCATCTATTCATTTTCTAACACCCAATTTTAGCAATGCTCACTCACATTATTTTCATTTTAAGGCAAGAGAAAAGACCTGACATATGACCCAGTCGTCATTATATGCCCTGGCAGAATGATAAGCGTGGTATCTTTTCCTTTCTCCTCTCTACAGACCTTAAACATGCTGTGGGATGCAGATATCCAGTTTAACACTTGATTAGCCAGAAGAAGGCCTAGAAGAGATCATATGTACGATTTGAAAGAGACAGCCACCCTTCTGACAGCCACTTGTTTGAAAATTAATGAGGTTGCCTATCATAATTTAATCACATAATTAAAAGACAAAAAAAAAAAAAAAGAGGGCTGGGGAGATTGCTGAGTGAGTAAGGTGTTTGCCTACAAAACCTAAGGACCCAGGGATTCACTCCCCCAGTACCCACATAAAGCCAGATGCACAAGGCGGTGCATGTGTCTGGAGTTCATTCGCAGTGGCTGGAGGCTCTGATGCACCCATTCTCTCTCTTTCGTCTGCCTCTTTCTCTCTCAAATAAATAAATAAATAGAAACAGTTAACACAAAGTACATACTTGCCTATGTACAAAATACTAAATGTTAAAATAATTACAGTTGATTTTGTCATATTTTGCTGATAACTTTAGTGTTTGCTCATAGTTTCACTGACTTAAAACTGCTAGGCAAGGGCTGGAGAGATGGCTTAGCGGTTAAGGTTGGAGTCTCCAGGACCCACGTAAGCTGAAAGTAAACCCTTTAAAAAAAAATTGCTAGGTGAAACAAAATGACGAAGTGAGTGAATCCTGTTGCAGTCAGTTTCGCATTGCTGGTAGAAATCACCCAACCAGGAGCAGCTTGTGGGGAAAAATTCTGGCTTATAGGCTCGAGGAGAAGCTCACGCTGGCAGGGAAAATGACATGTGCAGAGGGTGGACATCATTCCCCTGGTCAACATCAGGTGGACAACAGGAAGAGAGTGTGCTAAACACTGGCAAAGGGGACACTGGCTATAACACCCATAAGCCCACGCCCAACAATACACTGCCTCCAGGAGGCTTTAATCCCCAAATCTCCATCAGCTGGGGAGCTAGCATTCAGAACACCTGAGTTTATGGGGGACACCTGAATCAAACCATCACCCATGTATCCATAGTTATTTCCCACCACCATCCTCAAATGAAGTAACCATCGAGTGAGTTCTCTTGTTGGTTAGGTGTGGTGGAAGCTGACGGCATTGGCATTGTTCCGTCCACAGGCGAAGGAAAGGTGCATATCCGCAACACTCTGTCATCAATTCAATAAATCCAAGCCCAGTCACCAGCGGACTTTCCTCCTCTGATTCCGGCTGAAAGTACTTGTAACAGGAATCTTCTGCTATGTTCTTCCCTTTGGAACGTCTGAGATTTCCCTCACCGTTTTGCCAAATGCTTTTGTTTCCTCTTCAAAGGGCTCCTTTTCTCTGCCTCCAAATAATTTTCATTTTATTATATTCCCTTCCTCGATGTGTTCTCCTTTGACTTTATATATATATATATATATCTGTTAATTCTTTTATATATAATATCTGTTAATTCTTTTATATATAATATCTGTTAATTCTTTTACATACATACATACATACATATATACATATATATATGTGTGTATATATATATATACACATACATATATATATATTATATATATATGGTAATTAACAAATAACCTTGTTTTGGTGTGGGGTTCTGCCTAGAACCTCAACTTAAGAGATGACGGGAGAGTTAGGGCCATGGACTGGAACTCAGTAAATCTGGGGAAAAGCTATATCTTGAAACTGTCACCAACATGAAGGCCATAAACACAGCCATTGTCTCTCAGGGGCTTTCTCCAGCCACCTCCAGCGTTGATGTCATTATTATTATCCAGGCAGAACCTGAACTTACTCGGTAGCCCTGGAGGGCCTCAAACTCATGGCAATTCTCCTACCTCAGCTCAAAAAAAAAAAAAAAAATCCCAGCTGGGATTATAGGCATGAGCCATCATGTCTAGCTTCATCATTATCATTTATTTTTTGTGATATGAACACAAAATAAAATCTCTCCTTCCAGTCAGTTTTAATCAGACTGACAGTAAATAATTTTCAACTAGGAGAGTTCTAGAATCTATTTAACATTACATAAGTGAAATTCTACGCCCTTGAACTATCCGCATGCACTCTCTGCCCCTGTCAACCCTTGGCAACCTGCATTCCGCTCTCTTAACCAGATGGAGAAATTTGTACTCGACAGAATTCATTTATAGACCGCTGTCCTTCTTGGGAAAGTGCTGGGAGTATCGAATGGGATTCTAAAGACATGAATGGATTTTTTTTTTTTTTTTTGAGTCAGACCAGCACAGAAGTTGCTCAGTTCTTGGAGGGATAGGAGAAACTCTTACCAGGTGGGCTCACCCAGAAAAAAGGGCGACGCGTTGAACCCTACATGGCCCTCACTGTCACGTGTGCCTTCACGTCCTTCGTTTATCTTCGCCTCCGGCCCAAGTGTCTTCGTTCCGTTCACGTTCTCTCCATCCTTCAAGGTCTAGCTAAAGGCTCTGCCCTCTGGGACAC
The DNA here is from genome assembly GCF_020740685.1 of Jaculus jaculus. Taxonomy (NCBI): domain Eukaryota; kingdom Metazoa; phylum Chordata; class Mammalia; order Rodentia; family Dipodidae; genus Jaculus; species Jaculus jaculus. The sequence goes on from NC_059121.1 coordinate 24,082,673, forward strand.
TTTTCTGATCCTTCTAATCCTGGTTCATTTCCTTTCCAGCATTCCTCTTGTTGGCCCAACTCTCTTGGATCTTCTTGGAGAATAAGACATGCTATACTTGTGAAGAACCTGTGGTGGCTTGTCTTGCTTAATGCTCAATGCACAGCAAACATTTCATTTAAACGCATTAAGTGGAACTGGAGAGATAGCTCAGCAGTTTAGGCACTCGCCTGCAAAGTGGATCCAGGTTTGATTCCCCAGCACCCACGTAGAGCCAGATGCACAAGGTGATGCATGTATCTGGAGTTCATTTGCAGTGGCTATATTGCTCTGGCATGCCCATTCTCCCCCTCTCTCTTTCTCTTTCTTTCTCAACTAACTAACTAACTAAATATATATATTTAAAAAATGTATCAAATGCCAGAAACCCGAAGTGTGGTACAGAGACTAAAATTGTAAGCATTTTTGGAGGGCAGGGCCTAGGCCTTGCAGGTGACCTCTGAAAGGCTTCACAGAGTAAGTGAGGAGGAGACAGTGAGGCATTAGAAGTCCTCATGGGATACATGCTTGCTCTGACAGCCTGTGATGGATGGGGAACAGCAATGAACTGGTTTGTAGGCCTGCTCCCAGTGACTGGGCATGCCAGAACAATGAGTGCAGTCGTCACCTGCTGACAGTTCATCGGATTTTCTTTTGTGCAAATGTTTCTGTAAGGCTTCTTGAAGGACTGACTTTGAATTCATCCAGGATTGAATAATGACTTACGATTAGTAGAAAAGACCCCAGAGCAAAGAATAAATAGAAAATCAGCAGTCATTGGTTCATAGTAAGGCTGGAAAAATGGAATTAAGCCAGGATCTCTTTACTCACTCAAAGAGAGCTCATACCTTCCTTAAAGTCTTGTGTTATTAATAATAATAATAAAAAAAAACGCTGTCAGCTACTTGGATGCAGAGGGCATTCCAAGACCAACAGAAATGGCTTCTTGGAGCCAAGTCTTCAGGGTTTGCATAATTGCTAAACACTGTACTTCTCAACTTTCATAAGACAAACCCATCTTCAAAAATTTATTTATGAGATGAATAATTGAGCCTGAAAATTTGATTTTGACATTTCCTTTCCCTATTGTGGACCTCTGTAGAGTTGTCCTAATCACGTTTGCGTAGCGTCCAAGAATGACATTCTTCTGACTTTTACAAAGCAGAAACCACAGTGTTTTTTTTTTTTTTTTTAAGTGTAAGTGAGCGCCTCTATTTGGGAACCACTTCCTTTGGGGCAGGCAACCGCACCTCTTGGACCTGCAGAAATGGAAGGGCCCTCTTCTGCAAGTCTCCCCTGAGCCTCATCAAAAGCCTTGGTGCTCTCTCAACAAAGGGCCCCTCTCTTTCATCGCTACAACAGTTATCTGCCCACAGAGCCACACCGAGAAAGGCTGGGTGAGGCAGGAACGACCTGGCTCACTGGTACGTCTCCCATGACCCGTCTGGATGGCCTTGAAGGATGGAATTGAGCAGTCGAATGATGATCCAAACTCCAAGCAGGGAACTAATGGGCGTAAGAACCATAAACACAATTTGGGCCTGCATCAAATAGAGGGCTTTCTAGGGGATCAGGGAGGAGAAAAAAAAAAACACAAAAACAACCGCCCCGTTTTTCACAGGTGCTGTTCCAGAAGTGATCGGGGTGGCTGTGGAGAATTTCACCGCGTGCGGCAGGTCCTGCCTCGATGTCACAGCTGTTGCGGTTCAAGCACGGTCCTGCCCCATGAGCTGGTCTCACGTTGTTCCCGGGCCCATAATCACATGCACGAAGGACAAACCATAAGGGCTTAAGGGCTAGCTTTGCTCCTGTGGTTAGGTTTTGTTCCATTCAAGAGGCCTTCGGAGAGGCAAATATACAAACTGCAAACTCCTTCCATGATGGTGGTGAGCCCTTGATTTAGTTGTTACCAAGTAAAGACTATGCATGAGCTCAATAAAAAGGAGGAGAAGGAGAATTATAGAAACCATAGGCAGTCGCAATAAAATAACCATTCTCTCAACACCAACATGGACAGTGGTACCAATGATAGGATACAGGTATCTGCCAATAGTTTCTTTTCTCAGGAAAGGTGGTTTGGTCCTGAATGCCAGTAAGGCAGTAAGGTTTTTGAATACAAAATACTATCTATCTGGCCCATTCATTGGTTTGCCATGTGTCTTGGGGCCATGAAACAAGGTGCCTAATCCTGGTGAGATTATCTTCACAAAATATCAACAAGGGCTGGAGAGATGGCTCAGCAGTTGTGGTTCTTGCCTATAAAGCCTAATGATCTGCCTTCAACCCCCCACTTCCTACATAAAGCCAGGTGCACAAGGTGGCACATGCACCTGGAGTTTGTTTGCAGCAGCTGGAAGCCTTGGTGAACCCATATTCTCTTTCTTGCTCTCTCTCCCTTCCTCTCTCTCTTGCCTTGTAAATAAATAAATAAAAATTAAAAAAAAATTATCAACAGGTGATGATAGGGAGATGGCTCAGCAGTTAAAGGTACTTGCTTTAAATTTTTTTTTTGTTGTTGTTCATTTTTTATTTATTTATTTGAGAGCGACAGACATAGGGAGAAAGACAGATAGAGGGAGAGAGAGAGAGAATGGGCGCGCCAGGGCTTCCAGCCTCTGCAAATGAACTCCAGACACGTGTGCCCCCTTGTACATCTGGCTAACATGGGACCTGGGGAACCGAGCCTCGAACCGGGGTCCTTAGGCTTCACAGGCAAGCGCTTAATCGCTAAGCCATCTCTCCAGCCCAAGGTACTTGCTTTTAAACACTGCTAGCTGCCCTGGAGGGATGGCTTAGCGGTTAAGGCACTTGTCTGCGAAACCTAAGGACCCATGATCAATCTCTCTCCAGATCCCATGTTAGCCAGACACACAAAGGTGAGGCAAGCGCAAGGCTGCACATGCCCGCTAGGTGGCGCAAGCGTCTGGAGTTTGATTGCAGTGGCTGAGGTCATGGTGCACCAATTCTCTCTCTAAAAACAAAACAAAACAAAACAAAAAACCTGCTAGCCCCCACATGAAAACCTGGATGCAAAGTGGCACATACGTCTGTGGTTCCTAATGTGCCCGTGACCATGAGAATGGAGCCAGGAAAATCTGAAGCTCACAGGTCAGCTAAGCTAGCCTGACCTATGTTTGAAGTCAGGCAGTTCCTTTGTGATAGCAGCAAGAGACCCTGTTTTAAAGAAGGTGGGACACAGACACCTCAAAGTGGTCCTCTAACCTCACACTTGTGAGGTTATTTAAAAAATACCACACCAGTCTGGCATGGTGGGAATATGCCTTTAACCCCTGCACTGGCAGAGATAGGAGGATTGTTGTGAGTTCAAGGCTGGCCTGGGACTATATGACTACAAACAGAATTCCAGGTCAGCCTGAGCTAGAGTGAGACCCTACCTCAAAAAAAAAAAAAAAAAAAAAATCAAAACCCACCAACAATAATGAACCCAACAGTAAGTAGCTATTCTTTTGTTACTCATAGCTCTTTATTGAATAGCCCTTTGATTTTTTTTTTTTTAATTTGGAAAATCTTGTCACCCTGCTATGGGTTGGCTATGTTTTGAGGGGGCCCCTAAAAGTTCATCTGTGAGAAGCTTGGTCCTCTGTGGCAGCGCTGAGAGGGCGGAAACCTTAAGAAGAGCCCCGCAGAAGGCCGTCGTTGTAGGCGTCAGCTCCAGAAGCGCTTGGTGTTAATCTCATGAAGTGACTTGTTCTAGAAGAATTGGCTCCATTTGCAAAAAATGTCTCTGGCTGTCTTGCCACATGATTGTTGCCTCTTGCACTTAACGTGACCTTCCATGCAGTGGCACAGCTGCTTATAGATTCTGAGTCTCTAGAACTGTGAGCTAAACAAATCTGTTTATAAAGTGCTTTGTCTCAGATCCTGTGTGTGTGGGTATCATCCATCTATCTATCTATCTATCTATCTATCTATCTATCTATCTATCTATCTATCTATCTATCTATCATCTATCATCTGTCTATCTATCTATCTATCTATCTATCTATCTATCTATCTATCTATCTATCTATCTCTCTATACATCTCTGTAGTAAACTGAATATCTCCTGCATTAAATTCTCTGTGTTGGATGTTCTTACATCTTTAGCTTTCTTTTTTAAAAAATATATTTTATTTGTTTATTTGAGAGAGAGAAAAAGGGAGAGGGAAAGCAAGGGAGCGAGAGCAAGAGAGAAAAAGAGAGATAAAGGGCTTGCCTGGGGCTCCAGAAACTGTAAATGATCTCTGGATACATGTGCACTATTGTGCCCTGCTTATGTGGGTTCTGGAGAATTGAACCTGGATCCCTTGGCTTGTAGGCAAATGCGTAAACGCTAAGCCATCTCTCCAATCCTACATCTTTAGCTTTCTTCAAAGCTTTTCTTTTCTTTTCTTACTGGACACTATATAAATTGCTTTATAGTCACTTTTGCACATAACCATATATATATATAATCTGCAAACAGAGAGAAGAGAAACAGAGAATGGGTGTGCCAGGGCCTTCAGCCTCTGCAAATGGACTTCTGATCAGATGCATGCACCACTTTGTGCATTTGGCTTTATGTGGGTAGTGGGGAATTGAACTCTGGTCTTTAGGCTTTGTGAAAAAGTTCCTTAACCACTGAGCAATCTCTCCAGATTGCTACATAGCTGTATTTCAGAGGGGTTTTCTTCTTGTTTCCATAGCACTTTACATATTTTATTAATATATGGGCTGTAATGAAAAATTCCTTTAAAAAATTTTTTTTGTTCATTTTATTTATTTATTTTTTTGAAAGTGACAGAGAGAGAGAGAGAGAGAGAGAGAGAGAGAGAGAGAGAGAGAGAATGGGTGCGCCAGGACTTCCAGCCACTGCAAACAAACTCCAGACGCGTGCGCCCCCTTGTGCATCTGGCTAACGTGGGTCCTGGGGAATTGAGCCTCGATCCGGGGTCCTTAGGCTTCACAGGCAAGCACTTAACTGCTAAGCCACCTCTCCAGCCTGAAAAATTCTTAACAGAATAAGAATGGTTTTATATATGTTTTGTGTTGTTTTTCGAGGTAGGGTCTCACTCTAGCTCAGGCTGCCCTGGAATTCACTATGTAGTTTCAGGTTGGCCTCGAACTCACAGCGATCCTCCTACCTCTACCTCCTAAATACTGGGATTCAAGGTGTGTACCACCATGCCTGGCTTGGGAAAGGTTATATTTTTATCTCTGTTTCTGCACATGTGAAGACATGCTCATTAACTCTGTGATTATTCCTTGCTTCTTTTACAAGCACTTATTTCTTACATATATGCCATCTTTTACTACCCCTGTTAAATATATTTTTCAATACCTTCAGTGCAATGGTCACGAGCCAAAGCTACACATTGGAATCACGTAGAGAGTCTTAGGAAAATATGTTTTAAAAATAATTTCATTGATTTATTCTCAAGCAGAGAGAGATAGAGGGAATGGAACACCAGGGCCTCCCCCTCCTGCAAATGGACTCTGGATGCATGCGCCACTTTGTGCATCTGGTTTAACATGGGTACTGGGGAATCGAACTCAGGTTGTTAGGCTCTGCATGCAAGTGCCTTAACTGCTGAGCAATCTCTCCAGCCCAGGAAAATATTAATACCCGAGTTACATCTCTAAGAATTCTAACATAGTTGGTTTTGGGCACTTTTTTTTTTTTTTTTACCCCGTCAACACGTCCTATATAATTCTAATGTCCGTGAAAGGTTGAGAGCCACTGCTGTATTATGTAAAACATTAATTTTTTTTTAAACCATGACAGTAGTAAGAATTATAAAACAATAATCATTATCAAGTAGGCATTCGATCATATGAGATAAATGTTAATATTGTTCTCATTTTATAGGGAAAGAAATGGAAGCATAGGGTGGTTAAGTCAATTGTCCCAAGCCAGACAGCTAGGAAAAGCTAGAGGTGAGATGTCTATTGAGGATGACAGTCTCTGGAGCATATGTATCCAGTCAGAATAGTATGTTTGCTTGCGAGGCCAACTCTTGATTGGTGGGGAATCTCCAAATACCAGATAAAAAAAATAAAGTGAGCCAGATAGTCCTATCACATTTCTCCCACTACCCTTATAAAGATTTGCATGCAGCAGTGTGAGAAAGAAAATTTTAGCAGGCTATGGTGGTTCATGCCTCAAGTCTTAGTTCAAAGGATGTTCGGCTCAAGGCAGGAGAATTGCTGTCAGTTCAATGGCGGCCTGGGATACATGGTGAATTTCAAGCCAGTTGAGACCCTTTCTCACACACACACACACACACACACACACACACACACACACACACAAAGACAAAACACTACCACCACAAAACAAAAAGCAACTCAAAAACAAACAAAAAACAAAAAGCTAAAGGCAGTGCGTACTAAAGAGCGCAGAAACAGATCAAAGCGTGCAGGACAATAGCAAGAAAATATGCCATGGAGTCATGGAAACTTCTAACCCAGGGTTCCCAGCAGCGGCGAAGGGGCATCTTTGGGCATGCAGCCTGGCTCTCTTGTGGGTTGTACTATGTCTACTACTACCTCTGGCTCTGCCTTCTCGATGCCAACAGCGTCTTGTCCAAGTTGTACCAAGTCAAGTGTTTCCACGCAGCGGTGAACGTCTCCCCACTGAGCATTACTGATCTAACCAACCAGCTGTGAAGCAAAGAAGAAGCTTTAAGCTCAAAGTTTAAAGTATTAGGATGCTGTGACTCATACGACAACTTTTTACACAGCCAGCGTGTCATAATTTATTTATTCAAATGAGTGTTTCCACCCAAGTAATCAACTTGGAAAAGCCACACACTGATTCCAATAGCTGTTGCTCAAATCATCTTTGAAACTGTGTTCAGAGGGTGTAGTAAATCTTTAGAATAATAAATCATCCTTTATTGGTGGACTCATATTTAGAAAGCTCAAAAATATGCTTAGGATCACGCATTGTGAAGTGTGTGTGTTGATGTCAAACTGTGGACGTGTTTGTAACTTTAACGACATTGTCCACCTGCATGGCGCACATACTGTTTTTGACGACAGCGAGACAAGTAAAGTTTAAACTATTGCCGTGCTTTGATATCCTTTACAGAAGTCATTCCAGAAGTTTCTCTTCTGAAGCATAACACTGAATACTGTTGGCTATTTTTGTTTGAAACTAGCATGTAGTAAGAATTTGCTTGTGGGCACAAGTCCTGGTGTCAGAGGAAAGGGAAGACTTTGCAATGCAAGTTAATTTTGTTTTGGTTTTTGAGGTAGGGTCTCGCTCTAGTCCAGGCTGAGCTGGAATTCACTATGGAGTCTCAGGGTGGCCTCGAACTCACGGAGGTCCTCCTCCCTCTGCCTCCCCAGTGCTGGGATTAAAGGCGTGCCCCACCATGCCTGGCCAAGGGAGTTAAATTTTTGAACACGAAAATCCCTTCAAGAGCAGTATTTAAGCAAAGTTTTGCAGGAAGGACAGAGTTCGTTTTGGATGAAGGATACGAATTAGGTGAAGTTACAAGGTTGTAGAGTCTGAGTTTAAGGTCTCAATCTCAGCTGCATATTAGGATCTTGTGAGGTTTTTGTCATTATTATTAGTAGTAGTTAAGATATCTTCTCAGGACCTATTCAACATGACTCTTTGGAAGTGTTACCCCAAGCCTCTGTGTTGCTTTAAAAATCTTCACAAGGGCTGGAGAGATGGCTTAGCGGTTAAGCGCTTGCCTGTGAAGCCTAAGGACCCCGGTTCGAGGCTCGGTTCCCCAGGTCCCTCGTTAGCCAGATGCACAAAGGGGCGCACGCGTCTGGAGTTCGTTTGCAGTGGCTGGAAGCCCTGGCACGCCCATTTCTCTCTCTCTCTCTCTCTCTTTCCCCCCGCCTCTTTCTCTGTCACTCTCAAATAAATAAATAAAAATAAGCCAAAAAAATTAAAAGAAAAAAATCTTCACAAGCCGAGCGTGGTGGTGCACGCCTTTAATCCCAGCACTCAGGAGGCAGAGGTAGGAGGATAGTCATGAGTTCAAGGCCACCGTGAGACTCCATAGTGAATTCCAGGTCAGCCTGAGCTAGAGTGAGACCCTACCTAGAAAAACAAAACAAAACAAAAATCTTCACAAGACATCTTAATGCATGGGCATGCCGGAGAATCAAGTTTATACGACATGAACTTGGATGAAGAAAGAAAAGGGAGTTGAGAAGTCCGCATAGTCCACGACTCACAGTAATGGTGGGCCAGGCCAGGCTTCTGATCTAGGGAGTAATAGCATGTCACTCAGGTTTTTAAAAAATATTTTATTATTATTTATTTAATTGACAGAGAAAGAGGGAGAGAGAGAGAGAGAAAGAGAGAGAGAAAATGGGTGCGCCAGGGCCTCCAGCCACTGCAAACGAACTCCAGATGTGTGCATCCCCTTGCGCATCTGGCTAACGTGGGTCTTGGGGAATCGCGTGGGGATCCTTTGGCTTTTCAGGCTAATGCCTTAATGGCTAAGCCATCCCTCCAGCCCATGTCACTCAGTTTTGTAGCTATCAAGACGATGTTACTGATTTAACATTTAAAAACAAAACCAAACAAAACCCAGCATCAAATAACTTTTCACTTAGTAAGCATAAATCAAGTCTGACATCATGTCATTTAATTTGACTTTCGTGTCATGGTGGCATGCCCTGGGGGAGAAAAGGAATTCGGGCGTTTGATACAGGGTAGGTGAGGGGAGACTATGAGTCTACGTTGACAGAGGTTCAGTAGAAATTGAAAGCTCACTGGCTACGCGGCTGCAGCTCATTGAATCTTCCCCATGCCCCAGCAGCTCAGCAGTGACTGAGTGGGAACAATGAGGTTCTAAGTGGGCAATAACTCTCTCCCACACCAGCCAGGCAGGAAAAAGAAACGAGATGAGGACATACACTAGGGTTTCCTGGCTCTAGAACTCAAGATCCCAATTCCATTTTTTTGGGGGGGCAAGTCTGTCCCTCTTCCCCACGCCTTAGGGACACTTGGCAAATGTTCTGGAGACATTTGGTGTGTCACACAGTTGGAGGAGAGATGGAGACTGCCACAGAGCAGACCCAGAGAATCAGTTCCAAATGGCAACCGTGCTGAGGTTGAGAAATCATGACCCAGGAGGGTCTGGAACTCAGGAAGTTGAAAACGAAGGTCAAGTTGATGGCAAGGTGACCGTGAGGATTTCAGAGGGTTTGTTAAGTGTTAGTTAAATCCAGTGATGTCGCTCCACCTTTCCCCTGCAAGTCACATGCGGCTGAGACATCGTCTGTCCGTGTCCTAATCTCATAAGTGGTTATCCTCCGCCACCCCGTGCTCTGTACCAAAGCTCTGCTTCCAGACTCCAGATGCGATTACCCCAAGACCAGTCTCCGCACCAGTCTCTAAACACCCGTTAAACTCAGCACTTTTATTTCCCACTGCCTCCTTTCTTTTCTCCTCTTGTTTTTAGTATTATTATCTTTTTTTTTTTTTTTAAATGGCCCATTGAGTTCTTGGCAGGTCTGCTAGACCCTTGGTCCAAGTTTCTCTTTTGTTTGACAGAAGTTGGGTGCTTGTTTACCAGGACCTGAGGAAACTACCCGGCCCAGAGGCCACAATATAAGGAGGCCATTTTGAGTCACTTTCCACCTGGACTTAATGGGAGCCAGAAGATAAGATGCAATCGTGGCCTATTATCAGGCCCCCAAGCCACCTTCTCCCTTGATAGCTCCCACGGTTATTCTTGCTTTCATGCCAGCAGGTCTACATACTCTGTTTAAGGTGGCGTAGAGCCAAAATCCAGGTGTGATATTCGTGAAGCATTCTTGTCAGAGGAGTTTTCAGCTGGTATTTTGTTTACCTGCATTTTTTGGCTAGTCTCAATCCCTTGGGAGCCAAAAGCTTACAGAACTGTGTCGTCTCTAGCTCTTACCATCACTGTCTATAAAATATGCATGATTACAGACCTTGCACAATATGTCTGTGGCCTTCGGTGACCCCGGCAGGCTTTAGAAACACCTCCCATCTAGCTACTGACTGCTCCTCGAGTGTCTAGTCCCCTCACAAAATGCTTTGAGGGGCTGGAGGGATGGCTTAGTGGGAAAGGTGTTTGCCTGCAAAGCCAAAGGACCCAGGTTCGATTCCCCAAGACCCAAGTTAGGCACATGCACAAGGGGGCGCACGCCTCTGGAGTTCGTTTACAGTGGCTGGAGGCCCTGGTGCGCCCATCCTCTCTCTCTCTCTCTCTCCCTCTCTCTCCCTCCCTCCCTCCCTCCCTCCCTCTTTCTCTGTCAAATAAATAAAAATAAAATATTTAGAAAATTGCTTCGAGGTTCTTGGCAAGAAAAAAGTGGCTCTGGAAAGTTGAGGTACGTGGTTCTTGGGATGACTTCCTGATTTTTAGTAGGCCTTTTGTCTTTCATGTGCTTTGCTTTTTCTTTCTTTCTCTCTTTTCAGCAAGCCCTGGAGGAGAGTCACAATACGCGTACCGGTCATCAGCGACTATTTCCTCCTTATCATTCTAGGAACAGATATGAAAATAGTCTAGCTTTGGATGTGGGTGCGTCTGGCTTTGGGGTTTTGGTTCTCTCCCAAGCCATCCTGGGCTTCCCGGGGGCGCTTTTGTTGTTCCTGTCGCTGGGCGGTGTGTGCCCCGGCTCTGGACGCTCCCCTGGGCTGCTCGGGCTGTCTTGGCCGCCTGCTTTTGCTGCTGGGAGCTCACTGCCAAGCGCGAGCGGCTGCTGGGTAGAGACTTAGACCGCCAAGCACCGGGTGGCCACTTGGGCATCTGGTATTTGTCCACATAGACCCCACCAAGCCTATTTGCATCCTGTATCTGTAAACTGAAGATAATACCGTCTGGATTTTTTAAAAACTTTATTTACTTGAGAGGGAGAGAGAGAATGGGTGCACCAGGGCCTCCAGCCACTGCAAACAAATTCCAGACGCATGTGCCCCTTTGTGCATCTGGCTTACGTGGGTCCTTTGGCTTTGCAGGCAAACGCCTTAACCACTAAGCCATCCCTCCAACCCCTGTCTGGCTTCTTTTATGCCCTCCTGTGAATCAGCAGGGCTTGATCTTCTTCCGTTCATGTTTGGTGCCTGGCACTCACACATGAATGGACAATGAATTGAGCACACAAACATGTCAGAACCTCGGGTTCCAAGGGAACGGGACGCGTTGCTCACTGGGAGAGGAGGTCTTGCTTTGAGCTAGTCTGTTTTTAGTAGAGGAGATAAAATAAGAAAAATTTGACTGTTTTTCTACCCTGACTTGCTTCTGGCCCTGGGCTATGCAAAATTCAGAAGAGCACAAGAAACAAGACTGGCATAGACTTCTCTTTGGAAGTAATAAGGAGCCTTTTAGAGAAAACAGTGCTTTTTCCTTGGTATGGTTTTTAAATATACTTTTAAGGAAGAATCATTGCATAGAAGTGCCATCTACATTTTTCTGATCTCAATTTTTAAAGATTAAAAATTTTTTTGTTTATTTATATTTATTTATTTGAAAGTGACAGAGAGAGAAAGAGGCAGAGAGAGAGAGAGAGAGAGAGAGACGGAGGGAGGGAGAGAGAGAGAATGGGCACGCCAGGGCCTCCAGCTACTGCAAACAAACTCCAGATGCATGAGCCCCCTTGTGCATCTGGCTACCGTGGGCCCTGGGGAATTGAGCCTGGAACCAGGGTCCTTAGGCTTCACAGGCAAACATCTAACCATTAAGCCATCTCTCCAACCCTAAAGACTTTTTTTTAAAAAAGTACTTTATTTATTTATGAGGGGGGGGAGAATGGGTGCATCAGGTCCTCCAGCCATTGCAAATGAACTCCAGATGCATGCACCATCTTGTGCATCTGGCTTATGTGGGTCCTGAGGAATTGAACCTGGGTCCTTAGACTTTGCAGGCAAATGTCTTAGCCACTAAACCATCTCTCCAGCCCTAAAGAATTAAAAAAAAATTTTTTTTTGTTCATTTTTATTTACTTATTTGAGAGTGACAGGACAGAAAGAGGCAGAGAGAGAGAGAGAGAGAGAGAGAGAGAGAGAGAGAGAGAGAGAGAAAGAATGGACATGTCTGAGCCTCCAGCCACTGCAAACAAACTCCAGACACGTGCACCCCCTTGTGCATCTGGCTAATGTGGGTCCTGGAGAATTGAGCCTCGAACTGGGGTCCTTAGGCTTCACAGGCAAGAAAGAGCTTAACTGCTATGCCATCTCTCCAGCCCCTTAAATTTTGTTTTTGAGGTAGGATCTGACTCTTGTCCAGACTGACCTGGAATTTACTACATAGTCTCAGGGTGGGCCTTGAACTCATGTTGATCTGCATCCTGCTACTTTTTAAAGATCTATGTGGAGAAGGAAGATAGATATTGGAGGTCTTGTAAGTCCACTGCTCTTGTATTTCATGAAACGTCAAAGCAGGTTTGCAGCTCAGGCAGCCCGAGAACATCTACAGTCCACACTAACCTCATGATCCGCAGGCATGATGCATACATGTGTGCACGTGTGTACCTGTGTGATCACTGTGTGGCTAGGCTGGAGAAGTCAGACTTTGGGACCCACTCATGCCTTTTGTTAGGACTTCTCATTGACTACACTTGAAGCTTAGGTAACTTGAGTCTTCCTATTTTAAAGGAAAACTTAAATTACTCTGTGATAAGTTTCCGTTCACTTACAGAACGTCCCTGTATGATTAAAACTTGCAATGTCTGGATGTTTTCTGCTGTTGGTAATCTACCTGAGCCTCTGGTTCAAAACTCAGGAACATGTGATTGTTGGCATTTTTTTTTTTTTAAGCTTTGACAGTTTTCCTTAAGTTTTACTCTTCCGACTTATAAAAAGGGAATGGGATACATTTATTATGTTATATAACACCCTTGCTGTGGTTGGAACCAGCGTCCATCATCAATCACATTTTTTGCAACGAAGCATACCGTATTTATACTAGCCGGGATTAATGGAAATGCAGACAGCTTCACGGGCAGTCAGATGAACTTTTACTGGCAGGTGAGTTCTCGCCAAGGGGAGGTTTGCCACCAGATAAGTTTAGGGAAAACAACAACAACAAAAACAACAACAACCACATCCAAACAGCCAGCCTTTGGTTTTGAGAAACTGTATTCTATTCGAATTATAGAGAAGGGAATATCTCCAAACCACAGTTACTATTTGATTTGTTTTAAAAAGAAATTTCACGGAGATCTCACTTGAGAGAGAACATTGCAGAGGGGGTAAGTGTCTTGGGATAACATGTTCCTCTGCAGAGAGCTGTGACTCTCATGTGAAAACTGTTGAAATGGCCTCAACTCCACTAGAGGGCAGCTAGGCCTTATCTCACTGGACTTCATGGCTCCCGTATCCGATCCTGTCATAGCTGGTCATTTTCGTTGTTGACCACCCCTCAGTTTTGTCCCTACGCAGCAATTGTCAGCCTGCTTCACGCTGCCCATGTGTCTGCGGGCGAGTGACCCGTGCCCTTGCCCTTCCGAGCCTTGGTGTGGCTTCGGAGACTCTCGACTCAGCATCTCTAGTTGGCTGCTGAAAGACCACATGATCTTGACACAGGGGACGAAGTGCCCCGAACCTCGCTTCCTGCCTGTCTTCCACCCCGAACTTCTCTACCACTGCCCCACGGGTTAGCGGAAGCCACCCACATCCCGTCACGCACGCGTTTGTCCTGGGCACGCACCTTTTCTTACATAATTTTTCACCACATTCTCTTTATTTGTCAAATATGCTCATAATTTGTTGACTTTTTTTTTTTTTTTTTTTTACTTCTTTACCTCTTGCTTTCCTCTCTTTTTCCTGGCCAGCTAGCCCTTTGTGTCCCCAAAACTCCAGGGATGTATGCCTCTCTGATTCCAAGTTTCTAGTCGTTTCTCCGCTTCTCCTAATCCCAACTCTAGGCTCTTCAATAAGTGAGGCACTATTTTTTCAAGGGTTGTAAAGGCCACCATACTGATGGGTGAAATGAACAAAGATCAGTTTTCCAAGAGAAGTTGTGCATAAAAATGGTCATTATTTTGCATGATTCCTATTATCTATCTATCTATCTATCTATCTATCTATCTATCTATCATCTATCTATCTATCTATCTATCTATCTATCTATCATCTATCTATCTATCTATCTATCTATCTATCCATCCATCCATCTATTTATCATCTATGTGAATTTCAGTTATCATGGCTTATTATTTTAATTTTTATTTAAAACTTTTTAATATTTTATTTTTACTTATTTATTTGAGAGAGAGATACAGAAATAGGCAGGGAGAGAAAGAGGGAGAGAGAGAGAGAGAATGGGCAGGCCAGGGCTACCAGCCACTGCAAATGAGCTCCATATGCATGCGGCACCTTGTGCGTGTGGCTTACATGGGTCTTCCTGGGGAGTGGAACCTGGGTCCTTTGGCTTCGCAGGCAAACCTCTGCCGCCCTTTATTTAAGTTTAAATCAGCTTTCCAATCACAGTTCCCTAATAATAAGTTTCAAATTTTGGGTTTTATCCTGAGTTCTTTAGTTAGAAACAACTTTTCCTTGCAGTTGAGAACAACAAAAATGTGAGGTCATGGACTTAGGTGTCTATGAAATGAGCAGAGGGGGAGGTAGAGAAAAAAAATCCACCTGTAACTGGACTCAGTTTCCCTCAGGAGGGGTGGAAGAGGAGCGTGGCAGCATTGCTTGTCCTTCTTTTCGGTTTATTCAAATACCTGCCTTGTTTGAATCTAAAACATGAATGTATCACGTGCTATTGAGGAATGGAAGAAAATGGGAGAGAAGTCAAGAGTGATGGAGGATGACCGATTCTTTTACACTGTCGTTTATATCTTCCCCTTAAGTCCTTGAACAATTTTGTTTTTACTTTATTTTTATTTATTTATTTGAGAGAGAAAGAAAGAGAAAGAGGCTCAGAGATGGAGAGAGAGAATGGCGCGCCAGGGCCTCCAGTCATTGCCAACTAGCCCCATTCACACGTGCCTCCTTGTGCACCTGGCTTATGTGGGTCCTGGGGAATCAAACCGGGGTCCTTTGGTTTTGCAGACAAATGCCTTCGCCGTTGAGCTATCCCTCCAGCCCCAACAATTGCTTTTAATATACTGGGAAGTTTCAGTTTTCCTCAAAATCACCTTCATATCAATTCTAGTGGCAGAGATTTACCCTTTGTTCAACAAATATGCTGGAATTATATTACTTACTAAAAATGCTCTTTTGTATGTTTATCATACCTTCTTATTAAAATACAAATATGGGGGCTGGAGAGATGGTTTAGCAGTTAAGGCGCTTGCCTGTGAAGCCAAAGGATCCAAGTTTGATTCCCTATCACCTGTGTAAAGCCAGATGCATAAGATGGTACATGCATCTGGAGTTTGCAGTGGATAGAGACCCTGGCACACCCATTATCTCTATCTATCTATCTCTGTCTATCTTCCTCTCTCTCAAATAAATAAAATTAAAAAAATATAAATATGGGGCTGGAGAGATGGCTCAGCAGTTAAGGCACATTCCTACGAAGCCTAAGGACAGAGGTTCAATTCTCCAGTTCCCATGAAGGCCAGATGCACATGGTGGCTCATGTGTCTGGAATTCATTTGCAGTGGTTTGAGGCCGTGGCATGCCCATTCTTACTCTCTCTCTCTCTCTGCCACTAATACATAAATAAAAACAAATCATAAAAAAATCGTTGAAAAATACAAATATGTTTTCCTTGTTCTCCATGGCTTCATGAAGTGGGGGTGTATGACACAGTGATGGGGTGATTGCCTAGTGTGTAAGAGATCCTGGCGCTGCCACGCAAAAGGAAACAGAGAAAACAACAACAAAAATACAACCACCTTGACCTAAGACTTTAGGAGATCCGGCACCAAAAATACAAAACCAAAACGAAACAAGGAGTCTGTTTGGTTCCTTTATCCATTCATCTGGCCATTGTTGAACACTCCCAGCAGCTCTTACAAGCTGAACGAGGACGACTTGGCAGGCAGATCATTCAGGTACTCTATTGGGGGACACAAGGAAAAACAACACTAAGAAACAAAAGGAGAGGATCATTGCATTATTATGTGTACATGTCCCTACAGTTTTTTTTTTCTTTTTCTAAACACAATGGAGGAGAGAGAGAAATGACTGCAGGTGTGGCCGCTCTGTGAGGTGGAGGAGGCCCTGGACACAGCTTGTTGGGCTGTTAGGAAAGAAGCACACTTAGCTTGAGACTGTGTGACCTGCCTTGATGTGCCTCCCTGTGTCCAGTGCCAGGCTCCCTTTAGTAAAGTCCACTTCATCTGCGTGCACACACATTCAGCAGCACAAAAGAAAACTATATATATGCACACATATATGTAATTTATCCTTCTATGTGCCTGCATGTATGTATACATGGGCAGGCGCATGCATACCACAGCATACATGTGGTACTCTGTTCTCCATCTTTTTTTTTTTTTTTTTTGAGAGAAAGAGAGGATTTCTCATTGTAGCATACGAATCTGGCCCATGACTGACTTTACATGGGTTCTGGGGAACTGAACCTCCAGGCCATCAGGCTTTGCTGACCTCCACACATGGGGCACACGCATCTGTGCACACACGTGCGTGTGCAACCAACATCACAAATTCCGCATATACATGCACGAAGTCAAACAGGGGAACGGGAGGTGCAGATTTGCTGAGCCTGAGTTCCTCCTGGGCTCAGGGTGGCCGGAGAGTCGTTTCCTTTCACACATCTTTCGAGTTCAACGGGCCAAAGGGCCAAGCAGACTGGACAGGATTGCTGCCCAGGTGGGCACGGAGAGGCCCACGGCTGCCCCCGCCCCAGCGCAAGTGTGCAAAGACTGACCTGCAAGGTGGGGGGCGGGGGTTAGGAGAGAGGGTGTCGGACCTGCGATGAACCATGAAATGTTGCCGTACATGAAATGGCTTGTAGAGAATGAGACATAATTCACAGGGATATTAGTGCTTGTAAAAATAAAAGCTCCACCCAGGGATTTCTACCCTCTGATCTAGAATGTGTTTGTTTACGAGGCATGCTCTGGCCAGGGGGGAGCTGGTGTGGACAGCGTTTGCGTGGTGCACGCGTTGCTTTTGTTTGAGGCGGTCGGTGGGATGACAAGAAAGACATCTGGGTATGTCGGGTGGCACTCACCACAGCACCGAAGTACCCCGTCAAGGGGACCTCTGTGGTTGCCCCCCTGAGCTTCACGAGGTAGGCTTCAAACCTAAATGGTGACCGCCATCTTGTGGTGGGATCCACAGTTACCGAGTTGGATCGAGGGTGACTTGATGGCACTCACTGGGCAGGGGCTGGGGAAGCGTCACAAGCCCCCAAACACACGCCTTCACACTTGAGGATTTTGGTATCGGAGAGACAAAACCACCCACTTACAAACTTTCCCACCTGGCAGGAGAGCTCTGTTACCTGAGTCTGCAGAGGCCTTGAATTGGATGTGACTCTCTGTAGTGTGCAAAATCTGGAATAAATTTGAGGGGGCGTTTGTTATTGTTTCTTATCTCCATGCATACAGATCCCCCAGCTGCAGAAGGTCTTTCCCGCCCCCCACATTCTCCACAGTTCAAACAGCCCATTGAGCAACAGAGACCCAGAAACGATCCTTCAACATTATTTCATTATACACCGCACCAGGACTCATTTGTTTTCACAACATTTAATTAGATTTGCCGGAAATGGAAAAGCCATTTGCTGGGTTGTTTTTTTTTTTTTTTTTTTTTTTGTGTGTGTGTGTGTATGTGTGTGTGTTTTAATGGATTTACTATCAGTCTGAAACCTAAGAACCTTTCCAATAGTTTAATACAAACCAGTCATACGGACTTAAATTAAAGGAATGTGTTCAAAGTAGAAATGACACTGATTAAAAACAAAGCTTTGACATGCCCAGGACAACATTGACTAACAGGATGGCATTTTGGTGAAAGTGAGTAGGCCGTGTTATCGAAAGGGGTTTTCTCTCTCTTGAAATATTCAAAACACGGTTTGCTTTGCACTTGGCCGGACAACAAAAACAACAACAAAAGAAACCACGTGGCCATTTTTCACTTTGCAAAGAATTCTTCACAGATGCCTGTCTAGTTGTTCTTGGATGGCTTCGGGGTACCGGCACTGCACTCATCTTTGAAAGGTCTCCACTGAGTCCAAATGGCGCTAGTTGATCCCAGGAGTGGGCGAGGCGCCCCGCGGTGTCCCACAAGCACAGCATTTTCCCTGTCTGTGATGTGGCATGCTCAGGAGCATCTCCGGCTGGAAGACCTGTCTTTTACAGTGTCTGCCACACTGCAAGACTATGGAAGTCCATGTTTCTAGTCCATCGGAAAGATGAATAGGGGCTGGAGGGATGGCTTAGTGGTTAAGGCATTTGCCTGCAAAGCCAAAGGACCCAGGTTCGATTCCCCACGTTAGCCAGATGCACAAGGGGGCGCACGCATCTGGAGTTCCTTCGCAGTGGCTAGAGGCCCTGACACACCCATTCTCTCTCTCTCTCTCTCTCCCTCCACATTTTTCTGTCAAATAAATAAATAAATTAAATTAAATTTGTAAAAACATGAATAGACCACAAACTTGATAGTAGTACCCAGCACAGTGTGTCTTGCCCTTTAACTCAAACTTAGAGTAGTACCAACATTCTTTTTTTAAAATTTTATTTATTTGAGAGAGTGATAGAAAGAGGGAGAGGGAGAGAGAGAGAGAGAGAGAGAGCGAGAAAGAATGGGTATACCAGGGCCTTTATCCACTGAAAACAACTCTAGATGAGTGTGCCATCTTGTGCATGTGGCTTACATGGGTCCTGGGGAATCGAACCTGGGTCCTTTGGCTTTGCAGGCAAACATCTTAACCTCTAAGCCATCTCTCCAACCCACGTATTGACATTCTTGAATCCATACATATACCTGCTATCTTAAAACATGGCCTCAAACTTGGTCCTATGGTTATTTGGGGTGAGACTTTGTGTGTTTGTGTGTGTGTGTGTGTGCGTGCGTGTGCGTGCATGTGTGTGTGCGTGTGTGTGGTGAACTATTCTATACATTGCAGGAAGTTTAGCAACACTCCTGTCCTCTACCCAATATATGCCAGTGGTGTGCTCGAGTTGTGAAAGCCAAAGATGCTTGTACTCGCTGTCAAATGTTCCTGGGAGTAGAGAGGTTTGGGGGTGGGGGGGGGAGTAAAACCGCCACCCCACGTACGGAGCATGTGCATAGATGGAGCATAGTGATGGAGAAAAGTTCTGTTCTTTTATGTTAGTTGAGTCAGCAGTGGATGCTTTTTCCTTAAAAAATATTTTATGTGTTTATTTAAGAGAGAAAAGGAGAGGGGGGGGGGGAGAATGGGCGCACCAGGGCTCCAGCCACTGCCAACGAAATCCAGATGCATGCACCACCTTGTGCATCTGGCTTATGTGGGTCCTGGAGATTCAAACCGGTATCCTTTGGCTTTGCAGGCAAATGCCTTAACTGGTAAGCAATCTCAGCAGCCCAGCAACAGAACACTATAAAATATGATATTAATCCCAGGCAACTGCTTTTCTGATCTGCGGTACTTCTCCCAGTGTACTCTGTCCTGTAGAGCAACTGCCAGTGATTTAGGTGGCACAGTTTTGCAGGTTAGAGCAAGTACTGAGCACTCAGCCTGGGAAACAGGTCTGTTTTCTTTTTCTTTTTCTTTTTCTTTTTCTTTTCTTTTCTTTTCTTTTCTTTTCTTTTCTTTTCTTTTCTTTTCTTTTCTTTTCTTTTCTTTTCTTTTCTTTTCTTTTCTTTTCTTCCTTTCCTTTCCTTTCCTTTCCTTTCCTTTCCTTTCCTTTCCTTTCCTTTCCTTTCCTTTCCTTTCCTTTCCTTTCCTTTCCTTTCCTTTCCTTTCCTTTCCTTTCCCTCTCTTTCTTTCTTTCTCTCTTTCTTTCTTTCTTTCTTTCTTTCTTTCTTTCTTTCTTTCTTTCTTTCTTTCTTTCTTTCTTTCTTGTAAAGGACAGTCACTTGAGAGTCATGTAGTCACTTGTAAAGAGCAGGTGTGTTAAAGAGACTGTGCACTGCCCTGGAAAAAAGCTCAAATAGGAAATGAGAAGATTTGTGCTCTAAGCCTGGCTTGGCATGGACACGCACCTGTACTACACAGGAGAGCTCGCTTTCGGCTGATAACAAGAGAGTTGTCCCAAGTTCCTTCCCTTCCTTGGGTTTGAAGAAAGTGCGAGTTTGCTTAGGTCATGAAAAGTAATAATCACTTGATTTTAAAAGATATTTTATTTATTTGCATACAGAATGAGAGACAGAAGAAAGAGAGAGAGAGGCAGAGAGAGAGAGAAACAGAGAAAGTGAGAGAATGGGTGCACTAGAGCCTCTAGCCACTGCAAAATAACTCCAGATGCCACTTTGTTCATCTGGCTTTACATGGGTGCTGGGTAAATGAGCCCAGGTTGCTAGGCTATGCAAGCAAGTGCCTTAACCTCAGATCCCTCTCTCCAGCCCCAAGAATCACTTACTCTTTGCAGAGGGGGAGCTGGGCTCTGGATAAGTGTAATGAGCAATCAGGGAAGTGGAGATCAGGAATATAAGAAGGTACCACGTGGGAGCTTGGGGACGCAGGGCTTAAGATGAGGGTGAAAGAGTTTGCACGAAAAGGAATTTATGGCTGGGCATGGTGGCTCACACCTTTAATCCCAGAACTTGGGAGGCAGAGGTAGGAGGATCGCTGTAGTTTGAGGCCACCCTGACTACCTACTTAGTCACATAGTGAATTCCCGGTCAGCCTGAGGTAGAGTGAGACCCTACCTCGGAACCTCCCCCCACCCCCCCCAAAAAAAAACAAATTAAAAAAAAAGGAAATTATGGATGCAGAGATGGTTTAGCAGTTAAGGCACTTGCTTGTGAAGCCTAAGGACCCAGGTTCAATTCCCCAGTACCCACATAAGCCAGACTCACATGATGGTGCATGCGTATACATCTGGAGTTTGTTTGCAGTGGCTGGAGGCCCTGGCACGCCCATTCTTTCTCTATTTGCCTCTTTCTCTGAAATAAATAAACAAAAATAAAATATTTTAAAAAAGGAAATCAGAAGTGCAAGGTAATATGGCACAAAAGTCATACAGTCTTGTTCCATGCTCTGTGTGTGTGTGTGTGTGCGTGTGTGTGTGTGCGTGTGTGTGCCCGTGCCCACGCACATGCGCATGTAGATTGGTAGACAGGATGTGAAGTGGCCACAGCTAGCAAGCTAGTCAGCTTCCCCAGTAAGCAAGGTTTACAGAGAACATTCTCATCCAATAAGGAAACCACGAACACGGGTTACTGAGGACATGGGCACTCTGTGAAGTGTGGACACCCCCATCACAGTGTGACACTGATTCACTGAAGCGCCTTACTGTGGCCATACATACACGTGTCAGAACAGTCCATGCCTATGACCTATGGAAAACCTGTGTCACCATTCATGGACTATAAAAATAGAACGGGGGTTAGAGAGATGACTTAGTGGTTAAGGCGCTTGCCTGCGAAGCCCAAGAACCCAGATTTGATTCTCCAGGTCCCACGTAAGCCAGATGCACAAGGTGGCGCATGTGTCTGGAGTTCGTTTGCAGTGGCTGGAGGCCCTGGTGTGCCCATTCTCTCTCACTCTCTCTGTCTCTAGTAACTAAATAAAAATAAATTTAAAAAATACTTTAAAAGTAGAATGGCCTGAGAGATTCTGATATTCAAAAACAGACTCTGATATTCAATAGCAGCCAGGGCAGGACACGTCTAGATGGCTTTTGACTGAAGAGTTTACAGCCATCTTGGGTTTGATAAAATTGCACGCTCAGTTCTGGAAGCAGTCTTACCCCTTACTTTCTAAACATGATGTGTATTTGAAAGGAAATTCAATCCATATGTTTTTGATTAATTTTACCTAAATCATCAAAATATTATTTCTTAGGAACTTGTTTGATGTCTAAGAAGTATTTAAACCCTTTGAATAATTTAAAAAATATACATTCCCCCCCACCCTCTTTAAAACAGGAAATCACTTCTTAGAGAGTTTAAATGGGTTTGGACACAAATGAGATTCAGACTTGAAATTCTGACCCTGTAAGATTAGGGAAAATCTGGATGTTGCCAAAATAGACACTCCCATTCCTCCCTCAGAGTCAGACCTTCTGATATAATATTGTCAGCAGAAATACTTGAGCGTAGCCCAACAGAGTATACTGTTTTGTTATATTATCCCCCCTAGTCATAGGTTTCATAACCCCAGAAAACTCTGACACCCCATCTCTCTCTCGGCCTCGGCCTTCATTGCAGACAGGCCATCGCCAGGTTCTCTGTGTATCCCCGTTAGTCTGGCCTGGCTCCCTCCCACAGGCCACACCGCCGTCACCCGCCTGCTGTCTTCCCTCTGCACTGTCTTCCTTTGCACCAGTCAAGGGCCTTTTGATCATTCTCCAAGCACGAAATCTTTTCCATTTATTTATTTTCTTCTTCACTAAAACCGCTCCTCCTTCACTATCCAACCTTCAGTGGGTGTTTAAACTCACGCATCCTTTAGACCATATTAGATAATTCTGTGTGTACTCACTGGCCCACATTCCTTATTATTTTATTTTTTAGGTTTTGGTTTTTCAAGGTAGGGTCTCACTCTGGCCCAGGCTGACCTGGAATTCACTATGGAGTCTCAGGGTGGCCTCGAACTCACGGTGATCCTCCTACCTCTGCCTCCTGAGTGCTGGGATTAAAGGCGTGTGCCACCACGCCCGGCGAGACATTCCTCTTCCCCTGCTCACTGGGCAAGCAGCAGCTTACCTTCCAGCTTTCTGATGCCTTCTGCCTGGGGAGCCACTCCTTCCTCTGAGGTGTCCCCAAATGTCTCTCTGACCTGGTGTCTGATCTTACGCTGCTACGTTCAATCCTTCGCTTCATATGTGGTTTTTTCCCTTTATTTTAATGTGTTTTTTTGTTTATTTTATTTATTTGAGAGAGAGATAGAAAGAGGGGGAGATAGACACAGAGAGAGATACAGAGAAGGAGAATGGGCACCCCAGGGCCTTCAGCCACTGTAAGCGAACTCCAGTCACGTGCACCACCTTGCGCATCTGGCTTATGTGACTCCTGGAGAGTCGAACCTGGGTCCTTCGGCTTCACAGGCAAACGCCTTAACTGCTAAGCCATCTCTCCAGCCCTCATATGTGTATTTTTTAAAAAATAGTTATTTGGACAGAGAGAGAAAAGGCAGGCAGAAAGAGATAGAGATGAGATAGAGAGAGGGGAGAAGGGAAGAGAGAGAGAGAGAGAGAGAGAGAGAGAGAGAGAGAGCACGTGGGTCCACCAGGACCTTCTGCCACTCACTGTAAATGCACTCCAGATGCACGTATCACTTTGTGCATTGGGCTTTCTGTGGGTATTGGGGAATCGAACCTGGGCTGTCGGGGTTTGCAAACAAATGCCTTTAACCACTGAGCCATCTTTCTAGCCCACTTCATAGGTTTTGATGTCTTGCTGCCTCATCATTGTGGATTACACAGTCCTGCCAAGGCGGATCTCTGAATGTGGTCCTTGGAGTACCGTATCAGCATCACTCGGGAATCTGAACTGTAATTTCAAACCATCTCCTAAATTAGAAATTCCAAGGGTGAGGCTCCGAACCCTTTATCTTAACTAGCAACTTCTCCAGATGAGTTAAATGCATGCTCAAATCTGAGAATCACTGATGTAAAAGGGCCAAAAAATCTTAGACTTCTTTGTATCCTCACAATGCCAGCACAAAATTGAAATGTAGAAGTGGTTGAAATTCTAGATAAATTGGAATTTAAAACCAATTCTCCATGTCATGCACAGAAGAGAATTAAAATGCTTTCAAAAGTTTTTTTCTCCTGATATTTTAAGATAATAAAAAAGCTCTATTTCTTACTGATTATTATGGGAGATTAAATAGTTTGCAAGTTTATTGGGAATAAACTTGGAGTGAGTTTCATGTTTTTTTTTTTTTTTTCTCTCTGTTTTCTCAGAGATTTTAGTGTTGTTCAGCACAGAACAATCAGATGAGAGTCTCTGGTATATTATGCTTCCAAAATTCTTAAAACTTGAAATCTGGTTTATAGGTGATTCCCCCCGCCCCTTTGGAGGATGTGTATTGGTGCCATATTTGGACATAGATGATACTTTTCTTCTCTTTATATTTTTCATTAAAACCTTTTATTGTAGCTTTGAGTTCTCAAATAAAGACGGATGCTGCTATGAAAGAAGAACAAACCTGAGCTGTTTGGGGTACAGGGTCACTGAGGAATCAATCTCCCCGTGGACTGGCTGTCGGGATTCTGGCAAGAACTCTTCGGCCGCCTGCTGGGGGAGACAAGCCACGAGCGGTCTTAACCAGCAGCGGGCCCTGCAAGTTTTCTGCTTGGCCAGCCAGGCCAAATGTGCCAACTGGTACAATGGTGGCAGGTGTGTTAGGAAGGAAACCAAGTGCTCTCTGACTGGACTCGAGGCCCGCTCCATGGGAGGGCATCCATGGCTCTTATTAAAAACCTGATGAAAAGCCCGATGGCTTGGGAGGTCGTAAGCCCTAGAGGGAAAACTACTACTGCTTTTTGGCTCAAGTGGATACATGATGCCCACCAAACTGGCCTCTAAGCGCTTGCATGTGTGCCCAGGTATTAAAGCTCCTCTCACCTTTGCTTAGAGAATCTTCTACTTTCAGGTGGCGTGACCACTGGGGACACTAAGAGAAATCAGCACAGTGCCGAGAAGAAGTGACACAGGAGTGTTCAGCACAAAGCGAGACGTCGCTGTCACACCCTCCAAGGCTCGGAGAACGTTGTGGAAGAGGTGGAAGAAAGAACTAAGAGCCAAAGGGAGGGGCGGAGTGCTCACAACGCTGGAGACACTAAATGGCTTTGGCATTCATGACCTTACAGCGGCTGATGCTACCTACACAAGACCTGCAAACAGGAGGAACAAAAATAATGACCCCAGGGCTGGAGAGATGGCTTAGTGGTTCAGCGCTTCCCTGTGAAGCCTAAGGACCCCGGTTCGAGGCTCGGTTCCCCAGGTCCCACGTTAGCCAGATGCACAAGGGGGCGCACGCGTCTGGAGTTCGTTTGCAGAGGCTGGAGGCCCTGACGCGCCTGTTCTCTCCCTCTCTCCCTCTATCTGTCTTTCTCTCAGTCTCTGTCACTCTCAAGTAAATAAACAAAAAAAAATAATGACCCCAAAATAGAAGAGACCCTACTTGGAACGAAGAAGGGAGTCAGTGGAGGGGACCTGGGAAAGGAAGAAGAGAGGGTAGCGGGAGGGAGTTTTGATCATAGTATATTGTTTATGTTCATGGAAGTTGCCAGTGAAAAAGTTAAAAAAATGCTGTAAACACAAAAATTGGCACTTTGGGTCTGTCTAAATAATAATAAATTTAATCACACTGCTTTGGTTTTAAATTTCTTTATTAATTAAGTTTTCAGTGTGACTTGTAATATGTCCTCTCCCCGTGTCCCCATTTTCCTGAAGGTCCTCTTTGGGGGGGGGGTGTTGGTGTTCACTGTGGGGTAATTAGGGCCTCTGTCCCTGGAGGGAGCTGAGCCTCAGCTGTTTGTACCTGCCTTGTGGCTCATACAATCTGCCTGTTTCTTCTTTTGCAACACTTAGTGTTTTTAAGAAATTTATTTTAATATTTTACTTAGTGGTTGATTTATTTGAGAGAGAGAGAGGAAAGGAGGGAGAGAGAGAGAGAGAATGGGCACGCCAGAGCCTCCAGCTTACTGCAACTGAACTCCAGACGCATGTACCGCCTTGTGCATCTGGCTTACGTGGGTCCTGGGAATCGAACCTGGATCCTTTGACTTTGCAGGCAAGCGCCTTAACCACTAAGCCACCTCTCCAGCCCAAGAGATGTATTTTAATTTTATCTTCTCTACTTTCCTGCTTCAGTCAGACTATACACATCAAATTCCAGAACTCTGAGCTGAGGTGAGCTCAATTCCATGTTTTCTAAAGGTCTCAAGAAAGTTGTAGTCAGGGAGGTGTCCACATGAAGTCCCTGGAGACCACAGAGAGTGACAAACTACTTTTATGCCCAGAAGACCAGTCACCCAGTAGAGACTTCAAGCTACTTTGATCCCATAGAAATTATCAACAAGCCTAGATGTATTTATTTATTTATTTATTTATTTGAGAGAGACAGACACAGAGAGAAAGAGGCAGATGAAAGATAGATAGATAGATAGATAGATAGATAGATAGATAGAGAGAGAGAATGGGCGAATCAGGGCCCCCAGCCACTGCAGAACTCCAGATGCTTGCGCCCCTTTGTGCATCTGGCTAATGTGGGTCCTGGGGAATCGAGCCTCGAACTGGGGTCCTTAGGCTTCTCAGGCAAGCGCTTAACTGCTAAGGCATCTCTCCAGCCCTATTTTACATTTTTTAGACAAGGTCTTACTAAGTAGTCCAAGCTGGTCTCAAACTTGTGATCCTCCTGCCTCAGTCTCTAGACCACTGGGTGGCTGGGATCATGGATGTGCCCCATGGTTTCAGCTTAAAGAGAACAAGTTAGTCAGCGTGACGTGGGGGATGGTTTGCACCATCATCAGACAAGCCTGGTTTTTTTCCTGTCTCTAACAAGTCACGTGCCTCCCATTATTTTGCCCGTGGCAGCCAGGTTTCCAATGCCAGTCTGTCTTGCAGTGTTGTTGAAAGAGGTCTGATCAGGTTTGTGAAGTGTATGGCATGGCCCAAGTTAGATGCTCAGCAAATGGAATTATTATTGTCAGCGTCTGACAATTACTGTTTGTAATCCTTTTCTTTTTAATCTCAAAGGCATGGCTCAGATGAAGTCATCCTGCGTCTGCATTTTCTCGGTTCCAAAGCGCCCTGCTTCTAACAGCAACGCTCACAGTAACTGTGTTGCGTTGACCTAACGTGTGCTCAACATGTCTTCGGCCTTCCCTCTGTTCTCTGAAGCTGTATCTCCTGCGTTTCTATAAGGTGGGTGTGTAATTATGCGATCACTTATTCAGAAATCAAGTCTGTCTGGACGCCCCCTTCTTTTCACCCCACTTGTATTTATTGAATGTTTACTCTCTGCCAGGTTCTCAAGATACTCACGTGAGCCTGGGGAACTAGTCAGACAGTTGAAGTGAAAACTTGTTATGACTAGAATTATCCTATTGTCAAATTTTTCCCCTTTTATAAACTCAGACTTGGGAGTTGTTGAAGCAGGTATCTGCCTCCTCGGCGACATCTTCCAGGACTCAGTAAGAGAACGGTTCCCCCACGTGTGAGACAGCGTACCCCGCGCTCATTTCCGCTGCAGGGCTTGTGGGCAGTCAAGCCGCTGACAGGTATTCTCTGGCGCAGGAAGCCGTGCTTTCTTTCCCCTGGCACATTCTTCACATCTCCTGGAAAGGTTACCTTACTGGGCCTACACAGCTAGCTGCACTGGTAAAGACTGGAGGGGAGAGGCAGGCGAGGTGGCTCGATATTTAAAGGCCCTTGCAAAGCTGCCAGGCAGGTGTTCAATTCCCCAGCCGCCCATGAAAAGCCTGACACACGCAAAAACAGTGGCAGGAACATCTGGCATTCCGTTTGCAGTGGCGGGCAGGAGACTCTGATGCACACACGCATCCACACACACACACACACACTTGCTTGGTTTGGAGAGCCTAGAAACTAGAGGTTTCTAGCTTGCTGGCCCCTGGGCTCTAGGAGAGCCCCCAAGTCCTTCCTTGTGCTGGAGTCCAGCTGCCCCAGGGGGAGCTGCCCCAGGAGGCCAGGAGCAGCCCAGCATGTGGCCGAGTGAGCCACGTCACCATGCTGGAAGTGCGTTCTCCAGTCCCGGGGAAGCCATCGGGTGATGACCATGTCAGATGACAATTTTTATATTTATTTTTAATGTACTTTTTATTTCTTTATGAGAGAGAGAGAGAGAGATGCCAGTACCTCCAGCCACTGCAAGTGAACTCCAGATGCTTGTGGCTTACGTGGGATCCGGGGACACAAAACCTGGGTCCTCAGGCTTCCCAGACAAGCGCCTTAACTGCTAACCTGTCATCCCAGCCCACATGGCAATTTTTTATTTTGCCTCGAACTCATTATGTAGCCCAAGCTCACCTCGAACTTTCAAGCAATTCTCCTGCCTCAGTCTTCGAGTGCCGGGATTACAGGTGTGTGTGCGACGTCACACTTGGCTTTTGGCTGACACCTGAACTCCAACTTCAAGAGAGAACCCAGGTGGAACCAAAAAGTTAAGTCACATCCAAATTCCTGGCCTATAGAAACTGTGAAACCATAAGGGTTGATTGTTTAAAATCAGTCATGTTTAGGGTAATTGCAGCAGATAACACATGAGGGATCCAGTAAGGGTTGCTAGATCCCTAGATCCTGGGGAGCAAAGAGAGCAGCGGAACAAGGAGGCATTTGAAAGGGGAGATCAAAGACAGGCATTTCTTTTCTTTTTTTTTTAAATTTATTTATTTGAGAGCGACAGACACAGAGAAAGAGGCAGATAGAGAGAGAGAATGGGCACGCCAGGGCCTCCAGCCACTGCAGATGAACTCCAGACGCGTGCGCCCCCTTGTGCATCTGGTTAACGTGGGTCCTGGGGAATCGAGCCTCAAACCGGGGTCCTGAGGCTTCACAGGCAAGCGCTTAACCACTAAGCCATCTCTCCAACCCCATTTCTTTATACTTTTGCCCAAAGCCAGTAAGTCTGTTTATACTTTTTGAAGAATACCAGACAAGGAAAAAATGATAATTTTTCCCCCCTAAATTTACTTATTTGAGACAGAAAAGGAGAGAGAAAGAGAGAGAGAGAGAGAGAGAGAAATCCAGGGCCCCCAGCTACTGCAAATGAATTCCAGTCAGGATGTACCACCTTGTGCATCTGGCTTACGTGGGTCCTGGGGAATTGAACCTGGATCCTTAGGCTTCACAGGCAAGTGCCTTAACTGCTAAACCATTTCTCCAGCCCCAAATGATGGTTTTATTATCTATATATTCATTATTTATTTTTGTGTGTAGTACCCAGTATGTGTGGGAAGGAGGCGTATGCACGTCTGTGTGTGTGAGTGTGTGTGTGTGTGAGTGTGTGTGTATACACACACAGAGATGGGAGGGAAATGTTCGGTGTCCTCTTCTAATATCTCTCTGCCCTATTTTCCCTGAGATGGAGGTTCTCATTGAGCCTAGAGCTCTCCAGTTTTGTTTTTGTTTCAGTTATACTAGATGACTAGAAAGCCCAGTGAGCCTCCCATCTCTGTTCTCCACAGTGCTGGGGTTATAGGCATATGTGGCCATGTCATGTCTTTTTTTTTAAAAAAAATTTATATTTATTTATCAGAGAAAGAGAGAGAGAGAGAGAGAATGAGCGTGTCAGGGCCTCCAGCCACTGCAAACGAGCTCCAGATGCATGTATCACCTTGTGCATCTGGCTTACATGGTCCTAGGGAATTGAACCTAGGTCCTTTGGCTTTGTAGGCCAATGCCTTAACCACTGAGCCATCCCTACAGCACCCCCACCTTTTTTTTTAACCTGTGGGTTTTGAACTCAGATCCTCATGCATGGCTAGCAGGTACTCTTACCTTCTGATCCATCTCCTCAGCCCCAAAGTGATAATTTTAGTTTGGGAAGGACTCCTGAATAAGCAGACTTGGAAATGGATTTGGGCTTGGAGAGATGGCTTAGTAATTAAGGCGCTTGCCTGCAAAATGTAAGGGCCAAGGTTTGACTCCCCAGATGCACAAGGTGGCGCATGTGTCTGGAGCTCATTGGCAGTGGCTGGAGGCCTTGGCGTGCCCATTCCTCTCTCTCTCTGTCTATCTGCCTCTTTCTCTCTCTCAAATAAAGAAAGAAAAAACAAAGTGAGACTCTATATTGAAATCCGCCCCCCCAAAACTAAAGCAATGAATCTGTCTTACAATACTGTGATTTTTTTCGTGTGTGTGTGTGTGTGTGTGATGTTCATGCACGTACACATGTGTGTGAGATGCTCATGTGTGTACACGTGTGTGTGAGATGTTCATGCATGTACACGCGTGTGATGCTCATGCATGTACACATGTGTGTGAGATGTTCGTGCATGTACACATGTGTGTGAGATGTTCATGCATGTACACATGTGTGTGTAGATGTTCATGCATGTACACATGTGTGTGTTTCATGAACAGAAGCCAGAGGAAGGCGTCAGCTCTCCTTCTCTGTTTGCTCTTCTGCCTTATTTTCTTGAAATAAGGTCTCGCTGAAGCTGGAGGTCTTGGCTCTTCCACTAGATCGGCTCACCAGGGACCCAGCAATCCTCCAGTCTCCGACCCCATTAGCGCTTGGACCACAGAGCAGTGCAGAGTCACCTGCCTCTGTACGCAGGTGCTGTGGTTTGAACTCGGGACCTCATGCTTAAGCAGCAGGTGCTCTTACCCTCTGAGCCATCTCCCTAGACCCAGTATGTATTTTTAAAAAAAAAATACTTTATTTATTTGAGTGAGCAAGAGAGAAAGAGAATGGACACAACAGGGCCTCTAGCCACTGCAAACGAACTCCAGACACATGCGCCACCTTGTGCATCTGGCCTTACTTCGGTACTGGAACCTGGGTCCTTAGGCTTTGCTGGCAAGTACCTTAACTGCTAAACCATCTCTCCAGCCCCAAGGATGTGTTTTTAAAATTTTTATTTATTTGAGAGAGGGAGGAACAGAGAGAGAGAGAGAGTGAGAATGGGCAT
Source organism: Jaculus jaculus (assembly GCF_020740685.1). NCBI lineage: Eukaryota > Metazoa > Chordata > Mammalia > Rodentia > Dipodidae > Jaculus > Jaculus jaculus. Next base: position 24,113,297 of record NC_059121.1, read on the forward strand.
GCCAGGACATTCAGCCACTGTAAACAAACTCCAGACACATGTGCCACCTTATGCATTTGGCTTATGTGAGTACTGGGGAATTGAACCTGGGTCTTTAGGCTTTGCAGGCAAGTGCCTTAACTGCTAAGTCATCTCTCTGGCCCCTGAGTATACAAAGTTTTAAAAACTTCTTTTTTTCTCCTTGTGTGCCTGCTAGATCACAGCAGGGCCACATTAATTTAGGAAGATGTCTCAGGAGACCCTTCGGTCCATTTTCTTTCCCTCATGCAAGACTCTAGTTAAACCCACCAAAGACTATTTTACCTTTGAAAGTCAGCATGCCAATGAAAGCAGCTATTTCAAATTATTTCTAACTTTATTAAACTATGAATCACTTCTTTACCTCCCAGGAAGACTACATGACATATGTGCGTTTAGGTAAGAGGGCTTTGTATTTGACATTTCAGAAAAATAATAAACTAAAATAAAACCATCAAGTTGCTTCTCTCTGTGAGGCTTTATAGCTGTGGACGCTCACGTCCTTTTGCGTGGGGAGAAGAAGAGCGTCTTTGGAAGGGGACACGGCAAGGCAGGAGAGAAACTCCGTCATGATTCATAGCACTTTCCCCCATGCTTCTCTGATGAGTTTTATTCACAAATCTGGGTCCACTTATATAATGAAAACATTAAAAACAGCGTATTTGAAACTGCGTCTTTTTATTAATCATGCATTTAGTCTTGTAAATAACACACGCAAGTACATCCTTGTTACGTCAGTGGGAAAACAGTGATTAACTAGCTGTTTAGCTATGAGACAAGACTATCTTGTAATTTTAAAGGTGCTTTGTAGAAGGCTGCCTGTTTTCTCTTGTGCTGCTTAATTGGATTTAGGCAAATATTTTACAGTTTAGAATTCATTATTATTATTTTTTTCATGATTTCTTTCTATTTTCCTTTGCATTTGATGGCAGCTTTTAGGGCAGTAATGTTTGTCTCACAGTAATGTTTTGCAGGAAGGCATCTTTCTTTGAAAGAAATAGACTTTGTGTTTCTGAGATCCTGTGCTGCTTTTAAGTGTGATTTTGCTTCAGGTTTCCCCTTCAACCTAATTTCTTTTTCTCCTGTTGGGATGAGCAAATCCCGGTTTGGATTTTGATGGAAAATAGCCATGACCTCACAGGTATAATATTTACCAGTAAGAGAAAAAAGTGAACCGAGGAATGGAGATACCCAGGTCTGGAGAGGTTGCTCAGTGGTTAGGGCATTTGCCTGCAAAGCCTAAGGACCTGGGTTTGATTCCCGCCATCCCATGTAAATCCACCTGCACAAGGGGGCGCATGCAGCTGGAGTTCGTTTGCAGTAGCCTGAAGCTCTGGTGCACCCATTCCATTTCTTTCCCTCTCCCTTTGTGTTTCTCTTCCTTTAAATAATAAATAAACAAACAAACAAATAAATAAATAAAATTTAAAAAATTGTAAAGGGAAATATCCACAATGCTATTCATTTGACAATACTCTCAGCTTTCTTTCCAGAGGAAGGAAATGTCATTTAGCACTCTCATTATTAACTTGGGGCGACTGAATTGAAATTGAGTGAGGAGAATGGGGAGATTTAAAAACCAGTCATGACAAATGGTGGCAATGGTCTGAAGTTAAGTCAAATGTCCTGAGAATGCGTTCTTATCAATCCAGTGTGTCTAGAAGGAAAGTCAACAACTTCTGTCCCTCTGAGGCGAGTGATGGATGATGTGACTACCGCACTTTGCTCTGGAGTTGCAGCCTAGATTCTGGAGCATGGGCTCAGTGATATTGTTTTTCTAATGTAAAGATAGTAATATTTGAAATGTGGTACCTACAAAGTCTTCACTGCAGCTGCTCCACAGCGCAATAGCGATGGAAAGTAGTCACAGGTCATATGGGAACGAACAGATATTCTAGTAAAAATTCACTTATAACAACGGGCTGTAGACCAGCATCTCCCTGCCCTTGTAGGCTGTCATTTGATGAGTCCTATCCATAGTGTGACATCTTTCTTCTTTCTTTCTCTATTATTATTATTTCAAAAGTTTAAAGCAACTTACAAGAAGCCATACAACATGGGTGCATCCTTGACAACATGTGTGGCAAGATCAAGGAGAACTGAGACCCGAGGAGGTTTTGTAGGTTGAAATAATGTTAAGTCCAGTTTACACGAAATTCAATCCATCTTTTTTTTTTTTTTTTCCTGGCAGCACCAGAAAATCCCTTGTCAACAAATCTGAAGACCAAATGGTTCTCATATTAGTGACTTTTGGTTAAAAGAGCCTGTAGTGAGGAGCTGTGAGAAGTTCCATCACAACAGTGAACTAAGTACAGTAGCAGGCTCATCTCCCGGCGACCATTCCGGTGAGATTATGACCAATTTATTTGTGAAGTGATGCAAATAAATTGCTTTCCAATGCTCTAACATTTTCTGAGATCCTTTAAGACAGAAGGCAGAGCCCTTGCCCACTGGAAAGGTAATGGATGGGAAGGTGAGTTTGTTTCTCTCCTGAGGGTGATTAGGCGGTACCTTCATCATGTGGCATGAGAATGAAACACACCTTCACATACTCACACATACATACATATATACACACATGCGCATGTACATACAAATGCTTCCTATAATTCTATTTGCGGAAACCTACCCTAAGGAACGTAAAGAGAAACTACTGAAGATTTGTTCACAATATTTGAGTTCCATCATCCCTTATTGTGGTAGCTTGAATGGATGTCCCGCGCCACCCCCAGTAGATTCAGGAGTTTATTAAAGCTTGTAACTTAGATCTCTAGCTACGTGGCTGGAGGAGGTGTCACTGTGGGCAGATCCTGGGGTCCAGCCCTAAGGTGTTGCTGGGAGCAGATCAGAATTTCAGCCCAAAGGTGTACAGGGGGCTGGAGCTCTGCCTGGGGTTCCTGGAGAGCACTGGCTTGTGCTGTTGCTGGAGGGTTTTTTCTCTGCATGGTTTTGGAAAAGGGGGCCAGCTTCTTCCATCATTATGCAACTCCACCTGGATCTGTAAGCTTCTAGAAGTCCCTTCCTCCCATGAACTGTGTCTGGTTTGGAAGTTCATCCCAGCCACAGTGAAGGCGACTACAACAGTTATTAAGCTAAAAATTGGAAAAACACTAAATAGCCAGCAATGCAAGAGTTGGATGCATAAGTTCTGGTATGTATGAGATCGAAATAATATATAATTTTTGAGACCATTTGCACACAATCTTATGAGAGAGAAACACTCTCTATAATTGTAATGAATATAGCATAACATAATATAATCCTATCTTATGGGAAAAAAAAAAACTATAGCAAAAGACTAGAAGAAAATCTGCTAAGGAGAAGGTCACAAGCTACTTACTCTTCTCCCCTTCCTGTATATTGTCCTTGAAGTTGTGTGTGGTCAAGTGACTAAACTTTCTCCAAAGGTTTGTGAGCATAAATGACACATTCTTTCAAACTCAAATCATGAAACTGTCCCATACCACAATTTTTTTTCCACCTTTAGTCAACTAGAATGTGGACATGTCAGAGGCATTTTGGAAGTCAAACGTTAAAAATGTCTATCAGGAGGCAGGAGAGATGGCTTAGTACTTAAGGTACTTGCATGTGAAGCCTAAAGATCCAGGTTCAATTCCCCAGAACCCACATAAGCCAGACGCCCAAGGTGGCGCATGCGTCTGGAGTTGTTTGCAGAAGGGACAAGAGAAAGTGATGGGAGGGGATTATGATTAAAATGCATTCTGCACGCATATAAAAATTGTCAATTAAAAATAAAGGATAGAGCAAGCTGGCCTCTGTGATGTGCAACTTGTGTATGTAAACCTCCACATATGTGTGTCCACACATGCACCCATACACACACACGTGTGTGTGTGCCACTATACCCATCTTTTATTTTTATTTATTTATTTGAGAACAACAGAGAGAGAGAGAGAGAGAGAGAGAGAGAGAGAGAGAGAGAGAGAGAGAGAATGGGCACACCACGGCCTTTGCCACTGCAAATGAACTCCAGATACATGTGTCACCTTGTGCATCTGTCTTACGTGGGTCCTGGGGAATCAAGCCTTGAACCAGGGTCCTTAGGCTTCACAGGCAAGTGCTTAACCACTAAGCCATCTCTCCAGCCCATATGCCCATCTTTTATTGCATAGGTTCTGAGGATCTGAAGTCAAGTCTTCATGTTTGCACAGCAAACATTTTACTCACTGAGCCATCTCCCTAGGTTCTGATGACCACACACATACATAGTCGACAACAACAAAAATGTATTTTTTTAGAAAAATTGGCTATGAGCTTAGATTCCCGCATGATCATGGAAAAGTGCTGACGTGAGCACTCCTGTATGACTATCACTAAAGGAGAGAAGTGCGGCCCTGGAGAGGTGGCTTAGCGGTCAAGGCGTTTGTTTGCCTGCAAAGCCAAAGGATCCTGGTTCGACTCTCCAGGACCCATGTAAGCCGGATGCACAAGGTGGCGCATGCATGTGGAGCTCGTTTGCAGCGCCCGGAGGCCCTGGCACACCCATTCTGTCTCTAAAATAAATAAATAAAATATATTAAATTTAAAGGAGAGAAATGCATCCCCTTATTCTTAAGCCATCACGGTGATGCCTGATACAATACAGACACATGTGACTGCATGCCACGTACCACTGAAAACTTCCAGAAACATTTGGATGGAGTTACCCAGCCTGAGAATCATCCACTACTCAGGTGTTTTTATTTTACTTTATTTGTGCGTGCGTGTGTGTGTGTGTGTGTGTGTGTGTGTGTACACACACATGCATGTACTCACGCAGTGTCTGCAGCAGGGCCTTCGGTGGTGGGAAGGGCAAGTTGAGTGTTTGCCTCCCTTGCTCTTCCTCTTGCTCTCGCTTGGGCTGGAGTCTCCGTCGCGAGCTCGGCGAGTCTCTGCTCTCACCGGAGTGGGATCACAGAGGCGCGTGGCCACACCCAGCTCTTTCCGTGGGTCCTGGCTGTTGAACACTGGAGGTCTCTCCGGCACAGAAAGTGCTAGTTATTTTTTTAAATTATTATTATTATTTATTTATTTGACAGAGAGAGGGAGAGAGTGGGGAGGCAGATAGAGAGATAGATAGAGAGAGAGAGAAAGAAAGAATGGATGTATCAGGGCCTTGTGCACCATCTTGTGCTTATGTGGGTACAGGGGAATCGAACCTGAGTTCTTACGCTCCATAGGCAAGCACTTTAACCAGTAAGCTATCTTTCCACACAGAAAATGCTTTCCTTTCTTTCTCTCTCTCTCTCTGTTTCTTTCCTTTCTTTCTGTCTTTTTTTTTTTTGAGGTAGGCTCTCCCTCTAGCTCAGGCTGACCTGGAATTCACTCTGTAGTCTCAGGGTGGCCTCGAACTCATGGCAATCCTCATACCTCTGCCTCCCGAGTGCTGGGTTTAAAGGCATGCACTACCATGCCTGGCTCAGAAAGTACTATTTTTTTTAAATTTAGTTAATTTATTTGCAAGCTGTGAGGGCGGGGGTGGAGAGTGGGCATGCCAGGCACTGCAAACAAAGCCCAGATGCATGCCCTGCTTTGTGCATCCAGCTTTACGTGGGTACTGGGGAATCAGACCTAGGTTGTTAAGCTTTGCAGGCAAGCGCCTTAACCGCTGGACCATCTCTCCTGTCCCAGAAAGTGCTCTTAATGGCCGAACCATCTCTCCAGCCTCACATAGCATGTTTTACAGGAACCCAAAACTTTAAAAAGTAAATATAATAGATTAGTGGCAGTTCAGCTTTTATTAAAATCGTTCTATCAGTGCCTACCTGTTGATGAGGTCTGTGGTAGCTTGGGCTACATGCATTTAAAAAGCATTCATACTTCCTACGTGTTTCATTGAGAAAAGCATTGAAAAATGCACACATCTACAGGAGAAGATGTGCAACTATAAATTAAAGGAAGACTATGAGCCAGAGAAAGCATTAATGAGGGCACACAGGGAACACCTGAGAGACTGCGACACAATCTCCCGCATTGTTTCTGAAAATGTAGGGAAGAGTTTCCCAGCGTCCACACAAAGGCCCCTTGATTAATCCACCTCTGTCTTCTGTGTGCAAACCTTCCCCTTGGCAATCCAATTCGGAAGGAAATGTCTCAATGGGTCTTCATGTAGGAGACAAATGTCCCCTATAATATTCCTAAAAAAAAAAAAAAAAGTAACAGAACGGGTTTTAGTACAGCCTCAAAAATCACCAAAAGGACATCGAATTCAAAGAAACTGCAGGGAAAGAAAGTTGAAAGATGGCTGGGCGTGGTGGCGCATGCTTTTAATCCCAGCACTTGGGAGGCAGAGGTAGGAGGATCGCCATGAGTTCGAGGCCACCCTGAGACTACATAATGAATTCCAGGTCAGCCTGAGCTAGAATGAGACCCCACCTCAAGCCCCCCACCCCTCAATAAAAAACCAAAGTTGAAAGACGGAGTGGGAGGGGAGCTGGACAACGGGCTGGTGGGTTTTAGTGGCTTCCCTTGACCCTGGAATTAAACCTTGAAAACACAATTATACATAGAATTTTAGAATAAAATTCTCATTTTCAGAATTCTTAAAAATGTTTTTCAGTCTGGAGAGATGGCTTAGCAGTTTAGGCACTTGCCTGCAAAGCATAATGACGTGGGTTCGAGTCCCTAGTACCCAAATGAAGCCAGATGCACAAAGTATTGCATGTGTCTGGAGTATGCAGCAGCCGGAGGTCCTGGCATGTCCATTCTCTCTCTCTCTCTCTCTTTCTCTGCTTGAAAATAAATAAATAAATAAGATATTTATTAAAATGATTTGCTTGTTGCTAGTTGACTATAGTTAATAAAATACATCGTATACTTGAAAATTGGTGAGAGAATTTAAATTTTCTCTTGTGAGGTGGTAAACATGTTAATTAACTTGATTTAATTATTTCAGGTATTGCATCCCTGCACCAAAGCATCACACTGTACCCACAAACATGTACTATATTTGTTGTTTAATTGATAATTAAAATAAAAAACCACAAAAGTAGCAACTACCAGAGTTTTTAGTAATTTCAGAATGTCTTGGCATTGAGGTGGTTGTGCCAAAAAATTATCTGTATGCAAATGGAGAGGTAAAAAATATACCAGCCTGAGGTTTGGAGAGATGGCATAGCAGTTAAGGTGGTTTCCTGTGAAGCCTAAGGACCCAGGTTCAATTGCTTCCTTACTACCCATGTAAACCAACTGCACAAGGTGGTGCATGTATCTGGAGTTCATTTGCAGTGCCTAGAGACCCTGGCGCGCCTATTTTCTTCCTCTGTATCTGCCTTTTTCTCTCTCTTTCTCAAATAGATAAATACATATGAAAAAAGATACCAATCTGAAAAGAAAACAATGTTTGGAGGCGAAAGAGATTTTTTTGGAACAAAACAAACCTACATTTAATTATGTTTAAAATGTTAAATGCAAATTTTTGTGTGTTATATAATTAAGAATAGATAGGGCTATCTGGCATAATTAGCATTTTAATGTAACAGGTTCAACTAATTTTATGATGCTGTATTCTGTGACAGCTACCAAGGGCAGCCAATGGCAGGAAACTTTCATTCTAGTGGGTTTCTGCATTGGTATTCTTGTGGCATGTGACTTTGGGTACATGGTACCTGGACCCTGACCCTGTTTCCATAGCTGTGAAACAAGGGGCTTGGGTTTCTTAATGCAGAAAGGCCTATTATTCTAGGGGTTTTGGAAATATTCGGACCATGGTGTAGCTCAGTGATGGACTCTGGGAAGCAGGGTGATTGGTCTGAGGCTGCTGGAAATTCAGAAAATGAAAGTGTGGGCTGCTGAGGGTAAGCTAGCTTCCTAGAAGTTCAGTCCTCTTCCTACAAGACTCTTGGGGTCACACAGAGAAGTGTGGCCATATGAGTTTAAATAAGGCTTATTTTTTTAGCTCATTTGCAAGATAACTGCCCCAGGCTTCAAATGGAGGACTTCCTTGCTGATTGCTTAGGTCTATGTTACATAAACTGTTATACTCTGGTGCCTAAAGGTCTGTGTTTTTTTCCCCCCTTCATTTCTTTTTTTAAAAATATTTTTTATTTATTTATGTGAGAGCGACAGGCAGAAAGATAGAAAGAGGCAGATAGAGAGAGACAGAGAATGGGCACACCAGGGCCTCCAGCCACTGCAAACGAACTCCAGACGCGTATACACCCTTGTGCATCTGGCTAACGTGGGTAGTGGGGAATCGAGCCTCGAACTGGGGTCCTTAGGCTTCACAGGCAAGTGCTTAACCACTAAGCCATCTTTCCAGCCCTCCCCCCCCCATTTTTATTGAGAAGAAGCTAGCAGCAAAGCCTTGAGACTTCCCCATTGCCTATTATTCAGGGCTCAAGTTTTGCAAACGATTCATGGGAGCAGAGGATCTATCTTTGCTGAGTCTGGAAGGAGAGTAAAGAGATATATCTTTAAGTCAGAAAAACTAGATATCTTACTTTCAAAATTCAAGGAGAAGAAAAATGGGACAAAACAATGTAATGACTGGAAAAATGTCTACTTGTACAATTTAGACATGACCTAGCTTTCTGTCATTTCTTTTTCTTTTCCTTTTTCTCTTTCTTTCTTTTTGGTTTTTTAGCCCAGGCTGACCTGGAATTCACTATGGAGTCTCAGGGTGGCCTCGAACTCACGGTGATCCTCCTACCTGTGCCTCCCAAGTGCTGGGATTGAAGGCGTGCGCCACCACACCCGACTCTGTCATTTCTTATAGTACACAATATATGTTTGTATCATTTCTTAGAAGTATTTAATGTTATTAAGGTCCAAATTCTTCCAGAACTTATTTAGAAGTTCTAAGTCAAACTCTAATAGTAGCAGGCTCTTTTCTTTCTAAATTAATTCATTTTTTTTGAAAAATTTATGCATGTGAAGAATGCAATTTTGATCACATTTGCCCCTCCATTATCTTCTGTTGTCTCTCTCTCACTGAACCCTTTCTGCTTCCCAACTAGCTCCACTTTTACGTTGATGCCTTTGTGTGTGCGCGCACGTGTGTGTGTACGTGTGTGTGTGTGTGAACTGTGGAGTTTAATTAGGGCTACTTGCATGCCCATAGGTGTGTGTTATTTTCCAGAGCATGGGCAAAAAACCATTGAAGCTGTCTCTCCTTCCCTAGTACCCATTAACTGTCAGCGGCACCCCAGGGAGGGGCGGCGTCTTCTAAGCCTCTCTCCTGTCCAGGATGCAGTCAGTGTCTACCGGCCCAGTCTCGTGCATGTCTTGCGCGGATATCCACGGCTGCTGTGAGGTCCTGAGTCGTGTGCAGAAGACAGTTCATAGCACTCCTCCTCATCCTCCAGCTCTTACCTTCCTGTGGTCTCCCTTCTGCAACGTTCCCCAAGCTTTGGAGCAGCTGGTATAGGCGTTTCCCTTAGGGTCAAACGCTCACTTCTTCTCAGCACCTTAACCGGTGATGAGCCTGGGCCGTGCCTACCCTCCACTGCAAAGGAAGCTCTCTGGCCACAGATGCCCATGGCACTAGACTACAGGACTATATACCAATATATGCCGTTTGATGGCACACCACACTCATGGAGCAAAGCAGAGGCAGTAGCTTCCCTCCTATGACCCAGGACCTCCTCCGTTCGCGGGCCTTTGAGCAGGCTTACTCCACCAGGCGCGAATTCCTGCCTGTGGAGCAGGCCTCACATCCAATCAGACAGTGGTTGCTTATCTGCAGTAGACTTTAGATATTTTCTGGATAACTGTAAGCTTTATGTGGAAATGCAAATGACCCAGAGAAACCCTAACAATTTTGAAAAAGGCAAATAAGCTTGGGAGATGACCCATTTCAAGACAATGACAGCTCTATAACAACCAGGGCTTTCCTGTAATTAGGGGAAAAAAAAAAGAAACAGACCAGTGAGATGACACAGGGCAGAAACCGACTCACACAGGCACTGTCAGCTGACTTTCAGAGAAAGTACCAGAAGGGAATGTGCTCTCCTGTGAACAAATTGTGCTGGGAAGGCTGATTCTATGCCCAAAGAAGTCAACCTCAACTTGCGTCACATCTAGATAAAAATTTAACTTAAAATAGGCCAAAGGGCTGGAGAGATGGCTTAGCAGTTAACGTGCTTGCCTACCAAGCCAAAGGATCCAGGTTTGATTCCCAGGACCCACATAAGCCAGATGCACAAGAGTTTGAGTCTAGAGTGAGTCTAGAGTTTATTTTCAGTGCCTAGAGGCCCGTGTGCTGCCCATTCTCTCTCTGTGTCTCAAATAAATAAGTAAAAATATTTAAAAGATACGTCATAAACCTAAATGAGAGTTGAAACCAGGAAGTTATTTGTGAAAAAATGTTTCTGGTGGTGAGCTTCCTGAGACCAGAGATTCACTGTGTCCTCAACGTTTATCCCTGTGCTGGCTCGTAGAAGGCTTCCAAGATTACTGGAGCTCTTGTGAGCCCATGCTGTGGGCTCCGAGTGAGCAAGGACATTTCTGCTGTGGTGTTCAAGACCCGTGGTATAAACTCAGGGTTTGATGCTCCTCCCTGTGTCCTACCTGGTGGATAACCAGGGGTTTCACACCGATGATCCCCTAAGGGATAACTCTTTAATACCATGCCCTTCACTTTGGGATTTGACCTAGAATTTGTCAACTGGAAAAAAAAAAAAAAATGGGACCTCCAACCTTAGGACTTAGAGTCCCCTCAGCTTGCGGTAGAAGGTGGTCTTACACCTTGGCCACCCATGCTGAAAGCTTGTGAGGCCACCACAAGCCACAACGCTGAGGTTTATCAGTGAAAGGGTGGCCCAGCCCACGGTGAGAACCCTTCCCAAGGACATTCGTGAAGGGCACTTCAATGCGCCAGAAACAAGTAAAATATTTATTTTTAAAGTATGCACAGGAAGGACGCGGTACTATTTTTACAAGAGGGGTAGACTTTCTTCATTTCCTGTTCTCTGAATGAGAGGCTTAGGATATAGACCTGGGAAAGCCCTGGGGAGATACATGGGGGGGGGGGACAAATGCCGTTATCCCTCCCCCTCCATCTCCCTGCCGTGTCACGCATTCCCCAAGCCCCAGCCACCGCTCCACTGGACACAAGCCGTTCTTGCTCCTCGGTGGAGTCAGGACCAGAGCTTAATCTAGTTGAGTTCCTTGTGGAGAACTTATCAGTTAACTACAGAGGTCTTACTCTCAGAGGGAGTATTGTGTTAGTTCATGAGTTAGTTCATGTTAGAAAAGAATAGTTAGAGATTAAGCAGAACTAATTTGATCAAAAAAAAGGCCCCCCAAACAAAAACCCCCAACAGCAGCATAGAGACCACGTCTTGCACCTGTATGGGCTTCAGACCCATCTCCTTACAATAAAACCCTAAGCAGGGCAGAATATGGCCGGGGGGCCTGGGGTGGAAACTGCTCACTTTGTGCCGGCTGGAGAGCAGACAACATACCAGGAAGGGGATGGGGTCCCAATAACCCTTCCAAGGGTGAGTTCTCTGGGACCCACGTCCTTTCCACGGGGCCTGGCATGCTAACAGTTCTATCATTTGCCAATAGTGCCATCACCTTTAGCACATGAGTCTCTGGGGGGCCATTTAAGGTCCCCACCATCATAGTTTCTTTTTTTTCTGGTGTCCTCATGGTGGCCATGGAGAGGCCTCTTCTTCTCCTCCTCCTCCTCCACTTATTTTTTTTCCGAGGTAGGGTCTCGTCCTAGCCCAGGCTGAGCTGGAATTCACTATGCAGTCTCAGGGTGGCCTCGAACTCACGGTGATCCTCCTACCATTTCCTTCTTTTCATAAGGGTGTTAATATGAGGAGGAGAGCTTCTACCTTATGCCTTCATCAGAGCTGGTCGCCTCCCACAGGTCCATGTCGGAATTCCACGACACTGGCAGCTGAGACTTCCGTCCCTGAGATTTTGGCCCATGACGCACCTGACTCCTGGGTGCACGTGGGCACGTCTGTGGCTTTGCTTAGCAAGAGCAGAATCTGTGTAAGGTTTTGGTCATTCTTATCATCGGTCCCCAGAGTAGAAGGACTCACGGGTTTAATTTGTTTTTAAAAATAAAATTTCCCTCAAAGTAAAGTGATACAGTTACGGATAAAAATCTAGTACCTAGAAACATTAAATCTACATTAAGAACTCCACAGAATTTAATTTCCTGGGGCTACCATAGCTCGTTGGATGGAGTAATAGTCCCAAACCCTGTCAGACTGGAGGAATTGTACCATTTACTTAGGGAATAAACAGATTTTTATCCACCACTTACCAGCAACTTGACCTACATTTCACACGGTACAATAAAAAAGGTTGGTGGAAAAAAAAAAAAAAAGAAAAATGGAGTGCTGAATTTAAAGACAGAAATATTTAAGAGTGGGTGTGTTTACTGGCCTTTCCTTCTATTTACTGACTAACAGCGTGTACACTGCCAGTGGGGTTTTTGGGTTTCATGTCTGCCCACATTCAAAATGTCTGAATAAACCCCCGTGGTTTACTTTTGTAAAATGTTTACATAGCACAGTTAAACAGTGTGCAACGTCTGGGGCTAACCTCAAAATAGGATATGTTTTACTGAGGTGGAGTGTGAGTCGAGCCCCAGCCTGACAGTCAGTGCATTTACGTTCCATTGTTTTGATCTAAGTCACTTCCATGAATTCTGTTGATGCTCTAAATCCATATCACGCCATTTTGGTCAACGACATACCCTGTGTCTCAGACCTTCCTACGTTGGATAGACGGTAGATATTGTTGGGTAATTGTCAAGGATTTGGGAAGATAAGAAAAGGGGATCCCTTTGCTTCTGATAATGGTACTCTTATAGGGAAATGGGCTTCATTCCTGAGGCCAAAGATCTTACACTTCATTTTTAAAAAAATATTTATTTGAGATGGAGAGGAGAGAGAGAGAAGGAGAGAGAGAGAGAGAGAGAGAGAGAGAGAGAATGAGAATGGACATGCCAGGGCCTCCAGCTGCTTCAAACAAACACCAGATGCATGTGGCACCCTATGCATTTGGCTTATGTGGGTTCTGGAGAATCAAACCTAAGTCCTTTGACTCCACAGGCAAGGGCCTTAGCCGCTCAGCCATCTCCCCAGCCCTACGTTTCATTCTTTAGGCCAAAGATCTTGGGCTGTGAACACCCCTAGCTGTTCATAGGGACAGCAGGGCCTATGGTCTGTAGGAATTCTAGGAAGAAAAACCCAGAGATGAGGGCTAGGTTTCTCTAACCTTCCTTCAGAAAAGGAAACAATTGAAAAGTGCCCCATGTGGCTCTAAGTCTCCTGGAGGCCGTTCCATGTGGATTTGTGGCTTTTCTTTGACGAGTCCCATCCTAGCCCCATATTCTCTGGTCAAACATCAGAGGATATGGTCTTTTTTTTTTTTTTTAAAGCTCTCTTATTAGGTACAGAAGTTCCTCATTTTCCTCCATTCTTTCAGCATTGATCTCATTGTGAAACACACAGGGATGCTGTTTTGACTTGAGAGCTGGAAGGAAGCAGAGATAAGAGTGTCTCAGCCAGTTCGGGTTGATATACCAAAACCTTTCTGACTGGCTGGCTCCGTCAGTCGGCATTGCTTTCCCACATTTCTAGAGATGAGAGGTGTGCGATCAAGGCATTGACATGGTGGAGGTTCTTGTTGAAGGCTCCTTTCCTGCTGTATACATCTCCTTCCTCTCGCGGCTGAGACGTGTGAGACAGTGAGAGTGCTGGCGTGTCTTTTTACAAGCACACTAGTCTCATGTGTTCAAAGGGTTAGAGCCGGGCGTGGAGGCACACCCCTTTAATCCCAGTGCTCAGGAGGGAGGCAGAGGTAGGAGGATCGCCGTGAGTTGGAGGCTACCCTGAGAATACAGAGTGCATTCCAGGCCAGCCTGAGCTCGTGAGACCCTGCCTTGAAAAACCACACAAAAAGGGGGCCCCATCTTGGTGACTATGGTGGTCTGAAAGTAACATGTCCCACATAGGCCCACAAGTGTTCTTGATTAAGCCTGTTACGGTCCCCAACTGGTCCCTTTCCTCCCATAAGCTGCTTCTGGGTGGTGAGAACGCGACTGATACAATGACTCACTCCCAAATGCTCCATCTTTTAATGCCATCACGTTGGAGGCTAGAATTTTGATATATGAATTCTGGGAATATATATGTATATATATATATATCTTCCCAAACAAACAAACAAAAAAATATAGTAAATATATATCTTTCAAAGCATGGAAGCACACAACAAATTTCTATCTAATAGAGAAGAAAGTCTCTTTGATAACGACGAATTCAAAGCACTCTCCTGTGCTTTTTGCTAAGACATTCTTTTTGGGTGCCCGTGAAATATTACCAGTCAACATGCTGGGAAGAAAGTCAACAGTAGGCAATCCGTAGACAAATTGATTTCCTCTTTTGTGATATCACTGAGCCGTGAAAGCTAGGAATCAATGAGCAGAAACAAATTCTCATAAATCTATCAGAAAAAAAAATTATAGATCAAGCATCTATCACTTGGATCAATCTGTTAGATGAATGTTAGAATTTAGACATATGTCATGCTAGCTGTTAATTTATACAAGGGTTGATGTTAATAGAATTAAATATTGACCTAGTGAAGAGGTAATTAATTTTCTAGCAAGCGAAATCTTTCTTGGAGACTTTTTTTTTTTTTTTTCATTTGTATCTCATAACATTGGTCTTGGCCATTTTAACTTGAATATAAAGTCTTTAATCTTCAGCCTTCACCTTCTCCCCCCAAAAGAAATGTGAAGAGGGAATAGCGAAGGAAGAAACAGTCTGGATTTAATTTTAGAAATTCTTTGTTATTTAGAAACATACCTTTATGTGTTAGACTATTTTTGTTTTACTGGGAGGAAGGGATTAATTTCAAGCTTACAGATCCAGGGGAAGTTCCATGCATGGTGGGAGAAGCTGGCTCCCTTTCCTAAATCCGAGCAGAGAGAGAAACCATCACCAGACAGCCAACATCAAAAAGCAGGAAGCAGGGACCCTTGCAAGAGCTCAAACCTCCACTTAGTCAGACTTTGGAATTGCTGTGACAAAATGCTTAATGGGAGGAAACATTTATTTTCATGGTTACTTGGCCCCCTGCGCTGGAACAGAGCATCTCAGAAGTGCGAGCATATGGAAAACGAGGTTAACAGAAAGCAAGGAATATGAGGGCTCTTGGGACCACGTCCAAGGCTTGCCCACTGCCTTTCTTTCTCAGGCTAGACCCACCTCACAAATAAGTTCCGCCAGGTAGGAACCAAGCATTCAACACAGGAACCCGAGAGGGACCTTTCCTATCCAAACTGTAACATTCCATCCCGGTTTTCGAAGACTCATGCAAAATGCGTTTACTCTAAGAGTCTCCGAAGCCTTTAATAGGAACTAACGTTATTGAACAAGCCAAAGTCTAGTCAATTCCTGAGCTGTGGATCTCTCAAAACTTAAAAAAGAAAAAAAAGAGTCAGGGTTAGAATGGCACAGTGTCAAGATTCCCATTGCAAAATCTTGAAGGTTGTGCATTGTGAAAGCAGCAGTTGGTTATTTTTTTTGGGGGGGAGGGAATGCCTCTGGCCATGATGTCTCAACTTGGGGCTCTTACAATCTTTCTGCCCCCCTCTTCCCCAAAATTCCCTGAGCCGTGGTGGGTGAGTTTCAAGCCGACTTCAGTGATGAGCTCTTCGGAGCCTCTGGATCTCTGCTTTGGTAGGTGCTGAGTGTCCTCAGGGTCTGTCTCCTTCACCCTGGTGCTGATTTTCGGGTTCAGCATGGAAGCAGCTCTCTTGCTTGTCTCCCCATTTCCTCTGTAGTTTCAGATGTGGCTTGGCTGAAGTGTGAGGGGTCGTTTATCTCCTTGGGTCTCACCACTTTCTGAAAAAGAAAACCAGATTCTTCCAACAGAGAATGAAGTCAACATAGTTTAAATGGGATAAGCACTATTAATGTAGGGAGAATTTGTTGAATGTGACTCTTCTTTTAGTCTCTGTAGGGTTCTGATCTGGTTCCCAATTCCAGATATGGGTTCCTTTATACTGAGCGGATCTCTTAGCTAATCAGAAAGCTATTGGTTACCCAGTGAGGCTGTGTGCCACTATTGCACTGGTGTGTACATGGTGTGAGGGTGCTTGTTTCTTGAGTAGCTTAGATGTCTGGTTGCTCAGACCATTGTTGGCCACTTTCCCCTCGTAGCTCATGTAGTGCTTTCCAGGGCTAGAAGGGTTAACTGTCTGGGGACTGGCTTTCTTCCAGATTCCAGCCAGGTCTCTCCAAAGCATGGTTTTTAGTGTCTGCTTTCCTCTAAGCCTTCTGGTTTCATGAACCCCCACCAAATTGTTCACTAAGCTCTACTTATTACCAAGTTTCCCCTCATTCCTCCCACAAGCCACAGACCACTTCCAGAAACTTCTGAAACACATGACCAATGTAGTAACACAATAGACTTCAGTAACCAACATGGCACAATTTTTCTGTAGCACTTGCTTTTTCATATCGCTTTGACTAAATGTCTGATACATAACTAATCGACAAAACGTCAGCAGGTGTAAATCAGGAAGGGCTTGTGTAGCTCAGTTTCAGAGAGTTTAGTCCATGGCTGATCCACGTTGTGTGCATGGGCAGAACCTCACAGTGAGGGGAGGAGGCAGCAAAGTGGGCTGTTTGCCTCATGGTAGACATGAAGCAGAGAGAGAAGAGACATGTTTCCAGGGACAAGGCATAACTTTGAAAGGTAGCCTCGCTCTGGGATTCCCTCCCTCCAGCTAAGGTTCCACTGCCTCCCAAAAGAGCGCAAGGGACTGAATGTTCCACATATAAGCGCATGGGGGCAATTTTCATATTCTGTAACATATTTCAATACTAGGGCACTAGTTAAGAAAATCACTAATAGGCTGGAGAGATGGCTTAGCAGTTAAGGCATTGGCCAGCAAAGCCAATGGACCCAGGTTTGATTCCTCAATTCTCACGTAAGCCAATTGTACAAGGTGTCTAATGTTTGTTTGCAGTGGTTGATGATAAAGAGAAGAGAAGAGAAGAGAGAGAGAGAGACACACACACACACACACACACACACACACAGAGAGAGAGAGAGAGAGAGAGAGAGAGAGAGAGAGAGAAAGAGAGGGAGAGAGAGAACGGGCACACCAGGGCTTCTAGTCACTGCAAGCAAACTCCAGATATATGCACCACATTGTGTATCCAGTTTCACATGAGCACTGGGGGATCAAACCCTGGTCATTATGCTTTGCAGGCAAACACCTTAACCACTGAGTTATCTCTCCTCTCCTACTTTTTGGTTTTTAGAACAAAACTGCATCACTCGAACAATAAGGCAATAAAGAAAGACCTGTTTTAAGAAGATCTCATAAAGGGACATTAGATTGTAAGGTGAAATTCTCACATTTTTAAGAAGTCTAAGGAAGATGTAGTCTATGTTTTCAAAGCACCTGAAATTTATGAATGAAGGTAGCCACGCTAGTATTCCAAGTTCGTCAAAGGACCTCGTGCTACTGTGCTTGTGAGTGGTGGTGAGACGTGGAGGACTTCCTGCGGACCCCGACGGTCACCTGATTCATGTAGCTGTGGCTGCCTTAAGGTTCAAGCATCACGGCCTTCCCAGTGGTGCACATGAGACGGGCTGTTGCTCTCTTGAGTCTTGGTCAATTCCATTTCTCGTTACCACGGCGCTCTTGTATTTTTAGCCCAGGAAAACCTACTGGACGAGACACAAGATGTGGGCCAGATAGTTGTTGGGCTGAGTGGTAGAGATTAACGAAGAACATTTCAGAGTAGTCCGGGGCCAGATTCCCATCAAAAGCAACCCTTTGGGAATGCGAAGTACTCAAATATTAGCCAAGTTCGGGTCTAGTTTAGTGTTTTTATGAAATGACACACTGGAATTATTCTGTCAGAAGGAGCTAGGGAATGTATTCCGCCGCATGATCAGAATACTCCGAACTGTAAACAGTGGAGCAGCCTGAATGCCAGGTGGAGATCAGTAACACTTTATATGCTATAATCTTCATGGCTTCAAAATAAACACTGTATTCATTAAAGCCTCACATGTTGAACTCCTTGATCTGTGTTGACCATGGTCTTAAATGATGGCCTAACTCATTTCTGATTCCTTCAGCACTTACTAATAACAAAATCGATCCTGACAAATTCATTCGATATCAATGCTAATAAGTGCTCTATCAGATTTCTACCCACTACTCATTATTAATTTTTCAAGCGATTCCCTGCGGTCCCCAGGGATGGAGCTATGATAAACATGAACTGGTTCTCCAGGGTTATGATTTGAGCACTTTGAACCCATTTGACATTGCCTGGTGTACCTTTAAGTATAAAAGTACCTACCAAGCCACATGTGCACCAAACCGCTGGAATTCCTTGGCACTGTTTTAAGGAGCAGGAGGTTTGGGTAGTGGCACACTCATCAAAAGACTCAATATTTCTTTTTGTTTTAAAAATAAAACATTCTTACAAAACAAGCCATGCCTCTGGGTTCCAAACCACAACATTCTGAAGCTGGGGTTTTCAGGAAACCGCCGTGTTTCTGAATGGGGTGCTGTTACGTCTCAGCATTAGCCTGAATGCTCATGTGCTTTTCCGAGAACACTGATGTCTACGGGCAAAGCCATTTCATGCAAGGCCCAGTGAAGGTGCTACTGCAGAATGAAGAAAAAGCACCTCTCTTCTGTATGTGGGTTATGAAAATTCATTGGCATTTCTTATGTCTTTTCTTTTTTCAAAAACAGTTATTCTTTATTATTTATTTATTTGAGAGCTAGAGAGAGAGAGAGAGAGAGAGAGAGAGAGAGAGAGAGAGAGAGAAAATGGGCACGCCGGGGCCTCCAGCCTCTGCAAACAAACTCCAGACGCGTGCTCCCCCTTGTGCATCTGGCTAATGTGGGTCCTGAGGAATCGAGCCTCGAACCGGGGTCCTCAGCCTTCACAGGCAAGTACTTAACGGCTAAGCCATTTCTCCAGCCCTCAGGTCTTTTCTTTGACACAATTTGTAACTGCTCTGACTCCTGTCTTGGAAATTATCCAAGTGCAAATCATCTCACGGAGTAGGAAATTTGGTCTCTGGGTATAGGGAATTTCACAGAAAGCTTATGTTATGCCTGAGACTTGCAAAACAAAACAAAACAAAAGACTAGTGAGCCTTGTTTACTAAAGATTTTGGAAAAGACTGGATCAGTTTGGGTGAGCCAACTGCTCTTGCAAACACACAGCAAAATGTATATGGCCCCAGATGCAATGCATATTTATTTCTTACCCATGTACCAGTGCTAGTCACAGAAAAATATGAGCAGCTATTTATAAATCAGTGTTGTTGGAGGCCTTGGTAACTTGAATCCTAATGTCTCCCTGCTCCCTAGACCAGGAATTTATTCCTACTAAGGAAAAAGTGAATAGACTTTTATGGACCAGGAATGGGCATAGCAGATAACATTTTCACTCATTTTTCATAGGTTAGAACTCAGTTATGTGGCCTCAGTAAATTGCAGTGGAGACTAGGAAGCATAGTCCTTAGCTGAGTGGTAATTTTTCAAGGACTGGGGGTTCTGATATTTTTCCTTTCTTCCTTCCTTCCTTCCTTCTTTCCTTCCTTCCTTCCTTCCTTCCTTCCTTCCTTCCTTCCTTCCTTCCTTCCTTTCTTCCTTCCTTCCTCTCTTTCTCTCTCTCTCTCTTTCTTTCTCTCTCTCTCTCTCTTCTTTCTTTCTTTCTTTCTTTCTTTCTTTCTTTCTTTCTTTCTTTCTTTCTTTCTTTCCTTCTTTCTTTCCTTCTTTCTTTCTTTTGAGACAAGTCCAACAGGGAGAGAGTGAGAATGAGAATGAGAGAGAGAAAATTGATGTGCCAGGGCCTCCAGCCACTGTAATCGAACTCTAGGTGTGTGCCACCATGATCGCATGTGTGACCTGGTGCGCTTGCATCACCTTTGTGTATCTGGCTTACTTGGGACCTGGAGAGTCGAACATGGGTCCTTACACTTCCCAGGCAAGTGCCTTAACAGCTAACCCATCCCTCTAGCCCAATTATGATTAAAAATTTTTTAAAAATATTTTCTTATTTATTTATTTGAGAGAGAGAGAGAGAGAGAGAGAGAAGGGGCATGCCAGGGCCTCCAGCCACTGCAAATTAACTCCATGCATCTGGCTTATATGGGTCCTGGGACATCAAACTTGGGTCCTTGGGCTTCACAGGCAAACACCTTTTAATCACTAAACCATTTCCTCAGCCTCCAATTATGATTTTTTTTTTGGGGTGTGCGTGTGGACTATTCATAATTTGTTACATGTTCTACCTCATTTCTCTTGAGAAACTATTTTTTTACTCAAATAGAAAATTTTAAGTGACTATTTACAATAAAACAACAGCAAACCATTTTCCCTAGGGGGAGCTTTTATGTCCTGTGGTGGTTTGATACAGGTGTCTCCCATAAACTTAAGTGTTCTGAATGCTAGGTTCCCAGCTGATGGATATTTGGGAATTAATGCCTCCTGGAGGGAGTGTATTGTTGGGAGCGGGCTTGTGGGCTTTATAGCCAGTTTCCCCATGCCAGTGTTTGGCACACCCTCCTGTTGCTGTGGTCCACCTTATGTGGGCCAGGGAGTGATGTTCACCCTCTGCTCATGCCATCCTTTTCCCCTACCATCGTGGAGCTTCCTCTTGAGCCTGTAAGCCAAAATAAATCTCTTTTTCCCAGAAGCTGCTCTTGGTTGGGTGATTTCTACCAGCAATGCGAACTGGACTGCAACAGTAAAGTGGTACCGAGGAGTGGGGTTGCTGCTAGACACCTGACTGTGTGGCTTCGGCCTTTTGGAGCTGATTTTCAAGAGGAAAGTGGAAGGAGTTGAAACCTTGGCCTAAGAGATGCCTTGCAGTGCTGTAAGTACAGCTTGATGGACTAATCTGGTCAGAGCTGAAAGACCTGAAGGCAGTAAGAACTATGGACTGTGAGGTTTGGCTTATGAGGGTGAGAAAGAGCTTTGCTTGGACTGAGCTAGCAGTTTGTGTGAGAAGCTTGCTCCTATGCCCGTGTCCTGAGAAGTTGTGCAGGGTTGCTTTGTGTAGAAATGAATTAGTATGAGCAGAGGGATATGGCACAGAAAGAAAAATCTTTGGGTGAACTGCTGCCCATTCAGCTGCAACTGAGAGATTACAATCTTTGAGACTGGGCTAAGTGACCTGCACTGGGGCAACAAGAAGAATGTCGACTCTTTTGAAGGAGCCTGAGTGCTCAAGGAGTGTCCTGTTCTTCAAAGTCTGCTTTATTCCCCCGTGGATTAACAAATTGGCACCCTACCTGGTATCGTGGAGTATAAGAAATGCTGGAAAGAGGGTCATTGAGTTCGCAACATGGTCTTGTGTTTTGGAAATGGCCATGGGCAGTGTGACGCGGGTTTGCTGGTTGCCTGCATAGAGACCCCATGGAGCCATGAGGATGAACCGTGGCTTGCAGTGGAGACCCAGTGGAGATGCCGGGACCATGAGATGGCTGCCGAGGAGCTGCCGGCCCTGATGAAGTTTCCCAGGACTGTGAGTAGCCTAGCTGGAGGGGAGGAATTGGAATGCCAGAGACTTGTTGCTGGTTAGAATTATTGGACTTGAAGATTTGTCATTGGTTAGAGTTGCTGGACTTGAAGCTACAGAGTTTGATGTTTGCCCTGGTTGTTTTAAATCTTGTATTGGTTGAATGTTTCTTTGCTATGCCCAGTGCCATCTTTTGCAGTGTGAATATTTATTCTGTGCCATTATGGTTTTTTTGAGGTTATTTTTTGGTATTATGGCTCAGTTAAAAGATCTTGGATGGGCTGGAGAAATGACTTAGTGGTTAAGGCGCTTGCCTACAAAGCCAAAGGACCCATGTTTGATTCCCCAGGACCCATATAAGTCAGATACACAAGGTGGTGCATGTGTCTGGAATTCGTTTGCAGTAGCTGGAGGCCCTGGTGTACCCATTCTCTCTCTCTCTCTCTCCCTCTCCTTCTCTCTCTCTCTACCTCTTCTGTCTCCCATAAATAAATAAAAATAAAAATAATTTAAAATAAAAAGATCTTGGACTATGGGGATGTATGAACATCATTGGGATTGATAAAAACTATGGGGACTTTTAAAGTCAGACTGAATACATTGTATTTTACATCATGTATGGGTATCAGTTTATGGGGGCCAGGGGCGGAATGTGGTGGTTTGATATAGGTGTCCCCCATAAACTTAAGTGTTCTGAATGCTAAGTTCCCAGCTGATGGATACTTGGGAATTAATGCCTCCTGGAGGGAATGTATTGTTGGGGGTGGGTTTATGGGCTTTATAGCCAGTTTCCCCATGCCAGTGTTTGGCATACCCTCCTGTTGCTATGGTCCACCTTATGTTGGCCAGGGGGTGATGTCCACCCTCTGCTCATGCCATTGTTTTCCCCTGCCATTGTGGAGCTTCCCCTTGAGCCTGTAAGCCAAAATAAATCTCTTTTTCCCAGAAGCTGCTCTTGGTTGGGTGATTTCTACCAGCAATGAGAACCTGACTGCAACATGTCCACACCTCCATGATTGTCTGTCTCCACGAAAACTGTATAGAGAAGACTGAAGAAGAAAGGAGATAGGAAGAAAGCAGAAAAGGAACTCAGAAGAGGAGAGAGTTAAAGAAAATATGAACAAATAGGGCTGAAGAGATTGCTTAGCCATTCAAGTGCTTACCTGTGAAACTTAAGGACACAGGTTCAATTCCCCATAACCCACTTACGCCAGAGGCACAAGATGGCTCATGTGTCTCAAGTTTGTTTGCCCATTCTCTTTCTCTTTCTCAAATAAATAAATAAAAAGATGACAAAATAGACAGTGTAAAACATAAAATAAAAACAAAATAAGGAGCTGGGAAGATGGTTCAGTGGTTAAAGGCACTTGCTTGCAAAGTCTGTCTTCCCTGGGTTCAATTCTTCAATACCCACCTACAGCCAGGTGCACAAATGGGTGCGTGCATCTGGAGTTCATTTGCAGTGGCAAGAGGCCCTGGTATGCCCATTCATTCTCTCCCTGCTCACAAAGAAATCACACAAAACTGTTAAAAATACAATTAGATTAAAAATAGTAAAGTGGATTAACCTGGATACCCTTTGATGCTTTTGGATAGTTAACATTTATTTCTCTCTCTCTCTCTCTCTTTTTTTTTTTTTTTTTTTTTTTTCCAAGCAAACCATGAGATGACTTTGGATTTTGTGTAGACATAGCTGGCCACAGGTTCCCCTTTAGTCCAGAGATATTCTAATGCTGGTTCATTCACTGTCACCATTACATTAATGATAAGATAACATATGTAAAAGGCTTTGTAAAACTACAAAGAATTATCCGACTGTGTCATTATGGGTTATCTTGTTGGACTGCATCAGAAAATTGCAACTTGGGCATTTCAGTTCCCTTGCACTTTATTTTAAACGCAGGCAGCCAGAGGCACACATCTTTGCCATACAGCTTGATGAGTTTTCACAAAACGAAGGCTGGGGAGAGACTCAGCTGGTGAAGTGCTTGCCTTGCAAGCATGAGTACTTGAGTTAATATCTCCAATACTCTTGTAAGAAAGCCAGGCACGGGGGCTGGAGAGATGGCTCAGCGGTTAAGGCACTTGCTTGTGAAGCCTAAGGATGCAGGTTTGATTCCCCAGGACCCACGTTAGCCAGGTGCACAAGGTGACGCATGAATCTGGTATTCATTTGCAGAGGCTGGAGGTCCCTGGGGTGCCCATTCTTTCTCTGTCTGTCTCTTTCTCTCTCTTCCTTTCAAATAAATAAATAAAATGATAAAAATAGAAAGCGAGGCTTGGTTTTATGTGCCTGTAATCCCAGTGCTGGGGAGGCAGAGTCCCATGCTTCCCTGGCCCTCACAGACCAGTCAACGGAGCCTATTTGCTGAGCTCCTAGAGAACAGGAGAGTCCCTCTCAAAAAACAGTGAACAGTACATCTGAGAATAGATCAGAGGTTGTCCTCTGGCTTCCACATACACAGGCACACATGCCTGTCCCTCCTCACACGTGTGTCCCATATATGTGAGCACACATACACACGCAGACATCACACACACATGCAAATCATTTTTAATAAAACAAGCATTAATAAACATGGCACACTAGTGTCCAGGCAATTTTCTAATGCATCTACCTAAACTTACCCTTCCCCCTTGCTCAGAGATCACAAAGAAATGGAGCTACACAAATTTTTTTTACTGTCAAACATATTTATATATTATCTGTGTCAGTAATGTATCCATTTTTATTACCACATTGAATTTTATGATATGAATACCGACCCTCTCTCTCTCCACCTTCCTTGTCTTCTTTTTCCATTTCTTCTTTTTTGTTCTTTCTCTCTTTTTAAAAATATTTCATTTATTTATTTAAGTGAGAGAGAGACAAAGAGAAAGAGGCATATATAGAGAAAAGGTGGGAAGTTTTAACCTATACTTGACACACATCAGGACATAGAGCTTGTTAGGTGTCTAGGGAATACGTCATTGCAACCATATTCATAGTATATTAACTTCATGTGCAAGGAAATTCTGTATACATATTAAAGATGATATAATAGTGATCCTAGAAAAAAGTATATTATCTTCAATTTTTACAGTAGTAGGTTTTTTAAACTTAGACATACAAAAAGCATTATTCTTAAGAAAAGGAACATGAGCCAGGCGTAGTGGCACACACCTTTAACCCCAGCACTGGGGAGGCAGAGGTAGGAGGATCGTCATGAGTCCGAGGCCACCCTGAGACTACATAGTGAATTCCAGGTCAGCCTGGGCTAGAGTGAGGCCCTATCTCGAAAAACAAAACAAAACAAAAAGAACATGAAATACTTTCATGTTCAACTAAAGACAATATTTAAAAATAGTGTATCTAACCATAGAAATGGAGGAAAATATGTGCAATAAGGCATCTTACTAAGAACTGATATCCAACATATACGATATACTCCTTGGGAACAGAGAGAGAAAAGTGTTTCTTGTTTTCTTTTCTTTACGAAGGAAAGATGAGAATATCCAAATGACTCTAAACGTACAAAAGGGTTCTCAAACTCATTAACCACTGACCATCAGGGAAATTTGAAACAAAGATCTATATCTTCACCTGAATGAGGAAGAATAAAAATTCAACTGTAGGGCTGGAGAGATAGCTTAGCGGTTAAGGCACTAGCCTGCAAATCCAAAGGACCCAGGTTCGATTCCCCAGGACCCAAGTAAGCCAGATGCACAAAGTAGTGTATGTGTCTGAAATTTGTTTACAGGGGCTGGAGGGCTTGGTGCATCCATTCTCTCACTCTCTCTCCTCTTTCTGCTTGCAAATAAATAAATAAAAATATTTTGAAAACTTCATAATTATCAAGAGTTGGCTATGCTGTGGAAAGGCTGAGACAGGAGAGTAG
Organism: Jaculus jaculus; assembly: GCF_020740685.1. Lineage (NCBI taxonomy): Eukaryota > Metazoa > Chordata > Mammalia > Rodentia > Dipodidae > Jaculus > Jaculus jaculus. The sequence goes on from NC_059121.1 coordinate 24,138,681, forward strand.
ACTGCCAGGCACACAGTGAAGGACTTTAGATATTTCTGGTATTAGTTTTAAATATATTTTAATTTACATTGATATGCAGCAATTGTACAAACTTACGGAGTATATGAAATTTCACTGTATGTTTTGTGCTGACTTGAATCAGCTGTGCCCCATAGACTCCTGTGTTTAAATGCTTGATCCCCAGCCAGTGACAATTTGGGCAGAGGAGCCTTGCTGGAAGAGGTGTGTTCCTGGAGGCAGACTTAAGAGTATTATAGCCATCTCCCTCTTGCCAGAGCTCAGTTCAATCTTGCTGCTGTGGCAAGATGTGACACCCAGTGTCTTCCATTCTTTCCCTGCCGTCATGACGTGAAATAAACCTGTGTCATCAGTTGCCTTTGGTTCCGTGTTTTATTCTAGCCATGTGAAGGTAACAACACTTCTCTCTTGTAGGTTGTTGTAGTCATGATTTTCCAGAGGAACAGAACTGATGTAATGGAAATATATTTTATTTTTAGTTCTTTATTTCAGAGAGAGAGATATACAGACATAGGCAGGTAGACAGAGAGAATGGGCATGCCAGGGCTTCCAGACACTGCAAATGAACTCCAGATGCGTGCGCCCCCTTGTGCATCTGGCTAACGTGGGTCCTGGGGAATCAAGCCTTGAACCGAGGTCCTTAGGCGTCACAGGCAAGCGCTTAACCGCTAAGCCATTTCTCCAGCCCGGAAATATATTTTAAAGGAGATACACTAAGTAGGCTGGGCGGCCCCAGCATGGCTGTCTGCAGGCTGAAGAGTCTGAGACCCTGGTTAGCTGCTCAGTTCATGGGTGTGGACATTTCAGCAGTCCCCATCAGTCCCCATGTGGTACTGAAAGTCTTATCTTTGTTGTTAGCCATTTTTTTTTTGGTATTGTATTGTATTTTTTGTATTGACAGGAGCCTCTCTTTCTCTCTCTCTCTCTCTCTTTCCATACCTTCTGTTGAGTTTTACATTTTTGTGTGTTTCTGTGCTGGCAGTTTTGCTGATAATGAATAACTCCCTTTTGCATGTCTTACAGGGACGGTCTGCTGATGAATTAACCCAGATTTTGCTTCTCTTGGAAAGCCTTTAGTTCTATTTGAAGGATAGATTTGCAAGGTGTGGTACTATTGATTAAGAATTTTTTTTTTTTTTTTGGTAAATCCTCTTACCTATTTTTATTTTATTTTGTCAATTGAGAACTTTACTGTATGAGCATTTTGTGTATGGGTCATATTCTCACTGGTTATTCTCTATGTCCCCTCTCCCCCGCCCCTTCTGCTGAGGACCCTCCTCAGTAGAGTGATCGCTGTTCATGTTCGCTGACCATGCAAATGTGGGCAGAGCCTCTTGGTTGGCTCTCCTGTGCGGGGAGAGTAGGTGGCGTCACCTATTCCCACAGCTACTCAGCGCTGGTTGCCTGGCTGTTTCTCGGAGCTGAGGATGTGGGAGCAGGGCTTCCTGGCTGCTTCTGATATTCTGGGAGGGTGGATAGGCTGCCTGCCCCCCTTTCCAGTGCATCTCAATGCTGAGCCACTCTGCATGGGCCAGCCAAATGCTGCTTAGTGCCTCCTCACAGGGCTGGTTCACTGGAACCACTGTGGGCCACTACCAGGCTACCCTAGTGCCCCCTGGGTGGGTAGGCTATCAAGACGGCTCTGTGAGCTGCAAGACTTGCATAGAGGAGGGCACAGTATGTGTTGGGAGCTTTTCATGCATCAGATCTGCAGAGTAGTGATGCATCCGTTCTCCAAACCAGGCTCAGGGCCTGAAAAGGCTACAGGGTTCTTTAGCGGTAAATGCCTCTGGTATCTGTGACATGAATGGGGACTGTTGAGGGTCCCTGGCTGTCCTTTGCATATGCTCCTCTCTCACTTTAGTGTTGCTCTCAAGACATGGAACAGCAGCAAGCTAGGTTCTCCTGTTCTAGGACGTACCAACACCACCACCCCTGTACTCGGATGGATTATGCACCCAAACACTCTTGTTTTCAAAAGAATTAGCACTCACTTTGCTTCATGAACATATTGCATGTTGGTCATATTACCGTCAGGTTAGACTCTTACATCCCCTCTCCCGAGCCCTCACTCCACTGAGGACCCTCCTCGTTGGGGTTATTACTGTGGGTTCATGAATGCAGCTGTCAGTCTCTGTGAGGGGGCCAATGCCTCAGGATACTCTCTCCCACCCTGTGGCCCTTACAATATTTCCATCCCCTTCTTCTTCAATGGTTCCTGAGCCTTGGCAAGGTGTGCTGGAAGTGTCCTTTAGTGCTGAGCTCTCTGCAACGTCTGGATTTCTGCTTTGATGAGTTTTGAGTGTCTTCAGTGTCTATCGCCATCTCCCTGGAGGAGGTTGTCAGGATGGAAGTGAGAGCAGTGCTCGTGCTGAAACCTCCATTTCCTCTGTCATGCATCCTGGGCCCTGGCAGGTGTGAAAGGGATGACTCACCTCACGCTAGGCAGTCTGCTGTCTTATCTTGTCATATTGATACATCCTGGTTCTCCCCAGTTCTCCCTGCCATTTGTAAAAAAATAAAGCAGATTCTCCACCAAGAGTGAGAACAGCATGGATTAAGGGGGATAAGCTTAGTTCTTTAAAAAACTTAAAAGAAAATTATTTATTTATTAGAGTCAGAGAGAGAGGAAGATAGAGAGGGAGAGAGAGAGAATGGGTACGCCAGGGCTTCCAGCCACTGCAAATGAACTCCGGACGCATGCAACCCCCTAGTGCATCTAGCTAACGTGGGTCCTGGGGAATCGAACCTGGGTCCTTTGGCTTTGCACGCAAGCATCTTAACAGTGAAGCCATCCCTCCAGCCCTTTATGAAACTTTTTGACCAACATAGCCACTCTTCTTAGCCAAAGACCAGTGGTTTCTTCTCTCGGGAGTCCGTGACTTTCTTACATGGGATTCTGACTTAGCTCCTCAGTACCAGGTATGCGTTCTGAACCACGGAGCGGGCCTCGTGTCCAGTCCGGGAGGTGTTTCTCACCCACACAGGCTGTGTACCACGATTGCACAGGTGTGTGCATCTTGTCCTGCTGGTTGATTTTGAAGCTTGCAGCATCTTCTGCTGTTCATGCTGCTGGAGGCCATTGTCCCCCCCAGCGGCTCGCCTGGCGCTCCCGGGAGCCATGAGGGCCAGCCAGCAAAGGGCTGGTTCTTCCGACGTCCTGTGTCCACAGCCTGTGTTGACTCTTGTTTTGCTTCTTTTTGGAAATGAAGGGAAGCAAGCCAGGCTCCTCAAGTCAGCCATCTTGCTGACATGCTATTTTTTTTTTCCTTTCTAAATATATCCATTCATTGATATAATTTTCCCTTTCAACACTGCTTTCACTTCATCCCACAAAACTTGATATATTTTCTATCTTTATTTTCATTTGGTCTAAAATATTAAAAAGAAAAATCTTCTCTGGAGATATTTTTTCCTTGACTCATTTGTTACTAAGAAATGTGCTATTCATCTTTTAAGTATTTTTGGATTTTCCAGCCATTTTTTTTTCTTTTGCTGATTTCTATTGTAATTCCACTGTGGTCTGAGAACAGACATGATACTATTTCTATTTTTAAAAAAAGTTGGGGCTGGAGAGATGGCTCCGTGGTGAAGGCGTTTGCCTGCGAAGCCAAAGGATACCCGTTTGATTCCCCAGGACCCACATAAGAGATGCACAAGGTGGTGCATGTGTCCGGAGTTCCTTTGCAGTGGCTGGAGGCCCTGGCGTGCCCATTCTCTCTCTGTGTCTCTTCTTTCTATCTCTCTGTTTGCAAATAAATAAATAAAATTAAAAAATTGTTGATAAGATTTGTTTTATGGCCCAGAATAGGGTCAATCTTGGTGATTGTGATTTTGAGAAATGTGTATTCTACTGTTGTTGAAGCTGTAAGCAGAGGTTATCCACATCCAGTTGATTGATAGCATTACTGGGCTCTTCTCTGTTCTTACTGATTACCTGTTTACTAGACCTGTTTATTTATCCCTCCTCTCTTTTTTTTTTTTTTGGTTTCCCAAGGTAGGGTCTCACTCTAGCCCAGGCTGACCTGTAGTCTCAGGGTGGCCTTGAACTTACGGTGATCCTCCTATGTCTGCCTCCTGAGTGCTGGGATTAAAGGCGTGCGACACCACGCCTGGATGTTTTTTCTTCATTTATATCTTTTCTTCTTCTTCTCGCTCTGTGTGTGTGGTGTGCATGTGCGTACATGTAGGTTTGTATGTATATTGATGTATGTGCGTGAAGGTGGGCATATATATGTGATTACATGTATGTAGTTGCCTGAAGTCAATGTCAGGGTTCTTCCTTGATTGTTCTCTACCTTATTTTATTTTAGTTTTGATTGTTTTTGTCACTCAGATGGCATCCTCTCCCTGCAGCTCCTCTGGAGGGGAGCAGACATGATCATCAATGACAAGCGGCAATTGCAGCAAAGCAACGCGAAGAGCCGTCTTCTTGCTCAGGAGAGAACGCTGTGCCTCCTTGTCATGGCTTCCAATGCTCTACACAGTCAGAGAAACTTCTCTAGTAACGAACTATAGAAATGATCCCTGAAAGTATAGTCTTTCCGCCTTAATTTTTGAGAGTCACTTGCTGTACCTAGTGGTCACCAGGTTCGGTTGGACTAGCAACCCAGTGAGCCCTAGGGATTCCCTATCTCCATCTCTCTACCTCTGAAATTATAGGTACATAACCACTGATGCCTGGCCCCTTGCGTCAGTGCTGGGAATCAAACTTAGGTCCTTGTGCTTTTACCATTTTTATTCAGTGTAGGTCTACTGGCAACAAATAGCAAATTTCATTCAAGTTTTTGCTTATTTGTAAAAGCATTTGTCCTTTATTTTAAATTCTTTTGTTGTTGTTGCTGGAGATGAACCCAGGACATTGCAAGTGCTGGGAAGTCGTCTATGACTGAGCCATTTCTCCAGCCTTGTTTTTCATTTTATTTAGTTGACAGAGAAAGAGGGAGAGAAGAGAGAATAGGCATGCCAGGTCCTCCAGCTACTGCAGACGAACTCCAAATGCGTGTGCCCCCTTGTGCATCTGGCTACCATGGGTCCTGGGGAATCAAACCTGGGCCCTTTGGCTTTGCAGGCAAACACTTTAATCACTAAGCCATCCCTCCAGCCCTCATTTTTATTTTTTAAATATTTACTTCAATATATTTTATTTATTTACTTGAGAGAGAGAAAGAGGGAGAGAGGAGAGAAGGGGTGTGGCAAGGCCTCCAGCCACTGTAAACGAACGCCAAACGCATGCGCCTCCTTGTGCATCTGGACTACATGGGTCCTGGAGAATAGATCCAAGGTCCTTTGGCTTTGCAGGCAAACACCTTAACTGCTAAGCCATCTCTCCAGCCCCGTTTTATTTATTTATTTATTTTTATTTTTGAAGAATAAATGTTCAGTGAGAAAGATTTTAGGTTGAGAAATATCCCTGACAGTATTCCTTTTTTTTTTTAATTTCAAAAATGTTTTATTTTTCACCAGCTTTGTATGCAGTGTTGAACACATTAACTTGGGTAATAAGTATACTGATAGCCAGGCATGGTGATGCCCACCTTTAATTCCAGCACTTGGGAGGCAGATGTGGGAGGATTACTGTGAGTCTGAGGCCGCCCTGAGACTACAGAGTGAGTTCCAAGTCAGTCTGGGCTACAGTGAGACCCTACCTTGAAAAAAAACAAAAAACAACAAATAGATAGATAGATAGATAGATAGATAGATAGGTAGAAAATAAACATCTAACAAAACTTTATGGAGATAGTACAAAGAAGATTAAAAACAAAAATAATATGTAAAAATAATATATAAGGGCAATATGCCTCTGAGATTTTGGAGTTTTCTAGCAAAGAATGAGTTTGCTATTGTACAATAATTGCTTTTGAATTATTGATAAATATAAATTTCTCCTGTTCTTTTATTTGTTAAGTAAAAATCTCCCAAATTAATACCTACACAACCATACATGTATGTTCATAGCATCCATATAGAATTGTGGGCTATAAAATTACTCTGGTCCTTTGCTAACATAAGATGGGATTGGTTGATGTGCAGACCACAAGGAAAGGCTAAAAACAAGGAAGAAAAACAAAGTGCAGCTGCTGCCTGACAGTATTTCTAATATTTTGCTCTGCCTTCTTGCTCATGTGCTTTGAGAACACACACAGAAGAAAGAGAGAGTGAGAGCGAGAGCGAGAGCGAGAGCGAGAGAGAGAGAGAGAGAGAGAGAGAGAGAGATAATGGGTGCACAAGGGCCTTCAATGACTGCAAGCAAATTCCAGAAGCATGTGACACTGTGCATCTGGCTTACACGGGCACTGGGAAATTGAATTCAGGTCATTAGGCTTTGTAGGCAAGTACCTTAATGGCTGAGCCTTCTCTACAGACCTCTCTGTGCTTTTATTGCTAGATGTTTTTCTTTTTTCTTATTTTAATATTTATTTCTTTATCTTTGGCTTTTTGCAATTTGAGTATACCATCTGCAGTTTTCAAAATTTACCCTAGTTAGTGTTCTCTGATCTTTAATTTCTGGATCTTTAATTTGGTGTCTAATTAATTCATTTGAAGAAAATTATTAGTCATTATTACTTTAAATATTTCAAATATTTTCTCCCATCCCTCTCCTGGCATTCCTATTACTTTTATTTTCATTTTTGTAGTTGTCTTAGAGTTCTTAGATATTTTTCTTTTTTTAAAATATTTTTTCTCCTTGGTTTTCAGTATTAGAAAATTTTATTGAACTATGTTCAAACGCAGATATATTTTCCTCATCTTTAAGTAGCTTATTGGAACTCATCAGAAACAGTCTTCATTTTCTTTTCTTGCTTGGTGTGTTGCGTGTATGGGTTCACGTGAGTGTGAGAGCAGGCATGCATGTGCCCAGGTGCACATGTGGAGATCAGAGGACAACTCTCAGAGGGCAGTCCTCACCTTTCTCTTCCTCTGAAGGACACTCTCACACTGTCCACTGCTGGTTCCCCAGGCCAGCTAACCCTGAGCTTCCTGTAGATTCTCTTCAAACATTTTTAAAAAATATTTTTATTTATTTATATGTGTGTGAGAGAGAGAGAGAGAGAGAGAGAGAGGGAGGGAGGGAATGGGCATGCCAGGGCATCTAGCCACTGTAAACAAATTCCAGATGCATGAGTCACCTTGTGCATCTGGCTTCCGTGGGACCTGTAGAATTGAACCTGGATCCTTAGGCTTCACAGGCAAGAGCCTTAACTGCTAAGTCATCTCTCCAGCCATCTTTTAAATTTTTTTTTTTTACAACTTTATTTATTTGAGAGAGAAAGAGGCAGATAGAAAAAGAGAGAATGGGCATGCCAGGGCCTTTAGCTACTGCAACCAAACTTCAGACGCATGCACCACCTTGTGCACCTATCTGGCTTACATGGGTCCTGGGGAACCGAACCTGGGTTCTTTGGCTTTGCAGGCAAGTCTTTTGCAAGCACCTGGGTCTTTACATGTGTGCTGCGGCTCTTGGGGACTCACGCTGTGACGTATGTGCTGTGCTCACTGAGCCATGGCCCTCGCTTGCATTCTTCATTTCTGGTGTGGGGATTTTCATCTCTAGCACTGATTTTTCTCTTCTCTCTTAGAGCGTGCGTTTCTTTGATAACATACTATTGCCAGCTTTTCCCCCGTTATGACCCTTAACATATCATTCATAGCTGTTTATTTTATTTTTAAAAATGTAACTAGTTTACCTTAAAATTTAATATCTTCATTTTGAGATAAATAGAGAGAGAGAGAGAACATGAGAGAATGGACATGCTAGGCCCCCCTCGCCACTGCAAATGAACTCCAGAGGCATGCGCCACTTTGTGCACCTGTGCCTGGCTTTATGTGGGTACTGGGGAATCAAACCCAGGTCATTATGCTTTGCAACTAAGCATCATTCACCCCTGTTTTAAATTCATGATCTGGCAATTACCACATTTTTCTCATATCTCAATCTGGTTCTAATATCTCAATCTGGTTCTGTTGAGGTAGGGTCTTGCTCTAGCTCAGGCTAACCTGGAATTCACTATGTAGCCTCAGGGTAGCCTCGAACTCATGGTGATATCCTCCTACCTCTGCCTCCTATCTCCTGAGGTTTTTTTTTTTTTTTTTTTTTAAATTTATTTAAGGGCTGGAGAGATGACTCAGCAGTTAAGATGCTTGCCTGAAAAGCCCAACAACCCTGGGTTCAATTCCCCAGTACCCACGTAACACCAGATGCACTAAATGACCCATACATCTGGAGTTCATTTGCAGAGGCTCAAAACTTTGCCCATTTTCTCTCTCTCTCCCTCTCTCTCTCCTTGAAAATAAAATAAAATATTTTAAAAGACATTTAAGATACTGATCTATTAGTTTATATATATATGCCCAGAACTCCAGAGGAGGAGGTAGGAAAACTATGAGTTCAAGGCCAGTCTAAAGGACTTAGGGAGTGTTGGGTCAGTTTCAGCTACATAAGGAAACTCTGTTAGGAAAGAGGCAGGAAGGGAGAAAGGGAGGGAGGAGGGAAGGGAAAGATAGAAAAAGGGAGGAAGAAAGGGAGGAAGGAAAATATCCCATCAAGCCCAGCATGGTAGTTCACACCTTTAATCCCAGCATTAGGAGGCAGAGGTAAGAGGATCCTATGAGTTCAAGGCCACCCTGAATTTACATAGTGAATTCCAGCCTGAGATAGAGTGAAACCCTATCTCAAAAAGCAAAAAAGAAAGAAAGGAAGTGTCCCATCGTTAGCATGTCACGTGAGTCGGGAACTGGAGGGTTTTTTTTTTTTATGAACCCTTTAATTCATTAGGCATACCTTACTGCACTTCGTTGAGATAGCAGCTTTATATTACTTGCTTGATAATTCCAACATTTACTTTATCTCATTGCTGGGTTTTTTTTTTTTTAAGTCTTTTCCCTTGAGAATGGGTCACATTTTCCAAGTGATGCACATCTCAAGGAATTTTGGATTATATTCTGAATACTGTGATCTTCATGTTTCATGGACTCTGAATTCTGTTATATTTCTCTAAAGAATATTCATGTCCCTGTGCTAGCAAGCAAGTTAATTGGTTAGATAAAAGTCCACACTCTGCTGGGCGTGGTGGCGCACGCCTTTAATCCCAGCACTGGGGAGGCAGAGGTAGGAGGATCTCCATGAGTTTGAGGCCACCCTGAGACTACATAGTGAATTCCAGATCAGCCTGGGCCAGAGTGAGACCCTACCTTGAAAAACAAACAAACAAAAAAAGCCCATACTCTATCTTGCCTGTTGTAGTTGATAGATTATATCTCAGTTCTGACTTTTTTATTTTTATTTTTATTTTAGCTCGAGCTGCAAGTTACTTCAGTTTTGCCTTGTGTATTCATGGCTCAGCGGTTATTCAAAGACTCGAACAGAATTTTTACACATGTTGGAGTCCTCCTTCCCAACATCTCTCCTTTCTAGGATCTCTCCTCCCATTTCCAGTATTTTTGCTTGTTTTGCTTTGTCCTTTGAGTCTTTAGCCAACAATGAACGTTTTGTAGCCTATTTCCCAAGTACAATTAAAAAGTAGAAAACTCACCCTGCATCATTCCCCACATACAAATTTCGGCATTCCTTGAATATCTGCCTGGTTGTCTTCCCTCTCTAGAACCTTAAGGTCATTGTCAATTGTTTTATTTTTTCCCAGAACTTATATTTACCATTAGCAAGTAGTTTTGACTCTTTGGAATATATTGCGCCATTCTGGAAACAGAACACGGGTTTCACCATAAGCCTTCTTCATGTGCACCACAGCCAGATGACTTCCACAGAGAACAGTGGTGAATTTTATGAAATTCTATTGTCTCACATGCAAAATTAATTGTTAGTAGTTTCATGAAAAACAGATCTCATGAGAAGAGATGTATCATGGTAACTGAGTCACATAATTATGAAGGCTGAGATGTGCCACAATATACCATCTAGAAGCCAGAGAACTGTACACAGTTGTATATGCTTCAGTGAGAATCTGAAAGTCTAAGAGTTAGAGAAGCTGGTCATGCACCTGAAGTCCCAGGATAAAGGCACAGGGAAGGAGGTGGGCAGAGAAGAGTATGGTTTGTTGATATAGACCCTGAGTCTGCAGAGCCGAGAACCAGGAGTCCTAATGTCTCAAGGTGGAAGATGGATCCCAACGCCAGACAGCAGAGAGCCAGTGTGGTGGCCCGCACCTTCAGTCCCAATACTTGTGAGGCTCAGGTAGGAGGATCACTGAGAATTTGAGGCCACCCTGGGGCTACAATGTAACTTCTAGATCATCTTGGGCTAGAGTGAAACCTTGCCTTGGGGGAAAAAATAGAAAGCAGAGAGATGATTTATTCTATTCTTTATCTTTTTACTCTATTCAGTCCTTGAACCGATTGGGTGGTATCTGCCCATCTTGGCAAGGGTGGGTTTTACCCACTCTACTGACTCTAATAATAATCTATGCTAGGCAGACCCTCACAAGATGTGATGGTTTGGATTAGGCATCTCCCATAAACTCGTGTGTTTTGAATGCTTGGTTCCCAGCTGGTAGCAATTTGGGAGATGGAGGAGGTGTGCTGCTTGGGGCCAACTTGAGCTTTATTAGCCCCTAGCTTGGCACCATTGGATGGCTCACGCTCCTGCTTTCCTCTACCCTCATGGAGCTTCCCCTGGAGATTGTAAGCCAAATAACAAACTTTCCTCCCATCAGCTGATTTTGGTGGGTGCTTTGTGCCAGCAACGAGGAGGTAACTCCAACATAATACATATAACCAGAAGGAATGTCTGTCAGTTCTTTGGGCATCTCTTACACTAAGTCAAGCTGATACAAAATCAACCATCACAGGAAAACAAATAAATACCGATTTTCATCCTCTCACACCTCTGGCTTTTCTTCAAGAACAAATCAATCTGTAATCACGAAGTTTCCACGTTCAAAGACCAGCCTGAAATGTGCTTTCTGATAGAATGTCTATCAAATAAAGGCTCTAATTCTTTTGAATTTTGCTCCACTTATGTGAAATCTTCCCTTGCATCCCAGGAGTGGGAATGGAATAGGAGGAAGTTATCTTAAATCTTAGCAAAGCTAGTAAGTCCAATGGTCAATACCTCTGTTCTTGTAAGTCATTCAGCTATTTCCCACCCCCACCCCCACTCCAGTGCCAAGTAACTCTTTTAGCATCATCTTTCCTACAAGGCTGCTTCATGCTGTGCCCTGTCACCTTGCATTTTCTCCTCCCAGTTTTCCTTTAGGAAGTTTACTTATTTTCAAAAGGTACTATGCATTTTATATGCACGCAAGTTTGGTTATAGCAACTGTGGTGGTTTGATTCAGGTGTCCCCCATAAACTCAGGTGTTCCGAGTGCTAGGTTCCCAGCTGATGGAGATTTGGGAATTAAGTGGCCCCTTGCCAGTGTTTGGCACACTGTCCTGTTGCTATTGTCCACCCGATGTTGGCCAGGGGGTGATGTCCACCCTTTTCTCAGGCCATCATTTTCCCTGCCATCACGGAGCTTCCCCTCAAGTCTGAAGCCAAAAGAAACCTCTTTTTCCTACAGGCTACTCTTGGTTCGGTGATTTCTACCAGCAATGTGAACCTGACTGCAACAGTAATATTGTGTTCTTGATCACCTGGAAGCTCATTTCTCTACAATGGCCATCACATGCTAGACTAATTGAACATAGTAGCCCTCCACCACCACCCCCCCATGCCCTGCCAAAGATCCATGCTATGACCAACTTTTAAGCAATGCTTAAAAACAATCTTCCTATCACATTCACCTTTGAAAGGAAAGAGAAATGACGTATATAGGCTCAAAAGATCTCATTTGCAATTCTGAAATTAAAAAAAAAAACACCTCTGAGGGCTGAAGAGATGGCTTAGCAGTTAAGTGCTTGCCTGTGAAGCCTAAGGACCCTAGTTTGAGGCTCGATTCCCCAGGTCCCATGTTAGCCAGATGCACAAGGGGGCGCACGCGTCTGGAGTTCGTTTGCAGTGGCTGGAGGCCCTGGCGTGCCCATTCTCTCTCTCTCTGTCTCTCCCTCTTTCTCTCTCTGTCACTCTCAAGTAAATAAATAAAAATAAATAGAAAAATATTTTTAAAAACCCCTCTGCAAATGGAAGTATTTTTTTCCAAGTTTTGGTACAAATTCATCTGGCTGGGAACCCTAACTGCAGCTAGCACGAGGGATTCCCTTCACAGCCTTTCCCTGTTGACCTCATGTAACTGTTCACACGTGCCACTGGCTGGTTTTGAGCGTGACGTGCTGCCCAAGCCTCCGCCAGCCTGGGGATTTGAACACTGAACACTGCATTACCTCCCTGGAATTGAGAACTTCTGAATTCTAAAGCAAATCTTATCCTTAAAACTTTGGATGAAGGGATTCAGATCTTTAGTGTGCAAAAAAGCTTTTATAAGTTTAAAAACCATCCCCAAGAGCTGCAATAGTGCAAGCTCACAGGTAGAAGGCTGCCACTTTTACATGTGCAGCTTTTGGGTGATGCATATGGATTTATGCCAGAGAAGTGTGGATATGTTCTTGTCTCATATCTTATAGCACAAGAATACGTCCCGTAGAGGCTAGTATTGAGTGACAAAATATTGCAGGGCGTAAGGAATCTTCAGCACTTGAAGTTAAGCATGATGAAACTGAGATACCATTAATTTATACTTAAATGGCAAGAAGAGTGAGCATCAATTGTCAAAACCACAACCAGTTCAAGGTAACCACGTGTCCCAGTTCCCCGACCTGCAAGATTTCTCCCTTGCTAAAATCTGTGCACACATTCCAAGCTTTGCATCATTCCCTCAATTGCATGATAGCCAGGTTTGAAATTGAAAAAAAAAATCCTCAGAAAGCCATGAGTAATGGTAACTATGAATATAAAATTTCAGTAGCCTTTAATTAGCTGCTTTACTAGGTAGAAGAGAATTCTTCTTAGTCATAAGGCATATAAAAATGAAAGCCAGAAGAAATTATCTCCTTACTCTTAATTTGGAGGTTTGATTTTCATGGCTGGTTCTTGACTGATCAGGATTCTGTAGGGTGTTGATCAAAGTTAAGAATTGTGTTGAGAGGGTGATGACGTTTGGTGGTAGGTTTGGGGAGGGATGGTATGAGTCAACTTTCCCCCACACAACCTAGTAATGATATCTATCACAACAGAGCAAGTGTGAAGAGTGAGACATCCATTGATGGTTCTTTTTAAGAGTCCACATTAATAAACACAAGGGAAGAACTCACTATAACCTTTATTTTATGTAGTTTCCAAGACTTGCCCTATTTCCCAACTCTATTTTGTCACAGTTGTACAGAGATGGTTCAATATGGTAAAAGGAAGTGAGGTATATCCTAGCCAACAAGGCTAAGTCAAAACTCTTTAGTTGGAGAGGTGGCTCTGAGGGTAAAGTTGCTTGCTTGAAAGCCATCTGGCCTGGGTTCAGTCCCCCAGCACCCATGAAAAGGCGGATGCAAAGTCCATGGGAGACTGAGGCAGGAGGATCACATCAAGTTTGAGATCAGTATGGGCTGCAGTGTGAGAGTTTATCCCCCAAACAAAACAAGACAAATCAAACAAACAAAACTCTTAAGTTGTTTGGGGCAAATGGAAGTATGGTGGTTAGACTCTCGTGATGTTACCTTGTGAAGCAAGCTTATGGGGTTTTCATTTTGAGGTTTCAGGAGGGAAGAGTTTTAATCCAAATAGGAGTTTTAGTGAAATTTTGCAATTAACATTTAAACCTTTTAGGTTGACATGCCTGTATTTTTCCTTGGCTTATTCCTCCCTCCATTTTCTTGGCACGCACAAAGGTTGACTCTTTATTATTTTCCTGGTTTATGTATCCACTTTCATTTCCTCAGATACGTGATTGACTTATTTTTATTCAGGCCTAAATTCAAATGCCACTGCCATTTTTTCTATCCTGATTCTACCTTTGTTTTTCCCTCAACACATTTTAAAAGAACATTTCATTTACAATACTTAAGGTTCTATTCAATGTCTATTTCTAATCTCTTTTCACATCCTGCTAATGTAGGTTTCAGGAATGTAAGAACCTTGTGTCATTCCCAGCTACACAGCAAGTCCAAGAACAATTGGGTGCAAAATAAATACTTGTGGAATTAAGGAATCAATAGACCAGAGTCAGAATGCAATTCAGGGAGTGAAGATGTTGCCAGTTTCCTATACTTTTAATGCCTTAAGTGGCCAATATATGTTTATCATATAAACTGTTTCAAATTTATCCTGAATATTTTGAAATTGAAAGTGAAAAATAAATATACTGCTCTCTGGGAAGTATATCAAAAAATGGTGTCACTTTTATTAATGTTTACATCTATGGGGCACAGTGTCAGTTAGGGACATGAAACCAAGAAATGTCATGTCTACTCGGGTTGTTCTTTCGGTCTGTGGTTTCTCAGCACAAGAGACTACATAAAGCTGACTGTTTCTGGTTGAGTCCAATCAGTGCTGGGCTGACATTGTAGGCTAAGCCAAACTCATATAAAGAAGCAACATATCTTTGGGCTGGAGAGATGGATTAGCAGTTAAGATGCTTGCCTGCAAAGTCAAAGGACCCAGGTTTGATTCCCCAAGACCCAAGTAAGCCAGATGCACAACGGGCACATACGTCTGGAATTCATTCACAGTGGCTACAGGCCCTGTCCTGCCCATTATCTCTGTGTGTGTCTCTTCTCTGTATCTCTCTCTCTCTCTGCTTGCAAATAAATTTTTTAAAAAAAGAAGCAACATATCTTTGAGATCGAAGGATGAATCTGAGCTTCGAAGAATAAAAACGGTAACATCAGCTGTGGTGGGGAAACCCAGACCCAAACAGCCACCAGCAATTTAAGGAGTTCAGGTCCCACTTAGGGGTCTCCACTGAGGTGAAGGCAAATCCTTGACTATGCCTCTGAAAAGAATTGGAGCACAGTCAGTGAGTATATTAAGCATGTAGACAGCCAGCCATATATGCAAAGGAAAGTAGCCAGTCACAAGCCAAGCGTGAGTTTCTTTAGAGAGATCTGGATTTAGGCGCCTTTCCAATGGCTGTATGATCCTCTGCTTTCAATGTCACATTCCTCAGAGAATGTAAGTTGCAAAATTGAAATATCAAGCAACAATTAAAGTTCAAAAGTAAGCAAAGAACTGGCTTACTTATCTTTCTTACCCTAAAGAATTTTCTTTTGTGAATAAGATTGTAATGCGTGTACCCGCACCAAAGAATTACACTGCACCCACAAACATGTACTGCTTTTAAAGATTTTTAAAAAGCTTATTTATTTGCAAGGAGACAGAATGAGAGCGAGGAAATAGGCACACCAGGACCTCTTGCCACTGCACCTGAACTGTAGCAGCAGCGCATCTGGTTTTACGTGAGTCCTGGGGAACCCGGCGTGCCCCCCCCCCCCCCCAGTTCTGCAAGCCAGCGCATCTCAGCGCAGAGCCATGTCTCCAGCTGGAGTGCAGGTTTCCAGCACAGGAGAACTCGGGTCCCGAACGCAAGCTCTGGCTCTAGGTGAGCGCGGTCCATCTGCTGCTCAGCGGCCTTGTCTGAGATGTGTTTTCAGGAGCACAAAGCGCATGTCTAGAGACAATTTCAGCTGAACCAGTTGTGTTGGGATTTCTTGACAGTCAGTCAGCAGGAAAGGAAAACTAGCTCCCTGGATGAGAAGTCCCCTTCTCTCTCCATGTTCCCTTCATTTCCCCATCTTTCTATCTTGCTTCAAAAATATTTGGGTAAACGGCGAAGTGAAAACCAAAGCTTCGGCATCTGATGAGCCAAGTCAAGTGCTATCCATGTCTGAGACTCACTGTTTCGCTCACTAAACTGTGTGGTGCGTGGGGGATGGATTAGTTTGAAGCACTGGGCTTAAATAAGGTGGATATATATGCATATTTGATTTTTTTAAAAAAACTTATTTTTTAATAAAATACTAAAATAAAAAATTGAGAGAGAGAGAGAGAGAGAGAGAGAGAGAGAGAGAGAGAGAGAGGGGAAGAGAGGGCCAGTGCTTTCTGATAATGCAAATGGACACCAGGTGCACGTGCCACTTTGCTCAAATGGCTTTACATGGGTGCTAGGGAACTGAACCCCAGCCTCAGGTTTCTCAAGCAAATGCCTTTAATCACTGAGCCATCTCTCCAGCCTCTGTATGTACTTTTGAAAGAACACTAAGCTTGACCACTGGTCCGTAAGATACACAATTTGCAGAAATGATCTAGCTTCTTTGAATATCAGTTTCTGCTTTGATAATATGAAAAATAAATGCTTCAGAGTTTGCCTGTGCATGCGGAAATGAATAAGCTAGACTACATTTCTTGGTACCTAGAAGTTTTGTTAAATTTCTTACAATATCTTCCTACGAGTGCCAGATCAAATATTTGGGTCTACTTACCTCTGGGATTATAGGCTAGGATGTTGAGAAAGGAGGGTCCTTAAGAGTTCATTGATCAAACATGTACTGAGTACCAGTTTGCACACATCACCAGTCTCAGTGTTTATAACTTAACAATAAAAGAAAAGTCATCCAAGGGAAGAACCCAGGGCCTGTCAGGAGAATGTCTTCAGGCTGTAACAGTGTCAGATGACTATGAACGTCATCAATGCATAAAAGGGAAATAAAAGTGCTAGAAGTTTTAGAACATAGAAAGTGGATGTCCCCCAGAGGCCACGCAGCAATTCAGAGGAGACGAAGTGGAGACTGGAATGCTAAGCAGCATCCGAGAGTCCAGATAGAACGGGCACAAACTCTACGTGACCGTCTTACAGGCTGATTTCCCCCAGTCACTCAGCTTAGCATTTAAAATTCTGAACTTTCCTGTGATTATATAATGAGGGATTTGGTTCTCTTTCTTCAAGCATTGCTTGCCCTTTTCCAGAGACTTTAATGTACCTCCTAAGCCTGTGATGACTGGCAAGGAGGCCCAGGTGAGCCCACAGCAGTCCTATGATAGACTCAGTGGAGAGGATTTCCTTTTTCCTTTTGTCTCCCTCTTTTCTTCTTCTGATGGAAATTGTGAGACGGTCACACTTGAAGAGCTAGTTCCTCAGCGACATAAACAGTTGCCTTTGGGAACATCTTGTTCTCAAGTGAAAGCTCAGATTATCTCTAAGCAAATTTACTTAGAAAGTGAGTGGGGTTGGATCTTATGCAACCATTTGATTAAGTTCGACATTCTTAGGAGAGACACTTATTAAACGTGAGTGTGCAAGTGACAGAAGAAATTCCAGAAGAGAGATTTGAAAAAAAAGACATGTGTGTGTGTTTGTGTGTGTGTAGAGAGAGAGAGAAAAAGAGAGAGAGAGAGAGGAAGGGAGAGCGAGCGAGCACATAGAAACCACCTGAAAGCAAGCTAATGAAGTCATGGAAACTGCTAACCTTTGGAAGACGATTCCAAACTCTGCTTAGGAAAAAGTCATGTATGACTTAACTACCTTTCTGGGATTTGAACCTCAACCCTTATATCTACTTCTTCTTTTATTTTATTTTAAATATGGCTGGAGAGATGGCTTAGTGGTTAAGTGCTTGCCTGTGAAGCCTAAGGACCCAGGTTCAAGGCTCGATTCCCCAGGACCCACGTTAGCCACATGCACAAGGTGGCTCACGCGTCTGGCGTTCGTTTGCAGTGGCTGGAGGCCCTGGCGCACCCGTTTTCTCTCTCTCTCTCTTGCTCTCAAATAAATAAATAAAATAAACAAAAAGAATTTAAAAAATATTGTGTATTTATTTGAGAGATAAAAAGGGAGAGAGAGAGAGAGAGCGAGAGAGAGGGAGAATGGGTACACCAGGGCCTCCAGCCACTGCAAAAACTCAAGATGTGCCACCATCTGGCTTGTAAGGGTATTGGGGAATCAAACCTGGGTCCTAAGGCTTTTCAGGAAAGTGCCTTAACTGGCAAGCCATCTCTCCAAACCCCTTTTATCTAGTTCTTTCAGCTCCCCACAGATATTGCTTATTTGCCCAGAAGCTTCCTGTCGGACTGATCAGATACCAGATAAAGTCCCAGATATAATTTCTTCTAACAGGTACCATCATTTTACATGGCAAAGTTAAAGTGTGGAAAAAAAAAATGGACTTACTTGGAAGGGGCAAGTCTGAGCTATTGAAAAGTTCAAACGTTAGATTTAAAGAAAGGCATTATTATTTTCAGAGGTAGAACATACTTGGAATGACTTACAAGCATATCTTTGTCAAGGCAAGAGAAGGCCTGCTGTGTTTTTGTACATAGATAAGATGGCACTTGAAATAACACATTGGTTGTTTATATACAAATGGACGCTATTGCATAGCGCTTGGAAACACTTTGTTCTCTTAACTAGGTCAAGCATCGCCCCCGATACCTTGTTTACGTCAGAGCCATTTAATGAACATAAGTTGCTTTCCTTACAAATACTGCAAGGGAAGCCTGAGATGGATCTCACAAATTCCAAGTACAAGGAGCCTGGATGGATAAGAATGCGCTGCCTTTTACTTACAGATCAAAGTTGCTGAAATGTTGTGGTTCTTAACAAGGTTATAATCTACCTGGATGAAAATAATTTTATTGAAGGTTTGAAATGCTTTTCTGAGAAAAAAAGAACCATCAAATTTTCAGATGATGTCATACGGACATGGATTTTGAATTCCCTCAAGTCAATATTTAGCTTAATTCTCCAGTGTCTCAAAGGACAAGATCACTCAGCTGTAGGATCAGATTGCAGAGGTGTTGTAAATAGACCTAGGTCACCGCCATGCCCTCTTTTTGACATCTCTGCCTGTTTCAGAGCCCCAAGTGGAAAGCTAACCAGAGCTAGTTACTTTTAAAATGTCCTTTAAAAATTGCTTTCAGCAGTGATAGCTGTGTTCTTTGAGATGGCATTTCCTGGGGACATGGTCACAGAACCGACGTGCAGTGGATGCTGTCTTCCTTGGAAGGTTTCCCACCCTCCCCTCTCCCCCCTCCCCTTCTTATTTTCTTTTCTCACTCCTGCCCAAATCCTGATAAAAGGGATCTAAAAGGAATTCTCACTGGCTGGCGAAGGCAGAAAATAAGCTGCAAGCTTTCTCATGCAGTACAGAAAATAAGTTATTGTAGCTTTGGGCCAGAACTTGAAGCTTCTTCATGGATTAAAAGAAGACAAACTTGTTGACTTAAAGATGAACTAAGTAACACACACACAGACACACACACACACACACACACACACAATGAACCAAGGAAAGGATACACTGAAGTCAAATTGTATAGTCTTCTCTTCCCTTCCCTTCCTCTTTTCTCTTTTTCCCTTCTTTTCTAACTTTTTCCTCTCTCCTCTCCCAATCTTTTTTGTTTTGGAGGCTTCATCATTAAATAAAACTGCCTTATAAGTATATGAAAGTGTGTGAAATGAAGACATACGAAATGATGAAAATAAAGAAATACTGATTTCTCCCCTTTCTTTATATATTTTTTTAACCCAAAGAGTTCTTTTTGAAAGATCTGAAGGCTTAAAATTCTCCAAAATAACCAGCCGATTATTATACCAAAAGGATCCTCCACGTATGTCCCCTTAGAAGTCAGACTCATTCTCCTCTCTTGGGCTCCATTCCTTTTGGTCCCCATTATACCCCGTCGGGATGGGCCACAGATCCTGGTAAGGTGTCTTGTCTTCCCGTTCTTTGGTAATGTCAGAGGGCTGGAGAAGCAGTATCATAGGAAAATAATCCAGAAGACATCCCTAAATAAATGCTGCTAAGTGGACCAGTTTGGTGATGAGTAATTAATTACCTTCTTAAAAAGAAGGTGTCCCCATGTTTCCAGTGAAGAATTCAAGGCTCATATGATTAATTCAGGTTTCTTTTCAAAGGAACGAGTCATTCACTTCTAAGAAGGTCTCGTTCTCTTATTTTAATATACTTCCAGTTGCCTGGCTATGACATTACCCCTGTGAAATTAGCCTTTGTGGCCATTGTAGACCATGTTGAGGTATTTCATCTTTGTAAATGCAGAAGGACTGATGTCTTGATGACAGATTGATCTGAAGTCACAGTGGATGTCAGTCAATGGAGACCTTGGTTTGAGGCTTATAAAGAGTTTTATCATTTCCCTGATATCTATCTTTTCTCCTTTTTGAGCCAGGGGTATGTGATCACTGAATCATTGAATGTGTCCTAATTCTCATATATAATTCCATCTCCATACTTACAATTATTTCTTGTCACAATGTTGGCAACACAGTGTCCCTTACTGAACGTGGAAAAATAATGGAGTGGAATTTCACCCATGGTGGTTCTCACCCAAGGAGGCCTTTGTTTGTGAGCTCATATTTTATATTGGAAAAGCCTAACTAAGAGGTCAGGAACTTCAGCCTTTCATGGGAGGGGTCAGGAAGGTGAGTGGAAAAACAGTCACATGTTAGACTTAGATGCTTCATTCGTTTTCTCACAAATATTGACTGCATGTCTAGTCAACATTTTATTATTTTTATTTTATATAAATATATATTTTATATGTACTATTATTTTATTTTTGAGAGAGGAAGAGTGAGAGAATGGGCATGCCAGAGCTTTTAACTTCTGTGAACGAACTCCAGATACGTGTGCCCCCTGTGGACATATGTGACATTGTGTGCTTCTCTCACTGTGTGTCTGGCTAAGTGGGATTTGGAGATTCAAACATTCGTTCTTAGGCTTCCCAGGCAAGTGCTTTAACCACTGAGCAATCCCTCTAGCCCTTTTTAAAGTTATTATTTTATTTTTGAGACAGAGAGAGGAGAGAGAGAGAGAGCGAGAGAGAGAGAGAGAGAGAGAGAGAGAGGGAGAGAGAATGAGCGTGCCAAAGCCTTTCAGCTGTTGTGAACAAACTCTAGACACAGATATTTTTTTGAGTATCCTTTAAAATGTTAGGTGTCTTTTCAATTTATAGGTGAGCTACAGAAATATTAGAGTTCTCCTAAGCTGGTACTGCCGTCCACTGTTAACATTACGCTGGCATAATGATTGTTAATTATCATAGTTAATGAACCATTATAGATGTATTCTTCTTAGCTGAAGTTCATACTTTCTTTGGACTTCCTTAGGTGTCCCCAGTGACTCTGGCTGGATCCCTTTTATTTTGGCCTCACATCTCAATAGGCACCTGTAAACTGTGACATTTTCCCAGATTTTCTTTCGGTCGGGGGAGAGAGTCGGCAGGTTTTGAGCAACATTGGACAGATTCTTTGGACAGTATTCTTCAGTTGAACTTATCTGGTATTTTCCTTTATACTACATTAGGACTGTGAGATTTGGGGGAAGAAAACTTCATAAAGTGCATTTTTTTAAACATGCTAGATCAAAGATAAGTACTGTTAAATTCAGTTATCACTGATTACTTAAATCCCCCCCCTGCACCACTTTTTTTCTGAGATGGAATTTTGATGTATAGACCAGATTAGTCTCAGTTTGTGGTCTTCCTGCCTCAGCCTTCCGTATACTGGGATTACAGGAATGTACCACCTTAGTGGTGTGATGTGAATGTCTGTCTCTCATGTGATGTAGGCAGCCTCTCCATTATAACGTTAGTCTTCCTCCTCTCAAACTGTATTCTTTAGGAAGCCACTATGTATGTTCAGTCTGTCAGTGGTAGGGAATTGACCTACCTGTTTTCATTTGTGAATCCAACAAGAGACTTTTAATTGACAATATCAGCAGCTTGGACCACTGTTGCATTTGAGACCAAGTCTTCTATCAATGAACCCTTGAGAAATAGTTCTGCTTCAAATAATAACCATGTTCTAGAAAAAACTCTGGTGAGGTGGTATTAAGCCCTAAAGTCATAATCTTAACATTCAAATTGGTTACCTGATGGTGGAACTTTTCAAATTTACCAATATAAAATTACTAGTGTGTGATAATAAGGATATATATAAATGTGCACTCACATATTTGCAGTTGGTTGGTTCAACATTTGCTAGGTTGCCCACTCAGTAAAAGCTTTTTTTTTAAAAAAAATTATTTATTTTTTTATTTATTTGAGAGCAACAGAGAGAGAAAGAGGAGGAGACAGAGAGAGAGAGAGAGAGAGAGAGAGAGAGAGAGAGAGAATGAATGGGCGCACCAGGGCCTCCAGCCACTGCAAACGAACTCCAGATGCATGCGCCCCCTTGTGCATCTGGCTAACGTGGGTCCTGGGGAATCGAGCCTTGAACCGGGGTCCTTAGGCTTCACAGGCAAGCGCTTAACTGCTAAGCCATCTCTCCAGCCCAGTAAAAGCTTTTTTAACCCCCAGGTCAACACAATACCACTCCTGCAGTCATTCTCAAGCATTTACAGAGCATGAAAGAGTTCAGGCTGTCTAAGTCACATGGTCTCAGTTGAGGTCAAATATGGTTACACTTCCCTTTTAATTTCAGGTCTCATCCTGTAAATAAAAGTTTGTTTTGCAGTCTAATCAATGCCATACCTTAAATTTTTGCATCTTTACACAATTGTTGATTATTCCACTCCATCCCACCCCTGAGATTAAATTGCACCCCCACCAAGCATAACACTGAAGAGCTTCCCAAGTGTTCCTCAGTGTAAGAGGGCTGTCATTTGCCTTCTGGAGAAAATACATGTGTTGGATAAACTTCATTCTGGTGTGAGTCATGCTTGGCCGAGTTCAGTGTTAATGAATCGGCAACATATATTGAATCATATATCTTGAGAAAAACCCATCATCAAACAAGATTGTATATTGAAAATAAATTAAAATATTATACCAGATGCCCAGAGAAACCTACTGCTGAGTTTCTCCTGGGACTAATGGCTTAGTATTAGTTAAGTTAGTATGTTCAGTAGCTTTATAAAACATAACTGTTATGAATAATGAGAATGGGCCTCATATATAATAGAAAAAAGCAATGAATTATCTTTTGTAAGAAAATGTTCTAGTTTGTGAATTTTTGTTTCAGATACGTATATGTATGTGTGTGTGTATGAGCCTATGTGTTTGTATGGTGTGTTATTTTTTATATTTTATTTATTTTCAAGGAGAGAGAGAAGACTGAGAGAGAGAGGAGAGAGAGAAGAGAGAGAGGAAGAGAGAGGATGAATGTGGGCAATGTGGCAGGGTCTTCAGCCACGGCCAACAAACTCCAGATGCATGTGCCACTCTGTGTAACTGGCTTTATGTGGGTGCTGGGGAATGGAATCAGGGTTGTTAGGTTTTGCAGGCAAGCGTCTTAACTGCTGAGCCATCTCTCCAGCTTGGTTTTTACTTTTTACTTTTTTGCATGCTGGAGATGTTTTCAAGGCACTTGATCTATAATGATATGGAAGTTTAGTTTTCTGGGAGCGAAAATTATGTATATCAATTAAACTAAGTTAGAGGTCCACCAAGTTTGATTTCTTTGTCTTAAAAAAATACATTAGCAAGTTTCAAATAATTTTCTAGATTTAATGGGTCCATTCTCAAGCAGTCCATTCCAAATCTATCAGCCATTCTTCAGGGCAGCTAACTTTCTTTAGAATGTTCGCTAGCTCAGCATGTGCTGGAGTTTCTAAATTTTTAAGGTGTCTGGGTCAACTTAAGGTTTAATTTCAGGTCAGTTTTGTTCCAAGTCAATGGGATACCATTCTCTTTGGGGACAGAGCTAGGAAGATCCTGGCCACATTATCTCTCGTGCACAAGAACAACCCTGGGCAGAGACCAAGCAGGGAAAAGGGAATGGGAAGGTTAGGTGAGCTCCCCAGAGAACAGCCTGCTTTATCCTAACAGTCTGTGGTGCTCTGGTTAGCTTGTGAGCCCGTGTTTGGCGCATGTCCCATGTTATTCAGCTCAACATTTGGAGGAGTCAATAAAACCTAAATTATGCAAGCATGTTTTGGACCTCCTCCTCATCAACCCTCATCTTTTCATCTCTATTATGTCCTCTTTAGTATCCAATGCTAATATCTATTAATTGAGATCCCCGTTGAAAAGTTCTGGAGTAGAAAGCCTACAGTCTTTAGAGATCGTCCTAATGAAGGCTGAGAAAATAAGCTGGGAAGCTGGCGCGTTGGAGGTCACGGAAACACACATGATGATATTTGTATTTGATCAGTTGCATTCTCTCGACTTGCCTTGTTCATAATGTGTTTCAGCTCATCGGGAAAAGCAATGCCAAAATATGAAGGCAAGCTTTTGAAGGCTTATTGCATTGAATTATATTGTATCATCTTTGGCCTCATCTTTAAAGTTCAGCTTTTAGGCTTCTTCTTAGGTAGAAAGTTCTTGCCCTGAAGGGATGTCATTACTGCTGTCAGTAAATGGGTGCTAAGGGATGCAGTCCTTTCCTGAGTGATATGAAGCCAGTTTTATTACCCTCTCTGATGGCATTCCTGCACCTCCCCTGTGTTGATTGGCCCTTGATGGGCTCTGGCACAAGAGTGGTCCCTGCTAAGATGGAAACAGTCCGTCTCTGTTCTGTGTTTAACGTTAGATTGTGGTCCATGGAGTTCTTGCAATGTAGTAAAAACAAAAACAAAAACAAAAAATAACTGAGCTTTTCTGAAAAGCAGTGTTCTCATCGAAGGTTTCCAAGTGATTTCCACAGACTTCCACTTGGACCCCCTCAAGTTCTTTGGGGGAGGCAGAACTCTGAGTCACCAGCCCTTGTTCAAATGCATATATTAAGCAGGTGCCTCTTACTCGGAAGGAGGACTGTGGCTTGAATACATTCTGATCGTTGAAATTCTCCGTCTGAACTCCTCTTGTCTGTCCATCCTGCTTTCTGGGTGGCTGAAATGTGTTCTGCGGGTCACCGTCACATTGACTCAGCTAGGCTCTGACCTTTGGTTTACCTCAAAGCACTCAAGCCAGAGGAAACGGTCCCCCAGGAGCAGGGCAAACAAATGGGCCCACACGCCTTGTGTTTACCAGAGTCACCTGCTCAAAGGGAGGGTCTCTTAGTGCGAGTGGGAATGTCTTCTGCATTAATAAAAGTGGTTCTGATCACATCTAATAGCAAAAGTAATCCGGACTAGGAGCAATGGTGGCCTGAAGGTAGATAAAGTAGGCTAGCTTGAAGGGAGGGAGGAAGAAGGTTTGCTAACCTTGCACTGAACATGCTTTTGTACAACATACAAATCTATTACATTAAATATTTTTTTTTTCTTTCTTTATTTGAGAGAGAGAGAGATTGAGAAACAGAGAGAATGGGCTCGCCAGGGCCTCTAGCCACTGCGAATGAACTCCATTCGCATGCGCCCCCTTGTGCATCTGGCTAACGTGGGTCCTGGGGAATTGAACCTGGGTCCTTAGGCTTTGCAGACAAATGCCTTAACTGCCAAGCCATCTTTCCAGCCCCAAATCTATTATCTTTTCAATAATACAAAACATAGGAGTTAAGAGAATAAAAGCAACAAGTAGTTTTGCTTTCTGATTTCACTGAAAGGGAAAAGGGAGTATTGGCTTTAAAAGGGCGAGGAGTGGGCTGGAGAGATGGCTTAGCGGTTAAGCACTTGCCTGTGAAGCCTAAGGACCCTGGTTCGAGGCTCGGTTCCCCAGGTCCCACGTTAGCCAGATGCACAAGGGGGCGCACGCATCTGGGGTTCGTTTGCAGAGGCTGGAAAGCCCTGGCACGCCCATTCTCTCTCTCTCCCTCTATCTGTCTTTCTCTCTGTGTCTGTTACTCTCAAATAAATACATAAAAAAATGAACAAAAAAAAATTTAAAAGGGCGAGGAGTGGCATCAGTTTGAACCTGAAGTAAACCTTGGATGAACGCTTTTTTTTTAGTTTTTTGAGGTAGGGTCTCACTCTAGTCCAGGCTGACCTGGAATTCACTACGGAGTCTCAGGGTGGCCTTGAACTCACGGCGATCCTCCTACCTCTGCCTCCCAAGTGCTGGGATTAAAGGCGTGCGCCACCACGCCCGGCATGGATGAACGCTTTTAGCAGGTAAAATTTATGGAATCAATTCTGCTATTGTTCACATGCAACTTCAAGGCAATTTTCATTCTGAAGCTCCAGTTTCTTCTGAGTATTTATCAAAAGGACCAGCCAGTCAGAAGAGGCTGCTCATGGCCATTATAGAGAACTAATGCATATCTCCCTTCCCTTCTGCATAACTGAGAGAGCTGACCATAAGGCATCGCATGAACACACTCAAAGTTACATGGGCTTCAGAACTGGGGATGATACCAGACCTGTGATTCTGAGCCTGTGCATGGGCTGGTGACTTCCTCTGATGGAGAACAGTTCCCCTGACTTAACTGGTACTTGAGGACATATTTACAGGTAGAATTGGGTGTCAGTGTTGGGGAAGTCCAAACAAACATTTTCATGCACTTTAATTTCAATTTTTAAATTTCATCTCATTTGTTTTATTTATTTATTTATTTGAGAGAGAGGAAAGAGGTAGATAGAGGGAAGGAGGGAGGGAGGGAGGGAGGGAGGGAGGGAGAGAGAGAGAGACAAAGAGAGAGAGAGAGAGAGAGAGAGAGAGAGAGAGAGAGAGAGAGAGAGAGAGAGAATGGGCACACTAGGGCCTCTAGCCACTGCAGGTGAGCCCCATATGCATGTGCCATCTTGTGCATCTGGCTTATGTGGGTACTGGGAAATTGAACCTGGGTCCCTAGGGTTTGCAGACAAGCTTCCTACCTGCTAAGCCATCTCTCCAGCCCATTTTTTAAAATATATTTTTTTAAAAGTAATAATGAAGATCATTGTTCCAAGGAAAGGGCAAGGCAAAATGTAGTCCAACCTAATTTTTTCCCACTGCTATAGAAATATAAGTGGGGAAATGATAGATTTTATTCAGTGATAATTATGCTAAACAGTCTTATATTCAGGGTGGGAATTCCTAGTTTTATTCTCCTTATGCATATGTGTTTGATCTTATGCCCCATGGGAGGGAGGGAGTACAAAGACTACCACAGGAGTAGAAGCCGAGTGGTTTGGCCTTTCACAACCTCCAAGGAGCAGGTATCAGGACAAACATATAACAATGGGAAGTCAGTTGATTTAAAATTCAAATATCCTTGGGCTGGAGAGATGATGTATTAGCCATTAAGGCACTTGCCTGCAAAGCCAAAGGATCCAGGTTCAACTCTCCAGGACCCACGTAAGCCAGATGCACAAGGGGGGGCGTGAATCTGGAGTTCGTTTGCAGTGGCTGGAGGCCCTGAGTGCCCATTCTCTATCTGCCTCTTTCCCTCTCCTTCTCATTCTCTCACTAAAATAAATAAATAAAAGTAATTAAAAAATTCAAATATCCTTGATATCGGATATGAATTGGTATAGCTCGTTAAGTACGTGGAGGAATGAAGTCATGTCATTGCGACGTAATAGTGCCACATAAGAAATAGAAATCTTGACTGTCAGGGGAGTAGACCACTCCAAGATAAGCTCTTCATTGGAACTGTAACGGGTTGTGCCTAAGGATGGGGATCAGTTAGGGTCAGAAGTGACTTCCCTGGTCCACTTGCACCCAAATCCCACACCATCGTCTCTCTGGGCTTGTGTTGTTGTGGGGCACAAGCATCTGGCTGCCAAGTATGAACTTTCTGTCTTGTCAGAATTGCTCACTGTCTGTGTTGCAAAGTTAAAGCCTCATGGCGTGCTTTATCAAACTGACTCCTATCAGCTTCCTGCCCCAATTTCCCAATCCCACTCCAGCTTGTAAAGCCTCTACGTCTCCCCACTGCTTGCAGCACCTTGACTTTAGCTGAAGCCGCTAAAACCTACTGTCTGACCATTGCAAGATCTCCTCTTCCGATGTGAAACCCATTTCCAGTTTGCATTGGTACAGCATAACCACCATCCTTGTACCTGTCACTTATTTATCAAGAATCACTACAACGGTGAATAAAGATGAGGGGAACATGTTCCCGAGGGCAGTGGGCGATGGATCTGTAAACAGATCAAGGAGCTATATACAGACCTATGTGCAAGCAACATTAGGGCACAGCGAGGAATGGAAAATAGTCTTTCATTCTTCTTTTGTCGTTGTTGTTTGTTTTTATTTATCTATTTGAGAGCGACAGACACAGAGAGAAAGTGGCAGATAGACAGAAAGAATGGGTGCACCAGGGCCTTCAGCCACTGCAAACTCCAGATGCATGCACCCCCTTGTGCATCTGGCTAACGTGGGTCTTGGGGGATCAAGCCACGAACCAGGGTCCTTAGGCTTCACAGGCAAGCGCTTAACCGCTAAGCCATCTCTCTGGCCCTTTCACTCTTCTTTTGTTAGAAGGTTTCCACTCAGTACTCCCATACTCACTAAACCACCAAATGTCTGCATTGCTTGAGCCCTGAATGAGCTCCTTCTTTTGTCCTAGTGGGAAACATACGTATTTCTTTAAAATACTATGTATTCATAGCATAGAATGTTTCTTGCCTCAGTTCCGCCTATGTGACCTATGTAACCTTGTGACTTCTTATAATAGCCCTGCCCCCTCTTGTTCAGTATGCAACTTTGTGGTTTAACTCCTGATCCTGTTTTTACTATAAACATCATGTGGTTATTTCCAATAAAAGCTGACACTCCCAACAGATCGGGGCTGATCTGTTGATCTCAAAGTCTCTGGGATGCAGACCTGGCATGCCAGCTGTCCTCTTTTTATTTCTATCTACCCAGTAAAACTTGGTCTCACTATATATATGTGTGTGTGTGTGTGTGTGTGTGTGTGTGTGTGTGTATACACACACTATGTGTTCAACAACACTTATATGTATTTATAGTCTCTAGTCCCACATGTCCTGTGACAGGTAGCCGCAAATGTGTATTTCCTAAGTGGATGAATTATAGAAGTGATCACACCTGGGGAATGCTGGAACCCAGAGTGATCCAGGAGAGAACGTGGAATAAAGAGCGGGCCTAAGGTCAGCTCGCGAGGAAGAGGCATGTAAGAGCCTTTCAGAGGAAGTCATTTTGCAGAGAAGACGCTAGGATGTGTGCCCAGAAGATGTAGAAACAGGAAGTCTGAGGGCCAAGAAAGAAAGGAGGAAACAAAATGCTGGCCCAGTTTCTGAAGCCAGGACAGCCCGTTCCAGCTAGCAGGACAGAACTTCATTTCAGTGGGAGCACTGTGTGCCTAATAAGATGCTTTGTGGTTCCTCCTCAGCTCCCTCCTTTATATCTCTGTCTCTCATCTATCCTCTCATCTATCAGCCACCTATCTATCAATCTATCAATCAATCAATCTATCTGTCCATCCATCCATCTATCATCTATCTATCTATCATCTAGATATATTTATCTATCTATCATCTATCTATCTATCAATCATCTATCTATTTATCTTTCTATGTGTCTATCTATCATCTATATATCTATCATCTGTCTGTCTGTCTCTCTGTTTTAAGGGACTTAATTGAATTAATTTTTGTTTCATGCGACCTCAAGAAGTTCAACTTACACATGTATTCATACTCTGAGGTTTCTGGAGCATCACAGGGAAAATATGTACTTCCCAAACTTGGGAGGGTACATTTTCCTAATATGTTTCAGCCAGCTGTCACATATTTACATTTAAAATATATTTCTGAATATATTAAAAGGATCTCAAAGTGTTTGTTAGTCTCGTTATCTGAAAAATGACAATGACCTGGACTGCTCTAGCAAAGGGTGGAAATGAACCCATCATTCGCATCTGCTCAATAGTCAGTGTTGTTCCTTGATTTGTTTTGCTTCAAGTGACCTAATAGAATGTTCTGACGCATCTCCCAGAAAACCTGAGCAGCCCAAGTCCATCGCCATAGGAACATACAAATTGCTGTAATTAGCCATTCTCATAAATGGCAGCCCGACCTAAAATCAGTTGGGAAATCTTTTGAGTGTAAGGTATGAAAGTGAAATATCCTATTATAATAACAAGGTCAGGTACACAGGGAGGGATATTAGAAAATCAAAAGTTTCTAGTATGCTTGAATAAAGAAACCCACAAGCTTTAATTCTTTTAGAGTTCAGGTTGAGAATAAACATAATTTCATAATCATGCCAAAGATTTTTCATTATTCAAAGCTAAAAACATATTTGGATATATTCCAAAGATTTCTAATTTTTGTAAGTGTTTATAAGGAAAAGAAATCTCTCTCCCTCTGCCTCCTTCTCTTGGTTTTAGGAAAACATAGACCTAAATGCTATGCTTAATTGCAGGTGCTCCACGTCTTACATTTTAGTCCATCTAGCTCCTTCTCAATTCGGTTGTTTTGTTCTCATGTTAATGGCTTTATTGCAGATGTGTCTTTTATTTTAAGACATGCCCAATTCCAGTTAAGGAATAAGAGTCTTGAATAATGAATAAATAGGACACATTTCTTTCTGTCGTGTTTATACTGGGAACTCCATGGCGTCTGTGTGCCTTTAGATCAGAATTCAATTCCTCACTGGATAAGGTAGACATGACAGCTTCCCCCAGCCCATTATGTTGGGACAAGACACTGGGCTCTTCCCAGGGTAGGAGACCTTTGTCGTTCCTTTGATACTGAATTCTAAAAACCCTCGATGAGTAAAGTTGGAGGCACAAAAATACTATGACTGATTTTTTATTATTTGCAGCATATTAATGACTACCAACATTTATTAATCAAATATGCTTTCATGCTTAGTAACAAGTCTTTCAGGAAAGTCATTTACGGATCTGTACAAAGGCAAGCCACGGCCTAGGAAGAATCCGAGAGCTGGGGCTTAAAAATCTGCTTCCTGCTTAAAATCAATTCTAAATTCGAACACTTTGGAATTCACTTTGGAAACCTCAGCGCGCCGTTGGAGGAGGAAGGCAAGAGAGCTGGAAAAGAAAGTTGGCTGGGATGGGTGACATATGAGCAGAAGGAGGTGCCATGAACGCGTACTTTCTCCTTGATCGGAAAGCTCTCCACTGTCAAGGGGACAGAGGGTCTCCCAGAAGCTCTGCTGTCTCCAGAACCCATTACTTTTTGATTTAGTCCACAAATATGTGTCATTGCACTTTAGAAACGTATGTATGGTTTATTGCTATTGGAAACTATTGCGAGCTTTCAACCAAGAACTGTCACTTGAAACGGAGAGACTCTCACATAGCCACACAGAGCTCTCTTTTATGATTCAGGATGTACTCTACCCAGGGGAGCTGGAGGTTGGGGTGCAAAGAAGGGTCACTTTGGTGGGCATTTCCTACCCATGGCCCACTGGTAGTACGTAGCCCAGGATAGCTGTGGATGCACCTCAACACCAAAGTATAGACATACTTAAAGCATTTTATTTTGTAACTTGATTGTGCAATTTTTGAGCATGAACTTTGTAGATGGCAATTTTGCATGCCTTTAAAAAAAGTGGTTACCTGTCAAAAATTGGAACAATTAGACACTTTGAACAGGGTGGCTTTTATAATAGAATTAAATGTTAAGTGTTTCAGTTTATGTAATGATTTTTGGCTTTTTAATGAGGGCAACTATTCTGTCATGACACACAATGAAATATCTGTGTATAAAGTCCGAGATTTTATTTAAAATAATACGGAAAGGAAAAGATGGGCATGTGGGTTAACTGTAATTGTCAAAGCTAGATCCAGGGTATGTTGAAGTTCATTATTATTTCCGAATACTCTACTTTTATATGAATATTTTTGTTGTTGTTGTTTGTTCATTTTTGTTTTCAAGGTAGGGTCTCGCTCTAGCCCAGACTGACCTGGAATTCACTCTGTAGTCTCAGGCTGGCCTCGAACTCACAATAATCCTCCTACCTCTGCCTCCCAAGTGCTGGGGTTAAAGGCACGCGCCACCACGCCCAGCTTTATATGAGATTTAAATAATTTTTAGTGAAAGAAAAATCAGGAAATTGTTTCAAAATATTCTACAGGTTGCTTGAATCCTTTCTTTGCTATCAAGTCAGGACTTGAACCTAATAATAGTAGAGGAAGAACAGCAGACTGGGTTACTGGTGGGGATGTATCTGGCTTGTGTGTGCATGCATGTGTGTGTGTGTGTGTGTGTAATTGTGTATTTGGTCATATGCGTATAGAGGCAATTCATTCATTAAGTGAAAGCTTGGAAATATGTATGAAAGCTTTATAACTTATGCACTGTTTGTACATTAGTATATTAAATGGCTTGTGTTTCTTCTTTTTTAAATATATTTAAAAATTTATTTATTTATTTATTTGAGAGTGATAGAGAAAGAAGCAGAGAGAGAGAGAGAGAGAGAGAGAGAGAGAGAGAGAGAGAGAGAGAATGGGCGTGTCAAGGCCTCCAGCCACTGCAAACGAACTCCAGACATGTGCGCCCCCTTGTGCATCTGGCTAACATGGGTCCTGGGGAATCGAGCCTCGAACCGGGGTCTCTAGGCTTCACAGGCAAGCGCTTAACTGCTAAGCCATCTCTCTAGCCCGTTTCTTCTTTTTTTTTTTTTTATTAGCAGGTGAAACTATATAGCAGCACTTGAGACTTGGAGATATCTTCACTGCTCATTTTGTTAGCAGTGTCATCAGAACATCTGCAGGTGAACAAGTTACTTTTGGTTAATCGCTAGCGAGTGTTTTAAGAAAGACTGCCAACTTTACTAAGCATTCACGGAGTGAGTAGCAAGGTTAGAAAGCAAGGTCCTAATAATGACATTTCTAGCTCTCAGTTTACCAGTCTTCATGGTATCCCAACATTCCCACGAGTTCTACATGATTTAAAAAAAAAAAAATTTCTTACTACAACAAAATCAAAATACTTTAGAACTTAGGCATCATGGGACAAGTTCAGATAATGAAGTGCCAACTGGATTTTGGCACCACTCCTTACGTGTTTGTCATCAGGAGTCAAAAGTAATAGGGAAGAAATTAGCCAGATGAAAGCAGTTTGGTTTCATAGAAACGCAGTTGGCTGCCCAGTCAGGGCTGTGGAATTCTAGGCTCAGCTCTTAGACTGGCACCGTATCTCCACTAATCAGTTTCAGCAGACGCATTGGGTTGAATTAGTACCGGAAATCTTCTACTACAGTGAAACTAGATAGTTTTGCCTACGTCTACAGTGTTTAGTCATAGCTCATGTTCATTCTTTTAATGTTCTGAAACTATTACCCATGGCCTGTCATTGAATTACTTTCAATTAACGTCCCCTTGTTGAGTTTCGTCAGGAAGCCTGCCCAATCTTCTGACCCACTAAAAGAGGGTTAGGAGGCATTTTGGAGAGAAGGCCCCACTTCCCTTTGTGCAACTCTTCGAAGTCAAAGTTTTAACCAAACTCTCTTTGCTTCGCTCCCTCGATATCACTGACTTCCTGGCTACGGGTGACTTGGGGTTGAGCAACGTCTGGGCTGTATTTCTCTTCTTTATCAGAAGCCGTGAGACTCCCCGGCCCCCTCACCACCAGGCATCTCATTGGACTGCTATGCATCTCGTATTTTGGATCTCAGTTGGAGCTCTGGATTATGTTTGCACGTGGGTAGACTACAAAGGCGCTCATGATGCCCACTGGGAAAGAGTTAGTACTTTGTCTAGAACCGGTGTAAGATATGCGTTCTAGACGTGAGGTCCTCATACCCTGAAGAGCCCAACATTCATGCGAGGCTCAGTAGCCTATGTCACCTGTGTTCAGCACTAAGTTGATAGAAGGTCACACAGTTTGATGTCAGTGGGTATGACTATGGGCAGGAAGTGAACATAATCCTACGATTATTTTTTTTGTTTTGTTTTGTTTTGAGGTAGGGTCTCCCTCTAGCCCAGGCTGACCTGGAATTCACTATGGAGTCTCAGGCTGGCCTCGAACTTATGGCGATCCTCCTACCTCTGCCTCCCGAGTGCTGGGATTAAAGATGTGTGCCACCACACCAGCTAGATTATTATCAGTTTTCTTGCTAGTAACTCTTAAGGGATCTTGACCTACTGCAGTCGTTCTGAACCGATGACCCTTGAGGGTGCTCTGGGAACCACTCAGTTTGCTGTCGGCAATATTGCCCAAGTCACGGGCATATCCCAATCTGTGCTTTCCTTTAATCTACCTATTTGGGTTTGACATGGAGGAGTTTTTGCCATCATCAGGTGAAAAGTCCAAGGAAACAGGGAAAAGCAACAGAATTACGACACACCATGGACATAGTTTCTTTCAAACCACTGCTGGGCTGGTCACAATGATTAAAACGATTAATTCTTCTATTTTTGGTTTTGTAGGTGTATGTGGAATGCATGTGAATATCAATGAGATTGTATGTGTGTGTGCATGGGTACATGTATGTATGCAGGGGTGTGTGTGTGTGTGTGTGTGTGTGTGTAGGCCAGAGGTTACCATCAGCTGTCTTCCTCAAGTTCTCTCTGCCTTTTCCTTTGAGACAGTGTCTCTCACGGAACCAATTCAACTAGACTCGCTAGCCAGCTAGCTCCAGAGTTCCTCCTATCTCAACCTCCCAGCAGCGGGATTACAGACATGTTTCACCGTGCCTCGCTTTTTACATATAAATTCTGAGGTTGTAAACTCCGGCCCTAGTGCTTGGGCAACAAATATTTTATCCACTGAGCCATCTCCCTGGCCTGGAAGAATTTATTCTTGTGCACCATACCATGAAGTAAAGACAATAAACATGAGGGTTCTGAATGGCGTATTCTTCTCTGTAAAGTAAGTTAGTCTGCGAGGATTAGCCCTTGGAAAAACACAGAAGAGAAATAAAAGAAGAATAGGGAAAGTTTGTAAACGTGCTTAAAATCATGTCGATGATGCCTCTGAGTATAATCGCTCCATGCTTTTCCTTTGGGAGACCTTTGTTTTTTGTTTTTTTTAAATTTATTTTAGTTTTTACAATTTTTTGTTTGTTTATTTTTATTTATTTATTTGAGAGTGACAGAGAGAAGGAGGGAAAGAGAGAGGGAGAGAATGGGCACGCCAGGGCCTCCAGCCACTGCAAACGAACTCCAGATGCATGTACCCCCTTGTGTATCTGGCTAATGTGGCTCCTGGGGAATTGAGCCTTGAACCGGGGTCCTTAGGCTTCACAGGCAAGCACTTAACTGCTAAGCCATCTCTCCATCCTGACCTTTGTTTTCTGTTTGGAACAGCTCTCCATTGGAGTATGGCTCCAGCTGAGTGTAATCTGGTCATGTGACTGTTAGAAATCAGCTGTAGCCACAGATGCAGGACCTGGTAGGCAATCCATAGGCACTATTTTATTCTATCATCCGTACAGCTCCCCTTTTCAAAAACAATGAGCAATAAGCCAGAAAAATCCTTCGCCTGGTGTCTGGATTCATAAATCACTTACCCAAGTTCTCATTAATCACCACGGAAAATAAAAGGCAGGGGCTACTACTGTTTTGCACAATTCTCTACCGAGTATTGAAAAACACCATATAAAATGCTTATTAAACACCTTGCAGACACATATTAGCACTTTTACTAATATTGATGTTGGCTCAACAGACTCATACCACAGAAGAATAGCATCTGTGGAACATTGAAGCTCAGTAATTGGGTCACGAAAATACCAAACAGAGACCTCAACTCACTTGGAAATGTTTACTTTTGTTTAAAGACAGAATTCTCAAGTGTCTCTCTGCTTTCTGATTCCATTCAGGACAAGAAGGAAAACACTGGACTGTGGCAGAAGTTCTGACAGAACCAAACCCCGGAACACTGAAAATGTCATTGAGATTTCCGGTGTCATTTCCAGGACAAAGATATCCATTGTCGGTTTCTGTCACCTCTGCTACAGAGATACCTGGATCAATAAAACTGGTCCCCTTGGCAGGGTGACCTGGTGCCTGCGCTTGCCTAGGGTTTTGAACTGTTCCCCACAGTATGGCACTGGGGTGAACCCACACTCTCTCGCTCTTTCTCTCTCCCTCTCTCTCTCTCTCTTAACCACAATGACTCCTAATCATTCCCAAAGGAAGGACTGGAAAATAGTTGGGATTTTTCTTCTATACTTTCATATTAGTTTATTCTCAGAGCACTTATCACTTGTATTTTAAGCCACAGACTGGGTAGTGAAATATAGAAGCCTTTAACTACTTTTTCTCCCTGAAGAACAATATCAGATTTTTCTTATTATATTCCTGATTTTATTTTGTTTTCACACATGGCTTCTGTAAACACTGAGGTCTGTCCTTCTCTTCGGAATTAAGTACCGAATTCCAGGGGATAAAAGCAAGGACCAAAGCATGGCTTTTTCTTATTATGAACTTAGTTACTTAGTACAAGTAATCCTTTTATGTGATTCCTTCAACTCATGCTTACCTGTATTACATGCCACACAAAAGTGAGTATTCATTTTATGAATGTATGACAAAATATATTAGTGGTCAGGTCTCAGCATTGTCCCAAATGCCCTCTCTTTTCTTTTATCTTTAGTTCATTCTTATATTGTTTTCTCCTCAATATGCTGTATGCCAAGCTGATATGAGACGAAGATTATTAAATTTATTTAAGGGAAGATGGCATCTGGTCCTCTCTGTCTTAATCTGTTTGGGGGCAGAATGTACTGGCTAGATGTTAGTTTGTTTATTTCTCTGTTGAGTTGGTTCTGACACATCACGCTGTCTTAACACACCCAAGTGTGCCTTTCCTACTGATTTTAACTTTTCGTTCATTCTGCATAGCTGCTGCCCATGTCAAGGCTTAGAACCTCATACTTTAGGCATTTCTTGGTAGCTGGCAAACTTGGGTATGTATCTGTAAGAGTAGTAGAATGAGCCAGGCATGGTGGCGCACCCCTTTAATCCCAGAACTCCGGAGGCAGAGGTAGGAGGACCGCCGTGAGTTCGAGGCCACCCTGAGACTACAGAGTTAATTCCAGGTCAGCCTGAGCTAGAGTGAGACCCTACCTCGAAAAACAAAAACAAAAACACCAAAGAGAGAGAGAGAGAGAGAGAGAGAGGGAGAGAAAGAGAGAGAGAGGGAGAGAGAGAGGGAGAGAGAGAGGTAGAATCAGGTTGAGAATAAATAGACCTGAGAGACTTGAGTTTTAGCAGATTAAAATGCTTCCTGCGGTCCACTTTCTGCTCACTGGACTTGCATTTGGGCCACCACTTCTGAGCTGACGTGTTACTATTGGAGGTTACTGCCTCCCGCCAGGTGACTGCACCAATGTCCCTTAGCAGAAGGCTCCTGTGTCACTCACGGGTGGCGCGCCGGGACGCGGTCCTTTCGCATTCTGCCCCGGCTCCTATCTGTGGTACTCCCTCTGTTCTTCCACTCTGGACCAATTTCAGATATCTAGCACTTTATAACAAGAGATGCCAGTTTCCATGACAATTAGCAATGAAAATCATGGAAGAAAATGGCTTATCGTGATATTCAGGTCTCGGCCACCAAGGGAATTTTTTTTTTTCCCCTACTGATCTGTCTTCGATGTACAATGTTTGTTCTCTCTTCAGAGACATCCATCCACCAATTACATTTTTATAAATGCAAATTGATCCCGGAAAGGAAGGGGAATGGCATTAAAGAATGTCTTTTCGATCCCTTGAGTTGTCAGAATAATTTCTAGAGAGAAGAATCTTCCAGGTTGCATGGCATCTTTCAGTGCACTGACGTCTCATGGTCTGGGACAATCTGCTTTAGAGAAATGAAGTCAGCTCATGCCACACTGACACTGTACCACCATCCCGTCCATAACCTCGGCTTTATTTTTGTGTCTTCTGACTGAGCATGAAATGAGGCATTTTCTGTGTCAGGTGCCATCTTGATGCCTTTTTTTTGTCTAGTTCTTTTACTTCTCCACGGTGGACATTCTACTCTTCTCTTAGGGTCACAGCAATCTTGTCCTTCCCGCCCCCCCCCCCCCACTCTGTTATCTTTTGAAAACAGCCAAGACATAGAGACATCAGCTCTTTAAGAAGCAATTAACAAGGTCGCTTTGTTTCTGCCTTTGACCTGTTTCCACCTGACCTTCAACTTCTCTGTCACCCTTGGGACATCTCTGCTAACGCTGCTTTCCCTCACTCTTACGCTGCTCATGGCTAATTCTAGTTGTCCGCCTTTGCTCAGTCTTGGACACTGGGCATCATGGTCACCCCCTGGTCCTGAGACTCAAAAAAAAAAAAATTGATATAGTTTTCTTGTTTGGCCCAGAAAATACTCATTCTCTAATAAGGGGATTCTAAAATAGAATGCTGAAAATTGATCATTCTTCATTTCCATGTCCATGTTAATTCTTTTTTTTTTTTTGTTTTTTTTTGAGGTAGGGTCTCACTCTAGCTCAGGCTGACCTGGAATTCACTATGTAGTCTCAGGGTGGCCTTGAACTCACAGCAATCCTCCTACCTCTGCCTCCCGAGTGCTGGGATTATAGGCGTGCACCACCACGCCCGGCTTAATTATTTTTTTAAAGTATTTTATTTATTTGGTAGAGAAAGAGGAGAAGAAAACAGAAGAGAAGAGGAGAGAGAATAGCCTGGGCCTCTTGCTATTGCAAACAAACTCCAGACATCTAGCATTTGGCTTCATGTGGGTACTGGGGAACAGAACTCCGGCTGGCTGTCTTTGCTGATCCATTTCGAAAGCCCTCCTACCCAGGTTACCTCTCTCTGCCCATTTCTGTGTTGCAAGGGCCTGAGCTCTTCATAGCTGCCGCGCTCAGTCTCTGATCTTCTGGTTTCTCTTAGGCTTTTGTCATGATGGAGGTGAGCAGGCCGGAGGTATGATCACGCAGAGCAGTGCTAAGGTCTCTTCTTTCTACTTTGAGCAGTGGACAACTCATTTTTCTGACAGTCAGTCATGTCGGTCATGGGTTGCTCCCATTATAGATCTTTCACAGATCACTGGGTAATGTGATCCTTTGTTTGTGTTCGAGGGGAGTGAGGGCATGCTATGACACCTGAGCCTTGAGTGACTCACCCCACCTCGCTGGCAGTCCTCATGTGCTTCATGCTGGCATAGACATTGCTATCTCTCAAGGTTCCTCAGCCCTGTGATTATCCCATGTGAGTCCTGCTGGCTTCCCGCCTGAGACATGAATGTGGAAAAGACACGCAGCACGTGTCGTCAATGGTGACAGAACTCTAGAGATGTGTCCGTCACTTAGGGATAGTGATGTGATTATCACAGTGAAGGTCTCTGTGTGCATGTATCTTGGTCCAATGGCGGGGGCGGGGGGAGCAGTGACACAAAAAAGATATGGTGAGGGCTGGAGAGATGGCTTAGCGGTTGAGTGCTTGCCTGTGAAGCCTAAGGACCCCGGTTCGAGGCTCGGTTCCCCAGGTCCCACGTTAGCCAGATTCACAAGGGGGTGCACGCATCTGGAGTTCGTTTGCAGTGGCTGGAGGCCCTGGCGCGCCCATTCTCTCTCTCTCCCTCTATCTGTCTTTCTCTCTATGTCTGTCGCTCTCAAATAAATAAATAAAAAATGAACAAAAAAAATATTTAAAAAAGATATGGTGAGGATGTGACTGAGTGAGGAATATAGAGACCCGAGGTTTCACTTTGTACGTTCGAAGATTTTGCTAACCTTTTTCTCTTCAGCAAAACTGTTCGTTATGGAAAAGGCATTGTACTAGGTACTAGAATAGGCATCAGGGGATGGAGGGCAGAAGTTCAAATGCGTGTGCCTGGGTTTTGAGCAGCCAGTATACCTAGAAGAGACTTGACACTTTTTTTCCTCCCTTGGGGTAACAGATGACTATTACGATGCAGTCTTTTCCTGAATTAACTTTCAGTCTATATGCCCTCAAGGATAGATTTTCTTTTTCTCTTCTGACAAGGCAGCTCCTGAGCAATGGGGAAAGCTTTGAGGGTTTTAGCTAAGCATGTTTCTAACAGTGCTATGG
The DNA here is from genome assembly GCF_020740685.1 of Jaculus jaculus. Lineage (NCBI taxonomy): Eukaryota > Metazoa > Chordata > Mammalia > Rodentia > Dipodidae > Jaculus > Jaculus jaculus. Next base: position 24,178,288 of record NC_059121.1, read on the forward strand.
ACTAGAGGCCGTGTGCACACATGCGTGTATGTGTGTGTGTGTGTGTACAAACACACACATACATGTGCCCTGGGAACTGAACACAGACCGAGGGCCTCACGGAAGCTAAGCATGAGATTTGGTGCTGAGCTCTGCTTAAGCTTAAGCACAGGACTTTTTAAACTCATCAGCAAGGACTGTAGAAGGGACCATGACATGAACCGGGGAAGAGGAACCATGGCTCAGTCTGGGACTGTCTGCAAGTCAGTTGACTTTTGCAAGTCTAAAGTACCAACAGAAATAGAATGAGCAACCAAACCACCCTGATGGGCACTCACTTTCTAAGGAAGCTTTTTTAGTGATGGGGCAATGGTGCCAAACTTGGAGTTGAAGTCCACCCAACGTTTGGGTTATTGAAGCGTTGCCTTCAGCAGTTGGGTTGTCACCACAGCTGATCCCTTTACCTTTCAAGCCCATCCTAATTCAGGGCATTTTGGATATTCAATGACTATACACACAATCTGGGTATGTTCTGGTTAAAACGCACACACACACACACACAGCCTACAGAGCCAAGATTAAGTAGAGAATATCGGAATTATCTAGTAAAATTTCCTATGCCAATAACCAAAGGGGGATTGTTCTGGACACAAATAGATGTTTTCTTTGGCCTATGCAGCCAATCTGAATTGGCTGAGGAATCTCAAAGTTAACAGAAGACTGCAGGATTGTAGACAAGAACTATCATTAGCAAAGTAAAACAGAGTCATATCCCCGGGAAATAATGAAATCCCTTGTGTTTCAGCCGGGCTTGAACAGGAAGAATGACAAGCAATATACATGTAATGTATTCTTAGAACTAAGAGTTTAAACTGTAAGAGAAAATTTAGCGTTCCAACAGAAGTATCATGTTCTACAATTTTAGATCATAAGGAAAAATTAATATCAAACATCCGCTTTTGACCTATGTCAATTGAAATGGCTGGCCCTGTCGGCTTAATTTGCCAGGTTTATGCTCTGATCTGGGCAGAAGAAATTTCTGGCAAAGTCTGACTTTTCCCTGAGTTCAATCCATGCCCTCTGAGTTTCTTCAGTGAAGAACCACACAGCCCACTTATGGTGCACAAAGCTATTATTTAATGGAATCTTTCCACAGTGAAAAAAAAATTATTTTAATTGGCTTAAAATAACACTAAAAGCTGAGAGCCAAGTACATGACCTCTGGCCCTGCTGGTGTTTCCGACATCCTCCTCTTCATGCTTTCTGGTGAGAGCCTTAGGCCCGTCTCTGAAGTAGGGCCAGATGTAAACCAATCCATAGAGTTTAGATCAGGATTCTGCCAATGTATATTATGTCTCCTATAAGCCCTTATTATATAACTTCCTTCCTTGTGTTTAATAGAGTTCTTGTTTGTTGACGTTCAGGGTGTGTCTAGAAAGTGTATTTTTAAAATTTATTTGTTTATTATTATTATTATTATTAGTTTTCGGATTTCTCCTACTCACCTATGCAGAGGGCCCTGGGACATCAGGGCATCTGGTCTAATACTTCATGGTTTATTTTTCTGTGGTTGTATGTTTCTGATGTTTTCTTCATAGCCCCTTAGAGTTCTTAGGAGGAGCTCGACAGCTCATTTTTATAAATCAATAAATATGTAAGTAATATAGCCCAGATCAAAGAGCACAGCAGTGGTAGCCTAGAGAGAATTATATTGTCCTGGGCACTTAGGCACTTTACCATGATGATGGCCTTGGACTTGAAGCCCAACACATTTTTTCATTAGAACTATTAGATTCCATATAAGATCAACAATTACAAACACTGTAGTGGAGATGATTAAAATTTAACAGGCTTCTTTTACAGGCTTCAGAGTTTAGTATTCTCATGTCCTCTTCTTTGGCCTGACTTCTTTCTGTATTTCAGAATTTTTCTGGTCTGACTTCCAAAAGCTACTCTGTTAATACCTCTTAAACCCAGAGGCATAATTGAAGAAGGAGAAAACTTGGAATTCTTCAGTCTTTCATGAGCCTCCTTGGAGCCAAGGCTTGTTTAGGAATTCTACCCAGCAGCAAGCCTGCTTATAACTCTCCATACTCCATGTCCGACTTCAGAACCTCGAGGGGGGTACGCCCTCAGGAAGCGCCATGCAGAACATGCCCAGTGCATCCGCGGGTCCTCACCCACCTGTCTCCCAACCCCCAACACGGTTCCTGGCACAGAGGACTCACGGTATTTTGTCAAAATCACAAAAAAATGTGTACACGTTCCAAAAGCAAGTAGAAAATAGGTAGTTCCATAGATAGTATAATTTTTAAACACAGCGACACCACCTACATTTCAAAGAAAAAAAAAATTTTATGAGTCAAGAAAAAGCCAGAGAAAAGAGGGTTAAGGGGAGATGCGCAGGGGGAAAAGAGTAAATGCAAGATTATAGCATTTTTTTTCTGTTAATATGATTGAGCACTTTGGTATGTTAGGATGCTTTTTACAAAAAATATTTTAAGTCGGGAGTGGTGGCCCACGCCTTTAATCCCAGCACTCCAGAGGCAGAGGTAGGAGGATCGCTGTGAGTTCAAGACCACCCTGAGACTATATAATGAATTCCAAGCCAGCCTGGACTAGTGTGAGATCCTACCTCGAAAACCCCCCCCAAAAATTATTTATATTGATTTATTTGAGAGAGGGATACAGAAATATGCAGATATATATATATATATATATATATATATATATATATATATATATATGGAGAGAGAGAGAGAGAGAGAGAGAGAGAGAGAGAGAGAAATGGGCAGCACACCAGGGCATTAAGCAGCTGCAAACGAACCCCAGACGTGTGTACCACCTTGTGTATCTGGCTTACGTGGGTCCTGGGGAGTCAAACCTAGGTTCTTTGCTTTGCAAACAAGTGCCTAACTATTAAGCCATCTGTCTAGGCCCAGTATGCTTTTTTTTTTTTTTAAGAAATTGCCTGTTTTGTCATTTTCTTCTGACCTTATAATGAACAGAAAAGGACAAGCCTAAGCAAGATTACAGTCATTGAAATTTGTTCTAAAAATCATCCGCATCACCTTCCCTTTAATCATTTTGTTAACTAATAATAATATCAATAGCAATAAAAAAGAGCTGCCATGCTTTGAAGCCTCACACTGGGCCAGGCATGAGCTAAGGGTACTAACTGCTTGACAGCACATGGCTCAGGTCCACCCCGCAAGGTAGACGCCTAGAGATCAAGGGACGTAGGGCAGTGAAGTTCTTTTAGCTCGGATTCACACGGAGCGCACGTGGCGGATCGGAACGCAGGCAGGCTGGCCCCGCTCCTCTCCCACGGTGCCCCGTCATCTCAGAGCACCTTCTCATGTCACCTACTTCCCTGTGGCTCTTGCTCAGGCTCCAAAGCCTCAGAAATTCTACAACATAACGTGGGCGTTGTAAGACAGTGTGTGTCTGAAAATCCTAAAACGCTCATGCTGAATTGCTAACATGATTGTTCCTTAGAGGTAGGGTTTGGGAACATGATTAAATAACAAGGGTGTATCCCTCCCTCATGCAGGGGATTAATGCCTTTCTACAGGAAACTCGAAAGGGCTCTTTGACCATTCCAACAAATGGGAGCCACAGAGAGGGCTGTGGCGATGAACCAAGAGCGGGCCCTCTCAATGGACAGGGCAGTGATGGCCCTGTGATCTCAGACTTTCCAGCCCCCAGGTCTGTGAAGGATAAGTTTCTGTTGTTCATAAGCCGCCCAGTCTATGCTCCTCAGTTACAGCACTCCAAATGGACAAAGGTCATGGACTTTTCTAATCTCACGCCCTTCGGAACTTGTTTACGTCCTCCAGAGTCCTGCTCTGAGGATAAATCCTTGCTATTTGGGTAAGAGCTGATAATGAGTTCATTTGTAATTATTCCAAGAGAATTCATTTATATATTTAATAGAAGCTCTCTGAAGACCGTGCTTTGCCGGAGGGAAAGGACTGCACTGCTGAGAAGTTCAAACTATTGGCAGATCTTTGGGAAAAGGGGTACTAATTTGGTCCAGGCTGACTTTTCAGTGCCATTCACATCACACTAGAAAAGCAGATGCCTTTTTGGCTCATGTACTGGGAAGATGTGACCAGAGAGAAAGTGGTGTGTGCTCCTTCATTATTTATAAGTAATTCTAAGCAGGCTCATTCATACGTATGTAGTCATTTCCCCCTTTTGGCTATGGGAGCACCTAGGGAAGTTTTGGCCCACATCCGTTTGGAGTTTCTTGGGAAAGGGGGCAGTTTGGAGGAAAAGAGACTGCTTGCTCCTTTTGATTGATGTTAGCAAGCAAACACACTTCTCTGTGGGTGTGGGTGTTCTGAATCCATGTCAGAATTCTTTTTTTTTTTTTAAGTGTTATTGTTTGTTGTGGTATATGTGTGTGGATAGAGGGAGGGAGGAGAGAGAGAAAAGAAGAGAGAGAGGGAGAGTGAATTTACAACGTGCTAGATTTATTTAATTCAGAATTGGATTTACATCTGTACTTTTCAATGGGACATACTGGAATATTTTTTTACTCGTGAATTAAGTGATTTCAACTCCAACTGTATATTTAATTCAATAGTGATGATGCTAAACTCAGAAAGAAATACTGAGGGAGTTAGAAGAATAGTTTCTCTGAGCCAGAAGGATGGGATTTTGTGTTCTTAATGCAATGTGCTAGCTGTGTGGAAAAGTCTCCTTTCTGATACTTAAGCAGGAGACGCTCTCTGTGTAGATGTCTTTTATAATCCCACGATTCATGATTGAAATATTTGTCCACTATCACCCTTCACTTCAAGGACTTTGTCAGCTGCCTTAGGTTTTGTTTTTTCCTCCCAGTCACAGACCCACAGAAAAGGTTTCATGGGTAAATCATTTTTATATGACATTTCACAGGAAGACTTTTGAATGATGCAGGGCGAAGAAGTTGGAAACGAAGCCAAGGGACCTCAGGGAAGGTCCTGAGGAATGGAGTGCCAGCCTCAGCCGCAGATGTTCTGGTGTTAATGTGGCAAGAGCTTTCAGACGCAAGGGACCTGGAATGCCCACCTTTGTCTGTGCTAAAGGCCACTGTGCCTGCCCTGCTCTTTCTGGCCTTTCAGTTCCCCTAACTGTCCGTTCTCTCCATTGTACATCCAGAGGGGCTCTTCTGCCCCTGGGGCAGTTCTCCCAAGAAGAGCGGGTATAGGCTTTTGGAAGTGGGCCCGCAGGCTGGGAGGAACGGCATTAGAAAACAAGATGTTAGGGAGCTGGAGAGATGGCTTAGTGGTTAAGCACTTGCCTGTGAAGCCTAAGGACCCCAGTTCGAGGCTCGGTTCCCCAGGACCCACATTAGCCAGATGCACAAGGGGGCGCACACACGTGTCTGGAGTTCGTTTGCAGTGGCTGGGAGGCCCTGGCATGCCCATTCTCTCTCTCTCTCTCTCTCTCTCTGCCTCTTTCTCTCTATCTGTCACTCTTAAAGAAATAAAAAATAATAAAATGTTAGGAAGAGATTTGAGGAGGCCCAGGAGAACCATTCTGGTCTGTTCTATATATACATTGAGAGAAGATCCTTTTGGCATGGCTAAGCCACTCTCACGGTAGAATATACACGGAACGGTAGATGGCAAATGACCACTTGAAGATACCGACCCACTTCTTCCCTTCCGGTATGGGTGCTTGGAAAGTTCAGGACCCAGGGGAACAATGTCTGCCACTGTGGGACTCCGGATCCCTTTTAGGACAGAACAACATTTTTCACATCATGTACAAGCAAAGACAGCAGCAGGTTAACTGCCATGCGCTCTTTGCTATAATACTGAGACTTTTATAAAGAAACATAATATGGAAGGTCATTATAGGAAAGGTGAGAGCAAACAAAAAGGCAGCTAATTCCATATCCAAATATTCTTAACAGCAAATATACTTAATGTCTGATTTTCAGGCGATAGCCTCGTTCCCTTCTCAGGCATTCTTATTCCTTTTTTTTTTTTTTTTAATGAGCCACTTTATTTTCTTTGAAAACACCTACATACTTAAAATGTTTTCCTTATGAATCAATTTTTTTTTTATTTGACAGAAGTGAAGATACTTGTGCCTGTAAAAAAAAAATGCCATGTGTTTTTGAAGTGTTAGAAAAAACAGGTCTTTGGCACTAAACAAAGCTGAGGCAGGCGCGTAGGGGAACTGTTGCAGAGTGACAGAAAAAAAGTGTAAGAGAATGAGAGAATGTATAATTTAATGTGGGGCCTTGGAGCAAATGGGAGGAGGAGGGACACAAATGAGAAAACAGTTAAAAATAGTGACTAAATTGACTTTAAATCCAACAACACGGAAAATGAATCAATTAGTGCTTAAATGTTGGAGGAGGCACGGTGTTGTGAAAGAGTCTGGGAAAGTCTGACAGATTTTTAGTCTATGAATTTAAATTCATAGGACCAACAATTTCTCTGCCTAGAGAAATTTATATGCTGCTTTTCTTTTCTTTTTTTTTTTTCTTCCTCTCATACTGGTTTACAAAATGACTCCCTTTCTTTTCCACGTCCTGAGACTGTGAGCCAATCTGTGATACAAGCCTCAGTTTTCAGTTTTCTGAAAACATTCCCCAGGATGTGTGGCAAAATGTGTTTCAGCTTGAGGGAATTCTTACAGCTCCTTCGAAACGGCGCTTTCCCCCTGCATGCGTGCAAGAGACTTCTAGGGAGGTGGCCTGAGGTGACTCACCATACCAGGTCGATGGGAACCCCAGGAATGGTGCTACGTGACAAGTGCTCCGAGGCCCTTGCAATTCTTCCTGGCTATTAATTATACCACCCCTGTTCCTGGTATTAGAGCCTGTGTCCATAACAGCCAGAGCTTTCCGGAGCTTTCCAGAGCGCGCTTACTCCATGGGAAGTTCTGGAAAGCTTTTAAGAGCCTGAAAGCTTTGAAGAACAGCTTGGCTAGCCACCTTCCTGGAATGGCTTACCTGAATCTTGACTTCACAGAAATAGAGGACCAGACAACTTCTAGTAACCCTTTCCATTTAATGTAGGAAAATACAAAACAAAACAGACGCTTCTCTACGTGAGACAGGGTTATGTCCCAATAAATCCTTCGTGAGTTGAACATCTCCCAAGTGAAAAATATGTACTGCTGATCACACCACGTAGCTTGCCTTAGCACACGGTGATTTGAAGAGGATCAGTCGTTCCCCTGTGGCTCTCTGGAGCTGTGTCTAGCATCACCAGAGAGTATCAGACCTGCATCACTAGCTCCCAAAAGGGTCAAAGTTCAGAATTCCTATTATATGTCATATCACTTTCATGTTGGAAAATTGTAAGTCCTACCATCATCAATGGGGGATGTCCACTGAGGTTTTCATACTTGTCTACTTGGTGGAAAGATAAACTTGGAATATAAAACGACTCCCAAAAGCCCCTGCACATGAATACCTGGTTTCCAGCAGAGCTGGGGGAAGGTTGTAGGATCTCTGGGAGGTGAGGCCTTGCTAGAGAAAGGGGATCTCTGGGGATGATCTTAAGGTTTTGTGGCCCAGCCCCACTTCCTGTCCTCATCCTTTGCTTCCTGAGTCTGGTGTGATGTGACCAACTCTGCCCCTGTTGCTTTTCTTCTCACCAAACACCCTCTCTAACTGTAATCCAAATTCAACCCCTTTCCCTCCATACGCTGCTTCTGACTGTGTGTTTGGTCGCCGCAGCGAGATGCACCGTGGAAAGAAGGTTCATGAATTCTCACTCTAAAATGACATCTTCATTTTAGAACTTTGGAACAACAAGGAATCTTTTATTTTAAACTAAGGTTTCAGCCTAACAAACCTTTTTCTTGCATTTTTCCTTCTTCGGAGTTCTAATTAACTATTTGTTGTAGTGACTTTCATGTGGCTGGGACAAAACATGCCACCCAGAGCAGCTGATGGGAGGAAAGGGTTTATCCTGGCTCACAGTCCCGAGGGGAAGCTCCACAATGGCAGGGGCAGGCGTGGCACGAGCAGAGGCCGGACGTCACCTCTGCCACAGCAGGTGGAAGACAGCGGCAGGAGAGTGAGCCAAGCTCTGGCAATGGGGAGCTGGCTATAACGCCCCTAAGCCCGCCCCCAACAACACACCTCCTTCAGCAAGGCTCCACCTCCCAAACAGTCCTCAGCTGGGGACCATGCACTCAGAATACATGAGTTCATGGGGGCCACCTGATTCAAATCACCATGACTGCCAGTCCATTTTATAAGAAATGTATGCTTCTAATGGGTTCAACTTTTCAGTTTTTTTTTTTCCCCTCCAATTTTCCTTGAAACAGATGGTAAGTCTACCATCAAGAAAGCATGGTAGATAATATTTTGTTTTAAGAGCATAAACATTGTCCCCATGATATCTATTGCAATATACACATAATACACATGTATTTATATATACACATAAATTTGGAAATCACCTTGGATCTTTAATCCCTACCCATTTATATTAAGATAACGTCTCTAAAATATGAGCCCACTGTCATCTGAGAATCATCGTGAGTGATTGCTAAAAGCCAGATCCTACTGAAACAGAAATCTGAACCTTTTCTTCCTCAACAATGCCGTAGGCTTTGTCTTAAGTGATGTGCGGCCGCTCTTCTTCATGCCGCCCCTGCCTTCTGCACCTCTGATATCTCCGCTCTTCAAAATATAGTTTTAGGATGAAGTCACACCAATGTATCAATGACTTGATTGGCTATCCTTCCTGCTTCTGTGAATTTTAAATATATTTATTTTTATTTATTTATTTGAGAGAGAGAGAAAAAGAGGCAGAGAGAGAGAGGAAAGGAGAGAGGGAGGGAGAGAGGAAGAGAGAAAGAGAGAGAGAGTGAGAGAGAGAGAGAGAGAGAGAGAGAGAGAGAGAGAGAGAGAGAATGGGCATACCAGGGCCTCCAGCCACTGCAAGCAAACTCAGATGCATGCACCACCTTGTATGTTTGGCTAACATGGGTCCTGGGGAATCGAACCTGGGTCCTTTGGCTTTGTAGGCAAATGCCTTAACCACTAAGCCATCTCTCCAGCCCACTTCTGTATATTTTAAAAACAAGATGCTGGAGGATAGGAAGGTTGGCCTTAAATAATTGGCTTTTAGTGGTAGACGTTTGGCCACCATGAGAGAGGATAGCCAAAGAGCCTCAGCTCTTATCACACCCTGATGGAATGTAATAGCCACGTTTACCTACTCACCCGGAAGCAGAAGTCTGAAGAAAGGGGTCAGGCAAAACCCAAAAGGCAATCTTTTTGTCTCCTACCATCCCTTTAAAAGTTTTTAAATAGGGGAAATTCTTTTCCTGTCCCAGATGAAAACTTGCATAGCTCCATAACATTTCTTGTCTTTTAAATAAAAATAAAATGCTTAGAATTTGAATTAAAATGCAACCTCTCCCCCTTTCCTAGCTAGGCTTTGTTGGCTGGGAAGGGGGAAAATTTCTTTTTGTTTGGGTACTTTGCTGCTCAGCTTTCCCTCTTAACTTTCCCTAAAATAAACCCCGTCATTTATACTTTCACTGCCTCAGAGTCTGCGTTCTAGCTCTTCGTTCTTGTGGGTAAGGAGTGGGAACCTGATTGCTGCTGACGTGGGGTTCAAATCCCACGGAGCTCTCTCGCATCGCTCGCCGTGGAGGCCCACTCCAGCGCAGGGGCAGCCTCTCTCTGGTTTTGCAAAGTACTGGTTTCAGATTGCTGCTTATTCGGAATGACTCGCACATGGCTTAAGATACCAACGACTGGCTTTATGTCCCACAGTTCTTTGGATTTGCTGGGCGTCTTTTTTGTCAGTCTTGCTGGATCTTCTCAGGAGCTGCTTTGGGGCAAAGGGTTGACTGGCCAGAGGATGCAGGATAGCCCAGTTCACAACCTCGCAGCAGAGCTGGGTGTCGCTCATGTCGCCTCCTCCGTCCCCCACATCTTTTGTCCTGCAGCAGGTAAGGCTGCCTTCCTGTGAGGCAGTCTTGGTACAGTGTCCCACGAGACAACACTGAAAGATGCAAGCTCTCTTAAGACCGAGGCTGCCAAGTCACGAAATGCCACTCTTGTCACGTTTTATTGGTCAAGCCAAATCTGAAGGCTAGCCCGTAGTCAACACCTAAAATTGCGATACAGAAGAGCTTGGATAACATGGGAGAGGGATTTCTGGTTTTCAATCTGACACACCACATTTTCAGGGTTGTCCAGATCGATGTCTAACACCAATTCACCCTGTCCCTACCTAAGACTGCAGAGGACATACATTTCAGCTCTCTCAGTGGTTCCATTGAAGAAATGCCCTAACACTGGCCTTGAGGGGGCAGACAAAACAAGAAGCAGATGGACACAGAGAGCTGCTCATTGTAAAGATGACCTCTTTATAGATAGTTCTGAAGCCCTGTCTTCCCTCATCAAGGGACAGTATTACGAGTCAGGCAACCAGTTCGTGGATCCTTCCTTTGTGAATTCTTTTTCTATTGGCTTCATCCCCACCCATTTTTTTGAGTTAGTGTCTTACTCTAGCCCAGGCTGACCTGGAATTCACTATGTAGTCTCAGGGTGGCCTTGAACTCGCAGAGATCCTCCTACCTCTGCCTCTTGAGTGCTGACATCAAAGGTGTGTGCCACCACACCCAGCACGTTTTTCCTTCTGGGGTTGTTGTTATTATTTTAATAATATTTTATTTATTTATTTAAGAGACAGAGAAAGAGGGAGGGAGAGAGAGAGAGAGAGACAGGATGAATGGGCATGCCAGGGCCTCTAGACATTGCAAATGAATTCCAGACACATGCACCACCTTGTGCATCTGGCTTACATGGGTACTGGGGTAGAGAACCTGGATCATTAGGTTTCGCAGGCAAGTGCCTTAACCGCTAAGCCATCTCTCCAGTCCCTTTAACTATTATTATTTAATTTTTTGAGGTAGGGTCTCACTCTAGCCCAGGATGACCTGAAGGCATACTGTAGTCTCAGGCTGGCCTTGAACTCACAGTGATCCTCCTATCTCTGCCTCCTGAGTAACAGCGCTGGGATTAAAGACGTATGCCACCGCGCCCAGCTCACATTTCTCTTTGTAGAAGACCATATTTATTGTATCTGGTGGCTCTGAGCCCAAACATAATTTTAACTTTTTCTTGTATTTACTTGAAGAGAAGATGTTTCACAGGGTGCGTCTGCAACTTCAGAGAGAGCACTAACTGTGGGTGTAGCTGTGGGGTCCTGCAGGCCAGGGAGCAACTCTTCTTTCTGTCTGAGCTGGATGTGGCCATATCTGCATTGGGCCTAGCCACAGGCCTCCCAAGAGCTCGTTTCTTCTCATGCATGATCAGTCGACAGTGACCTTGTTTTGCTCAGTACATGTAAGATGTGGTCAGCTGGGGACATATAAAAAAAAATCATAAATAAATAAAATATATTTTAAAAAAATCTAAGAGGGCTGGAGAGATGGCTTAGCGGTTAAGGCGTTTGCCTGCGAAGCCAAAGGACCCAGGTTCAATTCCCCAGGACTCACATTAGGCAGATGCACAAGGGGGCGCACGCACCTGGAGTTCCTTTGCAGTGGCTGGAGGCCCTGGCACACCCATTCTCTCTCTCTCTACCACTTTCTCTCTCTCAAATACATAAATAAAATATATTTAAAAAAATCATCTTTTCTGTGCATCTCTGCTTTTCCCTGGCTTAGCGGCTATTGTGTGAGGACAGGGCAGTGATAGCCCAGGCAGCTGTCTCAAGGCCAAGACGTAACGAGCCCAAGAACAAAAGGCCGGTTCTCTGCGGACAGTTGAGACTGACTGGAAGCAGATCCTGGCTGTGCCGTGGAGTAAAACCGAACATGAAATCCTTCTAAGATTCTTTTTTTTTTAAATTAAATTTTATTTTATTTTTTACAGTTTTTAAGAACATTTTCCATGATTATGAAAAATATCCCATGGTAATACCCTCCCTCCCCACCTTTTCCCCTTTGAAATTCCATTCTCCATCATATCCCCTCTCCATCTCAATCAGTGTCTCTATTATTTTGATGTTATGATCTTTCCCTCCTCTTATGATGGTCTTGTGTAGGTAGTGTCAGGCACTGTGAGTCATGGACATCCAGGCCATTTCGTGACTGGAGGGAGCACATTGTAAAGAGTCCTACCCTTCCTTTGGCTCTTACATTCTTTCCACCACCTCTTCCGCATTAGACCCTGAGCCTTGGAAGGTGTGATCGAGATGTTACTCGGTACTCTAGTCACTTCTTTCCAGCACCATGATACCTTCTGAGTCATCCCAAGGTCATTGCCATCTGCAAAGAGAAGATTCTCTACACAAAGTGAGAGTAGCATTAATATAAAGGTATGAATATTAAGAGAAGTGCTTACTGGCAGTTTGATAAGCATAGTATCCAGACATCAGCAGATGTTATACCCCTAGGGCTCATGACTATCCTTGTTTTAAGTTTTCAGTATCAGGGATGTATTCTCTCCCTTGGAGTGGGCCTCTAGTCCAATTGGAGGGCAGCTGGTTTCCACCATGACATATGTGCCACTATTGCACCCATTGGCTCATTTGGCCAGGCTGGCCAATCATAAGGCTTGCAGTGTCCACTGTTGAGTATCTTCACTGGTGGTATCTCTCTCTCCCATTGAACTGCATGTAGAATGGCTTCTTCCAGCTTTCTGTCAGTTGGTCTACATGGAGGAGGTTATCAGCTCAGTTTCAGCAGGATTTCTCAATGACCTTGCAGCCCAAGTATGTGGAGTCTTCAGCAATAAGGTCTTACCTGGTGGGAAAGCAAGGGCCTCGGCAATGGCCTATAAGTTTTGGGGGCATCAGGGACCTCCCTGGCCAACAACTCACTGGAAAGTATCCCATCCCAGGCACTGAAAATTTTCTAGCAACAATCTATGGCTTCTGAGTGTTCCATTGTCCAAACCGGAGGATTCCATATGGTTTATTTATATCCTCTTAGATTTTGATTAGCCCTCCCTACACCTTTCCTTTACTCAATCTCTTCCCCTGACCTCACTTTGGGCCTTTTCACCCCTGTTAATCTATTCTTCTACTTACATAAATACAATACCAACCTACTAAGTACCTCCTCCCTTCCTTTCTCTTCCCTTTGTATCTCTTTTTTAGCTTACTGGCCTCTGATACTGAATTTTTTCCTTTTCACACAGAAGCCCAATCACATATGATCCACATATGAGAGAGAACATGTGGCACTTGGCCTTCTGGGCCTGGGTTACCTCATTTAGTATAATCCTTTCCAGATCCATCCATTTTTCTGCAAATTTCATAACTTCATTTTTCTTTACTGCTGAGTAGAACTCCATTGTATAAATGTGCCATATCTTCATTTTCCACTCATCAGTTGAGGGACATCTAGGCTGGTTCCATTTCCCAGCTATTATGAATTGAGCAGCAATAAACATGGTTGAGCACATACTTCTAAGGAAATGAGATGAGTCCTTAGGATATATGCCTAGGATCCATCCATCTAAGATTCTTGTACGCCAGAGTAAAATATCCTGGTGATTTTGTTATTGATGGATAAGTGTTTTACTTGTTGTATAAACTATTCTTGTTGATACAGTATCTATTGTAGATTGGGTATGAGGTAGGATTTGACTTTCTCAAATGAATTCTTTTTAAATGCACAAAATAAGGCCGAGAGCGTGAAATAAATTGGACAAGGCATGCTATGAATCAGTAACAAATAGGAGCCCGGTGTCTTTTTTTTCTCCCCCCTCTGACTCCTAAAATACTTTCCAATGAGCAAACATTTGGTGAATGCCTGCTGAGTGCAATTCCCTAAAAAGTTCTTCCTTTTATGACTTATGCTCTTGTAGTCTGACCTTTTGTATTCGTCCTTTTTTTTTCCTAGCAAGTTGATGTGTAAGCTTTTATAGCCTTTTAGATAAATATTTATAATGCACAAATATAGTTTGAAACATTGACTTCTCTCTCTCTCTCTCTCGCTCTCTCTCTGTGTCTGGCGTGTATGCACACACAAGCGTCTCTTGCTTCTGCAAACAAAATGCTAGATGTTCTCACCATTTATTGCATCTGGCTTTATGTGAGTACTGGGGAATTGAATCTGGCTGGCAGGCTTTGCAAGCAAGTGCCTTTAATTGCCGAGCCATCTCCATAGCCCGAATACACAAATATTTTAATCATATTTTCTTTTCTTTACAAAATATTTTTGGGGGGCTAGAGAGATACTTAGTGGTTAAGGCACTTGCCTGCAAAGCCTAAGGACTCATGTTCGACTCTCCAAGATCCACATAAGCCAGACGCACAAGGTGATGCAAGCTCGCAAGGTCACACATGCGCACAAGATGGTGCACGTGTCTGGAGTCTGAGTGCAGTGGCTGGAGGCCCTGGCCTGCCAAGTCTCTCTCTCATAAAAAAAATACAAGAAAGATATTTTAGAGGCTGGAAGGATGGCTTAGCAGTTAAGGCACTTGCTTGAGAAGCATAAGGACCCAGGTTCAATTCCCCAGAACCCACATAAGCCAGATACACAAAGTGGCACACGCATCTGGAGTTTGTTTGCAGTGGCTAGAGGCCCTGGCACATCCATCCTCTCATAAAAATGAATAAATAAATACAAATATTTTACAGTATTTTTACTTAATTATTTTCAAGCAGAAGGACCCATATCCACACAGACAGACAGAGAGAGACAGAGACAGAGAATTGGGCGCGCCAGGGCCTCCAGCTGCTACAAATGAACTCCAGACGTGTGGGCCACTTTGTGCATCTGGCTTTATGTGGGCCCTGAGGAATCAGACTCGTGTCGTTAGGTTTCTCAGGCAAAATTGTTAACTGCTGAGCCATCTCTCAAGCCCTTATCCTATATTCTTAAATAGTTGGGATACATGTTGTAAGGAGGTGATCTTGGGCATTGGGGGGGTGACTTAAATTTTCTATGCTCATTTCCTCAGATTGTCCCCAAGTGGGAACCTACTTCATTTCTTAAGAGGCTCACCAGGGAGACAGGCATTTAGGACAATGGCTCGTTCTCAATGAGCCTCAGCAAGCATTACGGGGTTCAGGGAACAGGCTAGTCACGGTCAATTCAACGTAGGACAATTAGTTGTGATTTCCGTGTATATTTTAGCTGCCGTTTGTATGTGAGAGGTAATTTTTTTTTTGAAAATCTATTTGCCTTCTTTCCTCGTTTTAAAAGAAGATTTTTAGAATTTTCTTTCCACTGTTTGTCCTGGAAAGATAAGCTTATGTTGTTGGATAGGAAAAAAAAAAAATATTGGTTTGAGGTTAATAATCTAAACGAACCCAGATGCACTAGAGGGTAAGGAATGTGGGCACGGCTGGTCAGAAACTGAACTGCCTTACCCATTTCTGCTGGCACCGTGGATGGGGAGTGCAACTCCTGACAGGTGAATGTGATCTTGTGGCGCTTGTGAGAGAGGCAAGACATCTCAAGAGGGTTGGCGTCTCCCAGGGAGCAGAGATATACCAGCGCGACATAAGGAAATATTGCGTCCCCACCCTCATTTTGACTGATGCCTACCGTCACGTGCCTTTAAACAAGAGGCATGGATATGGGAACAACCCGTGGGTGTTGCATGCGTACGGAATACTCTTCTAGACTTTCAAAGCTGCCTGGGACCTAAGGATGGCATTTCAGGTCCAGGGCCAGGCAGAATCCTTTCCTGTAACAGCGAGAGACATCGGACAGAGGCAAGCTGCCCAAGCTGCCCAAGTCATGATCTGTAAAAAAAAAAAGCCAGTGTCCTAATGCTAGTGAGGAAATGCTGTTCATCTTTCCCGTGGAAGCCTACAGTGATAGTTCTGGTGGGTGAGGCAGGCAGACCGAGTGTCATTGTGTTACTTCATGGTGATTGCTACTAACCTGCCTGGAAGCTGGTTTATTCGGCAACCTGAGTGGCTACCCATAAATCCCGTTTCTTTCTGAGATCATCAGCACTGTGTTTGTTGTTAACTGGGGTCTGGTCCAGTTGAAGGTATTGGAGATGCTTGTCAACCCCGAGACACCTGCAGGCTAAGGTAAATGGTGGAAGCTATAAGAAGACAGACCTCCAAACTGATCTTGAGAGACATGTGACTGCATACCTACTGTGATTTCTTTTGGGGGGGGGCGTAAGGGGTGGGGACAGAAGGAAGGAGGGGATCAGTGATAATTTTAAGGAGCAAAATGAAGAATGTTTAGAGGTCAGCGGGATGTTTTCTTGTGATACAAGAGAATCTCCAAAAGCATAGCTTCTCTGGAAAGTTGAAAGATATTATTATTGGGACCCAGTGTTTGTTCGAGGCAGCTGGGGTGGTTTGAATGCTAAACGTGTCTCATAGCTTCATAGCCACCAGCCTTGCTGGTGGGGCTTTTGGGAGCCTTGTGGAATGAGATGTCTCCCTGCGGATGGGTCTTGGCATTTTGTTTTTAGTCCAAGCTCTGGTCGTCAATGCGAATTCGCTCCCTCTGCCTCCTCCATGCTGCTGTGGAGATGTGATGCATGATTGTCCGCTCCTGCCGTGCTTTCTCTGCCTTGAGGAAACTCCCCCAGTGAAACTGTAAATTGGAGGTAAACTCTGTCCTTTCATCAGATACTTCTGGCCCGGTGTTTTGTCCCAGCAACAAGAGAGTCACTGGTCTAGCAGTCAAGTTATGAATCATCAACCGATAGATTCCGTTTTGCTTCTCACCATCCTTTCCCCATCCCTCTTGGAATGCATCAATGGCTTCAGAGTGAAATATCTTCTCCAGGGGACCACACGCTCCTGAGCTGCTGGTGTTGGTTTAGAAGGCTCTGAAACCTTGTGGACTTAGGGCTTAGTTGGAGGACCTAAGGCCTTACGTGCAGGGGGTTCCACGGGCACGGGTAGGCTCTGCGTCTTGTCTAGCTCTCTGACTCCTAAAGGCACACACGCTGCTGTATCTGTGAGGCACCATAACCAACACGCCACCTTTT
This sequence comes from Jaculus jaculus, assembly GCF_020740685.1. NCBI lineage: Eukaryota > Metazoa > Chordata > Mammalia > Rodentia > Dipodidae > Jaculus > Jaculus jaculus. The sequence continues at coordinate 24,195,173 of NC_059121.1, forward strand.
CCACATTGGCTGGAACCCTCTCGAAAACCGGGAGCCCAAGTGAGTCTTCCTCTTTTAACGTTGCTTCGTTTAGTCATTTAATCACAGCCACAAGAAGAGCAGTGGACAGCGCACTGGTGAGTTGGATGTCCCAGATAGTTCTATCGCCTGGTCTCTCGGCTAGCTCCCCAACCTGGCATAGCTATGTTACGTCTCCCAGTGGATTCAATAAGCATTTTTTTGGGGTCTGCTCTCTGCCAGTGTCTGCCATCCCGTACCTTCCTCTGCTCTGAAACCTGGTGGTGGGGAAAATAAGACAGCCCAGTACCAGAGAACACAGACATCGGATGCACACTTTGTGCCACTTTAACATCGTGGAATTTGGGGCAAGTCTTCACGCTCCTCTGAGCCAAGTTCCACCACCGTCAAGCGAGGGTGTGCTTGGTGCTGCGCAAGGTAGTGACAGGAATTTATGCTCAAGATTAGTAAGGCAATGTCAGTGGAGCCTGCTTTTCATGACTGTGTCCAAATTGGCCCTCTATGATGTCAGGAGAGTGGATCCGTTGGGACTGTTTTCTTAGAGCTTGGTGAAGGAGACCGAGGTCTCTCTGAGAGGTGATTTGGAATCTTTGGGCGAGAAGGCAAGCCAAACCGAGCGTGTCTGGGGAGGCCTTTACCTGCGTGCGCATTCAAGGCCAGAGGCTGGCTTCTACTGGCAGGGAGAGCCGGAGGTGGGGCGGGGGCCGCAGAGGGATGCTGGGGAGCGAGAGTGGATAATGTTCCAGGAAGATGCCTCAGGGCAGCTGCAGCCGTGTGGTATCTGCCACCGAGTCGACTCCTGGGTATGTATGTGGGTGTGTCTCCCTGGTATAGGAGGCCAGGGGCGAGGCAGGCTGCGTTCAAACAGAGACACTCAAGGCGCTTTCTCTTGAAGCCGATCCAGACGTCGGAGAAACTTTTCTACCCGTCCCCACCACCGTGGTATCGAAGAAGCCAAACGTCTTGAAGGAAGAAACTTTCCTGTGAATTCGATTTGGGCTCTGGGCCTCAAGGGGGTGGACATAGGCTTCCGCTTCGGCGGGGACAGATTCGGTCCTTGGATGGGCACGAGGGGTGTCAACGTGCACCCTGACCCAGAGGCTCTGAGTGAGAGAATTAGCATGTAGCTCTGTAAGACTTGGCTGCCTGAAGAGGTGTGAGACAAAGATACATATGCAGGAGACTTCGAGATTGTTCTCAGGAGCACTGCAGAGATGAAGGAGACACAGTGTTGGGAAGGCGGGGGGCGGGGGCGGTGAGTTAGAATGTGGTGGTACCAAAGGCCTCAGCCGATACAAGCAGATCTCTCCTTTGGAGGAACTCTTAATGCAGTCTTTCTGAGGAGAGGGAATGCCATTGGGTGAGGGTCATTCTTAGAGAGGAAAGCATTTTTGAGCCACAGCACTGTCTCGGCGACCAACTGTTGTAGTCGGTTTTACACTGCTGGGGTGAACGTCCAAAACCAGGCACAGTTTAGGGGAGGATGGGACTTGTTTCAAGCTTACAGATCCAAGGGAAGTTCTGTCAGTGATGGCAGAAGCAGGTTCCATGCATCCGAGCAGAGAGAAGCCATCACCAGCCAGCCAACACCAAAAAGAGACCAGAAAAGAAAAAAAAACAACAACCCAAAAAACCAACCAATAACAACAACAAACCAGCAGCAAACAGCAGGGACCCCACCAAGACTCAGACAGCTCTCTAACACCTTTGGGCTGGAAATCAGATCCACACCTAAACACACCTTGGGCCTGGACCTCAGGATCCACTCTCCAGCCAGGAAGCTGGAGGTCCAAGTTACAAGCTTTAATAAAACTCCTGAGTCTAGGGGGGCAGGGACACACATGCAGACTCCCACACCGATGCACCCCATAGCTCAATGAAAGAAAAATAAAAACCTAGAAAATGGGTGTCTGGGCTGGAGAGATGGCTTAGCGGTTAAGAGCTTGCCTGTGAAGCTTAGGACCCCGGTTCGAGGCTCGGTTCCCCAGGTCCCACGTTAGCCAGATGCACAAGGGGGCGCACGCATCGGGAGTTCGTTTGCAGAGGCTGGAAGCCCTGGCACGCCCATTCTCTCTCTCTTCCTCTATCTGTCTTTCTCTCTGTGTCTGTCGCTCTCAAATAAATAAATAAATAAAAAAAAAGAAAAAGAAAAAGAAAATGGGTGTCTGAGAGGAAGAGCTGCATGGCCCTTCCTAGCATACTCTTGTTTCTTGGTTATCAATGTGACTCAATACAAGGGCTTCTTAACATGCTTAGCATAGTCTGCCTTAAGTTGTACAAATACGAGGCCGGAGAGATGGCTTAGTGGTTAAGGCACTTGCCTACAAAGCTAAAGGACCCAGGTTCAATTCTCCAGGTCCCATGTAAGCCAGATGCACATGGTGGCACATGCATCCAGAGTTTGTATGCAGTTGCTAGAAGCCCTGGCACACCTATTCTCTCTCTTTCCCTCTCTTTCTCCCCCTCTTTCTGTTTCAAATAAATAAATAAAAATGCTAAAAAATATATATCTTTAAAAAAAGTTATACACATTTCCATGCAACCATCAATTAAAAATGCCCGTAATAGTTTTGGGGTACAAGTTTCTGAATACTTGGCCTATCAGCAACCAGTGTCTCCCCATTGTGCTCAAGTTATGGTCCCCAAGTCATCCCCTCGTATCCCGAGTAGGCCCCCACTAAAGGGAGAACTTGACAATAAATAAGCCATGTCACTCATTTCCCCTACAACTCTTATTTAGAGTCAAATTTGAAGGAGGCATTCAGCCTATGTTTAGTTACAGTTCTTCAATACCTTTCGCGGGGCCTCGTTCCTTATTAGAGAGAAACACCTCTGTATGTCTGTCAGTCATGTTGGAAAGTTGACCACATTTTGATCTTCATTGTCTTACAAAGGGTATGTTAAACCCCTCAGAACACGAGTTTACCCTACCTTGCAAATGAAACACAGAACTCAGTTAGACTTGCAGAGGCATCGCCATTTTTGGCTTAAGGATTCCAGATAAGCATTTAGTGAATGATTGCTGCTATACAGTAACGATTTTGCATGTACTTTATCCCTTTTAATCCAGACATCAGCTATACCAGTCAGACACAATGCTACCATGCTTTCAAGCATGGCGATGCTGACATGGAAGTATGAGGTCCTTCGCCTAGGAATACGCACTTAGAAAGTGGCAGAGCCATGGCTTCACTCAGGTGTTTCGATCCAAAGTAGTTGTCTCTGCCGTCACACTTACAACCACCACCCCATCCTCTCCTGCATCATGTAAAAAGCAGTAATGAGTAAGAAAATGCGCTCGTGAGATCTAGAAAAGGGAATGCTCTTATGTTTAAGGAAATTAAAAAATAAGGAAATAGTCAGGCGTGGTGGTGCTTCAATCCCAGCACTTGGGAGGGAGAGGTAGGAGGATCACCGTGAGTTCGAGGCTACCCCGAGACTTCATAGTGAATTCCAGGTCAGCCTGGACCAGAGTGAGACCCTACTTCGAAAAGCCAAAAAAAAAAAAAGGAAACAAACAGGTCTCTGAAAAGACATACGGACTGGTATCCACAGATCTCTTACATACCAGCTGCTTTTTATTTCCAGCCTAGCTTGGTATCAAGGGTGACTATTAGGACAGACCCTCTGTGTGAGGCGGCTCACAGTCCTAACAATAAGAACCTTTAAATCAAGAAAGTTTAATCTGAATGTTCCCGACATAGCCCAAAGCCAGAGAGGTCCACAGCTCGCCATTAAAAATGTTAGGAAAAGATCGCATTGCAGCAGCTGCTCGTGTGGATTACGTAGTCTAGCCCGTTCTGCTAAGGCTTAAAGCAAAACCTGTCTGAGTCGTAGAAAGAAAACAAGCCTAGGAAATATCAAGTTGGCGCTTGTTGACAGAGCCGTGAGCTCCCATTTGCTGTGAAAGAAGGCTCAGGTGTATCTGAAATAAAGTCAGGATGTTTCCGCAGACTCCGAGGCGATGGGAGAGGCTCACTGCCGCGCCTTTTCTTCCTGGGCCCCGTGCTGTTTTCCAGACCCACAGCTCCCTTTGAATTTTTTTTTTTCCCGTTGGAATGTTTCAAAGCTGGTCCAAACCACATGAAGAAAGCACAGTCTCTGTCCATTCCATTCTATTCCATTCTAAGCAACTTCTTCAACTTTTTAAGGACTGTCCAAAAGAATAAAATTGAGAGTAAGCATCAGTAACATACTACGAGAAAGATGGCCGGAGGCTTGTGCACCTGACCTTTTGGGGCTTAACGCTCTTTAGCATTGGTTGTCTTTGCGTGTGTGTAGCATGTGTCTACGTATGCGTATGTACTTACCATGGCATGACTGTGGTCAGAGAACAGCCTCGGCTTGTCAGTTCTGGCTTTCTGCCTTGTCTGAGGAAGGGGCCGTTTTGTTGGCAGGTGAACAGTAGCTGACCCACGGGCGTCCGGCTCTTCCCGACTCTGCTGCTCATTGCTTTCGATGTGGCGGGATCATGGACGCTTAGATACCTGCCTCCGCTGTTCATGGGGGTTCTGGGCACCTGAGCTCGGCTTCTCTGGCTCATCTACCAAGTGCTGAAGCCCCTGAGCCATCTCCCCGGTGCCCTGATGAAGTTTTGAATCTTCAAAGCATCGAAGTGAACTCTGATGTCCAGTTTACGTAACAGCAAACGAGCACAATTGTTGTGCGGGATCTCACAGCAGGAGTAGCAACTGGCAAGGCTTTTCTTAGTCACCTACTTGGGTCTCTCAAGCCGGGCGTGGTGGCACACGCCTTTAATTTCAGCACCCAGGAGGCGGAGGTAGGAGGATCGCCATGAGTTCAAGGCCACCCTGAGACTACGTAGTGAATTCCAGGTCAGCCTGAGCTAGAGCGAGACCCTACCTCGAAAAACCAAAAAATATATATTCTGGTCTTCCCATGTTCCCATTTTTGTCCATGTGCTGCTTTCAGTGGTCTTTTTTTTTTTTTTTTTTTTTTTTTTTGCTTTTTTGCTTTTTCTTTTGTGGTTATTGTTGACGCTAACCACAGTCAGAAAGGCGACGAAAGCCGACCCTACAATGGAATATTTCTTTTTTCACAGGTGATGTTAACAGTCTGATTTCTGACACTATGCGTTCAGTTCCAACCCAATGACACAGATTCAGAGTTGGAAGCAGCATGCTTTGCTCAGGGTCTCAAGTTTGTCGAGAAGGAAGTGTTAGCAAGAAAGAGCTCTGGCCCTTGATACCATGTCTTGCCACAAGGAACAAAATTATCTGCCTGGTTGGAGGGTGTTTATGAAGGGTCGTGAATTACCTGTGAAGTATCGATCGCGTTTCTCATCTAGTCACATGTAATTTCAGTGTATCCAGGCTCCTGTTGTGAAATGCCTGAAATCCAGCATTCTCTCATGTATGGAGAGAAGGGGCATGAAAATATACTCAGCTGATGTCACCTTTGGAAAGGCCAGTAAATGCGCCATGCTGCTCTTGGCATGCAAACACACTAAAGAGAATCAGTGTGTTCGATCTCCTTGGCTTACCCTCTGCATAGTCTCTTGGGTAAGGGTTTTTAAAATTTATTTTTGGCTACATGTAATGGTGAATAACCAAAGTAGGGCTGAATTTTCAAAATCCACAGGAAGCACAGAGGTAAGACTCTTTGTCGCTTTTCAGGAATGTCATCCAAGAGCCAGGGCTTCCCACCCACCCCCTGGTTTTGTCATCTCTAATGTATCTTCCATTCTCATTGTATTAGTGCCTCATTGTGATATATTCATATTTCTTTGCAAACATAATTGATGTGAGCCCAAGCCTTCCACTTTTCATGCAATTTCTCTCTATTTTTTTTTTTTTTTTGAGGTAGGGTTTCGCTCTAACTCAGGCTGACCTGGAATTCACTATGTACTCTCAGGCTGGCCTTGAACTCATGGTGATCCTTCTACCTCTGTCTCCCGAGTGCTGGGATTAAAGACGTGCGCCACCACGCCCGGTTCTCTATCCTATTTGTGTGTGTGTGAGTGTGTCTTCCCTCAGTACCGTGACATCGATCTCACTGTACCCCCGTGGGCTCCTCCCACACCACGTGAGTTCCATAGCAGGCTCCTCAAGGACGGAGCCTGCCATAAAGCGTTTTCATAATCTCATCACTTACTACCTTGCCTAGCAACCGATGGGAACTAAAATGGTTGTGTGAATACTAAACACAGGATGAGGAGTAGATGAAAATCTCTGTGAAATGGGCTCCAGGGCTCTGGAATACACGCCTCTTCCTCAGACTTCCCTGCTCCAGGGCTCTGGGATCCACACCTCTTATTCAGACTTCCCTGCTCCAGGACTCTGGGATCCACGCCTCTTACTCAGACTTCCCTGCTCAAAGGCGCTGGGATCCATACCTCTTCCTCAGACTTCCCTGCTCCAGGGCTCTGGGATCCACGCTTCTTCCTCAGACTTCCCTGCTCCAGGGCTCTGGGATCCACGCCTCTTCTTCAGGCTACCCTGCTCCAGGGCTCTGGAATCCATGCCTCTTCCTCAGACTTCCCCCAGGACTCTGGGATCCACGCCTCTTCCTCAGACTTCCCTGCATCCACTCTTCTGTCTTCTTCTAAGTCCTTCACCTTTCAGAACCTCCTTCCCCCAGCTGTACCCCTTTCTGTAACTTTCCTTACCTTGGAACCACTTTATTTCTACATGAAGTAGATAGATAACCAATGAGGACTGACTTTCTGTCCTTCAGAAAGGTTATCTTGGGTAGGGTGATCTCACACCAATAACGGATCCACCTACATGCTAGCTCATCTGTAAATGAAGCTCACTATGTTTTTAAATACTTCTCAGTCATTTTTTTTTATTCAATTCTTTGGTTAAAAGTAGTCAAGACCCAAGGATTTGGGGTTCAAGGACTTCCGAGACGGTGGTTCTCTGACTGTAAGCTCACTAATTTCTCTCTATCCCGAGATCTCATCAGTTGGATCTCCACCTCCTCTCTGGAAGCTCCAAAAGGCTGTCACGCTTTGGGGGCCAAATCCTGAGCTGACTAAGGGTCATGTTGTATAGGACACAGGGCTGGCTGCTTGTTCTTCTGGCTCTCTTGTACTTTCTGACCCCGATCATGCCTAATTTGTAATGTTTAATGTATGTCTTATGACTGTGTCTCTCTCTCTGTGTGTGTGTGTGTTTTCTGAAAGAATTATGGTCAGCGAGCCCAACTTGCCCTATTAAAACGCAGCTGTGCACAGTCGGTCAATTCTTCTCTATGCCTGCTTTCTCAGGGCCGTGCCAGAATTTATTAGTGTGTTAGTTGGACCCACAGCTCACAAAGCCGAATACATTTTTTTTTTTTTGGTTGGTCTTTTATTAAATAAATTGTCTATCCTTTGCTTCAGGGAAACCTGAAATCCCCAAATTTTATTATTAATTATTATTAGTATTATTTATTCTTGCATTTGTGTAGTCTGTGTGGTTTGGAGGTGTGTATGGATTTGGCATGTTGCTGGGTTTGACTGTCAATCTTTTCTGCCCTTTGACTGTAGGAAAAGGAGAATCTCTTTATATGCTGTCAAACACTGTCTTTTTAAATTTTAATTAAATTAAATTTATTTGCAAGGAGAGAAAGAAATAGAAGAGAGACAGACAGAGAGAATGGGCATGCTAGGGCCTCCAGCCACTGCAAACGAACGACAGATGATGTGCCACTTTGTGCATCTGGCTATACATGGGTCCTGGGGAATCAAATCTGAGTCCTTTGGCTTTGCACGCAAGCCCCTTAACTGCTCAGCCATCTCTCCAGGCCAGAACACTGTGTTTTACATCTGTTATGTTGATGAGTCATTACCTTTAGCCTTTCATTGCCTTTTTTTTTTCTTTAAACATTTGAGCTCCCAATTTTATTAAATTATTTATTTATTTATTTGAGAGCGACAGACACAGAGAGAAAGACAGATAGAGGGAGAGAGAGAGAATGGGCGCGCCAGGGCTTCCAGCCTCTGCAAACGAACTCCAGACGCATGCGCCCCCTTGTGCATCTGGCTAACGTGGGACCTGGGGAGCCGAGCCTCAAACCGGGGTCCTTAGGCTTCACAGGCAAGCGCTTAACTGCTAAGTCATCTCTCCAGCCCCTTTCATTGCCTTTCTGTAATGCATTGATGATGGCTCTGGGAACAAACATCCAACTTAATAGTCCTTATAACTATTTAGTCCATGAATTTTTTTTTTCAGATGTCTGAGATACTCTATCTACCCTTGCGATTTTCCATATCTCAGTATCCGCACCTTCTTTCCTCCTCAAGGCTGGCTTCAAGGGTTTTGAACCTGGGCACTTGCACAGGCTCTTGTACTTAGAGGGTGCCTGGTTGAATGCTTTCCCATCACAAGTGTTGAAATCCTCGAGATCTTTATCCTTGAGCCGTCTTTGGTGTGTGACACGTCATGAGTGCGCAGCGGACATGCACTCCAACTGTGCAGCGAGACGTGTGTAGGACGCATGTCCGTCCTGCCTTGTCATTCCATCTGCATGGCGGTCAGTCTCTCATCTCTGTCACTGAGCACTTGTCATAAGGAGTGGAAGGAGAGGAAAGGTAGATTTCACCTCAGGGCTCAAAAGTGTCATAGTGGTAAGGTGGGTCATGGTGCGGGGCGGCTGTCATCACAGAGGCCAAGAAATAGAGGAAGGGGCAAGGCAAGATGATCCTCCAAGTGTCCATCCCCAGTGGCCTGCTCTTGCCCATCTGGTCCCTCACCTTGCACCCTTCAACACCTCTCAGTAATGTCGTGATTTTATGCATCCATTAAGGAACTAATCCAACGATTAGGCCAGAGTCTTCAAAACCTGATACTTCCTGTTGGCTAGCAAGGAAGTCCCCAGAACATGAGCATATGGGGGACTTTGCATATTCAAACTGTAACACTTAGGATTAAGTGTTTTTCATACACTGAGAGCCTCAAGTTTGGCCAGACAGGCCAAATGACTGGAAGGGTGCCATCATGACATGTCGGCTCTGGGGGAAACCAACTGTTCTCTAATTGGACTGGAGGCCTGCTCTATGGGAGGGAATACATGCCTGGCACTGAAAACCTAGTCAAAAGCCTATGGCAGGGGAGGTCATGAGTCCTTAGGGGTATAAAGTCTTCTCTTATCTGGCTAAATGCATAGATTATGCTCACCAAACTGCCCTGAAAACACTACACTTAATGTTCATACTCATATATTAATGCTACTCTCACTTTTGACTAGAGAGGCCTCTCTTTTCAGATGGTGATGACCACTGGGATGACCCAAAAGGCAACATAGGGCTGAGAAGAAGTGACAGAGGAGTGTTCAGCACTGAAACATCTCTATCACACCCTCCAAGGCTCAGGGTCCATTGTGGAAGAGGTGGTGGAAAGAATGTAAGAGCCAAAGGAAGGGTATCACTCCTTACAATGCAACAGACAGAAATTGGCCTCGATATCCACAACCTTGCAGTGCCTAGCAATAAATACCTACACAAGACCCTCATAATGGGAGAAAAAGACGATGACATCAAAATAAAAGAGAGATTAGCGGGTGTGGTGGTGCACGCCTTTAATCCCAGCACTTGAGAGGCAGAGGTAGGTGGATCGCCGTGAGTTCGAGGCCACCCTGAGACTACATAGTGAATTCCAGGTCAGCCTCGGCTAGAGAGAGACCCTACCTTGAAACCCAACTCCCCCCCCAAAAAAAAATAAAAGAGAGATTAACAGAGAGAGGGAAGGGATATGATAGAGATTAGAAGAATTATGAAGGAGAAAGTGGGGGAGGGGAGGGAATTGTCATTGTTTGTTTTAGGTAAGTATAGACGTCATAAAAAAAAATATCCTCACAGACACAACCTTCTTTGGGCATATATAGGAGTGCAAGGAGTAGAAAGGCAAGTGAAAAATAAGCATTTGAAGTTTCCGGTTGAGCAAGATGCAGAGGGTATGTTGTGAACCTTGAGACCACGAGGGAGAAAATGGTCTGTTGAAACAACTTCTTTCACACGAGGAAAGGAAATGTAGAGTTGGCCTACCATGGAGTGCTCCCTGGAACCCCCCAGGCCTGAGTTCATACCTGCAATTTAACTAAAGAGTTGGCAATTCCAGGACCAGAGAAATGGCTTAGCGGTTAAGACGCTTGCCTGTGAAGCCTAAGAGCTCATGTTCCAATCTCCAGATCCCACATAACCAGATGCAGTGATGCAAGCATGTGCAATGTCACAGAGGCACCACAAGGGGGCGCATGCCTCTGGCGTTCGTTGGCAGCTGCTGAAGGGCCTGGCTCACCTGGGTCTATTCTCCTCTCTCTCCCTCTTTCTCTTTAATAAATAAATAAAAGATAGTTGAAAAAAAAGAATTGGCAATTCCAGATTCACGAGAAAGACTTTAAATCACATATACATACATACATACATACATACATACATACATACATACATACATATATATGAAAGGAGTTAAAAAAATGTGTGATTCCAAAGAGCTTGAAAATAAAAGCAGTAAGAAAAAGTGTCCCCATGGCTTCCCGGGGTGGGAGAGGATAATCTTTTTTTGGCCCCGAGACCCAAATGCGTTGCTGTAAAAGCCTCTAGAGAGAATCTCTCCGCGGGCCCAGAAGTGATACACTTCAGAGTTTGCGCTCAGCACACCTGGACATACCTGTGTCAGGTGTACCAGCCACAGGGCCTCAAGCTCCGAGGAGGAGTCCGCCCGCTCCTGGACAGGGTGTGCACTCAGGAGGGATCTGATTGGGCGAGCAGCTGAATCCTCCGGCTGAAGCAGGGGGAGCTGAGGTAGGCCAGGCCAGCTGGGATGGGCCAGGTGAGAGTGTGACGTGAGATCCTCCAAGATTCCCCTCTTCCCTTTAAGCCCCACCTATTCTGCCAGAAATGCTCCGTCTAGCCTGGAAGCTCCCCACCCCACCCCAACCCACAGAAGTCCTGAAGGGAACAACCAAAACAGAATGCAATGGCAATTTCTTTCACAACTTGCATTACTTTCTTGCGCTGGGCAACTGGAAAGGATAGATGGGAGGAAAGAGGAAGATCGAGCACACTTTCTGTTCCTTCCCGTCTTTCCTTACTCTTCGGTAAGCCAGAGAGGGTGGAGACCCACTTCCTTCTTGCACCCCCATAGCAGGCAGGGTGAGGGAGCACAGATCCTGCCCATCATTTCACACCCAGGACTTCATCAAGGAACCCAGTAATACCATCACCTCGGGTGCAAGCATATTAACGTGAACTTTGGAGTGATACAAGCATCTAGACTATAGCATAGTGACTTGGGCCTGGATTAAATAATACTTTTTTATTGTATTTAGGATGTATTGAAGAAGATAAATACAAGTGGTTAATAGTTGAACATCTTAATTCCTGATAGTAAATAGAAAAATCAGATTCAAACTTCCATGAGATTACAAGCTGATGAAAGTAAAAATTGGTAGCATTATAAATAAATATATATATAAACATATATATATGTATATATATATTTATAATATATAGATATATAAATATCATATATATACATATATATATATATATATATGTATATATATATATATATATATGTATATATACATATATATATATATATATATATGTATATATATATATATATATATATGTATGTATTCTTTTTTTGAGGTAGGGTCTCATTCTTAACTCAGGCTGACCTGGAATTCACTCTGTAGTCTCAGGCAGGCCTTGAATTCATGTTGATCCTCCTACTTCTGCCTCCCGAGTGCTGGGATTAAAGGCATGCACCATCATGCCCAGCTTTTTTAAATGTTTTTTTTTTTTTTTTTTTTATTTGAGAGTGACAGACACAGAGAGAAAGACAGGTAGAGGGAGAGAGAGAGAATGGGCGCGCCAGGGCTCCAGCCTCTGCAAACGAACTCCAGACGCGTGCGCCCCCTTGTGCATCTGGCTAACGTGGGACCTGGGGAACCGAGCCTCGAACCGGGGTCCTTAGGCTTCACAGGCAAGCGCTTAACCGCTATGCCATCTCTCCAGCCCTTTTTTAAATGTTTTAACAAAGAGTCTTGATTTTAATTTTGGTGTCTTGCAAATCCCTTCCACCACTGTAATGGTTTACAAAATTTCTTCGTGTCCTAAGGTCATCAACGACCAGTCCGACCAGGGGTCTTTGCTGGTTACTTGCTTCAGCTTCGTGATCTCCTTCATTTAGACTCTGGCTTCCGGGAAGATCTTTGGTTTGGCTCCCGGTGAGAACTCTCAAAGAAGACTGGCTCACGGCCATACTGGGCATCTCCTTGGGAATATCAGTGAGAAACTGGGGATGTGAGAGGCTAGGAAGAAGTCGTACCAGAGCATAACTGAGGGGAGCCCTCGAATGACCTTGTGGGGAAATTCTAAGAGCAGAAATGATGTATCAAAACTGTCCCAACTGAGGGCTGGAGGGATTTCTCAGTGGTTAAGGCACTTGCCTGCAAAGCCAAAGGGCCCAGGCTCGATTCTCCAGGACCACATAAACCAGATACACAAGGGGGCACATGTGTCTGGAGTTCGTTTGCAGCAGCTGGAAGCCCTGGTGTGCCCATTCTCTCATTCTGTCTGCCTCTCTCTTATAAATAAATAAATATAATATAGTATAATATACAAGGGGCTGGAGAAATGGCTTAGTGGTTAAGGCATTTGCCTGCAAAGCCAAAGGACCCAGGTTCAACTCCCCAGGACCCACATAAGCCAGATGCACAAGGGGGCACATGCATCTGGAATTTGTTTGCAGTGGCTGGAGGCCCTGGCATGCCCATTCTCTCACTCTCTCTCTCTACCTGCCTATTTCTGTATCTCTCTGTCTTCTCTCTCTCTCAAATAAATAAAAATATTTTAAAAATATACAAAAATAAAAAGAATTTATAAAAAAAAATTGTTCCAATTGAGGCAAAGGAATTGGGCTTTTGTCTCCTCACACTGATCAGGGATGGCCAGGATGCTCACAGGGTCATAACTGCTATGAAGGCATTCTCCTTCAATGGAGGGTAATTCTTGGACAGGGGCATGCGTGTAAGCCATGGTAGGTGCCTGAAACTCCCAGCAGCTGAGGAGTTATTGCCTCTGTCCTGAATGGAGTCGGAATGGCTCATGTTCCTGAGCAAGGATCATGGTGAAACAAAGCCATCAGCTCATTTCAAAAGAAGTAAAATGTTTCTTCTCAATCTTCCAGCTTTAAAAAGTTCAGACAGTGTGGAACAGGGACAAAGAGATGGCTGTCACAGTCACCATATAACTACTTCAGTGTTTTTTAACTATAGCTGTTAGAATAGAGACAGGCGAAGTCAGTTTTAGCACCAGAAATCTAGAATTTTTTTTTTTTGAAAATAATAAAAAAATAAAAATTCCTTCCACTGTCTTTTTGGGTTCCAGACATTCAGTCTCAAAGTTTATTCAATCCAGTCTTTGCTTCGAGAGAAACGTGGAAGCTAGCCAACACTGCAAGAAGTGTTGTTCATCTTCTGGCTTAATTACGACAAGAAAAGTCTCCGTGGCATGACACCCTGGGACAACTACCCAAACGTCACAAATAGCCTGATGTGTCTAAGTCAGTTTTAGAATGAAAAAAAAAAAAAAAAACAAAACACTAAAATGTTTCCTTTGATTGATGAGATTATCTCCAGGATGGGTTGAGGGGACATGTGAATGTGTGTGTGTCGGGCTGTTGGTTGACGGTAGAGAGTGTGTGTGTGTGTGTGTGTGTGTGTGAGAGAGAGAGAGAGAGAGAGAGAGAGAGAGAGAGAGAGAGAGAGAGGGAGAGGGTATACCATACAAGTTTGAACTGGGTAAGCCCACAGGAATCGTGCTTGGCCTAGATCCCACGGTGCAAGTTTGTACTGGGCTGTGAAAGATGCTGCTTGGTCCCGTGTGTGACACCTGGTGCCTGGGCTGAAAGGAAGGCATGCCTCGTCAGGGACTTTCCCAGATGCTTTCGGGATTTCTCTGTCATTGTCAGCAGCTTCTTTGTTGACAGCTGATGCATGCGTACCAGGCGTTGGCCAGGGCACTGTCCGGGGAGTACCCGCTAGTGGTTATTCTCATCAGTATAACTGTAGGTGAAAGGGCACATCAGCCTTTACTCTCTAGCCAACCAAAAACTGTCTATGTGCCAGTTTTAAGTGGCGGGCACTGCCACACACGGGCTGGAGCCTTCAGGAGAGGGGCCTGAGCTGCCAGGCACCTGGGCTACAGGAGGCCACGCCCTCTGCAAGCCTGGCACACCTGAACTTAGGCTTCGCCCAGAGCCCTGTGACCTTTGGCCAGTTGCCTAGGAAACTCCTTATCAGCCAGCTCCTTCGCACATCCCATCCCCTGCGACCCTCTTCCCGCCACTACGGAGATCCCCTGACTCTCTCCCCACGTGCTGGAATGAATGTCCCTAGGCATTGGCCAGCAACCTTTGAGCCCACCCATCCCCTTAGGACCCTCTTCCCATTCTCAACTGCTTATAAACCCATTTCCCTATGGAATAAACCAAACTACTCTCTGAAGTCCTGTCCGGTGGGGTACATCCCTTCCCACAGGGCCACCCTGCTTTCCACTTCACAGTCACCTGGACGCCTTTGGGGAACTGCCGCCCAGAGGATCCAGCGACCCACATGAAAGGAATCATATTGTTTGGGCAATGAATTGATTGTATCCCAATCAATTTTGCCAAGGCCTTGGCTCTATCTCCCTGTATGGTTCCTCGGACCGGAGGGTCATAATAAGAGGTCAAATGTCAGCTGGGTGTGGGAGCTAGAAGCAATAGCATCACACAGCTGACACAGCTGAACGCAAGAGCCTTTCTGATGGGACTAGTCTCATTCCAGCTTTGGGGTTGGGGTGGGGAGTGTTGGAGCATGCTTATTTCTAAATTTATTTATTTATTTATTTATTTGAGAGTGACAGACAGAGAGAGAAAGAGGGAGAGAGAGAGAGAGAGAGAGAGAGAGAGAGAGAGAGAGAGAGAATAGGCACACCAGGGCCTCCAGCCACTGCAAATGAACTCCAGACGCGTGAGCCCCCTTGGGCATCTGGCCAACGTGGGTCCTGGGGAATCGAGCCTCTAACCGGGGTCCTTAGGCTTCACAGGCAAGCGCTTAACCGTTAAGCCATCTCTCCAACCCAGCATGCTTATTTCAAGCACTAGTTACAATCTTAGTGAAAGAATGCCATATTATTCACCACTCAGTGACCTTGCCAGGGTCACCCTTTGACCTTGAGGCTGGCTGGTTCCCTATAATTAACGAGGCAGCGTATGAATGGACAGCAAATGAACTCCAAGAAGAGGCAATATGTCTCAAAGCTGGGGAAAGCGTTGCAGCACATTCTTAGTATATTCCTTTGTCAAAAAGTGAACTTGGACGGAATTGTTTCTTACCATGAGCCCACCGATTGTCTATCGGGTACTTAGCGGAAGACCACAACCCCAGAAACAGCACTCTTATTATACTTGTCTGTGCCTACCCAAGTCTGCATTGGCAGAAAAAGGAAAATCTACTCAAGCAAGAGATCAAAACTTCTCACATGGACAAGGTATCCAGCCACTATAGGTCCCCCCGCCCTCCATTGTATGTCCAGCCAACCCTTTCACTTTCTAGTTTTTTTCAACACCTAGGAAACACTAAAAAAATTATCATAACATTCAAGGTACTCTGTCTTTTCACAAAACAATAATCACATTGTAAACCACAGGAGGTCTGCAATTGATGTCTTCTTGGTCCTTTATTAATGCCACTGGTATTTGTCTAACCTTTCAAAAGCTTTGGCTCTGTACCCTGCTCATATTTTGGGGATATCATTTGCTAGAATTGTTGGGACAAGTTAAACATTCCCCTTTCAGCATTCATTATAAGAAGAAGAAGAAGAAAAAAAACCTATTGTATTTTTTTTAAAGTGACTTGTGACTCACCTCCTTTTTTGGGATAGGGTTAGAGCTTAAGATTTGGCCAGTGGCATAATTTTCAGCTGTGAAAAGGTAATAATGAATGTTCATGGCATGAGAGGTGAGTTTAGTGTGAGTTTATTCATCATTTGTCACCCAAGATACTGGTGAGATGAGATAGAAACCCTTGAATGAATAAATCTTACAAGTTCTTAATACAACTCTCAAATTTAAGAATGAATTGGTAATTCCAGGTAAAGTACATATTGAGAGAGAACAAACTGCCCCATTTTCAGAATTATTTTCATTGAATTTTTTTGTTGTTTTTTTTTTTTTTTGTTTTTCAAGATAGGGTTTCACTGTAGTCCAGGCTGACCTGGAATTCACTACGTAGTCTCAGGGCGGCCTTGAACTCACAGAGATCCTCCTACCTCTGCCTCCCAAATGCTGGGATTAAAGGTGTGCGCCACCACGCCTGGCTTTCATTGAAGTTTTAAAATTGTGTTTTTTGAAAAAAAATGGAAGTAGCTTTATTATTTTTGATTGCTAAGTAGATATTATATGCTTAAAGCTTTTTAAGTTTTTATTTATTAATGAGAGAGAGAGAGAGAAAGCACACGCTAGGGATTCTAGCCACTGCAAATGAACTCAAGATATATGCACCACTATGTGCATCTGGCTTATGTGGGATCAGTGGAATTGAACCTGGGTCCTGGGTCCTTAGGCTTCACAAGCAAGTGTCTTAACTGCTAAGCCATCTCTCCACCCCCAAGTTTTTGTGTTTAAAGATTGCATTTATAGTAAGAAAGAAATAAAGAAAAAAACCTAGTCATTGCTGCTAACACAAATGTTTCAGAAAACACAGAGCCATCATGTATGATACAAGACACAAATTATTCATAATGTCACCATCCTGTGATAATTAGCGTTAAGGAACTTACTGATGGTCTTACAGCATGTACCACAGTGTGCACACACAGGGTTATTTATTTTGCCAACACTGAATTGTGCCATATATACAGGTTGGATGTTTTTTCAATCGTTAATAAATGAATGAATAAGAAACAACCTTTTTTCATTCTTTTTAGTGAATAAATAGAGCCGTAGGATGTGTCCATCTTTAGATTCCTTATGTAAACATTTTTGGTAACATATGAATTGTGCGCCAATTTGTTAGCAATTTGTTGGATGATCTTGGTAGGCAGGATGGAATAACAAACATTTTGTTTAAAACTTCTTGCTCAGTAAACATTTCTAGGGAAAAGGGATAATGTCTTTAATCCCAGCACTCGGGAGGTAGAGGTAGGAGGATTGCTGTGAGTTCAAGGCCACCCAAGACTACATAGTGAATTCCAGGTCAGCCTGGGCTAGAGTGAGACCCTGCCTTGAATAGCCAAAAAAAAAAAAAAATATATATATATATATATATATATATATATATAAAGGGTAAATGTCAGAAGCCTTCTCAGGATGCTGTTCTTTGAAATATTTTATTTATTTACTTAGAGAGAGAATGGGCACATGCCACAGCCTTTTGCCACTCCAGATGCATGGGCCACTTTGTGCCTCTGGCTTTATGTGAATACTGTGGTCTCAAACCCAGGCTGTCAGGCTTTGCGAGCACGGGCCTTTAACCCCTGAGCCACGTCTCCAGCTTTCTCAGTATAGGTATAGGTATGTTGGAGACCTACCAGGCTGTAATAGTCCTTCACAAACATTAACCTGGGTGTTTTGTGAGAGGAGCTTACGAAATACTGGTGAGATACTGTAATTTTGCTCATCAGAAATGTGACTTTAATGCCATAGTATTTGTTCTATGATTTATTTTCTCACTTGCATTTTTCTTTTTAGTTGTGTATTGAATCAAAATGCATTAAGGTCAAGAATGGGTGTATGGAGGTTATAAATGTGTTGTATTTGAAAGTACTTGCTTAATAGAGATGACATCAAAGTTCTCCTTAGCTAAATGTACCTTGATTTTTAAATGGAATCATATATGTTGCTTGTGCAAATAAAAGGAGAT
This sequence comes from Jaculus jaculus, assembly GCF_020740685.1. Classification (NCBI taxonomy): domain Eukaryota; kingdom Metazoa; phylum Chordata; class Mammalia; order Rodentia; family Dipodidae; genus Jaculus; species Jaculus jaculus. Next base: position 24,213,050 of record NC_059121.1, read on the forward strand.
TATCTAAATGAAGTTGGAATCCAGTAAAAACTTGCCTGTTGGGGTTTTGTGTAATAGCAGCACAATAAAACCACCCACGGCTGGCCAAGTTTTTCAAGAACTGCTAAAGGTAAGAAATCTAAATTGGTTGAAATTTGACCATGAACTTGACAGAGCTCATAGGACATGACTTCTGCTCTCTCTCTGTTCATGCTAACACGGCCTTCCAAGTTGATGCGAAGATGATTTTTTTTAAATCATACTTATATTGCTCTTTTTCTGAAATGCAGCTTCCAACACAGAGGGGCTAAAACTCCACGGAAGATAGTAGAAAGGCTTTGAAATTACCAATAGTCTTGGTTTATGCGATCACACAATTCTGAAAGTCACATGATCCAATCACAGGGCTGTGGCTGTGGTCAAAAGTGAGTCATATAGCTCACTTACCTACTCAAGGTGCCTCTTGCTCAAACAATGCTTCTTTACACTTAAAAAAATATTTTACTTATTTGAGAGAGAGAGAAAGAGAGAGAGAGAGAGACAGAGGGAGGAAGACTTGGCATACCAGGGCCTCCAGCCACTGCAAACAAACTCCACATGCATGCGCCCCCTTGTGCATCTGGCTTACGTGGGCCCTGGGGAATGGAACCTGGGTCTTTTGGCTTTGCAGGCAAGCGCCTTAACTGCTAAGTCATCTCTCTAGCTCTACTTTAAAAAAAAAAAGAACTTTCTTTTTTCAGTAATTTCTCTGCTTACTTTTGCTTTCGTCATAGAACTGCTGCTCAATGAAAAGAATGACACTGGATCCTGAGCGATCAGGTTTCTCATAAAACTTATTTGTAACACTAGTAAAATTGAAGAGCCAAAATCATCCAACAATATATATCCATAATAACACATTGTCACAGATATTTTCCCAAAGCTAGGATCCCAGTAATTAAGTCAAGGTCATAGTTATTAGAAGTCATGTATGTAAATCTCTTAGAAACATGTTTGAAATAATTATCCTATATTCAAGTATAAAATACAGTCAACATTTTACACTGTTGAGATTATCTGAGTTGAATTCATAGTGTTTCTCTTCTGTTTTGCCATTTCTTTGATCACCTGAAATTAGACAAATCTAAACATGTGGGTCCCACCCATAAGCTTATAATTAGATATGGGAGTTAAGACACAGATATTAAAATGGTGTGAGAGGGCTTAGTGGTTAAGGCACTTGCCTGTAAAGTCCAGTGATGCAGGTTGACCCATATAAAGCCGGATGCATAAGGTGGCACATGTGTCTGGAGTTCGTTTACAGTGGCTGGCATACCCAATTCTCTCTCTCTCTCTCTCTTTCTCTCTCTTTCTATCTCTCTCCCTCCCAAGTAAATAAATAAAATATTTTTAAAAAATGGTGTAAGAGCAGGTAAGAAGTGGAGTCTGCTGTAGGTGGTACATAATTAATTACTGGATGGGTAGTAAAGACAATTTTTTTTTTTAAAGAGAATGTGGGAAAAGATCAATCCTATGCTGTCTAGTACACAAGAGTGTCAGAGTAAGTTCCAAGGATCCTCTCAAGATCTCATTGATATGTCCCCACTTTGAGTGTGACCTGACATGAATAAACTCATGGAAGTTGTGTTTCGAATCTTGGTACCATGGAGACAAACGTAACCAAAATGATCCTTACCATTTCAGGCCTCTTGTCCCCCTCGCTTTGAGAGACAGACTGTGTGATATAAGAGGTCGAGAATGGGTGTTCATGATGTCCTGCCCACGTGGCCGGCCGTGAAGCCCATGTCTAGTGGAGATGACAACACAGGCTTCCCTTCTTTTCTGTGGAGCCATCTTGGACATACTTGACTTTCCTTCTTCTCCCTTCTCCACCATTGCTCAGTATACCCCTCTTGATACGTTAGTTTTTTGATGTTTCTCCCACTTCTCTTTCACTTGATAGCAACTCTAGCTTTCTACCTTTCAGTACTAGGTGTCCATGCTCAAGGGCACGCACTAGCTTTGGCAAATAAGGAACTTTCTGTGTCATCCAATCTTGCCTTCAATCGGTGGCTAAGGCAGCTGTATTTGGAATATTTCCTGAAGGATAACCCCAGCTCACATGAGACAAAGCTTAAGAGCATTTCCAACCAGGGCCATCGCAGATTGAAAAGTGTAAGCTTGTGAAAGAGGAGCACATCCACTCTCCTGTCATGGCACCTTCAGATACCAGATGGCATTCGGAAGGATGTCTGTGGCTCCACGTGTAATCTTGTGGGATGAATTTTGGCATCACCCACGCAGGCCTTATCTCTTTCTGTATTGGCTGACACATAGAGATCCTCTCGGAAGACCAACATTCACTTTCAGCACCACCCGCATTGATTTTATTTTTATTTATTTATTTAACAGAGAAAGAGAAAGTGAGAGAGTGAAGAGAGAGAGAGAGAGAGAGAGAGAGAGAGAGAGAGGGAGAATGGGCATACCAGGGCCTCCAGTCACTGCAAACAAACTCCAGATGTGTGCGTCCCCTTGTGCATCTGGCTAATGTGGGTCCTGGGGAATTGAACCTGGGTCCTTTGGCTTTGTGGGTAAATGCCCCAACCACTAAGCCATCTGTCCAGCCCACCACCAGCATTTAGAATAAGATGTGCCCTCCTGAAATCCTTCAACTCTTGCCCATTTAGGATGTTTTCTGTTTCACTGGTCACCCTTAAGCACCCGTCATATCAGAGCCTTGAGTTTCATGCAAAGGGAAATTTTGAACGCATGTCGGCAGGCGTGTGTCTCGTCAGCGTGGAGTCAGGCAATCAGTGACCAAGGGCCGAAATGGACTCCGACATGGCTACAACCCTTCAGAGCAATACACCTGTAATTGTGAAGTCCTACTCTTTTGATGTACAACAATCTCCCAATACCTGATGCTATTTCTAGCACTGCTGGTCCACGAGGCTTGTTGGCAAAATTCTATGCAATTTAATGCAAGTCTTGTGTTCAGGCAATACTTTTTTAAAAATATGATTATTTAAAAATTTTTATTTATTTGCTAACAGAGAGAGAGAGAGAGAATGGGCACACCAGGATCGCCAGCCACTGCAAACAAACTCCAGAGGCGTGTGCCCCTTGTGCATCTGGCTTATGTGGGTCCTGGGGAATCGAACCTGGGTCCTTTGGCTGCACAGGCAAACGCCTTAACCACTAAGCCATCTCTCCAGCCCAGACAATAATTTTTATTGAAGTAATTACGTATTCCACCTCCAATGCCAATGTAGTTTGAACTATTTAAGAGGGCCCGAGAGTTCCATTTCTTACTTGACTTACATTCCCTTAAATTTTGTTTCTACCGAACCTGGACAATGAAGACCAGCAGTTGCCAAGTGATCCCAGACTGACGAGTGCTATTTAGTAAAATGCTAACAGATCCTCGAACCACTGTTGTGTTCCTCCAGGGTGAGCTACAGGCCACAGTGAACATGCAATGCCTACCAAGGAGGAGAAATTCAAAATCCTACAGCAAGAAGCGATGGAAAGTGCTTAGGGTCTTATGGCTAAAGGAGAGGCGAGAAGGAGTTATGACAGTCATTTTCAATTATCTGAAAGTTGTCTCCTGTGCGATGGTGTAGGGCACTCTTCAGTGTCACAGGAGAAGTGTCTCTGCCCTGAAACTACGGGGAAGACTGGGTTCCAGCATGAGGGGCGTTGGTGACACTCCCTGCTGGCACTGTGTGACATGCTGGGAATACAAAAGCATTGAGTCATAGTTTCTGCCCTCAAGGAACTTTCAATCTAGGAAGAGAGTTGCAGGATGCCTGAGGAAGATGACAAAGAACTTTCAAAGCAGCATGAGGGAATTGTAACATGTTGGGTGATCTCACCTGCCCCGTGGGGCATAAGCTCTGCGAGGGCAACGCTACTGTCCGGTTTATGCAGTGTCCAGCCTCCGATCCCTGGTTAATTTTGGTGCTCAAATGAGCACTTGGTGCATCTGCGCTGCCCGATTGCATGGACCGACGCAAGCGCGTATTCTGATAGTTTGACCATAGTCAAATATTGAAGAGGAGTCAATTCTGATAATCCAGAAAAAAAAAAAAAAGAAAAGAAAAGGCGAGGGGATGTATAGAATATAACAGAGGGATGGCGCTACCCTTGAGAGGCACTCACGGTATGGAATTTATGGATTTTGTGACGGATGGGATATGGTTGGGTGTGGGCTGGCCAGCCAGTTCCGGTGGGTCATGGCCGGCAGCTATTGCGCAGAGAGCAGTGCGCATTTGCCACTGACTAATGGTCTGCGCGGAGAAAGTGATGCAAATAATTGACAGGTACTGAGGAGAAAGGAGTGCGGGTGAAGGCACCGAAGGATCATGGGCACAGTGAGACGAGAAGAGGGAGGAGGAAGGCTCTGAGAAGAAAAACTCTTGCGAGGTTTAAGGCTGATCACTAATAGGATGTGGAACCAAGAGGCACCACAGTCGTCAAACCTGACGTAGCTCTGGGATTCGGCATTGAGACCCAAGGCAGGGCCAGAGTCCATTCCCAAAGAGATGGCTTGCTGCTGATGGTAACAGGCGTCATGAATGGTGTGACCGAATGGTAAGACCTTGAAAAGCATCTTTCACAGGAAACCTCGGAGAGTGTCAGCCAGCGATGAGAAGGTGTCAGTGAGACAGAGGGGGATAAGGCAGGTCATGTGGGGTACACATTATCAAAATGTAATGTGTGTATGGAACTGTCAAATAAAACAAATGAAAATATCAATTAAAAACTGTCAAATGGGACAAAGAGGGCTGATGGGGGAGGGGTGACATGGAAAGGAAGGGTGGACGTGAGAGGTGATAAGCTCAGCGCACGTGTTCTGTCGTACAAAAGCTTCAAAAGGAAGCCAGGCGTGGTGGCGCACGCTTTTAATCCCAGCACTCGGGAGGCAGAGGTAGGAGGATCGTCGTGAGTTCAAGGCCACCCTGAGACTCCATAGTGAATTCCAGGTCAGTCTGGGCCAGAGTGAGACCCTGCCTGGATAAAGAAACAAACAAACAAAAAAAAACCACCCAAAACTTCAAAAATAAAGAGATAATTCATAAAAAATGACCGCAATAAGCTCCAAAAGCAAAGATAATAAACTATTCAAGAAAAGCTCAGGTGAAAAATATGCTAAACTAGGTTATGCTATTTTCAAATTTCCACTTTTTTCTGTCCTTGGTGTATACACTGACATGTTTTCCTTTTTTTCTCTTCTTTTCTTTTTTTCTAGGCTGTTTCTTCCCTGGAGGGTCAAGTCTCTAAAATTTATGTTCTTCTTCCAAGTTGGAGAAGATGGACACCCAGAACTTTATCAGCTAGGGGTGATTTATTTAATCAGTTTGCCCGGGAGTGGGGTTAACTTTGGGGACTAACCAATGTGGATATCTTCCACCAAAGTATCCCTCACTACCAAAGTCCGGAAGTTTTCAGAACCCTTCGTCAGTCTATAGAGTATTTCATGCACAAAAACCAAACCACCACAAACGATCATATGGAAATCCACTCATTTCTCTCACTCTCTCTCTCTATGTATAAATCTTTTGCTTCTCTATTGACAGCTCGCTAGTCTCCTGAGACACGGAGCTGGGTAATAGCCAAACACAGGTTTTGTGCCTGGGGAGCAGAAGGAGCACTGTGAAATCACTGTCAGCAACCTTGTTGATTCAAGTGGGGAAAATGCTTTTATCACTGGACATTGCTCCAACCCCCCCCACCCCCACCAAATGCCTAAAAAGACCCAAGAGTTCTGTTTCTTGCCTGACTCAGATTTGGTGAGATCTCCTCTCCACTGACTCCCTAGCCAATGAGGCTCAGCGAGCCCAGAAGACCGGTAGGGAAGCTCACTCATGTCCTTGACACATGCTCTTGTTTTGCCCTGATCATTGAGTGACCTCAGTCACATTCTCATTATTTTCTTCTCTTCAGAAATTATAGCAATAGGGGACTTGGAAAAAAAGAAAAGAAAAGAAAAATTCACGAGACAGCTATCTTCCTTGGGTCCTGAAATCTTGCATCTTACTTGTCCCAAGAAAGATGAGATGATGTCACTGACCCCATTTCTTAGGAATGATAAGTGGATTGCTTCAGCAATAGATACAAGAATAGACACTGGCTAGAAACAATTTTAGAGCGTTGTTTTTGCCTTATGTGCTTATCATGGGCTCAACCAATGGAAGGTGAATGAAATTAGGGCTCAACACATTCACTGCTTTTCTGAAGGTTGTGGAGATTTTCAAATGTAATGAATTTCACTAATGACCTCTTCCTCACTTTGACTGTTTCTCCCTAACCCTACCTGGCGCTGCAAGTTCCATTTAAACAAAGTATGAAACACACTTTGCATCGTATCATTGACTGTGCCACAATATCAACTTTTATTCTGAACAATGTTTGGTTGCTTTTTGTATAACTTCCCTGTAATATAATTATGATTTTTTAAAGAAAATTAGTCATCAGGGAATATTTTTAAAAAATTACTGGCAAAAATATCTGCTTAATTTTGGAAGGAACCAAGGCTTACAGCTCAAAAGACAAAAATGGAGAGATGCACATCTCTTCTTTGATCATCTAGAGAGAAGACTGTTTACTACCCAACTATGCAAATCTGAAATCTTCCATACCTAAAAAAATAGCATTATGTAAAACTTCTTGGAAAAGGGTGATTGTACAAAGCATGGAGATGTTTTTTTTTTCTTCTCTCACTGGTTTGAGCTGATTTATATTCCATGCTAAGATTTAAGACAAGCAAGAGAATATGCAGGATAGATCCAAAGTTTCTTAAAGAAAAAAAAATAAGGTGTACATTGAAGTAGATATGAACATTTTTTAAAAGTAGAATAAGTTAAATTTATCTATCTATCTATCTATCTATCTATCCATCTATCTATCTATCTATCTATCTATCATCTGTCTACCTATGTGTCACATAATCCGGCTATATCAATCTCAGTGTTGGTGTTTATTCACAGCTGCTTTTTGACTCCGCTTTCTGTATCATGTTAAGCCTCGCAGATCAACATTTATAACTGGCCTCTAGCTGTTGTGTGTGGAAAATTACTCGTGTAGTAGTCACATTGTGAGAAATTGTATAGATTATCAGTCAAGGTGAAAATGATTTTCATATTCATCACAGTGAATTAATTGTTTTACTGACCTACTGCTTTCCTGAATCTGGCCAATTAATTATCAAATCATAAGAGAGGCAAATTCACCATAAAGATTCCCATACCTCTTCCTTAATTAAATCTTCAAAAAAAAATTATTCTGTGGGGTGGGCCTAGGACTCTCCAGTTTTATCAAGTAGCCAGTTAATTCTCATAGTTAGCACATTGTAACCAACATGGTACAAGAGTATACACTCATTTTAGACAGAGATCATGTCATATTTTTCCTGGTGTCTAATATTTAGTGCTGGACACTTAGGAGGTGTTTAATAAAATCTGTTACACAAAATAGTAGACGTCTTTGCTAATAGTCTTGTGGAAGAGCTCCTCTCTCACTCTCTTTTTTTTTTTTTTTTTTTTCGAAGTAGAGTCTCACTCTGGCCCAGGCTGGCCTGGAATTCACTCTGTAGTCTCAGGGTGGCCTCGAACTCATGGTGATCCTCCTACCTCTGCGTGGCGAGTGCTGGGGTTAAAGGTGTGCGCCACCACGCCCGGCTGAAGAACTCATCTCTTGTTACAATTCTCCCTTCACTGGCGTCCATCCTGTTTATCTCCTGATGCTTTTCCTACATGGTATAAATACTTCCCCTTCCCACTCGCTCACCGTGTTGCCAGTATCCTCGTATCACCAGGATCAATAGTCTCCGTCTTAATGGGAAATTAACTACCCAACAGGATGTTACTCATTGCCCGTGGACTTCGGTTGGAAGGCCACTGTGTGCCAAGTCAGTGTTTACAGAGTTGGGTGTAGATACAAAAAAAAAAAAAAGTCTTAATCCTGTAACTTCCATTTATGTAATACCTTTCTCTCGGGACTGCAACCCTCCTTCAGACATTGTTTAGCAAGGACCAAGTATTCAGCTGTCTGTGGGTGTGTATGTTGTCTTACGGATGCTTGACACATGAGTCTTGTTGATTGGACCACCAAGAATTTAGTGGCAATGGCTCTTCTTCCACCTGGTTGCTGGGCCTCAGGGTGGCTGAGAAAGGTATGTCCCAACAAGCAAAGGCATCTTCCTTTCAGACAAGTAATGGTTTGACACTCAGTTTATAACTAGGTGTTACCTTAGCTGGAGGGGTGAAAAAGGGTTGGGACACGCCAAGGGAGGAGTGTCTTGGCAAAGAGTATGTGGTTGATGCTGCAGGCTTGTGACAGACTAACCTGGATTTCAGACGAGAGGACAGGAAGAATTTGACCCAACAGGTAGAGAAATTGGTAGAGAGTTGAATTTGAAGATCTGCATTCTGAGAGATTTCTTTCCCATGAGGTCATTGGCTGGCTAATACAGCGTGGAGAAAACTGAACTCTGACCTAAAATCCAGTCACCCGACCACATCCTGTAGAAAACTCAACATCCTCAAAGGTCTAATCAGTGAACTTGGCTGGGATGTGACTTGACATATTGCTATGTTGTCTGGGCAAGACTAATTGAAAGTTTGTCCTCTGAGAAGCACCTCCCCCCCTTCTCCTGTTGAATCTTGGATTCTGGGAGGAAAGTTCTTGAGGTCATTGATCTCATTGCTTCTGGGAACATGCATCTGGAAGAATACTTCTTAGTCAAGATAAATTTCCATAGATAGCTATCAGGCTAAAGTCTTTCCTGACAAGGCATGAATCTCTGTGCTGTTGGCTAGTAACCCATGCAGGCTCAAATCAAATGATATTATATAAAAAATTCTCTTTGTTTGTGGTTTTATTTTGCATATTCTGAGAAGACACATATGAATCACAGGTATCCAGCTCACTAACAGGTTCCTAGTATTTGCCAATCCTGTACTAACTTGAAAATTTCCCAGTTGGCCTCTAGCCAATGGGCCCTCTAGGCAGCATAAGATGTTGATCTTTGAACCTAAATGATCAAAGATATTTTAGCATAGTAGAAAGTACAAAAAAGAGGTCTATTCCTTTCTCACAGTTCCATTCTTTCTTCAGATATGAGCCTTTTCCCATATGTATTTCTTTAATATTTTATTTATTTGAGAGAGAGAGAGAGAGAGAGAGAGAGAGAGAGAGAGAATGGGCACACCATTGCCTCTAACCACTGCTAATGGACTCCAGACATACTTACCACCTTGTACATCTGGCTTTATGTGTGTATTGGGGAATCAAACTCATGTCCTTAGGCTTTGCAGGCAAGTACCTTAACCACTAAGCAATCTTTCCAGCTCCTTCTTCAATATCTTGAGTGAATTTATTAACACATTACTAAGGTAATGTGGCCAAGAGAGGAAACAGTCTATTTCCACCACTGGACAGAATGTCTGAGACAACCACTTATGGGGAAAAAGGACTTGTTTTAGCTCATGGTTCTCAAGGTTTCAATCAGATTTGCTTGGCTCTGTTGCTTCATTGTCTATGTGAGGTGAGACAGAATGCAGTGGGGGGGGGGTCTTGTGGTACAGCAAACTAGCTCACCTCGTGATGGACAGGAAGCACAAAGACAGAGAAAGAGGCTGGCAACAAGACAGACATTTCAAAGGCCTCCTCAGCAACCCATGTCCTCTACTCAGGCTCCATTTTCCAGTTTCTAACAACTCTGGAAAGTCTACTCAATTATAAATCCATCAACAGATAATTCATTGGTTAGTTCAGGTCCCTCAGGACTCAATCGTTTCTCAGTGACAACTAACCCTTTATGTGTGAGCTTTCCAAAGAGGCAGGCTTCATATGTAAACCACAGGAGTTTGTTAGCTTCATGGTCTTATGGGTGTTGATGATTTTCCCACCAGGGCTGAAATCTTGTGATGGCTTTTGGACTAGAACGAAGTGCCCTTTAGGACCAATGGCACCACTGGATCTGTGGACTGTTAGCTAGAAAATAAAGTGATATGGACAAGGAAAATGACATGATAGCAATGTCCAAAGTTCTGACTTAGCAATTGCACTGTGGCTATGTGATATGACGATTGAAGAGAATGTTTCGAGGGTAGAAGGGGAAGTCTTGTTTTCAGTACAAGTTGAAGTTAAAGGCTGTATGTTGCAAAATGTAATAACCAAGTCACATTGTCACCCATGAGTTTTGACTCGGGTGAGGAGTATGAAATTTATTCCTCACCAGGACCCCATAGGATAGTTATCTTCAGTGACATTTTATTAGAAAAACGAATCAACAACCCTTAGAGAGGCTAAATGGTCTCCCTGCTGTATACAGTTAAGAGAGGTGAGTACTCCTGCTTGATTTTAGAACCCACGTAGCAGATCTCGGAACAAGAAGACGCGAAAATAAGCGAGAGTCAGTAGAAGATCAGTGCTCACCTTGGCCTTATAATCATGTGTGGAATAGGAACACTGTAGTCTCTCCAATACCTGCTCCCATCCAAAAGTGTCTTGCTCTCATTCATATCCCAAGAATACCTTTGTGATGGTCCGACGTAGAGCTCTGGTAGCCAAGTTTCAACCACAGCGAGAGACATGTGGCTGTCAATGAGGGCTCAAAGGAGCAAGTTTCACTTACAGAAGACAGGGACCAAGAGGTCACTTCAAAGGTCCTTCTCTGCAAGCGAATGTCCACGAGGAGACCCAGTTGTCCCTTGGGTATGCAAGAAAGCAGTGTTTACAGAGCTGGTGAATATCAGCACTGATGACATTATAACTGGGTTTGTATGACAATTGTTCTATCAGGAGTGAAAAGCTTTCCTACACAGGTGTGTGTGTGTGTGTGTGTGTGTGTGTGTGTGTGATGGCTTCAGGATACCTAGACTATGTCTTCTCAAGCATATGTTTTGGGATGTTGGGGATGAATGGGAGGGATTTCCTGTCTCATGAGAACATTTAGAAGAAAATTTTCAGGTCTACCTCAGTGGAACAAAGCAGAGAGTTAATGCGGTGGTTAACTTAAGGGTTGCCAAAGACCCCTTTCAAGGCTTTTGAAATCATTAAAGGCTTTAGGCATAGTGTAAATTACTTTAAAAATATGTCTTTCTTTCTTTTTTTTTAGAAATGTATAACTTAAAAATATAACTTTATAAAAGAGTGCAATTCTTCCACTAGAAGTCTAATATCTGTTGTTCATTTTATTTGGGGTATTTTCTAGTGCACCCAGAATATAGCTTAATGTTCAAGACCCCATCACTCAGGTCTCTCTCCTGAACATCCCCCATTGGCAAGTCAGCTATTTGTGTGTTTGCTTTCCTCATGAGGTAGCTGTGTGTGTGTGTTCTTGGGAAATTCTTCCAGAACCTCTCTGAATTTCATGGTCATTGTCTGCAAATGAGGAGATTTGGCTCGTTAAAATTGTGTGGGCTCTGCTGCATCTGAAATTCTGCAATCTCATGGCATACCATTTGGTTTCTAGGAAAATCAAACAAAAAGAAATAAAAACCCATAAGCCATCACCAACTAATGATTTTCTTTTATAATATCTCGTACCACTATTACTAATAATTTCTGGTTAAATGTTTCCTGGAATGCAATGGTATGAATTTGAAGAACCAGGACCTATAACCTGATGCGTCAGTCTCTCATCGGAAGGAGAAAATGGCTCCAAGTATCTTATGAAGAATCAAGCATTGTTCACCGCTGGAGCTGTTTAATGCAGAGAGAGCCGAGGAATACTCGGACTTGTGGGGAGAGGGGAGTTACTTTAATTTTATTCAAGGCTGAATGTTTGATTTCCTAATATTTCCAAGTGGTCTTCCTGGTGCCTTTGTTCCCATCTCCCTTCCTTTCTAGCTCGATCAGCAGACATGTTGTTTGACATAACCCAGGGTGGTGGTGGTGTCTGAAAGAAAACAAGCTGATTTTTGAACAGACTGTTTTTTATGGGTCAGCACTCTCGTGACTATAACAGACCGTGACTGATTAAGACAAATGGTTGCTGGGTGGCGGTGAGGAGGGGAGTGTTGTGCAGTGGGCGACTCTGGAGGGCAGGAATGTGGGCTTTGAGAGCTGCCAGGTGTCGGCAGCCAGGGAGAGCGAGCTAGCTGTCGAGACTCTGGCTTGGCAAAATCAGATCTCATTCGGCCAGTTCCTTACATGGAAGAATGTCAGATTCTCTGTCTGAAAGGAAGAGGGTGGTGACGCCTCTGATCAGACCAAAGGCGCATTGTGGAAACTGAGTGGGGTTCAGGATCTTGTGTTGGCTTTTGGACCAGAACGCAGTGCCCTTTAGGACCAAGGGCACCACTGGATCTGTGCACTGCTAGCTAGAAAATACAGTGATATGGACAAGGAACGTGACATGATAGCAATGTCCAAAGTTCTGACTTAGTAATCGCGCCGCGGCTATGGGAAAGCGCGCTATTGTTCTTGGGAAGCGCGTGGAGTCTGCCAGAGGAAGAGGGGTCTGGCGCGTGCAAACAATTCTCAACTCGTAGGACTCCGAGCACAATGAGGTGGCGATTCACAAAGCAGCTCTGCTTCCAGTTGCTTTGTAAGCATGTTAAAATAGGTACAGGAGAGACAGACAGACAGACAGATGGACGGACAGACACAGAGAGCTATGCCTTTTTCTTTCAGCACTGGGGAGAAACATTAACCAGGAAGTACACCACCTTCCCATTGGCCAGGACCAGCAAGTTGGTGAACTTTTCAACTAGAAACTCAAGGATTTAGCTGAAAATAAAAGCCCTAAGCTTATTGGTACCATGAAACCATAAACCCCTTCACCCCCCACCTCTGCTTCTAGCCAATGTCCCAACCTCTTCTTTTCTGTCATGACCCTCTGTCTGGATTGGTCTGGGGAAGAGCTTGAGTTAATCAGTTCCACTCCTCAGAAAGCTTTCTAATACCTTGACCTAAGTCAGAAGAAATATGTGTAAGACTTCCCCAGGAATTGGGGAAGACTTCAGCATATTTCAAGCCAGAGGGTCCCCCCTTTTTTTGTTATAAGCCTAGGTCTATACATTATGTTTCACTTTTCTTCCTGATATTGTCTAGTCTCCTTTTATTTTCTCCCTCACTGACATGGGGAAACCCCCAGATTCTGTATTTGTAAATTTTTAAAGCCATTGGTGTGTGTGTTGGGGGGCGCAGGGTGCATGCAAGTCCAATGTTCTGAACCACCAGTAACGACGCTACACCATAAGTAACGTGCAACAATTCTTTTTGGCTTTCTCGAGTTCCCGGTTCAAATGGCCACATCACTCCTATTTTGTCTAAGACTCTGGAAAACTTTGCAACAGGAGTGAAGGGAAGAATATGCTGGTAGGTGAATAGAGTCTTTGCTTTTAGTGGGAGTGTTTTTGTTTTTCCATGTGGGTTCTCATACTCCGGGAGTATTAACAGCATAAGGCTAAAGACTGCTGTCTCATATTTGCAATTCCCACCCAAAGAGCTCTACCTTTGATCTCATCTGGAGTTCATACTGTGGGGGTCTTGGGGAAATCAAGGTCTTTTCTTGCTACTTCATGGCTGTAAAAACATGTCCTCTTTGGAAGCGTCTTAGGAGAGGCTGTTTGGAAGGCGCGGGCTCGGCTGTGACATTCCGGCAGCAGGAAGGTGGTCTCAAAAATGCAGCTCTCCTTGGAAACAACGGCCCCACATCAGACTTGCGAGGCTGAAGGAGGTTCGAAGGATACTTTTGCCTCCAGGGTGTCCCATCTCAGCCGCCCGGGTACTAGCCTGGGCAGGTCACGCTTTAGTTGACACCTCTAGAATGAACAGACAGGGAGAAACTTGTAGTCACAACCCAGCCCAAGTTAATTATGTCTGAGAAGAAGAATAGTGTCTGGGCACCTGCAATTTTCAATTTGGTACCTCGTTTTCCAGTGCCAAGTATTCTATCAAGTCGCTCACATGTATCTTCACGAAGTCCCTTCCTGGTTTCCTGCTAGACAATGGGAACACTGAGTTTATAAACGTCTGCGTAATTGTCTGTTTACTGAGAACTTCATTCGTGCCAGAGCTGATTAAGTGCTGCGCATGCATCTTGTCATTTCATTTTCCTAGCAGCCCTGAGAAGGAGGCCTTGGTAATTCTCTCACTTAGCGGTGGCGAGAAGTGGGGATTAGGGAATATCTTGTCCTAAATCATATGACCAAATAACTGTTGGAACTGGTGCTTGAAATTAAGCCTACCAGGCTGGAAGATTCAAAGGTTTTTATAAAGTTTTATCAGTACAGCTGGGCGTGGTGGCGCACGCCTTTCATCCCAGCACTCCAGAGACAGAGGTAGGAGCATCGCTGTGAGTTCAAGGCCAGCCTGAGACTACATAGTGAATTCCAGGTCAGCCTGAGCTGGAGTGAGGCCCTACCTCGAAGAACAAGCAAGCAAACAAAAAGTTTTATCAGCACACACACACACCCTTCTGTGAATGAGTGGGTGACTTATTGGTCTTGATATTTACAATCAAATTTAATTGGGTGTATTTGCCGGAACTATCCATTAGTTAGAGCTAAACTCTGAACCGCTCTTCTCGATTTGAATCCTTACTTCCATACATGATTAAAGTCACTAATGTTCGGGCCCTCAGACCACAACCTCCTGCGGGATGGTGCTCCGGTACGCTGAGCACATAACTTGAAGAAACCGGAAGGGACTCGGCTCTTTCCGAGCATCTCCTCTCCTGCTACGCTCCCTTCTTCCCCCAGCAGATACCACAGCCTGGGCCTCGAGTGCACTTTGAAGGCCCATGTGTTAACTCCTTGGTATTATATGGACAGGTGGTGGGGGCTTACGGGGAGATCTTAGATCATTGAAATGTTCATTTTCTTCCCTTTCTTTCTCTGTTTTTAAATCTTTATTTGCAGGGAAGGAGAGAGAGGGAGAGAGAATGGGGATGCAGAATGAGCCTGCCAGGGCCTCTTGCCTCTTGCAAATGAACTCCAGACACATGTGCTACTTTGTGTATCTGGCTTTGTTTGCATGAGCACTAGGAGACTGATCTTGGGCCCTGAGGCTTTGCAAGCTAGTGCCTTCAACTGCTTGGCCATATCTCTCCAGCCAGGCATTTTCCTCTGCTTTGCAGTGGGTGAGTTGCTTCCTCTACCACAAACGCCTGCTACAATAGCTCCCTTACAGCAGGCCCCAAACAATGGTCCAACACACCATCAGCTGAAACCCATGAAACTGGGAGCCAAAATAAACATTTTCTCTTATTAAGTCAATTGTCTTGGGTATTAGCTACATCGAAAGAAAGCTAACTAACACAATAGGTAATAAAATCTATATTTCCTCTTTTCCAAGGACCTTCATAGGATCCAGAACTCCTTTTCCCTGAAGAAGGTGTTGCAGTCAGGCTCACATTCCTGGTAAGAAATTACCTGACTGGGGCTGGAGAGATGGCTTAGTGGTTAAGCGCTTGCCTGTGAAGCCTAAGGACCCCGGTTCGAGGCTCGGTTCCCCAGGTCCCGTGTTAGCTAGATACACAAGGGGGCGCACGCGTCTGGAGTTCGTTTGCAGAGGCTGGAAGCCCCTGGCGTGCCCATTCTCTCTCTCTCCCTCTATCTGTCTTTCTCTCTGTGTCTGTCGCTCTCAAATAAATAAAAAAAAAAAAAAAGAAAGAAAGAAATTACCTGACCAAGAGCAGATTATGGAAAAAAAAAGGGTTCACTTTGGCTTGCAGACTTGAGGGGAAGCTCCAAGATTGCAGGGGAAAATGATGGCATCAACAGAGAGTGGACATCATCCCCTGGCCGACATAAGGTGGACAATAGCAACAGGAGAGTGTGCTAAACACTGGCAAGGGGACACTGGCTGTAACACCCATGAGCCCGACCCCAACTATACACTGCCTCCAGGAGGTGTTAATCCCCAAATCTCCATCAGCTGGGAACCTAGCATTCAGAACACCTGAGTTTATGGGGACACCTGAATCAAACCGCCACACAGGCCAGACTTTCTAGAACTCCAATTTTCTGAGTTTCGTTTTTATAAAAATATTTTACTTATTTATTTGAGAAAGAGGAAGAGAGAGAGAATGAGAGAGAGAGAGTGAGAGACAGAGAGAGAAAGAGAGAGAAGATGGGTGTGCCAGGGCCTCTAGCCACTGAAAACAAACTCCAGATGCACTTGCCACCATTTGCATCTGGGTTCTGTGGGTTTGGGAGAGTTGAACTTGGGTCCTTCACAGACAAGTGTCCTAACCACTAAGCAACCTCTCCAGCCCACTTTCTGACAAGCCGCAGATTACAGGCACTTTGCGTAATCACACAAAGACTAAGGAATGATTCACCAAGCAAACATCGTTCGATTTTCTCTCTCCTTGTTTTATTACCATTAGATCATATCCTTTTTGTCCAAACACATTTCTATAAGTAAGTCAGTCCATTCTTTATAGAATCTAAGCAAACAAATGCTCTAGACATATCAGTCTTCATTTCTATAGGTTCTCAAGTTAGAAAACATTTTCATTTAAAAAATATATATATGCCGGGCATGGTGGCGCCCACCTTTAATCCCAGCACTCGGGAGGCAGAGGTAGGAGGATCACCATGAGTTCGAGGCCACCCTGAGACTACATAGTGAATTTCAGGTCAGCCTGGACTAGAGTGAGACCCTATCTCGAAAAACCTATGTATATGTTTTTGTTTCTGTTGTTAGCCTGTGGTTTGCAAGAGGAATGTCAGCCACGACCTTTGCAATGGGTGGGGAAAATGTTTTACCTGTTGTTCCTATATTGGCTATGTAATGTCCTTAGAAAAAGCCCTGATTGGGCTGGAGAGATGGCTTAGCGGTTAAGCGCTTGCCTGTGAAGCCTAAGGACCCCGGTTCGAGGCTCGGTTCTCCAGGTCCCACGTTAGCCAGATGCACAAGGGGGCGCACGCGTCTGGAGTTCGTTTGCAGAGGCTGGAAGCCCTGGTGCGCCCATTCTCTCTCTCTCCCTCTATCTGTCTTTCTCTCTGTGTCTGTCGCTCTCAAATAAATAAATAAAAAATTATTTAAAAAAAAAAGAAAAAGCCCTGATTAAAGTACTATGAAAAGCTGAGAAAATTACATTTAAAAGTACATATGTAACCTCTCCTCTAACTTCTTCACAAATCGTAACATGTATATTGTGATTACATACATATGCATGCAATTGTGATATGTATATGTATCTCATTTAAAATGAAGCTTAAGGAAAATTGTACAGGAAACAAACAAAACCACCTTTCTCCACTTAGTCACACTTAGGAAAAAAAAAAAACTTAACAATTTCCCCTTAATTTTTTAAAAAATTACTGCTTTCTTTCAATTGGAATATATTGATGCATATTGTACTGGATTACATAGGCGCATTTTCACATGAGTATGTTGAGTAGGTAACATATACATTCATGATGTTATGAATCTATAAACTCTAAGATCCACAAGTGAGGGAAATCAGGAAGTATTTATCTTTCTGAGACTGACATAATTTGCGGAATAGGATAGTCTCCAGTTGCACCCATTTTCTGACCAATGACCTAATTTTGTTCCTTATGCCTGGATGAAGTTCCGTTGTGTGTACATGCCATATTTTCTTTAGTTATTCCTCTGTTGTTGAGCACCTACGTTGGTTCCACAACTTAGCCACTGTGCATAGCTCTACCATAAATACTGTTGTGCAAGTGCCTCTGTGATAGGCTGGCCTAGAGTCCCCTGGGTAAATATTTCTAGGAGGGGTATAGCTGGGTAACATGGAAAACCTAGTTTTAGATTTTTCAAAATAATTTATTTATATTTTTATTTCTTTATTTGCAATGAGAGAGAGAGAGAGAGAGAAGAGAGACAAGCAGAGAGAGAATTGGCACACCAGGGTCTGTAGCCACTGCAAACGAACTCCAGACGCATGTACCCCTTGTGCATTTGGCTGATGTGGATACCGGGGAATCGAACCTGGATCCTTTGTCTTCGCAGACAAATGCCTTAACCACTAAGCCATCCCTCCAGCCCTCTTTTTAGAGTTTTGAGAAACCCTCATACTGATTTCCATAGTGGCTGGACGAGTTTACATTCTCACCAGCAGTGCACAAGGGTCCCCATTGGCTATGTCTTCACGGGCATTTGCTGCTGTGTATTTTCCTAATGACTGGCAATTCTGAGTGGAGTGAGATGGAACCTTAATGCAATTTTCACTTGCATATTTCCGATTGCTAGGTATGTTGAACATTTTTTTACATGTTTTTTTGGCCATGTGCACTTTATCTCTTAAGAACCATCTTTTCACATCACTAGTCCTCTTATTGATTGGGTTGTTTGATTTCTTATTATTTATTTTTTTGAGATCTTTACATATTCTTAGATATTAATTTTTTTTTTTGGAGGTAGGGTTTCACTTTGGTCCAGGCTGACCTGGTATTCACTATGGAGTCTCAGAGTGGCCTCGAACTCATGGTGATCCTCCTACCTCTGCCTCCTGAGTGC
The DNA here is from genome assembly GCF_020740685.1 of Jaculus jaculus. NCBI lineage: Eukaryota > Metazoa > Chordata > Mammalia > Rodentia > Dipodidae > Jaculus > Jaculus jaculus. The sequence goes on from NC_059121.1 coordinate 24,231,458, forward strand.
TGAGATCAAAGGCATGTGCCACCATGCCTGGCTGATATTAATCTTTTGTTAGGTGTGTAATTGGTAAAGATTCTCTCTTATTTTTTAGGACATTAATTCACCTGGTTGTTGTTGTAGAAAAGACTTCCAGTTTCACAAGATTCCACTTGTATAAGCTGAGCAAGTGGAATGTTGCTGAGATAGTCCTTTCTTTCCAATGCTGATGTTTTGAAGTGCTTCCCCTATTTTTTCCTTTGATAATTTCAGGTGTTGCATTAAGGTATTGGATTCGCTGGGAGTGAGCGGGTGGGGTGAGAGATAGGGGTCTAGCTTCGATCTTCTTCATACAAATACCCAGTTTTGCAAGCACCATTTGATGAAGAGCCTATTTTCTTCTTCATTTGCTGCTTATGGAATCTTTGTCAAATACCAGGTGTCTGTAGTCGTGTGGGGTTGTGTCTAGGTTTCCTATCCTGCTCCATTGATCTGCTTTTGTGTCAGAACCATGTTGTTTCTGTGACCATGGCTCTGTGTCATACCTTGCAACCAGGTAGGGTGATACCTCTAACAGTATTCTTTTGGCTTAAGACTGTATTCGGAAACGAGGTCTTTTGTGCTTCCATATGAATTTTAAGATTTTTTTTTCCTATTTCTCTGAGGAATGGGTGTCCTACTTTTTAAACTTACCACAATCTGTCTCTCACATGCATTTGCCTCAGTTCTAAAATTGTTTGCAAGGTTCAATGACTACACAATGTCAAATCCAATGGAGCCCTCTCCCTTCCCTCAATTTCTTTATCACCTTTTTAATCCCATGGAAGAACTGAAAGAATTATACATTAAATACTCATATACCTAACATTTACATTGTGTGGTTAACATGTTACTTTATTCCATCCACCATTCTATTTTTTAAATATTTATTTATGTATGTATTTATTTATTTATGAGAGAGAAAGAGACAGAGAGATAGAGAGAGACAATGGGCACACCAGGGCCTCTAGCCACTGCATATGAAATCCAGACACATGTGCCTCCTTGTGCACCTGGCTTATGTGGGTCCTGGGGAATCAAACCTGGGTCCTTAGGCTTTGCAGTCAAGTGCTGTAACTGCTAAGCCATTTCCCCTGTCCTCACCATTGCGTTTCATTTACAATTACAAGTAAGTTGCAGGCATCAATTTTCTTTATTACAGAAGCTCTTTAGTACTCATATGATCAACTATAGATCATTGTATCTTGCTTTAGTTTGGAATAGTAGCTTGGCACATCACTTTGCTAAAGTGTCCAAATCCAGGTTTAATCTTTTGCTTTAGTATCCAAATGTCTAACAAGCAGTTTGAAATTTCTTTTCTAATTTTATTTTCCTTTTATAGTTCCTTCCCTTCTCTTCTCTTATTTCCCTCCCTTCTCCTCTTTCTCCCTCCCTCCCTTCCTTCCTTCATTCTTTCTTTCTTCCCTTCATTTCTTCTTTCCTTCCTCCCTCCTTCCCTTTCTCTTTTACATTCTTCCTTCTGACCTTTTCTTCTTACTTATTGTGGACCTTTTCAATTTAATATGCTTATCATCATTTCTATCTACTCAATTAACATAGATGCACTTGATCTATCTGGCTTGGACATACCTTTCATTTTTTTCTCGTTCTCCAAATAGACTGATAAAAACGGAGATGTGCTTGTTCAAATTCAATGGCAAATACAGTGGGGAGTGCTCTTAGGAGCTACAGAAAACATAGCACAACCCTGGAACTCATATAGTTCTTTGCTGCTGCTGTTTTGTTTTTTGAGGTAGAGTCTTGCTCTAGCACAGGTTGACCTGGAATTCACTATATAGTCTCAGGGCAGTGGCGAACTCACAGTGATCCTTGTAGCTCTGCCTCTCCAGTGCTGGGATTAAAGGCACGTTCCACTATGCCTGGCTAAATTCTTCAAAACTATCTTAAACCAAAGCAAGTGGCCATGCCTTTCCTTCTGTCACTAAATGTCCATTGTCCACCTTGGGCCCTTTGGCTGAAATGTGTTGTTTTGCTGAACAGATATTTGTGCATCATTGTGTATTATGGCTCACGCTGGTTAGGGACTGAACAGACAATGAAAATCACTATTTTTCCCAAGAAAAGTGAGTATGTGTGGTTTACCTAAACTGGCCGATAGGAAATAGCTTCTGATAGGAAACTAGAGGGATCCACAGTGAATTGGGGGATGTGAGTGTATCTCTGTTGTTCACTAGTAGACAGGACCTCGAGTATTCTTAGACTGAGACGTGAGGTTGCCACATATTATCTGTAACATTTTATTTTTCAATCTAATCCACCTCCACCCCATCCAAATGCAGACAAAGTAGATATATTTGACAAGCCTACATTCCTGAAACCTATATTTCTTTTCTCCTCATTTTTTCCATATCGATTTTTGTCTACTTGTCTTATCAATTATTAAGAGTGTGCGGAAGTCTTTTCTTTAAACTGAAACCTTTACTATAGGAACATATTGCTGAATGGCCACATTCCCAGGGTTATGTCCACTCTCGCCTACTCTTGTTCTGCTGAGGCCCTCCTCAGTGGGGTTACTGGCTCATTGTAGGATCAAGAAGACACCACTCACTGTGGTGGGGTGGAGGACAATGCCTCTGAGTACTGCTACGCACCCCGTGACTCTTACGTTCTTTTTGCCTTCCTTCCACGGTATTCCCTGAGCCTTGGCTAGTGTGTCATACATCCCCTTTAGTGCTGAGTTCTCATGTGATGAAATCCCTTAATAGGAATTGTGCTCTGTTTCTCCTTTTTTCTTTTATTTTTAAAAGCATATTATTTATTTATTGACAGAGAAGGAGAGAAAGAAAGAGTAAGAAAATGGGTGTGCCAGGGGCCTCCAGCCACTGCAAATGAACTCCAGATGCATGCACCCCCTTGTGCATCTGGCTGACATGGATCCTGGGGAATCAAACCTAGGTCCTTTGGCTTTGCAGGCAAATGCCTTAACTGCTAATCCATCCCTCCAGCCCTGTTTCTCCTTTTTTTTTTTATTTAAGTATTCATTTATTTGTGAGGAGAGAGAAAATGGGGAGAGAATGGACATATCAGGGTCTCTTGCTGCTGCAAAGGAACTCCAGATGCATATGCCACTTTGTGGATCTGGCTGTACATGGGTATTGGGGAGATCAAACCCAGGATTTCTGACTTTGCAAGCAAATGCCTTAACTGTCGAGCCATCTCTCCAGCCCGTCTCTCATTTTTACGTTGGGTAAATTTTCATGTCATGTGTTTGCAAACATAGAGTATATATGTGCCTGTGTACTGATGTGCCCTTGACTCCTTCTCCACCTCTGTGAGGTGTCTCTATCACTGTGAAATGACTCTGGCCATTCCTGATCGTTCTGGCTCTGAAGCCTCTTTTCCCTGAGAGTGAAGTCACTGCGGATTTCTTGTGCTTCATGTTTGTGTGCACGTCTTTGGGCTTCTCACTTCTCCAGGCTGCTCAACATTACGCTGTGGAACATTACACTGCGCGTACTTCTCTGTGCTTTTACGTTGACGGGAATCTTTGTGTCCAGAGTGGGTTTCTTGGACACTACCCATTCTTGGGTTTTAATTCCTGTCTAGTCTGACAAAATTTGCCATTTACATTTGGGATTGTGCCACTTACATTTAATTTGACGGTTGCTATGATTCTGGTTAATTTCCCTTCTTTCTATTAATCTTATATCAGTTTTGATCCTATTTTCATCGTTTCTTTTTTTGTTTATTTTTATTTATTTATTTGAGAGTGACAGACAGAGAGAGAAACAGGCAGAGAGAGAGAGAATGGACATGCCAGGGCCTCCAGCCACTGCTAACGAACTCCAGATGCGTGCACCCCCTTGTGCATCTGGCTAACGTGGGTCCTGAGGAACTGAGCCTCGAGCCAGGGTACTTAGGCTTCACAGGCAAGCGCTTAACCACAGGCCATCTCTCTAGCCCTCATCGTTTCTTTTGATTCAACTAGTTTCTATGATTTTACTTCTATTAATTATTAGTAATAACTCTTTAACAGTTGCCATAAGAGTTTAAGTACATGTTAGGAACTCACTAAGGTTTACCTCCTCAATTTTCTTTGGTAATATTTAATTTAATGTAGGATACAAAATATATCATTACTATTTTGGCTTTAAATGGTTAGTTATCTTTAGAGATATAAACAGTTGCTGATGTATGTATTATTACTGGTTCTCTTTCTTTCTAAGGATACTTCCTAATTTTCATCTGCTATGATTTTTCTTCTGCCTGAACAATTTCCTGTAGTGTAGGAATGATTTCAGTTTGTAGTTGTACCAATACCACTTTGAAAAAAAAAATTCCATTACATATAGAATTCTAGGTTGACAGGTTTATTTCATCACTCCCAAGATGTCATGTCATGAAAAGGAAGCGCTGGAGTTGTGTATGACACAGCCTACATTTCCATATGTAACGATCCCATGCCATAGTCCGTGCATGTATTTGGGGGGAGTGCTTTACTAGTGTGTGATAAAGACATGTCCATCTCCTTCATTCATCTCGAAATCTCCCTAGTTTCCTGATGGAAACTCAAAATAGAACACACACACACACACACACACACACACGCACACGTGTACACTCACGCGTAGCTCTCAGGGTCAGCTCAGTGTTGTTCTCTATGAAAGTAAAGAACAATTTCCCTCAAATCCTTCACCTGCCCTACAGTACCTTCTAAATCCTGGAAAGCACATCCCTTGCTTCTTTTCTTATGCTGGGCTCCATGATGTACCTCACATATTCAAAGACATTAGAGGAGTGGAATGAATAAATATAAAGTTATCCTCTAACTTCCTTGTTTTGTTTATACTAACAACTGACTTTAAAAAAATTTTTTTTTCTCCTGCCAGGTGTGGTGGCTCACACCTTTAACCCCAGCACTTGGGAGGCAGAGGTAGAAGGATCCCTGTGAGTTCGAGGCCAGTCTGTGACTACATAGTGAATTCCAGGTCAGCCTGAGCTAGAGTGAGACCCTACCTTGAAAAACCAAAATAACTAAATAAATTTTTAAAAATGTATGTGTATATATATTTTTTTCTCCTATTTTGGACTGTATCAGGTTACTTTTTTATTTTTTAAGTTTTTTTTTTTTTTTTTTTCATGTAGGGTCTCACTCCAGCCCAGGCTGACCTGAAATTCACTATGTAGTCTCAGGGTGGCCTCAAACTCATGGTGATCCTCCTACCTCTGCCTCCCAAGTGCTGGGGTTAAAGGTGTGAGCCACCATGCCCAGCTCTAAGGTTATTTCTTAAAAATATTTTATTTATTTATTTGCAAACAGAGAGAGATAGAAGAGAGACAGGCAGAGAAAAAAATGGGCATGCCAGGGTCTCCTCTGCTGCTGCAAATGAACTCAAGATGCAGGTGCCACTTTGTGCATCTGGCTTTACTTGGGTACTGGGGTTGTTAGGCTTTGCAGGCAAGAGCCTTAACTGCTGAGCCATCTCTTCAGCCCCCCATCAGTTTTTATTCTCTTTGTGATCATGAGACATAGTTAAGTACTTTTTTCTACTTTTTTAAAAAATTTTTTAAAATTAATTAATTAATTTATTTATTTGAGAGCGACAGACACAGAGAGAAAGACAGATAGAGGGAGAGAGAGAGAATGGGTATGCCAGGGCTTCCAGCCTCTGCAAACGAACTCCAGACGCGTGCGCCCCCTTGTGCATCTGGCTAACGTGGGACCTGGGGAACCGAGCCTCGAACTGGGGTCCTTAGGCTTCACAGGCAAGCGCTTAACCACTAAGCCATCTCTCTAGCCCACTTTTTTCTACTTTTGATTGCATCTATGTAGTATTACCCACTTTTAAAAGTTAGGGGTGCACTGTTCTCTAACATTGCAATGTTCTCTGAAGATCACTTACAATACCTACAGCAATATCTGTTTGCTTATATGTCAATTTTTATTTTATTTTAAATATATTTTATTTACTTATTTGGTAGAGAAGAGGAGGAGGGAGAGAATGGGCACCCCAGGGCCTCCAGCCAGTGCAAACAAACTCCAGATGCACGTAGCACCTCCTTGTGCATCTGGCTTATGTAGGTCCTAGAGAATTGAAACAAAATCCTTTGGCTCTGAAGGCAAATGTCTTAACCACTAAGCTGTCCATCTAGTCCCTTATTTTATATACCTATAGAAGTGGAGAAATTGCCTTGTTTTTATTTTCAGAATATGAAATGATTTATATGATATACTTATATTCCTGGAAATATTTGTTGAATGAATTAAATCAGTGAGATATTAGGGTAGAATACCCCCAATGAGTTTTTGGTCTGGGGAAATAGAATAGTCTATTGCCAATGCTCTTGGTTGCCCACTAACAGTAGGAAGTAAGACCATGTTGCTGAATGCATTACTTGCCTTGGTTATACTTTGCTGAGAAATCAAGCTGGAAGCCTCTTCCCTGCTGGCTAGCTGCCATAGTACTAGAAGGTACTATGCAGGCTGTTGAGGAAGAAGGATCATCAACAGGTGTTAACCAGCAGTGGACCCTGTGAGCTCTACAGTCAGCCAGGCAAGGTGTGCCCGCTGGCACAGTGGTTCCATGAGTGTTATGGGAATAATCAACTCCTCTCTGATTGGATCTGATGCTCACTCTGCAAGGAAAATTCACGCCTGGTACAGAAAACCTAGTTAATAGCCCATGAGTGGGAAGGTCCCTAGGAGGTAAGCTTCTTCTCTTGTTTGATTACACGGACATGATGTGCACACCGAGTTTTCATCTGAGTATTTATGTTTATGCGGTAGGCTAGTGCGGCCTCACCTGTGGTCAGAGAAGCTTCTTCTGCTGCTGCTGGTGACTGCTGGGAAGACCCAACGCTGGGCAGAGTGTTGAGGAATGGAAACTTTTGAGTGTTCAGTGCTGAATGAAACGTCCCTGTCATGCCCGCTAAGGCTAAGGGATCCCTGGCGGAAGAAAAAGTGACAGAGCTGGAGGATGGGGAGGAATATATTGGAATACTGTCTTCTGGACATGGACTGGCCATTGCCTTCACAACCTGACAATAGCTCTCATTTCTCACGATCTCGGGTCTGTCCACATGTCACCAAGGGTGATGGAAGAGGGCCGAAACAACAAGAACAAAAGAGAGCAATGTCGAAGAGGGACTGTTTGGAAAGGAGAAGGGGTTCACTGGAAAAGGATGAAGGTTGAAGGGCAAAAGGAGGTCACAGGTGGGGATCATCATCAACATATATTGATGTGCATCTATCGAAATTGTCAACAAAACGTTTAATGAAAAAAAGACATTGTAGGTTACCCCTTCGGTTCTTCTGCATGGATTCTCAAGTTAACCAAGAATACATGGTGGGGCCCAGAGAGATAGCTTAGTGATTAAGGTACTTGCTTGTGAGGCCCAAGCGCCCCATATTCCACTCCCTAGGTCCCATGTAAGCCAGGCACACAAGGGGATGCATGCACAAGGTTGCACATGTGCACAAGGTGGTGCACGCATGTGGAGTTGGATTACAGTGGCTGGAGGCCCTAGTGTGCCAATTCTCTCTCTCTCTCTCTCTCTCTCTCTCTATCTCTCTATCTCACTCACTTTCTTGCATTAACAAAGGCTAGTCTATTGGGCTTGCCTCAAAAAAAAAGAATATGTGATGGTCAGTTCTGTTTAAAGAGTCTTGATTTTAGCTGTACCAATGAACTTTCAAAACATGCGATCCATTTTGTGGAAGTCAACGTGAAGATTACACCTGTTTGGAGAAGTAAACCTGTGAATCTGGGGGATATCTCAGGGATGAGGACTTGGGGATACCACTGAATGGATGGTTTATTGAGGGTGCCTGCAACTTCATAAACTATAAGAGATGTGGTAGGGTTAGATGTGGGAGAGCCTTCCATTAGAACTGATTGCTCATTAATATGTGAGGCCAAGCCATGATGTAAACATGCAAGAAGGGGAGATTGGAAACATGTCAAAGAACAGCTCCTTCGAGGGTTCAGACCTATTTATACAGACCTCTCCAGACTGGAGCCAGCAGGGTCAGGAAATTAAAGCAGAGGGTCTTTGCTATCTACGCTTTTCCATTCCAGGAGCCCAAGTGGAATGCCTTGGCAGAATTCTAGAGACAATAATTTTTCCAATCTAAATATAAAGTTACCCTTAGGAATGAACAGTAGTGGTCCACTGGGTCTTGATACAATCCCCACAAAAAAATAAAAAAAAAAACATGCTTGTTTTTTGTGATTAAGTAAAATGCCCATTAGCAATTTCCACTGTTGAACCAATAGAATTAAGTATATGAAACTATGTGGGAAAAGAAAACAGAGACCACAGTTCTGTGCACGTTCCCAGTGGAGTCTCTGGACGATGTCTACTGGAGGTTAGCGGGGATATTTGGAAGTCTGGTAATTTAGTTTGAGAGCCGATCGTACTGAGAGAATCTTGGTCAGAATGGCAAACAATGGATTCAGACTAAAGTTTATTTTTTACAGAACAACACCTTACATGATAATAGGACATCAGAGTTAACATTGTGCTGTCCTTTTTTTTTTAAAAAATTATTTATTTATTTATTTGAGAGCAACAGACACAGAGAGAAAGACAGATAGAGGGAGAGAGAGAGAATGGGCGCGCCAGGGCTTCCAGCCTCTGCAAACGAACTCCAGACGCGTGCGCTCCCTTGTGCTTCTGGCTAACGTGGGACCTGGGGAACCGCTTTTTTTTGGTCACATTTTAATTGTGACAGATTTTTATTTTTTTGCAAAGAGAGAAAGAGAAAGAAAGAAAGAAAGAAAGAAAGAAAGAAAGAAAGAAAGAAAGAAAGAAAGAAAGAAAGAACATGGAGGCACCAGGGCCTCCAGCTGCTGCAAACGAACTACAGACATATGCACCACTTTGTGCAGCTGACTTTACGTGGGTACTGGGAAGTCCCAATGTGAGTTGTTAGGCTTTGCGGGCAAGCACCTTAACCACTGAGCCATCTCTCCAGCCCCCAGACTTGCCTCCCAACTGAGTGGTTATAATTCTTAGTCCTGGTAAAACACAGTCATGTGTTTCTCTGATTATAATAAATATGACCCAACGAAGGGCACACCTGTGTGTTCAAATACACAGATGTCTCAACAGGTGCCTCCTTACAAACGAGGTCACACTTCTCACACAAGCTGCATCCTACGGCTGTTACTTCAGCACAAGACAAGAGCTCGGCCATTGTTCACGAGTTAGCCGTAGCCAGAAGTGCAAACTCAGAGGGTCTCAGGGCAATGCGTATTTGAACTTGGCGACGCTAACCACTGGTGTGTAGACTTTAGCCTGCTGTATTTTTTTTTACCGCTGGACACGAGCAGGGTCAGATTACACTCAGTGGACTTCTGGAGTGCCCGTACCTTGTAGACTAGCTCACTCACGGGACAGCAAGGACCTTTTTGCGTATCTTCTGAGACCCGAGGCTTCCACCGAGAAATCTCAAGGATGGTTTGTTGCGTCTGTTTGAAACCACGCAGCCATGCTTACGGAAAGTGGCTCCTTCAACCAGGAGGATTGATTCCTTTGATTATGTAGCTTCCCTCCCCCTTTTCTTGAAACAGGGTCTCAGATAGCCCAGGCAGCCTCCGACTCGGTGTTACAGTCAAGGACGATCTTGAACTCCTGATCGCTCTGCCCCTGCCTGCTGAATTGCTGGGATTGCAGAAGTGAACCGCCATGCATGTTGCATGTGCGTTCTGGGGATAGCATGGGCTAGGCGTGTCCTCTACCAGCTGACCTATGTCCTCAGCCCTAGTTAACACACTTTAAGCCTAGAGTTTCAGCTTCCTAAATGTGTAACTGTCTTTAAGAGATGAAATACCGTATTCTTGATTTTTTTGGAAAAAAAAAAAACAAAAAAAACATTCTTTTTCTTTTTCTTTTTTTTTTTTTCTTTTTCGAGGTAGAGTCTCACTCTAGCTCAGGCTGACCTGGAATTCACTATAGAGTCTCAGGGTGGCCTTGAACTCATGGTGATCCTCCTACCTCTGCCTACCGAGGGCTGGGATTAAAGACGTACGCCACCACGCCCGGCAAAAAAAAAAAAAAAAAAAAAAAAAATTCTTGATAGTGTTTTCAAAGAGATTTTGTTGGTTTTGGAGTGAGGCAACTTGACTTTGTGAGGCAGCACTTCTATGTACAATGTCTTTTCTTTTAAATTTGCATTATGGGACTAGTAAAAGCATCCAGAGCATGGTGTTATTTTGTAGAGCCCATAAAGTGCCTTTCCTAGTGTTTGGTGTCTGGTAAACTCTCCATACGCACAAACTGTCTTCATCAGAATCATGTTTATTGTGCGTTTGTGCCATTATTGCACTGCCCTTATTACTGTGCCCCCATCAGGGCTTACGTCATCTCGGTGATGTACTTACTCCGAGAAAGCTGTCAGGCCTGCTGAGGTAAATGCTCAGTATCATGCAAGTGCATCTGATATTCAGGAAAAGAAGCCAGAGGTGGCCATCAATTTCATGAAAATTTTATTTGTTACAAAAGGATATCGATATGTGAAAGCTAAGTCAAATAAAGAACGTTATGAAATTGGCCCTATTTTAATATCCCATTAGCAATGACATGGGATTATCCTAGAATGATGTTTTTCTTCAAATGATTTACTAAATCACCTTAATCCAGTGCGTTTTGTACACGTGTAGCAAGCGTCCACTTGCACGTGAACAAGTGATGTCCAGTTATTGACTCAGGAACGAAGAGTCCCCGAAGGAGTTTAGAAGCCTGCTCTGTCCCAGCATGCCGTTCTCTATTTTACATCCGTATCTGGCTCAGCAGAGACATGTGCATGAATCCCCAAAACTTGCTGCCAGATTTCAATGGGACAGGGTACATGATCTGCCCAGTAAACTACTTGCCAGATAAACATTCAAGTCAAGCATTTTTCTTATTTCTTGGGCACAGCCTTGGACCTCTGCAGCTGGGGTTTGTCTCAGAAGGGGTTGGTGATACTACAGAACTGGTTGCATCTCAGGGATTCATAGAAGATACCCTGGCTGTGCTGAATTGCACCTGGAGAGCTCCTGCGGTGCCGGGCGGGTTATAGGAAACGAGAGAGTGGTATCCTATGAGAGGAAGGCAGGCAGTGTGATATGCTGAAAGAGCCAAAAACCAGCGACAAAGCAATGTGTCCCAATGTTAGTTCTGCTACCCGGGTGTTTCCCAGACACTGTGCTTTTATTTTGTGAGCAACATGGAGGTCTCCATAGAAACAGTAGTGATCCTGTAAAACTAAGACATGAAGATGTAGGTAAATGGGCACGCTTGAAGACCAGAAAGCGGAGTGACGTGAGGGAAGCCGTATGAAATCAACATGGAGCCCTTTAAGGGGAACCTCTGTTAGGCTGCCCGAAGAGCTGTGTATAATGTCAGGCTCCTTACATCATCACCTAGTACATTGTTAAGCAGAAATAGGCTTCAGGAACTTCCATGCTTTATTCACTTAAAAAGAGAGTCAAAAGTAAAGATTTTGATGAATTTTGCCTCTTTAATTCGAATCTCCATCTCACCGATCATGCGTTAGACTTGTAACCAATATGAACTTACTAATGTACTCCTTCACAGCATCGCTTGTTATTAAGTCCCCAGGAGCCAGGGCAGCCTTTGAAATTGCAGACGCTCCCCTGTCTGGACCGGCAGCAGCATTTCCTGGGATCCATGACCACATGTGGCTAGCAGTGACCTATTGGCATTGGGGTGTGTCCCACTTGGAGTACTTATAAAACTGCTAAACGTGGTTTATTTGCTCCGCACACTTGGAGACAGGATGCCTCTATGATAGGTCCTTTCTCCTTTTACAATATTCAGGACAGGGTTTTGCACGTCACAAGCACTCAGTGGGGTTGAATGTTTGAGCATATTTACATGGGGAGAAACCAATGACTAAATCAACAAATAAAAATCTCTGAGAACCAGTTGGGCTTTCTACGTCTGTGAAAGTGGACAAGCTGGCCTTGGCCAAAATGTCCCTTGATTGTTGCAGTGCTATCAACTCTTGGTATTGGACCTTCTACCCCTAAATCTGACCGGTCTTTACTGAGTACAACTGTGTAAATAAAGGCCTGTGTTACTTACAGCAAGAAGGGTTCTGCCATAAGGCAAAGCACACTGAATCCAGGGGCAGTCACCGCTCTCATGAGCTTAGTTTCAGCAGTCTGCTAATTTTAGAGAAAAGTTACCATTTTCTGGGTGCCATCTTCACAAAGGGGCACAGGTTATCATGCTGGTCAGCCCAAAGTGACCTTGCCCTCCAAGAGAGTTAAGTGCTTTGCCTAGAAATGCACATCTTAACTGTGCCAAACAACTTTCAGAAAAGACGGGATGTTATTTTTTTTTTAAGAAGAGCAAAATGAGGGAATATTTCAAATGGACATTACTAATTTGCAGTCAGTTATCCCTCGGGGACACTTACAAACTTAACACTCTTTGGGGTTCAGGGGAAAAAACTAACACTGTGTGCTATAAATATATCTAGGGACCAATCCAACTTAACTGTGTGAGCACATGCATTCCCCAGAGGGATTTCAGAATCCCTGATCTGGCCTTGGACACATCATCACGTTTCTGGAGCTTGAGTCAGTAGAAAATGTTCATCTGGTGACTTTCCTGAGTTGGGAGTTCTTTGAGGGTCAGTCAAGAGTATCGACTATGTCTGTCTGTCTATCTATCATCTGTTTATTGTCCCTATCTATCTATCTATCTATCTATCTATCTATCTATCTATCTATCTATCATCTATTTACTTACCACCCATCTATCTATCAATCTATCATCTATCTATATGTACCTTTCATCCATCTACATATTAGTAATCTATTTATCCTAGTTATCTACCCACCTGTTCACACCCACAAGCCACCTATGTACTTGTGTATGCCGCATAATTTCTGGAACATGTTGGAAGTTCGATGAACGTCTGCTGGGAAAACACCAAGTAAGTTCTGCACTGTTTTGCACCTGCGATTCATTCACTCAGCTTGCCTCTTCCGGCGAGGCAGCAGCTGCATTAATGGGGACCTGTCACCCACTGACTAGCCACGTCCACGGCTCGGGGGTGCGCTTTCCTATAACGCTCGCTCCCTCACACGTTTCCCCCTTCATCTGACTCACACCGTTACAACCCTTACAGATTACTCACTTCGAAACCACAGTGCTCTGAATCATTGCCGGGTCCCAGGTTACAAGGAAACCCATTGGCTAGGAAATAAAGCACTTCTAGGAAACATGTTGCTGCCACGTGCCTATTTTGATAAGGTTCCAGGCTGCCAACCCGGGCCCGTCAAGGGCAAAGGCTTGGAGCTGATCATCAGTATTCCTGTAGGTAACTAGGAAGCCCCAGAGTGTTTGTGACTACCAGCAGCATTTCTTGGGGCTGTTCTATGAGTGTGAGTGTCATATTTTTAAAAACTTGCCGCAATTGCTCACAAGTCTGATAATCCAAACATACAACATACGATTGAGAAATGAGTTTTTACGCAGACTCCATAGTGGACATCCAACTGTTTTCTTCCTTTTCTTCCCTACCCCAGATTCATTTGTACGTCATCAGACGCCGAGCTTCCCAAGTTTGTTTGTAGATATAAAACCTGGTTGTCAAATCCTCTTGGGCTAAGAAGCCTTTAATCTTCCTATCTAACCATCTTAGCATGGGTTCTGTTTGTTTTTCTAAACATACTAGGAAGAGACTTGGAGTTGTTTGGGCTCCGTGCAAGACAAATCTGCTGACTTGAATAAGTGAGTGAACTGTTGGAAGGCTCTGGAGTGGGTGTTCGGCGGTTGTGAAATCACAGGCTGCCTAACCTCAGTTGATGGTTTCATGTCACAATACGCTGCCTACAGACGAAGGCAGTGTTCAGTCAGCTGAGATGTCGGAGGCGTTCATCACTCTTGTATACCATTACCATAGCTGTCCGAGTACGTTCATTCTTATTTTTTTTTTTTAAGTTAAGACTATTTTGCTTTCTAAATTTTATCTTACTTTCCAAACGCGTGTGAGAGATGAATCCAACTTTTGGAGATACTTGTCATTTCTTTTGAGATTACAAAGCTTGATGGGATTTCAACATCGTTTGACCTAATTTGGTTAAAGAGCATGTGGTGCCAGGACACCCTGTGGCGCTGAGCTCACAGTTTGAGCTGGACACGAGGCTGTTGCTCGGCATCCTAGCTAAGCTCATCCTTGAGGCCGTTCTCGCTCTTCCTTAGCTTCATGTTTTCCCCCGGTGATTTGCTCCTGTCAAAGCCGCAAGGCTTAACAGTAACCTGGCATCCAGTTTCCTCGGGCAAGCAGTTCCTTAAATTAGCTCTTGGGCCTGGCGGTACCTGTGGACTGCAAAAGACAGCACTCTGAGGCTTCCAGAAGCTCCTCCCTAGACTAGAGGAGCTGCTCCACACATTTCTCTAAGATCTATTTCTGTCAAACATTTTTGCCCCAGTGGGCACTCTTCTGGAAGAGTTGATTTGGGTCCCCCTCCCCCAAAGATATGATGAAGTCCTAATTTTGGTACTTGTCAGTGTGACCCTTTTTGGAAATGAAGTATTTTACAAACATAATTTCCTTAAGAAGGAGTCATTAGGGTGGACCCCGTTCCAATGCAACTGGCATCTTTATAAGAAAAAGATACACGGGGTCTGGGGAGATGGTTCAGTGCGCAAAGTGCTTGCCACACAAACTTCAGGACCTAAGTTTGGATCCCCAGTGGCCATGTTGATGCTGGGAGGAACATGGTACCTTGTGCAAGTACCAACATCCGTCAGGTGGAGAAAGGATTCGACGGGCAAGCTGACTAGGTAGAAGAAGCTCTGGGTTTCATTGGGAGACTCCGTCTCAAAAAAAAAATAATAATAATAATAATAAGGGGACTGGAGAGGTGGCTCAGGAGTTAAGGCACTTGCTTGCAAATCCAAAGGACCAAGGTTTGATTCCCCAGTACCCACATAAAACCAGATGCACATGGTGGCACATGTGTCTGGAGTTCATTTGCAGTGGCTAAAGATCCTGGTGTGCCTACTCTCTCTCTCTCTCTTTGTCTGCCTCTATCTCAAATGAATAAATTAAAAAAAAAATACAAGGTGGAGAACAATTGAAGAAGACTCCTAAGCTCAAATTCTGGTCTCCACATGGAGATTTTGGGGCCTGGCATCTGTTCTTTCTACTGCCTTGGAGTCTGTACCCAAACTGAAACTGTAGTTGTTCCGATTTAAGCCTAAATTAATTTCTGTTACATCTTCAAGTTCATTGATATTAAGCTGGAAATTATTCTATATTTTTAAAATTTGTTAATAGACAGTGTTTTATAACTTTTTTAAAAACTCTGTATATTTATAGATATGCTCCATTGTGGTCTATGTTTATATATAACTCTCCTTTTTTGTATGTGTGTGGTATTTATGCATGTATGCGTGTGTGTGTGTGCATGTGTGTGTGTGCATGTTCATATGTGTATGTGCATGTATGGGAGTATGTGTGTGGAGGCCAGAGATTGATATCATGTATCTTTCTCAACCATTGTTCACCGTACATTTTGGGTCTTTAACAAGAATGTTGAATATTATAATGGGCTTAAGAGACAGAGCATCTCAGCACCTGCTCTTTTTGTTGTTGTTGTTGTTTGCTTGTTATTCTATAAAAACTTAAAGATCTTTTAAGATTTCATGTACTAATCACACATAACTACAAACTATGCATAATGGGCCTTATTAGGACATTTTCATGCATGGACATAATGTATTTATCATATTCACCTCCTTGCTTGTCCCCCTTCCCGTTCCACTTAAGCCCTTCCTCGCCCAAACAGTCTCCTTTCTACTATCATCTGCTTTCCTTTTTCTTTTTCTTGGTGGCCCAGTGAGTTTCCTTGGGATTGCTTACAGAAGCATGGGAGAGGGGTTATGCATAGCAAGCAGCACTCCTTACTAGTGTCCATTCAAGACGAGAATGGCCTCCCTCACCCCTCACCAGCCACTCACAGGGAGGGCTTGGGTCTACTGCTAAGATGATCACAGTCCCAGCCTTGTACAGGAAACCACAGAGGCTGTGAGTTCAAGTCCAGGTCATTCCAAGAAGCCGGCAATTTCAGTTCTTTGTGTTTTTTTTTTTTTTTTTTTTTTTTTTCCTGGTGGAGAAAAGACCTTCAGAGTAAAAGGAGGCAAAAGGAAAAAAAAAAAATTCCCCTTGTCAATAATTAGTCATATAGTATACTTTTTATGCATAATTTACTCTAATGCAGTCTGTTCCTCTTTTAGATTCAGTTCCATGAACCCCAAAGGAGGGGATTTAGAAGGAAAAGGCATGGTGAGACAGAGATCCTCCCTTATTGTTACAATATATGTATTCATATATGCATACATATACATATATGTATGGATTTATTTTGCTAAACAAAAAGAAAAAACAGATAAAGAGAAAAATGTTTGCGAACCAAAATTACAAAATCTTAATATCAAGATGGCTTTGAAAACATTAAGAAGCAGAACAGAAATGAAAGGTAACTCACTGAAAAATATGAACGAGCAAGGAATAAACAAAAATGAAGAAGGTCAGTACTAAATAATTAAGTACAAGCTGTATAAAACATCTATTTTGTGATGGTTTGAATTAGGGGTCCCCCATGAACCCATGTGTTCCAAATGCTAGGTCTCCAGCGGATGGCAATTTGGGAATTGGAGCCTCGCTGGAGGAAGTGTATTGTTTTGGGGGTTGGGCTTATGGGTGTCATAGCCAGCTTCCCCTTACAAGTGTTTGGCACGCTCTTCTGCTGCTGGTGTCCACTTGATGTCGGCCAGGAGGTGATGTCCAGTGTCTACTTATGTCACATTTCTCCCTGCCATCTTGGAGGTCCCCTAGGTTCTATAAACCAAAATAAATGATTTCCTCCCATCAGCTGCTTTCGGTCAGGTATTCTGTGCCAGCAACAAGAAGGAAACCACAACATACTTCCTAAGTGAATGCAAGTAACGCATATTGATGAGCATATGGGAAAGCGATCACTCTAATCACTGCCGAGAGCTGTGCAGATTTACGCAGCTTTCCAAAAGGATAGGTACAATTTTTTTAAAAGAAATAATTTGGGGCTGGAGAGATGGCTCAGCGGTTAAGTGCTTGCCTGTGAAGACTAAGGACCCCAGTTTGAGGCTCGATTCCCCAGGACCCACGTTAGCCAGATGCACAAGGGGGCGCACACGTCTGGAGTTCGTTTTCAGCGGCTGGAGGCGCTGATGTGCCCATTCTCTCTCTCTCTCTCTCTCTCTCTCTCTCTCTCTCTCTGTGCATCTTTCTCTCTGTCTGTCGCTCTCAAATAAATAAATAAAAATAAACAAAAAAATAAAAAATATAATTTGATTATTTCAAATAATTGATTTTTTTTCTATTGAACAAACATATAAATGGTCAGAAGATCATTGCTAAGAACAAATCCCATGATAATCATTCAATGATTATTTAATGACATGCTTTCTTTCCTTAAACTAATGTTTTGGGCTGCTATTAAATGTCAGGAGTAATCTATGCACTTGAGGTACACCAGTGGATGTTTCCTCACATTTGCTTTTCTCTCTCTTCCACATGGCCCACTAACCTCCAATTACAACATCCCAGTGCTTTGCTAACCCACAGCTCCAAACTCCTGCAAACTAGTACCAAAGGCCCACGAACCACATGGTCCAGTTTCTTGCAGCAGCAGCAGCAGCAGCAACAGTAGCAATGACCCTGTTTCTTGGCACCAGATTTATGTGCAGTCACTTTTCCTGTTACTGTGACCTGACCAGAAGCATCTTAAGGAGGAAGGATTTGCTCTGGCTCACGGTATGAGATGGTAGATTCCATCCTGGTGAGAAAAGCTGGCAGAGTTCATGGTGGTTGGGAGTAAAAGGATTGGGGCTCTTCACATCTTGTCAGACCAGGAAGGAGAGAGAGAGGGAGAGAAAGAGAGAGAGACTAGGGATGAAAGTGAGACTGGGCACGCTCCCTGAAGACCTGCTCTCCAGTAACCCACTTCTTTCCAATACACTGTGCCTCCCAAAGCAGGACCACCAGCTAGGGACCCACTTCAACCACTTGAGCCTTTGGGGGACATTTTCTATTTTAATCACAACACGTCCTTTGACTCTTCTGGAACTTTGTGTCCTTTTCTTTCCCAGGTTTGGTAAATTTTCTGTGAATAGCTTGCTGAATAGATTTTCAATGCCATTTGCCTTCTGGAACATTCACTGTGTAAGTATTTGTTCCCCCTAATCATTCTGTAATTCTCACAGGCTTTGTTCATTATTTTCTTCTCTCTATCATTCTTTTTCCCTTCCCTCTCTTGCTCTGCTTTCCTCTTTCCATCCTTTCTTCTACCCCTCCCTCCTTCCTCCTTGTCTCCTTTGTCTATTACTTCAAAATAACCAATCTTCAAATTCAGAAAATGCTTGTTTTTTCTGGATCTAATCTGTTGATGAATCTCTTAATTGTATTTATTTTTTCTTTTGCGATTGGGTCTCACTCTAGTCCAGGCTGACCTGGAATTTACCAAGTAGTCTCAGGGTGTCCTCAAAGTCACTGGTGATCCTCCTACCTCTGATTCCTGAGTGCTGGGATTAAAGGTATGGTGGCTCCAATTGTATTTTTTTTCTTGTTGTTTCCTTTTTATTTATTTATTTATTTTTTATGATAAATGTCTCTGAAAATCATGACCCAACATGTAACTCTGACATTCTTTCCGCCCCCTCTTCCGCAAGATTTCCCTGAGCCATGTTGGGTTCATTTTTGGTCTGCTTCAGTGCTGAGGTGTTGGGGGCCTCTGAGGCTCTGGCTCTCTGATTTGGTAGGAGTTGATTTTTCTCTGCATTGTTTCCTTTTTATTATGTAGAAACTTTGTATGAACACATCATATGTTGGTATCACAATTTCCTTCCTCCCTGACCCCCACTCTACTGAGGGTCATCCTTAGGGGGATTGCTGGTATTTAACATGGAGTTGTAGGTTGTGAGATGTGAAAGCAGGAGTCTGTCATTGTTGGGAGGACTGTCCCTGGATCTTCCTTCCCACTCTGTACCTCTTACATGCTTTCAGCCCCCTCTTCTGCAAACTTCCCTGAGCTTCAGTGGGTGTGTTTTAAGTCCACTTTGGTTTTTTTTTTTTAATTTATTTTTTTTTTTGTTCATTTTTTATTTATTTATTTGAGAGCGACAGACACAGCGAGAAAGACAGGGAGAGGGAGAGAGAGAGAATGGGCGCGCCAGGGCTTCCAGCCACTGTAAACGAACTCCAGACGCGTGCGCCCCCTTGTGCATCTGGCTAACATGGGACCTGGGGAACCGAGCCTCAAACCGGGGTCCTTAGGCTTCACAGGCAAGCGCTTAACCGCTAAGCCATCTCTCCAACCCTCCACTTTGGTTTTGAATTCTCAGCAGCTTCTGATTTCTGCTTGGGTGTGTTTTGAGTTTCCTCAGTGTCTGTCTGCATCATCCTGGCCCAGGTGATCAGGTTCGCTGTGGAAGCAGAGCTCTTGCTCCTATCACCAGATCCTCTGTGGTTTTACCTGGGTCCTGGTTGCTGTGTGAGGGGCAAGTCATCTCCTGTCAGGGAGTCAACTACCTATTCTTGTCTTGTTGGTAGATTCTGGTTGTCTTCGGTTCTTGCTGTTTTCTAAAGACGAAAAGCAGATTCTTCACATGGAGAGTGAGATCAGGATGGTGGCGCATGCCTTTAAGTCCCAGCGCTCAGGAGGCAGAGGTAGGAGGATCGCCATGAGTTGGAGGCCACCCTGAGACTATGTAATGAATTCCAGGTCAGCCTGGGCTACAGTGAAACCCTACCTCGAAAAACCTAAATAAATAAATAAATAAGAATATGGAGTTCTTTATCATTTCCATGAATTTAGGGAATTGAAAGATTGGATAATAGTCTTGTATTCTTTGTTTTACTTTTCAATTCTTGAGAAAGCCTCCCTCAGTCAAACCTGAAGGATAACTCTCATTACTTTAGTGAGATGACTCCTCATTTGAACCCCCTGAACTTTGCAGCCCTCTGAACGACTTCTGTTACTTGTTTGTGGAAATTCCTCCGGGGAGGAACATAATTTTTATTTTTCACTTTCAATCCACAACTTTGCTCTTCAGACATACGTCCTCCACAGGTGCACACTGTTTCCTTACTTGGTTGCAGGCAGGCCCTGCGCCAGGCTCTGGGAAGGAAACCATGAACGAAAAGACCGCTATCCTCTTTGTGTGTGTTTGCAGGGCTGGCTAGGGTAGAGGCAGAAGTCAGATGGGCAAGGGAGGGCACAGGGGAACGGGCAGTTATCATGTAGCTGTGATGTGGGGTGTGGAGCACAGCCCCTTCAGGAACACACAGAAGAGAAACATACCCAGCTGAAACAGTTCCCCACGAATGAAATCAGGGGAGAGAAAGATAATTACAACAGACTCTAATAGTTATAATGGTGATTACTGGACAAGAGAAGCCCCAGAGACATGCACCAGTCCTTCTTGGATTTTCTATACTCGGTTCCCTAGATAGCGATAGACTCAGGAGAGCCCGAAAGATCACAGATGGAACCCAAGGGACACTGCACCGTGGTCAGCATCAGACTGCAGACACCCCCCAAAAAAGAAAAGAAGATGGTGACTGTTTGAGTCATAGTGTTCCGGGGCAGTTTGTTATACACTGATGGATAATACAAACGGCTGAGTTAATTATCCACCCAAGCCTAAGTCGCTTTGCAAACCAAGTCCCCTGTAGCATCCATCCAGAAAATCTGTTTTACAGGATAAGCAATCATAGTATTCATCAAGTTGCTCAAGGTTTGAGGACAAGGGGATGTGGAGGTTGTTCAGGACCCCTCATTTTCCCTTACCTTCCGAGTCTTATCACTCACTCTCTGGCCTGAAGCATTCCAGGATATGGAGAGATACTTGGGAGAATGCAAGAACCCGGTTCCAAATAGAACTTTTCCTCCCCCCCCCTCATTCTTTCTCTTTTTGGATGCATTTGATATACTTTACTTTCATCCTTCTTGGAAATGTCGCAGCCAAGCAGGAGTTTTTCCATGTGGTTCAAGCATGGTGTATGCTGTCCACAAGAAGGGACTCTTGGGGCTGGAGAGATGGCTTAGCGGTTAAGCGCTTGCCTGTGAAGCCTAAGGACCCTGGTTCAAGGCTCGATTCCCCAGGGCCCACGTTAGCCAGATGCACAAGGGGGCGCACGCGTCTGGAGTTCGTTTGCAGTGGCTGGAAGCCCTGGAGTGCCCACTCTCTCTCTGTCTCCCCTTCTTTCTCTCTCTGTCTGTCGCTCTCAAATAAATAAACAAAAAAATTTAAAAAAAAAAAGAAGGGATGCTTGCTCAGGACAGCAACAGACAGGACTTTCTCCCCCCTGCCCATAGTGAAGTTTAGACTACGTGAGGGAACAACTCTTAGATGTTCTTCTAGTTCCATCGCTGGTATAAAGTGGCAAACAAATTTGGGAGGAGGGACCTACTGTGCTGCTCTGGAGGGAGACCTCATTGAAGGACCAATCTTTGCAGTTGAGGAGGAACCTGGGTGGGCCTAAGACAGATTATTTTCCACAGATGAGAGCAACCTAACATTCTTAAAGGAACTTAGGTGAAAAGATAGTGGGCATATGGGTCCATTGCCGTCTGAGGTAGATCTGCAAGGGCAGCTTTAGTCATGGCCTGCATTCCCCTGCAGTTGTGTTCAACATGCATTGCAATAACAAATGACGTCTCTCTTAGGGAGGCAGTGCCAGCTCTGGCCAGTCTTGCCCAACAGAGTCAGTGCTTATTCTTGAAATTTGCAGGTTTGCGCTGAGGTGACCCTCCTTGAGCCTTGACGCCATGGCAAACGGAACAAGATATAAAAGGCAAAACAGAGGTCAGAGATTTATTTCCCTAAAATTTTTTTGTATTTTTATTTATTTATTTGAGAGAGACAGAGAAGGAGAGAGAGAGAGAGAGAGAGAGAGAGAGAGAGAGAGAGAGAGAGAATGGGTGCACCAGGTTTTCCAACTGCTGCAAGCAAACTCCGGACGTATGCGCCACCTTGTGCATCTGGCTTTCGTGGGTCCTCGGGAATCAAACCTGGGTCCT
Source organism: Jaculus jaculus (assembly GCF_020740685.1). Lineage (NCBI taxonomy): Eukaryota > Metazoa > Chordata > Mammalia > Rodentia > Dipodidae > Jaculus > Jaculus jaculus. The sequence continues at coordinate 24,253,519 of NC_059121.1, forward strand.
TTGGCTCTGCAGACAAGCACCTTAACTGCTAGGAAATCTCTCCAGCCCTACTTATTTCTTTATTAACTAAATGTAACCTCCACAGAGTCCAGAGGATGACTCAAAAGCCACAAACTCATTTTACTTAGCAAAGATTTGATGAACTATCTGATCATATGATAACACCGTTGTGTCATCTAACCAAGACAAGTTTGGAAAAAAAATAGCATGCTCTTATTCTTCCTAAGCACTAATATGAAATGGCTTTCTTATTAAGCTCTACTTACATGTTTATGCAATTACGTTTCACTGGGGCGGGGGGAGGAAGTTGTACAGCGCCCTGAACTTTATTTAAGGTGATTTTGACTAAAAAACTCATGCATGGCATTCTTGATCACTTTGCCCCCTGTCCTTCTAATACCCATTGACTCAGAAAACCTTTACTCCATTCAAAAATTTGCCTTTGTCCGTACACTTTGGTGGCCGTAAGAAATGGCCTGGGCTCAAGAATGATGCTACTGAAAACTTGAAGCCAGAGCTCAGAGTGACAGCTATGCCCACATCGCTCACCAATTCTAATGCCTCCGAATCGTCATCATTCTTTTCTAGCATGAGACCCGCCTGAATCTTCTTTCATTCGATCAAGTGACTGTTTCAGGCAGAATCTGTCCAAAACCAAACCAAAACAAAACAAAACCCCCAGAAACCACAGTTGTTTTTTTTTAAATTTTTTTTTTGTTTTTATTTTTATTTATTTATTTGAAAGTGACAGAGAGAGAAAGAGGCAGATAGAGAGAGAGAGACTGGGTGCGTCAGGGCCTCCAGCCACTGCAAACGAACTCCAGATGCATGCACGCCCTTGTGCATCTGGCTAACGTGGGTCCTGAGAAATCGAGCCTCGAACTGGGGTCCTTAGGCTTCATAGGCAAACACTTAACTGCTAAGCCATCTCTCCAGCCCCACAGTTGGTATTTAACAGAGGATATTCAATACAGAAAATTGATAAATAAAAGAAGAAACATTGAAAAGCTGAAACAAAAGGAACCTACAGAAACCAGAAGAGATCTGGGCATGAGGAATCCTGCTTTCAATCCCAGCACTCCAAAGGCTGAGGTAAGACAAATACCATTGGGTTAAGGCCAGTCTGGAGTATGGATTAGACTCTGCCTTCAAAAACCAAACCAACCAAAACCAACAAAACATAGTACACACACACACACACACACACACACACACACACACACCCCAAAACCAGGGAGGGATCTGCCCATATATAACTGAGAGACAATTATTGAAGGTAATATTTACTGTTGCTTTGGGTTGAGGAAACTAAAAGAAAAGCAAGCAACCCTGGGGCTATTGATGAGGTGGGTAGCGGGTATTCTGTAGTGTTGGGGCTCCAGAGGAGGCACCATGACCAGGGTGCTGCTGGCACTTCTAAAGCACGCAGTAGGGCTAGGATGGGTGCCACCAGCAGCTGGAAGAGAAGTCTGGGAACATGTCTTTGCGGAGTCTTGGGACCAGCCCCATAGAACACAGCACAGGAGACACCATTTGGAAAGACAATAGCGTAACAAGTGGCATAATACAGTCTGTGGCCCCGAATCCTAGTGTACTGTTTACACAAAGGGTGTTGAAACAAAGTCTTACCTACTATATGCTATCACCTAACTGAACGGCAGATAGGAAGGAAAGAGAGAATTCAGCGAGGCTCCCTTAACATGACTTCTTTGAGGTCATCATCCCTGACGGAGTTCAGCTCAGTGTATCACCCTTTGTAGGCTCACGGTGGCGTTGTGCGTGGATGCCATCCTTGAATGAAGGGGACTCTCTCGTGGGGTGGCCCAGAGTCAATGACCTGGGCATTTAAAAGCCTTGGATTTCAGGCTTGAGAGATGGCTTACTGGTTGAGGAACTTGCCTGTGAAGCCTATGGGCCCAGGTTTGATTCCTCAGTACCCACGTAAGCCAGATGCACAAGGTGGCACATGCATCTGGAGTTCATTTGAGTGGCTGGTGGCCTTGGCATGTCCACTTTCTCTCTCTTAAAAATAATAAGTAATAAATAAAACATAAAAGCCCTAAATTTCAATGTAAGACAATCATGAACAGCCATCCTTACACTAGGGATCCTCTTTTAACAATCTTTATTTATTTATTTATATTTATTTATTTATTTATTTATGCAAGCAGAATGACAGAGAAGAATGGGAGCGAGAGGAGGGGAGGAGAAATAGTGGGCATGCCAGGGCCCCCAGCTGCTGCAAACGAGCTCCAGATGCACGCTCCACGGTGCATCTGGCTTTTTGTGGGTCCTAGGGAATCGAACCTGGGTCATGAAGCTTTGCAGGCAAGTGCCTTAACCACTACGCCATCTCTCCAGCCCCAGGAGCCTCTTGATGGTCTGAGGTCTTGGTTTAAGCAGTTCATCCTTATACCTTTCCCCTGCTCTTCTCTTCACGTTCTTTCAGTTGTATCTCCAAAGAGTCCTCTCCTGGGCTGGAGAGATGGCTTAGCGGTTAAGCGCTTGCCTGTGAAGCCTAAGGACCCCGGTTCGAGGCTCGGTTCCCCAGGTCCCACGTCAGCCAGATGCACAAGGGGGCGCACGCGTCTGGAGTTCGTTTGCAGAGGCTGGAAGCCCTGGCGCGCCCATTCTCTCTCTCTCCCTCTATCTGTCTTTCTCTCTGTGTCTGTCACTCTCAAATAAATAAAAATTAAAAAAAATATTAAAAAAAAGAGTCCTCTCCTACCTACTTGCGGGCATCTCTCCAAGTCTGTTCCCAGGAGAGGAGTGCTAGCCAGTGGAATGGGACTAATCCCAGGGAGCTGCTCCGGAATGGCATTTTGGGGATGGGTCACTCACTGACAGGTTGGCACGGAGGACACCGTTCCCGGTGGTAAGTGGAATGCTGATGATCTTTGGCTTTTCACCAGGAAAGAACCCACAGGGCAGATAGGTGGAAGGGGCTCACCAAGCAATGACATGTTTTTGGTACTGTAGGAGTATGAGGGAAAGAAGTATGGAATTGGTTGGTTTTCTGGAATGCCAGTGAGTTTTTAAAGAGACAGTGACAGCTACGGAGATATTCCTTACCAATTAAAGGAGGGGGAAAGCTAGGTTGCCTCTTTGGGAACACTTCAGGAAACCCTTAAGTCTCCAGCCAGAGGACGGAACCAGGAAGTCAGCTGAGTTAATCATTCAGTAGGCAGGATTGACAGAAGGTCAAGTTCTTAAATCTAGGAGTTAGTTGTTCCACAGCCAGCTCAGGGAACGTGTAGGGAGGGAGTGTGACCTTGAGATTGGCGAAGGTAAAAATCTGACTATAGTCACCTCAGAACTCAGTCTTCTTGAAGCTAGGGTCTTATGGAAGTGGCACATCCCTTCTAAACCAGAGAATTCTTCTTGCTTTAAGGCCACACAATTGCTTCAAATAAGCCAGTACATACAAGAGCTGGTTCTTATAGGACCGAGATCAAATTCCTCCTTGAACGCCTGGAGTCTGACAATAAGAAAGCCAGAGTTAGAAAACAGAATTAGGTTCATTAGAAAAAGGGAGTCACAGACCGGGCGTGGTGGCGCACACCTTTAATCCCAGCACTCGGGAGGCAGAGGTAGGAGGATCGCAGAGAGTTCGAGGCCACCCTGAGACTATATAGTGAATTCCAGGTCAGCCTGAGCTAGAGTGAGACCCTGCCTTGAAAAACCAAAAAAAATGAGAAAGAAAAAGGGAGTCATTATGCTGAACAAACAGGAATAAATGGCAGCCAGTTTGGAAGCTCTACATTGGAATGAATCTCAAAGATGCTGGACCAATGCAAGAAGAATGTATAGTTGGATAAGAGCATTTTTTTTGTGTGTGTGTGTGTGTGATAGGATTTAATAATTTCTTTTATTTAATATTTTATTTATTTATTCACTTAGTTTGAGAGAGGCAGAGAGAGAGAGAGAGAGAGAGAATGGGCGCACTAGGGCCTCCAGCCATTGCAAATGAACTCCAGACGCGTGCTCCCCCTTGTGCATCTGACTGTCATGGGTTCTGGGGCTTCTCAGTCAAGAGCCTTAAGCTCTAAGCCATCTCTCTAGTCCTATAATGCGAAATTTAAGGAGTTACTCACTCTCGGGAGAGAGAGGGGAGAATGAAGGGAAGGGAGAGGAAGCCCTTTAATTTTGGGAGTTTTTGTCTGGTGGGATTTTATGGCTCCAGGGAGAAGGTTTCCTCCACCCTGAGTTGAGAAGACAGAAGGGGGTTTACGGCACGCTGAGGCTGGTGGCTGAGGCTGGCAATCCCAACTACTTTGGAGGTTAAGGCACATGGATCACAAGTTCAAGACCTACCAGCGGTAGATTGAGTTCAAGGTCAGCCTGGGCAGCATGATAAGACTATTTCAAAATAAAGAGCAGAAAGAGGACCTGGAGGCTGGAGAGATGGATTAGTGGTTAAGGCGCTTGCCAGCAAAGCCAAAGGACCCAGGTTCAGGTTCAATTCCCCAGGACCCACGTCAGCCAGATGTACATGTGTCTGGAGTTCGTTTGTGGTGGCTGGAGGCCCTGGCATGTCCATTATCTCCTCTTAAACATAAATTAAAATAAAATATAAAAAAATTACTTAAAAAAAGAGGACCTAGGGTGTTTTTCAGTAGTAGAGACCATGGATAACAAGCACAAAGCCCTGGGTTCAATCCCCAGCATTCTCCCTTGCCATCACAAGGAATTTATCACAGTTTAAGCCACAGGAATTTGAGAGGCATACTCCTAGAGGAGAAGAAAAACTCCAGACTTGTGTACAGATTTCTTTTCTTTTTTCTTTTCCTTTCTTTTCTTTTCTTTTCTTTTCTTTTCTTTTCTTTTCTTTTCTTTTCTTTTCTTTTCTTTTCTTTTCTTTCCTTCCCTCTCTCCCTCCCTCCCTTCTTTCTTTCTTTCTCTCTCTCTCTTATTCTTTCTTTTTTTTTAAAAAAATTTTTGTTCATTTTTATTTATTTACTTGAGAATGACCGAGAGAGAAAGAGGCAGATAAATAGATAGATACAGAGAGAGAGAGAGAGAGAGAGAGAGAGAGAGAGAGAGAGAGAGAGAATGGGCACACCAGGGCTTCCAGCCACTGCAAATGAATTCCAAACGTGTGCGCCTGCTTGTGTATCTGGCTAACGTGGGTCCTGGAGAATCGAGCCTCAAACTGGGATCCTTAGACTTCATAGGCAAGTGCTTAACCGCTAAGCCATCTCTCCAGCCTCTTTCTTTTTGAAGTAGGGTTTCACTCTAGCTCGGGCTGACCTGGAATTCACTATGTAGTCTCAGGTGGCCTCGAACTCACAGCGATCCTCTTACTTCTGCCTTCTGATGCTGGCGTTAAAGGTGTGTGCCACCATGCCTGACTCTGTATACCAATTTTTTCTAATGGCTGTAGCTGAATATTGAGACATTTATGTATGCAACAAAGCTGCATAAACATTTGCAAATTACTATCGAGGAATTAGACAGGCAAAGAATTTGAACTCGCAGAGGGCAGGGAAAATCTTCATAATTCAGCCAATTGGAGGAGAAAACCATTCTTGAACACCTAAGTATAAACTATATATCCTAAAAGGGCCAAATTAGGCCTATAGTAAAGAGTACATTAGATGTATCATAGCACTGAAATATAGACCTTGAAAGAATCCAGTTTACCTGTCAGTAACTCAAGTTTCTACTAAAATAAACCAACAATCTTTACAAGAAGACAACAATACCCAGATATTCCCTGTGCAAATTAAAATAAAAATCTGTAGTGTCCAAACAAAAATTACTAGGTAGGAAAAGAAACAATGTCTTCCTTAAAAATATTTGTTATTTATCTGAGAGAGAGAGAGAGAGAGCACGGGAGAGGGAGAAAATGGACACACCAGGGTCTTCAGCCTCTGCAAATGAACTGCAGATGCATAAGCCAACCTTGTGCATCTGGCCTATGTAGGAATCGAACCTGGGTCCTTAGGCTTCACCAGACAAACACCTTAACCTCTAAGCCATCTCTCTAGTCCCAGAAGAAACATCTTTAAAGTCTAGGGAGAAAGTGGAGCAATGCCTTTAAAGTATAGAGGGAAATCTAAACGAAGTTTTAAGAAATCTAGAATCTTACATCTACTAAGTATACTTTAAAAATGAAAAGGATACAAATGATTGTTCAGGCAAACAGAAGACCAAAGAATTGACTACTATTTTGTTTTCACTATAAAAGAAGCACTAAAGAAAGCTCTTCAAGGCTGGAGAGGTGGCTTGGTGGTCTTTACAATTCCTGAAGGCCAGGGCGGGATTCTCCACTACCCACATAAAGCCAGATGCACAAAGTGGTGCATGCATCTGGACTTTGTTTGCAGTGGCTGGAGGCCCTCACCTTCCCATACTCTCTCTCTGTCTGCCTCTTTCTCTCTGTCTCTATCTCTCTCAAATAAATAAATAAAATATTAAAAAGTGAAAGTTCTTCAGACAGAAGGAAAATAACAGCATATGGAAATGTATATATATGTGAAGGCAAAACCAGAAATAGTCGATATGTGACGGAAGATAGTAAATACTTCCTTCACCCCTAATTTTCTTTTCTATAATTGCCAGCTGTAAGACAAAAAAAGTTTCACCTTTATCCCATATGTGGAAGAAATTATAGACAAAACTTTGTCCATAGAATTGGACAAGACAGTGAATGTAATTCTCTAGCTTTTGACATTATATGGAAACTGAAAGAATAGCTGAGGGTGGATGTGACAGATTACACAGAACATCTAAATTGTGAGGAGCCATCTACATACGCGAAGACAAAATAAGAATTAAGTGGGGATTCTGCTCAATATGGCAAGTCAGATCCTGGGCCACAAAGCACAATGTTGTGTGAAAAAACTTAAAATAGGGGGCTGAAGAGATGGCTTAGCGGTTAAGCGCTTGCCTATGAAGCCTAAAGGCCCCAGTTCAAGGCTCAATTCCCCAGGACCCACGTTTGCAGTGGCTGGAGGCCCTGGCACGCCCATTTTCTCTCTCTCTCTCAACTGCCTCTTTATCTCTGTGTTGCTCTCAAATAAATAAATAAAAATGAATAAAACAAAATTGAAAGAAACGTAAAATAAATCCAGCCAAACTGATAAATGTATTTAATATAAATAGCTTACCTATTTCTATTAAAACACAAAGATTGTTGGGTTCATTTTTGGTCTGCTTCAGTGATGAGGTGTTGGGGGCCTCTGAGGCTCTGGCTCTCTGATTTGGTAGGAGTTGATTTTTCTCTGTGTTGGTCTCCTTCCCCTTTGTGCTGGTATCTGGTTCAGGGGTGGAAAGAATGTCAGAGCCACATGTTGGGTCATGATATGCAGAGACATTTATCGTACCAATAACTGTGGACTAACTCCGCAATGCACGACCCATATACATCAACAAGGAGGGTCCATTGGGAGGGGGTAGATCATGGATGAGCCTAAACAATGGTACCAAACTGCCTGTATTTGCTGAAAAGAAAACTAATAAATTAAATTTAAAAAATACAAAGAGTGTGAAACTAGATATAGAAAGTGAGGTCAATCAATGTAATATCTATAAAGGTTCTACTTTAAATATTAACTGGCAGGTTTTAATCAATGTACTGGAAAAGCTGCAGCAGGCCAACACTGGTCATAAGGTACTGCTCTAGTTAAATGAAAACTAAAATGGTATCAGAACAATAGTCACTACCAGAGATATATAGATAGTAACAATAAAAGATAAATTCATGAAGAATACATAATTCCAAATATTGCTTATCAAGAAGGCTGTAGAGTCTATGAAGTTAATGTGTGTGAGTCAGAGAAAAGTCAGTCAATAAATGACTCAGCAGGGGCTGGAGAGATGGCTTAGCGGTTAAGCACTTGCCTGTGAAGCCTAAGGACCCCGGTTCGAGGCTCGGTTCCCCAGGTCCCACGTTAGCCAGATGCACAAGGGGGCGCACGCGTCTGGAGTTCGTTTGTGGAGGCTGGAAGCCCTGGCGTGCCCATTCTCTCTCTCCCCCTCTATCTGTCTTTCTCTCTGTGTCTGTCGCTCTCAAATAAATAAATAAATAAATAAAAATTAAAAAAAAAAAAAGAAATGACTCAGCACTGAGATGACAGAACCCCGAAGGGTGACGGCTCTGTGTGGGTGCTGGGGAGCTGAGCTCAGGCTGGCAGGTTTGCAAACAAGCGCCTTTAACTGCTGAGACATCTTCCGACCCCAAAGCGCTTTTAAAAACACTTTAAGACATGTGACTATGTATTTGAAAAATGCTCAGGCATGTACAAGAGGTCTCCTAGCGCCCAAATACATATTTACTAACCTCTGTACGTAAAGTTAACATACCAAAGTCAGTGCATCCATACATGCTAGCAACGGATACTTGGAAAGTGGCATATCAAAAAGTTTGAGTTTTGGAAGCCTCAAGACACTGGCTGTTTGTACCTAAAGCTTGCAGAATATGTTTAAGACCTTTATATGCCAAACAATGTTAGGAAAAATCCAGATAGTGTCTAAAATCTGGAGAACGGTTCTGTGGTTGAAGACTCTGGATTAAGCCTTCTGTCCCTCTCCAGTTAACTCATGTACCCATCATATGACCGTCCGAATCGGCAGGAGTTTTGGAAGGAAAGCAGACAAGGGTTTTCAAAATGATTGTGTTTGTGCAAAGATCCTGGCATTATTGAAACCAATGAAGCAAAACCAACAAAATTAGGAGCTTGATTTGATGACTGACTTTAGCACCACGGCCATCAGGAGAGTATACGGTTGGTGTAAGAATGGGCAAGATGGGGCAGCGGAGATGGCTCAGCAGGTACAAATGCAAACTTGAGGTCCAGGGAGTCTCTGGAAGGACCCAAGACTGCCTGCATTCCGTTCCCCAGCACTTCCGTATGCCTCTGTGTGCGATCACACACATCTGTAACCGCAAGCCAAGGAAAACGCCAGATGTTGTCCTCCGGCTTCCAAACATATGCATCTACATGCACACACGTGCCCAAACTACACACACACACACACACACACACACACACACACACACACACACACACACACGTGTACACTACATACATACACACATACTGCATATACTATACACAAACAGTTTTTTTTAAAAAAGAATATGCATGCAGCTCAATGAGATAAAACAGTGACAACTAACCAGCTGATTTTCAAACAAAATGGGGCCAAAATAATTTTAAAAATAGGGCTGGAGAGATGGCTTAGCAGTTAAGCACTTGCCTGTGAAACCTAAGGACCCTGGTTCGAGGCTTGGTTCCCCAGGACCCACGTTAGCCAGATGCACAAAGGGGCGCATGCATCTGGAGTTCATTTGCAGAGGCTGGAAGCCCTGGCGTGCCCATTCTCTCTCCCTCTATCTGTCTTTCTCTCTGTGTCTGTCACTCTCAAATAAATAAATAAATAAATAAAAATTTTAAAAAAACATTTAATTTTAAAAATACCACAAGAAAAATATGGATATCATTTGAGAAAAATGGATCTCAAGTATACCATTTGTAAATCATGCCATACACAAAAACTAATTCAAACTGGATTGTAATACAGCTTTAATACAGAAAAAAAAAATCCATTGTCATGATCTTAGTTTTTCATTTATTTTTTGTGCTGTTAAGGATTGAACCCAGGGCCTGTGTTTGTTTGGCAAATGCTCCTCTACTGAGCTAGAAACACCAGCTCAATATCTTAGTTTTAGAGCAAAGGTCATGCTTAAATGACTTAAATGTAGAGGTTGCCAGTCATTCTATTTCCTGATATTATATCTTCTTTTAAAGTTAGCTTGATATTATATGTAATCCTACTATAAAAGAAACAGGAATGTATGTTGGGATTCTTTAGGGATGGTTTCCTATTCCTGCTATGTCCTTTCATATAAATCTTCTTTAAAAACAATCTTGGCCTCTTTCTGTCCTTTTACTCCTTCCCAAGGAAGGGGAAAAGATTTTCTCATCCAACTGGTGAATTTGGAGGAAGGAGCTTGCCTTCCATCCCCGAGTTTGGCCTGCCTGCAGAGAGCACACTTATTTCTGCCCTTGGTCCAGCTGCTATGAAGGCCTTTCAAAAATCTCCTGCTCAGGCTTGCCATTTTCATCTAATTCTGGAGTTCAGATTTAGAAATAGGTTTTTTGCAGTATATTAAGCCATGTTGTCCAACATCATCTTAAAAACTAATAATGTATACATCTTTTTTTTTTCCTGTGCATAACCTCTGATGTCAGTTGTTTTAGAACACCTATGTCCAACCAAAAGGGTTCTGCATTTACCTCCTCAGGTTCTAGAAGGTTACACAGGCCAATCTCTAATGAGTAGAGCCATGCCCAGTGCCACCCACCTTATAGACCCTCTTAGCTGAATATTTGCTGAAGGTGACTGTTCCACCCGAATGGTTAAGTTATGGCTCCTACTTTAGGAGCTCTCAAATATAAATACCAGAAGCATATGAGACAAAAGCAGATTTTATTGTCATAATATCAGCATAGTAGTCAGTCCTCTCCTCACTTGATATTAGACCATGTTAAAATTACAGGGAATGCAAAGCTATATGCTTGGTCCCTTAAAATTTTTTCAGTAGGATTTGCCTATAAAACTATAACTTGTGTGCAAGTACGTATGCTTCAGTGCTATCTCACTCAGGTACTTGTGTTCTTGGACAAAGCTTGATAGACTATCAATCCATCAATTTACAAACAAAGGCATTGCCTAACCAAAGCATTTAAAATTAAGGTCAGACTATGGAAGTCTTGGACTAGGCATGGTGATGCATGCCTGTAATATAGCTCTTGGAAAGCTCAGGAAAAATGATTATGAGTCTAAGTCCAGCCTGGGCTACAGAACCACACGGTGTCTTCAACATACTCTGTAGGGCTGGACAGATGGGTCAGTGGTTTGAAGCGTGCTTCCTGGACAAACGTGAGAGGAAGGGGGTCTGAAGCCACCTGACTTCGAATCTCCAGATCCCATGTAAAGAGCTGGGACTGGCCACACATTCCTGTAACTCTAGTCCTGTAAAGGGATGGAGAATAGACAAGGGCTCCCAAACCCAGCAAGCTCCCATGTCGAAGAGACTCCAGCTCAAATAAGAAGGGTGGATGAGCAATGGAACAGGGCAGCTGATGTTACTCTCAAACCACCACAGGCAACACCCCCCTGCTGCAGGCAGGTGCATGGGTACCACAAGGTTAATACATCCCCACACTCCACATTACATCCAACAAGCCAAAACAATATACCACTATAAATTGATCAGTCAATAAACATGAAAATTCTAAGTCCATGTATAAACAAATCAACTACCCTATTTTTCTTAAATGGAATAGATAGAATTTTTAAATCCCCATCTGCATTGCTTTATGCATTTAAGAAAAGCTTGCCAGATCTTTTAAGTAGGCATCTAGTTTTATTGCCCACCAAATGAATGTATTTGAGCCATCTACACTCCAGTGAACACGTCCCTAAGTAATAAAAATGAAAATTGACACTATCCCGTCATCCAGCACAGATCGGCAACCTTAGAAAAGCAATGGGTGGCTGCTGGTCAAGGGGCACACAGATTGAAAATGGGGAAAACAGAAACACCAAAGTCAGTGTTGTTTGCAATTGAGATGGATATTACATGCCTTGGGAACTGTGTTTGTATTATATGTCAAATCCCATTATGGAGCATGTCATTAGGATGGAAAGGTTCATAGCACACAGGACGTCCACACCCCTGGCTGGTGGCCCACTTATTTTAAGCAACGTTCAGTATAAAACTGAGCTGTTTCCCTTGTTTTTGGAATTCGTGAGTAAATTTGGCTTGTGCTGCTGGAGAACTCTGGTAAGCAATCTAGTGCCCATCTCACCACGCAGAGACCCCCAGAGCTGCGTTTCCACCATCCTTTTCCACACTCGCTTGAATTCCCTCTCCACATTCCTGCTTACTTCCTGACTGAGCCCATCACGTTTACTTGCATCAAAGTTTTCTAATCTTCTGAGAGTGTGGCTAACATCTAATCATCCCAGCACCGGCTCCCTACACGGCAGGCTGGGGTAGCATCGTCTACTGACGTCTAAGGAATGCGGCTGGGCAAGCATTGCTTGAGCTGGGTCGTGGTTCCAGTGCTGGATTGAAATCCACCCTGAAGCACGGTTTCTGCATCTCTAGGAATCAAATGGAGACAAGCTATGGTACAATTTTTCCATTTGGATAAGTCCCCGGGCCAAGAAGGAGCAACGGAAAATCTCCTGGAAACAAGCTTCTTCCCGAGTACACGCGATGGTTGCCATCTAACTGAGAAAGTGCCACAAGTGGCATTTGAAGAAGTCAGTCCCAAAGAGAAAGTATTTGCTGGCATCCAGCAGGACATGAAGTAGAAAAATAGCCACATGCCATCCTGGTGGCTGGATTTGGAATCACAGCCGTATGACATGGAAGTTACTGTTTGAGGACAAGGGTGCGCTGGCCCGTACTAAGTAGAGAACCATCTTGTATGGAAACTACTGGTAATGTCTTAGAAATAGTAAAAAAAAAAAAAAAAGTCTATCCTAAATCTCAATTTAGATATTACCCTCAACAAATATCTAAAGTAAATGCAATTACCTCTTGGTAAATGTATAGAAAATTTAGACATTTTGAAGTTGTAAGTAGTTCTCTCTTTCTCTTTTTTCTTTGTTTGTTTTGTTTTGGTCTTATGGAGGTCTCACTTGAGCCTAGGTGGACCTGAAAATCATTCTGTAGTCCCAGGCTGGCCTCAGATTCACAGCAATCCTCCTACCTCCGCCTAAGCTGTGTGCCACCACGCCCTAGGTAAGTGGTTCCTATTGAAAGACAAAAGAGAAAGCAGAAGTCCTAATGTCTCCATCAGGTGTGGCTCTTACTATATCACACTCAAGCTATGGCTAAGTATTGTTTTGTAGATCACATCATTGAGGCTGCAATAGATGGAGAGCCAAGAAAGGGGCGTTTCTAAGCGCTCCTTTGCCGTTGTGTGACACGATTTCTTATCACGTTCCCAGAGACACTCCTTTGGGTTGATCATATAACATGACTTCATGCTTGTATTGCCCATAAAGCACTGTCCTAAGTTTCTGGTTCAACCAAAGTAGTCTACGCTAGTTGTGTTTCTATTTATATATCAATGGCCAGCTCATATGGTCACCATGAGCTTGCAAGTCTCAAATGCAAATCTAGCACCTACAGTCTTTAATGTTAGTTCCAGAAGTTCTAGACCAGCCCTTTACTACTCTCAAGGGATACAAGGACAAGAGCAGCTTCTGTCCTGTCCTTTCCAAATATAATAAATATCTTATATTCTTTTTAAATATTTCACTTGTTTATTTATAAGAGAGAGAGAAAGAGACAGGGAAGCAGAGAGGAAGAGAACAGGCACACCAACGTCTCCAGCCACTGTGAATGTACTCCAGACGCATGTGCCCCCTTGTGCATCTGGCTCATGTGGGTACTTCACAGGCAAGTGCCTTAACCATGAAGCCATCTCTCCAGTCCTCTTATATTCTTATTTTTTTTTTCCTCCAACATAGGCTTTCAGCTGATCTGGAATTCACTATGTAGTCTCAGGGTAGCCTTGAACACACGGCGATCCTCCTACCTCTGCCTCCCGAGTGCGAGGATTAAAGGCGTGCGCCACCACGCCCGGCTCGCTCTTATATTCTTTTAAATGTATGCCACTCCTTATCCAGTAAGCTGTTCATTTGAAACCAGTTTTCTGCTCCTAATACCGTTAAGTATGATTTCTGTGAGCACTTGCCCAGCTTTTGTTGTCCTTTCAAACGCTGCATGCAGACACTGAGAACATTACCAGGTTCTCTTTCTCTCTCTGAAAACTGTCAAAGGCTAACTTACGTATAGTTTTTGACATGCCACCACATATACGTCATGCCCTCTAATCCTGCTGTGGCTCTTCATTGGTTGAAGAGCTGTTCGTGCATGGCTATCATTTGTAACTTATTTATTATTTTTGTAAGTATTTATTATTGTAGATTTGTATTAGCGATCACAATCAAAAATCACTGTGTGAATCAAATAAAGCTTTCAGTTACTATTGAAGCTTTCAAACTGCAACCAGCCAGCTGTTTAGTGCAGCGAACTGAGAGCCGGTCCCTTTAGTTACATGTGACGTGTTCGCTCTAGAAGTAGCCGTGTAGATCGTGGGTCACACGAGCCACATTGCATGTGTCCAATAGTCCCGTGTGGATACTGTGTCATCTGCTGGTCCAGATCGTTTTCATCATCACTGGGAAGCCCATTGGGCTGGGCTGTTCCAGAAAAACTTCATGCAAGATGATAATGTTTGCTCTTCTATAGGAAGCAAAATGCACATTATAATGTCGTATTTTTTTTTTTTTTACAATCTCCAAAAGCAACCAATATGTGTTCCAACTGCAAAAATTCTAGGCAAGCAATAAGTAATCCTTGTACAATCATGTGCTTTTCTCTGCATTATTTATCTTATTTTCCACTTCAGGGAACACCAAGAAGTCACAAGATTGTCCCATCATCTTTTCAAGGTTGGCAAGTGACTCAGGTAGAATTAAAGCTGACAGCCCAGACCACTTAATCTGTGGCAAATGCAGGAACCAGACACAATGTGGATAAGCCTCACAGGTTAAGATAGCCTCAGGTAGTCCTGTGGAAAGTCCACCAGCATAATCAGACAGCTCCCCCCACCCCCGACCAAGCTTTACAACTTGTTGTTGGAACAGAGTATTTATTTGCCTCAGTACCTCCAGGATGCATATAATGATTCCTGAATTCATCAAACTACTCAGCATAGAAACTTGAAAATGTAGAGACATTGTCATTTTAATGTTGAAGGAAGGTATTCAGACAGTTTTATTGAGTATTTGTGTACAATCAAAATGAATCAGAAATATATGAGCAGAAATCTGGGAATAGCTACCCCATTGGGAAGCCAGAAAGAGAGAGGGAAAGAAAGAGAGAGATGCTTAGGAACAGAACCCAATAGCTGAAGGAATGGGCAGAAATTCACAGGAAAAGACTTAGCAATATAGAAGTATGTGGAGTGGAAATTCACTGATTCATCACCTCAGAGATTTACTACTAATTCCTGGAGCAACCTTACCCTTTGCAAAAGGATGTACCCTCACATTTCAAGGACTGATGGATTAAGATCTGAACTCATCCAGATATGTAGGGCCCAAAGTCCCTAAACCATCACCTTTTAGGAATATATGAATTCAGGTAAAAAAAAAAAATTGAAACCTTGGCATAAGTGTGTTTTATTGGGTTAAAGACTGGCTAAGTGGTCACTCCCTCTGTTTTTGAAGGTTCATTCAGAATAGTGTATTTAGGTGTTATTTCTTTCTTTTTACCTTGACATAAAAATCAGTGTAATCAGAGAAGCCAGATAGAAACCCCTAAAGCTGCTTCCAATTTGTCAGAAAGAATAGATAACAAACAGCTGGCGTTGTGGCGCATGCCCTTAATCTCAGCCCTCGGGAGGCAGAGGTCGGAGGATTGCAGTGAGTTCAAGGCCATCCTGAGACCACATAGTGACTTCCAGGTCAGCCTGTACCAGAGTGAGACCCTACCTCAAAAAACAAACAAATAGATAGTAAATATTGTCACTTGATTCAGGGGTGGTAATCTTCATTATGTCTCCAATTAATGCACCAGTCTGGTTTCTGCACAAACTGATGGAGCATGACAGGAGGGTTGAGCTAGTTGCAGCTGCCGTGCCAAATGTGGTTATCTTTATTAGCACAAAATGTCATAGTCTCTTGAGTTGGTATGAAGCTGCTGAGCGACAAATGCCTTCTTTTCCATCGCCATCAGAAATGCAGAGCGGCAGTCCATGTTCACATAGGATGGGCAGCAGCGGACATGTCCAATCTTATCCCTGGGCTAAGACTCCCCTCTCCTAATCACACTACCGTGAGTTAGTTCTGATGGGCAAGATGGAAGAAGAGGGGCTAGAGAGATGCCTTTGCAGTTAAGGTGCAAAACCAAAGGACCCAGGTTCGATTCCCCAGGCCCCACGTAAGCCAGATGCACAAGGGGGCACATACATTTGGAGTTTGTTTACAGTGGCTGGAGGCCCTGGCATGCCCATTCTCTCTCTCTCTCTCTCTCTCTCTCTCTCTCTCTCTCTCTCTCTCTCTCATTCTGTCTGTCTGTCTCCTCTCTCTTTCTGCTTACAAATAAATAAATTTTTAAAAAATGATGGAAGAAGACAAATTATATGACGTTCGTTCCAGGATTCTGCCACCGTCATGATTTTTTTTTTTAAGAGGTCTTAGCATTATAAGTCACAATGGAACACGTTCGTGCAACTGTCCTTCACACCTCCAACACTCAGAAAGAGGCATGCTCCTTGGTAGATGTCTTTGGCTTTTAGTGGGAGCATATTGGCTACTTGAGGACATTGTTGTGACCCGTTTCTCATGAGTTTAGGAGACTGCTGGTATGGAATGTGTCTCTGAACAAGAAAGGATGCTTTCGAAGCCAGTTTAGGGTGTAGAACAAACATCATTGCCTCTTGGGGTACAACAGCCTGGCAGATTCAGTGGGTCTCTCTAGCAGAGTCCTGCCTGGAGGCTTTCATGATAGTTGCAACGAGAGAATTTCAGCTCAGGGTCTTGGAGCAAGGTCGTGCTATCGGTCAGAGAAAATCACATGCCACTTGCAAAACAGACACTGCCCTGAACTTAAGCCCTGGTAGAAGTCAAACATCTACTCATGCGATACCAAGTGACCAGTCAGCCATACCTTCTCAGCCCCAGTTGGCTCACTAAATCACATGCTTGGATCTAGCAGCAAATCATTACTACAAAATGCAACATTAGATCCAGCCCTGGCCTTTGGTAAATTGAGAGAGCAAATGTCAGGATCATGTCATTTGCTTTGAGTCACATGGCCGTGTTTGGCCAGCGCCCCTCTTCCACCTCCCGCCCATGGCCTCTGGGGTGCTGGGGGGGGGCAGAGTCTCTTCCCAGTGACAAGGGAAGGTACAAAGGCCTGAACTTGATTCCTGGGTTATCCAGAGTGGTATTTAGAGACAGTTAAGAGAGGACAGCTATTCTGCCAGTATCATGTTTTCAGTCTGTGATCTGTTTCAGTCTGTCTGCTGGGAGTCGGAAGTTGATGAGGGAAGTACTCTGAGCCCCGCAGGCAAGGGTGTGTGACTCAATGGATCAAAAGTAGAGAAGCATCACAGGGAGGGACGGGTGATTTGGTTGGTCGGTCAGGAAAGGCACTGAAAGGTCAGCAAGTGGCCAGCCCGTGAGAGTGGACACGAAATGCACACGACACAAAATGCGGAAGAGCCGCTCTCTGGCCGAGTGGACAAGGAAGATGCGGCTGCGCCCCTGTCCTCAGCCGCCCCTGGACTTGTACGATGTGGACATGGTAAGGGAGGGAGGCTTTGCACAGGCCTGCCAACGTGGGGTGCCCCTCGTTAACAAAGCCTGATCCAACTGCTGATGTAATGGAATCTACGTGGGGACAAGCTAGGGTTGCATCCTAACCCAGAGGATCTCTCAGGGAGATCGAGCAGCTGCTTGGGGACAAGTTTTTGCCTTGGTCCTTTTTTTCTACACTAAGGGGATCAGCAATTCCTTCTGATGATTCCTTCCGATGGGATTTGTCTTGTAGCAAAGAAGGGGTTGCCAGAAAGAGCATCGTGGCAGGAGGGTTAACAAGGTTTCCAAAGTACTGACGTGAGATCTCACATGATGTCACCCGAATAAAAGACGCAGCGTTATGACGATGGAGGTGTTGTGGTAATCTCATGGCCAAGAGACATATTAGTCGTCTCACGCAACACCCTAAACCTGGATGGCTTGACAGAGCATAGAACAGATTTACTTCTCCTCACCAACTGGAAATATCCGCCACAAGGCTATCAGCGTGCCATCCTGCAGGATATGGTGGGCGCATTAAATCAAGGACCCCTGGCTTCTCTGTACCTAGCCTGTCGAATGAATGTGTTTGAGAATCACAGAGCCTGAGTCATTCTCAAGGTTCGCAGGGGACTTGTGTTTCTTATCCCTGTCCCTTTACGTTCTGCAATATCAGTGACCTTTGTCCCCAGAAGGAGGGACCATGTCCCTGGCGAGCCTAGTAAGAATCCCAAGAAACAGTTGCCGCCTGCCCATTTCAGGATTGCTCATGCTCATATGCTGCCAACAGGCTACGAAAATAGTTCTATGACGTACGTAGGTAGCCCCCTCTATCAACAGGAAGTTGAGCTAGTTCTATATCATGTGGCGCATTGAATATTTTTGCCACCGAGTTTCTCTGTTTAGGCATCTTTTGGTTCTCCCACGTCCAGTTATAGGGGCGAGCCCAACTACAGATATGCCAGCCTCATAAGGAAATGGCTACAAGCGTCCTGGACTCTTCTCCGATGAGTGTCCACAAAGAAAACCACCCAACCTGCAGAGATGCCAGGCGAGGGAGTAGGAAAGATGGGGCATAACTGAAGGAGGGACATAATTAGTGCCAGTTACAGCCTCAAAGTTAAATAAGCATTTGGGATTGTAGTTTGATCTATTCATTTGTACTCTCCGCGGGATGTTTTTTTATTTTTTTAATTTTATTTATTTATTCATTTGAGAAAGCAAGAGACAAAAAGGCAAACAGACAGAGAGCTAGAGAGAGAGAAAGAGAGAGAGAATGGGCATGCCAGGGCCTCCAGCCGCTGCAAACGAACTCCAAACGCATGTGCCACCTTGTGTATCTGGCTAACATGGGTCCTGGAGAATTAAACCGAGGTCCTATGGCTTCGCAGGCAAATACCTTAACGGCTAAGCCATCTCTCCTCCCCTCTTCCTAGAATTTTGAAATGATGTACACGTTGAAGAAATGAGGGAACTTAATGTGAAAATCAAGTGACTCGTCAACATTGAGAGGCAGGCAGCAATGCCTTGTTCAAATCCATTTTTTTATGAGAGAGACAGACAGAGCAAGAAAGAGAGAATTGGAGCCGGGCGTGGTGGCACATGCCTTTAATCCCAGCACTCGGGAGGCAGAGGTAGGAGGATTGCCGTGAGTTCAAGGCCACCCTGAGACTCCATAGTGCGTTCCAGGTCAGCCTGGGCTACAGTGAGACCCTTCCTCAAAAACAAAAAAAAAAAACAAAAAAAAAAAAAAAAAAGAAAAGAGAGAGAGAACTGGGGCTCCTGGACATCTAGCCACTGCAGTCCTACTCTGGACGCATGGGCCACCTTGTCTGCACGCGTGACTTTGCATGTGTGCTCCACCTTGGGCATCGGGCTTACAGGGGTTCCAGGGAATAGAACTTGGTTTCTTGGGCATCACAGGCAAGCACCTTAACAGCCAAATCATCTCTGCAGCCCTCAGATCCATTTTAAAAGAAGGTGTGCGACCATGCATGTTGGACAGCTGCCTCTTCCTCTGGGGGATTTGCTCTAAGCCAGCAGGAGCCCCTTCCCCACCCCCACCCACCCTCCGGGGTAGGGAGGTGCTTCTTTCCTGCCCCGGGCAGGTGCAGTTCAGAACTGCGGCGCCCTGGCCTGGAGGTGGGAAAAAGAACGTCTGTGGCGTCATGCTGCGTGGAGCTTCCCGTGGGATCAGACGGAAAGTAGCAGTCACGGCTACAATTGTGTCTTTGTTGCCGTCTCCTCCACCCTCATCTTTTGCAATTGCAGCTGTTACGTGACATAATAGCTTGTCAATAGCTGAGGTGAACGGGAGAGATAAAGGCAGGCTCGCCCGTCTACAGTCTCTGTTTTCCTCTCCTGATATCATTTTCCTTGGCAAATCCTTGCGCAAGAATCTCCATGACAGGCGATTTCTGGAGAACCTGATGCGGGAGGAGGTGGGGGTGGGGGAGAAAATTTCCAAGAATCTGAATAGTTACCGATTCCAAGCACAGCCATTCACAGAGGAGTGTTCGGCAAGGGCAAGCACACGGGCACACCCGCGTCTGCATGCACGCATTTTGTACCTTTCAACGGGCAAGTTGGCAAGCGCCCACTCGCCTCCCAATCCTGCACCTACCAAATGGCCAGGGAATCTGTTGCCTTTCAGAAAGCAACCAGGACAAGTGAACATTCGGATCTTCGCGGTGGACATACCTATCTATATTCCAGTGGCTTGTGGGCACATGCAGCTCCTCTTTGGAAAGGCACGTAGCTGTATGTTTGCATGGGAGTGGCCGGTGGGAATGCAGGACTCAATCGCATGCCTTGGAAAAGGACCCGGAGACGCATACCCTGCTGAGTAGATTATAGGCGAGGCAGTTCTGAATGGCAAATGCACTTAAGGAAGGCGTTCATGTAGGCAATAACCAGGGACTTTGATGTTTAGGCTTCGATTTAATTCCTTGGACTTGGATCTGAGTGGATTTTTTTTTTTTTTTTTAACGAGTAGAAATATCATATTAGGGTGGTAACTTATAAATAGCTGGAAAAAGACAAGGCAAGATACGATCATCTGCGCTGTAGACAGAGACGCAGGTGTGCTTTTCAAGTCCCAAGGACGCAACATGGTACCCGGTGACTTTCAGAAGGCGGCTCTGCAGCAGCATAGGTCAGAAGATCCGGACCTGACCGCACTCCAGAAAATCTTCCGGAATGTGCCTGTTAGCAGCTCTGCTGGAGCCACGTGTGGTTACTGAAACAGTTGATAAATGCCAGAGTTAATCTGGTCCCGCATTTTAGTACATTTGGTTTGGTTTCATTAACTATTTAATTTTGAAGTTGGCCTTGTCAGCGAGTCCCCTCATGCCAAGAATACCAAAAGAGAACTTGGAAGACCAATCTTATCTTTATTTTTATTATTTTAAAAAAATCTTACAAATAAAAGTTGCGAGGCAGCCGGGAGTGGAGGCACACGACTTTCATCCCAGCACTAGGGAGGCAGAGGTAGGAGGATCGCCGTGAGTTCGAGGCCACCCTGAGACTACATAGTGAATTCCAGGTCAGGCTGGGCTAGAGAGAGACCCTACTTCAAAAACCTCAAAACCGGTTGGGGATTTAGCTCAGTGGATGAGCGCTTGCCTAGCAAGCACAAAGCCCTGGGTTCGGTCCTCAGCACTGGAAAAAAAAAAAAAGACAAAATCATAAAAAGACCAAAAAAAAAAAACAAAAAAAAAAAAAACCTCAAAACCAACTAACCAAACGAACAAACAAACAAAAAAATCCCCTGCAACCTATTTTTGATTTATTTTTTTCCTGCTTTTATTATTTATTTGTGTGTGTGTGATGTGTGCCCACAAGTGTTTGTGCCACAGGTATGGATGTGGCGGTCAAAGGACAACCTTAAGGTGCTTCTCCTCTCCTTACAACTTCTTTTGCCTTTTTCTTTTCTTTTTCTTTCTTTTTGAGGCAGGGTGTAACCCTAGCCATGGCTGACCTAGAACTCTCTGTAGCCCCAGGCTAACTTCAAAGTCATGGTGATTCTCTAACCCAAGCCTCCTGAGTGCTGGGGCTAAAGGCGTGAGCCGCTCTACCAGACTTCCCTCCCATTTTCTTTGGAGTTAGGGTCTCTCCTGCCATAGCTGCTTGTGAGCTCCTAGATTCTCTTGGGTCTGCCTCCACCTGGCATAGGTGTGTTGAGGTCATAGGCCCTTGGGCCGCTTCGTATTTGACTTGTGGGCATGGAGGAAGACCAAACTCGGCTCTACGGGCTGGCAAACAAAGCCCTTCTAACCATTGAGGCACTAGCCCTTCCCCGGTTTAGACTGCTTTCTGTGAAGGCTGGGATGTTTCGAATTCCTTGGAGGAGTTACCCCTGCACTTACTTAGTATGAGAGCATTTCACTTACTTAGTATGAGGGGCGGCTGATGGGTACTGAAAATAGGAAGACTCTCAGGGAGACAGCGGGATTGTGATGTCTGTTTGCTCTGGACACGTGGGTATCTGTGGTACAAATACGAGACTTGAAAGGTTGCATGCAGTCTTGCAGATGTGGCTCCATGAGAATACTGTGGAATTTCTTTCGGGTCTTTGAATCTTGTGCCCAATTATATCTCAAGCTCAGTGACATGGAGTCGTTCTGAAATTCCTTCTTGCTTGATTGTTTCTTTTCCGATTTGACCGAGAAAATGTCATCCCAGAAGAGAGTCACGGCAGGTTTTCCCATTGCACCCAGGGCCGCTCGCCTAGCTCAGCTCTTGTTCTCTGAGCCATGCAGACTGAGCTGCAGGTTTGGAACCTGGACGGAGTCTGATCTCGGAAAGCGACAGGCTGCCATCCGAGGATTCGCACCCAGGTCTAAGCACCTTAGTGGACAGACACTTCTCCAAACTTCAAGTGCTCTCTAGAGCCAGCCCATCTGAGCTGGAAATCTTGCAATCAGACGGTTCCCCATGAAATGTCCGGGATTGAATTTTATATTTCCTATCACGTCATAACCATCACCATTTGGTCTTGTCTCAAAGACAAATATATATATGTCAAAGGGGGTGGGTGGGGGGAAACCATGGCAGAAGAGAAGGTAGCTGATCATGTTAGAGGAATCCAGTAGCTCTACGTGGATCCTGACATGACTGGAGGATGTTGTGCCGTCTCCATGCTAGTGGTGGGGAGACGGGCATGTGACTGTCCGTGTATCAGAGCCGTCCGTCTGCTGTGAAGCAATTGCTTCCGGTGCCCTCTGTCGAGTATAAACACAAAGAAGAGGATTTCATTATCTTTGGAAAGGGGAGAAACCAACAAGTTCGCAGTGCGGAACATGCAAGGATAAACAGGTAAGGCTTCCACGGCGAGTCTGACAGCCGGCTCCAGGGGGATGGAGACAGACACTGAGGATGCTCCAAATGCACCAGAGCAGAAATCCAGAAGGTGCTGAGAGCTCAGCTCTAAAGCAGACTTAAAACACACCCACCACGGCTCAGGGAAACCTGTGGAAGACGGAGAGGAAAGACGGTAAGAGCCACGGGATGAGAGGGAGTGTCCAGAGACGTTGCCCCCCCCCCCCCCCACACTGACTGACTGCTGCGCTCACCACTCCTAACCTACAGCTCCACGGTGAATACCAGCTATCCCACTGAGGGAGGCCTTCAGCGCAGTGAGGACAGGGAGGAGGGGAATGATGGCTCCAACACATGATGTGCCATGCAAAGTTTCTACTTAATAAGATTAATAGAAAGACAAGGCAAGACCGTGAGCGTGGAACATTGGGCTGAAAGGGAGAGGGGTGATGGGTTTGGGAATGCCCAGGTCAAGCTGGTCAGAAGGATGTCCACATGGGAGAAGAGCATATCTTTGCTATGGACCCCTTGGTTTTGCACAAAACACGAGGCTCCGTGCTCTAGATACTAACATGGGTTGGAGATCTGTACCACTTTCACCATTTTCAGAATGTTTAAAATAAATCCAAACGAATTAGACTTGTGATCATAGCAAATATGTCCTTTAATTAATGGAACTTGTTCTTCATTTTAACTAACAGGAATTCACAAAAAAAAAACTTATATAATGAAGGCACATTCTTATTTTTTTAATTATGAATTCCATTTTTTTTTTTTTCCTGTAGGGTACTGTAAAGGTGTAGGGTCTAACGCTTTGTTTAATCTGTCAGCATTCGCTGGCTGGACAGCTGCTCTTAGATAATATGATCCTCTGGTGTCACAAATATGGACAGCAAATAGGTTGTTGCAGTCAAACCAGGGCACTACTGCATGAACACAGCAGTAACATTCAATGCCCCACTGAGGATGGCAGGCGCTATCATCCCCCAGATTTTAAAGTTTTTGAACAATCACGCATTGTCATTCACCCTGGACTTTGCAGATCATGTAGCCAGTCCTGCTACTTGGGTCTTGTTTGAGAAAAAAATAATAATAAATACTTAAATATGGTAATGTTTTATATACTCTGATAATGTAAAAGAAAGAAGAAGCAAATGCTGTGATAAGAATCTCAGAGGGAGATATACCTTCATGCACATGTTAGAGGCCAAATGCTTTAATTTAGGATGTGTTCTTATAGTGGTAATTTTATAGAAATTTACACTTGATAACTGTAATATTTTTTTCCAGACACTATAAAGTTGTCTTAATTTGCGTTGGTTAGTCTAGCAAAGCCAGGAGCACAAAGAGCCACAGATGACGATTTGCTAGCTAACTTTACTTCAGAGTCATAGAATTCATGTTGCCCACTGCCTATCTGAAACAGTAAACCTTTGGGGATGGAGACAGGGGAAAAATGTGATGCAAAGAACTCTGTGTGTGTGTCTCTGTGGGTATGTCTGTGCATGTGTATGTGTCTGTGTGTATATTTGTGTGTCTATGTATGTGTGTGTGTATGTGTCTGTGTGTGTGTCTTTGTATGTGTGGGTATATCTGTGCCTGTGTGTGTCAATTTGTGTGTCTGTATGTGTATGTGTGTGCATGTCTATATGTGTGTGCATGTGTGTGTATAAGTGTGTCTATGTGTGTGTTTGTGTATGTCTGTGTGTGTCTTTGTGTGTATGTCTATGTGTGTGTGCATCTCTGTGTGTGTGTGTGTCTGTGGGTATGACTGTGTCTGTGTGTGTCAATATGTGTGTCTGTATGTGTATGTGTGTGTGTGTCTGTCTCTGTGTGTGCATGTGTCTGTGTGCATAAGTGTGTCTGTGTGTGTGTCTGGTTTAGTGCATGTGCATGTGTGTATGAGTGTGTTTCTGTGTGCATGTGTGTGCGCACAAGCATTTCAGCTGTGAACAGCGAGGCATTGGTCACTAAGTGCTGTACTTCAGTGCCCTGAGCTGTTTACAAAGTAACTGTGCTTTCATCACCTCAATTGGATTATTGGGTGAGAAGTGACAGGAGTCAATGCATGTGGATTTTGGTGCCAATAACACACGGAGGGATGGGGATATGGCTCAGTTGGTAAAGCGCTGGCTTGGCTTTCATAAATCCCTGAGTTCTGTCCTCTGAGCCCCAATCAGAAGCTACTTATAAGCCTGGAACTTGGGAGCTGGAGACAGGAGGATCATCTTTGGCTACAGAATGAGTTGGAGGCCAGCATGGGATACATGAAGCCCTGAACGATAAAAGAAAAGAATCATATAAAGAGACGTCTATGACTTTAGAAACTTACCATAGATAACAATAAAGATGGCTAGAAACTAAAAATAAAGACACTGCCTCATATACAGCCATCCCATGCTTTGTGTTCTAATGAGCTGCTTTGGTAAAGCCAAACAGCCCTTCGCACTTCCGCAACAGGATGGATTCTGTTTTAAAAGACGCAATTTAAATGTCAGGCTTGAGCACTGGAACACCAAGAGTTTCCATTTTCTTCAAAGATCACTTGTTTTAAACTGAAGGCATATAGCTCATCTTTAAAACATTTTTTAGTACATTTTGTAAACAATTCTTAAATTCTTTTAATCATAGAAGTTTCCTTTCACCATGCCCAATATTTCCCCTTTTATTCAAAATTCAGAGCCATCTCTTTTAATCACTCACAGAAAGAAAACACACACACACACACACACACACACACACACACACACACACAACAACAACAACAACAACAAAAAGGTAAGGGAAAGAACAGGAACAAGCCAACACAGATGGAAAGATTAACGTCACCCTTCTTTTGTTTTCATCTAGTCTTAGAAAATAATTTTGTCTATATTGAGCATCATGTTTGGTAGGAGGAGCAGAGATTAGAACTTGAGAGAATAGCCAACCAAGAAGGAAATGCAGAAGTCTGGATCATAATTAAATGCAATAAAAATATACATGATGGGGAAAATACTCCAGATCTAGACAAATAGGCAACAGTACTGCAAGAGAGTCGGGTTTACCAAACAAGTCAGTGTATCATTCATTATAAAAGGCACTACCTTGTGTTAAGTAACATTTCCAGATCTAAATTAAGAAGTGAGATGTTTTGAAGAGATAACTTTTGAGGAAAGGAACATATTGAGGTTGGGGGGGGAGTTCCTAACATTCAACATGGATGTGAGAAAATGCTGATAGGCCACTGAAGTGGGCCTGTGCAGGTAAGTTCTTGGGAAATGAAGTGACAGGAATAGTTTTTGCACTTTTGCTTATCAGAAAGATGGTTGATTCCACAGTGTGTGAATTTGAATGGGCTGGAAATAACAGTCCCATTTTCACAGACAAACATGCACACATTTGTGGCTTTGGAACCAAGGGGACCGGAGGGTAGAGAACCCAGCCTGGGTGGTGCCCTCGCACCTACATCAGGAGTGTAATCACCACTAACATGGCCACCAGGGCACCGTGCCCCTGGGGACACTGATTCCCATAATGTGACAGACAGAGGCTCCCTGAGCACTTCCAGTTCTACCACACAACTGAAGGCCAGAGCCTTGCTTGCCAGGAAAGCAGAATCCTGCACCACACGCCCTTTCTTCTGACTGTCTCTAGCGCCCGTCTGGAATTTCGCATAGGTGATAGCCATTCTGTCTCTTCTCCATACTATTTTGCCCCATTCTAGACACTCAGCCTGATGGCTTCAACCACTGAGAATGTCAATAACCCAAAAGGTGCATATGTGAATAATGTACTTTGAGGGTAATTTCTGTGGGCCAAATGCTTCTATGTTGGGACTCTATAATCACCCATGTGATGTTTTGGGGAGATGGGGCTTTGAGAAGGTAATGGGGTCAGGAGGTGGAGTCTTCATGCTGGAATCAGTGCCTTTATAAGTAGAGGAGAGCTTGAGAGAAGAGCCAGCCAAGAAGGAAATGCAGAAATCTGGATCAGAATTAAGTGCAATAAAAATATAAGTGATGGGGAGAATACTCCAGACCTAGATAAATAGGCAAGAGTACAGCAAGACTCTCCACATGGGTACACCAGACAAAGGCCACATGTGGATGGAATCAGGAAGCGTGTCCTCACCAAACCTCTGACCACTGTGGCATTCTGATCTTGGTCTTCTACCCTCCAGAGTCAGGCAAAATAAAATGTTTGTTGCTTAAGCCACCTACTCTCTAAAATAGTTTTCTGTAGCAGCTCAAGCTAAGGAGGCAGTGCAGTGATCACATGTAGTGATTACTGCAGAGAAAGAACCATAAACAGGACCTTATTCACCACTTTTCCAACATTTATTAGCAATTTCCCACATTTCCATATGATTTTCTTTCTATATGGCTTTCCTTACATTTTGCCAAACTTTTGTCTCATATCTGGTGCTTTTTTATCTAGTAGCCCACAGTCCCTAATTCCTATTATTTTTTGTGTGTAATATAATTTAGCTTCTTGCCTCTTGCTTTTAACTAAACATATCATTGAACATGTTTTCAAAACATAAAAACTTTTCCATTATAGGTGAATACTATTTTACAGCACAAAGTTTTATAGATCTGTACTTTTTGAAAAAGGCTTTCTGCCTTAGATGTGTAAAATTTAATACCACAAACAGTATACCAAAAATAAAATAACACACAGTAGAAGTTTTAAAATTCCATTTTGAAAAATTTAACATCATCAATAGCTTAAATAAGGATGCCTCTCCATGTTTAGAGTACAGGCTAGGAGGTGCATTCTTTCCTCTGGAAGCACAAATTAAACAGAAGTGATCTTTTAGTCTTAATGATAGCAAATAGAAGTAATTATATCTAAGTTAGATAAATGTAAGAATCTATAAGTGCAAAAGTTTAATATTGAATTGTATCTATATATTTCAATTATATAATCCATAATACTGAAATTTTAACTTAATTAATATCTACACTAAGATATATCTATTTACAATTGTCATAATTTCTGTGTTGTTGGTTCTTGGGAATTATGTTTCTTTTCCTATAATATAAATAATAAAGCATAAAAGTATTTAAAAAATTGAGATCAAAACTACCATTCAGGAATATGTAATTAGCCTACAGCCATACTACCCTGAATGTGCCTGATCTTGTCTGATCTCAGAAGCTAAGCAGGGTCAGGCCTGGTTAGTATTTGGATGGGAGAAATATGTAATTGGAAAATGAGAAGGCATGCTGTTTGGAGCTATTTCTCCTATTTTTTAGGTTTATTGTTCAAGATGTTTTACCCATGTTCAGAAGATATTTTTCAATTCAGACTAACCTGTTTCCCTTGACCCATCTATTCTTATGATTGATGGACATTAAAGTAGACGTGTAATGAAGTCATTAAGTTGTGCAAGTTGGACTCAAGGCTTTTAGAGCTACCACCCCAGAGGAAATGGAGGGCTTGGGTTAAAAGACTTGGTTTCTCCAAAAACCAAGTCCAAATGGATTTAAGACCTCAATATAAGACCTGAAACTCTTCAACAACTGGAAGAAAAAATAGCATGCACTTTCCATGATATAGGACTGGGAAAAGACTTCCTGAACAAAGCCCCAGTAGCCCAGGAAATTTAAACAAGCACTCAACCAATGGGATCTCATGAAGCTAAAAAGCTTTTGTACAGACCATCATACCATAAACAGAGCCAATATATTACCCACTGAATAGGAGAAAATCTTTGCTATCTAGACCACTGAAAGGAGCCTAATACCTAGAATCTACAGAGAACTCAAAATAAAAAATAAAAAATAAAACAACCCACTCCAAAAGTGGGGCAGAGAACTGAATAGGGAGTTCTCAGATGAAGAATTACAAATGGCTAACACACACCTAAGAAAATGTTCAACATCCTTAACCATTAGGGAAATGCAAATTAAAACAACTATGAGATTCCACCTTACCCCAGTAAGGATAGCAAACATTAAAAAATTAAATGAAGCCAGGTGTGGTGGTGCACACCTTTAATCCCAGCACTTGGGAAGCAGATGTAAGAAGATTGCCATGAGTTTTAGGCCACCCTAAGACTCCATAGTGAATTCTAGGTCAGCCTGGTCTAGACTGAGACCCTACCTCAAAAAAAAAAAAAATCAAATGAAAACAAATGTTGGTGAGGATGTGGAGAAATAGGAACACTCATTCACTGTTGGTGGGAATATAAACTGGTACAACCACTGTGGAAATCAATATGGAGACTCCTGAAAAGGATGAATATAGAGCTACCAACATACCCTGTAATTCTGTTACTAGAAATTACCCTAAAAGCTCCACATCTCAGTTCAGAGATATTTGCTCAACCGTGTTTATAGCTGCTCAATTAATAATAGCTAAGAACTGGAATCAACACAGATGCCCATCACTGGATGAATGGATCACCATGATGTGTTACATATACAACATGGAATTCTACTCAGCAGTAAGAAAAAAACGACACAATGAAATTTGGAGAGAAATGGTCGAACTTGGAACAGATCATTCCAAGCAAACTCACACAATCACAGAAAGACAGCTGTTGCATGGTCTCACTCAACTGAACCCAAATTGAACTGGTACCATACAATCCTGTATCCTAAAAGGTAGACTAAAAGCTGGAACCATCAAGAGGACCTTAGGAGGAATATCTGAAATGAAGGGCCCTGGAGAGGGTGAGATGAAACCTAACCTCAAATTTCTCCTGTTTCTCTTTCTTCTCTGTCTTTTTCTTTTTTCTTTCCCCTTGGTGCTAGATGGGCTAGTTGTCTGGGGACTGGCTTTCTTCTGGATTCCAACCAGGTCTCTCCATGGTCCACGCCAACAGCGTATTGTGTCTTCAAGCAGTAGGGTCTGACCATTAACCTCTGGTGGGTAATCAAGTGCTCTGACAGAAGTCTGTCTTGTTTGTTTTGGGAGATCTAGTAGGTCTCTCTGATCAATAGCTCATTGTGGATGTAAACAACATCCTGGCACAGGGAGTTACAGGCCAGCTACCTGGGGAAAGTGGCCAACAGCTGTCTGAGAAACTCAAAATCCAGGTGACTCAGAAGCAAACAGCCTGATGTGATGCTCACACAAGTGCAATAGTGGCACACAGCTGTGATGGGTAACCAGCTGCTCTTGGATTGGCTAACAGATCTGCTGAGTGGAAAGGAAACCTTATCTGGAACTGGAAAACAAGTCAGAATCATATCCAGGTAATGATTCTGCTTTCCGTTTTCACATTCCCACTCATCCTGGACTATAAGAGGGTCTACACCCTTTAAATGCTCTCTAAATTAATAATGGTTATCCTATTTAACTGGTGCTGACTTCATTCTCCATTGGAGAATCTGCTTCCCTTTTTCAGACGGGAGCTGGACCTGAGGAGATAAATGACCTAGAGCACTTCACTCTGGACCCAGCTGAAATCACAGAGGAATTGAGGAAATGAGCAAAAGTGCTGCTTTCTCGGTGAACCTGGTATCAGTGAGGGAGACAGACACTGAGGACAATCAATACCTACCAAAGCAGAGATCCAGAGGCTCCTAAGAGCCCATCACTGAAGTAGACTTCAAACACACCCAGCATGGCTCGCGGAAGTTCCTGGAAGAGGGGTCGGAGCCACAAGTTGGGACATTTTGCACAGGGACGTTGCCTCTTCCCCATAACTGACTGCTGCCCCCACCCACAATCACCATGGGGTTGACCTGCATCTTCAACAAGGAGGGCCTGTTCTGAAAAGGGGCAGGGAGGAGGGAAAGGATGGTACCCACATATGTTGTTTCCATACTAAATATGCGTCCATATCTAATAAAAATAAATCCAAAGAAAAATGACTCAGTCCCATGGAGAGCAGGAACTAGAACTGAGCTTTACTTGAAGGAATTTTTTTTTTAATCACCATATTATTGATTTTTCTCCACACCACAGGGGAGCTGTAGTGGTGTTCTTGAGACATTCTAGAGAATATATATATATATATATATATATATATATATATATATAATCAGCATGAGTGGTTAATAAGGGATGAAACTATCAGTGTGTAATTTGAATACATATAGCAACTAAATGTGTATTTTGATCTGTTTCCTGCTCTCTGCTGATAGAAGGGCCAGCCCCAGCCTTTCCATCAATTTCTAGACTCCTATTTTAGGTAGACACTTTTATTAACAAGCACAGAAGAAAAAGAGCAAACGAAATCCGAGAGTATAAATGGATGTAACAAGAGCTCAGAGGGAGTGTGGAGAAAAAGGAGAGAAAAAAGGTTTCCTGGGCTTGGTAAGTGTCCGGGAAAACACTTTTTGTGATAGGTATACTCAAAAGGTCCCAGAGCAGAAATCCAGAAGTTGCTGTAAGCTCAGAACCCACTAAGCCTTAGGGAATTTTGCGGATGAGGGGGCAGAAAGAATGTAAGGGCCACAGGTTGGGAGGGAATATCCAGAGGCATTGCCCTCCTCTACCCACAACGACTGACTACTGTTCTCACAGCTTATACCCCACAACCCCTTGGTGAAGACCAGCAATTCCACTGTGGACAGCCCTCGATGGAATGGGGGGCAGGGAGGAGTGAAACGGTGATACCAACACCTGATGTGTCCAAAGGGTCTACTTAATTAAAAACAACAAACCTCTTTTGCTACCAAATGGTCAGCAAGGAGCAAGGAATAAAAGATTCCAGCTGAGTGTGGTGGTGCACGCCTTTAATCCCAGCACTTGGGAGGCAGAGGTAGAAGGATTGCTGTGGGTTCAAGGCTAGCCTGGGGCTATAGAGTGAGTGTTCAAGGTCAGCTTGGGGTAGAGTGAGACCCTACCTCAGAAGAACCAAATAATAATAAGATGAATAATAAGAAGATACCAGAGGAGTCCTGATGAGAGAGAATTTGAGAGGAAATCAGAAGTTGAGTTACTCTGAGTTACGAATTAGGCAAGCAAAGAACAAAAGTCTTTGTAATTATTTCTAGTGAGTTTATTGAACCACGGCCGGATAGGGTCACTTGTAGCTCTGGGGTCTGGTAGGATGGGAGGTGAAGGAGAGATATATTGTTCCTTTAGATTGATTTGCTGATGGGAAGCCACTGGTTTCATGGGAGTGTGTCCAGAAAGGTGATGGAGGGCCCTGCTTTTTAATTTTTGTTTATTTTCATTTATTTATTTGAGAGCGACAGACGGAGAGAGAAAGGCAGAGAGAGAGAGAGAGAGGGAGAGAGAGGGAGTCAGACAGAGAGAGAGAGAAAGAGAGAGAGAGAATGGGCACGCCAGGGCCTCTAGCCACTGCAAACGAACTCCAGACACGTGCGCCCCCTTGTGCATCTGGCTGACATGGGTCCTGGGGAATCAAGCCTCAAACCAGGGTCCTTAGGCTTCACAGGCAAGCGCTTAACGGCTAAGCCATCTCTTCAGCCCAGGGCCCTGCTTTTAGAAGCAGCTCATGTGCTGTGGCTCACAGTGTTGAAATTCTGGAATGACTAGACCTGACAATATGTCATTTGTAACCCAGTCTCATGGGGCAAGGGGGCATAGCTTGAGCTCTTGGACTTGGCACAGAGTTGGAGGCAGAGGTAGTTGGCGCTAGGTCATCGTGGAGCCTGCCTCAAGCAGGAGCATTAGGGGACACTCGGGAGCAGTGTGGCCGTGTAGAGCCTCTTGCCTATCCTCCATCCAGGCAGCACCCAAAGGATTAATGGAGATACTTAGGGGTGCCTCTCCGCCCCCGAATTGGCAAGTAGGAAGGAGAGAGGCTCGGAGGAGTCTCCCACGGGAGCTGGTGGGAGAAGAAGCCAGCAGAGGGGGCTTCAGGGAGCAAACACCATGGCACATGCCGCAGGCTTGGCTTCCCAGAGTCGGAACGGGTGAGGGCTGGGAACGGGGTAGCCAAGCTCCGCTGCGGCCTGCAGAGAACCCCTGAGGCTGGGTCAGCGCCTTCGACCCGGCTGTGTCTGCAGCCGTCGTCCAGCCGTCCTCAGTGCGATCTGTTTGTCTTTCTTCTGTTTGGCTCAGAGGGTCTCTTGGGATAGACCACTCAGTATATAAACTGGGCATGTTTGATGAGCTCCCCAATGAGTTAACTAGCTAATAACCTAAGCACTCTGTTTGCATTTAAAATTGGCTCTATAAAATGTGAAAGGTGGGTACTAAAATTCACGTTCACTTCAAAGTTGTGCTTTGGATAAGGGCACAAAGCAAATTTTATTTATTTATTTTAACACATTTAATTTAATTTATTTATTTGAGAGAGAGAGAGAGAGAGAGAGACAGAAGAAGAGGCTATTCGAATGGGTGCACCAGGGCCTCTAGCCACTGTAAAAGAACTCCAGATGAACGCACCTCCTTGTGCATCTGGCTTACATGGGTCCTGGAGAATCGAACATGGATCCTTAGGCTTCTTAGGCAAGCGCCTTAACCACTAAGCTATCTCTCCAGCCCTACAAAGCAAATTTTAAGCAAAGGTAAATTTAGAGGTTGTTAGAAGAAAAGATGTTTTCTTTCTTTCTTTTTTATTTTGTGAACAAGGTGCCTTAGGTTTTCATTCTGCACTGAGACCAACAAATCCTGTTGGTGGCCTTGAGGAAAGAAATTTATGAGGTATAACAGTGACAAAGGGAGAGTGTTGTGTTGTGTGAAACCGGTGTAGCTTTAGGACAGACATGGAGTCAACACGCCTTGCTGGTGGAGAGACGGGATGGCTTTGGATGCAGGCTGTAGGGCACAGGCTGGCTCCTGACTGTGGTGAAGGCAGGCCGATTCTGAAACTGTAGACTTTTACACTGTGCTTATAGAATTTCACTACTTCCTGAGAAATAAATTGTCCTTTCCACTGCACCATGGGATGTTGTCTGACTCTAGGGGCCATTGGCATCCATTGATAGGGTATTGAATTTTCCCAAACCTTTAATTCCTTAAACAGATGCAGTCACTGAATGGGATGTATTTGTGGGGGTTTTTGGCCAATTCATGTGCTTTACATAGTGTAGAACCAGCGCTTCAAAGTGGTGCAATAGTCAGGGACTACAGTTCCCAGTGGCCCTTGTGGCCAGGTGTGACCATGTGACCAATTTTGACCAATAGAAAATGAATAGAAATAGTTTTGTTTTTTTTTTTTAAGGCAAAGGTGCTTAAGCACTGGCTGTTCTTTTGTTTTGTTTTTACTCACTTGTGGGTCAGGGTCAGAGGAATCCAAGGCTTGGGGATGGGAGAGTGGTGAGGTGGAGGAAACACCTCCTTTTTTCAATCAGCACGCGGAAGAGAGTTTCCCAGCCTGAGCTCAATGGACTTGGAAAGAGAATGACCATGACCGATGAATGTCTGTGATAACTTCCTTTGGTATTGGGAGAGATGCTGTTAGGAGAACTGGCTGACCTTCACAGTTTTCCTCAAGGTCACTTAGGAGGACCTGAGTTTGGATCCCCCACAGCCACGTAACCTGTCGGGCTTGGTGGGGCGTCTGTCTTCCAAGCACCAGGAAGGTGGAGGCAGAGGTTAGCTGCAGCTCACTGGCTCTGGCTCCTTAGTCTAGTTGAATCTGTTCAGAGAGACTTTTATGACCTGGTAGAGTTTTCTGTTAGTCACAAAATCTACTTTAAAAGCCTCACGAGGTTTTGATAATCTTTTGCTGTGTATGTTGGAATATATTTTGAATAGTCTCTTAAGTGAAAATAATTTAAAAATGAATGGCATTTTTGAGAAATTTCTATGAGCCCTATCACTAACGTCCCTGATATTTGAATAAACATAGGAATTAAACTGGGGGTGGGGGGGAAGAAAGGAAAGAAAGGAAGGAAGGAAGGAAAAAAATTAGGAAAACACCACAAGAGATAGAATGTGGTGCTTTTCTTTCTCTTCCATTCAAGTAGTACTTACGTACTACCCTGCTGAGCTTCGGACAGAGAGCCCAAGAGTTTGGGGTGCATCAGGGTGCTATGGCTATAAACCTGAAGGTTTGGAATCTCTGGAAATGGAATGGGGAAGGATAAAATAGTCCCGTGCTTCTTGAACAAAGAATAAGACTTGGAAAACCAGGATATAATAATATACATTGGTAAACACATAGAAACAGATTTGGGGAGAAAATAGTGATAGTCATTGAATGTTGTGAGTGGTCCTCTTTTGAAAAGAATAAGGGAGGTTTTTTCATCTTCTGTGTCAAATATTCTTGAAATAAGAGACTTACAAAAGAACTAATAATTACTTGTGTAAACAAAAATTGAACTGAGGCACAGAGACCGCACATCAGATCCAGTATCCGAGGAGCTGGTCCTCCAAGGGGTTCTGAAAAATCGTCTCACAGTTAATAAAACTATAAGGCAAGCTTGGGAGGCACAAAGTGTCCATCCGAGAGAATTCCATGAAGGAGGGCCAGACAGAGGTTTCTCTATGTAAGTAACTACAAATTTGTGAGCGTTTTGTCTGCAGGCTGCCCTCTTTTGTGAAATCTTCCAAACTTTCTCATAACTAGTTTCATAGTTAATGCTGGTTTTACTGCATTCTTGGCATGGGGGGGGGGGGTGCGGGGGGAGATCAAGACAGGAAGGAAAAGCCTTATGTGGAGAGAAAGCATTCCTCAAGGCAGGCCATGATCTGCAGAAATATCTCAGGAGCGTCTCTCCACGGCACTCCTGTTCTTAATTTTGGTGGAAGCCACGCACACGCTTTGATGTGCTGGTTCTAATAATACACACCTTGCTCTCTTCCAGGCAGCCATATGTACCTATTTACATCACAAGCCTCTGAGAGACGCCAGGAAGGAGCTGTGCATAGTAATCCCAAACACGGCCAGAGAAGGAAGTGACTTGGCGGTTTTCGTAAAAAAGGCAGTGACACCCATCAGATGGCATTAGAAATATTTAGGAAGGACTGGTCACAGTTGCCTCAAATTGACATGATGGTACCTGCCTCAGAAGGCACTGCCTGTTACTAGATGGTCATAAACATTCTTCCAATGCCACACAGACACCAAGGGAGTTTCAACTGCCCGGAAGAACAGACGCTACATAGTCAGTGTTCTTTGATTTCAAAATGAAGTCAAGGGGCTGGAGAGATGGCTTAATGGGTAAGGCACTTGCCTGCAAAGCCAAAGGACCCAGGTTCAATTCCCCAGATGCACAAGGGGGTGCATACATCTGGAGTTCGTTTGCAATGGCTGGGGGCCCTGGCGTGCCCATTCTCTCTCTGTCTCTGTCTCTCTCTCTCTCTACCTGCCTATCACTCTCTCTAATAAATAAATATACATTTAAAAAAATTAAAAATGAAATCAAGGGTCTTTTATTTCTTTTAAGTAAGTCAGCTGTCAGAGAATCATCGCAATGTAAATGAAAAACATTCTTTTTATACTGTGGAGTTTTTGATTTTTTTTTTTAACTCCCCCTTGCAGTCCGCAGTATGTTGTCTTTGCGTGCAGCGCTTATCTTGTGTAATTGGAAAAATTCTAAGAGCGTGTTTGGCTGGAATTACCAGTAAGGAGCAGAGTCTAGTGCTGGGTTCCATGGGTTTCTTATACTACAGTGCAAGAGCCCTGGTGATCAAACCATCTCTGTGTGGGCAGACAGGCCATAGAGCTCTTTGCCACCTGCTCATTTTATATATTGAACAACAGTCATGCCATTTTCATCATACTTTGCTGCCTCTCCCCACCCCCGTTGTTTTTACACAAAGACTTTTAAAATTTATAAATGTAAATTTTTTAGAGTCTCAAAATAGTACTGCCCTTTAGATTTCGTCACTCGTATTCACATGCTAGCTTGAGGCATGTGCCCAGGAGGCATTTCGCTATCAAGGCATTAAGTTTTGCCCAAAGGATTGCAGTCTTTGAATAGCTGTTAGGGCGCATGAGCCTCTAAAACGCAGCCCAGCCCATTGCCCGCGATGTTGCGGTCTTCTGACTCGGAGCACCCCTTCCTTCCCCCTCTGTACGTGTAGACAGCATCACTCAGCTCCCGTAGGCAAGAACAGAAGGTCCCGTTAACCTTCTGTCCCTGGTTTCGGTACAACAACCTTCCCTCACTGTTTGATGGCAGCCCAGCTTCGTGATTAAGATGATATTATTTTCAAGAATGTAGAACTGTTTTATTCCTGCGTCACTGACAACCCAAGAGTTGGCTCAACTCATGTGTGCATGTGTAAGTTTGTATGCAAACGCACTGCATATATGTGTATGTTTGTATCCAAAGGAACAAGTGAGACTTACATGACATGCTGATTGTAAAGGAAGCATTAGTTTTTAAGTATTAATATATTCTCTACACACATTAAAACCCCGGAGGTATAATTTAGTCCAATATTGGTTGGACTGAATTGCAAAGCTCTGACAGCCAAAATCCTGTTTACCAAGTCTTAAGCTGTTTCTCACGTGTTTCAAACAATATTGCATTTTTTTAAGAAAAAAACAAATTAAGGCACTCCCTTAGAGACTGAATTAATAAGACTTTCTGAAATTTGAAAACCCAAAATTTAAAATAATCAGCAGAATATTGCCAGATACACAGATGTTTGGCATTAGAGTAAAAACGCCTGGGTATTTTTGCAGGGAACCCTTCATCCGATTGTTTGAAGTCAGGTTGCAATGGTCTATGTCAACTATGAGGGTAAGCATAGGATCAAGATTTGCCCAGAGTTTAAAAGTGACCATTGTGTGCTCAAAGGAAGCAGGCTTATTGGAAATTGGAGACATGAAGTAGACTCTCTTAATTTCTAAAACATGGCTTTTGTGTTTGGCGGAAGCACAGACTACTGTTACCTATGGATGGCGGTATTTTCTTGAATTAAATTTCATTAAACGGTAAATATTTGATTATTTGTCTATCATGTGTATATGTGTTTAACTATCAACCACATTTCATTACGCAGCTACCTTCCTTCTTTTGTGTCTACCTTCATCAACTTTCACTGGATATTTCTCCTTCATTCTACCTTCCAAACTTGGAGAGCCAATTACCAACCTTGCCTGTTTCCTCAAAGTCTCTTTTAAATATCTTAAGTTAATTATGGTACTCACATTATTTTTTTAAAAAATACTATTTTTTTTATTTACTTATTAGAGACAGAGAGGGAGGGGGAAGGAAGAGAATGGGCACACCAAGGCCTCCAGCCACTGCAAATGACAGATGCATGTGCCACCTTGTGCATCTGGCTTATGTGGTCCTGGAGAATCAGACCTGGGTCCTTTGGCTTTGCAGGCAAGTGCCTAAACCTCTACGCCATCTCTCCAGTCCTGGTACTCACATTACTATGTCATTCTAGTTAATAGACCTCTAATGATATCATTATATATATCATCGTCAGAGAAATTGTGCAGTTGAACTGAACAAGTATAAATGTATAGTCAAAATATTTGAGCCATAGACTGATTTTTCTACTTCACCCTGGTTCAACCTTCCAGAGAGTCAATGTTTCAATCTGTAAAACAGAAACACTCATTTTTCCTTCATATGTAGTGGACACGTGTTGCAGTTGCCTGCCTAACTGACTGTAACCCAGTTGCTTTCAACTTTTTGTCCCTTGTCCACAGGTGGGCTAAGGAACATGTGTTTGTAGTGCATCATTCCACCCAGGTGACCAAAACCCAGAGGAACAGGGCTGGGAATTTGGGCATTGAGACAGAGTAATTGTCCTGCCACTGAGCTGGTCATTTGATCAGAGGAGAAATGAATTAGGGATGTTTGATGTCCAAGTTATATCCGAAGAAGGAAATTCACAGAAAAAAAGAAAATCAGAGCAAAAGATGAAGAGTGCCATACTCTGTTTCTCCTTGCCCTGAGATCCAGACTGATGGACCATTTCCTCCTGTGGTTTCATGAGATGATGATAATAAAAATGCCTGTTACTGAGCTGGGCGTGGTGGCACACTCCTTTAATCCCAGCACTCAGGAAGCAGAGGTAGGAGGCTCACCATGAGTTTGAGGCCACCCTGAGAATACAGAGTGAACTCCAGGTCAGCCTGGGCTACAGGGAGACCCTGTCTCAAAACAACAACAACCACAAATCAATAAATTAAAAAAATTAAAATGCCTTTTTCTGTTGCTTCTTGACACACAGATTTCTGTTGTTTGCAACTGAGGTGCTTGATTGAGGCACTACGGTGCTCCATGCAGTTCAAATCATGATACTTGGGCATCAGTGAAACTCATTCATTATCAGAGGATGTCTTAATCTGTCAATCTATGTAGTAAAGTAGGTATGTGTGGGGGCAGTTAGGATCCATTTTGGTTTTGTCTAGTGAAGAAGTTAGAAGCAAAAATAAATTATGACTAGATGTGGACGTTGCCCAGGAAGAAAAAAATGGAGAATGACCTAACTGAATATTTTTAAGGCAAATAATTCATGTCATTTAAATATCTTTCAAAGAGATTTACAAAAATTTCACAAACCAGAATAAACTGAGAAACTTAGCAACGCTTCCAATATTATGCTGACAGTTTTTGTTGAGAGCATTCAGAGATGATGTTTTTACTCAATCTAAAGTTATGTTCACTTAGTTGTAAATGTTCAAATTTAATTATTTCAGCAACATGTAATGTCTCATGGTGAGTACATTTAAAAGACAGTTGTTAGCTTAGGGAAGCATGTCTCAGTCTGGGTTGCTTAAAAGTGAGAGGCAGTGACAAAGATCAAGAGCTTCCATTTTATTTTCAGATGTATGTACTTCCATGATGAAAAGGGAAGGGCGGAGGCAAGGTGAAGAGTACTTGGAGCTACCTGTGCTGACAACGCACCTGTAGACCGATTTCACTACAGAGCCACTCGGAAAGATCTAGAACACAAATGTGCCAGTACCAAACACGTATTTTTTTCCCCTTGGCATTATTTCCTAAGGAACACATCTAATAACCATTCACTTAACATTTATTTTTAATTTTATTTATTTATTTATTTATTTGAGAGCGACAGACACAGAGAGAAAGACAGATAGAGGGAAAGAGAGAGAATGGGCGCGCCAGGGCTTCCAGCCTCTGCAGACGAACTCCAGATGTGTGCGCCCCCTTGTGCATCTGGCTAATGTGGGACCTGGGGAACCGAGCCTCGAACCGGGGTCCTTAGGCTTCACAGGCAAGCGCTTAACCGCTAAGCCATCTCTCCAGCCCCATTCACTTAACATTTATTATGTGGTAACGATAAGTGATTTAGAGATGTTTCAAGTATATATGAGGATCTGTGGTTGGTCATATTCAAATACTATGCCATTTTCATATAAGACATTTGAGTATCCTTAGAATTTTAAATATTTTATTTTTATTTATTTATTTGACAGAGAACGAGGGGGTGGAGAGAGAGAGAGAAGGGGCGCGCCAGGGCTTCCAGCCACTGCAAACGAACTCCAGACCCATGCGCCCCCTTGTGCATCTGGCTATCGCGGGTCCTGGGGAATAGAACCTGTGTCCTTTGCCTTTGCTGGCAAACGCCTTAACCGGTAAGCCATCCCTCCAGCCCTCCTTAGAATTTTATATCTGTGACAGTACCTGGAACCAGTTCTTCAGAGATAGGAACTAGATTGTACATTTCTGAGCTGGCAGCTTAAAACGCGCGCCCACGCACACACACACACACACACACACACACACACACACACCTCTCCGCAGACTGACACGCCCGTGGCACATTGCTCAAGCATTGTGCCCTAAACTCTCTGCCAGTTAAATGAAAAGGAAGGAGGTTTATGTGCTGATTCATTTCCAGTTCCAGATAGGCACTGGTGGAAGCCACGTGTCCTTTATGGGAAGATCCCAGTCTCATCATGCGAGTCTGGAAGTCACGGTAGAAGCCAGAGCTCACCATGGCAAGGGTTTAATTGTCTATATCAGCCATGGTCTCAACACACCAGGTTGGTTCAGGACCCCAGTTCTGGCCCCAGCAGATCCTGAGACAACTCACTACGAAGCCCGGGTAGTGACTCTGGCGGTGCGTCGTCAAGCTAGCAGTTAGTTGACCCCCAAGAAACTTGAGTAAGATAATCAGTTAAAACTGGGTAACAGAGCCTCAATTGTTAAAATATTTGATTGACTGATTTGAAAAAGAGAGATAAGGAGGCAGACAGGGGAAGGGGAAGTGAGAGAGAATATGAGCACACCAGCCACTGCAAAAGAACCCCAGATACATGTACCACTTTGGGCATCTGGATTTATGTGGGTACTTAGGAACTGAACCCAGGTGGTTAGGCTTTGCAGGCAAGTGCCTTAACCATTGAGCAATCTCTCCAGCCCTGAGAACCTCAGTTTTGTTTGAAGATGTGAAGAGTGCCTGGCAATTCAAGAACGCTGAACATGGACTAGAGGGATGGCTTAGCAGTTAAGGCACTTGCCTGCAAAGCCAAAAGACCCAGGTTTGATTCCCCAAGGCCCACATTAGCTAGATGCACAAAGGGCACACGTATCTGGAGTTCATTTGCAGTGGCTGGAGGCCCTGGCATGCCCATTCTCTCTCTCTCTTTCCCTTTCTCTGTCAAATAAATAACTAAATATTTTTTAATGCTGAACATTATAGGTAAAATGTGAGATTTTGTTAATAGATTCATGATTAATTTGTTTTTTATTTTTATTTAAGAAAGTATGAGAGAGAAAGAGGTGCACACACACATGCACACACACACACACAGAGAAAGAGAGAGAGAGACAGAATGGGCGTGCCAGGGCCTCCAGCCACTGCAAATGAACTCCGGATGCATGCATCACCTTGTGCATCTGGCTTACGTGGGTCCTGGGGAATTTAACCGAGGTTCTTTGGCTTTGCAGTAAATGCCTTAACTGCTAAGCCATCTCTCCAGCCCAAATTCTCTCTCTCTTCCTCCCTCCCTCCCTCCCTCCCTCCCTCCCTCCCTCCCTCCCTCCCTCCCTCTCCCTCTCTCTCTCTCTCTCTTTCTTTCTTTCTTTCTTTCTTTCTTTC
Organism: Jaculus jaculus; assembly: GCF_020740685.1. Lineage (NCBI taxonomy): Eukaryota > Metazoa > Chordata > Mammalia > Rodentia > Dipodidae > Jaculus > Jaculus jaculus. The sequence continues at coordinate 24,295,021 of NC_059121.1, forward strand.
TTTCTTTCTTTCTTTCTTTCTTTCTTTCTTTCTTTCTTATCTTAGATTGCCTGCCACTCTTATTGAAACCATGATGCACTGGCTTTATACTTTTAGAAATTATGACAGAGAGAAAAGAAACTGTCCCCCCACCCCAACAATAGGAATCCAACCAATCGAGCCTACCATTCAGGAAAGCATGAGTGGGGATGGGCCATGTGGTACAACCATCACGTACAGCGCTCATCAGGGTCCAGGCATCATCTCCTTTGGAAGAAAGACATTTGCTGTTTTTAACCCTTCCAGAAACTGTGACTTTGCACTTTCCCATCACTGGGAAGTCGGCTCCTTCTGCGACACAGTGGCCTCAGACAGGGCTGAGACAGGAATAGACCCAGAGGAACTTACTCAATTTGCCAGACGACATTTGACCATATTTCTCTTGCTGTTGGATGAGTCCCATTGCTGGACTGGCCAGAACCGACCTTTCACAGTTGATGCATTCTTTAACAGCCCGTGGCTTGAGGTGTTAGGATGCCCGCCAATTTAAAAGAAATCTCATCCCAGAACACAGTGTATTGTTCAGTTTTTTTTTTCTTCTGTCCTTAGATAGATTTTCAAGAGCAGCCCAGGGATGGGAAAGGGGAGTGGGGCAAAGGAGACAAGAAGGAGAGGCAAAGGCACTGCCCACATCCTGGGTGGCTACTATATTGACCTCTTGTGATTTCAGCTGCTGTGTCCTTACTACTCAACCCAAAATATTAAGGCCATTTATTTAGGTGGAGAATGCATGACGTTGGGATGTGCTTCGTCTGTCTGAGTAAGGGGACAGACAGAAGTACGAACAGCTGCCACGTGTTTAGAAGAATCTGCCTCGTTCTTTTCTTCTGTGAACAGAGCACTTGGCTACCTCAGACTTGCTACACAATGCAGCCACTGGTGGGACGGATTCTCACAATGGCAGCTACACTCAGGGTGCCTTGGAAGCCTTGACTACTTGGCATGGGCTTCTTAGAGCATCTGCATGTTTTTTTTTTTACTTTGAAGACTATCAGACTGTCTGTTAACTTTAATTGTAACTCGTTGTGGAGCTGGCGAAAGTTCAGTAGTGAAAAGGACTAAACAGAAGTACACAGGAATGAGCACGCAAGGTCGGAATTGGATCACGTTTTCCTCTTAGTCTTCTGTGGTCACGGATTTGAGTATTCCTTAAAGTTTATAGTGTATATATTTTTGCATGTTGGATTAATTTAATGCTTGGATTTTCTAGTTAGCTGGGTATTAGATGTATCCATCAATCTGATGTTATATATCTTCAGGGAAGGAACTTAAGGTGCTGGGTGTGGCTCTCAAGACTCTCAGAGTATCTACAATAGTGACTCTAGGTGTTGGGTTTGCCTGCTATGGGAATATTCAAGTAGGCTGAGTGGAACAAAATGCAGAGAGATTCTAAAATTTAACTAAACGATGTACACATTCAATCAACAACAGCACAGAGTATATATCCAAGAGTAGGTATTATGACACCCAGATCCTCTATCAACAAAGAGGTTAAGATTTCTGGTCTGTTGCGGGTTCCAAGTTAGCTTGTGACCAAGCAAGACCCTTCCCTAATGTATAACAGAAGAGGAAACAAAGCCACTATAAATCAAGAAGCAACAAATAACAAGCCCAAAATATGGCTTATTTAAGAATGGCAAGTCTGGCCATCCATCCAATTTAACGTATAATTTATCCTGATATGGAAGGTGCAATTAGCACTTCTGGTTCAGGCCTATATACCAGGTTTATTAGGCGGGTACTGACCTGGTGTAATCCCAGTTACCTTTTGGGATGATTTTGGTCTCAGTTTTGCTGCGCTCTGGCTTGGGTCCCTCTTTGGTGCCCTGTGGGTTCAAGTAGGCTGGCTGGGTCACTGGACCGCTGCTCTGTGTGCCAGAGCTGGGCACTGGCTTTTCCTGTGGCTCAAGCCGAGTCTGGCAGCTGTGGCCCCGCGGACCTGCTGGAGCCGCTTCTGCCGGCCTGTGCGGGCTCTGGATGCTCTGGATCTCTCCTACTTCTCTTCTGCCGTTTTAATTTCTTATACACCTCACTTTTTAGTAAAAGTGTGTATTTTGCTGTTTTTTTTTTTTTTTTTTTTTTGCTTTTTCTCCCCTAGGCTGCTTTGGCGTGGTTCCTATGCCGTCATCTTAACCAGAAGTCCTAAAGTTTAGACCAGAGTAGACCGTGAAAATATCTACAAGGATGAAGGAAGGGTCTGGAGAGATAGTCCAGAGGGTTAAGGTACTTGACTGTAAAGCCTGCTGACTTGGGTTTGATTCTCCAGTCCCCACTTAAAAAGCCAGCTACACTGGGTGGCACATGCATTTAGAGTTCATTTGCACTGGCAGGACCCTGGTGCACCCATTCTCACTCTCTTCTTGCAAATAAACAAGTAGGTAATTTTATTTTTTAAGAAGGAAGGCCTTATTTCATTTGACAGTTTCAGTGGATATAGTCCATCTAGGCATGACAGCAGCAGCAGCTCAGATTTCTTAGTAATATTGCATCAGAGGTCAGGAAGCCAAGGAATGAATGCTAGTACTCAGCTCAATTTTCCCCTTTAAAATTATATGTGTGTGTGTGTGTGTGTGTGTGTGCATGTGTGCATGTGTGTATGTATGTATTATTAGTTTTGTACTCAGTGTGTACAGTCAAGTTGGTACCATCATTAGCCTCCTCCCTGTCCTTCCCCCTCCACAGAACCTCCTTATTGGGGAATGTGGGTCATGCATTGTGAAGTTAGCTAAGATAAATATTTAAAATTTTTTTGTTGTTATTTTTATTTATTTGTTTGAGAGCAACAGGCAGAGAGAGAGAGAGAGAATGGGCGCCCTAGGGCCTCCAGCCACTGCAAACGAACTCCAGACGTGTGTGCCCCCCTTGTGCATCTGGCTAATGTGGGTCCTGGAGAATCAAGTCCTCGAACCGGGTTCCTTAGGCTTCACAGGCAAGCGCTTAACTGCCAAGCCATCTCTTGAGCCCAGATCAATATTTTTTAAAGACAATTTATAAAGTGGAAATCAAAGTCAATATGACAAGCCATAGTATAATTTGTTTTCAGTGATGGGGATTGAACCAGGGCCTCTGGCATGCACTGTACTGCTAGGTGGCATTCATATTGAAAAATCGGCCATATTCCCTTTGAGTTATACTTTCATGTTCTCTCTCCGCCACGGCCATTTACCAGAGGGCCCTCCTCACTGGAGTTATGGGTATTCACTGTGGGATCATGAAGGCACCGGTCAGTCTCTGTGGGGAGGGACAATGTCTCAGAGTACACCTCCCCTCCCTGTGGCTCTTAAGTTCTTCCTGCCCCCTTTCCTGTGATGTTCTGTGAGCCTTGGGGGATGTGTTATAAGCCTCCTATAGTGCTGAGCTCTCAGCAGTCCCAGATTTTCTGCTTTGATCATTTTAATTCGCCTCCACATCTCACACCGTCCAGCTCCCTGGAGGAGGTTCTCAGGCCAGTGGTGAAAACAGAGTTCATGCTCCACTGGTCACTTCCTCTGTAATGTTTCCTGGGCTTTGGAAAGATGTGACACTAGGCAGTCAGCTTTCTTTTCTGTTTTTAACTTTATAAAAAAAATTTGTTTATTTTTATTTATTTGTTTGAGAGTGACAGACAGAGGGAGAAAGAAGCAGAGAGAGAGACAATGGAGAGAGAGAATGGGTGCATCAGGGCCTCCAGCCGCTGCAAATGAACTCCAGACGCGTGCGCCCCCTTGTGCATCTGGCTAGCATGGGTCCTGGGGAACCAAGCCTCGAACCGGGGTCCTTAGGCTTCGCAGGCAAGCGCTTAACCGCTAAGCCATCTCTCCAGCCCAGCTTTCTTTTCTTGCTACACTGACAGGTCCTGGTTCTCTTTGCTAGTCACCATCATCTGTAGAAAGTAGATTCTCTACCTAGCAGAGCAGCATGGATCAAAGATAACAGACACACACACTTTGAAGACCTTTTGGTGCGTACCACCTCTCACTTTAGCCAAAGGGCAGTTGAAGCTTCCCTCTAGAGTCTATTACCTTCCACATCATAGGCTCCTGACTTGGTGCTCAGCACAAGGTATGAATTCCCTTCCACTGAGCAGGCCTCACATCCAACCAGAGAGCAGTTACTTACCCCCCCCCCACCAGCCTGTGCGTCACTATTGCACCAATGCAACTTGCCTGGACCCATTGGCTTTGCAGGTTGCCGGATCCTCTGCTCGTTCAAGCTGTTGATGACCATCCTTCCTCAGCAGATCACACAGCGCCTTCCAGTGTCCTACAACCACAGCCTGTGGTGTCTTCATTGGTGGGGTCTTACCATTTGGCTTTGGTGGATACCAAGTGCATTGGCAATGGCCTGTATTGTTTTGGGGTCCTCATAAGCCGCCGTGATCAACAGCTCACTGTGGGCGGTAACCCACTTCTGGCACTGGGATTTACCAGCAACAGCCTGTGCTCTGTGTGTGTGTGTGTGTGTGTGTGTGTGTGTGTGTGTGTGTGTGTTTAATATTTATTTCTTTGCAATAATGTATGAGGGTTCCTCTTTCCCAACACCCTTTACAGTGTCTATTGTCATTTGATTTTATTGATAGCCCTTCTTACTGGAGTGAAATGGAATCACAAAGCAGTTTTAATGCACATTTCCCCTGGTGACTAAAAGTGATGAACATCTTTTCAGATGTTTATTGGCCATTTATGTATCTTCCATTGAGAAATCTCTGGTCAGTTACCTGCCCCATTTCTTTCAGTGCATTCTTGCTTGTTTTGTTGTTTATTTTTTGAGTTTGGTGCACATTTTATTTTTAATTTTTTTTTATTTATTTGAGAGAGAGAGAGAGGGAGAGAGAGGAAGAGGCAGAGAGAATGGGCATCCCAGGGCCTCCAGCCACTGCAAACAAACTCCAGACCCATGTGCCACCATATGCATCTGGCTTACTTGGGTCCTGGGGAATCAAAACGGGGTCCTTTGGCCACCTTAACCGCTAAGTCGTTTCCCCAGCCCTTGGTGTGTATTTTAGATATTTGACCTCTGTTGGATGTATAGTTGGAAAAGATTTTTCTCCCATTCCGTAGGTTGTCTATTGGCTCAATGGCTTGCTTATCCGTTCAGTAGCTTTTTAGAATCATGAGATCCTAATGGTGGAATGTTTGTGTAATTCCCTGGATCACTGGTGTCTTATTCAGAAAGCCTTTCTGTATCAGCAAGAGTTCTCCATACTGTTTCTTGTAGCCATTTTAGAGTTGCAGATTATTAATCTACATAGTCCATTTGTGTGTGTGTGTGTGTGTGTGTGTGTGTGCGGGACAAGAGGAGAGAACCTAGATTGATTTTTATACATGTGATTATCCAGTTTCTCCAACACCATTTGTTAAAAATGCTCTTTTCTGGGCTGGAGAGATGGCTTAGTGGTTAAGCGCTTGCCTGTGAAGCCTGAGGACCCCGGTTCGAGGCTCAGCTCCCTGGGGCCCACGTTAGCCAGATGCAGAAGGGGGTGCACGTGTCTGGAGTTCATTTGCAGTGGCTTCAGGCCCTGGTGCACCCATTCCCTCTCTCTGCCTCTTTCTCTCTCTGTCTGTCACTCTCAAATAAAAAGATAAATAAAAATAAACAAAAAAAGTTCTCTTTTCCTCAGTGTGCATTTTAGGTTCTTTGTCAAGGAACAGGTAGGTGTAGTTACAAGAACTTATACCTGGATATCTATTCGATTCCATTGATCCATTTGTCTTTTTTTTGCCATTACCATACTGTTTTTATTACTATGGCTTTATAGTATATCTTAAAATCAAGTATGGTAAAACCACCAGTCATATTCCTCTTGCTGAGGATATTTTTGCATTGATTTTATATCATACCACTTTGCTGAAACAGTTTATCACTTCTAGGAGGTTTTTGGTGGAGTCTTTTGGGTTGCTTAAGCATGGAGTCATATCATTTGTAAATAAGGCTACTTGACTCTTCCTTTCTAATTTGTATTCCTTTTATTTCTTTCTCTCATCTTATTGCAAGTACCATGTCCAACAGCACAAGGACATCCCTGTTTCCCTCGACCTTAGTGATGGTGCTTCAGGTTTTTCCCCATTTATTATAACACGGCATTTTGGTCTGTTAGATATTGCTGTTACTATGTTGCAATATGTCCCCTCCATGCCTGGTCTCTCCAGTGTTTTAACCATTAAGGGCTATCGTCTTTTGTCTACAGCCTCTTCTGCATCTACTGAAATGATCATGTGTTTCTTCTTGGGAGCCTTTGACATGAATTATTTTGGTTTTGTTTCCCACTGGGTTTTCTTCAGTGTCTCCATCTCTTTATTGAATTCCACTTTCATTTCCTGACTTTCTTACCATCTCTTGCATTTTACTGTATCCTCAGTGAGCTCACTCTATTCTCCATTGAGTTCTTTGATTGATTCCCATTCATTTCACTCATCCATCTACTGATTTCTTTTCTTTATTTTAATTTTATTTACTTATTAGAGACAGAGAGAGAGAAAAAAAATAGAGAGAGAGAATGGGCACACCAGAGCCTCCAGCCACTGCAAACGAACTCCAGATGCATGTGCCACCATGTGCATCTGTTGTACATGGGACCTGGAGAATCGAACCTGGGTCCTTAGGCTTTGCAGGAAAGCACCTTAACCACTAAGCCATCTCTCCAGCCCCTACTGAGTTCCTTTCAATGCCCTTCCATTCATCCATATCAATGTCCACTGACTAAGAAAAAGAGCCTTGATCTTGTTTGCATTGTGGTCACCACCACGAACAAGATTTGTCTGGCTGTAGGTAAAGAAATACCATAAAGATTCAAGGAGTTCTCAGGAATAACAAATATGAAAACTTTGGCAAAGCTGTACTTCTTGGCTTGTATTTCTTGGCTTTCTGTTACTGCAACAAACACCCGAGTTAGATCAGTTTATAAAGGTGAAAGGCTTTACTTGGCTCACAGTTTTGGTGGGTCTCAGCCTGTGACCTTGTGGCTCTTTTGCTTTGGGAAGCACAAAAAATCATGGAGGGAGTCCTGGAGGAAGCCTCCTTGCTTATGGCTGTGGGCCAGAGAAAGAGAGAGAGAGACTATGGTCCTGCCATCCTCTGAAAGGGTGGGCATTCCAGTGCTCTACAGCTTCCCGCTAGGCACTACCCCTTAACAGTTTCCACCACCTCACAATATACCACGTGATGGTGACCAGGTCTTTAACCCATGGACCACTGGAGAACACTTAACCATAGCAGCATGAAACATTCTATCACAGAGACTATTTCTGAAGATCAATTGGCCTCACCTAACCTTTAGAAAAGAGCCACTGGATTGAAGCAGGTGTGGAGATCCCCCTTACATCATAAAATGCTCAGGCCCATTTCCTGCTGGAACATACAACTTAGGTTGTACCCAACGAGCCCCTCAGTGTTGGAAGCAAATGACTGTCTAAATTCAATAAGAAGGTGAACTTCAGGAAATGCTGGAAATCAATTGAGACCCCACCCAGTGACTTAAAAAAAAAAAAAAAGAGCACATATAAGTAACTTGTGAAGAAAATCATTCCAAAGCTATATATATATGTAATTTTAGATTTATGATTTCAGGGAGCACCTCTCTAGGAAAGCAAATATCAGCACAAGTGATCATATTGGCACGATTTCATCTTGCTTTTTTCTTTCCTTTCTTTTGAGGCAAGCTCAACAGACCAGCCTTTTTTTTAAATGTGTGGGTGGGTGGGGGAGAGAGAGGGTGTGAGATTTGTTGCCCCAGGTTCTCCAAGTGCTGCATGCACCCCCTTGTGAGCATGTGCAACCTTGTGTGCTTGTGACTGTGTGTCTGGCTTATGTGGGACCTGGAGAGTAGAACATGAGTCCTTAGGCTTTGCAGGCAAGTGCCTTAAATGCTAAGCCACCTCTCCAGCCCTCATCTTGCTTTTTTATTTCCTTTGTCTATCCATTAGACATATCAGTGAGTATAAAAGGTTTTGGACACGTCACAGCACTCTCATTACGGAGGATCCAGTCATATTTGTATATCATACCAGACAGGATGGTCATGACTTTCACTGGGACTAGAATAAGACTTTCTCATGACAGAGGTTGTCATGAGATGGAATCCTTGCACCTATGACTCCGTCTCCCAGGATGTAGGGGGCATAAGTACATCTAGTTGCTTAAGTGCTATTTCTATATCACAGGAACACATAGTGTTTGAGAACGATCTCACTAGCTAGGTCCATTGTCTTATACAAAGGAAATTAGGTAGAATGAATAGCAATGATCTCAAGAGTACAGAAATTAAAGTGCAAATTTAAGATTCTTTCTTTAAAAAAATTGCATGCTGGAGAGAGTGCTTAGTGGTTAAGGCGCTTGACTGAGAAGCCTGAGGATCGAGGTTCAACTCCCCAGTATGCATATAAGCCAGATGCACAAGGTGGCGCAGGCATCTGGAGTTTGTTTGTAGTGGCTAGAGGCCCTGGTGTGCCCATTCTCTCTCTCTCTCTCTCTCTCTCTCTCTCCCCTGTCTCTTTCTCAAATAAATAACTAAATAAAATATAGGAAAAAATGCAAATAAAAACAGTTGAGAACTGTGCATAGAATATAGTATCTTGAATTTTAGAGATACAAATTCAATGTTTTTAGTTGTAATTGGAGACAGAAAATATTTCCTTTGATAGATCAGCAGAAAAGGCTGATATATCAAAAAGTGTGGCAGATTTTTCTAAACACGTGCAGTTGTCACCTGTGTGACCATAACTTACAGGGTCTGATCTACCAGCACAGGTATAGTTGGATGGACACATCATGATCCCCCCGCACCCCACTTTGAGCAGAAAGCTCAGCTTCTCCTGCTTCCAAATGCCAGCTGAGTGACTAAGCGTGTCAGAGGACTCTTGGTCCTCACCGCCCCTGGCTGCCACGGTTCAAGACATTTCCTCACTTCCTGCCAGAGGCACTTCTCTGGTGAGGTTGCAACCCGAAGCACCGAGAAAACCAGCCCCTGCAGACAAACAGGGCGAGTCACCGCTGCAAGAGGACAGAGTGTTTCCTTCTTTCTTTCTGTTTTCTCGTGAATTATTCAAACCACATCTTTCTTGTTTAAAGATGTCATACTTGAGGCTGGAGAGATGGCTTAGCTGTTCAGGCGCTTGCCTAAGAATCCTGACAACCCAGATTCAACTCCCCAGGACCCACGTAAGCCAGATGCACAAGGTGGCGCATGAGTCTAGAGTTCATTTGCAGTGCCTGGAGGCCCTGACATGCCCATTCTCTCTCTCTCTGCCCCCCCCCTCTCTCTCTCCATTTCTTAAAAATAAATAAATAAAATATTTTTTAAAAGATGTTATAGTTTTAAAATAAAGAAATTACATCATCACCTTAGGATTATTGCAATCTTTCTAATCATACAAAAGCTGTTTTTTCCCCAAATTATACTCCACTTAATTAGTACCTGTTTTCTACGGGCTTCTGGCATCAGTTGGACTGAAATGAGCATTCATCTATGAATTCTTAGAAGTGAGATTTGACTGGAATCACATGCCTAGACTCTTCTATCCTTAGCATGGGATTTTTTAGAGATTCTTTCTTTGCTACTCTTTGTTTTTTAAATATTTTTATTCATTTGAGGGGTACTGTAAAAAGAATGGGCATGCCAGGGCCTCCTGCCACTACAAATGAATGAACTCCAGATGCATGTGCCACTGTGTGCATCTGGTTTTTTTTTTTTTTTTATAAATTTTTTATTTATTTATTTGAGAGCGACAGACACAGAGAGAAAGACAGATAGAGGGAGAGAGAGAGAATGGGCGCACCAGGGCTTCCAGCCTCTGCAAACGAACTCCAGACGCGTGCGCCCCCTTGTGCATCTGGCTAACGTGGGTCCTGGGGAACCGAGCCTTGAACCGGGGTCCTTAGGCTTCACAGGCAAGCGCTTAACCGCTAAGCCATCTCTCCAGCCCTGCATCTGGTTTTCATGTGGGTATTGGGGAATGGACCCCTGGGTCATCATGTTTTGCCAGCAAGAGCCTCTAACCACTGAGTCATCGTCTCTTAATCCTCTTTGCTACTTTTAACACTAACTCACTGTTTTGATGTGGATCTGCTCAATTGGAACAGCCAGATTTGGAGGCTCTGACCCTAGACCTTTAAAAATACTATATTAGCTTTATTTGAGAGAGAGCGAGAGACAGCCAGAGAGAGAGAGAATGGAATTGCCAGGGCCTCTAGCCACTGCAGATGAACTCCAGACACATGCACCACCTTGTGCATCTGGCTTATGGGCTTATGTGGGTCGTGGCGAATTGAACCTGGGTCCCTAGGCTTTGCAGACAAGTGCCTTCAAGTACTAAAGCCATCTGTCCAGCCCCCGCCCCCGCCCCCGAGGGCTTTTGGCTCATGCAGGAAGTAGACTTACCATTCTCTCGGTGACCAGCTCTCTGACGAGCTGTTGCAGCCCCAGTGGAATCCTGGTGTGGGTCTTCAGGGGACAGTGCTCTCAAACAATATATTGCTCAACAATAAAAAAATGACAACTCAATCACACACTGGGAAAATATTTGAATAAACACTTTTCCAAAGATGATGTAAAAACGCAGCACTAGGCACATTAAAAAAAAAAAATCCCCCGACAGTATTAGTCATTAGGGAACTTAAAGCAAAGCCACAGTAAGGCACCACTAACACCCACCAGGCTTGTGGCAATGAAGGAGACGGTGACACGTGCTGGCAGGATGTGGAGAAATCAGACCCCGCGCATACGACCGGGGTTGTAAAATGCTTCGAGTGTTGCTGCCAGGGTAGAAAACAGCTGGACGGTTTCTCAAAATGTTGAACATAGAGTTACCATATGACTCAGAAGCTGAACCCCAAGGTGCCTAACGAAAGGAAAACTAATGCATATATGCACTTAAAGACATATACACAGATGCTCATAGAAGATTCATAATTGCCACGCTCGGAAACTTTCCAAATCTCTACCAACTGTTGAGCCCATGAATAAAATGAGGCATGTCCATATATATCAAAACACCTTTCATCCAAGAAGAAGTAAAGCAGGTCTGGAGAAATGGTTTAACAGGTAAGTCGCTTGCTTGCAAACACAAAGGACTCAGGTTCGATTCGCCGGGACCCATGTAAAGCCAGATGCACAAGGCAGCACATGCATCTGGAGTTCATATGGAGTGACTGGTACACCCATTCTCTCTCGTTCTCTATCTGTTTCTTTCTCTCAAATAAGGAAGAAAGAAATGAAGGAGTTTTTTTTTTAAGGCAATAAAGTACAAATTAATGCCATAACATAGATGAGCCTTGAAACATTTAAAAGATACAATATGAGCAATATGGTATGATTCTATTTATGAAAAAAAAAGCAGGGACTAGCTTAGCAGTTAAGGCGCTTGCCTGCAAAGCCAAAGGATCCAGGTTCAATTCCTTAGGACCCCTATAAACCAAATGTACAAGGTGGTGCATGTGTCTGGAGTTTGTTTGCAATGGCTGGAGGCCCTGGTATGCTCACATCTGTCTGTCCTTCTGTCTGTCTCTCTTTCTCAGATAACTAAGATAAATAAAGAAAAATTCAGAACAGGCAAACATTTAGACAGAAAATTATTTGTTCCTAAGTATATAGGAAGGGAAAATGTGAGTAATGACTTATAGGCATGATTATAATGAGAGGTGATAATAAAATAAAAATATTCTGAGGGCTGGAGAGATGGTTTAGTGGTTAAGGCATTTGCTTGCAAAGCCAAAGGACCTTGGTTCAATTCCCCAGGGCCCACATAAGCCAGATGCGCAAGGTGGTACATGCGTCTGGAGTTCATTTACAGTGGCAGGAGACCCTGGTGTGCCCATTCTCTTTCTCTCTCAAATAAATCAATAAGTATTAAAAAATATACTGAGCCAGGCATGGTGGCACATGCCTTTAACCCCAGCACTCAGGAGGCACAGGTAGGAGGATCACTGTAAGTTCAAGACCAGCCTGGGACTACATTATGAATTCAAGGTCAGCCTGGGCTAGAGTCCTACCTTGAAAAAACAAACAAAACAAGTGTTCTGGAATTAGGCAGTAATGCTGGCTATACAAATCTGTGAATATACTGAAGACCACTGAATGCTATACTGTTGGAAATGAATTCTATAGTTATGTGAAGTGTATCTCAATTTCAAAATACATTGTTACCTACAGTCACTGAATAATTCCTTTTAGCTTAAAATTGATGAATTCCTATCAATGAATTCTGGTTATAAGTTGAGAATTTGAGAATGAGAGAAATGTTCCATATAAAGTAAATCTGGTCAGTTGAATGTTCCCATATTCTGGATCCCACCTCATAATACCCCTGTGGTGGAGACCCATGCATATTTTGTGTTATTTTTTTAACCACATTTCTAATGCAATTTGTTCTTTTCATATTGATATTTCCATTTCATTTTTTTTTCTTCAAAGCTTACAAACTAGGCAAATCTTTAAGGATTTCCACTAATAGTATACTTCTTGGGACTTAAAAAAGTATGATGATAGTCACAAAAATTGATTTGTACAATAATTTAAGAAATATGTGACAAAGAGTTCAGCATTATTTTTATAGTCAGGCTTTTGAAAGGATTTACAAGCTACCAGCCCCAGGGCAACATCTGGCTTGTAAAGGCTTTTGGTTTAGATATAATATTTTGTAAGCCAAAAAGAAAAAAAACTACAAAAAAATTTGAATTTATGACTTCTCTTGAAGATTGCCAGACCTATCAATACTTTATTTTTGTACCAGAAAATAGCTCACTAGAGGTGACACAAGCCTGTTCCTTTTGGTTGGGATACTCTCTGCCTCAGTGTCTGGCATTCTCTCTTGAATCAAACTTTCAGCTGTGCATCATTTAGCTTGATTTTCAGATGCTTCAGGCATTGTTTATGAATGCTTTAAAGGTTTTCATGTGTCAACTCTTTTTTATTATTTATTTTGAGAGAGAGAAAGAGGTGGGGGAATGAGAGAATGGGTATGCCAGGGCCTTCAGCAGTTACAAACAAACCCCAGACACATGCACCCCCTTGTGCACATGTGTGACATTGCATGCTTGTGTCGCTGTGCATCTGGCTACGTGGGACCTGGAGATTTGAACATGAGTCCTTAGGCTTCACAGGTAAGCACCTTAACTGCTAAGCCATCTATCTCTCCAGCCCATGTCATTGTTTTTTATACTTCATTTTCTTCCCTTCCTTTCATTTAGCTTCTCTCACATCTTCCTTGCTTCCTTTCTTTATTCCTCTTTCCTTTCCTTTCACCTTTCTCTTCCTCTTCTATGTATGCAAATTTTTATCTGTCACCTAATTTTCTTAAGTTCATAGGACAGTTGCTTTAGGATAACTAATACCTTTTTTATTCAGTCAGGGTGGCCTGACTTGGACAAGATGGCCCTACAAAGTCTCCGATACAGTTTTCCATGCAGATCTGGGAAATTCCTCCCTTTCTGCCTTATGTGAAACACTCATGACTCACGTTGTGATGGTAGCCAGGAAGACGTCTCCACTTCCTCTCCCGCTGTAAGCGTATCAATCACCATCGTGACTCTGTCACATACAGAAGTGCAAGCAGAGATGGTGAGAGCTTGAGCGGCTTTAACACTGTTGGAGAGGGCTGGCAGGATGGCACAGTGGTTAAGGTGTTTGCCTGCAAAGCCAAAGGACCCAGGTTTGAGTCCCCAGGACCCATGTAAACCAGATGCACAAGGGGCACATGCATCTGGGATTTGTTGGCAGCATCTGGAGGCCCTAGAGTGCCCATTCTCTCTCTCTATTATTTCTCTCTCTCTCTCTCTCTCTATCTATCACCTATCTCTCTATCTATCTATCTCTGCCTCTTTCTCTCTCTCAAATAAATAAATAAAAGTATTTAAAAATATTTAAAAATATTAATTTTGAAAAACCCTGATGGGTAATTTTCACAATTTTGTGGACGTGCTGCCTTCTGCGTAAGGCATGCATGTTTCACATTGTCGACTTTGGCGAGACAAAGGACACCCAGTTGAAACCCAACATGTCCCCAACCCTCAGTTCTCATGGGAGAAAACTCCGAGTGAACTCAGTATGTAGACTGTTTACCGAGGGATCCACAGCGTTCCTGTGGGAGAAGCTGTAATGCAAAGTCAAGGTCATCTTTGGCCCACCCTACTGAAGCTCTGGGCCTAGAACTTGGTCTTTCCCAGTTGCTCCTTCTCAGGCAAGATGGAGAGCCTTCCTATTCCTGTTTCGGTAAGGCATTAGCTATCAGCTGCCCCAGGAAAAGGCGTGACCTCGAGTGAGGAGGCTTTCTGCAGGTGACGTAGATCCTAAAAGCAAGAGCAGCTGTAACAGGTCACTGCAAATCTGGCCCCTACAGACGGGGCAACAATTCTTCCACTGAAGAGGCAAGTGTGTGTCACTACAGTGGCCACCAGGAATCCTGTAGAAAGGCGCCGTGGTTTGAAGCAGTAGGTAGCTTATGCACATAGTAGGTGTTTGGGTGGAGAGGACCTCACTTTGTTTTCAATCACCTTCACGCTGTCAGTGGAAAGAGTGAGCCCGTGAAGATTGGAATGCCAATCTTCGGCAACAACATAGACGTCAGCGCTTTTGAAATCATAATTAGCCCATCCAGGAATCCTCTTACCTAAATACCAACACCCTTATTAAGGCTGGGCAGGAAAACAACAGGAAGCCAATAAAAGCCTCTCTGGGACCATCCTTGATCCTAGGAAGCAAGTGCTTCCCAGGGTGTGTCTCCATCCTGAGACATCTGCTTCGGTCTCCAGTCGCAGAAGCCTTGCCCGTCTGTGTTGGCCTCTCAAAGGTGACAGCTTTTCTCCAGTGTGCCCGGACTCGCTGAAGCACCAAGCAAGGACAACTGACTTCCTTTCTCTTTCTCTTTCTCCTTTCTGTCGTTCACTGGAATTGCCACGCACAGTATATTTTAGTATCGTTCACTGTAGATGGAAAAACTCAAACAATAGCCTGAAAAGTCTGATCAATATAATCTTCACTGTGCATATATTTTTAATCCCTTAGAGGTCCCCACATTTATTAATTGCTCTCCTCGACTTCATTTGATATGTGTGGCACAGAACCTTTTCATAGTAACCTATAGGTTAAAAAAAAAAAAAAAACTAAGTGAGGCAATTGATTTACAAAGTGTCTGCTATTCATTGTCTTCCTAAATATACAGTGTCTGTGAGTGGAAAGTCTTTTGCACAAAGCTTTTCCCCATTTTATAAACACTAAATGTGTATGTGTGAATAAAATTATGCTACAGTGTGAAGTATTATGAAGCTTTCTAACGTTTTGCTTCCAGCATACTTTGATATCAGTAGGTTCAAAAATACATGTAGTCATTTAAAATAGCCCGCTTGCATAGATTTATAATCAAATTTGAAAACCCAGAGCACAGTAAAACCTTAGAATATAAGTTTAAGTCAAATCATATGCTTTTCTGTCATTTTTACAGACGATTTCCATGAGTCTTCTTCCTCCCTTGGCAGTAGTGAGTGTAGATATTGAGATTTCATGTCTAGTGTGTGTCTCTCGTATTTCTGAAAAGACATCTTCCAACATGACAAAGGCTATGTTCCCCTCCCCTCCAATGTACCATTTTTTAAGTTCTCTGAGCAGTTTTTTAATATTTTATTTTTATTTGTGTATTTGAGAGGGAGGAAGAGGGAGAGAGAGAATGGGAACACCAGGGTTTCTAGCAGCTGCAAATGCACTCCAGATGCATATGCCACCTTGTGCATCTGCCTTACGTGGGTTCTGGGGAATTGAGCCAAAGTCCTTTGGTTTTGCAGGAAAGTGCCTTAACCGCTAAGCCATCTCTCTAGCCCCATTGTATCGGTTTTTAACGAACAAATTCCTCTGTATCTCTATTACAATCCTGATCACTTAGGAATTTTCTTTGATCCACAACCTGCTCTTGGTTAAAATGTTTCAAAGTTTAAAAATAGTGAAACAGACAGATGGCTTAGCGGTTAAGGCACTTGCCTACAAAGGCTAAGGTCTAACATAAGCCGGATGCAGAAAGCTGAGGCAAGTGCAGGGGCACACATGCCCACTAGGTGGCGCAAATGTCTGCAGTTTGATTGCAATGGCGGAGGCCCTGGCATGCCAATTCTCTCTCTCTCTCTCTCTCTCTCTCAGTCTTTCTCTAAAAAAATAGTGAAACAATTTGGACTATGCATTCATCTTTATGTTTGTACCACATTAAGTATTGACAAAGTACACTTACAACAGTTTGGTTCACTTCAAGCATAATTTCATCCATGTAGTTGAAATTCGTGTGGTTGTGACATCATAAACATATTAGCATGTGGAGTTAGGAATGGCAATGTTAAATACAGACCAAAAAGCTAATGGAACTTTGCATGCGGTAGGATATTTGAAAATGACTTTTTAGTTAATTATTTGGTTTAGGATGACTAGTGGGCTGAATTATGATGGGGCACATTGTGTAAGGCGAAGATTAGAATGGTTTAGGAATAGAGGGGGAGGGCTGGAGAGATGGCTTAGCGGTTAAGCGCTTGCCTGTGAAGCCTAAGGACCCCAGTTCGAGGCTCAGTTCCCCAGGTCCCACGTTAGCCAGATGCACAAGGGGGCGCATGCGTCTGGAGTTCGTTTGCAGAGGCTGGAAGCCCTGGCCCGCCCATTCTCTCTCTCTCCCTCTATCTGTCTTTCTCTCTGTGTCTGTCGCTCTCAAATAAATAAATAAAAAAAATTTTTAAAAAAGAATAGAGGGGGAAATGACAAATAGAAATCACTCATTTATTATGGTTTATTACATTCAAAAGTTTTGCTAAGGGAGAGTCACATTGCCGCATAGAATTTTGTCACACCAAAGCTGATTCCTCCCCCTATCTAACATTCAGGGAAATTCCAGGCAAGCTAGGAGAAAGGAGCTCCTATCCTACGTGATCACTGTTCTTGGAGGGAAGAGAATATAAAAATTAAAAGAAAAAGACTTATTGATGATCATGAGCTCATCAACTGAATCACTAAGAAAATACTTCACTTCCAGGAATGCTGAAAGGAAGAGAACAAACTAATATACAGCCAGTGACTCAGGCGTGCCCGAGGAGGCCTTCAGAGGCCATTCCTAGCAGCGAATCACTTGGCAATGTCAGGGCACGTGGCCCATTCATTTAGTTATCCATTGACATTTTCAGCTCCAGTGGTCAGCATAGACTGTGTAGGTGTGAGGCAGATGATGCCCATTTTGTCCTATCTGATGGCATTTTTGAGGCTGCTCTTTCTATAAATGTGAAGAATGCTTTTCTTGACTTCTGAACTTTAGAAATGAATTTTGAACATCTATTACATCTATGGTGTTTTGCTTGCCCTCTGTTTATTTTATTTCGTTCACTTACTTATTTGAGAGAGAGGCAGATAGAGAAAGCGAGTGAATGTGACAGGACCTCCAGGCATTGCAAATGAACTCCAGACACATGCGCCACCTTGTGCATCTGGCTTACATGGGTCCTGGGGAATCAAACCTGGGTCCTTGGGCTTCACAGACAAACACTTTAATAACCATTAAGTCATCTCTCCAACCCCCTCTGTTTTTTTTTAATTATTGTACACCCATGATTAACATCACAAACAATACATTAAGATCGCCATAACTTTCAAAGCACTTTGTTAGGACACCTCCACCTCCATGTAACCATTCATAGTCTTACAGAATCCCTTTGCGACCATCAAAATACTCCACACAACATGGCTTCTGGCCAAGGCACTTGCTTCCTAGACAAAGAAGTACAGCAGCCCCCGCTCACGGGATTCACTGGTCTTAGCACGTCCCCCTTAATCCTGAAGCAGCTGCCTAGATAGAATGATGAACAGCCTCTTTATTTTTTTATTTTTTTATTTATTTTTTTTTTTTTGAGGTAGGGTCTCACTCTAGCCCAGGCTGACCAGGAATTCACTATGGTGTCTTAGGGTGGCCTTGAACTCTTGGCAATCCTCCTACCTCTACCTCCCGAGTGCTGGGATTAAAGGCGTGCGCCACCACGCCCGGCCAGCCTCTTTATTTACTGATTGTTTATGTGTGTGTGTGTGGGGGGGGGGATTCATGTGTGGCTCATGTGGAAGTCAGAGCACAACGTGGAGGGGTCTGTGCTCCTCCTCCTGGGAAAGTCTCGCAACTGCAAACCAGTGTGGCCCATAGACCTTCAATGCTCCTGGCTCCACCTCTGCGACTCCCTTTTTATTATAGCTTGTTGACTTGAGGGCATCAGGAGTCCAAATCGACCAGGGACCAGTCTTCGCTTCCAGCTCAAGGGAATGGTTTTTTGTGTCTTCTGGTAGAAACACTTCCTCCCACTGAAACCAAAACTGCTAGGTTTAAGGCCGTGGGAACAGGAAGCCAAGTTTTTACTAGCGAGTCACTGGAGATGGCCGTGCATGGCGCCACACCGATTTCCATCCCTTTGTTGCTGGATTCCTGCAACCTGACTATGGGCGAGACAATAGACTGGTTCAGAGTCTAGATAGCCTTCTGGAGAATTCTGTCCCAGTCCTCCAGGATGTTACCATCCACTTTGCCCTGGAACTGTGTCTTTACAAGGCCAGTCCAGGGCCTAGGGCCTGGCTAGAGAGATGGCTCAACAGTTAAGGCACTTGCCTGCAACACCTAACAACCCTAGTTTGATGCTCCAGTACCAATGTAAAGCCAGATGGATAATGTGGCACATGCATCTGGAGTTTGTTTGCAGTGGTTGGAGGCCCTGTAGCACCCATTCTGAATCTCTCTCTCTCTGTCTCATCTCATTCTGCTTGTGTGTGTGTGTGTGTGTGTGTATGTGTGTGTGTGTGTGTGTTTATATATATTTATATACATATATACATATATACATATATACATATATACATATACATACATACATATATATATATGCTTGTTGACAAGCCCTGCTGGCCAGCACATATGGAAATCTGGAGGAAAAAATGGCCCCTAGTGTGTGGCTTCAGCCATCAGAGGTGGCCATAGGACATACCCTATAAGGACATAGAGGAATGCTTGGGTACAGAAGGTGTCCAGGGAGTAAGAGCCATAGACATTGTGTCTTCTGGATCTGCTCTGGCCCAATTGCACATATGCCACTTCATTTGATGACAGACTGTTGCTGGGCACAGCAGCCTGTACGGCCCGGTGGGTCAGCTAACACCTGGGTCCTGATGGGCAGCTCAGGTCGCATAGTAACTTTGTGGTCCATCACCACGCATTCAGTTGCTACTAAGACCCAATAGCAGGTCTAGAACCCTGTCTCGAAGGGAGAATAGCTGTCTGCAGATAATGGCTGGGCCTTGCTCAAAAATCCCAGGGGCTTCTGCTGTGATTCACCTATGGGGGGCGGGGGCTGCCAAAGGCTTCAGTCAGCATCCCCGTCTTTCACGGACCCCTCAGGTGCCATGTTGCCTGTTGGATTGATTATATGGTCCAAGTGGCAGAGTAGCCTGTACAGCCGGCTGAAGAGCCTTCTCTTATTCTGGGCCCCACTCAGAACTAGCAGCTGGGCTACAGAGATGCCTTTGGGGTTAAAGTGCTTGCCTGCAAAGCCAAAGGACCCAGGTTTGATTCCCCAAGTCCCAAGTAAACCAGATGCACATGGTGGCATATGTATCTGGAGTTCATTTGCAGCTGCTGCAGTCTCTTTTCCTCTCTTTCTCTCTCTCTCTCTCTCTCTCTAACTCTTTGTCAAATATAATGAATAATTTAAAAAGTTTTAAAGAAAGGGCTAGAGAGATGGCTTAGTGGTTAAGGTGTTTGCCTGCAAAGCCAAAGGAACCCAGTTTGACTCTCCAGGACCCATATAAGCCAGATGCACAAGGGGGCACATGTGTCTGGAGTGCGTTTGCAGTGGCTGGAGGCCCTGGCGTGCCCATTCTTTCCCTCCCTCCCTCTCTCTCTTTTTCTCTCTCCCAAATAAACAAATAAATTTTTTTTTAAATAGCAGCTTTCCAAGTCACTTGTTCTATGAGCCAGGGTAACACACTCAAGGGAGGAATGTCCTGCCTCGAACCCTAACAGGCCCACCAAGTGTTGTGATTCCATCTTGGTGGTAGGACAGGCCCAGTCCAGAAGCTTAGCCTTCACCTTAGAAGGAATATCTCTGCATATGCCCCATGCCACTGGCTCCCAGAAATGTCACTGCTAAGCTAACAGTATAAGCCATCACATCTTGTAGAATGGTCCTTTGGTGGGGAGGGATTTGGGAGAAAGATTGATTGGAAAATTTTCAGTATTGCAGCCATTTTTCCTCCAGGGAACATGGCCTCCCCTTTATGTGAAGGGTTCAGGGTCTGTAAGTGTTTAATTCTGGAAGTCTGTTAGAGGCCGTGTTTTCTCTGTTACTGTTATTCTGCGCCTTTCCTCCCTTTGCTGTGCGTTTATTATTTTTTTTTCCTGCTTATGCAAATTGGGCCGGAACCTCATAAACTTCCTATCAGTTTCACTCTTGGGAAAATCATCACTCAGCCACAGTGCCACGGGTCTCCATGAGTCAGGGTACAACACACAGGCAGGCGAACTCACCGGCAATGCTACTTGACCCTTGCTCCTCCAAGGGTCCAGTTAGACCCACTGCGTTTAAGTGATCCAACTGGGCAGCTGTGGTTCCCACTGTAAGGTCTGGGAAACAGACAAGAGCAAGGACAAAACCTTTCAAGTGTGTTGGGTCCTCCTCTCACAAACCTGTTTCTGACTGTTAGTAGAGGGCAGATCTTCTGTGCCCTCCCACTACGGAAGGTAAGAGTTGTTTCTTTGTTTGTTTTCATAGCAAATGGCGAATCCATTTCAGCATTTCAATTCACACAAGGCTTTGAACTGCATGGCCAACATTAAGCCAAGGAATATCAGGCACCTCAGACTTGTTCATGGTAGGACAGCTTTTGACTCAGGTAGCCAGCTTGTACTGGCAGAGAAAGAGTGTGAAGAGGCTGGAGAAATGGCTTAGTGGTTAAGCGCTTGCCTGTGAAGCCCAAGAACCCAGGTTCGAGGCTCGATTCCCCAGAACCCACGTGAGCCAGATACACAAGGGGGTGCACGCATCTGGAGTTTGTTTGCAGTGGCTGGAGACCCTGGCGTTCCCATTCTCTCCCTCCCTCCCTCTCTCTCCCTCCCTCTCTCTCTCTCTCTCTCCCTCCCTCTTTCTCTCTCTGTCTGTTGCTCTCAAAGAAATAAATAAAAATAAACAAATTTAAAAAAAAAGAGTGTGAATGTTACAAAGTGATTACTGCTAGAAAACACTGACTGACCTTTCTACATGTGATTCTTCAAGTCTCACACTTCTCAGGAAGTTGCCAAGCTCAGAAGGTTATTCCACAAATGAGAAATTGCATCTGAAAACTGGAATGATTATGTTCGGATTTTGGTTAAAATATTGCTACTACAAATAGAATGAATAATTGTATACCAATCATATTCTTGTTACTTACTGCTCTAGAGCATACTAAATTACTTTTATTTATTTATTTTGGTTTTTCAAGGTAGGGTCTCACTCTAGTCTGGGCTGACCTGTAATTCACTATGGAGTCTCAGGGTGGCCTCAAACTCAACAGTGATCCTCCTACCTCTGCCTCCCGAGTGATGGGATTAAAGGTGTGCGCCCCCACGCCTGGCTACTTTTATTTTATTTATTTTTATGTATTTATTTGAGAGAGAGAGACAGACAGACAGAGAGCAAAAGAGGCAGATAGAGTGAGAATGAGCATGCCAGCGCCTCCAGTTACTGCAGATGAACTCCAGAAACATGTGCCGCCCTGTGCTTTTGGCTTATGTGGGTACTGTGGAATCAAACCTAGGTCCTCAGGCTTCACAAGCTAGTGCCTTAACCACTAAGCCATATCTCTAGCCCTTAATTACTTTTGGTTCTGGCTTATTATGCATGATAGACTTTTGCACATATCACAAGCACACACGATGTTTTGGGGCGGTAATGTCTTTTTAACATATGCTAATAATGACATCTATCCAGTGCTTTTGAAAGTTCTTAAGGTCTTCCTGATTCTACTTGCTAATTGGTGACTTTCTACACTGACATCTACTTTGTCTGTTTTGCATGAGTTTTCAACGAATGCTCTGTTACTAAGGTATGGCTACAGGAAATAGGAATGGGATCCAAATTCTGCAAGACGCAGCGGCAGGTGACGTTCAGTCGGGATGGAAAGAGCTCGACGGCCTGGGTAGAATGGCTGAGATGGACGCTGTGGGGCATGAATTCATTTTCAGAGCTTTCAGTCTATGGCATCTGGGCCTTGGTGCCATGTCTGTTATGTTGGGAGAGATGGAGGAGGCTTCCTCTTCGAGGGGAGGAAGGCTCGGGTCTCAACATCTCCTTCAGGACTCTCTCCAAATGAGCTCCTTTGCTTCCATCGAGGTTAACCTCCTAAGGTTCCCACCAGAACAACCGAGACTTCCAAACATAGGGTCTGTATCATTGTACCACAGAACTGTCTAGATTAATCTCATGACTGACAAGGGAGGGGAAGAGAGAGAAGGAGGAGGAGGCTGTTGTTCTGTGCTCTCGTCATTTGCCCACAAATTATTGGCAGAATGAGCCGGGTGGCCTTGCCTAACCAGAGGAGCCGAGAACTTAAGGAGAGCAGGTAGAACATTTGGTAGGCCTTCTGTTGTTTTTTTTTAATATATTTTTTGTTCATTTTTTATTTATTTGAGAGTGACAGACAGACAGAAAGACAGATAGAGGGAGAGAGAGAGAATGGGCGCGCCAGGGCTTCCAGCCACTGGAAACGAACTCCAGACGCATGCGCCCCCTTGTGCATCTGGCTAACGAGGGACCTGGGGAACTGAGCCTCGAACCGGGGTCCTCAGCTTCACAGGCAAGCGCTTAACCGCTAAGCCATCTCTCCAGCCCATTGGTAGGCCTTCTTATGCATGTCCCAGTAAGATTTGTTTGTTCATTTGTTTGTTTGTTTTTGAGGTAGAGTCTCGCTCTAGCCCAGGCCAGCCTGGAATTCATTCTGTAGTCTCAGGCTGGTCCTGAACTCACAGTGATCCTCCTACCTCTGCCTCTCCAGTGCTGGGATTATAAAGGCATGTGCCACCACACCCGGCCAAGTAAAAAATTTTGAGGGACATGTTTATGTTTATCGAAGCGGCAGAGGACTTAGCGTATCGATGGCGATACCAGTTTTCACCTATCCCATTGCATTTGGTGTGTAGCTTTTATTAAATTCAGCTCACTTTCCCATCATGTCTTGTTAGCCTATTTCAAGAGGAAACCTGGATTTTTGCAAGCCAGATCTTTGTTTGGAAAAAAAAAAAAAAATCTCTCCTCTGTGTATCAGAAACCAATGTCTCTTAAAATTAAAACTGAAAACAAAGATGATGGAAGGGTTAGGAACGAGCGGTCACCATGGCTTTCTGCCACTCACAGCCGTATGGAAGTCTTCCTCTTCGCCAAGGATCCGTCTTGCTAACTGCTGTCATGGCACCTCTGGTGTGATGTGCGTGTGCAAGGATGCCGTTACACACCCATCTGTGGTGACGAAAGGCCGCATGTGGAATCCTGTGAAATTCGTGGATGGCTTCATCGCTCTGAGGTCAAGCTTAACACACATTCAAGCCCTCTCTTGCTGCATCTCTGCGGTGGGTAAGAGGTTGGGGTGAATATCGATTTACTCTATGCACGTAGAAGGATCTCACGTGAGGTGCAGGACCCCTGCTGGTTCAAACTGGCAGGTTCTCGTGTATTCTTGCCTTTGGGTGGTGCTAGTATCAAGAATAGGAGAGGTCGGGTGTGGTGGCGCACGCCTTTAATCCCAGCACTCCGGAGGCAGAGGTAGGAGGATCGTCTTGAGTTCGAGGCCACCCTGAGACTACAGAGTGAATTCCAGGTCAGCCTGGGCTAGAGTGAGACTCTACCTCAAAAAACCATTAAAAAAAAAAAAAAATGAATGGGAGAGGATTAAGGAAGAAATGATCTTGTCCACATCTCTTTAATCCTTGGAAATTGAGTTTCTTTTTACCTCTGGGAGCTTTCTGCTTCTACTCAATTCTCTAACACTGTAAACTTACTTTTTCTTCCCAGACTCATCCTCCAGCTGATGGTTTTAGTACAGATGGTCCCCAGGAGACTGTATCAACTCTCATGGCTTCATGTCTCACCTGCCGGAAACACATCCAAATCTAAGCTTGCTATAGCAACAAGCAAGGGGTCTAGCTGCTCGGGGTGCAGCGCCTAGGAAACACTGCCATAAATCTCAGAAAGTTCTCATGGCCCCTGTGAAGGAAGCCATGGGACAGGTCAACCTCTATGAGGTTGGGCTCCCAACTTATACAAAATGGGGATAATGAAATTTGTGCTGCTCACTCTTGCGGAGCAAAATGTGAAAAGGAGCAAGGAATGAATTTACTCAGCGTGTAGCATTTCAAAAGCTACTCTAAGTATCAGTGAGAAAAACAAACGTAAAGTCAAAGCCTTGACTAGTCCCCTTAAGAACCAAGTCCGAAACCCTCCTGTCTGCAGGAGCGTTGCCTCCCAAGCCCTGATGTTCGGTATTTACAGCACTCCATGCTCTCTCTCTCTCTCTCTCCATCCCCACGCTATTTGCCTTCCTCAATCCTCAGCTTCCTGCATTTTCTCAGTCCCAGGCATTACCATCCAGCTACTTTTTGCCAAGAGTCACCTCTCCATTATACTAGACAGTCCCATTCAGTTTAACACCACTGGTCTAACATGACCATGCGCATCAGAGTCTGCAATCATGACATATTTTGGACACACACACACACACTGGATAAAATGCAGAAGCATCCTTGAGACCCCGGTACGGAGACTGGTGGGTGGGATTTGGGAAGAAATGAGCCGGTCTGTTCTCTGTGGTGGAACCAACACCTACAACCAAAAGGAAGCTTTGTAAAGCTACAAGGCATCCTGGTGACACTTGCTTTCCAGGTGCTAATGACCATGAATTGCAACGGGATGCTTGTTCCCTTAAGTTCAGGCAACAGTCATTGGATGCTGGTCTGTACAGATTTGTACCCGGGAGCATGTGTTCTTTGCAAACTCATCTTGTCTTTGTTTTGTGAGAACAGAAACAAATGAAGATTAAAAAAAAAAAAAAACTTGAAACTTTTTCATTTGATATATTTTTTTAGTCCATGTGTCTTCTGTAAAAACTTGTGAACCAACTAAAAACAATGTCAGGTGTCACACATGCAAACAGAAGTCTTGTGCTTTCTACCCTACATGTTCCAATTCTTCCAGTTTGTTCATTGGAGGGAAACAAAGCAGTCGATTGAGTCCCTGGAGAGGACTAATCTAGAACTATCGAAGTCCTGAAAGATTAACACAACATTTTAAGACACAGAGTCAAACTTCCTTTGAAATATTAAAATATACCATGGAAAACTCAGGTGTAATTCTAGGCAATGATATATTTTGACATTTCTGACATGGTATTTTTTTTTTTTTTCTGCTTTGGGTCAGAATGAATAAATGTTTACAGGTTGATCCTTTCAGTTTAATAATGGCTGAACAGCCATTACAACGTTAAATTTCTCTGCTTGACATTGGTTCTGTTTTCTTTTAACCAAGCCACAATATCTTAAAAATTAATTGTAAAAACTCACTATAGTTTTATAGCCTCTTTGATAATTTCCTTCTTTACTTTCCTATAGACAAAAAATAGTCACAGGATAATAATGAAAAATGGTTTAAACATAAGTTGCTTCTGTGGTAAGCATTGCTTTAGGTCCCTTTATCTATGTTAAATCATTTAACAGTCCAACTCTAGAGAGTGTATGCCATTGTTTTTTACTTACCTGGGTGGAAACTGAGGCAGTGAACAGAAATGGAAAGCCACAGGGCCTCATTTTGCATCTCACTTTGCTCAAACATGAAACTCCCAAGATTATCATTCTTTTTTTTTAAAAAATTAATTTATTAGTTTTCTTTTCAGCAAATACAGGCAGTTTGGTACCATTGTTTAGGATCATCCATGACCTACCTCCTCCCAATGGCCCCTCCTTGTTGATGTAAATAACTGTGGAGTTAGCCCACAGTTATTGGTACGATAAATGTCTCTGCATATTATGACCCAACATGAGGCTCTGACATTCTTTCCACCCTCTCTTCCACAAAATTTCCCTGAGCCACGTTGGGTTCATTTTTGGTCTGCTTCAGTGCTGAGGTGTTGGGGGCCTCTGAGGCTCTGGCTCTCTGATTTGGTAGGAGTTGATTTTTCTCTGTGTTGGTCTCCTTCCCCTTCGTGCTGGTGTCTGGTTCATCAGGAAAACAGCACCCAAGATTATCATTCTTGTAATCATTAACCTCTTCCTGTGTCCACCCATGAGCTGCTGTGCTGCAATTCTTCCTTCCAGAAAGTATTTTAAGCACAGAGGATAGATAGCTGGCTAGCTTTCATGGTTTAGGAAAGAGCTATGCAAGTCATTGATGGAGAAAAATCTCAAATTCTTACCCGGTGGTGGATCCCAAGTGCTACGCAATGAACCAGCCAGACAGGATGTGCCCAGCAGTGGAGCTGCGGCATGTCCGTTGTGGGTAACCAACTGCCCTCCAGGTATATTTGAGGCTTGTTGCGTGGGAAAGAATTCATGCTCGGTACTGAATACCTAGTCAGCAGCTTGCTCTGGGAGGTCGTAGACCCTAGGTAGGAAGGAAAATTTCATTTTGGTTTTACAAAGTAGGGTCTCCGCTAGCTCATAAATCTTTATTTATGTATGTTACTTACTTACTTACTTACTTACTTATTTATTTATTTTTGGTTTTTCGAGGTAGGGTCTCGCTCTAGCCCGGGCTGACCTGGAATTCACTCTGTGGTTTCTGCCCCCCCCCCCCCCCCCGAGTGCGATACCTGGTGATAAAACTTTATTTTTATACTTTTAGATCAGCGCCACCCTCCTCTTCAACAAAAGAAGTTTCTTTTCGTGGTGGGTGGTGGTTAATGCAGAGGCGCATGTCTGGTTAAAGTGCTGGAAATATGTGGCGGTTCTGTGCTAGGCCAAAGTGGGGCATCTTTGATCTCTCCTTAAGACTGGGACATGGCGGGAGAGGGAGGGCATAAAAACTGTAAGCACCAGGAGATGGGGACAGTGCCCTGGGAGGCTATCTTCTGGACAGGTCATGGTGCCACACGCATGAACTCAGAGCAGGTGTGGGTCCTTGCCCAAAACTGAGCTCATCAACGTTCCATCATGGGTGGGAGGGACCCTGAGGCATCACTTCTCCCCGAAGGGGCTAATGACGGTGACAGCGGAGCTGCCGAGGACAGTCATGTGTCTCAGTGGCGTGGTCCCCGCTGTGTGCTCCAGTAAATAACACTTCCACCCATACGCAGGCAAACACCCCTAATAAGACTCAATGGGAGAGAGAGAGAGAGAGAGAGAAAGACAGAGAGAAGTTGTTCGAAAGAAAGGGGTTTGGCTGGAAAAGGGACCATAAGAGAGGGTAAAAATGCAGCACATACATGTTTGACAATGTCAACAAGCAAACAAACAAACAAAACCTCTGAAGATCGCAAAAGAACAAGGGTTCCAACCAGGAGAAAGACAAACAAAAGGACCAGAGCAAATTAGGAGGCATCCGGAGGCCTGGGGAGATGGCTCAGTAGTTAAAACACTTGTTTGCAAAGACCCTGGTCTGATTCCTCAGTAACCTCTTAAAGCCAAGTGCACAAATTGATGCAAGCATCTGGCGTGTGCTTGCAGCCTCAGAAGGCCCTGGTGGGTCCATTTCTCTCTCTCTCTCTCTCTCTCTCTCTCTCTCTCTCTCTCTTTCTCTCTCTCTCTGTCTGTCTCTCTCAGATAAGTATGGTAAAAATGCATCACATACATGTTTGACAATGTCAACAAGCAAACAAACAAACAAAACCTCAGAAGACCGCAAAAGAACAAGGGTTCCAACCAGGAGAAAGACAAACAAAAGGACCAGAGCAAATTAGGAGGCATCCGGAGGCCTGGGGAGATGGCTCAGTAGTTAAAACACTTGTTTGCAAAGACCCTGGTCTGATTCCTCAGTAACCTCTTAAAGCCAAGTGCACAAATTGATGGGTCCATTTCTCTGTCTGTCTGTCTGTCTGTCTGTCTGTCTCTCTCAGATAAGTATGGGTTTGGGGGCAGAAAGAAGGAGACCTTGAGATCAAGAAAAGAAGACCGTGTGGCTGAACGTGGGAGCAGGGAGATGGCAGAAGTTGCGGAGATGGGTCTGTGATCTTCGGCCCAAGCTACGGTTTTAGAGCTCAGGCATGGGAATCTAGCTGAAAAAATGCCTTTTGCACCATTTCTTTTCCAGATGATTTGGGGGTTCTTATGGCAACATTTAGTTTCCTTATCTGCAAAATAAGGGTTAACAGTTACCTCCAAAAGCTCTCGTGCAGGTTAAACGTGGCAGTGTGTGTGCCTGTTAGGTGCGTGTGGCTACTGTAAAACGTGGCTACAGGTCTGGTGGCTTTCGCGGTACAAGAATTTATTCTCTTCGTTGCTGGGATCGGAGGTCTGAAATCAGTGTCCCTGGAGTGATGTCAGCGTGTCTCCAGGGCCACACTCTGCACGGAGGTTCTGAAAGGAAATGCCAGGCGTGTTCCTTCCTTGTCTGGTCCAGCACTTGGCTATCCCAGGTATTCTTTGGTATTTGGCCATACCACGGCAATCTCTGTATCCATTGCCACATGTTCTTTTCATCTTCTTGTGTAAGCCCTCTCTGCCTCTCTGAGGAAGTCACTTGTTGATGTTGAGAGAGGCCACCTGGATGATCAAAGATAATCTGGTCTCGAGACTCAACTGCAACATTCCTTTCCATATAAGGTAACATTCAAAGATTCCAAGGATTAGGACCTAACATTTTTGGCAGGGGACAGACTATAGCCCAGTGCAATATGAAAACAGGTCTTGGTTTATGCTAATTCTCACCCTTCCTATATCATTGGTTTTGCTTTTACCTCAATAGTCAGAATTTATACCTGCTGTTCTTCCTTTCTGTTTCGGGGCGAGGGTTAGACAGCTTTGGTCTTCCAAACAAGCCTGTCACTATAAAAATTAAAAAAAAAAAAAAACACTCACAGAGATGAATGGCTTTGTGTTATGCAGGAAATATTTGTTGTTTATTTTACTAATGCAGCCTAAGCCATTAAGATGATTGTGTTGAGGACCAGAGGTACATTTCGGAGAGGACTCCTCGGCCATTCATTTGTCAGGCATGGCAACGGGCTTCATGCCTGATTTAGAGTAGTCACGTATTGATTTCGCCTTTCCCCCTGTAAGTGTTACTCATTCTCCTTCGCCCATCCGCATATGGGAAGAATCATAATTGCAAGGGTCAAGCAGCACTTAGGAGCAATTTAAGCGTCCGAGCACGAGGCTGCAAGCTCGGCGATATTGCTCAATTCTACGCAGACTCATCAGGCCTTACATCTATTTTGACAAAGAGACAAATTTTTTCACAATTCACGGATCCTGAGTTAAGAGGACAAATGGTAGAACTTGGCATCAAATATTTATTGTACTGAAAAAGTAAAAAAAAAAAAAAAAAAGCTATTCACTTAGAAAATTGCTGTTAATGGAATAATGAATAATTATATTTCTAGAATGAGCAATGGCTAGAGGCATATAAAATGTTAAGGACGTGATACAGTCCAGGTTCCAGGGTCTGGCTGGCATGGATTTCTCTTTGGTTACTGGGCCTAACTTCCCACATTTGCACTTTGCAAGTCAACTGTCTACCAGACAGTATATTTGTCCATCGATTTAACACACTTGGGTGCTGGAGAGATGGCTTAGCAGTTAAGGTGCTTGCCTGTGAAGTCTAAGGACCCAGATTTGATCCCAAGGACAGATATATAAGCCAGATGCACAAGATGGCGCATGCATCTGGAGTTCGTTTGCAGTGGCTGGAGGCTCTGGTGCAACCATTCTCTCTCTCTCTCTGTCTCACTGTTCCACTTCCCTTTTAATCAGATTATGTCTCTAAATATATGCCGAGTGCCCACAGTGTTCTGGAGACATTAAACTTGTCTTCAAAGAACTTTGAGTCTATCTCAAACTGACTCTCTTCCAAAAAGGACAAGCTAAATGAGGCCAGGTCATATATTTGGACAAGTGATTCCAAAGAACCAAAGTAGAGGTTTGAAAAAGTTAAAAAGGAACTCAAGAAGAGCCAGTTCAGGAGCAGGGATCAAGCTGTGGATGGCCACAGTGCCCTTTTCCTGAAGAGCCTATGAGGAAGCAAGTGACCCGCGCCTCGGGATTTCCAGCTGCAGAGATGGTGAAGGTGACGATCTCTCCCTTGGCTCCAGACTCCCACTCACCCAGGATCTCTGTCACTTCCAGATTTGCTCCTGCGTCTGCATCTGAATGGCTGAGATTGCAAGTAATGTTGGCAGAGAAGCCCTGCGGCAGAGAGAACAGTTAATGTCAGTCCACAGAGAGGAGACAGGGGGCCACCAAGCCTGCTCCTTTGCATGTGTAACTTCTGCAGCAGTGCCTTTCAAAACCTTCATAGCTTCAGTGTAAACATACTTTCATATATTCACATGTAAACATATAAATGTTCCTGGTGAGAAGCACCTTGGGAAAATGAGGCTGTGTGGGATACCAGATGCCCACATGGAGAGCTACGATAATACACATTAATCAGTAGTCTAGTTTTTTTAAAACTATGTGTTTTAATTTATCTATTTGCAAGCAGAGAGAGATGGAGAAGAGAGAGAGAATCGGTGTTCAGGGCTTTCAGCTCCTGCAAATGAACTCCCTGTGTATTTGGCTTTAAGTGGGTACTGGAGATTCAGACCTGGGTAGTTAGGCTTTGCAGGCAAGTGCCTTAGCCACTGAGCCATCTCTTCAGGTCAATAGTCTACTTTTTAAAAGACTTTTTAGTAACTACACAAAATGATGGGTTTCTTTGTGGTATTTTCATCACGTGTGTCATAATCATCTCTTATTTCCTCCCTTTGCTGTTCCCACCGGATCCCTTCATCTCTCCAGAAAGTTCCTCCTCTGCTGTCATGTCAAATACCTCAGAGAGAAGACAGGCTACTTGTTCTCCCCCGCCAGCCCTGTGTCTCCCTTTGTTTAAATCCTTTCCTCCCATATCTCTCTTTCTCCTTTCACAAATTTATATTACACACACACACATATATGTATATATATGTAATAATATGTAATCCTCCCCATAGCTCTCTTTCTGCATTCATAACTTTGATATCACACAAACTTACATCTATATATGTTCCACATGAAAGAAAACAGTAGTATTTGTCCCTTTAATTCTGACTAATTTCACCTATCATGATGATCTAGATCCATTTTCGTGCAAAGGACACAATTTCATTCTCTTTGGCTGCGTAAAACTGTGTGTGTGTGTGTGTGTGTGTGTGTGTGTGTATCCTTTATCTGTTTATAGACACCTGGCTCCATTTCTTAGCGATTGTGAGCAGTGCAGTGGTCAACACAGATGTGGAAATTACCGACATAGTATGACTTAGCGTCACACCCAGGGGTGGAACAGCTGGGTCCTGGGCAGTTGTATTTTAATTCTTCCTGGGAATCTTCATACTGATTTCCACAACTTGCATTCCCATCAGCAGTGAACAAAGGTTCCTCCTCTTTCCTCACACCTCCACCAGTTTTGTTGCCCTTTGTTCTCTCATGATAGCCATTCTCACTGAGGCGAGGGCTGGAGAGGTCGCTTAGTGGCTAAAGGTGCTTGTTTGATTGAGGCGAAATGGAATCTTACTATGTTTGTTTATTTATTTACTTGGTGCTTCAAGGTAGGGTCTCGCTCTAGACCAGGCTGACCTGGAATTCACTATGTAGTCTCAGGGTGGCCTCGAACTCTCAGCAGTCAATCCTCCACCCTCCGCCTCCCAAGTGCTGGGATGAAAGGTGTGCACCACCATGTCCAGACTCTTAACGTGGTTTTGATTTGCATTTCCCTGATGGCTAAGTTTGTTGAACAGGTTTTCATACACTTATTGGCTATTTACATTTAGTCTCCTGAGAACATTCTAGACGTTGGTTTATAATGCTTAGTTTGTAACATCACAAGCTTGTCAATTTTACTCCAAAGGAGTAGGGATATTTGGAAATTAGATGTAGAGCTCTTCCGTACCTGATACTCAGAACAAGCTGAACCGGGCGGGAAGGCTCCATCCTTGGCTTGAAGTGTGGGTAGCGAAGGGGACCTCAGCCTCTCTTTCTGATCTTCTGTAACTAACTGCAAATTCCTTGTTAAGCACTGACTCCGTGCTCTGAGCCCATGTGCCAGGCCTTTCTGGAGCTTGTTACACAAATTTGTGCAAATTGAAGCATGGTGCATTTTGCCACAAGAACAGGACTGTGACTTAGGAAGAGCTGCTGTCACAAAATGAAACTTTGGCTGACATTTCTGGCCTAGAGACTTGCCCTTTTGCTTGGGTTTAAAGCAAAGAATGGAAGATAATAGATTTGCGGAAGTTAGGCTGTTCCTTCAAGAGTGTGAAGTTGCCCAGAGAAATGAAGTTGAAAAATGGAAAGAAACTGAGAGCCAGTAATTTCCTTTTCATGTGGAAGCCAATTTGGAGTGGGTTTTCAGTTGCCTCCAACAACAAAAAACAGCAACAAAAATTTTTGTAACTTAGGTAACTTTCATGCATTTTTGATCCTCTCCATAATTTATTTTGTTTTCCTTATTTTATTTTTAATGATCTCAGTATTTTCTTTCTTTATACCCCACTGCAGAATGAATAAATAGAAAAGATTGATGACTAGTTAACACAAAGACTGAGAACAGGGAATAAAATACAATTTGGAACTTGATTGTGGAATTGTGATAAATTTTGTGGGTGCTCTATCTACCCTACCCCAATCTCGTAGTGCTGCCCTGGCTGTGTGGAAAGTTCAGAAACTTCCCTCACGTGCCCACGTTGACTTTAGGTTAGGAACTTTATATGAAAGCTGTGAGGAGGCCAACACTGAGCCAGAGCTCAAGCCTGACCACCTACAGTTCCAAGTAGGATGCAGAAAGTTAATATGAGTTTACAGAAAAGCACATGTAAGTGTCATGTCACAAAAAGGGCACATACACTGAGATGGTTACTGGCATTTTTTCTTAGATATATTGGATTCATTACCTTTTATTTTACTTATTTATTTATTTATTTATTTATTTATTTTGGTTTCTCGAGGTAGGGCCTCACTCCAGCCCAGGCTGACCTGGAATTCACTATGGAGTCTCAGGGTGGCCTCGAACTCACAGCAATCCTCCTACCTCTGCCTCCCGAGTGCTGGGATTAAAGGCGTGCGCCACCATGCCGGGCTCAATGGATTCATTACCTTTTAGACACAGCTGTGTATAAAAAAGCCTGGCTGTCAGGCTGGAGAAGATGGCTTAGTGGTTAAGGTGCTTGCCTGTAAAGTTGAAGGACCCAGGTTCAATTCCTCAGGACCCATGTAAGCCAGATGCACAAAGTGGCACATGTGTCTGGAGTTCCTTTGCAGCAGCTAGGGGCCCTGGCGCTCCCCTTCTCTCTCTCTCTCAAATAAATAAATAAATAATATATAAAATATATTTTAAAAAAAACTGGCCGTGTCTTAACATTATCATTCATGGTTTAAACAAAGAACACTAGGGAGAAAGAGAGCGAGAGAGCACAGGTCTCAGGAGCGAGACTGGTACTGGCCATGGTGACTGAGAACATGAGGGAAGTCAGCTTGCTCAGCCCCAGCCTCTCCATCAGGTCAGAGTCTGAAGATGAGCTAGAAATGCCTCACGTTTATATTCAGTCGCTGTTATCCTCATCAGCGCTGTCGAGACAGTGTGTGAGCTGCGCCCCGTTCCACACGCACCTGACCATCCTCTGTAGCAGGCGTTGCTCCCAAAGTGCTACTGGGTATTTGAAACAACATAAGCATCCATTTGTGTTGGTCACTTATTTAGACTAATATATATATATACATATATATATATATATATATATATATATATATATATATATATCTCATATGGAATGATCATTATTTTTGCCTGAAATCTTACTAGCAACAGGAAGGTTCCATTTTAAAATTTATTTTTCAATTCTTAGTCACTTACTTGAAAGAGAGAAAAAGGAGAAAGAGAGAGAGAGAGAGAGAGAGAGAGAGAGAGAGAGAGAGATTGGGCACACCAGGGCATCTAGCCACTGCAAAGGAACTCTGGACACACGTACCACCCTGTGCATCCAGCTTTATGTGGGTACTAGGGAATCAAACCTGGGTCCTTTGGCTTAGCAGGCAAATGCCTTAACTGCTGAGCTATCTCTCCAACCCAGAAGGTTATATTTAGTTAAGGGCAGAGTGAAAGTCAATTTAGAAGATTGGACTTGCTATCTTGGAACAATCTTGTGTGGAAATGAAGGTGTGTCTGTCATTATGACCCCTCCGTTCACCCTTGCCTTACCCATCTTAGATCTCTGCATAGACTTAGAGCTTATTTGTCAGGTAGATTAATAATATGGCATATGAATATTCTTCCAGAAGTGGTGGAAGTTGACTTTCTGTCAAAGCCTGGGGTGACACATTTAATGCCTTGTTTCTGTTATATTTTAAAATTAGATTAAAATAAAGCTTTGTAGAGAATATATATATATATATATATTTGTATTTCTCTTCCCAGTTTATAGTTACTCAATATATCTTTAATTATTCCTAGATTAAAGAGGTCTGAAAACAATTCACGAATTTTTCTTAAAAAAATGGAATGTCATGAAACACTTTGAGATAGAAGTAGAAGGTCAGAAAAATTAGACAGATACCATGCTTGCCTCTAGCAGAGCAAAGAATCATTGCTCTGGACTAATGAGGAGGTGGCTTGGTTAAACAAAAGTATTTGGGTTTATTTTGGATTGGTTTAGATTCGCAGAAATCCCATGTTCGCATAGGGAATCATTTTGAAAATTATTTGGGCATTTAAAATTGCTCACTGAATGCCTTTAATCCTTTCTGATGGGAGATTTCACTACATCTGAGGAAGGCTTGATTTTGTTAAAACTCCCAAGTCCCAAGTTTGGCCACATCAACATGACTGCATGATTAGAATTAGGAAAGTGACTCTCAGAAGATGTCACCTTCCAAGTGAACCACAACTGCAGCTCCCCATGTGTCTCTGGGTCACATCTGGTTACTGACAAGAGATCCAACCAGTATCCTCACTCACTCACATGCAACATCAGCGAGACTGGCGTGTGAGCTGTCACAGTGCGTGTTGGCTCCAAACACGAGTTCCACGACTTCTTGCCCTGAGGTCCTGACCGAACGCTGGCCTAGGCTGCCCACTCTCTACACTGCACGAAGTCACTTTCCTCTCGGCCCCTACACCTAACGCTTTACCTTCTGCTGGGCAGGACAGACCAACGTGGTGCAGTCATTTCCTTTCCACATCTCAAGGGAGGCTGTCTGAAGCTGGCTGCATCTTAAAGTTTATCCTTTTAGCCAAACAAGCTAATTTTGTGGAGAACTTGAAATCTCCTGGGCAAAATTAAGTATGTTCCCTGAATGCATGAAACATATATACCCATTTTCCCCACCGGCCCTTCCACATCCACAAACACTTGTTTAAGAAAGAGAGAGAAAGTAGTTTCTAGAAGTGAAAGTGGGATGTTGCTTCAGATGAACTGGATCTATTTTGTAAAGAAAGGAGATAGATGTGTTTGAAAACATCTATTAACCATTATAATACTACTCTTAACTTCACATAAATAGTTTCCTTTAGTGTGTTTTCTGCGGGATTCATCAAGTTTCTCTAGAGGACCAGAACTGACAGAATGAATATATGTAATAAAGAAGATTTCTAGGGGCTAGAGAGATGGCTTAGCGGTTAAGCGCTTGCCTGTGAAGCCTAAGGACCCCGGTTCGAGGCTCGGTTCCTCAGGACCCACGTTAGCCAGATGCACAAGGGGGCGCACGCATCTGGAGTTCGTTTGCAGTGGCTAGAGGCCCTGGTGCACCCATTCTCTCTCCCTCTCTCTGCTTATTTCTCTCTCTGTCTGTTGCTCTTAAATAAATAAATAAATAAATAAATAAATAAATAAATAAAAGAAGATTTCTAGATTAGTTTGCACAATGTGGGCCGGGCAGTCCAGCAATGGTTGTCTATAGGCAGGAGAGTCAGAGACCCTGGTAGCTGTTCAGGGCACAAGACCACATGACTCTGCGAATTCCAATCTGGCACAAAATGCCTGGAGGATTCCTGGACATCCATTGCCCTTCAGTCCACATTGGGAGGCTGCAGAAGGTAGGCTTGAACATCCACAGAAGATAGCAATGTTTGCCGGGCGTGGTGGCGCACGCCTTTAATCCCAGCACCCAGGAAGCAGAGGGAGGAGGAGCACCGTGAGTTCGAGGCCACCCTGAGACTACATGGTGGGTTCTAGCTCAGCCTGAGTTAGAGTGAGACCCTACCTCAAAAAATCAGGAAAAAAAAAAGAGAAAACAATAGTTATCAATGAGTAGAAAGAGAAAAATCCTTCTTTTGGAAATGCCCTCACAGATCTGATCAGGAGGGACATACCTTACTTTATTCCTAATCTGGTCAAAATGACAATAGAAATGTAGCTGTCATCATAGCTAACATAATATCACATCTTTTCTTTTTAATAGAAGAGTAGGTCTTCACTGTCCTGATAACATATCTAGTTCAAAAGTTAGCCTTTTCAGGCATCACTGTGTGGTTCCGATGCACTCAAAGTACGCTGGTCCAGCAGCAGCGGCAGGCTCATAGTGACCAACATTGAAGACCCCACTTTCGAGTCAAATTTAAGGGCTGGAGAGATGGCTTAGTGGTTAAGGCCTTTGCCTGCAAAGCCAAAGGTTCCAGGTTCAACTCTCCATGACCCACTTAAGCCAGATGCACAAGGGGGCACATGCATCTGGAGTTCGTTTGTAGTGGCTGGAGGCCCTGCTGTGCCCTTTCGCTCTCTCCCTCCCTTCCTCTTTCTCTCTCTCAAATAAATAAATAAATAAATAAAATATTATTTTTTATTAAAAAAAAAAGGAGTATGCCACCATGCCTGCCTTTTTTAAAAAAAGGAGTCAAATTCGAGCCAGGCGTGGTGGCTCACACCTTCAATCCTAGCACTCCAGAGGCAGAGGTAGGAGGATCGCCATGAGTTCAAGGCCACCTTGACTATACAAAGTGAATTCCAGGTCAGCCTGGACTACAGTGAGACCCTACCTCGGGGGCAGGGGAGTCAAATTTGTTTTTTCTGCTTGTGAAGAGGAAAGGGCTGCAAATTGCCTCAGGTCCATGGGCAGTGAACAAAAACACATGAAATATATGCTGGGATTGTAACCACATCCACCAGCCTGACCAACCTTTCCAGACACAGTATTTACATGCGATGTGAAGGAGACAAACACATCATTTCTCAACACAGTAGTTCTTTAAAAAAAAAAAAACCCAAACATTAATTAATTTGATAGAGAGGGAGGGAGAGAGAGAAGAAGAGGCATGAGAGAGAGAGAGAGAAAGAGAGAGAGAGAGAGAGAGAGAGAGAGAATGGGCATGCAGAGCCCTCCAGCCACTGCAAACTCCAGGCGCATGTGCCCACCTTGTGAGCTTACCTCACTTTGTGCACCTGGCTTGTGTGGGACCTGGAGAGTCGAACACGGGTCCTTAGGTTTTATTGGCAAACACTACAACCACTAAGCCATCTCTCCAGTCCTCAACGTGGTCTCCCTAACCTGGAGATTAAGCTTTAGGAATAGTAAATAAATGGGAGATTGGACTCAGGGCTTAAATTTCACTGAGCAATTGATGCATTCTTTTTTTTTTTTTAACAAAAAATTTATTTATTTATTTGAGAGTGAGAGACAAAAGGACAGAGAGAGAGAGAGAAAGAAAGAGAGAGAGAGGATGGATATGCCAGGGTCTCTAGTCACTGCAAACAAACCCCATAATAATGCACCAGCTTGTGCATCTGGCTTACGTGGGTGCTGGGAAATTAAACCTGGGTCCTTAGGCTTCACGGGCAAGTGCCTTCGCCGTTAAGCCGTCTCTCCTGCCCTGAAGAATTCATTTCATTTTGGTTACATATTCGTCTCTCAGGAAGTGAGGGACTTCTTCAGGCTATGCACCATGTGGCTGCCGACTCCTGCCTAAAGAATGCCAGTCCATGCTATCATCCGAGAACTATTCACCAAGGAGTGCCTGTTTCCTTCAGTGCGCTGTGTTAAGTGATGTGCGTACGGGTGAAACAAGGAGAGGAGCTGAGGTCCCTGCCCCAGGCGATGGTGTTAAGACGTGATTCATCAATTTGGAAAGTGTCAGGTATGATCGATTCATTATTGTTGACTATTTGTAGTCAGCCTAGTGGTGGAGAGCGCATTCTGTGGTCTGTCTTTGCTTGTAAGGTATTAGGGGGCCTTGGCCTGAAAGGGAAAGGCTGATGCTGCTCGTATAATCTCTGGGTGAAGGAAGATTACCACATTCAGGAGTGAAGGACTGGAGTTCCCACATAGCTTCACACCAGAGTTTCCTTGCTCCAAATGTTTTCATCACTAATCAAAAGGAAACACGTGGGCTGGAGAGATGGCGTAGCGGTTAAGCGCTTGCCTGTGAAGCCTAAGGACCCTGGTTCGAGGCTCGGTTCCCCAGGTCCCACATTAGCCAGATGCACAAGGGGGCACACGCGTCTGGAGTTCGTTTGCAGAGGCTGGAAGCCCTGGCGCACCCATTCTCTCTCTCTCTCCCTCCATCTGTCTTTCTCTCTGTGTCTGTCGCTCTCAAATAAATAAATAAAAAATTTTTTAAAAAAAGGAAACACCTTCACTGCCTGACTCCTAAGACCATTTCTCACTTGCGTCTAGTTTTAAGAAAGTCTCTTCATTGATGAGTATTTGATGAAATCAAATGTTTTCTGCATCTATGAAAAAGTACTGTATATTTTTTCTTATCAGTGTATGGGTATAATGTAAACTGATTTTAAAAATTTGAATCAACTCTATTTTCCTGGGATAAACTTTAATCATAATATATATATATATATATATATATATATACACATATATCTTGGCATATATATGCCAATATTTTCATTTACTAATATTTTGTTGAATCATTGCTTTTAAATACATGAGGAATATTGTGGTTTTGTTATCAGAAGAACACTGGCCTCATGTAATGTGTTGGAAAGGGTTCTCTCTCTTGTGTCCTGGGATATTCAGTATATGACTAATATTACTTCCTCCTTAAATGTTCAATAAAATTCATCAGTGACAATGTTTTAAAAACATTAACTCAATTTATTTCAAAGGCATAGATTTAGATTTATTTAGATTATCTGCTTTGCTGAGTTTTCACAAGATTCATACATAATTTTGTACAATTCCATTCTGTAGAGCACTAAAAAGTATCCATGGTATCAATTTTTAATAGAAAAGGCTCAATGGGTACTGGGGAGATTGTTCAGTGTTAAACATGTTTGCTTAAAATGCCTGCTGGCCCAGATTTGATTCACCAGCCACCTACATGAAGCCAGACTTGATTCAGATAGCAAGAGACCCTGGCATGTTCTTACACACAAAACATGCACAACACACACACACGTACACACACACACATGCACACACACACACACTACAGTCACATGTATACAAGCAAATAAATAAATAAATAAATGTAAAAAAAAAAACCCTGAAATGACTCCACATTAATTCACTTACATGACTACTCCATTTTTCAGTTCTTCATGCTCCAAACTGAATTATTCCATCCTGTGGTGGTTTGAGTCAGGTGTCCCCCATAAATTTAGGTGTTCTGAATGCTAGGTTCCCAGCTGATGGAGATTTGGGAATTAGGGCCTCCTGGAGGGAGTGTATTGTTGGGGGTGGGCTTTCGGGTGTTATAGCCAGTGTCCCCTTGCCAATGTTTGGCACAGTCTCCTGTTGCTGTTGTTCACCTTGTGTTGGCCAGGGGGTGATGTCCACCCTCTGCTCATGCCATCATTTTCCCTGCCATCGTGGAGCTTCCCCCTCGAGCTTGTAAGCCAAAATAAACACTTTTTTCCACCACAAGCTGCTCTTGGTGGGTGATTTTTTATAATATTTTATTTATTTATTTATTTATTTATTTGAGAGCGACAGACACAGAGAGAAAGACAGATAGAGGGAGAGAGAGAGAGAATGGGCGCGCCAGGGCTTCCAGCCACTGCAAACGAACTCCAGATGCGTGCGCCCCCTTGTGCATCTGGCTAACGTGGGACCTGGGGAACTGAGCCTCGAACCCGGGTCCTTAGGCTTCACAGGCAAGTGCTTAACCGCTAAGCCATCTCTCCAGCCCTGGTGGGGTGATTTTTGCCAGCAATGTGAACCTGACTGTAACAGTAAAGTTGGTACTGAGGAATGGATTGCTGCTATACACCTGAGTGTGTGGTTTTGCCTTTTGGGGCAAATTTTCAAAAGGAATATGTAAGGATTTTAAACCTTGGCCTAAGAGACACCTTGCTATAAGTACAGCTTGATGGAGTATTCTGGTCAGAGTTGAAATACCTGAATGCAGTAAAAACTAAGGAGTGTGAGGTTTGGTATATGAGGGTAAGAAAGAGCTTTGCCTGGACTGGGCTAGAAGCAATTTGTGTGAGAGGCTTGCTTTTATGCATGTATCCTGAGAA
This sequence comes from Jaculus jaculus, assembly GCF_020740685.1. Lineage (NCBI taxonomy): Eukaryota > Metazoa > Chordata > Mammalia > Rodentia > Dipodidae > Jaculus > Jaculus jaculus. The sequence goes on from NC_059121.1 coordinate 24,335,612, forward strand.
TTTGTGCAGGGTTGCATTGCAAAGAAGTGGACTGGTATGAGCAAAGGGATATGACAAAACTGAAACTCTCCAAACAGAGTCACATTAGGGGTCAGGGATCTCGCCACATTAATTGAAAGAGGGACACTGTTTTTCCATAGGGAGTTGGAGACAATTTCCAAAATGGATGGCACGTACAGATCAGTAGCAGCCATGTAAAGAATGAGGGAAAAAATACCTTCAAAAAACTAAAATGGGGCTGGAGAGATGGCTTAGTGGTTAAATGCTTGCCTGTGAAGCCTAAGAACCCTGGTTTGAGGATCGATTCCCCAGGACTCATGTTAGCCAGATGCACAAGGGGACGCACATGTCTGGAGTTCGTTTGCAGTGGCTGGAAGCCTTGGCACGCCTAGTCTCTCTCTCTCTCTCTCCCTCCCTCTCTCTCTCTCTGTCACTCTCAAATAAATAAATAAAAATAAAATGTGAATTCCTTAAAAAAAAAAAAAACTAAAATGTACTGGGTTTGTGGGTTATGAGGAGAAAAGTACAGGAATAATATTTGTAGCTCGCTTTTATGGTGATAGCTTGAAATCATACCAACCATACCTAGCTTCTCAGTTAAAGATGACTCCAGTAGCATTGAAAACTGGTACCTAGGCAAAGTTGGAAAGGTCATGAATCGAAAGGTCAAAATGGAAAGCTTGTCTCCAATCCACAGCTAATGATCCTCAGGAAGCAAGTTCACTCCCCGTGAAGGACAAATTCTTGGGATGGCTCACTAAGTGTCACGTGTCTGTGTGTGCTCCATGGATGGTGACTTAAGAACATTATCCAATGCACTGGTGATGAAAAAAAAAAGAAAAAAATCTCCAGAATGTGCTACAGGTTTCCTTCATGAACGTGCATGGAGATTCTTCATCTCTGTCTTTCTAAGTCAACTGAAAGAAAAGGAAAAATCCTGCCATCGCGCGTAGGCAACGTCTTTTCACGGGCTGCTAGTTTTCCGCTGGAGTTTATGGGGAAGCAGCAGCTCCGGGCACGTTGTGGATGAGACGTGCTCTGAGGCAGGCGTGGGGAACGGGAAACACAGAGAGCCTTCCACACATCCAACCACACCCCATTCACTATCTCCAGGCAGGGAGCAGGGCAGGAAAGACTCCCCAATACAATAGGTGTGATTTGTGCTTGATTCACCCTTTTTTCCCACCTCAGACCCAGTCATGACCACATGCAACAAAGAGTGGCCCTGCCCAGCGCAGGCCCGACACATTCTCCTCGTTCCTGACAGGTCTCCAGGGACTGAAGTCTCTCTGTCTCATTCATTCCATGTCTTCATGCAGTCTCCATGGAAACATCTGTTTTAGCAATCTTCTGATCAAGAAGTGTATTTTAAAAAAATCTTACATTTCAACGTAGTACAGAGTTTTGTTCACAAGAAACATGCAGAAAATACTGCTATATATTCTACTACTAACAGACATTGTGTGTGTGTGTGTGTGTGTGTGTGTGTGTGTGTGTGCTTTAAGTGGGTCTTCTGCCATACTTGTTTGATATGTAATGTTGCTGGTTGGTTGTCTCAAGAAATAACCAAGAAAATCTGAAGCTGACCTTTTCCCCCATTGCCTTCAGTGCTAACTGCCATTCTAGAAATGAAGATTAGAAGAGGGTTCCGTGTGCAGCTTATCTTGTTTTCCCTGGCTCAACTTGTAGTTTAATATGACCTCAACTGGGGAAAAAAAATGGAAGAGACTTTGCAAAACATGTCCCTGAAAATCTATTTGATTGTACCTATTACAACAACAGCAAAGAAATACTTGCAAATTTTCTGGCTTGTAATTATAAAAATACATACACGCACCTCACCTTTTAAAATATAAATGCATATGTTAAAAGCACATGCACATTTCCATCCAGTTTCTTTATAGTGAACTATAATTTATACTAAAATCTTCAAGATTCATTTTAGCAATATTTAATGAGACAGGTTACCTTAAAACCAGCCTAAGTGATAGTTAGGTGAACTATCATCCACTTGCTGGAAATATTTTTGACAAAATCTGCATTTTCCTCTTGGTTCTCTCCATGGACTCATTGTGGGATCATTTTGTTTTTGGTTTGTACTAATAATCTTTCTTTCTTACAAATACTTCCAAGTTTACTTTAATACAGATGGTATTTGTCTATGGCCAGAGACACTTTCCAAGATGCGCACTAGCCCAATAAACTAGTTCAAAAAAGCATGTTCAATGAAAATAAACAATAACAGCAGAGATGGGAAGGAAGCAGATGCACTGGGGCTGTCGTAGCTCTTGGTTTCCCTGTTTCTAGTCTGAAGTGGATGTTTTAAAAAATCAAATCTTGAATACAAGTGTGTAGGAAACTGAAAAGGGCTTACGTAAGTGTACGTGATTCAGTGGGAATAGTGACCTGAGTTGCTGCCACTTCTACTGTTTGAAAACCAGGGTTGTACACACCTCCCTAAATGATCCCAGATATTAATGCGCATTGTCTTTAATCCAGTTCAGATTACCAAGGATCGAGTACATTAGGCTGAACCTCTAGACAGCTGACTGAATAGACAGGTGAACTCATTTTTCAGGATTCAGATTTTTTTCTTTGATACTATATTAGTATAAAATTACTTATATATATATATATATATATATATATATATATATATATATATACATTTTATATATATATATATATATAATGTATTGTTGTTGTTGTTTATTTTTATTTATTTATTTGAGAGCCACAGACAGAGAGATAAGAGGCAGAGAGAGAGAGAGAGAGAGAGAGAGAGAGAGAGAGAGAGAGAGAGAATGGGTGCACCAGGGCCTCCAGCCACTGCAAATGAACTCTAGGCGCGTGCACCCCCTTGTGCATCTGGCTAACGTGGGTCCTGGGGAATGGAGCCTTGAACCAGGGTCCTTAGGCTTCACAGGCAAGCACTTAACTGATAATCCATCTGTACAGCCCTCAAATTATACATTGTTTGAAATAATTTTGAATGCCTTCTGTTTTCCAGGGACTGAACTAGATATTAGCAATACAATGGTTGACAATACATATCTATACTGATGGGGTCTGCAATCATAATTAGTGAAATAATAGTTAATAATGAATTAGTTAAATAAATGATAATTAGTTTAAACACATAAACATCTGGAAGACAGCTGAATTCTCATTCATCTTTTATCAATTATACGGCCCATGAATCGCCTGAATTGTGACAAGATTAGTACTAGAGTTTATGAAAAGAAACTCTAAAGTTCCTTCTGGGAAATAATTTAGCTAGTCATGGCAGCCTCCTCTGATCATATACCGCCACCCAATGGAGTTGCATCCAAATGACAGCAGCTTTTAGGCTCTGACCAGTCAAGTCACTCAGCTAGGCGTTGTTTACTGCCCAGGCGAGCTGGTTTGCTCTAGGTGGAGGTGGAGGGAGAAATATATAGCTGAAATGTGTTTCCTGTATAAATCCTATAAAAATGCGCTTGCAGATGAGCAGTGAGGGGAGGGGCTGTGAGCAACTCAGGTGGCGACAAGTAAGAGTCCGTGTGTCACAAAAATCCTGACAAGCTAACACCACTGTACCCACGCCGCAGAGAAGCTGTGCGCAGCAGACGCACGTGGAAAGACAGACGGACAGAGTTTCCTTGGTCGGCGTTGTCTAATTTTCAACATGAGTCTTATTCATCACGGAGAGTGTCTAAGGGTTGAGTCTGAGAGGAGGGATGGACTAGAATGTTCCTGAGGGTTTCTGGTTTTCACTATTACACTATCAATGTTACTGCGCAAGCCCCCATCATTTAAAAATGTTTTATTTATTTATTATTTGCACACAGAGAAAGACAGAGAGGGGAAAGAGAGAGAGAGAGAGAGAGAGAGAGAGAGAGAGAGAGAGAGAGAGAGAGGACACCAGGACTTCTAGCCACTGCAAACAAACTCCAGATGCATGTGCCACCTTGTGAGCCTCTGGGTTTAAGTGGCTACCGGGGGAATCAAACGTGGGTCGTTAGACTCTGCGGGTAAGAGCCTTAACCACTGGGCCATCTCTCCAACCCTGCCCCCGTCGCTTTAAAAGGAAGGAGCATAAGAATTCTTTTCCAAAGTCCTTCAAATCACTGAGTCAGATGTCCCCGTCTAGAACTTGAAATGGTCCAGGTGTTTCCCAATTTTTTTTTGTGTGTGTTTTGTTTTCTTTATGATCATGTTCGTGTGTGTGTGTGTGTGTTTGTGTGTGCTCACGTGTGTAAACGTGAGCGTTGCGCATGTGAAGGTCAGAGGGCATCCTTGCTTGGGGACGAGGTCTCTTCGTGGCTGGGTTTGCCAGGCTGGCTGATCTGCTAACTTCGGGATTCCTCTGTCTGTCTCCCATCTTGTCACAGGCCCTCGCGGCTGACGAACCTCGTGATGTGCGGCTGGCTCTTGGAGCAGGGGTGGCATTCTAGGAGTCTGCACTGGGGTCGCCAGGCTTGCCCAGCCGGTGTTTGACTTACTGAGCCATCTCCCCAGCCCCCACGAGGCTCCCGAGTCACACTGAGATTTCAAGCAAACTTCCGCCCGCACCCCTCCCCATGGTAAGTCAGACTAGATAAGAAAGGTTCTGAGGTCAGAGGCTTGCTTTGTTTAGGAAATCCATCATTGAGTAAAATTTAATTTCTAATTCAGGGAAAGTGTTGATTTGGAGGCTTGCTGGGTACAAAGCATCACTTAATGTTTCATATGGGAAAATATGACAGAAGGTCCCCAGCATTGGGCGGAATCCATGCACATAAGAAACAGGGCTCTTCAAAAACAAAAAAAAAAACAACAGCAACTTGAGTTTTTAAAGAAGGCAAACGCTTAGTAATACCCTCCTGGGAATGTTGAAAAATTCCTCAAAACGGCAATCGTCATTCTGAATTTATCATTTTAACACCACGTTCTCCAGAGGGAATAATTACCTAATAATGCATCATGTGACAATTCAAGTCATAAAGTATGGCAAGTGAGATCAAATTGGTCCGCTTAAAATGTTACAGTAAGTTTCTTGAATTATAGTTCCTGGACAAATGATTCAAGCCATGCCTCAAGTAGGCTTCACGATGTTTCCACATATTAAAGCCTCCCGAGTGATAGCATCGTGTAGTTACGGAACTAGCCGCTCTCCCCTGTTGCTCTGAGTCGATGCCTTGTTGTGGAAAGGACTTGTAATGATTAAGTGAAAAAGACAGAAATTCTGCTTACTCAAGAAAAAAACGCAGTACTATGGCTTGACCAGCATGTCCTGACTGTAGGTCTAAGACAAAAGTTAATTTAAGCTATGAAGGGCATCTCACTAAATGCAAGAGGTACTACATCAGTTGACCATCAAGTGACCTCATACATTATTGCTAGGGTGAGAACCTATTTTGTTCCACTGGAGGGGGGAAAAAATCACTATTAACTTTTTGAATAAACATTGCATCAAGAACATCTTTTTTTTTTTTTTTGCCAGAAAGAAGTTTACTTTATCAAACATGATTACTTTCAAAATGATAAAAGTCTACTCAAAAAAGTTATAAAATTTGGGCTGGAGAGATGGCTTAGCAGTTAAGCACTTGCCTGTGAAGCCTAAGGACCCCGGTTCGAGGCTCGGTTCCCCAGGTCCCACGTTAGCCAGATGCACAAGGGGGCGCACGCGTCTGGAGTTCGTTTGCAGAGGCTGGAAGCCCTGGCGCGCCCATTCTCTCTCTCTCCCTCTATTTCTCTCTGTGTCTGTCACTCTCAAATAAATAAAAATTTTTTTAAAAAGCTATAAAAGCTGAACATCTATGTGCCATGCATGGTGATGCTCTGCTGACACATTAAACACATGGGAATGTGATTTATCTGCCTGATCCTCTTGAAAAAGCTTAGTTCTTAGAGTGTGACAAGAATATAGATGCTGGTGAAGCCAAAACCTCTTCCAGTTCCCACTCCGAATTCACAGGGGTTGGGTGTGAGCATAGAAGAGTGTGTAAATCTTAGCCTCCCATGTGACTAGCCCAAGATGGCCAAGTCACGGGAGGCTCTCTCCCCTCCCCTGCCTCCCTCACCAAATGCTTCAGGTAACCCCTTTCAGCCAACAGCCTCTCTTTTAATGCTTACAAAGCTCCTCGGGGTGCTAGTTAGCAAATTCACTCCAACATTAATAGTTCTCAAAAGACCTTGGAGTTGGAAAACCTCCAAAAGCGACCAACCAGCTACCAGGAGAGAATTTATGGAGAAGGAGTCACTGGTTTTAATCTGTGTGGGGCCCACTTTGTAGATCAGACGATGAGTAATAAATATCTTCGTGGACTATCCCTGTTTTTGAATACTTATTTACAAGGACCAGGGCTTGGTTCAATTCGCCTAATTTTATTCTGTTATCTCTGACTTTGTCATCTATCATTAATAACCCTCCATTACACAGTCATTATTGGCAGACCCTCTGTCATCTTCATAGTTTTCTAAACCCTTTTAAGGGAGAGATTTTGTTTTCTTTTGACAAAATTTATTTCTGTTCTCCTCTCCGGTGGACTGAGAAAACGAAGTGTTCTGTGGGAGAGGAATATTTAATGTGCAAAGATTGTATCCTGTGACCTCATCTGGGCTTTCTAATTTGAACATTATACAATAAAAGTTGATTATTTTGGAGGATAAAAAAAATGTGCTTGGAATAATTGTTGTGTGATAAATCAGCACTCCATGAATGAGCAAAAAAATTAAAAATAAATAAATCCCCACAGCTAGTTAAGAGAGTGGTATTTCGCATATGTACTTTTAGGAAGATGAAGAAGGGGGTTTGAGCATCTTCCTTTCTTGGGCTCTTGGGGCCTTTTTGTGTTCCTTTAAGACTGCTCGGAGCTTCTTGTTTGTCTGCTCTTTTCCATGGTCCTTGCCCAACGACGCCGGGGCCAGCCAACTTCCATCCACAAGGACCTCACTTTGCCCACAGCTCCGTCTCCCAACTGCCCTGGGTTTCTGTTCTCCGTGTCCCTGGAACTCTTCCCGGTTTTAGGAACTGGCCAGGAGCAGCTGACCCGCGATACAGGAGAAAGGAGGAAAGCGTTCTCCAGCTCTCCCCAACTCCCTGGACCAGTGTGGAGCAGTGGGAGGAGTCCACAGCCAACACTACCCTCCCCCGGCCTCCTTTAAACCTTCGCTGCAGGGCTGCAGAGATGGCTTAGCGGTTAAGGCGTTTGCCTGCAAAGCCAAAGGACCTCAGTTCGATTCCCCACGACCCACGTGAGCCAGACGCACAAAGTGGCGCATGCATCTGGAGTGCGTTTGCAGAGTGGCTGGAAGCCCTGGCGTGCCCATTCTCTCTGTCCCTGTCCCTCTGCCTCTTTCCCTCTCTCAAATAAATAAATAAAAATAAAAATATTGTCTAAAAAAACCCTTCACTTCACCATCACCTCATGAAGTAGATGCTCCTTTGACAGACCAGGGAACCAGGGTCTTAAGAGGTTAAATCACATGTTCAGGAGGACACAGCCAGTGGACTCAGGCCAAGATTGGGACATAGGTATCCCTGATGGCTAATGCCCAGCGCTGCTAATCACTGTGAGTTACTGCGTCACTTGGAGCCATGCCATGCTTAAACTGTGTGGTGGCGATAAAGATTACCATCTAAGATGAATGAAATGTAAATCAAATGTGAAGTCACTTGTGTTTTACTTGACACTTCCAATTAAAAGCCTTGTTACCCTATAGTTGCTAATGTTTTTTTTTTTAATTTTTTATTTATTTGAGAGCGACAGACACAGAGAGAAAGACAGATAGAGAGAGGGAATGGGCGCGCCAGGGCCTCCAGCCACTGCACACGAACTCCAGACGCGTGCGCCCCCTTGTGCATCTGGCTAACGTGGGACCTGGGGAACCGAGCCTCGAACCGGGGTTCTTAGGCTTCTCAGGCAAGCGCTTAACCGCTAACCCATCTCTCCAGCCCTGTTTTTTAATTTTTAAAATGTATTTGAGAAAGAGAGAGAGAGGGAAAGAGAGAGAGAGAGAGAAAATGGGCATGCTAGGGCCTTTCTGCCACTACAAACAAACGCCAGACACATGCACCATTTTGCACGTCTGGCTTTACATGAGTACTAGGAAATTGAACCCGGACCATCAGGCTTTGCAAGCAAGCTTCTTTTACCATTGAGATATCTCTTCAGCCCCTAGTAGCTATTGCTTTTGAGTAATTAGGCCAGGCAGTGGTCTATGCACTTGATCTCACAATTGTGAGGTGAAAAGCTAGACAGTAATTTCTGCATTGAAAAGGCTGAAAAGCAGAGTCACAGACTGGCTAAGCCTCCTGTTGCAGTTCAGAGAGCACAGGAGCACAGAGGTGTGGTCGACGTCACCCTTATCCCCTGTACCTGACTTGTTCTGATCGACGTTAAGTGCTCCCGTGGGTGCTTGCTAGGTGAAGGTGTTAGTTATGGAAGCCGTCGTTCGTGCATCAAGTACTGAGCTTTTACAACCATTGTTGGAAGGTACATTGCACATCATCCTGTTTTGTTTTTGCGGCTGATGAAGTCAAGGATAACGACAGCATTTCAACTAGTAGGTTAATAGGAAGTGGTAGACCTGGGATTTGAACTCAGATCTGATTTCGCAGTTAGTGCTTATGGGAAACCATCTGAAAAATAATGTCCCCCAAATAACTTTTGAGATGCCTGGAGGAATGATTAATAAAAAGTTAAAAAAAAAAAAAAAAACAACTATGCGGAACCTCCCTTTTTCTCCTGGCAAGCCCATTCATCTTGAGTTTCACTTAAACCTCCACATCGCTTTTGCTCATGAGCTGCACTGTTTGGAAGACGTCGTGCTTGAATCATGCAAAGAGAAATACTTATTGGACTGGATTCTGACTATCGGTCATAGTTAGACCGTCATGGCATTAGCATTTACTTTTTACCTTCTATTTTGAGGGATGAAGTGAGCCGCTTTAATGCCCTTCAATTGCACATAAATTGACTGTCATACGCAGACCATTAAAATGTCAGTCACTAGCCACCTAATTCATCTTCCTGGAGTCCAAAAACCTTCCTGGAGTGACTGGTTTGCAGTCACCTGAGGGTTTTCTCGTACGTGGGACCGCAGCAGTTCTGTGGCCTGGCTCATTCCTTGGTGGCCGAGCATGGCATGGCCTGGCTGTTGGCGGGTGAGGCAGGCCTTGTGGCCTTGACACAACTCTCAGCTTAACCCTCTGGCTTGCACAGTTCTCATTTCCACTCTTGGAAATGGCAGACCCCATTTGGGAATGAATAGTACCAGGACTTTTTCTTGTTTTTTCTTTTTTTCTTTTTAAACTTGCTCCTTCCCCCTCCCTCCCTTCAGGCCAGAATTTGGACTGTTTCCTTGTTTCATATTATAATTCCCACTTGTATCGGCATTTGTGTGTCCAAGTTGAACCTCGTTTCATAATTTTTTGCCATATTTCTAATTTTCCATGTTGCATCGTATTGTCTGTTGTTTGAATTTTGAAGCAATTGCTCACTTAGCACATCTATCATACTCACAGAGAATGCTATCTGCCCCCACCCTCCACAAGAACAGGAATAAAGATATTAAATTAACCTGGTTCCACTCCAATACCATTGAGACCTTACTGGCCACCTTCCCTTGTCCAAGGACAGTTATTCATCACTACTTTTGGATTTCATACCCTGTTTTATTTTTATTATTTTTTTTTTTGGACCTATGCAAGGCTTCCACAAGAATAAATCTGCTTCAAGGGAGATTTTTGTGTTCGTTGTGATATTAAAGGTTGGTTCTTTTTTAAGTCTACCAAAGTTTTCCCTTCACACTGATTTTGGTAATTCATTCACAAGGGGGATTAAGTGTGCCTGGCATTATGCACACACTGTATTTTATTTAGAGTTGCACTATCCCAGATGTTCAGAATAAACAGCTGTGGGCACTTCTGAGGAGAAAAGGAAAATATTCCCAGGAACTCCATTAAGTTCATAAATTCTAGCACGTGTTGATAACTGCAAGCATACACACACACACATTTTTCTGCATACACATGTATGCGGTCATGGGTTACTTAATGACAGGGCTGTGTTATGAGAAAATGTGTCTTTAGGAAATTTGGTCATGGTGGGAGCATCGTAGAGTATACTCACAGGAACTAAAAGGGCCACAACGTCACTAGGTGGCTGTATGTTATGGGACCATAGTATGTGTGATTCACCATGGACATAGGTATCATCATTCAGTGTGTGTGTGTGTGTGTGTGTGTGTGTGGGTGTGTGTGTATGTGTGCCTGTGCCTATGTATGTTCACACAATGCTTTGCTGGAGCAAGTGTATGGCACTGTGTGGAACTGAACTATAAAACAGAGGAGGCATTAAACAGGATGCCCAGAAACTGGCTTCCACTCCAGGTTTTGACTCAGTGTGGCTGTTTTATCCAATTGAAGGTCATTAGTCCTGCGGAGCTTAATTATCAAAGTTCCTAGGTGGGTCCCAATTATTTCTAATGCCCAATGCATTATATACATATATGGCTTCAAATCTTTTCTATTTCAGTCTTTGATGTTTCTTCTTTTTTTTTTCCGTAGTATCAGAATAGAGAGTATTATTTTTAATGAGGCAAGCCCAATAGGCTGCCTTTTTGTATGAAAGACAGAGAGAGAGAATAGCCATGGCCTCCACTACAAGAGAACTCCAGACGCGTGTGTCCCCTTGTGGGCATGTGCCATCTAGTGCACCTACACGGCAGTGCGTCTGGCATGTGGCACCTGGAGAGTCGTGACTCCTTGGGCTTCGCAGGCAAGCACCTTAACCGCTGAGCCATCTCTCCAGCCCCTGAAAAGACAGCATTTTAAGGCAGACCAGGAAACTCATGTGTGATAGAGCAGTTCTGCATCCCCATACTAATACAGGACTAGAGAGTGGGGCTATCTTTTCAGGGAAAGGATCTTAGGGCGGAACCAGAGCATACAGTGGGAAGAAGGAAGAGGTCTCAAGAGCATTATGTGAAGAATGGGGGAGCTGTGTCATTTGCCCTAAAGTTCACCATGCTGCTAGGCGTTCCTGAGAGGGAACAGGAATCTTCCTGTCACTCTGCAAAGCTCCCGCCTTGGAGAGTCATAGAATCTTGGGCATGGCAGGATCTGTGAAGGTCCCTTAGCTAAGACCCTCAATTTACAAGACCTTGCTTAACTTCCAGTGCAGGACTCTCCTCCTCATACAAGGAAGGAAGGGGTGAAGAGTTCATTCTGAAGGGTGGTCCTACCTTCAATTCACACATCCAGATACCTGGCTTATGGAGCTGAGTGTGCAAGAGGCACAAAGAGATGATCAGAAACCCTCCGCCCTCTCAGGAAAATAGGGGGGAAAAATGACAAGGCCAGCCCAGTTTTCTTTCTCCCTTCCAAAACCACAGCAGGGGATGTATCTCCACCCTTTGTCCTAGGGCTTCACCTGGTCTTAATTCACAATTTGAAGACAAGAAAAATGACCATGGCCTTCCATCTTGGTTCTTTTCTCAGACCTTCCAGTTCAGGGAAAACAATGGGGAGGCAGCATAAGAAGCTGAGGGGTCATGTCTCCCCCCAAAAGCACATGAGAGTTGCAAATTTGTTTACTCACAAAAGCACTGAAAGCAAGGAAAAGTATGTGCTTTATTCAACCAAAGGTATGTCATTTGAAAACCAAGTTTCCCAAGCTAAATTGCATTCATTTCTATGACCAGTGAAATATCTCTATCCCTTAATTAAGGCATCTGTAATATACAAAGTCTTAAGACATGGATTTTCAAAAAAGCATGGGATGTTCTACAATCACTAGATTTTACATTTTCATAAAGCTATCAACTCACCAAGAGAGAGAGAGAGAGAGAGAGAGAATCTTCCATGTTTTCCTAAAAATATAGATATCATAGGAAATAAGTATAATAGTATTTATATTAGGGGTGTAAGATTTGAAAAATATTTGTTTTTTGAAGCTTTTGAGTATGGCTCATATAACCTCTCTAAATAAAATATTCCTTTTCAATCTATAAAAACAAAGCCAGCTTCATTTTGAGAAATATTAATGGAAAACTACTTTTCAGATGCCTAGGTAATCTTCAGGTTTGTAGGCCAAGACAAGAACCACCATTTTATTTATTTTATTTGAGAGCGACAGACACAGAGAGAAAGACAGATGGAGGGAGAGAGGGAGAATGGGCGCGCCAGGGCTTCCAGCCTCTGCAAACGAACTCCAGACGCGTGCGCCCCCTTGTGCATCTGGCTAACGTGGGACCTGGGGAACCGAGCCTCGAACCGGGGTCATTAGGCTAAGCCATCTCTCCAGCCCAAGAACCACCATTTTAAACTTACACTATCCTTTTTAGCCCCACTCCAATGGTATTCACATTTGAATGTTACCAATAATTCTTTTTCTTTTTTTAAATCATCCATTCTTTTAAGTATCCTAGTTTCTGAAGTTTTTTGGTGAGCTGGCCGTGTATATGTCTTTTAATTTTTTTAAAATTATTTTTATTCATTTATTTAACAGAGAGAAAGAAGGAGAGTGGGAAAGAGAGAGAGTGAGCGAGTAGGCAAGCCAGGGCCTCCACCCACTGCAAACAAACTCCAGATGCATGTGCCACCTTGTGCATCTGGCTAATGTGGGTCCTGGGGAATCAAACCCCAGCAAATGCCTTAACTGCTAACCCATCCCTCCAGCCCATGTCTTTTGATTCTTAAACACTCTGAAACTTCTGTTTCTCCACCTAATGTAAGCATTTCATTTCTTTCCTATTACTGTATTCCACCCGCCACCATCCATTCTCTTCCCTCATGCCTTTGGATGCTCATCCTTTCCACACTTCTATCCGCTCAGGACCCACCACTGCATGGAGCTCAAGCATACATTAGGCGCCAGGCATTGTGCTCAAAGATTTCCATTTAACCATGGCTGTGGCTTAGCATCTTCAGGGACCTCCACTTAGTAAGTTTAAAGGTGGAGTCAAGCAGAGCAATGCAAAGGAGTGCTGGCCTGGAACGTGGAAGTTCCTCCTTGAAGGAGTGGCTGGTCATTGCAGACACAGAGGATCTGGCCTGCAAGCAAAGGCACATGGGCCTGACCATACAGGGCCCTGCAAGCAGCCGGGTGCTGGGTTGTCTGCAGGGCTGGGAAACAGGCAATGGGCAAGTGCTTCGGTGACCTTCCAGTGATATGGCCTCCCTGGTGCCCTCTCCAAATTCACACACTATTAAGTCCTGTCATTTGATGTAGGACCTTTGACCCAGCTAAAGATCAAATAAATCAAGAAAATGGGATCTTTGGGTGTCTTGATGCTACAGGACTAGTGTCCAGAGACAGGACAGAATATCTCTTGTGTCTCTCTCCTACCCATGCTGGCTTCTGGAACTGTGAGAAAGATACCTTTCCATTGCTTTAGGTCAGCCACCCTGTGGCATATTGTTAGGTTGCTGTGGTGTTTTGATGCAGGTGGCCCCCATAGACTCAGGTGTTTGGAATGCTGGGTTCCCAGCAGATGGAGATTTGAGATTTGAGATTTTGGGGGACTGGCTTATGCTTGTTATAACCACCTTCCCCTGGCCAGTGTTTGGCACACTCTCCTGTTGCTATGGTCCATCTTATGTTGGCCAGGGGGTGATGTCCACCCTCTGCTCATGCCGTCATTTTCACCTGCCATCGTGGAGCTTCCCCTCGAGCCTGTAAGCCAAAATAAACCACTTTTCCCCACAAGCTGCTCTTAGTTGGGTGATTTCTACCAGCAATGTGGACCGGACTGCAACAGTTGCCCAAACTGACTGCTATAGCTAAGGATGGCAGACTTGGTCCTTCAGAGCAACCCTTCTCCCCAGGGAAGAACTGCTTTTTGGGGCATTTTGGAAATTCATGAAAGGGAATTTGGCTGACACAAAATTGGTCAGGTTTTATTAATTCTCTCTGGTTCTTGCTCCCATACAGGACTGGGGGTGCATGCGTGTGTGCATGTGTGCGTGCGTGCGCACATGTGTGTGGCCATGCCCAGTTGTTTATGGGGGCTCTGAAGACTGAGCTTGGCCAGTCTCTCGGGCCTTCTCTGGTCCTTGAGCTTGCACATGAAATGCTCTTAACTGTTGAGCTATCTCTCCAGCCCGTCTTCCCAGATTCTACCTAATTTGACCTCAGAGTGGAACTAAGTTCTTCTTGAAGCTTTCACCGTTAAGTCACTCCCCCCCAATTAGAACAAATGAATCATTCTTCCTGTAGAGTCAAAACTTACACATTATGTAACAGATGGAAAATCAAGAGGTAATAATGTAGAGCATCTTTCAAAAACAAATAAACAAACAAAAAACTCTGAGCCATGACTTTAGAAGACTGACTTTATCAATCAACTCGAAAAGTTCTTCATAGTCATAATGATATCCAAATTTGTTAATATTTTCCTTCAAGCACTTGAAAATGTAATCAAGGAGAGTTCTTTGTTCCTTGCGCGTGAGAATTTTGGTTAGTGGCCAAGGATGTGGAGGTCTTCCCTCCTTCATGGAATGTTCCTGTGCGGTGTAAAAATGTCCCGTGTCTCTTAGATGTTCACCTAAGCAAAGAAAGCTTGTTAATCATAACCTAGATTTAGAACAGAATTTTATTTTACATAAAAATTCCAAGTGCTTCTAGATAAATTAATATATACTAAAGTTTCAGAAATGTGACTACCTTTTAAGTTGAGAAAAAATATTATAGTCAGAATTATATTTAATTTAGTTGAAAATACTATTATTTAAAGGAAACAATTATAGTTGGTCTCCTATAAGATTAGTATGAAGTTCTCAATGTATCTATTTCTTTTCAATATCTTTTTATTAGGGTAAAACAAACATAGCATAAAATTTACCACCTGCATCTTTTTTATAATTCAGTGATACTAAATATTCATCAAGTTAAGCCAGGCTTTGTGGCTCATGCCTTTAATCCCAGCACTTGGGAGGCAGAGGTAGAAAGATTGCTGTGAGTTCAAGGCCACCCTGAGACAACACAGTGAATTCTAGGTCAGCCTGAGCTAGAGTGAGACCCTACTTCGGGAAACAAAACAAAAAATAGTCAAGTTGAGCAGCCGTCACAGCATCTGCCTCCAAAGCTATTTTTCATTATACGGCAGAAACTCTATACCCATTGAACAACAACCTACCCTCATCATAGGTGACCAAGATTCTATTTGCTGTCTTTAGGATTTTGACTACATATTTGATTTGTGGGGAATTAGAGCCCTTTGTGGTGGGATTATTTCATTACCATAATGTCGTCAAGGTTCATCCATGCTGTGGCATATGTCCTTTTTTTGTTTTACAAGGTAGGGTCTCACTCTAGCTCAGGCTGACCTAGAATTCATGCTGTAGTCTCAAGGTGGCCTCGAACTCACAGTGATCCTCTTACCTCTGCCTCCCGAGTACTGGGATTAAAGGCGTGCACCACCATGCGCGGCTCAGGCATTTGACCTTTTAAGGTTGAATGATTAATTTGTTATATGTGAATGTCATACTAGCTTTCCCATTTAGCTGTTGATGAACATTTGGGTTAGTTCAATGGTTGCAATTTTGTGAATAGTGCATTTGTGATCATAAATACTTCTTTTTAAAGATTATATTTTTATTTATTTATTTCTTAGAGACAGAAGGAAAGAGAGAGAGTGTGAGAATGGATTCACCAGGGCCTCTAGCCACTGAAAACAAGCTCCAGACGCATGCGCCCACTTGTGCGTGTGGCTAAATGTGGGACCTGGAGAATCAAACCGGGGTCCTTAGGCTTTGCAGGCATGTGCCTTAACCACTAAGCCATCTCTCCAGCCCCTATAAATTCTTTGAGTTTCTACTTTCAATTCTTTGGGATATGCCCTCAAAAGACTTGCTAGGCTATATGATAATTCTATTTTTTCCTTTTCTTTCTGAGTGCTTATTATTATTACTATTAACAACATGTTTGCTATGGATACACCATGTGTTGGTGCTCCCTCTTCCCTCATCCCTGCCCCCATTCTGTTGGGGATGCTCCTCAGTGTTTTTTGTTTGTTTGTTTGTTTTGAGGTAGTGTTTTCTCTATCGTTTTGCCTTCTTGCCAACAGTGCAAAGAGTTCCTATTTATTCACAACCTTGCTTTCTTGTTTTTGTTTTTTGTTTTTTGTTTTTCGAGGTAGGGTCTCACTCTGGTCCAGCCTGGCCTGGAATTAACTCTGTCATCTAAGGGTGGCCTTGAACTCACGGCAATCCTCCTACCTCTGCCTCCCGAGTGCTGGGATTAAAGGCGTGCGCCACCACGCCCGGCTTACCTTGCTTTCTTTACTTCCTTAATAGTAGCCATACTAATTTCTGTGACATAGTGTCTTGTAGCTTTGATTTGCAGTATTTCATGGTTGGTGATAGTAAACATCTTTAATGTATTTATTGCTCATTTATAATTACTTGGGGAAATGTGTGTTCAAGTCTGTTAACTTATGCATTTATTTTTTATTTTTATTTTTATTTTTTTCGAGATCAGGTCTTAATCTAGTCCAGGCTAATCTGGAACTCACTGTGTAATCCCAGGATGGCCTCAAATTTACCATGATCCTCTTACATCTGCCTTCTGAGAGTGCTGGGATTAAAGGTATGCACCATCCCATTCGGTTGAAGTCTGTTTATAAATGATTTTCTGCCAGGCATGGTGGCGCACGCCTTTAATCCCAACACTCGGGAGGCAGAGGTAGGAGGATCACTGTGAGTTCGAAGCCACCCTGAGACTCCATAGTGAATTCCTGGTCAGCCTGGGCTAGAGTGAGACCCTACCTCAAAAAACCAAAAAAATAAAAGTAAACAAAAAATAAAGTAAATATGATTTTCTTGTTGGGTTTCAGGATTCTGTACAGTTATGGATGCTAATTCCTATGTATGTGGTTTGTAGGTAGCTCTGATTCTATTGTTGCCTTGTTAGAGTAGTGATGTTGACTGTCTTTGAATACATAAAATACTTCACGTCTTACGAAGTATGATGAAAGATGTTGTCGTTGTTGCCTGTGCCTATGGGTGTTTTATAGTCAAAAAGTCTTTGCCAGATCAAATGCAACTAAGCCCTTTCCCTGTTTACCACAAGAACTTTTATAGTTTTCAAGATTTTGATCCAATTTAATTCATTTTTGTATGCGATGTTTAGGGGCCCCACCTTAGGAGTCTGACCTATTTTGAGTTAATTTTATGATGTAGTGTTATGGGCCCAAGTTCATTCTGTTGTGTTTAAGTGTTCTTTTGAGTAATTTGTGCGCTATTAAAAAATTTTAAATTAATTTTTGTTTTTTTCTCAATTTCATTAAACATTTTCCATGATTATAAAAAATATCTCATGGTAATACCCCCTCCCCATTTTCCCCTTTGCAATTCCATTCTCCATCACATCCACTCCCCATCTCAATAAGTCTCTCTTCTATTTGGATGTCATCATCTTTTCCTCCTCTTATGATGGTCTTGTGTAGGTAGTGTCAGGCACTGTGAGGTCATGGATATCGAGGCCAATTTTGTGTCTGGAAGGAGCACGTTGTAAGGAGTCCTACCCTTCCTTTGGCTCTTACATTCTTTCTGCCACCTCTTCCGCATTAGACCCTGAGCCTTGGAAGGTGTGATCGAGATGTTACTCAGTACTCCAGCCACTTCTTTCCAGCACCATGATACCTCTGAGTCATCCCAAGGTCACTGCCATCTGGAAAGAGAAGATTCTCTACCCAAAGTGAGAGTAGCATTAATATAAGGGTATGAATATTAAGAGAAGTGCTTACTGGGCAGTTTGATAAGCATAGTATATTATTTATCCAGACATCAGCAGATGTTATAACCCTAGGGCTCATGATAACCCCTGTTTTAAGTTTTCAGTATCAGGGATGTATTCCCTCCCTTGGAGTGGGCCTCCAGTCCAATTGGAGGGCAGTTGGTTTCCACCATGACAGATGTGCCACTATTGCACCCGTTGGCTCATTTGGCATGGCTGGCCAATTATAAGGCTTGCAGTGTCCACTGTTGAGTATCTTCACTGGTGGTGTATCTTTCTCCTATTGAACTACATGCAGAATGGCTCCTTCTAGCTTTCTATCAGCTGGTCTACAGGGAGGAGGTTTTCAGCTCAGTTCCAACAGCATTTCTCAGTGGCCTTGCAGCCCAAGTATGTGGAGCCTTCAGCAATAGGGCCTAACCATCTATTCCTGGTGGGAAATCAAGGGTCTCAGCAATGGCCTATAATGTTTTGGGGGCATCGGGGACCTCTCTGGCCAACAACTCACTGGAAGGAATCCCATCCCTGGTACTGAAAATTTTCTTGCAATAATCTATGGCTCCTGAGTGTTCCATTGTCCAAAACTGAAGGATTCCATTTAATTTATTTATATCCTGTCAGATTTTGATTAGTCCTCTCTCCACCTTTCCTTTACTCAATCTCCTTCCCTGACCTCACTTTGGGCCTTTTCACCCCCCACTAATCTATTTTTCTACTTGCATATATATAATACCCACCTATTAAGTACCCTCCTCCCTTATGTGCATATAATAATTTTGATCATATTCATCCTTGTTACCTTCCCTTCTCTTCTTCCTTCCCACCTCCTGCTGAGCTCTATCCCAGTTCCTTCCTCTTCTGTTGTGTTGTCTTTTGGGGGACAGGGTGACCTACTGCGTTTAACTAGGGCTGCTTGTATGAACGTGGGCGGCGGGTGCTGTCAGAGCACTGGATAGATGACTTTATTTTTCACGAGCTCTGGTAATTCCCTCTGGTTCTTGTCGCCTTACCGGACTGGGGCTGCGCACACGTGCATGCGTGTGTATGTGTGGGTGTGGCCTTGCCCAGCTGTTTACCGGGGCTCTAGAGACTGAGCTTGACCAGCCTCTCGGGCCTCCTCAGGTCCTTGAGTTTGCACATGAAATGCTCTTAATTGCCGAGCTATCTCTCCAGCCCGTCTTCCCAGATTCTAGCAGGATCTTTGTTTTTTAATATGGTAGACTTCTCAGGAGTTTCAACTTAGAGAATCGTACCATCTGTGAAAAAGAAAATAATTTTTGTTATCTAAACATTATCCACAATTTTATGAAATCGTGCTGCCGTGGTAAACCGTTCTTGGTATTTTGCTTGCAATATGCATGCTGATATCAGCCAGCCTCTGCAACTGTCACGTGGGTGATTTTCCAAGAACAGTGATAAGCACTCAACTACCTCACTGCGCCTTTGAATACTGAGCTATGTGGTCACTTATTAGTGAAACATAGCGTAGTTTCTTGCAAACGACTTTCTTTTAAAATATTCCTATTTATTTATTTGAAAGACAGAGGAAGAAACAGGCAGAGAGAGAGAGAGAGAGAGAGAGAGAGTGGGAAAGAATGAGCATGCCAGGACCTCCATCCATGCAAACCAACTCCAGATGCATGTGCCACCTTGTGCATCTGGCTTATGTGCTAAGGAATTGAACCTGGATCCTTAGGCTTCATACACAAGTGCCTTAATCATCTCTCCAGCCCCTAAAATACTTTCTTAACACAGCTAGAAAAATTCTACATTTTTGTCAACGTTTTATGTTAAATATGTATAAGACGGTTACACTTGCTTATGGATTTTTCCTAGTAAAAAGGGCATTGCAAAATGTATTTATAAAAAATGGGTGTTGGAAGTTGGAGAGATTTCTCGGTGGTTAAAGGTGCTTGCTTTCAAAGCCTGACAGCCTGAGTTCAATTCTCCAGTACCCACGTGAAGCCAGATGCACAAAGGGGCACATGCGCCTGGAGTTTGTTTGCAAAGGCAGGAGGACCTGCCGCACCCATACTCACTCTTTCCCTGTCTGTCTGCCTCATTCTGTCTATCTCTCTGTGTCTCAAATGAAAAAAAAATGGAGGGTTGAGCCAGTTGTGGTGACTCACGCCTTTAATCCCAGCACTCGGGAGGCAGAGGTAGTAGGATCACTATGAGTTCGAGGCCACCCTGAGACTACATAGTGAATTCCAGCTCAGCCTGTGCTAGAGTGAGACCCTACCTTAGAAAAAAAAAGAAAAGAAAAAAGAAAAAAAATGGAGTGTTAAGAACTATTGCTATGAAATATGGGGCCCGTTGAGATTGTTTAAATCAGTGATTTCTTTAAGTGTGCTCAGAGCCCAAAACAGCTTCCTCTTTCCCCAAGGGCTCAAATACGAACAAGATACAGTAGTCTACATTCCTTCCTCCCACTCCTCAGTACCATTGAAATTTACTGGACCGATGGTTCTGGAGAGCTCAAATAAAACACATTCTACACCCGCCACTTACCTTTGTAGAGACAAAAACCACTTCATGAGAAATCTTCCCAAACTCTCACTTGCAGAGTTGCAGGCACCGTTTTTGTGGTTTCTAAACCCAGGCAGGCACAGGAGCACCCCTTACGTCAATGCACCTCGAAGCAACCCTGTCAAAATTCCCCTAGCGGGCTGGAGAGATGGCTTAGCGGTTAAGCGCTTGCCTGTGAAGCCTAAGGACCCCTGTTCGAGGCTCGGTTCCCCAGGTCCCACGTTAGCCAGATGCACAAGGGGGCGCATGCGTCTGGAGTTCGTTTGCAGAGGCTGGAAGCCCTGGCGCGCCCATTCTCTCTATCTGTCTTTCTCTCTGTGTCTGTCGCTCTCAAATAAATAAATAAAAAATGAACAAAAAAAAATAAAAAAAAAATTCCCCTAGCTGCTACTGCCAATCTCACAGAGACTATGGTTACATGAGAAGCCTGATACGCCTTTTTCCTGAAGATTCATTTATTTCGAGACAAACCAGCTCTTGACTCAGAGGAGCCAGGGGTCTGAGCACCTACCTTGGATTTGTGCTTGGGAAGGATAACAAAATCACTTTTGGGACAAAGCTGGTAGCACCCTATTATCTACAGCACCCCCCGCCCCAGGGGAACACAATGATTCTAACGAACGGCAAGGAGGGAAGAGGCTTGCTAACTGGCAGAGGGGTCAGATAGCGCTTAAAAGTGCTCCTGGGGAGGCAGAGACAGGAGGATCACCATGAGTTTGAGGACACCCTGAGACTACATAGTGAATTCCAGGTCAGCCTGAACCATAGTGAGACCCTACCTTGAAAAAACAAAAAAAAAAGGGGGGGTGGCTAGAGGGATGACTCACCGGTTGAGGTGTTAGCCTGCAAAGCCAAAAACCCAGGTTTGATTCCCCAAGACCCACATTAGCCAGATGCACTAGGGGGTGCATGCATCTGGAGTTTGTGTACAGTGGCCGGAGGCCCTGACGTGCCCACTCCTTCTCTCCCTCTTTCTCTGTTAAATAAATAAAAATAAAATTTTGAAAAAAAATACAGAAAAAGAAAGGCTCCTGGGGCTGGCCAAGATGGCTTAGGGCTTAAGGCGTTTGCCTGCAAAACCAAAGGACCCTGGTTCAATTCCCAGGACACACATAAGCCAGATGCACAAGGGGGCGCACGTGTCTGGAGTTTGTTTGCAGTGGCTGGAGGCTCTAGAGCGCCCATTCTCTCTCTCACTCTCTCTCTCTTTCTCTCTCTCTCTACCTCTTTCTCAAATAAATAAAATACATATTTTTTAAAAAGTGTTCCTTGGGCTGGAGAGATGGCTTAGCAGCTAAGTGCTTGCCTGTGAAGCCTAAGGACCCCAGTTCGAGGCTCAATTCCCCAGGACCCACATTAGCCAGATGCACAAGGGGGCGCACACATCTGGAGTTCATTTTCAGTGGCTGGAGGCCCTGGTGCACCCATTCTTCCTCCCCCCCCTCTTTCTCTCAAATAAATAAATAAAAATAAAACAAGAAAATTAATTCACGACTTTTGCATATAGGCCGTGCATTAATATGTGGTAACCTGAGGTGACTCTATGCATCCTGGTTAGGAAGGCTGGATGTAGGTGGCTGACAGTTCAGTGAAGTCTGGATGTTCATAGTTCTGCTGGAGCTGCAAACTATCCTATGGCCGAAATAAATGACTGGTGTATCACGTTTTAATTCTCTGGCCTGTGAGGTAAGAGCGGTTGCAAGAGGGAAGGGGACGTGGAAACCTCCCTGCCTTCAAAGCGAGAGAGTAAATGCAAACCAGTATCAAATGTCAAGGTTACCATAGAAACCCATACTACCCTTAAATACCTAAAAGGTACAAGACAGGTGGTTTATTATATGTCTCATGTATACGGGAGGCTGGTCCTTGTCCAAATGCTTACTACCGTCTACTGCAAAGCAGTTCTGGCTGGAGGGACTGTGCCAGCCTGAGCGTCATTGTTAGGAAAAGTTCAAATAAACCTATCTGGACTATCGAGTCGGGGAGTGCATTCTGTTTACCCCTGTCAGAAACGGGGTTCAGGGGCCAAGTGCATTACAGGTGCCTGTAAGGCATTCACTTCACTAACTCATCTCTCTTCCAAGGCTCTTCTTTGCATGGTGAAAATATGCAGTTTGACCTCAGGGTGGAACTAGGTTCTTCTTGAAGTTTTGCACCATTAAATCACTCCCCCCTCCAAAAAAAAAAAAAAAAAAACTGAAACAAATGAATCATTTGTGGAGTCAAAACTTACACATTATGTAACAGATGGAAAATCAAGAGGTAATAATATAGAGCATCTTTCCAAAAACAAAAAACAAAAACTTGAGCCATGACCTTAGTGAAGACTGACATTATCAATCAACTCTAAAAGTTCTTGATAGTCATAATGATATCCAAATTTGTTAATAGTTTTTCCTCCAAGCACTTGGAAATGCAATCAAGGAGAGTACTTTATTCCTTGCGTGTGAGAATTTTGTTTACTTCTAGGAAATTTGGTGAAAGAAGCAATAGAAATAAGTAGATTTTTTTGTGGAAAAATAAGTAGGCATTAAAGTCCTGCTCACATCCACATAGAATCTTTGTTACTGAAGGGATTATTTGCTTGCCACTTATCTTCACAATTGGGACATGCTAGACTAATGAATGATGTCTAGTGTTGGCATCCTAAAAAAAAAGTGTTATAGGGACAAAAGTACTTCATCACATAAAGGAACTGTGACTGTTATCTTAAGGAGAGCTGGCAGGTTCCAAATGAAGAGCTTTCACAACCTGATTATTCCGGTTTATAAACAGGGATGATCTTGGGAATTAATTATACATTGCGTTTCTGATAGTTCACCTAATGCCACACCAGGCACTCTAGAGCCATGAGTGACCCTTTCTGTCTGTCAATCAAGATGGGGAACGATGTTAAAGGAGTTTGTGAAAAAGAAAAGAATATATCTCTTAGCCTAATGCATATTGCTTTCAGCTCCTGCCCCAATAATCATATTCCTCATAGACTAATCGGGGTGCTGTTATTAGTTTCCATTCATGGATACAATTTGGCGAATTATGAAACAGTTTGTTATACTTTTTTATAAAAAAAATCTAATAATTTACCATCTGATTCTTTTTAACAAGTTTCTTCCCTTGAATACTTTTTTTTTTTTTGGTCTCTGGATTGTAAGTAGTTGTTATTTCCATTGAATAACCCAACTTTTCTAGTTTCTGGCTCTCTCTAACTGGAGCCCAGTAGAGTTAATTACATTTAAAGGGGACCGGAGTTAAAGAGCTGAAGCTTGCCTTCACTAGAGATGCCGATTGAACTGTTCCTGGATAAGCATTGGCTGCCCAGCCGGCCACTCGCTCTGCGGGCTGTACGTGGTACCATAGGGGCTCATCTGGGGGTTCACGTGAAGAAAATAATTGAGCATTCTCCAGAACAGTGCCCAGTGGAGTCCCAAATCATTAATCTGTGGATTCGCTTTTTACTTTGGCAACATGTGTACAAATAAGCAGTCGTGACTGAAATTAATTTATTGCATTCAAGAGACACCTGTAATTCTGCAGTCGCTTGGAGAGCAAGAATGAGACGGTTTCATCTTTGACCATTTCCCCTCTCTTTCAGCTACTCAGACCTCCCCTTCCTAAATTACACAGGTTCTCTCTGCCAGCTGATGTCAGAAAGACACAAAAGGCCTTGTCACGAGCCCTCATGTTTACACGTTTGAAGAGGTAGAAGGAGAGCATGATGTTAAAGGAGGACCGGGGTCCAGCTTAGTGACCAATCATGACTGGCATTTCATGCCCAAAGTGGATCTTCTACGTCTGTGCTGAGGTGTGATGGCATAGGCTGGGTAAGTGATCTGTGTGTGAGGCGGTTCCCCCAAAAAAGGGCTGAACTATGGGGCCCACAGTGCCCAACACGGCCCCCACCCATCCCTGTACATAAGTCTGGGGAGTTAAATTCAACATGGCTTTACTTCATGTTTCCTTTTGAATTTTATTTTCCTTTCCTCTTTGTGGTTTTTTTTTTTTTTAAGAGTAATACCATGACTAGAGAATGTAAAAGACGTTGTCCCCATGCCCTAAGTCTCATTCAGAGACTCGGGAAGGGGCTGGCTGGAGCCTGCGCCAGCTTCCCCGGGGCCAAAAGAGGATCTGAAATAAATAAGGACAAATGACACTCCCATCCCAAAAGTTATCCAGCATCGCATTCAGCAGTGTTATTGTGGACTCAGAGAGATGGAGATTTCTTCCAAGGTCAGCAGTTTTTTTTTTTAATCCCAAGTCAGTACTTGAGAAAATATTTATGGTTCTCAACGATGGCTACCAGAAGGCCATCTATTTCTTACTAGTACAGTTAAGGAGGAAAGGAAGAAAACAGAAGGAAAAAGACAAATCCAGGAGGCAGAAGGGTGGGAGAGGACAGGCAAGAGCTGTTTGGTAGTGACAATAGTGTGCACAGAGACATAGCACGTTCAAGACCCCCAGAAGTCCACGGACAATGGGCTGGACATGGGACTCATGGTCCAAGCATTTGCTCTGGTTGGAGTAAAGGATGTGGCAGGGGAAAGGTATTTTTTTCTTTGTACACAGCACTTTTTTTTTCCCCCCTACTTGGTAGTGTCTTCAGCGTTCTGTGGAAATAAATTAAATGGGAAGGGTTCCAACACCAAATTCTGCTGTGTTACTTGCTCTTACAACCGCTCAGCGAGGGTTCTTTGTATCCGGATTTCATACATAAGGAAACACAGCCTCCAAGAAGTTAATAGGTCAAGGAATTTGCTCGAGTCAAACACGTCATAGGAGAAGATTTGCACTTGCTCTGGGTCTGGCTGCCGAGCCGGCCCAGGTCAGTGCCCTTCCTGCTGCGTCCACTTCCTCTGACCGCACCACTGCGATCTCCAGTGTGGTTTGAATGTGAAAATGTTCCTCAGAGGCTCAGGTGTTCGATGACTTGGTCCCCAGTCAGTGGTACCGTTTGGAAAGGTTGCCGAAGCCTCTAGGGGGAAGCGCATTGCTGAAGAAGTTGGTTGGTGGGATTGAGCGGTTTCCGCAGCCTTTCCCGCTGCTTCTGATCCTCGGCTTCCTGGCTAAAATATGACCAACCGGCCCCCCATGCAGCTTAGTCATAATGGACTGTACCACCCCCGAAATATAAGCTGAAACGAACCCTTTCCCTCCCTAAGTTGCTCCTGGCCTGGCATTTTGTCCCCAGCAATGGGAAAGTAAGCAATGCAGATAATTATTAGTGCTGACAGTGGGGCTTTTGCTGTGATCAGCCTGGCCATTACGGTCCAAAAGCCTCTGGCACTGGCTTGTGGGAAGGATGTGGAAGAGTTTGAAACTTTGAGCTAGAGAAGCCCTTGAATACTGTGAGCAGAGCTAATGGAACTGCTCTAGCTGGAGTTTGGCAGGCCATGATGCTCAAAGAGATGCAGACAGCAAAGGCTCCACTCATTAAGCTTCAGATCAGAACAAACTTAATGGGGAACTGGGATAGAGGCAGTTAGATATAGTATACATATTCTAGATATCTATACTATATCTTTGAGCTATTAAATATTATATATTTTATTAGTTAAGTATTCTGGCAAAAAAAAAAAAAACTGGTTGCATTCTGCCTGCGTCCAGAGAACTTGATTTCAACTGAAGTTAAATGTAATGGCAGAGGAGTGTTCATCACGAAGGGAGACGTCTCTATCACATCTTCCAAGGCTCAGCGACCACTGAAGAGGTGGTGGAAAAAAATGTAAGAGCCAAAGACATTCACAAGCCATAGGTTGCTGCTAGAAAATTTTCAGTTCCAGGGATGGGATACCTACCAGTGAGTTGTTGGCCAGGGAGGTCCCTGATGCCTCCAAAACATTATAGGCTATTGCCAAGGCCCTTGTTTTCCCATGAATAACAGATGGTAAGACCCTATTGCTGAAGACGTCACATGCATGGGCAGCAAGGTCACTGAAAAAAATCAAGTTAATGCTGAGCTGAAAACCTTCTCCCTGTAGACCAGCCAACTGAAAGCTGGAAAAAGCTGCACTGTATGCAGTCTTATGGGAGACAGAAGTCATCAGCAGTGAAAACAGTGGACACTGGAAGCCTCAAGTTTGGCCAGACAGGCCAACTGACCAATGGGTGCAATCGTGGCATGTCTGCTCTGGGGGAAACCAGCTGTTCTCCAGTTGGGCTGGAGGCCAGCTCACAGGAGGGAATACATGCCTGCTACTGAAAATCTAATCAAAAGCCTATGGCAGGGGAGGTCATGAACCTTAGGGTTGTAAAGCCTGCCTTTGTTTGGCTAAATGCACATACTATGCTCACGAACTTGCCTTGAAAGCATTACACTTAATGTTCATATCCATATATTAATGCTACTCTCACTTCTGGTTAGAGAAGCTTCTCTTTTCAGATGGTGATGACCACTGGGATGACCCAAAAGGCAACACAGTGCTGAGAAGAAGTGATGGAGGAGTGTCCAGCTCTGAAACATCTCTATCACACCCTCCAAGGCTCAGGGTCCATTGCGGAAGAGGTGGTAGAAAGAATGTAAGAGCCAAAGGAAGGCTACCACTCCTTACAATGCAACTGTCCAGACAGAAATTGGCCTTGATATCCATGACCTTGCAAGTGCGTAGCAATACCTTCACAAGAGGCTCAAAAGAGGAGAAAAAGACGATGACATCAAATTAAAAGAGAGACTAATGGAGAAAGGGAGGGGAAATGATGGAGAGTGGAGTTGCAAAGGGGAAAATGGGGGAGGGGAGGGAATTATGGTTTATTGTTTATAAGTAGAGAAGTTGTCAATAAAGAAATTAAAAGTTAAATATAAAATAAATAAATAAATGTAAGAGCCAAAGGAAAGGGGAGAGCGCAAACAATACTGTCTCCCAGACACAAAGGGGTCGTGGTGTTGATTACTTCACAGTGGCTGATGCTCCCTATACATGATGCTCCCTGCTGGTAGGAGGGAAAAGAAAAAACGGTGACATCAAAACAGAAGAGAGACTAATTGAAAAGATGAAACGATTCCATGGGGATTTGGGAGGGGGAGAGGGTTGATGATTATGGTATGTTGTCTATATTTATGGAAGCTGTCAATGAATTGTTAAGAAAAATAAAGATGGTGGAATAATGCGTTCGTTGGAGGAAATGTCAAGACATTTCAGCATTCCTGCTGTGGTATCTTCTGTTGACTGCCATCTCCAGCTCTACTCCAGAAGAGAGAAGCAAGCGGGGAGGTCCCCATCTTTACCGAGCTCCATTTCCAGCGACCTTCTGGCAAATTCTGCATTGGTGGTTGCTACTTTGCAGGCAGGTGTTGCAGAATGGGAGACTATTTGGCTGTAAATGGCACTGTGCCTTATTTCTAAACGGTGGGGTTGGTAGCATTTTTGCCATTGTGCCGAAGAAATCTCCAGTGAGACGATAATCAAGGTTGCTATCTAGTTAGGAGCAGGTACATGTGAGACACAGGGGAGAGGAAGGGGGCGGAGAACAGAAAATTTGCCTTGTAAGCGCCAATGTAATATTCATTCCTTCCCTCTTTCTCAGATGGACGACTTAAACGTGGTTTACTTTACTTTTTATTTCTTGGCCTTCGCTTTCCTGATACCAGCGACATGTCGTCAGTGATGCAATTTGTTCCCTGCAGGAATTTATCCTGATAGCTTGGACTGCCCAGAGGAAAGTATACTTCAGGCATCAAGGGATTCAGAAACAAACTCGAATTACTCTTCTAGTAGTGGACAGCTAAAAGATTTTCGTAGGCCGCTAATCTATACTGACAGCCTTACTTAGTCCCAGAAAAATGTCGAGGTAGCCTCCCGGATATCCAATAGCATAAGAATAGCGTAGCCACTGAACATTCATACCGTACGCTAATCAAACCTATAAAATGTAATTTAAGTCTATTTTATAGAAAACAATATTAAAAATGGAATTTAATGTGCCCTGAGTTTTTCTCCCTTCCCTTCAAAGGTGAGTATTCAAGTTTGGAATCAATGGCTAAGTATATGCTTACTTTTTAAAACATATTATTCTATTTATTTACGAGAGAGAGAGAGAGAATGGGTGCCACTGCAAACAAAGTCCAGATGCATGCACCCCCTTGTGCATCTGTCTTACGTGGGTCCTGGGGAATCGAACTAAGGTCCTCCAGCTTTGCAGGCAAATGCCTTAACTGATAAGCCATCTCTCCAGCCCAGCATATGCTTACTTATTGTTGCAGTTCCCTTCTTGTTGCTGGCACAAAGCACCCAGCAAAAAGCAGCTGATGGAGCCGGGCGTGGTGGCACACACCTTT
Organism: Jaculus jaculus; assembly: GCF_020740685.1. Taxonomy (NCBI): domain Eukaryota; kingdom Metazoa; phylum Chordata; class Mammalia; order Rodentia; family Dipodidae; genus Jaculus; species Jaculus jaculus. The sequence continues at coordinate 24,364,115 of NC_059121.1, forward strand.
AATCCCAGCACTCGGGAGGCAGAGGTGGGAGGATCGCCGTGAGTTCGAGGCCACCCGGAGACGACATAGTGAATTCTGGGTCAGCCTGGACCAGAGTGAAACTCAACCTCGAAAAACCAAAACAGGAAAGAAAGAAAGAAAAGCAGCTGATGGGAGGAAAGGATTTATTTTGTCTTACAGGCCCAAGGGGAAACTCCATGATGTCAGGGGAAAGGATGGCACAAGCAGAGGCTGGACGTCACACAACAGGCCACAGCAGGTGGACAACAGCAGCAGCAGGAGAGCGTGCAGACCACTTGCAAGGGAAGCTGGCTACAGTACCCCCAGGCCTGCCCTCAGCAACACGCGCCCTCTAGGGAGGCTACTGGAGCTATAGTAAGAAGGAAAGGAAGAAAACAAAAGGAAAAAGACAAATCCAGGAGGCAGAAGGGTGGGAGAGGACGGGAAAGTGCTGTTTGGTAATGATAATAGCATAGACAGAATGCCATCAGCTGAGAACCGAGCCTTCAGGATACATTGTGTGTGTGTGTGTGTGTGTGTGTGTGTGTGTGTTGGGGGGAACCTGGTTCAAATCACCGCATTTATTATTATTTGGGTTTTTAAACTCTACGTGTGTGCACGCGCACGGAGGTCAGAGGATGACCTCAGATGTCTGTTCTTGCTCCCCACTTGGGTCTCTTGGATTTTGCTGCTGCGTATTCCGAGCTAGCTGGCCATGAGTTCCTGGAGGTTCTCCTGTTTCCACTTCACATCTCACGGCAGGTGCACTGGATCACAGCTGTGTGTTAATTCATCTGGCTTTTGATGTGGGTCCTAAGGAAACGAACTCAGCTCATATGCTTATGCACCGAGCCATCTCTCCAGCCTCTGACAGCATCAATGTACCACGAATAAGTGAATAAATGGCCACTATAGGAAACAGTGCTGATGTCGTCTCTCCTGCAGTCTTCTCCGACATTATTTATTTACAGTAGAAATAGGACTACAGACACTCAGAGACGTTATTTCCTGTCCTGACAGCCCCATTTGTATTTTTTGGGGGGGGGGGAGATTTTTATTCTCTGAGGTGTATACAATCCTGGCAGTTTATTCCATGAGAAGAGTCCGGCCTTTGCAAGCTCTCAAAGACAAAATAAAAATGAACACTTCTCAACCGGGGGAAGTTCTGCAAGCACTGGGGGATGAGAGGCACTTAGAATTGATAGGACTTGGACAGACGTGACCTCTGCCTTTGAAACCCAGCAAACAGGCTGTCCAGACCTTGGCTGCAGTGGCAGGAGATCAGCACACGTTTATATTAGGATTAATATGGATCATAAAAGTGGGCGGAATACTTGAGCATGACAGGAAACACAGGACAGACAGGCAGAGCAGACTCACTGGACAGATTTTTCCACAAATCATGTTTATGATGATGATGATGAAGTGGGCCACAATGAGAAATAATCATTTTTAGAAACCTTTATTTTTCTCCCCAGTTAGTATCTGTAGTTTCCCTTAGTTCAGTAGAAAGAATAGAGATCTGGGCTCTCCCAGGTCCTCATCCGGGTTAGATGCCGGGATAATTTTATGTCTAAGTGAGTTTGGCAACAGTTTTATTCTGGAGATGTGTCTTGTCTCTACAAAAAACAAAAACAAAAACAAAAACACAAAACTCCCCAGGTGTGCTTGGTACCTCCAGTCAGCAAGTCATATTTAGCTTTCAAGGATTGTGCTATCCTAAGGAATGTGTTTTTTTTTTTTTTTCTATTTGTGGTGATCTTAATGTGGGTATAGGAAAATTGTGATTGAAGGTTATGCTGTGTGCATCTGCTTTGTATAAATACTTTACTTTCCTTGGGGAAAAAAAAAAGTGCAGATGTTCAAAAGAGACCACAATTTTGACTTTTACTATTATAGACAGACAAATAATGATTTGGAAATTCAATAGATAATAAGGAAGCGTTTCATTTCTCAAGGATAATTGGGACATGCCCCTCTCATTTACACAAGATGTGGTCATCTGCGAAGGCACACTTTGCTTGCCTTGCCCCCGCTTAGAGCCAACATACACATCACTTCCATATCCTGGAGTTTCTTCACTCCTTCCTCTGCCAAGTTATGTCCCAGGCTCCTTGCAAAACTATGTGCAAAGCACACGACCTTCAGGGGACTCTGTGAACTGACCTCAGGACTCACTCTTCACTCTCACAATATCGCTGCTGCACTTTCCTTTTATTTTGGAAGGCTCAATCATTCTTCCATTGATTCATTTAACATATGTGTCAACTATATGTTAGGCATAGTTCAAGGTACTTGAGAAGTATTAGGGAACAAAATGTTTTTGTTTTATTTCCCCTTTGGGAGTTTATATTTCAGTAAAGACACTCTGAGAGTCAGCCAGTCCCGGGCATGCAGGTAATTAGTGAATGCCAGTCTCCATGTGGCTGTGAATGTGTTGATTCAAAAGATGGATTAATATTTAAATTAGTAGACTCAGAGTGAGACAGACTGCTCACCACAATGTGGGTGGGCCCATATGATCAATTGAGGTCTAAGAGAAGAAGACAGAGGTCCCTGGCTTAAACGGAGCTTCTTTCTATGTGGCCGTCAGACTCAAGCAGCAAAACACAAACATTTTCTTGCACCTCCAGATTCCTTCTATCACGAGCATACTCTGCAGACCCCACAAAGATGTGAGCCAGACCTAAAAGTAGAGAAATAAACGTGTGTTTTCCTTTTCCTTGGCACACACACTCACACACACAAGCGTACCGCATGTAATCCTGTTTCGGTTAGCTCTCCTTCTCTGGAGGACCCTGAGTGATATAGGTGACATGTAGCACTGATAAGCACCGGAGTTAAGTGCAGTAGCCGGCACATTAGACAGTGACAAGTGTGAAAGAATCAGCGGTGGCAGGAGACAGAAGATGAGAACGTCGAGGAAAGACATCAGGCCGTCCTGCTGAATAGAGCCCATTGGGCAACTGGGAGCTGACGCAAAAATCTGCTTTTCTGCACAGAAACCACCCCAGACTTTGGGTGCTGAAAGCAAGAGCCACTGTTTACCTCACAATTACACTGACTATCAAACTCACCTGGGCTCAGGTGAGCGGCACAGCAGTGAATATGTATTCCACTGGAGCTCGAAGTTGACATGTTTGAAATACAGTATGTTCCTTTTGTTTTGTTTTTTAATGTCTTCAGTCTCTCAGCTCCCTGGATCATGAGCCCAGTCCTACTAAGGCCTCACTTCATGTGATTTCTCTTCTGAAAATCTGTAATAACTGCCTGTTGTTGTGAGCATGACCCTTCAATCTGCCCCTTGCTTGGTTGAGTTGGGCGACAACCACCACCGAATCTGTACTTTGGTATTCTCGCTCTAAAGACTGGGACACCTGTGCATCTTGTTTTGCCTCTGTAGACAGCTGCGTCAGCTGTCTCAGTTTCGGGTAAGGAGCTGTAAGGTTACTGGGGGATTTGGAGAAAACCTTCATTTTTTTTTTTTAAATGACTAAACAGGGATGTGGTTATGGAGCTGGGGGAGATGCCCAACAGGTGACAGCACTGATCGCCGAAGCACGAGGTCCTGAGAGGCCTTGACACCTCTGAGCTGGATCCCTCCGCCTCCGTGTGAGGAGCTGGGTGTGGCCACGCATGTGCACCGTCCCAGTCCTCTAAGGAGGGGCACAGACTAGAGAATCGCTGGGGTTCGCTGACAGAGAACGGCAGCTCTGGATTTTGTAAGCAACCAGGTATACAGATGAAAAGATGAGTAGGATGGCCTCCACACACATGTGCACAGGGCACTTGCACGTGCATACATGTGAGTACATGCCACATACATGTCACATGACATACCACACCATACATACTACACACACATACATATGTGTTTGTGGCTATTCTTTCTCCCTGTGTCCTAGCTTGAGTGTGGCTGTGATGCCTGAGGCTTCTCCATCTGTCTTCATGTTCACGAGGAACTAAACAAAGAGTGTAAGTCTTTAAGGGTGATGGAGCAGAAACAGAAATATCTTGCTCTATGCCAACCCTGTCGAGATTCTGACATAAGCCTGGGATTGCTGAATTCTAGATATCTTGGTAAGACAACAACAAATATTTTGTGCCTTAACCAGGTTTTTCTGTTTCTTAAAGACAATATTACCTCGAACTAATCCAGCCAGCACTATCTTGCCTGAACGTGTTACCCCCACAAACCCAGCTTGACTTGGCTACCAGAATTTGTGTTTCAGAATAATCTTCACTGGTTGCTCCAACACAAACATATCCTGATTTCTTTTCTGCTTTAGTGATGGAATTCACGTTACTTCCTCCCCAAGGAAGGCCTCCTTCCGCACCCCGTAATTCCATCAGCAACCTCCTTTGCCTCTAGTCTTGCTATAGGAGGCTCTTCAAGACCCAGTTCATGTCTCGTCTCCTTGAAAACTTTCTAGCTCTTTCTAGAGGTGACAACTTCTTTGTTTGAATTCTTTTGTTTTTTGGTTTTTCGAGGTAGGGTCTCACTGTAGCCCAAGTTGACCTGGAATTCATTATGCAATCTCAGGATAGCCCCGAACTCGCTCGCGGTGATCCACCTACCTCTGCCTCCCAAGTGCTGGGATTAAAGGCGTGCGCCACCACGCCCGGCTGTTTGAATTCTTTCGACAAAAAAGACAGACAGATTATAATAAATCCTAGGCTATAACTTACATGCATATATAATCTCACCTTGTAATTTGTAACTCTTGAATGAAATTTGGCATGTCAACATTTCCCTTTCAGGCAATGATTGAAATCAGGCATCTACGCACGTCTTGCCTGAGAGTACCAGCGAATGAATAGAGGTAATCAGTGTCCAAAACAATAAGGCAGACCGCAAGAGACACAGCTGGGATGTGTCGAACCCGCAGAATGCCACACACACAAAGAGCCGGAGAGTCGATCACTGTGAAAGGTCACGAAAAGCCAGCACAGCCGAAATGAACTCGAGGCTACCGGGAAAGAGCGCAGTGACTTGGCTCCACGTCACAGTTTTGCTGGCCGCGTGCGGTGTGCTTTCTGTACGCTGTTCTTGTTACATCTAGAGGGGATTGGGCTCAGAACCCTATACCATGTACAAGGAGAACTGGGGCCATGAAATATGCTAATTAAAAATTGTGCTCTTTGTGGTTTTTCTCACATGCTCTCTTTGTATTCTAACCTAATATTCTTGCTTAGGAAAACACATTTCATTGTTTTTGAGTCATGTCCCCATCTTGAGTTTATTAAACTTAAATTAAAATAAATTATTCTAAAAACAAAGCTGCTATTTTTTTTTTCTTTTTCACACTGGAACTTGGAAAAGCCTTTTAAACTAAACAAAGTTTCAAAAATTTTAAAACATTAAGCCAATTGGTTTTAAAAAATGGTAGGGTCTCGCCCATCACAAATATAGACATTTATGATAGAAACATGGGAGTCATTTTTGTTTCTTGGTCATTTCTGTTTGATTGAACTGTTTGATTAATGGGATATTAAATGTCAGATGTTAGGTAATGAATCGAGTTACTCATCCTGTGCCTGGCCTTTCTCTCCCACTTCCAGCAGCAAAGGGTGGCCAAGGATAAACAACGCCAGTAGGAGATATATAGCCATATTATAATATTATGTATGTCCACAGACAGATGTATCTGTGACCATAAGGGGAAAGCAAAAACTGGCTTTGGGGAAAATAAATTCTTTACATATTTGTTTCTCTCTCCCCATTGTGCTTTATAAATATGTATTGCAGCAGAATTGAGTTCCTAGCAAACAAAGAAGGCCCACGAGGAATCCCTCAAGACTGCTGTCACTACCGGGTCTTGATGACAGCCAGCGTTCTGAGGAAATATATCTAAATCATGGGCTTTTTTTTTTTTTTTTTTTTTAAGTTGAGAAATCCAAAAAAGTCATAGGTCCTGATTACAGAGTCTGGCACGCTCTCAGTAACAGTTTTTAGACACAGTGTCCTGTCTCTTTTCAGCCCACATATGGGTCTCCCACCAGCCAAGTTTTTCTCGCAAGCCTGGAGTCCTAGCGACTCGTTTCTGATCTTTCAGCAGGTTTTTTTTTTTTTTAAGACTCAGCCTTCCTTCTTTCCAGAAAGCAACCACCCATCCTTTCAACTTCCTGTCACCGACATGACCAGTCACAGCGCGCGGAGCAGACGACGGCGATCGTATGCTGTCGCTGTGGTTCCCTGGTTCCCGTCAGTTTTCTTAGCTGCTATTAACAGCTTCCTCACTTGGCTCACTGACTCACTCCTCCACTCAACATGGGCTCAACAAGCACCTACTATGCGCTGGGCCCTGTTCTAGAATGTGGAAATAGATCCAAGCACAACACCGTAATGAAGCATGCATTCTGGGCTGGAGGGAGGGAGATTTACAAAAATCCCCCCGACCGAGGGAGTGACAGAGTCAGATGTAAGCTTGTGTGTTGGGAACTAACTGTTCATGAACAGAATAGCCCAGAGGCGACACTAGATGCGTCCTCGTCTTAGAAAGGCTTGCCCGGGGCTGGAGAGATGGCTTAGCGGTTAAGCACTTGCCTGTAAAGCCTGAGGACCCTGGTTCTAGGCTTGATTCCCCAGGACCCACGTTAGCCAGATGCACAAGGGGGCACACGCATCTGGAGTTTGTTTGCAGTGGCTGGAGGCCCTGGTGTGCCCATTCTCTCTCTCTCTTCTCTCTCTCTCTCTCTGTCTTTCTCTCTATGTCTGTCACTCTCAAATAAATAAATAATGAACAAAAAAAATAAAGGAAATGCTTACCCACCTGGTGGGTCGGGGTTAGATGTTACCACATGGTCCTCCCTCAGGGCCTGCTTCTCAGTAGCATTTTCTTACACTGCATGATCCGCTCTGACCTCACATCTGTCTGTAGGCCAAGACTTCCCCAACCTACCTCCGTCCAAGGTACCACCAAACGAAAGAGGGAATTTGGCCTTTGGACTCTAAAGGCGTTGCTTCTTCCTTTGCTGTTTCAGCAAGCTCTTGTTCTCCTATTCCAAGGTGCCCTTAGAGAACCCTGAGTTTGGAAATTTTCGGTTGCATGTCACCAAAGCTCATTCTTGCTTTACGTGGGTGTCGGTCTCTTCGCCTGTGCCCCAGGGTGCCGGAAGAGAGTCTTCCTGCAGCACGCATATTCCTGTGCTGAGTGGCATCACCCAAGAGTACTAGAAGCTCATTCCTCAGCATCAGTGGAATTCGACGTACTTTCTTTCATTCTCAGACCTCCTACAATGATCTTGTTTCCAGTCTGAGACATGCCTCTGGTCCAGAGCTCGTTTGAGCAGAATCTTTATGCCATATTCTAGTTCCGACCACCTTTTCCCATTACCTGTGCTTTAGAGGTTGCTGGCAATTCCCCAGCCAGACATACTCCAGATGTGTTTTGCTTGGCCTGAGCAGCATCAGAATTTTTTTAAATTTTTTTTGGTTTTTATTTATTTATTTATTTGAGAGCGACAGACAGAGAAAGAGGCAGAGAGAGAGAGAGAGAATGGGCGCTCCAGGGCTTCCAGCCACTGCAGATGAATTCCAGATGCGTGTGCCCTCTTGTGCATCTGGCTAACGTGGGTCCTGGGGAATCGAGCCTAGAACCGGGGTCCTCAGGCTTCACAGGCAAGTGCTTAACCACTAAGCCATCTCTCTAGCCCCGGGCAAGCCTTTCTAAGACGATGACGCATCTAGTGTCGCCTCTGGGCCATGAACCGCCTATCTCCCGCAGTTAGTTCCCAACACACAAGCTTACATCTGACCCTGTCACATATACACATACAGGTACGTGTAAGAGATCATTTATCTTGAGAAATTGGAAGAGTGGCTAAACCAGGTGGTGTGCTCTCATGATAAGCCAGGTGGAAGTGGCTGCAGCCTTTGTCAGGCGCTCTGCGCTTCTCTCCACCCTTTCACAGACTCTTCCCCACTCTGCCAAGTTCCTCACACACTAGGCCTCTCTGGATATTTGAATAAAACACCCATGGCTTCTACTCTCATCAGTCTCTGTCACCTCCTCCTTTCCAGAATGATCACAAGGGTCAGCGCCCCTCAAGAATTATTAAGGAGCATGGAATTAGGCCTTACAATGCAAGCAATAATGATTTCTCTGGCTGGACATGGTGGCACACGCCTTTGATCGCAGCACTGGGAGGATCACTGTGGGTTCCAGGCCAGTCTGGGACTCCACAGAGCATTCCAGGTCAGCCTGGGCTAGAGCGAGACTTTACCTCAGAAGAAAAAAAAATCCCCAAAATAATAAATAACAGTAATAATAATTTCTATGAACAAACAGAAGAGAATGGTAGACAAATATTTCACATAGGAAATCATGACTAACGTGTCATGCATGGAGTCTCAGAACAAGGATCTGAAGTGATTGCCGCTAGCTGTTCCGCTTGAGCACAGCGTGGAAGACCATTAGGCACACTCTGACCTCGCCACGACTCGGTCCCAACTCCTGAAGCAAAGCTTCCAGGCAGACAGGCAGGGTGACGCAGCTGTGGAGAGAAGCACAGATGCCACACTTGCCGTGGCTACTTCTGATGTCAACGTTTCTGTTGATGGCTGGGCCACGTTGGGATGCTTGGGTGAGCGAGGAGGCACCCCCCACCCCCCAGCATCCCACTGGAATTGGTGAGCAGTGTTACCTTGAGACACTGCCTGCCTTCCACCAGGCCCAATCCACTCTCCATTTCTTGTCACTTAATACCATCTGGGATAAATCCCATAAATTTCTAGTCACGTTTGAGCCATTAAAATTCATTACCTTTACTTTAAAAGCATCGATCTAATTTTGGGATTTAAGCCCTGTGGGGATCTTTCCCGTACGGTCTCTGCATGAGTCTCTTTCTTAGTGAGCCCTGAAGACCTTGTGGCTTCACGAATGCCACACCTCGGGTTCCAGCTCTCACTCTCTTCCACACATCTTAGCTAGGGCCACTCACCCAGAGCTTCTCGTAACTAGAATCCTTTGGGTGGCCCAGCCACCAGTCTATGCAGGGAAGACACTTGACAAATGGTTACTTTCTGTGGAACCCATAGAAAGTTGGCCTGCAGTCACCTCACTCATCTTTGTCCCAATCTATAGTCGACTACCCATTGATGTCTCTCCCTTCCTCTCCTCTCTATACAAGTAGGACCAAGGATTGAACCAAGGACTTCGCACATGGCAGGAACGTGATCTACATTTCAATTATATTCCCAACTCTCTTTTTGTTAAAGTGTTTTCATTTTGAGACTAGGTTTCACTAATTCACCCAAGCCGGCCTTGAATTCATACTGCATCTCAGACAGAACTTGAACTTGTGATCTTCCTGACTCAGCCCCCTCAAAAACCTAGGGTTCCAGGCCCGCACCGTCAAGCTCGGTCTTGCTACGTCTCCCTGGAGGGTTTTCTCGCTAGTGCACACAGACACAGATACAGGTCAGCTAGCAATCTCTCTTGGATATCTGCCTTCCATGTCTCGAGCCTATGCAAGCCCCCAGGCTCGGAGCCCTTCTCTTGAGTCTTTCTGTCGCTTGACTTGGTGAGGGGAGTGTTGTCCCCTTCTCGAGGGAAAGGGTTGAATTACCTCTGGCCCCAAACCCTACGTTTCCGCAACCACAAGGAATCCCCTGAGCCGCACCCCTTCTTCCTCCCACGCTTTACTCATAAGGGCTGGAATGGGTGGACGGTCACATGTGGTGGCCTTCCCTCTGCAGCCCGTGTACGCCCCGAGGCTTTTGCAGTCTGCTCTTGGTCACCGTCTTCCGAGTGCAGGGACTGCGTTCTCTGTTGGGACCCTTGGTGCCAAGTCTGAGAAGGGCCTGCCACAGTGCTGTGTCTCAGGAGTGGAAGAGGTGATGAGCGAGGGAGAAGGCAGGCAAAAAGGGCCCTTTCTCAGAGAGGAGGAACACTGGACACTGACTTTACCAACCCAGGTGGGAAGATCTGCTTTCATGCCCCACCCGACCCTGGCTTGGAGGGCCGCGGCTCCAGCATCGGCTCTGCCTAAAGAAATAGCAGATGGGGCTGGAGAGGTGGCTTAGCGGTTAAGGAGTTTGCCTGCAAAGCCAAAGGATCCCAGTTCGATTCTCCAGGACCCATGTAAGCCAGATGCACAAGGGGGAGCATGCATCTGGAGTTCGTTTGTAGTGGCTGGATGCCCTGGTGCACCCATTCTCTCTCTCCCTCTCTCTCTCTCTCTGGATCTTTCTCTCTCTTAAATAAATAAATAAAATTTTAAAAGAGAAATGGCAGATGGACGAGTCGCCAAGTCCTTGTGGACATGCCCACGACTCACATCCCCACAAGTTGCCTTTCTCATTGCTCTAATAAAGAACTTGAAACATGACTTGCTTCCTGGACCTGTCGCCGACCATATCAGAGGGGTCATCAGTAGATGATACCACCCTGAGAGTCACTGAAGTTTAGAAATGACATGCCAACATCCGTATCACCTCCCATGGCATCCCCTCTCAGAAGAGGCCATGCATTTCCCAAACCAAACCACATCCAAACAAAACCGATCAAACGCACGGTAGGACTCAAGTTCAAGGAGCGAACTTGGCACCATGACGGAGTCATTTCTGGTTGCAGGGGTACCAGTAGTTGTTACAGAGCCCCAAGCCAAAACCTTCCCCTGTTGGGTGAGTACTTGACTTCTCAGAATCCAAGTTTCTCAGCCACTAAAAATAAATAAATAAAGTACCACCAAGACTACCCAAGTCCTCAGGTTGTTAACAAGATAAAATAAGATGTGCCTGGCACAATTATTTATATGTAATACCTAGTCCAATGAGGTGTTCAATAAACAGTATATATATTTTTTTTTACCACTAGGCACTTCCTCCTTCATGGTCAAGGAACGAAACCATAGAAAAACATGTCAAGGATGCTCCCTATGCTTCTTAGGAGGGGCCACTGATAGCCAGACAGTTGGCAGGATTTTAGGTCATTTATTCTGAAGTGCTATGTGGGAAGGCTGGAGGTGGAAAAGACCCAAGTGTATGAACTGTGACATGAAGGTGACATGAAGTGTGTGTTCACATGTACACATGTGAATATCTATGCACATACATACATGAACATCTGTGTTCCTGTGGAAGTGACTAGGACTCTTAGGGGTGAACAGGTAGAGAGATTCATTGATAATCTGATACCATAGTGGCCAAATTTGATCAATGAATTTGGCAAAATCTCAACGTACAGTTCCCACAAAACGAGGAAAAATCAAAGCAGTGTTTTTGTGGTTTAGAATGACACAGTATTTGCTTAGATTTTATATTTACACAAATCTTGAAAATACTGACCATGATGCTAATTCTTAAAAGCATCTTTAACACTTAGCTGGTTAACTTTGGGTTTATAAGCCAGGGTCTTATGATGAGACCACCTTGCGATTCTTTTGCCCCAGCCTCCCGAGTGCTGGGGGTCTATATGCATACGTGCATGCTTGGCTTAACATTTCTTTTTTAAAGTGAACTCATGCTGTATTTAAGTTTCATTTTTTAAAAAAAAATTTGTTTAGGGCTGGAGAGATGGCTTAGCGGTTAAGCTCTTGTCTGTGAAGTCTAAGGACCCTGGTTCGAGGCTCGATTCCCCAGGACCCACGTTAGCCAGATGCACAAGGGGGCTCACGCATCTGCAGTTCGTTTCCAGTGGCTGAAGGCCCTGGCGCGCCCATTCTCTCTCTCTCCCTCTATCTGTTTTTCTCTCTGTGTCTGTCGCTCTCAAATAAATAAATGAAAAATGAATAAAAACATATTTAAAAAATTTTTATTTATTTTTATTTTTTTATTTGAGAGAGACAGAAAGGTAAAGAGGCAGATAGAGAGAGAGAGAGAGAGAGAGAGAGAGAGAGAGAGAGGGAAAGGCAGATAGAGAGAGAGAGAGAATGGGCGCACCAGGGCCTCCAGCCACTGCAAATGAACTCCAGACACGTGTGCCCCATTGTGCATCTGGCTAACATGGGTCTTGGGGAATCGAGCCTTGAACCAGGGTCCTTAGGCTTCATAGGCAAGTGCTTAACCACTAAGCCATCTCTCTAGCCCAACCATCAACTTTTGAGTAGGTTTTCCATATCAGCCATGTAGTCCCTCCCATGGGGCAGGTCTCCGATACAGTCAAAGAGCAGTCGGTCACCTCCTTCCGGCAATCACGCCATGGTTGCACCGATGGGCACCTCTTGGCTAACTAGTTGGTCGTTTGGCGTGCAGGATGAGCCACAGTTGGGTCAACCTGGTGAATTTCCTTGCCCAGAAGCCAGCATAACCCTTTGCAGAATTATGCCAGCTAGCTAAGAGCGAGGAGGCTTCCAGCACAGTTCCAGCTTGGTTTTTTTTTTTTTTTCCTGCTACCTCTCATGAGTTTTCTTCTAAATTTCATTTAGAGACGCCCTTTAAGTAACCCGAAATGTTATTTAGGAGGAAGACAGTAGCAGTGAAGGTGACTTTCCCAAGTATCTATGTATGTGCTGAAATATTTGGTGTAGCTACGTAAATACGGTATGTAGAAACTCGTGATTTAAATTTAGTACTCTGAGACTAGATATCAACTGGCTCCCTCTTGTGGAAGTGACTATTTTCACTGTCGCAGAAGACAGTTATAACAGCAGTGCCGAGGCACACCAGACACTTTTGATGGCTTTACGTTAATTGCATAATTTTTGAATGTAAAAATCCAGGAAAAGAGTTTCAAAGGGAAAAGAACAGATGTGAGTACAAATTTTTCACTATTGGGCTTTTTTTTCTTATTTTTGCCTGTCATGATTTGACTGTTTTAATTCAAATTAATGCTGGATACCAGTTCACTCTTATTTCACCTCAAAAAGTTGAAGCAGATAAGCTCACTATAATATAAACGAAGGGGCTGGAGAGATGGCTTAGTGGTTAAGATGCTTGCACGCAAAGCCAAGGGAACCAGGTTTGATTCCCCAGTACCCACATAAAGCCAGATACACAGGGTGGCAAATGCTTCTAGAGTTCATTTGCAGTGGCCAGAGACCCTGGAGTGCCCATTCACTCTCTCTCTCTCTCTCTCTCAAATAAATAAATAAAATATTATACACATACATAAATATACATATACATGTATACATAAATGATTTCTACAAAAACTCTTTCAATCTCGATTGCTTTCTTGTGACACTCCACCTGCCAAGCATTCTCCTGACACCTTTTGAGCTGGGGACTGGCACCATCCCTCCTTGGCACCAGTGCTGAATGGCGGGAAGTCCTCCAGGAATGTTGGCTGCTGCACTCACTTCCATGTACTTGGCACATGAAGAGCAGCCAGACTTCCTCAAAACGGGGCCTAATTCTTAAGCTGTACATTTCTCCGGTACTCAAGCAGTAGATCGGAGACTTGGCTGAATACATCCAAGTCTACCTCCTGATTTGGACTCTGTAGTCTTCCTTGCTCTTACTTTTTGATGTTTCTAGAGTTCTCCATGCAGTCCAGTGTCTAGCACGGCTGGACTAAATGAACCACGTCGCTTGCTCTCCCGCAATCCTGAAATGTCCATGCTGCTTCCAGTCTGCTCCTCACAGCGCTGAGGACTGGAAAGCACTGTTCGAAAAGAACCCTAGGAACCTTGGAAAGGGCACTCTGGGTTTACACTGATCAGAGCCAAGAACTACAAAAGACATGGATGGCTCTTCCACCCTTACTTTTGTCATGGCTTCTTAGAATAATTATGAGCTTTATGGTATGAACCTATTGCAAATTCTATTGGTCTATAATCTTATATCCCCTCTGCCCTGCCCCCTTCCACTGAGGAGCCTCAGAGGGGTTATTGGTATTCACTGTGGGGTCATAAATGCAGCTGTCAGTCTCTATGGGGTGGACAATGCCTCAAGATTACATTCTTTCCACCCTCTCTTCTGCAATATTCTCTGAGTCTTGGCATGTTATAAGTCTCCTTGAGTGTTGAGCTCTCTGCATTTTCTGAATTTCTACTTTGAAGAGTTTTGAGTCTCCTCAGTGTCTACCGCCATCCGGGGTTGTCAGGTTAGCTGTGAGGACAGCACCCATGTGTAACTCACCACTTCCCACCGTCTCCCTGGATGAGGTTGTCAGGTTAGCTGTGAGGACAGCAGCCACGTGTAACTCACCACTTCCTACAGTGCCACCTGGGCTCTGGAAGATGTGATAGAGGAGTCTTGTCTCTTGCTAGGCAGTTGGCTATCTTTTTTTGTTGCCTTGATGGATCTTGGTTCTCTGCAGTATTTACTGCCATCTATAAAAAGCAGATTCTCCAACCAAGAGTGAGAGCAGCATGGTCAAAATGGGATAAAGACTGCTGGATGGACAAACCCTTGCTTTTAGCAAAAGGATAGCGGGAACGTCCCTGGATTTTGACTTGATTCTCAGTATCAGGTTGAATTCTCTCCCACTTATAGGTCCTCATGTCCAGTCCAAGAGCACTTGATTACCTGCACAGGCTATGTGCCACTATTGGACAGGTGTGTACTTCTTGCCCAGCTGGTGAGTTTTGTAGCTTGCAGCATCTCCTGCTCATTCACTCTTGGGTGATCATTACCCCCCCACACCACCACTCCCAGTACCTCACATAGCATTTTCCAACACTATGAGGCCAGTATGGAGGTGGCTTCCTTCTAAATTCCAGTTTCCCCATAATTTTAAAGTGGTTGCAGATAATCAAGGAATATATAAATTATTTGTAGCAGAGGTCTGTTGGGGATAACCAAGGGTGGGATTTTGATGCAGGCAGGAAAGTGGGCAATTTAGAAAGTAGAAGGGGAATAGGTGGGTTCTGGAGGTACAGAGAACCCAGACTTAAACCTTTGCTATGTGTCTTGCTAGATGAATGGCCCTAGGTACAGGTCTGTGCCTCCTTCACATATAAAATGAAAATGATCGTGTGTTCCCTGCAGGGCTGCTATAAGAATTAAATAGCAGAAATACGAGAGCACGGTGCTCAGCATAGAAACGACTCTCAAAACTGCTTTACTGGGCTGGAGAGATGGCTTAGCGGTTAAGTGCTTGCCTGTGAAGCCTAAGGACCCCGGTTCGAGGCTCGGTTCCCCAGGTCCCACCTTAGCCAGATGCACAAGGGGGCGCACACATCTGGAGTTCGTTTGCAGAGGCTGGAAGCCCTGGCGCGCCCATTCTCTCTCTCTCCCTCTATCTGTCTTTCTCTCTGTGTCTGTCACTCTCAAATAAATAAATGAATAAAAACTTTAAAAAAAAAACTGCTTTACTGCTGTAAAGGGTGATAGCAATATGAAAGGGTGGCTACAGTCAGAAAGAGTCCTGTATGTTGAAGGTCTTAATTGGCAAAGGCTTGCAGATGACAAACCTAAAAAAAAAAAAAAATCCAGTATATGATTAACTTGTTATGATCGCCCATGATAGTCTTACCTTAGGAATCAAGGGATAATGATACATCCATCTCCCATAATATTTTATAATATTGCAACCCGTGCTTATTGACTGGGGTGCCTTTTTATCTCTCAGCGCTTGGATTTGCACTATGTGAAAGCCCTTATTTGACTTGGAATGATATTTGATTAGAAAACTGTAATTTGTGCCTCCCTTCTTTCCTTTGAACTTGGTACTGCTGTGAAAGTGGACAGCAAAAAACATTCTAGAAACCTCTGGTCCTCACAGGTACTCAGTCCTTTGGGAACCTACAAACCTGAGCCTTGACCATGCAATTGTTCAAAGTCAAGTGTGGAGATGATTAGAGCTACAAAGTAAACTCAGTTTATGCTACAGACTCCTTATTGAAGACAGTAGCATTGAAAGGACACATAGGTCAAGCTTTCATAAGACATTCTGTTTATTATACATTCCATTGTATAGCAGTGATCTGAGCAAGCTTGATTTTGCAATATTTAGTAGACAAGACCTTGGACAAAATAGTTTTAAGTTAAATGCTACTGGAGACTAATATTTGTAATTATTAATTGTCATAGTGCCACCTTGTGGCAAGAAAAGAAATAGCAGAATATCCATGTGCAAAAAGAGATTCATTTGGTTTCAATCAATTAATTTAGATACTTTGAGTAATTTTACCTTATTTTTTATTAACTTCAATTAAAATATTTTAAGTCAATTAATCAAAAACGACATTAATACTGGATAGTTTCAAATGCATGTATAGTAATTCAAATGTGCAGTATCTCTAAAATTAAAATTAATTTTTTTAATAATTTTATTTATTTATTTATTTGAGAGTGACAGACACAGAGAGAAAGACAGATAGAGGGAGAGAGAATGGGCGCGCCAGGGCTTCCAGCCTCTGCAAACGAACTCCAGACGCGTGCGCCCCCTTGTGCATCTGGCTAACGTGGGACCTGGGGAACCGAGCCTCGAACTGGGGTCCTTAGGCTTCACAGGCAAGCGCTTAACCGCTAAGCCATCTCTCCAGCCCTAAAATTAATTTTTTGCATGTATTTGAGAGAGAGAAAGAGAAAGGGGAGGGAGAGAGAGATGGGCATGCCAGGAACCTCCTGCCACTATGAACAAACTCTAGATGCATGTGCCACCATGTGCATCTGGCTTACGTTGAGTCCTGCAGAACCAAACCTGAGTCCTTTGAGTTTGAAGGCAAGCGCCTTAAGTGCTAAGCCATCTCTCCAGTCCATACAATTAAATTTTTGTGTCTTAACTTCATGGAGTTTTGTGGTCTGTATGAAAGGTTGGCCACAAGGCAATTTAAGAAGAAATTAAGAAATTTAAACAGGAGAGAGGCAGAGATTGTGGGCAAGAGTGAGAGCAAGAGTGAGCAAGAGAGAGAGAGAAAGAGGGAGAGGAAAGGATATGTCGTATTTGAGCCTCTGGAATTGCCCCTGGAGGAGTGGAGCATCATGAGCTGTGACGTAGTCTTGAGTGTTTAAGGAGACAGATATTGCTGATGATTTTTTTTTTATTAGGCCCAAGAACCTGGTGCTTTTGAAAAAGCTACTTGTGTGAGGGAGTGGAAATGCAGAGCTGAAAACATTTAAACCCTTGCTCTATTTCTTGCTAGATTAATGTCCCTAGTTAAAACTGAAAGAAAAAAAAAAAAAGAAAATTATCTACTTAATTAAAAAAGAAAAAAGAAACCTGAAGAAAACAGGCTGGAGAGATTGCTAAGTGGTTAAGGCACTTGCCTGCAAAACCTAAGGACCCAGGTTCAATTCCCCAGTACCCACATAAGCCAAATGCACAAGGGGGCACATGTGTCTAGAGTTCATTTGCAGTGGCTAGAGGCTCTGGTGTGCCCTTTCTTTTTCTTTCTCTCTCTCTTTTTCTTTCTTTCTTTCTTTCTTTCTTTCTTTCTTTCTTTCTTTCTCTTTCTCTGTCTCTGTCTCTCTCTCCCTCTCCCAAATAAATAACCTTTAAAACTGAAAAAAAGTTTAAACTTTATATATATATATATATATATATATATATATATATATATATATATATACACCCCAAGTCCTAGCTCACCTCTCTGGGGGTACCTAGTGCTCTACCCAGCCTCCAGGATGCAAGATGCTGTCATAAAAGCCTTCTTCTGGCCCAGGCGGAGTCTGAAGCCGCAAGAAACAAGCCAGAGCATACGAACCAAGGGTTCTCTGCTCCCTATGCCGAGCATTGAGCAATGGAAAACCGCGATGGAGAAATCCTAAGTGGTGGAGGGTAGCTAGCACTGAACCTGGGCCACTTAGTGCCGGGAGTGAATTTCTAGGCTGCAACAGAGTGGGGAGATGCAGGCAAAAGTCAGTGGTCTTGAGTTGAGAAGATGAACATCCGGGCAAGCTCTGGAGGCTGGATGGGGGAGAGATGCGCAGAGAAAAACTGCTGAAGACCCACTGGTGGTCTGTGCTAAGCATTCAGTTAAGAATTCTGGCTCGTGTGTGTGTGTGTGTGTATGAGAGAGAGAGAGAGAGTTAGCCATGAAGAGAACACTGTAGATGATGAGAAGAAAAGATACATGGACAACACAGATTCAAGACAAGTGTCTGTTTGCCCAGACACTGTTTGATGGAGCCTCAAACTTGAGTGGACGTGTTGTCGTGCTCAGAAGAATTCTGCTTCTTGGGCTGGAGAGATGGTTTAGTGGTTAAGCGCTTGCCTGTGAAGCCTAAGCACCCCGGTTCGAGGCTCGATTCCCCAGGACCCACGTTAGCCAGATGCACAAGGGGGGCGCACGCATCTGGAGTTCGTTTGTAGTGGCTGGAGGCCCTGGTGCACCCGTTCTCTCTCTCTCTCTCTCTCTGTTGCTCTCAAATAAATAGATAAAAATAATCTTTTAAAAAAGGAATTCCGCTTCTGTGGTGGGGAAAATTAACCCTAGATGAAACACTAGTGTGGTCCCGCCTAACGAAACTTAAGAGTAAGCCCCTAAGAGTTAACATGCGTCCAAATAACTTACCCTGTTCCAGAAGAAAGCCAAAGGATATTTACAAAAATCCCCCCAAAAAGTACACATTGTGTTTGAGATCAAATAAAAAAAATTCACCAGATGTGTTAGTGACGGTTTTTATTGCTCTAAAGTACCTGACAGAAACAGGGGTGTGGGACACTCATTTCAAATCATGCTTTCATGACAGGGGGAAGAAGCATGCACGGCTCTTCTGTTCATGATAGAGGGAGAGCAACGTGCCGACTGCCCCCTTTATTAATGTGTGGTGTCTCTCTTTTTTTAAACCACTTATACTTCCTACATTAAAATAAAGATCTGGGGCTGGAAAGATGGCTTAGCAGCTAGCGCGCTTGCCTGCAAAGCCTAAGGACCCGTGTTCAACTCCAAGGTCCTACGTAAGCCAGGTGCATAAGGTGACATAACCTTACAAGGTCACACATCCACGCTAGGTGGCACATGTGTCTGGAGTTCAATTACAGTGGTTGGAGGCCCTGGCATGCCAATTCTCTCCCTCTCCCTCTCTCTCTCTCTCTCTTATAAAAACAAAAACATCACCAGACACACACACACACACACACACACACACACACACACACCATTGTTCTTCACAGCCATTGCCTTTGGGAGAATCCTTACATCACGTACCCAACTTAATCCTTTTAGGGTTGGAGAGATGGCTCCTATAGGAGGGTCTTGGGTAGGTAGTGTCAGGCACTGCGAGGTGTAACTTTTATTTTTCTTTTTAAAATCATGCCTCCATTTCATTTCCTGCCTGGATAAACTTTATTGCGAGGGCTTCTGTAAGACAGTGTACTGTACCCATATGTATTGTAAGGTAATCTCACGTGTATTGTGTTTCATGTATATGGTAAGTGTCCCATGTGGATTGTAAGAGTGTTTCATGTGTATTGTAAGAGCGTCCCATGTATATTCTAAGAGTATTTCATGTGTATTGTAAGACAGTTTCATGTATATTCTAAGGTAGTCCTGTGGGTATTGTAAGAGCGTTTCATGTGTATTACAAGACAGTTTCATGTGTATTACAAGACAGTTGTCATGTGTATTGTAAGAGTGCTTCATGTGTATTACAAGACAGTTGTCATGTGTATTGTAAGAGTGTTTCATGTGTATTACAAGACTGTTTCATGTGTATTACAAGACAGTTGTCATGTGTATTGTAAGAGCGTTTCATGTGTATTACAAGACAGTTGTCATGCGTATTGTAAGAGTGTTTCATGTGTATTACAAGACAGTTTCATGTATATTCTAAGGTAGTCCTGTGGGTATTGTAAGAGTGTTCAGTTTTTTTTTCTTTGTATAGTTTTACTGAATACCCAAAGAAGAAACTTTATCCTCAAAATTCAATAAAGATCAAAAGACAAGTTGTGCATTATATTCCCAGACTTTATTGAATATCCTGTGTCCTCAGTGTCTCCTTTAAATGGCACCTTTGTTGGTTATCTGCTATGACACTTAATATCCATGTCACATTCCATTTGCTTGTTACCCAGAGACAAAGACTATTTTTGTATTCTGTGGTCTACATTTTGTTCTTTGCAATTGTCTCATCTCTTTCCCTTTGTTCATTCTGTCTCTACTGGTTCCTTCATACTTGCAATTCAATAAAGAGCCCCAGGCAACATGGGAATATTGAAATAGAATTAAACATGTTAAACCATTAAATTTCTCGACTGCACTTAAACACGTTTCGCCTTTCAGTAGGCGCTCGTGGCTCCCATGGGGGTGGGGGGGACGGAGACGTGAGTGCCCGAGACACCGCGCAGTCCTCCGGGCAGTGGTCCAGGGCCGAAGTTGAGCCTCTGCCCCTTGTTGTGGTTTTTGTATTTACTGCCTGGTTCTGTGGTGGCACCGTGTTAGTTCTCAGTGCTTGCTTTGACCTTGGATTATTATTTTGTGGTTTCATCGTCATCTTATATTTGAAGCATTCTTACACATACTTTGGTCTTTATTCTCAAGTTCACAAGTTTCCCTTCTGTGGTGGATACATTTCAAGACCTCCAGTGGATGTCTAAAGCCCGCTCCTCCCTCCCTCCCTCCCTTCCTCTCTCTCTCTCTCTCTCTCTATATATATATATGTATACATATATATACACATATATATATATATGTGTGTGTGTGTGTGTGTATGTTATATACAATTATATAGCATACATATTTATTTGTGTGTATGATTTGTGTGTGTGTATGATTTGGTAAATTTCGCTATATATGCATACCTGATGCATAAGAGAATAACAGAAATTACTAATAGAACAATCATAACAATATGTGGCACCAGAAGTTAGATGAATATAGTTTCTGTCTAAATTTTGTACTTTACATGCCTATCACCAATGTCTCCAGGAGAACAGTGGTAACTGGTGTAGGCATTGTGGTACCAGGACAGTCAATTCTGATAACCAGGAAGGCTTCCAAGTAACCAACGGATAGGCAGCATACAGAAGGGAAGCAGGCTGGACAAAGGGATGATTCACGATTCACATCCTTGATAGGATGAAGGGGATACGACTGTATCAGACCAACTCTCCTTTTGATGAGACTCGGGCTTCTTTTTTCCTCAACTCTCTCTCCCAAGGCTTCTGAGAAGTCAGCTTTAGGAACTTTCTAGGATCCATACCAGGGTCCTTGTAAGTCTCTCTGTTTCTCTGTCCCCTTTCTCTGTCCCTTTCCATTATGACTCTTGCATATATCTATGTGTTTATCTTAGCTTTTTGCCCAAGTGAAAAATATGTGAAACGTGGATTTCCTCTTCTATCTTCCACTGGAAGACTTCAGATTGGTTTTGGGAAATAATCAGTGAAGAACATACTGGCCAAAGGCTTTTCTGTCGCTCCTATGTTTCATTGTGAGGTGAAATATTGGCAATTGGAATAACTAACCACAAGGCGGAGTGCTTATTTTGACCTAAATTTCCTTGAACCAGGTAACAAAATAGCGTTTATGCTTGGGTTTGTTTTTTGGAAACTACCCATGAATAAAGTTATACAAGAGGTATGTGATATTTTCAAATACTCTCACCCAATTACAAAACCGATTCCCCAATATTTTGTAACCCTTTAATGCTAATTACTATTAATAAATGGCATTATTCTGCTGTCATGGTTAGTGTACATACTTAATTTCACAATAAGCCTTTGCATGTCGTGTGCATGCATGTGTGTGTTGGGGGGAAGCCAGAGGTTGGTGTTGGGTGCCTTACTCCGTCAGCACTCTGCTTACCGACCCATCTCCCAGCCCCCCGTAACTGAGCTTTTATATTTTAAAAGATTAAAGCCTTAAGTGGTTTTGAGATTTACGGTGGGTGTCTTTATCACCATGCATCTTTTTAATCATTGTCTTGAGTGAAATTTTTTTTCCTAAGAAGAGAACATGGTTATTGTATTTTTTTTTTCTTTTTCAGGATTAGAAGTATCAACTCTGGCTTTTACAAACACTACTTTGCCTGTCTGTACCATTTGGGGTCATTCACCGGTTCTCAGCTTTCTATAGACAGTACGCATAAATTGCCACTGAGGAATCTAAGGTCACCGTTAACCATTCCTGTGCCTCTGTCTGGATGTGGATATGATTCTCTGATCTTAATGTTTAACATGTTTATCAAAATATAAGTCAGTTACGTCATCCGTCAGGGGGAGAGGGTGTCTATGCAGCACGTGTGGTCTTCCTTCCCACCCTCCTTCCTTGCCTGGGGCACAGCCCACCCTGACAACTGTGTTCCTTTATCTGACCTTATCATGCTGTTTTATAACCCAGTGGCATAGGAGAGCAGTAAGAGTAGTGTGTTCAAGTCATCACTTCCCCTGCAAATTCTGCCTGGGCCCTGACAGATGAGGCGCAGATGCCAAGGCTTGCGCAGGGCAGCCGACTGCTATTACGGTGTCAGATTCAGCGCATGCATTCCTCCTGTGCCGCGTTACCTTTCTGCCAAGGATGGCATTTGGTAAACAGGCAGTGAGCACTGGCGTCGAATTGCACCTCCTTCCCAGGGAGGCATGCTACTTTGGAACGCCACGGTCACCATGCAGGAAGCTGGGACGGAGGCCTGAGAAACAGTGCCAAGTCCCATCCAGTTGCAAAGCTCCGGTTGGCCTTTAAGGAGCCCCTGTAAGCAAAATGGAAGAGAAAAAGCGAAAGAGAACACTGGACCTGATCTCTACAGCCAGTTTGTTGAGAGAAATAGCGAGGGGCAGCAGCCTTGCGCAAGGAAGGCTGAAGCATGGAGCCAGGCTGGGTGCAAACTTATAAGGAGGATCCTAAGGAAAACAGACGGGACCAGGTGCCATAGGTAAGGAGCCTGTAGCTGTTTGTGTCCTTGTTCAGAATCGGCTTTTCAGCCAGGATTGTCTCTAGGAGGACAGATGGTTTCTGGTCCTTCAAGGCCATTTAGGCTAAGGGAGCACATCAATTGGGGGGTAGGGGGGTTTTGCCAGGCAAACCTCCTCTGTTGTTTATTTATTTGCATGTGTGTGTGTGTGTGAGAGAGAGAGAGAGAGAGAGAGAGAGAGAGAGAGAGAGGGAGAGGGAGGGAGAAGAGGAGAAGAGAGAGAAAGAGAGGGAGAGAGAGAGAGAGAGATAGGAAGGGAGGGAGGGAGAATGGGCACACCAGGGCCTCCAGCCACTGCAAACGAACTCCAGACGCATGTGCCACCTTGTGCATCTGGCTTATGTGGGTCCCGGGGAGTCATACCTGGGTCCTTTGGCTTTGCAGGCAAGAGCCTTAACTCTTAAGGTTAAGCCATCTCTATTTATTTACGTACTTAGTTTTGAGAGAGAATGGGCACGCCAGGGCCTCTAGCCACTACAAACAAGCTCCAGACGCGTGCACCACCTTGGACATGAATGCCTTAACCCCTAAGCCATCTCGCCAGCCCTCCTCTGTGGTTCCTTTTATGGCCTTAGAGAAAGTCACTAACTCTTTAGTTCCCTCTGGTTTTCAGGGCAAGCTATTAAACATTCAACCCCCACATCCCCCTCACACTCTGCATAGCACCCTTCTCTCTCTCTCTGTCTCTCAATCTCTCTCTGTCTCTCAATCTGTCTTTCAATCTCTCTCAATCTCTGTCTGTCTGTCTCTCTCACAATCCCTCTCTCTCTCTGCCTCTCAATCTCTCTCTGTCCATCTCTCAATTTCTCTCTGTCTCTCAATCTCTGTCTCTCTCTCAATCCCTGTCTCTCAATCTCTCTCTCTCTCAATCTCTCTCTCTCTCAATCTCTCTGTCTCTCAATCTCTCTGTCTCTCAATCTCTCTGTGTCTCTCTCAATCCCTCTCTCTCTGTCTCTCAAAAACCTCTCTGTGTCTCTCAATCTCTCTCAATCTCTGTCTGTCTCTCTATCAATCCTTCTCTCTCTCTCAATCTCTCTCTCTGTCTCTCTCAATCTCTCTCTCTCAATCCCTCTCTCTCTCTCTCTCTGTCTCTCTCAATCTCTCTCTGATTCTCTCAATCTCTCTCTGTCTCTCTCTCTCTGTCTCTCTCAATCTCTCTCTCTCTCTGTCTCTCAATCTCCCTCTCTCTGTCTCTCTCTCTCTCTGTCTCCCAATCTCTGTCTCTCTCAATCTCTCTCTCTCAATCCCTCTCTCTCTCTCTCTCTCACTCTGTCTCTGTCTCTCTCAATCTCTCTCTGATTCTCTCAATCTCTCTCTCTCTCTGTCTCTCAATCTCTCTCTCTCTCTGTCTCTCAATCTCTCTCTCTCTGTCTCTCACTCTCTCTCTGCCTCTCTCAATCTCTGTCTCTCTGTTTCTCTCTGTCTCTCTCTCACTCTCTCTCTGTGTCTCTCTGTCTCTCTCTCTCTCTCTCTCTCTCTCTCTCTCTCTCTCTCTCTCTCTCTCTGTCATCCTGCAGGTCTCCCACAGCATCCAGGGCAGAGTCTGCAGGGAGAACCGGAAGCAGAGGGGCGGGGCCTCGCCGCGCGCTCCCGCCTCCCCCGGCGGCGCGGGGCGGGACTTCCGGCTGCGCCTGCGCTCCTGGCGTCCGCGGGCCGGTGCGCGGGGTGCCGAGCGGGTGCCGGCGTTGTCTGTAGCGGGATGGTGCCTCGATGCCAGGTGAGGGTCGGCTGCAGGCTTCCCCGGGCGTGCCCCTCATCCCGCCGTCCCCTGGGTCCCCGGGAAGGGGAGGGGGAGTGTTTCTGACTTCCGGGCTGTGCGTCCGCCCCCCACCTGTCCATCAACGCCAGTGCAGGACCTGCTCCCGGGTGCAGGCCCCTGCGCTTGTGCTATCATTATTATTATTATTATTATTATTATTATTATTATTATTATTATTATTATCATTTTGTCCCTTTCAGGTTATTCTGTTTGACGAAGACATCTGTCTGATTTTTTTTTTTCTGATAAAGAATTCCTGGGTTCTTTGCAGACCTATGATGGTCGCCTAGAGAGCAAGTTGCCCTGAGTGACAGCTGGGCTTGTCTGGTCCTTTGGTTCCCAGGCGCCTGGTGTGTCCCGGGATAAACCAGTTTGTCCTGTACTGCCAACCCTTTTGCTTTTCTAAATGCCACCTTGTGTGTGTTGCATAACTGAGCTCTCCACTCCTCTGCCCAACTTTCTAATGCAGGCTGCAATCAAAGGTCACTTGGCCAGGAAAGCAAGTTCCTAGCGGACGCGGTCATTTTGTGTGAGCGTGTGTGTGTGTGTGTGTAATTTATCTGCTTGAGTGTTTATTAAAACTCATTTTCATGTCCTATGAAAACAGAC
This sequence comes from Jaculus jaculus, assembly GCF_020740685.1. Taxonomy (NCBI): domain Eukaryota; kingdom Metazoa; phylum Chordata; class Mammalia; order Rodentia; family Dipodidae; genus Jaculus; species Jaculus jaculus. Next base: position 24,389,167 of record NC_059121.1, read on the forward strand.
GTTGTTTGCTAATGAAAGATACTTGGCATTTTTTAACTATGGTGCACAAGTAAGAAAAAAAAAAAGCATGCAGAAATTAAGACTTGGGTCTAAAACTTTTTTTTTTTTCCCTTCAAGGTTTGAATCCGAACAAAAATGCTTACACCTGTAGGTATATTGACTTTTTACGACTGGCTACATTTTCCTGTAACTCACCAGATGTGTCCTTGATTGTGAGAGTAGAATCAGGAAAGGACTGTGAGTTATTGTGAAAAGCATTTTCTTTCCTTTCAGGTTGAAGTCCTGTATTTTGCAAAAAGCGCAGAGATCACAGGAGTCCGTTCAGAGACCATATCTGTACCGCAAGAAATCAGAGCCTCCCAGCTGTGGAAAGAGATAGAAACTCGACATCCTGGGTAGGTAAGATTGTGCCGAGTGCACCAGATGAACACTTGACTGCTTTAGGAGTGTGCAAATGGAACGCCATTCCAAAGGCGAATTTCCGTTTCCGCGCTTATTGTTAGGAAGGATCGCTAGTTATATTTTTCTGGAACGATTCCAGAAATATTAAATTTAAGTATCTACTCAGCGTAGATACTTAACCCGGAACTCCTGGTGTTATATACAAAAGGCTATAATATATAACCCCCTCCCCAAAGAAGGGGTCTTTTGTTGATTCCGTCTTTTAAGATGCTCTTACTGTCCTCACAGTCGGTGAGAGCTTATGGGCCTTCCTGTGCTGTTTTAGTTTTAGCCACCTGCAGGGAGACAGCTGCTGCTCTTGTGAGAAACTTCTTAACTATATTTAGTATGCATATCTATGCTTAGAAGGCTCATGGCAAAGCCATATACTGATTAGGAAGTTTTTCTTTTCCTTTGCTCTGGCTTTTGTTTTGTTTGTTTGTTTGTTTGTTTTTTAATTTTTATTTATTTATTTATTTGACAGCAACAGACACAGAGAGAAAGACAGATAGAGGGAGAGAGAGAATGGGCGCGCCAGGGCTTCCAGCCTCCGCAAACGAACTCCAGATGCGTGCCCCCCCTTGTGCATCTGGCTAACGTGGGACCTGGGGAACTGAGCCTCGAACCGGGGTCCTTAGGCTTCACAGGCAAGCGCTTAACCGCTAAGCCATCTCTCCAGCCTGTTTGTTTGTTTTTTTAATTAATGAGAATGTGAATGAATGTGCTAGGGCCTCTTGCCACTGTAAACAAACTCCAGACACCTGCACTGCTTTGTGCATCTGGTTTTATGTGGGTGCTTGGGACCTGAGCCCAGGCTGGCCGATGTTGCGAACAAGCACCTTTAACCACTGAGCCATCTTCCCAGTTCTTCTGTTCTGTTTTGAATGTTGCCTCCAATCTAGTTTCCGTGTGTTCGCTTCCCAAGACCCACAGTGTTAAGTGTGGCTTCATGTGACTTTGTAACGAGCCCCTTTGTCCCTCAGCAGCATGCCCTACAAAGTACGAGTTAGTTCAGTAGCTTTGTAGGCAGTGCTTCGTATAGTGCTTGCTACAACTGGACATTAAAAAAAGCCATGTTTCGCATTGAACCTTCTAATGAAATGTTTTCTCGTTCAGATTGGCTGATGTTAGAAATCAGATAATATTTGCTGTTCGTCAGGAGTATGTCGAGCTTGGAGATCAGCAACTCCTGCTTCAACCGGGAGACGAAATCGCCATTATCCCCCCCATCAGTGGAGGGTAGTGCTCCTGAGGCAGCTAGGTATGTGGACTCTCTTTTCCTTAGCCAGTCTTGTAGAGAAGGAACCTAAGGTGGTCACCGTGTGTGGCTTCTTGTTATTGTATATTCCTTGTTAGTCGGCCTTGCCAGTCCTTGATTGTATATTCCTTGTTAGTCGGCCTTGCCAGTCCTTGATTGTGTATTCCTTGTTAGTCTGCCTTTGCCAGTCCTTGATTGTGTATTCCTTGTTAGTCTGCCTTTGCCAGTCCTTGATTGGTGCAGCTGTAACTGTGTTGCTGGCAGGAAGTGCTGGGCACCTGCCTCCCATCGCGGAATTCACCCTGTTAGCTGCAGCTCTGTATCACGTGGTGTGCTCTGTGTATTTGTTGAGATCCCATTCCATGTGAAACAGTGTATTACAATGTAATGTCTTTCACAGTCATACTGTGCCGGTGTGGAAGCAAATTCTGATAAGTTTAGAAACAAAAACTCGTCTTTGGGCTGGAGAGATGGCTCAGCAGTTAAGGTGCTTGCCTGCAGAGGCTAAGGACCTGAGTTCAGTTCCCCAGTACCCATGATACACAAAGTGGCTCATGCATCTGGAGTTTGTTTACAGTGGCTAGAGGTCCTGAAGTGCCAATCTCTCCCTCTTGCTCTCTCTCTCAAACAAATTAAAAAAAATTTTTTTTAAACTTGTGTTTGATCACATGACCTTTGGTTACAGTGGCAGAACCAATACTTGAATTCATGTTAATAATATGATGTTACATTTTTGGGCACAGAGAACTGCAGAGAAATTGCAAAGCTAGGGCTGGGGAGATGGCTTAGCCGTTGAGGCCCTTGCCTGCAAAGCCTATGGACCCAGGTTCGATTCCCCAGAACCCACGTAAGCCAGAGACACATGTTGGTGCATGCATCTGGAGTTCCTTTATGGTGGCTAGAGACCCTGGTGTGCCCATTTTCATCCTCTCTCACTCTCTCTCATAAATAAATAAATATAAAATTAAAACAACATTTTAAAAAAAGAAATCGCACAGCTAGAAGGTTAGAAGATCGCTGTCCTCGAGAAGAAGCTGACCTTGTCTGGGGCGAAGGGAGAGCTCTGCTGTCCCAGCTGTACCCCGCTGACCCACGGCTCTTCCTTCCTTCCAGGCAGTTCCGTGCCCTTGTGAAGGGATTCTGACACCCAGTCTTCAGGGAGTTTGGGGAGAGTCAACCCCTTCAGTGTAGTGTCTGACTGACGCTTACTGTAACGGAAGAGTCAGTAAAGTATAGAGTCATCCCTGGTTAAAAACTCTAAACATAAGAGTGGGGAAGAAAAGAAAAAAAATCAGTGAAACTCAGTGGCAAAGCCTTGACTCCATGAAAGAACAGGACAGGCCAGAGACGGCCTGTGCAGGTTGTACTGTCCTCGCCCCTTCCCTGGAGGGCAGTGACCGGAAAATGAGGAGTCAGTCTGTGTCTCAGGTATCCAGGTCTGCAGTGAGAGGGTTTTCTCAGGCCTGCTGTCTGCACACAGTAGGACTCCTTGTGTTCCCTGTGTCTGCACACAGTAGGATTCCTTGTGTACCCTGTGTCTGCACACAGTAGGATTCCTTGTGTTTCCCTGCTGTCTGCACACAGTAGGATTCCTTGTGTTCCCTGTGTCTGCACACAGTAGGATTCCTTGTGTTTCCCTGCTGTCTGCACACAGTAGGATTCTTTGTGTTTCCGTTTCACTTGGATATTTATCGCTTGCTCAGAAAGTCCTCTAATGCTGTTTGTCCGAGTTTGGGATGTATTCCGGAAGCGATACGCCGCCCTTAGGTGCAGTGTCTGGTATGGGAAGGTTGGAAGGAGCACTCGGCAGCAGTGCATATTGTGTGTGGCAGGCAGGGCTTGTGTTGGGTAACTTAAAGCCTGCCAGAAGGGTTTGCGTGGTCTCGGTCATTTAGAGGTGGGGGAACTCCATGTGGTTGGGTGCTTGTCCATGTTCCTGTTGGCACTACGTATGTTTTAAGGGACAAAGGTGTGAGAAGCTTGGGGTGGCGGGTAGGGGGTCACATGCACAAGATAGCAGATTCCATACCCAGTGGGAAATGATTAATCCTTTTTCTTTCAGGAGTTGGAAGGAGCTAGGGATATAAATACTGGATTTATTAAGACTTCTTGTTTGGAATTTCAGCCCCTTGAATGAGTGTTTCAGAGCTCCTCTGAGCCTTCCTTTTCCTGGTTGGAGGAAAGCTCACAGGCTCTGGGACTGTACTTAAGCCTGCAAGGTGTCAGGCGCCTGTCCCGCCTCAGGCCCTCCTCCTAATGTTCCCCATGCTTAGTCTCCGGGGCCTCCTCAGTGCGTGTTCTTTGTGCCGGATCGTGCATGTGCCCACTCCTTTTCTCTGCAGGGGCCAGCCCCCATTTCATCACAGGTTATTACCTAGTTAGCTTGCAGCTTCCAATATTTCCCTAGAGTATCACCTCTGTTATCTCTAATAGCCCTGTGCCCTGTCTCAGACGACCATTTACTTCCATGCATTCTCCCCATGTGGCTGAGGTGGTTGTGCGGCCTGGTCTTCAGCTAGCGCCAGGGTGCCCCTTGACCCCCGGTGATAACATGAGGCTCTGCTGAGCCATGCAGGCTCACCCAGCAGAACCGTGGAGTGCCGTGGAGCTGGTGCGTGTGCAGAAGTCCTTTATGTGCGTGGGAGACTCCTCACACGAAATAGACAGTATATTGGTTGATTCAGAGCCAGTCGTGGCTTGCTCTGTCGACATCTCCACGGAACTCTATGTGTCTGCATCCGACCTAGAATCTCTTTCTGTAGCACACAGCTTCAGATTCACTGAGATGCACGTCCAGACCAGGCACAGTTATGGAGGAAGGATTTATTGAAGCTTACAGATCCAGGGGAAGTTCCATAATGGCAGAAGAAGCTGGCCTGCCTTCACAGGTCCAAGCAGAGAGAGAAGCCACACGCACACTTCAGGAACTCCAGAAAGCACTAGGCACTTTGCATATCCTTACATTGGAATCTCAAACCCACCATCACACCTTACAGCTGGACCCTAAGATCTGCCCAGTGACACCGCCCCCAGCCAGGTGGCTGCAGATCCAAACTGCAAACTAACAAAACACTGAGTAGATTGGTGGCCATCTATTCAGACCATCACAACTTGTAATGTAGAAAAGGTTGACAGGAAAACATACCTCTAATTTCGATGTGCTAAGCATCTCGCTCCTAATTTTCCTGCTAATTTTCACTCCCTCGTCGTTCCAGGGAGAGCGCAGAGGGGGAGGAGAGGCCCCGGGATGTGGTCAAGCTCACTGCCCAGAGGCTTTCGGTAGACGACGCTTCGCGGTCGGTCCTTTCTCCACTGTGTGGTGCCGTGTCCCTCTTTGTAGGTGAGTGTGGGATTGTCACCGCATTCAGTTGCATGGAGAGTAGAAATTAGTTTGAATGCTTTCCATCTCAGTGTTGAGTGTCAGGGGACAAAGGGTACTGAGCACAAACCAAGCTTACCCAGGCAAGTGCACAGAATGCTTTATTTTTATTTTAAAAAAATTTCTGTTCATTCTTATTTATTTGGGAGTGACAGAGAGAGAGAGAATGGGTGTGCCAGGGCCTCCAGCCTCTGCAGATGAACTCCAGACGCGTGCGCCCCCTTGTGCATCTGGCTAACGTGGGTCCTGGGGAACCGAGCCTCGAACCGGGGTCCTTAGGCTTCACAGGCAAGCGCTTAACCGCTAAGCCATCTCTCCAGCCCCCACTTTTTTAAGTTTTATTTTAGTAACTTTCAAGTTAACCTATGTGAAATTATAGGTCATTGCTAGGAGAGAAAATTCTGTGTTTTTCAGAATATTGAGAGGAAAAACGTGCTTGTTAATAATGCCGCAAGCGGCTGCGTTCTGTGTGACATGAATGCTAACAGCTAGTACGAGGTGCGGCCGCCGTCCTTTGTCACGCGTGGGCTGTCAGTAGACTTCCCAATCATCGTTTAGATAATTATCGTTTTTCAGTAGGTGGCTTCATCTTTGTTGTTATACTTCCCAATCATCGTTTAGATAATTATTGTTTTTCCAGTCAGCTTTCCCTTTAGAAAATTTCAGTGGGTTTTAGATAAATTGTATGCTGTTTGGCTGTCAGAAGTATATATATTTATTAATGTACTTATAGGGGAACATCTTTTTTTTTTCTCTCTCTCTCTCTCTCCCTTTTTTAGGGACTACAAGAAATAACTTTGAAGGCAAAAAAGTCATTGGCTTGGAATATGAAGCGTATCTTCCCATGGCAGAGAATGAAATCAGAAAGATCTGTGGTGACATTAGACAGAAGTGGGCGGTCAGACACATAGCGGTGTTCCATCGCCTTGGGTAAGAGCCCTGTCGCAGGGAGATTTGCATTGCTCCAGAAAACACCCAGCTTGTGGGGAAAAGTGTATTTTGGCTTACAATCTCAAGGGGAAGCTTCACGATGGCAGGGAAAACGATGGCATGAGCAGAAGGTGGACATCACCCCCTGGCCAACGTCAGGTGGACAACAGCAACTGGAGAGTGTGCCAAGCACTGGCAAGGGGACACTGGCTATCACCCATAAGCCTGCCCCCAACAATACACCACCTCCAGGAGGTGTTAATTCCCAAATCTCTGAATACCCACGTTGATGGGGGACACCTGAATCGAACCACCATAAACCCCTTTACCTGTGTTAACAGTTAAGAACAGCTGTTTCCATCTGTGTGCCCATGCTGATTCCCGACTCCTTAGGCATCTCACAATACCAAGAAAGGAAAACTTGAGACTTCTGTATTGGACCATAGAGAAAGCCCCAGTACCTTCAATGGCTGCCTGCCGTGTTGAGAGCCCTTGTGGCCTCTTCCGTTGTAACAGAGTGCCCTGGGCCCAAGCACCTGGGTGGCTGTATCCCAAAATCCTTGAGGCCTTTTTAGATATGTTTTGTAGTCTGAATTTAGTTTGTGTTGAAAGTCTATTATAGCTCTAAAGTTATTACAATATGCTAGAGTTGGTTTTTTGTGTTTTTTTTTTTTGTACTAATAAAAAAACTAGAGTTTTTAAAGGGAGGTCAGCAATTAAGACTATGTTTGTAATTTTATTAGCCATGATTTATTAGTATGCAGTAATTTTATTAATGACTGTCATCATTGCTTGATATTAATTGCTATTTATGATTTTAAATTCTATGTTAGGCTCAATGTGGTAGCTTTTCTATATCCTTAGGCATCTGCCTTGCACTGTGTCCGTTGGTTTGAATCAGATGTTTATTGAATCAGAGAGAGGACCTTTTCTTCCCAGCACCCATCTAAGAGAGTTTGTGGATGAGTGCTGGAAACTGGCCCCAACCCCTGTGCCGTCGTTTCTGAGCATAACTGACAATGTGCTGTTTTCTCATTAAATTGACTGTTTAAGTAAGATGGAATTTTAGTGGAGTTCAAGTGTAAAATGGGATTTTTTTTGTTGTTGTTTATCTGACATTTTTGTTGGTGTGTGTGTGTGTGTATGTGCGTGCTTATGCACGTGTGTGGTAATCAGAGGTTGATGTTGGGTGTTTTCCTTGATCACGTGTCCATTTTCCTTAGCAAGGCAGGTCTCTCACTTGCGCCAGAGCTCAGGGAAGCAGTGAGTCTAGCTAGCCAGCTTGCCTCTGGGATCCACTCTGTGCCTCCTGAGTGCTGTGACTACAGGTGGCCTCTGCGTCCATGTGGTGTTTACATGGGTGCTACATTACACGTGGTCCCTGTGTTCACGTGGCAGTTACGTGGGTGCTGGATTACACGTGGCCCCTACGTCCACGTGGTGTTTATGTGGGTGCTAGATTACACATGGTCCCTGTGTCCACATGGCATTTACGTGGGTGCTGGATTACACGTGGTCCCTGCATCCATGTGGTGTTTACGTGGGTACTGAGGATCCAAACTCCGGGACTCAAGCTTGCATGGCAAGTGCTTTCTCCACCAAATATCTCCCCAGTGCTTCTAGTAGATCCTTCAGCATTAAGAAGTAGTGGTAATTTTTTAAGTTACTTTATATTTTATTTATATTTACTGAGAGTGGGGGTGGAGAGAATGAATAGAATATGGGCATGGCAGGGCCTTCCGCCACTGCAAACAAACTCCTGACGCAGCACCACTTTGTGCATCTGGCTTTACATGGGTACTGGGGAATCGAACCCAGTTCGTTAGTTTTTGCAGACAAGCGCCTTAACCTCTGAGCCATTTTTCCAGCCCAGGTGGTAACTTTTGACCATCTCGTTCAAGCTTGGTTCCAGTATCAGAAGCAAGCACTATCATTGCTGTGTCCTCAGCTCACAGGACTGCGTCCCTTGAAGCTGTGAACTATGCCATTAACGCTTTAAAAGCCAAGGTGCCCATATGGAAAAAGGTGAGTTGATGCTTCATTTCACCACGTAGACATGATGCTTTTCCTCGGGAGTTTTTAAAATTTTATTTATTTATTTATTTTGGTTTTTTTTTGAGGTAGGGTCTCACTCTAGCTCAGGCTGACCTGGAATTCACTACGTAGTCTCAGGGTGGCCTCGAACTCTCTGCAATCCTCCCGCCTCGGCCTTCCAAGTGCTGGGATTAAAGGCGTGCGTCACCACACCCAGCTATGAAATCATTTTTATTTATTTATTTATTTTTATTTCACAATTTTTATTAACATTTTCATGGTAATACCTCCCCCCCACACACTTTTCCCTTTGAAATTCCATTCTCCATCATATTACCTCCCCATCTCAATCATTGTACTTACATATATACAATACCAACCTATTAAGTACCCTCCTCCTTTCCCTTTATATCTCCTTTTTAACTTACTGGCCTCTGCTACTAAGTATTTTCCTTCTCATGCAGAAGCCCAATCATCTGTAGCTAGGATCCACATATGAGAGAGAACATGTGGCGCTTGGCTTTCTGGGCCTGGGTTACCTCACTTAGTATAATCCTTTCCAGATCCATCCATTTTTCTGCAAATTTCATAACTTCATTTTTCTTTACTGCTGAGTAGAACTCCATTGTATAAACGTGCCACATCTTCGTTATCCACTCATCAGTTGAGGGACATCTAGGCTGGTTCCATTTCCCAGCTATTATAAATTGAGCACCAGCTCTAGGAATTCTTAAATAAAGGGTGAAAAATAAAAGTGCTTAGGATTTCATAATAGGAAGAAATGATGACATCAAAATAAAAGACTGACTGAAACAGGGAGGGGATTTGATGGAGGGTGGATTTGAGAGGGGGAGAATTGGGGTGGGAGAGGTGATTATCATGGTTTATTGCCTATAATTATGGAAGCCATCAATAAAATGTCTTTTAAAAAGAGCAAAAAGGGCTACAGTGATGGCTTAGCAGTTAAGCTCCTTGCCAGTGAAGGCTAAGGTGCCAGGTTCCAGTCTCCAGTATCCACGTCAGCCAGATGCACAAGGTGGTGCACACGTCTGGAGTCTGTTTGCAGTTCTGGAGGCCCTGGCACGCTCATTCTTTCTCTCTCTCTCTACCTGCTCCTCTCTCTTCCTATCTAATAATTAAATAAAATAGTTTTTTAAAAAGAAAAAAATATATTTAAAGAAAGAACAAAAAGAGTACTTAGAATTTGTGTTCATATGCCTTGGAATCTTTTCTCCTTGTACGTGAAATACTGGGTTCACAGCGTAGCTCTTTCCCAGCTTGTTAAGCGTGAACACTACATGCCCAAAGATCACGTGGCGCAGTGCGTTGGGTACAAGCCTCAGGAAGTCCTGGCCGCGAGAACTCCTAACCTGCCCTGTTCTCATAATCCCCGGGTGAAGTAATCTCTTTGGAAAACTGGGACTGACAGCTTCTTCACCACTAGCTGACATAGAAACTCCTCAAAGCACAAATAGCCGTGGCTCTTTGTAGAGTCGGGAGACGGGTGAGAACTCATCCGCCGCGTGGATCTGCAAGCCGCGTCTCACCCGTAGGCCTGGTACTTGGGAGGCTGAAGCAGGAGGGTCGTGAATTTGAACTCCTGCTGCGCTGAGAAGTAACACCGCCGTCCAAAAACAGCCAAGTGGGAAGTCCTGGCATGTTGTCCGTCAACAGCCAAACCAAGAAAGAAGTGGTAGTTGGCTGAGGAGCCCCTTCGCCCCCCAGCGTCGTGGGAGCTGCGGGCGGCTCCCAGCCCTGGGCTGTCCCCACGCCGAGGGCCTTTCCCTTCGCTCTTCGTCTCCTCGAGGCTTGGGGTGTGCAGCAGGTGTGACCTGTGCACCGAGCCACCGGGTGACCTCCTCGGCCGGCGCCCAGGGCACCGCCATCGCGTGCAGGTGGACTGTCAGGCCGGGAGCTCAGGGCTGCTTGGAGGGAACCCAGCGAAGTCAGAAGCAGGCAGAGAACTTGGGGAGGAAGTTGACATAACTCGGGGGAAGACGGCCAAGGGGAGCCATGGAGGTGAAGCCGCAGGGCATGAGCTCGGGACAGCCCGTCCCCGTCCTGTCCCTCCAGAGCCGGTGTCCTGCAGCCCGGCCTCTGGTGGCGACTCACTCTCACCACCGCCGGGAAGTTCCTTCCGCCTTTTAGCCTTTAAGCAACGCCCAGGTAGGTGTGTTTGGAAAGAAAGCAAAAAGTATGTATGTTTAAAGCCAAAGATTGTCCCGCCTTCTACTTACTCTGAGCCTGGATGTGTCTTGTCACATCCCAAGTGGAGTCATTTGTCCTCTGCTGTGGTGGAACGTAGCCTTATCAGTTCATTTCCCCAGATGGGGTTGGAGTCCGTAAGGGCCGAGAGCATACGGTGATGTCGCTGCCCTCGGCGCCCCATGCCACTGCTGGTGAGATTGTTGAAGAGGGGCCGATAGAGGTGACATTCTCATTCGTCTGATTTCTTGCAGTGTAGCTTATTCTCATTTGTAGAAATGCATTTTGAATTCCTGTTTTGGTTTTGTTTTTTAGGAAATATATGAAGAATCTTCGTCCTGTTGGAAAAGAAACAAAGAATGCTTCTGGGCAGCCAGTGATTGATCACTTAACGCACATCGAGTCTTAAATGTGGTCAATTTTTATCATTGGTCACACTTTGATTTTTCTTCTCTGTAAATCAAGATAGCTTGCTGATGCACAATCTTGGGTTATATTAGCAGATAAATGGAGTAAAAGAAAGCAAACTGTACTTCGTAGGATTACAGGTGGTTTAGGAACCGGAGGTGGGAAAATGGGAGATTTCAGTGTGAGCTGAGATTCAGCCTTCTGTGGATAATTCCGAATGGCGGCGCTGCTCACGTGGGCTGGGCGCCGCCCTCGGCCTTTGGCCGCCTCTCCCGTGCACGGGCAGTTGTGCCGTCGGAGTCTGGAGCGCCTCGTGGAAATCTTGGCAAAACCCGAATGCCATCAGAGAGTTTTGATACACTTTTTCAGAGCTTCCGTATCTTATGAGCTAAATACCTTCATGATTTAAATATCTTTTTAAAAATTCCTGGTTTTATTTTTTTGAAAAAAAAAAAAACAAAATTAATGCCTAAGATTTTATATCATGGAAATCTCTAGTACTTTAGAATCTGTAATTGCACTGTGTTGATTTTGTATTTTATTTCTTATTAATATTGTTACCAGTATACCAGCCAGCATAAAATTATTGTGAAACCAACTCACAACAAAATGGCTTGTGTTAAGATGGTAGTTACCATTTAAAATTAGGCGTGCATTCCTGGAGGAAATCAATTCTTTATTAAAGCACTTTCGGGCAGCTTTGCTCTGGGTGTTTGTGCAACATCATTTGTGACAATTAGTCACATTGTCTGCAATAGGTTTATTACTAAACAACGACCCAGTTTTTGATTGGTTTGTATGCTATATTGGTAGATTTGAGTATATAACTACTATGCATTTTTTTGGTAAAAATAAGCTTTTCAGTTGTATCGAAGTATACTTAACAAGTAAAACTTACGTATATTTAAGGTACGCAATGTGATGTTTTGGCATTTGTGTCAGGAAATGACCATCGTCTCCCAGGCAGCGGACATACCCGCCACCTCACGCAGAGACGGGAGGAGACTTGACATGCATTGTCTGAGCAGATTCCAAGTATGCACGTGGACTAGGTACAGGACTCGGCGTAGGGGCATGATTCAGATAATTGTTGTCATCACAGAACTAGCATTGTATGCATGAAGAATAAAAACTACTGGGCTGGAGAGATGGCTCAGTGGCTAAGGTGCTTGTCTGCAAACCTTAATGACCTGGGTTTGATCCCCAGTGTCCACCTAAAGCCAGACACACAAAGTGGCGCATGCATCTGCAGTTTGTCTGCAGCAGCTAGAAGCCCTGTATGCTCAATCTCATTCTCCTCTTCTGCTTACCAATCAATACAAATATGTTTTGTAAAATATTTTATTTATTTATTTATTTGAGAGAGATACAGAAATAGGCAGGTAGAGAGAGAGAGGGAGAATGGGCACACCAGGGCCCCCAGACGCATGCGCCCTCTTGTGCATCTGGCTTACGTGGGTCCTGGTCCTTTGGTTTTGCAGGCAAGCTCCTTAACCACTAAGCCATCTCTCCAACGCCAAATACAAATGTTCTTTTTAAAGGAATAAAAACTAGTTTTAGATACATAGATCAAAAATTTTATTTATTTTTTTCTTGTTTCTTTGACAAATAACAAACCTAGTAATCGTTTCTAGTGAAAGGACATTTTTTCTCTCTCTTTATCTAATTCACAGCAAATGCTTGATGGATGTCTGTCTTGGGTCAAATTCCCACCCTTTGCTTCCACCCTTAGTTACCATGGGACAGAGTGTGGGTCTCATATCTGGGAGCAAACCGTAGGGCAGCTAGGCCAGCTTTGGGGGGGGGGGTTCTCCTACTTAGTTAGTGCCTATTCCTGTCAGTCCAGAGATGGGCCTGGAGAACACTGGGAAGACAGACACACACTCCACCTGCTTCCCTCGCCAAGTTCAACTCGGTACCTCCCTGCCCTCCCACCAAACCTTGGCCCACGGAACCCTCAACTCTCAGCTACACTGTGTCTAGAAGCATGTTAAACACACTGAGGGCCGCAGTATATGTTCTTAGGATTTCGTACACATGTTGTTACAGCATCATGCTTGTTATGTTTCATGCGATATTAGTGTGGGGCGTTTGTAGATTTGGAGGCTTTTCTACCTGAATGCTCTCGTCTTTCTTGGGGGCAGTTTTGCTGTGGAAGAACCTAGAACATTCTTTGAACGTTTCTTTAAAGAATCGCGCCTTCATTACGTGGGCTGTGTTCTGAGGGAGAGGCAGGCTTTAGTCTGCGCTGTGGAGGCCGAGGAGTTCCTTTGGGGCTGCTGGAACCGGGGTGGAGAGTCCCTAAAAGGTTTGAGCGCACCACACTGGAATTGAGCGGGATCGGCAGGGGCTGGCATCACTGGAGCGTAGCCGGTGCAGCTCTGCTGTTCAGATAGTAAAAGAGTAACAGCTACGAGGGAAAGCAGCCTTCAAGAAGACTGCCTGCACGATTTTAAGGCCACTTTGGAGCTGTGACTGTGAGGTGAATTCACTCAGGAGCTAGGAAATTCACGAACTCACGTGGAAGTGAGACTTTTTTTTTCAAGTGGAAATAACAGTGGCTGACACATTCTGTGGACACTTTTGTCTTCTGGATGTGATGCTTAGCTTCACAATATAGTTCCAGAATTTTCCAAGAACGGTGATTGCAAAGCCAGTACTTTGGATGATGGTTTCAGATTACTGAAAACGAACCTGTTGTTGAAGAGGATTCCTGGATGTGTGGCGAGTTCAACCACTTCCTGCTACAGCCCCATGGCCCATTTCTTGTGGGCTGTGGGCGTGGCCTGCTGACAGTCCTGCTGCTATAACTTGAGAACTGGGTTCTGGGGTGCTTTCTGGAACCCCAAGCCTGAGTTCATATCTGCAAACCAACCAAAGAATTGGCAATTCCAGATTCAAGACAGTGATTTTTAAAATACCACATTTTATTCAGATTTTTACAAAGATGCGGGGAGGGAAGAAAATGGGGGGGTGGCAAAAAAGGGAAGGTAAAATGGGGAGGAGGTACACCCTATGGAACCCAAAAACCTGTGTAAGCCATGCGAGTCCACATAAACATGGATCTTAGAGGAAAAACAAACAAACAAATGTGAAAAGGGTCTTTAAAAATATGTGCGTTTCCAAGAAGATTAAAAGTGAAGACAGTAATAAAAGATAAAATGTGTCTCTTCCCACCCCTCCAGGTGGGAGAGAGCACTTAATCCATCTGAGGACCCAAAACATGCCAGTTCTAGAGAGAGGGAGAGGAAAAATGGCTCCCTGCATGGATCCAGGAGGATACAGAATTTGTGCCTCCCCCCCAACTGGACACATGTACACCAGATGTTCCAGCCAATGAATGGGCCTGGACTGAGAAGAGATTTCCACCCAAACCTGGGCAGGGTGCAAGCTCGAGAGAGATCTAATTGGGTACAGATGTGCAAACACTACATCCCATGCCTGGCACAGGCGAGGCAAGCTGAGATAGGGGTGGTGAGGGTATGATGTCCTAAGGCCCCTCCGTTTAAGTCATCCTGATCCTACCTAGTTCAGGAAACTAAATAACTTTAGTCTGTTATGGAGGGCACCGCCCCCCCCCCCCAACCTGCCACAGTGTAGAATCCAGGTCAGATCATTTATCTCTATCCAGAACCTTCTAACAGCCACTTGTAGCTCAGGACCTCACAGTCCTCAAGAAATTGGAAACAGCCTGATAATGTGGTTTGATGTATCGCATCTAGTTTTGTGCCATCATGTCACTTGCCTATCAGCTTTATGAGATCAAAACATCTGTCACCACAGTGCCTAGCCAGTCCATGGAGGAGGGTATGTATTAGGGTTTGCTGAACCAGCGTTCTTAACATTCTTGCTGTGTGTCAAACACGCCTGATGCACGTAGCTGTAATGCTAACAGAGATGAGGAAGTATCTGGTTGACCGATGTCACTTTTCTCCACTCCTTCCCCACTTCCATTCTCTGGTGTCTCTTACATAGTACCTTCTAGCATGCCCAAAACATTATAGGCTATTGCCAAGGCCCTGGGTTTCCCATGAGAGAGATGGTAAGACCCTATTGCTGAAGACTTCACAGGCCTGAGCGGCAAAGTCACTGAGAAATCAAGCTGGTGCTGAGCAGAAAACCTCCCTGTAGACCAGCCTACTGAAAATTGGTAAAAGCTGCACTGTATGCAACCCTATGGGAGACAGAAATCATCAGCAGTGAAAATAGTGGACACTGGAAGCCTCACATTTGGCCAGATAGGCGAGATGACGGAAAGAGTGCAATCATGGGATGTCTGCTCCGGGGGAAGCCAACTGCTCTCTAATTGGACTGAAGGCCCACTCTGTGGGAGGGAATGCGTGCCTGGTACTGAAAACCTAATCAAAAGCCTATGGCAGGGGAGGTCATGAGCCTTAGTGGTATAAAACCTGCTTTTGTCTGGATAAATGCATATATTACTCTCATCAAATTGCCCTGAAAGCACTACACTTAATGTTCGTACTCAAATATTAATGCTACTCTCACTTCTAGTTAGAGAAGCTTCTCTTTTCAGATGGCGATGACCACTGAGATGACCCAAAAGGCAACACAGTGCTGAGAAGAAGGGACGGAGAAGTGTCCAGCACTGAAACATCTCACACCCTCTGAGGCTCAGGGTCCATTGAGGAAGAGGTGACGGAAAGACTGTAGAGCCAAAGGAAGGGTACCGCTCCTTACATACAAATCTCCGGACAGAATTTGGCCTCCATATCCAAGACCTCACTGTGCCTAGCAATACCTACACGAGACCCTCATGATAGGAGAAAAAGATGATGACATCAAATCAAAAGACTAATGGAGAGAAGGAGGGGATATGATGGAGAGCAGAGTTATGAAGGGGAAAGTGGGGGAGGGGAGGGAAACACCGTAGTTTGTTGTCTGTAAGTATTGAAGTTGTGGGGGTGTGTATATATATATATATATCGCTATCTAAAAGTCAGATTTGTGTGCTGTAGTTAGTAGAACTGGACAGCAGAGGGCAGCAGAGCCAGGGATATAGTCAGAACAACTTAGATTTCATTTTGCCTGCAACCAAGAAGTTCAGTTTAGTAAGCCATTCTTGAAGGCCGAGGTCATCCTTCAGTAAAAATTGTGTGAATGATGCGTAATCTATGATAGAATGATGGGATTTAAAAGTAACTCTGTGGTTTGTAGCAAGTAATTCAGAATAAATAGAAGAATTATCTTTTTTAAAAATATTTTTTTGTCCATTATTTATTTATTTATTTGAGAGCGACAGACAGAAGAATTATCTTTTAAAAGTGAGTATAAGGCTGGAGAGATGGCTTAGCGGTTAAGTGCTTGCCTATAGAGCCTAAGGACCCCGGTTCAAGGTTCAGTTCCCCAGGACCCACGTTAGCCAGATGCACAAGGGGGCGCACGCGTCTGGAGTTCGTTTGCAGTGGCTGGAGGCCCTGGGATGCCCATTTTCTCTCTCTCCCTCCCTCTCTCTCCGTCCCTCTCTCTGCCTTTCTCTCTCTGTCTGTTGCTCTCAGGTAAATAAAAATAAACAAAAAAGTAAAAGTGAGTGTAAGATTGTTTTCCAGTTAGAATGGTAGGTCAAAATGGTAGCTTGGTTGTAGGTCTTTCTGTGAAAAAAAGATGTTTTTCTCTAGCATTGTGTTTTAAGCACATTGAATGGCTACTTGGCAATCAGCTGCCCTTATGAGATATTTCAGCATGATGGAGATGAGCAGTCGGGGGGAAGAGTGCCTGATACTACTGAAATTAAAAAAAAAAAAAAAAAGATAGCTGGGCGTGGTGGTGCACGCCTTTCCAGCACTCAGGAGGCAGAAGTAGGAGGATCATTGTGAGTTCAAGGCCAGCCTCAGACTACATTGTGAATTCCAAGTCAGTCTGGGCTAGAGTGAGACCCTACCTTGAAAAAAAAAAAAAAGCAAAAAAGAGAAGTAAGACCTTCATAATAGGAGGCAAAGATGATGATATCGAAATAGAAGAGAGACTGACTGAGAGGGAAGGGGTTCAATTGAGAGTGAGCTTGAGGGGGAGAAGAGGGGGAGAGGGAATTATCATGGCTTATTTTCTATACTTATGGAAGCTATCAATAAAAAAAAAACTAAAATAAAATCTATCCCTATGACTGAGCTTTGGGGTTTTCTTTTTGCATTGTTGTTTTCTGTCAGATCAGATACCTATAGCTAGTCACAGCCTGGCTCTTCTTAAAGGGAATCGAGAACATGTTTTGAAGCAAAATGAGCCCACTGCTAAACACAGTGAGGTATGTCACGTAGAAAACTCAAAACCCAAGCAAGTCAGCTTAATTTCAAAACAACTTTAATGATATTCAACAATTTCATATGAAAAGAGTGGCTCACCATTAAATATAACCTTTCTGCTTGGTTCTAATGCTTTGATATGAGAAACGTTGTTTATACTGACTACAATTTGATTAGGTTTTTTTTTTTTTTTGCCTTTAAGAAATCCAATGAATTGTGCAAGTGTTATAGAAACAAATACATTCTTTTTTAATATACTTTTGATGGAGAGCAAACAAGACGACACATTTAATTTAAAACAGCAAACACATCAAAGACATATCCTGTGTGAAGGACATGAGACCATTTCTCCTTTAGAAATACACAATTTTAACAGACGTATGCGATATATGCATTTGTATTTTGATTTCACCTGCCAAAATCAAATACATAATACTCTGTAGTTACATAATCACTACACTTTTATTCTTTAAAGTTCAACGTCGTAGCTCATATTTTCACCACCTTCAAACTTGGCCCCTCTGTTTATCTTCCACCCCTGGGTGTTGAATCTTTTTAAGCTAATGAAAATGGGTCTGCCTGAATACGCAAGCAGGGCATAGTCCTACCAAATTGTGCCTCCGGTTGCTCTGTGTGTTTAAGGACGTGGATGAGGGGTCAGTATAGAGAATGCTGCTGGCTGTTGAATGCCTTGTCAGTGTCATTTTCATATGTTGGGTTACAAGTATTTATCAAAATAAATATGTTATGCTTTTAAAAAAATGTTAGGATAATCAGTCACGTGACTTATCAATTGGCTTGGGGTTTCTTTCCCGTTCACAGTTAAGTTGCACTGTTTATTTATAAAGTACCACTGCTTGCTAGAAGGTCCTTCTGCCCAGTCAGCTGCTTTTGGTTTGCTGCTGCAGTGGGCGACTGATGCGCCGTTTAATTCACTGCAGTTTCCTCATCCAGCGATTTCACATTTTCTAAGGCGGGTGGCATTCTGTGCGTGATACAACTCAAAGTTTGTTTATTTTTAAATCACTTTCTGTGACGCACCATTAATGAAGTGAAAATGCTAACCTGGCATCTTTTAATCCCTATACTTACTTCTTTTAAAAATATTTTATTTATTTGCAGAAAGAGAGAGAAAGGGAGGCAGAGGGAGACTGAATGGTTGCACTAGAGCCTTTGAGCCTCTGCAAATGAACTCCAGATGAATGTGCCCTTTGTGCATCTGGCTTTATGTCAATACTGGGAAATTGACCCCCAGTCGTTAGGCTTTGCAGGCAAGCGCCTTAACCGCTTAGCCGTCTACCCAGCCCCTCTATGCTTACTTTTAAAGCAACAGTATGGTTGGGTGGAATGCATAACTTCTTTTCAAATACTGCCTCCCCGCTCCCCACTCAGCTTTCTTGGATGAACCCTCACCTTTGCTTGAAAGAACCTGGGTCACGTAGTAACGTCTGGGAACGTTTTGGGTTGGTCATGGCTTCAGGAGAGGAAGCAGCCTGGCATCGAGCAGGTGGGGGCAGAGATGCTGCATGGCACAGGGCCGCCCCCACGCCTCTGAGAAAACCCCTGGCTCCAAACTGACGCTGTTGCCAGGGTCACAGGACCCTGTGCTAGGGTGACGCATGTTTCAGAGACAAGGGCTGCCGTTTGAGGTGTGACCCGACCACTCCTTGGACACCAGTCAAGGCTGATTACCTGAGACGGGGCTAGCCAAAGGTCCCCAGCTCAGTGTGTGCAGTGCGTAACCTGGCCGCTTACCTAAGGCGAGCGAGAGAGAGACAGAGAGAGACAGAGACAGAGAAAGAGAGAGACTGAGAGAGAGAAGAAAGTATGTTCTAGTTGCTTCTCAAGTACAGTAGGTAAATGAACACACGCATGCAGCAGTTACATCTTTAAAGTACTCTTCAAAGGGTTCATGGCCTGTTTATCCACTGTTTTAAAATAAAATTTTGGTTGGAAGAGTACAGTGACTCCAAACAGCTGCTAAAAGAATCCAACTCTGGCACACTTAACCTAGCGCATACCACACTGTTTTTGTTAAAATTCTCCGACTTTTCACAGCAAACTACCCCCCACCCCAACCACCTGTTTGCTTTGCTTTGTCTAGTACCAAGTACGTCGTTTAACTAATCCAGCTAGCTGTGGACTGTCACCTTGCAGCCAACAGGGCCATCGAGGCTGTCTGTGTGCATGTGAGCATGTCTGGATGTCCAAGCCAGCCTGTAGGCCATCCAGAGCATAGACCTTAGGACAGAGACACCCTGCAAGCCCAGCCCAGTCATCCCATTGTACAGGAACACCGCAGTCTGAGAGGCTGGGACTCATCTGAAGCTTTATGCCGTGTCCAAATTAAAAGGGCCCCCGAGGCTCTTGCCTGCACCCCTTCAGTTCATGAATGCTTCGGCTCAGAAATGGAGGCGCACAAGGGAGGAAAGTGTACGCAGCGCGTGGTCCATTCGCTTCCCAGCGACCCGGCGCTCCTGAAAGCACCTGAAAGTCTCATCCCAGGGTGACCAGTGATGCGGCTGAGGACTTGACCTTGGGAATACGCTTGCCCCGGGGAAAACTCTCATGTCTAGAAAGCGGCACAGAGGTGCATCTGCTCCAGGGCTTCCTTCAAAGTCCCGAGGAGATAGATTTGCCTTGCCAGAAACCGCAGCGTGCAGAAGTGCGCTTGTTTAAGGGCAAATAAGACTGGCAGGTGGTGGCAGGAAGCATCTGTCACTTGGGGGCACCGTGACGTGGGAGAAGCGGCTGAGGAGGGGAGGAAGTCAAGTTGTCAAGAAACTACTCATCTCTCAGAAACGCACAAGGTCCCCGCAAGCCAGCTGGGGCGATGGGCTTCCAGAACGGCTCGGAATCCTCCAGAGAAACAAAACGTCCTCTTCCTTTGGCTGCACGGCTGGGCCCCAGCAGACAGGGTTGGAGTGTCCACGTGTTCTGTGACACTCGGAGCTCCCCTCAAATATCAAGCGCTCTTTGACAAATGCAGCAGGATAGACCTCTGAGGACGCAGGCAGGGGCTGAAAGAACCCAGCAGCCATTTTGACCTCTTTATTTTTATTTTTTCTTAATCCCCTTTGACAGCAGTGGGGAATTGAACATAGGTCATGTTAAGCAAGTGCTCTTACCATGAGCCTGTAGGCCCCCCCCTCCCCAGCTCTCATTTTACTTTTGAGACAGGGTCTCAAGTTGCTAATGCCGGTCCTGGGCTCACCCAAGAGCCCAGGCAGGTTTTGAACCTGTGATCCACTTTTCCAGATTACAGGCCCACATGATCAGGCCCATTTTTCACCAGTTTACAAATAAAATTACCACTGAAAAATATCTCCTGTGGTAACTTTGAATGATTGGCATAAATTGAACAAAGAAACCCAAAAAACAAAAACACAAGACCTGTACTATTCCCCCCTCTTGTTAATATTAATAGCCATGATATATATATGTATATTTATATATGTGGAAGTCCTCATTATAATTTATAGTATGTATTATATACAATGATTTATGCCACACTATTACATATATATATGTACAATATATCAATATGATATACTGGCAACATATAGTTATATATAATATACATCCCAGGCACTTGCCACTTTGATTATTGCTGTTTAAACAAATCATTTTAAAGAGAACATTTCCCAACCCTCCCCCCCTCAAGCCGAGAAAGTGTTATAATTTTTCTTCGAAACTTATCATGCCTGGAAACATTTCGTTTTTTTCTCACACATTAGAATTGCAAACCCTGGGCCAGCCGGTGTAAAGGTTACTTTTTTCTTCCCTATGTGAAATGGCTACTCTCTCTACCCCTAATCGTGACCCAGGATTTCTTCACCCCCAAAGTCACCATGGTTTTTCTCAAATCATCAGTCAAGATCACCCACATTATTTAAAAAAAAGAAAAAAACAAAAACAACCCTGGACTTTAAACAAGTAAGCTGTGACGTCCCTCACAAACCCCGGCTGGACATTGCCAGTCCCCACGGCAGTGACGTCCGCCCAGGGCGGCTCAGCTGTTGAGTTCTGTGGTCTCGTCGGTATCCTCTGGATTTTTATCCATTTTCTTATATTGTCTCTTGAAGAAGCCGAGCTGTAAAGGCGACGTGAAACTGTTAGCACCCTGTGAGAAAGAAACGCAACCCCCATTCGGTGGCGATTCGCATCTCCACGTCACAACACACCCAATGCTGTGGGCAGTTAAAGGAACAAATACTGTAGCTGCCCATGGCTCAGTGGCATCGTGCCTTTGACTCCCTTAGCTGCCCACTTTATCCGCGTCACTTGCAGGAGTCCCTGGAGACCCCTGGACAGTGTGGTAGGAAGGCTGCTTGCTCGTCTCTTCCACCCGTGATGGAGGGAACTGATATCCAAGGAGGTCAGCTGCATTGCATGACGTTACATTTCTGAGATTCTACTTAGCTTCTTTTTTAAAAAAATTGTTTTTAACATTTTTATTTTTATTCATTTATTTGAGAGAGAAAGAGACAGGAAAGGCACACCAGGACCTCCAGCCACAGCAAACGAACTCCAGATGCATATGCCACCATGTGCCTTTGGCATATGTGGGTCCTGGGGAATCGAACCTGGGTTCTTAGGCCCTAACTGCTGAGTCATCTCGCCATCCCTCTACTTATCTTAAGCTGAAGAAAATGTTCAGGGCCCTGGATGAAAGGAAGGTTAAAATAAGAGAGAGAGAGAAAAGAGACCTTGTTTTCAAAGATATATGGTGGCACACGCCTTTAATCCCAGTACTAGGGAGGCAGAGGTAGGAGAATCACCAGTGAGTTCGCGGCCAGCCTGAGACTATGTATAAATTCCAGGTCAGCCAGGAACAGAGCGAGCCGTTACCTTGAAAAACCAAAAAACGGGTGGTGGTGTTGGGGAGAGATTACCAACTTGCAATTTTTTTTTTTTTTCCTATGACAAGTGGTACCCTGACCATTTTAAGGTTGCGGAGTTTTAGGAGAAGCATTCAGAAGTGCTGCACTTGGAAACCCGGAGCCCTCTCACCTTCCATAAACCGGCAACCACACAGAGCAGCAACAGGATTCCCGCGAGGGCACTTGCCACGATGACTCCGGTTGGGACCTCGGCTTTCTCGCTGGGTTTCATCACCATAAGAGGAATCTGCAAGCGCACATGCACAAGTCTTCCGTGAGCTTACCACAGAGACAAAACGTAGTCCAGCCCAGCTCCATAACCCTGTGAACGCTGAGCTCTAGAGAGGGCCATGACCTGCCTACTTTCCTCAAGCATTGTGCAATACAAGTCATACGTGTGTGTGTGTGTGTGTGTAACATATAGATACAGATATATATGAGTTATTTATCTGAGAGAACGAGAAAGAGGCAGATGGATAGAGGAGAGAGAATACGTGCACCAGGGTCTTCAGCCTCTGCAAAGGAATTCCAGATGCATGCGCCACCTTGTGCATATGGCTTATGTGGGCCCCCGGGGAATTGAACCTGGGTCCTTTGGCTTTGCAGGCAACTGCAAAGCCCCCAAACAAATGACAGAGACTTTCTGTTGAATCTGGAGGAGGCACGCAAGCCCTCTTGGCCGTACCTGACAGCTGCGAGCGCCGTATGAGGAAGCCGACGCTCCCGTTCCTGGTGCCCAGGTTTCATGATTAAGCGAAAGCCAGCGGTTTTGAAATATAAACACAGCCTTTCCCTAACTCCTTGTGGCCACAGCTTTATTTTGGGTTTTAAAAGGCCAGTTGCAACCTCATTTCAAGATTGGTCTCAAGTGTTGGAAAGAATATCTCAGGGGTTCAGGCTGACCTTTGCAGAGGTGAAATTGTCCTTGAGCAGGTTTATGACCCTTAATGCCCACTTCCTGGTGATATTTACAGTTTGGAGCCACGTTAGGGGAAGATGGTCCTAAGGGCTTTTACAGTGACATTTCATATTCTTTTTCTTAATTGGGAAAAGTGCAGCAACCATTTCCTCCACAAAATATCCTTTAAAAAAAAATAGTTTAAGGGGCTGAAGAGATGGCTGAGCTGTTAAGGTGCTTGTCCGCAAAGCCTAAGGACCCAGGTTTGATGCCTCAGGACCCACATAAAGCTGGATGCACAAGGTGGCGCAAGCATCTGGAGTTCATTTGCAGTGGCTGGAGGCCCTGGTGCACCCATTCTCTCGCTATATCTGCCTCTTCCTCTCTCTCAAATAAATAAATAAAATAAAATATTAAGTGAAATAAAAGATATTTTGTTTACTTATATTAGAGAGAGAAAAGAGAGTGATGGCTGGTAATCGCTCCATTTGTATTCAAAAGCTGAACTGTGGGATTTTACGAACCTATGAATGAAGTTTCTAGGCTCCTGTGGTTCACAGATTTCCAGTAATCATGTGCCCAGAGTGGCTTCCAGACTTCAGAACCTGGGGCCTCACAAGCACATTTTGGGTACCAAAACTTTAAAAAATATTTTATTTATTTATTTATTTTCAAACAGAGAGAGAAAAAGAATGGATGGGCCAGTGCCTCTTGTCTCTACAAACAAACTCTAGATGCATGTGCCACTTTGTGCTTCTGGCTATATATGGGCACTGAGGAATCAAACTCAGTTCGTTAGGCCTTGCAGGCAAGAACCTTATCCCCTGAACCAATTCTCCAGCCCTGTACATCAGATTTTTAAGAGGATCTCGATTCAGATAAATGAAACCATCACTTATCTTTTTATAGGGATGGGCCAATTAATTGTTTGGAGTCAAAATAGTCTTCAAAAATTATTTAGATTATTGTTTGGATTAAAAGAAAGTTCATAGACACCAGTAGAAGTTGGCCTATGTTACTAATTAGTAGCATTCATTAAAAAAAAAAAAACAAGAAAAGAAAAACCTGATGGATTCATGAAAAATCAAATATTGAATTTTCAATGACATTGTTTGACTGCTTTATGAAAAGCAAAGACCTCAGTAGAGTTTTTACCTACTGTTAGAACACTGCATTTTTTTTTCTAAAGTGAGTTTTCAAAACCATCCCTGCAACTGTCTCCCTAGGCTAAGTTCACAGCAGTTCGTATGTGGAGGCTACATTTCCCTTGGCTCTGTTTCTGACTTTCCATGCCCAAGCCTTTGCTAAGAGGGTGTGGGCTTTCAGAGAGGTTCCTGCACCAGAGGCAGGAAGGCAGCCTCTATTGTGCGGAATCCTCCCTCCCTCCCCCAGAAGAGAATACCACAGCATTGCTGTGAGCTCTACTCTCGGGCATGGAGAGGGGCCCAGAGTTCACGGGGCCACTGGCTTTTTAAGCAAGTCTGTAGGCTGGCATTCTGGACAGAGGCCAACTGCCCAGCTGGCCTGGGGACAGAGCCATGAACTGGCTTCCAGTTCTTAACAAAACCTTTGGGAGGAAAATGCTCAGAGTTCTGCCAGCAGATTAGCTGGGCATGGAAATCCTGCGGTGTCTAAAAACGGCATCTGCTTGCTGGGGTTTCAATGTTCAGGAAAGAGGCCCATGCCAGCCTTGAGGACAGAGGGCCCTTGTCTTCTGGGCAAGTCTTCATCTCTGGAACACTCTTCTTAACAAGGGTTGCATTTACAGATAGATCTCTAGAATGTAAAGGGATGAATGAACATGCCACACACAGTCCATGTCTGGGGGTAAGAAGAGCTGTTTGAAAACACCTCCATACATGGCTCGTTTACTGGGCACAATTCATTCATTCTTTTTAAAAATGCCCTGAAAACAACTTATGAGTTAATTCACAGAAACTTAGATCTCATGTCATCCCCATGGCTCCCCGCAGGCACCGGCGTTAAAGAGGAGCGTGGTGCCTGTTCTGGCCTAGCAGAGGAGCCAGTACTGTGTCCCAAACCAGACACAGCCTTTCTGGGTGTGTCTTTCTTTGGGTCATCACTTCTGGAAAAGCCAGCTGTGCCAACGTGGGAGGCTAAGAGGAAGGCATGGGTATCACTAAACTTTGAGTGGTAAACACTCTTGTCAAATCTCGTAGTAACCCCAGACTCAGTGTTTTGGTAAAGATACTCCACATGCACACAAGGTAAGAATGCCTTTCGTCTTCTGAGAAACTGAGTTCTTCACAGAAGGAGGGCTGGGACGCGCTCACCGTGACGGAGTTGTCTTCGATCACGTATATCTGAGGGTTGTGGGTGCCAATCTCCGCAGCCACTGTCAGCTGTACGGTCTGGAAAGTCGACTGAAACAGAAAGCCAAGAAAATGCTCTATCCTAGCTGCAGAGAGCTCTGCATGTCCGTGATTTGTTTGTTTCCTGATGGAAAGTCACAAGAACAAATGGCAGTTGTGAAACCTGAGAACCTGCAAGCTTGAATCAGCTGCTTGTGTGTCAGGACCGCCCACGTGGAGTTACTGGGGGGCTTCTCCAATGCGCAGGTGGTTAGGTCCTGTCGCCACAAGTTACACCAAGTCCTGGGGCCTGCGAAGCCGAAGGATCCCGACTCAACTCTCCAGGACCCACGTTAGCCAGATGCACAAGGGGGTGCACACATCTGGAGTTCGTTTGCAGTGGCTGGAGACTCTGGAGCGCCCATTCTCTTTCAAATAAATAAATAAATAAAATATTTTTTAAAAAAGATGAAGCTTGAAACATGATGTAGAGTTGCAAGAAGTAGTATTATATACTTGCCTGAGTGAGTCATTTAATGGAATGGAAATCCAGCATTTAAATGGAAATTTTCTTCTGGGATGCACAAGTGTAAAATGATAGTGTTTAAATGCATACATGGACTTCACTATACAGGTACTATGAGCCTTTTGAAATGTTGTATCACATTGGGAGAAATTTACTTCTTTTTAAAAAAATTTATATATATATAATTATATATAGAAATAATATATTATATTTATATATAAATGTACCATTGTACATCTGGCTTTATGAGGGAACTAGGGAATTGAACCCACGTCATTAAGCTTTGCAGGCAAGACCCTTAGCTGCTGAGCCATCTCTCCAGACTCCCCAATAGAAATACTTTCTGGCTTTCTAATCTTAGTGTTCCTCTGAAACAGTACTGGCTGTGGGGTTAGGGATGTCACAAGGCCATACATTTTATGCTGGTGTAATGAGTCCCTTAAAAGGAAATAAAGTTAAATGCATTAATTGTTTTGAGGCAAGCCCAACAGACTGCCTTTTAAAAAAATATTTTTTGTTCGTTTTTATTTATTTATTTGAGAGTGGCGGATAAAGAGGGAGAGAAAGAGACAGATAGAGAGGGAATGGGCGCGCCAGAGCTTCCAGCCACTGCAAACAAACTCCAGATGTGTGCGACCCCTTGTGCATCTGGCTAATGTGGGTCCTGGGGAATTTGAGCCTTGAACCGGGGTCCTTAGGCTTCCGGGCTAACGCTTAACCGCTAAGCCATCTTTCCAGCCCCAGACTGCCTTTTTTTTTTAATTAGAGAGAGGGAGGGAGAGAATTGGCGCACCAGGGCCTCCAACCACTGCAATGGAACCCCAGACGTGTGTGTCCCCTTGTGCACATGTGTGACCTTGCACGCTTGAGTCACTGTGTGTCTGGCTTTTGTGGGACCTGGAGAGTCGAACCTGAGTCCTTAGGCTTCGCAGGCAAGGGCCTGAACCACTAAGCTGTCTCTCCAGCCCCAAATGCATTATTTAATATAGTTACAAAACGAGAATGAATTTTCACTGTAAACGTTATTGATGTGAACATCTTGGCTGTTTTCTCTGCAGTGCAAGCCGTGGGCAGGGTGACTGTGTGAAGTGCAATACAGCGCTCTGGCTTCAGAGCTGTTTTCACATGCTCTGGCTATTAGGGCTCAGCTTTTCTGGTTACTAGGGTACAGGATTCAACACTTCCATGAAGCAATTTGCTAAACTCCATCTAGGAGCCAGAAAGGCAGGATATATTTTCCCAAAAGTGAGCAGTGTATTTCCTTTCCACTGGCTCAGTCTCTGGTTACTTTTAATTTCCTCAAGATGGAAGATTGCATCATAAGTTAACCCTGAACTCTGGTCTTTAAAAAATATAATATAATTAATATGTATTTTTAAGAGAGAGAGGGAAGGAGGCAGATAGGGAAAGAGTGGGCGCACTGGGACCTCCAGGCACTGCAAACAAACTCTGGGTGCATGCGTCACCTTGCGCATCTGGCTTTACGTGGGTATTGGGGAATCGAACCTGGGCCCTTTGGCTTTGCAGGCAAGTGCCTTAGCCACAAAACCATCTCTCTCCAGCCCTGGTCTTTTAAACATATATTACTGGGGGGGGCATTAAGAATATTTATTACTGTTTAAATGTAAACCAAAAAATAGTAGTTAAGCATAGGCTACTTTTGCAGTCCCTGCAGACCGAAGATGACCTTTTTTTTTTTTTTTCTTTTTACAATGATACAGTTGCGTGCCCAGCTCAGGCCCCACTATCCTGCAACATTGATGAGTGAAGAGGGTACAGTACGCGTGCCAGGAGAAGAAAAGAGCCCCCCACCCCCGCTAGCATTCGGCAAGGGTGGCCCTTACAGCTTCCCTTACAAGGCTCTGTGGAAGCCGGAGCAACCACTATGTGGTGCCATGGCTTGAAACGTTGGGTTGATTCGCATTGTCTCAGAAGGAGAGCAGAGCCAGAAAGCAGGGCGTTCATGAGCCCCAATCCAGGCAATGAGAGCCGAGTGGCAGGCTGCATCTCCCAGGTTAGTCCGAGGAACACCCACTTTGGCTGCTGGAATAGCTGGAGAGGAGATTGACAGGTCGCCGGCAAACCTCTGGATGCCCAGGAAGGAGGGCGTGTGGGATTTGACATGCAATAAACCCTGAAGGTTGTTTTCTCATCATAACCATGTTGATAAAGAAGAAATGCTATTCTGTCAAAGACCCTTGCTCCCAGGAAAGAAACTTATGCTCCCGAAAACTGTTGAGAAAGTACTTTTAAAAAGCTTTATAGGGCTGGACAGGTGGCTTAGCGGTTAAGCGCTTGCCTGTGAAGCCTAAGGACCCTGGTTCAAGGCTCGATTCCCCAGGACCCACGTTAGACAGATGCACAAGGGGGCGCACACGTCTGGAGTTTGGAGGCCCTGACATGCCCATTCTCTCTCTCTCTCTCTCTCTGTCACTCTCAAAAAAATAAATAAAATGAACAAAAAAATTAAAAAAAATAAAAATAAAAAGCTTTATAGACAAAAAAAATGGTGTAGATTTAAGCAAACTCAAGAAAACCCAAATGTTCTTCACACAGCTGGAGAAACTGCTTTTTGACCTGCAAAAGGCAGTTTTCCCTCCCAGTTGGCACGGTTTGCTACGGAGACATTTGTTCCTGAAGTCCAAGAAGCCAGGAAGCACTTGGCAAGTGTGAGCAGCAGCGAGGAAGGGAGGTGAGACAGCAGACAGCCTTTGTCACATCTTCGCACTTAAAACTGTCCTGGACGTTGGATCCTTTAAAGCCCGTGCAGCCAATATGACAGCAAGCTTTTACAGCAGGGATCTCAAGACCACATCTCCCCACTGCCCCGATTCTGCCATCTTGCTCCTGATCGTACCTACTTCTTGCTTTTTGTGCCTTCATTCAGTCATGTTGTTTATATTTTGACTGCAGGGACAAATTAGAAGGG
The DNA here is from genome assembly GCF_020740685.1 of Jaculus jaculus. NCBI lineage: Eukaryota > Metazoa > Chordata > Mammalia > Rodentia > Dipodidae > Jaculus > Jaculus jaculus. The sequence continues at coordinate 24,417,627 of NC_059121.1, forward strand.
GAAACTATAGTTGTACTCAGAACTCCGAATCGGGGAGTGGGGACGATTAGCTGTCTTGACATGGCAAAAGTCCAGCGAGTAGAGTCTGACCATAAGCACCTTGGGGCCAATTCATTTACTTAAGAATATTCAGTGAGAGGCACGAAGAACCTAGGATTCTCAGACTACTTAATATTTTTTAAACCTTTTATCACTTCAATAGGAACCAGTGTTGGCAAAAAGAAAGGGTCAGCCACTCAAGCAATCAGACTGAAGGAGGAGTGCTATTATTTCCCAATACTGGACACGCATCCAACCAGAAGCAGCTTGCGGGACGGAAGGGTTATTCAGGTTTACAGGATCCAGGGGAAGTCCCATCTGTGGGGGAAGAAACGGGCTCACTCCATCATACATCAGCAATGCAGAATCAAAAACAGAACAACAACAAAAAACCAACCAACAACCAGCAAGCACAAACAACCAGAGCTCAAGCTGCTCTTTTTTTATAACCCAGGCCGATCTGCAATTCACTAGGTAGTCTCAGGCTGGCCTCGAACTCACGGCGATCCTCCTACCTCAGCCTTCTGAGTGCTGGGATTAAAGGCGTGCACCACCCTACACACAAGATCACCCTTCCCCCTGCCCCAGTGACATACCTCTTCATCCCGCAGGGCTCAGCCCCCTGGAGACTCTAGTTGCAAACTCAGTCTTAATCCAAAACACCCTAGTCAGGGCGATACGTTCAAAGCACCACATATGCCTAACTCCAACAGTCTTCACACCAGGCTGACAGTCTGGCTAATCCAGCTGCGTCCTCAGAAACTGTTCGGGCAGACTCACTCCTGACGCATGAAAAAGCTGCAATCACCCTGTCTGGGGACTTCAAACTCCTCGTGGGAACCAACAGAACCCAAAAGTACGGTGCGCCCTGGGCTTCTCTCATCCCAAGAAGGGAAACCGGGAGAGCAGAGAGGTTGCATGTGATCTCAGGGGGAGATGCATGGATCCTTTTGTGGGATTCATCGTTTGTGGGGGTTGAGATCAACTAAACGCTTAGCTCACGGAGAAAGGCTGAGGTCCAAGAATCTTGCCAGGGGTGTGTGGAAGAGAGGAAGAGACTGGGAAAAGTTGTAGAAACATGCCAAGGAGGATGATGAAGATGGTGTTTGTAGCCAAGGCAACCTTGGCACCATTCCTACAGATTCTTTTGTATGGCGTTGTGGTGGTTGGATGCAGGTGTCCCCCATAAACTCAGGTGTTCTGAATGCTAGGTTCCCACCTGATGGAGATTTGGGAATTAGCGCCCCCTGGAGGCGGTGTATTGTTGGAGGCGGGCTTATGGGCGTTATAACCAGTGTCCCCTGGCCAGTGTTTGGCACACTCTCCTGTTGCTACTGTCCACCTGATGATGGCCAGGGGGTGATGGCCACCCTTTCTGCTCATGCCATCATTTCCCCCTGCCATCCTGTAGCTTCCCCCTCGAGTCTGTAAGCCAAAATGAACCTCTTTTTTTTTTCCCCACAAGCTGCTCTGGTTGGGTGATTTCTACCAGCAACACGAGCCTGACTGCAGCAGGCATGGAATCTAAGAAGTGGGCACGCACGCTCAGCGGGGTGCCAAGGGGCGGCACGCTCCCACCTGGAGCCCAGCGCCCCTGGGCAATCTTGCTGCTGTGCTGGTGACCCACTGCGTTAGCCAGAATAAGAGCCCACACGAGGTAGGACCTTTGTCACGACGAAGGTGCGCATTTCCTAGTGCTGAGGCAGCGAAAGAAAGGAAGCCCTTGCCGTCACTTACTGCAGCAAAAGTCCCATTCCAGATTCTCGTAGTCACATTGATGACATACTCTCCTTTCATGTGCACATCCGTCAGCCAGCAGGTGACATTACCGCAGGAAGCCGTCTCGCAGTTCTTTCACATTGGAGCCAGTAGTAGATGGAGAGAGAGAGAGAGAGACACTAAATGCTTAAAACTGCTTACATCATCCAAATAGATAAAGCTCAGTATTTGGAAATCTGTGGAAATGATCAATCTCATGATCTGCTCCTATATATTCTTCCAAAGAGATTTTGGTTCTACGTCACACGATATTTTCAACCTTTTTTTTTTTTTTTTTGAGGTAAAATCTCACTCTGACCCAGGCTGACCTGGAATTCACTATGTAGTCTCAGGCTGGCCTCGAACTCACGGCTATCCTCCTACCTCTGCCTCCCGAGTGCTGGGACTAAAGGCGTGCACCACCACCGTGCCTCAGTCAATTCTTTTCTATATACACATCCTCAAGGAGATCAACTGAAATGAGTGGGACCAAGGACCCAATCTTGCGTATTTATTACTCATGAGAGCAAAAACAAACACAGTGATTCACTTATGTTTAGCAACCATGTGCTGGTTAAGTTACTGAATGTAAACATCATGTAGTACAATTTTGTCATTAAGCATAATGATCATCGTGCATTTCTTAGACTTATTTAAGTCGTCACTAGAAGAATCAGTGGTGGGCAGAGGCTGGGGTCAGGGGCACGGAGGTTTTTTTAAGGCAGTGAAAATACCATATATCATATCATCATAAATGGATGCACATTATTGTATCTCTCAAAATCCATGGTGGGGACTTCTGAAGTGCTGGCCGTGAGTTCTAACATGAATGATGGCCTTTGGTAGTGACCAGCCGGTGGGGGTCATCAGCCATGACACAGGCGCCCCTCTGACATACAAGGTTTTGGTGCTGGAGGAGGCCATGACTGTGCGGGGACAGCAGGCATATGGAAACTCCTGTAAATTTCACATAGCTTTTCTATAAATGGCTTAAAAAAAAAATAAACCTTATAAGCCAGGCGTGGTGGTGCACACCTTTAATCTCAGCACTTGGGAGGCAGAAGTAGAAGGATCACTGTGACTTCAAAGCCAGCCTGGGCTAGAGTGAGACTCTATCTTGAAAATACCAAAAAATGAAATAAAAAATAAAAATCAATCAATCAGTAAATAAACCTTATGTTAAAGTAGTCCATATAAAGTATTAACTTATATCATAGGCACCGTGGCCCACTTGTGTAATAGCATACATACGTGTGTTTATTTTCATGTATATGCATATGTATGTATTTTTCCATGTGTATAGGGATAAGGAAGAGCTTTGGTTTGTTTAGGGTTTGATACTATTTTTTTTTGTTGCTGTTGTTTACTAAATGTTATTGACTTAAGTACTTAATATATACTGAGCACCAGGCTAGATGCTAGACTAACCTCATTCCTAAAGAAAAGGGCCTATCTGGAGAGCAGCAGATGGTCACATACATGAACACAAGAGAACAGCATGCCTTAGCCACTAACAAGACTTACTGAAGATGCGGAGGGAGAATTTCGGGGTTCTCACCTCGAAAGCCCATGCCCAGCTCCCTCACGGCTCCATAATGTCTCCAAGGTACACAATGTAGAAATGTGTCCTTACATTATTTTTATTATTATTATTATTACTATTATCATCATCATCAGTGTGTGTGTGTGGGTGTGTGTGGGTGTGTGTAAGCACACCAGGGCCTCTAGCCCTTGTAAATGAATGCCAGACACTTGCATTACTTTTTGCGTCTGCCTTTACATGGGTGCTGGGCCATCAAGCCCAGGTTGGCAGGCTTTGCAAGCCAGCACAAGTGAGTCATTTCCCCAGCCCCTCGTCCGTGGTGCCTTTCATGCCATGAACTGTGGACGTGGATTCTGTAAGTCATGACATAGCTGATAACCCCAATCGCCTCAAATTGGACATTATTTAAGACGAGGTCTCAGCTAGCCCTGGCTTGGCCTTGAACTTGCCAGGCAGCAAGGGTGATGTTGAACTTCGGGCACTCCCGAATGCTGGCATGACTGGCATGTTCCACCATGCCCAGTTGATGCCATACTGGGGTTTGTGTGTGCCAGGCAAGCAATCTACCCCCTGAGCCACATTCTAGCCAGGTCATGTGTTTCCTACACCCCAATTCATGGCGGCTACTGAAGGCAAAAGCAGAAAGCTCTGTGCGCCGGTCATTGGAGCAAACGGGCGACTCGAGTCCAGACGCAACAAACACTAAATGACGGAAGGAAATGTCGCGTGTTAGCTTGTCCTCACCAGTTCCTTTATGTGCTGGAAGTGTTCCCTCTTGAAAGACACCGAGGAAGCTGTCTGTCCTATTCCCAATGGGTTTACTTCTGCTTGACAGCTGATGTCACCAGTCTACCAAGAAGAGCACCATGGTAAGTTTGGGGATCAGAATGGGTTAGGAGGGTTCTCTTGGCATGTCAGGACATCATGATGTCACGCGGGGGGCAGAGCAGGAGTTGTTACGCACTGATGCTCCCTGGCTCGGTGCTTCGTTCTTGCCACACACTACACCCCAAGGGATTTGAATCTGCGCATGTGAATAGACAAGGCAGGCTGGATTTTTACAGGCTGCTGGGGCTTCGATGTGCTTTGTTCTCCAAAGTTCACCCATTGGAAACTTGGTTCCCCGGGAGTGAGGTGGGGGTGGGGGCCCACAGCGTGGAGAGGGAACCCTGGACTGGAGAGATGGCTCGGTGGCCAAAGTGCCTGCAAAGCCTATCAACTCAGGCTCAAATTCTTCGGTACCCACATAAAGCAAGATGGAGAAAGTGGCGCATGCGTCTGGAGTTTGCCGTGGCTGGAGGCCCTAGCACACCCATTCTCTCTGTTTCTCTTCTCTCTCTCTGCTTGCAAATAAATAAATAAATAAATAAATAAATAAAAATATTAAAAAAAAAAAAGAGGACCTAGCAGGATGTCTGCAGGCTGATGAGGGGTATGTCGTCAGAGGAATGTAGACTTCGGGTTCCTTTCCAGCTTCCTGCTTAACAGTGTCCCCTTGCTTCCCTCTCTCCTACCGACTGTCACGAGGCCCTTTCTAGAGCTGCAATGGTTCTGGCATCATGCCCTCAAATGTTCCATGAACGATGAATCAAATAAGCCTCCTTCTCTGTAAAGTTACCAAGCTTCGAGTATCTTGTTCCGGCAATGAGAAGACGCACTAATACTAACAGCGACTGTGTGATGGAGACCGACGTGTAACGCAAATACACGGCGAGTGACTCAGCATGAAGCTCTTTTCCACTTTAGAACCTTTTAGAATGGTGGTTTCCTATAGTCTCCTATGCACACTACAGCAATATTACTAACACAAGCACCGATCAGTGCTCAACTAAAGATGGCCAGTGTCTAGCACTGGCTAGAACCATGCTTCTTGGCCCAGGATATAAGGTAGACCCAGAGGGGAAGTGTCTAAGAAAAACATCAGGGTTGGGTCCTTATCTTAATTCTGATTTAATTGTCTGGGCATGTGTTTTTTTTTTTTTTTCAAGATTGACTGGGGTAATTGAAATATCTAATTTCCAGGCTATTGAAGACCAGATACTAATTGCAGCTGTACAGACTGACTGTGCATCCACAACGGATTCGGTCTCTCACATCTCAGTTTTCTCTCTTAGCAGGGCTCTGACCTAGTCAGATCCTTATCCGGAAAAAAACCAAAACAACAACAACAAAAAAAAACCCTCAGAGCCCTTAGGATAATTCTGGCCATCTCTAAATACTTATACCCAGATATTTATTTTCTTCTAACAGCTTTCTGCAACTACCATGAAATTAAATGTGAGTTAATCGGCACCTGGGATGCATACGTAACATCTTTTTATATAAAACATCAGACACAATTGTCCAAAACTCACAAGTTGCTTCTATGTTGAACGTAGATATCTTTCTAGGCAATTTTGGCGAGCAGAACCTCACCTGGTCTGTGTTTATCCCCGTCAGGTACATGAGTGGGTTTCTTTCCTTGGTGTATTGAGGAATTTGGACAGTCACAGATGCCATGCTGACTGGGACACTCCCTGTTGTCACCTGCGAAGGGAAGAAAACATTATGGAACCATACGCAAAGCACATGACATAGGCTATGTGATCCCCGGTGTGTTTGGTAATAAGGGAAACCGCCAGGCGTGATGGCACATGGGAAGCAGAGGTAGGATCGCTGTGAGTTCGAGGCCACTCTGAGACTACATAGTGAATTTGAGGTCAGCCTGGGCTAGAGAGAGACCCTACCTTGAAAAACAAACAAACAAAACAGGGGTGAGGGTTGGGAAAGTATATAGTGGTATTAGCAAATGGATAGCCATATGGCTTGGGCAAGGAATAGAACCTTTCTACACCTACACCTAGGTTTTCTCATTTGTAAAATAATGAGAAAGCAAATGGATATGCACAGGCACAACATTGGTCCTCACTGATGAGGACCAATATATATATATATATATATATATATATATATATATATATATATATATACACACACATGTGTGTGTCCGTCCATATATATGTATGTATGTGTCCATATATATATATATAAAACATTTGGTACAATGGTTGATACATTTCTTAAGAATGTTACTTTTACTAATTGATTAAACATTCTATTAAAAATTTGGTTAACCAAGTGCCACATATATTTTATAAATTCCAGTATCTGGAGCTGAAGAGTTTGATGAGCGATTAAAGGTACTTGCCTATGAAGCCTGATGACCCAAGCTTGATTACCCAGTACTCACGTAAAGCCAAGCGAGTGAATTGGCACATGCATCTGGAGTCGGACTGCAGTGGCAGTGGGCCTTGGCATGCCCATAGTCACTCTGTCTATCTTTCTCTCTATCACTCTCATATAAATAAATGAAAATGCTTAAATTCTAGTATCTGGATAAGTAATAAAGATGCTGTCTATCATTTTTCATAATAATGAAACTTGCAAAGATGTAGCTATGTAACAGACTAGTAGAAAATTAGAATGGCAAATGGATTCTTTTTTATCCTCCAAAGTTTCTAACATTTTTTTTTTTATCACATGGTTACTCTTTCATAAATGAATTTCTTCTCTCTCTGAGACAGGATCTCACTTTGTATCCCAGACTGGCCTATAAGTCATTATGCAGCTGGAGCTGGCCTTGAACTCACAGCGATCCTGTCTCAGCCTCCCAAATGCTGGGATTATCAATCTAAGCCACAACAGATACAGTCATACTGCGTTAAATTTAGCTCAAAAAATTTTAGTTGCTACTTAGCAGGATTGGACGAAACCTATGTTTGTATTATGTGCAAATGATGAGCTCCTCAAATGAGGTGATTTCCAAGTACAATGTGGCCTCCTGATTTTATTTCCATGACACTTGTCCATAGGAATCCCATTGGACTCATGCCTGGTTGATAAGCTTGACTATTTGCCTTAAAAATATGTCATTATTCCCCTTTCTCAGGACACATAACCACACACAAAGCATGGTGTCTACTTATTTTTTATCGGCCTCACTGTTTCTCAAAGCTTGACAGCTTGACCAGAAGTGACACCCGGGTACTTGTTAGAAACGCACACATTTGGGTCCATACCCAGACCCACGGAAGTGGACACTGGGGATGAGGCCCAGCAGTGTGCGTTTCAACAAATCCTCCTGATGAGAATAGCTTGTTCCTTTTGTCTTCGTCCTTTCTTCCCAGACTCATCGTCCATCCTCTCCCTTCCTTCCTGGCTTAGCAAGCCTGTGGCAAGCTTACCAACCTTAAGGGAGAAGATGAACTTTGGACCAATATCTTCAAAGTTCTGTATGACAGAAGGCACATTCTCATCTGAAGTGACTTCATAGAAGTTCATGTTGGTGGATCTGTTGGATGACATTTGTGAAGGCAAATATTTTAGCTTTGCTGTTGTTCTTCAAGCTTCATATTGTCCTTACGGATCTCTAGTTTAGATACAAATGAGACGGTCTACTCGTAGTTACGTGAACACGAAGTAACCCTTTTATATTCACATCAACTTTATTTTATTTATTTATTTGAGAGAGAGAGAGAGAGAGAGAGAGAGAGAGAGAGAGAGAGAGAGAGAGAAAATGGGCCCTAGCTACTGCAAACTCCAGATGGACATGGCACCTTGTACATCTGGTTGTATGTGGGTACTGGGCATCAAGCCTGAGTCCTTCGGCTTCACAGACAAGCAGTCTTACCACTGTGTCATCTCACCAGTCCCACATCAACTTCTGAAGATTTCACATAAGACAGAAACTATGCAGTGTTTGCCTTTCTGTGTCTGACTAGAGTCTGGGGAAGACAGAGATATAAACGCCACTTGTCTTTGATTTTATCATTACCGTTATACATTGTGTAATGTATTGAATTACCAACCTCCACTCCCTAAATATGTAGGGTTATTATTACAACAATAAACAATTCGAAAAGCACAAAATGTACAAGAGTGCTTAATAAAGTCTCACAGTCTGATATCCGTCTCTAACACTAAAACAAATAGCTATTATATATCAGATACATACATTAAATTCTTACCTCATTTCCCACAAATATGTAGAATTATGATTAGAGTAATACCTAACTAAAAAGTACTGAATGCACACAAGCGCTTATTATAGGGCCATGGCCCAACATGTGTTTCTAAGACTGAAATTAATTCCTTTCAAAACTGTCCCTTCAGGTTCCTTTTGTGAAAATCTATGTGGACTGGGAAGATGACTTAGTGGTTAAGGTGCCTAATGATAGGGGTTTGATTCCCCAGTAACATAAAAGCCAGATGCACAAGGTGGCACATGCGTCTGGAGTTCATTTGCAGTGGCTGGAGGCCCTGGCATGCCCTCTCTCTCTCTCTCTCTCACACACACACACACATAAGTAAATAAACGTGTCTGGATTATATGTTGATCACTCGTCAAGTTTCTGAACTATGCACAGAAGTAGTATCTGAGAAATGGCAGCTGCACTGCTCTCCAAACCGCCGCGGCATTGACCGGCGTGTAGGTCTCCTGGACACTCGGGCATGTGGGTGGGGTGACTGGATTTGTAAGGCAGCGATTTCCCCTCGGTGTGGCTGGAGTACCACGAGGTGCTGTCTCTTCGGCTCTGCGCTGCTCGTGACTGGACATGACCATCCCTACATTTTCCTTATTAAGCCTTTCTCCTATTTGCCTCCAGTTCCAAAACCAAGGCGAATGGCTTGGGGCTGGGGTGGAGTTGATACAAACTGCTTCCATTACTTAGAACCACCATCGAGATTGACGAGGCAGAGATTTTTATTAGACAAGCTCTGGCGCTGGACACATCTTGGTTCTCTCTACTCGGTACTGCAAGTTCATGTCTGCCAAGCGCAGTGGTGACTAGGTAGGATCCCATCCAGGGAAGCTTCTTGGGGTTGTGGGGGAGGGCATGGGTCTGAAGAGCATCAGCCACATCCCTCCCTGCAGTCACAAAGGACACTTTATTTTAATTACATGATGTTCATTCTATTTCCTTACAGGAAGGACTGGACATATTCTGAGGTTAAGGTTTTGTTTTTGTTTTGTTTTCATTGGGTCTCTCCCCCATCTGTCTGTCTCTCTCCCTCCCTCCCTGCAAGCAAATTCTTCCAAAATTTCAGAAGGAAAAATCTATCACAGGGACACTTTAATACATGCAGCGTTTGTCATGGGTATATGTGTGTGAGAGGAAACAATGATGTCTTGCATGGAAAAATGAGAGAGCTGCCTAGGATTTGAAACAGAAAGACTGGCCATGTGTGCACCGACTATCCTCTGCCTTCCAGAACATGTCTATGTTGTACGTAAATAGAGCCAATTTCTAATTTGATTAATGTGTTCTGCTTTTTGCATTGTAAAGGGATCAGACATTTTTCCATTTGTTAGAAAACTTTTCCCTAAGTCACTTAAGGGTTATACTAGCAGTTACCTAAACTCAGAAGGATCCTGTTAAAAATACTTTTTTTTTTTTTACTCTTCCTCTTTATTTTCACCCATCATATTTATACAGTAGACTGCACATTTGTATAGTGTCACAGTGGTTGTCAAATGATTTTGTGTAAGAACTGTGTGGGATTTTTTTCCTCAAAAGTTTCCAAGATGTTAAAAAAAAATGTTCTTTTTTTTCAGTATTGCTTTTGATGGTTGAACATCAGGGCAAACAATCAACTAGACCATGAATACTAGTATGGTTAATACAAATTAGTATCCATCTAGTCATAAAATAAGTTAGATACATATGGAATGATGTGAAAACCATTCCACAATTACATAAAATTAACACGTGGAAGAATATTTTTATCATTTATTTTTAGTATGTAAAGTATTTCTGCACGTGTGTGTGTATACCTTCCTGTTGCATGTATATGTCCTGGTAGATAAATGAACACCCTATCTGCAAGATATGCTAAAATAGTCCTGGAATTTTGTGAAGGACTGTCACCAGGAAGATGAGGAGGTAAGGACCTCCCTTTAAATGGTGTATCTTGCTGTAGCATTTGGATTTTCTATGTATGTTTAATGCTTTTCTTTAAGTAAAACACATCTGGAGAATTACCTACATATAGGATTAGAAGCCACTGTAGCTCCTTTTTGGCAAATAATTCTCCATAATATAAATTTGTATTTTATTTAATTAATTTTAACTTTTTGTTTACTTTTATTTATTTATTTATTTATTTATTTATTTATTTAAGAGCAACAGACACACACACACACACACACATACAGAGAGAGAGAGAGAGAGAGAGAGAGAATGGGCACTCCAGGACTTCCAGCTACTGCAAACGAACTCCAGATGCATACGCCACCTTATGCATCTGGCTAACGTGGGTCCTGGGAAATCAAGCCTTGAACTGAGGTCCTTAGGCTTCACAGGCAAGCACTTAACTGCTAAGCCATCTCTCCAGCCCTATTTTATATATTTAAGTGGAGACAGAGGTGGGGGGAGGGGGATAGAGAGAGACATAGAAAGAGAGAAAATGGATGCACCAGGACCTCCAGCCACTGCAAATGAGCTCCAGATGCAGGCACTGGGGAATCGAACCTGGGTCATTAGGCATTGAAGGCAAATGCTTCAACCACTGAGCCATCGCTCCATCCCCCAATTTTTTAACTATTTACTTTAGAGAACAAAGGAATGTACCAGAATAAAATCACCATCACAAAGACACATAGGTCAGATGTCAATTAGTAGAAGTGAAGTCCTATCTCAGTCTCACATTTACTCACATCAGAGATGATGCCTAGCTAATACAGTACTCTGTGGGTGCGCTAACACGAATATTAGGGTACGGCTAACATGCACTCGAGGATGACGTATAAGTGCAAAATGATCAATAGCCTTTATCAACAAAAGTGTTCACGACCACAGTGAAATCAGTAAGAGAAGGGAAAAAGTGAGCCAGTGTGGCAACATCAGTTGGCACGCTGCGTTTGTTTTCTTCCAGCAGCGGGGAGTCCTTTGAAATCTGTAGTTACCGATTAATTTTTCAGGGGCGGATGACTTGCGTGGGGTCGCGTTTTTGTCCTTGCGTCCCTGCAACTCGCGAGATGAGGACACAGTCCTTGTACCTCGGCTCATGCAGTCACTGGTCCAGACAGGGTGGCCCATTTCTCTCTCGCGCTGGGCGATTTCCTGCGTGATGTGCACATTCCATGCTTTGAGGGGCGGGGGAGGCGAGGTCGGAGTGGAGTCAGGGAGGCCGGTGGCCACTGGTCTTAGAGGGCCTACGGTCCTGTTTATTTTTAGGTCAGAGTCACTGGTCTGTGCGTGCTGGTGGCCTTAATGCTGCACCAGGGAGAACGGGTGTCCCAGGAGACTGTGCAGCCATGTGGCTGTGCTCTGTAGAGTTTCGTGACCCTCCTCACTGATGAGTGGAGTCAAGGTCATAGCAACCTACTCCCACCTGCATGATTCATGTTGTCACCCATTTTTCCAAGAACCTCTCCCCGGGAACAATTCAAGTGGGCTGGCGTTTATCATTAGTAACATTTTAACCGGTGTCCTCAGGTTTACTTGCTTTGGGAAGGTAAGAAAAAAGGAAGCAAAGGTTTCTTCATGGATGACTTCCTCTGGAAAAACCCTTTATTTCCCCTAGGTTGGAAGAAAGTTCTAATGGGTCATGTGTGGGATTTTCCATTGAGAAGCCCAGGCTTGGTCTAGTTTCCCTATCCGATGCATTGCCACGTCCATTCATCTGAGACTCCATATGGGCATCTGCTGCCAAACCACCAGCTTGCAAGCTTTCACGCCTGGGAGGGGGGCCCCTGCTTGACAGCTCCTGGGCTAAGTAGGCAGTGAGGGGCTGGGGCTCCCTAAGCGTCTGCGTCAACTTCCAGGGAAAGTCTGCAATATCACCACCACTGGGGGCATTTGCCCAATGCATGTGGAAATAACGTGTTCCTGTCTTTTTGGTTCTGCCTTGAGTCCGTAATCCTGAAGATGGAGAGATGGCTCCAAGGTTAAGGCGCTGACCTTCAGAGCCTAATGACCCGAGTTCAAGTCCCCACGTAGAGCCGGATGCACAAAGTGGCACATGCATCCGGAGTCTGTTTGCAGCGGCTGGAGGCCCCTGGCTGGCTTAGTCTCTCTTCTATCTCTCTCTGCTTGCAAATAAATAAATACTTAGGAAAAATAATCATCAAGAGTCACTCAAAGCTTTCCTTAGCATCAGTTGGTCCATTGACATCTAGCTAGTCTTTTAGGGAAGTAAACCTCAGTCAAGGACCAAATATCCTACACACCCGAGCTGAGCCAGTGACAAGCAGCAGCAGCAGGCGTCACCTTACCTGGTCAGCCGCATGTCGGCATCGTACAAGAGGGGGATGTTGAGCCTGACCGCGTTATCTTCTTGGTTCGACTCTCGGCTTTCGCTGTTGAAGAAGAGGCATGTTAGGAACTTAAGGAGAAGAGTCATCCACCAGCAATTCCCGGTCCCATGACGTCCTTACCTGAGGGCTTGAAAATCGACAGCTGCCTGGTTTTGAAGGTTCTGAAGATTGAAGTCGAAGCTAATCGTAAAAGTCACCTGTGTCCAACGTTAGGGTTCATCAGGGTTTGCTGTTTTACACCCGGGGGGGGGGCTGTTCCCCATCAGAGTAAACCCATTCCCACCTAATTCTGAGTTTTACATGCCTTACACTCTGAAACTGGTGGGGTGCTAATCTTCTCACCTGCTTTTAGCCCGGGTACATGGGAATGAGGAGAGCTTATTTGAAACTGGGCCATTTTAGTGATGCAGCCGTATTGCTTTGGCACAGTCATGAAGCCCTGTGCCGATACCAGACAGAAGTGAACTGTCTGGATTGTACATGAATTTGGAAAAAAAAGAAAAAAAGCCCATGGAGGAGAAATTCCACTGTTATCAATATACTAAAAAAATAATGCTGCAATTAAGAAAGTTCTGCTAAGTCTGTACCTGGTTATTTTGTGATGTTTATCAAAAGAACGGTACCTAGGGGCCGGAGGGATGGCTTAGCGGTCAAGGCGCTTGCCTCTGAAGCCAGAGGACCTCGGTTCGACTTCCCAGTACCCCATGTAAGTCAGACGCACAGGGGGCGCACGCATCTGGAGTTCGTTTGCAGTGGCTGGAAATCTTGGTGCACCCATTCTCTCTCCCCCCCTCTCTCTCTCTCTGCTAAATAAAAAAATTTAAAAAAATGGTACCTAGGCTAGGGAGGTGTGTGAATACCTGAGTTTGGGTCTCCAAAACCCATCTCAAAAGCTAAATGCTGTGGTGGGTGTCTGTGATTCCAGTGTGCCTGGACAAGAGAGGGGTGGAGACTGGAGAATCTCCTGGGGGTTTGAGGGTGGTGAGGCCCAGCGTCCATCTTTGTCCTCTGACCTCTGCACGTGTGCCTTGGCATGGGTGTGCCTCCCACCCACGCCTAGAATAAAGGATGCTGCCTAGAACAGACAATACTGTTTTGGCAAGTCCACACGGGCGCTGAGGTACGGCTAGCATGCATTTGAGGATAACACACAAGGGTACCTGTTGCTGGCTCTTTAGAGCAGGGTACCCCACATCACAGGTCACCGACGTCTGAGATGAACCAACCTGGCAGGTGACTTCTGTCCCATCCACCTGAACAAGACCAAGGGGATAGCACACATTCATTTATAGTGCATATGAGAATGTGTGTGTATCTCTGAAGACACAGCTGACAAGCCAATAATGGGTTAAAACTACATTTTCTTTGCCCTCCCAGAAGGAAATCATAATTCTTGTATTTCAGAGGCACGGTAGCTTTAATGCAATTTCTTGAAATATTATTTTGGCAGTATCTTTTTCTTAATAGTTTTGAAATATATATGTAGCTTTTTTTTTTTTTTTTTTTTTTTTTTGAGGTAGGCTCTCACTCTAACTCTGGCTGACCTGGAACTCTCTTGTAGTCCCAGGCTGGCCTTGAGCTCAGTGATCCTCCTACCTAGGCCTTCAGAGTGCTAGGATTAAAGGCGAGCACCATCATGCCTGGTTTGAAAGGTATATTTTTCAAGGAAGAAAAATGTACGTTAGCATCTATATTATTCCAACTAACTTACAGAATCTTGGCCAGGTTTTTTTTTTGCATTCATTTTCTCTTAAATAGGAGTACAGTTCAAACACAAAGGCCAGTGTGCACTTGGAACTCTCATGAGAGTCTATCAATTTTAACTGGGAAGAAACCCTTTCTAATCCTTTAATCAAGTGCCTCACTTGGAATCATAGCTTTTCCTTTTTTCTCTTCATGGCTTGGGGGCAGAGGAATTAGCAAGGGGCTCTCATGGTCAAGTGCACTTCTGGTTTAGCGATCAGCAGCAGGTCAACTGGATTGCCTGGCTTTGCTGGAATATGTTATCTTGGCATCAGCAGCAGGACCTGAGACGGCAGAAGGTCGAGCTAAGCTGTGGGACTCGGAATGTCTCAGAGCAAGTGCGCCACATCCGTGGAGCCCCATGGGTGGCTGGGGAAGATCTACAGGCCACGTTCTGGGGTAAAGGAAAAAGTGACGGTTGTCACGCAGAGCTGCGATCTCATGTGGCCTCGCTACCTGGAAGCAGTGAGGGAGGCTGCTCATGTCCACGGTCATTGTCCTTCACACAACTTAGGGACCAAGGAGATCTGAGTGCAAGGAAGACAGTATTTGATCTTCCTGTGTCCTCACGTACCGGCATAGAGAACGAAGCAAAAAACAAGTTTTCTGAAAACTCAGCAATGATAGCAGTGTTGTATGCACTTTCGCCTCTGTTTTTCAGCGTTATGGAAAATGTTAACCTTTTGTTTTGGCTGCTGACAATAAAAGGTTGTTTTCTGTTAAAAAAAAAAAAAAGGAGAAAAAGATAAGTGTGATTAACGTAAAACAAACCAACAGGTCAGCATTCTAAAATTTCATTCATTCAAGAAATTTTTTTGTATTCTAAACTCTGAGGAAACTGCTTAATAATAAAAATAATAAAAAAAAACCATACTGAGGGAGCTCAATATTTTGTAATATTTGTAATATATTTGTAAAAGCACCTGTCACAGCAGTACGAGAGCAGCTGAGTCTGAGAATTTGATCCCCGCAGCCATGTTAAAGAAACGCTGAGCCAGGGGTGAACCCCTTGAATCCCAGCACTCGGGAGGCCAAGGTAGGGGGATCACTGTGAGTTCGAGGCTTGCCTGAGACTATATAGTAAATTCTAGGTCAGCCTGAGCTAGTGTATGACCCTATCTCAAAAAACCAAAACAAGAAGAAAAAAAAAAGTCGGGCATGGCGATGGACTCCTGTAACCCCAATGCTATGGGGAGTGGAGACTCGGGGTGGTTTGGGGGGAACGGCACCTCCAGGTTCAGTGGGAAACTCTGTCGCAAATACACAAAAGTAAAGTGCTAAAGGAGGGCATCCCGTGTTCTCTGGATGCCACATGCATGTGCACAGGATAAGTCACACACATGTGAACACGCCACAGCACATGCACTACACACACACCCCAGAAAAAAGAGAAGAAAAATAACACTGACAAGTAATCTACCACACTGAATTTTCCTTTTCATTGGCTTTGGTAATGTTTCTTGTCTTATTGCTTTTCTCTAATAAGGGTGATGGAAATTGAGGTTTAGGGCATATAAGTCTTTATTATTGCACTTCTTCTGTAGAAAAAAACAATGAAAACATCACGTGATTTTAATAGGTGTAGGGCCTATTTTAGCCCCACACTTGGTGGGAGCTTGGTAATGGAGAGCGGGTTCATGTCTGGATATGGTTCTGACTTGTTTCCCAGCTAGGGGTTCCGTTCCACTGAGCAGATCGGTTAGCCAAGTCAAGAGCAGGTGGTTTCCCACCCTGGCTGTACATCACTATTGCACTTGTGTGGGCATCATGTCAGGTTGTTTGCTGCTGAGGAGCTTCGGCCATGAATGGCTTGGACAGATATTGGTCATTTTCCCCCAGTAGCTCATGTGGGCACCTTCTGGCACTAGAAACGCAAACTGTCTGGGGACTGACTCTCTTCCAGCTTCCAACCATGTCCACTCCATATTATGTGCCAACAGCGTATGGTGTCTTCAGCACAAGGGCCCCAGATGAAACTAAGAATAATTGGGGAAATGAGCAAGAGTGCTGCTTTCTTGGTGAACCTGGTACCATCACAAGGGTGAAGGAGATAGACAGAGAGGACAATCAACTCCTAGCAAATCAGATATCCAGAGACACAGAGGCTCCCAAGACCTCATCACTGAAGCAGACCTAAAATGAGCCCAGCATGGCTCAGGGAAATTCACAGAAGAGGGGGCGGAAAGAATGTCAGAGCCACACATTGGGTCAGGATACGCAGAGACATTTCCTCCTACCCATAACTGATGGCTAACCCCACAATGCACAATGCATATTCCCCAACTAGGAGGGTCCCCGCGGAGGGGGAGGACAGGGAGGAGGCTAACAATGGTACCAACTTGACTGTATCACTGAGTACAAAACTAATAAAAAAAAATCACTTGATGTAGTGTGCCATTTATCTTCACACTTAACACCGAGCTTCCGAGTGAAACGTACTGAGCGTCTGGCAGCTGTTGGATCTCCAGAACCAGATCAGAGACGCAGAGACCATCACTGCCACACTCTTTATAGAAAGGGACCTGAGAGAAAGGAAAAACAAAAACCTAGTCATGCTCAGGTCAGAAGAGAAAGCATAAAAACGCAAATGGCATTATTCTACTTAAATAATGTTCAAAAACATGGACAGCCAATGTACTAGGAACACATGCATGCTGAGCACAGTCATAAAGAAGCATGACAAATACAAAGTTCACAATGGTTGTTCAGAGGGGGCTAGATTAAAGTAAGTATAACGAAGCAACACAAAGAACTTCATAGGCATTGGTAGTCTTGTTTATTATTATTATTATTATTATTATTATTATTATTATTATTGGATGGAAATCAGTAGCTGTTTAGAATATTTTTTATTTGTTTTTTTTAAGAAACATTTGCTGAACACCTATGGTGGATAGACCCTGCTCTTGTGGATAGATATGAGACTGGCGGAGAACAAGATAGACAGAAAGCCCCGCCTTTGTGAGACTTACATCCAGTGAACTTTGTGCATCATTTCACTTACAAATCAAGGCAGCAGGCTATGTTCTTAGTGTCTTGCACATACTGTAGTAACTATGAAGTTCTATTAGCCTGTCCACACACTCACACTGAAGACCTTGACTGTCTCGGAATAGGCTTCAAGGGCAGGGCTGGTCCCGGGGTGCTCCAAGCTGAGGTCCACACGCACATCTAATGGGTTGACCACATCAGAAGGTTTCTGGACGCAGAACAAATGAAAAGAAATAGCATCTTACAAGTCACCTCTCAGTTATGAAGACTATCCTTGTTTTTTTAAACTTTTTATTTATTTATTTTGAGAGAAAGAGAGAGAGAGAGAAAGAATGGGTGCACCAGGGAACTTCAGCTACTGAAAATGAACTCCAGATGCATATGCCACCATGCACATCTGGCTAATGTGGATCCTGGGGAATCAAACCTGGGTCCTTTGGCTTGGCAGGCAAGTGCCTTATCCGCTAAGCCATCCCTCCAGCCCATCCTTGTTTTGAATGAACAACACTTCTTCTTTTGTGCTGGTTCTGCTGGTGGGCTCAGCATTCAGAAATAGAAGGGGTCTCCATGCTAATGAAAATCTGAAGCAACAGTTCTTAGTGGACTTCATTAGTAACCTCAGTCTTTTGTAAAAATATGCTATTTAATTGAAATAGCTTAAATATGTTATTTATTTATTTAATTGAAGGGGGAGAAAGAGGCAGATAGAGAGAGAGTACGGGCACGCAAGAGCTTGTAGCCGCTGCAAATGAACCCCAGATGCACGTGCCACCTTGTGAGTTCTGGGGAATCAAACCTGGGTCATTAACTGCTAAGCCACCTCTCCAGCCCCAGTAATCTCATTATTTACAAGTCACAATAAATACTTAGATGATATGTATGGTTTACGTCTTCGACAGATTTCTGTGGCAGCGCCCAGCTCTGAAGTTGCGGGCTCAACCTTCTCACTAGGTGCCAAGAATTAATGAATGGTTCCTGAGTGTCACAATCACCTCTCTGAAAGAACTTATTAGGACTCAGCCAGGAAAGGGCCTAACATTGGCTTTCAGGAAAGAGCCAAAGGTTCCTTCCTCGGACTCAACCTGTTTGTGATGCTGATATCCCAAATCAAGTTTCCAGCCTCTGACCTAAATGACTCATACGCGTTTTATTTCTCCTTGCACAAGAAGATGGTGAACAGATGATGAATGTGTCATTCAATAGTCACGAAAGCCTGCCCGACCCACACGCAAGCGAGTGTAACGGATCCTCTTTGTCTCTGTACAGAGGGCAGAGGCTATGCAGCATTGCAGGAAACATGGCCCCTTATCTAATCTACTATGTGAAAAAAAAAAAAATAAGGGGGGAAACGATGTGGCAAAAGTCATCTGGAACCCATCTGACAAACCTCCTCCCAGTTCTCGGCAGGAAAGAACAATGTCTACACAAATGGAAAAAAGAAATTCGGGCTGGAGAGATGGCTTAGCAGGTAAGCACTTGCCTGTGAAGCCTAAGGACCCCGGTTCGAGGCTCAGTTCCCCAGGACCCACGTTAGCCAGATGCACAAGGGGGCACACGCATCTGGAGTCCATTTGCAGTGGCTGGAAGCCCTGGCGCGCCCGTTCTCAATCTCTCTCTCTCTCTCTGTCTGTTTCTCTCTCTCTCTGTCACTCTCAAATAAATAAATAAATAATGAACAAAAAAATTTAAAAAAAGAAATTCAAAATTGAATCTGCCCTTTTTTTGTTGCTTTGTTTTGTTTTCCGAGGTAGGGTCTCACTCTAGCTCAGGCTGACCTGGAATTCACTATGTAGTCTCAGGGTGGCCCTCCTACCCCTGCTGGGATTAAAGGTGCGCATGCCACCACGCCCAGCTGAATCTGCCTTTTCTGAGAGTCCATTTGCCAGCAGGTCTTTTAAGTCTTGAGCTGTCCTGGGGAGCGAGCTATGAGGATTTGCTTCCTCGGCTGGCTGAGAGATGGGTACACTGGGTGCACATAACTGGTACTAATGACAAATAGTAATAGAGCAAATAGAATTTTTTATTCTTTAAGAAAAACGGCCTGTAGCCTTCACTTTCCACAACATGTACTTTGATCCACTACTCAACAAGGCAAGAGGAGATGGAAGCTAGGTTTCTCTCTCCTCTACTCTCCCCTTCTCCCTCCCTCCCCTCCCTGTCTATATCCTTCCCTTCCGCTGTTCCTTCCTTCATTGAACATATATATTTATAGCATTAACAACTAACAAAAAGTCCAGGCCTTCATGTACAATAAACCTGCAATTTACACCATAACAAAAACCATGTGATTGATCTTTTCTTAAAAAATATTTACTGATTTTTATTTGTTTATTAGAGAGAGAGAAAGAGAGAGAATGGATGCACTAGGGCCTCTAGCCACTGCAAACAAACTCCATATACATGTGCCACCATGTGCATCTGGCTTATGTGGGTCCTGGAGAATCAAACTTGGTCTTTAGGTTTTGCAGGCATGAGCCTTAACCGCTAAGCCATCTCTCTAGCCCCAGATGATCGATTTTAATGCATTGAAACATTTCATAGACATGTTTCCCAACATTTTGCTTAGCATTTTTTAAAAATTTTTATTTATTTATTTATTTGAGAGCGACAGACACAGAGAGAAAGACAGATAGAGGGAGAGAGAATGGGCGCGCCAGGGCTTCCAGCCTCTGCAAACGAACTCCAGACGTGTGCGCCCCCTTGTGCATCTGGCTAACGTGGGACCTGGGGAACCGAGCCTCGAACCGGGATCCTTAGGCTTCACAGGCAAGCGCTTAACCGCTAAGCCATCTCTCCAGCCCTTGCTTAGCATTTTTGATTTCTAGGTCATCCATCTACTATCAGGAGTGTTTTAGGTTGCCTCTTAAAATTCATGATCCACATCTTTTAAAGCTCAAATATCTTGTTATGGGAACCAAAAATTTGGATATAAAAACAACTTTTCTTGTGTGTGGGGGGGTATTGGAGAGATGGCTGAGTGGTTACGGCACTTGCCTGTGAAGTCTAATGACCCAGGTTTGATTCCCCAGTACCCACGTAATACGAGATGCGCAAAGTGGTGCGTGCATCCGGAGTTTGTTTGCAGCGTCTAGAGGCCCTGGTGTGCTCAACCCCGCCCCCACCGCCCTGGCTTGCAAATAAGTTTTTGAAAAGTTTTCTTGGCACTGAGGAAAATAGCTCAGCTTATAAACTGCGTGCTGCAGAAGCATTAGGGCCTGAGTGTCAGTCCCTAGCACCCACATGAAAACTGGCCATGGTGGCACGCCTACAATGCTGGCATAAAAAGGCAGAGACTGGCTAGCTAGTCCAGCTGACTCAGTGGACACCAGACCCAGTGCAGGTGTCTCTACAAAAACCACACCACTCCATGTTGACCTCTGGTCTCCACATGCATACACATATGTACACGTATGTGCACACATGTGTGCCCACCACACACACGTACACCCACCACACACACACATATAAATATCTATCTTCTTGGCAATTTTTATGTACCTTAACCTCTTTAGCCATATTTGGGACATTACATGATCGGTTCATTTAAGAGTGATGTGCCCAGCAAGTTACACTTTCAAATATTATTGTGCAGTTGCTAAGGAGAGCTGTTTCATGTAACTTGTAAAATAAATTTCATGTTGGAAAATTTCTCCTGAAAAGTATTTTTCCTACATGAGACAGTTCCCATATCTATGAGAACTATAGGAATATTATGATATAATATTAGAACCAGTAATTTTTTTTGTACATAATCTACATCATTTACCCTCTTAAGCCAACAGTGGAAATCACAACTGAGATTATCATTTTCAGTAGCTTAAAAGGAAGACACATTCTCCTTGATAGGAAAATGTCAAAACAAAATTTATTTTCAATGGAAAGTTCACCCAAGAAAACTGCATCTTTGACTTAAAAAAAAATAAGGGCTGGAGAGATGGCTTAGCGATTAAGTGCTTGCTTGTGAAGCTTAAGGACCCCAGTTCGAAGCTCGATTCCCCAGGACCCACATTAGCCAGATACACAAGGGGCGCACACATCTGGAGTTTGTTTGTAGCGTCTGGAGGCCCTGGCACACCCATTCTCTCTCTCTCTCTCTCTCTCTCTGCCTCTTTCTCTGTCTGTCACTCTCAAATAAATAAATAAAGAGGAACAAAATACTTAAAAAATAACCTTTTATCCCTTTTAGTTGCAATCTCCACTGAAGTACAATGTCACCAACGTATTAAAATAGAAGGTTACCATAAGTCTTAGCATAAACAATGTGCTTTCAATTCACAGAATTAGACAAGAAAGGCATTTATTAGAAGAGCAGGCATTTCTTTTCTAACACAGTTTCAGTTTCAGAATTTCTGTATTCACGAGTGTTTAAGAAGCACTGGGGTAAAGAGATAGCCCTGAGGCCTCACCTGTATGTTAATGAGGAACTCGGAACACAGCTGTGCTTGGTTTAGAACCGCGGTCTTCTGCAGAAACCTTTCATTGTTGTCTTTGAACACGCCCCTGGAGGTTACTCTGGAGGAGTACCCATCAGCATCAAGGGTCATATTAAACATGATGGCTGCAACAGAAGCCATGAAGGAATGTTATTACAAATGAACTGTGAAGGAAAACCCATCCTTGCTTCGCTGTGTCTTGCCGTGCAAAGCCCTGAGATCAAGGGTCTGTGGGGGCGGGGGGGCTGGGGAGATGGCTCAGTGGTTAAAGGAGCTTGCTTGCAAAAGCAGCCTGGGTTCGATTCTCCAGTACCCAGGTAGAGGCAGATGCACAAGGTGGTGCATGCACCTGGAATTCTTTGGCAGCGGCAAGAGGCTCTGGTTTGCCCATTTTCTCTTTCTCATTCTTTCTCTCTCTTTCTCTACTTGCAAATAAATAAGCAAACAAGAAGAGACAGGCTGGGAAGGCAGCTTAGTGGTTAAGACAGCCTGCCCCTTATGCATGATGGCCACTTGGGTCAGAGCTCATCAAGTCTGACTCCCCAGAACCCATGCGGGCTGTGGCCAGTCACACCTGAAACCCTAGCTGGGGGTGAGGGGGATGGTGCAGAGACCAGAGGGAGAATGGCCGGGGCTTCTGGAAGCAGCTCTGGGTTGAGGGAGAGATCGTGTTTCAACAAAAGACATATGCAAATGGACAGTGACAGGAAGGCATGGGGCGTGCACATCTGCACACGCACATGTGAATACACCCCCCCCCCACACACACTTCCCTATCCACGGCCGTCATTCTCCATGCTTCAGAAACATGCAAAAGAAAAGACTGTTTAGTTATCGAATACCTGCAGTTGGACATACCGCCTTACGCCACGAACGTGGCCGTATATTTTGGAAGCGAATATCCCCATCCTGCTTTGGAGACAATGAGCTACACTAAATGAGGTAGTGTGCACGACTTGGGTTCACACAGCCAGAACAAAGGCAGAAATGAAATTCGAGTCGTTTTGAGAGGCCTGTCATGGTGAGGGCTAATGTGACTGTGAAAAATTAACTGCCTGGCATATTCTAGATGCTTCCACAAGGACAGACATACAACACTGCAATGATAGGGTTTCAGTCAGAAATCCTCGAGCTTAATCTTAATTCCGCAGACTACGAGCTTTGTGACTTTGGGAAGTTTGTTTAACCTCTCACCTCCTTAAACATGTTTCTTTTCCTATGAAACAGAGAGGAGAATAACTGCCTTATCTGGACTCACTCTGAGGTATTTTATTATATTCATTATTTTGAAGTTAAATACATTTTCTAAGGCATTACCTCTACATGTTACTTTTAAAGTATCTATCACAGGAATTGTATTTGTGCTCTAGTGACTTAGTGAGCCTACTAAAGATGGCTAAAATGTAGAGGAATCAAATAAGCAGACTAAAAGTAAGTGACGAGATGATATAAAGGAAGCGTAACGGTGCAGCGGCGACTCTAGGAAGGACAGAGACATCAGAGTGCACTCTCTCTTTTTTCAAACAGCTTGATGAAATGGATATATAGGCAATATGTTGACTTTTTTTATGGTGACCTTAACACTGGAGCTTGTGCCTGAGTTAATAAATAATAGAAACCTCCCGCCTTATAAACTCGCAGTTTTAAAGCTGGAAGTCTTGTCCTTACGTGCAATTATTGCCAAGCAGTGAGGTGACAGAATCTCAAGGTCTGCTCATCAGAGTGCACCTGACTATGTCCACGACAAAGGATTCTGACTCAACGCCAAGAAAGTCTTTGACTCTCGCCAGCCAACTAACGGGAAGGAAACGCTTTGAAAGGACTGTTGTTCCCCCCTGACCCCCGTGTGTGCCAACAGAAAGAGTGAAGCAGGGTCACAATGTGGAAGATCCGAGAGGCACATTCACGCTTTGGGGCTAGGAAAGCTCAGCAGTCGGCCGCTTCTTCTTGCAGAGAACACGTTTTCCCCAATGTAATCTTTTAGGCAGACTAATAATGCTATTTATACAGCAATGGTTTTTGACTTAACTATCGCGGCCACTCTGATGGACGTGTTGTCCAAGGCAAGGCTATTAGGTAGGCTGCTTAAAGTTGGGTCAATGTTCAGAAAATGAAAGATGTCGAGATGGATCAGACTTGCAGCGAAACGTGGAAGGTGTGGCCAATGTGAATCTAACTGGCTTTGGATATTCATTGCATACAACTGACATCCACACTTTCAGCCTGGAAGTTACTTTGCTAACAGTTTGATTTGATACCAGCCAGAGCTAATGGTTCTGAAATTTGGAACGAACATCTGATGAAGTGTGAGAGCCCATCAAATAATGGCAAGTGGGGGAAAAGTGACTTTGAATCGACTGTTGAATTGCCTTCTCTCTATGGGAGGGTACTAAGATCTTTGGGGTGAGGCATGAAGGGGAGGTCAGTGGTTAGAAAAAGGTTTCCATGGAGATGAAACACCTGGCCAGGTGTGATAAGGTGACAGTCAATCCAGGAGAGAAAGGATGACATTTTCTGCTATTTGCCAATGGTAACTTTTTGCTTATTTTCTCTCATCTCACGGGACAACCCTCAGATCTTTCTTGGTTCTTTATGTTATTTATAAAAGATACAATAATTTGGGGCTGGAGAAATGGCTTAGAGGTTAAGGCACTTGCCTGCAAAGTGTAAGGACCCAGGTTCAATTCCCCAGTATCCACATAAGCCAGATGCACAAGGTGGCACGTGTGTCTGGTGTTCATTTAGAGTGGCTAGAGGGCCCGGCATGCCCATTCTCTCTTTCTGCCTGTTTCTCTCTCAAAGAAATAAATAAAATATTTCTGAAAATTGGAAGAAATTATATATTGCTTTCCCCTTTTCTCTCCTAACTTCATGCCTGTCAATTTTCATAAAAGGGAAAATACTCAGTTCTTTTACAGAGCGCATCCTATGTAGGTGATGGCATAGCCAACGTAATACTCTTATTTAAAATATTTTACTTTTATTTATCTATTTGACAAAGAAAGAAGGAGAGAGAGAATGAATGGGCGTGTCAGGGCCTCCAGCCACAGCAAAATGAACTCCAGATGCATATGCCTCCTTGTGCATCTGGCTAACATGAGTCCTGGGGAATTGAACCTGGGTCCTTAGGCTTTGCAGGCAAATGCCTTAACCACTAAGCCATCCCTCCAGCCTGTAACACTCTTATTTAACACCAACAGCTCAGGGACATCTGTCTGCCTAAAGATCTAAGTAAGTGATTTGTGGGTCAGAAAAACTGACTATGTGACTATGTGACTATGCCACAGAGATTAAAATGGTCCACAGATGAATGTCACCCTCAGGATCTGACGGGGAAACCCTCGACAGACCTTCCGTGTCCAGTGAACCTCGCTTAAGCACCTAACGCATGGTAATTTTAGTCTCTGCTAACGAAGATCTTCATTCCGCCTGGTCTCCAGACCGAAGCGTATGGCACACCTGCAGCTGAAGCTGTGGAGGCGAACCTGCCTCTGCCACGCGACCGCATCTCTACCCACCCACTCTGTGGTTTCGCCCCGTCGGCCTGAACCGTGCCCCCAAGCAGAGCTCCAGGGCGATCTGAGCATTCTTGTTGACCAGAGCAATCTTGTCCGGCCTGAAGGAAGCCTTGACATCCACGTCAGCAATGCTCTGTGACCTGAAAGACAGAAAGGAGAACAGATTGTGACCCAGCATGCGCCTGTGTGAGCTTTACACAGAGGACCCAGGGCCAGTGTGGCTGAATTCCTTCTCTCCACTCTTCCCGCACTCACTTGGTATTTTCTGTGCAAACGGGGACAATGTCTTCATGTAGCTGCATCACAAGCATATTCAACATATGTATATATTAACATAATAATATATTGTATAATTATATTACATTCTATAACATTATTACATAATTATAATGTATATTATAATTATATAATATATAACATATATAAATACATATAATTATATATACTATTATAACTTAATTATAACATATATAATATAATTATAATAATTATATTATAATACTATAGAATGTTATTACATAATTACAATAATATAATTACAATTGTTAATATAATAATATATATGCTTAAATACATATATATTTAAATAACACTGCATGAACATGGAATGGGAGATTGCCAGCTCTTTGCAAGTGAAATGTTAAGTCATGGGCTCTGTGTGTCATGCCACCTGGCATCGGTGTTATTTGCTCCTCTGGCAAAGGCAGGGCAGAGGGAAGGCATTGGTGAAGGGCTGAGGAGAGTGGTTGGGGCTTTTTCTTCTGCTGCTTCTGCAGCTGGATGCAGGAATGTACCACCCGGCCCCAGTTGATGGCAACTAGCTTATGAACCCAGAGGATCACAGAAAGGGCTCTAGAAGCTTCTGACTCCAGGATCACCATTTAGGCCTGTCAGATGGTCTCGTTTGCTATTTACACGTCACCCGTGTGACATGGGTAGAACTCCTACGGTCCCCATGTCACCAGTGAGAATGTGTGAGACACAAGACGCTGGGTGGCTTGCCAGTTTATTTAGTACTAGCCAGTGAGAAATTAGAATCTACCATTGTGAAATTCACCTGACAGTAATGGGAAAGTGATGGGCAAACTACTCTCATGGTTATTTCCATGGTTATTATCTACCTCTAAGGTCTCCTAAGGAGCAGTCACAAAGCAAATGATGACAAAGGAGACGCCCTCTCGCGTTTACAAAACCGAGAGTGGTTGTTTTTGTAAGGTGATCTTTTCCAGAGACTAAGCACTTATTCTAATGCAGATGTCTTTAATTTAATGTATATTATAAACTTATTACAAATTATCATCAGAGAAAACAGTGTCCACACTTTGTAGGCACATGGCCACATAATATCAGCCTAGCTTGAACGATCAGCTCAGCCCATTAATTTGATTCCACACATGTTGACTTCCCTAGGAAGTACATGGCCCACCACACGTAAAGAGGTTTACATGTAATGCTTACTGACAGGTATGTATCTTATTAAATAAGTTAGAGTTAAACCACATACTTATACTGCACTTGTTATACTAATCCTAAATGATTTTAACTAACATTATTCATTAATATAGTATCTAGTGTTTTTTCCCATCATCTTAATAGTATCATTGAGGTTTATTTTTCCACATAATATATTCATCCTGCAATAAAAATAATGCATTTTACTCACTTAAAAATTAATGTTTAATTTATTTATCTGCAAGGGTGGGGGAAAATGGGCACACCAGAGCCTCTAGCCACTGCAAATGAACTCCAGACGCACGTACCACTTTGTGCATCTGGCCTTATGTGGGTACCGGGGAACCGAACCCAGGTTGTTAGGCTTTGCAGGCAAGTGCCTTAACCACTGAGCAATCTCTCCAGCCCAGCATTTCACTAAAGTAAACACGGTTCAGATGTGTACATATTATTGTCAAATTCAGAAATCAAAAAATGCCAGAGTCATGTTTCTGTTCTTGATTTATTTGGAGATTAAAGGCACTTTTTCAACAGAGGAAAATGAATGCATGGGTCCGTTCATTTGAAGGAGTCACGGGTCAGTGTTTTCTTTGCCTATGGAAGTCAACGTGAGGTCAGCTCAGCCTAAGCTGCTCAGCACTGATAATGTAAGAATTTGCCTTTGAACCACACGAGAAGCTTCACTGCACACGCGCGGTCTGATGTCAGAATTTCCAGTGCATTCTCAGGAGGCAGAAGCTGAGCTGAGATGCGGGTCTTTATCACATCGCAACATTCAGGAAAAACAACCTGGACATTACATCAGGGGCTTTGCCTTCTATATGCATGGTTTCTTTTCACCAGATAGAGAAGGAAAACGTGACTTTAAGGAAATGTGTGTGTTGTTTGCATGCATACATGTATATGTATTATGTACATTATGTAATCATGGCTTAATTTCAAATAATCTAATAAGACACACACTTGTCAGCAAATATGTACCTGTATGTGTGTGCATATTTCTCTCCCGGAGGGAAGGAATTCTTACCTTTAGGCAAACTATAATATATAAATTCCCACCCGTCTTACATTACGTCTATGCCGTGTCTAAATGCCGTCATGGTAGCTCATTGTAACTTAGCTCTTACTAACTCACCAGAGTTGAACCACTTGTCCCAAAGCACCAATGGACACATCTGGGATGGAGTCCCCATTTAAATCCCCATGGCCATCCAGGGATCTCCCAAAGAACTGAAGGCGGCTCCTAAAGGCACCGTCAGATCCAAAGATTTTCTGAAAAGTTTGACATGAAGTTAACTGTTACGCAACAGGGGAGCTAGAGAGACGGCGGTCCGTCCACCACCCCGTCCTGTGGGCCACGTGGCTGTGCCCCAGGTGGCCGGTATTCTCCAGCAGTCCCATGGCGTTTTCAGTCACACCGCACCTCACCTCTCGGGGTCATTTCTGCAGCCACGCATTTCATCAACGAAACACTGCGGATCTTTGCTATTTAATCCCAGTCCAGCACAGAATAGAGAAGTCAGTGGGTTGGGGATGAAGCAATGCCTGCTCAGGCCCTGATTCAATGACTTGTGCCGTGACGTCTCAACCATCCATCAACTATCCGATACCACACCTTCTTGAAATGTTACCACCTATTTTGCTTTCTAGTCTTGCTATTTTTTTTTGTCTTACTTTTTTTTTTTGTCTTAGCATTTATTGATGCGTGGAACTTACTTATTCCTCTTTTTCATATTGTCTCTAGTAGGATGTAAGAACCACAAAGGGCGGGTTTTTGTCTGTTCTATTCTTTTTAAATATGTTATTTTTATTTGTTTATTTATTTTGAGAAAGGGAGAGAGGGAATGGGCACATCAGGGCTTCCAGCCACTGCAGATGAACTCCAGATGCATGTGCCACCTTGTGCACATGGCTTACGTTGGTCCTGGGGAATTGAACTGAGGACCTTTGACATTGCAGGCAAGAGCCTTAACTGGTAAGCCATCTCTCTAGCCTGTCTGTTCTATTCTTTACAGCATCTTCAGAGCTAGTACAGTACTTGACACCTAATAAAGGTTCAGCAAATTATATCATATATGTATATATATGTGTGTGTGTGTGTGTGTGTGTGTGTGTGTGTGTGTGTGTGTGTGTGATATTAAATAAAATAATTATACAATGTATAATATATTCATGTTTTTTGAGGTGGTCTCACTCTAGCCCAGGCTGACCTGGATTCCACTATGCAGTTCTCAGGATGGCTTCAAACTTACAACAATCTTCCTACCACAGCCTCCCCAGTGCTGGGTTTAAAGTCACGCATCACCACACTCAAGGACTATTTTTTTGAGTAAAGGAATGAGATTATGCAGTAAGTGTGATGGGTTGGGGGAAGCTCTTGAGCGCTAACCTGATTGTACGTAACACAGGCTTGTGTTCCTCACGGATTACCTGGGAATACTTTGTGCGAATGGTGCCCTGGTGACCGTTGTAAATGTAGACGGCTCCCGAGTTCTGATTTTCTAACGGTGAGCCAACGATGACGTCGTTAAAGCCATCCATGTTGATGTCTGAGAGGGCTGCAATGGCTGAACCGAAGCGGGCATTTTCAGTGCCTTCGGGTCCCTGCAGGAATTGGTGCTGGCTCAGGACGCCCTTCACAGAGTGGGGGGAAAAGGGATGATTAAAGCCAACCTCAGAATGAGGACAGTGTCATTAAAACTCAGAGCAATTGATGTCCAGACCAATTTTTGAAATCTTAAAAGTGGTCCAGGTTTTAATCTTAGCATTGAAGATCCGCTACTTCTGACAAGCATGATAAGTGAAGTGTTAGCAATTAAGGTCACAGGCTATCTGCTCACAAGGCGAGATTAAAGGTGGTAATAATTCTCTTTACTGTATCTCAACAACCTCATGAAAGTACCCACACCTTTATCTCCATTTTCTCTTCACATCTGGACCCTCTCCTGTGTTCCAATCCTTTGATTTAAAATCTTCCTGATGAGAGTCTAACATCTTGCATGAAATTAAGGTAGACATAAAACAAAATCAAACATGATAATTTAGACTTTACTTAAAAACCTATTTAATGGTGACATAATTGTAATGGGGTAGAAAGTGGAAATAAAATTGTTAATATTCCATGACAACAGATGCTAATTTTATCAAGAGGAAAAAAGTATTCCCTTGTAAAATACAGTTCCCCCGCCCAGATTTTGCATTCAAGTATGGAAATATTTTCATGGCTTCACAAGAAAGCTAAGTGCTTCAGCCATTAAACTGGGTCAGCTCTTCTTATCTTGTGACTGAGGTCAATAAGGTATTGCATAATTTCATCTTAATAATTAATGATAATTCATAATATTTTTAAAGCAAGAGATATTTTGAAAAACTGGGAATTTAAAAATGTTCAAAGAAGTTGATATGGTTTATACATTCTTTATGTGAAGTTGGAATTATTTTAACTACTGAAATGGTCAGTTTTTAGACTAATTTTCATAATGTAGGACAGAATACCACAACCAAACATAATTTTTGCAATGTTAACTTGTCTTTTCTCTCTGCAGTTATCTAGCTTTCTACGCTAGCCTGTCTTTAAGTTGTTTTTCTTCTTGCTCTCATTGAGCTCAATATTCCAATCTGAACTCACTTTGGGAATTTAGCGTATGAGTTAGAAAGACCATTCCTTCCTTGTAAGACAAGTTTTATGGCAAGGATTTGAAATTCTAAGAGCTGAACATACACCTACATGTGACACCAGGTGATGGGTTGTTCTAACAAAGTAATGCAGAAATCATCTGAGATTGGATGGAATGGAGGTTGCTAACGTTGCTGGTACAACTGCTTCACCATCAGTGATAAAAGTAAGCGCTGCCTGGTTATTAATAGCCGATCACAAAGACTGCAAGATATACCTAGGAGATGCACAAATGTTTGCATGTGTGTATGTCCAAGGTGCCTGGCACTTACAGTGGCTTGATTTTTTTTTTTTTTCAAGATTATCAACTCAAAGGTCTCGTATGAAAAACAAGATACACTACACATAGAGCTCAAATTGTGCCATTTAACGTGACTGTTACAAATTTTAAAATGGGGACATACTCAACATGGATGAATAATAAATAGTTCTATACATTTAAATCAGCAACTGTTCAGGGGGAGTGCGTGTCCCTTCACACCACAGCTTAGTTCATTTATCAGTACTAAAGCAAATTAACCCCCAGTGTAATGTCTATTTTTACCTTTACAATAGTAAACAGGTAGACTCTTCCTTCCTCTTTCTTGAGGTCATTCATGTACGTGGGTGCACCAACCAAGAGCACGTCTGTAAGGGTGTCTTTGTCCACGTCTACAGAACACAGCACACTACCAAAATAGGAGCCAATCTGGAGTAGGAAGGCATACATACTAATATTAGCATTCCTCATTTACATCTTCCTACGGTCATTTACATATTCCTGTGGTCATTTGCATAACTACCACATTCAGCTTTCACTCACTCACTCAACACACAGCACTGGAAAAGTTTATTACCTGCAAGCCACTAGGAACATAAGAATGAACAATATGATCCTTTCCTCTGCATGAATTGCCACCTAAAACTTGGTCTTAAACTTGGTGTGCTCAAAGACTCACCAAGAAAGTGTGTCTCAAATACAGTCCCCAGGCTGGGGAGATGGCTCAGAGGTTAAGGGCACTTGACTACAAAGCCTAACAATCCAGGTTCAATTCCCCAGCACCCATGTAGAGCCAGATGCACAAGGTGGCACATGTATCTGGAGTTTGTTTGCAGTGGCCTGTCATGCCATTGTCTCCTTCCCTTTGCAAATAAATTTAAAATAATATAAAAAAAAAGATTCCCTATTTTCCATCAATTCTGATACAATATCTAGAGTGTGATCCAGAAAATAATATTTCAAATATTTTATATTTGCAAGGAGAGAGAGGGGGGGTATATGCCAGGTATGCCAGGGCCTCTAGCCCGTACAAATGAACTCCAGATGTATGCACCACCATGTTGTGCATCTGGCTTTATGTGGGTATTGGACCCGGGATGTTAGGCTCTGCAGGCAAGCACCTTAACTGTTGAGCCATTTCTCCAGCCTCAGAAAACAGGTATTTTAAACAAGTACTCCAAGTCTTTGTGATGCCACAGCGGGGCACAGGTCACACTTATAAGAGAGCCTTTCTTTGCTATTTGAGGTATACTGTAGAGAAAGCAGTAGGAATAGGTGCAAAAAGAAAAAAACAAACCAACCTTGCTTCCATGGTAACAAAGCCCTGTGGTGGGAGAGTGGGGGAGGAGAGCAGGAACACTCAGAGACAAGTGTCATTTGAACTGCACCCTCAGGACAAGAAGCTTTCCAAGTGGGGAGGAATGGAGACACAAATGACATAAATGCCTGTGACCCGGTCCGGGACAGGTGGCGCAGCGGCGTAGAGCAGATGGGTGAACCCGGTGAAACCTGGGAATCTGGATGTCAGCCCGTTCTGCAATGTTTGGCACACACCTACGTGCATGCATGCCCCTTAGGGTTTTAGAAGTGATTAAGGGATTGCTTCCACAACATTGCCTTGCCTTTCTCAAAATAGAAGCAGCCTTCTTTAAAGTATTAAAGATGGGCTGGAGAGATGGCTTAGCAGTTAAGGTGCTTGCCTATGAAGCCTAAGGACCCAGGTTCAATTCCCCAGGATCCACGTAAGCCAGATGCATAGAGTGGCACATGCATCTGGAGTTCACTTGCAGTGGCTGTAGGTCCTGGTGGGTCCATTCTCTCTCTCTCTCTCCCTCTTTCTTAACTCAGTAAGTAAGTAAGTAAATAAATAAATAGTATTAAAGATGAGGTAAATGTGTGAAATTAGCTAGTTTGTGGCCAAGAATAATAAGCACTTACTGAGAGGAAATCAACAGCAATAGTGGGATCAGATTTAATCCCAAAGAAGATAAAACTGGATAGTTTCCCTGACTTTCAGTGGACTGTTAGCAATTTGAAAATGCCTGTTTCAAATATGCGCTAAGTACATGGACCAGGGAGCTGTTTTGGAAGGAGACAGGAGCCAGTCAACCGGCCTTTGCTCTAGTAACTTCTGCTGCACGGGGACACGCAGAGATCTGTCACAAAGTCTGGCCTCCGGGAGCTGAGAGGACAGTCGTCTGCTTTTTAGGAACATCAACCCCGGGAGGCCACGCTGACGGGCTCAGATGTGGAAGGTCAGTTCAGTTTTGGGGCTCCTGGCGTGGGCTTGCCCACAGAGCAGTGGTTTGCTCTCTGCTGGTGTCTTTAAGTAATGTTCTGTATAATTAATTTTGGCAGTCAAAAAAAAGAATGCAGACTGGGAAGTCACCAAACGGCAGTGGTGGTTTTGAGACCAGATACAACTGCATTTTAATGACAGCTCCAGCCCATTGAAACCAGGCGACTTTAGAAAGTTAGCTAAGCTCCCGGTTAGCTGATGAAGAGGAGGGCTAATCTAGGATCAAAGCGAGAATTCAGATGAGACGAGACAGCCACAGCAAACGACACGCTCAACTTCCCGCCACAGTCGCCCACAGCATCCACGTCACCTGCTCTGCCATGACACGCACCTGGTCCCCCCTGTGAGACTGAGTGACCGTGACGTTGCCGTGGTCATTCACAGTGTACAGCACTATCTGGCCCGTGTAATTTGCCCGAGGAGCACCAGCAACAAAGTGGACACCATTTTCTGTCGAAATCGCAGTGACGGCATAACCTAGGAGAGAGAGAGAGAGAGAGAGAGAGAGAGAGAGGGAGAGAGAGAGAGATCCAAAATGAGGGGCTCTGAAGGCTAAAGCGAGCAGAGAGGTCGTGGGAACATCTCCCAGCGCTCCCGCGAGGGGCTGTTCCTGTCCGCGCGTCCAGCCTCGGGGGGACTCGCCTTGCGGGGTTGACCTTTGATCCTGGCTTGTTCTCATCCATCATTTACTAACCTGGCAGTCAACAAGCATTTTTTTTCTTTTTTCTTAATTATTTTTATTTATTTATTTATCTGGAAGAGTGAGAGAAGGAAAGAGGCAGACAGAGAGAAAAAGAGAGAGGGAGAGAATGGGTGCATCAGGGCCTCCAGACGCTGCTAACAAACTCCAGATGCCTGTGCCCCCTTGCACATCTGGCTAACGTGGGTGTTGGGGAATTGAGCTAAGGTCCTTTGGCTTGGCAGGCAAACACCTTAACCGCTAAGCAAATCTCTCCCAGCCCCCAACAAGTATTTCTTGAATGAATAAGTGAATTGACAAGGTAATGTTGGGCTGGGCAGACAGCTAAGTGGTTAGAGGCTGTTGTGACGGTCTGGGTTCGATTCCCCAATACTCACGTAAAGCCAGCTGTGCAAAATGTGGTAATGTAAGCAGAGCTTGTTTGTAGCAGCAGGAAGCCCCGACACACACATATTCTCCCTCTCTCTCCTTCTCTCTGTCTCCCTCCTTCCTCTCTCTCAAATAAAAATATTTCAGTAAAAAAGTAATGTTGCTTAGGGAAATGAATATAAACCTTGGAGGTAGACAGTCTTGAGTATAAATTCTGGACTCGCTACTCTGTAACTTGTTTAACCATCGACAATTATTCACCTCACTTGCCCACAGAGAGTTGCTGGAAGGATTTAAATGTTCATATATATGGAGTGGCAGTTCCCCCTAGTTGGTACTAAAAACTGGTGACTTTTATCACAAGAACAGCAATAAAACTAACTCCAAAATTCCATAAGACTACTACTTAGTATATTGCCTACTAGAAATGAGTATTCCAGGAATTAACAATTGTTTCAACAGCCAAAAGAGATTTGGGTATAAAGCATGGTTTTCACTGAGGAATTATGGGCTAAGGCCTGACTGGCAAAGAGGTAACCTTTGTTAATAGAAAATGAGCGGTGGAGAGATTGTTCAGTGGTTAAAGGTGCTTGCTTAAAAGGCCTGATGGCCCAGGTTCAATTCTCCAGTGCCCACATAAGGCCAGATGTACTAAATGGCCCATGTGTCTGGAGTTCGTTTTCAGTGGCAGCCCTGGCATGCCCACTTTCTCTCTCTCTCTTTCTTAAGTAAATAAATAATAGATATCTAGAAAAGTTGCCAGGCACGGTGATGCATTCCTTTAATCCCAGCACTCACACTCGGAAGGCAGTTTGCGGCCACCCTGAGGCTACATAGTGAACTCCAGGCCAGCCTGGGCTAGAGTGGAACCCCTACCTTGAAAACCCAAAAAAAGAAAAGAGAAGAAAAGAAAAGAAAGTGTGTTCACTAGGGGACAGCTCCGAACAGAGAAGCTAGTGGAAGGAAGGAAACCTCAGTTTTCCGAGCCACATCCTTCTCTGTCTTACCTAAATATGAGCTGTGATTTCTGTCTTGCAGAACTTGTTCAAACGCTTGCTTAGGAAGGATGGTGTGTCCACGAGATGTCTCCTGAACAACAGTCCCACTCCAGCCGAAAGCTCCCACGGCCCCCAGCATCAGAATATCCTAAAGCAATCGAAAACAGAAGGTTATTGAGGCCGATCACCTTTAGTGCACAGCAATGCAGGCTAGGCAACATATTGAAATAAATTGTCTAGATTTAAGGAGGTCGGCCTAAGGAGGTCCAAGGTCCATGAATGCGTGTTGATGTAGCTCAGCGTCATTTAGCTTTCCAGGAGCTGCGCTGGCCTGGGCTGGGGCGGCTGCGATGTTTCGTGTATCTGAGCCTTGGCAGTGAGCTGCGGTATCGGGCGTGTACACAACCATCTCCAGGTTCTGCTCAGAGGCGCCCATTTGCACATGGCTCAAAGCCCCTAAAATGAGTCACTTCTACTTCCACACAAGGTCAGGAAAAGCTTGTGGTGGGCATGAGATATCCCGGCACATCAGCAAAGGCTGGCCCCAGAGGAAGGTAAGGCTGCTGCTATGGAAGTCCTCTTCTGACCTGCTGCGTTTTCATCTTTCTTCCCCCTCTTCTCAAGTCCTTCTCAAATGTTCTTAGGCCAGTAGCTCATCTGGTTGGCAGCAACTTAGCTACAAAAGGTACCGATAGCTGTAACTTTCCATGTGAACTTTCCATGTGGTAGAAAGAAACTAGGTCTGAGCCAGCCCAGTGGGGAAGGTAAAAGGAGGCAGGAGGCTTTGGATGGGTCCAAATCCAATATTTCAAGTGATGTCATCACACAACACAGGTTTGATCAGCAGGGGAGATGTTATTGTTAAATTTTTTAAATCTCAGATATGATTTGAGATTAAAAATTATAAATAGAAAAAGGATGTGTCCTACTTTGAAGATAAGAGATCATAAACTTGCGAAAGTAAGTGTAATCAAATCAGAGACATTGGTAGTATGTGGTTGGTCTCCAGGGAGCGTTCAACAGCCTCAGGGATTTGGGTGCAAGATTCTCTAGGTGCAAATTCACTTACTTTTTTTTGTTTGTTTGTTTTAATGGGAGAGAATCCAAACTTTTGGGAGCCTTTCTAAAGATTGGTGAACCAGAAGAAGTTAGCATGCTTTATTCATTAAAACTTGACAGAGAGGCCTGACAAGGGAGCTCAGTGGTTAAAGATGCTTCCTTGTAAAGCCTGATGGCCCAGGTTCAATTTCCCAGTGGGCATGTAAAGCTGGAGGCCCTGGCCTCCTCCTCTCTTCTGTCTGCTTTTCTCGCTCTCTTAAGTAAATAAAACTTAAAAAAGAAACCAAACTAGACAGAGAATGAGCATTGATCTGTTTATCAAATCTTCTGAATTCAAATTGTTCTCTAAATACTGCCCAGCACCTCACATCCTTTCGCCTATCTTGCCCTTATCCTGAATACAACCAGAGTTAGATGTTTCTGAGAAAAGTGAATGGGTTTCCCTGAGCTAAGAGGACAGTGGTTTTCCAATCCCACCCCACATTTTTCTTCTAACTACTTAATCTTAAATTATTTTCTTTCTCTACACTTAGAAAAAAAAATACAGGGATGACTTGCTTGAAACCCCTCCCAGCTCGAGAGCCTTTTTTTTGAATTCTTTTTCTTAAAAATAAGTCATTTTTAACTTCAAAGAAGAAAGCTCAGAATGCATTTTTGCCAGCGATTGTTTGTGTCTTTAACCAATGTTTCAGGTAGTTAACTGAGTCAAATCCCTTATTCAGATAAAGCCTGAAATCTGTGCCTGTGCCTTGGGACACTCAAAAGTCCTCTTTTTTTTTTGTACATTATACTCTCCCTGCAGAACATGCCCATGAAGTATGAAATCACAGTGTGGTTAACTGTCATTTTTAGACAATGAAAGCGCAGCACAAAGAACCCTAAATTCCTGGGACCAGGAATCAGACCCGTTGGTTACTAGATGGGCCTTTTTTCCCTGTTTTGTGTGTAGGCTACTGGGTCTGGAAGTGTTTTGTCCACTAGAGCTTGAGTTGTTTGATATACGCACATTTTGAGGCGAGTAGTCTGCACTGAATCCTACTTGGGCCATTTCCATCTGGAAGTTGTCTCCTCCTTGTATAGTGCCTGGGTGGTACAATTTCAAAATGCATTAGTGCCAGCCATTTCAAATCCAGTTTCCAAACACGGACATGCACTGCCATCCCCACGCCATGTCCTAAACCTCTCACACAACCGCGGCAGGGATTTCTGGGAAGAAGGAATCACTATGAAGGTGTCCAAGGAAGTTTTTTTAAGTTGCCTTTAACCTTAGTTAAGCATTAATATATTTAATGGAATACTTGTGATGTTTCTGATATCCAAAAACCTTTCCAAAAGAATAACATGAGGGAAAGTAAAAATTAAGGTCATGAGCTTTTTTTTTTTTTTTAAATTATGATTACCAGCTTAGAAAGCTAACTGAATTTTTCATTTTAAATGTCGGTGCCTCTAATGCATAATACTCCAGATGCAGCTAAAAGACCAGACAATTGATTTTGTCGACACTGAGAGATACTTGGGTTAGCCATCAGAAACCAAGGTTCAAGATGTGTCCTCCTTGTGCCTAGGTGCTTATCTTTGTTGCTGACACCTTAAGGCTCAATCACTATGCATTCTACATAAAGCGGGGTTGCAGTCCCAATGGCAAAGTTTCACTGATGTTCTCATAAATGAAGTTGAATATTACTGCAGGATGTCCTCTTGCTTAGATGTAGTAACTCACGCAGGATGAATAGACACAGTTTGGAATAAAATAGCTATGCCCCTGAATAGTCTATAACAGCAGATAATGTACAAAATATTACTCGCTAGCTTTTATGTTATGCTACACTTACTCATGAATGACAGGGAAATTTATTAACAAGCGTAGCTTAGTGATTTTGTTACCTCAGGAGACATTAAGTTTTAATGATGGTTTAAATAACTTAAAAGCACTATACTTAAGCAATAAGAGTTGGGGTGTGTCAGAAATTTCCAGTGGGTAATTAAGATCAAGATTTGACTACAGCAACGATGTTAGCCTATGCAATCCTTGGACCCAGCTTCCAATAGGCGATCAATAGGCAATCAATTGAATACTGCCTTTATTGTTGAAAGTTCTTTGGTTTAACCATCTGGAACTAGTATTTGGGTTATTTGGAACTTTTCACCAAATTTAAAGAGTATTCTAGTCTTCTATATAGCGTGGGATTCTTAATATGTGATATATTTCTCCTAACTAGGTTTCTGAGACTGTATAAGTAAATTACTATACATAGGTAAACTATTTTCCCCAATTTGAACAGCTGAAATTTTTCAGTCTTTTTATAATTTATAAAATACATATTTTAATTATAAACAAATTTAGGAATTTTTGAAATTATACAACATAACACAAGATATTAAACTATGATTACAGTAGGTATTGCTAAAGTGTCCTACCAAAAGTTATAAGAATTCACCATCTTATCAAAAATGCATGTGTCTCTTGGCTTCTCAGTAATGCTGAAAAATTAAGCATTATTGATCTGTGTCATCTCTTAGGCGGCACAAAAAGTGATTGAATCTGTATTTTTATAATTTCTGAAGACAGGAATATTTTCTTATGCTTATTGGCTTATTTTATTATATTTTCTCTTTAATAAACTAAGTCATATACCTTATCTATTTTTCTTGCTA
This sequence comes from Jaculus jaculus, assembly GCF_020740685.1. Taxonomy (NCBI): domain Eukaryota; kingdom Metazoa; phylum Chordata; class Mammalia; order Rodentia; family Dipodidae; genus Jaculus; species Jaculus jaculus. The sequence continues at coordinate 24,456,417 of NC_059121.1, forward strand.
ATTGATGAGATTTTATGCAGACCAGTTAATATTCACAGGGCAAATATGTAATACTAAAATAACAAATGCTCAAAAAATTTCATGAAATAAAATTCTGTTTTATTTTACTTTTTTCTTTTGGTTTTTTTTTGGCTCTCGTGTGTGTGTGTGTGTGTGTGTGTGTGTGTGTGTGTGTGAAGCGTGGTGTGCCTGTGGCAATCAAAGGACAGCCCCAGCTGTTGGTTCTGTCCTCCTGCATTGTTTAAGCCTGGCCCCTTGATGTTCACCATTCTGTTTGCCTGCCTTGCTAGCCAATGAACCCTTAAAGTGTCTCCCATCTGCACCTCCCCTCTCTCCACAGGAGAGCTGGGATTACAGACAGGCACCACCGTGTCTGGCTTGTGTGTGCGAGTGGGTTCTGGGGATCTGAACACACGCATGTGCAGCAAATGCACGGGTCTCCCCGCTGTATAGAAAGGTTGCGAGAAGGCCTTTACCTTCGATGCTGAAAATGTGTTCTCCTATGGTCCCCGCTTTCTCCAGCAGACCTGCTTCGTCTGAAACGTTGAAGAAGTACCTTTCTGTGGGGACGCTGGCTATGGCTTTGATTTCCTTTATCAGATTTTTAGTGTCCAGAGCGTTTCTGTTTAAGTACCCAAGGACCTTGAAAACAGAGGAACGGGGACAAACAGATCATTCCTGCTTGATTCCAATTTTCCTATTGCCCATTTTAGTCCATTCCTGGTCATCATCCCTTTGGGGTTAGTGAATCAAGTGACATTTCTACAATTATATTTTAAATTACCTGGGCCATACATCAGCAAGAAGTAATGGACAGTCAAAACTTTCTAATCCACTTAGAATATGCATTTATTTTATTTGCAAGCACAGAGACAGAGATATCACACACACACACACACACACACACACACACACACACACACAAACATACACACACAATACAGAGATAGGTTGAGAGAGAGACAGACAGAGAGAGAGAGAGAATGGGTGCTCTGGGGCCTCTAAGCCACTGCAAACAAACTCCAGACACATGCATCACTTTGTGTGGGTACTGGGGAATGGAACTCAGGTCACTAGGCTTTGCAGGCAAGTGCCTTAACCACCGAGCCATCTCTCCAGCCCTTTTAATCCACTTTGACCAGTCAGTGATAAAGGGCTGACTTAAAGTGGTGGTATATAGGAACACATACCCACCCCCTACCCCCAACCACGGAAGACGAGCACAAAGAGAGGCCACTTACTGCTATGCCAAACCTCAGTATGTCGTCGTCATTACACTGCTCAATGACAGCTTTCAGCCTGGAGCCATCGTGGGATTCACCATCAGTTACAACTACCATGACCTTGGTGGCACCTGGTCGTCCCCCGGAAGCTGGGGAATAAGCGAAGTCTCTGCGGCAGACAGTGTTAAACTCGTTATCAAGGGGCAAAGTCTAGGGCTGGAGAGATGGCCTAGCAGTTAAGTGCCTGCCTGTGAAGCCTAAGGACCCTGGTTCGAAGCTCGATTCCCCAGGACCCACGTTAGCCAGATGCGCAAGGCGGCACACGCATCTGGAGCTCGTTTGCAGTGGCTGGAGGCCCTGGTGTGCCCATTCTCTCTCTCTCTCTCTCTCTCTCTCTCTCTCTGTCTGTCTGCCTCTTTTTCTCTCTGCATGTCGCTCTCAAATAAATAAATAAATAAAAGGCAAAGTCTACAGGTCGACTTCTGGCTTGTGAAGGTCACTGACAATGAGTTTCCTTAAGCCCGACCATCCTGAGCTATGTGGCACTCTCCCCGGAAATTTCTTTCTGCCTTAATGCCAGTGTCATTCATATTCAAGAGGATTCTCTTTGTAGCTTGTGGAGATATATATATGTACAGGAATAGCTTGAGAGGTGGCTTAGTGGTTAAGGTGCTTGCCTGCGAAGCCAAAGGACTTAGGTTTGATTCCCCGGGACGCACGTTAGCCAGATGCACAAGGGGGCGCACGCATCTGGAGTTCGTTTGCAGTGGCTGGAGGACCTGGCACACGTGTTCTCTATCTCCTTGCTATCTCTCTGCTTGCAGATAAATAAATAAAATATTTTTTTTTAGAATATAGAAATATAATTCTTACTTATATTAAAGTTAGTTTTGATAGTATTCATGGTGGTAGTGTGTATTGTGTGAATTTAGCCCACAATTCCTTAGACTATCTTCCCACAAGAAATTTTAAATTCACTTAGTATTAATCCACAGAGCAAAGATATTGCAGCCACAAATTTTACTCATTAGGCAATCATGAGATATGCATTTACTTTTGTGAGACTCGATTATTTTTATGTTCTTATTTTATTTTATTTTACTTTATTTTATTTACAAGCAGAAAGAGACAGAGAAAAGAAACACAGAGAGAGAATGGGCGCACCAGGGCCTCTAGTCACTGCGAGTGAACTCTAGACACACGTGCATCTTTGTGTGTCTGGCTTTATGAAGGTACTGAGGAATCAAACTCCGGTTGTTAGTTTTCAAAGGCAAGGACTTTAACCATTGGGCCATGTCACCAGCCTTTATTATTTTTTTAATAAAGAGGCACAATTACAAAATACATGAAGTGCAAGCAAAATTTAGGCACTATTTCTGCCAAGGTACATTCTGCTATTCTGAATTTCTTACATTTCTTTATAAAAATTATTCATTTAAAAGTAATATTCATATATAATATGATATCTGTAAGTTTCTTTCAAAGATAAGGGCTTACTCTAAAGAGTTTTTTTAATGTTAATGGAAATCCTTGCATATTGGCACATATAAAGCCCTCATTCTTTTTAAACGGCTAATCAAAAGTTCATTATCTGTAGGCACCAGCTTATGTTTCCATGCTCCTCATTATTTGATATTTAAGCTACTCTTTTTACATAAATAATGCTACAGTGAATAACTGTGTGTATGTTGTGTCAGGCAATAGTCTCAATGTACCATGGCATGAGATCTTACAGCGACATGTGGTGAATGATATACACATTTCAAATTTTGTTAGAAAAATTTTTTAACATTTCCATCAGTTTATATTACCATCTGTGCAACTATATGAATGCAATTACACACCCTTCTCTTGGCAATGAAAATTATTCAACTTCTTAATTTTAGCTTTCTGTTTTTACACTCACTATAAAGGATTGATGAGTATTTTTATGTTTTTAGTCATTTATATTTCTTTCTGTATGAACTCTTAACTCTATGTCTTAATCTATTATCTTTGTGTTATTTATAATGAGTAACATCTATTTATTGACAAAAAGTTACTTTTTCTCTGACATACTGCTGATAATTTCTTCAGTTTTTTGGACATATTATAGATTTTAGTGGTTTTTATCTGTACAGAAATTTTATATATTTCTATATTTTAATATAAATATTAATATAGATTTAATTTATTATAACTATTAAATATATTTGATATAAATATATGTATTACATAATATATGTTTATAATCAAAACCATTAACTCATTTTTATGTTTTTCATATTTGACGTGGTGTTAAAAAATCCTTATTGTCTCTGAGGCTTTTTTTTTGAAAGTCACACAAGTTATGTAACCCATTAATCATTTTATTTCTCACATTTCATTTCATTTTACTTTACTGCATTTTTAAAAATATATTTTTAATTATTTACTTATATTTTATTTTTATCTTTTTAGAGAGAGCAACAGAGAGAGAGAGAGAGAGAGACAATTGAAATGCCAGGTCCTCAGCCACTGAAATCAAACGCCAGACACTTGCGCCACCTAGTGGGCATGCGTGACCTTGCACTTGCCTCACCTTTGTGCATCTGGCTTATGTGGGATCTGGAGAGTAGAACATGGGTCCTTAGGCTTCATAGGCAAGCGCCTTAACCACTAAGCAATCTGTCCAGCCCTGCTTTGGTGCTTTTAGACACAAGGTATCACCATGTGGCTCAGGCTAAGGTTAAAGGCATACACAACTACGCCCAGTCAGAATTAAAATTTTGATCCAGCCAAATCTAGTTGGACGCAAAAATTCAGGCAGGTACTCAGCTTTAATTTATTTCTAGATGGTGGAACAGTTGTCTAGCAACTTATTTTCCCTCTGCTGGAATCTCCTATTCTTTCTGTCACCTTTAGGATAAATGAGCAGATATATGATATCACTTTCTATCAGTTTCCATTCATTTCTTCTGTCTCCAAAATAATGGCTGCAATTCTTGCTATTTTTACCTGAATATCTAAGGAACACTTCAAAGTTAATGTATATAAAACTCAGCATAGGGCTGGAGAGATGGTTTAGTAGTTAAGGCACTTGCCTATGAGGCCTTAGGATCCATGCTCAACTCCAAGATCCCACGTAAGCCAGGTACACAAGGTGATGCACGTGCAAGGTCACACATGCACACAAGGTGGCACACGCATCTGGAGTTTGATTGCTGTGGTTGGAGGCTATGACATGCCAATTCTCTCTCTCTCTTTCATAAAAAAGTAAAACTAAGCATGTTAGCCAGGCATGGTGGCACATGCCTTTAATCCTATCACCTGTGAGGATCACTGTGAGTTCAAGGCCAGCCTGAGACTACATTGTGCATTTCAGGTCAGCCTGGGCTAAGAGCTAGACCTGATCTCAGAAAGGAAAAAAAAAAAAAATGGAAAAACAAAACTAAGCATATGTTATTTTCTGAAATGTTTTTATATTATTAAACATATGTGTGTAGAGAAATATCCTATAGCTTTTTCAACTAGACCCATTTTTATCACCATGCCGGAATCCTAGAAGCTTCTTAACTTCACCTCTCATGTGATTCTTGGAAAATTCACAGAATGCTGACTTTGCTCTGTGATCAGTTCTGATTTACGTGTGGGTGGCAGGCTTATTTTTCTTTTTGTCCTGTGTCTTTTCTTCCTATTTTTTCACTTGTTAGCACACTCATACTGTCTAACTGTTGGCCTTCTAGCACCGAGACTTACCTGGCATACTGAATGGCTCTGAAAGTGTTCGTGAGGTCCCCACCTAGCTGGAATGTCTGGGACATTGCTGCGGCCAGCGCATCCTTGGTTTTGTAAGTGTTCAGGTGAAACACAACCCTTGGGTTATTGGCATATTGAATTAACCCCACCTTCAAAAGAACGGAAGTTTAGTAAAGGTCTATCATTATGTTATAAATAGGTTTCTATGGATTTAATGTCGTAAGAATACAAAGTGCATGTAGACATGAGTGGATGGCTTAAGGAAATCGCTTCTGAAAGTTTTCTTCTTGGTAGTTCTTTCTTTCTGAACTGATCCTTCTTGGATGTCCTTACTATTGTCTAGCAAATGATGTGTTTTAGCTTATGATTCTGGTTCAGTAACAACTGAAGATTTTTCAAAGAATTTCCTTATACTATTTAATATGAATGGCTATTAAGACATTGTTTTTGACAGGATGATTTAAAAAGAAATAAACTTTTCTAATTATCACTGCTTCATGCAACTATTAGTGATCATAGATGGAGGGTAACATCTCATTAGTAGCAAAGAATTAGATTTCAACAAAGAAAACAATATATTTCCCAGGTATGTCGTCAACTTTGATTGACTGATTGTACTGTTGTTGCTTTTTTTTTCCTATTATGGGATGGAACATCTCTGAAGCCAAGTTTCTGGATATGCATGTGGGGCAGGGAATTTCTAGCCTTCACGGAAAATGCAATTATGAGTCTTATTTGAGAGAACTGACAGAAAGAAAGACTTTAAATTTTTTTATTTGTTTATTTGCAAGCAGAGAGAAATAGAAGAGAGACAGACAGAGGGAATGGGAATGCCAAAGCCTTTAGCCACTGCAAATGAACTCCAGATACACGTACTACTTGGTGCATCTGGCTTTACGTGGGTACTGGGGAATCGAACCTAGGTTGTTGGCCGTTGTAGGCAAGAGCCTTAATCATTGAGCAATTTCTTCTGCACCAAGAAGGACTCCTGAATAAGATGTCAGGATATTAAAAAAAAAAAACATTTCATTTTTATTTATTTACTTATTTGACAGCGAAAAGGGGAGAGAGAGAGAGAGAGAGGGAGGGAGAGAGGGAGAGAGAGAGAGAGAGAGAGAATGGGCATGCCAGGGCCTCCAACCACTGCAAAAGAACTCCAGACGTGTGCACTCCTTGTGCATCTGGCTAATGTGGGTCCTGGGGAATTGAATCTGGGTCCTTTGGCTTTGCAGGTAAATGCCTTAACTGCTAAATCATCCCTCTAGCCCAACATTTTATAATTCTTTACATCAAGAAAGTCTTACCCTTTTACCAATGTATCTGTTCCCAAGCTGTGAAACAATTTTGCAAGCCTGGGAGTTAGGGATTGTGTCACCAAGAAAAGGCAATAGAAAATCAATGAAAAGAGACCCAGAAAGGCACAGGACTGTCTGAGCTCAGAAGGGAAGGGAGGTGGGAAGGACGGGACAGATTCCTCCACTCAATCTGCTGTTTGTGTCTGGGAGGGAGTCTGACAGGTACTGGAAGGATGCTGAGGGGTACGGTCTTCCTGCACTTCTTTCCTTATGGGAAGATGTAAGACTGTATCAAAAGTAACCGGATTTGGGCTGGAGAGATGGCTTAGCGGTTAAGGCATTTGTCTGCAAGGCCAAAGGATCCCGGTTCGATTCTCCAGGACCCATGTAAGCCAGATGCAGTGGCTGGAGGCCCCGGTGTGCCCATTCTCTCTCTCCCCTTTTCTCTTTCTCAAGTAAACAAACATTATTTTTTCATTTATAAAAACAACAGGATTTGAGGGCTTGAGAGATGGCTTAGCAGTTCAGATGCTTGCCTGCAGCCAGGGGTGACATGGGGCTCAGTTCCCCAGCAACCATGTAAAGCCAGAAGCATTAATTTGCACAAGCACGGGGAGGTCACTTGGAGAGGCTGGAGGCCTGATGTTGAGCCCATTCTCCCCCCACCTCCCCCCCTCTATCTCTCTGTCTGTCGCTCTCAAATAAATAAATAAATAAAATACATGCTACTCAGTATTCTTAGAGAAGTGGGACAATTTTGCACCCATTTTTTTTTTGTTCTTTTTTGGTAAGATATAAAATCAAATCCGGGGCTTCTCAAAATATGGGGAACTATCTCAAATTATTGAAAAGACTTGGTTCTATGTGAATAATAGACAAGGCAGTCTAGACTAGAATGTAGATAAGTGCATAAAACAATAAATATCAGAATTATGCTTAGTGAGTTATCTTTAAGACTAACAGAATTCAAAGATAATTGTTTTCCCAGCAAGGTGTAAACCATAGGAGTTCATTATTATCATAAGTATATATATATACACACATATATATATATGTACTCAATTTAAAAATATATTAATAAATGAGAGGATTAGAGAGGTAAAATTATGCAATCTAAAATGTCAATAATACCGCACTGTTGATGCTGCCAAAAATAAAACTCTAAGAGAAACACGACCGGGCAAAGTCATAGGTCTAATACTGTTTTCATTTAACTCTCATGGTTATGATTAAATGCATTTAAAATGAATACTTAGTCATTGGGAAAGACATGACTTCATATCTAACATTATTTTCTCAGATGTACATACCTGAGTCTTTTTGGGTCCTATGTCCAGGCCTTGTACAAATTTTTCCAAAAAGTTCTTTACTGCCTCCCATGGGTAAATACTGTTTGATTCATCACATACAACTACCACATCTATGAGGGAAGGGCAGGCTACATAAGGGGAAAAAAAAGAAAATAATAAAGCCCACTTTTTTTTTTTTTAATAGTTGAGTCAAACTTTACAGCAGGCAAAAGCCAGATTTCCAGAGAGGCTGGGTGGGACTTGGTGACCTCCCCTCCCTTGGACACCAGGCATCACTCAGCGCGCCCACACATCCATCACTTACTCTGCACAGCAGGTGAAAAGCTGGCTAGCAGCTGGAAATCGGGGCTGACGTCGGAGCAGATGCCAGTGGCGTAGTACTGATTCCCACACTGCTGCGCCCACAGAGGGCCGCACGTCTGCCAAGAAACGAGAAGGCAAGAAGTGGACGTGTGCTGGACAAGCTAACTGCTGTGGAACTAAGGCCTCATTTATTTTATTTATTTATTTATTTATTTATTTATTTATTTATATATATATTTATTTATTTATTTATTTATCTATTTAAGAGTGACAGACAGGGAAAGAGGCAGATAGAGAGAGAATGGGCATGCCAGGGCCTCCAGCCACTGCAAACGAACTCCAGATGTGTATGCCCCCTTGTGCATCTGGCTTAACATGGGTCTTGGGGAATGGAGTCTTGAACCAGTGTCCTTAGGCTTCACAGGCAAGCGCTTAACCACTAAGCCATCTCTCCAGCCCTAAGGCCTCATTTCTATTCTGTCTGGACAGACTAGGAATTGCCAATTCTCACAAGTGACAAGTCAGAAATGCCTAGAGCGACCATATGGAGAAGGTAGCGGGCGTTCTGTCCCAAGGAAGGCCAGCCAGGAGGAAGAGAAAATGGAGTCTTCAGGGATGGGTGCCAGTGAACGGAGGAGACTCCCACAGAATGCCACCATGCAGGGAGGACCCAGGAGGAAACTGAGTGGAAAACTGGTTCTTTATCTATCTTTTAGCTGCTGGGACCTCGGGCACTTCATTTCCACAAGAGGACAACGGTGTCTCCTTGCTTACAATGGCTGTGTGGAGGGAATATTGAGTGGTCCACAGACCTAGACTGCTTAGAACACGCTCAGGGAGATGGCAAGTGTGACTTATGCACCGGCATCGCGGCTGTTTGCAGATCAGATTCCCCCTGTCCCTTCTTAACAGAATCCAGCCACCAAGAGCCTCCAGCAACAGGTGGGAACCCCCAGAGAGTCCTGGGACCATGCAGAGGCCTCACGGTAACCTAAGGACACGCAAATATACAGGGCCAGGCCACCATGTCCCTGCCTGTCTACCACTATGAGACAGATCCCTTGCTTTTCAAAAACCAGAGGGCAAGGGCTGGAGAGATGGCTTAGCGGTTAAGCGCTTGCCTGTGAAGCCTAAGGACCCCGGTTCGAGGCTCGGTTCCCCAGGTCCCACGTTAGCCAGATGCACAAGGGGGAGCACACACGTGGAGTTCGTTTGCAGTGGCTGGAAGCCCTGGCGCGCCCATTCTCTCTCTCTCCCTCTATCTGTCTTTCTCTCTGTGTCTGTCGTCCTCAAATAAATAAATAAATAAATTTAAAAAAAAAGAACAAAAAATATTAAAAAAAAAAAACCAGAGGGCAAAATTTTCATGGAAAAAAAAATCACACTTTAAAAAGGACTCTAACAAGTTAACCCAAACACTGACTGCCAGTTGTTTTTTTTTTTTTCTTTCAGTTTTTCGAGGTAGGATCTCGCTCTAGCCCAGGCTGATGTGGAATTCAATATGTAGTCTCAGGGTGGCCTTGAACTCACGGCAATCACCCACCTCTGCCTCCCGAGTGCTGGGATTAAAGGCAAGTGCCACCACGCCCGGCTAAAACTAGACTGTCTCTGTTTTTTAATTTTTCCCTTTGGTTTTTTGAGTTAGGGCCTCGCTCTATCCCAGGCTGACCTGGAATTCACTATGTAATCTCAGGCTCTGCCAGTTTTTTTTTAAATCTTGCTGTGAAGTTTTTCTTTCCTTTGAGGACTTCCAGATCTCTTATTCCCACTTCCTAATTTATTTTTGTCACTAAAGCTGTCTCGTATTGCTCTCCTTCCTTAAAACCCCATCCTTCAACTATCAATAGCTCATGAAATCAATATCAAGATCCCAGTTCTCTCCTTTTCAGTGGCCCTTGAATGAACATATAGGAAACATTAAGCTGAACAATATTCATTTCACAACATGAAAACGAGGAAAGTGGGTTATAGAAGCCAAGTTGCAATAAGAAAAATTTGTATAGTTTTTAACATGACATATGGATGTGGACCATATGAGAGGCATTAAATTCATGTAAAGAATCATCACAGAAATGGAACAGAAGAATGTCGACTTATAAGAAGCAACTGGAAAAACAAAAGAAATTTATTTGACCCAGTTCAACTTTAAGTAGCTTAATAGAAACAGCAGTGGTCATATTTCATACTCAGAGATCGAGCAGTCTCCCTCCTATAAAATGACTTCATTTTGCCAATTAGTTGACCCAGTCATTATTGATGCTTCCAGTTTATAAAAATGGATGAGAATGATTGACTTCTACATCTGCATTCTTAATTCTTTTATCACCTTGGAAAATAACTTTCAAAGCATTCGAGAACAGACATTTTTGTTTCATAAGCAATGGAAAAGAGCATTAAGAAGTTAAGTTCAAATATGCCAATTGTTAATGCCAGAACATTCCTGCTTGAAGCCCAAGAACTTAAGAAGGCTCAAAAATATGTGATGATTGTCAGCCGTTTCCATAGAACTTTTAGAGTATCTTAAGATTTTGACCTTTTATGTGTGTAAAGAAATTGACATCTCTTCCTCTCTTTTGTGTGTGTCTCTGTTACAATAACTAGTAAATTAAACCCTCAAATTCCCTTGCAACTTTATTTTGCTTTATCTGGAGTTAGGGATTAAGACTGAAGTACAGTCTATAATCCCCTATTCTCAAAATGTCCTTCTGACTGAGTCAACCTTAAAGACAAACAAGAACATCAGATCATCACTATCAAAAAGATCTTGAGATGGGTGTGGTGGTGCATGCGTTTAATCCCAGCACTCGAGAGGCAGATGTAGAAGGTATTGCTGTGAGTCTGAGGCCACCCTGAGACTATATAGTGAATTCCAAGTCAGCCTGGGCTAGAGTGAGACCTTACCTTGAAAAACCAAAACAAAAAAAAAAAAAAGAGAGAGATTTTGAAATATGATAAGCCACAAATATGTCTTACAAAAATCATTTACATACTGGTGTCCCACACAGCATAAACAACATTTAGTTTATGTCATGGGTAGCAAGGTTAACTAAATACAAACAGTTGTTACAACAAACACAATTTCAAAGTTAAAAACTAAACTAATTTTTAGAAAAGTCCACTGTAAAGCAGCCTTTTATGTTACCATGTTGATTATGTAACGGAAGTTAGCCAAGTAAAATTAAGCTTTCTAAAACAAGCTTACAGGGCTTGTCTTACGGGACTGTACAATGACACTAACCTATATGAACCAGGAGAAATTTCAAATAAGATTTAGTTTGTACTTCAGTTTTATTTTTTGGTATGTGATGTTTTTCTTTTTACATTATCAAGTATTTTTGATATTTTCCTGCATCATTGATTCTATTTTTTATTTAAACTTTTATTTACTTGTTTGCAAGGATTGAGAGAGAGAGAGAGGTTGTGAATGGGTGCACCAGGGCCTCTAGCCACTGCAAACGAACTCCAGATGCATGTGTCTCTTTGTGTATCTGGATTTACATGGGCGCTGCGTAATCAATGAAGCCCCAGATTGTTAGGCAAGTGTCTTAACTGATAAGCCATCTAGCCAGCCCTCATTGATTCAATTTTAGGTTCAGAAAGACCTATCTTCTACAGAAAATTTCCCTTTTCTTCGAGTTTCTTTTTATTAGCTCTTAATTCAATTCAAAGTTCATTTAGGTACGTGAATTATTAACCAATTGGTTGTTGCCAGATGAACTGCCAAATGAGGCATTTCATTTTACTGATTTGTGATATCTTCCCATAGAAAATGAGCCAGAGAAAAAGCTGACGTGAGATCCGTAGGCCATGCCGTGTCTTGAAACAATATCCGGTCAGCCAGCCATTAAAACAAACGTCACCTTTGCAACTTGCTGTCTGAGTGAACAGGACCTAACTTGAATGTTCCTGCAGGAAATAGGTGTGAGACCTGAGATTTTGATGTTGCCAACGATTATGAAGCACGCCTTTCAAGGTCAAAGGCTCTGTCTTCTAACCCCCACCCCCCAAAAAAACAACCCATCCTATGATATTGGAGAACAATCCAAGAAGTACACACACCAACAGGTGATTATCTTGCCTTACTTCTCCAAATAGCATCAGTGATCCAAAAGCGAGGTCTGAAGTTTCAATCTCAAGACTCCATTCGATAAAGGGACAGGAAGAAAACGTCACCGACTACACAATTTCACAGGGTTTGGGAAGAAACTACTCACGAGGAAGCCTCCGGTTCCCAAGTTCCTGGCCAGGGTCAGGCCAAGGCTCATATTGGTTTTGATCTCAGTAACGCCCGGCATGCTTGTTGAAGCTTCCAGAGAAAAGGAAACAGGAAATAGACTTAATCTCTACTTTTCACTTAGGATTATGATGATACATCGTATCCTGTCACATACTGAGGAGCTGGAATTCCATACTGAAGTGTGAAATGGGGTGGGCCATGCCATCCACGGCTCACTGTAGGGTGCCAGGAATATTACAGGTTGGCTCTGCTGTGGATACTTAAATCCATTTGTTTTTTTTAATGCACCTTACCTGTCTTATTTAATTTATACTAACAAAAGGATAAGAGTTAAAATACACATGGAAAACTATGTATGGACCCTTGATTTATTCTCTATATAATCCGCTGTGCTCAAACCAATCCTTGACATCAATGTCTGCCACCGCAGAAACTTTAAAAGAATTTACAGAAGGGTGACGATAACGGATACCTGTTTGTTTGGTTATTTAAAGTTTTCTGACAAACAGTTCACATGTGAGGATACCAACTATTTGTCACGCTGATTCCATGTCACAGTTGTTTTATCTAAGTCACTGAAAAATGCCTTCAATGCATGCTATTTGATAGAATCTAGCTCAGCGCAGTGGTAGGTAGGATTTTTCAATAAAGATTCATGAGACCTGCTGCTAGGTGAAATAAGACTCGACCCTCTGCAACCTCCTCTCTTCCCCCAAACTGAGACACTGGCTGTGGGCTGCATCTGTTCTTGAGCTATTTTTTTTTTTTGTTTATTTTTTTATTTAAGAGTGACAGAGAAAGAAAGAGGCAGATAGAGAGAGAGAGAGAGAGTGCGAGAATGGGCGCTCCAGGGCCTCCAGCCTCTGCAAACGAACTCCAGACGCGTGTGCCCCCTTGTGCATCTGGCTAACGTGGGACCTGGGGAACCGAGCCTCGAACCGGGGTCCTTAGGCTTCACAGGCAAGCGCTTAGCCGCTAAGCCATCTCTCCAGTCCTCTTGAGCTATTAAGCTTGGCCGTTCCTCAGTAATGTCACTTATTCTCCAATCCCAGCCAACCTGTCACCACTGCGTTCATTTCCTCACAGTTGCATTTCTTCCCTCATGTCCTGGGGTGGCTGCCGTAAGCCTTCTCTCAAGCCTTCACCCTAGCTCAGGGACCTTCCTTCTCAAGTCATAGTCTGTCTACCACGGACATGAATTGCCCTCCCAGGGGCTCTTAGCTCCTCCCATGACCGGTATATGTTCTATGACAAACAAGACTTTGATATTGGTAAAAAAAAAAAAAAATGCTAATTACAACTTACTTTGCAAGTTGAGTTTTTCACACGTGGCAGTGGATAAGTCAATAGGACATCTGTACACGTCTCCCATTCGGTTCTCGGGAAAACCACTCCATGGTGACCCAACCAGGAGCCTAGAAATGAGAATTTCTTTTACTACTCATATTGTGGTAAGTACAGATCAGTGACAATTCACATTTAATTTTAATTTTGTACAGGGGAACAGTTCATATTTGTCCAGTTATAATTTGGCCTTCTTTCTTTCCTCTTAGCTTATCAAGATACTTAATAAATACCTGAGAAACGGGGTATTTTGCCACACTCCCCAGGTCTCGGCCAAGCAGTTTGAGAAGCCCAGTTCAAGCCACACATGTAGTTTCTAATGTTCTCTCAGCCAATTACGTTAGTACAATTAAAAAACAAAAAAGCACCAGGTGAAATTAATTTTTTTTTTTCAAGGTAGAGTCTCGCTCTAGCCCATGCAAAGAAGGCAGCTCAGACCGTTAGTAACCTGTTGGCTGTTTCTACCTTAGCCTGCAGAGCTCCTCCAAGCATCAAAGCTCTATTTTCCAACGACAGCTGACTGTGGAGTGTGTGTGGTGTCATTGTCCCCACTACGGTCAGGCTGTGTCCCTCTGCCTCAGGCTTCTGCCAACCACGACTGCATCCTCAACCCGTGAGACAAACTACACCCTTCCTTCCTCCAGCGCTTTCTGTGAGGCTCTTACTTTTATCACAGCAACAAGGACACAGCGCGAGCGCATTCTAGAAAGCAGTTGTAGAAAGCGTGATTCTGGGAATCCCCATTAATCACAGCATCTTGAAGTGGATATGAGGCTCTCCAAACTAATTTAAAGCGCAAAACAGATCTGAGGCATTGCCCCTCCCTTTACAGTGTCTGGCTGCTGCCCCCCACGTCTCAAAACCCACAAATCTAGGAGGGATTCCAGCATCCCATGGAGTGGAGTCCTCAGCGGAACGGGTGCAAGGAGGAGGGAAATGATGGAACTAACATGTGCTATATCCATACAACTCTCTAGTTAATAAAAGGGGAAAAAAAAGGTCTAGAGAGATTGCTTAGTGGTTAAGGCGCTTGCCTACAAAGCCTGAGGACTCATGTTCAACTCTCCAGATCCCACATAAGCCAGACGCACAAGGTGACGCACGTGTGCAGAGTCACAACATGTGCACAAAGTGGTGCATGCGTCTGGAGTTCGAATGCAGTGGCTGGAGGCCCTGGCATGCCAGTTCTGTGTTCATAAGAATTGCAAAAACAAAACAAAACAACAAAAGAGTGCTTAAGAAAAGCTGTCAATTAGAGAGGGATGGAAGTGTACACTGACTGAGACAGACGCTCACTCTTGTTATCGTCACTTACGTAAGTCACCTCTTTAAAAAAAAGCAGATCTGAGACTATGTCATCTGCACTCTATAGACAGAAGCACTGAGAATGACGGGCCAATGGCTCACTCATGAGCCAACAGCTGGATGGAAGCCTCTGGGCTTGGTTGTTAAGCTCCAGTCCCAGGCCCTCAGGCACCTCCCCTTCCCTGCGTCTGAATGAAGGCCTGGCATGGGTCTCAGACTGGGCAAACTATCTGAGAGGGTGAGCTGAGTTCGAGAAAATGCTGGAGTAGAAGCCAGAAGTGAGGTGGAGGGCGCTGCACACTAGACGTGCCTTGACAGCACATGCCCACAACAGAGGGCAGGTCACACCCCTAGCAGGGTCACTGAAGGGCAGGAACACGCTATTCGGGTTGCACGGTGCACACGTCTACACCACAGCCCAACACAGACACACCGAGGAGCTACAGACAAGTGTTCCTTTTGTTCTTAATAATTTGTTTTTGTTGTTTATTTTTATTTATTTATTTGAGAGCGACAGAGAGAGAGATAGAATGGGCGTCGCAGGGCCTCCAGCCACTGCAAATGAATTACAGATGCATGCTCCTCCCCTTTGTGCAACTGACTAACATGGGTCCTGTGGAATCAAACCTGGGTTCTTTGGCTTTTTAGACATACACCTTAACTGCTAAGCCATCTCTTCAGCTCCCCCTTTTTTTGAGGTAGGGTCTCACTGTAGCCCATGCTGACCTGGAATTCACTATGTAGTCTCAGGGTGTCCTCGAACTCACGGCGATCCCCTACCTCTGCCTCTGGAGTGCTGGGATTATAGGCATGCGCCACCACGCCTGGCCAAGACAAGCATCTCTTAACTAAAGTGTTTGATTGTTTAGTGTCTCAGCTGCATTAGAGGGTTCTAATCGAGCTCATGAGATGGCGTGAGACTATCTGCTGCTTTCTGCGTCCATAGTTACTCTTCATTCCTCTCACTTCACCTCAGAATTTGGAATTTGATAACCTTAAACTCAGAGAGGAGTTAAGACAGCACTCCTGAGAGATGGTGGCTTTCCTGGGCTAAGCAAGCAGGAAGATGACAGAGAGAGAGAGAAAGAGAGAGAGAGAGGTGTGCATTTGCTCAGCTGTGAGCCAAAAACACTGGCTCTTACCCCACCCTAATATATAAACAAACATCCTCATCATCTTTTTTAAAAATCTTTTTTGTTTAATTTTATTTATTTATTTGAGAGCGACAGACAGAAAAAGAGGCAGAGAGAGAGAAGAGAGAGAGAGAGAGAGAGAGAGTGAGAATGGGCGCACCAGGGCCTCCAGCCACTACAAACGAACTCCAGACACGTCTGCACCCTTGTGCATCTGGTTAGCGTGGGTCCTGGGGAATCGAGCCACGAACCGGGATCCCTGGGCTTCACAGGCAAGCGCTTAACAGCTAAGCCATCTCTCCTGACCACATCTTCATCATCTACCTTACATTCTTTGCACAATACAGGGGAAAGCAGCAGGAAATCTGACCATTCTGGGTACTGCCGAGAAGAGCAAGCGTGGCCTTGGCATGCGTGACTCCTGACTTCGGTGTGGCAAATCATTTTAGACGTCGGCCTCCCCGCCATGGTGGTGACTGCAGGCCAGGACCCAGGTCACTGTGCACTGCCTTTACCACTAAGCAGATTCCTCCTGTCATCTACCCCGAGACCTCCGTGGAATTCTGTTCCTGACAGCTCACCCTCATGGGGAGAGCTTGTGACCTGACCAGCGGCCACTCCCACACAAACACAGCATTCTCAAATTACTCAGGCAGGAAGTTAGGGAGGCAGGTATGTTGAGCTATAAAATTTTATGGATTTTTATGGAGGCATACCAGGACAGAATGTCACAAAGGTGGGGGACAGGACATACTGATGGGTAGACCCCTGTTGAAATATGGCCAAACTTCTGCAAAGCAATGGACTTCATGTCACCTCAACCAGTAGAAAGGAATGCATGGACAGTTATATGTCCTGAGTCTCAAAACTAAACAAAAGCCCAAGATATAAATTTTTCTTTTCCCACAGTGAAACTGGGGATTTTTTTCCAAGACTACCTTAAATAACACTTACTGTTCAATTATCTTGTGAGGAAATAGTGATTATGTGGACTCCCAAAACATCACTGATTTGCCTACCTCCAGTGCTATTCAAAAGGCCTTATTTGGTTAGTAAATAGCATTTATGGTGGTGTAGGTAGGATAGTTTTAAACCGATGGACTGCTATAAATATCTTCTTTTGTAATCTGTAAATTCTGTTTTCTGGGATTTTTATAGAGATTACTGACCCAGGTGCGCTTAAAATAGTACATGAAGACAGTCTGTTATCCTGAGAAGAAAAAAACAGTTTATTGAGTTCTGAAGGGGCACAATTCCACAGCACCATTTCTTTTTTCTTTTCTTTTGTAATGTGGGGTGTGTGTGTGTGTGTGTGTGTGTGTAAGAGAGATGCTCAAATCCTATGCACTCTCCTGCCACAGGGGGCGCTCTGCCCCTCATTCCGGTTTCAGTTGAGGTAACAGCGTCTCTTACTGATTGATGAGGGAGCTGGCTGCCTTTCCCCCAAGCCTGGGCATTCTTCTCCTGTCTGCCTCCCCCTTGTTAGCCTGGCCACACCCACTATTTATACAGGTTCTAGAGATTCCAAGTTGGGCCATGAAAGGCCTCCTCCGCCCCCTAGACTGGCATAGGAAGTGCACTTAGCCACTGAGCCATCTCTCAGCCTGGGGTAGGTTGTGGACTCTGCATACACCAGCTGGCTGTCCTGTGCATGGTGACGAGACCTGCTGTGGGTCACACTTAATTCCAGGCACTAAGGACACATCAGTGAACGAATTACTACGGACACAGAAAGAGAACCATGTGGTGGCAGCGAACAGGGCTTCGGAGGGTAGTGGGGAGCAGTGCGATCTTTATTAGAACAGCCAAAAAAAAAAAAGACCTCAAGAAGAAAGGGGTGCAGAAGCAAAGGCTCAAAGGAGAGCAGCCTGGGTTACGGGCCCAGCAATCGCAAGAGCCCCGTGGCTGGGGAAGGCGGGAGGAGAGGGTGACGGTCACGAAGAGACCAGCGTGAGCGTAATTCAAAGGTCTCTGCTCTTCCTCCCCTGGGGGTGACGAAGGTCTTGTTAGATATTTGAGTAGAATTGTCTTGGGTGTGACATATTTTAGGAACTGTGAAAGCTGTTTTGTTACAATGGTTGCATTGAGCCGGGCGTGGTGGTGCACGCCTTTAATCCCAGCACTCGGGAGGCAGAGGTAGGAGGATCGCCGTGAGTTCGAGGCCTCCCTGAGACTCCATAGTGAATTCCAGGTCAGCCTGGGCTAGAGTGAGACCCTACCTAGGAAAAGCAAACAAACAAAAAAGGTTGCATTGCAGGTGAAGTTACTAGAAGGTTATTGTAATATCCCAAGCGAGAGATACACGGACGTCTCTGTTGACAACATGCGTGACACTTTTCATACCTCTGTGAAGAGCTGAGTGATGTTTTAATCGCGTGGCAATAAAGTAGTCCAACAATTACCTATAAAAATCAGCAATGTGGGGGCTGGAGTGATGGCTTAGTGGTTAAGGCGCTTGCCTGAGAAGCCTAAGGACCCAGGTTCTATTCTCCAGGTCCCACGTAAGCCAGATGCACATGGTGGCACTTGTGTCTGGAGTTCATTTGCAGTGGATAGAAACCCTGGTATGCCCATTCTCTCTCCCTCTCTGTCTCTAATAAATAAATAAATAAAAATAAATCTTATAAAAAGAAACAATGTGCTTTTTTAACTTAAACATGCAGGAATGTATCCTACCTAGCCTTCCAAGGATTGTACAGAATAAAAAAAATAATTGGATGTTTACAAATTCATGAAAGTGGCCAAATCAAATGGAAAGCAGGAATATAGATACATAGATAGATAGATAGATAGATAGATAGATAGATAGATAGATAGATAGATATGTATATGATACATATATGATATATATATTTATATCATATACATGAATATATTCATATTCATCTGGGTACACTTTTTCCTCTTTCCCCTCACACAGGAAGAAATCTCTAGCCCAGACTAACCTGACTCACTAACTAACTGCCTAACTCACTGTGCAGCCCCAGGATGGCTGGCTGGCCCCAAACTCACTGGGGTAATTAACCTCACCCTCCCTAGTGCTGGGATAAAAGGCCTGTAGCATCATGCTTGGTTGCACATAACATGTAAAATAAAAGCAAAGCTTTCAAATAAGCAAGTGCAGTGTGGCTGCATAGGTAGTGTGAAGGCAAGAGGAGTCCGTCTTTGGGAAAGTGTGTAAGGGTGATGTTGGCTCGCGGTTAAAGGCTGCACTGAAAAGCAAAGGCTGTTTGGAAAGGGATCACAGTGACATTTGGAGGATAATGAGGAGGAGGAGGATGCAGAGGACGAGAGAAGGGGCCGTTCCGAAGACAGAGGAATGCGGTGCAGCTAATTCAACAGTCATGGAAGCTAATGACGCCCCTAGAGATGGCTGAGGGGCCAGGAATGCGGAGGGAGAACGGAACTGGTTATAAGCGCCTCATCTTACAAGATGCCAACGGCTGCCGCTCACACGCAAGGTGACTTCATTTTGGAAGGGTTTCACATTTATTCCTGCAAAAGGCCTTCTTGGTGTTTCGGGGAGGTTGAGTGCATGTTCCCAAGTCACTCAGAGAGAGAGAGAGATGGGGAGGCTGAGGGAAACGCCTTGTGCTCCAGCTCCTGACCGGGGTGAGGGACCTCTCGATGGGACGCAGAGAAGGCACGGGGTGCCCATCCCACTGGCTCTAGCCAGACTTAACCGTAAGACCGATGGAAGGAGGATGGTACAGAGAGCGGGGGTAGCCATGTAAAAAACCAAGCGTGCCAGTGCATGGCTGTGACCTTCAGAGATGGCGTGAGGGGAGACAGGTTCCAAAATCACTTTCAAAGTTGTGGGGGGCAGGAGCTCAATGGTCAGCCAGTCTGGACAGAAACTGATCAGCTCCAGGTTCAGTGAAGGACCCTATGACAAGGACAGAGGGAGGCCGAGCACGAGGGCGTCACCAATGTCCTCCTCAGGCTTCAGGCTCGCAGGCACATGCATCTACACAGACTAGTGCACATGCATGCATGTACCACGCACACATGTACACCACACACACATATTAAAACTGTAAGGCCATATATGGATGGACTTCCTTCCATTATAACGGTGGCTCATCCTGCTTCTCCTCTCTCTATAAGGAAGTTGAGTGTGCACCCATCCCAGACAGCACAGAAAACTCATCTGCGCATCTGGAAATTCCCATCTGCTCCCAGTCAGCCTTTGTCACACAGTGACACTGAGTCATATCATAAGCTCAGCCTGGTCTTGGGACAGGCCTTCAGACTACACAAACAGAAACAGCACACCTCCCCCATGAGCTCCAGGAAATGATTTTAAACATATCTCGAGCCTTTGCAGATTGCTCGTGATAAGGACTGAAGCAACCCCATCTCAACATCCTGCCTGGGAGAGGAGGGCCCGGGGCAGGAGGCGGAGGGCCCGTCCTCCACCGGCTCTGGAGAAGGAAAGAGCGTGGCTTCAATCGCTGCCAAAGCGCTGCCCTGGCTCTGCACTTGGGCATTCGTCTTGCTTTTAAAACCATCCAGCTTGCATGAGACTATAAGGCGCAAGAATTATCAAAGAGATGCCATCTTTATTGTTGGAGTAGAAGTCTAGAGTGCAATAAAAACCTTACAAATAAAACTAATAAAAGAGTCAACTGGGCTTTTGTTAAAAATCTGGTAGATGCTGATGTAAAATATGCCTCTGAATTCTTAGAAGCATGGGGTCCACAGAACAAGAAAAATTGTCTTTAAAAGTAATGGAGTGTGGGCTGGAGAGATTGCTCAGTGGTTAAGGCATTTGCCTGTCAAGCCAAAGGAACCCGGTTCAATTCTCCAGGACCCACATAAGCCAGATGCACAAGAGGGCACACACATCTGGAGTTGGTTTGCAGTGGCTGGAGGCCCTGTTGCGCCCATTCTCTCCCTCTCTCTCTCTCTCTCTCTCTCTCTCTCTCTCTCTCTCTCTGCCTCTTTCTCTCTCTCAACAAATAAATTTTAAAAATATATTTTAAAAAAATAGTGGAGTGTTTTTTAAGAAAGTGGAAGAGAGCCTGAAGTGAGTTGTCAGAAGAATGAAAATGGCTGAGAGCGGAGTTGAAGTTAAAATGGATTATCAAGAAAGTCCAAGTATGAGGAGGAAAGGGGAATTAAAACTTTAGCTTCACAAAAGCGGTGGAGTGTGCACGTGCGTGTGTGCTGTGTGAATGCGTGCATTTACTTTTCAAGTGTACACACTTATAACTGATTCAAAGAGATGCAAGACCACTGTGTATGCCCAGAGTTCACCTCATTAGTATCAGAAGGAAAGTTACTGTTTAAACAGTTCTTTCCCACATCTGCTATTGCCATAATGTCTGTGCGATTGTCATAAATTAGGACTGGGGAAGGGCACGGTGCCAATTGTCAAAACAAATAGGCAGCTCTGGGTCCTGAGTTTTGCATTATTTTTCCCTGTGAGTTGCGAAGGCTATCTGTCCTGCCTGACGTCCGCCTGCATTGCCATGGCATCCCCAGGCCCTGGAGCCCGTTCTCAGTGGCAAGATCCCTGGACAGGGTGGGACTGATGACCAGGCCATCAGGAGATCTTGTGTCACCAGCGACCCAGGCTGCAGAGTGGGAAAACGGGCTTTTACTGTTAAGTTCATGTAGCTAGGGCACTAAGACCACCCAAGCACCGTGAGTTCTGAGGAATGGCACTGAATTCTGTGTTCCCTATTATCCACGGTCGCCTCCTCTGCACAGACATCTCTGCCTTAGACTATCCCATACCCCTTGAGGGGCACGTGGAGGTTTGGTTCAGGTGTCCCCGATAAGGCTGAAGTGTTCTGAATGCCATGTCCCCAGCTGATGGCAATTTGGGAATGAAAGCCTCCAGGGTACAGAGTATTGTTGGGGACTGGCTTATGCGCGTTATAACCATTGTCCCCTTGCCAGTGTTTGACACACTCCTGTTGCTGTTGTCCTTTCTTATGTTGGCCAGGAGGTGACGTCCACCCTCTGCTCATGCCATCGCTTTCCCCTGCCGTCATGGAGCTTCCCCCCAAGTGTGTAAGCCAAAATAAATCCTTTCTTTCCCCACAAGCTGCTCTTGGTCGGGTGTTTTCTGCCAGCGATGCGAACCTGACTGCAACTGGTTCAGATCTATGTTTTGCATTTTCTGTGCTTCACATGGTACCCGGTCTACCAAGGGTTAGACAATTATGCCCATGGCACAGCCTGCTCTGTTTCTTTGCTTGTCAAGACCCCGTCGGTGACATGATGCAGACAGGTCTCGATCTTCCTTCCTGCATCTCATCACAGAGCAGGCCGCCCCTCAGGACACATGCGTCTGCTCCCTTCTCCTCTGCATAGTGGGATCTGCTCAGACACACTGGTGATCAGATCGTGGATGAAGGGAAGGAAGGCCTTGAACCTACACTGCGTCACATCTCACCAGAGAGCTTGCTGCCATGCTGGAATGCAAGGCAGTTGCCCAGCCAAACACAGAACAGGGTCTTGTTTCCAAGCATCATTGTCTTGTGTTTATACATTGTTCAGGATTGTTATGAGATGGCCGAGGCAGCATTTAGAAATGCCTGGTGTCCCCAGGTCTTGACATCACGCTATCAGCGCAGAATCTCAGTCCAGTCTGCTAAGTCTTGTCTCTTAACAATGTGGTGAACGCTCACAGAGACAAAGAGGAGAGGGCTCTGAGACTCTCTGTCTCCTTCTCTCTGCTTCAAATAAATAAATAAAATATTTTTTAAAAAACCTCACAAACCCAGTGCCAGTTGTTCTCGGCTATATTGAGTCACAGAGTAGAGCACTGGAGCTCATGTGAGTCTCGTTTAACTCACGTTTCTTAGTCAATCTCCTGCAGGTCACACCAAAGAGTATCTGTGGTGAGTCATTTGGAAACAGGATTTTGATGAAGTCATCCAACCAATGCTTACTGACCCTCTGTTGGGAAGTAGATCCAATCTAGGTGCTCAGGAGCAAGTTTAATCTAGATTGTATTGTTAAAACATTAATCATATCACCTCGCTAGCTTTCTTACTACTTTATGGTTATGAAAATATTATATTGTGTTTGGTAGAAATGCTTCTCCCAAATGGTTATAGCCATTGCCAGTCCACGCTGACCACTCTCATCCCTGCTCCTGACAAGGCGCCTCTAACAGTCATTTTTTTCTAGTCTCCTCACAGCACTCTCCTCCAGTCCATCCATTCTGCCTCTTAAAACTCAGCACAGGGCTGGAGAGATGGCTCACAGGTTCAAGGCTCTTGTGGTAAAGCCCACCTGCCCAAGTTTGATTCCCCAGTACCCATATAAAGCAAGACACACAAAGTGTTTCATGCATCTGGAGTTAATTTGCAGTGGCCAGAGGCCCTGGAACATTCATCTATCCTACCTCAAGTAAATAGAAATATTTTGGGGGCTGGAGAGATGGCTTAGCGGTTAAGCGCTTGCCTGTGAAGCCTAAGGACCCCGGTTTGAGGCTCGATTCCCCAGGACCCACATTAGCCAGAAGCACAAGGGGGCGCACGTGTCTGGAGTTTGTTTGCAGTGGCTGGAGGCCCTGGCGTGCCCAGTCTCTCTCTCCCTCTTTCTCCCTCTGTCTGTTGCTCTCAAATAAATTTAAAAAAATATGTTGGGCTGGAGAGATGTCTCAGTGGTTAAGGAACTTGCCTGCAAAGCCTAATGACCCAGATTTGGTCCCCCAAGACCCACATAAAGCCAGATTCACAAAGTGGCACATGCATCTGGAGTTCATTTGCAGCAGCTGGAAGCCCTGGTGTGCAAATTCTCTCTGTCTGTCTGTCTTCTCTCTATCTTTCCCTCTTTGCGTACAAATTAACAAAAAATATTTTTAAAACTAGGCTCAGTGTTCACCTTGTCCAAACGCCTTCTAAGATGTACTAACCTATATCTTCAGGATTTCATTTTCTTTCCTTTACCCAAAGAGAGGTTATGTCTTGGTACTGAAACAACTTGGGTTAAAAATACATTTGGAGGAGGGGAAGACCTGGAGAGATGGCTCAGCAGCTAAAAGTATTTGCTTAAAAAGCCTGATGGCACAGGTTCAAATCCCCAGTACCCACGTAAAGCCAGATGAACAAAGTGGCCCATACACCTGGAGTTCATTTGAGGTGGCCAGATGTCCTGGTGGACCCATTCCCTCTCTCTCTCTCTCTCTCTCTTTGCTTGCAAATAAATAAATGAAATATTTTTTAATACATTTTGAATTTGGTTATTTAGAGAATTAAAAATGAGTTCAGACACAAGGATATTGTATTTTATGGTTCTCATGTAACAGTTCAACTGTTCTCTGTGTAATTGTTGGTAAGCTTTTTGAAGAGTGGAGATTAGGATCTGAGGCCCAGAGTGAATGACCACAGTCTAGAACCTTCTGTTACAGCAGAGAGATGAGGTTCCAGTGACAGGAAAACTGTTCATAAGTAGGTACCAAATTGGGCAGAGGAGGAACTTGAACTCACCATCTTGTCTTCTGTCTAACAACTGTCGGAACCATCTGATTTCCCCTTGTGGGCATGGCAACAAACTAGCAATGGTGATACACGCGTATTTTTCCAATTCCAATAAAGTGGTCAGTTTCTACCAGGCAGAAAAGCTCTGGTATATAAATGTAACCCCTACATTTAAAAGGCCGGGGTTACTATGGGGCAAAAAAAAAAAGTTGCTAGATAAAGACATCTTTGTAAGTTTTGTAAGGGTGCTTAGGAACAGCCTTTCATGAGATGCAGAAATGCAACAGAAGTGGGTGGGGAAAGGCTTGCCGAGAAATACCTAAGGGATATTCTACTTTCTATTCTATTTTATTTTATTGTAATTATAATAATTGTTTTGTTTTGTTTTGTTTTTCAAGCTAGGGTCTCACTGTAGCTCAGGCTGACCTGGAGTCTCAGGGTGGCCTTGAACTCACAGTGATCCTCCTCCCTCTGCCTCCCAAAGGTTGGGATTGAAGGTGTGCGCCACCACGCCCGGCTCAATCATTCTACTATTTTAAACGACACCAGAACAATGTTAGCTGGCCAGTGATCTTAAATATCAAGGAATATCAATATTTACAGAATAAGAAATGAAGACAGTATCTATCTCGCTGTCATTAACTAATCTAATGGCCCAAACTGTTATCAGTTTGCAAGAGACAGCTAAATTTTCTATCCAGGCTCTTACAAAAAAGCACCATTACACTCACCTATCAATTATCAACCTGCAGTTGTCAAACTCTCAAAGAAAGGGCCTTCATTTAAAAAAATATATTCAAGGATTTGAGCTGAAGAGATGGATTAGCGTCTAAGGCATTTGCCTGCGAAGCCTAATGACCCAAATTTGATCCCCCAGTTTCCACGTAAGCCAGGTGCACAAGGAGGCGCAGGTGTCTGATTTCTTTCCACGGGCTGGAGGCCCTGGTTCACGCACCCAGTCTTTCTTTCTATCTGCCTCTTTCTCTGTCTGTCTCCAATAAACAAATGAGGATTATCCATTAGCAATATATTCATGCATCCATTTGAACAAGCAGTTGGAATTATCAAATACTGAATGTGTATCGTATTTTACTGAGAAGAAAAATCCAGTCTTACCAGTTGCCATTTGGATTTATAAGTTGCTGCACCGCGTAGCCAAACTGTTCACTTGACGGACCGGAAAATATTTTTGCTTCTGGGAGGCCAACGTTGTATGCCAAACAGCTCAAAATGCCTATTAAAAAATTAAAAACATAGCCTGTACTTATAAATTTTCACTGCAAGTACATAATATAATGGTTCAAGACCTTTTTTTTTTTTTTTTTTAAATCCTGCTGGGCCTGAGAATAGCAAACCATACCTGTGCTTACTAATCAGTAATAGCAAGTGCGCCAAACATACTTACGTGAGGCCCCGGGCTCAAGCTGCCTAGACCACGGGCAGGGTTCACGACTTATCTGTCCGCACCGCACCCTCGGTAGATAGTTACTAATGGACACCCTTGCTTCCCAAAGGTTTCCAAAGTTCCCAGAGGTCAGTGCATCTCACCACTGAAGAGGAGTGAGAACCAGGTTTGGGATTTGAACCGCAGACTGGCCCGGTCAAGACGCTGAACTCAACTCTCTGCCTGACCTGTTAAGGATTTCAAGGTCATTTGAGTTCTAATTGTCCTTCATTAAGCAAGACCCTCAGCCACTTAGCTATAAGATCTCAAGGGTCTCTTCTGAGCCCCTTGCAAACCTTGACAGGACGTGACTGTCGTAAACATGTTGCTGACGAATAGGCAAAGCCCTTGGAAATCATATCCTTTCCTCTCAGACGACAGCATTTTGGGGATAAAAGTGTAGAGAAAGGTCTTGTATCTTTTTTTTTTAATTAATTAATTTATTTATTTATTTGAGAGCGACAGACACAGAGAGAAAGACAGATAGAGAGAGAGAGAGAGAATGGGCGCGCCAGGGCTTCCAGCCTCTGCAAACAAACTCCAGACGCGTGCGTCCCCTTGTGCATCTGGCTAACGTGGGACCTGGGGAACCGAGCCTCGAACCGGGGTCCTTAGGCTTCACAGGCAAGCGCTTAACCGCTAAGCCATCTCTCCAGCCCTGGAGCTTCCATTTTCGATCAGAATGCTAACCTGGTGAGCCTGGTACGCCACACCCCACGGGACTGAGGCCATAGGCAAGCGTGGTCATGCCCAGCTGTCTACATGGGTGCTGGGGAATTGAACCCAGGGACAATCAGGGCCTCTTTGGCCTTCATGTTTTGGGTATCAGGGGCTGTCACTGGCTTGAAGCCATCTCCCCAGCCCGAGTTTTGCTCTTTGATTTTTCTTCCTTAATGACCAAGAATTGACTAATTGTATATACTGTGCTCACTAAACTGTCCAGTAAGCATTGCTCTTAATGTTCATATGCATATGTTAATGCTACCCTCACTTTTAGTTAGAGAAGCTTCTCTTTTCAGATGGCAGTGACCTTGGGATGATTCAGAAGGCACCACAGAGCTGAGAAGTGACAGAGGAGTGCTCAGTGATGAAACATCTCAATCATACCTTCCAAGGCTCAGGGTCCATTGTGGAGGAGCTGGTGGAAAGAATGTAAGAGCCAAAGGAAGGGTAGGACTCCTTACAACGTGCTCTCCCCAGACACAAAATGGCCTGGATATCCATGACCTCACAGTGCCTGACACTACCTACACAAGACCATCATAAGAGGAGGAAAAGATCATGACATCCAAATAAAAGAGACTGCTTGAGAGGGGGAGGGGATATGATGTGGGTGGAATTACAAAGGGGAAAGTGGGGGGAGGGAGGGCATTACCATGGGATATTGTTTACAATCATGGAAGTTGTCAATAAAATAAGAATTGACAAATTATAAAAGTCAGAACCAAGAGTGAGGAGGACCCATCTGGATAGACAGTTTTGGAAATTCTTGCTTCAGATGGCGTGTGGGGATGGGGGGAGTAAGGGTCACCACTTTTCCTCTGTCACAGGAGCATTGATGCTGGACGCCCCTGGAGAAAGGAGCTTTGGGGATGTGTAAACCCTCTGCCGAGATGCAAGAGGGCTTTGTGTGGTTTGGCGCCAGCATCCACGTCTGCGCCCAGTGAGCAGATTCACTGTCCTCAAAGTCCCGTGACCACGGGTTCTCGCAGAGGAAGAGCCCACGTTCAAGACAGCAGCGAGCCACGTGGTGAATTATAATTCTACTGTTCGAGGTGCAGAAAGCCTGGGAGAAGTGACTTGCTCTTCCATTGTGCCCTTAAACTTCCGTGAGCACGTTGGACAGAGGGACAATGTAGTCAACGGGGGAATTCAACTGCCAAAACCACTCTGGTGGGGATTTGCTCATCGCGAAAGCTAGGATCGTGATTTCTTAGAAATCCGTGCTGCCAAGAAGAGATGTGCAAATATTCCTTTTGAGAAACTAAGTACCGTAATCTACATGCAGAACATTTGCAGATTTTAACCTTAACGTCTTCTTTTCATAGCCACCTATTTTACTTTTGAGGACTCAAAATATACAAGAAAATAGCACAGCAAGTTAAGCAGAAAACCAGAATGAGGCCTTCAGAATACCGGTGTATCCAATCCATCCTTCCCCTTTACCCATCGCACAGAATTTAGCAATTACTATGTGAATGTCTGCCAGGTCTCAAATATATTACCTAAAGAACTTGGGGAGATCATGAAAAACTGTTATCGCTTTTTACAAATATCTAACCCCAGAAACAACATGCGAGATTGGACATAAAATATTGTCACCCTTCCTTCCATTAATTAGATTATGGCAAATCATGCAATGACAAGAAAATATGATGGAGTTCATTTTTATTATTTTGAAGTTAAATTTTATGATATTGCATATAGAGTCATACCTGACTTAATGCCAAACATACTTTAAAAAAAAACAGTGTTAGGTGGTTTTGTTGTTATACCATAATAAAATGGTCTTAAATAAGATCACTGTGGCATCTCTGAAGGACATAATGTTAAGGGATAACCTCACCATTTGTAAACCATGGTTGATTAAAATTTTCCTATAAGCCGGGCGTGGTGGTGCACACCTTTAATCTCAGCACTTGGGAGGCAGAGGTAGGAGGATTGCTGTGAGTTCGAGGCCACCCTGAGAATACATAGTGAATTCCAGGTTAGCCTTGACTAGAGTGAAACCCCACGTTGAAAAATCAAAATAAATAAATAAACAAAAATAAAAAGTTCTTATACATTATGTACACATAGCATATATGCATCATTGTTTATGCATATTTATGTTTACTAAATCCATTTACAACAAAAAGCTGGAGTTAACTTGATTATATGGAAGTTTAGTTGCATTATATATGGGCATATAGGAATATATATAGTAAATAAATGCAATATGTGTATACGTAGTCACTTTTATCTCTACTTAAAATACTCCCATAGGGCTGAAGAGATGGGTTAGCAGTTAAGGCACGCTTGCCTTTGAAGTCTAATGACATAGGTTTGATTCCCCAGTGCCTATGGAAGCCAGATGCATGAGCTGGCGCATACATCTTGCAGTGGCTGGAGGCCCTGGAGTGCCCATTCTCTCTTTCTTTCTATCCACCTCTCTCTCACTCTCTCTCCCCCTGAAAAATAAATAGATAAATAAACAAACAGCCCAAGCTTACCAGCATCTAAAAGAAATGCATTCCCATCGCCTTGTAGTGGGAGTGAAATCCAATTTCCTCGACTTGTTTCTAAGACCTGCTTCCATGTGGAGCTTGTGCATCTGTCTGATCTCATTTCCCTCTCCTCTCCTCCTGGTCACAATGAGTCGCATTCACATGGCCTTTCCTGTTCCCTGAGCACATCCAGTACATTCTGTCTGGGGCCTTCCCAGCTCCCTGTCCCACTGCCTACGGTAGTTTCTCCAGCTCTGCACCACTTAGGTCATGACAAGCGTCCACCACGCGGGCCACGGCTCCGTGCTCCGTTCTCAGCGGGAACTCTGACCCCTCCACCTAGCCGCGCTGTCCCACTCCGTCACTCTGCCACTGGGGTCACAGGTACCCCACGTTTTCTCACATGTCTGTATTGTTTGGTGTCTCTCTGCCTACTAAATGCAGGATCCTTGAAAGGCCGGCCCTACCTTGTATTCACCTTTATTTTCTTAGCACCTGGGCAATCGTCATTGAACAAAACCCATTGCAAGTTAACATATGCTCTTCAATAAAGACTTGGAATGCAGAAACATGAGGAGTGAAAAGGGACTTCTCAGATTCCTAATACTCAAACATAAGTGTGATTATTTTGGATAAAATTTCCTCTCAGCATTTCTCCTCTATTTTATTTATTTATGAGCGAGATTAAGAATGGGCACACGAGGGCCTCTACCCACTGCAAACGAACTCCAGTCGCATGTGCCACCTTGTGCATCTGGCTTACGTGGATCCTGGGGAATCAAACCTGGGTCCTTTGGCTTTGCAGGCAAATGCCTTAACCACTAAGCCATCTCTGCAGCCCTCCCCTCTATTTAAACCATGGTGCTTACCTATTATCCACTATGTTGCTATGCCCAGGATCCCATTGTGTCTTACTACTTCTTCCTTCCATATCTTCTTGAAATGACAAAATCATTCTGCGTCATTTCTTCCTCGCAACAACCTTGTGCAAACCTAGTGGTTATTAACAACTGGCAGGTAAGGAACCCGAAATGGACTAGTGCTCGATGTGTTTCCTGGTCTGTGTGCCGGGGTGGCTAAGCTCTGGCTCTTTGCTTGGCTCAATTTCTTCAGCCTTGTTGCTTTATCCTTTAGGAGTTCTGATCACAAATGGTCTGCTCATTTTCTTCACAAAATGTGTCATTCTTTGTCACTATCCCTCCATCACATTTGATTTATATTTCTATTTTTCTGTCTCATTTGATAAATCTGGACAATTTCAACTCACCCGTTTCTCTTTCAAAATGGATTTATAGCTCACTATCTATGTCATCATTTCGCATGGGGTATATGATCCTAATCAGTTTATATAACTCTAGAAATTAGATGGCAAAGGAGCCCATCTAACTCATCTAATTCAGTGCCTACTACTTAGTGAATTCAAAGCCAGACTAGGTTTACACAAGACCCTAGCTCAAAGTGAATGACTATACAAACAAATAAAAGACCACTTAATAATAATAATAAGTCCTGAATGTCCAATACAAGGAAACTGAGTAGGCAAATCGCAGTATAGAAAAAATGAAATTTTATAATTATTAAAAACAGTAAATAGTGAAGAATAAAGGGAGGGTAAAAATGTTTAATGAAAGCCTAATACAAAACTAATTTTCAGAAGAGAAGAAAAATACAAAGTAGCCTATAAAATATTAACCCAGCAAGTAGTTTAATTGTGAAAGCAATTTGCTGTGTTCCACATTTCATCCATTGTATAATATTCTTGCAATAAGCAAAAATCAGAAAGCATTCACTTCCTTTCATGTCCTAGAACACAAGCTCTTTCTTACCTCCCTTCCATCTTGTTTTCAGCACTTAATCTGATGATCGCACCCGTGAAAATATCACTGTGGTCCACAGGGGTGGTTTTAACTCTTAATTTCCCTTTTCTAGTTATTATATAACAGTTGGAGATCTGAGTCACTATGTGCCAAAATGGCAATGGTGATAAATACTCCCGTCTCAATGTCTTAAATGGCTACATGACAACTTCAGTTCCATGGGTGTCATGTTCACTGTGTGAGCTCTTTCATATCTACGATACGATGTCAGTGGACATCTCTCTGATTGTACGACTATGTTAGCTCCCTTCACAACAGTCCATCCAATAAAACTGTTAAACTTATAGACACATATTTATTAAGTGGACTTTATCATCTTGTGTCCATTTCTTTTTTTTTTTAAGGAAATACTTAATTTATTTATACATTGAGAGAGAGACAAGAGGGACCGAGAGAGAGAGAGAGAGAGAGAGAGAGAGAGAGAAAGAGAGAGAGGGGGGGGAGAGAGAGAGGGAAGAACATGCCAGGGCCTCTTGCCACTGCAAAGGAACTTCAATTATTTATTTGTTTGTTTGTTTATTTACCTATTTGCAAGCAGAGAGAGAGAGAGAGAGAGAGAGAGAGAGAGAGAGAGAGAGAGAGATAGGGAGAAGAGAGTCAGATAGCATATCTCTTACCCAAGACGGAGGAGAATGATCGGTAAAAGGGAAGAGGGCTCGCAATAGAGTGATGAGGTTCAAGATTTCAGGAACCAGGACACCTCGCACTGAGCCTGTAGTCTGTGTGCACTGGTGTTTCTGTTGGCTTGTCTCCTAGCGCCCCTTGCTACATACAAACCTAAAGGTTGTGTGGTGGAGGTTTATGAAGACAAGGATTAGTAAATACAAAGGAAATATGAGAGGATTCATGTCAGGGATCTCTTGTCCCTGTATACATTGTGTTTTGAGGGCGAGGGGTGGTCTCACTCTCTCTCTCTCTCTCTGTGTCTCTTTCTCTGTCTGTCACACTCAAATAAATAAATAAAAATGAACAAAAAAATTTAAAAAAATAAAAAGAAATAAAATAAAATTTAAAGTTTAGCCCTCTGCTCCTTTCGTGTAGCGTAACCCGTGGTACATGCGGTTGTCCGCTATGAGGCTAGAGCGAGTGGAATCCAGGTTCGGCGTGCTCAGGCCGAATTTCTCTTCCATCTCACACAGGGCAAATAGGAAGTTGGTTCCAAAGATGGAATGGGCAGTAGCTCTCACAATAACTCTTGAGCCAACAAGAGTACTTCACAGTCCCCTCATCCATTATTGGGGACGGCAAGTCTACCGGAGGGAAGCTCATCTTCCTGTGTCCAAAAACTGGTATCAGGATGCTTGTGTCGCTGGCCATCGGAAAGCCTTTCTCCTTTCACTCACAAGTCTCACGACATCAGTCAACATCCATGACACAACCGGCTAACACAGTAGCCAGTGCACAAGGTTCCACTGAACAGAGAAGTCTACATCGAGGAAGTTGAGGGAGAAATGATGAGGGCAGTGTATTCCTCTCGGGAGTTCAAAGAAACTTGGGAGTGTGTTACTTGCTTATAGAGATAGAATAAGGATTGGAATGAATTTCATCTCAATTTTAACAAAGAGAGAGAGAAAGAGAGAGAGAGAGAGAGAGAGAGAGAGAGAGATGCCAGATGACATTTTGGAACATAATCCCCTACCTTATGGTTTGTGGACATCGTTTTTTATAGTAAATGTATATATCATGTATTTGACAGTTACTCTGTGTTCATATAAAATGATTGGCGTCACTCATTTGCAAAGTCAGAAACACACCTTCTAATGCATTGCTTAGGTTTGGGGGATGTTATGGGTTAAAGTACAATCGCCTCACACGTAACACACTGATTCCCCACGCTGCCACGTGAGTGCATTTGGAGTCAGGGACTGCAAGGAAATGACCAAGGTTAAGTGAAGTCATCAGAGTGGACCCAGGTCTGTACCAAAGGAAGGGACACCAGAGGACAGGCCAGGCAAAAACATGGAGAGAAGGTGGCCAGCTGTAAACCAGCAAGTGCCCCACTCCACCCCACCCCAGTCCTCAAAATGCCTACACTGCTGACCTCCATGACTGTTAGGAAATAAAAGTGCCTGTGGTCTTTTGTCATGGGACTAGACAGAGAGAAGTCTAATGATAGCATAAATTCTCAAGTTACTATGATAGGTTATATAGAGAAATCTAAACTTACTCTGTATCCTGTAAGGTCCATATTTTATGCAATGTGTTAAGGTCTGGGGAGAATGGGGCATGAGGGGGGAGTAAGAGAGAAGAGGAGAGAGAGAGAAATCCCATCAAGTTATGTGAACTGCTACAGGCTACTTGTGGTTAGGTCATTTCAAGGCCTTTCTGCATTTCAGCAATTTGACCTTGAAAGCAAACAACCACACAAAAGTCCCACAATTGTTTCCTATGTCCACTTACTATGACTCGGTGCCTCCTAAGAACTCAGTAGATTTTCTTATTTTGAAAAGGACTCTGGAAGATGGGCTGCCTGCCATCTGATACACGCACTGTCTCCTGATGACTACAGGGCACCACGAAATACTCCTGTTACTGTGACAACCACTGCCCATTCCATCTTTGGAACCGACTTCCTGTTTTGCCCCGTGTGTGTGAGATGGAAGAGAGATTTTCCCCATTCTCTCTCCATCCCTCTCTCTTTCCCTCCCCGTTTCCACCTGCTTTCCCTGTTACCTAAGTTGCTAAATGGAAAGTGCATTTCACATATTGCAGTCAGTGAATGAAAAATAAACAGAATTAAAATGATTATTTCTTCTGTACACTTCCATTCATAAGAAATATCTCTATAACTTTTTGGCTGTAGTCTTTCTTGCCTGATCATCAAAACCTTCATGAACCCCTCTTTTTTGTATCTCCCTTGATTCTCATCATTTGCGTCCTTTGTAGCTTGGAATGTTAATGAGCTGTTTTTAGTTTATTTTTAAAACTTTATTTTTATGAATTTATTTGAAAGAGAGAGAAAAAAGGCAGAGGGGGAGAGAGAGAGAATGGGTGCACTAGGGCCTCCAGCCACTGCAAACCAACTGCAATGGCATGTGCCACCATGTGTATCTGGCTTACATGGGTCCTGGGGAATCAAACCGATGTCCTTAGGCTTTGCAGGCAAACACCTTAACCGCTAAGTCATCTCTCCAGCCCTGCCTTCAGCTTTTCCTCCTTAACCACTCTTGGGTCTCAGACACTCAGCATCTGGTCCCTTGTTTGGAATGG
Source organism: Jaculus jaculus (assembly GCF_020740685.1). Lineage (NCBI taxonomy): Eukaryota > Metazoa > Chordata > Mammalia > Rodentia > Dipodidae > Jaculus > Jaculus jaculus. The sequence goes on from NC_059121.1 coordinate 24,490,462, forward strand.
ACGTTTCCCAGAGAGCCACGTCGTCACTCTCACTGCATTGCAGTTTCTCTCTCACACCAGGCTCTCAGAGATTCTGCCCCCACCACTCCCTGGGAGATGGTAGAGTACCGTCCAGTGATTCCCATCTTCTGATAACCACGCCTTGGGTGAAAGTAGGCCTATGACCTTAACCAATAGATAGGGTTAAGGTTAAAATGAGAATGGAAAAGAATTTCTCTTCCACCTCACACAGGGCAAATAGGAAGTTGGTTCCAAAGATGGAATGGGCAGTAGCTCTCACAATAACTCTTGAGCCAACAAGAGCACTTCACGGTCCCCTCATCCATCACTGGGGACGGCAAGTCTACCGGAGGGAAGCTCATCTTCCTGTGTCCTTTTCAAAATAAGAAGGCCAAAAACTAGTATCAAGTGTCATGGCTGTCGCTCCTGTGGTTCCGTCTGTGAGACTGCAACCTCCACCTTGCCAGCTGGTGCTCTCCCATGGAGCAAAGGTTCTCAGCCCCCCTGAAAATGAGGGCACGTGTTGAACCTCTGAGGCTGGAGCAGCTCTGGACAAGTTTCTCAGGCACTAGGATCTCCATTAGAGAGAGAAAGAAAAAGAGGCAGAGAGCAAGACAGAGCATGCATAGGCGTGCCAGGATCTCCAGCCAACGAACTCAAGAAGCATGCACTACCTTGTGCATCTGGCTCACATGGGTATTGGGGAATCGAACCTGGGTCCTCCGGCTTTGCAGACAAGCACCTTAACCACTAAGCCACCTCCCTAGCCCTCCATTGCTTTTTTATCTGCGTGGTAGTTTATTATGTGGGCATCCCTCCCTGTTATCAGATAATGCATTAGAAAACCCTCAGCCTAGAGAGAAGCGCTTTAGTAAAGTCGGTTTCTGTTTGTCCTGTCTCTTTAGCATCATTGTGCATTTCAACTTAATTTTCTGAAACTGCTGCATCATGCGTAGCTGGGAGACAAATGACTCTCTTTGCTGATGTGCGTAAAAAGCCCACCATCAAGACCAAGAAAATATTATCAGTCCCCAGACCTTCCAGGAAGCCACACGGACAGGATGCAGGGTGATGAAGCCCTGCTCCACAGCTAAACAAACACGCTTCCAGCCCTGAGTGCAGCTAATTATTACCCAGAATATGTATAGCAACGGGAAATGGCCATAGGTCATGTTAGATCTTTTGTAGGCATGCACAACCACAGGAAGCATCTTTTGCAATAGCATTGTCTTTAGGCCGCAAGGGCCCCAGTGCAGGTAACGCTTCCTCCTTCTCAAAAAAAGAAAAAAAAAAAAAGAATTAAAAAAAAACCCAGCAAAGTGAATTATAGCTCTTTGGAAATGACCAGCCAGCATGTAAAGATATAAGCTTTGTAACGTGTGGCTTGTAGCTATGTCACTTAAAAAACACCCCCCTAGTCAAAGCCCAAAATGACCTCAACAACTGCCTGTGAACATAGCAAAAAGCTCCCCCCCCCACGCACCCCAGCTTTCAACGTAAGGAGAGAATGTGCTGGGTGTGGTGATTGTACAGTAATCCCTGCACTCACAAGGCCTTACAGTTCACAATTCTGCCAGTGTCTGGGATGTGGTAGGTCCTTCGACATTTAACAGTGTCCCAAGTAAATGGGTGATGGCAAAAGTAGGTGAGTAACAAGCTCACGGATTTCAAATATGCCTTGTCTTTTACGAGGTACAAAATGCTTCCCTTTTCATAATCACATTTGAGCCTGTCAGTGAGAAACAATAAAGCAGCAAATGGGTTGCTTGTGACTTACCTAAGGTCACTAAGAAAAGTGATGACATTTAACTCACCCTTCACAGCTAGACCTCTATGCTGCTGGGAACAGTAAGAGTGCTTAGTGCGTTCTGGCTCTGCTCAGGGGACCTTTGGTGGTACTTGGATATATGTTGCCTTGGCGCTTTGGGGGTAGGGTGCCGATCCAGCCAGATGAGCTATTTACACGCCAGCACAGTGAGACTCTGTCTATTCTCTCTCTTAGAAAGGATCATCAAGCTCTGCGCAGATGCCCCGACCCCAGCTCATGTAACCAGTGAGCAGTCTTTAAGTTGGCCCTGGGGCTGTGGTGGAATATTGCTACATCCTGGCTCTGAGATGCAAAATCTCATTCTCCGCCACCCCCCTCCCAAGTGAGGTGAGCATGATGAGTTTCTACTCATGTCATTTCTTTATTAGGATGCTTGACTGTGGAATCCAGGTCATGACAGGCGAAGCCAGTTACTTGCAGGTGCTGCGCTGGGAAGACTGGACGCTACCATGTCAAGGAAGGAAGGAAGCTGTTGACCCCTTCAAAGCAGCACGTGGCCAGAGTGCCCTGGCCATTTTCAAAGCAGTGCAAGAAACCATGGGACAGAGACAGGGTCAGTGATGATGAACGAAGAGTGTTGCCGTCGAACCTACATGGCATCGTTTACAATCAAGTGTTTTGGCAACCAGAATGTCTGAAGAGTCGCCATCTTTCCTAGGGGACTGTCAAGTTCAAGTGAAAATGGATGGAACTGCACGTGCCAAACAGAAGACAAATGGAAGTTTGGAGGGTGATGGCCAGCCATCTTCAAAACAGACAGAACGTCCTATATTGCACTCATTTCAAGAGCCAGCTAGAAGATGAGGAGGAACGTCAAACCAGACGATCTCTCTTTTCTTCCTAAATATATTTTATTTCTTTATTTTTGAGAGAGAGAGAAAGAGGCAGAGAGGAAGAGAGAGAGAATGGGCGTGCCAGAGCCTCCAGCCACTGCAAACAAACTCCAGATGCCTGTGCCCCTTGTGCATCTGGCTTCCCCAGATCCTGAAGAGTCAAACTGGGGTCCTCTGGCTTTATAGGCAAATGCCTTAACCTCTAAGCCATCTCTCCGGCTCCCAGATGATCTCTTGAGATGTTTTTCTAGGAATGAGTGCTAGGACACCAAGCCTAAATTCCAGGACCTGAATCAACAGGCTTATTTTGTTTTTTTCAGAAGACAGGTATTCCAAAATTGTAACTTATGAAGAATGATTTCTTGTGAATGACAAGAATGTGTGTACCACTTTACAGCTACCAAATTACAGAGAGTGAATGCAAATCTAATGTTGGAAATGTTGGTAAATTTCTACATTATAAATGGCTATACTGGGCTGGAGGGATGGCTTAGCAGTTAAGGCGTTTGCCTGCAAAACCAAAGGACTCAGGTTCAATTCCCCAGAACCCACATTAGCCAGATGCACAAGAGTGCGCATGCATCTGGAGTTCATTTGCAATGGCTGGAGGCCCTGGCATGCCCATTCTCTCTCTGCTTCTCTCTCACTGCCTCTTTCTCTGTCAAATAAATAAATAAAAATAAAATATTAAAAGAAAAAATAAATGGCTATGCTATTCAAAATGTGATAAGACCTAAATACCACCCCCCACACACACCCCACATACACATATGTATAGTCTCGGACATAATAATGCCCTCTGGGAAATTATCCAAGAGGAAACAGGAAAAAAAAACCTTCATGTATCTTATATATAAAACAATGGGACAATAGTTAATGAGGACAAGGCACACAATATATTCATTAAAGCATAAACATGAAACCCAGGTGGAAAAAATATAAATGTAATAGACCAAGTTAAAAAAAAAAACACATTTAAGTGGTGAATACATCTAAGACAAGTTTAAATTCATACTTCTAAACACAAAAAGAAAGGAAATACTCTTCCTGTTAAGATGAATATTTTAGTATGTGTCATTTGTGATATGATCACGTATTCAGCTTCTATAAGCTAAATTTACTAGTCAAATTTGGTATTTCAATACGTAAGCTTACCTTGCAGCTAAAAACAGAATATGTGTGTGTGTATGTGTGTGAAAATTATAGGTGAGAGCCAAGCATGGTGGCGCACGCCTTTAATCCCAGCACTCAGGAGGCAGAGGTTGGAGGATCACCGTGAGTTCTAGGCCACCCTGTGAATACAGAGTGAATTCCAGGTCAGCCTGAGCTAAAGTGAGACCATACCACGAAAAACAAAACAAACAAAAAAAAATTATAGGTGAACTAAATTTGCTACTTAATGTATTTTCATTATAAAATTAAAATTTTATAATATCAGTCTATATGGAACATCAATTTAATACATTTTTGCCAAAGGAAAACATGTACTTTTCTATCAGTTAAAAGGTCACTTCAACACAGCCTTTAAGAAATTGGAAGGTTAGAAATCAGTGTGGCTTTATGTTTATGGAGACCCTTAAAATGTGTATCTAGATAACCTGATGGCAAATATGACCAAGCCTAAGCACCCATGCTTGACTCTCCAGATCCCACGTAAGCCGGACGCACAAAGGCGAGGCAAGCACAAGGTCGCACATGCCCACTAGGTGGCGCAAGTGCCTGTAATTCAATTTCAGTGGCTGAGGCCCTGGACCACCAGTTCTCCCCCCACCTTAAAATTAAAACCTTTAAAAATTAAATTAGCCAGGTGTGGTGGCGCTCACCTTTAATCTCAGCACTTTGGAAGCAGAGGAAGGAGAATTGCCATGAGTTCGAGGCCACCCTGAAACTCCATAGTGAATTCCGGGTCAGCCTGGACTAGAGTGAAACCCTACCTTGAAAACCACCACCCCCCAAAAAATCAAATTAAATTAAACAATAAAAGAAAGATTAAATCCCAAACTCCAAATTACTGTCCCAGGTAAGTGCGTTGATATACTGTCCAGCAAGGACGAGTAGTGAGCAGGGAGAAGAGAGCGTAAATGGGGACCAGCCCAAACTGGAGGCCACGGCGACCTGGGTCTACTGACGGGACCTAAACACACGATCTATGAAGAGCTCAGGGTCGCAACCCTTCAAATGAAAGCAAGCTCCATTAAAAATCTTCAGCTCTCTCTTGTTCAGACGGATGCAGATCCAAAGGAGAGAAACAGCTCTTCGCACCTCACCAGGGCCCCAGCTGAGACCATAGAATAACTGGAGAAATGAGCAAAAGTGCTGCTTTCTTGGTGAACCTGGTACCAGCACAAGGGTGAAGGAGACAGACACAGAGAACGCTCAACTCCTACCAAGCCAGAGAGCCAGAGACACAGAGGCTCCCAAGACCTCATCACTGAAGTAGACCTAAAATGAATCCATCATGGCTCAGGGAAATTTGCAGAAGAGGGGCGGAAGGATTGTTAGAGCCACAAGTTGGGTCATCATACACAAAGACATTGCCTCCTCCCCATAACTGATGGCTACCCCCACAATGCACGACCCACCTTCCCCAAGGAGGAGGGTGCCTGCGGGTGGGAGAGGACAGGGAGGAGGCTAACGATGGTACCAACGAGGCTGTATACATACTGTGTACGTAACTAATAAAAGGAATAATAAGGAATAATTGAGAAGGTAAAAAAAAAAACTTCAGCTAAGACAGTTAGGAAGAACTAAGCAACAATTATGAAACTTCAAGTTGCAATAACAAAATCATAATTAAGAAAGGGCTTAACAATAGGATCATCATTATTGAAACGAGAATTAGTGAATAATAATAATTTATATTAGAGAAAAAACTCCAAAGGGAAAATAGAATAGAGAAAGTAGATGTAGGCTGAAGTGATCAAAGGCACTTGCTTTCAAGGTCTGATAGCCTCGGTTTGATTCCCCCAGTGCCCACGTAAAGCCAGATGCATAAAGTGGTACACACATCTGGAGATCATTTTCAGTGGCAAGAGGCCCTGGTGTGCCCATGATCTCTCTAACACTTCTTTCTCTGTCTCCCTCTGTCAAAAAAATAAAGAAATGACACACACGCACACACGCATGCGTGAAAGTAGACGCGAGGGGACTGCACTGAGGGCTTCTCACATGCAGTGCGTTTTCTTCACTCATGGTAACGGCGTTCAGTGTAATGCCTGCCCATACCAAATTAGCAAACGCACGTCATTGTTCCTATGGGAGAGCATTCCCTTTAAGTCTCTGGTCTCAGCACATCCACCCATCAATTAATACATAAATTTGTTTCGCAATGAGGCTGTGTAAACACATGTTTTTTTTAGGACATTTTGAAAAGCAAAATCAACTAAAGTACAAAAACATAAAAATCCTGGTGCTGAATAAGAAAATGCAGAGTGTGCTCGGGTGACGGTAAAGCTGGGATGGACAGAGGGCCGCTCTGCTGGCCTCAGTTGGGAACATCATGCACTGCGGGAGTTGAAATCCTTGCTACTGTATTCACATCCCACCACACGATCCTACACAGCGTCTTCAGTAGCAAAGGGAATGGGGCTGAAGATAAATGATGCTACTGTTTTTATGAGATTCAGAAAGGGCTTGTGGGGGAGAGATGCCAGCATTGCCCTAATGCTTTTATTGGTTGTACATTCTAAGTACATTTTAAGACTAAGGAAAGAGATCTTAAGTGCTAACAATTTCTGTCAAAGAAGTGACGATGGTTCAGCATTTAAGGCTCTTGCCTGTAGAGCCTAATGATCTGGGTTCGATTCCTCAGTACTCATGTGAAACCAGATGCACAAAGTGGCACACGCATCTGGAGTTTGTGTGCATTGCCTAGAGACCCTGGAATGTCCATTCTCTTCTCTTTCTCTCTCTCTCTCTCTCTCTCTCTAATTTGCAAATAAATAAATACAATATTTTAAAATATTTTTACTTATTTTATTTATTTGCTTGAGAGCAACAGAGAGAGAGAGAGAGAAAGAAAGAGGCTGAGAGAGAGAAAGAGAGAGAGAATGGGCATGCCAGGGCCTCCAGCCACTGCAAATGAACTCCAGACGCATGCGCCCCACTTGCACATCTGTCTAACATGGGTCCTGGGGAATCAAGCCTCGAACCGGGGTCCTTAGGCTTCACAGGCAAGTGCTTAACCGCTCGCTAGACCATCTCTCCAGCCCCAGTATATTTTTCAAAAAGAAGTGAAAACTAATTTGTCCAATAATCTTAAAAATAAGCACAGAAACATGAAAATAGAAGTTGAGAAATGTTCAGTTTGGCAGTCACTCAGAGTCCATCCAATCGCACAGAGCAGTAGGTGGCGTTTGTGGCCCTCCCTGGCATCATTCACTTGTCACAATGGTCCCCAGCACATGGCAAGCAGTGAGCGGGCTGCACGCTGACAAAGGGATTCACTTGAACCCTTGTACTTCTCTCTCACCTTCTAGCAATAAGAAATCATAAGAAAATGATGCCATGAAAGTCTGATTATTTGAGAGGAATATACAAAGCACTATAGTAAAAATGGGTATTTCTTATATTCAATGCTTTATTTATTTATGTGTGTGAGGAAGAGAAAGGCAGATAAAGATAATGGGTGCACCAGGGCTTCCAGCCACCACAAACACACCCCAGATGCATGTGCCACCTTGTGAATCTGGCTTACGTGGGTCCTGTGGAATCAAACCTGGGTCCTTAGGCTTTGTAGGCAAGTGCCTTAACTGCTCAGTCATCTCTCCAGGCCAAAAAGGGAATGTCTTAATTACCACGACACTTGCATAAATTATTGATGAATCACTTTCAATTTTGCATTATGTATTATTAGGGCAATGCAGAACTTAGGTTTTTTTTTCTAAAAATAATTTATTTATTATTTATTTGCAAATAGAGAGAGAGAAAATAGCCACAGTACTAGGGCCTCCTACCGCTACAAATGGTCTCCAGATGCATGCTCCATTTTATGCATCTGGCTTTACATGGGTACAGGGGAATCAAACCTGTATCCCTCAGGCTTTGAAAGCAAGTGCCTTTAAACTCTGAGTCACCTCTCCAGCCCATTTGCAACATTCCCCTCCCCCGCACCCCAGGTAGGGTTTCACTGTAGCCCAGGATAACCTGGAATTTACTATATTGTTCCAGGGTGGCCTCGAACTCCTCCCGAATGCTGGGATTAAAGGCATGCACCACCATGCCTGGCCCATTTGCATTATTAAAAACAATAAAGACCATCTAAAGGCATTCAAACTTCCAGCTCAGCTTTTCTTCTACTTCCCGATCCCCACCCCACACCCAGGGAACAACTCTAACGCCCAGAAAACTAAGTCAGTTATTGTGAAATTTCGATTTTATGCACCAGTCATTCAGAGTATGATTTAGAAGGGGCCATAAGGTCTAGGATGGCCCCGTGGCCTAAGAAAGCCACCAAGAAGCCAGCGGCTGAGGAATGGAACAAAACGGGAAAACAACCTGGAATCGAGCCATCTTACCGACCTGACCGGAGGCCAGTGTGTTTTCACTCTGTTTCCACATGGTATCCAGGGAAACTGAATGAGCCCCACACAGAGACAGAGCAGGATCACCGCGGAAGGGGAGAATGACAATTGCCAATGCTCCAGGCACCCACGGGCGTGACGGCTCCGCCCGTGCTTCTGCACCCACAGCGAAGGGGTCACTCACGCCGTCAGTGCCCGTTGCTCGGTTTGAACATTAACCTCCGTCTCAGACAGAAAGCCTTTCTGTGTTCCGGATTTATGAATGACCTCTGCGGTGCAGCAAGATAATGTCGGAACTTTGTGGCCTGTGCCAACTACCTGAACAGTCAGAACAAGCGGATGTATTGGACAGTTGTGAGGTGCCACAGTGTTCCGTGAGCCGAAAACACAAGCCAACCGTGCGGTTCGGTTCTGTCCTGGGTAGCAAAGTGACTTACTTGTGCAAGTGTCTGAGGACCCAGACTGGATAAAACACCTGGGTGCATGCCAATTCGAGGTAACTATAACTGACAAAATCATGAATCAGTGCATTTTCAAATTTATACAATTAAGTAAAACGGCTCTAAAATGATCTGAACAGAACATGCATTGCACAGAGTAGAAGGATCTGATATTGTACCCATAAACCCTTTCAAAGTTAACGTGACACAGATTGACAAAAAACATTATTTAAGTGATTGCTATGGCCAGGTGTGGTGGTGGCCAGATGTGGTGGTAAGAGCTTTTAATCCCAGCACTCGGAGGATTACTGTGAGTTCGAGGCCAGCCTGAGACTCCATAGTTATTTCCAGGTCAGTCTGGGCTACAGAGACCCCACCTTGAAAATCAAAACAAAACAAAACAAAAACACCAAAAGATTGCTATGGTACTATGTAAAAGTCAGAATTAAAACTGGGGAGCTCTAGGGAGATAGCTTACTTAGCAAACTGCTTGTCTCAAAAGCGTGCAGACTCTAGTTCGATTCCCCAGTACCCACATTAAAAAAAAAAAAAAAATCTGGGCATGGTTACATGCGCCTGTAATCCCATTAGAGACAGAAGGCTCTCTGGGATTCACTGGCCAGATAATGTGTCCTCCCCGGTGAAGTCCAGGCCAGCACGGGAGCCTGTCTGAGGAAGAGGCCAGTGTTCTGGAGTAGGGCAACTGAGCACCCTCTCTGACCTCCATATTCACCCCCACACCCGTGCACAGCACCCCTCCAGCGTCAAAGATTAAGATGGACATGCAAAAGATTAATTGGAGAAGAAGCATGAATCTCTACGTCTCTGCAAGCCACTTTTCCCTTCTCTTTTCGGTGTGTGCGCGTCTCTTCACCTGATTCCTTGCGCTCTCTGCACTCCGTCATACTGAAGCTAACCTAGAGAACCACTGAGTCCGAAGCAGCCTGCTGCCCTGCGCTGGTACTGAAGGTATATGCCACCACACCCAGCTTCTATGTGGGCTCTGCGGGTCAAAATTCAGGTTCCCCCAAGGTTTATTTTTTTTTTCTTTTTCTTTCACTTTTTTCTTTTTAAATTAAGTAGAAACTGTGTGTGGACACATCATATGTCGGTACCATCCTCTCCCTCCTCCCTCCCAATCCTCGTTTGTGCAACCCGCACTTGACTCACTTAACCATGTCCCTGGCCCCCCCGCAATTTTATTTATTATTTATTTTCAGGAAAATCTGCCTGAAGCAGTATATAACTTGACTATCCAAGTTGGAACGCTGTTTCGTATCACGCATCAAAAACAACGTCCTGGGCTGGAGAGATGGCTTAGCGGTTGAGCGCTTGCCTATGAAGCCTAAGGACCCCGGTTCGAGGCTCGATTCCCCAGGACCCACGTTAGCCAGATGCACAAGGGGGCGCACGCGTCTGGAGTTCGTTTGCCGTGGCTGGAAGCCCTGGCGCGCCTGTTCTCTCTCTCTATCTGCCTTTCTCTCTGTGTCTCTGTCGCTCTGCCTCTTTCTCTCTGTTACTCTCAAATAAATAAATGAAAATAAACAAAAATTAAAAAAAAAAAAAAACAACGTCCTGATGATCAACTACCTTAGCACGTTAAGCGTGTTTCTGAAACAACCTCGTCAGCAGAATGGCAGCGGGCTAGAGTCCGAGGGATTCTCCTCCCGTTTCTCTGACCTTAAGCTCCTCTTGGCTTCGCTCTCGTTCTGCTCTTTCCTGTGTTGCAGCCTTGGATCGACTCTGCCTTCCTCCTGTCAATCAATCTAACCTCTCCCTTCCACATCCTAGACCCTACTTAGCTGCTTTCTCATCATCATCTGTGAGAGTCTTTTGTGCCAATGCTGGCCACCAGTCTTCCTGCGTCTCCTTTCCCTGGGCAAAGACCCTTACCCCAACCTCAAAACTCTTCTCCTTTGCTGTATGTCTTTTGCTAGGAGGTCTTTGATACCTATGGATGCCTTATTTTTTGGGGAAAAAAAATATTACAGTTGTACCATAGTGGATCATAACCAAGAAAAAATTCAAATCTCATCACCATCATTTTATGGAAGCTTCTCCATGTTTGCGGAGGTGTTCAAAGACAACTTCTCCTCTCTTGATTCTCTCTCTATTCTCTTCTCCCTTTTATGATCAAATGTTCCTCCCGGCCTACGGGTCCTCACTTCCACTTATCCCCAGGCCCCTCCACTCTTGTTCCTACCGTTTGCACCCCGTGGAGACCACCCTCGTCAAAGCCACTGCACGTGCCTGGCTTCTGTAAGGTCGACTCTGAATGTGCCAGTGGTACCTCACTTCCTGAAGCCTTCTTTCTAATTCTCTGGCCACTCCTTGCCTCTCTTTTATTTTTTTTAATTATTTATTTATTTATTTGAGAGCGACAGACACAGAGAGAAAGACAGATAGAGGGAGAGGGAGAGAGAATGGGCGCGCCAGGGCTTCCAGCCTCTGCAAACGAACTCCAGACGCGTGCGCCCCCTTGTGCATCTGGCTAACGTGGGACCTGGGGAACCGAGCCTCGAACCGGGGTCCTTAGGCTTCACACGCAAGCGCTTAACCGCTAAGCCATCTCTCCAGCCCCTTGCCTCTCTTTTAGACTGCCTCTTCCTTCCCTGAGCCTCAAAGGAGTTCCCAGGTTGTACCCAGAGACATTTTCTACTCTTCTTTGCCTGACTCATCCAGGCCATGGCTTTAGTGTTTCTACAGATGAGGTCATCTCTCTCCAGGTCTCCAGTTTGCCTGTTCCTGAGACAATTCCATGAAACCACTGACTGACTAGGTGAGGGTACCTGGGGGTCTCCAACTCTAGCTGCACAAACTGATCACCACTTTCTTCCTGTTTCCCTCGTTCAGACAGTTGCCTCAGTGAATGACACCATACAGAGGTTTCAAATCACAACTTGAACTCCTGCCTTCTCTCTCCGTGTGACAGCACCATAAACCAGTCCCCATGTCCCACATAATTTTTTCCTTCTATCTTTCAAGGTGCTCCTCTCTCTCTCTCTCTCCCTCTCTCTTTCTTCGCTACCACTCACCAAGTTCTGATCACTATCATGTCACTGGCATGCTAAGCTAACGTTGAAACGGTTTTGTTTCCTAGATGTTCTTGGTGCCTTCTGTCTGGTCTCCATCCAACCAACTTCCCCCAGCAGTACAGCAATGTTGCTAATGATAACTTATGAGCAAGGCTCTTCCCTGCGTAAGAGAGACGGTTCCACTGTCCTGAAAATAGGAGGCAGGCTCCTTGCCAAGGTTTGCAGGACCCAAGGCCAGATGGCTTCTGACCTCTCACCTTCCACTCTCTGAAAACAGCTTGAATGTGTAATGATGTGTTTTTTTTTTTTTTTTTGTCACTTTTTCCATTCAAGGATTAAACATCTGGGCTGGAGACAGCTCTGTGGTTAAGGCACTTTCCTACCAAGCCTAACAACCAGGGTTCAATTCCCCAGTAATGGATGCGCTAAATGGCACATGCGTCGAGAGTTTGTTCATACTGGCCAGAGGTGCTGGCGCGCTCATTCTCTCTCTTTCTTGGCGTCTGTCTCTCTCCTCTCTGTCTCTGCTTGCAAGTAAATAAATAAATTGAATGTTTTTTTTTTTAAAGAACTAAACATCTGTCCCAGGATCGAGGAGATTTGGGTCTTCTAATAATGCTACTCTCTGTGTTTCTTACCACAACCTTAATCTACTGAGGATGGCAGAGAAATCAACTCCATGATCATTAAGCTCGTCCCTGGGAGATCAGAATTCTAATCCTTCTTTTCTGCCCTTTGCAGGCACCTTAGTGCATCACAGCGCTATTTCTGCATCTCTAACCCAACGTTTAGTTCTGTCTGACTCATTAATTCGGCACAAGCATCTATTACGCTATAGGAACAGGCTACAACTCTAAGTTACAGAAAACATAACTTTGAAAGTATATAAAAATGTTCAAGACACTGAGGGGGTAGGGAGCAGATGGTCTTTCATTTTGATAACTCAGAAGCTCAAAGATATGGTTGGATACTTATTTTCTTTTTTAAATTTTTTTTTGTTCATGTATTTATTTGAGAGCAACAGACAGAGAGAAAGAGGCAGAGAGAGAGAGAGAGAGAATGGGCACGCCAGGGCCTCCAGCCACTATAAATGAACTCCAGACGCTGCGCCCCCTTGTGCATCTGGCTAACGTGGGTCCTGAGGAATAGAACCTCAAACCAGGGTCCTTAGGCTTCACAGGCAAGCACTTAACCACCTAAGCCATCTCTCCAGCCCTGGATACTTATTTTCTCACCATCTTTCTGTGACACGACCAGTATATTAGCTTTATCTGTAAGATATCTTTTTTTCTTTTTTAAAAGATATTTTTAATTTTTTATTTATTTATTTGAGACACAGAGAGGGAGACAGAGATAGAGAGTGAGTGAGAATGAGCATTCCAGGGCCTGCAAACGAACTCCAGATGCATGCACTACCATGTGGATCTGGCTTATGTGGGACCTGGAGAATCGAACCTGGGTCCTTAGGCTTCGCAGTCATGCACCTTCACCGCTAAGCCATCTCTCCAGCCCCCTCTTTAAGATATCTTGCTGGCATCATGCCTGCAAAATAGTCATAACTTCCCTGAGTTTCACATCTAAACCTGACACCTCACATATCTTTATTGGCCCACATACCACTACCCACTGGCATATCCATCTGACAGTGATGAAAGGCACAGCTCACGCTAAGCACCCTCTCCATAGCCCGGATCTCCAAGCTATGCAGAAAAAGGTGCTGACTTGATAAATGTGAGCATGATGGGCTGAAGCCCGTTAGCTGTCCACAGTGGCTTAGGAGAGTGTTTGAACTTGCTTCCAAACAGGCTGCAATCCTACTCCTGACCCCTGCTTACTCCCCCCAGATACTGTGTCTGCGTAGACGTGATGGTTCCTGAAGGTGAGCTCCCAGTGGCTCGTGGAATTCGCTGTCATCTCCGTGGGTCAGAAGGAGATTAGGGCCATTGTCACACCCAGACTACTGTGTCAGGACTTGAGAGGTTCCGGCTCTTTCCTGGAAGGCCACTTCATTGCGTGTTCTGCCTGGTCAACCAGCGGTCGCTGTCACGACGACAATCAGAAGCAACAGACGGCGACTTTCCAGACCTTTGCTTTTCTTCCCGGAGGGCCAGGCACCTGTGCTCTCTCTTCCTGCGTGTTGTGGTGAATCTTTCTGTGATGACTTCAGCTGAGCCGCATTGGTGGTGGAGAGAAGACCATGGTGTTTGCCTGATGCTGAAAAATTTTCAGCCTCTGTTATTTTTCCTAATCTCCCTAAAATTCGTTTTTATTTCTAGTTTCTAAACTATTTATTTATTTATTTGAGAGCGACAGACAGAGAAAGAGGCAGAGAGAGAGAAAAGAAATGGGCACACCAGGGCCTCCAGCCACTGCAAAGGAACCCCAGATGCATGTGCCCCTTTGTGCATCTGGCTTACATGGTTCCTGGGGAATGAAGCCTCGAACCAGGGTCCTTAGGCTTCACAGGCAAGCACTTAACTGCTAAGCCATCTCTCCAGCTCCATTTTTATTTTTGAAAGCGAATTTCTTTATTTATTTTCAAGGAGAGAAACACACACACACCAGAATGAGGGACTCTAACCACTGCAATGGAACTCCAGATGCAGGTGAGTATTTGTGCATCTGGCTTTATTTGGGTGCTGGGGAATCGGACCCAAGTTGTTAGGCTTTGCAGGTAAGCACCTTAACCACCGAGCCATCTCTCCAGCCCCATATTTTAAAAAATATTTATGTTTGGAGCTGGGTGTGGTGGCACACGCCTTTCATCCCAGCACTCAGGAGGCAGAGGTAGGAGGATCGCTGTGAGTCTGAGGCCACCCTGAGACTCCATAGTGAATTCCAGGTCAGCCTGGGCTAGAGTGAGAACCTACCTCGGAAAACCAAATATATATATTTATGTTTGCTTATTTATTTGAGAGAGATAGAAAGAGGCAGATGCACAGAAAGAACGGGTGCACCAGGGCCTCTAGCCACCGCGAATGAACTCGAGATGCATGCACCACCTTGAGCATCTGGCTTATGTGGGTAGTGGGTAATTGAACTAGGGTCCTTTGTCTTCACAAACGAGTGCCTTAAGTTCTAAGCCATCTTTCCAGCACTGTATTTTTTTTTTAATATACCGACATGTCATTATTTTGCTGGAAGTCTGAAATTCTATCATTAGCAGCTCGTGTGTTTGCATGAGCAGGCATGCCCTTCTTAATGAGAGCCAGGATGGTGAGCACATGAAGCCAGGGAACAGTCACCGCCCACGTCAGAAGGAATTCATCTGAACTGACACAGTTGTTGTGATAACTGCCTCTTCGCGTTGAAATCTCCCTCTCTTGGTGGTCACTTGCCAAGGTGGTCCAGGTAACGCGGGAAATGTGGGGAGGTCTGGGGAGATGATTCACCTGTGAAGTGTCCTTCCTGAACAAAACTGACGGCCTGAGGGGAGCCTCCCAGGTGGCCTGAGTTTGAGTCTCTAACATGCTTATAAACTGCTTGACATGGCCATGCATGCCTATAACCCTAGTCCTGGAGGAGGGCTGAGACCCAGGAATCTCCAAAGCTCTGAAAACATAGCAAGCCCAGCAGTCAGTAAGAGACTGCAGCTCAAACTAGAGGCAGCGTTAGGGCGATGGAACGGGACATGTGTCTTTCTTTATACCGCAGCCACTGTGTGCAAACACACGGGGCGCTCCAAGGATACGTACGTGTACACACCACACACAGTCCACATTAGATACACACGCACCCACAAGCCAAAAATGCCAAGAGACACAATGAGAGGAAGAGGCAGTGATAATATTGTAGCATTCACTTAAAACACTTGCTGTAGGGAGCTGGAGAGATGGCTTAGCAGTTAAGGCGCTTGCCTGCAAAGCCTAAGGACCCACGTTTCATTCCCTGGGACCCACATAAGCCAGATGTACAAGGTGGCCCATGCACGTTTGCAGTGTCTGAAGGCCCTGGTGTGCCCATTCTCTCTATCTACCTCTTCCTCTCTCTCTTGCACACACGCTCTCTCTCTCCCTCTCTCAAATAAATAAATAAAACATATTTTTAATCCTGTCTGTAGGCTGGAGAGATGGCTCAGTGGTTGGGTGGTTGGGCCACTTGCTTGCAAAGCCTGACAGCCTGTGTTCAGTTCCGCACTACCTATGTAAAGCCAGATACGCAAACGGGAATTCATACCCAGTGGCAAGAGACCCTGTAGTGCCCATTCATTTATATTTTCTTTCTCTCTCTCTCTCTCTCTCTCTCTCTCTCCTTGAAAAGAGAAAAAGCAACAACATAGTGAAGATGATGGAATGGTCTGGAATATATTCTAACATCAAGCATGATATGGCCAGATGTACTCAGACACAAAACGGTATAAACAGGTGTATCTGCAAGCTCTGCAGTGTGTGAGTGTGTGTGTGTGTGTGTACTTATATACATTCAGAAAAAGGGAGGGCACACAAAAAGTTGGATAGGGAGGCTGTGGCCAGATGGCAAAAGACTTTTTATGACACCAGGAAATTTGGACTTTGCCCGTTTGCGGGTGTGGAGGGGACCACCAGGTGTGTGAAATACAAAAGTGAAGTGATTAGACACTGATAAGAGTCTCAGAAAGAGGGTATTGATGACAATGAATCAATAAACAAAAGGGCAAGAAAGAGATCAGGAAAGGCAGTTCAAAGACCCCAGAAGATGATCGCTGGTCTGGCTGGCTGACGGCGTGCATCGTGGGAAGAACTAACTACCCACTCCCAGACGTGAGCGTGAGGCTGGAAACGCTCCCTAGATTTCTAGCCTCTTCTCTCTGCTCAACAATGCTGCCCAAAAACCACAGGACACCAGAGAGGAGAAAACCTTTGGGGATACGAGTGGAATTCAGGTTAGAAAATGTTGTGTTTGTTGTGCTTAGAGAATAACATGGTGGACATATTTGGTGGCTGATAAAAATACTAACCTGCAGGCTGGAGAAATGGCTTAGTGGTCAGGATACTTGACTATAAAGCCATAGGACCCAGGTTCGATTCCCCAGGACCTACGTAAGCCAGATGCACAAGGGGGCACATGCATCTGGAGTTCATTAGCAGGGAGAGATTCTCAATCTCTCTCTCCCCCTCCTCCTCACCTATTGCTCTCTCAAATAAAAAAGAAAAAGAAAAAATAAATAAAAGAGAAAAAGGAAAAGAAATGCTAACCAGCAAACTCAAGAGAAGGGTGAGGCTGAGCTGGAGAGCCAGGCTCAGGAAAATCTGATAGAATGAAGAGGAGGATTCAGGACAGAGCGCCACAAACGGACGGAGCTCAGTAAACGCCAACTGAAAATAGGCCAACAATGAGCCACTGACGAGGTCTAGACAAGGACAGGAAATAGACGGAAATCAGCAGGAACAGAAGCCAGAAGCGGAGGGTGTTTCAGGAGGAACGCAAATAGGGAAAAGGTGTAGAACACAGAGTAGTTACGAACTGAAGATGTGCACTTAAGAAGTGCTTAGAGGGCTCCAGGGCAGTTAAGAAGTAAGACATTCTAGAATACGGGCGCAAAGATGCACGCGCCTGGAGACCATGACCTCATTCACATTGCTGTGACAGTCGCCTTTCTTGCGAGGGCGTTAACTTGGTGGACAGGTTCTCTAAGCATCATGTGATACCTCTGGTCACCCTCAGCCTGCCTGGGAACCAGGAAAAGTGATAGATAGGGAACAAAACCACCGAGTGCGTCCTTCTCGTCCACAGCTGTGAGCATGCTTATGGAAGGTAAACTAGCATTTAAGGGTTAAAATGAGATGTAAGGGGAATTTGTTTGCCTGGATGCTGGGGTAATAAACACACACACACACACACACACACACACACGTTAAAAACTTTAGTTTTTGTGTGTGTTTGTGTGCCACAACTGCACATATATAATCCATAAGAAACCATTAATATAGTGTGTGCAAAGATGACACCATCTCCAAAGTTCATCAGCTAATGCGACACCATGAAAAATGTAAATATTGTTGGCCTATAGATTCTTACTTAACCTTAGATACTCACACTATGAAACCAAAAGAACCATGCCACTCTCCTTAAAACCTCAACTGTTATCCCCAATGACAAAGCACTATTATATAATTTTACATCAATCAGAGGCAACTTCTTTGCATATTCAAGTGCCGGGACCAGGAAGAGGGCGTAAATACCTGAGCCGTTTTCACGGATGTCATTTGAACTCGCAGCTGCCGGCTTACACTGAGTCATGTCTGTTAACGCGCGCTGAGCTCCAGACGAGAATCCGGGGACCTGACTTCATGCCCTGCGGGGACGCATTCCACCGGGGTGTTCCTAGCTGCTCTTTACCAAGCAAGCCTCAACACTTCAGGGATCAGAAACCCATGTTGTGTTTCCATAGCTTCTTTGAATACCAGCAATTAGAGAGAGGAAGAGCTTGAATTTATATTTCTATTAGCTCTCTCTCCCACCTCCCCCCGAAGGTGGTACAGTTCCCAGCACTGATTTTCAGTGCCCAATCCAACTTTGCCTGATACCTTCTATCTATCTAGGTGACACTTGGTGGCCCCTCAAACCAACTGACGTGTTCCTGGGTACAGACTGTGTGTTAAATTTGCCGCCTAACCCTTAACCTGTCCTGTATCTGCTTGGAGGAGCCAGGCGCTGACACCATTTCTCTCTTATCCGTGAACGACAGAAAACATCGCAGGGTTGACCTGGACTGGTTATTTTTTTCTCAAGTTTAAAGAAAGAGTTCCCCCCGCCCCCCCAGAGGACAGTTTGGGGGAGTATTTGTCTGTCAAGACACTTGAAAACCATTGGCCGTGCACATTGTTTTGATAGCTGCTCAGACAGCTATCCTGTCCTCAAGTCAACTCAAGTTCTTAAACTTGGGCACACACCTGCCTGCGCGTTAAAGGGGTGAGAACAAGCAGACGGAACCCGGGTTCCTTCCAGTGCAGAGGCAGTGAGGCCATGCAGGGAGAGCTGCCCCTGCCCGGCCCCTCTGGCTACTTCTGGCCTCATGCATCCAAGGACCCGGAAAGTGAGAAGGACTGCATTTAGTGACCACTCTGCCCAGACGACTTTGGAACAATAAGAGGAAGCAGGAAGAAGGGAAGGAAGAAATTCCCTCTGCCAAGGATTTAAGGGGCATTTGATGTCTCTCTGTCTCCTGTGGAAAGAGACCCCAGCGCTGCATCCTGAAACAAGAATAGGCGACATTGTGCACGCCAATGGGACGAAGAAAAAAGAAAAAAAAAAAAAAAGCATTTCGAGAGTTTCCTGAAAAGCCCCACCAGGCAGTATTGGGGAGCTGCAAGCTAGTGCATGGGGGGAATGGGGGAGGGAGGGTTGCAGATCTTGCGCACCTGCCTCGACGGGGAGCCAGGGGATGTGGGGAGGCAGAGATGGGGACCACCCTCAAATCCCCAATCCGCGTGTGTGTGTGTGCGCGCGCGCGCCTCCCCGCAGCAGCTCGGGTGGCTGCGAGCCCGGCTCCACGTGGACTCGGGGCGCACAGCTGTCTGCTCCCCGGCCCCACGCCAAGGACGGGAGGGGACCCCGGGCTTACCTTGCCCGAGCGCCAGCCGCAGCATCAGCAGTGGCACCGGTCCGGGTTCCATCCTGGGCAGCGCGCTGGGGACCCGCCCGTGGACGCTCCGGGGCTGAGCGCGGCGCTCCCAGAACGCACAGGCACCGGGCACGCTGGCCACGACCGCTTCTCTCCCGGGCTGGAAGAGAGCGAGGGAAAGTGGCCCGCAGCCCTGGGCAGAGCCAGGACCCGCCCCGGCCCGCCCCCTCCCGCCTGCCCGCCCCGGCCCGCCTGCCGGCCCGGGCAAACTCCGGATCTGCCACGCCCAGCCAAACCCTGTCCCCTGACGTCCCCGCCCATGCAGACTTGGGACCTACTGGGCCCTACACCCATCCCACCCCCCCACCCCCTTACCCGTCCTGACCTAGGGGATGGGACACTGCGCCCCAGACCCTCCCTAACCTGCCCCGACCCTCCGGCACCAGTGCGGTCCCCTACAGTTTGTGACAGGCCCACAGGAAAGTGGCAGGTGGTCCCCTGTTGGAGAACCCACTTCTCCCTGGTCCTCTGGGGGCACTGGGCCTCAAATGGGGAGCTCCAAGCCCTAAACACACTTCCCCTGGTTCTCTGGGACACTGGGTCTGAGCTGGGGAGCCCCACGCCTTAAACCATGGGTTCCAGGCTGCCAGGTGTGCGCCCCCTCGGTGCCATTCCTGAGTGGGTGGAGAAAGGACAGAAATAATCTCAGAATGACCAGGTTAGGAACTCGCTCGTCCCAAAGATCCTAGTCTCAAGGTATGATTATCCCCGAGGTACTATTTATGCGTGGTGAAGGTGTGTGTGTGTGTGTGTGTGTGTGTGTGTGTGTGTGTGTGTGTGTTGTTGTTGTTGTTGTGGAGAGAGAGGAGGAGGGAGAGGGAAAGAGGGTGAGTGTGAGGAGAGGTGGAGAGAGAGCTAAAAACATAGAGGGGAAGAGAGAGGGAAAGAGAGAAAGAAAGAAAGCCAGAGAGAGGGGAAGAGAGAGAGAAAGATAAAGATGGGGGGGGAGAGAGATAAAAACATAGAGAGAGGAGAAGGGAGAGGGAAAGGGAGAGAGAGAGATAAATATAAAGGGGGGGAGAGATAAAGACAGAGAGAGGGGAAGGGAGGGAAAGGGGGAGAGAGAGATAAAGACAGAGGGGAAGAGAGATAGAGAGAGGGGAAGACAGAGAGCAGGGGAGAGAGGCATTCTCTGATGTAATAAAGACCCGGCATGCCTCTTCCTTACTGTCTGCTATGACCGAGTGATCCTGGCCTCTCAGTCTTAAGTCTGCACAGGCCGCTTCCCCTAGGCAGTCGTTTTAAGAACAGACTATCGGGCTGGAGAGACGGCTTAGCGGTTAAGTGCTTGCTTGTGAAGCCTGAGGACCCCGGTTCGAGGCTCGGTTCCCCAGGACCCACGTTAGCCAGATGCACAAGGGGGCGCACGCGTCGGGAGTTTGTTTGCAGAGGCTGGAAGCCCTGGTGTGCCCATTCTCTCTCTCTTTCTTTCTCTCTCTCACTCTCAAATAAATAAAGATTAAAAAAATGATAAGGGGTTGGAGAGATGGCTTAGTGGTTAAGCACTTGCCTGTGAAGCCTAAGGACCCAGGTTCGAGGCTCAGTTCCCCAGGTCCCACGTTAGCCAGATGCACAAGGGGGCGCACGCGTCTGGAGTTCATTTGCTGTGGCTGGAGGCCCTGGCGTGCCCATTCTCTCTCTCTCTCCCTCCCTCTCTCTCTGTCACTCTCAAATAAATAAAAATAAACATCATCCTGGGATCTGCCTTTTCCCTCCAGAAGTCCAGCCACAGAGTCCCCAGCACCTGGCTCCTGGCCCCGCTTTCCCCTGAAGGAAGCAGGTGTTTCTGTAATTCCTCAGGTATGTATTTATCCCATAGTTGTTTTGAGCACTTTCCCAAATCTTCGCAGCACTCCTGTGAGCAGTAAGGTGGGAAGAACTCCACCGGACTGGTGAGCATCAAATGCTCACCTAGCTATTATTCCGCCGCAGGTGCGACTGCAATCTTGAATTCCGAAAGCAAAACCGGACACCCGAGAGGCACCAGCGCTTAGGCTGAGAGGGTGAATTCACCACCTTGGAACTGAAATGCGCAGCCCCAGGCCGCTTCCTGTTTCCTCACCTGTTACCTGTTTGATCTACTGACTAATCCCCTACCGGGCACTGCCAGGCCTTGCTTGGGCCCTGCCGGTGAGCTCCATGTGGGCTCTTCTGGCAGGAAGTGGTTGGGGTTTCAGGGAGCTGAGTATCTGTGTCTTTCCTTCTGACTCATGGCAGTGTGAGCTCTGCTGGGGACAGACAGACGGACAGACAGACAGACGGGTGTGTTTGGGAGGCACGGTGGATCCCTCATCTGTGTCGGGGGGCGGGGGGAGATGGAAAATACCTTTCTTTCTTTTCTTTTGCTCTTAGAACCAGACATGCTAATATCACATATTAAATATAGAATAGATTTGGAGTTGTTTCTTTCCAGAATGGTAGAAAGAAAAAATTACAGACTCCTGCTTCTCATTAGTTTGAAGAACACAAAGGATTTCTGAGACAGAAGACTGAAGAGAAAACCTGGCTTTCATGCCTTAGGAGACGCTCTGCCTAAATGTAGTTGCTTTAGGAAACCCAACCCCAGCAGGCAATGAGGAAGGACAAGGCTGAGCTTCTCAAGTCTGGTCTGAAGAGCCCTTTCCTTTCCTTTCCTTTCCTTTCCTTTCCTTTCCTTTCCTTTCCTTTCCTTTCCTTTCCTTTCCTTTCCTTTCCTTTCCTTTCCTTTCCTTTTCTTCTCTTCTCTTTTCCTTTCCTTCCCTCTTTCTGTCTTTCTTTCTTTCTTGTCATTCATAGTATTAAAACATTTTCAAGCTGGGCGTGGTGGTTTATCCCAGCACTCAGGAGGCAGAGGTAGGAGTATCGCCAAGAGTTCGAGGCCACCCTGAGACTACATAGTGAGTTCCAGGTCAGCCTGAGCCAGAGTAATACCCTACCTCAGAAAACCAAAAAAAAAAAAAAAAAAAAAAATCATTTTCCGTAAATTACTTTTCATTTTGACTTATTTATTTGAGAGACACACAGAGAGAAAGGAAGAGGCAGATAGAAAGTCAGAATGAGTGCACCAGGGCTTCCAACCACTCCAGATACGTGCACCACCTTGGGCATCTGGCATTATGTGGGTCCCGGGGAATCGAACCTGGGTCCTTTGGCTTTGCAGGCAAGCACCTTTACTAAGCCATCTGTCCATGAGTATACTTGCCGAGCGGGTATGAGATCCCGAGTTTGATTCCCGGTGCCGGAACACACAGCTGTACGTGGCCGCAAGTGTTGGTGTGGCCAGCGTTGAGGGAGGGGAGGCAGGGAGATCGCTGGGGCTCCCCTGGGCAGCCAGCCTGACTGAAAAACTGTCTCAGGGAAATAAGCAGAAGAGAAATGAAGGACATCCCACATCCCCCTGCCTCTGCTTGCGTGTGTGCACATGTGTGCAATTAACACACGGACACATCACACCCATCACACCCTCCGCAAAAAAGTCAAAGCAGCTCTTTTTTTCAGATATTTATATATTTTATTAATAATTTAAAAGAACAATACCCCATTAACATGTTAAGGTAATAGCATACATTTCAAGAAAATAGTTATTTTCCAAAATAAGCCCATCTGCAAACAGAGTGGTATTGGTCTACTGTTGATCTCTCTCAGCAGGCAAGCTACTGTGGAATGTCACTCGCATTAAATTATTCAAAGGATTAATGGGGTGTCAGGTAGAAGGGCGACACTTTGGGGTAATCCTCTGCGACTGCGTCAATACTCAGTGCTTGACAGTTTCTTTAAAGCTAGTTGATATGTGAAATCCAGAGACATATCAATGACTCTTCCTACTTTCTGGCATTAAAAGTAATTGTTCTGGGCTGGGGGGGATGGCTTAGTGGTTAAGGCGTTTGCCGGCAAAGCCAAAGGTCCCAGGTTCGATTCCCCAGGACCCACGTTAGCCAGATGCACAAGGGAGCACATGCATCTGGAGTTCATTTGCAGTGGCTGGAGACCCTGGCATGCCCATTCTCTCCCTCTCCCTCTCCCTCTCTCTCTCTCCCTCTTTCTCTGTCAAATAAATAAATAAAAATCTAAAAAATAAAATTAAAAAAAATGTTCTGCTCCTCCACCCCCAGCACGTCCACACACACTGATGACGGTTACTCATCGTTCCGGAGAGGTCTGAGTACCAACTGGGCCGCCAAGGAAAGCGGTTCCTTGGTTGTATTGTGAGAATGGCGATGAGTCACTGAGCCCTTGAAAGTGCTCTGGGACGCTCAGAGTTCATCCTGTGAACGTGCTCATCCGTGGAGGAAGGCTGTGCCATGCTTCTCTCCCCAGCGCTAGGTGGGAGATGTTTCCTGTGGGGGGAGGACAGATGAGGTTTCCCCACGTTCTTATCTGATGTCTTCTCTCATGTCCTGATCTCCGCACATCTCACTCCCGTATGTGCAGTAATCAAACCACATACCTCTGCTCTCCTTCCCAATGTTCCACGGGCCATATTGCCATCACTCCAACCCTGTCTGGAATTGACTCTGTAGTTCCAGGCTGGCCTCGAACTCACAATGATCCTCCCACCTCTGCCTCCTCCAAGTGCTGATATTAAAGGTGTCCGCCACCACGCCTGGCCTATCTCCTGTTCCTGTTCTCTTTTTGTTGGCAAATGATGACAGACTGCTACACAATCTCTCCGTGTCTCCTATCTCCAATCTCTACTTCCTACCTGACATCATAGTTTTCTTTTTAGAATTCAGGGTTGGGCTAGAGAGATGGCTCAGCGGTTAAGACACTTGCCTACAAATCCTAATGATCCAGGTTCAGTTCCCTAATATCCACGTAAGCCAGATGCACAAAGTGGCTCATGCATCTGGGGTTGGTTTGCAGCGGCTAGAAACTCTGGTGTGCCCA
Organism: Jaculus jaculus; assembly: GCF_020740685.1. Taxonomy (NCBI): domain Eukaryota; kingdom Metazoa; phylum Chordata; class Mammalia; order Rodentia; family Dipodidae; genus Jaculus; species Jaculus jaculus. Next base: position 24,514,589 of record NC_059121.1, read on the forward strand.
TTCTCATTCTCTCTCTCTCTCTCTCTCTCTTTCTCTGTTTCTCATCTCTCTGTGTGCAAATAAATAAATAATAAAATTCCAGGCTTGATTTTCTAAAAATCTTCGGATATCTATAAGATTAATTCAAGCATTTTGCATTTAAGGTCCTTGTTGAGTCCTGTCCTGTCTATCTTTGCAGTCCCTCACAGTATTTCTCTAAAACACTACATTTAGGCCCAATCCACCTATTCACTGACCTCCTCTCTAGTTCTTCCTTGTGAGTTCCCTAGTTACTTTTCTATTTAGAGTGACTTTTTTTCATTTTTCTCTGTCCCTTCAAATGATTTGTTTGGTCAGATTATATTACCTTTCTTTTCCCTTCCTTGAAGATCCATGATTTCTTTTTGTTGACTCTTGGTTCCCCTAGCTTTTCTTGTTTGTTTGTTAGTTAGTTAGACCTTTACCCAGCGTGTATTTAATTTGTAGCGTGCTATGATGAACTAATCCTGTGTGTGCCCCACAGTCTCACATTCTGGGGCTCTGAAACCTTACCTCTTCACGTCACACTCAGCTAGTTTACACCTGCCACATAATCCACTCCCACCCACCACATGGGCCCTGCACTGAAATTAATTTCCCAACAGTTTCACGTTCTTTTTCTTAGTCCTGAAAAGGAGAGTAAATGTGAAATCCACACAAGTTCTGGAAAGTTTGAGATGAAGCAACAATCAATGACTCCTTGTGAACTAAGGATACAGTGAATGACGCTTCAATTGCACTTAACTTGACTCACCTACCAGTTCCCAGGCATGGGTTGAGTCACTTCAATGTCCAAAAATGAACACTTCCCTATACATAATGTACTTGAGAATAATCTCTCTCTTCACCTTTTTTGTCCCCTCTCTCATCCACCTCTACTTTTCACCTTCTTTCTAACTAGCCCATCTTCTACTTTGATTTTTTTTTTTTTTTTTTTTTTTTTGTGGCCTTCCTCCACCATCCATGATGAAATGTCATTGAACCCAATATGGCTCTGGTCTTGTGTACGTATTGATGGTTGCTGTGAGGTCATGAATGTTGAGACGACAGCACTCCTGCCCATTCCCTGGCTCTTACATTCTTTCTGCCCTCTTCCTCAATGGTCCCTGAGCCTCAGAGTGTCTGTGGGGCTTTTCCCTGAGTACACCACATTGCCCCTGTAGAAACGATTGAGTCACACAACACTGCCTCCGGTGACACGTGCAGACACGCCTCCCCCGGCTAGATCAGTCAGCATCTTGCTTCCAGGATTTGTGTTCAGAATATAGAGGTTCTAGAGTCTTTTGCTGACCATGTGGATGAGCAATTTGTGTTGGTTTGGGAAAAACCATTTTCTTTAATGAGTATATAAAAACTCAATGTGCAGGCATTTGTCAAAAACCAAGATAGAGAGATGGGAGGTCAAGAAGATGAAAGAGGAATGTGTGTCTCTTTGAGTTCTCTGTCTTCTTTTGCAACTATTTGGGGGATCCAACTGCCCGTCCTTTAATGCCCACAGAATGGTTCTGTGCTTCTCTTGAGCCAGTTTGAGCAGGTTTCTACATACTTATTATAGATTATCAACAAGACAGCTCTCTCCTATGGGAAATACTTAAAGGCAGTAAGCATGTATCATTAGCATCTTCAAGCCACAGTCTCTAAGGCAGGACCTGACACTAAGTTGATGTTCTGCCAATACGTAAAGAAATTTGTTCAACTAATTATTTATGTTTTTGTTTAAGAAAACAAGAAGTTAAGGAGTTTGTGTCTGACAGGACGGCAAAGCTCAATGGCAGGGAAATATTGCTCATGACTACTGCATTTTATTTTTTGAAGAAACTTGTCATGTGATGGGTCAAGGCTGCTTGCTTGTGGCCACCTGCTGTCTGGAAAACTTGATCTCAGTGAGAGACCCGTTGTTATTCACAAGGGGGAATGGCTATGTCATGCAAACTCATATAGGCCAAAACGTTAATAATTGAAAGGCTATAAAGAAATTCCAGAAAAATCAAAAAACATAGATGCTTGTCTCCTGAAGGAGGTCAAGGTGGTGATGGAAAAATATGAATGCACCTCCCTCTGTAAAGCTTCCCAGAACTGTGAAAGCCCCTGTCCTTCCTCCCTTTGCCCTCCCTCCCCTCTGTAGAATAGCCTTCTCGTTACTCATTACTCCCCTCACCTTACAACTTCAACTTGCAAGAGACCCAGGTTGTCCATGGCCTCTCTTTGCTCTTGTTCCGTATGTCTCATTTGAACTCAGTAAAGGCTGAGCGTCAATTAAACACACTCATAAAAGCACTCAAGATGATATTTGCTCTGTACGTTCTCTGCTCAGAACATATAATTTTTCATCCATTGCATAGGTTTTTTTTTTCTTCCCTGAAGCCAAAAACAATTTATCCCTCATTTTGCTATTCAACTTTTAGTGCATCTCATGGGTGACATTAGCTCTGATTTTGTTTGAAGTAAGTCTGATTCTGCCATTTAGATTGGAGTCTGTCCTTTCAGATGGAAACGCATTTCAAATGTTTAACATCAAAACAAAAATCAAGCAGAGCCAATATTGCCATTAGCATTTATTTGGCTGGCAGACTAGTGAGATGTGTTTACAGATCAAAGAATGAGCTCAGCCAAGCTGAGAGAAACTCAAAGGTTCTAAGCTTCAGAAGTGCCCGGCAGCTCAGGCTTAATCACTGTCTGAATCTCTTCTGCCCCTGGGCTGCTCTTGACTTCTGCCTCATAACCTATGTTGTCTTGCATGGTCTTCCTACTTTTAAATAAAATTGATTTATTTGTTGGACGGAGAAAGAGGAAGAGAGAGAGAGAGAGAGAGAGAGAGAGAGAGAGAGAGAGAGAGAGAATGGGTGTGTCAGGGCATCCAGGCACTGCAAACAAAGTCCAGAGGCATGCGTCCCCTTGTGCATCTGGCTTACGTGGGTCCTGGGGAATTGAACCTGGATCCTTTGGCTTTGCAGACAAAGGCCTTAACTGCTAAGCCATCCCTCCAGCCTGTTTTTCTCTATGTTAAACTCTTCATTTTCTTCCATGTCTTCTTTCTCACAAAATCTTACTCTTTTAGCATGATTCCTTACCTGAATTCAGTTGGGTATCTTGTGCCACTCACTTGGTAACTTACTTGTACACTCATGAGTTCATTTAGCATTTACTGTGTGCAGACTAATGGGGCTTAGCCCTGCAGTCAGGAGCAGCACTGATTCCCCTCCATGGCTGTCTTTGGTGTCTTTGCAATCTTATTGCTAAGTGTTTTCTTCAGCCTCTCCTAGGATGTGGCTGCTCACACTGTTGACACCGTTTGGTGGAATGAAAGAACATCTAGGTCATTTTCTGCAGATTTATTATAATTCTTAACTAACAGTAGTTATATGGAAGGTGGCACATGCTATTTGAATGCCCTAGATCTGTAGATAAATAAAAATGCTTTGAGTCTTATATTAGAGGGAAACTGACAGCCTCAAAGCCCTTGAGTAAGTTATCACATGGTAGGCCATGGCGATGCCATTCACTTCCTCACTGCTGTGGTCCGGGACGTGTGCATCCAGAGAGGAAGTGAATTTCACAGGTCATAGTTGAGCATTTTCCAGTCTTTGAGTACAAAGGAGGCCTCATTCATGCAAATGCACTTATGTATCCTTTGAAAGCCCTTACTTATACCTGAGTTTGAAGGGTTCTCATAATTCAGGGTTGGGCCCCCGGGAGAGATTAGATGCCCATAAAGATGCAAGAGACCCAGACTCGTGAGCCACAGCGTCAGGTCCTTGTCCAAGTTATTGAAGAATGAAAAAACCATGGACGACAGTGGAGGGTAAGTGAGGAGAATTTCTTAAGGATAGTGTGAAGACAGGCACACATCTCACATCAGGTCTGCTTATGAGTCTAGTGATGACGTCATCATTTACGATGTCAGATCTCCTTGTGAGTCTAGTGATGATGGGTGATGACGTCATCAACCACAGTGCCAGGGCTTCTTGTGAGTGTAGAGATGATGTCATCATGTGTAGTGCCAGGTTTGCTTGTGAGTGTATAGATGTGTGATGACATCAACATTCATAGATCGAGGTCTGCTTGTCAGTGAGTTTCACAATGGAGAAGCTCTCCCCTCCACACTGACGCCGTCTTTAATGGATCCCCGGATCGCTTGCTCACACTCCGGTGGTCCTCTGTGCTCAGTGGGTCTTAGCTGTGGCCTCCCTCACTGTGGGTCTCACACACTCAGTCTGGCTCTACACATTGCTGTGTGTTGCCTAGAGCAAAATTTTCTCTTGAACCTTGGCTCTGTTTCTGAATGTAGCTTGGGATTGTTTTGATCATATTCTTTCCAAGTTTGGCTTCTTTTCTTTTCTGTTTTTATAAAACATTTTTTTTAATTTATTTATTGAAGACAGAGAGAAAGAGGCAGCAAGAGAATGGTCACACAGGGCCTCTAGCTAATGCAAATGAACTCCAGATGCACCACCTGGTGCATCTGGCTTTATGTGGGTACTGCAAAATAGAACCTGGGTCCTTAGGCTCTGCAGGCTAGTGCCTTAACTGCTAAGCCATCTCTCCAGCCTCTTTGGTTCTTTTCTGTTGTTCATCTTCTCCCTATCCTAAGTGCCTAATGACAGGGTCACCTTACAGCTCTAATCCTGACACAAACCACTATTTCTAAGTATAAGAGTTTACTAGCAATTGTATTTGTCTTTTATTTCCTTTAACAGACACGTTGAGGTATAATTAATGTGTAATAAATTGCACATATTTTAATTGTACAATTTCATGCCTCTTGGCATTATCTGCACTTTGGATAAATCTTTTTAAAAATATATATGGATATTTTTTATTGACAACTTCTACACTTACAGACCAAGGCATTTCCCACCCCTCCCCCACTTTCCCATTCATAACTCTGCTTATGTTATATCCCCTCCTTCTCTCCATTAGTCTTTCTTTTAATTTGATGTCATCATCTTTTTCTCCTGTTATGAGGGTTTTGTGTGGGTATTGCTAGGCACTATAAGGTCTTGGATTTCGAGGCCAAATTCTGTCCAGACATTTGTATGTAAGGAGTGGTACCCTTCCTGTGGCTCTTACATTCTTTCCGCCACCTCTTCTGCAATGGACCCTGAGCCCTGGAGGGTGTGATAGGAATGTTTCAGTGCTGGACACTCCTCCGTCCTTCTTCTCAGCACCATGTTGCCTTTTGGGTCATCCCAGTGGTCATCACCATCTGAAAAGAGAAGCTTCTCTATCCAGAAGTGAGAGTAGCATTAATATATGAGTATGAACATTAAGTATACTGCTTTCAGGGAAATTTGGTGAGAGTAATATATACATTTATCCAGACAAGAGCAGGCTTTATTTCCCTAAGGCTCATGACCTCCCCTGCCATAGGCCTTTGGTTAGGTTTTCATACCAGGCACATGTTCCCTCCCATAGAGTGGGCCTTCAGTCCAATTAGATTGGATAAACTTTTAAAAGCTATTAAAATATCTTTATTTATTTATTTGCAAGCACAGAAAGATAGAGGAGAGACACAGACAGAACAAATGGGCACACCTGGGCCTCCAGCCACTGAAAGTGAACTCCAGACACATGCGCCACCTTGTGCATCCGGCTTTTTACTTGGGTCCTGGGGAATCAAACCCAGGTCGTTAGGCTCTGTGGGCAAGTGCCTTAACCATCTGAGCCATCTGTCTAGGCCCTATTAAAATATTTTTGAAACCCTGTAATGACAGTCTTGGAATAATGAACTTCACAGCCCTGGCTTCCGGTCTCCCCGCCCTGTTTGGGTGTCTCTTCTGGCTGGGCTGGCCCTTCTCTAAGCCCGGAGGGCTTGTCCTCTCGCTGTGCGCGCCGTGGCGGGCTATCTTCCAAGCACCCTCCTCCTGTCACGCCCGTACCGCAGCATCTCCTCCTGGTGCCAACCTGTTCTCTTCCACTCAGGTACCCTAAAGAGCAGCTCTTCCCGTGGAACCGCCTGCTTCTCAACTACCCTTCAGACACACTTCAGACTTTCTCGGATATTAAAACAAATTTCAAAAACTAGAGGATGGCCCACACACCCCTCACAAAGGCCACATTAACAGTCTCTCACAATAGGCAGAACTTAAATACCAAAAGTGGAAAAGAGGTCAGGTCGAATTGCAGCTAACAGCTACTGCTTTACAAAACAGCCAGAGAAGATCTCCCCCTTGCGACGGATGGAATCCAGGATCCTACTTCAAGTGTGGCCCAGCGGGCCATTGGTCTAGAGCTTGTTGGAATCCACAAGCACCGTAAACACGGTGTCTGGTGTATCACAGCATGTGACATTGGGGATCAGATTGTCCTCTCGAATCTGGGCAGAGGCCAACTACCCCAAATCCTAACCCAGAGCCAGCATTCTCCACTCGTGACCTCTTAGGATTGGCCACCAAAGATGGGCAGTGTCCCTGCCAGTTCAGAAGCCCTTCCCACCACTGGCATCATGGCTTAACCTAGGGTGAATATTGCAGGAGCTGGTAAGCTGATCCCGTTTTTAGTAGACCCTGGGGATGGACATTGGTCTTCAGTGAATGTTTGGGGCAAAGTTTTCCTTCTTCCATCTCTATCATGGACATTGATGGCACTGATGCAGCCACCTGATGCGTCGCGCCGAGGTCCCTAACCCTGGCTCTGTCCTCCTTCCTCTCCACACAGACTGCTGACTTGGCTGTAATTGACGTTAAGGATAATTTCTCTGCTATTACATTTGATCTCGTCTCACAGGACATTTTCTTCATTCACCTGTATAGACCCTTTCACTCAGATTTTGGGATAGTCCCCACATCTTTGGCTAGATTCTGGCTATATATCTCTCATACCTCTCCTTCTCTCCCAGAACTCTCCTCCAATATACAGTTGACCTCGTCCTCTGTAGCGCCTCTCGGTCTTTGTCCACTTCCCATGCTGTCTCCTTACTCATTTCTCAGGCACACACACACACACACACACAAGAATATAGAGTTTCACTTTCAAAGGGACAATTCTTTAAAAATTGAAGTTACACATCTGAGCCTTCATATTAATACTCAAAAATGAAGACAGCTGATCACAGAAACACCCGCTCTCCCCTTTCCAAGACTGAACTCATTTCCTTCTGGCTTCTCATAATAACTTAATAGTTAACATTAATAGTTAACTATCATGGCCTCCATTGTGTGAGTGAGGACGCTCGTTTTTAGAGAGCCAAACCCAGCAGCAACCAACACACAGCAGCGCTGGGGTGCACAGGCAAGGCTCCCTCGCTCCCACTTTCTTTCATTTACATTATGGGGCCTAAATGTACACTGAGATGCAAAATCCCTGATTTGACTCTTCCAAACTAGTGCATAAGGTGAAAGATACATAAATATAGTGGACCATTATGTAGGTTACAGGTTCTGAGTGCATTTCTGCCGGGACAACTCAAGGCCTGTAAGTACGTTCAGTGCTAGGCTTGAATCTCTCTCTCTCTCTCTCTCTCTCTCTCTCTCTCTCTCTCTCAAGGATTAGGTTATCACATAGAAAATATAAAATCAACTAGCCCACAAGTTTTCATTTCTGTAAGAAAATGCCCTTCTACCCATTATGCATATATGTGTGTCCAAGACATGTAAACAAAGTACTAAATACAATCACAAAATATATCTATACAATAAAATGGTACTTAGCAAAAAGGAGTGAACATGTTAGACTACCTGAAAATGGAGGAATACCAAAAGCTATACACTTAATGAAATCACTGATACTGTTGTAGGTGGGCAGATGTTAGCGGTCTTAGGGGTCACTGGAAGAGGGACTCCATCTTCCTTTTTCCTGTATGAACGACAAGAGGGTGCAAATATGTCCGTCACTCGTCTGATCAAGAGACTGCCCCTCACCGAATGACATGCTAAAGAGGAGGAAGGAGTAGTTATCTCCTTAATGAGATGACTTACTTCAGTCTTCAGAGACCCAGGCCTTGTCACAGTCACAAATCCTCACTGCTGAACCTGGCCGCTATTCTGAGCTCTGACACAAACAATGTGAACTTTCCTTCTTGTTCCTTGTTTGGTGCTTTGGAGGCTGGCCAAAATCCTAAACACGGCCTCCCTGACACCTTGGGTCATTTCCACCAGTTTTTCTCAAATCTCCATTGCTTTACCCACTCCTTATTACCTTCGGTGGTGAGACGAAGGGCTGGCGGTGTGAAAGTCTACAACGACATGACATCCTTGGAAAGGCAAATCACAAGGAGCAGAAATCACATCAGTTGAAAGGGCTCAAGAGGAGAGAGGAAGTGACCAAAAGTGGCGTGAGGAGAGTGTTTAGGGGTGATAGAAATATATCTTAATTTTGCTGATTGTCATAATTCTGTATTTTTCTAGATCCAGATATATCTATATATATCTATATCTCTCTCTATATATATATGTTTTCATATATATATGTTTTCAAAGTTCTATAGATTTAAGAAAACATATAATTATGACAATGAGGTAAGATATATATATATATATGTATATATGACATATATACATATATGATTCTACCTTATGATTCATAGTTTCACAACTCACAAAGTTCAATTATTTAAATGAAAGGTTAAAATCTATAGATAGGGCCTGGGCTGTGGCAGTGCCATCTTGTAAAGAGCTACAGTGGGCCTTAGGAAGCAATTTAAGGGAAGAAGATGCCAATATTACTAATGCCACAATGTCTAGGAAAGGAAAAACGGGAGACTCATTCTTCAAATTTAATCACTTATTTAAAAGGCATTTTCGATCTCCCTAAGCATTTTCCTGCCTTGAGTAGAACGTGGTAAAACAGAATGGGAGGTTGTTTTTCTTTTTTTTTTTTTTATAATTAGTGGAAATGATATTTAAACAAAAAGCAAATGCCCGAGGAGAGAGCTAAGTTACCCTGAGGACAGAGGCCATTCCTCATCATCTCGTCCTTTGCTTCCCCAGAAATAGCATCAGAGCAGGCCAGGCGACGTTTGCCAGGGTGGGATGGGGGGAGGGGTGATTCTCTTGTGCATTCTCATTTTCTTTCTTTATTTTTTAATTTTTATTTTTCTTTCTGCCAACTTCCGAGCGCTGTGTGGTAAGACACGGTTCTTTATTCACACCAAGTAGACCCTGTTACATTAAACCTTTGAAACATTTACAGGTACTTGATGAGTCCAACTCCTTCACAGGAGGTGGAGTTAGGGAAAAACAGACTGGCAGTGTAGCCTGTCCTCAGGAAGCTGGCTTTCAGCTTCAAGGGAGAGGCTCTCTGGTTAGGGTAGGGTAGGTGGGTAGGAGAATTCATTGGCACTAATTTGTATTTTTTAAAATTTTTATTTATTTCAAGAGAGAGAGAGAGAGAGAGGGAGAGGGAATGGGCTCACCAGGGCCTCCAGCCACTGCAAACGAACTCCAGACATATGCGCCACCTTGTGCATCTGGCTTCCGTGGGTCCTGGGGAATCGAACCCGGGTCCTGTGGCTTCTCAGGCAAAGGCCTTAACCCCTCAGCCACCCCTGCAGGCCTGCATTCGTAGCTGAGAAGCCTGATGAATGAATTGAGCCTTACAAAAGAAGATGAAGCGTCTTTCGGATGGCCTGGCCTCTAAAATCGAGAGCTGCTTTTGACTATTGCATTTGGGCAGAGGGCTTTAAAAATATTTTTATTTTAAAATTTTTACTTATTTACTTATTTCCATGGAGAGGGAACGAGAGGGGAGGGGAGGGACTGACAGATTGACAAACTGATTGAGAGAATGGACATAGTAGCACCCCCAGCTGCTGCAAACTAACTCCTACTGACCCCGGTATGATTCCCCAGAAGGCTTTTATTTTTAAAAAAATTTTTAATACTTATTTTTATTTATTTATTTGACAGAGAGAAAGAGAGAGAGAGAGGGAGAATGGGCATGCCAGGGCCTCCAGCCACTGCAAACAAACTCCAGACGCCTGTGTCACCTTATGTATCTGGCTAATGTGGGTCCTGAGGAATCGAACCTGGGTCCTCTTGGCTTTGCAGGCAAACGCCTTAACCGCTAAGCCTTCCCTCCAGCCCCCCCCCCAAGAGGGCCTTTTGACGGTAGTGGTCTTATTTTGTAAAGAACAAGAGGACCAGAGTAAGGGACTACAGCAGCCGGAGGGCAGTGATACTGATGGGAACGTTCATTTCAGAAGGAAACGACCGGGCATCTTTGTCGCGGGGAGAACCAGCAGCAGCAGTGGCGGAAGCAGGACCAGGAGGCTGAAAGGCAGGAGAGATGGCTTGAATGTGAAATGTCCCCTACATCATCATGTGTCCGAATACTTATATCTCTGGGCGGGGGGGCACTGCTCTGGAAGGTTGTGGAGTCTTCAGGAGGTGGAAAGTGGCTAGAGGCAGTATGACACCAGAGATGGTTCTGGAAGCGCTCACAGCCCGTCCTGTCTGGTCTTGCCCTCTCTGCTTCCTCCTGCTGACTAGGAAGACGTGACAAAGGCTTCGGTGCTCAGCCCTGACATGCCTTCCCCGCTACAAGGGACCCATCCTGTAGAAACTATTAGCCAAAAGTAAACCCTTCCCGTCCTTTAGCTGCGTCTGGGCGTTTTTGCTTCAGAACAAGAGGGGAACTGAGAACATGGCCAGCAAGCTGCGTTCACGAGCTTGAACCAGCCCCCGGCATGTCCTCAGAAAGAACTGGGGAGGGATTGTTTGTTGGGGCCCATCTTGGGGAAACTGCAGGTCATGGGATATTTGTGACTGCTAGTACCGAAACAGTTTTTGCCTTCCGAGGGGCTGGGACTGGTACAAGTGTGTATGTATTAAACGAAAATGCTGCTTGGGACTCAGGAACCCAGCAGTGGAGAGGAGGCATGCGGCTGTGCTCTGCAGGAGGACTTCCTCGAGAAAGACACAGCTGAGGTCGGAGTGGATCATAACTTACAACTCTTCACACAGCATTTTCCAAAGACGTTGCAGTAAACAACTTCCTCCCAATGATGTCCGGTGTCCGATAGAGAAAAGGGCAACTGATTTTCAACGTTTTAAAATTTATCTGCTTTTATTTATCTGAGAGAGAATGGGTTTGCCAGGGCCTCTAGCCACTACGAATGAACTCCAGATGCATGTGCCACCGTATGCATCTGGCTTATGTGGGTACCGGGGAACTGAACCTGAGTCCTTAGACTTTTCAGGCAAGTGCCTTAACCGCTAAGCCATACCTCTAGCCCTGATTTTCAATTTTTTTTTTTTTTAAATTTTATTTATTTATTTGAGAGTGACAGACACAGAGAGAAGGACAGATAGAGGGAGAGAGAGAGAATGGGCGCGCCAGGGCTTCCAGCCTCTGCAAACGAACTCCAGACGCGTGCGCCCCGTTGTGCATCTGGCTAACGTGGGACCTGGGGAACCGAGCCTCGAACCTGGGTCTTTAGGCTTCACAGGCAAGCGTTTAACCGCTAAGCCATCTCTCCAGCCCCTGATTTTCAATTTTTTAAAAAATATTTTTGTTTATTTGCAAGCAGGGAGAAGTAGGGCAGAGAGAGAGAAAGAGGGAGAGAGTGAGAATGGGTGAGCCGGGCTCCAGCTGCTGCAAAGGAACTCCAGATGCGTGCAACAAAGCACGCAGGCTTTACACAGGTCCTAGGGAAGTGAGCCCAGGTTAAGCTTTTCAGGCAAGCACCTTAATAACTCCTGAGCCAGCTCTCCGGCCCTACTTTTAATTATTTTTAAAAAATATTTTTTATGTTTATTTATTTGAGAGTGACAGAGAGAGAAAGAGGCAGAGAGAGAGAGAGAATGGGTGTGCCAGGGCCTCCAGCCACTGCAAACGGACTCCAGATGCGTGTGCCCCCTTGTGCATCTGGCTTACGTGGGTCCTGGGGAATCAAGCCTTGAACCAGGGTCTTTAGGCTTCACAGGCAAGCGCTTAACTGCTAAGCCATCTCTCCAGCCTGACTTTTACGTTCTTGATGTAGTATTATGTGTTAGCTCTCTACCCCTGTGACAAGATGCTTGGGGTAGTCCCTTTGAAAAGAAGAAAGGTTTATTCATGCTCACAGTTTCATAGGTTTCAATCCATGGCCGCTTGGGCCTGTGGTGGAAGCCAGAGCATGCCACAGACTGTGCACCTCAAGCAACCAGAAGGCAGAGAAAGGGACATGGCCCCAGCATCACCAGTGGTTCTGCCTCCTTCAACCAGGCCCCACTTGCTAAGGGCCCGCCTCCTGAGAGTGCCATAGACTGGGCGCTAAGCCTTTAACCCACGGGCCTTTGGGAGACACTTCAGACCAAAACGATAGGATGACACTGGCATAGAGTGTGCCTTTCATATGCCTGATGAATTAATACTTTAGCCCGTGAGTGATCCAGTACTTTCAGACAAGGCAGTTTCCAATATTATAAATGCCCCGCGAGTTTTAGTAGGTCACTGCATCGACTGATGATATGGCATGATGAACATCTGCCGGGTGATCCTGGAAAGTACACGTTTCTTTGCATATTTACAGAATTCTGGAGTTGGGCAAGCTCTTGGGTTATTTCTGGTCTGAACTTCTGTCCATATAAGTGCAGAATTTAAAAGCGATTATAACCATGCTGACTCCACCCGAGCTGGTACTTAAGCGGGTGCTGTGGGCTTCATGTCCTGTGTCGCCTCAGCTGCTCTCTGCCCACAGAGGCTGGGGTTTGAATGCAATCTCCTATGTCCCCTGCGGTCAAGAGTGACCCCGTGGATGCGACGTGAGCTTCAGGGGCGCGCGGTAGCTTAGCAGAAGGAAGGAGTGCTGAGTTATCCTCTATGATTTTGGTTCTTGAGAAAAGCAACTGACCAATCACCGATCCATCTTCTTCACCTCTTGCCAAGGGTCAACAAAGCGACTTCTAAACACCACCAGTAAAATGCCCAGAGAACCAGTTTCGAGGACCTGAGGACAATATCATTGAAGCCCTGCCTGGTTTAGTCAAGCTGTGGGATACCTACCTCAGCCTTTCCTGCCCTGCGCTTGAGTCACCATGCCTGGCATCAGTGAAGCAGAACAGACAAAGTGTGCGTGTGTGTGTGTGTGTGTGTGTGTGTGTGTGTTTGAGATGGAGAGAGTCTCATCTTGCAGAGTACAAGTGTCTTGTGCCCTTTATCAAGCCTGTTTCGAGACCCTGTACTAATTCCACGCTGCCGTCCCATTCTGGTGACATTCCCGACGCTCCCATTGCCTCCGGAAGACCATTTTAACCCCCAGGCACCTACGTGACTTCAGACCACACATGCTTCGTTGAGATGTACAAGATGAAGAGGGAAAAGCAATGGCTGATCAAAACGGAAGTGAAAGACCGAACCTTCGGATGGCTTGCTGCTGACTTCACCCAGTCAAGCTGGTACATCTCTGCCGAGCAGCCAGGAAGGGAGCTGGCTCATTCTAACTGGAAGCCGTGCAGGTTCAGCGTCCTTCCAGCATCTCAGCGTAAGGTTCAAGCTGTAGACTTGAGACTTCCGGTGGATTCTGCCCCCAGACAAGTTTCATTTTCCATTTTAGTATTGTTTTGACCCTCATATTTTGTGAATGTGATATTACTATCTATCTATCTATCTATCTATCTATCTATCTATCTATCTATCTATCTATCTATCTATGTTTTCATCCAGCATTCCCCGCCTGTGGTGGTTTGGAAATGAAATGTCCACTGTAGGCTCAAGTGTTTGAATAATTAGTCCCTAGCTGGTGGCACTGTCTGGCAAGGTGCCTGAGTCTCAGGTGGTGGAGCCTTGCTGGAGGAGGGGTGCCACAGGTGTGTGGGGTGTCTTTTACGTGTTCTAACCTGGTTCTTCTTGCTGCTCTCTCTCTCTCTTCCTTTATCCTTCCTCCCTGATACGGTGAACTGTAAGCCAAAATAAACCTTTTTCTTCCATAAACAGTTTCTGGTTGGGCATTTTTGTCCCAGCAGCAAGAAGATAACTGAGACCTGGCCCCAAACTCTCTCCTCAAAGCACCTCTGGAATCCAGTTTCTCCTCACCAGGAGGGACCATGGAAACTAGTATTTCTCTAACTTCTTGTCTTGGAGCTGGCCCCAGAAAGGAATTTTCTGACCGATTTTGTCTGATGATAGTGTTCACAGGCCTTCCTACTCCAGAGTGTGTGCCCTCTAACAAGTAGGAAGGAATGCACCAATATCTGGACAGACAGGACTTGCAAGTTTTATACAAAAGCCCAGGTTCTGGGCAGTCGCGCTACGCAGGTCTCTAATTTCCCAAAGGACAAGGTTCAGGGCTTCCAAATGCTGAGCAAGAGGAGGCTCCCGGAGGGTGCTGCCCTCAGCGGGGCCGTGGATGGCTTTGTGCCCCTTTTCCCATACATTGCCCTGGGCATTTTCTCATCTGTGTCCTTTGTAAAAATAAAAGTCATTTGTAATAAAGCAGTACATGCAAGCGTTTCAAGTTGTGTGGACCACTCGGGCGAATTGCAGGACTCCAGGGACCGGACCATGGGAACTCTCATTCATGGCTGTTAGCTGGCCAGAAGCACAGGTTTAGAGGCATGGGGTGGGGGGCGCGGCTCGTGCTTAGTGCTTGTCACCAGGGCATTTTGGGGGGCTGAGCCCTCGAGCTATAGCCTCTAACAGCCCCTCCAGGGAGGTCCCCCACCAGCCTGGAGTGAGTCAAAGGAGGCCAGCTGCGCTCCGCTGGGCTCGGGGGCAAGGGACAAATGTCCACACCTCCCCGGGCCTCCGAAACGACATAGGAGAAACTGGCTCTTTCTGGATTCCCGGTGGTCTGACGCACTATTACCCAGCCCATGATTTATTATTGCACCCTCTCATTAGGAGAGGGTATGTACTAATATAGATCCTGTGGTTTTTGTCGCAAGTTTGGGAGACTAATCACATTGCCGCATCTTGTACAGGAAACACCACAGACAGACTCCATTATTTACTTTTGTTTCTTCCCATTGAAAGATCATTAAAGTAAAAACTGCTATGGAGATTTTTTTTTTTTTAAAAAGCATGTGCTTTTGAAAGCAATCACATTCATTTTGGATAAAATATATCCTTCCAATCATACTAACCACATTCTTCTTTGAGTCTTTTTTTTTTTAAATTTAATACATAAAACAGGATGTTCATTTACCTTCATGTAAAAGAAACCCACACAGCTGTTGCACTAGATAATTATACAAAAATACCGACCCTCTGACCTCAAGCCATTGTAAAGGAAGGGCCACATGCAGGACATTCGAAATGCGCTTCTGCTCACCCGGCTATTTCTTATGCTCCCAGCTGAAATGACTCACGTGAAAATAGATTTCCTCTTAAAATGAGTCTAAACTATGTGTACAAGTTACTAGTCATAAAAGCTTGTGCTTATCTGTTCCTGGCTGTTATCAAGACATTTTTTTTTTTCTAATGAATTTGTAATAAGTCCATGAACATACAGCTTTAAGAGAGTCATGTCAGGGCATTTCATGTGAGATAGGTTAAGGTTAACAAAGTGAGCAATGAGGTTTATTTTATGTTAGACAGTGTGGGAATGTGTACTGGAAGGGAGCAGCTGCCTCAGGCCAGTAGTTATTAAACACTATTTAATACGGTTGTGCATGCTGTCTGTGAACAATCTTACAACCTGAAAGCAACAATGTCCAGCATACTGTTCCTACAAGCCAGCATTTACTGATTCAAAAGACAGAGTCTCCGCTGCCTCCTGGGGGCGAGGATGGGGGACAGCAAGTGTCCCTGGAACAAAACACTGTCAGGTCTCCTGCACAAATATTTGCAGAGTGGAGGAGCTGTGGACCTCTGGCTCAAACAGTTCATCTGTAGGTATGAGCATATGTTTGCTTTTCTTTACGATGTATGTATAAATACACATACAATGTAAATATTGGGGGTGGGGAACATGGGGTCTCTGGCAGCCTGTGGTATTGTGAGGAGCGAGGCTGTAGGTATTAAAGACAGGTAGTCAAATGTCCTTGCCTGCGTCCATCTCTGCTTTGTACAAGACATTGGGCAAATGCCTTTTTCTTTGGCTATTCTATAGAAAAAAAGGGGGGGGGCAGGAATGGTGCTCTTTCTCCTTTCCCTGTTCCTCTCTCTACCTGTTAAAAATCAGGGGTCAGGATAGGTAATGTTCATAAAGGGTTGCTCAAGAATACAACTGGTTTTGCTATGAATTTGGACTATTTCTCTGAACATTGTTGTCCCCGGTCCATATGCATGAGTAAGGCCAGACATTTGGCCCCGCACAAGCGGCATGCCTTCATTCCCATGACATGACAGATAATTATAGAATTCCTGGGTCTCTGTTTGCCATCAACATAAGGCTACCACCCAAAGCTCTGCCAGAGGTGCAAGGCACGGAGCGGCCTTTCTGAAGAAGCCCCAGACCAGAGTCACACACCCGCAGGGCTCGGGACGGAGAAGAGACCTGATGGAAGGCAGGAGGCGGGCAGAACTGTAAACAGGCTCTGGCTTCCGGTGCCCATCGCCCAGCATCGCAGTCCTCTAGCTGCGTGTGGAGCCCTGTGTAAAGTCCTGAATTCATTAGGTACTGGGGTGAGGTTCTGCTGCATGTCAAACAATGAAAACAAAAAAGGGCGGATCTCACATCAAAAACAGTCCACACAAGGGATCATGCACCCTTGCATTTTTTGGGGGGGGGAGTCACCTAGTTAAATTCCAGCAAGAAGGACTATTATGCATGTCTGGTATGACAGACTGAGTCTTGGGTGGGGAATAAAAATTAAACTCAGGCCCCTTATATGCTAGGAAGATCCATTTCTATCAGCTAGGTAAGGACTTGTCCGTGGACATAGAGCTGGAATTTACAAGCCTGCACATGCTGCTTTGCATTTTGCTCAGGTTTGACGACGAAATCTCTTACTTTGAATTTCAAATTCAAGGTAAAATTTTAATATGAGATTGTGGTAGTTTGAATGTGCGGCCTCATAGACTCAGGTGTTTTATTAAAACTGAGTTTTCAGCTTTAGCCCGTATCAGGCAGATTCCTGCTACAGGGGGCGTGTCAGTGGGGGCCGATCTGATTCCAACCCAGAGAGAGCAGCATGAGCTCTGGTGAATTTCTCTGGGATCCTTGGATGCATGGAAGCAAGAAGCTTCTTCCCCCGTTGATGGAACTTCCCCAGGATATGTAAGCTGAAATAAACTTGTTCTTCCCATAAACTGGGTCTGGTTGGATGTTTGTCCCAGCAACACGGGCCTCAACTGTACCGGAGGTTTATTGATATGAGATTGAAACACTGCGATTCACTCTCCTGGTCTCAATGTGGAGGCTCAGTGCTGTCTCTATTGCTCTGTTAATGGTGGGCAGCATTGCCCCCGACAGAAACAGAGGCTTGCATCACCTGCTCCCCCCTTATGTGGTGCAGGAACCTGACCTGGGGCCCTGCTCAGCCGCTGATCTGGACCCCTGGCCTCCAGTGTCGCCTCTGGAAATGTGCTGAATTTCCACCCACCGAAGAGCTAACACACCCCCTAATGGTTTCAGTTTAGGAGGGACTTGGGAACCACTGTCTGATCAGAAGTGGGGGTCCCAGAGAACTCATCTCAAGTTGTGTTTGCAGTTAACTTGTATATTTAATTTAAAAGTTGTGTCAGCGGGGAGATGCTGGAGAGACGGCTTAGGGGTTAAGGCATTTGCCTGCAAAGCCAAAGGACAGAGGTTCGATTCCACAGGACCCATATTAGCCAGATGCACAAGGGGGCGCACGTGTCTGAAGTTCGTTTGCAGTGGCTGGAGGTCCTGGCGTGCCCATTCTCTGTGTGTGTGTGTGTGTCTCCTTCTCTGCCAAGTAAATAAGTAATAAAAATAAAAGTAGTGTTGGGCTGAGGGCAAAGCCCTTTTTTCTGTTTTTATTTTACTGTGTGAGGATGGGGATTGTGATGAGCCCTTGAGTCAACAACAGCCTAAACCCTCCCTACAACACCGGTGAGGACAGCGTCCCGAGATGGCTGGGCTCCTCTTAGGGATGTTGCCGCTCTGAAGAGCATTGTGCTCCATGACGCCGCGTCAACTCACGGGTACCACCGAGGAAGCTGGGTGAGGCACTGGTGTGGATGGGATCGGTGGCCAACAGAACATGTGGTTTATTAACAGGCCTTTTCTCCTGTCACCTTATCATCTCTGTGTGGGAGCAGGTTGTTGGAGGGGCTGGGCAATACGGGGAGAGTGTGGGATACTGTTTGGAACAACCGGTTTGCTGAAGCCACTTGATTTGGACAGTGATGTGCCCCTGGTAGGTGAGGCCGGCCTGGGTCTTCCCATCATCACTGGAACGTGGCAGGAGGTCCGCACATGGCCAGTGGTGCGCTGGGCAGAGACGGTGCTCCTGCGAGCACGCTGCGTGGGGGCCCCGGGCCGTGCGCACGCGGGGGCTCCGCACGGAATGGGGGTGACTTCCCACAGCCTCTCCTGCAACGCAGCGTGAGTCCGTCTCAACCTAGAGATTTTCTCCTTGGGGGCAAATGCCTTGTTTTTCCAGTTGAGCCTAGACTCTGGTTTAATAAAATAGTGGACACTTATTTGTGTAAACACATGCCTGTGAACATCACTGTATGATTATTTTGTCTGCCCAAGCCTCAAATTTTGTAAAACTAGCTCTTTCCACAAGTCTCTTTTCAAGCACACTTATAACATGGAAAATATTCAGGGTCTAAATTGCCCAAGAACGTAGTGCTCAGGAGAAAGTGGCTTAATAAATTGCATCGAGGAGGTTTAAATTGGCTCACGGAAATTTAACGACATTTAAGAAAGACTTTTATTTTTTTTTATTTTTATTTTTTTTTGGTGCACCGTTCCTGGAGGTACTGCAATACCAGGTCGATGCGTGGAGTGGACGGAGCAAGCTCCTATTCCAACTCCGAGCTCCAAAAATCCATTTAATATATTGTCCTCGGATAGAGGACGTATCAGATATTAAACTGATAAGAACAGATACTACACTTGATCTTAGCCAAAAGGCCGAGAAGCGATAAGAAAGACTTTTAATAATGTGGCTCTCGACTCTGGGTCCCTTGAGAAAAAGAAATGGCTTTTTTGTGCCTCAGTAGGTGTGTCTCTCCCTCGGTACTTTTTTTGCTTTCAACTCTTTCATTCTTTTCTAAGTTCATATTGCTTTATTAATATTAAAGGATGGCTATGATTTTAGGACTTGTTACTAAAGAGTTGGTTGGTTATGTGTGGCATAATGACCATCGAGATTAATACAGTCAGTGCTTTCAGAATAATTTGAAGTATGATTATATTGTGCGTTTGGGCATGTTGATCGATTCATTGCACTTTCCCCATCTATCTATCCATCAGTTCATTGATCCTGAGAAACTCTGCAAGCTGGTTAAGGTCATGTTGTCAGTGTGAAAGTGGCTCGAAAGAGAACACATGAAAACTGGTAAATAAGAATGTCAGAGCTATTTTTTCCTCCTGGAGAACAAAGTGTTGAGAAACTTACACTATAAGTTTGATCAGTAACGGGATCACATACATAGTTCTATTCACAATGGAAACAACAGCCATTTTTTTTAAGAAATAAAATTCACAAAAAAGGGCTGGAGAGATGGCTTAGCGGTTAAGCGCTTGCCTGTGAAGCCTAAGGACCCCGGTTCGAGGCTCGGTTCCCCAGGTCCCACGTTAGCCAGATGCACAAGGGGACGCACGCGTCTGGAGTTCGTTTGCAGAGGCTGGAAGCCCTGGCGCGCCCATTCTCTCTCTCTCCCTCTATCTGTCTTTCTCTCTGTGTCTGTTGCTCTCAAATAAAAAAATAAAAAATATTAAAAAAAAATTCACAAAAAAGGTTTTGGTAATTTTGTTTAGCTCATAAGCTCATAAGACTTAAATACCAACCATTTTTAATTCATTTAAAATCAAATTTTAAGGTCTAGTGTATTTATCATTTATATATTGTAAAACATTTGTAGAAAGATAATTTAGGACATCTGTTGACATGGTTAAAAATCCAAGCTTTGGCATGCCTGGTTTGAGTTGCTGAAACTACATGTTAATGAAACTGCATAGTATATGGAAAGCAAAGTCATCAACCTTTTCTTGCTGGCGTCTTATTTTATTTTATTTTTTGTAAATCTTGCCATGTGGTGTTATTCAGGTCTTTCATATTTAATTCATAAGTACATGTGTGCGCACACACACACACACTCACGTTGACCTCCACACATGATAATTGTAGGAAAATTGGATCGTTGGTGCCTTAAATACTTATCACAGGGACTAGATTATTGTAGAGATTGTGTTAGGCAAATGGCTCTGGCAGCTCTTTGTGAGACCAGCTTTCCCTCCTAGTCCTTTAAAATTCAAAGCTGTTAGAGCAGCTTCTGATTAGATGTGCACAGTCATAGTTTGGTAGTTACAGATGCTCATGATGAATTAAAGTGTATCTGTTGGATTTCTTTCTCGAAGGTGCTTAGGATGGCGATGGGGAGACACCGGAGTTCTGTTGAGCAAAACCAGAGCTGATGGAGACGATGAATTAAGCTGGAGAGAAGGGAGTGAAGGAAATGCCTTTTGTTTTTTCTCCAGCTTTCTTCCCACCTTTCTTCAAGCCACTGATGACCTTGGCATGCCCCAGGTTCATTGCTGGGGTCTTAGACGTGGAGCTGGAGAGCCGAGAGGTAGCCTGAATCTGAGACCACAGGAAATTCTTTATAAGTTAGTTTTTGAAAATCAGACCTATAGAATTTCAATTCTCTGTTGAACTGCCGTGTGCGGAGGAAAGCGGGGTTCGGCACATTCTGGACCCAGGTGGGCTGGGCGGTGCTAGATCAAGGGGAGAAAGGCAGTCGCGGGGAACAGGAATGTCAGCAAGTTTTAACGGAGCAGTTCACATGCGCAGCCAAGACGTAGCATTCATTTGCTCTTTTCCTAATGCCTGAAGCAGTCTGGGAGCTTTGGTTATAGCAGAGTTCAAGGAGACACACTGGTCACTTAGGAAGCTGGTCACTTAAGAAGGAGGAGACCTTCGATGGCTTGAGTTGTCCAACCAGAAATTCTTTACACTGCGTTTCTGGGGATCTACTTAAACGTTGCCGTGCCACACTCAAAAGTAGGGAGCTCCTGCTGAAATGTTATGCTGAAGGAGAACACCATCTTTCCATAGAAATAAGGAAAACGCTTGGAAAAATTAAATAACTTGAAGAATAAATGAGCTCCCACAGCTTGGAGGTTTGAAGGAACCCTGTACCGAGGAGTTGAGAAAACTTCTACTTCAGGCGATGCCCTGGCACCCCTGGCATTCCCTGGCTGCCCAGCAAGGAGGGCATCAGCACAAGGTCCTCCATGCACACTGCCCTTCAGACAACATCACCCTGGCACATCCCTGCTCCCAACGTGCCCCCTGGCACAGCCCTGCACATAACCTGCCTTCTCATGACACGTCTCTGCTACGCTATACAAAACTGCTTCAGGTGCTTAAAAACAAAAGGCTTTTGAGGTTTAGAGCTCAGTATAAAAATAGTAAGCACTTTGACTATTTATAAAAGTTTAAATTAATCCACTCAGTGCATTTGTTTTTAAACAACGACTCTATCTTGATTGTCTAGAATTTCTGCTCAATTGTACTGTTTTCCAATCACACTGAAAAACATCCTTCCAACTACAGGGCCGGGCACTGAGCTGCAGAATGTGGTCTCTGGGACCTAATTTTATCTGAGCCCAGGTGTGTACAGACTCTACTAGGGGAAAAACTTTCTCACTGGAATTGGAAGAAGTGTTTTGTTTTTTTTTTAAAGCGTCATTCCAAATGCTGACTGACATTCTGAGGGTGGATAATCAAAGAGCAAAAGCTTCATTTACATGGTTTTGGAAGTGAGGGTTATAATGAATAAAAAACTTTTTGTGTGTGCACGCGTTAAATACTTTGGGTGGCAATTTAACATATAAACATTTATATTGCTTTTTTTTCTTTAAAACACTTTGTAATCTTAGTTACTCAACAAAAATGAGCAATTATTTAAAAAAATACTCTTCATCATTTTCTAAAATACATCTTTGTGGTACTGTCTGTGGAACCTGCTCGATTGGCCACTTCCACATGATCGATCCCTGATGGGTTACACAAAGGTGTGTGACCATGTGCTTGGTTATTCATGAACTTCTTGTCACATATTTGAGGCAAACCTGAGGATAGATCATTGAGTTACTGTTGTTTTCTCTTATAACAATTTCATTTCTCCATTTTCTTCTTTAGTGGCCTTTTGAAGAACCCAATCTGTTGAGAAAACACAAAATATAACAGTATAAATTATTTTCATTTAGGTAAGTAACAAAAATGTGTTCCCATAGAAACTAATGTAATCATGTGTTGGCAAATCTGGACACACAACCCATTCGGATAACTATGAGATATTTTTACATTGACCTATTAATGTCAAGTAAATGAGTTATCAAATTGCTATTTCATTTTGGGCTTTTTCGATGGCTTAGTATAACAATGTCTCCCAGTGAAACTGCACATTTTGAGTTAACTCAAAGAGTTCTGGAAAATACTTTGGCAAATAAGCAAACTGCAGACTGTCTACTGGGTAATCATTTCTCCAGTCCATAGGGACGCGCAAGAGAGTTTTTCATTGGATCGCCAATGGGCAGGACTGGAAGGTACTAGAGCCCAAGGGACTGCAGTGGGGGTTCCATGGAAAGGTATTGGGGTGACAGTGCCATTATTTGGATTAACACTGAGTGTGTCAGAACACTTGTTGAGAGGTTTATATGAGAAGTTGCTTGGAAAACTCCATGTCATTTAAATGGGAAAATAAAGCCAGTGACTAAAAGGAAAAAAAAAAAGATCATACAGCTGTGAATGTGAGTCACATTTCATCATTCCTCATCACTTGGGGTATCACAGGTATTTATTTCCTGTTGTGCAGAATGACAGATGTTAAGTATGAGAACTGCATGAGATCTTTGCAGCAACATAGTTTCATCAAAAATCATGGCGGGTGGAGTGGTGCATATCTTTAATCCCAGCACTCAGGAGGCAGAGGTAGGAGGATCACCATGAGTTCAAGGCCAACCTGAGAATACAGAGTGAATTCCAGGTCAGCCTGAGCTAGAGTGAGACTCTACCTCCAAAAAAGAAAAGAAAAAGAAAAAAATTCTTATTAAATAAATTAAATGTCATTTAAACCTAATCCTTAAAACACCCCAAGAGACCTAGAAAGCAATTTTTCAATTTTGTATACTTTAAAAAATATTTTAAATTAAAACTCCCTCCCCCACAACAATTCTTTAAAACAGTAAGATTTTAAGGGAAGATGGGTACTGAGAGGGAAGATTAACAGAATATAATTTATAGTCACAAACTACACTGAGCCAATCTTAGCCAAAATTTGAAGCCAAAATGTTAGTCGGAGCATTTGCTTTTCTGTGTTAGCTCCTGTGTTGCAACTGACCCTTCCCAGGTGTTCCAGGTGTAAAGGAGGGGCTCCATGAATATACTATGAATACATGTTGAGTGAATACGTTCATACTACATATGAAAGACTGAGACATGATGGGGTGCTACAGCAGTCCTCCTCACCCAGAGTCAGATAGTTCCAACCCTTCCACACTGTTTTTTCCTATGTGCTCGTGTCGATGATAACATTTGATGGATGAATTAGCCATGGCAAGAGATTAGCACTGACGAGTGATAAAATGGAGCAATTGCATTGCATGCTAATAAAAATAAGCATGCTATTTATTTATTTGCAAGGATGTACGGTGAAAAGAGAGAGAGAGAGAATGCATAGGTTCTCTGAGGCCTCTACTGTTGCAAACAAACTCCAGATGCATGTGCCACTTTGTGCATCTGGCTTTGCAGGGGTCCTGGGGAATCGAACCCTCGTCATTAGGCTTTGCAGGCAAGTACTTTAAATTGCGCTGGAGAGATGGCTCGGCAGTCAAGTGCGCTTCCTGCACAAGCACAAGGGCCTGACACTTCCTGCGTTCGTGTCTCCAGACCCCACATCAAACATCCGGGTGTGGCCCTGTGCACCCGGAGCACCACAGCCTAGAATCAGTAGAAAGAGAAGACCAAGCTGGATGCGAGATGGAGCTGGGCACTCGTCATTGGTCTCCATCTACCGCGGTGAGTGACCCTGGCTGCAGCCCAGTATACAGGGCGCCACAAGGGCATATATGTATATATATATATATACATATATATATATATATATATATATATGTATATATATATATGTATACACACACACACACACACACACACACACACACTACACAACACATTACACGTGCATACATCACACATGCACACATGCAAGCAAAAAACATCTGCATCCTGAACTGTTATTTGTGACCCATGCTTAACTGGATGATGGGAACTGTTGAAGGAGAAGCACTGGGTATGGGGAAGGGGGCACTGACCACTATGAGAAGTCCTCCTGGATGAGGGAGCTATGAGCTTATTGACTAAAGCCATCAGCGGCATCACTGGGAATCAAGTTGGAAGAGGTTCCTGCAGTTTCTCTGTGGACTATGTCATGCTACACCATCAGCGACACTGATCCAACTCTTATTCTAAAACCACATAGGTTTCAAAGAATTCCTGCCCTTCTGCCCTGACCTTTGCAGAAATGTCATCCATTGAAACGGGGGCGGGGGTGGCCTTGGAGAAAAAGCAAGGCCTGGATTCACTGCTCACTACTTGGTAAGCTTGGGAGGGAGTACAACCTTTGTTTTAATGTCTCATGAGCATCATGGTACTTTATTGAACAGGTTATGAGGATCCTAGAGTGGTGGCAGTTAGTAGCGTTTGCTCCAAATTCAAATCTACCCTCTGAACGTCACCAGCCACATGGCCCTGGGAAACATGCCCCCAGCGTGTCCGGCTCCTCCTTGAACCCCCTGAGGCTGCTTGAAGCAGAAATGCTCAACACAGCTCCTGGCGCCCAGGCAGTCCTTTCCCTCCCTTCTCACTGGCCGGCTCCACACCAGGTGTTTGAACTCACTAAGCTCGTGGGTCAAGACAGCCCCACAGATTGCCCAATGTCCTTTTGTGAGGGGCCAAACACAGGACCTTAGAGACCATAAGAACGATTCAACGCAACGTTCACTGGGAACAGAAAAAGTGTTTACTTCTGCATTGATGCTTTCTTTCAGAACAGAAACCAAAAAGCACGGAACATCTTTTTGTCTTAAACAGAGGCCTGAGGCCAGAGAGAAACTATATAAATATCACTTCGGGTTTTCTTTTTCTCGCACCGAATAGCCCCAAGAGCACTGGGGCAAGTTAGTGCTCACACAGAAGAGCATGCCTGGTGCCTGGTGTGAAGCCACAGCCTGGTTCAGCCAGCCTGGAAGACAGGCCTTGGGCACCGCCGTGTGGCACAGCCGTGTATTACAGGTAGGTCACTTCTGGGGAAGACCTGGATACTATGAGAAGAATTCCATCTAGGGACTTTGCTGGAGGCGCAGGGCGGGCAGGGGGGGTGGGTGGGCAGGGGGGGGGGTAGGGGGGGGGAATCATGGGTTATATTTATGGAATTTAATGCCAAGTTTTCATATTCTCCTCTAGCTGTTATCCTCCAAAGAGGAAGATAATCATTACAGAAGAGTCGGGAAGAATTGGGAACAGCTGTAATTTAGTGGGAAGTAAACTTGCTATTTTATAAATCATTTGGTAATTTCTGCTGCTCACATAATTAGGAAAATAAATATGTAGCCACATATTCATTTGAACATGGCTTATTTAACAAAACAATGGGTAAAATGTAGGAATATGTTATACTAAAACGAATCCAATTTCATATTTAATTGGAAAAAGCATTAAACATTTCTATGGGATTTTATTCTCTACTCAATTTATCCTAAAGATGATTTCCTGTTTGAAAATGACATAGATATCTGCAAGTCCTCTGTATAAAATTGCAGCAAAAAAAATCTATGTAAGTTTCCAGATTACCTTGACAGAAAATAGATTGCTCCACAATTTTAAACAAGGATATTTATAGGAGGAATCCATGAACTTTAAGACCTCTCTTACAACAAATTAGTAAATTATTTATCCCTCACTTAGCCACAAAATTGTTGGATAAAATTTGGGTCTACTTGTTTATACCTGAATGGAGAATTTGTTCTTTGAGATACACAGAGTCACATGGTGCCTGGGACAAGACTGATCTCCAGGTCATGAGTCTAATCCACTATGTCTCCTTAAATCCACAGAGGAATTCAACCTTAACTCTTGCCATAAAACACTTTAATTTTTCTTACCAATGAAATTCCACATATACTTATTTTAAAAAATTAAATGTTAATCATCTTTAATCATCGTAACCTCTAAGAAGATTCTCTGGGATGTTTAAATATATCTAGTACCAAACACATTATTTTATTCCTTTTCAAAAATCAGATGTGTAGTCATGAGCCATAAAATATTTATAGTAAGTTTTTAAATGCTTTACTCACTTGAGAAAGAGAGAGAGAGAATGGGTGTGCCAGGGCCTCTTGCTACTGCAAATGAGCTCCAGGTGCATGCACCACTTTGCACGTCTGGCTTTACGTGAGTGCTGGGGAATCGAACCCAAGCTGTCAGGCTTAGCAGGCAAGCATATGTAACTGTGGGGAGACCTCTCCCACCCCATTTACAATATTTTTATTTCGGTCGCTTAAATGTTGGTGTCGCTGCCGTGTAGTAGTGCATTACCGAGTGTGGGTCAGTGGCAGTTCCCCTCAGCGTGGTGGGGTGCTTACCTTCCACAGAGCCAGGATGAGCAGCATCAAGAGCAGCAGCCCGGCCAGAGCGCTCAGCAGGATGACCCACAGCGGCACCCGGCCGGGCAGCCCGTCCTTGGAGATCTGAATGGCCAGCTGCAAAGCGTTGAACAAGGTTACTACCACTGACAAACATCCCTGGACCTCCGGGAACACATTCCCACAGGGTCCTTCCTCTCGTCCTTATATACAGAGAAAACATTGAGTTTACATTTGAAAAATGCCTTCCGTCTACTCCAAACCTTCAACTGGATCAAAGCTATCATTAACAAACATACTTATAATTTTAGCTTTCAGAACTTCATGCGTAAGGAGAGAGCTGCAGATAAATCAGGGTGCTCAAGGGCAGGAATGAATTTCTGTTTAACTTCGGGAGAAACAAAGTATTGTGGGTTTTGAAGATTAATTAATGAACTTTATTCATTATCACATTAGCATCAGTTTAGGTCAGAATGTGACAAGTTGTTACAATAAAAACCTGTGTAGGTCTCTTGGCTGCAATTCTAATGTGCTAAAATTCTAATGATATGGAAATGTAATTTTTTATATAATCAAATGCACTTATGTCGTTTGTACAGCTAATGTACATACATGCATCCCCCCCAATGTGCTTTCTCCTGTGGCTCACTGTCTTTTCCCATTGACTTATCTCTCAGTTTCCTATAATTTGGATTTTCACAAAAATATGGTTATAAAATTGATAGGCTCCAGTGTTGTAGTGACTTGATCTCTCTCAGTATGACATCCCAACCTCAGTGAGCTTGTCTGCTCTGAGAACTGTGCCTTACTATCTGAGAAAAAATAAATAAATAAATTTAGGGCTGGAAAGACGACTCAGTGGTTGGGGCACTTGCCTGCAAACCCTAACAGCCAGGGTTCAATTCCCCCATACCCGCATAAAGCCAGATGCACAGTGTGGCATATGCATCTGGAGTTTGTTTGCAGTGGCTGGAGGCCCTGGCACCCATTCCCTCTCCCCCTCCCTTTCTCTCTTTCTTCTGTTTGTACTTGCAAATAAATAAATAAAACTATACAAATGTTTTTAAAATCCAATTTAGGGGTTAGAGAGATGGCTTAGTGGTTAAGGTGCTTGCCTGTGAAGCCTAAGGACCCATGTTTGATCTCTCTCCAGATCCCACATAGGCCAGAAGCACAAAAGTGAGGCAAGCACAAGGTAGCACATGCCCACTAGGTGGCGCAAGCACCTGGAATTCAACTGCAGCGGCTGAGGCCCTGGTGCACCAATACTCTCTCTCTCTATCTTGCTCTCTCTAAAATAAAAAAAAATTAAAAATTAAAAAATTAAATTTAGAGTAGTTATTGGTGGCTAACAGTAGCTCAAATTTCTGTGTTAACTGTAACTTGAAACATCTCAATTCCTCAACCTAGAAGGAGGATTGGATAGGACAGGGAACTAACAGGAGACGTTTGCTTATTATATTTCCTAATCAGAAATAAGATCACTCCAGTGAGTCACGGCTGGTACAGCAGAAACACATAGCTGGTGCAAGTGTGGTGAGACATGGAATCAGACAACCAGACAGGATTTCAGCTCATCTCAAATAATGCCTTGAACTCACTGGCATCACTACTGAAGTCTCGAGAAGACCAGTGGCTTCCACAAGATCACACCATTACAAAATGAGCAGTGTGAATCCCTGTTTACCAATATAAGTTTATTTTCCTTTAGGATGAAATGCAGGATTAAATATCTCCAGGAGAATTCTTTTATTGTTGTTTATTTTTATTTATTTATTTGAGAGTGATAGCCAGAAGAAGAGGCAGAGTGAGAGAGAGACAGACAGAGAGAGAGAAAGAGAGAGAGAGAGGGACAGAGAGAAAGAATGGGTGCCCCGGGGCCTCCAGCCACAACAAAGGAACTCCAGATGCATGCGCCCCCTGGTGCATCTGGCTAACATGGGTCCTGGAAAACCGAGCCTTGAACCAGGGTCCTTAGGCTTCACAGGCAAGTGCTTAACTGCTAAGCCATCTCTCCAGCACTCCAGGAGAATTCTTAAGTAACATTTAGGAGCAACAGAACCACTTACAATAATTCGCCACAGTATATTTAGAAATTGGAAATGCTTTGTCTCCGATGAGATAAATGCGGACTTTTTGTCAGGTTTCAGTGGTGCTGCCCGGGTATGAACTCTGCGCGGACAGCAGGCGCTCTTCACGCTGCGGTGGGCCGCTCCGCGCATGTATTTTGTTTTTTTCCTTAAAGGCATGCAACTGTCACAGGTCAAAGACAACGGAGTCGTTTTTCTCCAGGCTGATCTGGAATTCACTATGGAGTCTCAGGGTGGCCTCGAACTCACAGCGATCCCCCTACCTCTGCCTCCTGAGTGGTGGGATTAAAGGCGTGCACCACCAGGCCTGGCTTATGGAGTAGTTTTAAGTAGGAAGTTTGACAGGATTATCCGCCAAAGAGAATAAAATGGTTCACGTGATGCAGCTGACGCACGTGGGCATTCAAGTCCCGGTAAAAATGAGAAGCCATACCATTATTTATAGTAAGTCCTTTGACTTTATTTTATAAAAAGCTAAGAGAGAAAACAAATGTGTATTTTATCGAAGACTGCCTGAATTTGAATTAGCATTTACAGTCTTAGTTTTGTTTCAATTTTTCTAATAACTAAATTAAGAAAACTTTAAAAATTCACATGTAGCATTTCATGTATTTTTTTTTTTTTAACTAGGCTGCTTTTCAGATAACAGCTCCAGTTGACGCCCGTTTCTAAGGAGGAAACTCACAAGTACTTCACTTGCTGCCAAGGGGAAAGTGAAAAAAGCCGTCACTGAGATGGCTAGAGGCAACAGAGAAATCTGACAGCCTGATTGTAAATAGGATTTTTCTTATTTTGTGGAGGATGCGCAAAGCTGAGAACACATTTGAAGCTGATGAAATGTAAAGCAGATCGCCTCTGTCACTGCGTCACACCAGCCACTGCTTGCGTGACGATACACAACGTGTCCCAGAAGTTGGAGAGACACATACATGGTTTTCAAAACTTACGGCTGAACTTACCTCTCGCTTTTGGTTGCTGCTGCTTAAAATCAGTGACGAGTTTTCACTCTGAAGTTCTCCCCTTATAGTAAGATTCAAGCTGGAAAAATATGTCTGGAAAGCAGAAAGAGTTTGTGTGTCTGGGTTACTTGCAGAGCAGCGTTGTGCTTTACACTCACACACACACACACACACACACACACACACACACACACACACGAAAGAAGAGAGAGAGAGAGAGAGAGAGAGAATGAGAATGGATGTGCCAGGGCCTGTAGCCACTGCAAGAACTCCAGATGCATGAACCACATCTGGCTTATGTGCATACTGAGTAATTGAACCTGGGTCCTTAGGCTTCACAGGCAAGAGCCTTAACCATTAAGCCATCTGTCCAGCCCAGCGTTTGTTTTTAAGATCTCATGCCAATCAAAATAAGACCTGGCATGTTTGAGTAGTCCACGTAGTGAAGCAGAGATTTTTCTGAGATCAGAAGCAATGGCTGTTCACTCTCGGGTGCTCACAGCATCCACCAGTAACTGAGAACTCACTCTTCCCTTCATGCCCTCCATCAAATAGCAGTTACAACATGTCAGAGGGCTGGAGAGATGGCTCAGTGTTTAAGCGCTTGCCTGTGAAGCCTAAGGACCCTGGTTCGAGCCTCGGTTCCCCAGGCCCCACGTTAGCCAGATGCACAAGGGGGCGCACACGTCTAGAGTTCGTTTGCAGAGGCTGGAGGCCCTGGCGCGCCCATTTTCTCTCTCTCCCTCTATCTGTCTTTCTCTCTGTGTCTGTCACTCTCAAATAAAAAAATAAAATAAAAAATAAAAATAAAACATGTCAGAGCATGAACTCTCTTCAAAATACTTTCAGCTGTGTATTTAGAAAAAAAAAACTTTAACCTTGCTTATTTCTCATGTAGGTGAGCATGAAATGCCTACATTAGGATATGAGATTGACATAGAGACATTTACTTAGAAGACGTGACATTGACAGTGTTCAACACTCATGATTTCTAACAACAACTACACTGAGACATAAAATTTGCAATTTTATAGGATCAACTGAATATTTAAGTCAGAAACAATACAAAATATGATAAACTGTGCTTTACGTCAGTTTGCCATCAGATAGACATAGCTTTATCAGGGATTTAAAATGTCCTCTGAAATATATTCACAAAGAACGAAAGCATTCAAACACAACTCCACAATCTGTTTTTGC
Source organism: Jaculus jaculus (assembly GCF_020740685.1). Lineage (NCBI taxonomy): Eukaryota > Metazoa > Chordata > Mammalia > Rodentia > Dipodidae > Jaculus > Jaculus jaculus. Next base: position 24,545,503 of record NC_059121.1, read on the forward strand.
TCTCTCCTTTTTGTGACATCAGAGATGGCTACTCTGCAGTTCTTTGAACCTTACATGGGTCCCAAACGATTGAGATAAGCTTGCATTTTAGGACCAGAGAGGCACTGCTCTCTTACGATGCAAAGACTGAGCAGGAGAGAGGCTGGGGACACTCCCGCACGGCCGGGGACTCGGGTCAATGAGATCCGGGTCTTACAGGGCGCTCTCGGAGCCCTCCAGGCTGGGTTACTTGCACAGCAGCCCTGTGCTTTGCACATGCAGACGAGTAGAGACATCGGTTTTGAACGACGCATCCACTCACCGTTATAAAAGTCGGCTTCCACAGGAGAAGGGACACATTCACCTGGCTCAGGTCAGAGGGGACGAGCCTGCAGGTGAGTGTCGCCAGTTTGCAGGTGCCACAGTCCTATTTGGGGATGAGAGACCCGCGTGAGCGTCCTCGTTGTCTGAGCAGCCGGGCCGCGTGAACACCTTACTAGGATGCTCGTTGCTCGGCTGCGGAGAAATCCGTCCCCCCACCCTGCATGGCATGAAGGGAAAGGAGTGCTTCAGTTACCTGAATCGTGCCTCGTTTGAGATCTTTAGATTTGAAAAGGATCGTTCTCCTCCCCGAGTTGATGTCAAGGGGGTCCTCAAGGCTCGGGGGCCTGCAGTCTACATTCTAGGGAAAGAAAACATTTCCTCGTGAGACGGTACCCGAAGTCAAGGAGACGAGTCGGTGGGTGCAGGAACACGAAGGGCCTGTGGGTGGCAGCTGCTCTCCTTAGTAAGACCCTTCCGTGCAAGGTCCTAGGGTGGAGGAGTCTCCAGGCGTCTGCTACTGGCCAGCGAGTCCTAACCCTAGGTAGAAATTTCTGTTTCCATGGCACTAATTGCAATAGAGGAAAGGGGCTGAAGAGTTCACTGTTTCACAAGCTGAATCCTCATTATCATTCTAGTAAGGAAAAAGAAAGAGTTAGCATTTGCTCCACAATATGTTGGCTGTTTTTTTGTTTGATTTTTTTCCCCCTGAATCAGAGGAAAAAGTACAGTGCTTTGTGTACTTGCTTGTCCTCTAGAAAACATTTGAATGATTACAAACTAAATATTACTGTCATTTCTTGTTTTGGAGTATACTTTAATTTTTTTTACGATTTCATTCTTGAGTTTTTATTTATTTATTTATTTGAGAGCAACAGACAGAGAGAGAAAGAGGCAGAGAGAGAGAGAGAGGGAGAGAAAGAGAAAGAGAGAGAGAGAGAGTGAGAGAATGGGCGCACCAGGGCCTTTACCACTGCAAACGAACTCCAGACACGTGCGCCCCCTTGTGCATCTGGCTAACGTGGGTCCTGGGGAATCGAGTCTCGAACCGGAGTCCTTAGGCTTCACAGGCAAGCGCCTAACCACTAAGCCATCTCTCTAGCTCTACTTTAAATTTTAAATTGTATGAAAAGACAGTTGCCCAGCGCTAAAGTCATATGCACACTAACTTACTCCACATTGTGGATTTTTGCGTTTTAGACACGCACTCTTAGCAATGGCATTTGTCTGCTGAAGTCTGCAAGAGCTGCCACTGTCTGCAGTAAGGAGACACAACCTGCGTCAGGCATAGCTGGCGGTGAGACCAAATCAAGTACAAGTAAAACACGCTTTTAGGTATACATTAACAATCAATTACCTAATATCTATTGGGATGAATAGCGATTCCCAAAAGGTACTCCAAAATTACAACACCCTCAACCTAAGGGTGTGACCTTATTGGGAAATGGAGTAACTAGGCTTAAGTAAATTAAAGATCTCCAGATGATAGCATCCTGGAATTCAGCACTGGCTTTAATTAACTCGTTGCAGCTGCACCAGAGAACTAATGCATCACAAATAGGCAGTGGGACTTATTATTAATTTTCCTAATGCCTCTCCTTCTTCCTTTAATAAAACCAACCACAAGCAGCGGGCAGAACAAAAGGCATAAATGCTAGGTGAAAATGGTAACAGTAAGGACATAATTGTGACTTACGTCAGTAGAGGACCATCCGGTCGGGTACAGCACTGGGTAACCGTCTGATGTCAGATTGGGGAAGGAAATTTTCAGCTCAAGTTCTGGCATTGGGAAATATCCTATTTTTTTAACCTATGGGAAGAACAGATAAGTAATTGTTGGTAATGTCAGTTTCCAGCATAGCTTGTCAGAGTGACATCAGCAAAGAGTACAGGTGACAAGTGTGACCCCGTTTGACAGTACACATTCATTTCCACTTTGTGAGAGAACTTCAGTCAGTACTCATGGTTGACCAGTGCCAAAAGACGGAAACTACGTTTACATTGTGATGTAGTGCTGGCTCTTTAGAAACTGTCTTAAACCTGTCACTTGGAGCGAATGCTCTTTCCTCCCTGAGTAACCTGGGGTCTTAAGTGGTACCTGAGATGGGACTCCATGTAAGCCTGCTGCAGAGTTCACAGAAAGTTTCCTGGAAGGTTCTAAACAACAAATGAGTGTTGGAGTAGAAAACATCCCTTAAGGAGAGGACAGTGTCAGCATCCGTAATTTACAATATAATGTGTATCATTGGAATAAGGACGAGAGAGAGATTGCGATTCATTAAATAAATGAGCTTAATCATTTTCTTATTTTATATTATTATAAAAGATATTTTGCTTATTCATGCTAAAACAATATAAGCTCTATAGCTTCCATTACATAATATCTATTTGGTTACATAGTTAATATGTTCTCAAAGAAGTTATTCAATTACAAGGAAATTAGAGATTGGCTTTTGAAATTGATTCATGGCATAAGGATCAATTTAAATAAAATATTCTGAAATACAGGAATTACAAAGAAAATATGTTAGCATGTAGATATTAAACATAGAAGCATGTTGTTAACTATCTGTTAATGCTTTAGTTAATAAATTTATAATTCCTTTAGAACATTAACTTAGAAATAATTTCTTACCAAGTAGAAAATGTTAATTTCATTTCCAATGTCATCAGTGGAATTAATAACTTCAGGGACAGTCTCATTTGCCTCAATCGAAATGTGGTATTCACTTGCAGAGCTTAAAAGAATTAGAAAAAAATAATAAAATGCAGCAATATTTAACTTCTGTTTGACCATTTCTTTCCTTTCTCCACATTTTGTAATTTCACAAAAATACTGGCGAGAGACTTCAAATCAGAAGCCTCAACTAAATATGTGATGAAGGTGATGGTTAAATGATTTGGTTTAGCACTCACTGATACTTACTTGTGCCTAAAATACTAAATAATATGTAACTTTTAAGTAAAATTTTAGTGTTAACAAGTGATGAATTTCCATTAATTCACTAGTATTTAAATTTAGTTGAAAAAATTAAGGTAAACATGGGTATTTTTCATACATTGGAACTAGGTTTGCAAAAAAGAAAAAAAAAAGAAATGTTGATGTTTCCACAATTTAAAAATCTTATATTTACTGCTAAACTTAAAAGTTCAGTTTTGTCCATGGAAATTTCACTGTCATTGGATGATGATCTTGGTGGGTCTTAAGAACATATCTTCAAGCAGGTAAGGGAAGAGAGATAGAATACTTACAAATGTTTGCCAAAACTTGATTTGAAGTAAGAGGAAAATTATTAGAAAAGTCTTTGCACTGACAGAAGTGGATACAGCAAAACGGAAAGGAAGTATTACTAGGGTCAGCAACGATATGATAAAACTTTTAGAAAGCAGATGGGTGCCTAAGGCATGTAAACAAATTATGTCCAGTAATCTTTACTTTCCACTTTCTTACTTGTAAACAAAAAGATGGCAGAGAAAAATCAACAAGGTGGTAAAATTATTAGACTAACTGAATGTGGCACTGCTTCTTTTACTGGTATATACACTGGGCATATTTGTTTGGCAAATGCTTGGAGTCCTGTAAAGCAAGGAAGTTTGCGGACAGGGCTGTATTTGGATAGATAGGAAGGGCTTAACTGAAATATTTGTTTATAAAGAGTAAAATAGAGAAGTGCTTTTCAGCCTGTTCTCAGAACGGGCAGAATGACGACCATCCCACGGCATGAGGACGATGGCTAAAAGTCACTCTGGGGCGCTCGGAGCAAACAACGTTGCATTGCGCAAAGGGCTCCTAAGGCGTCAGCTGTGTTCCAGGGGCTACTATCAGTACCACTGGCACCTTGTGTTTTGAGTGATTTAGTACACAAGTGCTCGAATGCTACAGTGCATGAGAGCTGCTCAGGAGAACCACATACCGGGGATGCCCAGATGCCATCGGCATAGTTTCAGACTCAGCAGGTCTGGAGTAGGGCTTGCAGAATTTGCCTCTCTCTATTCCCAGCGAATGGCCAGAGAGCACACTTTGAGATCCACTCGGATGCCAGAAAGGCATCTATGAGTGAAGATGTTTTCTTCCTACCTGTAAAACTGTAGTCCAACTTCATATTTTACTGGGATGGAGATATGTGCTTCGTTATCAAAAAGAGATTCAGGGGACTCTTCACTGTCGCTGGAAAATACACAGCATATGACACAAATCAGGAAACGTGAGGCATCTGACGGGGGGTTAATTATATTCGCAAATGAATAAAGACACAGAGGATGGGAGGCTTCCTTAGTCTTTCATCAGGTGAGGAGACGACCAGAAACGGACATGGCTCAGGTCTCCAACTTGATGGTGAGGCTCAGCTAGCGTGGATAGCTACCCCGACTTAGCACCCCGCTTCTCAAGATTCTGAGACCATGACAAGAATGTCCTTGCTTAACGGATAAGATCTCTGGACCTCTGTATAGTTGCTAGGTCTAACTTACGCAACAACAGTCTATGTTTTGAACACAAATCACTCTAGGTGATATTTATTTTTCACACTCAGTGATCTTGTACAGACTTCAATAGAGTGACGCAGCTGAGGGTTAATCTACACCATTCTTATTTCCTCTTTCATAATCTTTCCAAACTGACTACTTAAAGTCTCTATTATTTATAAATCTCTTGCTCTTTTCTCACAATTTTAGTTCTATCTACTTTAAATTATATTTGTACCTACATACCACACACATGCATATAACTCATACTTACGAAGGTAGCATGGAGGGAAGATATAATTTATATGGCCAGAGAATATGATTGTTCTTAGACATTGGCAAACTTAGCTCAAGCTATTTAATCGCTCTCTGCCTTGGTGTTTTCATCTATGAAATAGCAACATTGGCATTAAATGATCAATGAATGACAAGTGGTCAATCAGTGTAAAGAATTTGATATTATTCCTAGAACATAAATATACCAAAGCAGCCGGGCATGGTGGCGAATGCCTTTAATCCCATTACTAGGCAGCAGAGGTAGGAGGATCGCCATGAGTTCAAGGCCACCCCGAGACTACATATCCAGAGCTAGAGCAAGATTCTACCTTGGGGGGGGGGGGGAGGAAATATTCAGAAGCATTAGATTTCATAGATATCTCCTATAATCCTCCACCATCGGACCAGACATCCAGAGCACAGTCTTGCAGAGCGGGCAGTAAGTGCCTTCCAATGGCTCTGCTTGCTCCCAAGTGCACAGAGCGGCTTCATACAAGCAACTGTGTGATGCAGACAGCAACAGGCCACCTTGGGTTATGGGAAAGTAGGTGACTAAGCTAAGTATGAACAGTCTGACTCTTGCCTCTTATCTGTCCACAGAATAGCCAAATAATTTTTCCTAATAAGCAGCTCCATACGTATAATTCACTCATGAGAAATCTGCTGATTCCCCGAGGCACGTCGCATTAGGAAACAAGGTCGTTGTAATGACGGCGAGGATCCCACACGAGCTGGCAGGATGCACTCTTCCTGTTCTCTCTCCTGACTCCCTGCGCTCCGCACAGTTCAGCTGCAGCCGATGGACGTGCCCGTGCCACACCAGCAGGTCTACCTCTGAGGCCCGCCCAAGCTGAAATGGTGCATGTGAAATTCTATCTGACAACTCCCTGCCCTGCATGGTCTTCCTCAGTTAACTTCTTTCAATATAGCTTGCTTACTTTCTCACTGCCAAGTAAATACAATTTCAGCCTCTGTAATTTAAGTCTCTAATGCATCGTTTATTTATTTCTATAATGTGATGTCTATAGTACCATGCTGTAATAATTTATATATTTTTTTAAAAAATGTTTTATTTATTTAAGAGAGAGCAAAGGGGGCATAGGAGCCCCAGGGCCTCCAGCCACTACAAATGAACTCCAGATGCATGCCCCCCCCCTTGTGCATCTGGCTTACGTGGGTCCTGGAGAGTGGAACTGGGATCCTTTGGCTTTGCAAACAAACGCCTTAACTGCTAAGCCATCTCTCCAGTCCATAATTTTTATATTAGTCTCAACTCCCTACTTTGATATTCACATCATGAGAAGGCTCATAGCCTTTTATAATCCTATAATGACTAACTCAATACCTTATCCACAATAGAATTCAAATAAATATTTGTTGAGTTAAACTGAATTGAAAATATTGAGGTAATTAGTTTTCTCATTTATTTAGTACTGTCTGTTTAATCTAATGACTTTGCTATATTGGCACCATGCTAGTTACTCAGGAAAGGGCAACAAAAGCTAGAGCTGGATCTCACTGGCTATGCACCAGTGGATAACTACGCTTTGAAGAAGGCCAATCCTGACTTTAATTTTCTTCTTAACCCACTTCTGCTCTATCCCACATTTTGCTGTAACTTTTAGACATGTGGAGTGATGTGATTTGGATAGGATTTATTAAATCATAAGTGTATTATAAAACTTTAAGTTCATCTAATGATTCACTTGACCTTCACGGATAAGAAGAGTTTATTAACTTTTTAAATTAGCAGACCCTGGTGATCTTAAATGTAATTAGGCAGTTATGAAAGTTGTGTGTTAATAACATAACTAATGATTTCATTCAGTTGATTATTTCTGTTAAATGAGACTGCCTTTATTTTTGCTAGTTGTGTCTAAGGGGTGTGTGTGTGTGTGTGTGTGTGTGTGTGTGTGTGTGTGTATGTGTGTAGACAATGTCTTATGCACGTCTTCTCTCAAGCTGCAAGAATCTTCTAGTGACTCTATAAGGGGAAATACTCTGATTTCAGGAAAGAAATGATGTAAATACATACATACATACATACATACATATACAACAAATATAAACCAACCTTGTTACATTTAAATGAATGATCACATTTTCCATGAGATGTGACGTGTTAAACTGGAATAGTATTATGAAAGTTACCTGTGAAATTAAAATGCATGCCTTAAGTTAGAGACAAAAATGTTAGCTTTGATTAAACTATTTGGTTTACATGTATTACTAAACTCAAATTATAAAGCTATCTGAGAAACACTGTCATATAAAATGCAACCTCATCACATTTGAAAATATATAGAATAAGATACCATATGCACATGTACTTTTAAATGCAAGTCTATGATATGATTTATATATTGCTATGGTCTACATGTTGAGTCTCTTTTTCTAGCTTAGTCTCACTATGATATGAAAGGGTGGGACCTTGTGTCAGGAAATTAGCTCATGAAGGTCCTCATGAATAGAATAGAATAGAATAGAAGGCTGCCCTTTCCCTGGCTGCCACCTGAGAATGCAGGCAGGAAAGGCCTTCCTTCAAGCCAGCAGTGTGCCATCCTCAGATGCGGGACCTGACATGGTCACGACTTTGCATCTTTCTCCCTCCCTTGAGCAGTAGTGAGCACTGATGAAGCTTTCCTGGGTGTGCTCAAAGGACAGCGCACAAAGGGCTCAACCGCCTCAGTGGTTCAGGTCCCTGCCTTCCCTTAACGCCATGACTAGCCTGTCTTGACATTCTTGATGAGTTTCTGTGACAACAGGAAGATACCAGCAGAGAAGTGGGGCCCACTGCGTATTCCCACGACCCTGCAATGGCTCTCCTGACAACTGAGGTCTTGGAACTCAATGTGAAGACTATTCACATTGAAAACTCAAGTTGCAACTGTAAAATACCTTCTCATCTCTAAATTCAGTGTAAGAGATGCTGAGTCAAGCTGCTGTCCTGAGCAGCAAGGGACCGCTGAGTACCGGAAACGGCTAGGGGTTAGCAGCAGGGAAGAATTAGTCTTTTCTCTGGTGGTGTGAGACAACTGCACAGCCACATGCCAAGTGTTAGTTGGCAAAGAAGCTCTTCAAAGTGGATCACAGACCTGAACATTGATCATACAATTTATGGCAGAAAACATGGGGAAAGTTATTGTCTTGGATGTGGCAAAATATTCTTAGATATGACACAAAACCCATAAAGATAAAAGGCTAATAAGTACACTAACTTGAGTACAACAAAATTTAAAAATGTTTGCTCTTAAAAAAAAAAAAGTGAACTGAGGACTAACAAAATTTTCAAGTCCTATGTCTAATGAAGGACTGGGTGGAGGAGCTACATTGAGCTCTTACTGCTTTGTCATAGAAAAGATAGGCCAATGTAAAAATGGGCAGAGAATTGCACTTGGTGGCTCGTGACTGTAACCCCAGTATTGGGAAGCTGAAGTAAGAGGATGGCTTGTAAATTTGAGGTCATCTTGGGCTACCTTAATGTGCTCCACTTTAGCCTGGACGTTTCAGTGAGATACTATCTTAAAATAAAAAACGAGAATGAGATTTTTAACAGATATTTCTCCAAAGGCCACATATTGGACATATGCACACAAAAAAGCTGTTCAGAACATCATTCACCATTAGCAGAACACAAGGTAAGCTACAGGAAGAGACCACTGCACACTGACCAGAGTGGCTGTAATAAGAGAGACATTATCAAGTGTGGGGAAAGTGGAGCCCTCCTACTTTGCGGGAGGGGGTGTAAGACAGTGCATCTGTTTGTTTAGGTACTATAAACTTTATCTTGCTGTTTCAATTTGACAAATGCCACACTTGGCCTTTGACTCTGCCTGAATCTTACTTGGTGCCTCTAGCAAAATAACAGATTTGGTAATTTATAAACATCGGGCATTTATTGCTTGTAGTTCTTGGATACCAAGGATTCCAAGATCAAAGGACTAACAGACCGGATGTCTGATCATGGCCTGTGCTCTGTAGGCCACATCGATATGACACCATGGACTGGAAAGTGTGTGCATCTCTTATGTGCCTCTTATGAAGTCACAAATTCCACAGGTTCCACTTCTTAATGCCATCCTGTTAGGTTAGCCTCAACATATGGAGATTAGGGAAAAATAAACATTCACACTATAATAGACTTCCAGTCTCAAAATGTTTGAGCGTGACACTTTTGATTTCTACAACCTCAGGCTGTCATAAAAAGGATTTAAATATTTGGCTATTGCTTGTCACAAACGAGCGCTACACATGCTCTGTGCGATCTCACCATTTCTCCGCTTCTTAGGAATGGATAGCCGACTTTACATGTGATATTATGATGGGATTCACAACTGTCCTTGGAAATTCCCTGAAAAGAGAAGGCAAGCAGAAAGAGAGTATAAGAGCTGGAAAACATTTGAACTTGTTTCAGAACTTTCCCAGCCGAGCTTCGGTGACTGCTTTCCCAAGAGTTTTCTCAGTGTCTCTGAGAGGGTCACAGCACCCAAGCATTGTGCATTCAGTACTTCCTAGAAATCTGAACACATTACCTGAGGGTTCTGGAACAACAAAGCACATCTCGCTATCCTGCAGAAATATAAAGGAGATTGCTAACAGTACTCAGTACACTGGTGATGCCCAGCACACTAACAGGACGGAGTACGCCAACAGGACACGGTACGCAAACAGGACACGGGGCACTAATGCACACAGCACCCTCCCAGCGCAGGTGACCTCCATGTCTGCCTGGACCCCACAGAGCGGCACACGGCTAGAGGGGTTGAGTGTTGTGCGGAAGAGCAACGGACCCTGACCTGCAGCCCCGATGCAGCCCTGCTTCACCCTGCTGGCTGCACTGTTCCCAGATTCCTGACCTGCCTGGCCCTCACAGTCTCGCTCTTCCAGCTTAAACTGTCACCGCATAGGGGAGACACCAACATTTTATATATCAAGAATGAAACGATGACAGGCGTGGGGCACATGTCTTTAATCCCAGCACTGGGGAAGCTGAGGAAGGCGGAGCCCTGTGAGTTCGAGGCCACCCTGAGACTCCATAGTGAATTCCAGGTCAGCCTGGAATACACTGAGATCCTACCTTGAAAACAAACAAACAAACAAACAAGCAAAAAAGAATGAAATAATGCTGTCACTTAAATAACCACACTACCTACTGTAAGCACAATTATAGAAATGTTATAAACTAGTTTACTTCCAAGTCTTTGACATATAGCAAGACCTGTTTACTGCAGAACCAGTGAGAATTATGTGGGTGATGCCTTTAGAACACAAGACAGCGCACTCCTGACTGTGGCCTTTGGAAAGGTCACTGGTCGCTATTGTTACTGTGACTGCAGTAGCGGACCTCCAGGTAGCAACACCAAGGCACCGTGGCCCCTGCTGGTTTCTTTCTCGCCAGGGCTGTGAGGTTAGCTGGAGGAGACACGGCAATGCTTCTCAACATAGGGTGCTCTCCAGGCGAGCCTCAGCAATGACAAAAGTTTCCTGGCATCTCTTTATACTTGTGCTTTGCATTTGTGCAATTACTACACTTTCATAATTAATATTCTGAATAGTAAATATGTCGTAGTAACAAATGACCTTTTAAAAGCCTATCTCAGTTGCCAGACCTCCAAGAAGGTATCCCAATAAATGGAGAGAAATAAGTAACAGTCTAAATTTATGGAAACCGGACAACAATACCTTAATACTGTGTTTTGATAAATTTGTACATTTATCTCCAGTGTTGGTGATCGAACTTCAGGTCGTATGCATGCTAGACAGGTTCTCTGTCTCTATTATCACCCCCAGCTCTGAGGGTATGGTTTTACAACACGAGTTATATTATTATTGCATGTAAATATATATGGAATTTTAACTTAAGGCGATTCTCTTATGGATCAGAATTAAAAGCACAGTGCAAGGTTAGAAGCAAAACTGATGCACTTCCTATATCATTGTAAAATTAATAGATGAATCTGCTACATAGACCTATGTTACTGCCAAAATACATTTAAATCCTTTCTGTTCTAAATAAGTAAACATGTCATTTAACAAAAACACTCTTCCAAAGTGAAGACTTTTCATAGACAGAGACAATGTCTTGACTTCTCTATTGTAAACATGTTTCAGCAGGGAAGTTACTCACTGCATCTCCGTTCAGTGGTTTCGGCTTTGATTATTATACAATGTCTTGATTCAATCTTAATATCTATGAGGTAACAGCCTTTTGATGTATCAGCTATCCTTTTAAAATACTGAATCTAAGAGACATATGTTTTCAAAGAAACAAAACTAAAGCTTTTAGTAATCAAAGCTTGGAACTGAATCACCAGTGTGTACTGATTTCCTACAAAATGTTCTCTGCTCTTCCCAAATCAATGAAATAAAAGTGGTTTGCTCAGCAGTCTGAAAGCCCTGGGTGAATAATTGCTATGAGCATAGAATAAGCAAAGAACTGCAAATTTACCTCAATTCCAGAAAAAATTAGATTTGGAGAATACTGCACAATTGTCCTGGTGTTATAGGCGCTGTCCTTTTTGCTTTTGATGGTGAGGCTGACATTGAACTTGTCGTTCGGAGAGCGGACGGTGAGCACACTCTCTTCTGTGGTGGGTGCTGTGGTTTGCACCTCCAGGGTGAGGTCTGTGAGGCATCTGGGCTGGGTTTTACAATCTTTGCTGAAGTAAATCTGAAATGGTCACAAGCGATTGTCTTTCAAAGTATAGTTAAGTGTTATTGAAAAGTACTGAAGAAAATAACTATACTGCTGAGCTCTTACGACATTCTGTAAATATTTATTTATTTGAGAGAGAAAAGGAGAGTGGGAGGAGAGAGAATGAACACATCAGGACCTCCAGCCTCTGCAAACAAATTCCAGAAGCCTGCCCCACCTTGTGCATCTGGCTTAAGTGGGTCCTGGAGAATCAAACCTGTGTTCTTTGGCTTTGCAGGCAAGTGCCTTAACCACTAAGCCATGTCTCCAGCCCAGGAATTCTTTTTATTTATTCCTGTACTTCACAGGGAACGAACGAACTTTGTGATGGATTTAATTCTTCTAGTTTCTTGAAGGCATTATATTTTAGAAAGAAAACTTTTTATTAACAATTTCCATAAGTATAGACAATAAGCCATTATAATTTCCTCCTACAACCCACATTGTTCTCCTTCCAAATCCTCCCTCCATTAGTCTCTCTCCTATTTTTCTGTCATCACTCTTTCCTGCTTTTATAAAGGTCTTCTTACTTTTCCCTGGCATTGGTTTGCCGGAATACAGCCTCCAAGAATCAAGCATGGCACAATCTGCGCTACTTCCTTAAGGCAATCTCCAGCTGGCAAAACTCAGACAGTTAGCAATGGGATGAAGGTCAAGGGGCGGGAAAATGGCTAAGCACGCCTCGGGAAGATGTGCCTGATCCTCCTTCTTTTTCTCCCTTCCTCTTTTCCTTTCCTTCCTCCCTCCCTCCATCTCTTATTCCCGCCCTCCCTTTCTTCCTTTTGTGAGTATGTGAGCGGAGGGAGGTTACAGCTCTTCCTTCTTAAGTGCCCCCTCCCTAGCCCGTCCATCAGCAGGCGCCCTCCGTGCCTCTCTGCTTCCTAGCTCTCCCACACGCCCCCCTCCCCTTCCTCGCTGGGCCTGGCGCCCGTGTTTCGGTTAGGTCACTCTGTACTGTGGCAGACGTAACGCTTAGCCACGCACACACATCTGGGCGGTGGCACTGACGTCCAGGGGATCTCTTTTCCCGCCCTCACGCTGGGCATGGTGCCCTCCTTCCCCTTCGGTCGCTCCTCTACTCTAAGTAGGATGGAACGTCACCCGTGTTTAAGATCTCATCTTGAATGTCACAACATCAGGGGGCCTCTCCTTGACTCCTGAGACAAGGTAGAAATTCCTGGAGAACCCTGAAATTCTTGACTTAGAACCCAGTTCCTAATAACACTGTAAACTCCATGACTGGTACAAAAAAAAAAAAAATACAAGAACTGTTTGCAAAGGGGAGTGGGAGATGGGTGAGAGGGGCAAATGGACTTCCCGTCTCAAAAGTTCCTTTTCTGCGTCGTGTTTGTGCCAGGCTCCTCCCTCTCTCTTGCCTCATTCAGCCCCCGGCACAGGACAGCGAGGTTTTAATTGGGGAGCAGGACTAGGGAAACACGCTCCCTTTTTCTCTCTGTCCACGGGGCAGCAGTGTGCCCCCGGGAAGGCCAGAGCTGGGTCTGCGTGCCGATGACTAGCTGTGGTCCAAGTCCACTGTTCGGGAGGGGGTGCTGGGGTGGTTGCATTCAGGTGTCCCCATAAACCCAGGTGCTCTGAATACTAGGTTCCCAGCTGATAGAGATTTGGGAATTCATGCCTCCTGGAGGGAGTGTGTTGTTGGGGACGGGATTATGGGTGTTATAGCCAGTTTCTCCATGCCAGTGTTTGGCACACTCTCCTGTTGCTATTGTCCACCTGACGTTGACCAAGGGGTGATGTCCACCCTCTGTTCATGCCTTCATTTTCCCCTACTATCATGGAGCTTGCCCTCGAGCCTGTAAGTCAAAATAAACCTCTTTTTTTCCCCACAAGATACTCTTGGTTGGGTGATTTCTACCAGCGATGCGGACTTCACTGCAACAGACGCCTGTCATCACTAAGCTGTGTTATAAGAGCCAGCGCTGGCTGAGATAAGAGGAGAGATTCCTACCAGCTGGACCTGTGGTCAGGTGCCTTGAGTGAGGTGGAAAGACATGTGTCATGAGGGTGGCACGCCTTGGGTGAGGGGGAACGACGCGTGTCACGGGGGTGGCACGCCTTGGGTGAGGGGGAAACACGCGTGTCACGGGGTGGCACGCCTTGGGTGAGGTGGAAACACGTGTGTCACGGGGTGGCACGCCTTGGGCGAGGTGGAAACACGCGTGTCACGGGGTGGCACGCCTTGGGTGAGGTGGAAACACGCATGTCACGGGGTGGCACGCCTTGGGCGAGGTGGAAACACGCGTGTCACGGGGGTGGCACGCCTTGGGTGAGGTGGAAACACGTGTGTCATGCCTTGTGGTGTTACAGCCCAGCCCCCCTTGCAGCGCTCAGTTTTCTCTTTCTGCTTCTCCCCTGTTGCTGTGAAGACGTGATGCCAGGCTGTCTGCTCCTCTCATTCTCCCCTTGGGAGATGAAACATGCCCTTTCCTGCACTGGCTGCCTCTGTGCCAGTGTTCACTCCCAGCAGTGAGAAACTAACTACAGTTCATTTCTACTTTTTGGACACATTCCTCAAGCAGGCATTCAAAATTTTAAAATAATTCAACTCACGTTGCCATGGACTGATGTCGGGTTAGAATCGTCAAGAACGGGCCCATCTTCCCCATCAGTGAGGTTAAAATCCAGCGTGACTCTCACGGAGTCCTGGAAGTCAGGCTTGTCCTGGAGGTCGAGACATACAACATGTCACGGAGAACACACCTACTGGGTGTCCTGACCTTATTCTCATCCTCCCATGCATAAGCTTTCCTGGAATTTCCTGAAAGTCAGGCTGATGCTGGCGGTTAAAACCTACAATCTGTCACTGATACCATACTTGCTGGGTATTCTGATCTTGCGGTAGAATCCTTCTGCCTATGGGGTTTACTGGAATATTCACGTACACCCAATCCGTGGGATGGCCTTTATGCTTGGACAAGAGACACAGCTAGCTAGCTGAGGCTGGTGGATGTGACCACATGACTACAGCTCCTGGGGGGGGGGGGTGAACTGAAGCCCCTGGATATGTGGTACCTTGAGCCACTTGCATAAAGATATGATTTCTCTTAAGACCTCAAGCTGGCAAACAGTATGTAATACTTTTAAAGTCACTTCCACTCAGAAAGACAAACTTTTTTTCAAATTGATATTTTCAAGTTAACAGAACAACCATAGGCTGAAGACGTATCTCAGTTGGCAGAGTGCTTGGCTAGCTAAATTAGCACCCCACGAACCAGGTGTGGGGGTGCAAGACAGCATCCCCAGCACGTGGGAGAGGTTAGGGAGGAGGATCAGAAGTTCAATGTCATCCTCGACTACCTAGAAAGTTCAAGGCGAGCCTGGGACACATGCTAACCTGTAGGAAGAAATAAAAAAGAAAGAAAGGAGGGAGGGAAGGAAGAAGGAAGGGAGGAAGAAAGAAAAGGACAGGAGAGAGAAGAGAGAGAGAATGGCTGAGAAGATGGTTCAGTAGTTAAAGGTGCTTGCTTGTTAAGCCTGCTGGCCTGAGCTCAGTTCTTTAGTACCCATGTAAAGCTAGATGCACAAAGTGAAGCATGTATTTGGAGTTTGTTTGCAGTGGCCAAAGCTCTGGTACACCCATTCTCTCTCTCTCATAAATGAAAATATTTAGAAAGAAATAGGGAAGTATGGAGAGAAGGAAGAAAAGAAGGAAGCAGTGAAGACACAACCACGTGATATAACTCATATACTATGCCTGTGACTACTCAATTACATATGAGTGCTAGGAAATGTATCAGAAGTGAGCCACTGAGAGCTGCGACTTTCCAATGACTATAAGAAGAAAACATGGTTTGCCGTCTGACGTGTACTTTAAAATAAAATGGGAAGCATATGACTGACTTGAGATATGACATCTGTACTCAATTTGGAATAAGGCAGCTAAAATATATGATTTACTTGCCAACATGTAGAAGGAGTGCTTAACACATTCTGATTCACGAACTGTAATGTTTCTTTGAATCCTTCTCTCTTGTGTTCCAGAGAAAAAACTGCGTGATATCAGTCTTGCTGAATCTAGAGTGACACGGTACTGCAAATCTGAAAAAAATAAAGAGAGAGAGAAATAAATATTTATTCAGAAATGATTCTCGTGTGATAAACCCATTAAGTTAACCTTATTGAAAAATCTTCAGTAAATGAAAAGTAAATTCAGTAAATGAAAAGGTCCTATAGCTCAGCATCTCCATATTACTGTACCACAGGGACTGACATGACTGGTCACCCACGTAACCATGAAGAGCCACGTAGAACTGCCTCCTGGCTCAGTGAGTTGTCTGGCTCTCATCCGTACATATACCCATAGAGACACAAAAGTGCTCGATCACAGCCCACTCATCTCGGTGACTTGCCAGGTCTGTGTTTACTAGATTGTTGTTTAAAATAATTGTTTTTGAGAAAGAGAGAGAATTGGCATGCCAGGGCCTTCAGCCACCACACTGAACTCCAGATGCACACTACCTTGGGCACCTGAGCAACTTTGTACATTGTGTCACCGTGCGTCTGGCTTACGTGGGATCTAGAGAGTCAAACGTAGGTCCTTGCGCTTTGCAGGCGAGCACTTTAACCACTAAACCATCTCTTCTGCCCTAAAATAACTTTTTACAGTTTAGAAATGTTATGAAGCTACCTTTAATATTGATTATGTATTTTATTGGTGTTACATATATTTCAATAGAGGTTACATATAGGTGATGGCGTTTATACGTCTTGAAGAGAAACATGACAATTTAGATTATGCTCAAAGCACTGCTCAATTCCAAAGCAACCACAATAAGGAAGACAGATGAAACCTTATACTTTGTATAAGGGCTACAAACTTTTCCCTTTAATCATGTCTTCTTTCAATACAAATTAAGTAAGACTGAAATAATATTGCATGTGAAAACTCAAGTCACATTTTCCCATGCCTCATGCCATTTATCTTTCAGTCACAGACTCTTTTGGAGCATGCATGCACACAAATAGAGAAGAGCAATTTTAAGGGTTGGCAGTACATATGCTCACACGTGGTTGGCAGGGTAAACCAGTGGTCTGCAGCCAGTAGCCTTTGTAGCTTCCACTTGCACATGTTTTGACATCCCAGAAAAACTACCTCAGAATGAGCCCCGCACAGGGCAGGGGACGTGTGGGCTGATGTGATGCAGCTGAGTGCCCTGCACAGCTGGCGTCTGACTGAACACCATGCTCGCCTCAATGGGACAGAAAACTAGGCAGGAGAAGGCTGGGAGGAATCAGCGTGTTCAGGTCACCTGCAGTACCAACCTTCTCCCAGAAGAGGGGAGGAGACGGGAGAGGATGCCTGCTGACAATCTGGATGAAGGAGTGCTGGACTCACTTTGAGATCATTTCTAAAGGCTATCTCAAGGGGGAATGAATGAACGAACACATGCATGCATAGTATATAACATCCGTATCCAAATACATTGAGGGTCAGGGGAACTATGGAACGTTGGGGTTACTGCGTGTGCATAGATCACTTCTGTTGCAGAACTGCCTGGACTCCATGGAAGATGCTCTGGCAGAAATATTTTCAAGGCTCAACACACTCCCTGGAAAGATGGTGAACAGTTAACTGTGCTTGGAAGAACTTTCCAGACTGGCGCTGCTGCCTCGCCCTCAGCCCCAGAGCACCCGCTACAATTACTTGCTTACCAGCATCGTAAATTACGTCCTTAGACTTCAGTTTCGCGTGAAAACACACGGTAGCACTTATGCACACCGTCTCTTTCCCGTCCGCGCGGCAGTTTTTCTTTTGAATATTTATTGTCTCGGGTTCAAAAGACATGTTCACGTTAACTACGGCCACGTCTCGGGACCTGCAACCACATAAACAGCAGGCGTCACTTGCACGCTTTTGCACTTAGGGAAGAAATGTGAATGTGTCCTCTGCAGGCTGTCCACGGTGGGTTGGTGGGCTCGTGACACTGCCGTCCTTTCATGAATTTTTCATAGAGAAGAGGTTGCGTGGGTTCTTTAGACCATCTTGAGAATTTTGTTCAAAAGCCAAAAACTTAATTTGCCTGTGATGGAAAAAGGGGGTCCAAGTGGCCGGGTGTGGACCGAATCTGGGGAGTCCTTAGCGTGCTTCCAGTTTGGAAGTGGCCCACAGACATGTCAAAAAGCAGGAGGCCGCCCTGCTGACGTTCGCTGCTAACACGCATCTGCTCCTGTACTTTCCACTTTGCTTCTGTCTCCAGAAAGAAGTAGAAACATGCCCGGGACACTGCGCATGCACAGTAATTCACTTAAACCTTCAGTTCCTTTTAGTAAGGAGAGATACAGTGCTTCTCCACGTTCTTGTCCACGGTTGAGGTTACCATGATCCAAAAATATCAAATGGGAATTCTGAGATGAAAACAGTGTTCAGTCTGCAAAGCAAGATCGGATCTTGCACCTCCCTGTGTCCTCGGGCATCCACTGATGGGTTTGAAATGTCTCCTTCACTGATAAGGGAGGGTTGTGCTATTATCTCTGTTTTGGATATGAGATGATAGCAGCTGTGAGAGGTTAAATATTTTACCCAAGTTCACAAGCTGTTTAAGAGGAAAATACTAGGATTAAGTTTAACCCTTTGAACTGTAAAGCCCGGTGATTTGCGCTAACCCCGCGTGAGGAGAGCAGAGTAGGGTGCTACCCAGGAAGCCTGAAGCCACGGCCTCTCTTCAAGCCAGAGCGACTGGCCGGCCCTGCCCGGCTTCCGCTTCGTGAGTCCAGCTGCCGCTGCAGGACCTCAGAACTTCTGGGTGCTGAAGTCTCCACCCATGCTTCTGCACTGAAAGCAAATGTGTTCTCCCTTTTCTTGATTAAAAAAAAATGTGCTCATGCAAAACATGAAGGCTACAGATGCGTCAAGGAAACGCAAATGGTATGTGATTCTACTACTCAGCTGTAACCGTCGTTAACAGTGCTTGGAGTCTTCTCACTCTGTGAAGACTAGCGACACATGCACACATGTGTGTACTATGTGGGACACAAACACACACATATGGGCACATGCACATTGTATAACTTGCAACCCATGGTGTTCCAGTGCTTCTATTTTTGCTGAGGGCAACATTTTAATTTTTTTTTTTTTTTTTTTTTTTTTTTTTTTTTTTTAGGTAGGGTCTCACTATAGGCCAGGCTGACCTGGAATTCACTAAGTTGTCTCAGGGTGGCCTTGAGCTCATGGCAATTGATCCTCTTTCTTCTGCCTCCCAAGTGCTGGGCTTAAAGGTGTGTGCCTGGATGCTGAGGACAGTATTTAATGGCTGCCTACTATGTCAGCCTGTGTACACAGTGTATCATATTTCCTGACCTTTCACCAAGTTATCTTTATTTATTTATTTTTAATTTATTTTATTTTCATTTATTTATTCGAGAGCGACAGACAGAGAGAGAAAGAAGTAGAGAGAGAGAGAGAATTGGTGCGCCAGGGCCTCCAGCCACTGCAAACAAACTCCAGATGCATGCGTCCCCTTGTGCATCCGGCTTACATGGGTCCTGGGGAATTCAGCCTTGAACCGGAGTCCTTAGGCTTCACAGGCAAGCACCTAACCACTAAGCCATCTCTCCAGCCCACGTTATCTTTATTTATAATATAAAATGATCTGTAATGCTGTGATGACTCTAATGATTGTGCACCTTTAGCCATATGTTGCATTATACCTTTAAATTGGATTAGGTAGTGTATTCTTGTCAATTGGTGTGATTATTTTACACTTATTGATAAATACTGAGTTGTGGTGAGTTCGCTCCACACCCACGTCATATGAGCTCAGGTAGCTTCCTGGTTAGGAACATGGCGTCTGGGAACACCGGGCTGGCTTGGACACAGCACACCCCATGCATCCTTTCTGCCGCCACTGGGCCTTGATGGGGGCACGACCCAGTGGCTGTGTGCCTGGGCTGACACCGGCTGCCTCTGCTCAGCCCCTGCCACCTTCATCCTGCTCTGGTCTCTACTCCCGCATTGCAAAACTGGGTCCTCAGGTCCCAGCGTCCCGATTTGCTGTTCACTGCTGCCCCAGAGCTTGAGCTAAGGAAGGGAGTATACATACACATGTATCTCCAGGAGTCAGACAAAATTAATTGTCTCCAAAGGCGAATTTTTCTTTCCCATACGCCTCTAAAAACAACTTCTCCTGGAGTTCTCCAGTGTCCAGTGTCAAGTATGTAATAGCTGATCAAGTTAAGAGTCCATTCTGCCTGTTTGTTTAAGAGAGCTTCTTGGTTCCTAAGATTCATTGAGTCTTCCAACTAAATCAACGGAATAACTTGCATTTGCTCCATTGAGCATAGAAGGAAGTCAATTGCTCAATAAGACAAGATTTCTAGTCACACTGAACAAACTTAATCAGACATCATGACATACATACCAGAAAAGGGAAGCGCCCCCAAGGCCCCCGATGGTCACATCTGTCAGGCCATCGCCATTTAAATCCATCGCTCCATGGATAGATTGGCCAAAAAACTTCAGGGTCTTGCCATCCCCGCCTGATGGAATACGCTGTGAGAACCCCGACAGAGGGTTGGATGTCAGAAGGGTCTACTTGGAGCAGCTTCGAGTAAATCTGAAACTTTAGCTTGATTAGCACACAAAAAAATTAAAAGATCTTGTGGGAAACAAGAGGCCCCTTATGTAGAGACAAGAAGAAAAACTATGATGACTCCACTGGACCATGTGCTTGTGGCTCATGCAAAGTCGTTTCAGGGTTGGTGACCTGAGAGGGGAGATGATTAGATCCCACCAGCTTGTCTAATACTTAAGGGAAACCTGAGTAGCAGGGTGTGCATTTTAGCTCCTTTTCAGTCGCATTGTGTAGAGATTGTCAAAGATTCTAGAAACACTGAGATTATCACATAAGCAAGAGAAGGAGTGGAAGGTTCTTATAGAGATGACTATGGACATCGCTGGACTTTGTGCTAGATATAAATAATACGTCCTAGGGCTAGAGGGATGGCTTCTCTCTCTCTCTCTCACTCTTTCTCTGTCAAATAAATAAAAATAAAATATTAAAAAACATTTTCTAATATGAAATCTTTGCAGTGTGTCAAAAATTACCCTACAGATTGAGGTCACAGTAGACCCAGTTCCACTCATGTCTGTCCCCAAGGCAAGGAAGGCATAGGGAACAGGGACGGTCTGGGGCTGTGTGTACTGACTTAAGGGTTGGCATGAGCTGGTAATATTTAGTGGAACCTGAGGGCAAGAGAATAAGACTGACGGGCCTTCCTTAAGCCTGGGGTCTTCTTATCCTGCTGTTTTCCTCTTAAGCCACATAAAATAAGTCAAATAGGGGCTGGAGAGATAGCTTAGTGCTTAAGGCTCTTGCCTGATAAGCCAAAGGACCCAGGTTCGATTCACCAGGACCCACCTAAGCCAGATGCACAAGGTGGTACATGCATCTGGAGTTCATTTGCAGTGGCTAGAGGCCCTGCTGCATCCATTCTCTGCCCCATTCTCTCTCATAAATAAAAATAAAACATTTTAAAAAATGAGGCAAATATGGCAAATCAAATGGAAGCACTTTTGAAACTTAAACTTCTCTGTCTCGTTGAGAAGTACTTCCAGATCTTTTCTCAGCTAACCAGTCAGGTGGTATCTGCCTCGCTGTCCCCAAAGGTTGATTGTGGATTATTCAGTACGTCAGCTGTACCTCTGGCTCCCATGGAAACAAGCAAGAACATCTTCAACTGTTTCTTGGGAAAGCATTTCCCAATAGGAAGACAGACCTGACTCTAATATTCTGTTTTGGCATTTTTTTTAAGCTGCATTTTGACTTGACATTATTTTACAAAATAAATTGCTCATGACTATCTATTCTATTAAATGATTAAAATATTTCCTTAAATATCAATCCATTAAGTATGTGGGATCAACCATGAAAAGATAAAGGAGTACAAGAAGAAAAACGCTTCACATTTT
The DNA here is from genome assembly GCF_020740685.1 of Jaculus jaculus. Classification (NCBI taxonomy): domain Eukaryota; kingdom Metazoa; phylum Chordata; class Mammalia; order Rodentia; family Dipodidae; genus Jaculus; species Jaculus jaculus. Next base: position 24,567,165 of record NC_059121.1, read on the forward strand.
TCCTGGGTCCTTCATGCCCTGAATTATTCATGTTGTCTGCTTCTAGTTATGCATATACCCCATGACAATTTTTAACAGAAACAAATCATTCATCAAATAAACTGTCGTGTTGTTACTTAGAATAAGCCCTTTCTTTTGTCATTACAAACTTATGAAAAATTGAATGCAACTTTGAAATATATGAAGGCTTTGAAAATTCTGTTGACTATAGCAATAAGAGACCACTGCAGTGTAAAAAGAAATCACTAGTGGTCTTAGTTCTTTTCAGGGCTTACATGCTAGAAAAGTAAGTGTTGAAATACACACTTTTATTCATAATAGTCATTTAGTGCCCAACCAACCATGGTTACATAAAAGCAGACAATTATATGAGAACTATTCTAAATGCTCCTGCATTTGTAGTGCATTGAGCATTTTATGTGAATTAATCTCTCTCTCATATATGAAGAAATCAACTTTATAAATGAGATCTGTGAAGTGTTAATGCGTTTTAATCAGGAACAACAGAAATCCTCTGTAGATTGAGCTTGATTATTCTAATTGTTTCCAAGAAGGATTACTTGAGAAAATTAAAAAAAAAAAAAAAACACAGAAAACCTAAGACATCCTCAGAAAACCCTTTCTCAGGTTCAGTTATGTGATGAAAACTGATCAATTTAATTTATAAGTATAGATTTAATGCAATTTTATTTCCAAAGTGGACAGTAAATATAAAAGCTATAATCTCATTTCCTCCATTGGCTAATTACATTACTATTGTCCTCCTATTCAGAAAGGAAGACCCTCTCCTTAGGACTAAACACACTGCAGATGTTAAGGAATGTTACTACAAAGGGCTTTCTCTCTCTCTCTCTTTTAAGTTTAAATTTTTTTGTTTATTTTTATTTATTTATTTGAAAGAGACAGAGAGAACAAGGCAGATAGATAGATAGAGAAGAGAGAGAGAAAGAGGCAGATATATAGAGAGAATGGGCACGCCAGGGCCTCCAGCCACTGCAAATGAACTCCAGATGCGTGTGCCCCCTTGTGCATCTAGCTAACGTGGGTCCTGGGGAATCCAGCCTCGAACCGGGGTCCTTAGGCTTCACAGGCAAGCACTTAATCGCTAAGACCTCTCCCCAGCCCTCTCTCTCTCTTTTAAAACCATTTCAAAAGATCAGGCACTGGAGGCAACTGGCCAGAGAAAAAGAAATTAGATTAACTATAAAAGACAAGATAATTCCTGCATAGAGAACACTTAGGGGAATATTCCCAGTTTCCTCGCAGGGTCAGTAAAGGGGAAATCAAGGGGGGTACGAGGAGAGGTGATGCCTGTCCTTGAACTCGCTGAGCGGTGCCGGGCAGGGTGAGACTCTGCTGGGTGTCTTACTTGCGAGAACTCCTTCCTCACGGTCTTGCCGAAGCCGCGGTAGACGTACACGGCTCCCGCGTGGTCGTCCTCCAGCGGGGCCCCTATCACGACGTCGTTCAAGCCGTCGGCGTTGATGTCCTTGACAGCCGCTATGGCCGTCCCAAAGCGAGCCCCGCACGGCTCATTAGTGTTCTCCTTCACGCACGAGTTGTGCTTCAGAGACGAGCAGCAGTTCTGCGGGACCGGTTCCAGGCTCATTTCATACGCAAACCTTTTCTGGAAGAAAGATAAACGGGACACCTAAACATTTCTGTCTCCGCGGCAGCACTGAATCGGTCTGATCAGAACTCTTTTGCAGGGGCTGGAGGATGACAGCGGCCTGCAAAGCCTAATGACCCAGATTCCGTTCCCCAATACTCAGGGAAGGCCAACGTGCTCTAAGTGGTACGTGCATCTGGAGTTCATTTGCAGTGGCTAGAGACGCTGGTCGTCCATTCTCTCCCTGTGTCTGTCTGTCTGTCGCTCTGCTTGCAAAGAGCTAAATAAAATATTTTTGAAAGAAATCGTTTGCAGCTGGTTGCTCACACCTTTAATCCCAGCACTTGGAAGGCAGAAGTAGGAGGATCACTATGAGTTCAAAGCCAATTGGAGACTACATAGTGAGTTCCAGATCAGCCTGGACTAGATCAAGACCCCACCTCAAAAGAAAAAAAAAAAAAAGGAAATTATTTTGGGGGCTGGAGAGATGTCTCAGTGGCTAAGGCCTTTGCCTGCAAAGTCTAACCACCTGGGGTCGATTCCCTAGTACTCACATAAAGCCAGGTGAGCTGAGTGGTGCATGTATCTGGAGTTTGCAATGGCTACAGTCCCTGACATGCCCCCCCCCCCCTTTTTCTCTCCTTGCAGATTAAAACAAAATTAATCTTTTGCATATCAGTGGCAAAATCTGTCACATGTCTATAAAAGTGGCTCTGAGAGTAAAGTCAGGAATGGCTGAGGGCTTAATTGTGGCAGCCCTGGAAGAGAGCTTCGCTGGGCCCAGGAGGTGACTCTGCAGGACAGAGTTCTTGCCACGCAACATGAAGGGCTGAGAGCACGTGAGCCCCATCCCCAGCGCCCACATAAGCAGCTGGGAAGGGCTGCTTGTCCCTGTCACCCAGTCCTCTGGAGAGCAGAGAAGGCAAGTGCACACTTACGCATGTACACCCCACACCACGCATGTGACAAAACGGCCCCCAAGAAAGAGAGGCCTGCTAAGGATGTCAGGTTTCCTCACGAAGCTGAGAACGCAGCAACAGCATCGACGTGACACTCTCATTTAGAGCCACCATGCTTTCTTCACCCAACGTTTTACCTCATTGTCACGTCTCTCTCTCTTCGTTTCCACATAAGACGAAGAGGAAATTTAGTCTGTTCTAAAAGCAAACTGTGAAGCTGCATGGAGTAGAGGAAAATTAGCAAAAAAAGGACAGACAGTTCTAGCAAAGAACACAAGAAAAACAACACAGGACAAAAAGACAGAAGAATGCAAAAAAAAAAAAACCAATAGGAAGAAGGATAAGCAATTGATTCATGACATAAAAGAATTAATCTGAGTAAAAACAATCTAAGAATTAAAAAGAACTAAAGCAGGACATGGTGGTGCATGCCTTTAATCCCCACACTCTGGAGGCAGAGGTAGGAGGATCGCCGTAAGTTCGAGGCCACCCTGAGATTCCACAGTGAATTTCAGGTCAGCTTGGGCTAGAGTGAGACCCTACCTCAAAACAACAACAAAAACAAACAAACAAATAAAAAAGAACTAAAAAACAAAATAGCAAAGCAGTCATTGAGTAAAGAAATCAAAATTCCACCACTTGACAAATGTGTCTAAAATCAGGACACTAATCTCACCGCAGCCCAGTGACAGCGGCTAATCCTAGCCGACGTGATTCCGGGGACACGCTGGGCTCTGTGCTGGGAGCTGCTTCCGTGGTCAGCGCTCCTGTTGCCCGCTCCCGGCCGGAGCGCCTGAGCGGTTATGGCCACGTTTACTGAGTAGGTTAGTGGAACTTACATTTGTCCTCCTTACCCTGGAATTTCTAGTTAACCACAGCACTGACAACAAATGATTCACATTTTCAAATGAAGTATTTAAGTTCTGAAGCTACTTTATGAGAATTCTTTTTGGAAATATTTATTTATTTGAGAGAGGGTGGGGGAGAGAGAGAGAGAGAGAGAGGGAAGGAGGGAGAGAATGGGCATTCCAGGGTCTCCTGGCACTGTAAATGAATTACAGATGCATGCACGCACCAGTTTGCGCATCTGGCTTTACGTGGACACTACAGGATGAAACCCACTATCAGGCTTTGCAAGCAAGTGCCTTCAACAGCTGTGCCATCTCTTGAGCCCTTCATTCGAATTCTAAGTGATGCTTATGCTTCCAAGTGGCTGGCAGGGTGAACAGCTCCTGCAAACCCCTTTGCTCACTTTTACAAAGTGAGGGAAGGACTGGAGCTGGGTGAGTGCGGGCTGATGGAAGCGAGTTGCCCCGATTGCAGCAAACGAAGGCACCCTTACCTGAGTGAGGGCGTACACGTACACTTTCCCTTGCTCCTCCTTCTCTTCCCCCATGTACATGGGAGCTCCCACGAGCAGCAGGTCCGTATGAGAATCGTTGTCCACGTCCACTGTTGTCAAGACACTTCCGAAGTAGGAGCCGATCTGGGGCAAGAGACAAAGGTTACCACGGAAACCATCGCGGAAGGGCACGGATGGAGGAGCTGGCTGGCGAAGGCGCCGGGCACTGAAAGTGGGTCTGGCTGCACGTCCCCGGGAACTGGATCACAGACCCGCTTTGAGGGTGAGGAGCTAGGACAGATCCCCTGGCCTGGGAGAAACAGAAGACACTTGGATTGCACACTCCAGCCCATCACATCTGTATGACTGCAGCTACTTTGAGGGGGAGGATGGGGTGGAAAGAAGGCATTCGCACGGGAGTGTGGAGCAAATTGGACAGACCGAGACCACTGCAGCATCTCTTGCCGTTACGGTCTTTGGCGATGACCTACTCACTCCTCAATGGCTGATCTGACTCCAGCAGCCCCGAGCTATCGAGAGTGGGGCAACCCCGACAGCAATGTCGTTTCTCTTTCCAAAGACAAGGATCTGCTTCGGGATGCTGGTGGTGGTGGGGAAGCTGGGGACCGATGTTTTGTTATCTAAATGCTTACATCACCTTTCAGACCTTGACCTGTGGTGAACGTTTCATGTTCTTAACATCCCCACTATTGATGCTTCTTGCATTGACTTATTTGATTTCTGCTATGACAGTTCAGCTTCTGGGTCCTAGAGAGCTTTGCGGGGAGAAGGAGCAGAGGGCTTGAGACAGGGTCTCACTCCACAGCGCTGTCTGGCCAGGCACTCCCTGTGCACAGGCGTGAGCTGCCACGCCGGCCCGCACGCTGCCCTTCGTCTGTGTAAGCGCGTGCCCGTGCTGCCATCCCGCCAGCTTCGGCCTGCCCGGGGGCGCAGACCTGCGGTTTTCCCGGGGCTCTCCTGCCCTCCGTGAGGGATGCTCCCCGCAACCTCCACTGCGGCACTGCTAACCCTCTGAACTCTTTCCTCCTCAAAGCGTTAGCCCTACACTTTTGAGACACTGCTAGCTACAGTGCAAGACGGGCTTTTTAAAAAATTATAGTTATTTATCTGGGCTGGAGAGATGGCTTGGCGGTTAAGCGCTTGCCTGGGAAGCCTAAGGACCCCGGTTCGAGGCTCGGTTCCCCAGGTCCCACGTTAGCCAGATGCACAAGGGGGCGCACGCGTCTGGAGTTCGTTTGCAGAGGCTGGAGGCCCTGGCGCGCCCATTCTCTCTCTCTCCCTCTATCTGTCTTTCTCTCTGTGTCTGTTGCTTTCAAATAAATAAATAAATAAATAAATAAATAAATAAATAAATAAATAAATAAAATTATATTTATTTATTTATTTGAGAGAGAGAGAGAGAGAGATACAGAAATAGGCAGGTAGAGAGAGAGAATGGGCACACCAGGGCCTCCAGCCACTGCAAATGAACTTCAGACGCATGTGCCCCCTTGTGCATCTGGCTTAGGTGGGCCCTGGGGAGCTGAGCTTGGGTCCTTTGTCTTTGCAGGCAAATGCCTTAACCACTAACCCAAGATGTGCTTTCGAATGGATGCTCAGTGATTCTTTGAGGTTTCTTTTCACATTTTAAGACTTTAAAGGACTTAAGAGGGGTTTGAAAAGCTGAGTTTGTTGTAAATGCAACAAACGTAACTGTGGTACTGTTGGGTCTTCATTGCGAACAGAAGGCCCCGAGGACCTGAGTTTGAGTTCAGCCGCTGCCCAGGGCCACGTCCCCGTGTCTGGGGCTCAGTGACTCTCTACATCGTCTTCACCGACCTGGCTCCTTTGAACACCAGCCGCCACGCTCACTGTTGCAGGAAGCACGGGCAAACACGGCTCCGCTCTGAAGTGACCTCCACTGCTTGAGCGGCAGAACTTCTTGTCCCTAACCGGGCACGCCTCACCTTTCTCTGAGAGTCTTGGGCTTGAACCTGAAATAACTTGTGATTTAAATAGGGCGCAAAACCCTCCTCTATTTGCATAAGTTTTTACCACGTCTTGTTTACCACTTCCCTAAATTAAGCCAGTGAAGACTGGAACAACCCTTGTGCATCTGGCTTACGTGGGTCCTGGGGAATCAAGCCTCTAACCAGGGTCTGTAGGCCTTACAGGCAAGCACTTAACCGCTAAGCCATCTCTCCAGCCATTCATCCACATACTTTTTATGTCTGTATGCAGCACTCTTATCTAAACTGAAGTCACAACATTAAAAGCATGGGCACTTGGCACCTCTCCAAGGAATCAAGCAGAGGGCCCGGCTCACGGTGGATACCGAGTGAGTGGGTCTGAGGAGTCAGAGTTTAGGTCAGGAGAAGTCACGAGGCACACACACAGATTAAGCTGGGACACACTTCTGCTTTCCAGTTTACCTGCTCCCCGCTGAGAGCCTGGAGGACCTGGACATCCCCATTCTCCATCCTGTAGATGACGACCTGGCCCGTGTGATTGTACCGAGGCTGCCCAGCTATGTAGAGTACATCCCCGGGGACCGTGGCGGAGGTGACTGTGTAACCTAGACAAAGACAGACTCAAATAGGGATCCGGCCCATCCAGGCCTTCCTTCAACTTACTGTGATGGCTTTCAACATCACATGCGGCATTTCCCAGGCGCTCAGGATCTGAGGGGACTTCCCTGGTTAACCCAGAAGAGCAAGGAAAATGCACGTCCGAGTTAGGAAGACCGAGTGGTGATGCAGAGCTGCCGTTGGTAAATGCAGTATAATTGTTCCAGTCTTCACTGGCTTAATTTAGAAACCAAATCATACATTCTTTATCTTTTTGCATTTCCCCCTTTTGACTGGGTGTTGTGTGTGTGGCGTACACACGCGTGTCTCTGATCTTATGTGTGGGTGTGCATGGAGACCAGAGGTCAAAGCTGTGTGTTTTTCTCAATCACCCTCCACCTTACTCTTGGAGCCAGGGCCTCCCCCTGAGCATGCGGCTCTCCAGTTCGGCTAGACCAGGGACCCGGCAAGCCTCCGGAGCACCCTGTCTCCTCTGCGGTGCTGCGTCCCAATCGGTCCGCTGCCATGCCCGGCTTTGATGCGGGTCCTGGGGCTCTGAGTTCACATCCTCACGCTTGTGGGAGGCAGTTTACTGACTGAACCACCTCTGCCCAGAACCTCTCTCGGACAAGGCACAAGGCAATGCTCGGCACCAGAGGCCTCCGACCCCCACGTGTACGCGCCGCACACACACACGAACAGCAGGAGATTAAAAAGTAATTCATGTTTCCCATCAGTTACGTCCAAGTCTTACCTAAGTAAGAGGCGAGAGGTTCATTCATTTTGGGGGGCTCCGTCTGAAAGGTTGTATTGTGAGGGATGATCATTTGATTTGCTTTCTGCATGACGATTGTTCCGTTCCAGTCATAGGCCCCTACTGCTCCAAGCATGATCCAGTCCTTAGATGTGGGACGCAAAGCATCGCCAGTTAATGAAAATTGCAAAAGCAAACCCTTACACGGTATCAGTACTTTAGGAGTTGCTCAAAATGCTTCGTAATACATTATTTTATATAACCTTCACATTAATCTGTTGTGTTAGATGTTGTTATTAAAATTTTAAATTTTAAATTGGATTTTATTTATTTGAGAGAAAGAGAGTGAGGAAAAGGCACAGAGAGAGAGAGAGAAAGAGAGAGAGAGAGAGAGAAAAGAATGGGCATGCCAGGGCCTCTAGCCACTGCAAACGAACTCAAGACACATGTGCCACCTTGTGCATCTGGCTTTATGTGAGAACTGAGGGATTGAACCTGGGTCATTAGGCTTTGCAGGCAAGTGCCTTAATGCTGAGTCATCTCTCCAGCCCACAGTTGTTATTATAGGAGAAGAAACAGGCACAAAAAGAAACTTGCACAAGGTTATACTGTCTGATTGCTCATCACTCAACATCTACCAAAAGCAGAGACCCAGAGGCTCCTAAGACCTCACCACTGAAGCAGACATAAAACACACACAAGCCGGGCGTGGGGGCGCACGCCTTTCATCCCAGCACTCGGGAGGCAGAGGTAGGAGGATCACCGTGAGTTTGAGGCCAGCCTGAGACTACATAGTGAAGTCCAGGTCAGCTTGGACTAGAGTGAAACATTACCTCCCAAAACAAAAAACAAAGAAACAAACAAAGAAAAAAAAAACATGGCTCATGGAATTTTGCAGAAGAAGGGATGGAATGATTGTTAGAGCCACATATTGAGACATCATGCCCCCAGAGGCACTGCCTCTCCCCGATAACTGACTGCGGCTCCCAAAACAAATAACCCACATTTCCCACAGGGTAACCTACTACCCCAGTGAGGAGGCCCCCTTTGGAAAGAGGACAGGGATGAGAGAAAGCATGCTACCAACACATGCATGTTTCCATACTAAGTATGTCCATAATGAATAACAGCGTCTATATTCCTGACAAAGACCATGATGCCATTCCTTTTACCACTCACGTGTGTTACAGCCTTTAATCTTGCCTCTCTGCATTATTCTGGGCACCAGAACTCTAACTTAATATTTTAAGAACTTCTAACAAGACCCTCGGATACCTTGACACCGACAAAAGGTCCATTGCATAGTTTCAGCAAATATGCTAAATGAGTTTCATCTAGTCAGATTTGTAATTACAAGAGGCTCAGGCCGTCTGAGTCTCAAGTTTCAGTGAAATGTGGTCAACTGTGTGAAGTGTTCTCCAGACAAGAAGCTCGTGAGATGCTATTCGCCGTGTGCATCGGGACGCATCATGGCCTGGACAGACCTTGTGCCATGCCCTTGCAAGCTGCAGTACCACCGGTGGGCTGAGCATCGCTTGCGGGGACACAAGACCCTTGTTCTTGCAAGACGGTCAGCGTACCTGTGAGTAGTGAGCGCTGAAGCCTGTCTGTGACATTTCCATCCCAAAGGAGGCCGCCGTCTGGTCAGCCGTAGCTGCAACATAGAGAATATCATGGTGAGGGACTAGTAGCGTCTTCCAGGCTGCCGCTGGCGTCCTGCACACAGAGACCTGGCTGGGTCTGGAGCTGTTTAAGGTCTCAGGGTGTTTTCAGCCGTACATTTCTCCATCCCAAAGTCCTAGGCAGGACTGAGTACAAGGCCCCGTACATTCGTGAAGGAGCCCATCTTATCTTTCTCATGTTTCCTATCCTTGCTGGAGGAATGGAGAAGCCCACTACCATAGGAGGATGGAGGTCTGTGTAGTTAACCTTGGACTGCTGTAATTGCAGACATGTGTCTCGCCTTCATTGCCTGGTGTTTTGAATGTGTTCCCCCCACCCCATAGACTCAGGTGTTTTATTAGAGCTTGTAACTTGGATCTCCAGCAGCCTGGCTGGGGGAGGTTATCACTGGGGGAGGTTCATGGGGTCCAGCCCTATGGTGTGCTGGGGGCAGATCTGATGTCCAGCCCAAAGGTCTGCAGAGCGGTCTGAGCTCCGGGGAGTTTGTGTTGATTGTAATGCTGGTTGTGAGTATCATTCACAGATTAGAAAAATTTATTAGTCATTTATTTTCAAACTGTGTTTATTTATTTATTTGTAAGTGGAGACAGAGCTAGAGAAGAGAGAGAGAGAGAGAGAGGGAGAGAATGGGTGCAGCAGGGCCTCCAGCTGGTGCAAATAGACTCCAGATACACACACCGCTTTGTGCATCTGTCTTCATGCGGGCATTGGGGAACTGAACTTGGATCATTAGCCTTCGCAGGCAAGCGCCTTAACTTTACCTAAACTGCTGAGCCATCTCTCCAACCCTGGAAAAACTTATTTTTTTTCTCACGTGCCTGCCGGCCACATCCCTTGTGATTGTATTTTTATAGAGGCATACACTCATGTTGAAGTCCACTGCTGAAATGCAGAGACGGCATTGTATGGGAGTCCATGAGTCCAAATGATTCTCAGAATATTCACAAACCAGAAGCCACAGTCTCCTCAGGGAGCTGAGGGACGTTGATTTACTTGCTCTCAGTAGGGAATTACTGATTTATTTGGTCTTAAAAATAAGTTAAAAATAACACAATTTTAGGCAAGTTTAGCCTGCCCCTTCTATTGAGGCATGAGAATCATCACATCTGTCCAGTTAGACATATTTACTATTCATTTGCATAAAACTACAAAAATGCATTAGTAATTGCCTTTTCATAGGAGCAGGTCAAATAAAGCAATCAATCAATCAAGGTTCCAAGTGTGCCACTTCAATTTCTTGTACAAACTGCCCTCTAAATGGGTGAGGTGCATGTTAACTTAAACTTACAGATGGAGTTTTTAAAAAAAATATTTTTATTTATTTATTTAAAAGGGGGGGAGAAAGAGAGAGATAGATAAAGAAAGGGGGAGAATGGGCATTCCAGGGTCACTTGCCACTGCAAACGAACTCCAGACGCATGTGCCATTTCGCCCATCCGGCTTTATGAGACTCCTGGGAAACCAGGGGTTTGGCAAGCAAGCGCCTTGATGGCTGAGGCGTCTCTCCACAGATGGGTTTTAAATGCATACTGACTTGCACTGCTTTCTCGCTTGTCTTTGCAAGGCCAGCAGCGGGCACGCAGCAGCAGTCCCCTGCACACCTCCCTCCTGCCCTGCGCTGCGGCTGTGTGCTCTGCTGGGCTGGTACCTCTGTGCTGTGCGGGCTGCTTGGGGAGAGCTCGCCCCGCGCGCCTGAACTTCTGCCCCTGGCACGCTCATGTGCAGCGAGCCTCCACTCTAATCCCTGCATAGTTTCTGGTCAGGAGTTTCAGCATCTCTCCTGAAACTTGATAGGAAAGAGAAGCAGACCATTTCCTCTGTGTGCTTGTCTCTCTGGGTGGCACTGTCCTTGGCAAGCGGGACTTCCATAATTGCAGCTGTTTTCCAGCTAAAATAAATGTTGACAGGAAGCAGAGATTATTCAAGTAAGAAGGCAAGACCTTTCCTGCTCTCACAGGAGAATAACTCAAGCTCAGGGAGGCTAAGGCAGGAGGACCAAGAGCTGCGGAGGCAGCGTCAGGAGACATTGCCTCAGAGAGAAAAACAGAAAGGGCGCAGGAAACCCATCCTGCTTTTGGTAGGCTTAGAACTGCAGTGACGAAGATGCAGAAAGACACCTCAATGTGCAGAGTTCTTCATAACATGGGATAATTAAAAATTTCATGTATTGTTTGCAAGTAGAGACAGAAAAGAGAGACAAAGAGAGAATATGGGTGCGCCAGAGCCTCTTGCCACTGCAAGCGAGCTGCAGACACATGCGCCACTTTGTGCAGCTGGCCTTACGTGGACACTGGGGAAATCAAACCAAGGCCAGCCCAAGCCAGTGAGTCTCCCAACTGCTGAGTCATTTCCCCCAGTCTTTTTACTTTTTGGGAAAAAAATATATATATACTTTAACTTTCATTTTTAAATATAGCAATTTCTTGAACACCCTGGTGTGGTTTGGTTATAAATAATCTGAAAATGCCATTTCAGGCAAATTGAGCCACCTCCTTCCTCAATGTGGGATTCATTTCTGCTAGTTTTAGGTTATATTTGCTTGTGTAGGGGAATATTTAGAAATGACACTATGTTATCCAGCATAAAAATAATTTAAAAAAACACATCCTTACAGATTGCGACTTGGCCTGTATTATTAGAAGTTCATAACAACTTTCAGGGCCTTCTATATTTTCCTTTCCTTGTGGCCAGGTAAGCTCAGAACTCGGCCCATTGCTAAAGGACCTTCCAGTGGCTGTTAAAAGCCCAAAGCCATGCGGGAGTTTGTCATCCCAAGGACACAGGACAGCCTTTCATAAGCAGCCGTGGCTTCAGACTGATGAAGACTTTAGTGTCCTGTCCCTGGAGACAGTGTAAGGGACAAGGGTTCAGGAGAAAAGGGAGCCTGAGGAATCCAGGCTTTGGGGACTGTCAGTCCCCATCATGTTAAAATGAAGCAGACTTTCAAAGTCCTGACTGAAGTCAGACACGGTATGGACAGGATCATCTTCACTGAAAGAGGGCAGAGCAAAGTGAAAGGAGTGAGGAGCCGTCAGAGTACACAGTATATACCAGCATTTATTCTGAGTAATACTGAAGCTTATTTGTATTTTTATATGAATGTGTGTGTGTGTGCACGGGGTTGGAAAGTAAAATATATGATCAATTTTAAAAAGTGCTTGAAAACCATTGCTTTAAATCATTTCCTTGGGCCGGGGATATAGTTCAGCAGTAGAGCACGAATCCACCATGTATCAGGCCCTGGGTTTAACTCTAAGCACGGCACACCATGCTATGTATCTCCTTTCTATGTCCTTTTCTTTGCCCCTTGGCACCCAGTCATGTCTCGTTACCTTCCTCCCTCTTCCTCCTCTTGCTGTGGAAACAACGAGAAGGCTGTTAAGCTTCCATTCATGAGAGACATATGAACAGAGGTCCTTCGTGGTGTGTTCACAAGGACAGTCAATCAAGGGGACCTGGATGCAGCATGCAGGCAAAAGAATTCTCTGTGGTGTCCCCAGGTGGGGAGCAGGGGCGCACTCACGAGCCCCGAGGCCATCAGAGAGACGCGAGGAAGGACGCCTTGCCAGCTGGTCTTGCTCAGCCATTCTGAAGACCCCTCTTCATGATCTACCCAGTGTGAAAGTAGTTTGAGAATAGACATGCCCTTCCTAAGGTAGAGGCGATCCCCCTCAGGCTGAGGACACTGGTCACGACTCAGTGTCCTCCACAGGCAGTGGTCACTGAAAACCTTAAAGAAACACCACAAGTGTACGTGGTGGCGCACGCCTTTAATCCCAGCACTTGGGAGGCAGAGGTAGGAGGATCGCTGTGAGTTCAACGCCACCCTGAGACTCCATAGTGAATTCCAGGTCAGCCTGGGCTAGAGTGAGACCCTACCTTGAAAAACCAAAAAGCAAAAAGAAACACCACAAGGAAGGAACGTGGTTTAGAGAAAGAAACGGGGAATCAAAGTTTCCTCATCCTAGGACTCAAGGCAGAGTGCTCCGAAGGCCCTGAAACGACTGCAGAGGAGAAGGAGGACGTTCTCACAGCGGCCCTAGCGAAGCAAGCGGAGAGGCGGATGGAAAAGCGGAAGATGAGCTGCGGCTTCATAGTCCAATCCCGCGTCACTGGGGAGCAACGAAGAACTTCTCGCATGGCCACACGTGCGGACGAGGCGTCCAGGTGGCCCTGGGCTCCCACACCGCGCCATCGCGCCCTCCCCAAAGACGCTTCTAGCAGCCACGGTCCGCTCAGGCAGCAGCTCCGTGTGGACTGATGTGAAAAGGAATTGTTTCTCTGCGACTATCGCGCACCGTGGATCACGGATGCGGTGAAGTCATGCCCTAAATAGCCTTGCGCTGGGATGGGATTTTAGGAAGCACGTGCAGGTTTAAGGAGACTCGTCCTACCTTCCAGGGCAAAGATTCTCTCTCCCAGAGCTTTGACAATAGTGACGAGGGCCAACTCATCCGAGACATTGAAGAAGTGCTTCTCGGTGGGCTTGCTGGCGATTGACTTGATTTCTTCCACAAATTTGTCAGTACTTAGGTTTCCCCGGTTATAGTGACCGAGAATCTAAGACACAACAATGATGTCATTTTAATATCTAAACGTCAGCTAAGGGTTCCAAGCATATTTTCAGTAAAAAAAAAAAAAAAAAAAAAAAAAAAAGAGCCCATTCCTATTACACTGCCTGCAGGCCACGGCTGGGGTGGGGAATGGATGAGGCTCCGATCATATGTGTGTGAAGATGTCTTCCTCTGCCTCCCCACGACTCTGTTTATTAAAATCCGTGGCTTTGAAATCTGACGTTCAAAAGTAATGCTACCAAGTGTCTTTGAGAGCCACACAAAGACACTCTCTGGGTCCCCAACTGATTCATCCAATTTATTCTATAGATTATGTGACTCCTAGAATGGAAAAAAAATCAACATTTCTCTTTATTGGTTCCTATTGAACATAGTCTAGATTGTTAGACTGACACATTAACTTCCATTTCATTTGTAAATTGAAGTATGCACAGAAAAGCATTTGTACAGTTGAAAATACACAGACAACAGATGTAATAGCTGAGTTTTAAGCCATGCATGCTGAGGCTGTTAATTGTGAAATTAATGCTATCAGACATTTAACGGCAGGTGACAGAGACAACTGTATAAAATTTAACAGGAAAAATGCCCAAGCAAGATGTGTAAAAAATAAAGTGTATTTGTAAATAAAAACAAAGTGTTTAAATACAAACTTATGTATATGTTAAAAGAAAAATACAGAGAAAAAAATCCCACGTGTTACTGTGACTTGCATGCACCTTTCACCTATTTTATATCATAGGTGAAAAAGGTAATAAAAGCATATCCTTATCTTTTACCCAAGGTTCTGATAGCTTGCAAAAACATTTTCTATGAAAAAAATATTAGAAAAATTTAAACTTCTCCTGCTTTACTCAATTCAAACCTGTCAAGCAGGAGCACTTGGGATTCTGCTGATTTTCATCAGAAAGACACGTGCAGAGCTAAAACTTCCTTGAGGCAGATGTGCCAAAGTAAAGCGTGTAAGCAGTTTACACGCAGTATGGGAACTTCTATTTGAAAAATAAACGGGATTCTAAGATCCTTTCTGATGCCTCATGTTCGTTTGCGTGAGGTAGGCTATACACCCTTCACAGCCACTGTTATCTAAGTATGGGATCTGACCATGTCTGGACGCCGTCATGGACAGACAGAGGACACAGCCAACAGGGTCCTTTCCAAACCTGACAACTTAACAGGGCGTGTTTGCAGCTTTAGCTCGGGGAACTTAAATGACCGACCAACAGCCAGCTCTCCGGGGGAGCTCTTTCCTGCCAAAGACATTTCCATGTTGTCCAGGATCAAATGTGGGCAGAAAGGGATGGAGTAGAGGGAATAGTCCAGAGAATAACTAGGTGATTGGGTTCACTTGTATATATGTATATATGTTCAGTATGGGCGGACCTTGAGAAATCGCAAACTTTTCTATGTTAATGCACAAACGACAGAAATGAAACAGGTCTGATTTTCTAGTCTGGCACCAGTTAATATCTTTTTTTAGTATACTGTGGGAGAATACACGTTAGAAAAAAGTAACAAATAATGTTGCAAAGTGAACTTTTCTTATACATTTTTATTTATAGTTCTTCCGAGAGTTGTATGAATAACTCACTAATTAAAAAGAGAAAGAAACTCATGAATATATGCGGCCCCTTGAAGATTAATGGAATAAGGAAATCTATTTTGGGCTAGGAGAGAGGCAGCAGATGAATTATCAAACAGGAATCCAACAAAGAGAAACAGTGTTTTGAGGAAAGGAAATACTGAGTGTGCCGCCAGACATGATGTGAAACACAGGATTCATTTACCGTTAAAAAGCTGTTTATTGATACTTCTGTCTAGTCAAATTTTCCTAATGCTGTGTGTGTGTGTGCACGTGTGTGTGTGTGTGTGTGTGTGTGTGTGTGTGTGGTTTAAACTCTTGTGCAAGGGAGGCAAGAACTCTGAACTATACCCCAAATCTAACACTGTGTTCACTCTGATGATGGTTGATACAGTTGGCGGCTCACATCCATGGTACTTGGAATGCCCACTCTGCCCCTGGGGGGATTCAGAACCAGTGAGGCCAACTCTGGGACCCGGATGCCTATAACCGCATGGCGCACCCCGGCTTCACACAGTGAAGAAAGAGGACAGCCATTAACTGAGTGCCCCCGCTTGGGCAGTTTTTTCTGAACATGGGCAAAGGCGTTCGCCAGTATGCTTAAACCGGCAAAGAGATCAAGACAGTTCTGTGGTGCAGCAAGAGTAATAGAGGATTTAATGAAAACCGAAAAAATGAACATTTATGGAAGTAACCAGGAAAACTCCTGGAAGAATTCTTGATTAGCAGGCGGTGGGTTTGACTGGCTAGCGTATCTTCCCATGACACACACGGCTCCTCTCCACGGGCACTTGGCAAGCATCCCTGGCGGGTACTTACGGCTATGGAGAAGCGCTGAATGTCGGCGTCTTCACACTCTTGGATGACCTCATGCAATCGATGGTTGTCATGTGACTCTCCATCAGTAACAATGACCATGACTTTTTTCACTCCCCTTCGGGCACCCCTGGCTTCAGTGAACGCCTCTTTCCTGGAGGGAGCACAAGCGAGAGAGAGAGAGAGAGAGGCCCATCAAGTCACCCAGAGACTAGGCAAAGCAAAAACCCACACTGGAACGTGGCCATCCAGGGAGCTTGGTGCTTTCCTCCAGGGGCATCGCTTTGGCTGGAGGCAAGAGAATCGCCACTGTAGTCATTCCATTCATGTGCCACAGTAAACCGTCTCGCAAGCTGGGTGCGGTGGCGTGCACCTTTAATCCCAGCCGTGAGTTCTAAGCCACCCTGAGACTACAGAGTGAATCCCAGGTCAGCCTGGGCTAGAGTGAGACCCTACCTCGAAAAAGAAAAGAAAACAAAACAAACAAAAACCCCAAACCAAACAATAACAACAAAAGGTCTCATGATTTTACTCACTGCCATATACAAAATAGCAGCATTTTCTTCTTGGGAAACTTCAAAGAAATAGTGCGACTCTTGTCCAAGAACGGGTCATTGTGAAAAATGATCCACATGGTTGGTGTTGGATGTAAAGCAATGAGTGTATTCCTGCTATTCATTTGCCTTCAGCGAGAAACTTGTTGGGTCAGTCTAGCAAGAACTCTGCCACCTAGCAGCTTGCTCAGTAACATTTTCCATCCCCACCTCATCCCTTGGAAGTATAAATCTTGCCCTTGCCATAGGTCAAAGCTGGCTTAGATCTCTCCTCTGCTGTGAAACTCGCTGTGCGATGGTCCCTGTGAAATGAAGTTTTCTTTGTCGTCTCTAACGGCTGTGTGAATACATTTTCTTGACCATGTAGACTTGCTGATGTCTTAAAATGCAAGAGCAAAAGTGAAAATATATGCTGAGGGCTGAACTATCAGAGGGGGCTGGATGTAAATGCATGAGATTTGTTCTTTATGGAATTCTAATTTCCTTAGACCATCACCCAAATTTGCTAATTTTCTTAAAGTTCGGGATCCTAGCTGAATTAAATGAATATCAGATAGAAGAGCTGATTACAAGTTCTTTAGTAAGGAAATAAAGTTGCTCTGAAACCAGAACTGGCTGCATAGAGGAAGGTAAGCAGAACGCTGAGTGTACACTCGCTGTTTCAAACACACCCATTAACAAATTGCCCTTGTCCCTAAGACACCAGCATCGGACGTCATCTCTCAGAATTAAGCATTATCCTCTCTGTTTGCCTTTAAAAACTAACATAGCACAGGACCATGTGTTGCTTATGAATAAATACTGAACACCTATGGACAGCAATAAAAATTTGGGTTAATAAGAACAGAACTTCAAAAAAAAAGTTTTAATTGAAATGAAGGAATTCACTGAAAATGGAGATAACAGAGCTTAAGAAATTAAAAATGTTTTTCACAACTGGCCCTGCCCAATAGGAATGAAAAAGGAATGAAAATCATGCGTGAACATGAAAATGTAACTGGTTAAAAAATAGTGCTGCGAAATCATCAGAGGGGTTTGTACACATCCAGATCTCAGGCAGCTCTGTCCTGTGGCTAAACTCTTGGGGAAAGATGGGCAGAGCACGTGGAGAGCTGTGATATTTAGAGTGGGATTTATCCAGCAGCAAACACAGCCATATGTTTCTTCAGTCACTTTGAAAAGAGGAATATTCATTTGTAAGTCATTGCTTCTGGGAAAGGAACAACCCTGTACAGGCTCAAAGCTTTCAGAGAACACTCATCTCACTGAACGTGTGACCCCACCACGTCAACGATTGGAGGTGCACTCCACACACTGACGTGTGCACGTAAACCAGTGGTCCTCGGGCAGGTGGGTGCATAATTACCCCATCTGTTTGTGTTTTTTTTTTTTTCTCTTGGGCTCTATGAAACTAGAACCACATGTTTGTTTTCTGCAGTTTGTGAGGCTAAAGCTGCACGTGAAATTTTAAATATTTCAATAGCAACGCGTTCTTTGTGGCACTCAACCATTTGAACCTCCTCACAGCCCGAGTCTAGCTGGCAGGTGAAGTGTGGCCAAGGTTAATGAGCTCTTCAGAGTCAGGTAAAAGGCCAGAGGGTGAAACGTCCTAACACAGGTCTTAACACAAGTCACACTACTAAGATTTCTTGGTTTGCTTGGCAGTTCGCTGGTTTAAATGGTAAGGAGGGAAGAAAGAGCAAGAGATAGGAACTGAATGAGACTGCTGGCAACGTGGCAGAGTGTTCTGCATTTGTCAGAAAGGACCCCTGCGTGTTTTATAAAACAAAACGGAACCTCAGCAGGAGCTGTGCGTTCCCCAGGAGGAAACCTTCAGAGAGGAAGACGTAAACTAGAGCGAATTTTGGAAACCTAATGGAAAAAATAAAGCATTAGAGATGATGAAATTATTTTCATTTCTTTGAAAGCTTTGCCTTGAAAATGATTTAAAATGAAACAATATTTAATTTGGACTTTTAAACTTTCCATTCTGAGCCGGGCATGGAGGCACACTCCTTTAATGCCAGCACTTGGGAGGCAGAGGTAGGAGGATTGCCTTGAGTTCAAGGCCACCCCAAGACTCCATAGTGAATTCCAGGTCAGCCTGGGCTAGAGTGAGACCCTACCTTGAAAAATCAAACAAACAAAACAATGAAATTTTTATTCTGATAGCTATAAAGGGGCCATGAGGGAAGGAGGAGAGGGGAGGACCTAGGGGAGGGTATAGTACATCGTACATATCTAAGTGGAACAGCAAAACCCTGGAGACGATTTGCCCAAGTGGGGTCAAGGGAGGCGTGGAGAAGAGGTGGGAGGGAGAGGAGGCTGAATCAAGATTGAAGATTTTATTCATAAGCCATATTGAAAGCTATTCCTTTGCTAGCTAAGCATCTATCATCTCTATCTATCTTGTCTATCTGTCTATCTATCATCTATCATCTATCTGTATACCATCTATCTAGCTATCTGTCTAGCTCTGCATCTATCATTTTAAAAAGAGTGTTTGAGGGGCTGGAGAGATGGCTTGAGTCAAGGTGCTTGCCTATAAAGCCTAAGGATCCAGGTTTGTTTCCCCAGTACCCATGTAAATTCAGATGTACAAGGTGGTACATGTGTCTGGAGTTTGTTTTGCAGCAGCTCTCTCCCTTTCCCTCTCCCTCTCTCTCTCTCTCTCTCTCTTTGCTTGCAAATAAATAAATAAAAATAATTCACTCGGGAGGCAGAGCTAGAAGGATCACCGTGAGTTCGAGGCCACCCTGAGACTACATTATGAATTCCAGGTCAGCCTGGACTAGAGTGAAACCCTACCTTGAAAAACCAAATAAATAACTAAATAGAAATAAAATAAAATAAAAACGACTGGGAATGAGTGTGATGGTACACACTTTTTAAAAAGTGCTAAAAAAAAAAAAAAAAGAGTGTTTGGGCAGAAGTGCCCTGTGAGGATAGGTAATATTATACCCAGAAGCCATAGATTGCTACCGAAAATTTCAGTGTGAGGGATGGGGGACCTTCCACCAAGTTGTTGGTCAGGGAAACTTCTGATGCCTCCACAACATTACAGGCCATTGCCAAGGCTCATGGTTGCCAATCAGAGCTGGATGATAAGACCCAACCGCTGAGGACTCCACATGCTTGGGCGGCAAAACACTGAGAAATCAAACGGAGACTGAGCTGGAAGCCTCCTTCCTGTTGGCTAACTGTTGTGATACTGGAAAAAGCTATGCAGCCTGCTGGGGGAGAGGAGTCTCCCACGGTCTCAAACAGAAGTGGATTCTGAAAGCTTTATGGCTGGTGCAATGGTGACATGTCTGTTATGGGGAAAATTGCTCTCCGATTTAATTTGAGGCCTGCTCCATGGGAAAGAACTCATGTCTGGTACTGAAAACCTAATGAAAAACCTGTAGCTGGGGAGTCACAAACCCTAAGGGGGAAATTACTAATGTATGTGGATATATGTTACACACATCAAACTACTCTAAATGCTTGTTTTTATGCCCATGTTTTTAAAATTTTTTTTTGTTTATTTATTTGAGAGTGACAGACAGAGAGAGAAAAAGGTAGACAGAGAGAGAGAATGGGCACGCCAGGGTTTCCAGCCACTGCAAACGAACTCCAGACGTGTGCGCCCCCTTGTGCATCTGGCTAACGTGGGTTCTGGGGAATCGAGCCTCGAACCAGGGTCCTTAGGCTTCACAGGCAAGCACTTAACCGCTAAGCCATCTCTCTAGCCCCTTATGCCCATGTTTTAATGCTTCAGTTTTGGTTAGAGAAGCTTTCCGTTTCAGGCGGCAGTGACCACTGGGGCGACTCAAAACTCATCAAAGTGCTGAGAAGTAACAGTGGAGTGTTCAGCACTAAAGAAGACATCTGTGTCACACCCTCCAGGGCTCAGGGAATATTGTGGAAGAGGTGTCAGAAAGAATAGAAGAGCCAGAGGAAGAGGAGGGGTGCTTACAACACTGTCTTCCAGATACAAAGAGGAGGGATGCTTGCTTACAGTGCTGCCTTCCAGACACAAAGCAGCTATGGTACTCATTGCTGACGCTACCTACACAAGACCTGAAAAGTAGGAGGGGGAAATGATGACATTAAAATAGAAGAGAGACTAACTGGAATGAAGAATGGACTCAGTAGAGGAGGAAGAGGGAAGAGGGAAAGAAAGGGTGGTGGGAGGGGATTATAATTATTGTATATTGTCTGTATGTCTGGAGATTGTCAATAAAGTTTAAAAATCCAGGCATGGCAGTGCACACCTTCAATCCCAGCACTCAGGAGGCAGAGGTAGGAGGATCACCGTGAGGTCTAGGCCAGCCTGAGTCTACATAGTGAATTCCAGGTCAGCCTTGGCTAGAGTGAGACCCTACCTCGAAAAAGCAAAACAAAGCAAAATGTTAAAAAAGAATTTGGTCTAAGATGTTAGAAAACCCTAAATCAAATACTAGATTAGGTGGATGCACTAGAATATATGAGTTAAGCAGAAGTGGACCATATTTTAATTGATTCTTTTAGATTAAGATTCCTTTGTTAAAGATTGAAATAAAAAACATTCATATTAAGCTTCAGTATGCATCATGATATAACAGACTATTGTTCAGTTGTTCACTGAGTCACCGTCAATGAGACCCTTATAATCACAGAAAACGTATGCCAGCATGTGGTAGATTTGGTGGCAACAAACCGTCAAAATGAAACTTGAAGAAAGATGGCATTAAAAACTGGCAAGGCAAACAAACATTCCCTAGGACGCCAGGGGGCACAGCAAACATTTATGTCACGTAGTGTCGTGCTTTTGTAAAAATCCATATACCTGGCAGTATCTATTCCAAGAGCTGTCATTGTCTGGAGGCCACCTCTTCGGGCTATTTTTCTGGCTGCAACAAGTACCTCTTCCGTTGATGAATACTTATTGAGGTTGAATTCATGTGTGACATTTTCTCCATATTGGACAATTCCAACCTGGAATACAAAGTCGCTGTGAGTTATGAATCTAGAAAAGCTCTCCACTCAGTTTTAAGTTTAAATACATAGGTCAAGTGGAATGTCTTTGGGCATTTCAGATGAATTTAAAAATCTATCAGTGCACAGATCCTTCTACCTGGCATCATCACTGAAGCAGACCTAAAACGAACCCAACATGGCTCAGGGAAATTCACAGAAGGGGGGCGGTGGAAGATTGTTAGAGCCACGTGTTGGGATGTTATGCACAGAGACATGGTCTCTTCCCCATAGCTGATGGCTACCCCTGCAACGCACGACCCGTATTCCCCAATGAGGAGAGTCCCTGGGGGGGGGGGAGGGCAGGGAGGAGGGTAAGGATGGTACCAGCATGGCTGTTTACAGTGTGCCTAATAGAAAAATGTACAGAAAATACTCAACCCACAAAGCTTTTCTTCGTGGAATATTGCTTCCTCTTGTGGAATGTGCAAAACATTAGCCTACTAAAAAATATAGTTGACTTCTTTTGAAGGTTATAAAAAAGTTGTCCAGTCTAAACTAAAGAAGCAACAGACAGCCAGCCAGAGCATGCGCACATGAGTAGATGAGGCACGTGTCATAAGCTGGGTGACCGCACTCCGATATCTGTGCCCCGTGAGACCTGCCCTACTGTGAGCTTATCTTTGAACCAATGTCTGTCTGTTTCAAGATCATGTGTCGTTATATTTGGAAAATTAGGTAATTAGACACTTGGAAATAAGATATGATGCAGCCAAGTAATCAATTATACACAGGAAATAAACGATGGATGAAGACACACGTATGCCTACAGTGCACTTACTTCTCTGACTGAGAACCAGAGGTGGCAGGCATTCTTACTATCCCTGGCATAGATTAAAAATTATTTTTTCTCTGATGCCCCTTCAGCTTTTGATTAGCAATCCAGGGAGACTCTTTCTAGTTATTAAGGAATTTGTAGGCTTCACAGTTTTTTTGTTTTTTGTATTTTTGGTTTTCTTTTTTTTTTTTTTTTTTTTTTGGTTTTTGAGGTAGGGTCTAACTCTAGCCCAGGCTGACCTGGAATTCACTATGGAGTCTCAGGGTGGCCTCAAACTCACAGCAATCCTCCTACCTCTGCCTCCCAAGTGCTGGGATTAAAGGCGTGCGCCACCACGCCTGGCTGGCTTCACAGTTTTTTATGCTTATGAATTTCGAGGTAAATAAAACTGAAATGGTTTTGTTATTTAGACGAACATCATGCCTTGTTCTAACTACCCAGGCGAACAAATACTGCTTTTCAAGTTAATTGTTCATCCATTGAGGACATCTGACAGAATTTGTTTTCCTTTCATTTTCCCTTGTTTTCATTGGATTGGATAGGGGTCCAAAGATATTTGGAAACTGCCCCTTCTGCTCCTGCCATTACTCTGGGAAATTTTAGCATCTACTTGCATTACTCTATTGAATAGCCATTTATTTTCTTCATTTATTTAGCTTCGGTAATCTCTCCCCTTATCTCACAAAGACCATTTCCTTCCAAGGTCTTGCCCTTCACTCTGTCACCTGGAATATCTATAGCTCCTCATTCAAATGTCTCCTCTCTGGCATTAACTTCAGCTCATTTGCCTATTGTACCCAAGTTACCAATTCCTTGACCACAACAAAACCTCTAATAAATTCAGACACCTTACCTTTTTAATTTGGGCACTTGGGCTAAGTTCCACGGTACAATCACTATAAACATTTACCTGCAAAATATTAACTCCTCTAAACCCTTTCTTCCCTCCATTAACTCACTTGGCTAACTTCCTGATCCACTGAAATCCAGTCGCCCTTCGTCTCTGTGTGTGACTCTGATGTTCGATGTGGCTCCACAAGAGCCACATAACTAACTTGTGGACTGGTCAACCTTTGAAACCATTGCGAATCACTTCCATAAGCTTATCCTTGTTAATGTCAATATACAGGTGAACTTAACACTGCCAGTTCGCTCCCATCTTGCGCACACTCACTTTCCAATTTCTCTGCTTGAGACTCTTTTCAGTTGACTGCCCTTAGGTCCCTGAACTGGTGTGGGCCAGTGGTTTAAGGAGGCAGAACTCTGGGAACTTTTGTTTCTGTCCCTCACTCTCTCCTTAGGCAATGCCGAGGGCAGAGGATTCCTTCAGAAGTCCAGGGCAAAACTTCACTTAAAATCACACCTTCACTACTTTGCATATTTACTGAAGGTCCCTGTTCAGAAACCTCCAGCCACTTTCCAATGTTGACAATGACTTTGAAATACACTTCAATAGAGTATTGTTTATTATCATTTAAAAAAGAAGATAGAAGCCGGGCGTGGTGGCGCACGCCTTTAATCCCAGCACTCGGGAGGCAGAGGTAGGAGGATCACTGTGAGTTCGAGGCCACCCTGAGACTACATAGCAAATTCCAGGCCAGCGTGGGCTAGAGCAAGACCCTACCTCAACAACAACAACAAAAAGCAACAACTGGGCTGGAGAGATGGCTTAGCGGTTAAGCGCTTGCCTGTGAAGCCTAAGGACCCCGGTTCAAGGCTCGGTTCCCCAGGTCCCACGTTAGCCAGATGCACAAGGGGGCGCACGCGTCTGGAGTTCGTTTGCAGTGGCTGGAAGCCCTGGCACGCCCATTCTCTCTCTCTCCCTCTATCTGTCTTTCTCTCTGTCTGTCGCTCTCAAATAAATAAATAAAAAATGAACGAAAAAAAAATTTTAAAAAAAAGCAACAACAAAAACATAGGTAAAATTGCAAGTCATTCCTTGAGCCACCGGGTTCCTTGAAAAAAAAAAGAAAAAGGGTAAAAACCAGTCTTTCCCTCAATATACGGTCCTACCCTACCTTTTCTGTTCATTATTTCCATTCCTCCCCAGCATGAAGCAAACCTACCTTGTCTCCAGCTAAGCGAAATTCTACTCAATCTGCAAGATTCTATTCTATGCTCCCTGCAAAGCTTCCCCTGCCTAGCCATCGGCACAGCCAGCCCCTGCTGTCGCCGAGGGTCCCCTTGGCTCTAAAGCAGGCGTGCGGGCGGGCGCTGTGCCCTTCCCGTGTGCGTCCTGGGCTTAGCTCTGCAAGTGCCCAGGGCTGCCGGAGTAACGAGCGTGGACTGAGCCATCAACTGCGGTGTTGTCTGTGGTCCCTTCGTGTCGTCTGCTTTGCTCATGGTCGACCCTCTACATTCCTGAGGGATGACTGCTGCCTTCCACACAAGCACGCAGAAAACCGAGATAGCAGAGAAACGACAGGCAGCGAAAGATTGCGGCATAGGAGTGTGGGAAACGGAAGAGTGGGCCGTGGGAACGCCCGGCTCAGGGAGGTGACATTCAGTGCTGGTCTCTGGTCTCCTCAGAACGTAGACTAGAGGCTGGTGGGAGTCTTCTTCAGAGAAAGGACCATTTAAGAGTTTTTACTATAAGAAAAGGGTCAAGTTACAATCCATACACATATAATGCTGTACTGAGTGTTGGTAGGACCAAGACGGAGACAGCTTCAGTCACGGCTTAGCTCATAACCGATGGCACATGAACCAGACCCCCACCGGCCTGATGAGCACATAGGTGTCAGGACAGAGGACGAATGATAGGTGTCAGGACAGAGGACAAATGATAGGTGTCAGGACAGAGGATGTGTGGACGTTACAGTGAAGGCCGGCCAGCCATGGCCTGCTCTGCGGAGAGAGGAGAAGACAGACTCTAACCGTCTTCACTGCTCTGGAGGAAAGAACATCTAACCAGGTAAAGAACACGCAGCAGATTATGAGAATTCTGCGGGGGAGAGAAGGGATCAAACAGCCTTCAGCGTGGAGCATGTTTCTGGGTGACAGTCAAAGGAATTTAAGCCATTTTAAATCGGAGAAAGAAAAGTGAGTAGACGTTTTTTGACCAGATTCTTCTTGGACCGATACAAAAGCCAGAGGATGGAAGTTAAGTAGAGAGTTTGTGGCAGAGAATGCATACAAGAATGATTCCAGACTTCTTTTTTTTTTTGGCAAAGTGATAAAAAGTGGTCATGGGTGGGAGCTAAAAGACACTCCTGAGTTCAAGGTGCGTGTCAACAAGGAGGGTGAATCCAGTAGCAACGGACTCTGGTGACCCAAAGGACGGACAACCAGTTCCAAGTGGAAGGGGCGAGGAGACGTCCCTTCCCGACCCCGTGGGAAGCACACGCTCGACCTCTCGGGAGCTGCAGGCTGAGCTGCTTGATTCAGGGGAGCACGGGACACAGGCCTGTGAGGACAACCTGACACTGCAGCCGGGACGCAGGGCAGACCTGCGATTCCTGCACTTGGGAACCGGAGGCAGGAAGGTCAGAAGTTCAAGGTCATCCTCAGCTACACAGTGAATCTGAATGCTAGACTTGGCTGCATGAAATCCTGCCTGGAAAAATAAGGACAGACAGAATAATAGTAACAACGGCAACAACAAAATCTGCCTAAGCCTCGAGACCTAAGAGTGGATTCGGGCTGCTGCAGAAAGCTAACCACGGATTTTGTTCCATGTGACATTTGCTAGAACTTTCTATGTAAGATCAACCTTAGCAACCTCTTTTTTTTTTTTCCAGGAAGATCATTCAAATTTGTATCCCCCTTTACATTTTTCCCCGGGAGTTCTAGTAATCTTATTCTATGTTAATGGCTAAGATGTTAGACAAGAATTTCATGATCAAAAATAAACTTAGAGGGCTGGAGAGATGGCTTAGCGATTAAGCGCTTGCCTGTGAAGCCTAAGGACCCCGGTTCGAGGCTCGGTTCCCCAGGTCCCACGTTAGCCAGATGCACAAGGGGGCGCACGTGTCTGGAGTTCGTTTGCAGAGGCTGGAAGCCCTGGCGCGCCCATTCTCTCTCTCTCCCTCTATCTGTCTTTCTCTCTGTGTCTGTCGCTCTCAAATAAATAAATAAAAATTCAAAAAAAAAAACTTAGAAAAGCATGATTAACAAGTTGCAGGAACACCTTTCTAGCAGGGCTGTCTCTCTGTCTCTCCCTTAGCTACACAAAAATGCCACAGCGTTGACATGGTATAAGAGGAAGACGTTCTCGTCTGTCCCCAGTTGGTTTCCACAGATTCACATGCAAATCCTTGTGAAATTATTCCCTGTGCTTTGCATGTGACCGCATGTGCTGTGGAAGGAACGCTACTTGGAAAAAAGATGTGTTTTATTGTCACTTAGGGGAAGATTTTGTGAGGGACATATTCAATGCTCTATGTAATATATTTGGGAAAAGACTTGTTATACAATAGGAGGAGATGGCTACCTGTAAAGATCGATACATCACGCCACTCTACTGTATGTGTGATCTTATAAATACATGACTTTCTTTGTCTCATTTCTAGTTGGAAAGATTTTTTTTTTTTTTTGGGCAAATGAAAAAGTTTCAGTGGCTTTTTGAGTGCTCACGGACGCCTGGTGAGGAACACGACTGGCTTCGTTCCTGTTGGAGACAGACAGCGAGCCAGGGAGAAGGCCGCTGCGGTCATTGCATCGTTAAGCACAGTCACACCTAAGATGTTAATGCGCTTCTTAAGGTAAGGGAAAAGAGAAGGGGTGAACTGAAAATGGGTACGCTAAGTTTGCTGAGTGAAAGAACTTTAAAGGCGTGGTCCATCCACTTAGAATTATATTGTCGCCTTCTGTTGCCGAGTCAGTTATAGTTATAGTTTAGTTATAGTTATAGTGAGCGTCGACAATTTATGGTCAGTGTGGACTACGCTTCTGGTCTTTCATTCAACAACTAGCAACAGACGAACAGTTTCTTTTTTTTTTTATTTTCATTTATTTGAAAGTGACAGAGAGACAAAGAGGCAGATAGAGAGAGAGAGAGAGAGAATGGGCACGCCAGGGCCTCCAGCCACTGCAAACGAACTCCAGATGCGTGCGCCCCCTTGTGCATCTGGCTAACGTGGGACCTGGGGAACCGAGCCTCGAACTGGGGTCCTTAGGCTTCACAGGCAAGCGCTTAACCGCTAAGCCACCTCTCCAGCCCAGATGAACAGTTTCTTTAGTGAAGTAATGACAGGGATCCATGAGACTTCCTGTGCTTACAGAAGCACAGTTGCTTAGCGTGACAAGATCCCAGGCTGAGATGCCCTTGCTTTTAGCAACCTATACCACTGCAGCCCTGCCCTGCCCCACGTGATGAAGTCGGGCTGTGAAGGTGGCAGTAGCTCAGGTTGTCAGCACACGCCTCTCTGGAGTTAAGTCAGCGGAAGCCAGGCTTCAGCTTTTATGGGCTTGGAGAGGGGCGTAAAAGAGACGGAGTCAGAGACGACCTCCTCTCCCATGTCCCTGGAAGCATCAGTGAGGCGACGACAGTAGGCTGCGGCCAGGCAAGGTTGCGTCTAGTCGCCCCTCGCTTGGTGGGAGAGACTGCCGCGGAGGGGAGGCGGGCGCGGGACGTGCCAAGGTGACAGGGTTGACGGCAAATCGCAGCCACTGGGTGTGCGGCGAAGGGCGGCGGCTGCTGGGAAGGTCAGAGCTCGGGACAAGACCAAGACACCGCAGGGACGCCCGGGAGACCCCCGGACACGCCAGCGCTGGTCGCTCAGAGGCTCAGCCCGACTTCACGAAGCGCGGTAACAGGCAGGGGTGATGACAGTGATGCCTTTTATTTCAGGAAAAACTACGAATTCCAGGAAGCCCGCTTTGCAATATGAATGACCTGCTTGTTTTATTCCAGGCGACACATGAGCCTCTAAAGGGCACCGTGGAAATAAAGGAATGAAGGGACAGTCCTGTCACGAAAGAGAGAGACGCACACAACAGACAGGAGACAGGGTGGTAAGGGGGATGCGAGCGAGCTAGGAGCGCCCGAGACGAGAGCCCCTTTCTCTTGGTGGGTGAGGTGATCAACGAAAATCACCGCAGGTGACAGTGGAAGTGATCGGCCAAGCTTGCCCAGCGCACCGGGTAGGGGTGGAGATGGGGACACTGAGAAAATGGCCAGGCCGGGCAGGGCGGACAAGGGCTGAAGGGCCGTGAGGGGTGGTCCGGTTGTCGGGTCCTCTGGCTGTACAGGAGGGTTTCCCATCATTTCAAAGTCTACCCTGGTTGACTTACGGGGGGAAATGATGACTCTCCCTGTGGAGTGCTTACTAAGGGGCCCGTGGGGTGCTGGTGGGGAAGACTGCAGACCAGGGGGCAGTGTGAGAAGAGTCCACTGCTTGGCAGGGGGACAGCTGTGGAGCTCAGTCCGGCTTCTTTTTGAACATCAGAACCAAGTTTCAAGTCCCGTGCTTAAGGCATCTAGGAAAGTGGCCATAAAATGTGTGGTAAAAAGAATGATAAATAATATTCCTAAAACTTAATTAATCTCGCTCTTTCATTTTTGCCTTGTTTAGTGCCATGCCAACACTCCTGATGGGAACAATCTAGACATTGTTCCATTAGTATATTTCACTTTTATATCAAGCCTCACAATTTATTGGTTTTATATAGTGTAATGCACTCGTATTTGACATATTTATATCATCCCCATTTATTATTGAAAACAATGTTATGCTTAGGTGTTGAGGATCAATAAGACCTCCATAATGTTTATTCCATCTTATCTTTTATGGTAAGTGCAAAGTGTTTCAGGTTTGTTTTTATAGGTGTTTTTTTTTTTTAAAGGCAATTTTATAGCCTTTACTCTGTCTTGGGTAAAAAAAATATTAGTTTGCAAATGTCTCTTGAGTAGGTTTGCAAAAGCCTTCATGGGGCTACACAGAAGCGTGGGGGAAGATTTGAGTAACTGTTCTCCATGGGTGTCTCCGTCATTCTGGCCACACTTCCCGGTCATATACAAATGGTCACATGGAAATAGTGACACAGGATTTGTTGTCTTCCTCTCTCCCTTTGTCTTTTGGGGAGAAACCGCTACCTTAGGGAAGCTTCACACCACTGAGGCGGTCTGCCGCTGCTTGCAGTTACTCAAGGATACATCTGGGACTGCGGAAGGCGACCGTCGTGATTTCTCTCTCGTACTAGGAATCAGCACAGCTGACAAGATCGGGAAGCTTAAGCAGCAAGCGGTCTTGCTTTGAGTGCCCCTGTCCCTTTAAGACTTATTTGAGGGGTGGTGGGGTGGCTTAGCAGTTAAGGTGCTTGCCTGCAAAGCCAAAGGACCCGGGCTCTATTCCCCAGGACCCACGTTAGTCAGATGCACAAGGGGGCGCACGCATCTGGAGTTGGTTTGCAGTGGCTGGAGGTCCAGGTGTGCCCATTCTCTCTCTCTCTCTCTCTCACTCTTTCTCTCTCCCCCCCCCCTGTTTCTCTGTCAAATAAATAAAAATAAAATATTACAAAAACAACTGATTTGAGGGCTGGAGAGATGGCTTAGAGGTTAAGGCGCTTGCCTGTGCAGCCTAAGGACCCATGTTCGACTCTCCGTGTCCCACATAAGCTAAACACACAAGGTGGTGCAAGTGTGCAAGGTCACACACGTGCACAAGGTGGCAGACGCTTCTGGAGATGAACTGCAATGGCTGGGGGCCCGGGCACACCAGTCCTCTCTCTCTCTCTCACTCTCTCTCTCTGTGACATGAAAAATAATGAAAAAAAAAACTTTAGAAAACAAAATAAATAACACTTATTTGAGGTGAAGTTCTATTACCTCTGTATGAGCAAATGGATTTTCTCATTCTTAGTTTTAAGATGTTTAATTTCTTTCTTTCTTTCTTTCTTTCTTTCTTTCTTTCTTTCTTTCTTTTTTTTTTTTTTTTGAGGTAGGGTCTTGTTCTAGTCCAGGCTGACCTGGAATTCACTACGTAATCTCAGGGTGGCCTCAACCCCTCAGTGGTGCTCCTATCTCTGCCACCCGAGTGCTGGGATGAAAGGCGTATGCCAATATGCCCAGCTTATTTTTTTTTTTACATTACTAAAATAAGAATAATGAAATTGCCATATCTGCACCACAGTTTTTGTCAACAGAGGGGATAATGAACACGAGAAAACTGTTGCAAACCATGAAAACCACTTTCCAAATATATTCTTGTTATTTCCTGTTTTGCGACGGGTCTCGCGCAGCCTAGGCTGGCCTTGAACTAGAAATATTGGCAAGGATGCTTCTGAGCTCCTTGTCCCCTCTAGCTTCTATCTGCCAAGTGCTGGGATCACAGGCGGGCACCATCAGGCCTGGCCAAATATCTCTTTGAAAAGTGATGAAAAATAAGTCAAAATGCTTTCTAAGGTACTCTACTTTACTTTAGAATGTAGTACATGAAAGTACTGTATTTTCAGGTATGAAAGAAAAAAAATATCAAGTAGCAGCTATTTCCTATGGGCAAAAGTAAATTAAGACAAAGAAAAAAAAAATACCAAGTAGTAAGTACTTCATATGGGCAAAGTAAATTAAGACAAATCTAGGAAGACAAAACATCAGCGTTTGTTTGTATCAGGCTGTATTGCTCCGAGTAAAAGAGCGAAGAAACCTTTAGCTGAGAAAGGGACTCACAGGCTTTTACTCTGTTTTGCTTTCCTACTTGTTTCTCTAACAATGAAGGTGTGATTTCTGACCTCTCCAGGGAGAGGGAGAGAGAGAGAGGAGATCAGCGGAGGGTACTGTAATTCCTACTTGTCTATGCTAGCCTAGAAAAGAATCATGTCCTGATAGCTGTCTATCACTTTTTCTTTTTTAAATATTTTATTTATGTATTTAAGAAAAAGGGAGGGGAAGAGGTAGATAGAGAAAGACAGAAGAGAAGGGGCATGCCAGGGCCTCCAGCCGCTGCAAACAAACTCGAAACATGGGTGCCACCTTGTGCATCTGGCTTACGTGGGTCCTGGGGAATTGAACCTGGGTCCTTAGGCTTTGCAGGCAAATGCCTTAACTGCTAAACCATTCCCCAAGCCCTGCCTATCACTGTTTCGGCTCCTTGGAGAATCCCCACCAATGAGGTATCTCACCAACATCCTTGTGGGAGTGAACTATATTTCATGACCTCAGTGCTTAGGAATTCCCGATGTTTTCTGCTTTCCTCAGCAGATGCATCTACTCATTTCAAGAAAACTCTGTAGACAGGACCTCATCATGACCTTATGTTGGCTTTCAGATTGACTGACCCACGCTGATCCGAGGGAAACACACACGTTCTTTATTCTAATAAACTCTGGAAAGACTGGCTCATCCCAGGGCAGCTGCCTTTGCTGTGACCAGCTTGGCAACAGCCTGATGTTGCTGTGGGCTTCCCATGTGTTAAGGTAGCATGTGGGACTAGTGAACTAAGTGTCTCAACTCGAGTGACCACTGCACGGACCCATCTAAGCCATCCTCAAGTATGCTTTCTGCTAGCCGGTCTTCCTAGTACGGTTAATCCGCTCCGTTCTTACTGCATTTATGCCTTTGTTATGGATGAGATGTCTAACAGTTCTCCACCCTGCTTGTTCTCAGCTATTTATCTTTTAACTTCTGGAAAGTCTCTTATGCAACTCACTTTCTTCTTTTCAGGAATGGAAGTATAAAGGATAAGGAAAGAGAAGGAAAATTCTACAAGCTAGTTCTGCCAATCTGTAAGAATAAAATGCTTTCATAAAAACAAATAGGCTATCAAAAGCAAAAACACACTCTGCCCCAAATCAAACTTCTTTAAATCACACAAGCAACCCAGCTGAAAAAGAAATGGCTGTCAAAACAAACTGTCCGTTTGTGCAGAGAATTACTAGAGACCACAGGAAAGGTTAGCATGTTTTGTCATTCATATCTTTGAAGAGAAGATGTTTTACCAAATTTTCGATGAATGAACCTCTTTACTGAATCTACTGAAACAAGGACACATTTAAAAGAGAGTTTCAATGTGCTATACTTAGAGCTTATCAAATGCTGCTTAGCAAGTGTAACTGGCTTAATGGGCCCTTCCTAATCCCCCTTTTATAAGAAAATATTTGTGAACTAGTCCTTGATAAAGCTTTCCACCAGAATGCAAAAGATCAGAAGAGACTGAAGTGTGAATAATCAAGGCTAAAGTATAAATTAATAAGCCTTAAAATACTAAACATGCCATCCATAGAGTAAAAGGTCTCCTTAGCTGTCCTACAAGAGAGAAAAGCCCAGCAGTGCATACATAAATTTTGGTGTAGATATTTACACAGCAGCTGCTGAGTGAGGGCTCCTTCTTAGAGCAAGGGGCTGCGCTGACCGCCGTAAGGGTCAGAGGAGGCAGCATCTCCTCTTGAGCTCCTGTAATCTGCAGGACGTGGCTCACAGACACACTCCCACATGCACACACACTTACACACACACACACGTGCGTGCACACACATCAGTACAAGCCTAGTGCATCGATCCGGCGTTTTTCAAACTTTACTGTGCTTAAGAATCGTTTGGGTTGCTTATGTAAAATTCATGTTCCTAACCCCTCAGAGTTTCTGACTCTGAAAGTCTGGGATATACTCCAAGTACCTCAGGCATTTGGAAGCAGGAAGTCTGTGAGCCACACTGAGGGGGTCACTGTGTTGAACACAGAAGTGCCATTGAGACAATAGCCATGTCTGTTACTTTCTGCAATCTCTCAGGCTTTATCGTAGATCTGTACGCAGAACACGCTCAGTAATTTCATTTGAATAAATACATGAGTTGGTATCAAAATTCAGCTTCTGATACAAGCAAAATGTGACATGAAAATTCAGAAACATGGTCTCTTTATTTTTCAAGTCTTTTAAAATTAAATTTTAGGCTGGGCGTGGTGGCATACACCTTTAATCCCAGCACTCAGGAGGCAGAGGTGGGAGGATCACCGTGAGTTCAAGGCCACCCGGAGACTACATAGTGAATTCCAGGTCAGCCTGAGCTAGAGTGAGACTCTACCTTGAAAAAGAAAAAACAAAGACATAAATTTAAAAAAAATAATAATTTTAAAATATTTTAATTTATTTATTTTCAAGGCGAGAGGGAGAGAGAGAGAATGAATCAGAGCTCCAGGGTCTCTAGCAACTGAAAACAAACACTGGATGCATGCTCCACTTAGTGCATCTGACTTTATGTAGGAACTGGGGAATCAAACCCAGGTCGTTAGGCTTTATAGGAACGTGCCTTAACTGCTGAGCCATCTCTTGAGCCCTGTATTTAGTTCTTACACAGTGTTTTACTGCATACCACAGGTCAGCCTGGAGCATGGCTGGGTACTCATGGTGGCCCTTCTGCCGCAGCCTCTTGAGTACTGGGATTATAGGCCTGTGCCACGAGCCCTGCTGAGCTTTGAAAGCAGGTTGGTTGTACTGGGTGAAGTTCAGAGATGCTATAAATGACAGCGGGTACAGCGTTGTAATAAGAAATGTCTCCATTATGGAGAGGGGTCCTAGAGCCAAGGGACACTGGCTCCATCCCTTGCTTCAGGGTAAGTTCAGGTCCCTTCATTAACTGACGTGTCTGGTCCCCCAGAGCTAGTTCCAGTCTTCTGAATAAAGGTCATTGTCCCCTTCAAGACACACACACACACACACACACACACACACACACACACACACACACGACTGCAGGAGGACCACCCCGGCACGCTAGGTTTCCTCGGATGGACTAGCTCCTCTTAGAATGCTTATTAAGACAAATGAATTGTTTTCACAGTGAAAATCATAACACTGGTGACAGAATAGCTTGAGCGTCTAAGAAAGTGACGGTGCAAAACGGAGTCCTGGGCACGCAGCTTCTTATTCTCAAGCAGACTTTTCTTCCGTAAGCAGTGGAGAAATTTCAAACGTGCCACAGCTGCCCTGGCGTCCACGAAGAGCCAGGCATATTTTAAAGTCAAATAGATCATTGAATGGAAGGTAAAATCAACCATTCAGATGGCTATATATGGTGGTAGAAAATTCAAAAGCTATTCCAAGAATGGTATTAGGGTTGGAAGGAAAGGCTTGGATGAGAAGCTACAGCTGAGGGGACAGAACAGGGTGGAGGGGAGCAGGCAGACCGGGAGAGCCTGGCCTGTCCTGGGCCACGGGGCAGTCCCAGGAGGCAGTGCATCGGGGTGGGATGGGAAGAGGTTGGGAAATACTATGCGGGAGATTAGACACAACCAATCGTGGAACTGCCGGGCTTGCAATCCCAGAGCCGTGTGTCCTGCTGTCCTTAAATCCTGGTGAACGTGATCATCACTCAGCTTCCTCAGAACCTTCGCCACCTCAGAGGCACGCACAGGGAAGAGGAGTACACGGAATGAGGGTTAGCCCTCACTCTCCAGAGCTCCCCAAGTACCAAAGCCTGGCGCAGCCTTTTGGATTCCTCCTGTAGGGCTCATTCCAGTCTTCTAGGCACTGAACCCTTTGTTTGTTGTTATTGTTTTGAGGTGGGATTTCACTCTAGCCCAGGCGGACCTGGAATTCACTATGGAGCCTCAGGCTGGCCTTGAACTCACGGCGATCCTCCTACCTCTGCCTCCCGAGTGCTGGGATTAAAGGCGTGTGCCACCATGCCGGGCACTTAACTCATTTTGATATTTTATCGGCTTGTTGTGTCTGCTCTGAACGTTAAGGTCTCTGACCTCATGCCTTTAACAGATGCTGAGTTAACCAGCTGCAGGCTCGGTGTCTAAAGTAGAGTTGTGTGAGCCGCACTGCTTCGTGTGCAGACAGGACGGGGTGTGCGCGGAGCAACAGCCTTCCTTTTACGTGCGCAGGCGTGAGCCTGGCATGTTACTTTGTATTTTAGAAAAGAAACTATGAATGTACGGGAGTCAGCATTTAAGAAGCACGCTGATGCCAGTTACCCGTTGGTTCCTTGTTGTAAGATCTATGGCTCTCTGTCCCTGACAGTTCAGATCCCTTCCCACACAACTGGAAACCTTCTCTGACATCACCACAAGCATCCTCATCTAGCTTGTAATGACGAGCTGAATTATAAGTTCATAGAGATATGCAGGAAATATTGTCCGAGAACATTGAGAATGGTTTTCATATTTTTCTTATAGAAAATAACATGGTTGGAGGTAATGTCCCTTTCCTCAGAAATGAAAGCAGGATAAAACTCATCCTTAATTTTAGCTTTCTCAACTAGTTTATTTTCAGAAGAGTTTGCTTGATTAAAAATCTGTACATGAGAGCTGGGTGTGGTGGTGCACGCCTTTAATCCCAGCACTCGGGAGGCAGAGGTAGGAGGATCACTGTGAGTTCGAGGCCACCCTGAGACTCCATAGTGAATCCTGGGCCAGAGTGAGACCTACCTCGACACAACAATAACAACAAAAAATGTACATGATTTGTATTTAGAAAACCAGGGAAAAAAAATGCAGAGTCACATACCTGTGTCTGTTTGGGACCGATATCCATCCTTTCAAGAAGGTCATTTAAAAATGCTGTCACACTCTCCCAGGGGTAAATGCTGTTGGAACCGTCCAGAACAATGACTATGTCCAGCTGAGAACTGCATTCTGCAACAAAAGCGGCCAATTTGGAATCGATCATGTTAGAAGTCGGTGATGCATCCTCACGGCTGAAAGCAGCTCACTTTAAGAGACAAGCTGACGTCTCACAAAGTGCACACGCTGCCTTTGCCGCCAGGAAAGCTTTAGAAAAAGGTCCAAGAGGTCACAGATAATCATTGCATACACTTAGAATTTGTCTGGGGTTCACACCACGCTAAAGCCGTCTCTAGTTCATTGTGCTTTTTTTTTTTTTTTTTTTTTTTAATGTTCTAAGTGTTCTGTTTAGACAATTTCTCAATATGAAGTTGATGTTCTGGCTCTGTGCATAGCTCCGGTAAAGATACTTCTCTCAAAGAGCTTTGCTCTTTAAGTAAAGCCAGCTTTAGCTATGAAGTGTAAAGGCCACTTCAAAGGAAATTTATGCTAATATCGCTTCTAGAGACAGCAACAAGTGGTGGTTAGACACTGGCAAAGCAGCCAGTTACCGAAGTTGGTACTGCTGAGGTGAGGTGAAGTATCGGAGGCTTGCTGGCAGGCTGCTGGGGACGTGCAGCCCGCACCCGCTGCTGACCCCTTCCCAACACGCAGGGACAGCGCACAAAACGTGTACCTTGTACGGGGGCAAATGAGCTCACAACTTGAAAGGCAGGGTTGACGTCGGAACACACTCCAGTTGTGTAATGCAAATGCCCACATCTATAGGCATATAAGGGCCCGCATGCCTTCAAAAAAATAAAAGATTAAAAACCGTAAGGTTGACTATTATACGAGAGATTAAAAAAAAAAAACTCATAAGGACACATCCTTGCTTTTGTACAAAATTGTTAACTCTCTTCTTTCTCACCAGAAATCCTCCTTTGGGATTGGTGACTAACGTTGATCCAAATGTCATGTTCTCTTTTATTTCCGTGACATTGGGGATCGACGTATTTACTGCAAAATAGAACAAACTTTTAAGAGGGCGAGAATAAGTGGCATCATATGAAAGCAAAATGTCTTCTCATTGAAATATTGCATTTGTAGCCGGGCATGGTGGCACACGCCTTTCATCCCAGCCCTTGGGAGGCAGAGGTAGGAGGATCGCCATGAGTTCGAGGCCACCCTGAGGCTACATAGTGAATTCCAGGTCATCCTGAGCCAGAGTGAGACCCTACCTCAAAATAAAAGAAAGAAAGAAAGAAAGAAAGAAAGAAAGAAAGAAAGAAAGAAAGAAAGAAAGAAAGAAAGAAAGAAAGGAATATTGCATTTGCTTTGCTCATATCACAGCACATTCCTCTGGTTCAAGTAAAAGACTTCCGAGTAATACCGAGGAACGTAATGAACGAGTTAAGACTGGCGCGCTGGCTGATGGTCAGAAACTGTGTCTGTCTCGCTGTTTCAGAGAGTCTGGCAGAACTGTGAGAGAATGCAGAACTAGCAGGGAAAGGAGAAACGTGGGACTGCTCTTCACACATTTTTGCTAATTAAAGCAAATAAAGCCATTTAGTTTCATATGACTATGAATATTTTTTGTTGTTGTTATAGGTAACTAATGCTGAAATTTGATGCTTGGCAAGCAAAAGGAACACGCGTAGAGGAGCAGTCAAGTCGAAAACAAGTTTTTGAACAATGACGGAGACATCATGAGAGTTGCAAAGAAAATTGGAGCAAGATTAGAGAAATGTCTGGGAAGTCTAGATACAGAGAATACACTGAAGGACTCCATTTGACATTCCAAACAGGAATTTGGGGGCCCAGAGCATGCCAATTGGATAAAATTGGCAAGATGCTAGACTTAGTCACATTTTTAAAAAATAATAAAGACTGGACAAGAAAAGTAAAAGCTTCTAAACCCTGGCACTAAAGTGTATTAATAGTTGAAAGGAGCAAAATTCAATTCAAGAAGTATTTAGCTCACTGTTCATGCCTAGAAGTTGAATGCCTTGAGCCAGCCTGTGGATTTAACACAGACAAGGGAAGCATAGATTTCTGTATGCTCTGTCTGATTTCCTGATAATGGCATTGGTCTTTGTCCAAGACTTTAGTCTGATTCACTGAAAGGACTTCAGACCAAGCTCTTGGGCACACTGGTCTTGCATGATCAAGATCTGACTTTCTGTATATTAAGATTGTCTAAGGCTAAGTATTGCTGGGACAATCAGAAGCTAGGGCAGAAACTTTCCTCCTGTTCTTGACAGAGCTAAAATATACAGGCTAGTTAAAAAAAAAATTGATTCCAGTTTCCAATAACACAGAGTAGCTTCTCTCAAAACAACTGTTATAAGTAACAACTATAAATTCTAGGAAGAGGAAAAAAATTATATATGGAAGGTCTACCTGAGGGTTCTGGACTACAACCCCAAACAGGTGGACACTGTGGTTTCTATTCACTGAGAGGAAAAGGTGGGCCCTGGGAAAGCTTCTTATTTGGTGTTTTCTTTTTATTTGTTCTGTTTTGATGGAAGACTAATTCTGAGCGAAAGTCAAACAGAAGTCCTAGCTTTAGTTTCTTGAAGGAAAAGAGGATCGAAACCCAAGGGGCAATGATGACATCTGCCACGGGTGAAGGTATCTTGGCAAAAAGTCCCATGGGGGCTGGAGAGATGGCTTGTTAAGCGCTTGCCTGTGAAGGACCCTGGTTCGAGGCTCGATTCCCCAGGACCCAAGTTAGACAGATGCAGAAGGTGGTACACGCGTCTGGAGTTTGTTTGTAGTGGCTGGAGGTCCTGGCGTGCCCATTCCCTCTCTATCTCTCTCTCTCTCTCTCTCTCTCTCTCTCTCTCTAATAAGTAAATAAAAATGAACAAAAAAACCAATGTGGAAAAATTTATTTTTTAAAAAAGTCCCATGGAAGGACAGTTACAATGTATGAACACAGATGCTGAATGTCTGCATGGCCTGAGCAGCCCATCTGAAATGAAAAGAAGTGAATGGCAACTGAGTCTGCTCCTCACTATAAGGTGATCTGAATATGGGAACTGCACAAAACCACCTGCTAATATAAACCAGTTGAGACTGTTGAAAGATAGGCAAAAAAATCTGGAATTTCTATACTTGCTATTCAAAACTTTAATCCAGGCTGTGTTCCAAAAATACTACATATAAGAAGAAGCAAGAATATGTGATCCAGAGCTGGGTTTAATCCCAGCACTTGGGAGGCAGAGGTAGGAGGATTGCTGTGAGTTCAAGGCCAACCTGAGACTACATACTGAATTCCAGGTCAGCCTGAGCCACAGCGAGACCCTACCTCAAAACCATCCCACCCACTAAAAAAACAGAATATGTAAGCCAGGCTGTGCGTGATGGGACATACCTTTAATCCCAGCACTTGTAAGGTAGAGGTGGGAGGGTCCCTGTGAGTTCAAGGCCAGCCTGGGGCCACATAGTGTGTTCCAGGACAGCCTGGACTGGACAGTGAGACCCTACCTTGAAAAGGTAAAGTAACAAAAGGAAGGTGATGTTAAGATAACATCTAGTAATGAAGTTTATGAATGTAAAGAAAACATTCACAACTAACAAATAAATTGAAAATTGATAAGAGGAAAACTGAAAAAAAAATCTGCAACAAACTTGTGAGGCAGTAGCTCACTTCTAGAGTATTTTATTTTGTTTGACTTCTAAGTCTTGGATGATTCTAGAAGAAATTTTCTAATCATGATCCATCCCCAGTGGGATTCCATATATGTATTTTAATATGAATTTCTCTCAGGATATTCTTTTCTAAATGCTAAATTCATTAATTAAAATTCCTCTTATTCAATTTCCTTTCAAGAACCAGGCACTAAGTTACATTTTATGGAAGGAATGTGACAGTCATGTTTATTTGGAAAATTCTTTCATGTTACCACTTGTTTATAGAGGATCCTGAATGATATAGGGGGGTAAAAATTTTGCAGCTAGCAAGCTATTCAAATTCTATGTATATTCCAAGATCAGTAACTGAAGCAAATTAAGGGCAGAGTGGATTAAAATGCCATCCAATGTGAATTAAATATGTTAAGAAGAAGAGTTATTGTTACTTTTAGCATTTTCTTGAGTCACTTGATTTTTTTTTTTTTTTTTTTTTTTTTTTAGTGAGAATATGGACCTGAGTTAGAATGAGACTATTTGATTTTTAAATACCTGGTAGATCCAACTTCATGCAAGGCATAGACCCCTCTCTTCCCACCGGGCACTTGTAGACATCTCCAGTTCTGGTCTTGGGCTGGCCTACCAAAGGAGAACCAATGAGCACCCTGGAAGATAAACAGGGGAATTAGCATATTAAACAAAGAAACCGCCTGTTTTATGTTGTTCAGAGATAGCCAACAGAAACTTCCATAGACATAATTACACACTCATCTTGTTGGTGACTTAATGATTTTTAAAATAAGCAGAGCGTCTTTAACACGTTACAGATTGATTTAAATT
Organism: Jaculus jaculus; assembly: GCF_020740685.1. Lineage (NCBI taxonomy): Eukaryota > Metazoa > Chordata > Mammalia > Rodentia > Dipodidae > Jaculus > Jaculus jaculus. Next base: position 24,607,278 of record NC_059121.1, read on the forward strand.
AAAAACATACAGAAGGGAGATCTATAGATTTTTCTTCATTGTTTTAACTATGTGCTTTATCACACCACATTTATCTTAGTTGGTACTGTGTTAGTTTATAGAACATATGCATAAATGAGAATTTTTTCCCATGAGAAACTGGTAACTTTATAAAGAAGTCAGGAAATATAAACATGAAGTCATTTTAAGATTAAATATGAGTATGCACTAGTTTATAGACACTTAGAAAATAAATATTTTTATGGGACTTGGGATAAAATCATTTATTGTCATTTTGGACAGAATAGTAAAATCTCTCTATCCTTAATGGAAAACATACAACCATGAATTGTTTTGAGTTCTAGCTAGTTATTAAACAGTCTCTCAAAATGTCTTCAGGAATAAGAGATCAATGAGGCTGAGTGATATGTACTTGGGTATATCCCCAGTTGTTAATCCATTGCTAGATACACACCTAAATTCAGATTCTAGGATTCCTACACCAGAGGACAGAACTTCTGATTGTGTGAGACTACATCCATATCAATGACTTGAGTGAAGAAATGAAAATATTAAAATTCTTAGCAAGTGCATCTAAATGTAGTTGGGAATCTAGATGTAGCTGAGCATTCTAGAATAATAAATGTAGATTAACTAAAGTTTAATATGTAAATAATTGCACTAAGAGGCATTCTGTTATCTACATTAGTACAGGACATGGGAACCTCACTTAATGGGAGCTCATGTGAGAAAAAGTCATGTAGGATTGCGTGCACAGCATACACACATGAGCCAACAGTGTGTTTTTGTGCCAAAAATGCTAATGTGACCTTAGGCTGAATTTCTGGAAATAGATGCCCTGGTCAAGGAAAGTGATAGGCCCTCTGTGCTCTGCCCTGGTCAGGCCATGTCTGGAATGTCCACATTGAGAGGGACATAGGCACAAAGGAATGCATGGAGGAGACTGACTGAGATGGCAATTTTGTCTGACAAGAGATGCTCATGACAAATATTTAGCATGGAGAAACATGTCTGAGAAACAACTGAGAGGTAGTACAGGCTACGGGTGGATCAGGCATGTGTTTGAAAAAAATAAATGCTTGAAAATCTGTTATACTGCCAAGTGATGGGATTTATTTTGAGTAGACTCATTGGAAAAACATGTATTAGTGGAAATAAGCTTTGTAACAATTCTAAATATCAAATTAGTGAACAGATTCCATAAAATATATAGTTTGATGCATTTGCAGAGCAATTTCTGTGTGCATAAAAATGTTTTAACACCTTTTGAAGCATAATTTTTACTTTGGGGAAGCTATAATTTCAAAATGATCTAAGACAAGGAAGCTTAACACATCAAGAAAATACTAAGGTGAAATTAAGAAATATGAACAACCTCAAGACTAATTATTGCAGGGGTTATTCTATAAAATATTGTGCTGCATAAAAATAGTACTTAAGAAGATTGCGTACTATGATGAAAAATTATTTGTGACTTAATTCAAAGTGAAAACCTATCTAATTTGGTGAAAAAAAAATTGGCCTAGTTTAAAGTGAATGAACCCAATTATGAGAAATAACAGAAATGATAACAGCAGGTGGTTATTGGATTCAGTCCATGGGCCAGCCACTGCCTGAAGTGCTCTTTATGAAATGTGGTCATCTCCTCGTGAACTTGCTGTTAGACTGAGTTCACGCTGCGTCTTCACCATTTCCTAGCTATCTAGTTTAGGAACTGTTCTGTCTGTGGTAGCTGCTTTGTTGATAAAATGGAAACTAGGGGCTGAAGAGATGGCTTGGAGATTAGGCGCTTGCCTGTGAAGCCTAAGGATCCCGGTTAAAGGCTCAATTCCCCAGGACCCACGTTAGCCAAATGCACAAGGGGGGCGCACGCATCTGGAGTTCGATAGCAGTGGCTAGAAGCCCTGGCGTGCCCATTCTCTGTCTCTCTCTACCTGCCTCTTTCTCTCTCTATCACTCTCAAATAAATAAATAAAAATTTTTTAAAATTAAAATAAAATGGAAACAGGTACTTCATAGGATCATCACAAAAGCTGTACAAAGCTATGGTATGTGCACAGCATAGAAAGCAGTAAGCTCATATTCTGAGCTACCTGAACCTCTCATTACTAAATAATTTAACGTCTATGTAACACACTGACTTAGAAAGAATGTATAAAAGTACAACCGACCAACTACACTGAGGAGAATGCAATCACTTTTATTTCAAATATTCTCAAACTTTTATGCAATATCACTGAATAAAATCAGTGTTAAATATTAATGAATTAAATACAGCTAAACAATTTAGGGCAAAGAAGCGAGCTTATTATTATTTAAAAAGAAAAAATTTAGCAGGATATCTCAGATGGCTTAAAACTGAATTTGGCACAAACCCGGCAAAGCCTTAGAAAGAAAAATCACCACCGCTCCTTTGACGGGTACGCATAGTTCAGTATAGGTATGATTGAGTTTGTGGCTGACATGGGAAACCGGACCCAAATCACAGACATTCTTACAGTCATGTTTAAGGAGATGGTGGGGGGGGGAGCAGTAATGACCAGAGCAGATGTGACCAGAGGGAGCTTGTCCACAGGGAAATAGCAGGCTGGGTTCAGAACAGGTCCGTTTTTCAGTGGAGGAAAATAATACTTTTGCTCCTTTTGAAGCTGGGATTTGTGTGTGTGTGTGGGGGGGGGGTTGTGGGTGAGGGGAGGTGGATTTCAAAGCATTGGGGGTGGAGTGTCTCACTATATAGCCCAGGCTGGCCTGGAACTCACTCTGTAGTCTCAGGCTGGCCTCAGCCTCACAGAGGTCTTCCCACCTCTGCCTCCTGAGTGCTGTGGTTGAAGGTGTGCGCCCCCATGCCTGGCTAGGATTTGTTTTAACAGACAAAATGCAGTAGGAAGGACTTCTGAGGTGGGGCTTACAAGCTTTGCAGATATATTAGATTGCTTCTTTCTTATTCGTTTTTTTTTTTTTTTCTTTTTTTCTTTTCAGTCAATTGTAGAACATGGTGTGAAGAAGCTCATTCCAGCCTAGCAGAAGATTGAGTGGTCGCAAGAAGTCGACCCAGGGCTCTCCCAACGGTGCACAGAAGACGGCCAGCGAGTTAAGCCACTGTAAGTGATCTGCGCCTGGTGGAGGTACCAGGTGACTCAAGCAGGAATGAGCACAGGGAGCCGGATGATCTTGAGGACTTGTGAAATCATCTTTCCTTGCAGCTACTAAGTTTTGGAGGCGTGGTGATTTGATTCTGGTGTCCCTCATAAACTCAGGAGTTCTGAATGCTAGGAGATTTGGGAATTAACTCTTCCTAGATGCAGTGTATTGTTGGGAGCGGGCAAGGTAAAGTTGCCTTTTCTTCCTCATATCTTCTTTGAGAAATAGTCATCTCGTGACATTTCAGGAAGGGGCAGCTGAGAGGTGGGCTTGTGGAGAGTGAGGCCATGAGAAGGCAGGTGATGGCTGGTCATGCATAGTTTTCCCAAATATATACCTGTAATGGATGGGCAATAGATTTCCAGAGTCCCTTTCCATTCTAAGATTCCATTATCTGAAAGGACACATTCAGGTGCAGGGCTGGAGAGATGGCTTAGCGGTTAAGCACTTGCCTGTGAAGCCTAAGGACCCCGGTTTGAGGCTCGGTTCCCCAGATCCCATGTTAGCCACATGCACAAGGGGGCGCATGCATCTGGAGTTCGTTCGCAGAGGCTGGAAGCCCTGGCGCGCCCATTCTCTCTCTCCCCCTCTATCTGTCTTTCTCTCTGTGTCTGTCACTCTCAAATAAATTAAAAAAAAAATGCAGGTGCATAGAGGAGAACTAACTCGTTGGAAAATACATGTTATTAGTAGGGGAAAGCCTGGGATGGGGAGTGAAAAGAAGGTCACAAAATGCATGCTAATAAATGCATGCTAAGGACAGCAAGGCAGAAGGACGTGGGCATTGCGGACGGTCTGGGGAGCACGTGGAGGCAGGAGAAGGAAGGCTGACGGTGAGAAGGGGCGCACAGGAACAGCGCACAGCAGCGTGGAGCCTTCCTGCCCGCCCTGGCGCAGGCGGGCTGAATCGCCTTTAAGCCCTGTGCAGCAGAAAGCATCTAGAACCTGGGAAGGGCGGGGATCACCGTAAAATGAGGACTAACATGGGAGGGATCGGGAGTGAACCTGAGAGTTTCGGGGTTGACACAGAAAGCTTGGGGGCTGCGACCAAAACAGACAGCGCCTTGGCAGGGTGTGAAACATAACGATGTTTGTTTGTTTTCCTAGGAGCTGTTGACTCTGACGACAACAGGCAATTCTTGAAAGTACATGTATCTTACCAAATTGTGAATTCCCCCCCCTTTTTTATTCCATTTTAGAGGTTAAATATTTGGCCTGTAGAATGTCATGCATGACTTTGGGTACCAGAAGGCAGTTCCCTGGGTCGCGATTCTAGAGAATCCTAGTTGGAGACAGAGAGCCGGCTGAGAGTCAGGCTGCTGCTCCCCATTCTGGCTGCGTCACCGCTTGCTGTCTAAGACCTGTGGCAGTTCACCCTCAGAGTCCCCGCTTCCTGCCTAGATGAAGGAGATAAGAATGGGATCTGCTCAGCCCAGGGGCTTAGTGTGAACAGTAAAGACATGTTTTCTCATCAGCTGTTTTATTACTGAATATTTTTGTTCAAGTCAAGTTGGCTTTAATTTATTATATTTTATTCCTGTTAGAATTTATGTCTGGCATTTTGCAATGAATTAGCTGTAGATGAAGAGAATAAAAGGACGTTTTTTATATCACTGGTGGTCTCTGGAGGAACACCTGATGAATCAAATGATAATTCAAGCAAGAAAACATCTTTGTTGCGTGAAAAAGCCTCAGTCATAATGAAAATTTAATAAATTGAGAAAAATGTGCTTTCACAACAGTAAGTCTTGTGTGTATAGCCATCACTATGCTTATTTGAAGAATAACTGATCCCTGATGCCCGTTTTATATTTATCCTCCCTCTCCCCACGGAGGATAATTTCCTGAGGACGTTTTCTTCATATACACGCCATTCCGGTCACGCTCTTTACCTCGCTCTTTCTTGATGCCCAGTGGCCGAAGCTAGCACAGGCGTGCTCAGGCTGCCACCTGCCCCGCCAGCCAACGTCAAAAACATAAGTAAGTGGAGTAAGTGTTCAATCGCCTTGGAGAATTAAACTCACACAGCTCCCCATTGACAGCAGTGATCTCAGTCTTTGAAAAGCAAAAGGCTGGAAATGGAGTGAGCCAAAGACATGACATTTTTAACAAAGAGCAAATTGAAATTTCCAAAGGCCTCATGAGCAATGTAAAATAAACACTTTCCTGAAACCCATGAGAGGAAAATGGCAGAAAGTCCTCAGTTGCAGCCCTCCCCAGACTGTATGAGTTGTGTGTCAAAGACACATATGTCAGCAGCTGGACACTGGCCCCAAAAGCCACTGGTACCTCCTCCTGACATGAGACAGTTCTCCGGGGGTCAATGAGGGGGTCGACAAATTTTGACATGTTTTAAAATATACTATTTACTTGAGAGAGATAAAGTGGCAGGTATAGAGAGAATGGGCATACCAGGGCCTCTAGCCAAAATGAACTCCAGACACATGAGCCACCTTGTGTATCTGGCTTACGCGGGTCCTGGGGAATTGAAACTGGGTCCTTAGGCTTTACAGGCAAATGCCTTAAGCACTAAGCCATCTCTCCAGCCCTGGATATGGCTTCAGTTGAAGATTGGGTGGGGAGGGATCTATCTACCAGGGGAGGATTTATTTTGGGGAGGACAGGCCCAGTGAAGTCACAGGAGCCACCAGCTGGGGTGTCCTGAACATCAGATCAAAGGTTGGGCACAGAAAGCCCATGGTGATGGGGCTGGCAGAGTGGAGAAAGTCCCGACCATTCTTGCATGTTCCAGTGAGCTGAGACGCTGCCTCGCTGGTGACCACCACCAGCTCTGGAAATCCACATGGCTTCGTGCTGGGCTCGGGGTATTTAAGACTTCTCTTCAAAGCAAAGCTGTTGAGCCAGCTCCGCTCTTTCTGCGTGCATCTGCGCCACGTCACAGCCGCAGGGACGTGAGTGCCGCAGCCCACGGCGGGCAGCAGCTGATCTTAATCAGGGTGACGTGTCCTGCTACTGGGAAACCATGAGATTTCTGAGCAAGAGACATAAAAGTAAATTACGGCTGTCGGTAAACTCCTGCAAGGTAAAGGGCACTTAAGGAGATTTTTCTATTAAGTTTTAATTATTGCAAAAGAATTGATGCACTCTTCGTCAGACACACTCGTGTCAAAAGTGGCTGTTCCTTAGGCATAGGACAGCCAAGAGGTAAGATGAGTCAGGACAATGTTTTAAAAAAATCTATTTGGATGAATTCAGTTAGCCACATCCTTTTGGTTGTTCTGACATTTTAATCATGTTTTCATAATATCCTTGTACAGGGCATGTCAAAATAGGTAGTTAAAAATCCATGTACATTTGAAAGCTCACAAACTCTCACACACATGTTAAGAGGTAAATTTGATATGTGCCACAAAAATGATAACCAATATTTATTTTGGTTATTTTTTAAAAACATTTCCGTGTGTGTGTGTGTTGTACATACCTTTGTGGGCCCCAAACACTCTCTTGCTGTGGCCACAGTACTGTTGCTCTTCCACCTGGTCTTGTTCCCTTTCTTTCTTTCTTTCTTTCTTTCTTTCTTTCTTTCTTTCTTTCTTTCTTTCTTTCTTTCTTTCTTTCTTTCTTTCTTTATTGAGGTAGGGTCTCACTCTAGCCCAGGCTGACCTGGAATTCACTATGTAGTCTCTGGGTGGCCTTGAACTCACAGCAATCCTCCTGCGTCTGCCTCCCGAGTGTTGGGATTAAAGATGTGCGCCACCACACCTGGCTAGTCTTGTTTTGAGTTGGTCTCTTTTTACTGTTTTCTAAATTCTGTAGATTCTCTGCTCTCCTGTGGGATTGGGGTTATAGATGCCTGTGACTGGTCTTGAGATTTGAACTTGGGCAGTCGCTTAACAGCTAAGTTATCTTTCAGCCCAACGTTTACTTTTATAAAATAGCTCGAACAAAGGAAAGGGCATGGCTGAGCGTGGAGAAGTATGAGATGATGTTCAGCTCTGGCCTTAAGAAGTATATTTCCCCACTGAAGTCACTTTTTCACTTATGTTTTAAGTGTGTTTGTTTTCACGGATGGTGACAAAGGGTCAAGCCTGATCACTGAGCCGCACGTGGACGCAGGGCCGGGTGGGGGTGGGGGCTGGCAGTGAGGCCGGCCGCTGTTCACCTGAGGCATTCCCGGTGTGGCATTGCTCCCTCTTCCTGTGCTGTGCTTGGAGGCTCCTGACTGCCTGGATGCATTTTGCCTTCAGCTAAAGCTGCACCAACAAGCTTCCAACTTCTTAAGAAAATTGATTCTCCATTTTTGTATACACGTATGTTTCCGTTTTCATTTCCCGATAATCCAATATCAAAATTTTAGCATATGTTTCACCCATCCAGAACTTTCATTTTGCCATTTCCAGAGTTCCCTCAAAACTTGATTATTTGTCTAATTTTACCTTTGATACACTTTTCTTTGATTCAAGTTGCCCTTAGTTTAGCTCAGGGCCTTGACTTCTGTTTTGATTTTGGTTATGTTTGTTTTGTTAATTAGCTTTCTGAGACAAGTTCTCATGTAGCCCAGGCTGGCCCTGAAACCTCAGCATTGCTGAGAATGACCTTGAGTTCTGGGCCTTCCTGACTCCACACAGCAAATGCTAGGGTTCCAGCCCGGCCTCTTCTCCTCTTCTTACTTTAATATGTTCCTGGGTTGCGAGTTGAAAGTGGCACCCCTCAGAACCTCCCTACCTTCCCTTTCTGGCCCTTCCCTTTGTTAGTCACCTTGGTGCCCCAGACAGTCTTATTTCTCCTTTCATGTTGTAGACAGATACATGGCGTCATGGATCAATGTAAAACCTCAGGACCACATGCAGACATGACATACACACATACAGGATTTTGTATACCTATGTAACATCTAGGGACCATAAATGAAAACAAGCATACACTATATGCTTTTCTGAGAGTACCTTAATTCACTTAATATGCTTATCTCCATTTGCATCCATTTTCCTGCACATGACGTGGCTTTGGTCTCCTTTATGGAAGAAAACAAATTGCACTGTGCATATATACTAACCCCATTTTGGGCTGCATTTCCTAGGCACTATATTGTGATTCTTGCTTGCAGTTAGATTTTCCACTTTAGGGGCATCCCTTTTTCCACTACAATCTATATGTAATTGTCCAAAGTAAATTTAATAAAAACAATCTAGGGCTAGAGAGATGGCTTAGTGATTAAGGTGTTTGCCTGCAAAGCCAAAGGACACCACTTCAATTTCCCAGGACCCACGTAAGCCAGATGCACAAGATGGTACATAAGTCTGGAGTTTGTTTGCAGTAGCTGGAGGCCCTGGTGCACCTATTCTCTCTCTCTCTCTCTCTCTCTCTCTCTCTCTTTCTGTCTGTCTGTCTCTCTCAAATAAATAAATAAAAATAAACATTTTTTTTAAAGTACAAAAAAAGATATGTCATTTTAAGTAGGTGGAGGTCCAAGTCCTAAAACTTGTTGTCCACAGTATTTCTCTGAAATTTTTTTAAAACTTTTTTTTGTTTATTTTTATTTAGAGAGAGAGGGAGAGGAGAGTGGGTGCGCCAGGGCCTCCAGCCACTGCAAACGAACTCCAGATGCGTGCGCCCCCTTGTGCATCTGGCTAACGTGGGACCTGGGGAACTGAGCCTCGAACCGGGGTCCTTAGGCTTCACAGGCAAGTGCTTAACCACTAAGCAATCTCTCCAGCCCTTCTCTGAAAATTTAAGCATCTATTATTAATGAATAAAAATAGGCTTTTTATATTTATTTATATAAACATTAAGCTTTGAGGAAAAAAAAAAAAACATACAAGCCAAGAGAAACCTGGTGAACTGGCCCATCACTGTTATCCTCGAGATTCAATTCCTTGAATTGGTATCTGAAATTCGTCATTAAATTAGTGACTAAAATCGGTGTCTGGTGTCTAAAAGGATGGCCGGTATCTGCTTAACCTTAGGAGTTGGGGGTGGGCCACCTAGGGAGGGTACAGGAGAGATGACAGGGGACACGGTGTTTTGTAACCGCCGTGTTCGTGTTTCAAATGATCTATGAGAAGAGAGGAGAGGAGAGGAGAGGGGAGGGGAGGGGAGGGGAGGGGAGGGGAGGGGAAGGGAGGGGAGGGGAGGGGAGAGGAGGGGAAGAGAGGAGAGGAGAGGAGAGGAGAGGAGAGGAGAGGAGAGGAGAGGAGAGGAGAGGAGAGGAGAGGAGAGGAGAGGAGAGGAGAGGAGAGGAGAGGAGAGGAGAAGAGAGGGCTCCCCGCCCTGGCTGCTGGTGCACACCTCATAACGTTTCTCACCCTCAGAAATGGGGGGACTCAAGTCACTGCTTCTGATATTCTTTAGGAGATGAAAGAAAGAAATGATAATTATGGGCTTCAGATCACGATTACCATAGCAGATATAAATCTCCTTTAATTATACTTACTAGAACAAATAAACTTCTTTAGTTGTTAAATGGAGATAAATTTTAACTAACCTATAATTTATTCCTCAGTATACAGTCTTAGAAAAACCACCCTTATTATAGTCAGGTTAAATGAAAAGTAAAAGGGCTCTAATATTCATTTTGTATGTTTTCAAGAACCTGAGTCTGCTTAAAAAAAATTTTTTTTTTGGAGGTAGCGTCACACTCTAGCCCAGGCTGACCTGGAACTCACTCTGTAGTCCCAGGTTGGCCTCGAACTCACAGGGATCCTTGTACTTCTGGCTCCCAAGTGCTGAGATTAAAGACATGCACCACCCACACCCAGCCTGCTTTAAAACTTTTTAACTAAAATGAACTGATCCAAATGTCTGCAGGTTTAAAGTCTTATAGCAGTGGCTGGGAAGGTTGCTTGGTGAATAGAACGCCTGCCCCACAAATGGGAGACCCCGGCAACCGTGGAGAGGCTGTGTGTGCGTGCTCCCCCCCCCCCCTGCCCCGTAACCTCAGAAGCAGAAGGAGGCAGAGACAAGGGACTCAGGAGCCACAAGGGATCGACAAGCTCTGGGTTTAGGTAAGAGACCCTACGTCAGTGAACCAAGTGAAGAGTGACAGAAGAAGACACTCAATGTTGACCTCTGGTGTACACACACACATATGCACGCGTACACACACGTGCACACATGCACACATATGAATATGCTCAGACACATACATAAACATGCAAACAATTACATGACAGAAATGTAGCAGGACTCACTGTCATCATTGGACAACATGCAATCGATCGGTAAAGTACCAGGAATAAACACCCCAACTAGTGGTAGTGGTAACTTGGCTTCTTGCCTGCCTCCCCAGGCCTGCGACTGAATTTCAGCCAAGCATGCTTCAAGAACAATTAGGGAAGTCTTGCCAAGATAACATCATGGCTGACTACTGGCTACTTCAGATAAGAACCTTCTTTGAGGTCAACTGAGGTGTCAACAGAAATCAGTAATTGTTCCCTGTAAAGCTTCAAGGAACGTTTCTTCTTTACGTCACTTCCCATGACAAAGCCAACAGACGGCACATTCCAGCCTTGTAAATCCATTAACCGACCACAGAGCTCGCTGGCTTACCATTTTCCTTCTTGGTTCTCATACTGTTGGACGGTGTAGCCGAACATGTCCTCCACGGGGCCGCTGAAGCTCACCGAATTCTTCACGTCCACGTTGAAGGGCACGCAGGAGCCTAGAACTGCAGAGGGAAGCAGAGCCCGTTACGCAGTTACCTGAGGTCGCACCATGTTCTCAGGTTATGGAAGGCATTCTTGAAGATACGCCCGAGAACAAGGTTCTTACAAAACAGCACTCAGAGGTTCAAAGAATGGGAGCCTCCCGGAAGGTCCTGATACTATGATGCCCATCGAAAACCCAACAGAATGGGTAAACACACACACACAAACACACACACGTATTAACACTCGAACAAAATTCCATAGGAATCTACTACTCTGCCATTCCCAGAAGTCAGATTTTCAAGCCAGTGTGGGACTCACAGAAATTCCCAGTGACTAACACAGTTGCAGATTGAATTTCCCAGTAGTGAGTCTTCCAGCAAATCATGAGCCTCCGTGATGTTGAAGGGCTTCCTGTTCCCATTTCAATCACAGAGCTTGCAAGTCCTTGCACTGAGGGGCTGCGGGCAGGGCTTTCTCTTTCCTGCTTCTTTGGAGGTGGTTCCTATGCCAGCGTGAAGGGCTCTGCTCCCCCCCAGTCTAGCAGGGGTTCCTGCTCACCCACTAAAGCCCGAATGTCACTGTCCTTCCATCACTTTTGTAGATTAAGTTGGATACTACACCCCCAAATTTAGTCGGTGCCTGGCCTAGACCATATATCTAAATATCTTCAATTGTCCTATGAGCCAGGTGGCAGAGAATTCTTTGGTAAGTGACAGTATCTCTGAAGAGGTGCTGAAATCAAGCCCTCCGATGGGCAGTCCTACATGCCACATTTGGCCCAGGTGTTTTTTCACATTATGCTTGTGAACTTCTAAAATCTTCCTCTCCTAGATGTTAGTGAGAGCTCTTCCCAGTGGTCACTGCCTTCACACAGCACATCCCAGGACATGATTAAATTCAGCATCCTTTGTTAAAACCAAATTCAACCACGCAGATTCTAGAGCATTCTCATTCCAGTCTTATAGATTGGGTAGATTTAGCCACTCCAATCTCTTAATACATACTCACTACAAACTTTTGCATAAATATACTTGAAATCCAGACTATTTTAATGCATAATCTTCAAATTGTGGTAACAATAATAAATGATCATTTCATGCACAAGTGTCTAGGAGGTTCCTTAAGGAGACACTCACTTGATATTTTATAGATCTATTTACAGTCTTCTTTGATCTTCCTACACAGAAATAGTCTAATTACTACCCTCTTATTTTTTTTTAAAGAATTCTCTAGTAGAGATGACTATTAAATGCTATCTATATTATAGTTATCTGTGTGAGATTTGTTTCCTAGATTGGAAAATTCTTGAAAGCAGGCACCCTCCTCCTCATCTTGTTAATAATCCCTTATAAAAACCTAACCCAGTTCTTCATACTCAGATGGGCAGTAACATGTTTATAGTTGACATGGTGAAGGAGGAAGGGTGCTGGCTGCAGTTAGAGATGAACTGGCAGCTATTTCCTGTGAGTTAGAGAAGACTTTTCCAATGAAAATGCTAAGGTGAGGAAAAGATGGGGCTTGGCAGCTGGGAGAAAATATGTGCCCAAGATTCGAGAGGGTCTCTGTGAGCAGCCAGACACCCGGGACAAATATGGATGCGAGATCATGAAGATACGTGCTCGCTGGCGTGAGGGCAGCAGGAAAGAGACGGACGGGTACCAGAGGCCCTTTTATGTCCTCTCTCCCAAACTACAACAGCCGGTGACCATCTTCTACGTGATCACCACTGGGTATCGGAAGATCGTTTTAAACACCGCTCACCCTCTATTCCAAGATGAGTCGTAAAGGTTCTTACTCTTTCCTCGCAGGTGATGTGTATTAATTTTTAAGCAATTTTTAATTTTTATTTTTATCTATTTATTTGAGAGAGAATGGGCATACCAGGGCCTCTAGCCACTGCAAACGAATCCGAGATGCATGCGCCACCTTGTGCATCTGGCTTACATAGGTACTAGGGAATTGAACCTGGGTCCTTTTGGCTTCACCAGCAAGTGCCTTAGCTACTAAGCCATCTCTCCAGCCCTTTAATGGTATTTTTGATGTAACGAGTGGGAAAACTAGTACCTCTACCACGTGGGTTCTCACTTCAGCACTGCTGGCCATTTGGGAGAGAACGTACTTTGTCACGCGGGCTGTCTTAGGTCCAGGGGCTATTGGCAGCGTCAATGGCCCCGACCCACAGGAGGTCAGTGGCACTTTCTGAGTCATGATTGTCAAACTGCCGCCGTCTTGTGGAGTCAAAACTGTCTCCAACTGAAGGAGACGGGGAGAAAGGTAAGACCACCATGGCCACTGGCTGCGGTGCAGATGGAGGCTGGACGCCAAGTGCGGCCCAGATGGCCGCAGCCTCTGCATCTGCCGGGGGCCTCGAGCCCAGGCCCGGCCCAGAGTCTGGGAGTCGGGCCTCCAGGGGCATCCCCTTGCTGGTAAGTTTCGAGGGGCATGAGTCTGCAACGTGCTACTTCTTTCCCAAGATGCCATAACAGGTAGAGGAATTTGCCCACGTTAGAAATGCTGAACCTGGCTTTTGACCAAAAAAAAAAAAGAAAAAGAAAAAGAAAAAGAAAAAGAAAAAGAAAGGCATTCTCTTCCATCAAGGGCAGTCTTGCACTCACTGGAAGAAAGCTGTTTTCAGCATACCATCATTAGCAAATGTTCTCCCAGTGATGACCCCGGGGTACCCCTCCCCACGAGACCCAGAGCTTTTGGCTTCCTTTTTGGGTCCTGTTTATTCTTACGCATTGTGCGCAAGGTGTCTGGGGTGGAACCTGTACTCTATTTATTTATTTATGTATTTTATTTTCTCTCCTTACAATTCTACTAGAAATTTGTTCCAAGTAATTGTAAATCTGTCCCTTTGAGGTTTACTGAGGCACCAAACAGTCTGAAGCACAAGGCACGTGACATTAAAAAAAAAAAAGGTTTATGTCTTGTTCTTTGATTTAAAGGAGTGAGGGAACAGCAAAAGCAGCGTCTCGTAGCTTTCTGTTTGCTCATTTGGTTAAACTACGTTATCTTGGAGCCGTATGTACCAGAAGCGAGAGGAAATCACACTTGCTCTTGACTAAAGCAGTGGTCAGTATCAGGGTGGGGAAGACAAAAAAAAAAATAAACATGAAACGAAACAAAACAAGACCGAATAGCTTAAGGAGTAACATAAGGAAAATAATGAAAATTATAAAATAAAACGCAGCTAGACGGTCAGACATGGAGGTAAATTCTGATCTCACGTGCATCAGCAAGAGCGAGGCTTCCCCTTAAGGACCACGTCATGTCCTGTTCCTCACAAGTCTCTTTCCGTTACACTTTCTGCCAGTTCTGCAAATATCATTCTTTTTTTAAGAAAAAAAAATATTTTATTTTTATTTACTCGACAGAGAAAGAGGGAGAGAGAGAGAAAAGGAGAGAGAGAGAGAATGAGTTGCTAGGGCCTCCAGCCACTGCAAACCAACTCCAGACACATGTGCCGCCTTGTGCATCTGGCTAACGTGGGTCCTGGGGAATCGAATCTGGGTCCTTTGGCTTTGCAGGCAAATACCTTAACCACTAAGCCATCCCTCCAGCCCTGCAAATATCATTCTTATCACCATTATGGGGATGAGTAAAAAGAAGTTCAAGGTGGCTCAGAAATTTCCTCACATTTCCATAGGATTCCAAAACCCAAAGCCTTCATCACAATTCACAGGGACACAATTTTAGCACTTTGGCCCTAAAATAGAAAGGCCTGGGAAAAGAGATGGCTTCACAACACCCTTGGAGTGACCTGAAGTTAGTCCATGAAGTCCCCTTTCCTCAGAGGCACATTGCAAAGATGCTGGTCTTTTGTGACAACCTGAACAAGGGGGTGGATTTTGGTCATGGCCACAAAGTTCAGACCAGCCTTCTTGAGGGACTTTTTAGGAAGAAAAGAATGAAAAGGCCCATCCCTCTTCATGTATGGACAAGTGTCATAAACACAACCATTGAAAGCTGATGAGGAAGATGCAGTTGCTGGTGTTGAAGGGTATCTGCTATGAAATAAATCCTTTTGTGAAACTTATTTCCTCCAGGCTGAAATATGATGTGTAAATAAATGAATGAGAGAAAGAGAGAGACATAACCTCCAGTTTGGGGTTTTCTGTTCAGAAACATTTTCATATAAATAATGATTATTAAACTATTGGATAGATATGGTAGCAGTCTTTACACTCTTTTTTGTTTGGATTTTTTTTTTTTTTTGTATAAGGAAACTGAGGCTTGGAGAAAATAAGCGGGCAGCAGGATGGGAGCCAGAAACAAGAGGAGTCTTCTCTCACGCCAATGACAATGTGCTCTCCTTGACCCTTTACCGGCTCTACTGTATTCGTTCCCTGATCATGAAGGCGCCGTCGCAGGCCACCAGAGAGTCTGGGGACATGGCTGGGCAGTGTGGTCCATGAGGGACAGAGCTTCAGGACGCCTGTGTGCCCAGACCAGTGATGCACCAACAGCTCCTCCTGGAATAATGCAGCACGTTAGGCATTTCTGCTGCTCTAAACTTACTGGCCTCTTTTCTTGCCTCGATTCAGATGAAACATGTTCAATTCTGAGGAACCTACAGGTCTGAAAGAAAAATGTTTTAACGAGAAGGATTGGTGAAACTTGGAAAACCCGTCCTTACCTTGGAAACATATTACAAAATTATTTTAATTTTTTTTTGTTTATTTATTTATTTGAAAGAGACAGAGAGAGAAGGAGGCAGAGAGAGAGAGAGAGAGATTGAGAATAGGCGCACCAGGGCCTCCAGCCACTGCAAACAAACTCCAGACACATGCGCCCCCTCGTGCATCTGGCTAATGTGGGTCCTGGAGAACTGAGCCTCGAACTGGGGTCCTTAGGTTTCACAGGCAAGCGCTTAGGCGCTAAGCCATACTTCCAGCCCAATATTACAAACTTTATAGTATCATTGCTAGAGTTCTGAAGTCTATATTAATTTATTCTTCATGGGCTAAGTGATTGGATCTCAGTTTTAATACACATGGTTCATAGGAAACATAGCATTTGGCTGAGAGGGTCTGATCAAAACTACTCCAGTACTCTATCTTTCTAATTGATTTAAAAGCTAAGTTTTATTTTTATATCTTTTCAGTTTTGAGAAGGAGCCAGAGACTTCCACTGGTGGAGATATGGAAATCAATAATGAAAACAAGACCCCTAATACAGCTGTGACCAAACAGTATAGAATAAAGAAAATAATATCCTTTTACGACATTACTACCTTGGGCGCAGAAAATCTACACTTGCTGTGAAATCTGAACCGTCCAATGCAGCGCTGCTCCCAGCCAGCTGGACCTTCCCTCGTGCTGTGGCGTGAAGGCAGAGTCTCTGGCTCCGTGTATCAGTGTGCACTGGCACCATCACCAAAAATGACGTAACGTGTCAGCAAGACTTGTACTTCCGTCAGCACGACAAGGGAAGTCAATTCAAATGACCAACCTGATGCGCAAGGCTTCACCCTTCACCTTCAGCTTGCTGTAATGGGTGAGTTATTTTGAATTTTACTCCTAAATTGCTGGTGGGCGTCCGGTTGTTACAAACAGTATTTTATCTTAAAAGGTCAGTGTGTGTGTGTGTGTGTGTGTGTGTGTGTGTGTGTGTGTGTATGGCTGGAGGGAATGAGGCCAGAAGGTATCATTCTTAGCACACAGTAGGCGTTTAAACTGGAACATGGGGGAATAAGTAGAAAAATAGTGTTAAATATGGAGGGTGTTCTGGCTGTAAGAACTTGTTCCCTTTCCACAGTGCGACCCAGGATCCCAAATGCTACCACAATGCTTCCCAAAAATCCTTGTTAAAAATCTCCTTGGGACGTTTTCTGTGACGTGTGTACTGGCATGGTGTTTCCTTCCCTTTGGAGCATCTGCGGGTATCTATCTGCTCAGTGCCCATATTCCCTGTGGTTGTTTGAAGAGATGGCCCCCAATACATTCAGTGTTTTATTACAGTTTGTAATTGAGACCTGCAGCCACCTGGATGGAGGAGGTTTCCATGGGACCCTAAGGAATAGAGGATTTGAAATTCCAATCTAAAGAAAGGTGTGCAACGTGCCTGGAGTTCCTGAATGTGCTGTGGGGTTTGGCTTGTGGCCTCTCTCTCCCTATCTCTCTCTCTCTCAGCTTGGACCTGTGAAAGCAGGCCAGCTTCTTCTGCCATTCTGGAACTTCCCCTGGATCTGCAAGCTTCAGTAAATCCCTTCCTCCACAACTGTCTGGTCTGGATGTTCATCTCGGCGAGTGAAGCTGTCTGCTACATTCCCCACACCGATTAGTGCCCGCCCCCTTCCAGACTGCCTCCACCGGACCTCAGGGCTGCTTCATTCGCAGCACCATGTGTTTTACAGGACAAAAAGCTGGAGAACACTGTGGGTCTCTGGATCCCACTGTGGGAACACACCTCAGTGTTCGTGGAAGCGCCCCCAGCCCAGGGCCCTATGCGCCTGCTGCCCAGGCATCCCGAGAGCTGCCCTTGATGATGATGATGATGATGATGACGAGGGCCAGCGTGCGCGCTGCGGATGCAGAAGCCCCGCTGCACGCAGCACAGAGCAGGCGGCGGCCCGCAGGGAGGCTTCTGCAGCAGCGGGAGACCCGGCCGTCTTTGCGCGCGGGAGGACGTGGTGATGACGGCGCCTTTGCGGATGAAATTTTTTTTCCTTCAATTTAATTTTTTTTTTTTTTCCAGGTGAGGTCTCGCTCTAGTCCAGCCTGACCTGGAATTCACTCTGTAGTCTCAGGTTGACCTCAAACTCATGGCGATCCTCCTACCTCTGCCTCCCCCATGAAGAATAAATTAATATAGATTTCAGAACCCCAGCAATGATGTCATAAAATTTGTAATATATTTCCAAGGTAGGGACAGGGGACAGGTGACAAGTTTCACCAATCCTTATCATGGAAACATTTTTCTTTCAAACCCATAGGTTCCTCAAAATTGAACAT
Source organism: Jaculus jaculus (assembly GCF_020740685.1). Lineage (NCBI taxonomy): Eukaryota > Metazoa > Chordata > Mammalia > Rodentia > Dipodidae > Jaculus > Jaculus jaculus. The sequence goes on from NC_059121.1 coordinate 24,624,985, forward strand.
GTTTCATCTGAATTGAAGCAAGAAAAGAGGCCAGTATGTTTAGAGTACTGGAATTACAGGCGTGCACCACCACGCCCGGTCTGATGAAATCTTTTCAATAGGTTTTATTAACTTTCATATGATTTCTCACTCAGATGTGTATGAACAGTGAGACAATGACAGTCTTAAGGCTGTTTTTATTTGTATGTATAAGAGGTGCTTCTGAGAATCAGAAAAGCAAACAGGCAGTATGTATTATAAAATAATCTTTATTTACCCAGTAGGATTAAAGAGTTGGCTATTTTAAATCCTAGACATTAAGAGATTACATTATTATAGATTCTCTTAAATAATTACTATTTAAAATTATATTTATTTATTTAGAGAAAGGTAGAGAGGAAGAGAGGGAAAGAATGGGTGTGCCAGGGTCTTTACTGCAAACGAACTCCAGAGGTATGCACCACTTTGTGCATCTGACTTAGATGGGTACTGGAGAATCGAACCTGGGTCCTTAGGCTTTGCAGGCAAGTGCCTTAATGGCTAAACCATTTCTCCAGCCTTAAGTGACTATTGTTTTGATGGCCTGAATGTGGATTTGAAAGCTCTCCTAATGTCAAAATGTGTGAATTCATAGAAAGCACATCTTTGTCTACTGTGTCTAGTGCCAGAAGGTGCTGCATGAGCTACTTGGGGGTAATGGACAACATCTGTCTGAGCAACTCGCGGTCGAAGCCACTCAGCAGCAAACCACCTGACGTGGTGCTCACACAAATGCAGTAGTGGCTCACAGCCACGGTGGGTAACCAACTGCTCTTGGACTAGCTAACAGATTCACTCAGTGGAATGGAACCCATAGCTGGAACAGGGAAACAAGTCAGAATCATGTCCAAAAAACAAGTTCACTCTCCAATATCAAGCTCCCACCAATCTTGGGCTACAAGAGAGCCTATACCTATTAAATTTTCTCTAAACTAATAATGGTTATCCCATTTATCCAGTGCTGACTTCATTCTCCATTGGAGAATCTGCTTGTCTTTTCCAGATGGATGCAGATCCTGAGGAGAGAATCAGCCCATTACACCTCACCAGGGCCCCAGCTAAAACCATAGAGTAATTGGGGAAATGAGCAAGAGTGTTGCTTTCTTGGTGAACCTGGTACCAGCACAAGGGTGAAGGAAATAGACACAGAGGACACTCAACTCCTACCAAACCAGACATCCAGAGACACAGGCTTCCAGGACCTCATCTCTAAAGTAGACTTAAAATGAACCCAACATGACTCAGGGAAATTTGTGGAAGAGGGGTCAGAAAGATTGTTAGAGCCACAAGTTGGGACATTATGCACAGAGACATTGCTAACGCCACAATGCCCGACTTACATTCCCCAAGGAGGAGGGTCGCTGTGGATGGGGGAGGGCAGGGAGGAGGCTAACGATGGTACCAACATGGCTGTTTACACCCATGTATGTGCATAATAAAGAAAAATTGTTTAAGAAAAGTAAACACAGCTTCATTGTTTTACTGAAGCCAGTGAATGAATGTGTTTTTTTTAATTCATTCATATGTTTAATAAATCAATCCAATGGCAGTTAGAAAATTGAGGGGAAATTCTGTTTACATTAATAAAATCCACAAAAAAGATCTAATAAAGGTACACTTTTTTTTCGGGTCCTTTCTCCTAAAGTGTCAATGGACAAAAGGCACATGCATGGGAGGTGGGCAGACCTGACCTGAGACTCACCCAATGACATCTCAAAAATATGAAAGAAAAAAAAAAATCATCCAGTTACCTTATGTACAAGAAGGTCCAAAAGCCACTTTCTTTTTCTCCAATATACAACTTGGAGATTGGGACTAAAATTAAGTAAAAATCAGACTTAGCTATAATGAGAAATTAAGTATAATGGGATGAATAAAAAAAATACATTTTCAAATATACATATTAACTTATTATTTATAGTTAAGGAGTAGAACTTAAAGCTTTGCTGTTTTGTGTGTGTGTGTGTGTGTGTAGGGTTTCGTTATAGCTCCAGGCTGACCTGGAATTCACTATGCAGTCTCAGGATGGCTTTGAACTCACAGCAATTGATCCTCCTACCTCTGCCTCCCAAGTGCTGGGATTAAAGGCATGCGCCACCATGCCCAGCCAAATTTAAAGCCTTTTGTAAAAAAAAAAAAAACAAAAACGTAGTAATTCTGATTGCTATATATACTTTTAAGATATAATAGGTATCTGGGTATTTGTCACTTAGAAATGTTCCAGCATGTGCGGTGAGGGAGTTAGTTCAGCTGGGAGAGTGCCTGCCTGACATGCCCACAGTCCTGGCTTTGATCTCCAGCGCTGTATAAACAGGAGGGGATGGTACAAGCGGTTATTCTCAGCACTTGGGAGGCGGGGCAGGGAGGTCCAAAGTCCAAGGTCGTCTTTAGCTAGACAGTGAATTCAAGCCAGCTTTGGATACATGAGACATAAATAAAAAAAAAAAAAAGAAAAGAAAGAAAAGGAAGGGGAATTCCAACATGTGGGAAAATCAGTGAAACTAGGTTGAAATTATTTAGATTGGAAGAGACTTACTGGCATCCTGGGCCAGCTACGAAGTTCTTTCAAAACAGGAGGAGGTTTTGATTTGGAACTTGGCTTGGCAGTGCAGACCTGTACTCTCAGTACTTGGAGGCCGAGGCAGAAGGACCACAAGTTCAAGATCAGCTTCGGCGGGTGGAAAGTGGGCTTCTGGCTAGCCTGGCTACGTAGCAGAACCCTGTCCTAAACCAGCTAGCCAACAGCCACAAGAGATTTAATTTACATGACAGGTTTCAAAGGCTCAATCAACAAAACATATCGAGGTTTTATTTTTCCAATAAATCAAAAGGGATGTTAAATTTCACTTCACTTCTCATTTTAAATACTCATTTATTTGAAAACATGGAGAGAGAGAGAAAGTACAGGTGGGGGAGAAAGAGAGAGAGAAAGATAGAAAAAGAAAGGCAAGGCTTCCAGCCACTGCAAATGAACTCCAGACACATGCGCCACTTTCTGCATCTGCCTTTATGTGGGTTGTGAGCAAGTACTTTTAACTGCTGAGCCGCCTCTCCAGACCTCATTTTAATAACGTGTCATTTTACTTACAAGCAGGAGGCAGATGATATAGATTTACAGCATTGCTGCTTTTGATGGAGTTTCTTTAAAACCTTTCTGCCTTACCACACACAGGCACTCATTAACCTTAACAAATTAACTCCTATCATGAGACTCACATAATGAAATACTGTGAGGATTCTGGTAAAATACATTTTTCCAAAAGCAACAGCCCGTGGATGGTCCCCGGGAGGGGAGGCAGACTTCTGCTAACAGTGGGGTGTGTCACTGGGGGCGGACCTGAATTCCAGCCGGGAGGTGCGGAGAGGTTTGGGCTCTGGTTCCTATTTGCTGCCCTTTGGTGTTGGCTGGCTGGTGATGGTCTCTCTCAGCGGGGATGTGTGGGAACATTTCTTCAGCCACTGATGGGACTCCCCGCTGGGTCTCTGAGTCTGAAATAAGCCCCTTCCTCCCTCAACTGTGCCTGGCTTGGATGTCCATCCCAACACTGTGGAGCTGACTGTAACACTCTGTAGGGAAAAGACTGCTTCTCCTAGAACGCCCTAGTAGCATTTTCATATTCTAGCTCGTAAGAGATGTCACTATTTGCTCTTCTCGTCCACTTATGAGGTGCTTCACTTCTGGGTGGCTCGGTGCTGCCTCTAATAATCCGCCGCCATTTAAACTTAGGCGGCAAGCTTCCATGACAGCGTTCAGTACCCGCCACGCTCTGCGTTCAGAAGCCCTCTCGTGCCTCTGCTCAGCATCACGGGGCCCCGCCTGCAGACAGGAGATGTGAACCAACTGAGTACAATTTGTTATGCACCTGATAACATTTGGAAAATCAATCAGAAACTACTTTTAAAAATGCCAGGGTTTGTTTATGGGAAATGAAGAAAAATCGGAGCAGCCTGGAATGTTGAAATATTTCAGAATGTTGAAATATTTCAGAAGGCAGGGGTCAGTGGATCGCTTGTTTTCTTTTCAGGGGAAAGAGATAACTTTTGGATGCTTGCTCTTCTGTTTTGAGATCGCTCTAAACTTTGTTTTCTCAGTTATAGTTGTTGCTTGAGACTATTACGGTCTTTCGGCAGTTACAACACTATTTGAGCCGGAACGCCCTTGGATCCCAATGTTATTCCTATCTGGTAGCATCATCTTCTACATTCTTTCCACTGGCCCACGAAAGTGTCTGGAGATGGAAGTAAATGCAGTAGATTTACTCAGTGTCCCCCAGGAACTGCAGGCGGTATTTCCCTTAAAAGGAAGCACTCTGAGGCTTGAAATCACAAGTTGCTAAGGACTTGTTATATACAATGATCTTAATTAGTGTTAAGACTTACCTCTGAAATGGAGAAAGAAAAAAAATACAATAGGGTTCAAAGGAAGATGAAAATGTGGCTTTAACTTTGTCGTTTTTCAGAGGAAACTGCTTGTCTTCTGCACCTGAGGGTTCCTCTCATGTGGAACAGGCATCCTAGCTGCCACACCCCTTTTCTCTTTCTGGGCCTGCCCTTCTTTCTCACTGAGGTGATGGGTGAGTCTGAAAGGTTGGTATTCCCGTTTTCTCTTAGAAGTGAGCGTGGCTGAGACAGCGGGGTCTCAACTGCTTTGAACTGGGGTCCAGCGGCAGTCTCTGTGAGCCGCTCCGACTCGGCCACTTCCCAGCTGGGTTTGATCTCACACAAGGAAGACACATGCGCTCACTCTTGGGTCTTCAGACAAATTCTAGTGAGGTTTTATTTCTTACAAAAAATAAGTATGGGAAAATGTCTACATCTCAAAGGCTGCTAGTAAGCCCAAGGCTATTCTTTACAGTACTCCACATAATTTTCTTGCTTGTTTGTGATACAAATGATTTTAGCTGCCTCTGTATAATTATCATCCTATTTGAACATGTATCGGCATGATGACTCTCCAAGCCTCATTTCATTAAGATTTGCGTGTTCCTGTACATGTTTTGACAATGAGGTCAGGATATGCACAAGGCTGTTCTTTTTTTCTTAGCGGTACAAGGAGACAAAAATTAAAGAACTTTAATGGATGGTCTCTATTATGTCATTCATTTCTTTTTTTTTTTCAAGATAAACCATTATATTGTTTTGTTTATTGATAATTTTAATATATGTATATAATTATTTTGGTCACAATATCCTCTCATTACCTTCATTTCTTATTCTTTACACCTATAGAATTTTATCCACATTGAGAACAAGAGATAACATAAGGAAGCATAAATTAGGAAAAGGGAAGATAACTTCAGAGGGAGCAAAGATGTCACTAAAGGTCCATACTCAAGGCTAAAAAAAAAAAAAATGGAACTTAAATGGGCACTATAATTGATTAAATTTTACTATTCCTGTAAATGAATGTATTGTCCCCCAAAGCCAATGGCTGCTAGAATTTTCTATCCATACTCAGCTATGGTCCAATTTCTTATTTTACATTCCAGTTCTATGCTGGTTAGTCTAGTTGTGATTCTGTTTGCACAGAGACCCATAGGCAAGCCTCGTCACGGGTCTACGAGTCCCTCTAAAGCTGTCACCCAGGAGCTATGAGCAAGGCTCAACAGGCCACTAACAAGAAAAGTGCAGGAAAAAAATGAGAAGGTGTACTGAATAATTTTCCTAAGTAATGTAAATTTCACATAATTTCTGACTGACTTCAGTCATTTCTGTGCATTTGTTCCATCTCTTTTAAATTATTATCTGTATTGTTAAAAGGGCAAAAATTAGCCTAACCAAACCAATAGTAACAACCACACGTTGTAACACTGATGAAAACTGATATCACATCTCCTCAGAGGGGGTTCTTGTATTAAAGCACACACACATGCACACACACACACACACACACACACACACGAGAGCTCTATGAATCTGTCAATTTTTCTTTCTTTCCTTCTGTTGCACATGGATAATTTTCAAAACACATATCTGGTTATAACACTGTCTTATTCCTGGATGGTTCTTGGGTCCAATAAGTGCTGCCTCATTGCCTAACTGAATGTGGCCTCATTCCATCTTCCATCTCTTTATCACTCCTGCCTCAAAACAACAACTTGTGGTCACCACTTAATATTTGTAATTTCTTGAAACACCCTGCGTTCTTGTCTGAACTGCTACAGTCTCCTTTTCCTGATATTCCTTTTTCACTTCTGACCTCGGAGAGCTCTCATTTCAAGAGGCCATTTCAAGGTCATCCTCTTCCACTAACTCCACTGGTGATCACTCTTGCCCTGTATTCCCATAAATCATGTGCTCATTGAGGCTGGAACTATCATCTTGCTACTCTGGATAATTGGCTGCCACGCATATTCCGCTGTTGCACTGTAAACTAGTTGAAGTTGGGCATAATTTCTTGGCAAAGATGGCTTGTTTACTCCTAATAACCATTCCTTCCTTTTCATTACAGATAAAACATTTGCTTTCCTTAAGGGAGCAGTGCTGATGGCTAGATGACAACCTGTGATTCGGGTAGCTCTGTGACAGAGTTCTGAGCAGTCAAAAGTAGGTGGAGGGCTGGGGGATGGCTTAGTGGTTAAGGCACTTGCCTTCAAAGCCTGCGGACCTATGTCCGACTCTCCGGGTCCCACATAAACCAAACGCACAAGGCTGCGCATGCGCACAAGGGGGTCAGTGTCTGGAGTCGGACTACAGCGCTCAGGCCCTGATGCACCGACTCTCTCTATCATCTCACTCTGACTTTCCTTCCTCCCCCTCCTATGCACACAGAAGGCACCATGTGAAAAGATAAGAAGAAGATCGATGGCTACAAGCCAAGGAAAGTCTCAACAGAAAAGGAAGCTCTGCAAAGGTTTAGCTGTGGCTTCCGTATTGGACTGATTTGGTAACTCACCACAGAATCTTGCAGGCAAAAGTTTTCAGACACTTGGCCTGTTTTTGCTCTGATCCTGGAATTTTAGGTTGCAGAGCAGCAAGGAGGTACTTGCATGCCATCTCAGCCCCTGGTCTGCCCCACTGCGGCAGCCTGACCAAGGTAGTGGTGGCGGCCGCGGCCACGTTAGCCTGGCACGGGAAACGGAGGTGCTCTGCAGTCCACCGCCACGGCTCTGGCAGGGGAGCTCAGTGAACTCACCGACGTATGATAACTATTCAGTGAAATTTGCTGAGTGGATTCTTTTCATGAATAAGAATCTAAATGTATTTTACTGAGTCTAATTGTTGTCTCAAGGAAGTCTACAATTCTGCTGCTATCTCACCCAACCAATGTTGTCCACTCTTCCTTTTTCATCTTCGATGGCACAAGTCAACTAAACTAAGTAAGTATACTCCTTTTTAGACAGCCATATATTATTTTTAAATTATCTTAATTTAGTTATCCATTTCACAGAATAATTTCAACTTTCATGCAACAAAATAACCTTGTTCTGAACTATCACTTTATGATCACATAAAGAAAAAAATGCTCAGCATGGAGAGGAGTAGTCAGGGAAAGTCACACTGGGTGGTTGTGAGGCAGCTTTCAGCCAATCTTCACCAAGAGCCGTGCAATAAAATGAGATGGGAATTTAAGAGAACTGTAAAACATCGGGGTATGAACATTTGCCAGGGAACGGCTCCCAGAAAACGTATTGCCATGTGCTTGATGGATTCCATAATGTATCACATATTAGGAGAAGTCGTTTTAAGACCTGTAGAGCTATAAAAGTGCATCTCATGAAATGTGTGCATAATTAAGTGACAGTAGGCTTGACTGTCATCCTTTCTAAGGCCATGATCAGGGTCTTGAGGGTTCTATTTAGTAGCTCATCCTTTTAAAAAGCCATTTTGCCACCTTTTCAAAGATAACCTTTTAGGTCTTTTGATGTCATATACAGGCAACCCTGGTTTTCCCAAAGGAAAAAATTATTTACATAAAGTAAGCAAAACAATTTAACTTCTCTTGAGAAATATACTGAGGTGGGACTGGAGAGATGGTTGAGTGGTTAAAGGTATTTGCTTGTAAAGCCTGACTGCCCAGAGTTCAATTTCCCAGTACCCACATAAAGCCCAATGTTCAAAGTGGTGCTTGTTCTGGAGTTCACGGACAGTAGAGGAGACCCTGGCATGTCAATTCTCTCTCTTTCTCTCCACATATATACACACACACATATACACATACATACACAGTCAGGGAGGCACCTCCACAGAGCAGGTCCTGAAACAGGAAGCTCAGGGACTGGCAAGGAGCAACTTCGCAATGAGGGAATGAAATTTTAGATGAGGCAGGGCCAGACTTCTAACCACAGGAGGGAAAGGAGGATGGTTAAATCCAACGATGAGCCTCCAAACAGTTTGATCCCTCCACTGTAACTGGGAGGGGGAAATGAGGAAGACAGGCTAAGGAAATTTCACAGCTACAAGAACTGGTTTCAACAGACTTTTTCTTTTTCTTTTTCCTTTTATTCCCACATAGCACTATTTTAAAAGGTTAAGAAGGCTGGGTGTGGTGGTGCATGCCTTTCATCCCAGCCCTTGGTAGGGTGAAGGAGAAGGAGCCCTGTGAGTTTGGGGGCAGCCTGGAGCTAAAGGGTGAGTTTCAGGTCAGCCTGGAAAAGAGACCCTGCTTCAAAAAAAGAAAAAGGAAAAAAAGAATTAAAAAGAGCAAAGGAAGAGACAGAGGTGCGTCTTCCATAGGCGTAGATGACAAGCACCTAAATGTTACATGCGCTGTCTGCTCACGGAGCCGGCAGTAAGAGAAGTCCGCCGGGGAAGAGGCAAAGAGCTGCAAAGGCACAAAGGGGTACCAGTCATACTCTCAGAGAACTGGCAGTGCCTTTTGAGACATAAGGCAAGGTTGAAAACATGAATAAAATTCAAAGGTCAAAAGTGACTGTTGTGAAGGTGACTATAGCCCATACAACAATAAGTTAATGAATTCCAGGATTTCTGGCCTTTTTTCTCTCATTTGTAATTACCCAGAAGGCCTGTGCTATGTAGTGCAGAATTGAGGGTAGAAGTGGTCTTGAGATTCTGTTAGGACATCTTGTAGTTAGTGCATCAGATGGCTTGATTTCCCAGAACCCACATAAAGCCAAATGCACAAAGTGGCACATACATCTGGAGTTCTTTGCAGTGGCTGCAGGCCCTGGCATACCCATATTTTCTCTCTCTTTCTCTGTCTCTCTCTCTTCTCTTACACTCTCTCTTCTTGCAAATAAATAAATAAATAAAATATTACAAAAACAAAATTAAAAGCACGTGACACAGAACTCACTGACCATCATGGCTACATTAGACTTAACATTGACATCTTCCATTATTTATGCAAATAGGAATAATTCATCTAAATTTATCCAAGGGCCACAGGTCTTGTCATGGAAGAGTCACTGTAGGTTTGTGTGAGATGTTCCTAGTGAGAGGACAGAGGTAAATGAGGCACCAGTCACCCCATCTACAAGCTAACACCCTGCCTGGGGTTTAGACGGAAGGGAACCAGAGCGGGCGGCCCTGCTCCCTGTCCAGGACTTCACGGCCCCGGCTGAGGCCCGTTTGCCCCGCACGCTGCCGTTACCAGTCCACGCTAGCATCAAAGACCCGCGGCACGGCCTAGAGAGACGGCTTAGAAATACTTGGCTCTTTACTGCACCACCAGCATAAAAAGACCTTTGTGAAAATTTAAAAAGTTTTCAACTCCATTCACATTCCACCTTTTACTCACAAGTAATGACTTTCTGGATGGCTTCCAATGAACTAATAAATAAATAAAATATTATTTTTTAAAATTCCTATTAAATAAAACAATTTTTTTTAAAAGGTGTACTTTATGATAAACCAATCAGGCCTGATTCAAAACACTCATACACCGTAGCATATGAAATCCTCTGAAGTTTCTCTCTGAAGTAACATGGTAGAGGGAGGTCAGCTTGGGAACGTGTTGAATCAAAGTCACTCACTCCACAGTCCCGCGCAAGGATAAAGGAGAGACTGCAGACCAGCGCAGGCCCTGAGGATAGACTCCAGGCTTTGTGCTCTGGGTGCTGTGGCCATTTTCCACACAGCAACTATGCCCTATTTTTTCTTTTTTACATTCAATGACTCAATATCATAATTCTTAGTTACTTCATTTCCACATTTATTTAATTATAAGAACTTAGACTCTGGCAAGGTTGGTCATAAGCTATGTATCATGGTAAAATATGAGGGCACTGGGGCCAAATGTGAAGTATACCTTGTCTTTCTTTAGTGACCTGATTCCTCAGGCCATTGAGAACAAGATCAAAACTGGGGCTTAATATAGTTCCAATGCCCAAAGCCCAACATTACTGATTGTTTAGAGATAAATGACAAACGAAGAAGGCACTGTTGATTAAAATATAGATAGAGGGGCTGGGGAGATGGCTTAGCAGTTAAGGCACTTGCCTGAAAAGCCAAAGGACCTGGGTTCAATTCCCCAGGACCCATGTAAGCCAGATGCAAAAGGCTGAGTACATGTCTGGAGTTCGTTTGTAGTGGCTGGAGACCACGACGTGCCCATTCGCTCTCTCTCTCAAATAAATAAATAAAAGTAAAAATATTAATAGACATAGATAGAAATTGTGTGTGTGTGCGTGTAAACATTTAAACAAAGCTTTCTCTACTTAACGATAGCAATCAACATGGCCCTTAGTGTCCACAAAGGGACTGGGTACATGGGCGGCATGGAACTGTTCTCACTGAAGAGCACATACACATTCTTTCCGTTTTATTTTAAAAGTTTCTTTCCAGAATTAGGCTTAGTGAAGACATGTTTTAAAAAAAGCATTATGATGTCTGCCTTTTGGGGCAGTAAACAGCAGGTAAATTTCTTTGTCCCTGATAGAACTTTTTTTTTCCAGAAAACCCTATTTTTCTAAAATAATTTTTTCAGTGTCTTTAATTTTCTCTTTTAGTGAAACATAACACAAAGTATGATGTGCTGAATTTGGTCCAACTCCTCACTTGTGGTATGTGCAAATTTGAACTTATTTGGAAATAGGCTCCCTTTACACACATAATTAAGTTAGGAATCATCTTGGAAGAGATCATCTTGAGTTCCAAATTCAATGGCTGGCATTTTCATAGAAGAAAGAAAAGGACGATTTGAGGCACCTATACACAGAAACACAGTGGGGAAAATGGAAGTTGAGATCAGTGCGACCTCATCTATGGCCATGCAGTGGGATGCCAGGAGCCACCGGGAGACACTGAGGGCAGTGACTCATCCTTTGGAGCCTTCAGAGGGAGGACAGCCCTGCTCACAGCCTGGTTCTGGACTTCCAGGCCCCGCACTGGGACTGAACAAGTTCCTGCTGTCTTCAGCACCGCGTGTGTGGTGAGTTGATACGACAACCCCGGGGGAAAACAGCACATCCAGAAAAGGACCCTCAAACCCACTGTTTTTTCATGGTGAGGTGGAATGTTCTAGGTAGGGTCTCACTCTAGGCCAGGCTGACCTGGAATTCATCCTCATTCTTAACAAATAAAACATAAGGACAAAAATATCCAGACCACCTGGACTTTAAATGAAAAGAACATTTCCAGAACAACTGAAGGACTCTTGGGTTCAACAAAGAGGAGGCAGACAGCTCGATTTAAAAATGGACTAGCGGGGCTGGAGAGATGGCTTAGCGGTTAAGCGCTTGCCTGTGAAGCCTAAGGACCCCGGTTCGAGGCTCGGTTCCCCAGGTCCCACGTTAGCCAAATGCACAAGGGGGCGCACGCGTCTGGAGTTCGTTTGCAGAGGCTGGAAGCCCTGGCGCGCCCATTCTCTCTCTCTCCCTCTATCTGTCTTTCTCTCTGTGTCTGTCGCTCTCAAATAAATAAATTTTTAAAAAAATGGACTAGTGGTTTTAAGAAGCATTTCTCCAAATAAGTTACTCAAGTAGCCCAAAGTGCCATGTGCCGTGATGCTGAACAACTGCCATCATTAGGAGTAGGTACCGCAAAGCCACCCTATGATGCCACCTTGCACCCAGTGGACTGGCCGTGACACATAGTAAGAAAGGTCAGGAGAGATCAGCTCCATCAAGAGTGGGGTGTCACTGGAAAGCTCATGCATTGCTGGTGGGACTGTAACATCTTTCTTGTTACCAAGGAATCCCCAAAAAGTTAAACACAGAGGCTGGAGAAATGGCTCAGCAGTTAAGGCTCTTGCTTGCAAAGCCTAAGGAGCAGCGTTTGATTCCCCAGCATCCACATAAGCCAGATACCCAAGGTGGCACATGCATCTGGAGTTCATTTGCAGTGGCTAGAGGACCTGGCATGCCCAAACACACACATTCTCTATCTCCCTCTCTCTTTCTCTCTCTGTATCTCTATGCTTGCAAATAAATAAAATATTTAAAGGAGAAAAAAGTTAAGTGTAGGATTAGTCTATGAACAAATGATGCTAAGCCTAGATATGCTCTGCCAAGGAATTAAACAATGTTCACCATTGTTCATAGCAGTACTTCTCATATCAGCCATTAAGAGGAAAGCAAAACTGACCATCAGTTGATGAGTGGGTAAGCAAAGATGCGGTGGGCGGGGAGGGCCCCTGAGGGCAAAGCTGTGGTGAGACTCGCCTTATATGAGAACAGTATGGAGACGTGAAAAGGACACGTTCAGTGAGCTTACAAACATCACAGTCCGAAGCCTGATCAAGCGGAAGTATAAGGACTACAATTGTTCATACAAAACATGGAGAGCTGGTAATGCGGGGGAACAGGGAGCAGATTCGTGGTGCCCAGAAGCCAAAGGGAAGGGAAGATGGAGTTCTTACTGAATGGAGATGAGATTGCCATTTGGGGTCGTGAAGAACGTTCTGCAACCCCAGGCGCAAAATTACACAACGCTACATATGTTTAATGTGACCGAGTTGTTACTTTAACATGGTTAAGGGGATAAATTTGATTTTATGTGTATTTCAACACAAGAAAATGTTGCTCAACTAGCCACCCTAGTTACATAAAATGCGCTTTCTTTACAATTAAACTTTTTATTTTGAGGGAATATAGATCTCCATGCAGTCATAACAAATAATCCAGGGAGCCCTCATGTGCTCTTTCCTTAACATTCTCTTAAAAGGATCTCTACTTTTTTTTAAGTAATAAAAAAAATTGTTAAATTCCTTCTCTTTGGTGGTTAATATAAAATTGTATAATTGGATATTCTGTAACTTGAACTTCCTGCCACTGACATTGGGCAAAAGTATGTTTTGCTTGGTTACCTATCAGCCCAGTAAAAGAGAGCAACCTGCCTTGTTATTTTATCATTAATGTAGACAAAAGGGGGAATGACACAAATTAAGACAAAATAAAATATGGATGATTCACATATATATTCAAATGTATCTTCCTTATTTAATTGATTTGATGTATGCTTTATAATTATTGGTTTAATGGTCATTAATAGTTTTTCATTATTTCTTTTTAACCCACGAGACAAAACACATGCAGGGCTACAAGCAATTATTTCACAGACCATTAATCATGAGAACATAAAACGACACGGCACTAGAGAGACAGAGAACTTCCTTCAAGCCACACCTGACATACCATCTATCTGAGAGTTGAATGTGCTAATGGTATTTTGTGTACTTGTGAAGTAAACTGGAAAGTGCTAATAATATGTTTAATTTACCATCGACGTATAAAATCTTGCTCTATTTTGTAAGTAGGTAGAGAGAAATTAAAAGGAAATTCTAAAGGCCCCTTTTTGCTTTTTAAGTTTTCTTAGGTTTACAGCTGCTTCTTTGCTTGCATTTCACCGCTCTACCCTTCTTAGACTCCACTGGGGTATGCAAATAGCCAAACACAGGCTAAACATTAATCGAATAAATAAACATTTAACAGGCTGTGGGCTCTGCATTTAGCAGAATCATGGGATCAAAGCTCAAACTAGCAGAGACTTCAGGAAGTCAGAAAAACATCAGTCTGTCAAAGAGCAGTGCTGGTCATCATAAATACTGTTATTTAATATTCATAATCAAGTGATGAAATTCGTAGCCTGATGAGTACTATATAGCCTCCCACATTAAGTTTGAAAACAGTTACACTCTCAAATATTATATTCAAGGATACTTTGCATTTGCCCAAACATATTTATCCTGTGTACGAATGACTGAATCTTCGGTTAGCTCAGTCTAGGATTTGGGAGGGAGATATCAGATGGTCAGGGTCCCCTTGAGAGATCTCATTTACAGTGACACTTGATGGACTTGCTTCCCAGAGCACACGTTAAACAGCCCTAGTGCATCCTTGAAGGATCGCTCAGTGAGAAAAGTCCTTAGGAGATCCCCTACTTAGATCGAATGAGAGCAGTAACCTGATGTGATGCATCTAAGATGCCATGGCTAGTTGGTTGACAGCCCAGCAGAGAAACCATTTTTCTTGCCATTATTCTAGATTCCTGTCCGCTGCCAGCAGCATGGGATGACAGACCGTCCCCACGGCGCCTCCTGAGGACAAGGGTGTGGGTGCGGCTCGCACAAGGAGCGGGGCGGTGGCCAGGGGCCTCCCCTCTTCTCAGAGCCGTGTTTCTACGAAGGCAGCGTCGGGGGTGGAGACTGGACAAGCGAGTGAGGGGGGCAGAGCCAAGGGACAGACTTCCAGCCAAACACCAGGCTCGGTGCCATGGCTCTGTGTGGAGCAGCCAGGACACTGCGGGCAGCTTTGCCTGAAGACCTGGAAGGTCTGGTTCCCCGCGGGTTGAGAGCGTGGAGTCTTGCCCCTGTCGAGCTGAAAGCCCAGCACTGATGCCAGGGAGAGGCGAGTGAGTGGGTGGAGGAGGGCAGGGTTTCATCTTAGCTGTCTCCGTACCCCAGGACCTTAGATAAAAAGATACGTCGGACTGGAGAGATGGCTTAGCAGTTAAGCGCTTGCCTGTGAAGCCTAAGGACACTGGTTCGAGGCTCGATTCCCCAGGACCCACGTTAGCCAGATGAACAAGGGGCACACACATCTGGAGTTCGTTTTAAGTGGCTAGAGGCCCTGGTGCTCCCATTCTCTCTTGCTGTATTTATCTGCCTCTTTCTCTGTCTGTCACTTTCAAATAAATAAATAAAAATTAAAAAAAAGATATGCCTAACATATGATATCTGAAGAGAATGTAAGTAATTACAGCCAGCAACGCATCAGCAATTCACTTTAGGGAGACATTTATCCCCTGTGGGCTTTGACTTCTGAGTCTGGTAAGTGGAAATACCAACAACGACCTCGGTACTGCTGTTAGGAGGTTAGTCTGAGATGCTGCGCGTGACGGCATTGGAGAACTTTAGCACACTTGAACAGAAGATGGGAAAAGGAAGAGAATCTCCTCCACGTGGCAAGTTCTCAGAGAGCCCCCACCACGGTGCAGCTGACATTCTTCCGTTCCGCCAAACGCATGCAAGTTAAGTCGCAAGACTCCAGGAGTCCCTACCTTCATGGGATCTACTGGTTGCTAAAAATCAACCTTATGTTTTCTAGAAAGACACATGTTAGAAGATAACGGAGTTTATGGTAAAGACAGATGTGAGACAGCCAACTGGACTGTATGCCTTTTTGAGCCAAGAAACAAACAAAGCCCATAACTGCCCATATACAAATACCAGCGTGAGCTTAAACGTGTGTTAGATTTTGAACAAGTAAATGCTACTTAGCATACTAAGTATAGGACCCTATTAGGGAGGAGAATAAAAAAAGGTTGAGGTCGCCAAGTTATGGCGATAACATCAAAATCAATTCAGTTTGGAGCCAACAATATAGGAATCCCTTCCAGAAAGTCACACACATGGTAAAACTAAGCCAAATGGAATGACACAAGGAAAACGGGTACTTTGTCCAATACTGCGACAGTCTCTGCTTGTGTCTAACAGTCAGTAGACTTGGCTCTGAAGTGCTGGTCCTTGGTGGCCTGAGCGTTAAGGTGCTGGGAAAAACTGCACTGTGGTGACATGTGTATTTTCATGACATCATTTCCTCATTTGCCAGTGACTGATGTAATATGCCTCCAGCAACACACACCAGCACAGAAAGATTTTGTTCTTTTCGATGATTTCAGTTGGGCCATTTTCATATAGAATGGCATGGTGGGGAGGGGAAAGGAATCAAAATACACTTAAAAAAATAAATGTAGACTCCTGGAATCACAACAGAGTTCCAAGTTTAGTCCATTTGACATAAAGCACTGATCCAAATTGAAATCCCTGTGTTGTATAGAAATGAAAACCAAAGGGATCCGTAAGTTATCTTTATGCTATTGAGTATTGCCCAAGCTTACTAAGACCAAGTATCCCTATTCGTTTGTGTTTATAATCGTGTCTTTATCTATTAAGTATCCATCATGAGTTAAAGATGTAAGCCAGTCCAGTTACTGTCAGGATATGTCATTGTTTTCCTGTAACGACTAACTGAAGGAAATGCACACACACACACACACACACACACACACACACACACACACACACACGGTGAGATAGCAGTAAAAGGGGATATATAATACATATTAATATGTCGGCATAGGCATAGATGTTGAAGATTATAGTTAGACAAGAGTTTAATGTGCCCTCTAATTTAAGGGTAGGGAGTTGTAAACACACCAGACAACTTTAAAATGCAAAAGTCAGAATAGTACAATATGTTCTTGTCAAAATGAAGTAAATGGAAAGTAAGGTAATATTTCTTTTTACTTTTTACCCAGTTGATTTTTGGATTCCACACATAGGCTAAAGTTTTTCTATGTTTTTTTTTTTTTTTCATCTTATTTTGGTTTTTGAGGTAGGGTTTCACTGCAGGTCAGGCTGACCTGGAATTCACTAGGCAGTCTCAGATTGGCCTCAAACTCACAGTGATCCTCCTACCTCTGCCTCCCTCCCCAGTGCTGGGCTTAAAGCTGTGTGCCACCACGCCTGGCTTTTTTCTGTGTTTTTAAGAGTTCACATGCTATCACCAAACACTTACGTGCTCCTATATATTTTCAAGCCTCTACTGCTGATATGTAGGGTCCAAAATTTGTTACCCATCTGTTTCAGGAAAACAATGGCTGGTGATGAGCCCTGATCACGTGTCTTTTACCTGGCTAGGACACCTGCGAGCGGTGGTCTGCCCTCCCTGTCCACCCTTCATTTTGGCTGTGACCTTAGGGTTGTATGTTCCCAGTGGCACATCTTACAGGACAGTGAGGTCATCCAGCCTGTGCTGGGATGAGAAAAGCAAATGGGTGAAGTAACTTAGCTCACGGTTGTGTCCATCCACTGATAGTTATGAGTCTTCAGGGGAAGCTAATCATTTTTACCCTGTTATTATTCTTTTTTTTTAAATTTTATTTATTTATTTATTTGAGAGTGACAGAGAGAAAGACAGATAGAGGGAGAGAGAGAGAATGGGCACACCAGGGCTTCCAGCCTCTGCAAACGAACTCCAGACGCGTGCGCCCCCTTGTGCATCTGGCTAACGTGGGACCTGGGGAACCGAGCCTCGAACCGGGGTCCTTAGGCTTCACAGGCAAGCGCTTAACCGCTAAACCATCTCTCCAGCCCCCTGTTATTATTCTTATGTGAAGTTTTTGACTTTTAGTTGCTCTCAAAATAGACTAACACTCAAAAAAATTAAAATCTTAAAATGGTGAGAGACTGGAGATCCTTCTAAAGTGCATGGTGGATGCTTTGCGGAGAAGGCAACCACTGAATTGGTTTATTAGACAATCATGACAAAAAGGGAAGAGGTGCTTTGCTGAAATTACAGGTGCCTTTTTTGATGATCAAGCTGCTTTTCATTATCTAGGCATTCTGTTACTTTCCATCTGTCCTTGCAAATAGGAAGGAAACAAAAATGTTCCTAGAAGGCATTAGAGTGAATGTGAGATAAATAGCTGAGCAACAAACTTAAAGAATTAAGAAGCAGCAGGAAGTTCTTTACACTGTGATGACGTGGGTGTTCTCGGGTAAGACGTGTGTAGAGTTCTTCCTATCGAATTCCCAGATATTTTTGTGCAATAGAAGGAAATCCTGCTGGGTGTGGTGGCGCATGCCTTTAATATCAGCCCTCAGGAGGCAGAGGTGGAAGGATTGCTGTGAGTTCAAGGCCACTCTGAGACTACATAATGAATTCCAGGCCAGCCTGGCCTAGAGTGAGGTCCTACCTCAAAAAAAACAAAACAAATAACTGGGCGTGGTGGTGCATGTCTTTAATCCCAGCACTTGGAAGGCAGAGGTAGGAGGATCTCCATGAGTTCAAGGCCACCCTGAGACTACATAGTGAATTCCAGGTCAGCCTGAGCTAGAGTGGGACCCTACCTTGAAAAAAAGAAAAAGAAAAGGAAAAAAAAAAAAAAAGATTTTCCCACCACAATGTGATGGTTTATATCAACACTTTGGCAGGACCTAGAATCTCCTATTACTATCTGGATTAGGTTGGCGTCTGGCCATGCCTATGGGAAGACACATCTTAACTCTGAGTGGGACCACTTTGTGGATGGGGGTTCTGAACTGTGGAAAGGGGAGATGGCGGAGCACCAGCATGGAGTGCTCTCTGAGCCTCGGTGTGGCCCGGATGTGAGCAGCTCTGCTTCAGGCTCCTGCTGCCGTCACACCTTCCCTGACATGCTGGACTGTGACCGAGAACTGCAAAGACAACTAAATCTTTCTCCCATAAACTTATTTTTTTCATGAATTTTGTCTCAGCAATAATAATATATATTACAACACAACAAATACACAATATACAACAAAACAATAAAGCCAATTGG
Source organism: Jaculus jaculus (assembly GCF_020740685.1). Lineage (NCBI taxonomy): Eukaryota > Metazoa > Chordata > Mammalia > Rodentia > Dipodidae > Jaculus > Jaculus jaculus. The sequence goes on from NC_059121.1 coordinate 24,643,708, forward strand.
TATAAATAAACATGACTGTTTATTAAAAAAAGGGGGGGGCTGCAGAGATGGCTAAGCAGTTAAGGCACTTGCCTGCAAAGCCAAAGGACCTCGGTTAGATTCCTCAGGACCCACGTTAGCTAGATGCACAAGGTGGCACATGCATCTGGAGTTCGTTTGCAGTGGCTGGAAGCTCTTGTATGCCCATTCTCTCTCTCTCTCTCTCTCTCTCTCTCTCTCTCCCCCTTCCTCTTTCCCTCTCTGGAATAAATAAATAAAAATAAAACATTTTTATAAGGGCTGGTGAAATTAAAGCTAATTACAATGTGATTTACATACTAGCATCTTAATGGACTACATTTAGAAAAAGAATGTATGTGTATATAAGGTTATTTTTACATAACTACTGATTTAATAACATGAATGTACATGTATACACACTTCCCCTTAGGAGAAGTATCTGAATTGTGTCCAGTTTGTAAACACATTCTATATTATGCTTTCTGCCATGGATCAGGAAATCATGGGTCATGTCCTGCATGCCATCTGTTTTTATAAGGTTTTATGGTGCCCTGTCGTTGCTATTACATGCAGCTGCTTCTGACCTAGACAATGGCCAAGTTAATCACTATAGAGACCCAGCAGACTTTAAAGCCTATCAACTTTCTATCTCTGACCCTTTGCCAGAAAAGTCCACCTCTGTTCTCAGTTAAACTGAAGCATCCTTCCTTTTAAACCATGTGCATTGCAATGTCCACGTGCAAATGCAGAGATACGCATGCACAGGTCCTCACACATACTTGCCATCATGGCTTCCTACACTTCTGTCTTTTCTGCTTTCACTTTTCTTTTCTTTGCGCAGCCCAGGTTGGCCTCGAGCTCAGGACTCCCCTGCTTCGGCCTTTGGAGCGCCTGGACAGCAGGAGTGTTTCACCACAGCGAGACAAGAAATCGGGCCAGGTTCTGGCAGACAAAATCAATGTTTTGGTTTTTGTTTTCTGATTGTGCCTTATTTTCCAGACTTGATGTAGCCAGAGCACAACTATATAATTCTGACGACTTCTTATTTTTCTCCTGGAAGAATATTTTCCATTTCAAGACCATTTCATTTTATGTGGGAAGAAGATAATCCCCATGTGGTCAAGACATGCATTTTATATCTTCCTGCACAAGGAGTGGCAGCAACAAGGCTTTACTGTAGATGTACCACATGTGGCGTGGCTGACGTAAGGGTCTATACTTTAATATTCCTACATTTCCAGCAAGTATCCTTCTTCCTTTAGAGGAGGCTGCTGATGGCTTAGTGATGCCCACGGTCACAAAAATCTCTTAGTGACAGATTCCAGGCCAGCACTCTTTGTCCCTCTCCCTCTCATTGTTCCCAGACATCCTGGTGTATTAAATTCCAACTGGCTTTTATGAAAAGCAAGAAAACCAAATAAGGGGAAACAAGTTCTAGGAAGCTTAACATCTTATTAGGTTTAAACTAAATGTTTAACATAAAATTCCTCAGATATGATTTCTCAGTGGATGGCATTTAGTGTTGCTGAATGCATTGAGTTTGAGAGGTCTTGCCATGCTCTGAACTGAGCCAGACAGACACAGACACCTCCCCTCCCTTTGCTTGTCGAAGGCCAGTTCTGTCAAAGCAAAGGAACCCGGCTGTTGGGTGACGGGACTGGAAAATACTGCCACAGAGAAAACCTCCACCTGCTGTAACCAGCCGTAGCAAGCTTTTATGGCAATTGTGAGTAAAAGTGAGTGATTTGGGAGGGATAATAAGCACACCACGTTCCAGCACTGTGGAGTACTGGAAAAGAACTCCGCAGTCTCTTTGGGGGGCCAACACTTGAGGAACTCTGAACAAGAAATGCATAAGACAACGTGCTCAAAGATACCTTTGGGATAGGCCACATGGCTGTGGGTTTGTAACCGTGACCCTGGTCTTTGACAGAGCAGTGCTCAGCTATGGCTGGTGATGTGCCCAGACACTCCTTCTGACATGGAGCGGGAGCAAAATGGTCTTCTTTTGTAGGTGGTGATTCGAAGATACCGGCCCAAGAATGCAGATGCAACCTGCCCTGGGCCAGACTCGATGGAGACTCCAGCGTGGATTAACAACGGCCACTGCAAGCGCTTCCTGGTCCCTCCTGGCGGGTCTTCGTGGCTCTCGCAAAAGCCTCGTTCCCACTCCCTCCCATGCTGGTGGGCCCTTCCTGAGCCTGCCCTCCCTTCTTGAGCATCCGTCAACCAATCAGATCTTTCTGGAACATTTGAACTTGTCAATGATGCTTGTCTTCATCCACATCTAATTTATGAAATGACTTGACCGGAGTGTCCACGTGAGACTTTCCCAGTTCTCACCTCTCTACTCCCAGGGGAGCCTGGCTTGGAAGCTTTTCTGCCTTTTTCCCTGTTACTTCAACTTTCCCTTAATAAATCTTTCATAATTCACCTTTTTCCACATCTGTGTTTTCAATCCTTTGCTAAGTGTACAGCACAAGTTACGCGCTTGCCTTTCTACTGCAAATCAGTTCCCACAGCCACCAGCTCCCCGTCCTGCCCGCAGGAGGGCACTGCCAGGGTCTGAGGGAGAAGGCGTGATGAAATCTGCCCTGGCATGGAACAGGTACTTCCCTGGGGTTAATGGAATACCAACTGCAACACTGAAACACCTAAGTATTAATGCGTGACACAATGAGCTGGCTGTACGACCATCACTTTGTTTCTCCGTCCCTCCCTCTCTCCAGGTTCTCCTGTGCGCCATGCTGGTCTTACTTAGCGCACTGTGCAGCCAGGGCTGAGCTTCGGCTTCACTGATCCTCGTGCCTCTCCTCACCTCCCCAGCGCTGGGTTACAGGTGTGCCCGCTGTCCTGAGGGCCCTCTGCCAGCTAGGAGAGCACTCTACCAGCTGGCCCACGCCCCTAGCTCATTTATTTCTTCCCTTAAGACAACTGTCTTTATTTGAAAACAGTAAAGTTTCTACGGACTCGCTGATTTCCTTTTCAAACTGATGAATGCTCTCAGAGATCAGGGATATTTATTGAGACCCAGGGAGGTAAGCTGTAGATTTAACACATAACAAAGATAAAATATTTTCGAACATTTGCTCTGGGCCAGGCATTTGATAAGCATCAATAATCTTGAACAAATACATCAACAAACTGAGGTGAGCCTTGTTTTCTAGATGAGGAGGCTGGCAAAGTAAGTCAACAAATAGTATTCGAGACACTGAACTCAGATGGTTTTACCCCCAAGCTGGTGGTCTTAGCCCTTCTAAATACTGTCTTCTTATATGTTGTTCCTTTGCTTAAGAAACTTTTGTTGGGGGCTGGAGAGATGGCTTCGCGGTTAAGTGCTTGCCGACGAAGCCTAAGGACCCTGGTTAGAGGCTCGATTCCCCAGAACCCATGTTAGCCAGATGCACAAGGGGGCGCATGCATCTGGAGTTCGTTTGCAGTGGCTGGAGGCCCTGGCGCGCCCATTCTCTCTCTCTCTCTCTCTCTCTCTCTCTCTCTCTCCTCTCTCTCAGTCTGCCTCTTTCTGTCTGTCGCTCTCAAATAAATAAATAAATAAAAACTTTACAAAAATATTAAAAAAAAAACTTTTGTGATCTACTTTTTATTCAATTATGTACTTTAAATTAATCTGTTTTGATTTATCAAGATTGTAAACTACTTGTAATTACCAGTTACTAATTTTATTTTTATTTTTAAAATATTTTTATCTATATATTTGCAAGAAGATTGAGAGAAAGAAAGGCAGGCAGAGAGAGAGAAAAAGAAAATGAATGAACTTCAGGGTCTCTTGCTGCTGCAAACAAAATCCAGATGTATTCGCCACTTTATACATCTGGCTTTATGCAGGTACTGGGGAATCAAACCTGGGCAAGCAAACACTTTTAACCAATGAGCCAATTCCCCAGCCCCAATTACTAATTTTATTATGCAAGAAAACTGGTATTATCAAATCAGATCATAAACACAACCATACTACTGTAGAGACAGTTTACAGACAGGTATCTCCTTGGAGTAAAAGAATTTTAAGACATAAAACACCAATGATTGGCATATGGGCAGTCAGTTATACTCAAAGACATCACTGAAGGCTTGGGTCAGTGTGTTGCAAACACAGGTGAAGATCAGCCCTTCTGTGCTGTGACAAAAGCCCCAAACTGAAGTGAAGGCTTGTCCTGGGCAGGAGTTCACCCAGCAGCATGCCTTCCAGCATCACCAGGAGTGGCTTCCCTTGCTCATGCTAATCATGGCTACCCAGGGAGCCCAGAGAGGGACTGGGGTATGTAGAAGGGCTGCATCTAGGTAGATTTTCATTCCAGACAAACAATATAGTATATTTTTAGGATGAAATATGACTCGTACACCCTTTCCCTAAATCTGGCAACCATGGGACCGTGAAAGAAAAGCATCACCTATAGGTTTTGTATTTTTAATTTAGACTCCTCACGGAATTTAAGTTTTACTTGACCAGAGTAAAAATGCCAACAGGTCCTGCTCTTTTGGGGTAAATTTTTGTGCATGACCCATCTTAAAATTCGGTATTCAGCAGCAAACCTGGACGTATTTGCTAGCTGATTCTTCTCTGTGCTGAAGGACAGCTGGGTCAGAAAACAGGGGTGGGGCTCAGGATAGGTGTGGGCTGGGAGTGCAGCGGCCCTCCACCTTCCCTTTTCCTGCTCCCCATTTCCCTAGGACCCAAGTGTCAGCGGGACAGAAGCAGAGCTGAGGGTTAACAAGTGGCGCCCGAGTTGACCTCAAGAAGACCAAGGCTGTGGAATCCCCGCGCTGCCTGAGGCCCCGGCCCTTCCTGACGCTTGGGACAACGAGCAAATTCCTTGCTGAGATTTTCCCAGGATGAACATTTAGAGAGCAACTATTTACATAAACCATCATTGCAGTCTGCCCAGAGGACCAGTTCCTGAGGGTGACTCAGACACTGACTGTGATTTCAGCAGCCTGTGAACAAGGTGAAGTCAAACTTCAGATAAATGCTCAGAAAGTCCAGATAACACTAATTCTGTATTAATTATTCAGCTAGTTGATATAGGTAAGCTACGCCTATTTTGTTTATTTATTTTGATTTTTTTCTTTCCCAATGTAGGGTCTCACTCAAGCCCAGGCTGACTCAGAATTCACTATGTAGTCTCAGGGTAGCCTTGAACTCACGGTGATCCTCCTAGCTCTGCCTCCCGAGTGCTGGGATTAAAGGTGTGTGCCGCCATGACCCACTGCTACTGCTGTTTTTTAGCAGCTAAGAGCCCTGAAAAGGATGCTGTCTTTAATACTAGAAATTCAGTGGGTCGGTTCTCTGGGGAACCTCAGAGCTCCCTGCGAATTAAGGACCGAGGCTATGGGGGAGTGGAAATCCTTTGTGGGGCTGGACGAAAGGCTGACAGGCCATTAGGCCGTGGCTCAGGCTGATGTCAGTCCCAGGCTCAGGGCCCACGGTGCTCTACAGCAGGTGGCTGAACTGGGTGTGCACTTGCTGGTTTGCCTGCAGGGTGCCAATGCCAGAGCAGTGCACACAGTGATCCCGACATTAGTGCCGTGCCCGTCCTTGGCAAGGCTCACAGTAGATGTTAGATCTCTAACTTTGATGACTTTAAAGTGACTAGGACGTTTTCACTTGGTCTGGCTGCCCGGCACCCACACACTTCCTGGTGAGGAAAGGGGATAGCAGTTCCAGCCACACAGCGGCTCCGAATGGAAGGAAGAGGTACAGGACATGAGCACACCGTAGGCCGCCCTGCACCTGGTCAAAGTGCGCGGGCAGCCGACCTCTGGCTGGCCAATCTGATGTTTGCAACCATTACATACTGTTCTCAGTTGTTCTTACTTAGCTTTAAATTCAGGAGTTTGGGGGTGGAGAGATGGCTCAGTGGTTAAAGGTGCTTGCCTGCAATGCATAATGGCCAGAGTTTGACTCCCCAGTACCCAGGTAAAGTCAGATGCACAAAGTGGTGCATGCATCTGGAGTTTGTTTTCAGTGGCAAGAGGCCCTAGCACACCCACTCTTTCTCTCTTTCCCTGCTTGCAAATGAATAGATAAAAACGTATCTTCAGAAGTATTATTAAAAGAAATCCAGGAGTTTGGCGAAGGCTGACTGCAGTAGCAATTCCCGGAGCTACGTTGCCCTAGAAACAGCTCCCTGTTGGAGCTGAATCTTCTAAAATTGTCTATAGTGTTTAACATTGCCAGAGCTGCTGCTTCTCAATGGCTGAGAAAAAGGAAGAGCACTGTGGTCTGTTTACGACTCATGCATGGCTTAAAGATCCAAGGGTGGAGACAGAGAGAGGAGAGGCGCATAGGTGCCAGGTAGGTACATAGATAGGTAGCTGATAGATGTGAGAAGTAGGACAATTTTGAAAGAATCACTGACATGCGGCGTATGGCTCAAGATGGCTACACAGAATAAAAGAGTAACTGTTGTCTAATTGAAGAACTGATATTAGCTGTAATTGACTGGAGTCTAACGATGGCTCACGGCTGATAAACAAGCAGCCTCCGCGGACGGTGCTTCACGTGTCTACGGGCCACTTCTCCCCGTGGTTCTGGACAGGCAGGACCTCCTCTTGGAAGGCGGCCGGCTGGCTTTCTGTGTGTGCTCTCAGCGGTATTCCGGAAGGGTGAGTGTTCCTGGAATACCTTCACAACTCAAAGGAGCTCTTCTATGTTCCTCTTTCTCTGCTTCTATCACTCACAACAGTGGCTTTTTGCCTTGAATTTTTTGTGCTATGTGAGACATGCCTAAGTACCCAGATATTAAGGCAGGGGTGCAGAAATACTGTGAACTAAGCCACTAGCCCATCTCCTGCTGAGTGTGACTGATGACGTCTTGTTCCGATCCCAACACCCACCTTGATGGAGCACCTTGCTAGGCATTTATGACAGGAAGAGGCGTGGCACATATTTTGCGTTGCATGGATGCTGGCATGGTATCCTGGTGGCATATGCAGTGCAAAAATGCCAGAGGAAGGGAGAACAAAACTGAATTAAACTGAGCTCTTGCCAATTCCTACCTACTAGTGATTAGCATTTACAAATTCCTTGCAGCTGGGTGAGGAAGGTTCTTACCATTTTCTGATTTCATACATCAGAGCGCATGAAGCTGAATTTGAGGAGGATGCACAAAGGGACAGGACTTGCTCAAGGTGACGCGGCCATGAGCAACACTCTCGTCACGGCAGATCGGCGAAAGACTGGACCAACTCCAAGAATCATCTCGTCTCTTGACTCCACTCCCTGGGAATGCCTTCCTGTGCCCAGACTTCATGCTTGTCCACCACGGGTATTGTTGGCATGCCCTGTGTGCAAAGCTTTTGCATGATTAAGATTACAAACACTATCCTTCCAGGAAGAGAAACTTGGTTCTCATAAAAATATGTGTGTATGTGTGTGTGTGTGTGTGTGTGCGCGCACACAGGTGTACATGTGTGACTGTGTGTGCACATATATCCCCATAAGTGTGGAGGCTAGAGGGCAACCTCAGATGCCACTCCCTGGGAATGCCATCTATGTTTGAAGACAGGATCTCTCGTTGTCCTGGAGCGCATCGAGTAGGTTAGGCCAGCTGGCCGCTGCTGCCAGAGATTGGTCTGTCTCCACCTCCCTAGTGCTGGAATTGTAAGTGTGCGCAGCTAGTCTTGGGTGCTTTTCTTCCATGTTGTCTCTAGGGAACAAAATTAGGTCTTCATGTTTGCGTGGCAAGTGCTTGACCCTCCGAGCCATCGCTGCAGCCCTGCTCTACCCTTGTGACCTCTTCCGACCGTGTCACACACGTCTGCATGAAAAGTATCAGTGAGCATTCACAGAGCCATCATTATTGCTCCTAATTGTGAAAGTACAATGGCAATTAAGCATACATAAGGGTATTGATCCATATACATTCTTCTCATCCACTATATTGATTTGCAAGGGGAGAGAGAGAGAGAGAGAGAGAGAGAGAATGGGTGCACCAGGGTCTCCATCTACTGAAACAAACTCCAGACACATTTGCCACTTTGTGCACCTGGCTTTACATGGGCACTGGGGAACTGAACCTGGGCCATTGAGCTTTGCATGCATGTGCCTTGACCACTAAACCATCCCTCTTGCCCGCATCCACTCTTTAATGCTGCCCTTTCAGAATGTCAACATCTTTTCTCTTCCTTCTACCAGAGAGCTGAGTAGCAGTGTGGCCATGGACCACCCTGCTGTACTTTGGGGTCCAGCCCGGCCAGACAAGACGCGGCCGGGGAGCTCTTTAAGTGTGTGGATGCCTAGGCTCCTTTTCCAGATATTCTGACTTGTTATGGGGGTGGGGAGGTGGGAATCAATGTGATTTGAAAAATTCTTAAGTGACTGGCAATGCCTGCTTTGAGAAATAATCGGCCAACTGGAAAGAACATTCCAGCGAAAATAAAGACGTGTGCTTTCCCACTGCGTGCTTCTCTGGGAGAGCATCGGGAGGAGAATCACAGGAAGAGGAGGCTGTGCAACTCCGCGAGCCGCTGGGATGTGGCAGGCCAGCGTAACCCTGCTGCAGACCTCAGGATTGTCATGGACCGCTGCCAAAATGGCTAAATGATCGCGTTTGCCCCCCAATGTCCAAGGTCAAATACCCCCAACAATTTTGAAAATAAGGGAGTGTTTTGGCAAAGCATTCCTAGTTAAGTGACCCCCCCCCCCCAGCCCTGGAATTTGCTCCTAGCAGACTACAAGTTAGCAGCCGGCCAAACCCAAAGGTTTGGCAGCTTTCTGAAATACGGTACAAAATATTTTTTAAAAAACTAGGAAAGACACTGAAGCCTTATTTTAACCTGCTCGTAAAAACAAGTTGTTGTCATTACTGCCCATGTATAGTCTGAGGGCCACAGGACCAGGACCCGAAGGCCGCTCTTCCTCGTTCCCTCCATGGCAGAAGAAACCAAGAGATGATTTTGATTCGCACAGCCACAGAGCAGGACCTGGCACCGCCCTGTGCTGCGCGCTGATCAGTCCTCACGTCTGGAGATGCCCCGGTCGGTCCCTGGATCGACGTGTTCGTCACAAATGCACTGTTGGTGCAAATGCTAACGCTGCTGCCTTGGGTGGCCGGAGGAGACAGCGTTTCACTTAGTTTGTAACTTTGGGTTTGCGGGAGCCTTCCCACAGCGCCAAATGCGAAACCCAGTTCCCTTACTTTCCAGCTCCAGCTCGTCTGCAAGGACGCGGGGCGCTCGGTACATGCAACGCCAACCTGGGGGCTGGGAGGGCTCAAGAGGTTCAGGAGGGCCTTGAGTCTGTATTTCCTGCCTATTCCCTCCGTTTCCCCCAGGGTTTTACTGAGTCTGGGCAAGTAGAGGAGTGAGAGGAAGGGCAAAAATGATTGGGGGGGGGGGATGGAAAAACCCTGCCCATCCACTGCGCTCTATGCAGCTGCAGGGGGAGTTAGGCTCAGAGTGAGAACCGTAGATGTTACATTCGTTCCTTGAAAAGTATATGGGTTTAGATGAAGCGGACATTTTTGTCTTGATCCTTCCTATTTCCACACGTTCTCCTCCCTTTCACTTCAGGCTGGGAAGACGTTTTAGACACAAGGGTCAGAGAATTATCCTCAGAATACATTCCTTCTCCCAGATACCCTGTGTTTGTCTGTACCTTCTGTGGAAAATTTCTTTCCCTCTGCCACACCCAGCGCATGTGGGCCACTTAGTGAAGTATGCAATGAAAGCCAGGAGTTACTGTTTCCTGGGTTTTCCAGCAAGGGTCAGGGGAGGGCGCGGAATGAGAAAGGCCCAGTGGGTCTGCCTTCCCGCAGCCTGTCCCTTCCTCTCCCGCCTGCAGCCCCCAGCTGCTGTGCTTTTCTCTGGGGTGGTGGCACCACCCCCGCTTAAGAGAGGAAAAAACACAGCACTCTAATGTCCTCAGTCACTGTCCCCTTGGCTGTCCTGTGAAGAGCCAAGCTCACTTTTCTGGTTTAGCCGCTTTGCGGTGAGTCAAAGAGAACAAAATCCTTGCTGATGCGGAGGTTGCGGAATCTCTCAAAGTCCCCCATTTTTGCTCACTCCACACTTAAGTTCTAGTGGGGGAGTTAGCGTAAGTTCCTTTTCCAATGTCTCCTCTGCCCAGCTTTATGGATTCCCTGGTAAATACCTCACACCTCTGGAGAAGCTCGGCATCGCCGGACCACAGTGTAAACAGCAGCACTACCAACCCCCCGCCCCTGGGCCACTCCTCTGGACAGCGGTGCGGTGCGGTGCGGGGTGGTGGGGTGGGCTTTGGGGATTCGCCGAGTTCAGATCTGCAAACCTCCTCGTGGGAGTGGGACGCTCCCATCTTCTTGACTATTCCTACTTGTCCTGTCCTGGCTTGGGAGGGGGTGGCAGGAAAGGACTGCGGCCTTCTCTCTCCGTGAAGGACCTCTGGGGACTAGGAGCGTCCCGGAACACAGTCGGCCCTGGCACAGTTTGCAGAAGACAGGCAGGAGGGGTAAAGTCTTCCTGAGCCAGCCATGCCCATCAAGTGTCTTCCCAGAGACAGAGTGGTCTGACACGCAGGAGGGCTGACACGTCTGAACCCCGCACCATTCCTTCTCCCCTGACCCCAGCGCGCTCCTGATGTGCACTGGCCACAAGAAGTTGTCCCTGAAACCGAAATGGGATATTAGAACAGGAGTGTGGGCCCAGTGAGAGACTCCTGTGTGTGCGACTTAGAGCAAGTTACCAACTCTGTGGGCCTCTGTGCATCTGCAGAACGAAGTGGGCATCACGTAGGAGGCTCCTTTCAGCTTTAACCTTTTATGATGCCATCTACTGAAATGCATTTTAATCTTCCCCTCCTTGATCTCATTACACGCACTTAAACACACACACACACAATGCTTGCGGAAGAAAAATAAACTATAAATTATGGTGACAGGATCAAATGAGCTGAAAAAACAAGATTAAAATGCTTTATATCCACAGAGCAATTTTTCACAACCGTGTCAAACAAAAAGTTCTACTTAATGTTTACACTAGGACTTGATGAAAAATTCCAGACATGAAACTTCTGCAACTGAAACTTGAACTCAAAAGGACCTCCCACCTCTGAAGAAATTTTATAACTAAAATCTGCTGGAATTGTTTTCCTAAACAGGAACTCATCCCGCAACAAGCACTGGTTCGTTATTGCAACTATTCTCATTTTGTAGAAGCCCCAGCTGCGTGGGGCTGCCGGTCTACCCTGACGGATAGTCGGGGTTCCTTAAGCGCCACTCTCTGGAAGCCCCGGGGAGGGGAGGGGGCGTACTTGCCTACCAGGCACAAGCCCTGGCGCCGCTTTCCAAGGCTGCGATCCTGAAGTCATCTTGTGGGATACAAAGCATTTTGGGAGACACTGCACTGGCTTGACTTCCGCAGCAGGAGGGGAGTGCAGGTCAGTCTTTACCATAGTGTGAGGACTGGCCACTACTCCACAGTGAGCTCTGCAGGCCCTGGAAGAGTGCACTGGGCATTTCTCCTGATGCTGATTTGGGATCCACCTGAGGTGCAGGGGCCACCTGTGACACTGTTGCATCCCTGTGTGCTGGGTCGTGTGTGACCACGGCCCCCGTTTAGTTTATGGATTAAAGGAAGGAAAGGGTTTCTTAACCTGTGCATACATCGTCACCACAGCCTCTTAAGGCACTCAGTAAATAATTATTTGAAGGAATGTGTGCATGGAGATGATGGGCTTAAAATTAAAGAGACAAACTTAATAAAATAAAATCAGATATAGTATATATCGAGCAAAATGAAGGACTTTGTTTCCACACACTTTCTCTGTATCTTCATGCTTTGTTTTGTTTTGTCACGGCGTCACATGAAGCCTGAAACTGGCTGCATAGCTAAGAATGACCTGGAAGCTGCCGGTACGCCCGCCTCCGCCTCCCAGGCGCTGAGATTACGCATGAGCACATCACACTGCTTTACGCAGTGCTGGGGACTGAGGCCGCGGCATTGTTCATGCGAGGTGATTGTCTACATGAACCGAGCGACATCCCTAGACTGTTCTCTGTACTTCCTCACACTCGACCATGTGCTAGAGAGATTACGGGACTGAGCCATTGTTTTCTCGTGAGATAACTAAACGGTGGTAAATGAAAACCATACAAAATAAGTACATAAATTCGGGCTGGTTCTACAGAAATACTATTTTTTTTTTTTTCTATTTCAGAAAGAAAACTGAGAAGTAGAAAGGGTGTTCTTAACGTATATTAGTGTAGTAACCTGGTGGGCGCCTCTTCACATTCGAAAGTTATATGGCTTTTAATTTCGGTTTTCTTATGGGAAGGTAATAGCTTTCTCATGGTTCTTGGAAGAGGTGACGCTCTTTAAGGCCCTCCCTGCAGGACCTTGCACTTGTCACAGTTACTTTATTGTCATAGCCTGTCTGCTGCTGAAGCGTGAGGCGAAGGCACTGGGTTGCCAGGACATTTTTCTCTTGGATTTGCTGCCTGACAAACACTGCCCTGCCTCCATCCATACTGGCTGTGTCGGAACCAAATGTATGTCACCAAAAAAAAAAAAAAAAGCTTCATTACGGAAGTTGTCAATAAAACGTTTGTTGACCAGGCATGGTGGCGCTCACCTGGAGTCCCAGCACCCAGGAGGCAGAGGTAGGAGGAGCGCCATGACTTCCTGGCCACCCTGAAAACACATAGTCAATTCCAGGTCAGTGGGACCCTACCATGAAAAACAAAAAAAGAAAAAAAAAAGATTTTGTGCTTGGGATTAGGACCAGCCTATCCAACAGCTTCTGCAATGACCCTAACACCCCTTTGCGGCTGTTTACTACATGGTCTTGAGAAGCGCCAATCTCAGCACTGACGATGCGTAAAATCTGAGTATCAGTCAGCTCTTGAAAATGCTGAAGATGGTCCATGCCCAGCGGGACCAACCGTGTGGCCAGATTTGAATTCTCTTGGTAAAAATGTACAAGCAGAGCCATCATCTTAAGAAACAAATTTGTTTTCATCTTTAGTTAACTACTAAAAATTGTTTTGAAATATATTCTTTACGATGATCACTAAATGCCTGCATGGTAATTTTTGTTGTTGTTTTTGGTTTTTTGAGGTAGGGTCTCACTCTAGCTCAGGCTGACCTGGGATTCACTATATGGTCTCAGGGTGGCCTCAAACTCATGGTGATCCTCCTACCTCTGCCTCCCGAGTACTGGGATTAAACGCCCGACTTTTGCTTTGTAATTTTTGAACCTAGCATCTACAATCACAGAAGACATTTCTTGGGCAGAACAGGGATGAAAAGGGTTTACAGAGCTGTGTTCTAGAACACATGTGCTGAATCTCAGCACAAATGCAAACACTGACATCACCATGAAGACAGCTGTTTGGGGGAGGTTTATAAATCTTAACTGAAACAGTAGTTTGTCTGTTTGGTTTTGGGACAGCACTTTCCTACGGAGTCCAGACTGCGGGAACCCCCCATCCTCTGCATCGGCCCCTCAGCGCTAGACTGTAGATGGGCACGTGCCACCGGGCCTGGCTTCGTGCTTTTCACAAGGATCTTCAACCTTTCACCCCGGGGGGGGGGGGGTTCTTCATTGCCAGAGACTCATTTAGTGAGAATGGTATATCATCAGAGGTGTAGGCTGGTCAGGATCAAATCTTTAAACAATTATTTTCAGGTGTTAAGATGAAAATAAAACTACAAGGTGTTCGTGGGAGTTCTGAGCCTGGTTATACAGCAGCAAAGGGGATGTGAAGAGACTGTCTGGAGGGAAGTCAGACGCCGTGTCAGGATCGGCAGCTTGAGGCCCAGGCCAGCCGAAGTCAGCTGTTGCCTCGAATGAATGGCAGTTCGCTAATCCTCGCACTTAGAGAATCCTGACAAAAAAAGCTTCTTTGGCCAGCGGGTGGTGGCACACACCTTTAATCCCAGCACTTGGGAGGCAGAGGTAGGAGGATCACTGTGAGTTCCAGGCCACCTGAGACTACATAGTGAATTTCAGGTCAGCCTGAGCTACAGTGAGACCCTACCTCAAGAAAACCAAAACCAAAACAAAACAAAACAAAAAAACAAACAACAACAACAAAAAGCTTCTTTGTAAATTGAATTGGAATACTTGTAAGCAAAGAGGTAGAGAAGAGTTTGGGCACGCCAGGGGCTCTAGCCACTGTAAACAAACCCCAGATGCACGCACCACTTTGTGCATCTGGCTTACATGGCCAATGGGGAGTCAAATCCAGGTCGTTAGGCTTTGCAGGCAATTGTCTTAACTGCTGAGCCATCTCTTCCAGCTCCTCTAATACATTTTTTAAGTAATAGCTTCAAACAGTCTGGTTTGGGAAGACCTCGTGGAGAAGGCAAAACCTAAATGGAGTAAGGGACAAAGAAACCCCGTAGAGCCTTCCAAATGGCCCAGATGCTTCAAACTGAGCTACTGTTTCTCCTTGTGAGTCAGCTGGTTTCTGTGACCTGCCCATTGCCTCCCGACACAAGGAATCATGAGCTCACCACTGGGTTCTATTCTCTCCTAAGTCTTCAGGATAACGTGAGCCTAATGACTTCATTCTGATTGCAAGGCACACTGTCACTGCCTCGGCGCCTCTGGAACTGTTCTGATACACATTCTGCTCCTCAGTCTTCCGCCCACATTCTTGCCTCCTCCAGTGGGCAGGGACCGAGAGCGTATCATGCCGTTCACCGCTGTTTCTCAAGTATATCCAAGCTCCTTATTGCGATGTGGAAGGCTTTTATGATTAGTACTCCTCCCCTCCTTGCCTTTCCACACTGACTTCTGGAGGTTTCTTCTCACTTTTAGGTAAATTTATTATTCCTTCAAAGTGACCTCTTTCAAGGGCTGTTCACATGTTTTTCCCAATTGGCCCAGGGAAAGTTTAAAGCAGACACTAAGAAAATTATGAATCACCATTTTTTTCTTTTTGTACTGGGTATGGAACTCAGCGCCTCACACGTGAGACAGAACGCTAGCAGAGCTACAAAACTGGCCTTTTGAGACAAGGTCTGAAGCTTGTTACATTCCTGCCTTGCCCTTGAGAAACTGAAATTACAGGCATGAGCCACCACTTTGCTAAGGGACCACTTAATGACTGCTGCAACGCAGATACGGCAAGCCCACAGCTAAGCTTGGGCCCCCAGATGGAGGCTGAAATTCTCCAGCTCTCCGCATCCTCAGAAATGCCGATTTAACTTGTAATTCAACAAATTCTAATACTCGACATAAACAGGCAGACCTATTCCCATGGAAACCCATGATTTAAAAACTCAAAAACCCTTTGACCAACAAAGGTTTCATATAGTTTTGTCTGGTTTTAGGAGGCAGAATTTCAATTCCAGAATACTGAATTACAGAAGTTATTATAGAAATTATAAGTAACTTCTACTAAAGATAATTTGAAGTTGACAGAAGTTGCCACAGGCCTGAAAAGCTAAAGTGACTGATATAACGAGATAAAGGAAAATAAGTTTTAGAAAGCTACTCTATGGCATCTGAGAGAAAAAGCAACGAGGTTTATGATGGGATTAATGTAGTTGCAAAATTAAGGGATTCAATGTATAAATATGGAGCCTGAAAAAAAAAAAAAAAACCTGACGTGTCTACAGCAAAGTAAAAAATTAAAAAAAAAAAAAAGCACTTCTTGGGGGTGTCCCGTGGCTTAGCTGGGGCAGCGTCTCCCTGCTTACCGACAGCACTGCTGGAACCCGCGTGCACACAGAACAGCACCAGGTGGTAAGGCGTGGGCGTCGGCACCTTCACCGCCTGCTCCTTCCGCCACAGTGATGAGCAGCGGGTGAAATTACATGACTCCGATCCGCAAACACTTACTGCTCATTTGGTTGTTAGAAAAGCCAGTAAGGACTCAATTTTTTTTTTTTTGTTTCACTTGCTCTAACCATCTTTTTGTTTTCCAGTATGGTCTAGTATAAATCACATTTTTGGTAATGATATAAATTTTTTTAATAGGAATGAAGGCTAGGTGTGATGGTGCACGCCTTTACCCCCAGCACTTGGGAGGCCCAAGGTAGGAGGATCGCTGTGAGTTTGAGGTCAGCACGAGTCTACACAATGGATTCCAGGTTAGCCTGGGCTGGAGAAAGACCCTACCTAAAAAAACTAAAGGAATTAATGAATTTTTTTACATAGACAAGAAAAAAACACACCAGGGTTTACTTAGTGGTGTTACAGATCACTGAGTATGGGCAGTTAATTCCTGTAACATTTTCACAACTGAAATCTATTTCTCCTTTGCCCCGTGTGTAACGTGGCGTTTGTGTACGCCCATGCACACGTGTGCCCTGGCACTGCCCGTGCACTCGCCTGTGTGGAGGTAAGCAACCGGCGGGAACACAATTCCAGGGCACCTGCTCTCACGCTTCACAGGAAGGACTCAACCACGGAGCCATCTCTCCAGCCCTCAGATCGATTCTTTTCTATGGCCACTGAACCCAACCAGATTTCACAGCCCTGCCAAAAAAGCAATTGCCCATGTTTATATCAACCGCATCGTGGATGTGCGTGTAGAAAGCTGACTTGAATGGAGTCCCGTGTTCTACTTTTATGTTGCATGTGTGCAGTGTGAGAACATCACACGTGGATGTTCATGTGAGACAGCACATACCAAATGTGGAAGCCAAATGCGAACACGGGGTGTCTTCCTTGTTCAGGCTGCATTTCTGAGCTAGGGTTTCATGGGGAACCTACAGATCACCCATTATGCCAGTACAGCTGGCAAGTGCTAAGGTTCCCCCCATCTCTGCCTCCCCGCCAGGCGACCACGGAGGACTTGTGTGTGGGTGCCAGGGATGCGCACGCTTGTGCAAGCATGCAAGTCGCCTTCCCGGCCCTTGGCCGCTGCTTTCTAGCAAATCAGGACGGATGAAGGCCGCAGGCTACCGTGCCAGGCTGTCAGTTCCCAGCCTTGATGACTACTGGAATTTTCCGTCAGTTCCTAGCCTTGACGACTACTGAGACCAGCTTCGTAGTTGTGGGAAAACTAGCACTTCTCGGGGTGGAAGGTTAACTTGTCTGGGGTTCAGTGTAGACACTGAGGTTTCAGAGCTCCCCGATGAAGCTGACAGAGACAAACTGGCGCATCCGCAGCCTCCAGTGTACTTGGCAGGTTTGACAGACTGCACTCGGCACTGTGTAAGATGACCCAAAACCTCCCGGTTCTTAATGAGGCCAGTATTCATTTCCAAATTTTAACCTTAAAAAGGTTAGTGGCGGGCTGGAGAGATGGCTTAGCGGTTAAGCGCTTGCCTGTGCAGCCTAAGGACCCTGGTTCGAGGCTCGGTTCCCCAGGTCCCACATTAGCCAGGTGCACAAGGGGGCGCACGCGTCTGGAGTTCGTTTGCAGAGGCTGGAAGCCCTGGCGCGCCCATTCTCTCTCTCTCCCTCTATCTGTCTTTCTCTCTGTGTCTCTCACTCTCAAATAAATAAATAAATAAAGCACTACTAAAAAAAAAAAAAAGTTAGTGGCTTCCTTCCTACATTTCTATTTAACAAAACACCTTCAGTAATATTTTTAAGCTAAATACTTGGGGAATTAAAATGAAATGCTAATCTGAATAATGTTAGATTATGAGGAAAATATGCAAAAATATGACTTATTTTGAAGGATAAAGAAGTATCAGTTCCCAATGTAGGATGAAAAAGTTTAAACAAGTCAGGAAGTTTACCAGAAACAATCCCCAAGTCTGTGACACGTGAAGAAGAGTGAAAACAGAAGGCGAAGTTTACACGAGGCCGGCATCGCCGAGACGGGGCTTACCCCCCCCCATGACCACTCCCACTTATTTGTCTAAACTAAGGATTGTAATACATCAGGTGAATTTTTTTTTTAATTTATTTGAGAGCGACAGACACAGAAAGACAGATAGAAGGAGAGAGAGGGAATGGGCGCACCAGGGCTTCCAGCCTCTGCAAACGAACTCTACCCGTGCGCCCCCTTGTGCATCTGGCTAACGTGGGACCTGGGGAACTGAGCCTAGAACCAGGGTCCTTAGGCTTCACAGGCAAGCGCTTAACCGCTAAGCCATCTCTCCAGCCCCATCAGGTTGAATTTTGACTGCCAATGTTCTTGAACACTTAGAAGTACTTGCCAAAAATACTTAGTAAGAGGAGTATTTTAAGCTGGGAGGTGTGTGCGGCACTTCCCTGGCTGCAGTAAGGAGTGCTGCAAGGCAGGACATCATCAGGACAGGCCACAGCCAGTAAACAAATGAACAAAAACGACGCGGCACTGCAAACAACTGAAGCCCAGACCGACGACCTCCAGTTTGCACCAGGCAGCCACACGAGCCAATAGCACCCCTTAATGTCACCTGAACGCCTCTTATTCCCTTGAGAATCCCTGGTACATAAAAGCTCTATGACCTGAAATTAATGTGTTCTTAGAGTAAATGCCACTATAACAAAAAGCAGCCAGACTATATTAAAAACGAATGGTTTAACAAATCTCTTAAAATGCAACGTGTGGTTTAAGATCTGATCCAAATAATAGATTAAGCATTCTTATTAGATACTCAAAATTGTTTCAAAGTATTAGGAAAAAAATTATCCTCAGTAATGAAAATAGTACATGGAGATTATTTCCTTTTAGTTTATTGTTTCGTTTGAACACATGTCCTGCCAACCAGAAATGACCAAGTACATGAGATCCCAGTGGGATCAGACGTCTCTCGGCAGTCGCAGGACGCTGAGAGGCAGCAGCGAAGGCGTACGACACGGGTGGCGGCCTCCGTGCCAGGTTTCAGGCGTCAATCCTCTTCGGAACTGGAGTCACCCTCCTGGTCCGAGAGCTCCGGCACCGGGAAGCGGAGAAGGGCAGCTACTCCCGTCAACTGCCCGAGCTGCTCCCCGGACACGTGGAGACTGGAGAAGATGCGCACGGTGCCCGCGCTGTCTTTCACGCTGTCCACCAGCCTCACGTAGCGGCCGCGCGTGGCCACGTCCTGATGCCGGAACAGCTCGTCGCTGACCAGCAGCGTGTCGATGGCCATGGCCTCGTTGGCCGCCTCCACCTGCTTGAGTCCGTAGACGGCGCGGCCGGGCTCGTGCTGCAGCATTTTATAGAAGTCGTCCAAGGCTTTCACCTCTCCAGCGGCCTTCGTGTCGGAAAGGCGGCTGGCCACGGCAGGGTCGCACAGGGCCTCCTTCAGGGAGTACTTGTGCCCGGAGGACGCGTGCACCTAGAGCCACAGCAGCAAAGACAAGAGACTGAGAGCGTCCACTAGCGGGCCTACAGAGACCTAAGGACAAAAGCATCAACAAGGCTTCACACCTGCAAGGACAAAGCGTGCTGCGTGATTGTGCCAGGCAGTAAAACAAGTCTCCTTTCATTATCCCATTTGCAATCCCAGCTTCAGGTTTTTAATTTTTTTTTTTAAATATTTTTTTGTTCATTTTTTATTTATTTATTTGAGAGCAACAGACACAGAGAGAAAGACAGATAGAGGGAGAGGGAGAGAATGGGCGCGCCAGGGCTTCCAGCCACTGCAAACGAACTCCAGACACGTGCGCCCCCTTGTGCATCTGGCTAACGTGGGACCTGGGGAACCGAGCCTCAAACCGGGGTCCTTAGGCTTCACAGGCAAGCGCTTAACCGCTAAGCCATCTCTCCAGCCTGCAGGTTTTTAATTTTTATAAAAGTATTTTTATTTATTTGCTACATAGACAGAGAGAGAGAGAATAAGAATGAATATGGGCAGAGCAGGGCCTCTAGCCACTGAAAATGAACTGCAGATGCATGCGCCACCTTCTGCATCTGGCTTATGTGGGTGCTGGGGAATCGAACCTGGGTCCTTAGGCTTTGCAGGCAAGAGCCTTAACATCCTTAACCGCTAAGCCATCTCTCCAGCCCCAGATTTTTTTTTTTTTAATTTTCCAAGTTCTAAAATATTTAGGGACAGTTAATACCAATGCCTTTGCCCTTTGTCAACTACCTGTGGGTAAGATTTTTTTTTTTTTACCTGAAGGAATTTGGACCGGTTTTCCAGCAGAAGTTTGTTGTCAGTCTTCACGGCTTGCTGGAACATGTAGTCACAGAACTGCTCCCGCACGAACCCCGGGCTGGCCACCAGGACGCACTTGACCACGTCGAAGTTAATGTGGCGCAGGATGGCCTGGAGCACTTGCTCGTAGAAGCGCTCCAAGGCGCGGTCGTGCTGGCTGCAGTTCCCTCTCCGTTTCCTGGGGATGTTGACCTCCACCTTGGCGCGGGTGAGGGTCATGCTGGGTGTCACCAAACAGACGTGGGCCAGGCCTTCCTGCATGACCACGGCCGCCACGTCGGCGCTCCAGGCCGGGTCACAGGCCTGCTCGATGCGCTCCAGGACCACGCTGTCCCACTGCTTCTTCGCCAGGGTGAACTGGCGGTTGGGTTCGAGCTCGATGGTGTGGTACGCGCCCATCTTGACGTACTCGTTCTCTTGGATGTTGGTGCCCTTGACCCGCAGCTGGCATGCCTGCGAGTCGAAGTCCACGGCCTGCACGCACAGCGTGAGCGTGGTGCGCACGCGGTTGCTGCCCACGCTGCCCGTGGACGACTCGGTCTGCACCTTGCGGATGGTGGAGGCGCGCAGGCTGTCGCCCACCTGCACCAGGTTGTACGTGTGCCACATGTCCTCGGGCTCCTCGGGGACCAGGGTCACCTGGCCAGCACTGTCCTTCTCTATGTCCTTCCTGACGAGCCGCATGACCACGTTGCACGGGGTCACAGCACACGGGGGGGGAGTCACTACACCCAGGGGGTCATTGCACACGGGAGGTCACTGCACCTGGGGAGGGGGTCACGGTACACAGGGTCACTGCACACGGGAGTCATTGCACATGGGGTCACTGTGCACACCCGTGGTTCACTGCACCCGGGGGGGTCACTGCACATGGCCGTGAGTGCACGGGGTCACTGCACACGGGGGTCACTGCACCTGGGGAGGGGGTCACGGTACACAGGGTCACTGCACACGGGAGTCACTGCACATGGGGTCACTGTGCACACCCGTGGTTCACTGCACCCGGGGGGGGTCACTGCACATGGCCGTGAGTGCACGGGGTCACTGCACACGGGGGTCACTCCACACCGGGGTCACTGCACTCGCAACGCGAATACCGGAAGTGGGGGGAGAGGGAAGGGGAGGGACATGGAGGGAGCGGAGGGAACTCCAGGTAGGCCAAGACCCGGGAGCCCGGGACCGGCTGTCATCGACCTTGGCCGGAAAGGCACGATACAGGGTTATGTAGGACTCACGTAGCCGAGGACAACTTTTCCGCTCCAGCCCTCCTCCTCCCGAGCTCCCGGCAGGCGGCGCGGACACCAAATCCCGCAGCTTCCCGTCCAGGAGAGCGGCCGGAGCGCCACAGGCGGCAGGGCGCATGCGCACGTACGGGGCCCCGCCTCCCGGCGCGCGCGTCACGTCACCGCGGGGGCGGGGCCTGCGGCGAGCTGGAGGGGCGGGGCCTGCGGCGAGCCGGAGGGGCGGGGCCTGCGGCGAGCCGGAGGGGCGGGGCCTGCGGCGAGCCGGAGGGGCGGGGCCTGCGGCGAGCCGGAGGGGCGGGGCCTGCGGCGAGCCGGAGGGGCGGGGCGCGGGCGCGCTCGCGCAGGCGCACTGAGCGGGAGGCCCCTTTCCTAAGACCAGCGCGCTGAGCTGTGTGCAGCGCCAAGCTGTGCGGCTGGAGCGGCGAGTCTGTGCTTGTCGCCGTGAATTTGGGGCTTTCTGCGTCTTCCTTTGCATCCCCGTGTGTGTGTGTGGGGGGGGGGGGTCGGGGGCGGGAATGTGCGTTTTTCTTTTTTTTTTTTTTTTTTGGAGATGTGCGTTGGTCACTCTGCACCTCCTCCCTGGGCGCCAAGCCAGGTTCACAACTCACCCGAGGGCCGGGCTGAGCGGTTAAAGCAGTTGTCTGCAAAGCCTAAGGACCCAGGTTCGATTCCCCAGGACCCGTGTAAGCCAGATGCACAGGGTGGTGCACGCATCTGCAGTGCATTTGCAGGGGCTGGAGGCCTGGTGTGCCCATGTTGTCCTGTTGTTTCTATCTGCATCCTTCAGTCCCTCTCTCTCTCTCTCTCTCTCTCTCTCTCTCTCTCTCTCTCTCTCTCTCTCTCTCTCTCTCTCTCTCTCTGTCTGTCTGTCCCAAATAAGCTCACCCGAACGTGACAAGAGCAGTCAGAAGAAGCGCGCACCTGGTGTCAGGTACCAGCTTCGCGTGACTTTGCCACGCCCCCGCGACCTGGAAGTGCATGCACCAAGCCGGGGGAGAGCCGCAAGCATGCTTGGAATGTACCCCCCGGGGACCTCTCTGTGGCCTGACCTGATGATGTCCAGGGACAGGCTGACCTACCCGGCTCCCCCCTGGCGCTGTGCAGCCAGAGAGTGGGGGCTGGGCCGCGGTCCGTGAGCATCCAGCCTTGCCAGACCCGACATAGGCTCAGGAATGCGCACACGCAATGAGCCAATGACCTAGCTAGAGGGAGGAGTGCAGAATTGATTTGCAAGTTTTTTATTTTATTTTTTTTTTTAATTTTGCAGACTGGGCATGGAGACGAGAGAGAAATTCTGCACACATGTTTTCCTATCTGTTGTGTATGGATTTTACTTACTTAATTTTGAATATATTTATTTGCTTATTTGTAAGGGGAAAGAGAGAGAGAGAGAGAGAGAGAATGTGTGTGTGTGTGTATAGGTGCACCAGGGACTCTTGCCACTGCAGAGGAACTGCAGGTGCATGAGCCACTTTGTGCATCTGACTGTAGACGGGTACTGGGAAATGGAACTCAGGCTGGTGGGCTTTGCTGGGCTACCTTTGCTACACTGCTCAAGGTTGAAAGGGAGAGATCTAGCCAAAGTAAAGCAAAGTCACTTAGGAAATTTTTTAAAAATTTATTTGTGTGAGAGAAAGAAGCAGAGAGAGACAGGCAGATAGGCAGTGGGCGCACCAGGGCTTCCACCCGCGGCAAGCAAGCTCCAGGTGTATGTGCCACCTTGTGCATCTGGCTTATGTGGGTCCTGGGCAATCAAACCTAGGATAGGACCTTTGGCTTTGTAGGGAAGCACTTTTAACTGCTAAGCCATCTCTCCAGCCTTAATCACTTTAACTGAAGTGTCAGGTATCTTTCATAGAGGTTGCCTGGTCCCTCCAAAACGACGGAGAGAACTTTTACTCGCTCTGTGACTTCCCTCTTCCCTCATTTTCTTGCAATTTTATTTTCTGTTTCACTTCTTCCTTCCCCATCTTCCTATCACACTGGGTGCATTCCCAGAGTTCCTAATACATTGCCTTCTGCCAGCCATTCCAAGAAAAGCCAACTTTTCACTAAACCAGAGACTGCTCAGACTAAAAGGAGAAGGTCGCTTCGCACTCCAAACCTTGTCGTCTTCAGACTTCTCACAGGTAGAGTGGCAGACTTGTGAGATCTGCCTGTCTCCACCTCCCCAGAGCTGGGAAGTGCGTAGGCAAGCACTTTATCATCTGAACTCTCTCCCCAGCCCTACACGATAGAATCTTATTCAGAAGTTTTTACTTTGTAAATATATTTTTCTTTGTTGAGTTACTTGAGAGAAAGAATGGGTGTCCCAGCACTGCCTACCACTGCAAACAAGCTCCAGATGCATGCGCCCCCTTGTGCATCTGGCTTACATGGGTCCTGGGGATTTGAACCTGGGTCCTTTGGCTTTGCAGGCAAGTGCCTTAACAACTAAACCATCTCTCCAGCCCACTTATTTCTCAAAAAGCTATCAAGTTTTCCACAAAGCACTTTGCTATGCTTATTATTTTCTATGAGGTAGATGATCATTACCCTACTTAATAGACAAAGAAAATGAATTTATAGAAATAAATGTGTAGAAAAAGAAAATAAGGAACCCAAGAGACATGCTCCAGGTCATACAACTGGCCTTCAAATTCAAAGTCTCACACCATCACTGCATGCATTCCGCTGCCGCCGCCATCCTACCTGATGACTGTTTAAGTGTCTCTGCAAACACGCAGTATGCGTCACTATCCACGGGCACTTCCGTTTATCTGCCACCTTTACCAGTTAACTACAACTTTATATATTGAGGTAGGGTCTCACTCTAGCCCAGGCTGACCTGGAATTCACTATGTAGTCTCAGGGTGGCCTTGAACTCACGATGATCCACCTACCTCTGCCTCCTGAGTCCTGGGATTAAAGGCATGCGCCAGCATGCCCAGCTCAGCTTTTAAAATACATTTTTTATTTGAGAGAGTATGGGTGCAGCGAGGCTTCTTGCCCCTGGAAATAAACTCAAGGCGCATATGCCAGTTTTTGCAGAAGGCTTTACGTGGGCATTGGGGAACTGAACCCTGGTTGGCAAACTTTTCAAGCACTTTAACCTTTAACTTTTAACCACTGAGCCATCTCCCCAGCCCAACATTTTATTCCTTGGTACATAGTTTCCTTTTTTATCAAGCCTGGACCCATCATCATAATCTATGAGAAAGATTCTAATTTAGAAAAAGATGCATATATTTATTTCTGTATTTGAAACATGTAGCAAATCCATGACTATTTTATAGTGCTGGTTTTTTTAAGTTGTAAGGCAAACCTCATTGTACTTATGTTTTTTTCATCATCAAAATGATTTAATTGTCCATATACAACATTCTTATAGAATTAGTCTTTGATGTAAGGCCTCTATAGAAGCAGAGAACTTATTTATTTATTTATTTGGGTTTTCAGGTACGGTCTCACTCTAGCCCAGGCTGACCTGGAATTCACTAGGTAATTGCAGGGTGGCCTCGAACTCACGGTGGTCCTCCTACTACAGCCTCCCGAATGGTGGGATTAAAGGAGTGCGCCACCACATCCGGCTTAAACTTTTTAAAAAAACAACTTGAGGGCTAGAGAGGGCTTAGAGGTTAAGGCATTTGCCTGCGAAGCCAAAGGACCCATGGTCAATTCCCCAGGACCCTCGTAAGCCAGATGCACAAGGGGGCACACGCGTCTGGAGTTCCTCTCCAGTGGCTGGAGGCCCTGGTGCACCCATTCTCTCTCTGTCTGTCTCTCTTCTCTCTCTCTGCTTGCAAATAAATAAATAGAATTTAAAACAAATAACGTCAGCTTGTTGAATGATAATATGTATTTTCCCACACGTACAGGTGAAGTATATTTCTAGGTTAATTGTTACACTTTTATGTTTTAATTATTTTGGTTGTGTAGTTCCTACTTTAAATCTAAAATCCCTGGCATTCAGCCTCAGTGTTCTGCTGTCAAAAGCTTCATTCCCCTTTCAGGGCCCCTTTTCCATCTAGACAGTAACCATTGGTCCTAATACTCCCTTACTGGAATTTTTATATTGCTGTCTTGGCTCATCCTTCTCTCACTACTTAAAACTCTACTCCTTTTCTTTTCTCCCCCTCTCTTCCTGTAAGGGCCAGAGTAAATGTTATCTTGACTTAAAGCCATGCTGCGTATCAATTTGAATATGTCTTTTTTTTTTTTTTTTTTTGGAACTTTGGCGCATTCACCCTTCTGTCCTTCCACTGTCTCCTGCAATGCCCTTTGCTTGTCGGGACCCGTGAGCAGTAAGCTAGATGAGCCAGGCGTAAAGGACAGCAGCCGTGTTGACATCACGGCAGAAACGTCTTGACACGCTGATAATGACATCAACTTCAATTCACTTAAATAGATAATGGCTATGTGAAACCCTTACAGTGAACAATGCCTTTCTTGTCACTTTTCTCCAAAATAAGCAAAATAACAAGAAAAATCCATGGATTTGTTCCACTGCTTTCAATTTTACCCTTACTCGCTCAACTTTGAATATGGGCACCCTCATAAGAGGAGATAGTAGGGCTGGAGAGATGGCTTAGCGGTTAAGCGCTTGCCTGTGAAGCCTAAGGACCCCGGTTTGAGGCTCGGTTCCCCCTTACCCACTTTAGCCAGATGCACAAGGGGGTGCATGTGTCTGGAGGTGCACAAAGTGGCACATATGTCTGCATTTCGTTTGCTGTAGATAGCGGCCCTGGCATGTACATTTTCTCTCACCATTTGCCTTTCTCTCTCTCAAATAAATTAATTAAACATTTTTTTTTAAAAGGACTCATTTTCACATGAAGATTAATTGGTCTGGGAAGCATAACTGGTTTGCTAGCGTTGATGTGTGGATAATCTGTTAGGTGCCTTTACTGTAATTAGCACATCCTTCACAACCCTTCTGTGGTGGTTTGAGTAGAATAGATGGCCCCCAATATACTCAGTTTTTTATTGTTTGTAGTTTGCATCTGCTGGCTACCTGGCTGGAGGCAATGTCACCTGTGATCTTAAGGTGTGGTGGTGGGTTTCAGATTTCAATCTAAAGATATGCAGTGTGTCTAGCTGGAGTTCCTGAAGTGTGCTGTGGCTTTTGGCTTTTGGCTTGTACTTCTCTCTCTGTCTGCTTGGGCCTGTGAAGGCAGGCCAGCTTCTTCTGCCATTATGGAACTTCCCCTGGATCTGTAAGCTTCAATAAATCCCTTCCTCCACAACTGTGCCTGGTCTGGAAGTTCATCTCAGTGAACCTGAAGCTGTCTGCTACAGAACTTGGTACCGAGGAGTGGGCTGAGATGAACCTGGCCATGTGGATGTTGATCTTTTGGAGCCTTTGTTTTGGAGGAATAGGCAGGGACTTGGTGCTTGTAACTGAAGATGTCTTCTGGAGTGGTAGGCCAAGTTTTATGGACTATTCTGATGAGAGTCTGAGAATGCTAAGTGCAGACAGCATTGAACTTCGAGGCTTGGCTTATGAGTTTTCTAAGGGGAAGGACAGACTGCAGAGGACTTTGCTGGAACTGGGCTACTGGCATAAGGGCTGGCTGCGTCCTGCTGCCCAGGCCCAGAGAGTTTGATCAAGGTTAAATTTGTAATGGACTGATGTGCTTGGCTAAAGATACTGGACTGGGAGATTTAAGATTTTAAGCTGGAAAACTTTAAGCAAGTTAAAATTATAGGCACTGAGACTGGTTTTAGGTTACTGAATCTGTTGTTGTCAAACACATTAGCAATCTTAAAGGAAGATGGTCCAATTGCTTTACTATGGAAAGGATGAAATGCAAACACCTTTGGAAAGAGTTGACTGGAGAAGGAACCTGCTCTTCAAGGTTATGATTTATTTTGTCTGTGAATTAAGAATACGGCTGTGTCCTACACACCTGGTATTGGTTTCAGAAGCATGAAAAATGCGAGGAGTGGTCGTAAATTGCCCATGCTTCCAGAAGCTGCCACTGGAATGTGGCATGAGGCAGGGCCTGATGCCCTGATAGGCTGAAAGAGCCTTTGGAAAATGCGAGGAGTGATCATGAATTGCACATGGTTCCAGGAGCTGGTGCTGAGATGCAGCATGAGGCAAGGCATGATGCCCTGATAGGCTGAAAGAGCCTTTGGCAGATGGACCATGGTTTGCATGAAGACCTCAAGAAGTTTTGGATATACCAGGACTGTGCAAGGGCTACCATGGAGTGCACTGTTGGCCTGGGATGGAAGTTTTCCCAGGCTACTCTGCCCAGCTGGAGGGGCAGAATTGGAAAATCTGGAGACTGTCAGTCTTGGACTTGAACTGCATCAGTTTCGTGTTTGTTTGATGGTGGTTGAGTTTGCATTGTTTTAGTTTCTCCTTGCTATGCCTTATAACAGTTGAAAGTGTTTACTCTGTGCCTTTATATGTTAGAAATGTTTAACTTGTTTGATTTTACAGGTCTTAATATCTTAAATTGGTCAAGACTGTGGGGACCTTTAAAACTGAACTGTGTACAATTTACAATGTGTGATGATTATAAATCTATTGGGGGCCAGGGGCAGAACGTGGTGGTTTGAATAGAATAGATGGCCCCCAATATATTGGGTTCTTTATTGTTTGTAGTTTGCATCTGATGGCTACCTGGCTGGAGGCAATGCCACTGGGTGATCTTAAGGTGTGGTGGTGGGTTTCAGATTTCAATCTAAAGATATGCAAAGTGTGCCTAGCTGGAGTTCCTGAAGTGTGTTGTGGCTTTTGGCCTTTAGGCTTGTACTTCTCTCTGTCTGCTTGGGCCTGTGAAGTCAGGCCAGCTTCTTCTGCCATTATGGAACTTCCCCTGGATCTGTAAGCTTCAATAAAAATCCCTTCCTCCATAACTGTGCCTGGTCTGAAAGTTCATCTCAGTGAACCTGAAGCTGTCTGCTACACCTTCCTACCACATGAGATAGTTCCTACACATCACTGGTGGACTGGATTCCAGAGTTTCCTTTGAAAATTATACACAAAAAGTGGTTTGTACGACAGCAGCAGGAACCATTGGCTGTTCAAAGAGGAACATCTTGTTTCAATACCTTGTGCTTACGTAGAATAGTGACCTTTGTATCATAGGGGCGGCATAATTTTAATTGCTTCCATCTTTATTGTTATTTATTTATTTATTTAAATTTTCCATTTTTATTTATTTGTTTGAAAGAGAAAGAGGGAGACAGAGAGTGAGAGAATGGACTCACCAGGGCCTCCAGCCACTGGAAACGAACTCCAGATGCGTGTGCTCCCTTGTGCATCTGGCTAATGTAGGTCTTGGGGAATCGAACCTGGATCGTTTGGATTTGCAGGCAAACGCCTTAACTGCTAAGCCATCCCTCTAGCCCATCCATCTTTATTTTTTTAAACACTTTCATTTATTTATTTGACGGGGGTGGGGGGGGGAGAGTCAGGGCCTGGGCACGCCAGGGCATGCCTCCTGCCACTGCAAACAAATTCCAGATGCGTGCACGACTTTGTGTATCTTGCTTTATGTGAGTACTGGGGAATCGAAGCTGGGACATCACGTTTTACAAGCCAGGTCATTTAACCACTGAGCAATCTCTCCAGCTTCATTCATCTTTTTCACTCTAGTTCAGGCTGACCTGGAATTCATTATATAGTCTCAGGGTGGCCTTGAGCTCGTGGTAATCCTACCTCTGCCTCCCAAGTGCTGCGATTAAAAGTATGCGCCACCATGCCTGGCTTCATCTTTATTTTTTAAGGCTTATATTCCTGCACACAAACCTGAGTTAACATCTCCCCTAAAGCATCTTGGGGGCCCCCTCCTTTGTTGTTTCTTTGCATGCCTTTTCCAGACCACTAGCCTCTGAAGGACAGACTAACTTTTAATGGTGTTTTTATTTCTAGGACCCAGCACAAGCGATATGTAATCATGTATATTTTGAAACAATGAGTGGATATTCTCCTTTAATTCCAAGTTTTTAACTTGTCTATCACAGACATCCAAAAATGAGGAAATCTCATTACATTTTATAATGTTACCAAAAAAAATATAATGAAGCTTATGCTTAAGATAAGTTTCTATAAAGCTATTTCAGTTTTAAGCCCAGCATGGTGGCACATGCCTTTAATCCCAGCACTCAGGAGGCAGAGGCAGGAGGATCGCAGTGAGTTCAAGGCCACCCTGAGACTACATAGTGAATTCCAGGTCAGTCTGGACTAGTGTGAGACCCTACCTCGAAAAAACAAAAAAATTTAAAAAAAATAGCTATTTCAGTTTTAGAGAGGTCCATGCTGAGATAAGAAAATGTTAATTTAAAACCTATATTAAAAATATTTTATTCATTTTTTTATTTGCATGCAGAGACACACACAGAGAAAGAGAGAGAGGGAGTAATGAGCACCAGGGCCTCCAGCCACTGCAAACGAACTCCGGGTGCGTGTGCCACCTTGTGCATCTGGCTTGGCACGGGCACTGGGGAATTGAAGCCAGGTCCTTGGGCTTTGCAGGCATGCGTCTTAACCACGGAGCCATCTCTCCAGCCGTCAACTCATCTTACCGATGCAACGTGTTACAGGGTTTTCCAGCCATCGGCTCTATTGTACGTGGCCAGAAAATGGTCTTCACACAATCGGTAGCCAGAGCTCTGGTGACGAGTGTCTGGGGACAGATTGCTGCGGTTTCTTTAGAGGGAACATGCAAGTCTCGGGCTGTGCAAAGGCTCCCGGGTGACCTCTGCAAATGGAGTCGGGAGGGTGACTGGGAGGGAGGGCCGGTCAGCAAATACAGGCAAAAGGGGAAAAGGGGAAAGGGAGTTCTTTTTTATTTTTTTTCTCAAAGAAACTTGATATACTCACTATCTAATTTCCTTTCACTAAAATTGCTTACTTGGAACCATCAACAATACAAAACTTCCTATCAAATAAAACCCTGTCAACAAAAGTGTGGCGTGTGTACGTGTGTGTGCGCGTGTGTGTGGGGGTGTGTGTGCATGTGTGTGTGTGTGTTTTAGTGTTTGTATGTATTCTCATATAGCACTGGATCATCTTGCCCCAAATACCACAGATGTATAACACAAATGTTTCTAAGAGTTGACCAATATCCATGCATTATCAGACATTAGTGTTTGGTAAACTAAAAGTCTAATTAGTGAACTAATTTTTAAAATTTTTTTTGTTTATTTTTATTTATTTGAGAGAGACAGAGAGAGAGAGAGAGAGAGAGAGAATGGGCACACCAGGTCCTCCAGCCACTGCAAATGAACTCCAGACATGTGCTCTCCCTTATGCATCTGGCTAACATGGGTCCTGGGGAATCAAGTCTTGAACCGGGGTCCTTAGGCTTCACAAGCGAGTGTTTAACCGCTAAGCTATGTCTCCAGCCCTAGTGAACTAATTTTGAAGGTACATTTAACTTGTATTGACTCGGTGTGAGTGTATGGGACAGGGAGACAGGAGAATCAGGAGTTCAAGTTTACCCTCAGCTAGATTTGACTTTGAGAGCTGTCTGGCCTACACAAAACCCTTATTTCCAAAAAAGAAAAAAAAAGTATGCAACTAATGACAAAATACAAAGACTGTTTGAATCATCTCCCATTTCATTATAATTTAGTCAGTGTTCTATTAAAATTGCAGAATTTGCACTTATTTCAGCGTATCTCATAATTCACACAGAAAGAGTGTATGTTTTCCTTCTGTGGATTTCTGAATTATAATGAATGCTCTCTGAATCTATGTATCTTAAATTTTTTTATTTGAGAGAAAAAGATTGTGTGTGTGTGTGTATACACACACACACATATATATGCACACACACACAGAGGGAGGGAGGGAGGCTGGGCGCACCAGGGCCTCTAGCCAATGTAAACAAACTCCAGATGCATGCACCACCTTGGGTACCAGGCTTTACGTGGGTACTGGGTAATTGCACCTGAGTCCGTTGGCTTTGATGGCCTTAACTGCTAAGCCATCTCGCAAGTCCAGAATATGTATTTTTGTTTTTTTTTAATATTCATTTTTATTCATTTATTAGAGACAGAGAGAGAATGGGCACGCCAGGGCCTCCAGACACTGCAAATGGAGGCGGGCAGTTACAGCGGCTCCTGAAAGTAAAAGGGCAGGAAGGTCTGCAGGTGCTAGAGGTCAAGGATGACCTTGACTTATCTCTTGCCTAGTTCCCTAGACCTGTTTTTGCATACCTGAGCCCCTCCCTGGGGAAGGTCCTTTTCCAGAATCCTGACCATGTGGTTGGGTCAAGCTTAGACCCCAGAACTTGGCATCATGGCTAGGCTCCTCCTGAGACAGCTCCTGGCTCTGACCAATCACCTTCCCTCTGGCTCACCTGAACGGGAAGGTAGGGTCACCACCATAAGGCTGGAAGTGTGTTTGCAAGGGAAGGACAAGATCTCTGGGCTGCTTGACCCCTAGTGGACATCCGGCTCTTTCTCCACGTGGCCGGAGCGCTTTGTGCTCTCTTTTCTGTCCTCTCTGCAGTTTCTCCAGAGCCACCGCGTGGGCTCTCAAGCCAGGGGGGTGCATTCATTCTCTGTTCCTTGGTTCTGCACCTCCCTCAATAAATATAACAACTTAGTGATTATCCTTGGGCTCAGTGCATTCAGTTCCTTGGTTAAAATTAGACAAGAACCCAGGGCTTGGGTTCAAGGACTTTTCCTGAACCCCTAGCACCCCGTTTTACTGGATCCATCTAACAATAAATCAGTTATATATATATATATATATATATATATATATATATATATATATATATATATTGTCAGCGTTCATCTTTCTTAGCGCTGTAGATAGCGGCATGTTTTTCAATTGGTATTATCTTCCATTCAGCTATGGGCAAAAATATAAGTGAAGGGGACAGAGTAAACCCTTGCATATACATACATACATACATATATATGTATATGTATGTATGTGTGTATATGTATATGTATACATATATATATTTGTCTGTGTATAGTCTCTTTGTATGCGATGCGTTCAGTAATGTGCCTGTTTTTCTTTTTTTTTCTTTTCTTTTTTTTTTTTTGGTTTTTCGAGGCAGGGTCTCACTCTGGCTCAGGCTGACCTGGAATTCACTATGTAGTCTCAGGGTGGCCTCGAACTCTCAGCGATCCTCCTACCTCTGCCTCCCGAGTGCTGGGATTAAAGGCGTGCGCCACCACGCCCGGCTGTGCCTGTTTTACTTAGACCCTGTCCTCAGAGCATATAGCAAGCTGGGAAGGCAGGCAGTTGCCTATAATAATAACGTCCTGGGCTGTGTCATCGTACGGAAGCAAAGGTGCTCACTTTCCTGTGGAAGTGGGTCCAGTGAACCTCAGGGGCTCTCTTGCGAACCACCCAAGTGCAAGGGTTTAAGGACCAGGAGTAATGCTAATGCTATTAAGTTGAACTGCTTGCATAAAGGCTGAGAGGCAACTTCAGAGTTGGCATAAGACTGTGGCATTTTAAAAAGCCCGAGGCAAAGAAATCTGTTCGGTTCATTTGCGTCTCTCGACAGCTCGCTGTGCTTGTTTGGAGCACGAGTACACGTCCCCAGTCACGGACAGCCCTGAACAGTCGTCTGCTCTGAGTGTGTCACTGTGACAGCGATGGCAGACATCACCCACCTCCGATCCTGGTAGGATTTCAGGTACAACACTCTGTGTTTCATGCTACGGAACACGGTGCATGGACCCATAGTATTCAGAAAATATCTTAAACATGAGTGAGCTATTTTGTTTTGTTAAAATATGACAAGGCATGAGACTCTTCTAAATTTCAGTGGGAAGTTTGGCGACTTGGAGTTAGAGGAACAAAACGCGTACTCCACCTAGGGAAGTAGGGTCAACAGTGACAAGCTGTTTTGCAGGGGCTTGTTCCCCCAAAATAGCTACATGGGGCTATCCGTGTTAATGGTCACAGTGACGACCTTTCCGAAGCGACATAAAGGTTGAGTTAGTTATTTTGGCTCACAGCTACGGAGGTGTCTGCATCACAGCAGGATGGTATGCGTCATGGTGATTAGGAGGGGCACAGAGCAGAGAAGAGGTGGGGGAGAAACGGAGATGGGTCACAGCAAGATACAGCCCCCAAGGGCACCCCCATATGACCCCCTTCCTCCACCCATGCTGGAAGTTATTCCACCTGTCAATAATCAATACAAATTTTGGAGTTTACCACCAAATCAAGCCATTAAACTAGAATGTCTAAAATCTAATCATTTCAGAAAAGTGCAGCCTTAGAGGCATATCCAGACATGTCTCAAGATTAATGATCACTGTGAGTATCAAGACAACCCCAAAGGGAAGAAAAAATATGTGAACCAGTTTGGTTTATATAGTTTATTGGCACCCTCATTGTCTATTTACTGAGGAAATAACACACAAAAACCCAGATGGATTTACAGCTTATTGAGTAAGAATCCCGTTACTGCTGTAAAACCTGGTTTGCCATTGGATACAACTGCTTTGTTTTCAGTAAGTGATTTCCTCCGCAGGTCCACCCAGCTCTTCCCGAGATTTCACTTCGAATGGGAAACCTTGCCTGTGAAAGGATTCAGGGGACAACCCTCACTTCTAGGCCAGTCAGAATGTTTCTAGATGGGTTGGAGTGATGGCTTACTGGTTAAGGTGTTTGCCTGTGAAACCTAAGGACCCAGGTTTGATTCCCCAATGGTGGCACATGTGTCTGGACTTCCTTTGCAGCGGCTGAAGGCTCTGGCATGCCCATTCTCTCTGCCTCTCTCCTTTCCTCTTTCTCTCTCTCTTTCTCCCTCCCTCTCAAATAATTAAATAAATAACTTTGTGTAAAAGCTTTAAAAAGTTGTTTCTAGAGAGGAAATGAATGTAAGCCAATTAGAGGTTATCCTAGACCTTATTATAAATAAGCAGAAATAGTAACGATCTTACTTTAATTATCAGGAGTGTCATCTTATTTTGCTCTATATCTAAAAATCATAGAAATAACACTTGTATCAGTGTCCAAGGACTCTAGCAGCTTATGTTTATATATTTCACTTGTAGATAGGCAAGCAAAAGGGAAATTAACTTACAACTTTTGGCATAGGTCCCAGCATGAAATTTGAGGTTAAACTGAGGAAAATTATAATTTCCTGGTAGTTAGACTCTGGACAAATGGAATTAACCTTTGTACTTTTTTCTCATTTCTTCATCCCCAGAATATAGAGTATTTGTAGAATTTTAAGTATTTGGATTAAAGTCAAACAGGGTGTACAAACTTCTTGCCACAGGGCCTTGTAGGTAATAAATTTCAACAGTAATCTGTGCTATTTATTCTCTTTATTTTGTCCCCTCCCCTCTGTAAGGCTGAATTAAACTATTTGAACATTGCCAATGAAAGCCCTGGGCAAAATATTGCAAGGTAAGGGTGAAACGAATTCCTGTGTCTGCTCATTCTTGAGTTGCAGGTTTTAGAAATATATATATATATATATATATATATATATGTATGTATGTATGTATGTATGTATGTATGTATGTATATGTATTATCTCTTTGGGAGAGAAAGAGAGAAAGGCAGATAGAGAGAGAGAATGGGCATCCCAGGGCCTCCAGCCACTGCAAGTGAACTCCAGACACATGCACCACTTTGTGCATCTGGCTTACGTGCGTACTGGGGAACTGAACTTGTGTCCTTAGGCTTTGCAAGCAAGCGCCTTAACCACTAGGCCATCTCTCCAGGCCCAGTTTTCAGCACTAGTTGCATTGTCTTATCTCTGGCCTCGGCTTTGATCCGCCTGGTCCCTCTCCATAGCTGGAGCTCACCACCCAGCTCTTTAGACCTGAGGGCTCCCTCCCCACTGTTGCTTCTGGAGCCTCCACCCCACTGTGGCTTGTCGTGTGCTGCAGGCCCCGTCTCTGGGTCGCTCCAGGCCTCTCCAGCTGTCTGGTTTTGAAACCATCTTTGGTGAAATCCCCTGCACCACCAGTTGGTACTAAATACTGATAAGGGCTTTATTTGGTCATCAGCGAGAGCATGTCTCTTGGCAAATTACTTAATGTATGTTGGAAGAAGCTGATTGAAGTTATAAATCCTCAAAAAACTGCTTGGAATGGCAGTGGCTTGTTATGATGATGCCAGAAAAACTTCGAAGGCTGGGGAGAGTTTGTTTAGATGGCAAGGGGGTCGTGGGAAGGAAGGGTGGGGTTCCCTTTTAGATACATAAACCAGCAAAAAAAAAAGTAAGAGCATTATGAGGCATGTAAGGGAATGTGGCAGGATATACTGGACCTTCTCTGATTAAGACTGCAGTAGGCGGAATAATAGAGGGCTACCCGAGATGTCCTGCCTCTGAGCAGCCTGGTTGTTACCTTAGATGGTAACGCATAGTGAATACAGTTAAAACGGTCTACAGCAGACAGCCTGGTGTAAATACCAGGTAGAGTTGGAGAAGTGACAGAGTCTAGAAGGAGCATTCGAAGATGTTGCCAGGCTGTCTCTGAAGGTGGAAAGGGGGCAGATCCAGGTGACCGTTTCTCCTCCCTCCAGAGCCTCCACAAGACCTGCCCTGGAAACACCTCCCCTTTATCCCAGGGCTCTAGGAGTAGGCCTGGAGAGGTGGCTGAAGTCAAGGCACTAGCCTGTGACACCTAAGCATCCAGATGCGATTCCCCAGCACCCACGTAAGCCAGATGCGCAAGGTGGTGCATGAGCCTGGAGTTTGTTTGCAGGTCACCCCCTTCCCGTCTGCCTCTTCCTCTCTGTCTGTCTCTCTCAAATAAATCAATAAATAAAATATTTTTTAAATTTTTATTTATTTGTTTATTGATTGATTTATTTGAGAGCGACAGACACAGAGAGAAAGACAGATAGAGGGAGAGAGAGAGAATGGGCGCGCCAGGGCTTCCAGCCTCGGCAAACGAACTCCAGACGCGTGCACCCCCTTGTGCATCTGGCTAACGTGGGACCTGGGGAACCGAGCCTCTTACCAGGGTCCTTAGGCTTCACAGGCAAGCACTTAACCGCTAAGCCATCTCTCTAGCCCCTAAATAAAATATTTTTAAAAAGAACTCTTAAGAGTAAGGTGATGTTGCTTTGAGCCAGCAGCTATATGGCACCTTGTTAAACCAACAGCAGGAAAGCCATGCAGAAGTAGTCTGGGACAGGGCACTAGATTCTCTCAGCCGCTTGAGAACTGAACTTCTTGTTTCATCTGAGAGACAACAGTGAACCACCAGAGATATTTTACTTCAAGCAGATACAATGGAGAAAAGGCGAAGCAGGTGGGTGGATCCTCTGGAAGTTGGGCTCAGATTGAAAACAAGAAGATAAACAACTGTAGCCTGCGTGAGTGGGTGTGGCAATGAGACTCCAGATTACCTGTGCACTCCATCAATTCGTGAGAAGAAGACCCGAGAGCCATTGATAAGGAAGAGTTGGCAGAAGGTGACTGATGGGTGAGCCAGCTAGGAAGGGAAGGAAGTTAGTTCTCCGATCCTGAAAGCTGTGCTGAGAATTGGGCATGGGTGCCACGCACGTGAAAAACCCGTCCAATCACTTTCCAAATTCCAAGTAACTGCAGGCGCACACAAGAGCTAAAAACATCTTAGAAATATCTAGGTCATTCTCCCTTAATTCTCCTCTTGGACTCGGAATGAAACTTTCCACCGACGTATGTATGAAATTATAGCTTGACGACCCCTCCCTTTTTTGGAAATTTCATTTTCAGCAAACACCTCATTGAAACATTCCTATGCTGACAAACTGCATGTTCGGTATATATCCAAATAAGAGACACAACTCTCGAAGTTAGTAAACAAGTCAGATTTTGCACAGCGACAACAAGATATGATCTGTGAAAGTCTGGGCTGGCTGGAAAACAGTCGCAGGTCAAGTATGTGTAAAGGGCATCTGCAGTAGCCTGGGAGTTGAAACTGTCCCCTTGCCATATGCGGTTCAGAAGTCACTGGTGTTTGGATGACAGGACGCTTCCGAGAAGTGGAAAGTGTCCAGATGAGAAACCAGTAGCTCGCCTGTTAACTCTTCACGCCACCTCACTGTGAACAAAAAGGCTCTGCTTGCTCATCCATTTTCAGACACACTTGATACAAGCCAATGAACAGTGTCTGGTCATCAAAGACATGGTTAACAAGCCGACTTCCTTCCTATTTTAAGCGGCGAGATGTGAAACTAGTATTAATAAACGTGCTAGCAGCCAGACAGCAAACTCTCAAGAATCACTAACACGGCAAAGCCAACCATCAACCAAGCCGGTTTCTGTCCATGAAAACTCCTGCTTCTCCTGCAGCTTTCCCTCCTCAACCCGTGACTGGTGTAAATAATGCTCCATCATAGGGTAATCGTTTGGAAAACGGTTGCAAGTGCTCTAACTCAGCCTTCTTTTAAATTGGATATTACTTTGCGTGTCTACTATGACCTTAAGTCTACTTCTGAAGCATACAGATATGCAATATACCTACCTACCTACATGCATACATATATATGTGTGTATATGTATATGTGTGTGTGTATATATATACACACACACACACACACATGTATGTATTTGCATACTACAATTTAGCAAACGGTCAACAATTCCATTCCCCATTTCAAAAGGTTGCACCTCTCGGGCGTCAACGTGAGAAACATCATTTTGGGGGCAAGAAGCGGTACCCCACCCCACCCCGGGCATCCCTCTTCCCTGGTTCTGTAGCAGCAAAAGATCCTACACGTTAGACAGGAAGAAAACACACTACACTACACTCCCACTCCCGAACAACCGGCGGCGAGAACTTTGCATACAAATCGTCACCACTCCCCCCCTTCTCCACCACACACAGGGGAGAAACACCCACTCCCCAAACTCCTACAGTGGAGTATGTATACCACGTGAAAATCAAACTGAAACTAGACAGCAAATTGTCCTTCGACAGCCTGGGCACTGACTCCTGGGCTGGAGGGGCCTCCGCTGCCGGTGACCACAACTCAAAATCAAGGGCTCTTTTTCCCATCCCACACCCGTGGGCCTGAAGATAGAGGGTCCCAGGCGGGACCCCCAAGAGATGCTCAGGTTGGGGAGGCGTCCCAGTCCCACCACGAGATGCTCACGTTGGGGAGGCGTCCCAGTCCCACCAGGAGATGCTCAGGTTGGGGAGGCGTCCCAGTCCCACCAGGAGATGCTCAGGTTGGGGAGGCGTCCCGGTCCCACCAGGTGATCCTCAAGGAGGGAGGGGAGCAACACCCCAACCCCACCACGAGATGCTTAGGTTAGGGAGGCATCCCAGCCCTACGTGGAGATGCCCCAGGGGGAAGACAGAGTCGCTCACCGGTGAGGAGCCAGCAGCAGGCGACCGCGGCCCTGGAGTTGGCGCCGTTCTGGGGGACCATGGCTGGTGGCGCGGGCACCGGTTGGGTGGCAGGCAGGTCCCAGGCGGTGTCCCCAGCCCCAGGCTCGGAGGAGGAGGAGGAGGAGGAGGAGGACTTCCTGCGTCCCGTCGAGCGCCCTCCCCGCCGTCTCACGTCTCGCCCGGGTCCCCTCGCCGCCCGCCCCTGCCTCCCCTGCGCGCCTCTGCGCTCTGCAATCGCTCTGGCAGCGTCCCAGGCTCCGTCCCAGACATGGACAAATAAAGCCAGCCTCGCGGGGCCGTGTTTAGGCTAAAGTCCACCGGGGCTGCCCGGCAGACCTTAAAGGGACATCTGCCGGCCTTTCATCCCGCGGAGCAGCGCGTCCCGCCCACCCCACCGCCGCGCCGGGGCGCCGGGGCGCGAAGGTGGAGGGAGGGCGGGTCCGGGTGTCCCCGGCGCGGGGGTGGCTCCGCCCGCAGCCCTGACCCGGCCAGGACCTTCGGAAAGCGCCCAGGACTCTTCCTGAAGGCCTCTCGGGACCCCAAAGCGCTCGGGGTCTCACTCCCTCCTGGAACTGGGGTGCCGTCCCAAAGCGCCCTGGGTCTCACGCTCTCCTGAAGTGGAGTGCCGTCCCAAAGCGCCCGGGGTCTCACTCCCTCCTGGAAGTGGGGGTGCCATCCCAAAGCGCCCAGGGTCTCACTCCCTCCTGGAAGTGGGGTGCCGTCCGAAAGCGCCCGGGGTCTCACTCCCTCCTGGAAGTGGGGTGCCGTCCGAAAGCGCCCGGGGTCTCACTCCCTCCTGGAAGTGAGGGTGCCGTCCTAAAGCGCCCTGGGTCTCACTCCCTCCTGGAAGTGGGGGTGCCGTCCTAAAGCGCCCGGGTCTCACTCCCTTCTGGAAGTGGAGTGCCATCCCAAAGCGCCCGGGTCTCACTCCCTTCTGGAAGTGGTGTGCCGTCCCAAAGCGCCCGGGGGTCTCACTCCCTCTTGCACGATGAGGGCATGCCGCCCGTGTCCATTGTTGCAGGACAGACAGATGGAAGAGCGTGGATGCACGCACGCACATGGGATCCTGTCTGGGCTGTGGACACTTGAACTTCGCCTTACGCCTTAGGGCCTTAGGATGACTTCAGCCCCCTCCCCCAGGGTCAGGGTAGGCGACAGGGTCTTCCACGCTGTTTGCGGGTCCTTTTGCTTCTCTTCTGGACAGTCCTGGGGTGCTAAGGGGGGGTGCAGATAGGGGTTTTTTTGGGGGGGGGATAAAGAGGGAAAGGAAAGAGGGAGGGAGAGGTGGGGAATGTTGTCTCCTTAGGAAAGGAATGCGTGTGGGCTTATTTTGTTTAAGCTGAATTGGGATGTTTGTGCACTGGGAGTTGATGTAATAATAATAATAATGATAATAATAATAATAATAAACCTAGGGTGTTGGTTTTTACCTTTCCTTCTGCGGACTGGCATGAGGGCGTCTGCACTGAGTGGGTACATGTGTGTGTTTTGGGGGAGAAGGGGCAGGAGACAGGCTGAAAAGTTTGCGTCCTTTCTTGCACTTCTCTGAGCCAAGATTCAGTTTCTCAAATTAACCTCAACAAATAACTTGCTCTTTTCAGAGCAGTCGTGTCTCAGCGCTTCTGAGGGTTTCACAGCGGAGAAAGAACGGATGGGTGGGCTTGTCTTTCGGCCTTTTATGTTTAAATAAGGTCAGTCCAGCCACTGACCGGCTGGCTCTTTCTAGCCAGAGAAAGACCACGTAGCGGAATGCTGCCACCCATAGGAGGGCTTTGTTGCCCAGCACAGAGGAAAGGTAACCCGGGGCACTGGAGTGGCCAGGAGCTGCCCACAGACACACCGCTGGCAAACAGAAGTGTGCAGCTATAAGGGAGAAAAAAACAAATGTGAAAGAAGATTAATGGTGGGGAATGGGGGGGGGTGGGGGGCTAGCTGGGCACAGTGGTCCCTGCTTAATGCAGCCGCGCCTAGGAGACAGGGCTGAAGAAACAGACCCTGGACTTACACACAGAGAGAACGTCTCTCAAAATTAGATGAATAAAACTTTAAAAAGCAGGGCTGGAGAGATGGCTTAGCGGTTAAGCGCTTGCCTGTGAAGCCTAAGGACCCCGGTTCGAGGCTCGGTTCCCCAGGTCCCACGTTAGCCAGATGCACAAGGGGGCGCACGCGTCTGGAGTTCGTTTGCAGAGGCTGGAAGCCCTGGCGCGCCCGTTCTCTCTCCCTCTCAGGCATGTTAAACTCAAAATAAATGATTTTCCAACGATATTTCTCAAACGCTGATTTCAAATTGTAAATCACATCAGCATGTGCTTGCATATAAATGGACAAATATATGGTTATATAGACACATGCATGTATATAACGCAGCATTTTTGGTAAATTGCGATGCATTTCATTATAAAAAAAACAAATGTAAAATGTCTTATTGAAATAACATAGAGTTAAATTGTTCTTATAATATGATCAGGCCATAATTACTGGGGTGGAGAGATGACTCAGCAGTTAAAGGCACAATTTCTTGCAGAGCTTGATGTCCTGAGTTCGATTCTCCTGAATCCATATAAAGCCAGATGCACAGTGCCACATGTGTCTGGAGTTCATTTTCAGTGGCAGAAGGTCGTGGCACACCCATTTTTTTCTCTCTCTCTCTCCTTCTGTCTCTCTCTCCCTCTCTCTCTCTTTCTCGTTCTCTGTTTGCAAATAAATAAATACAAAAATTTTTAATGATGATAATTACTGAGAACCTTTCCTTTTGTTGGGGCCTAAAACACACTTTTGATGTATTTATTTGCATATCTGCAAGGACTTAAAGCTTAAAGGTCACAATCATGCTGCCAGTGAATAATCAAAGTTAATTTTCATCTGTGATGAACTGTGTGGAAATTCATATTGATCTTCACGCCAAATCAATGGAAATGTAGAGACAGAAATGGAGCTGTTGCTGGAGAGTTCAATTGATAATCTACCCACAATACACCTAAGAGCAAGTCACTGGCAGGCAAACGCATTTTCTTCATTTTGACTAGGAAAAAGACATGCGACTGAGTAAACCAAGGCTTAACATACATTAAAAAAAAAAATGTAGAGTACCGTAAAACAGCTGAGGTAGCTCAGTGCCTGCCATCCAAGCACTTGGGAGGTAGAGGCAAGGGGACCAGGAATTCTCCAAGCCTCAGTGTTCTCAATGGTAAAATGGTGATGAAAATAATCTCTCTTTAAAAAAAGATGTGAAGATTACATGAGGCAACTGACAAGCATTGAAGACAATGCCAGGATTTCAGTATGTACTCGATGCCTAGAAATTATTCTCCCCGGTGGCAGAATTGATAGTAAGTGGACTGGAAATATAGCCCAGGCCCTGCATAGAATTGGTTGGCCAATGGAAGGGAAATTTTAGTTTTCACTCAAAATGACTCCACCAACTCCCATTATTACTTCTAAGAATTCCAATCTTTAGAATAGTTACATCAGATTATGGAATGATATTGAAGATATGCCTATAAGATGGGTATACATTATTACATCAGAATCACTGTGGCATTAATATGAATTTGTTTTTCAAATTAATTTGCTATCAAAGTTTTTTTTTTAAGTAGAGAAGCAAATTTCATCAGGTGGGTGAGTATGAGAGTCTAGGTTCTTAGGAAGGTCATGTGTTCTAAAGCCATGAGGTAAAGGTGGCCTTGCTATACTCAATGGTAAATAATTTAAAGTTTGTTCCACATTTAAAAATGATTTGAATAATAAATTTCAAAAATGATTTTTTAAAAAAGATTTTATTTTTATTTATTTATCAGAGACAGGGGGAGAGAGAGAGACAGAGAGAGAGAGAGAATGGGCACACCAGGGCTTTTAGCCACTGCAAACGAATTCCAGATGCATGCACCACCATGTGCATCTGGCTTATGTGGGACCTGGAGAATTGAACCTGGCTCCTCAGGCTTCGTGGACAAGTGCCTTAATTGCTAAGCCATCTCTCCAGCCCCAAAAATGATTAAAAAAAAAAAAAAAACCAACTATGAGGTTTCAAATCAATATTAGTGTGTGATCACAGTGCACTTTCATCCCCCTCTGAGAACTGAGTGGTAGTTGGAATTTCCTATACCTACTTCTGGCTTTACGAGCATTTCCTAAGTTTTCCGATTGTGTCCTTGCCATCTGTAAGTACTGAGGGACTTAGACCCTGAGGCAGGGATGTGATGAGTCACATGGTCCAGTCCAGAAGTTTCGAAGTTCCAGCCGCAGTGGGCCCACGTCCTCCTGAGCTGAAAAGGGCAGCATGGTCATTCCTCTGCTGCGGGGCTGTTCTCCATTAATTTCTTTCCCTTACAACCGGAAACAGAAAACCAAGCAGCCTGCCCTTAATTCTAACATTGGCATGTTTCCTTTTAAGCTTATTAAATTAAGCAGTATAAACTAGCTGTTGTCGTTATACCTCAAAAAAAAAAAAATTCACAATTACTT
Source organism: Jaculus jaculus (assembly GCF_020740685.1). Lineage (NCBI taxonomy): Eukaryota > Metazoa > Chordata > Mammalia > Rodentia > Dipodidae > Jaculus > Jaculus jaculus. Next base: position 24,686,652 of record NC_059121.1, read on the forward strand.
CCTCTGTGACCAAAATCAAGTCACAAGTGATGTGGAGCCTATTCGCCACAAGTCAACCATTTCTGTCCCGCGATTGTGTAATGTTCTTATGTGTGTGTGTGTGTGTGTGTGTGTGTGTGCATGCGGTTTTTCACTTAAAATATTAAATAGGTGTTCCTCCCACCCTGTTTCCTGAGCAAATCTGTGCCAGAGACCGTGTCCAAAGACGCCCAGGCAGCTTAGTGCTGAGGAAAAATATCCTTGACTTCAGAAGCCTGGTGAGGTTCAGCCCCTGACACCGTAGGAACTACCCTGGGCTTTATTGGCAGCCTCTACACAAGTGACACATCGGGACTGCAGCGAGGAGCCTGTGCCAGGGTGGCACGCTGGCAGGAATGTTCCATCCGTGGCACTCTCTGATTCAGAATACCAACCACCGATGAACAGACAAGCTTAGCTGCAGGGCTAGTTCTCTTCACTTGAAATGATGTTTTATTGCGTTATACATTTAAGCCCTTTAAGACTGTTTGAGCAGATTGAGCTAGTTATATTTCCCTTAACCCAAATCTTTCTGTTTTTTTTTTTTTAAAGTCACTATTTATTTGTGAGGAGAGAGAGAGATTCAGAGAAAGTATGGGCATGCTGAAGACCTCCACACGTGTGTGGCATGTGCCACTTTGTATACCTGGCTTTACAGGGATACTGGGGAATTGAACCCAGGCCATCAGACTTCGCAAGCAAGCACCCTTAATAGCCAAACCATCTCTCCAACCCCCTTAACCTATTTCTAAACAGTAAAATAAAGCAAGTTGATAGTAAAATGCATTGATTGCAATAAAATAAAATAAAAATTATAAAAAAAATACCATGATTGCTAGAAAGAAGTGATTAGCTGGTGTTTCAAACTCAAAGCATTTCTTGGAGCACAACTGAGTCACTGACCCCTCATGTAGAGAAATAGAGAAATGTCCTTTCTCTTTAACGTGTGTGCGTGTGTGTGTGTGTGTGTGTGTGTGTGTGTGTGTGTGTAATGGGATTCTATTATTGGCTCATAACTAGTCATGTGATTTCCTAAACTAGAAATCTGTGTCAGGACAGACAATGGCTCATTTTTCCTATAGATCTGCCCTCATGTAATTCATGAATTCAAACATTTCTGAGGTTATTTCTTTGCAGCAGGAAGTGTCTTAAGACCTAAAGCTTCAGAGATGCTGAAGTATAAAGGCCTAATCTCCAGCAAATTTACAAGCTACCCAGAGATGATTATGTAGAATAAACTTTATAAATATGTTTGATACCCTGCTTGGAGGATAAATAAAACCGACAGAGAGAGCCTAGAAATATGTGACATGCACTTGATTGCAGAGCTTAACGACCTGGGTTCGATTCTCCAGGACCCACATAAAGCCAGATGCACAAAGTGGCACATGCATCTGGAGTTCATTTGTAGTGGCTAGAAGCCCTAGCAACCTTGTTCTTTCTCACTCTCTCTCCTTGCAAGTAAATAAATAAAGACTATTTCCTTAATAAAAAAGAAAAAAAAAACAACAACAGGGAAAGCAAGATAAGCTGTCTTGGACATGATGGACGTAGGGATTTAGACCTGTGAAAAGTGAACAAGGAATTTTGCAGATGAATAAAATATGGTATTGGGTGCATTATCTAGGAATGGATAAATAGATCAACAAAGGAGTTAAGAGAGGCAGGTGCATTTAGAACCCCAGGTACAAAGGTCTTAGAATGATTACAGGCGATTTGGATTTACTAAAAACAGAATATTCCCATGGTTCTGAGTGGCATTTTTTCAACATTTTTAGTATTTTTCTCTCTTTCGTGTGTCTTAAAGTGATTGGGTTTAATATTATTGCCAGTATGGATAAAGAGATATATTATGATCATGAGGTACACTGTAAACTTTCTCCAAAATTGTTCCAATGCTTTCTTTAATGACATGCGTAATCATTATCAGTAAGATTATGCGCATTCTGAATACAGCTGGAAGACTGTGCATTAGAGAGCCAATGGTTTAGGAGAGTAATCCTTGGTGGGAAAGAGAGAGCACACCAGAGCCTCCGGCCACTGCAAATGAACCCCAGATGCATGTGCACTTGGCATATCAGTGTCTACCCAGGTGTTAATTTATCATGTGTCCAGACAGCCCACAGCACAAAAGGAAAGACTTAAAACTACAGGGGAGTAGAGTCTAAAGGAATCTGAGTGATGGCACATAATATATCAGATAACTTCCAAATTAAGTACATTAGCAAAGCTAATGGTGAAATTTAATTAATTATTTGTTTAGAAGGAAGACTTTCAGTTTAAAAGGTGAAGTATATAGAAGTGATACCTCCCAAAACTACATTTATCTTTCAAGTCCCCAGTCTTAAAATGTAACTAGTGTTCATTCATCCTCTATTTTTTTTTCCCTACTATTGCCTTTTTCATTTATGCAAGCTCTTCTGAGAAGAGAAGGATAAAGCAAATTGACAACTAAATAAAGGGAAGATTTCACAGCCAAAAGGATAAGGTCTTTCCATGGGAGCTAAATAGAGTTGTTGAATACTCCGTATTACAAAAAGAAAGAAAGAAAGAAAACTATCAGGGATTATTCTTTGAAGTAGAAATGCCCTCTGTAAACTTATGGTTGGAATGCTTGGGCCCCAGACTGTGGCCCTGTGTTGAATGTTTTGTGGAGATTTCGGAGGTGAGGCCTGGCTCACACAGTGGAGCGCTAGGATGAGCCTTGGAAGGAAACCCCCACTTTGGCCTCAGCCTCTTTTCCCTGCTGCTGGGCTCTGGATAAAACGGATCCCTTCTGCAATGCCCTTCTCCATCACAACGGGCTGAAATTCCTCTGATACCGTGAGCCAAATGATCACTTTTCTCATAAGAGATTTTCTCACAGGCATGAAGAAAATAACGAATCCGTGAGGGATGTGGGGGTGGGGGGAGCTGACGGATCTGACATGGATGAATTCTCCTTAAGAGTCCTTGCAAAAAATAAGGGCCCAAAGAGCCTTCAGACATGGCGCAGGTCACACTCAAAGCGGCTGCTCAGGGGCCCGTTCAATCTGCTGTCCATCAGTGCTCTTTGCCACGGCCAGGTGAGTCAACATGCGGTGTCACTTGCATCAGCACTCAGTGACTTAGGGCACTCCACAGGTCAACAGCCAAGGCACATACGATGATACGTGACAGCCACCAACTGACTGTTCAATCACTTAGGTCGCTCCAAACACCCTAAGATCCTTCCTGCATGCCGGGAGGAGTGGTGATGGAGTGAAAAAGAATCTAGCTACTCTGTCCCCACTCCATGTTTCAGAGTGACTGAACTGTGACAAAGGAAAACCAACCACTGGGCCTTTATTTAAAAACAACAACAAAGAAAACAAACAAAAAACACAAGCTGGAAGTGGTGGCACACGCCTTTAATCCCAGCACTTGGGAGACAGAGGTAGGAGGATCACTGGGAGTTCGAGTCCACCCTGAGACTACAGAGTGAGTTCCAGGTCAGTCTGAGCCAGAGTGAGACCCTACCTCCAAAACAAAACAAAGCAAAACAGAACAAGCCCCTAGATTATATTTAACTAGCCTAGAAATGATTGTTCACTGACTTACAAAACTGAGCATTTACCGTACTTAGAAACAAAGCCTGGAAAGTTAGAAACACCATGGGATTCTTCACTGGACAATGTCACGATCTCACTGGAATTTTCAAGCAAATGCTCCACCTCTGGAACTCCCACAGGACTAAGCTTGTACCAGTGTGGCCACCAAAGGCGTGAGCAGTGGCTGAGGAAAGGCAAAGAGCTTCAAGCAACCTGGCCACACCGGGAAGAGATGATGAGGTACAGTGACTATAGATAGGACTTTGAGGGGCTGACAGTGTCCTGGAGGCGTGACAGAAGGGAACGAAGACAAAGGCAGACCGATGATGTCTATACCTGGAGATATGCACGGCTGATGGAGCAGGTGATCTGGTTGTTCATGATCTCATGACTGGGTTCCTTGAGGCTCCTGTTGCTTGAGGTTTTTCTTTTTTTAGTCCCTAGTCATAAAGATGTCTATTACTCAAATCTGTCCTTGAAATCCAGGTAAATTACAGAATCGAACAACTCAGAGGAGGGAATCATGGTGAAAGAAACAATGGAGTCAGAGTGAGACAAAATGAAGTTATGAAGTTAGGCCAGTAACTGAGCCCTCATTCAATATGTGATTACTGATATTTCTCTTACAAGTTCTTAAGTCATTTTCTTTCTTTCTTTCTTTTTTTCTTTTTTTTTCAAGGTAGGGTCTCACTCAGGCTCAGGCTGACCTGGAATTCACTATGTAGCCTCAGGGTGGCCTTGAATTCATGGTGATCCTCCTACCTCTGCCTCCCAAGTGCTGGGATTAAAGGTGTGTTCCACCACGTCCAGCTTTAAGTCATCTTCATATGCTCCTCCCCAACTTAAATGCATGCGATACTGGGATCTCCTTCAGGCCTCCCCTCAGCTCCCATGACCATCCTGTGATGTACACTGAAAGAATTTTGACAGGATGCAGGGAGTGCAGTGGAGAAAAGAGGCAAGGTTTATTACATAGCAATATCAGACACGAAAGGGCAAGAGTAGAAAGTGGAAGGCTAGAGAGATTTTTATGTCCATTTACATGTAGAGATACATATTTAAATTTTTTTTTTTTTTTTTTTTGCTTTTGGAGACAGGGTCTCTTGTAGCCTAGGCGGACTTCGAACTTGCTGTGTAGCTGACATTGGCTTTGAACTCCTAACGCTCTTGTTTCTGTTTCCCAAGTGCTAGGATGGTAGGTATGTTCCACCAGGCCTAGTGGCTTCATACTATTTGCTAAAGTGTCTGGAACAGGCAGATTCCTGAGGGCTGCTTTTCTGTTTAGGGGATTGATAGGCCATTTGGATGAAGTCTTAAGGGAGGAGACAATGGTATTCTTTGTTCTTTACCAGAAAGACTCCTGACAGATGGTCACCTTAATGGCTTCCTGGTAGTTCAAAAGTCATGTCTCCACCCAAGGGCAGAAATGCAACTCTGGCCAGAGTCTTTTGACCAAAAATCCTGTGGGATGGAGAGATGGCTTAGTGATGAAGGCGTTTGCCTGCAAAGCCAAAGGACCTGGGTTGTATCCCCCAGGACCCACATAAGCCAGATGCACAAGGTAATGCATGGGTCTGGCGTTTGTTTGCAGTGGCTGGAGGCTCTGCCCTGCCCATCCCCCTCCATGCCCTCCCTACCTCCTCCTTTCCCTCTCTCTCTCTCTCAAATAAATAAATAAACAAATAAAAAGATTTAAAAAATCATGTGGCAGATACGATGAAAAAAAATTAAAGACAGAAAAAAATGCAACTACATCTATACACACAGCTATTCTTTACAAAGAGGAAATAGCCTTCCTTTATAAGCTCTCAACAAAGTCTTGTTGCCGCCTACTTCCTTGCTTGTCATTGAACCCTTGGCTATCTGCTCATATGATGTTTTAAGTCTCTAGGAAGGAGAACTGTGATATTGCCTAATTGTAAATTCTAGGAAGGGACAATTGTGATATTTTCTCCTTTGCAGCCAGTAAAAAGCTTGCTTGAGGAACTGAGACATCACGTAAAATCCACAACTGTAGACGATAACCCATGGTAATTCCCTCCCTCCCCCCACCTTCCCCTTCACAACTCCACTCTCCATTATGCGCTTTCCCCTCTCAATGGTTCACTCTAGGAGTGCTCAGCACCAAAACATCTCTATCACACCTTCCAAGGCTCAGGGTCCATTGTGGAAGAGGTGGTGGAAAGAATGTAAGAGCCAAAAGAAGGGTTGAACTCCTTACAACATGCTCCTCCAGACACAAGATGGCCTAGGTATCCATGACCTCACTGTGCCTGACACTACCTACACAAGACCATCATAATAAGAGGAAGAAGATGATGACATCACACATGTTTTCAATTCCAATGCTGTGGAGGCAGAGATAGGAGGTTCCCTGGGGCTCAGCCTAACCTAATTTAGTGAACTCCAGGCCAATAAGAAAAGACGGATAGCATTCCTGAGGCCTGGCAGCCGAGGTTGTCCTCTGGCCTTATACTCATGTGAGTGTGTGGTGTGTGTGTGTGCGTGGGGGGTGTGTTAAGAAGCCCACAGAAAGAGAAGCATAATGTTTATTAAGAGACAGAGGTCTATCTTTAATACCCTTCGAGACTGATAACAACTTCTCATTTTTTCCTCCTCTTCCTTTGCTTCTACTCCTTATTCTTCTCCTCCTCCCTCTCTCTCCCTTCTCTTTCTCCTTCTCCCTCTCCTCTTCTTCCTCCTCTTTCTTCTCCTCCTTTTCCCACTCCTCCCACTTCTTCTTCTTCTTCTTTTTTTTGAATCACTGCCTTACTCTAGCCCGGACTGCCATGAAACAGTACAGCTGGCTTCAGAAGCACAGCGATCCTCCTATCTTAGCCTCCTAAGGACTGGGACTAAAGGCATGCGTCACCATGCCCCAGGTCAAGTCTGGTGACACCTCACTAGCTACCTCACACATGTAGAATGAGGTACTTTGAGTTAAACTCAATATAGCCGGAGTAGCAATATTTAGATTTCCTTTATCAATTCCATAATGCTTGGCTCTGACATTATTTTATATTCTGTATTATAATTGCTTCAAACTGTGAAGTAGAATCTTCGGCTTTAAATGGGTCAAAGCTAACTCTGATACATGGGATTTTGATTCCAGGAGAGTGTCTCAGTGATTTTGTGTTTATTACCATACTATGCTGTTGGTGTTACATAAATGATAGAATGAACAAGAATATTTCTAGAAAGCTTTGCAAAAATCCATTCTTTCATGAAGCAATAAGAATACTGACAAATATGTTCAAAACCAAACCAGAGGACCAAAGTTATCCAAAGATTTGAAGAGTTTATTTTATTTATTAGAGCCAGAGAGACGGGGGGTGGGGGGAGAGTGGGAGAGAATGGGCGCGCCACGGCCTCCAGCCACTGCAAAGGAGCTCCAGACACGTGTGCCCTCTTGTGCATCTGGCTAATGTGGGTCCTAGGGAATTGAACCCAGGTCCTCTGGCTTTGCAGGCAAGCACCTTAACCACTAAGCTATCCCTCTAGCCCAAGAAGTTTTTTTTTTTTTTTAGGATACGTAATTCCAGCATGCAGAAGGTGAGGGCAGGAGGATCACATGTGTGAGGATAGCCTTCCTAGCCACTTGTTGCTGTGGCACTTTCTGAAATCTAATGGCCATACAATTAGGGCATCTATGAGAAACCAGCAGAGTTGCAGGCAATAGAGATTGTAGGACAGGTTTGTAGCTGAAAATATCTGTTCCCAAAGTGACACTATGTGACCTCTGTATATGGCAAATAGTTCTTATAAAAAGCTTAATACCCAAGATATGTCTTCACTTGTCCTCCCTCTAGACCATCTGTGAGAAAGAAAAATAGAGTAGAATATCGTACTAATATTTCTACCAAAAAGATTTTTAACTACCTCCAGCAAAGTTAGCTACTGAGAGGAAAAAAAAATACAGATTTTCTCAGATGGAAATTCTGAGAGAATTCATTACTAACAGAAATGTGGAAGAAGTTCTTCATTCTGAAGCTAAAGGACACTGGACAGTAACTAAAATTCACATGAAGGGTTAAAGAATACCAGCAGCTGCATACATATAGTGTATAGGAGAATAGCATTTATAGTTATAACTCCGCTCTCATCATGTTTTGATAGACAATTATTTCCATAGGTGTGGGTGGAACATACATATAGTCCCAGTACTCAGGAAGTGGGTGAAAAGGATTATTTGTTAGAATCCAGAATAAAACAAAGAAGAGTAAGCTTAGCAAATACGAGGCCAGACTGTTATATAGTGAGACTGTATTTCAAATATAAACAAAACAGCAAAAGCGTTATCAGCAAATATATGAGAAATATCGATACTGTCTGTGAGCTTAACTTAACAAAATGTAATGTATATGACAATAACAGTACAAAAGAGTGAATAAGAATGAGTTTTTATTTGAGCAAAGATTTTTTTGTGCTATTCAAATTAGTCCTAATGATATTGTTTTAAATTGAGATGTTAATTGTTGTCCCCTGGAATAAGAAAATATCTCCAAAAGATGTGTTAAAAATAGCAAGAAAGGGCTGGAAAGATGGCTTGCCTGTGAAGCCTAAGGACCTAGGTTCAATTCCCCAGAAACCACATAAGCCAGACGCATGTGGTGCATGCATCCATCTGGAGTTCCTTTGCAGTGGCTAGAGGTCCTGACATACCCATTCTCTCTTTCTCTCTCTCTCTTTCTCTAGTAAATGAACAAATAATGAAAACATTTAAAAATAGCAAGAAAGGAGCCAGGCATGGTGGCACACGCCTTTCATCCCAGTACTTGGGAGACAGAGGTAGGAGGATCCCCATGAGTTCAAGGCCACCTTGAGACCACAGAGTGAATTCCAGGTCAGCCTGAGCCATAGTGAGAGCCTGCCTTTAACCCTCACCCCCCAAAAAATAGCAAGAAAGGAATATTATGCTATACTGTAAAATATCTATTCAACAAGTGATCCGTGTGTGCGTGGCTCTACATGGGACATATATATCATCCCCTCCGGGGCTCAGGGAATGTGGGGGAAGAAGGGACAGAGAAGATGTAAGAGCTGGAGGACGTGGAGGTGCACTGTGCAGCTCTGCCATCGGATGTTCAAAGCCACCGTGCTCATGAACTTACAGCAGCTGCGCTTGCATAAGATCCATTCATGGCGGGGACAGCCAGTGTTCCGTTATGGATAGGAAAAGGGGCTGGCAAGGCCACTCCATCCCTCCGCAGAGCTAATAGCAGGGAGTGGTTGCTAGGGAAGGGAGGGGGTATTCTCTTCTGTGACACAGCTACCAGCAAGTGGTGTGAAAAAGAAAGGAAACAAGAAAGGACTTGTGTGTGTGTGTGTGTGTGTGTGTGTGTGTGTGTGTGTATGTATATATGTATGTGTAATGTTTTAAGAAAACAAATAATTTAGAAATTTATTAAAAAGGAGAAATGGCTTGGAAAAATGGCTTAATGGTTAAGCGCTTGCCTGTGAAGCCTAAGGACCCTGGTTCAAGGCTCGACACCCCAGGACCCACGTAAGCCAAATGCACAAGATGGGGGGTGCATCTGGAGTTCAGTTGCAGTGGCTGAAGGCCCTAGCGTGCCCATTCTCTCTCCCTTTCTATCTGCCTCTTTCTCTCCCTGTCTGATGCTCTCAAATTAAAAAAAAATTTAAAAAAATTTTTAAAAAGGAGAAAGTACAAGCTAGAGAGATGGCTCAGCAGTTAAAGCAATTGCCTGCAAATCCTAATGACCCAGGTTCAATTCCCCAGTACCCACATAAAGCCAGGTGCACAAAGTAGTGCATGCATCTGGAGTTCATTTACAATGACTAGAGACCCTGACAACCCATTCTCCCTCTCTCCTTGCAAATAAATAAATATAATAAAATATAATTTAGAAAACTAGGAACACAAGACCATAAAATTAGTTTCATTTATTTGTTTTCCAGTAAAACATCAATTTAACAAAACAAGACAATAATGTGAGACTATAGGAATCTTCCCAGATCCCACACAAGTCATTAACTCAAAATGAATCATAAACTTAAAATAAGACCTAAAATCTGTGAACCTAGAATCATAGCAATATATCTTAATGAGTGTGATGATTAATTTCTATTGTCTTCTTTGTCGGATCTAGAGTCACCTAGTGGATGAATGTCTGGACGTCGTGGTGCAAGAGTTTTTAGAGTGGGTTCATTGAGGTGGGAAGACCCAACCTCACCATGGAAGGTTCCATCCCATGGACTGGGTTTCTGGACTGGATGAGAAGGAGAAAGCTATCTGAATATTCATTTCTTTTTGCTTCCTAAATGTGGATGCCATATGACCAGACACCTGTGTCTCCTGCCTCTTTTCCTTTCCCACCGGGAAGGCTGCATGCGTTCCTCTTGAGAACTCTCCCAATGAAGGTGCCTTACACTCTGTTTTCTTGTCTGCCATATGCAAATGCATTAAAATGTGTATCATCAACAGAGATATCTTGGGACTTTTAATCCAAGATTTTGTTCAAATCCCAGGCTATTGAACCAATGCTTTAACCAGTCAAATGCTATCCTGTGAACCAAGCAAATAGTATTGTATGTTAGTTGGAACTTTTTTTTGACATCACATTTCCTAATTTCACTGCTAAAACAAGTAGCTTCTCTACTGAAAATAGGAAGCAATGCTAGAAATTTAATTCCAACAAATAAGCGACTTCTAGTGGTCTGTAATAGAGTTGGTTGCTTATTGTAAGAATTAGCCTCCACATTTTATTATTAAGCAATTGAATGGAATTAAAAACTGAAAACAGGGCTGGAGAGATGGCTTAGTGGTTAAGCGCTTGCCTGTGAAGCCTAAGGACCCCGGTTCGAGGCTCGGTTCCCCAGGTCCCACGTTAGCCAGATGCACAAGGGGGCGCATGCATCTGGAGTTCGTTTGCAGAGGCTGGAAGCCCTGGCGCGCCCATTCTCTCTCTCTCCCTCTATCTGTCTTTCTCTCTGTGTCTGTCACTCTCAAATAAATAAATAAAAATTAAAAAAAAAAACTGAAAACAAGCTGGGTGGGATGGTGTATGCCTTTACTCACAGCACTTGGGAGGCGGAGGTAAGAGGATTGCTGTGAGGTCATGGCCATCCTGAGACTACATAATGAATTCCAGGTCAGCCTGGGCTAGAGTGAAATCCTACCTCAACAAAACAAATCGAAACAAAAAAACCAACAACAAAAAAATTGAAACAAAACTTCAAAATACAGAAATCCGAAGTGACTATGTTGTAGGATGAGGGGATATTGATATTTTCTTAAACTTTTAAAAGCTGACTTTGTCTATTTAAAAAAGAAGCACTAACTAATCAGGTCAGAACATCAAAATGTGAGTCCCCACAACTTACCAGTGCTCTGTATCGGAACACAAGCTGATGTTAGTTAAGAATGTACTTACTTAGTGATACAGGTATTCAAAATATTTTATCTTACTCTTGCTTTCTTGTTGTTATATGATATCTTCATAAAGTTTATTTTTAAGCAGAGAGAGAGAGAGGGTGGGGGGGGGAGAAGAGAGACAGAGAGAGAGAATGGATGCACCAGGGCTTTCATCCTCTGCAAGCAAACTCCAAATGCTTGTGCCACCTTGTGTATCTGGTTCTAGGTGGGTACTGGGGAATCAGATCCATGTTGTTGGGCTTTGCAGGCAAGCATTTTAGCTGCTGAGCCATCTCTCCAGACCCCTTCATGGACTTTTACGTGTGTTATTTTTTACCACTGCTTTCAAAGATTGATGACTATTTCCAAATATAAAGCAAGTTGGCATTTCATAAAACCTCATAGAAACATAAGAAATAAGTATTATTTGTATGTTACATTATAGTTAATTTAGAATATTTCTGGGCTGAAGAGATGGCCCAGCAGACAAGGTGCTTGCTTGCAAAGTATAATGATCAGGATTCAGTTCCTTAGTACATTCATAAAGCCAGAAGCACAAAGTAGTTCATGCATCTGTAGTCCATTTATAGCCACTGGAGGCCTTTGCACATTGCACCCACTCTCTGTCTGTCTCTCTTCTTCACTGCTTGTACATAAATAAACAATAAATAAACAAATCAGAACATTTTTATATATAAACATAATTTCCTTTTTATTTCCGAGGTAGGGTCTCACACTGGCCCTCATGGAGCTCATTCTGTAGTTTCAGGCTGGCTTTGAACTCACAGCTATCCTCCTACCTCTGCCTCGCAAGTGATGGGATTAAAGGCAGGCACCACCATGCCAGGCATTATAATTTGCTTTTTAATTTCACAGTTTCCCTTTATGAAGGTTTGGTAGGTGTCTCTAACTTACTTTCTTTTTTGAAACCCAGTGCCACATATAATGAATGGTATGATTGGGACTGCCACCTGAGTGAGGACTTTTGATGGTTTTAGTTCTGGGTCCCCATAATCTATGGATATTGTTGCAGAGAGCACTTCAGAGACATTACGTTATGCAAAACTGGCGTTTTAATGCTGGTCTGTCTGGAGTAAATACACACAAAGTGTCAGAATAAATCTCTAGGACACATCTGTTTCCTGTTCATTGTGCACGTTGTGTTGTGAGCTTTTGGAATGAAAATGGCATTTGAAAGCCTCAAGAAATGACAAAAGCAGCTGTGGTGATGTTTAGTGTGGCTCACTGGTAATGTGGGAACTGATTACTTATCTCAAAAGCCTTTGTGGAATAAAGCAGACCGTTGGATATAATTGATCAGAATGTAAGCCTTCTAGTGATATGGCCTCCAACAGCAATAAATCAAAATTTCAAGAAAATAACACTGAATTTTTATTTTCTTGTTTACGAGGCTGTCAAAGCCTTCTTTGTTTTAGGTAGCAACAGTACACATTTTCTAAACAGGCAAATAACTCTTAAATGATAGTATGTTATGGGCATGTTGATTTGGAAGAAAGTTTAGTGAACTTTGTCTTATGACAAAATAAATAGAACCCCAAACGTAGCTGAGACCAGCTGACCCTATGACCCAGCCACACCACGTCTTGAGGACTCTACGCTCTCCTTCAGAGATATTTTCCTCAGCCATGTGCATCACTGCTCCATTCACAAGAGCTAGGAGATGGCATCAGCCTAGATGTCCCTCCACTGGTGACTGGCTCATAAAGATAGGGAACACAGACGCCGTGGAGTTCTGTCCAGCTGTAAAGAAAAACGAAGTCATAAAATCTGCAGGAAAGTGGGCGGACCCGGGCAGTATTACACTCTGAGAGACAAGCACTGCATCTTCTTTCTCCCGTGTGGGCTTTAGTTTCAAATTTCTAGATTCGCATGGAGCAAGTGAGCGCTCGCGGAGAATAGGGAGCTAGAAAGGGGCTATGGGAGGTGGAGCGTTGGGGAGACAGCGGGATGCGTGAGCTATGAAGGTCGAAGGGAGATAGTGGGAGAGAAGGGCTTAAGCAGGGATGGAGAGACAGGAGAGGCCGCGGAGAGGGCTAACCCAAAGAAAATGCCATACGGGGAACCCTACTATCCTGTACGCTAATTAAAGTATGAATCCAACAGAAGAGTATGGTGTTGGTTTGAATTAGGCGTCCCCCCCCCCCCTTGACTCGTGTGGTCTGAAGGCTGGGCCCCCAGCTGGTGGCAATTTGGGAACTACTGGAGAAGGTGTGCTGTCGGGGACAGCTGTTTGCGTGTCATAGCCGGCTTCCCCTGCCAGCGTTTGCCGCATGCTCCTGCTGCTGTTGCCCACCTGGTGCTGGCCAGGACGTTGATGTTTGTCCTCCACTCATGCCACATTTCCCCCTGCCACCGTGGAGTTTCCCCTAGAGTCTGGAAGGCAAAAGAAACAACTTTCCTCTCATCAGCTGTGGCTGGTTGGGTACAGCTCTCTGCCATCAATGTGCAGGCAACTGCCACCGCATTAATGAAGGAAGCCTACACGGGCAGATAAAGCGACTTACTCCCAGAAGCCGTAAGCTGCATCTCAAAATATCCTAGTACCAGGCACGAGATATCTCCCATGGAGTTATTGGCCAGGGAGGCTTCCGTGGCCCCTAGAACACCGCGGTCAGTGCTGCTGGCTCCCACCCACCTCAAGTAGCCTGTAAGTCCCTGCTGCTGAAGACACGGTATGCTCCCATTGCAGGATGTAGAAAATCAAGTCGGGACCATGCTTGAAGCTCCCTTACCACTGACAAGGCTTTTGTCATGCTGGAAGATGCGGTACACGCTTCTAAGGGGGGAAAAAATTCATCAACAGTTCTACTTACCTGGCATCCCCGATCTTCCCCCTGCATCAAGGCATATGGAATTTTCCAACACCACAGGGAAAGACAGACGATCCTCTACTCTCCCGTCCTCTACTTCCTGCTCACCAGGGACATAGACCCTATGTAGACGTCAATCACGCCTTGTTAACCGAGGATAGGTCATGACCAGAGGATTGCTAGGCCGCATATCTCCGCTGCTGGATGCAAAGGCCTGGAGTTCACTATTGCTCTTCTGGTAGCAGCGGCTAGGATCCTCGATGTGTTATTATCTAAAGGTAGATTTCCTCTTTGTTCTGAAGTTTGACTTTTAGCATCACGCTTGCAAAGAGACATTAAACCCACAATTGGTTCGCGCCTCCACATAAGGACCTCATATTTTGCCTTGAGTGTTTTGGAAGGTAAGGTTTTTATCTTGGGCAGGGAAATCCACCTAGCATTTCCTGAGGTTTGACAGCCAATGATGCATTAACAAGACCTGATAAGTACCCTTGTAAATAAGTCTGGGAAGAGAGAGGGGGGCAGGGAATCTGGACTTTCTGTGGCTATTAACGAAGACCTCACAGACAAGGCTGGAGACCAAAGTTGATACTTTTTTTGGGTGGGGGGCCATTTTATCTATTGATGACCTTTTGGGTACATTTTACAATCAATGGCATAACAGAGTTACTTTTGAAACCGAGTCTACATCTTTTTGTATGGCATTTTCGGTTGTAATGTCCTGTGTTTAAGACAAAGCAAGTGGCCAGAAAGTCACTTTAAAAAAAAAATGTTGGGCCAGAGGGATGGCTTAGCAGTTAAGGCACTTACCTAAAAAGTCAAAGGACCTTGGTTCGATTCTCCAGGAACCATGTAAGAGAGATGCTCAAGGTGGCATATGCATCTGGAATTTGCAGTGGCTGGAGGCCTTGGCATGCTCATTCTCTCTGTCTCTCTCTGTCTCTGTCTCTCTCTCTCCATATATATATATAATGTGCCACCACACCCAGCTTCCTTAAAAAAGAAGAAAAATAATTGTTAAGGTAAGTTGAGGTTCCTTAAGGTTTAATTTTAAGGGTAGCCGCTTGGTTTCTTTAGCATTCTTACTACAGTTATGTCGTCTGCTGAGCTAAGTCTTGCTGGGCATGTTGATTTTCTTAGGAGCATTAGAAATGTCCTCCTATAATGATGCCACCAGGAGCTCACACTGGCCTCTCTTTGGCCCCAATTCCTAACAATCTTCACTGAAAGAATTCACACAGGACAAGTATAGAGTAGAAGAAAGGCAGAAGTTATTAGCGAGTTAACTGGGGCGCCCTCAAGGAAGGGAGTGGGCCCTTCGTTAAGGGACCAT
This sequence comes from Jaculus jaculus, assembly GCF_020740685.1. NCBI lineage: Eukaryota > Metazoa > Chordata > Mammalia > Rodentia > Dipodidae > Jaculus > Jaculus jaculus. Next base: position 24,701,778 of record NC_059121.1, read on the forward strand.
TGCAGATCAGAGCTTTTAGTGTGAGTGTAGACAATGGCCAGAGAGATTAGTGTGCAAATTTACATTTTAGGTAGTCTTTAAACTCTTTCTAAAGACCCTAAAGCAAACAGCTTTCTGGAAGGGCATTTTCCTGTCCAGGTGATTGACAGGCCGGTTTAGTTTGACTTTTACAGAAGGGGGCAATGGCGTAGCCTCTTGCTAGACAGAAGTATTATGAGGTCTAGAACTCTGAAATCAGGTTTAGATAGTTATCGTGAATGTCTTTTCATGAAATCAGCATATCGCAGCTCCCACGGCTAGAGACAGGACTTTGAGTTCAGTCCTGGGACCAGTAACTAAGAGTCCTAGTGGTCCTATATAAGCTGCTGATAAGAGAGGGCTTACTCTTTTTTTTTTTTAAAATTATTTATTTATTTATTTGAGAGCGACAGACACAGAGAGAAAGACAGATAGAGGGAGAGAGAGAGAATGGGCGCGCCACGGCTTCCAGCCTCTGCAAACGAACTCCAGACGCGTGCGCCCCCTTGTGCATCTGGCTAACGTGGGTCCTGGGGAACCGAGCCTCGAACCGGGGTCCTTAGGCTTCACAGGCAAGCGCTTAACCGCTAAGCCATCTCTCCAGCCCAAGGGCTTACTCTTTGATGTCCTCCCAATATGCCACTGTGGACCTCATTGCTCAGCACCAGCAGGGAGACGTGGACCCTTAGGAGGGTGTACATGCTCCACAGAAGTTCCCATGAATCAGGGTGATGGTAGCTCCCAACTTTTGTTCTTCCGTGGTCCCCAGTATGCCTCTAGTGGGACCTATTGGCCTAACTCTCCCAAGGGAAAGGGATTCTGGATTATGCCTTTTGCAGGAGTCAACTTCCTCCCCAACACAGCAGAGGTGGAAGTCCAGAGCTTAAACACGGGACCGTGAGACATGAGAAGACCTCGTCTGCTTTATTCTGATGGCTCCAAAGGTACTGTGCTGTTGCCTGCCTCCTGGGAAGGCATACTGACAAATACCAGCAAAGATGAAAGCTCTGGACTTGCCACTCTTTCGTGGTGGTGGTTGGGAGTTGGTGAGTTCTTTCTAGCAGGTCCCTCTGAGCCGCGGTGCTTCGTGACCCAGAGTTAATTGAGGAGGGCAGGTCAAAACCAGGGCAGAAACCATCTTGCAGGAAAGATCCTGGGACTTCCTATGCAGAGCTAGAAATGACTCCACAACCTTGAAATCCCGAATGTGACCCTTAACAGGGGGGGGTAGGGGGCAGGGGGGGGGAGGTCACAGCGCTCTCAGAGAACTTCAGTGAGGTCAGGATTTGGTTATTATTGGTCCAGACCGTGAGACTTATAACAGCTCTGCAGAGGCGTCAGGGGCTCTGGTTGTACTGAAAACACTGACATGCTTGTACCAGTTAGACAAGGATTCATGAGGATAGAAAAGCTCTTGTCAAAAACTCAGACAATGGTTCTGTAAAATGAAATAACTTCTAAACAAAATTTGATATTTGAGCTTGAGAAATACTGAAGGATCAGGCCAGATTCTCTCTTCAAGGTACATTTGAAATGACTTTTCTCAGTTGTATTTGTGTTTTACCTCATATTCTTATTTTGAGAAAGAAACCATCTTGCCAGAAGGCACTGTAATAATCCCTAAAAACACATCTGTTTGGTATCGTGTAAATATGGACTAACATGAAGATAGTTTAAATTATTAAGGACTAATGAATCTTATTTTTTCTATGTTTTTGAAGCTTATCTCTCTGTGACTTTTTCAGTTTGTCAAAAATATAGCCATAACACTGAAGGTGATTTTTTTCAGTAATAGCATGTGTTAAAAGTGTTGAAACTTACAAATCCCGAAAATAAAGAAATCAGAAATTGCTAGGCGTGGTGGTGCACGCCTTTAATCCCAGCACTCGGGAGGCAGAGGTAGGAGAATAGCTGAGAGTTCAAGTCCACCCTGACACTACATAGTGAGTTCCAGGTCAGCCTGGGCTAGAGTGAGACCCTACCTTGAAAAACTAAAAAAAAAGAGAAATCAGAAATGCTCTGCTATAGAAAGAGCCGTGTGTGACTGTGTGACACACTGATACTTCATGATATGGTATCTGCCAAATTACCCTCTGCCAAAAAATTTACATAGGTTTACAAAATCTCACATGAAATCCCTGTCTTTATGGATCTCTCATGGTTCTTTAATCAACACATTCTATTCAATTCTTATAATTGCTGGCCTAGGCTCGGAGTGGTACATAGAGCCTTAAGCAAGGTCTGATTGCTTAGTGAGACAAGTCAACGAAGGTAGATGGAGATATGTTCTGCCCATAGGCGCCACAGTGGGGTAAGCTAGTGTGAAGGAAAGGCATTGGGAAATTTCAGTGTAGCTGAACCAGAGAATGGTGAAATGTTCACATACAGGAGCAGAAACTGGCAGTTTTGTTTAAATTGTGAATCTTAATCTGTACTTTTATTTCACTTGTGTGAGGTTGAGAGCCACCTGGACTTAAGGAGAGGGATACAGTGACAGAATAACACAGGAAGTCAGCGACTCAAGTGTCCTTACCAAAGAGAAAGGCTGGAAGTGGAAGAGTATTGTGCTTAATTTAATTTGCAACTGCAATTTGAAATCTCCCAAGATGTACGTACGTATGGAGGGTTGCAACAATATTCAATAAACACGTAAAAGGGCTTATTGCTAGATCCGCCACTTCTGTTATTTGGGGGCTTGCAAAAAACCTTAAGAAAACATAACAGAAGGTGAATAGGATAAGGAAAGATTTTAATTTAATTTCCTGATCTAGTAAAGAAAAAAATACTTATGGAATAATAAGTATATCTAGATGCTTACTACATGCGGACATCATAAATATTTGCAACTTAATATAAGAAATATCCTTTACTAAGAATCTTTCATTCTGGTGTTGTAATCTATATAATTGAAATCCAAATACATGCACACACACACAATTATTGATGTGTTGTTATTGATGTGTTTTATGAAGATAACCTTCCAAAAAAAAGCCGTGACCTGCTCAGAAAGTTTTGGACAGCCACACTGTGACATAAATGCTCAGCCTTGTAAACAAGGATTTCTGGAAGTTCAATGCACAAGGTCCTCCACCCATTTTTCCTGTCACACAGGATGCAATGACTTTGTGAAAATGCAGTGTGTGATACTCAGTGGCTGGCTACCACTGGTGTAAGATTGGGATGGCCCCACCAAGCCACGTTTACAGGAAAACAAATGTTCTCTCGTAGACAAAATGTACTCATGCCAGCCACGAGACAATTTAAGACCTTGTTGTGAAAGCTTGCAGGCACAGAGACTCAAGTTTTACTTAAAAAAAAATGTTTTTTTTGGAGTGTGTGATGTGTGTATGTGTGTTAATGCATGGATGCAGGTGCATGTGTAGCAGGGCGCATGTATGGAGGTCTGGGGACCACCTCAGGGGCTAGACTTCTTAGACCTGGATTGAGGCAGGGTCTCCTGGGCCTCAATCAGTTCAGGGCTCCACACATGAGGCTAGCTGGCATATTAGCTTCTGGGCAAGTCTCTTATCCCCGTCTCCCACGTTGCCATGGACGTGCTAGGATTGCAGACATGAGCTTCCATGTCCAGCTTTATGTGGCTTCTGGGGATTCAAACTCAGGGGCTCATATTTGCACAACCAGCGCTTTATCCACTGAGCCATGCACAGAAAAACAGTTTTCAGAATAAAATCTTGGATATGCAAAGAAAACCTTTGCTCTTAAAAATACACATTTATTGGGCTGGAGAAATGGCTTAGCGGTTAAGCGCTTGCCTGTGAAGCCTAAGGACCCCAGTTCGAGGCTCGGTTCCCCAGGTCCCACGTTAGCCAGATGCACAAGGGGGCGCACGCGTCTGGAGATCGTTTGCAGTGGCTGGAAGCCCTGGCGCGCCCATTCTCTCTCTCTCCCTCTATCTGTCTTTCTCTCTATGTCTGTTGCTCTCAAATAAATAAATAAAAAAAAATACAAAAAAAATACACATTTATAGCCTTTGTTTGAATGAATCATGGCTTAGTGGATAATTTTCAATTTTTATCAGAAAATGTTTCATCACATTTGACCTTCTTTCCTCTTATGATAGAAGACAGTTATGCTCAATATAAGTATGAAAATTAGGCAGCAAATGAAAATGAAAACTATATAGTCTTAGGTATGTAGAGGCAGATACCAAGTAAAATGAATCTTGGCTTGCATATGTGTCTTAAACAGGACAATATGGAAATAAATACACACATATACACACACACACACATATATATGTATATCTTATTTCTGTCCCCTGGACTTGGAGATGTAAAGTTTTATTGAAGGCAGGACTTGAACCAAGAATATTTTGTATAGGAACAAAAAGGGAACTGATAAGACATTCAAGTCAATTTATGGTTAGTTGTATCATATTATTCAGAATATTAGGTTGTATAGTACCTTAAAAATAACTTTAAAAGTTCAAATTAGGTATCTGTGTCTAAGAGTCAAGTATAACTCAATTATGGCACATGGACTAGGAACAACCCAGTTATATGAATACTGGCCCTCCCTCCTTCCTCCCTCCCTTTCTCTGTCTGTTCTTTGTTGGTGAACTGATATGAGACTACTGAGTTCTCTCTCAAACTGTGGCTTATCTATCATTTGTTTAAATCTAAATGTGTGAAGTCCTGCTAAGGTACATTCCATATCTCACAGTCATTTGTAAAGTACTCTTTGTAACTGGAGAAAAAACTTGCAACAACAACTCTGGTTGCATACTCTAGTAATTAAATGTCTGAACTGAACTGGGGAGGTGGCTCAGAGGTTAAAGGTGCTTGCTTCCAAAGCCTGATGGCCAAGGTTCGATACCCCAGTACCCACAAGTGACACATGCACCTGGAGTTTGTTTACAGAGGCAGGAGGCCCTGGAACTACGTCTTCCTCCCAAGTGCAGGGATTAAAGGCATGTGCCACCACACCCAGCTGCAGATTAATTTTTGGAAAATATTTTATTCATTTATTTATTTGAGGAAGAGGAAGAGAGAGAGACAGAGAGAGAGAGAGAGAGAGAGAGAGAGAGGGAATAGGCAGGTCAGGGCCTTCAGCCACTGCAAAACAATCTCCATCTCCAGGCACATGTGCCCCCTTGTCCATCTGGCTTACGTGGGTACTGGGGAATGGAACCTCGGTCCTTAGGCTTCTCAGGCAAGTACCTTAACTGCTATGGCATCTTTCCAGCCCTAATTTTTCATTATTGCATTTCACTGCATAGAGTTTAGGTCATCTTTTGTTGGCTACTTCAGGCCTTTGTAAGTTTTGTTATAATGAGCAGTGGACATTTTGATCTATGTAACCGGGGGGAGGGGGTGGAGTGTGAGAAAAGAGTGTATGAAGGACACAGCACAGCCTGGGGAACGTCAGGCGGTTTCTCAGAAGCCCAAACCTCTAAGCTGAGATGTCGTGGCTGAGGGCGGAGAAGCCCATGTGTGAAAACTGAGAAAGATGAGAAGACCCAAACTAAACATCGTCCGTCTTTATCCTTAACCTTTTCTTGATTGGTAATTGAACAAAACTCTCTTTAAGTGGTTCCCTTGATACCCAGGATGCAAAAATACATTTTGACTCTCTCTCTTCCTTTCTCTCTGTCCTGTTAACAGAAATGCTATGAGTTACTTTAACACAATAAAACGTGTTCTGCTTTTGTTCCTAGATACAGCCAAACACTATGATTATATAAAGAACTTGCGTGACTTTATGAAATGGCGATTAATAATTAGGTGAACCAGGTATAATGAGTGTACTATTAACAAATCAAGCTTATACTTCATATCTAGACTTAATGTCTACAAAGCCCAGCCAGGAAATCAGATGGATATCTGTCCTGTGGTAAACGAAGTAAGCCACACACGTGATAAGAAATACCACTTCCTGGAAGCCCAGAAACCCTGCATCTTTGGAGGGTTTTGAAGAAGCAAAAATTTTACCTTCATCTTTCCCCATCTTTGTTCATCCGAATCATAGCCATTCATTAAGTCCCATTTTCAGTGCTATCTCCACCATGCCTCAAAAACCTATCATGGACCATAGGAGATTTAAAATATGTTCTTTGAATGTGGCCCTGAGGTTAGAAGAACCCCAATGGTAATGACTAGAACAGAAAAATAACAAGCGAGCCCACAAGATAAGCATCAGACATCATGAATTCAGCTACAGACAACAAAAGAGAATAAAGACTAAGAAGATATAACATAGGAAGCACAGCTCCACACGGTTAGCACATTTCTGAGGAGGACCAGGCCATGAGCCAGAGAAAATAAGGAGCGAGAGATCAGGATTCCCAGGTCACACATAGCAGTATGCCAGTGGACCGGCTTTAAAATAGAGTTTCTACCAACTTTTACTTCACTCATGAATCAAACAGGGGTTGTGAGCAAAGTTATATTACTATTTATGCAACTGTTAAGTTGTTGAGGCTTTCACAAGCTGGTTTGTGTAGGCCCTAGGAAAGTATTGGAATACAAGCAAAACTTTTTTAATTTTTCTGTTGCTCCTACCTGGAGTGAGGTGAGTAGGCAGAATTATGTTAAAGCAGGTGAAACTGCACCTTGCAGGAACGTATTCCTCTTAGCTTGGGGGAGCAATAAAAAGAAGAGCTAGAGACTGTAAGAAATGAATTCCAGGCAGGCCAGCTTGGGCACCTGAATTCTGGTGCTGACAATAGGATATTCTTAACATTTAAACACACGAACGTAAAACTAGAATTTGTCAACAAGAAGGCTAAGGAGTTTGCTACTACTTTGAAAACTTGATTTTACTTTTTTTTTTTTTAAGATGAAACACTTTGAAGCAAGAGAACAATGAAGCCTTCGTGGTTTATGCATGGAATGTCCCTGTGCTTAGTGTCCAGATTCATCAGGTGCTTTTGCTGTGAGCTTGCCAAGCTGGACTCCTATCAAGACATAGAAAAGGAAAGGACAAAAATGATATAGATTTTTCTGCTCATGATTACAGGTTTATCAGGTTATGCAGGAATTTCAAGTCAAATTGGGACAATTCCCCAATTAAAATGTATTTTTAAAATTTATGTCTTTAAGAGACAGAGAAAGAGGGAGGGAGAGAGAGAGGAAGAGAGAGAGAGAGAAAGAGGATGGTCATGGCAGGGCCTGTAGTCACTGCAACAATCACATCCCAGATGCACGCGCCACCATGTGCATCTGGCTTTATTGGGTACTGGGGAATCAAACCAGGGTCCTTAAGCAAGTGCATTAATCTCTGAGCAATCTCTGCAGCCCTAGTTCCCCAGTTTTTATACCATCAGTGGGATAAGACACATGTGCCCCTTGTGTATCTGGCTTATGTGGGTGTTGGGGAATTGAACCTGGGTCCTTTGGCTTTGCAGGCAAGTGCTTTAACTGCTGCACCATCTCTCCAGCCCCTGACTTCTGTTCTTTTTTCTTTTTTGTTTTTTTTCGAGGCAGGGTCTCACTCTAGCCCAGGCTGACCTGGAATTCACTATGGTGTCTCAGAGTGGCCTTGAACTCATGGCGATCCTCCTACCTCTGTCTCCCAAGTGCTGGGATTAAAGGCGTGCACCACCACACCCGGCTTCCCTGACTTCTTTTTAAAGCAACATTCTGTGCTCTTTCAAAATAGACAACAGCATGGCCAAGACTAAAGCAAAACCAACAATGAGAAAGCAGTTGCAAGCATCATTGTGTAACACGATACTGATCAGACCAGTGCAGCGGTGAGGAGAGGTGGTTAGATTTGGGGTGCATCTTAAGGGTAGAGCTAACAGCTTTTGTAGAAGACATAAGATGTGGGTCGTGGGGGATATATTTGAAGTCAAGTGTGACTTCAAGGTCACCCTAGGGAAGCTTTTTCTTACTTGTAGCCCTGTCCCATTCCCAGCGGCTTGTTAAACTTGTAATTCGAAGGCATTCCTGGCAGTTCATTTTGAATTTTGCTCCATTTCAGAGGACACGCCAAGATGTTGGAGTCAGGCTTTAGGGCCCCACCAAACTTGCCTCCACTCAGAGGCCCCAGCGAGGACTTCTGGGCGTTGGGAGTCAGGGGCACTCACAGTACATATGCAAAACTCTGCTCTGCGGCACTCGTGATGGGGCCCGTTTGTCCACGTGCTGACTCGCCAGGGCTCTTGTACTCCACGCTCCTATGTCTGGACTTCACCCTTGGGCTTATCATTGGAGCCCTCCTTCCCGAGATTAGGATAGGCTCTTACCAAGAGGCTGTTAACTCACACTGGCATGGATAAAGGTAGAGACTGGTGCTGTGAAGTGACCTGGCACAGGACTAGGTGCTTGACAAGTCACAAGGGCCTCCTCCTCCTTCTTCTTCCTCTTCCCCTTCTCCTCCTCCTCCTCCTCCTTCTTCTTATTCTTCTTCCTCTTCCTCTTCTCTTCCTCCTCCTCTTTCTTCTCCTTCTCCCTCTCCCTCTCCTTCGCCTTCCTTCTCCTCCTCCTTCTCCTTTTATACTTACGTAAGAAACGCTTATTCTACATGGTTTATTTGTTCTCCACAGAGTTTCATTGCTTGTAGCAGTAGCTATTAGCCACACAGCTATTTAGTTTCAGATAGATAAATAAATAAATAAATAAATAAAGCAAAATTTGCGGTCCTCAGTAAAAATCACTCAGTGGACTTGTGTGCTTGGGGATACTGTCCTAGACACTTGACACATGATGTCACACACACAGTCAGTCTACAGGAGAATGCACGTATTGATGATGGAGGAGAGGGCTGCTGGTGAATAGAATAGGTCGCTGAACTAAGCTCATTTTCATGTCAGGTGAGGTGTCCTGCATAAGTTTCTTGGAACTATTTGGAGACTTTCAAAAAAGAAATATTCATGACTATAGTTAAGTCTTAAATGGCTTTCAAACACTGTCATTTCTTAACATATCCCTCTCAGGAAAGGAGAATACAGCCACAATATTGTGTGCATCTGTTCATGCAGGAATCAAGAGTCAAGAGAGTCTCACCACAGTCCTGTGAGATAAACAGTTTTGGCTTTCTGTAACTCTTAGACATCTCAATAAGCCTCCCCACCCCCAAAATGTACATTTTAAAGGAAACAAAACCCACATGTTTTGGTATATTATGTTTGTCCTTCTAAGTTTGGGGGTTTTCAAATGAGGTTTAATGTTAATTTTCTCTTTCCAAAGAGGAAGTTAAATTTGGTCCTGAGTAAATGATCACAAGCTTCCAAATGTTTTATCTTGCCTTCAAAGCTCAGATTTGTGAGTTTTGAGTGAGTGTCAAGCTTGGCAAGAAATGTTCTTTGATTCATGAGGTTCAACCCACTAAGGTTATTATTTTTTTTTTTTTAAAGAAAAGGGCTGAAGTTGACTGATTTACAGTGAAATGTTTAACTATAAATTATCATTATATTTATACACCTTCAAGCTGTGGACCATGCACAGTGGAGACTTTAAAAAAAAAGCATATTTGGCACTAGCAATCATTTATTTGGCTATGTTGCAGTGAATTGGCACAAGCCTAGGTAATGCCAGCAGGTTTCTGGACAATGCCTACCACCACCCAGAACATTGCTAGGGAGCTCTGGTGGACAGTCACCACTGTGCCAGGAGATGCCTTGACACAGAAGCCCCTACAAACCATAGGAAGCAATTGTAAAGTCTATTTTGGCCCAGAAGTTGCCCAATAATCTATGAGATATCCAAAACCATAGCAATCACCACTTATGGTGATGACATCTGGCTGAAGATCAAAATCTCATAATAACATAAATGCCGCTACACATGGTGAATTCACCTTATACCGATTATTATCGACATTATGTCTATCTGTACAGTGTTCTTGGCTGTTCACAAGAACATACTCATCTATAGTTGGGTGATGATTATATCACCATATCACAGGATGCTCTGACCCTGTGTCCAGTTCTCTCAGGAGATTGCATAGCGTCTGTCATCTTGGATTTGAATTTAGGACCTGTAGGGAATATTAGGATCATAACATAGGAGACACAGAATCAGAATGAGGTCTACTCCAGTCATCATTATGACAGATTCACTGTTCCTTTGCTGAAAGTGGGCCAGCACCAGGGTGACTTGGAGAATTTTAATGACCTTTGAGGCTGCAGGACATTGAATAATTTTAAGGTTCTTTAAAATTCTGGGCTGTCAAGCTGTCAGAAGTATTTGCTCTTCTACATCCTTACCAACCTTTTTTTAAAAAAAATTATTTATTTGAGAGCAACAGAGAGGGAAAGAGGCAGAAAAAGCATGTGTGTGAGAGAGAGAATGGGCACGCCAGAGCCTCCAGCCTTTGCAAACGAACTCTGGATGCATATACCCCCTTGTGCATCAGGCTAACGTGGGTCCTAGGGAGTCGAGCCTTGAACTGGGGTCCTTAGGCTTCACAGGCAAGTGCTAAGCCATCTCTCCAGCCCTTACCAATCCTTTTGATAAACCTGTTCACAGAGAATATTACTTCTATGCTTTCGAGCCTGAAATCTCTCTCACCTGTTTAATGAACTTTCTTCATTCGCCTATTGCGAGTCCTATAAAGTAAAATTGCCTCTGTGATAGGCTTGTCTAATATACTCACAACATGTTCATTTCCTTTACTCCCCCTTTGAATATATTTAAAATTAAAAAAATAAGTTGAAGATTTGTGATTTTTTTCATTCCAGGGTAGCACACAGAGCAAGATTCTGCCTTTAATCATAATTACATTTCACAACAATTGCAAATTCCAGAGAGTGCATTTCAGGGAAGTTATGACAGGTCATTTAAGGCTAAAACTATTGGCATTTGACCTTATGTTGCCATTTGGAGCATGTTGTGACTTTGCAGAAATACACCGCTTATCAAGCCTTCTAGTTAATTAGATCTTCCTGTAAAGTTCTTGATAGGCAAAGTAACTAACTACCAGCCACTGATGTGGTAAGACTTATTTTATATTCAGTAGAGTCTTGGACATGCCAAGGAAATAAGCAACATTCTATGATAATGCACAAGGGGAACAATGTGTTTATGTATTACATGTAAGAACTACGTTATACCCTTTTCCTTCAGGAACTTGAATTTTTTTGTTGTTGTTGCAGGCTCTCAGTGTAGATTTTTTTTTTTGAACCTTTGCTTTTGACACATTTCCTCTTGCTAGAATTCTTCCGTTTTATGCTTCAGCTTGTTAATTTTGGGGGATTTGCTATGTAGACATCTCTTTCTTTTAATTTTCTAAGCCATTGACAGTTTCTTTTCAAATTTTATTTATTTATTTGAGAGAGCACAAGAGAGAAAGAGGCAGACACACACACACACACACACACACACACACACACACACACACAGATCGAGAGAGAGAGAGAGAGAGAGAGAGAGAGAGAGGGAGAGAATGGACACACCAGGGCCTCCAGCCACTGCAAATAAACTCCATACACATGCGCCGCCTTGTGCATCTGGCTTACGTGGGTCCTGGGAAATCAAACTGATGTCCTTTTGCCTTGCAGGCAATCGCCTTATCCGCTAAGCCATCTCTCCAGCCCCTACAATTTCTTTTTTCTAAATATGGAATGCAGGGCTGGAGAGATGACTTAGCGGTTAAGTGCTTGCCTATGAAGCCTAAGGACACCGGTTCAAGGCTTGATTCCCCAGGACCCACGTTAGCCAGATGCACAAGGGGACATACACATCTGGAGTTCATTTGCAGTGGCTGGAGGCCACTCCCATTCTCTCTCTCTCTTTCTGCCTCCTTCTCTCTGTCACTCTCAAATAAGTAAATAAAAATGAGCAACAAAAAAGAATGAAAAAAATGGAATGCTTTATGCAGGACCATGCTAATCTTCTCTGTATTGTTCCAATTTTAGTAAATGTGCTGCCAAAGCGAGCACACAATTTTTTAAATTTCTACAATTCCTTTTCTCCTCCTTTTTTTTTTTTTTTTTTTTTTTTTGTGGTAGGATGTTACTCTAGCCCAGGCTGACCTGGAGTTTACAATGTAGTCTCAGGCTGGCCTTGAACTCATAGTGATCCTCCTACCTCTGTCTCATGAGTGCTGGGATTAATGGCGTGCACCAGGAAGCCCAGCAGTACTTCCGTGATTGCTACTTAGCATATGTATCTAAATTTCTGTTGTGTGTCTATGTCTATTATCATTTACCAATCATCTATCAGTCACCTACATCATCTCCCTGTCAACCAACTACTTACCTATGTACTTGTCATGTCTGATGTTGGCATTTGTGTTTGTTTCTGCTTAAGAGATTTCCCATTCGGCTTCAATTAAAAGCATGTTTTCAGTTACCTTCCCACTTACCTCAGTGCGCTTAAGTCTCTGTCTGAGTGTTCAGTGCACAGCATACGGAAAGTTTCTATCAGCTGCCTGTTGATTCTGTTGATTCTGGTTTTTATTATTATTATTGTTTTTGGACTTAGATTTTCTTCCATATGATTTGGAATTTTAGCAAAGGTGTTAATTTTGGCCGGGCGTGGTACCACACCCCTTTAATCCCAGCACTCGGGAGGCAGAGGTAGGAGGATCGCTGTGAGTTCGAGGCCACCCTGAGACTACATAGTGAATTCCAGGTCAGCCTGAGCTAGAGTGAGACCCTACCTGGAAAAACCAAAAAAAAAAAAAAATAAATAAATAAATAAAGTGTTAATTTTGAGTAAGAAATTCTCTCTTTTGCTCCCCATGTCTGTCCGTCTTTTCTGCACACGTAGGCACACAGCCACACGCGCGACCCCCCCATGGACATGCACACGTGCAGAACCCACGTCTCTGGGTCAAGGGCATCCAGTGGTGCCTCCGTACACTTTGATCTCCAAGGCAGGGCTAGGTTTTATAATCAGAATTTGAATGTCATGCCCCCCTGCAGATTCGGGCTGAAAACAGAACTCGGTCTGATTCTGCTTTGGACATGGTCAGTTTAGTACTAAATACCCTTGGCACCATCTGGCACGTTGATAGGCTTGAGTTTTTTGTTTTTTTTTTTCCTGGTTCTTTTTGCAGCTGATGTTAGCTAAATCTACAGCACTATATAGTAGGTGAAACCTAAGCCCTTATAAACCATTGACAGGACTGATGTTGTGACTTCTGACCTTTGCTGAGTGCTCTACCAAAACCGGAAACTCCAGAAACCCATGTTTCACTCACCAGTTATCCATACACCTATTGGCTACTCGGCTTAATATTTGGGCCTAGCTGTGGGCGGCGTGAGTTTAATATTTTAGTATTCATCATTGATATTTAGCAGGTCTCTCAGCACCCTGTTGGCCTGTGTGCTTCCTTTTCTTGTCTAGCTTCTTTCTATTATAGGCCATGACCAGTATCTCCACTGCTTCCTACCAATCTTACCAGCACGTGTGTTCTGATAACATCACCCCAATGAAACTGCTCTTGCCAAAGCTGCGATAATATCTGGCTTGTCTTCATATGATCTGGTTGACTGTTGATACTGTAATTTTCCTTGCATGTTTGTTTTATACTTATAAAATTATAATTTTTTTATTAGGGACAGAGAGAGTGTACAAAAGAGGCAGGTAGAGGGAGAAAGAATTGGCATGCCAGAGACTCCAGCAGCTGCAAACGAATTCCAGACGCCTGCTCCCCCTTGTGCATCTGGCTTATGTGGTTACTAGGGAAGCAAACCTGGGTCCCTGGGCTTCACAGGTAAGCACCTCAACCACTAAGCTATCTTTCCAGCCTGCAGGTTTAGTTTTGGAATAAAGATAACTCTGGTGAGCTTCTCTTCCTTACAAACTAACAATCTTAATCAATGAATACAGTACAATGACAAAGTTTTTTTTTTTTTTTTTTTTTTTGGTTTTTCCAGGTAGGGTCTCACTCTAGCTCAGGCTGACCTGGAATTCACTCTGCATTATCAGGGTGGCCTTGAACTCACAGTGATCCTCCTACTTCTGCCTCCTGAGTGCTGGGATTAAAGGCGTGCACCACCACGCCCGGCTGTTTTTTTTTTTTTTTTTTTTTTTGAGAGTTGGTAGATGGCTCAATGAGTAAAGTGATTGTCTTGAAAGCATGATGAGCTGAGTTCAGATTCCCAGCACCGTGTAACATGTTGAGCCTGGTGGTACGTGCCTGTAATCCCAGCACTTGGGAGACAGGGGTGAGGAATCCCTTGGGGCTCACTGGTTAGCTCTGTAACTAAACTAGTGAGCTCTAGATTCAGTGAGAAACCCTGTCTAAGGGGAATTAAGGATGAAGATTGGGGCTGGAGAAATGGCTTAGTAAGTTAAGCGCTTGCCTATGAAGCTTAAGGACCCTGGTTCAAGGCTCACTTCCCCAGGACCCACATTAGCCCGATGCACAAGGGGGCGCACGCGTCTGGAGTCCATTTGCAGTGACTGGAGGCCCTGGAGCGCCCATTCTCTCTCTCTCTCTCTATCTGCCTCTATCTCTGTCTGTTGCTCTCAAATAAATAAATAAAAATAAATGAAAGAAAGATTTTTTAAAAAAGAACGAAGATTGATGAAGGAAGAGTGTCATCTTTTGCCTCCACAGTCATGGTCACACACAAGGCACATATATACACACACAACACACGTGAAAAATGTGGTATCTTAATTATTTCAAGGAAAGTTCAGTTATGTTTTGTTTTTGTCCAACATGCCTCTCTACCAGATAACTATGAGATAAAAGGAGAAATTACTTAGCGTACCATCTATTCTCCATGTTTTCCCCTATACTTTCCTCTATTGTCCTCTCTAAACTCTCTCTCTCTCTCTCTCTCTCTCTCTCTCTATATATATATATATATATATATATATATATATATATATACACACACATGTATTATATCATATATATGATATATATTTACATATTATATATATATTATATATATGTATATATATACTTGCATATATATACATATATATATATATATACATATACATACATATATTTGTGTGTGTGTTCACTAATCAAATTCAAGAGTTGGTCAGGACCTCTTTTACACATCATATTTAGTGTTAGGTATTTAATGATGGTCAAGAACAGACAAGCTTTGAGCCCAGATAGAACTTTCACGTGAATATTATTCCTGGAGAAGGCAGAAACTAGAGTTGTATATGTAACCAGAACTATCCAGAATAAGTTCATGTTGCTACATTAACATGTAACTGGAAAACTGGACTGAGTGGAGATTTTCTTGACTTTCTCACAGAACTCAATAGTCCTTTCTACAGTATTTTGTACACGGGTCTTCTGCTTCGGTTGCCGAAATGAATTTGACTTCCTTAATTTAAATGTCTGTCTCCACTCCTAGTCTACGGGATCCTTGCTCATTCTGAATCTGTCTCAAGAAACATGTTTGGCTCATGGTGGGCAGGAGTTAAACATGATCAGTGAGATACTTAAATCCAAGAGTAATTTAATTCACAGATTATACGGAAATATATAGAGAAGTCACTTTTAGGCCTTGTTATTTACTTCGTCTTGGAACAAGACATTCAGTGTTTGGTGGCTTTTCAGAAAAGAGTACCATTCTCAAACAATTATAAGCTTTCCAGCATTCTTTCTTATAGGTCATAGACCATGCCAGCAGTTACTTGCTAACTTTGAGGTTGGAAAATAAGGGAACAGCACTCAGTTGTTTAGTTGTGAATTATTCCAAAGGTCAGAGCGCAAGAGCCCAAACTACACTGGTGCCTTTCAGAGAATGGAAAGTGATGAACATCTATTTGATGAAAAAAATATGGTAATGAAGGGAACCAAAAAAAAAAAAAAAAAACCATAGCCAAGCAACTCTATCAATTTTTTTCTGAATTAAACAAGAGAACTATAAGGCAATGCCTAACAAGTTTGTGATTTCTGATACTACATATTTTCAGATGATAGAACATTTTCTAAAAAAAAAAAAAAAAATCAGAAAATAGGCTCTCCTGAGATATTAGTTAACTTCTTTACATGGACTTAAATACACTATACACAGCTCTAACAGAAGCAAGATTTTTTTCTCCATCCACTCTTACCCCACCCTCTTCCTTTTCTAAGTAGGTCAAATATTCAAATAGCCTTTGGGGTTTTGCCTCTTGCTCCCAGTGTTGCTCAGACAGCTGCAACACACTGCAAAAGCCCAGAACTGGGTCCCGTAGCAGCTGTGACCAGCGAACAGACTGCAAGGTCCACAGTTTCTTGTCTTGGCCCAAGACCCAGGTTTTGCACTGCTCCAAACACTTCGTGAGATAGAGACGTCTCAGAGATCCTTCAACCTTTGCACACTTTATTATTATACGTTCTTATTTTTATCTGGTGCGTTTGTGTGAACAATGGTGAACCCACCAGAAATCCTAAGAAAGTTTAACATCTGACCTAATGCTATGAGGAGATGTAGGTTTCTGAGGTCGCTGAGTTGCAAGGGCCACGAGTGCCCACATGAATCGGATGAGGTGTCCACATAAATGGGCTTCATGGGAGGGCTGCCTGTCCCCTTTGGACTTTCTTCCCTTCTCCTCTTGCAGACGTAATGTCAGGTGCCTTGCAAGCAGAGAGAGAAGTCCTCAACAGACACTGGATACGCTGATGCCTTAATCTTGAACTTTCCAACCTTCAGCTCTGTGAGAGATAAATGTCCGTGATTTCTGCATTATCTAATTTTTGTACCAGCAGAGAAGGAGAAAGGCTCCTGCCAGCCTATGCTCTCAATAAAGTCCCAAGGAGGTGCATTCAAACAGTTGAAGATGCCGGAATCACAGCCAGGTCACCTACTGGCAACTGTGGCATACAGCAAGCTCCAGTTGTACACACATTTATTTGTATTTTTATATGGAAAGGAATGCACAAGGACCATACTTGACAAAACAGACTTCACTGGCCAGCACGCAGCAGGTATGCCTGAGGAATACACATGAAAAACTGGACCCAGCCACATGCACAGAAAAGTGTGCCTTATTGATCTACAAAGTGGCTTGGATACCCAGGACCTCACAGTGCCTGACACTACCTACACAAGACCATCATAATAGGAGGACAAGATCGTGACAACCCAATAACAGAGAGACTGATTGAGAGGGGGATATGATGGAGGGCGGAGTTTCAAAGGGGAAAGTCGGTGGGAGGGGGGGATTGCTTGCTTACGATTGTGGAAGTTGTCAATAAAAAAATAACAATAAAGCGTGCCTTATTGGAGAATCTGCCTCCCAGTTGGCAGTGGCAAAGCACAATGTATTTCAGGGTACGAAGAGGAGGGTCTGGCCGCTCTTTCGTGCACCCCATTTTAAAAGCAGTTGCCCATGGATTGCTCACGTCAGTCAAGTGCTATGATTATCTCCGCGTTGGTTCATATAGTTCATGCCTGTAAGGCTTGTACCTTTCTTCTTCTTCTTTTTTTTTTTTTTTTTTTCTCCTCTGGCTTCAAACTCACAGAGGCTCTTCTGACGCACCGTGTGCCCGGTGGAAGGAATACAAGGGGATGTGGCAAGGGTGGCGGATGTGCTTTCGGGAGGGGCTACGAGGGAAAGTAGGAAACTGGGTTGGTAGCTTTCATGTCCTTTCCTTTAGCCTGACTGCAGCTGACCTTATCCTCCAGGGATTTAGTGGATTTTGTGATGGTGCTCGGGCACCCATCTATGAGCCGCCGCGGCCTGTAGGCCTCCAGCGTTATCGACGAGGTGGCCTCACCCCATTCGCTTGTGCGTCCTCTTTCCAAGGGCAATACAAATCTACCCTATAGCTGGCCCTCAATTCTTGGAAACACCTAGGTTTCCCCCATAATGCCCTTGCTGGGTCTGTAAGAAACAAACACCTCTCTAAATTAACAACACCTATCCTATTTAACCTGTGCTGACTTCACTGTCTTCTGGAGAATCTGTCTTTTTTAGGAGCTGGAAAGACCCCAGGAGATAAACCATCCTCCGCATTTTCAGCCAAGACCCAGGAGAAACCGCAGAGGAAGAAGTGGCGAGACGAGCAATCAGCACCAGGGTGAAGGAGACAGACACTGAGGTTGTTCAGCACCTACCAAAGCAGAGATCCCAAGGCTCCTAGGAGCTCATCACTGAAGTAGACTTAAAACTCACCCACCACGTCTCGGGGAATTTTGCAGAAGAGGGGCCGGGAAGAGCCGCAGGTTGGGACATCATGCCCAGAGGCACTGCTTCCCACCAATTCCTGACCGCTGCTCCCACAAAGCATAACTCGCAACCCCATGGGGAATACCAGCAACCCCACTGAGGAAAGCACCCTGTGGAATGGGGGCAGGAAGGAAGGCAAAGATGGTTGCAGTACATGATGTGTCCATGCAAATTATGCTCTTAATAATAATAAAAAATGAACGAAACAGCTAATGGGGATTGCAGCCCACACGTTGCTTCAAACACAGTTAGGGACACTCTGTGTGACAGGCACTGCTCTGTAACAGAGCTCCGCTGGAGACCCAGGTGCCCTGTTCCCAGTCAGCAGACCCTCCCTGAAGGGGACGCAGTGGTTTGCTACCCATGGCCCCCTCGGGAGACAGAGCTCACCCCCCAGATCTATTCATCGTGGTAGCCATGCCTCTTAGCCGAGTTGCCCTCTAGAAATCAACTCCCCCAACTCATGAGTTGCCATAGGCTGGTACAGACACCCTTGCCTCTAGGTCACCCAGATCTCATTGGATTGGTTGAGGCCTGGGTTACTCAGCGTTGTGGCTAATCTTTTCCTAGCTCCTTCTTTGCCCTCAGCAATGTCACCCCATGGCAATTTATCAATAAACTCCCTGCCATATTTCTTTTAAAAAATATTTTATTTGGGGGCTGGAGGGATGGCTTAGCGGTTAAGCGCTTGCCTGTAAAGCCTGAGGACCTCGGTTCCAGGCTTGATTCCCCACGACCCACATGAGCCAGGTGCACAAGGGGGCGCACACATCTGGAGTTCGTTTGCAGTGGCTGGAGGCCCTGGCGCACCCATTCTCTCTCTCTATCTGCTTCTTTCTGTCTTTCCCTCCCAAATAAATAAATAAAAATAATAAAACATTATTTTTATCTATGAGAGACAGAGACAGAGAGAGAGAGAGAGAGAGAGAGAGAGAGAGAGAGAGAGAGAGAGAGAGAGAGAGAGGCAGAGGGAATCGATATGCCTGGGCTTTCAGCCACTGCAAACAAATCCCAGACACATGCACTATCATCTTATGCATCTGGCTTATGTGGATTCTGGGGAATTAACTTTGGTCCTTGGGCTCAGCAGTCAAGTGCCTGAACCTCTGTGCCATCTCTCCAGCTCTATATTTCTTTGTCTCAGGCTGTGGCTGAGGAGGCTGGCCTAAGACACTCCCAACCATTCCTAGATTTTATGGAAAAACCAGGAAAGGAAGAGGTGAAAAAGAAGGGCATGCGGAGGTGATCGGTAATCGCTCATCCTCTGCTTCTGAAGCCTTCTATACCTCTCGCCAGGTAGGGTTATCCACAACTGTGTATGCAAAAGCCATGCCGGGCCCATCTCTTGGCAATGCTTGGGAGGGAGACAAGACACTAGAATTATCTTTCCTTAACTTATAAGATATGTATATATATATGTGTGTGTGTGTGTGTGCGTATATATATATATATATATATATATATATATATATATATATATGTACACATATCTTCACTTTTGTTTGCATACACTGAGCTGACTTTTATTTTTTGTGGCAAGCTGAACAGACTGACCGTTTTTTTTTGTTTTGTTTTTTTTTTAAAGAGAGAGAGCAAGAGTGAGAGAGAGAGAGAGAGAGAGAAAAAAAGAAAGAATTGGAGAATTGGTGCTCTAGGGCCTCCAGCCACTGCAATCAAATTCCGGACGTGTGTGCCCTCTTGTGTGCAAGTGTGACCGTGCAGCCATCACCTTGTGCATCTGGCTTACATGGGGCCTGGAGAATGGAACATGAGTCCTTTGGCTTTGCAGGCAAGCACGTTGACTGTTAAGCCATCTTGCAGCCCAAACTGACTTCTTCTTAACACACATCCACATAAAGCCCAGGATGAAGGGAAGAAAACCAAAAGGAGAAATTCTTGGTGCTCTTTGGGAACATTTCTTGGTGACACAATTAGTGCCTGAACTAATTATTTTTTCACATTGTACAAACATAGCCTAAATGGGGATTTTCTCTTTCCTCCCACTCTTGAGTGATCCCCTCACCCCCTTTTTCATTTTTACAAACTCTGAGCAATATTGCTTCTATTGACTTTTAATTCTTAGTATATGGCAACTCATTATGACTTAAGAGCACTGTATTCCTGACTTTTCTTCTGGCTGTGACCCAGGAAGAAGAGGCTGAAGGCATAACCAAGGAGTCCCGCTGTCCCCTTGCCTTTGCCTTTAAGACTAATGAGACAACAGATGCACACATTGAATTTCCCCAGGAGTCCCGTGTTCAGAGAAGGAAATGACTGAAGCTAGTGTCAGCCAGAGAAGGAACTTGTCTCCCTCAATGAGACTGCAGACATGACTGACAACTCCTTGGACTACCTTGCAGGAAAGACTGGTGCCAAGAAAATATGTGTCAACAATGGGGGCGACCGTTAACTGCACCTTAGCCATGACTGCTTAGTTACGCATAGTTTCTGCCAACTTCATGTCGGGTAACTTGAAGACGTAGTTGGGATAAGGAGAAGGGGCTTATTTTTCCCAAGTGGCCACACTGAATAATTTTCTTTTCTTTTTGCAATTATTTGTCTGTTTGAATTGGTCTGTTGAGGTCATGTGGCTGAGCCTAGTTTATTAGGGCCATCAGAGCCTACACTGTGACCTTATTAACTCCCGTGAGCAATGAAGGATTTGTTTTGTTTTTCATCTCGAGAGGGGATATAGTGCATTGTGATGAAGAAGGCACAGAGGCAGGCTGTGGTGGTTTGAATAGATGGCCCCCCATGTATCAGGTTTTATTAGTGTGCAGTTTGCATCTGCAGCCACCTGGCTGGAGGCTGTGTCACTGGGCAGATCTCCAGGTGTGGTGAAGGGTTTGAGATTTCAATCTAAGGACATGCAAAGTGTGCCTGGCTGGAGTTCCAGGAGTGTGCTATACTGGGTGGCTTTTGCCTTGTGCTTCTCTCCCTGGATCTGTGAAGGCAGGCCAGCTTCTTCTGCCATTATGGAACTTCCCCTGGGTCTGTAAGCTTCAATAAATAGCCCTTCCTCCATCACTGTGCCTGGTCTGGAAGTTCATCTCAGTGAACCTGAAGTTGTCTGCTACACAGGAGTATGAGATGCATCCACAGTCATTAAGCAGATGAAGGATGAGATGTGAGACCAGGCTGAGAAACCTCAAGGCTGGTCTCCAGTGACTATTTCTTCTCACTTTTCCCAGTTAGGCCACACTTCAAGGCCAGCCTCCAGCTGCGGATCACGTAGTTAAACACATGAGCCTTCAGAAGACATTTCCTATTCAAATCATAACCTACGGGCTCTGGCTCCCCTAGGCTTATGGTCATTTCATAATGCAAAAGGTATTCCAGCTTCAAAGGGTCCCACAGTCTTTAACAGTCCCCACACAGTTTACAAGTCCAAACTTTCTTCTGAGATTCAAGGCAATCACTCAACGATGATTCCCTGTTAAATAAACAATAAACAAACAAACAAACAAACAAACAAACAAATAAATAAATAAATAAACAACAAAAACAAAACAAAACAAAAGTTATACACTTCTGGGCTGGAGAAATGGCTTCTCATTTAAGGTGCTCGCTTGTGAAGCCTAAGGACCCAGGTTCGATTCCCCAGTACCCATGTCAGCCACATACACAAGGTAGTACAAGTGTCTGGAGTTCATCTGCAGTGGCTAGAGACCCTGGCGTGCTCATTCTCTGCCTCTGTCTGAAATAAATATCTATTTCTAAAAGAAAATGCTATGTCCTTCTAACATATAATGGCATAAAGTAAACTTGCTTTTAACCAGTCCTAAAGAGAGGAATGGGGGGCATGCAAAGCAAACATCACACCAAAGCAAAGCCCCAACCCAGGATGGTAAACATCAAACGCTTCTAGTCCATGTTTGACATTTGAGTGTGGTCCCCTAGGTGGCCAAGGGTACCCACAGCCCCAGTCCTACGGGCAGGTAGAGGAGGTGGAAAGAACAGAATCACTGCGGCTTGCTGGTCAGCCAGTTAGCTTGTTTGACTGAACATGGCAGAAACTGGAGAGATGGCTTAGTTGTTAGGGCTTTTGCCTACAAAGCCCAAGGACCCAGGTTTGATCCCCCAGGACCCACGTAAGTCAGATGCACATGGTGGTATATGCACGTGGAGTTCATTTGCTGTGGCTGGAGGTCCTGGTGTGCCTATTATCATTCTCTCTCTCTCTCTCTCTGTAACTAGATAAAAGTAAAATATTAAACAAAGAGACTCCAGCTCATGGAAATAATGTGGGAGAGCTATAGGGGAAGACCCCTTAGAGTTCTTTCCTGGCCTCTGCATGTGGGCACCCGTATGTCTGCATTACATGTGAATACAGTACACATTCACACACCGCACACGCGTGATGCGTCAACACATGCCCCCCCCAATCAAGGTATGAGTTATATAACATAAAACTCATTATTTTGAAGCTCACAGTGTAGTCCTAATTTATTCGCTATATTGTATAAACATGTCTCCTATCTCAAAGTGTTTCCATTACTTTCCCAAAACACCTCTTACCTGTTTCCAGGCAGCCTTAATTCCTCCCTTTCCTCCTTTATCTTGTTAACAGCGTCCTTTCTTCTTACATTGGGTTTTTACATTAGCACATGGAATAACGGATTTCATGATCACATCTCCACATCGACTTCATTTTGGTTGATCCTCCATCCTTGCTCCCAGCCCCTGTCTCCTTGTGCCTCCTCCTGGCCCCCCACAACTTCCTCCCGCCTTTGTTTCGCACATATTTTATTAACTTCCATTCCACCCCCATCATGGTCCCTTTTTTAGTTTCCTGACTCCTACGCCCACGCCCACACCCACACAGAAACTAAACTCTTAGATCTTTGAAAGAGAGAAAACATGTGGTGTTTGTTTTTCTGAGTCTGGCATATTTCACTTACTAATAATAATCTCTAGTTCAATTCATTTTCCTGCAAGTGCCATGATTTTGTTTTTCTTTTGAGCTGAATAAAGTTGAGCTCTGTATAGGTACCACATTTTTTTTTTTTTTTGAGGGAGGGTCTCACTCTGATCCAGGCTAACCTGCAATTAACTATGTAGCCTCAGGGTGGCCTTGAACTCTTGGCGATCCTCCTACCTCTGCCACCTGAGTGCTGGGATTAAAGGTGGGCACCACCATGCCCTGCTCCCACATTTTTTTAAAATCAATTTATCTGTTGATTATCTACGCTGGTCTCATTTTCTAGTTATTTTGAATACTCTAACTATAAACATGGTTATTCCACTGTCACTGTATTAGAACTTGAAATCCTATATTATCTTTATGAGTTTTTCTATTTTTTAGTAGGCATGTGTAGGATAATATACAGTATATGGCTCCTTTTCTCTGACTTCTTTTATATACACAGTATAGCATTTTTCATGGGCGTGAGTGCCGCAGCAGGTTAAAGTAGCCCATTCCTTTGGGTGGCTGAACACTATTCTACTTTGTGGACATGCACCTTTCACCTGTGCATCTGTTGTTAGGTTTGTGGTTTGTACTAACAGTGTTGCGTGTGAACACATCTACCTGAATTTTCCTCTGAAGATGCTCTTTTAATTTTCTTACTTCCTATGCCACTTGGTTGGTATTTAATGTGTCAAGGAAGTGCCCGCTTGCTTTCAAGACTACCTACCGGCCCCGCTTCTCATTTCTATGAGCAATGTTTTCAGGCTCCCATTGCTTCACATTCTCACCAGCACTTGTTAGTTTCTGTCTCATATCTGTCATCTAGTATAACTGTGTGACTATTATGTAACTATTATGCTGAGCAGATTTTCATGTGATTATTGGTCACTTGTGTACTTTTGCATATATATTTTATTAAATTATTTATTTACATATTCTGAGTACTGAATTCTGATTGAGTAAATGGCTTTTAAATAACTTTGCATTAAGAACACCGTCCTTGGGCTAGAGAGGTGGCTCAGCAGTTAAGCACTTGCCTGTGAAGCCTAAGGACCCCAGTTCGAGGCTTGATTCCCCAGGACCCACGTTAGCCAGATGCACAAGGGGGCACACACGTCTGGAGTTCATTTGCAGTGGCTGGAGGCCCTGGTGCCCCATTCTCTCTCTCTGTCTCTCTCTCTCTCTCTGTGCCTCTTTCTCTCTGTGCCTCTTTCTCTCTCTGTCACTCTCAAATAAATATATAAAAAAAGAACACCGTCCTTTCACTTTCTCTTCAGTGTCATTTGAAGTGCAAAAGATTCCTATGTTTATGAAGACATTTTATCTATTTGCCATTCTTTTTTAAAAATTTTTTTAGTGCCACACATAAGAAACTGCCAATCTAAGTTCATGTAGATGTAGTTTTTATTCTGAGAAATTTATTTATTTTATTTTATTTTTAAGTCTGTGATTGATTTAATTGCTACTTAGGTTAAGTGTAAGAATCTAACTTTGTTGAAAGACATCTTTTTTTTTCTCTCGCTTGAGTGGTCTTACTTATCTAAATCAAGAATTACATGGATTTATTTCTCAACACTCAGTTACATTCTATTAATCTGTTTATCTATTCTATGCCAGTGTTTTAAAAATATTTTACTTATGAGAGAAATAGAGAGAAAGAGAGATTGAGAGAGAGTGAGAGAAAGAGACTTGAAGGGGTTATGGGAAAATGTGCTAACTTTATAAGTATGAAGCAGAGAGAGGGAGGGCCCTGGCTTGGAGAAACAGTTGCTCAGTCGCTGGTTGATTGGTGTCTTAAGAAGCAGTGAGGTCCTGGTTCCCGTACCCCAGAACAAGTCCTTGTTGGGAAATATGGCATTGCAGGTGGAACCAATTAAGTTAATTTCTAACAGAGAGAGCCCCCTCTCCAGTATGGCTAACTTTCTTATAAAACAAGGAGAGGTGTACAGAGACTGGTGTGATACACCCACAAGCCAAAGAAAGCCAAAGATTTCAGGCAAATCATCAGAAATGGGATCAGAAACAGACCTGACATTCCCCCATCACAAGGAACACGCCTGCCCATCCCACAATCTTGTCCTGTGTGGCAATCACTCCTTCCCTCGCGGCCTCTCTGTCTTCCTTCCTGTTGTTTTTAATTTTTTTTTGTTTTTATTTTTATTTATTTATTTGGGACTGACAGACAGACAGAGAGAGAAAGAGGCAGATAGATAGAGAATGGGCACACCAGAGCCTCCAGCCACTGCAAACAAACTCCAGATACATGCACCATCTTGGTATATCTTGGGTACTGGGGAATCAAGCCTTGAACCAGGATCCTTAGGCTTCACAGGCAAGTGCTTAACTGCTAAGCAATCTCTCCAGCCCTCCTTTTTCTTTTCTTTTTTTTTTTTTTTGAGGGGTGGAAGCACCTCAGCTCTCAGCTCTCTTGGAACATGTTGCATTTAACTAGAATGACCAAACTGTGTGATCCTCCTGCCTCGGCCTCCCAAGTGCTGAGATTACAGGCATGCACCATTGTGCCTGGTTTTAAATGTCTTTTTAAAAAAATATATTTTATGTACTTATTTGATAGAGAGAAAGAGGGAGAGAGAGAGAGAGAGAAAGAGAGAGAGAGAGAGAGAGAGAGAGGGAGAGAGAGGGAGAGAGAGAGAGAGAGAGAATGGGCACGCCAGGGCCTCCAGCCACTGCAAACAAATTCCAGATGTTTCTGCCCCCTTGTGCCTCTGGCTTACGTGGGTCCTGGACAGTTGAACCTGGGTCCTTTGGCTTTGCAGGCAAACACCTTAACTGCTAAGCCATCTCTCCAGCCCTTAAATGTCTTTTATTCAAGCCAGTCAGTTTGTAGTATTTTGTTATGGGAGCCTCACTCAATAAACGCATGCCTTTTGAACATAAGATCTGCATTCCTACTTGGACAATAGGGTCACTCACATATAAAACATAAACTTTTCATCATCTGCCTTATTTAGACAATCAAGAACTGTTCAAAAGACTAAATAAGGCAGATGATGAAAAGTTTATGTTTTGTATGTTAAAACAGCACATGAACCATAGTCACATGCATGTGATATGGAGTTCCTTGTGTTCACAAGTCCCGCCTCTAGCATATTAGATCCTTAGATAGACCACCTTGAGCCTGTTTTACACCGTCCTCTCTTATTAGTGGCTTGACCCTACGTTTACCTTGGTTTTGATTCCTTACAAGGAAGAAAAGTTGGCATAGCTCCCAGTTATATTTGGTCCTTTTGCAAGTTGAGTGTTCCTTAGAACTTCCTTCCTCCCCACCCACACCAATTAACTCAGAAATGCTTTATTCAATAACATTTCTGAGCCAGGCGTGGTGGCACATGCCTTTCATACCAGCCCTCGGGAAGCAGAGGTAGGAGGAGCGCCATGAGTTCGAGCCCATCCTGGTCAGCCTGGACTACAGTGAAACCCTACCTCGAAAAAACAAAAACAATAATAATAATTATTATAATTATGATTATAGCAATAATAGCATTTCTGCAGTCTCTGTACGTGGACGTTACCAGCTGTTTCTAAGGCGCTGTGTTCAACAGGCGCTGTGCCGGAGGCACGATCGAAGGAGAGCATGGGAGGGGCAGAAACAGCCACTGAAGAACCCTGTGGTGCCAGGCTGAGGTTTTTTTTCTCTGTTTTATTTTTATTTATGAGAGAGAGAGAGCACTCCGGGGCCTCTAGCACCTGCAAACGATCTCCAGACACATGCACTACCTTGTGCATCTGGCTAATGTGGGTCCTGGGGAATCGAACTCGAGTCCTTTGGCTTTGCAGGCAAGTGCCTTAACCGCTCAGTCATCTCTCTAGAATCTGGTGACCTGAATTTCATGGCAAGACAGAGACATCATGGAAGAATGGCCTGGTGGAGAAATCTGTTCAACTCATGGCAGCCAGGAAGCAAAGAGGAGCAAAGGAGCTGTGGCAATCCACACGTTTCAGGCACACACCCTAGGGCGCTTCTTCCTCCTGGGCACCGCCCTGTGCCTCCTGCCACATCCTAATAGCGTAGTCCAATTTTGAATCCGCAGATGATCGGAGCCGTTGGCTGGTTCGGAGCCCGCTGTGGTCTGATTGCTTCTGTAAACAAACTCACTACCACATGAAGTCGTGCGCTCTGCGGGTCTTTCGATGCTCTTGGTTTGAGAAGCTCCAATGTCACACCTTTGCTTTGCAGAAGCTTTCCATTGATGTAATCCCATGTACATTTTCTATTTTACTTTATTTATTTAAGAGAGATAGAAAAAGGGAGAGAGAGAGAGAGAGAGGAAAATAAAAAGAGAGAGAATGGGCGTGCGGCGTGTGCCATCTTGTACATCTGGCTAACGTGGGTCCTGGGGAATCAAACCTGAGTCCTTTGGCTTCGCAGGCCAGTGCCTTAACCGCTAAGCCATCTCTCCCGCCCTGTAATCCCATGTTTAGTTACATACTTTCCTTTTATTTCCCATGTATTCTGGAGTCATAGCAACTCATTGCTTTTTTTTTAAATTTTTTTTTTTGTTGTTTATTTATTTGAGAGCGACAGAGAGAGAAACAGTGAGAGAGAGAGAGAGAAAGAGAGAGAGAATGGGCACGCCAGGGCCTCCAGCCACTGCAAATGAACTCCAGACGCATGCACCCCCTTATGCATCTAGCTAACGCGGGTCCTGAGGAACCGAGCCTCGAACCAGTGTCCTTAGGCTTCACAGGCAAGCACTTAACTGCTAAGCTATCTCTCCAGCCCGCTTCTACAGTATCTTAAAGTCTTCTTTCCCCCATATGGTATTCTATAGCGTTCAGGTCTTACATCAAGGTATTCGATCCTTTTTGATATTTCTGAGCATATCAACATTCGTTATGATTTTTTTTTTTTTGAGGTAGGGTCTCGTTCTCACTCAGGCTGACCTGGAATTCACTATGTAGTCTCAGGGTGGCCTCAAACTCTTGGCGATCCTCCTACCTCTGCCTCTGGAGCGCTGGGATTCAAGGCGTGCACCAGCCACACCCAGCTCCATTATGATGTTTGGAGATCTAGTAGTAATAACAAAAATCTCATCTTTCCATTCTCTTGCTTCCACCTTACTCCAGCTGGACCTGTCTTCCTTCTCTCCCTGCATTTATGCCACATAGGCATCCTGACTTTACCAAGTGTTAAACAAATAATACCCATCTCTATTCTAAGTCCCTTTCTCAGAAAATTTTGCTGCTTCTGTAGCTAACAATCACACTTTATTTATTTATTTATTTTCTCAATTTTTATTAGCATTAACATTTTCCATGATTATAAAAAGTATCCCATGGTAATACCCTCCCTCCCCCTTCCACTTTCCCCTTTGAAATTCCATTCTCCATCATATCCCCTCCCCATCTCAATCAGTCTCTGTTTTATTTTGATGTCATGATCTTTTCCTCCTCTTATGAGGGTCTTGTGTAGGTAGTGTCAGGCACTGTGAAGTCATGGATATCCAGGCCATTTTGTGTCTGGAGGGAGCACGTTGTAAGGAGTCCTACCCTTCCTTTGGCTCTTACATTTTTTCTGCCACCTCTTCTGCAGTAGACCCTGAGCCTTGGAAGTTGTGATCGAGATGTTACTCAGTACTCAAGTCACTTCTTTCCAGTACTATGATACCTTCTGAGTCATCCCAACTGCCATCTGAAAAGAGAAGATTCTCTACCCAAAGTGAGAGTAGCATTAATATAAGGGTGAATCCTGCCTTGCCAACTTGACTGGATTTAGAATCACCATGGAAACTCGTCTCTTCCTGTGTCTGGAAAAGTGTTTCCAGAATGGCTTAATTGAGGAGGGAAAGACGTACCCTGGTTGTGGGCGGCCCCATCTCTTGGGCAGCGTTCCAAGCTGAATAGAAAAAGGAACGAGCGCTGAGCACCAGCTTTCTCACCGCTCTGCTTCCTGACTTTAGGTGTGAGGGGACCAGCTGCTCGGCTTCCCCACCACGGTAGACTGCACCTTCCAACTGCAAGCCAAAAAAACCCCTCATCTTTTCTTGAGTTGCTTTTTTCCTGGGTACTCAGAGCTTATGTAATAGGCAATTAAAATGAACAGAGGGAAGATCAAAGGATGGGTGGGGTCTCCACAGGGAAGAGCCCAACCGAGAATGGAGAGTTAGGAAAGAATTCCTAGAGAAAATAAAATAATGATGTCCAAGTGAGAATTGGAGGATGAGAGGAACTTAGACAGTTTGAGGTGCCAGGTCACTGGTGAGGACAGGAAAGGTGGCAGACAGCACAGGAGAGAATGATCCAGCAGCGCAAAGAGCACAGGACCAAGCTTCGCAAGGAGAAGTAATCTGGGGAGGAAAGACACTGACTGTGACTAAAGAAGATGGTGAAGGAAAGTGGTTAAAAGTAAGGAAGGGGAGAGCCTTAATCTACACATATCAGGGTCTGGATTTTTAATTTTTTTAAATTACTTTTTGTAAAGGCCACGGTTTACTCTTGAAGGGCTTTGCGTCCAGGAGTGAGGGAACTTGTCTTGATAGTCACACTGGGATGGTGTCCTCACAGGGTGTTCAATTCTTGACCTTCTGTGAGCAGACTAGGGAGAGAAAACAACATCTCCTTCTCGGGGGTATATTCCAGAGTGTAGCTTGAGTTTAGGCAAGCTGAAACTCATTACTTCTTCCCAAACCAAAAGCACTGCATGTCTGGGTCTGCTCTTGTCTATTGTTCACGGCTTTCCAGAGTCTCTGCAAAGTCGACACCTGGTATCCATCAAGGTGGAATCCATCACTGCGGCCCCCGGAAATCAGGATTTGTCAAGGACATTGCTGCCCAGAAACAGTGTCACCAACATTGCCTAGCCCTCTGGGGCTTCAGAATTTGTCACTAAACACCCACACCGGACTCGATTTTTATATCCCAATTAAGGCATGCCGTTTCAATCAGGCAATATTACAAACATATCAGGGATGCTGGGAGGGAGGTTTTATTTTGTTCATCGAGCATGGGACCGCCGAGGCACTCTCAGTAAAATCAAACGTGGCGATCATGTCATGAAAGCCTTTGTTGGGGTGTCTACATTCTTCACAACAGCTATGTTTCTCACTGCTGGCATAGCTCTGTCTGTCATATTTCTTTTTCTTTTCTTTTCTTTTTTTTTTTTTTGGTTTTTCAAGGTAGCGTCTCACCCTGGCCCAGACTGACCTGGAATTCACTCTGTAGTCTCAGGGTGGCCTCGAACTGATGGAGATCCCCTACCTCTGTCTCCTGAGTGCTGCGGTTAAAGGCATGTGCCACCACACCCGGCCTTGTCTGTTATATTTCTGACAAAAAGCCGATGGGGCCAAGGAGATTCTAGATTGTTTTCTCTAAGCACGAGTTATAGGTGACACTTTGGTTGCGTCCCCTATTTGTCTATCTTTTGGGCAATGTTTTTTTTTTTTAAATCCCTGGTCCCTGGTAACATAATCCAGTGATGAGAGCAGCACAGACAAGTTTTAGTAATCAGAGGGACTTAGGTTTAAATATTGATTGTCACCACCTCCCCGTTCTATTTTCTACGGTGCGATACATATGCTGTCCACCTCACTGTCATCAGGAGACCGGGGACTGCAGTGTCTTCTCCAGGTCACTGTAAAGACAAGCGAAATGCCGTGAGTCAGATACACCGTACGAGCCTGGCGCATGCAGCTTCGGATCTATGGCTGACGGTGCTCTGCCCGGGAGAAAATGTGAGCTCTTGGCGTCTTGCCATTGGGGAAATAACCGTGGAGCCAGCCAGCACTGCAGGCTAGAAGCACACACGCGAATCGCATGCAGGTTTGGCTGCCCACTGGGGAAAGTCACACGGGATCGCTGCTTCCAGTCGTCGTGAGAAAAATTGTGAGAAGGGGCACGAGGCAGGGGAGCTCAGGGTAAGATTTGCAACGTTGCTTCATCTTGCCAATTTTAGACTTGCCCATCTGTAAAATTAATGTTTAGATTTGATGACTTCCAATTCCTTCACATCCATATTTCTGAAATGCTATGGGCATGACTTTACCATTAGACAACTTTAGCAAGGGTTAATTAAGTCCATTAAATACCTATATTAGGGCTGGAGAGATGGCTTAGTGGTTAAGCGCTTGCCTGTGAAGCCTAAGGACCCCGGTTCGAGGCTCGGTTCCCCAGGTCCCACGTTAGCCAGATGCACAAGGGGGCGCACGCGTCTGGAGTTCGTTTGCAGAGGCTGGAAGCCCTGGCGCGCCCATTCTCTCTCTCTCTCCCTCTATCTGTCTTTCTCTCTGTGTCTGTCACTCTCAAATAAATAAATAAATAATTAAAAAATACCTATATTAAGCTAGGGACACTATTATACCATGATGTGCATATGTGTATTTAGTATGCACCCAACACACAATAATTTTGATAAGATTTGAGAATGTTTATTTTTTTATTTTTACATTTGCCAGAACATTCTATCCCAGCCACCACAGGAATTTTCACAAATGCTTTCACTGAATGCTACCCACATATCTGTTAGAGCTTGGCTGAGCTTCGGTCCTCAACAGTCTTGTATAAATTTGCCATATAGGGCTGGAGAGGTGGCTTAGTGGTTAAGCACTTGCCTGTGAAGCCTAAGGACCCCAGTTCGAGGCTCGATTCCCCAGGACCCACGTTAGCCAGATGCACAAGGGGGCCACGCGTCTGGAGTTCATTTTCAGAGGCTAGAGGCCCTGGCATGCCCATTATCTCTCTCACTCTCTATCTGCCTCTTTCTCTCTCTGTCTGTCACTCTCAAATAAATAAATTAAAATAAACAAAAAAAAATTAAAAATTTTTTGCCATATATTCTGTGTACATGTGTGTGTATGGTGTGTACGCGTGTTCTATAGACAGACTTTTAAAAAATTATTTATTTATTTGACACAGAGAAAGGGGCAGAAAGAGAGAGAGAGAGACAGAGAGAGGGAGAGAGAGACAGAGAGAGACAGAGACCGAGAGAGAGAATGGGCGCACCAGGGCTTCCAGCTGCTGCAAACTCCAGACACATGCACCACTTTGTGCATCTGGCTTCCGTGGGTCCTGGGGAATCAAACCTGGGTCCTTTGGCTTTTCAGGCAAGTGTCTTAGATGCTAAGCCATCTCTCCAGCCCTAGAGACAGACACTTTGATCTGAGCAATTAGCCCTAATTGGAAGAAAGTGATGTTAGGAAAACTATGGAGAAACTTGACCGGTTCAACATTCATATCGTACCAACCCAACAGTCCCCTTTACCTTCTCAGGCCATGTGGTGCCCGTCTTCCGCTGGCACCTCAGCGCAGGTGATTCATTTAGCGCCCAGGCCTCCAGAGAGCTCGTAGTTAGGAAACACGAGTAAATGAAATCAACGTTCTCTTCAGACTAACACGAGGTGATTGATTTCTCCTTCCTTGTTACAGGTAGCTTAGATCATTGGAATAGCATCTCCATTCCTATAGTTTCCTCATGTTTTGACAACCTGCCAGTGGAAAACCAGGTGGGGTGCAAAGGTGTGTACCACTGTGTTTTTTTTTTTCTTTTTGGAGTGAATTGGGGCTCATGGTACATATTGTTGGGCAATGGAAAGCTAAGCCAATAAGTGGTATATGCAGGTAAGAATGTATTCACAAGTCAGGAGTGGTGGCGCACGCCTTTAATCCCAGCACTCGGGAGGCAGAGCTAGGAGAATCGCCCTGAGTTCAAGGCCACCCTGAGACTACATAGTGAATTCCAGGTCAGTCTGGACGAGAGTGAAACCCTACCTTGAAAAACCAAAAAAAAGAAAGAAAGAAAAAAGAATGTATTCACAATTAGAAAAACTGGAAATTATCTGGTTCATTACTGCTGGCTAATAATTCTATGTAATATATAATAGATACTCTGATAAAAGTGCCTGTAACGATTCAGTTAGGGAAACTCCTGAACTTGATGACTGTTATCTTTTCATTTTGTTCTTTCTTTTGACCGTGCTAGCGACCAAATCCCCAGCACCTCATGTGTGCTTGGTAAGTGCTCTGCCACTAAGCTACAACTTTGGCTTAGGTATTTCCTTTTGTTTAAAGTAAATTAGAAAGAATACTGAAAATACTGGTCTGGTTATCAAAACCAAAACAAAACAAAACAAAAAAAACTGGATATATTCGTGTGGAGCCACCCATTTTGAACCAGGTTCAGCGCTGCCATTCTACCGAGGTTAACAGGCATTTCCTTGTGAAAGACTGGTGTCTTAGCAAGTCTCTGTGACTGTCAGGGGTACCTCCGCTGTCAGAAATGCCTCAAGCAAATACGGGGAAAGGGGAGGCGAGAAGCAGGTTAGTAGAATCTGTAAGGAAGAGCAATGCGTACTGAGCTGGAAAGAAGGGTCACTCTGTGGGAGGAGTTAGCTTGGAGAAAATTGGAAAGCAGCTGGTGGGGGAGGGATGAACATGCTCTTGGTTTTTAAGACTAAACACTCTGACCAGCAGAGGCAGAATAAGGATGGTAATAAAGATGGATACCCCTGAAACAGATTATAGTTGAGTAAGAAGGACGGAGAGAATAAGTGAAAGATGGAAGTTGACTCCAGCTTATGGAATGAACATCACCAGGACCATGAGCCGCACGCATGTCAAAGAGATAAGAGAGTCTGGAACCCGAGGCACAGTGCCCTCAGCTGAAAATATTTTTTCATCCTAGCTGAAGCAGGAAACAGATGATGTAATTTTTAGAGCAAGAAAATTTCCCAAGGCTTTGGAGGGTAAAGGTCAATGTCATTCTCCACATCCCCTCCCAAAATGATGTCAGTAGCGGCAGAAGGGAGGCAAGACAGAGGATGCCGCTGACCTGCTCAAATCTCGTCAGTTGTTTTCAAGGCAATTGCATTTTGCAAAGATGACTGTGTCAGGGGTAACTTGGCATCAGGATACAGAAACTAATCACATGCATGAAATGCTGAATATTGATGTTATCCTCAGAGAAGCCAAGCCAAATGCTGGCTGCGGTCACTACAGATCAAACATATGAGTGGGAAGTATGGTTTTTACATGACATGAACAAGTATCTTATAAATATGGACCTTGGACTCTCTTAGAAGTGATTAATGTGTTCCGTGTCTTCAACAACAACGTAATAAATGGGTAAAACATATTAAACTAGGACGGAAATGCTTAGGAAGGTCATCATGACCATTAAAAAAAAAAAACAAGCCAAAGACATTCTTACTCTAGGAACACTTCATATCTTACTTCATGGTAACTATCCTATATGTAATTTATTGAGTGCTGGTTGGGACATGAATGCTAAAATTAAAAAAGTGGGATGATTACACAATTGGATAGATAGGGCAGGGTGAGAATAAAATTCATTTTTTGATTCATAAAGTGGTGGAATAAGCTAAGGTAATGTAACACAGTAGGGCAAAGAGGTGTGTTTTGACAAGAAAGGAATTCAATTTCAAGTTTCATTGATGTCAATGAAACAAGACTGCAACCGTGAGTGGGATACTCAACAGCCGAAAATATACTATGGGCTAGAGAGATGGCTTAGCATTTGCCTGCAAAGCCTAAGGACCCAAGTTCAATTCCCCATTTCCCATGTAAAGCCAGATGTACAAAGTGGCACATGTGCCTGGTGTCCGTTTACAGAGGCTGGAGGCACTGGCGCACCCATTCTATCTGTCTGTCTCTCTTCTATCTTCCCTAATTGTAAATAAATAAGCAAAAAAAAAAAAAATTTAACAAAAAGAAAGGACAAAAACGAGACATGTAGTCAGGAGGCAGGAAGGAGGGAAAGCTGGAGCAAGGCCCAAGTGGGGAAGAGGAAGAGAGGGAAGGGAAACAAAAGTTTACCAGAAGCAACATGGTGAAACCATTACTTGATAAGTTAATATAAATTTTAATTTTATTTATTCATTTGAGAGAGAGAGAGAGAGAGGGAGAATGGGCTCACCAGGGCCTCCAGCCACTGCAAATGAACTCCAGATGTGTGCGCCCCTTGTGCATCTGGCTTACGTGGGTCCTGGGGAATTGAACCAGAGTCCTTTGGCTTTGCAGGCAAGCCCCTTAACTGCTGAGCCATCTTTCCAGCCCCTTACATTTTAATTTTAAATAATGCCTCCCTGGGCCTTTGCTCAGATAATGAAAAGGCTTCTCTAGTGAGGATCCTGAAATTATCTCCCCAGCTGGCTCTTAGGCACTCTGAGTTACAGTTAGTGGTATGTCTGGATCATTGTTCTTTTTTTTTTTTTTTTTCTTAATAAACACTCCACGGAGTTGTGTGTGGCCTTGACCATCATGATCAGGGAGGTAAACATCTGTGAATCCTGAAGATATTGTGAGCTGGACAATGGTCGGCACCCTGCAGAGACATCCTTCCTGAGTCACGTGACATCCTCTCCGGAATGCAGGTTTTGCAGTGCCAAGGGGAAGATTATTTTGCAGTTTCGTTGCATTGACTTTCTGTCTTCCTCTTTGTAGTACTTACCTGGTGACCGCGAGAGTAAGACAGTGTGCGTTCCTAAGCTCTAACGTTTTTTTTTAAATCTAATACCTTCTTATGATCTCGGCGTTCATTAGCTCAGTTGAGGAACACATTTATTTAGTATATGTTTTTATGTCTATAGTGTTCGTTTTAGTTTAATACTCTTTTTTCTTTCCTTTGTTTGATATTTGGGTGCATTTTTAAACATTTTTTTAATGTTTATTATTGTTATTAATAACAAGCTGTTTTGTATGGACACATCATGTGCTGGTACCCTCCTTTCCCTCATCCCTGCCCCCATTCCACCCGGGGACCCTCCTCAGTGGGCTTGCAGGTGTTCCCCATGGGGTTGTGGGTTATGCGTTGTTGGAGCATTAGTCAGTTGTGGGTGGGGAAGAGAATGCCTCTGGCCATGATGTCTCAACCTGTGGCTCTTAGGATATTTCCTTCCTCTCTTCTGCAAAATTCCCTGAGCTGTGGTTGGGTGAGTTTTAAGTCTACTTCAGTGATGAGCTCTTTGAGCCTCTGGATCTCTGCTTTGGTAGGCGTTGTGTGTTCTTGGGGTCTGTCTCCTGCACCCTGGCGCTGATTGTCAGGAACAGCCTGGAAGCAGCGCTCTTGCTCCTCTCCCCATTCCTCTGTGGTTTCAGCTGTGGCTTGGATGAAGAGCGAGGGGTCCATTTATCTCCCCCGATCTCACTACCTTCTGAGAAAAGAAGACCAGACTCTCCAACGGAGATGGATAAATAGGATGAGCATTGTTAATTTAGGGTGACTTTGATGTATGTAACCCTCCTTTTAGCCAAAGACTGGTGAGTGGATTTCATAGCCAATCTGAAAGCTGTTGGTTACCCACCGAGGCTGTGGGCCAGCACTGCACTGGCATGCACGTGGTGTCAGGGTGTTGGCTTCTGAGTAGCTGAGTCCTCTGCTTGCTCACACCATTGCTGGCCGGTTTCCGTCAGTAGCTCACGTAGCGCTTTCCAGCACTAGACAGGCTAATTCGGGACTGGCTCCCTTCCAGCTTCCAGCCAGGTCTCTCCGTGCTCCTAGTAAGCAGCATATGGTGTCTTCGCAATAGGGTCTTCTTAGCTTTTGCCTCAGGCAGGTAATTGGATGCATTAAAAAAAATAATAAATTGAAAATTCACTGATGGATGTTTCTATCTGCACACAGCATCTTCTAAGCAATATTCCTCCGGGTCGGCGTGCTTTCTCTTGGCTGGCTTTCTGGTTGCGCATCAAGGAAGGGTTCTGGCCTTTGGCTCTGCTTCCTTTCACACTGGGAGATAAGATAATGGTGAGGGACATCGCTGTCCCAGATGGCTCTGACGCTGGCTTTTGTCTTTTTCTTCACACACATGACCTCTGAAGAGCAGAACTTCATGATTCTGCTGTTTTCTGTACTTCCTACTTTTGATCTCCTTATTTTAATCTTCTGTGTTTGAAACGTTAATGAGCTCAAAAGAAAACAATTCATTTTGCTGTATCCATCGAGAATGTTCAGCAATTTAGGGAGTTCAGAATGAAGACGATTCAGCTGGGCAGGCGTGGTGGCACACACCTTTAAACCCAGCACTCGGGGGTTGGGGGGGCAGAGGTAGAAGGAATTCCATGAGTTTGAGGCCAGCCTGAGACTACATAGTGAACTCCAGGTCAGCCCGGGCTAGAGTGAGATCCTACCTTAAAACAAACAAACAAACAAACAAAAAATGAAGAGGATATTAGAAAGCAATGCCTTAAGTAGTTAATAATTTTTTAAATTCATTTTTTTAATCATTTTTTTTTTGAGGTAGGTTTTAACTCTAGTCCAGGCTGACCTGGAATTCACTATGGAGTCTCAGGGTGGCCTTGAACTCACGATGATCTTCCTACCTCTGTTTCCTGAGTGCTGGGATTATAAAGGCATATGCCATCACACCTAGATTTTTAATCTTTTTATTATCACTTTTTTTTTGTGAGAGAGAGAACTGGCCTGCCAGGGCCTCCAGCCGCTGAAATCAGACTCCGCATGCGTGCGCGATTGTGTGAGCACTTGCAACCCTGGGCTCTGCTCTTACCTGTGTGTCTGGCTTACAGGGGACCTGGAGAGTCTTTAGGCTTTACAGGCCAGCACCTTAACCGCTAAGCCATCTCTCCAGTCCATTAATAATTTTTAATATGAACTCCACTCACTTCTGTGAATAGTTCTTCCTGAGGAAAAAGACGATTAAATTCTGCATATTAATGCTTGGTTTACCACATATGGAGGCGTATGTCAGAATAAAAAAAAAGGTGGATGCAAAAAACAGTTAAAACCAACAAATCATCTTTGAAATATTTTGTATTCAAAAGTTTCAGGTTACTCCATACTGTTTGTCTTACAAGTATTTCTGTTTCCCATCTTTTCTTCTGCTACCTTGATATCATCATTAGCTTCTCTGTAAAAAATCCAAAGATTACAGGGCTGGAGAGATGGCTTAGCGGTTAAGGTGCTTTCCGGGGAAGGCGAAGGACCCATGTTCAACTCTCCAGATCCCACATTCGCCAGGCTCACAAAGGTGAGGCAAGTGCAAGGTCGCACATGCCCACTAGGTGGTGCAAGTGTCTGGACTTCGATTGCAGTGGCTGAGGCCCTGGCACACCAATTCCCTCTCTTGCTTTCTCTAAAATAAAATAAAATGAATATTAAAATATTTGCAGATTATAAACTCTTCAAAGCACATTATGGTAATATTATTTTCAGAAACTGCTCCCTTAGACAGCTGTGCTGTGTGGCAGTAAGGCTCATGGTTTATACTATAGTGTTCTCTCCAGAAGTGAGTGATAGGGAAACAATGACTGCACAAAAGGAGGGAATGTCAACTTTGGTAACTGCATTAAATAATCCAATCCCTTTGTTTTACCTTTTCCTTCCTTCCTTAGTATCTGTTTGGAATTTCATAGTACTAGGTTGAGAATACACATATATTTCATTTAATTTATTGTCTACAGTATTGATTCTGTCTTAAAAACCCCTCTCTAACACTACACACACACATTAGGAATTTGAATGGATTTAGTATTCAGATATTTTTCCTTCCCTTTCCCTTCATTCTGTCCTTCTCTCTCTCTTTCTTTCTGCATTTGCATATTGTCCATGCATGCATGTGTATATGTGTGTTTGTATGTGTGTGGGTTTACACATACGTGCAGGTGTGTTTGCACATGTGTTTGCACGTGTAGCCTAAAGCTGATCATTGGGTGCCTCTCTCAGGTATTCTCCATCTCATTTTGTGGGGGAACGTGTCTGATATTAAACTTAGAGTTCACCAGTTGGGCTTTGCTAGTGAGCCAACAAGCCCCAGGATCCTCTTGTCTCTGCCTCCCTAATGCTGGGATTACAGGCATGTGCCACACGCTCAGCTTTCACCTGGGCGCCGAGGCTCCAAACTCAGATCCTCATACTTGCATGGCAAACAAATTACCCACTGAACCAGCTCCGCAGTTCCGCATCATTATTTATTTGGTCCTTTTTAAAGAAATAGCTTGGACACCTCCAAATAGCGATGGCCAACCCAATTATTTAAAAACCATAGTTCCTGAAGCAATACATAAAACTTTCCACTTGATTTTTTTCCCCCCAGCTTCAGAATTTATAATAAACATAGCAGGGAGCAAGGGTGAGGAATAACTTAGGGGAATCCATGCTTCACATTATGCTGATATTCCCTTGTTTCTGTTCTTTTGTTTGGCAGGTCATGATCTGCACAAGATTTGTCTTAGCATTAATCCTTTCTGCAGGAAGCTTCTTGAATTTAATCCCTCAATGTTCTACCTAAACTTGCTGCACTAGAAACTTTCTTTTGGAGAAGAAATAAAAAGGTCCTGTTAGTTGGCATCTGGGGAAGGTCTCCTTAAAACACTACATGTTAACTCTATATGGGCAAGAAGGGACCAATGTGTTTTAAGCGCAGGACAAAACTGCCATAAACTCATTATTTTTTTCTTTAAAAATCCAGATAAATTGACATAGCTTTCATTAAGCAATCCATAAGAGCTAGGAAACATAATCCCTAGAGCTTTAAAAAAAAAAAAAAATCAACCGTGTTG
This sequence comes from Jaculus jaculus, assembly GCF_020740685.1. Taxonomy (NCBI): domain Eukaryota; kingdom Metazoa; phylum Chordata; class Mammalia; order Rodentia; family Dipodidae; genus Jaculus; species Jaculus jaculus. The sequence continues at coordinate 24,741,240 of NC_059121.1, forward strand.
GAGTGTTAGTACTTCCTCACGTGAAGTCACAGAAGTGAACTCAAGTTGTTCCCGCGACTCCTAAATGTGGTATTCTTTATACTAAGGGTCACAGGCAGGAGGTCTCTCTAGGGGTGGTTAAAAATTCACCGTACACAATGTTTGAATAATGGATACTAGACGTCATAGAATACCCGAAGTGCTGAATAAATCAAAGTGCTGAATAAACGCTAACCATGGTGTTTTGTGATCAAATACGAGTCACACAATGGAACGTCTATTCTATACTTTAACCAGCTCAAAGTTTAACGTTGGCGTGCATTTTTTTTTTTTAAAGTTTTTGCTTCTGGTTAAATACATGGCTTTCTTGCTTTGGCAATTATTTGGGAGGTCTACCTCATTCATATTACATTCACTCTTAACCTGTTTACTTGTTACCTCATTAAGGAAGCATTTGAAATTATGTAGGTCCCGATAGATTTCATGTTATGTAATTTAAGGGGAAATACAACTGAGTCGTACTGTCAAACAGACGTGGGCCCTGTTTGCACTCACAGGCAGTTTACAAGATGCAGGAAATAGTAGGCCTGCCTGGGTTTTATCATGTGGTAAAAGCAAGGTACCTAGCAGCTGTCAGAGATAAGCAGCATTAATGCTGAAAGATTAGCACACCTGCACTTAGTCACCGTGAGATAAGGTGGTTACGTTGTAAATTGAAGCATTGTGTTGCCGTATGCAAACTTAGTAGAGCCTTTGGTCTAACACAGTAGTGTTTCAGCTTTTCATTTGGTTCAGCTTCGGGTCTTTCTGAACAAAAATGGACCTTGGAAATAATTCGATCTAGATAGTCGGAAACAAGGAATGAATGCAATTTGACTTCAAGGAGACAAGGAGGAGGGCTTGATTTACTCATTTAACTGACAGTTTTAGGTAGCCTGTGATATATACCAAGTACTATACTGGTAGCCAAGGATGTAGAGGAATATCTCTTGCATACGTGGATATCTCACTCCAGTGAGAAAGCAAGCCTCATCATAAGTATGTAGGACGACACCGTGACTGAATTGAAAGCAGTTTTATGTCTGATCTTCATGGGCACATCTATCTGAAAGGAGAGTTCCACCAAATTTCTTTTATTTTAAATATTTATTTATTTGAAATGAGAGAGAGAGAGAGAGAGAGAGAAATGGGCACACCAGGGCTTCCAGCTGCTGCGAACAAACTCCAGATGCATGGTCCACTTTGTGCATCTGGCTTTACATGGGTACTGGGGAATCACACCTGGGTTGTTAGACTTCAGGGCACATGCCTTAACTGCTCAGCCATCTCCCCAGTCCTCTACGAAATTCTTTTTTTTTTTTTTTTGGTTTTTCGAGGTAGGGTCTCACTCTGGTCCAGGCTGACCTGGAATTAAATCTGTCATCTCAGGGTGGCCTCGAACTCATGGCAATCCTCCTACCTCTGCCTTCCGAGTGCTGGGATTAAAGGGGTGTGTGCCACCACGCCTGGCTTTCTACCAAATTCTTAAAAGTAGCTTATAATCACTAGGAGATTCTAACCAAGTAAGCTGCTACACCCTGCTTGTGTGATAGACGGGAACCAAGCTCAGGCATAGAGGGAACGGTTCCTATCACGTAGCTCCTTAACGGCTACCTCACCCTCACCATCCAGGCATTCGCGCGCTCGCTGAATCACGGTCCACACTGTAAGACAGATGATCTCTAGTCCTACCCTTGTTTTCCTTTTGGTGATATTTACTCTCTTTTTCATAGCATCTGTCCACCACTGAGTCTCAACAAAAGCTGAAGATCCTGTCAGACAGGCCTCAACCATGGTTACAGCATTTCAGTACCACTTATTTTAGGAAAATTACATAAACCTCTGATGTCCAGTTGAAACATATGTAGGTTGGTGAGAACAAGTTATAGCTAACAGGCTGTTTTTTTTAATTCAATTTTTTAATATTTATTTGAGAGCAACAGACAGAGAGATAGAGAAAGAGGGAAGGAGGAAGAGAGAGAGATAGAGAGAGAGAGAGAATGGGCACGCCAGGCCCTCCAGCCACTGCAACCTAACTCCAGATGCATGCGCCCCCTTGTGCATCTGGCTTACGTGGGTCCTGGGGAATCAATCCTTGAACCAGAGTCCTTAGGCTTCACAGGCAAGCGCTTAACCGCTAAGCCATCTCTCCAGCTCCACAGGCTGTTTTGAGAACGGACATGGTCAGTCATTTGTACGGAGGAGGCCATCCCACTTGGTATGCTTTATATGGAGTAAGCATCTCACCAGCCATGTGTGTTCTGCTTCTACTCTGCCCATTTTACGCAAATCTTCTCTTCTGGTGTCAGGTCCTCAGGTTGCGATAGCCACGTTATTATTTATGAAAGAGAAAATGTATGTGTGAGAAGGAAGCAGACAGACAGAGAGACAGAGAGAGAGAGAGAGAGAGAGAGAGAGAGGGAAGGAGGGAGAAAATGGGTGCACCAGGGCCTCTAGTCACTACAAACGAACTCCAGATGCATGCACCACCTTGTGCCACTGGCTTACATGGGTCCTGGTCAGTTGATCCTGATTCCTTAGGTTTTGCAGGCACGTTCCTTAACCACCACATCATCTCTGCAGCCCATAGTGAGCCTCATTAAGCTCAGGGCAGATGCCTAGGTAAAAGTGATTACTTACTAGAGAATATGGATTATGCACTCTAAACCTTGGCTGCCTGAGTTCAATTTCTGGTTCCACAACGTGAATTTTTCATATTGCCTGAATTTTGCACAATGAGCATGTGGGAGTTGGTCAGCTAAAACATGGAACTATTTACACTGTAAAAGAAAAAAAAAAATAACATGTGGGTTGATTTCTTGGCCTTTTGCCCTATCTGTCACTTTGAAATCCATCCTGGGTCTTTGGCAGCCTGGTATTTGTGGTGATCTCAGGCAAGAGAGATCTTGATTCTCTGGAGGCAATGAGGCCCGCCCCCTCCTTCCTGTGGGATGAAGGAGCCATTGAGAAGGGTGGTCTGATGGGAAGACTCCAGGGGCCATCCCTGGTTCCCATGGTCTCTGGTATGTCTCCTCTCCTCACCTGGCACAGCACAGCTGCACTCCAAAGCAAGAACTGCCCACACACGTCTAGCTTCTTTAACAGACGAGTGACAGGGAAGCTGGACCTTCTCTGAAAGTCTGTGAACAAAATGTGTTTTAGAGAAAGGTAGTTTACTATTTCTCTCTTTATATATTTAGTTTTTGAGAGGGGAAGGGGAGATGGGCAGACCAGGGCCTCCTGCAACTGCAAACAAACTCCATATGCATGGGACACTTTGTGCATCTGGATTTACATGCATCTTGGGAGGTGGTAACTGGGCCAGCAGGCTTTGCAAGCAGGTGCCCTTTACAACTGAGTGAGACATCTCCCCAGCTGCCATATACCATTTTAGAGAGAGTCCTTGCATGGAAAAGGTAGACACTGAGGGAGGGGAGTCACATTCCTAGTGACATTTTCCTTCTCATGCCATTCTTTTCAGTAGCCATCTTCCCACCTGAAGACAATCTGGTTATTTTTATTATTCTATGAATTACTTTGTCAGGGAAACTGTGTGTGTAAAGATTCATCTTTTTCCATTTTAATGTTACAACTAGGGAAAGTCTGAAATCTTTTCCCATCTTCCTATTTTTTTTAAAGTATTTTACTTATTTGCAAGCAGAAAGAGACAGAGAGGAGCGAGACCGGTAAAGACCGATGGACAGGTGGGTACAGGAAGGCTGCTAGCTTTTGCAAACAAACTCCAGATGCACACACCACTTTGTGCATCTGGCTTTATGTGCATACTGGGGACTTGAATTATGGTTGTCAGGCTTGGCAAGCAAGTGACTTAATAGCTAAGCCATTTTCCAGCCTTTTCCCTCATTTTAATACGATTAAACTGTATAGCATATAATTAAATTGTATAGGTAGTGTGATTGTTGATAGTTCATGAGAAAACTTGACTAGCACTTTACAACTAATAGTAATGATGGGTTTAATAAAGATAAAAGCATATTCATTAAGAAACATTAAGCAGCTTGCTAAGTTTGTGGTCTTATAAGATTCTGACAAGGTGCATTTCCAAACAGTAGCACACCTGAGCAGGCAAGCAAAAGGATGAGAGAGAAGTGAGCAAGATGTCACCATCCATGTGAGGGCCAAGGTGAAAAATGATGAGAGAGAAATGACCAAGGTGTCAACATCCCCGTGAGGGACAAGCTGAAAATGGATGGGAGAGAAGTGACGAAGGTCCTAACATCTATGTGAAGGACAAGCTCATTCTGCACATTTTTTTATTGTTGAGAAAAATGAGCCTTAAAAAAAATTATGTAAGTCCCTGCTCCCTAATGCCAAAGACATATATACACTTGGGTTTCCCTTAGCCTTTTTGCCCTGAAATGATATCCCTATCCTATCTTTAAGTAGCAGATGAGGGAGACTCTGTAGGGGAGAGAATTTTTTTGTGTGTCTCTTGTTTGTTTTTCTCTTCTTTTCTTCCTTCCTTCCCTTCTTTATGTCTTTCTTATTTCTTTTTTTTTTTGTTTGTTTTTCAAGGTAGGGACTTACTCTGGTCCAGGCTGACCTGGAATTCACTATGTCCTACCAGGGTAGCCTTGAACTCACGGCAATCCTCCTACCTCTGCCTCCCGAGTGCTGGGATTAAAGACATACACCACCCTGCCCGACTTTCTTGTTTCATTTTTAAAAACATTTACCTTTAAAAAAAAAACAAAAAACTTAGAATAGCCATGTAGGAAAATATGTCAGACTTGTTAATTGGCTAGATGTCTCTTTATTTTTTTTTTAAATATATGTATAGAGCTGGAGAGATGACTCAGTGGTTAAAGGTCCCTGCTTGTAGGTGCTGACAGCCTGGGCTTGATTCCCCAGTACCAACATAAGGCCACATTCATCACGGAGCATTTACCTGGAGTATATTTGCAGCAGTAGGAGGCCCAGGGGTAACTCTCTCTCTTCTCTCAAGTAAATAAATGCTTACTTAGAAAGGAAAAAAAAGTCTGCATATATGTTTCTGTTTAAGAAACAAAGACTTAGATGTTAGCAAAGATAAAGAGTCATAGGGACTCATTTGTGGGACCCTGGAGTCTCTAGGAGGTGGAGTCCTATGTCATTTAATATGGAAACTTTTAAATTTTTTGTTATTTTTATTAATTTATTTATTTGAGAGTGACAGACAGAAAGAGGGAAAGAGGCAGATAGATAGAGAGAGAGAATGGGCAAGAGAATGGGTGCGCCAGGGGCACCAGCCACTGCACATGAACTCCAAACACATACGCCCCCCTGTGCATCTGGCTAACATGGGTCCTGGGGAACCGAGCCTCGAACCGGTGTCCTTAGGCTTCACAGGCAAGTGCTTAACTGCTAAGCCATCTCTCCAGCCCTAATGTGGGAACTTTTCAAAGGAGAAATCTTTCTTGGTCATTGTGCCCAGAAGAGGCCTTTTACACTGTATTTTATTGGTCTTTTATGTGCTGAATATAAAACTACTAGTATCTAACAATGTTTTTCATCAAGATTAATAGTACCAAATAATTAAAGCTTACAGTGAGTCTCCATGTGTTCATTATCACCTAGAAAAAAATGATCATAATCTATACTGATATGTTAAAAAAAATAAAATACTTAAGAGTGGTGAGTTTTATCCAATGCCACAGTAAGATTAGACTCTTAAGAGCATATGAAGGGGAACCAGAAAGGAGCTGCCTACTTTCTGACAGTGAGGAAGCACAAGGAAGACGTCGGAAGCACCTCAGGGAGAGCCCCGCTTCCTTAAGGGATCAAGCGACATGACTCTGCTTGGCTTGAGCACATGTCCGAAGTCTAGTCCATGCCAATGCACATAAGAGGTAGGGTGTGCCAGGCAGTTCAGCTTCTCCATTATGTATAGCTGGACACCAGAGAGGAAGAGAGGTGCTGAGGCTTGTGGTAGTGACAGATCTCAGAACGGGTATCGCCACCCCCGCCTCCTGCATTCTGCAACAGAGTTCTTCCAAGTCACACAGTTCCACTTTGCCCCACAGTGGGACTGTGTGGCCGGTGTCTTCAGGGTGGCATCGAGAAGAGTTTGTTCTTGTAAAAAAAATCCCATGACTCTAAAACTAAGTAGAGGAGGCAACTGAGCTGACAGAGATCTCACTGCTGTCGCCCACATGCCCGTCAACGGGTGTCCGATGACCCCGGCTTCTAGTCCGGAGAGGCCGTGCTGAGAACGAGAGAATTGTCCAGCGTGGAAGCGAAGCCAAGTGCCACGCACAGCCCAGAGACCCAGAGCACATTCGTGCGTGGCGCTCTTTCCGCAGCGTCCTTTCTCAGCACCTGGAGCTCATTTGCTAAGCCGTACCCCGTTCCATTTTGTGCTAGGTGGGTGCCTTTTATTTTTCCAAGCAGACATGGAATTTTCCGGCATATCCAATTGGTCTGAACCATCCTCCTTGAGCACTCCCCCCCAGGACAGCGGCTGCTTGAGGGACACCCCCGGACAGCTTCCTCCTGCTGTCCTCCCCTTGGGCTCGGCCGTTAGGTTCACGGTGGTAAGTCAGCCCTGACCAGGTCGTGGCTGTCCTCCAGGACACCATTGTTCATGGCCCTTCCTTCCGTTTCATGCTGTTTCTGTCATTAGTGATGCCATCCAAACGGATTCAGGGCCCTGGGGTGTTAGGTCTCCCGGCTCCATGTCATACAGGAATGTCAAGCTTCCTGCAAAGTTAGGGATGGAGGAGTAGAGGAGGAAGGAAGGAGCAGTCACTGATGCCAAAATATGGGAAGAGAACTTTGTCTCCTGCAAAGAGTTAAAAAAAAAATTTGCAGCACTCGCCCAACAGTTTTGTTGTGGTTTGTTGTATATACCACTGTATCCTGTCTGAAAACAGACCCCATTAATCAGAAATGAGAAATAGGACATGACCTTTGGTGACTTCCCACCTTGCTCTTATCGGCCTGCATCTAACAAAAATAAAAAAAAATAAATAAATAAAAATGAAGCAACAGGAAGTTTTGCTGGAAGCTGTTGGTAGCCGAGGTTAACAGCAAGCAGTACCTGTAAAACTAAAGACCTTGCTGGATCCCTCTGCAGTAGGTCCTCTTGACAGAGCCTGTCAAAGGCAACTCCTTCGTTTCGGCTTTCCTTTCATGTCACGACATGGGAAGTGTCCCCTGTCAGATGCTGTGGTCTGTGTGATTGCTCATAGAGTCAGCCAGTTCAGGCACAGAGCTAAGTCTCTCTGCAGAAAGAGGAAGCGATGGAGTGCCATACCTAGCTATGACGTCATACGAGCACAGGTTAAAATGCAACTGAATTTTGTCAGGGGTCCTTTGCTATTTATTTCTTTTAGCATGTAGACTTCACGGACATCAGTCAATGTGGATAGAATCACCAGTCCTAATCCATCCATTCATGAACTCAACAAATCCCAAATAGATGCTCTTCCAGGTTCTGGGCACTAAAGGCAGTCGGGAACTTTATAGTCAAAACTTTATAGTTTATAGAACTTTATTGACCTGGGGCCTGTAGAACGGCTTTTAGCTGTTACCTTAAAACAGAGTCGTCTTTCTCAACCACTTCTGCAAGAGAACCAATTGTACAAGAGATGAGCTGAGAAAGGATTTCATTCCAGGAATGGGGTAGAGCTGATCCTGTAGGATGCCCACACACAATGGATGCTGCACGTCACCAGAGCTTTGTTTGCCCTGGATGATGGGGAATTTCAAAAGGGCGGGCGGGGGGGCGGGGAAGACTTTTCTTCTTATGGTAATCATTATAAGCATGGTTGAAACAGGGAGGGAGAGATGGGAACGGAAGAGTAAATGATTCAACTCTGTGTTGCATGGATCTTAACTCTAGAGGAACTAAGAGCTCTTTGTTTTCATATACACCTGGGTTTCACCCAGATTCTGCCTATATGTAACTCATGTGTTTGTAAAAGAAATTGAAGATTGGCCATTTCTTTTTTTTAAAGTTTATTTTTATTTATTTGAAAGCGACAGACAGAGAAACAAAGAGGCAGCTAGAGATTGAGAATGGGCACGCCAGGGCCTCCAGTCACCACAAATGAACTCTAGACGCGTACGTCCCCTTGTGCATCTGGCTAATGTGGGTCCTGGGGAATCAAGCCTCGAACCAGGGTCCTTAGGTTTCACAGGCAAGTGCTTAACCGCTAAGCCATCTCTCCAGCCCAGATCGGCCATTTCTGAGCAAGTCCTCTAATACTTATTAATTGTTGAGCAGCTCCAAAGACTCATCATAAAGTGTCAGAACAATTAGATGAAGAAGTGGGAAATGGAAATTGACGTGGAATATCAAGAAGGATTCTTTTTTTTTTTTAATTTGAGATAGTGTCTCATTATGTTTCTCGGGCTGTCCTTGAATTTATGATCTTCCTGCTCCCACATACTGGCTGAGGGGATTACAGGTGTGTAACCGCATGCCAAGCTTCAAGAAGTATGTTATTCTACTTTATTAAGAAAATCCTACTTTGGACCTATGTTTCATCAATTTCTCATTAAGTAAAATGAAATAAGGCCAATTACCTAAGTGTCTGGAGGCAGGGTCTTACCCTGTAGCCCACGCAAGTTAGACTCTCACTATATGTCCTAAGTTACCCTCAAGCTTGGGACCCTCTGCCTGCCTCAGCTTCACAAGTACTGGGAGTACAGGTGTGAGCCACCATGCCCAGGGCAAACTACTGATGTGACATGGCTTACCATACTGTGACTTGGCCTCTTAGAGTCCCGACCGACTATGCATCAGATGTAATGTATTTCAATATATTAGTTAATGGAATTTTACAATAAGAAATGCTGAACAATGATTACCTCTGGAATCTCAGATACCTTGACTCCTGTCTTAAATTAAGACATCAGGGCTGGAGAGATGGCTTAGCGGTTAAGCACTTGCCTGTGAAGCCTAAGGACCCTGGTTCGAGGCTCGGTTCCCCAGGTCCCACGTTAGCCAGATGCACAAGGGGGCGCACGCGTCTGGAGTTCGTTTGCAGAGGCTGGAAGCCCTGGCGCGCCCATTCTCTCTCTCTCCCTCTATCTGTCTTTCTCTCTGTGTCTGTCGCTCTCAAATAAATAAATAAATAAATAAATAAATAAATAAATAAATAAATAAATAAATTAAGACATCAATTTTATCAATCAGAATAAATGAAAATCCCAGTGCCATGGTGTTCTTGAGACTTTTGTTTTGTTTGTGTGTGTATGTCTGTGTGTGTACCTTTGTGTGCGTGTGACTGAACACAGAAACAAATGCATTCATTAGGAAATAAAGATCTACCTGGAGGATACGTATTCAAAAGTAAACCCTGGGCTGGAGATATGGCTTAGTGGTTAAGCGCTTGCCTGTGAAGCCGAAGGACCCCGGTTCAAGGCTTGGCTCCCCAGGACCCACGTTAGCCAGATGCACAAGGGGGCGCGTGCATCTGGAGTTCGTTTGCAGTGGCTGGAGGCCCTGGCTCGCCCATTCTCTCTCTCTCCCTCTTTCTCTCTCTGTCTGTCGCTCTCAAATAAATAAATAAAAATAAAATATTAAAAAAATAAACCCTTCAACTTCAATTTCAATTGAATGTCTACCTTCTGAAGGGAATTATTTCAGCCAGGTTAGAACCATTTGCTGCATCTAGATATCCTTTTTTTTCCTCACTACCTCTGTCCCTGTACTGCCCTTATCTCAGATGCCTGGAATCTTCTTTGGTACTTTCGTTTTACATTAGCAGTATTCAGCAGTGAGCTAAGCATTTATCTGTCTGAGGCTTCACGTACACGATGCAGAACTTTGATGAAATTATACTATGAGAATCTTCCCGTTGCATGCACAATTACAAAACTCAGGACTTCAAACTCAATTTTGAGACATGATGATACGTTAAAAAGCCCTGCATTGATTGCCTGAAAATCAAGAGACTGGTATTTAGTACTTTTCTCACGCTAGCCAGAAGAGCAACTGTTGAAAGCTAGCTTCCTCGGAAAGGAAGTTTACTGTGTCAGAGCCAGGCACGGGGGAAGTGAGACAAGACAGGGGGAGAAGGTGGTGTGCGGGGCCGCCTCAGCCAGGGCTGCAGCTAATCCCGGGGTGACGCCCCTGTAGATGGGCTCTGCTGTGGACAGGAGGATGCGGCCCTTAGAGCTTCGTATCACCCCCTTAAATGTGTGCTGTCCCTGAGAAAGAGCTGCTTGTTGGGTACGGAGGGTCTCTTTAGCCAAGGGCGATGTTTGGAGAGAGACCCGACTGGTACAATACTGAGGCTGCCTAGCTACGCGCTTTGGATTCTGATCAATGTCTCTGTGATTGCAATCGATTTCAAAATCGCCTGTAACCGACTCAGCTTGTCTCGGCGGATTAACTCGTAGCTGTAATCCAAACCCATGTTCCCGAGAGGTCTGGCCCTCGCTCCATGATGCTTTTTAAGACTATTGTTGATACATTTTATTTTTCCATTTGTCATCAAAGTTGCATGGGTGTGGGAATGCATCAGAAAACTGAACTGTTGTTGACCGATTGCAGGAGGTTCAATATCTGCTACTCAGAAAGTGTTGACTCTAAGTGTACACAGATTATCGGGCTCCTCTCCTGCATGCCTACTTGAATGGTTAAGACAAAGAATGACTTCTGTGAGCCTCAAGCACTGAGAGCAATGGAGACACAGGGAATATTCTTCATTACTTGTCAGTAGACGGTAGTTTATACTGAGCTCCTTGGTATTTTCCAAGTCACAAACATATACATACATATATATATATAACTAAACACACAATATATATAACTAAACACAGAACTATACAGCAGCTCCACTCCCAACTGCCAAAACTTAAAAGCCATCTAAAGCCCTTTCAAAGAACACGCAGGCTATGGTGGGTCTATCCAGATAGTGGCGTATTAAGGCCACCTGTAAAAGGAGTGAGCTAGCAAGCCATGGGAAGACCTGGAGGAAAATCAAAGAAACCTTATCAAGTAGAAGAAGCCAGTTGGGAAAGGGTAACATGTTACGGGTTTCATCACGTGATATTTGGGAGCATCAAAACAACGCATATGTGGACCCATGGTCATTGCTTTTGTTAGAAGGCACAGCACCCAGGGCATTTAGGGCATTGAAACTGCTCTGTACAGTGTCATAGAGAGGAATTCACATACTTAGATTAATATACATATATTTTCCCAAACCCATAAACTGCATCACACACCATTAGTGAAGTCCTAACATGTACTATGGCATTTGGGCATAAATGACATGTGACGCAGGTTCATTCATTTGAAACAAAAATTCCACCATGGTGGGAAGAATTCTTGATAATGGGGAGGCTACGTAATGATTTTCAAAGGGTGGGGGGAAACTACAGCAGGAAGCATGCAGTGAAATACATCATTTTAAAACCCTAGCTAGCCCAAGCCCTCAGGAAGCTGAGGCAGGAGAACTTTGAGCTGAAGGGCAGCCTGGGCACAGAGAATTCCAGAGCATCGTAGGTAAAAGTGAGACCCTGTCTCAAAAATAATGCTAATAAAAATGAAAGCCCCATCAGCAAGCGGCCAGAATTTGGAAATCAAAACCAAAAACAAGACGAAACAACAGAATTCCCCCAGCACCAGCAGTTGTAGTTCTTTCTAAAACCAGTAAATTACAAACATTACTATTATTAGTAAGCAATTATTGAGTAGTTCTCAGTTGGAAAAGGGTACCTGTCTTTTTCTCAGAACAATATGGCACGGGATCTCATGATTCACTATGGTTTATCATGCACACAGATAAAACAAAGCGATTATTTTTAAGCACGCTTTTGTAGTAGTTTCTTTGAACCTTGAAGCAAAGAATTCCCTTTGAAGTTTACAATGTCCAAGCCACCAGTGATGAGCTACAAAGAAAGGAATTATATAGTGTCCATGAGACAGTATTTCCTTCCTTGTCATGTATTTCCTACCCGGTATCACTTGCTATGTTTTTAGCTATATCTAGGATCAATTAGCAGTTCCTAAAATAATTTTAAACGTTAGATTTGAATATGCTAATTTAACACTGACCAAAGTAACTTTTATACTGTGCTAACTGTGAATGTTAAACATGTATGTTTATTCACATGCACATTTCTGCCCTCTTATTTCATAACACTTCCCTCTAATTGCCTGATGTTCTAGCAGCAGTGTGGGCACTGAGAGAGCGCTGGTTTCAGCTCACACTCTCCTATCTCTGTGCTCTGTGACCTTGAGCAACTCTTCTAAGACCTTGAGGCAAACTGCTTATAAAATAAAGGGATGGATACGAATTCTTAGTCTGTCTTTTGGTCCTAAGGGCCTGGTGAAAACTATATTTCCTCTCCCTGGAAAAAATGCATGGATAAACACTCACATTGTTTTGTAAACCTTTGAGAGAGGGGAGCGATAAACTTTGAGGTGCATTCATAGACCCAAAGCCAAGAACAGCTGGACAGAACAATTAACTTTATACTTCTACGTGGCAGCATTTGCAAGAATCACCTCGTCACGAATAAGTACTTAATTACTTACAGGTTATCTGTTCTAGGTTTCCTTAGGTTTATTTTACTCTGACACCAAAAGTTTGGCTAGGCGTTCTTAAGACGATCTTTATAACCCGAGCACAGCTCACAGCCCGCTATCAAGGATCGCCTGTGCTAGCCAGATGGTCTACACACCCCAAGAAAATGAAACATTGGCCCACGTTTACCAAGAGGCCAGAAACCCAGCTTTCTGGCAGCTCAATAGGCCTTGCTTGGTTGCATCTTCCTCTGAGCCAACAGTGGGCGAACAGGTTCTAAACTGCAAGTCCTTTGTGACCATATTTCAAGTCACAGTCAGGTCAGGTCATGGTGATAGTTTTGGGTCATGATCAGAGGATACCGCCAGGAGGAAGAAAGCTGGAGACTGTCATCGGCATGGTCACAGGGGTGGCTCATCAGAGGCGGAGGACCGTGGGAAGTCTTTGAATGTTCCCTGGACCGGGCAGCCATCTTCCTCTGGGGCTCTGGAGGTCAGAACCAGCCAGGGTCTGGATTTGGTGCAGTGTGAGGCCGGGCGTCCCCACGTACACACTGCGCATGGGGGAGCTGGGCGGCTGTGAGGATGCGTCCAGGAAAAAGCGAGAGGCAAAGCCGAGGTCACAAGACTTGTTTTGTGGGGGCTGTTATGGAAGGGGTCCAATTTAGGGGTGGGAATAATCCAAGCAATGGTCAGTGCTAAAGGAACCTTGATGAAATCTGAGCAGCGTTTTCTTTTCTACGATATCTATCGCTAATTCTTACTGGGGTGTATGTGGGGAGTGAAAGGTACAGGGAGAGGTATTTACCAGGAAGACCAGTTATTTCTGACAGTTTCTTGTCTGATAATTGATCCCCAATTGCACTGGTAGCCTAAAAATTGAGGTAAATATGAAGGTGTCACTTCTTCCACCACAGTGGCTCACATAGTAACATATTTCCCCTACCGAATGAAAGGCATGTTATAAATATAACTTGGCCGCACACACGGCTTTTGGTGGAGACAGGCAAAAGTAACGACAGGCTTGCCATACGCACAGTGCAGATTCCATGCGATCTTTACAGCGGTCCTAAAAGCGAGGCGCGTGTTAGCACCCTCATTGTCTTTCTAGGTGCGAGGAAATAGACGTGGTGTCAAGTCATCACAGCGGGTACTACAGGACCCGCACTCCTCGGCGAAATGAAAGAAAGAAGCCAGTGGCGTTATATATTTTAATGCCATGGATCAAATCCAACACACACACACACACACACACACACACACACACACACACACACACGATGTCTGTTGGTATAAAATTACTTTGATTTACCATATGACCCAGCTATAGCGCTCCTAGGCATATATCCAAAGGACTCATCTCATTTCCTTAGAAGTACATGCTCAACCATGTTTATTGCTGCTCAATTTATAATAGCTGGGAAATGGAACCAGCCTAGATGTCCCTCAACAGATGAGTGGATAATGAAGATGTGGTACATTTATACAATGGAGTTCTACTCAGCGGTAAAGAAAAATGAAGTTATGAAATTTGCAGAAAAATGGATGGACCTGGAAAGTATTATACTAAGTCAGGTAACCCAGGCCCAGAAAGCCAAGCGCCACATGTTCTCTCTCATATGGGGATCCTAGCTACAGATGACTGGGCTTCTGCGTGAGAATGAAAATACTTAGTAGCAGAGGCCAGTAAGTTGAAAAGGAGACATAAAGGGTGGAGAAAGGAAGGGAGGAGGATACTTAATAGGTTGATATTGTATATATGTAATTACAATGATTGTAATGGGGAGGTAATATGATGGAGAATGGAATTTCAAACGGGAAAGTGTGGGGGTGGGGAGGGAGGGAATTACCATGGGATATATTTTATAATCATGAAAAATGTTAATAAAAATTAAAAAAAAATTACTTTGGCATCATTGGATGAATATTTACCGAGCACTGTCACAGAACAGAAACAATTTAGGTCCCCGGTGTTTGGCAATGAGGAAAAGTCACAGAAACCCGTATCTGGTTTGCATTGTAGTGTGGAAGAAGAAATACTAACCAAGGCAATGGTGTCTTATAACCTGTTATAAAGTAATACATACTATAGAGACACATGAAGTATAGCTGAGAAAGGGCTAGAGGTTGCTGGGCAAAGAGCCTTCCTATGAACACGGGAGGGTTCCACTGAAAGTCTGTCAGAGGGCTGGAGAGATGACTTAGCGGTTAAGCACTTGCCTGTGAAGCCTAAGGACCCCGGTTCGAGGCTCGATTCCCCAGGACCCACATTACCCAGATGCACAAGGGGGTGCATGCATCTGGAGTTCATTTGCAGTGTCTGGAGGCCTTGGCGTGCCCATTCTCTCTATATATATCTGCCTCTTTCTCTCCCTCTCTCTGTAATTTTCAAATAAATAAATAAAAATGAACAATAAAAAAGAAAGTCTGTCAGAGGTGGGAGTCCTTTTGTCTTTTTTTTTTAAATGTTTATTTATTTTATTTTTATTTTAGAGAGAGACAGAGAGAATTGGCACACCATGGCCTCAGCCACTACAACCGAACTCCAGATGCTTGTGCTATCTCATGGGCATGTGCCACCTTGCACTTGCCTGGCCTTCGTGCGTCTGGCTTAGGTGGGATCTGGAGAGTCCAACTTGGGCCCTTAGGCTTCGTAGGGAAGTGCTTTAACCGCTAAGCCATCTCTCCAGCCCCCCACCACCACCTTTTTGTCTTTTGATTCAAGTGAATGTCAGTTTTCCATAAGCAAAGAGAACAGATGGCTCGGGTGTCTGGAGGGATATTTAAGAGCCATACAAACGGTCACTGTGACCCAGAGCCGATGCTTGAGCTGCGCTTGAAAGAATCAGTTACGCAGAAGCTGAGGTTGAAGTTCTCCGTCCCGGGATGGCCTGTAGGTCTGTCTGGCGCAGCTGCCGCCTGCGTCCGGCCGGACAGCGTGTGTGATCTGCTTCTGATGGTCAGCGATGTCTCCGGGGAACACCATCAGCTCGCACACAAGCAGCAAGCATTGTTCTGAAGTATGTCACTAACCCGGCCATCAAGGAAGAGCTGACAGGATGTTTAGTGTTTTACTAAGTCTAAGTGCCTCCATCCCATTTGCCTTTTTTTTTTTTTCCCTATGGAGTCAGTGTGGGTTTTGTGAGAAGCTGCCACAGCTTTGAAGAAGTCCGGTGCTTATTTGCTCGTTTTTTCTTTACATATATGTGACTCTAGACTAGACCGTTTCGAGCCCGTGAGTGACATTTCACTCCTGAGCTGTTGAAGTAAAGGCGCTGGAACCACTGGCGAGCGCCGTCTACAACCTAGGTTTGAAACACGGAACACCTTGAAGGTGGGAATTTTGCTTTACTCATATTTGCATCCACCTCAGAAGCTTTAACCATTACTTGCATCTTGTAGACTTTTCAAAGCATACCTGTTTACACGTTGAATAAAAGTGAATCTTCTGTCAAATTTAGAAATAATGGGCGTCCAGAAATGATACCAAGCCTGCCTTGTGGCTCGAGTATATGACTCAAAAGTGATTGCTCAGTGGGTAAGATGCTTGCCTGAATGCCTCACAACCCGGGTACAATTCTCCAGTACCCACGTAAAGCCAGATGCACAAAGTGGCACATGCATTTGAAATTTGTTTGCAGTGACCCTGGCGCCTGGTGTGCTCATTATCTCCCTGGCTCTCTCTCTCCTCTCTGTCTCTATGTGCAAGTAAATAAATAAATATAGGGCTGGAGAGATGGCTTAGCGGTTAAGCGCTTGCCTGTGAAGCCTAAGGACCCCGGTTTGAGGCTCGGTTCCCCAGGTCCCACATTAGCCAGATGCGCAAGGGGGCGCACGTGTCTGGAGTTCGTTTGCAGAGTCTGGAAGCCCTGGCGCGCCCATTCTATCTCTCTCCCTCTATCTGTCTTTCTCCCTGTGTCTGTCGCTCTCAAATAAATAAATAAAAAATGAACAAAAAAAATAAATATAAAAAACAAAACAAAAAAACCCCACAAAAAAGTAATATAAAACAAATACTTAGGGCTCAAGGGATGGCTTAGCAGTTAAGGCACTTGCCTGCAAAGCCTAAGGATCCATGCTGGGCTTTCCACATGCCACATAAGCCAGACACAAAAGTGAGGCAAGGTCAAGGTCACACATGCCCACTAGGTGGCGCATGCACCTGGAGTTCCATTGCAGTGGCTGAGGCCCTGGTGCACCAATTTTGCAATTTTCTCTCTCTCTCTTGTTCTCCCTCTCACTCATAAAAAAGGCCAGTCTGTTGGACTTGTCACACAAAAAGAACTGCAAACAAATCATAAGATCTCATATAGTACATGATTTCATTTGGTGAAAAATTAAAGATCAAGTAATCAAATATCAAGAAATAAAAATTTACATACATAACTTTTTATTCTTAGCATTTATTTATTTATCTTTATTTAATTTTTTTTTTTTTTTTTTTTTTTTTTTTTTTAGAGGTAGGGTCTCACTCTAGCCCTGGTTGACCTGAAATTCACTATGGAGTCTCAGGGTGTTCTTGAACTCACGGTGATCCTCCTACATCTGCTTCCTGAGTGCTGGGATTAAAGGCGTGCGCCACCATGCTCGACGGCATTTTTTTTCCAGAAAAAAATTTCGTCATACATCATGCAAAAATATTAGTAGGAAATAATATTAGGGAGGAAATTAGCACCTGCAAACAAAAGCCGCAGAGCTATCATGGGATTTATAGGTAAGTAAGGTGTTTAGCTCTTTCAGTAAGCTATTTACCGTCTTCTTTGCAGTTGTTTTTCTTTACTATGAAAAATATGGTAGTTATTGGGGGAAAATTTCCAAAAACAGTCTCATTTGTGTTATGTTTTTATCCACACTTAAAAAAAATATTATTTATTTATTTATTAGACAGAGAAAGAGGAAGAGAGAGACTGAGAGAGAGAATGGGCACATGAGGGCCTCCAGCCATTGCAAACTCCAGACCATGCACCCCCTTGTGCATCTGGCTAAAGTGGGTCCAGGGGAATTGAACCTGGGTCCTTTGGCTCTGCAGGCAAAGTGCCTTAACCCTCTAAGCCATGCCTCCAGCCCACATCTGTGTTATGCTCTTTCAAAATGGCAATATGAGGATGGAAAGGAATATAAAAGGGTGATGAGCCTTCCTTTCTCTCTTGGTTCCTTGTGAGCTTCCTGGGCTTTTGTTTTTCTGAGCTCTGGCTGAAGAGCTGAGCGTGACATTGCCCCTCATCTCATGGAAGCGACCCTGGAGTCCCCAGCAGGCCAGCCTGCCGGCGGCTCTCTGGGTGAACTTGGCTTTTTAGCAGAATCTGGCAGCAATTCCCTTAAATTGAATCAAAAACGTCAGTGCCTTTGGGAAAAAGTGACTTTCCTGAGACATCATGTTTTATTTTGCCTTTGAACGACTGAATTTCTTCGTCATCACTGCCAATACATTACTCTGCGCCCTCTCTTCCTTAGCCCCTTCCAACTTCTGTATCCAACCTTAAACAAGCCCTCTGACTGCAGGGCTAAAGCTGGAGTAGACAAGCAAGAGTCGTTTTATTTCATTCAATGTGAAATAAGGTTTCAGATGGGGAGGGGACCAAGAACGGGGAGGGGAGGAGGAGCCATTCCCTGACCACTACCGACTGCTGCGTCCTCCATTGTTTGAAATGAGAAGCTTGCCCACCCCCCATCCAAAGAAGTCAGAAGGATTCGAGGCTCCAGGAAGTTCTGACCAGCACGGATGTCGGGAAAGGGTGGGGAAGTCTTATAAGGGGAGGCTGCCATCACGTCATGTCTGCTAAACTTCTGGATCTCCCACAGCCTCCAGGGGACCCGTGTGGCTTCTGTTTCCCCTCTAGCTCATGACTGGCTCTCAGAGAACCTCCTCCTCTGGGTACCCTGGAAAGTGCTGACAGAGAGAAATAGAGCCTCCTGGTTTCCAGGTCTCCTGGCTTAAGCATAGAAGTGTGTGGGGGGGGTAGTGTTGGGCTGCCTGCAGGTGCTTCACCACTGGGGGAGAGATTCTGATGGCAGTTCTGAAGAGGAAGAGAGCCCAGATCAAAAACATTGAGCAGTGATGAGCCAGTGGTTTGCGCACAGCCCAAAAATGTCACGTCAAATTCCATAGTTTCAGCAGAAACCAAGTCATGTTAAATAAACCCTACTTTTTTAAAAAAAAAAATATATATTTACTTGTGTGAGAGAGAAAGAATGGGTACACCAGGGCCTGTAGAGTGCCAACGAACTCAAGACGCATGTGTCACCTTGTGCATCTGGCTTATGTGGGTACTGGGGAATCAAACCTGGGTCCTTATGCTTCCCAGGCAAGCATCTTAACTGCTATGCCATCTCTTCAGTCCCAATTATATATATATATACATAGGTTTTTCAAGGTAGGGTCTCATTCTGGCTCAGGCTGACCTGGAATTAACTATATAGTCTCAGGGAGGCCTTGAACTCACAGCGATCCTCCTACCTCTGCTTCCCGAGCGCTGGGATTAAAAGTGTGTTCCACCATGCCTGGCTCCCAATATTTTTACTTATTTATTCCGAGAGAGAGAGAGAGAGAGAGAGAGAGAGGGAGAGAAACAGGCACCCCTAGGCTTCTAAGTGTTGCAAATGAACTCCATATGCATGCACCACTTTGTGCATCTGCTTTTTGTGGGTGCTGGGGAATTGAACCCATGAGTGGCAATTCTGCAGGAGGCTAAGAACATGGGGAGCAGAGTTGCTTTAAGGCTGTTCGCTTTGCAGTCTGGCTGGGAAGCAATGGTTTTCTAACTTCATGCACTATATTTTTTCTGTCAACCTGTTATTTGAGAGACTTGACATGCACTGTAGTGTTCACTGGCTAACTACCGGTTGACAATGCAGGTTAGAACAGAAAACAGAGGAAAATGTCTGGTAACTCTTGTTATACACAATTTTGCTTGATCCTGTCATTGAAAATATATGTGACAAAAAAAATACTCCACAAAGCCTAAACTTTTGACAGGTACCAGCCCATTTTGTTTGGGATATACTTTATGAAACATTTTTTTCAGCCTTCTAAGATACTTATGAAATTCATTATGGTTCAAAAACTCACATTTATCCATGGGGTGGAAAGATGGCTCAGAGGTTAAGGTGTTTGTCTACAGAGCCTAAAAACAGGAGTTCAATTCCCCAGTATACACATAAAGCCAGATACATAAAGTGGTGCATGCATTTGGAGGCCCTGGCACATCCATTCTCTCTGTCTATATTATATATCTCTATGCTTATAAATGAATAAATATGTTTTGTTTTTTTTTAAATATTTTATTTATTTATCTATTTATTTGAAAGAGAGAAAGGTGGGGAGAGAATGGGCATACCAGGACCTCCAGCCACTGCAAATGAGCTCCAGATGCATGTGCCCCCTTATGCATCTGGCTTACATGGGTCCTGGAGAGTCCAGCTGGGATCCTTTGGCTTTGCAGGCAAATGCCTTAACCACTAAGCCATTTCTCCAGCCCAAACATGTATTTTTTTAAAGTCACTTTTATCCAGTTAATTTTTCAGATAGTCTCAACTGAATCTATGGGGTGTCATTTCTATTTCTTTTCTAGTCTCTTCTTCCTGCCCCTTTCTACCTTGTCTGATATAAAGAATATGGATCTTTACCTACAGAAAACACCTTTATATTCCTTTACTTTCCAATGAACTTAAAGTGGGCAGCCTAAATGGGAGTGATATTAAAAACTAGCACCAGCCTACTTATTTCAGAACGTGGATCTGTGAGCCAGCAGCGATAGTCCCAGGAACGTATGAGAAGCCGAGCTTGCTGTGTAGTCGTATGATTGACATGAAAGCCATTCAGGTGTAATTCTACCTCCAGAGCAGTGCCACGTGTCCATAGCAATGCCGCCCCTCTCCCGGGATGTCTTCCTGGGGGACAGGGCCTTTCGTAGTTCATCACTTCAGAGCTAGGGGTGCCTACCAGTGGGGAGCTTTCCAGAGTGGCTGCTCTCTCTCCCCGTTCTGCTGGGTTTGTGTTGGGGTACCTTTATGATTTGCAAGATGGGAACCTGGTTCTGCTGCCGCACCTTCTCCACTGCTTTTCTGAAGAAGAAGAAAAAAGGAGAGATTGGTGTACCTGCTGTGCGTCTAGGGCTACGTGATCTCCTCAGACCGCTCATAGGTACACGTCATTTGTGGGATCAGTTTGACTCAGATTTAGGCTAAAAAGTTTTTGAATCTGGAAGAAACCCATTGTTACCACTCTACACTTCAGAAAACCTTGACGCATTCTCTGAGCCGCAATCCCGTGAGCCTCTTGACAGAGCTTACAGAATTCTACTGTCAGGAGCCTTGGGACTTGCTGCTGGAAGATTCCAGTGCATTAGCTTTTGAGAAAGGCTTGTGAACTCTTCAGACCTCTACAAACACAAACATGAAGATGAAAATAGCTTGAGGGAGGGAAGTCTCATGAGGTTTCTGATACTTCCTGCCCTGGCCAGGCCATAAATAACATGAAAGAATCATGCCTTTGGTATTTGATCACTTCCATGCTCGGTGGCTGAGATAGTTGGAGTGCAGAGGTGTGAGAAAAATGTGAGGCTTCCACAACTTATGTTCTATAAAGTTATATACACTCTAGACTTTACCATTCATTCTCAGATTGTATATCTCCTGAGGACTTCCTGGTTAGGGTTTGGCTACTTGCTTTGGTGTGTGAAACCTAAATAGTTGAGCTGGGAACTGGTAACAATTGAACATAGAGACAATGATTTTCCAAGGCCTGTCTGTTTAAGGACATAGACATATGGCAGTATTGACAATTTTTATTAGTCATTTTTAATCAGCATACAAAGTAGTGGACTTTCTTTTTGAAAAAAATATTTTATTTTTATTTATTTATTTGAGAGAGAGAGAGAGAGAGAGAGAGAGAGAGAGAGAGAAATAGGCGGGGAGGGAGAGAGGGAGAGAAAGAATGGGTGCACCAGGGCCTCCAGCTATTGCAAATGAGCTCCAGGCGCACGAGCCCCCTTGTGCATCTGGCTTACGTGGAATTGAACCTGGGTCCTTGGGCGTTGTAGGCAACTGCCTTAACTATTAAAGCATCTCTCCAGCCCAAGTAGTGGGTTTTCTGTTGGCATTTTCATATTTTCTTTTTGTTGATCTTTCTCCCTCATTTCCCACCTCTACCCCCTTCTGCTTTCATGAATACTGGCAATATTTTTAATGATAATATTTAACAATGGTGTTGACAGAACAAAAGGATGCTCATGGCAATTGTTTTGAGAAATACTAAGCTAGATGCATCTCCGTATATCACCACATCCCAGTCCTTTCTTAGATCTATGAACACAATGAGGAAAGAATGATTTCAATGTGGTTTTTCCTCATTATTAGTATCTTCAGATATGATGACGATGGTGTTTCTAATTCATGAATCGCATCTGGTGGACTTCTGTCTATGACAGGTGGGTGTCAGTGCCAGCTCAGGTGCCGGGCTTGAGTTTGAGCAAGAGCTGTCCTCAGAGCTAAGGTCTCATTCACATCTAAAGTTAGAAATTGAGATGACCCTATATGGTCCTGTATGATCAGCATATGATTGTTGAGTGGATGCCAACAGTGTGTGTGTGTGTGTGTGTGTGTGCACGCGCGCGTGTGTGCGTGTGCTCTTAATGTCTGTCTCTGCGCCTGTGTGAAAGTGATTGATAACTTTGAGCAGTGACTGGTGCAGTCAGTTGTTTTCCCCTTTGGGCCCATATTTTCCATTTCTGAGCACTCTCCTGTCTCAGGAGTTTCTGTCCCTCATTAAGTCCTGTCTAGATCCAAGCAACCTAATATCAGTTTCATAACACTCTGCCAGGAGCTGCTGTTGGCAGAATGGTAAGAGATGACTTTAAATAGGACTTTGCATGGATCAGTAGTGGTGAACGTGGTGATTTTAGCCACACAGGGAACAATCCAGTGCAGTGAATGGTCTTCCAGTCATTTGATTTCACATACCATCTCATGAGGTGAGTCTTCTTGCAGCAAACTTTCCAAAAATTAAATATTTTTCATGCCTTCGCATACTGTGTCTGTGGATTTTAAAGTATATTCTCTCTCTCTTTTTCTCTTTCTCTCCACATATATTTTTAAAAACAAATCAGTCCAACATGCTTTAAAATAACCACTGGACTCTCCCTTATTAAAATTGTAATTGGTAGTGTGTACATGCGAGGCTCCTTTTCATTCTCAGCAAAAGGGAGTTAATTGGCCAGTTCTGGACCAACACACTTTTTGTTGTTGTTTATTTTTATTTATTTATTTGAGAGCAACAGACAGACACAGTGAGAAAGAGGCACACAGAGAGAGAGACAGAATGGGAGTGCCAGGGCCTCCAGCCCCTGCAAACAAACTCCAGACGCGTGCGCCCCCTTGTGCATCTGGCTTACGTGGGTCCTGGGGAATTGAACCTCGAACCGGGGTCCTTAGACTTCACAGGCAATCGCTTGACCTCTAAGCCATCTCTCTAGCCCTGGACGAGCACACTCTTCTGGGAAAGAAGAGTAGAAGGAAGTCATGTCACACGGCATGTATTTGTTTCCTGAAGTCGCGTCATGCAGCATGCGTCTCCCCTGCGGCTCTAACGGAAACAGTGTCTTTGGTGTTAGCTAACCTCAGAGAAAGTCCACGTGCTTTTCTTCTTCTTGTTGTCGCCTCCCCCTTCCTCCTCAATCTCACTCAGCACCTTGTCATCCCTTAAGCCATCTTCTCGGTCACAACTGATTGTTATTAACCTTGCATTTCCAGAGCTAAGCTGCCCTGCGTGATGCACCTCCCCATACATCTGTGAATGCCTCGGACCGCAGTTGCCAAGGCCTTTCTAAATAGAGTATTAACCTATCATTATAACAGACCAAACGTTTAGATGGAGACAGGCTTCCTAAGATGTTGGAAATTATCACTGATACAGTCTTTTCATGATCAGTACTTAACAAAAAACAAAACAAAACCAAAAAAAAACACCTCAGCCCATTCCAAATGTCAAGTAATAATTATGGCAGAAGACCAGCACCTGAATTCCAGGCACAAAGCGTTGCCAATGACATTAGACGTGCCCATTCAGCACTTTCGTTTTTGACCCTCCAGCCTATAACCAGAGCATATGCTCAGGTTATGGAGCAATTGCAATGTACCCGAAAGATGCCGCTTTCTGACAACCGTCAAAGTGTCGGAAGAACAGGTAAAGAAGGAACGGGAGAATGTGAATTTCACCTGCTTCTAAGAATGCATCTTTATACACGACTAAATTCGCATACTGAGAAAGTATTTTCCAAACTGCCCCTTCTCTGCAACATGTGTTCTGAAATTCCCTTGGGAAACACAACATGTGGGAATTGTTTGAGAGGTTTGGTCAGGTTAGACTTTTTCTTTTAAAGCATAGTTTATTTATTTATTTGGGAGAGAGAGAGAGAGAATGGGCACAACAGGGCCTCCAGCCATTGCAAACGAATTCCAGATGCATGTGCCACCTTGTGCATCTGGCTTATGTGGGTCCTAGAGAATCAAACTGGATCCTTTGGTTTTGTAGGCCAGCGCCTTAACCACTGAGCAATCTCTCCAGCCCTGGTCAGGTTAGACTTGTGTAAGGTCAGTTCTCTCAGGCAGGTTGTGGAATTGCCCCTTTGTCTTCATGCTACATTACTGTGTTGTTCCGGTCACCCTTTGCTGGGCCTTGCTCAGAGGTGGGCTACAGGGGTCTACTTTTAATTACTTGAGAGCTGGGCTACAGGTTCTACTTTTAATTATTTGCCTCATTGATCAGCTTCGATGTCCTAAGTCCTTGCCATTAGGGAATTGGAGGCATGATGCAATAACCATTGCATATAATTAACTCCTCTTTGGGTTAAAATTATAGGCAGGTATTACTAAAGCACACACATCTCTCCCGGGGTGAGTGAGCAACAGGCACTTTTCTGATGATTATGTGGATCATTTGCTTGTTATAATGACATGCAGAAAGTGGGAGCTGGAATAACTGAGTAAACTTCAGTCTGTTTTGTGAAGGGTATGGGAGGAGGAAGCAGACAGCAAGGAACCAGCACAGCGGAGCAAAGTTCTTTGTGGGTTGTCTGAGATAGATGGGGGGGGGGGGTCGCTGGATAAGGCAAATAATGAACAGCCCAGGGGTCGCGGATTATGCTGAAGTCAATTTACCGAACTATGGGGATTTTTGTGGAGTGGGCACAGCCCAGAAAACAGGGAACTCAGTGTACAGCTAGCCATCTAGATGCTGTTAATAGGCGAGCTCTGTTTATCCCTGTAATAATTAACAACAAAATGCCTTGCATTACCTAACCCTTTAAAATGTATACAGTGATCTCAACAGTCAACCCAGCCATGACTCAGGAAGGGACGTGTTAGACCCACCAGGGGCAGATAAAATGGGGAATAGAGTCATTATAGCTATCCGTTCAAGACTTTATAGCCGGGACGGGGCAAAGAACTTATTCTGGGATGTTTTAATATGCCTTCCTGTTTACCTGCAGACTTGAGGCAATGTCCGGCACATGACACGCAGCACCAATGACGAAGTTGGAGCAGTGTACTGGTCACATGAGCTCACAGCCCAGGGGAGAAGGATCTCCTTCCGTGCAAGGCCACACGACTCTTCCCTTTTAGAGCAGCCTGTTCAGTCCAGGGCTTGTGGAGACAAGCCTAGCAGAAGTGAGAAGGAGAGTTTGCTTTGGGTCCTGTGAAAGGACGTGATGGGTTTGTCTGCATAAGTCACTGATGGGCCATTCACTCCCAAGTGGCACTCAAGGCTAGGTAGAAATGAGTGTCCCCCCCCCTGGGATTTGTGGGCGCTGCACAGGGGCAAATTTTATTCAGGACAATGAGGAATCTTCTGAAGTCCGTTAAAGTGCATGAAGATTAGACCTGAACTTTAGGCTTTACACCACATTCTTAGCACGTAAATTGAAGGATTGCAGATACTGAAAAATATCAACCTTGATCCAATGTTTATCTTTGAGCACAAAGGTTGATAGATCAATTAATATTTGGTACCAGTTAATATTTTCTGAGCTCATCATATGGCCTCAAGAGAAAAAAAAATGAAGCTAAGGAAAATAAGCAATTTGCTTTCTTGGCATTTATTTCAAAATTGCTTTGGAATAATAAAAATTCTTATGCCAGTCTAAAACTCTGCTATAACGTACTGCTTTGCCGATGCCTGGCGCATTGCAATACTCTTAAAGGAATTAACTTAAACAAAATCATTGTTCCTTAAGTTTAAGTAAGAACTGACTTCATGATCTTATTGAAATATCAGTACCTGAACGCACTGATGTAGGGTTAGTAGATTCTTATCTGCAACTATATTTTCTTTAGAATTCCTATCCAGTCGTTGTTTTCTAGGTCCTCCCGGAAATACTCATGCTGAATTTCAAAGACAAGTGTGATCTAAAACTCTAAGCTGTGCACAGATATATTATGTGTTTACCATATGCTTGAACGTTGCTTAGACTATTGTGTAATTACAACTTAGCTTTGCCAACAGCAATAAAAATCTAGGCAAATAATTGAAAAGAAAATGTTAGTAGTAAACCCATGAAACAGCTCAGTAGAAACAAAATAAAGACTGAAAAAAAAGTGGTATTGTTGTAATGAGAAAATGGTCAGGTTCTTGTGACTGCGCAAAAACATTTGTTTTTATTTAGTTTAAATTGTTTAAGTATGTAGGGTCTATGAGAAAAGGAAGTCAATACATTAAAAATAGTACTTAGGCTACACCCAAGGGAGCTGAGATATTTACATGATTATGTTTCAATAATAGCAGTCATGTTAATATCATGTTTCCCATTCATTTCCATAATGTGAACTTAATCCAAACCGATACTTATGGATACATTGCAGCCAGCGAAAAGGCAGAATTGCAGAATGTTTTGAATTAAATAGCTTGCTTTTGAGCAAAATGAATTTTTATATTTGGACTTTTAATATCAATCCTTAAGATACTTTTATTTTTTTGAAAAAAAAAACACAAATAAATAGTGGGTAAATAGCAGCATATAGAAATGATGCAGAGTTCATAATCTATCTTCAAGGGTGATGCTTCAGCTTCCAAAAACCGTACTGATTTGGAATTGGATGCCAAAGGTAAACTCGCAAGGTTTCATTAGGAGAGATTATTTTCTTGTTTTCCTCTCTCTCTTTCTGCCTCTTTCTCTCTCTGTCAAATAAATAAATGAAAATAAACAAATTTTAAAAAAAAAATGGGCTAGAAAGATGGCTTAGTGGTTAAGCGCTTGCCTGTGAAGCCTAAGGACCCCGGTTCGAGGGCCAATTCCCCAGGACCCACGCTAGCCAGATGCACAAGGGGGCGCACGCGTCTGGAGTTCATGTGCTATGGCTGGAGGCCTTGGAATGCCCATTCTCTCTCTTATTCTCTTTCTATCTCCCTCTGTCTCTAATAAATAAATGTAAGTAAATCTTTAAAAAAAGGAAAGGGAGATTTTTGTTTTTTTAGAAAATAGGACACTAAAACTTAGAAGATCCTGAGATTATTAAGTGATAGGTTTATCAAAACAGAAAAATACTTTAAATATAATTACCTACCAGCTAGGCCTGGAACTAGAGAAAGATGCATAGTTTCAGGCCAAGCTGTCTGTATAATGAAGACAAGGCTAGCTTGAGATGCAGTGAGCCCCTTTCTCATAAAACCACCACTAGAAACGTACACAGCAGTGCTTTCTGACCACGTACAAGTCACTGGGTTCCACCCCAGTAGCACAATATACACAAGTATGAGTGAAGTATAATCAAAATTAAGAGTAGTTACCCATAAGTCTTTCTTACGATAAAGAGAATTTAATATGCGATCTCATAGCCAATGATGGCAACCTGAAGATATGGGAATCTTGGGGTGTCTTTTGGTGTTGACAGAATCTTATCTCTGCTCTTGGGTGGGCAGTAACTTGAGAGCCGAGGCCCCAATGGTCACAATCATGCGGTGCTTGCGTGGAGTCAGCGGCCTCCCCACACCCTCTTCTGATGAAGTCAGAGAATTGCAGACCACAGAATACAGGGAAGATTTCATTAGTGCCTAGGTGGAATTTCAGAGGATGAGAGAAGATGGAGCCCTTGCCTTAGGAAGCAAGAGGGGCTTTGAGAAGCTCACCTCAAGACTCACGTTGGGTTCTTTCATGTGAGGCCCTTGGATGGGGTCTGGTCTGTTCAGTCCAGTCCTGACATCAGGTGCCTGGGGTCAGGGTTCCTGGGAAAAGGAAATCTTCCCAGGAATCTTAGTTCTCCAGGAAGTCAACTTCGAAGAAAGGAGGTGAAAGTGCTCCCAAGGGAGCAGAGATAAAATAAAAGCCAGGTTCTTCCCCCCCTTTTAGGCTCAAAGACATTCTTTGCTTTTATTTTGGTGTGTGTGTGTGTGGGGGGGTGGTTAGCCCTATACTGCCTCACTAATTTTACAGACATAGCAGTGTCTTAAAAAAATAGCTATAATTAGTCAGAGGAAACAGGAAGGTAAGTAGGAAACTGGGCATCATGGTGCCTGCCTGTAATCCCCTCCCTTGGGAGGGGGAGGTGGGAGAATCATGAGTTTAAACCAACACCAATCCAACCAAACAACAAAGAGAAAGAAAGAAAGAAAGAAAGAAAGAAAGAAAGAAAGAAAGAAAGAAAGAAAGAAAGAGAAAGAAAGGAAGAAAGAAAGAAAAGAAAGGAAGAAAGAAAGGAAGAAAGAAAGGAAGAAAAAGGAAGGAGGGTGGGAGGAAGGAAGGAAGGGAGGAAGGACAGAACAGAAATAAGAAAAGACGGTATAGTTCCAGACAGGAAGACTGAGGAGCCAAAGTGCAGGGTGCAGGTAGGTGATCTAGTTGTCTCCCAAAGGAAATATGAGCTCACTGCCATGCCAATGCCAGTCACTCTTGGTACCTCATAGATGCATGCCTGGTCCCTTCAGGGAGTCTTGTGTGGTGACAGGAAATCACACTTCTCACAGAGCACTCAGATTCATTGAAAAGAGACCATCTGTCAGACCCTATTGCTAAAGACTTCATGTACTTGGGCTGCAAGGCCACTGAGAAATCCTGCTGGAACTGAGCTGATAACCTCCCCCATGTAGACCAGCTGACAGAAAGCTGGAAGAAACCATTCTACATGCAGTTCAATGGGAGAAAGAGATACCACCAGTGAAGATACTCAACAGTGGACACTGCAAGCCCTATAAATGGCCAGCCAGGCCAAATGACCCAATGGGTGCAATAGTGGCATGCCTGTCATGGTGGAAACCAACTACCCTCCAACTGGACTGGAGGCCTGCTCCATGGGAGGGAATATATCCTTGATACTGAAAACTTAAAACAGGGGTAGTCATGAGCCCCAGGGGTATAACATCTGATGATGTCTGGATAAATGTATATACTATGGTTATCAAACTGTCCAGTAAATACTTTTCTTAATATTCACACCCTTATATTAATGCTACTCTCACTTTGGGTAGAGAATCTTCTCTTTTCAGATGGCAATAACCTTGGGATGACTCAGAAGCTATCATAGTGCTGGGAAGAAGTGACTGGAGTACTGAGTAACATTTTGATCACACCTTCCAAGGCTCAGGGTCTAATGTGGAAGAGGTGGCAGAAAGAATGTAAGGGCCAAAGGAAGGGCAGGACCCCTTACAATGTATTCCCTCCAGATATAAAAAAGGCCTGGCTATCCATGACCTCACAGTGCCTGATACTACCTACACAAGACCATCATAAGAGGAGGAAAAGATCATGGCATCAAAATAAAAGAGAGACTGATTGAGATGGGGAGGGGATATGATGGAGAATGGAATTTCAAAGGGGAAAGTGGGGGGGTATTACCATGGGTTACTTTTTATAATCATGGAAAATGTTAATAAAAATTGAGAAAAAAGGAAATTTTATTCCATCATAATATAATACAATAGATAAGTATTAAAGCAGAAAAAAAAGAGGCCATCTGTTATGGGGATTTTAAAAAATTAAAAAATATATTATTTATTTATTTATTTATTTGAAAGAGAGAGATTGAGAGAGAGAGAGAGAGAGAGTGAGAGAGAGAGAGAGAGAGAGAGAGAGAGAGAGGGAAAATGGGTGCACCAGGGCCTCCAGCCACTGCAAATGAACTCCAGATACATGTGCCACCTTGTGCATCTGCCTTATGTTGCTTGTGGAGAATCGAACCAGGATCCTTTGGCTTGGCAGGCAAACACCTTAACTGCTAGGCCATCTCTCCAGCCCAGGATTTTTTTTTTTTAATTGAGAACATTCCTATGTGAACTAACTGTAATGTCATTTTGTTCCTGTCCCGATATCCTCTTTGCCCCCATGCCTATTCAGATGAGGACTCTCTTTTATCTAGCTAGGCCTTTCTCTGTTTTTTTTTCTTTTCCCCCTCACTCCTTTTCTCCTCCTCTGTTCTCAATGCCAAAGTGCTAATGGCATCAGGACGATGCAGGTATTGTCTGGGTATGGGCAACCACTGTGGTGTCAAGAACATACTTTTGGGTTCACATTGGGAAGACGGGGCCCCCACAGCATGTCTTCCCACACGTTGGTTCTTAAATTCTTTCTGTCTACTCTTTCACAGTGTTTTCTGAGAACTTCTAGGGACTGAGGGGAATCTCCTTTAGTGTGGAGATTCACAGCAACCTCTTATTGTCAGCTAGGTATAGTCTTGGGTCTCCTCAGTGTCATCCCACCGCAGGCCCTGCCGTGTCCCTGAGCCGTGGTGGGTGTGAAAGAGACGGTGCAGACAGTGCTAACCACCAGGCTTTCTTGTCACTTTGACGAGTCTTCGGTCTCCCCGGTATTGGCTGCCACCTGTAAGGAGGGTATTCTCCTATTGATCAGGGACTGTAGGAAACATGAGCCATTAGGAGAAGCAGATTCAGTTTATAAGAAGTGGCCAGGCTTGCGATATTTACTGTTAGGCATCGAGGACATAGCGGGCATTGCTTCAACTCTCTCGCACAGTGGATGTAAGGAGAAAGATGGACGCACAGGTCTGAGCGTGAAACCGCTTAGAGGTTCGCGGTTAAAGGATCATGCTCAGCAGCACCAAGAAAAAGTAAAGGAGGCCAGACAAAAAAGGGAGCTGCACATCTCCTTCTAGAACGTTCTCACTCATCAAGCAGCAGTAAATGGGATTCCCCCTGATATGCACTGCCTGGTTATCTTTATTGAGTTCATTTTATTACAGTTCTCCTGCTGGTTATTACATCCACCTCAGAAAATGAGAACAGAGAGGTGTTCTCCATGAAATATTCATTGGGTTTAGAGATTTAATCTTAAAAGTAAAAGCTGCAGTAAAAAGCTTGAATAAAAAGGGTTTTACTGTCCATTTTATATATTTGAGAGAGTGAGATGATAAAGTGGAGAGAGGAGGGTTCAACACAGGATGGAATCAAGCTAACAGGGAGGAACTGTTTGGGAAGATCTTAAAAGTGTAGGCTCCCTTTCAAGTAGAAGTTTGGAATATGGGAAAAAAAAAAATGAAAGAGACAAAAGAATCTGAAGAATTGAAATCTGGTAGAATGAAGCCAAGACATGACTGCAGCCATCCACTGTGGGAAATTGCCACTAAAGGAAGTGGAGAGGCTCAAAGGCTCCCTTGGGAGTGGCGGAGAACAGCTTCATTGGTGCAGCATCTAGAAGAGACAGGCAAAGATGCCCACAAGAGCGGCCGAGGCCCATTCTAAGTGGTGAGATGCATGGAGAGAAGGTAGATGCATCTCCCTGAACTTCTGCTCTCTATCAGGAGCAACGGGCGTCAGTATGAGTTACTTTTCTCATTGCTGCAACAAAATACCTGACGAAAGCAACTCAAGAGAAAGGGTTCACTTCAGCCTACAGTTCAAGGTGACTGTCCATCACGCGGGGAGGGAGGGCCTGGCAGAAGCAGCATGCAGCAGAGCTAGTCACATTACATCTATGGTCGTGAAGCAGAGAGACATGAATGCTGGTGCTCAGACAGCTCTCAAGGAGATATTATTATATTATTATTAGATTATATATTAGTTATTTTTATAGATGATATTATATTATTTCCATACAGGATCCCAGAACACGGAAGGGTACTTCCCCACACATAAGTTGGGTCTTGCCACCTCAATTAACCTCGTCTATCACATTTCTCATAGACTTTCCCACAGGTTTGTTTCCATGGTGATTCTAAATCCTCAATCCTGACCTAAGTCAGTATTAACCAAAACAAGACTAGCCACCACCAGATCATATCCCTACTTGACAAGCATCCCTCAGGACTAAATGAGGTGACTCTCCCAAGGCTGTAATCTCAAGCAGGAGAAATAAAGGGGCCAAATGTGGCTATCTTCAGAGGCCAGACCTTTTCGCAATTTGGTGTTGCTTCCATTCTGACTCTGCATTGGCTCTCCTGCAGCGCAACGTGCGAAGCCATGGGCAGTACCCGTCAGCAACCTGCCCCATGCCTTCTGATGCCAGTTGTGAATCAGAAGCAATGAAGTGTTCTGGTAAAGTCACTCTAAGTGGTTAATTGACCTATGATGAGGACTCTATAGCCTGTCCATTATCTATTTGCAAAATACAAAAAAAAAAAAAAAGGTAGTGCTGGAGAGGTTAAGGCGCTTGCCTGCAATACTTAACTGCCTAGGTTCGATTCCCAGTACGCATGTAAAGTCAGATGCACAAAGTGGGACATGCATCTGGAGTTTGTTAGCTGGGCATGGTGGCATACACCTTTAATCCCAGCACTTGGGTGGCTGAGTCAGGAGGATTGCTGTGATTCTGAGGCCAGTCTGAGGCTACAGAGTAAATTCCAGGCCAGCCTGGGCTAGAGCAAGACCATGAAAAACCGAAAATAAATAAATACATAAGTAAAAAATAAAGGGCAGTGTAGGAGGATAAAATCCTCCTGGGCTGACGACATTCAGGTGGGTCCTCTGCCACAGGAGTTCCTGACAGTACTTAATTTATTTGGCTTTGCAAACAGCATGCCACAGACTCTGAAGAACATCTCAGGTCTGGCTTCCACCCTAGAGAATGTGAGTTTACTGTTGTGGAATGGTTGGGATTTTCCCATTGGAAATGTTCACTGACACACCCTAAGTGTTCATAATGTGTGGCAAAATTCAAAAGGGATTGATTGCTCTACAACTTGAGCTAATCTGATGCTAAGGTTCATTCACCCCAGCTTCCAGACAATGGATATCTATCTCTGTCATGCTCTATGAGTCATACCAGTATTGCTATGTAGAATAGAATATGTTTTGGCCAGGCGTGGTGGCACACGCCTTTAATCCCAGCACTCGGGAGGCAGAGGTAGGAGGATTACTGTGAGTTCGAGGCCACCCTGAGACTCCATAGTGAATTCCAGGTCAGCCTGGGCTAGAGTGAGACCCTACCTGGCAAAACAAACAAAACAAAACAAAAAGAATAATATGTTTTGGAAAATTAGCTTGAAGAACAGAGTAATAATGCAGTTTGTACAGCTGCGGTGATTTGTAATCTGGGTACTTTTAAGTTGCCAATATTCTCAGCACTTTTTTTCTTCTCCTTTGTAGCCATTCCTCAGCAAATCTGTGCATCAAGGATTTTCAAAAGATTTCGAGGGTTCTGTCACCTGTTGCGAGTGTGCAGGCCCAGATCCTAAAACATAATGGGATTCCCTAGTTCTTTGTTTCCACTGGGACCTTCCAGCTCAATTAGATCGACTTTCTGTGGGAGAAGCTGAGTGCGGGCGGGCAGATGGACAGATGGACGGCACGTCGCTGTGCTGGCAGCCTGGGCGCAGCTGGAATTCAGTGTCGTGCCCTCTGTATACCTCAGTGTCACCCTTTATGGCACTTCCCTCCTTCTTGCTGGCACAAAAGCACCCAACCAAGAGCAGCTTGTGGGAGAAAAGGGTTTATTTTGGCTTACAGACTTGAGGGGAAGCTCCATGATAGTAGGGGAAACTGTGGCATAAGCAGAGGGTGGACCTCATCCTCTGGCCAGCATCAGGTGGACAATAGCAGCAGGAGAGTGTGCCTGGCACTGGCAAGGGGAAGCTGGCAATACCACTTGGATGCCCACCCCCAACAACATGATTCCCAAATTGCCGCCTACATGGGGATCAAACAATCAGAACACATGCATTTATGGGGGGGGGTGTCACCTAATTCAAAACACTATATCCTCTATACCATACTGAGAGGGGTAATCGTGCTTACTTCACATGGATGTGCTGAGGTTCAAGTGAGATTATGTATGTTGAGAACGGAGAGCAGCCGGGCATGGTGGCACAGGTCTTTAATCCCAGCACTCGGGAGGCAGAAGCGGGGGGATTGCTATGAGTTTGAGGGCAGCCTGAGACTCCACAGTGAATTCCAGGTCAGCCTGGGCTAGAGAGAGACCCTGCCTTGAGAAACAAAACAGCCAAGCAAAAACGTAGCGCTCCATCGGGACACCACACGTGCCCAGTGACTGTGCGGTACTACTTCATGTCGAATGTAGCGGGAGCTCTGCTGCTTCCTTACTGGAAGAGAAGGACTCTCAGCAGCTGCTACTACGTCCCCTGCAGGCTCGAAGGCAGGATTTTCAGCACGGGAGAGGATTTTTCAGGCGCTTCTAAGAACATGGGCAATGTAGATGGCTTTGGGCCCACCAGGCGCTCCTTACCTAGTTCACTGTGGCCAACTTCACTGGATGCAACAGACAGCCAAGATCCTTTGCTATTAAATTGCACAACCAGTTTTTTTATGATCCCAGGAGTCATAAGAAAGGCCACATGCATCCATCTCTCTTTGGTCACAGTCTCCTTTTTCTAGCTTCTGAACAGAAATAAGCAGTCAGGGTAGTACACTCCAGTTGTCGAAAGGAGGCGGTTGGAAACCCGTGACTTTGAAGGGCCCTCTGTCTCATCTCTACTCCATAAAGGCAAGAGGATGAAGGAATTGTCTCAGAGCTTTCCATGGGAGAAATATGGGCAAGGCATGCTAGGAATGGAATCTGACGTTCTAGCACACACCCAGGTTAGGCACCACACAGGCTTACTTGACAAGGTGAAGCGGACAGAAAAGTTCAGCTGCTGAGAGTTAGTTGTCCTGGGATAGAAACCATTTACCTAAGTGGTATTAAACACTGGAAGTTGCCCTGTCAGCCTTCCTTTAAGCAGTATGTTACCCGGGATTGTAGTTCCATGTGAGAAGTCCAAATGAATCCCCAAGTACAGCCTGAATTAAAGTCTCAAGGACATAATAAATCAAAGAGAGAATCAGAGGATTGAAGGAAGTTTATTTTGGGTTTCCAGCTGTGAGTTTTCTGGATTTCAAAAATGACTGCCTTGATATTTATTTTTTCTCTTGGGAAAGAAGGGAAAAACCCCTCTACTGCATTCCCACTGTCTAGGCTATTAGCTGTTATGTGTCCTACTGGCTGACCTTTCAAAAGAGGACACAGCATTTGACCAGCTCCACTTTCCTTCCTTCCTATCAACGCTGCCTCCTCTGTTACTGTACCGCTCACACTGAGTGTTGGATCATTCCGTGGACGTATTGCGCAAAGAAACACGGAACTGTGCTGTTTTCTTCCAAGCTCCAATTGGCACCGGTAAAATTCCCATGCATTGTATTACAAATTCTAGTTTTCAGCTTTCTGGAAGAATGCCTCTATTGGGTTTGGCTTCAAAAGGACATCAATCTGATCTTTTACCAAAAAAGTAAAAGTAATTGAATGATTCATCCTCATGAACTCTGTGGCTAGTTCACAAGAACTAATCAAGTACAAAAAATTAGCCATCATAGTTTGTGTTGACACACGAGAAGTACATGCTCAGGGGAATGCAGGGCATGGCTGAGAGTTTATGGAAGAAGAACCAAGGTTTCTCTATGTGAAAGGAACATACTCAACTTTAGTTTTAGTTTTAGAAGTTACCCATCCTCCATGCTTGTTTCTGTATATCACATGTATAATTCAGCTGAGCTCTGGGAGTGGCAAAAAGCTCAGATTCAAAGGGACCCAAATACCACTATTCTGAGATATTTCCATTTAGTTCATCTCCTGGAATCCAGAGAACAGAAGAGTCATGGAGAGCTGAGAA
This sequence comes from Jaculus jaculus, assembly GCF_020740685.1. NCBI lineage: Eukaryota > Metazoa > Chordata > Mammalia > Rodentia > Dipodidae > Jaculus > Jaculus jaculus. The sequence continues at coordinate 24,776,782 of NC_059121.1, forward strand.
AGCTGGAAATATGTTCAGTGAAGTATGAATGTAAAACTAGCAAAAAAAAAAAATACTAGAAAAGAGAGAAGTCACTAAAATTACAGAATATCGGATTAGTAAACAACTCTGAGCATTCATTCAATGATTGATATAATCTTTATGTAGTTAAAGTGGAAATGTTGACAATTTCCAGTAAGTAGACAACATTTACAGTCTACTAGAGTGAATGTAGCCCCGATCTCTGGTAAGTCATGGCTTGTTGGGAATCATAAAGATTTCACTTGCTCACAAGAACTTCAAAGGCTTCGACATCTTCTCCATTCCATAAGAAGAAAGCGAGGCACACGTCATAGACATTTTGTACAGAATGCAGCCTCACAGGAGCCCGCATTCTGAGGTTGCGGGCTTTACACAAATTTCTATTCATTTTTAATGTCAGGAAAAGTCAGCAAAATGGAAATGAGTTTATTTATCTGTTTTGGGCGCAATGATGTAGCATAGGAAGTGTTTGTTTTAATACAAGTTTTTAAAGACCACAGACAGCAAAAGCTAAGTGACCTTCATTGGCACGGTGGGGACACTCATGACGTAGGTCCCCTCACATGGCGCAGATGCAGCATGATCCGTACTTCTCAAAAGCTTAGCAGCTCTCCTCTTCTCTTAGTTTGACTCCCTTAGCCTTTCAAATGACCTTTCTCTTGTGCCAGGCATGGCTTTGCATCCCCCAGATTGGCAGGAGGAGAGGGCCATTGAGTTTGGTGTCTATAGGGACGTTCATATAGGTCACGGGGTACCCAGAGCTGCCTGCCGTTCAGAAGAAATCTGGAAAGATTTACAGAGCCTGGACACTGAGCTTATAAAAGGAAACTCACTTTGGGAATACGCTGGAAATAAGCTAGCAAGGCATCTGTTGGCCAATACGCAGCATGGAAGATGGTATCACAGAGAATAGTAAAAGTTTATCCTGAGAGCTAGATTACATGTTAGTTTCACAGATATTTCTTTTTTTAATTTTTTTCTCAATTTTTATTAACATTTTCCATGATTATAAAAAGTATCCCATGGTAATACCCTCCCTCGCCCCCCCCCCCACTTTCCCCTTTGAAACTCCATTTGCCATCATATCCCCTCCCCTTCTCAATCAGTCTCTCTTTTATTTTGATGGCATGATCTTTTCCTCCTATGATGATGGTCTTGTGTAGGTAGTGTCAGGCACTGCGAGGTCATGGATATCCAGGCCATTTTATGTCTGGAGGGAGCACATTGTAAGGAGTCCTACCCTTCCTTTGGCTCTTACATTCTTTCTGCCACCTCTTCCGCAATAGACCCTGAGCCTTGGAAGTTGTGATTGAGATGTTACTCAGTACTCCAGTCATTTCTTTCCCGCACTATGATACCTTCTGAGTCATCCCAAAATCACTGCCATCTGACACAGATCTTTCATGCCTGTTACCATGGTGGAACTGTTTGTGGGCATCATCACTTCCCCTAGATGAGAGTCCTTCCCCAAAAGGGGGTGTTGGAGCTCATGGACCTAAAGTTAGTTTGAAATATATAATATATAATGTGTGTATATATATGTGTGTGTGTGTGTATTGGCTTCATGTGCATGCTCCATTTCCTATAAAATTGTTGCAATTAACATTTTTTAAAGGAAGCCTTTTATTTTTATTTTTATTTATTTGAGACATAGAGAAAGAGGGAGAGAGAATGAATGAATGAGCTTGTCAGGGACTCCAGCGACAGACTCCAGATGCATGTTCCACCTTGTGCATCTGGTTTATATGGGTCTTGGGGAATCCAACCTGGGTCTTTTGGCTTTGCAGGCAAGTACCTTAACCACTAAGCCATCTCTCCAGCCCACAATTAACCATTTTTGTGTGCCCTGGCAGTGAGGGAAGTGGCACATTAGACACTGTGTACATGGAAATTTTGTGTCTGTAACACTAACTTTGTGCATTTATTTATATGTTATTTGTGTCCGCTTATATGTCCAACTCACTCTGATATCTATCTCTATCTATCTATCTATCTATCTATCTATCTATCTATCTATCTATCTATCTTTTTTTCAATTTGTTAAATGTGGGCAGGAAAGTTTTAACTCTACAGGTGTGAGTTCCTCAAACTCTGCCCTTCCTGAGCCAGTCCTGCCTTCAGAACTTGACCAGGGACAGCTCCTGAGAAACATGCGTCCCTGGAGTCCCATGACCACCCTTCAGCTTCATGACTCATTAGATGGACACTTAGGACTCAGAAAAAAAGCCGAGTTTTATTGTTATGGATTATTATAACAAAAGAATACAGATGGAAGTCAGCTATGAGAAAAGCTCAGTGAACGAAGTCTAGGAGGAAGCAGGGATCTGCTTCGAAGGGTTTTGTTCCCCATGGAGTCACACCAAAGAATTGACTTATGCCAACAGCAATGTTCACACACTGACGCATCTGATGCAGTGACAAGTGGGGAGGCTTACCTGAGGTCAGCTTTCAGGATCTTCCCTGAGGGTCAGTCATGTGGACATAGTGCATCTGCAGGACCCACACCAGCTGTTCAAAGCCCAGTCCTGCAGAGCACAGGTAAGGAGACTCAACACAGTCGCAGGGCTAAACGTATGAATTCAAAATAATCATGTTAAGAAAACGTGCCAGACTAAAGAAGAGGAAATTCCGTTTCTCTCATAGACAGACCTTAGCTGTGAACCTTGTGTTCACGCTGGGTGTGGAGCACATGCCATGCAATGAGAAAAGGAGCCAAAAGATCTTGAAAGAGAGAGCAGGTGAGGAAAGACTACAGAGCGAGTAATGAAGTACATGTGACCTGCAAGCAGAAGGGGAGGTGTTGGGGAAGGGGAGAGGGGCCCAGGAAGAGTGCAGCAGCAGGATCTGGAAGGGTGGTGGGGAAAGGGAAAGAATAAATAAAAATAATAAACCCCATCACTTTGTGTAATTTAAATATATTAAAAATATTGGGCTTATTGTAATAATTAAACAACATTTCATAAACTGTGCAACATAATCATGTCTTTTTTTTGTTATTTTTTTTTTTTTTTGAGGTAGGGTCTCACTTTAGCCCAGGCTGACCTGGAATTCACTATGGAGTCTTAGGGTGGCCTCGAACTCACGGCGATCCTCCTACCTCTGCCTCCCGAGTGCTGGGATTAAAGGCGTGCGCCACCACGCCCGGCTCATAATCATGTCTTTTTATTAAAAGTAATCTTACACACATACATACACACATAGAATCACATCGATTCCCACATGCGTCAGTAAACTTTGAACTAACATCAACTCTGTCACATAGAGAAAAAAAACATACCGGGACAAAAAGTTTTGAAATCGTTGACATCACTTGTTTATGTTTACTTTTGCATGCCGTAGAAGTAACAACGACTTCCGTTTTTCATAAGAGAACAGAAGAACTGGGGAATGTGTGTTCGTAGACTACTACCTTAAATGCATTAGTTCTCCATTCTACATGTGAGCTAAAATAGTAGTGATGCTTCCTGGAATTGAGCCAAAATAAGCATTTAGTCTTTGGAACTATATAATTTTCCATATGAGACTGTAGATTTATCTCTGAAGGTTTGCTTCTGTCCTTGATCAAGTAAGTCAAAATCTTGAAGCCACGCCATTCCCCAGAGTTTTGCAGAGTTCTGGCCATTGTGACCTCCTCATCAAGCTTGCTAATTTTCTGGCTAAAAAATTTGATATCCCTTAGTCTGACTCCCTGGACCTTTCAAATGACCTTCCTCTTGTATCAGGCATGGCTCTGTGTCCTCCAGCTAAGCAAGAGGAGAGGGCCACTGAGTTTTGGTGTCTACAGGGACGTTCATATAGGTCACGGGTTACCCAGAGCTGCCTGCCCTTCAGAAGAAATCTGGGAAGATTTACAGAGCCTGGACACCGAGCTCATAAAAGGAAACTCACTTTGGGAATACCCTGGAAATAAGCCAGCGACACATCTGTTGGCTAACACTTAACATGGAAGATGGTCTCACAAAAAAATGGTAAAAGTTTATCCTGAGAGCTAGATTACATGTTAGTTTCACAGATCTTTCATGCCTGTTACCATCATGGAACTGTTTGTGGGCATCGTTACTTCCCCGAGATGAGAGTCCTTCCCAAAACAGAGTGTTGGAACTCATGGACCTAAAGTTAGTTTGAAATCTTGGAAAAATACATATTGGCTTCATGCGTATTGCTCCATTTCCTCTTAGTTTCAATTCCCCAACATCCATGTCAGCCAGATGCACTAGGTGGTGCATGCATCTGGGGCTGTTTGCAGTGGCTGAAGGCCCTGGCGAGCCCGTTCATTCTCTCTCTCTCCCTCTTTCTCTCTGTCATAAATAAATCAATTAAAAGGCTTTCTTTAAAAAGCTCTCTCCTTTGGTAGGTGTTGAGTGTCCTCAGGGTCTGACTCCTTCACCCTGGTGCTGATTGTCAGGTTCAGCATGGAAGCAGCTCTCTTGCTTGTCTCCCCAATTCCTCTGTGGTTTCAGCTGTGGCTTGGCTGAAGTGGAGGGCTCGCTTATCTCCTCCAGTCTCGCTACCTTCTGAAGAAGAAGAACAGGTTCTCCATCAGAGAGTGAAGCCAGCATAGTTTAAATGGGATAAGCATTATTAATGCAGGGAGAATTTGACGGTTGTAACCCCTCTTTTAGCCAAAGGTTAGTGAGAGCTTGAAACTGGGGAGCATAATCTTTGTCTGCATAGGATTCTGATCTGGTTCCCAGTTCCAGCTATGGGTCCCTTTATACTGAGCAGCTCTCTTAGCCAACCAGAAAGCTATTGGTTACCCACCAAGGCTGCGGGCCACTGTTGCCCTGGGGGGTACATCGAGTCAGGCTACTTGCTCCTGAGAAGCGGAGACCTCTGGTTGCTCAGACCGCTGTTGACCACTTTCCCCTGGCAGCCCATGTGGCACTTTTCAGCACTAGGAAGGCTAACTGCCTGGGGCCTGGCTCCCTTCTGGATTCCAGCTGGGCCTCTCCATGTTCTATGTCAGCAGAATGTGGCGTCTTCGACCCTAGGGTCTTAGCTTTGGCCTCAGGCAGGTAACCACGTGCTTCCACAGAAACCTATCTTGTTTGGGGGCCTTTGTAGGTCTCGTTGATCAACAGCCCATTGTGAGTAACAACCGATTTCTGGTACTGGGAGTTAAAGGCAGGCTGGAGATTAAAATAAAATAAAAAATCAAATTTAGGCTTAATCTCATCCTCTTCAGGCCCTTCCTTTCAGGTGTCCCCCCCCCCCGCACTTATTCCTGTTGAGGGTTAAATTTTTTAGTCTGACTCCAAGGTTTTTTTTTTTTAATTTTAAAATTTATTTATTTATTTAAGAGAGAGAGAGAGAGAGAGAGAGAGAGAGAATGGGCACATTAGGGCTTCCAGCCACTGCAAATAAACTCCAGATGCATGCGTCCCCTTGTGCACCTGACTTACATGGGTCCTAGGGAGTCGAACCTGGTCCTTTAGCTTTGCAGGCAAGTGCCTTAGCCGCTAACCCCTCTCTTCAGCCCTCCAAGGATAGAGGTTTTTATGGTACCAGTTCATTTTGGATTTATTTTTGTGTTTGCTTTTCCTTACCTTCCCCCTTGCTCCCCGCAAAGCCTTCCACCCCTGTTGCTTTGGTCTTGAGTTGCCCGTCAAGTCCACCAGCAACTCAGAGCCGGTCCAGGTTAGGAATCAGATAGGTGACACCTGACACCATGTGGCATTTGTCTTTCTGTGATTGTGTCAGTTTGCTGAGTATGATCTGTTCCAAGTCTGTCCATTTTTTTCTACAAATTTCATTGTATAGTTTTCTCTTACTGCTGAGTAGAATTCCATTGTGTATATTCACCACAACTTGACAGACTCCATTTCTAACCTTAAATAACCTCACTAGCTGATCTCTTGTGATAGCCAACAACATTTCAAACTTAAGCTGGACCACGTAAGATGAGAATAATCATGGTTTTATTTTAGGAATGTGGTCAGGGGAATAAAAAGGAAGACAGATGTCAAACAAATGAATCTATCATTTAAGAAATTCATTTGCATGTCCACGTTTGTAGACATGCATGACCGAGTGAGAAACGGAAACAGTAATAATGTACGGCAAGGCTCCAGTTGTGACAACGACCCTCTCTGCTTTTACATAGTCACTTTTTTCCCAGCTCAACACAGGAAATGAGCTGGGATTTGTTTAGTGGGTGGTTTCAGCTTCTGCCTTGTATTTTTCTTGTGATCAGAAAGACTACTTGTTAGCAGTAAGAACAGTGTGTCACCAGCCCTTTCCAAAGGAGGGATTTTACACACACACACACACACACACACACACACACACACACACACACATACACACACACTTGTATGTATCATCTATCTATCATCTATCTATCTATCTATCTATCTATCTATCTATCTATCTATCTATCTATCTATCCATCCATCATCTATCACTATCATATACCTATCTATCTTCCATCTATCATCTATCCTCTATCATATGTCTATTTATCATCTATCATCTATCTTTCTATGTGTCTATCTATCCATCATCTATTTATCTGTCATCTATCTATCTGATGGCACCCGCATGAACCTCATTCATTAGAACTTTCCTCTGGTGTTGCTGCCAAGGACTGGAGGTGCAACACTCCAGGTGACGACGTTCAGGACTTCTATCTTTCCTTTTCCCACAGAACGTCTCTGCAGGCTGGTTGTTCATACAAACCTTATCTCAGGAGCTGAGGGCAACCAGCTGGCATGCTCTACCTGCCGCTGACTGGAATCGTTCCAGTCTATCATTTACTACAGCTTACAGTCCAGCCTCAGTTCTCTATAGTGGATTACATGTTCAGTTAGTGCATATATATATATATATATATATATATATATATATATATATATATATATTTGGTAAATTCATTAACTTCCTTTTCCATTTGTTAACAAAAAGCTCTAGACAAGCAATATCACATCAGCCCCGAATCTATCTAGATATCAAACCACACACACAGAAATCGAATCAGTACCAGGAGCTCAGCGATCAGTCTTGGTGGCTTTCTCAATATCACCTCAGTTTAATTTTCCTGCCTTCTTTGTCAAGCTCTCTAACCCTCTTCGAGTCTTCCTAGTGTAATTTGGTCAACACAGTAGCCCTTGGGACTAAGCAATTTTGATACATGGATTTGGGGTTTTTCTAGAATGTGATGTGGAAGGTATTTGCAAAGTAAAAATGGTGGGAAATCATCTTATTATTTATTTATTTTTTTTGTAAAGAAGGCACTCTGCAATTGGTGGATGTCCCCTCTTCTATCCCCCAAATCCTCGCTTCATTTACACTAGGCTTTGAAGAAACAGCTGCTGAAAGTGCTAAATCAGCAGCGGAAAATGATGAATTAGAAACTCATCGGAACCCGGTGAAATAGGGTCACTTTCAACTGCCGGCAAGATGCATGGGCACATATGCAAGAAAGTAGCAATCGTAAATCCTTACGGGGGCTCTTTGTGAAGTTTTCTTACGTGTGCATCGTCCTGCATCTCTGTTTTGAAGAACACGGAGACCCACCACCACGCACACACCCACGCTGGCCGGCTGCTTGCCAGTGACGGGCCGCGGCCAGCGCTGGACGTGGAGCAGTAACTAAGAACCGCCGCGCTGTGGTCTCCGCGCACGGCTCTGTCCGACTGCAGTCTGCTTTTGATATTACTGCGTCATCTTCAAATGCAACCAGTATCGTGGATCTTAAAAGCAACGTGTAATGATTCTCGTGTGGTTTACGCTTACTCGAATGGAAGACTTTCACCTTGTTTATTTCCCAGTGCTGTTTAAACACCTGTCACTCACAGATTTTTCTCTTCGGATTTTCACTGATTCAAGTTGCCAGTGTTTTCCGGTTACTAGCCCATTAATTGTTCTGTTTAATTGTACATAAACATTTATGTAAGGTGGAGAGTTAAAGTCATATAAATTTAGTCCATTACTTTTTCCCAATGTGAACGATATGCCACTCATGTACTCCAGTGTAACATTATTCACTGTTTTATTCTCTCTTTTTTTTTTTTATGACTTCCAGGCATGTTTAATACCTTTGGCTAACTGAGTTTTTCAGGTTAACATCTGCATTTAATCACTAGATATTACTCATTTCCTAGGCTGGTCAGTGTAACATTTCAACCACTTTTCCCCTCCTTCTCTGCCTGTGTAGTAAAAGATTCAAAGTCAGTTAGGCTTTCTCTCTTTCACAGCTAGAGAGCTGATATAGTCATACTTAAGGGAGTTCTATTTCTTTTCAAGTGGTCACAGGAAGCATATGCCGAGGGACATAAAGAGAGAGGGAGACTTGAAGCAGTGATGGGGAACCGAGGGTGATTTGCAGCTCCGCAGTGACGGGTCGCCTCACACAGAAACGAAAAGCTGTACAGGACCCCAGAGGCCAAGTAGCCACTGTGAGATGGCATCGACAGGCACACAGCAAGTCTTCTTTTAACGTCATTCACCCTTACTTAGAAGGGGTCTGGCCCCCCAAGATTATGGACACTCCCTGCTTTAAAGACTGCTCATTTAACTTTCCAAACTCTTGAATTTTCCATCATACAGAATATAACCTTAAGGATTAGCTATATGCCAGTGTTTTTTTTTTCTTTTTTAAAAAACATTTTATTTTTATTTACTTATTTGAGAGAGAAAGAAGCAGAGAGAGGGAGAGAAAGAGGCAGAGAGAGATAAAGAGGGAGAATGGGCATGCCAGGTCATCCAGCCACTGCAAACGAACTCCAGACACATGTGCCACCTGGTGCATGTGGCTTATGTAGATCCTGGGGAATTGAACCTGGGTCCTTTGGCTTTGCAAGCAAGTGCTTTAAACTGCTAAGCCATCTCTTCAGCCCAGTATTTTTTTTTTTTCTGATTCACCAGTATCACTCATACCAATTATTTCATTTTTCTTTGAGTTTCCCATAAGCCTGACATAAATAATTCAATTTAAGGAAGAACAATCATATTAAAACTGAGCAACTAAATGTGTGGTAATGTCTGATCACTATAATTTTGGCAAGCCTTGAGTAAATTCAGTTCAAAATTTGTGCTGCATCTCAATTTTTATTCCAGAGGATAGGAAGGACATAAGGCTAGAACAATAATGCTGACATTTTATTTAAGTGAGAAATGAGGTATGAGCAAAACATATATATGTGTGCGTGTGTGTGTATTTTTTGGGGGCAGAGAGTTTCTAGGTAGAGTCTCACTCTGATCCAGTCTGACCTAGAATTCACTATGGAGTCTCAGGGTGGCCTTGAACTCACGAAGATCTTCCCACCTCTGCCTCCCGGGTGCTGGGATTAGGCATGCACTACCACGTCCAGTTTTGCAGAACACAATTTTTGAGTGTAGATATCACATGAAGATTAAAATCTATAAAGGAAACTGATAAAAATTTTAGTTAATATTCTAACCAACTATATTTTATGATCAGGTGGTTTAACACATTCAATGATCAGCACATTCACTCTGCTTTAGCAAGTTTGGGGCCAAAAAATATGTAAATGTTACAAAATGATTACAACTGCTGCTTAAATATTATCAACTAGCCTACCCCCCCCCCCCATATTTTTCTCAACTTACTTGAAAGCAGAAGAAATCATTGTGTGTTTACTGTGAAAAGGACATTAGTCCCCTTGAAGTCGAGAGGGGCATTTTGTTTATAATCTTATCACCGAGGACAAATATATTCACCGAGGGTGAGTGGATATCCAATGTCCAAGCAAAGGTGAATAGCACTGTTCGCCTTCTGACAATGACTTCAGATTTACTTCTCTTTCTTGGTCTTGATTTGTCCCGCTACGTTTGTTTAATGAGCCGCTTCCTCAGATTAGTCACTGCTCATTGTTTCTGCTCCCACATGGACGTGCACAGGACACGAAGGGACCTGGATTCAACTGTTGGTGTCAGTTGTCTCTGTTTATGCATCCTATCTTCCATCTTCCTTGGCATCAGAGTCCCTGACCAGGTCAGGTGACACTTGCCTCCTTGTCTCGGTTCAAGTGACCACGAATGGTAGATGAGATGAACGTCACCCTGGCCCATGGTGGTCAGAAGTGCTGCAGAGAATCCTGGAAGCCTGTTTTCCATTTCTCTCCTTCCCTTCCTCCTTGCTATTCCTCAATTTAAAAAGTTCTCCTATGCCAACTCCTTACTACGAGGGGATAATACCACTGGCAGGGAGGTCGACCATCCCTTCACAAAGGAGAAGGCCTAAGTTGATGTGGGCATCCTTTCCATCTTTCTTCCTACCCCTTCCCTCTTCAGTGACACCCTCTTGCCTCCTCATGACCATGTCCTCTTTAGGACAATTACTTTAAGACAGTCTTCCTACGTAGTCACCTGCATGGCCTTCCCTGCTGTCATTGTGTCTATACAGGCGTGTCCTCGGCCTGGTGAACTCACCCGTTTCTCCTTGGACCTTGGCCGCACACACACCTTCACCCTTCTTCCTTGGCAGACTGGTCTTCCTCTTCACCGTATCCGGTCCCTGGCCCTGCTGTTTTTGCTTTCCTGGCGACTAACAGTGGTCCAGGAAAAGTGAGAAAATACATATACCATCATCCAATGACTTCAAAGGGAACCCACAGCAAATTAGCTTAGCATTATATACATATACACATTTAAGGTCCATGGTTTATAAAGAAAAAATGTATTTGTTTCGGATCACAGGTCCTGGCGGCTCTAGTCCAAGAAGAAGTGGTCCATAGCTCCAGGCCACTGGAGTGGCCCACTAAGACAGGAAAGTGTGACGGGACAGACAGCTCACTTTAGGAGCCAGGAAACAGAGGCCGAGGCCAGTAGCAGAATCCCCAAGTCCACTCTGTGTCCACTTCTGAAATGACCTTAGATCCTCTGTGAGGCTCCGACTCCCCAGTGCGCCCCTGTACTGCCAACCCTGGGGACCAGGCCTCTAGTGAATGTAGAACACACGCAACGGGGAAGCTATAGCACTGGGTGTAAAAAGGTGGAAATAATCTGTGGGAAGGCCCACTGACGGCAGGTGAAGAGGCGGGGAAGGATGGGTGTCTAACTGTCCATCCGTAACTGCCTCGGTGGACGACCTTCGTATTCATAGTCTGTGGTCATCCCACTCCTTCGTCTAATGCTGTCTAAAAGAAATTTCGGCCAAGGTGAGTTTTGCTTTTCAGAACCGCACTGCATTTTTAGAAATGTGAGGGCTAGGCGCTCGAAGTGTGCCTAATGCAGCTGAGAAAAGAGTTCTGTTTTAAATACCTGATTCGATTTAAATATGTTATAAATATATTTATAGTATATTATAATATCTGATTTTCTTTTCCCTTGGTCTTAGTGGCCATGATGTCATGGTCATTTTCTCGTTCTCTTTGTTGTTGTTTGTTAATTTTTTTTTTAATTCCTTCAGCTTTCCTCATGCAGGCTGTCTCCAGGTGCCTTTCATATTACTCTTCCTTCTCCTTATTTGTCCCTGTCATGAGCACCCTCTTGACGTCTTTAAATCTCTTCTTTAGATGAATGACCAGATTCCTTATCTTCAATCTCAAACTTTCTCTCATTTTTCAGACCATTTCCAGCACTTATGGGAAACACATAGACAAATACATCACTTCCCAAAAGTTTGTGACCAATTCCTTGTGTGTGTGTGTGCATATATGTGGTGTGTGTGTGTGTGTGTGTGTGTGTGTCTGTTGCAAGCAGCGAGGGAGGGAGAGAGAGAGCGAAATAAAGAAAGAAGGAAGGAAGGAAGGAAGGAAGGAAGGAAGGAAGGAGGAAAAGGAAGGAAGGGTGCACCAGAGCATAGTGTCACTGCAAACAAACTCCACATTGTGCATCCAGCAATATATATATATATATATATATATATACACACACACATATATGTTCTTAGGCTTTGCAGGCAAGTGCCTAAACTGCTGAGCCATCTCCACAGTCCTTCCCTGTTACTCTTTCAGTTTTTGTTGTTGTTTTGTTTTTTCGAAGTAAGGTCTAGGCCAGGCTGACCTGGAATTCACTATGTAGTCTCAGGGTGGCCTTGAACTCATAGCGATCCTCCTACCTCTGCCTCCCGAGGGCTGGGATCAAGGCTTGCGCCACCATGCCCGACTTTCCTGATACTCTTAATGACACTACCACCCTTTTGATTCTTCAAACTTAAAATCTATTCTCCTTGGGTGAGTATGTCATTTATTTGGTTGTACAAAATAATTTGCTGTGTTGTTTTCCAAGTGTCCCTTGTCTGTTCTTCCATTTCTGCCTTCTCAGGTACAATTCCATTTCTGAGACTCAAATATCAATTCTTTCTGAATCATTTATTTGAAGCATGACAATAATTCTCTAAATAACCTCTCTACCCTCACCTTTCATTGAGTCAAAGAAATTAACCATGCTTTCAGACCAATCATTTTGAAGCCTAGCTCTGAACTCTTTTTTTTTTTTTTTTTTTTTTTTTTTTTTTTTGCCTATGGTCCTTTTGGTTTTTTTTTGTTTTGTTTTGTTTTGTTTTGTTTTGTTTTGTTTTGTTTTGTTTTTTGAGGTAGGGTTTCACTCTAGCCCAGGCTGACCTGGAATTCACTATGGAGTCTCAAGGTGGCCTTGAACTCACAGTGACCCTCCTACCTCTGCCTCATGAGTGCTGGGATTAAAGGCTGCGCCACCACACCGTGCTTGCCTGTAGTACTTTAAGAGCTTCTTATTTATTGTAACCAGAGCACGCGCATTTCATGGATCAAGGTTTCATGAATCTCTCAGTTCACAGATCCAGTTTTCTTTTGCCTTTAAAAATCGTTTAGTTGGGGCTGTGGAGATGTGTTAGTGGTTAAAGGTGCATGCTTACAAAGCCCACCAACCTGGGTTCAGTTTCTCAAGTTACCCATATATAAGCATATAAGCCAGATGGACATTCATTTGCAGCAGCAAGAGGATCAAGTGTACTTAATCATTCATTCATGTATATGTATATGTATATGTATATGTATATGTATATGTATATGTATATGTACATACATACATGCATCCAAATAAATAAATTAAAATTAAATTTATTTAAAATTAAAATTAAAGCCCTAGTCATTTTGTTCCAAAAAAATTCTCTTTTGTTATTAACAACTTTCATGATTGTAAACAATATCCCATGGTAATGCCCTCCTTTCTCCCACTTTCCCCTTTGAAACTCCATTCTCCATCACATCCCCTCCCCATCTCAATCAGTCTCTTGATGTCATGATCTTTTCTTCCTATTATGATGGTCTTGTGTAGGTAATGTCAGGCATTGTGAGGTCATGGATAGCCAGGCCTTTTTGTGTCTGGGGGGAGCACGTTGTAAGGAGTCCTACCCTTCCTTTGACTATTAAATTCTTTCCACCACCTCTTCTGTAATAGACCCTGAGCCTTGGAAGGTATGAAAGAGATATTGTAGTACTAAGCACTCCAGTCACTTCTTTCCAGCACCATGATGCCTTCTGAGTCATCCCAAGGTCACTGCCATCTGAAAAGAGAAGATTCTCTACCAAAAGTGAGAGTAGCATTAATGTAAGTATATGAACATTAAGAGAAGAGCTTACTGGGCAGTTTGATGAGCATAGTGAATACATTTAGCCAGACAGTAGCAGACATTACATCCCTAGGGCTCATGACTACACCTGTTTTAAGTTTTCAGTATCAGGGATGTATTCTCTCCCATGGAGTGGGCCTCCAGTCCAATTAGAGGGCAGTTGGTTTCCACCATGACAGATGTGCCACTATTACACTTGTTGGCTCATTTGGCCTGCCTGGCCAAATATAAGGCTTGCAGTGTCCACTGCTTTGTATCTTCACTGGTGATTTCTCTCTCTCCCATTGAACTGCATGCAGAATGACTTCCAGCTTTCTGTCAGCTGGTCTACAAGGAAGAGGTCCTCAGCTCAATTCCAGCAGGATTTCTCAGTGGCCTTGCAGCCAAAGTATGTGGAGTCTTCATCAATAGGGTATTACTGTCTATTCCTGGTGGGAAACCAAGGGCCTCAGCAATGGCCTATAATGTTTTGGGGGCATCAGGGGCCTTCCTGGCCAACAACTCACTGGAAGGTATCCCATCCCTGGCACTGAAAGTTTTCTAGCAACAATCTATGGCTCCTGAGTGTACCATTATCCAAAAAAAGTAGGATTCCATATCATTTATTTATATCCTCTTAGATTTTGATTAGCCCTCCCTCCACCTTTCCTTTACTCAATCTTTTCCCCTGACCTCACTTTGGGCCTTTTCACCCCCATTAATCTATTCTTCAACTTACATATATACAATACCATCGTAGTAAGTAGCCCCCTCCCTTCCTTTCTCTTCTCTTTATGTCTCTTTTCTAGATTACTGGCCTTTGCTACTGTGTTTTCTTCCTACTCACACAGAAGTCCAGTCATGTGTAGCTAGGATCCACATGTGAGAGAGAACATGTGACACTTGGCTTTCTGGGTCTGGGTTACCTCACTTCGTATAATCCTTCCCAGATCTTTATCTATTTACCACTGCAATTATATGAGCTATTGCTGTGTATTCTTATTGACACACATAGCTTCTTCTCAATGATTCAACATTGTCCTCTAGGTATTTGCATGCCCGACAAAGCCTTGAATAATCACTTAGGAAGTTGTAGAAATGTATATAATTAAGTTCAACTCTTAACTGTCTTTAATTGAAGTCGTTAGCACTTCCTACATCCCAAACATCTCCGAGGCACTGAGAATGCAGGTAGGAGAAGGTGTTGTTTAGATACATGTGAGACAGTTTAGGGGTGACGGGGCTCTGAAAGTGAGGAGGAGTGCCCTTGAGCCCGTGAGCATCTGGTTTGTTTTCCTTATCTCTTTTCCCCTTAAGACCTCTCCAGAGGAGGTAAATAGTTGCTCCTGGCCTTATCTTTTCCTTTCCTAGAAGACAGAGGAGTATAAAGAACTCACACACATCTTGAGAATCTGGTGGCACCCCCACATCTGGCATGGGGACTGACATGGGTAGTTCAGTACCCATCCAGGAAGCTTTTTTAAAAGACTCCAAGATGGGTCTCTCAGTGGGATTTTTTTTCACTGTGGAAACCCCCTTGTGGCGGTTTGATTCAGGGGTCCCCCATAAACTCAGGTGTTCTGAATGGCAGGTCCCAGCTGATGGAGATTTGGGAATTAACGCCTCGCCTCCTGGAGGCAGTGTATTGTTGGGGGCGGGCTTATGGGTGTTACAGCCAGTGTCCCCTTGACAGTGTTTGGCATGCTCTCCTGTTGCTATTGTCCATCTTATGATGGCCAGGGGGTGATGTCCACCCTCTGCTCATGCCATCGTTTTCCCCTGTTGTCATGGAGCTCTTCCTCGAGTCTGTAAGCCAAAATAAACCTCTTTTCCCCACAAGCTGCTCTTGCTTGGGTGATTTCTACCAGCAGTGTGAACTTGACTGCAACATCCCCCCTGCATTGGATCTCTGTATTTTCTCCTCTCTGTAATTTCCTTCTCTTATACACTGTCTCCATAATCTGTATAATAAAATCTTTCTAAACTTTATCATCTTGTCTCTTGGTTTCATTTGTCCAAATCCATAAGACAAGAACCCACAGACCACTGACACGGGGGTGCTCTGCAGGATCATAACCACCTGCACCTCGTTCCCACGTTACCGACCACCCAAGGGACTAGAAAGAGTCCATCCCTCTCAACTCCCACAGTGTAAGGATGACGAATTACAGGGAGGAAGGAATTCTGAAAATTATGTTAAAACGAAACACATGCATATAACATCAGTATTGTGATAGTTTGGCACAGAAGAAATGTGCGTGAAATCTGACTAGCCGGCAGGAAGAAAATTTAGTAAAGTCAGAAATGGGGATAGAGCTTAATGCACTTGAAGAAAAAGTTTATGCTGAAGTTTGAAGACGGCAAAGCTCCTAAGGAATACAGAGGGTTTGAGCTGTTGGGACGCTGGTTGGAAAACTATGTGTAATTCTGAGTATTAAGAATATAAGGTCGTTAATCCATAAAGAAGGCATCGGAGTGGAAACTTAAGAAGGTTATAATCTTTTTACCATTCATTTACTGCGTTCCTATTTGGTTCCCAGTAAAATGGTGTGATTTATTCACTCCTCCAGATTGTTTGCCTTTGATATCATTGAGCATTAATTGTACAAAATGAATTTAATGATGACATTTTTATATGAAAGGGGCTCAACATGAAGCCCTAGGTTTATGTAGATATGGAGAATTTTGCATGCTTCGTCTTTTTGGAAATCTGAAGAAAAGACTATGTTCTTTACATTTGCTTTTTACTAAAGTGTCCCTGGTAGAAGAATGAAATGATCCAGTATTGCAGGCAGAAAGATTACTTATGAAAATTACTATAATGCACTTGCTCAAGGGAGAGATAAGTCCCAAATCAAGGCAGTGACATATCAGATGAGGAGAGGGGACACCAGAAAGGACTGGGAGTTAACGAAGGAAACAAAGCCACTTCTTTCCTTTCCTGGAGAAAACCACTATGCTTTGACAGGAGAGAATGAACTCATTCATTCCTTAGCACTCTGTATGGTGTCTGGGCCATGAAGGCTGAGTTAACACTCCGATACTGGGATAGGTGGACATGTGCATACAGATGTTCATAGGACGGTGGGACTTGGAAATTTAACTTGGGCTTCTACTTTTAGGCAAATATAAAAACATGCCTTTGGGAAAGGAGGAAGAAACATGCCTTTAAAAAAAAAAGTCTTTTCAGTGACTTTTCTTATCTTATTTTTTTTTTCCTGTGTGAAAACTGAAAAAGTATATGTTTAGAGGCAAATAATTTCAACCTTTTGTTCTAATAGATATATGATTATTTAGTAGATTTATAATTGATGGATGTCAAGCAAGTTCTTCTCTTGTCCAACTCCTCCCCAAAACCATGGCCAGGATCAGATAATTCCTATCTATTCTTAAAGACATCATCTAAGTCTTACTGTCCCCAGGGGCTTCCAGCCACCACGTGTGGTCCTGGGTGAGGGTGGGGCAATCAAACCTTTTCTCCCTGGAGGAATTTCCACATGCTTTCCAGACAACCCCAGCTAGGGGCCCATCCAATTCAGACCCAGGAAAGCAGCACCTTCCTCCATCATGAACACTTGAGTCACCCAGTATTTCTGTCATCCTCTGTGCCTTGCCCTGCAAGACCCTTCCTTTCCCTTCTGGAAAAAAAAAAAAAAAAGGTTTGTAGGGCTGGAGACATGGATTAGAGGGTAAGGCCCTTACCTAGGAAGCCTAAGGACCCAGGTTTGACCGCCGGGTAAGCCAGATTCACATGGTGGCGCATGCATCTGGAGTTCCTCTGCCAGGGCTGGAGGCCCTGGAGTGCTCATTCTCATTCACTCTTGATCTGCCTCATTCTCTGTCAAGTACGCAAATGATAATAAAAAATCCTGGACTTCCGGTTAAGATGGCAGCGTAGGTACCACACCAAAGCAGCCTGGGGGGAAAAAAGACCAAAAAAAAAACTCAGCAAAATACACACTTTTACTACAAAGTGAGGTGTATAGGAAATTGAAGCGGCAGCGGAGAAGTAGGAGAGATCCAGAGCATCCAGAGCCCGCACAGGCGGGAAAAGCGGCTCCGGCAGCTCCGCCAGCCGCCGGGGGGCAGCACAACAGAAAGCCGCCAGGCTCGGCTCCAGCCGCGGGAAAAGCCAGGCACGGACGCTTCCCTCACACCGCGCTCTCCGCAACTCAGGAAACGTGAGGGGAGAGCGGCAGCGAGCAGCGGAGGAGCAGACCGCGAGGTAGAAGCACACGTGGAGCAGCGAGACAACCAGAGCAGCCGCGGCTCCCTCCCCTCCCCCACCGCCTGAGCCCAGCTCCGGGGAACAGAGCAGCGTCCTGGGACCTGGCGATGCCAACTTGGGCCAACAGGGGACCCAAGCAGGAGCAGAGTTTGGCAGCAACATCAGCGGCTCCGGCACCAGTAACAGTGGCCCCAGCAGCAGCAGATCCCGCAGCAGCAGCTTCAGGGGGAGCAGCGGCAGTGGACCCAGCAGCAGCAGCTTCAGCAGCAGTGGCTACAGACCCAGCAGCAGCAGCTTGAGCAGCAGCAGTTCCAGCAGCGGGGGTGCTGATCTGCAGGGCCGCACTTGCCAGGCTCAGTTTGCCCCACAGGAAAAGCCAGTGCCCAGCTGCAGAAATCAGAACAGCAGCCCGACGACCCAGGCAGCAACTTGACTGAGACCAAACTCATCCAAGGTAACTGGGTTTGCACCAGGGAAGGGTCTCACTTGGTCGCAAGCTGACTTGGATCCCTCAACAGACCAGAAATCTTAACCTCTTTGTTGATAGAGGATCTGGTCGTTATAATAACTACTCTTGCATACATACTCGGGGCTGTTTTTGATTGAATGAGTACAGTGTTTAGTTAAATTTTAGAAGCTACCTGTATCTTATTCCACTCAGCCTGCTTGAATACTCCCATAGCAGGGAAACTCAACCCCTAAGAACATCTTTGTAGATACTCTGAGAGTCTTAAGAGCCACACCTAACACCTTAAGCTCCTACCCTGAAAATATATTACATCAAATCAATTGATACAGCTAAGAATACCCAGCTAGCTAGAAAATCCAAGCATTAACTCAATCCAAGATGCAAAAATATATACATTATAACACAAGAAACACTAAAAAGCAAGACGATATAAATCCACCTAAAAGTATTAATGCATCAGAAATGACATCCAGTGAGAACGAGTTAGAGGAAATGCTTGAGAAAGAGTTCAAAAGAATGATTATAAATATGTTCAAAGAGGTCAAAGAACAAATCAAAAGAATAAAAAATCCTTTTTCTTGCTTTATAGGTGGCTTGGAGATCGCTACCTTGTTACCCCAGACCTTGCCACTCACTGGCCTGGTGTCAATTAAACCTATGGGCCCGTGAAACCATCTGAGTTTTAAATCATGATATGGTGCCAGGCCTGGGGTATGGAGGCATTACCTGGGCTAAGCTCCTTCTCTGGCTCTTCCCGACCTCCCCTTCACTCCCTCCCTTGGACTTCTGCGGGGTCTTTCTTGTACATACAGTCCCAGCTACATTTCCTGGTGAATAAGGGTGTCCAAACTCCTGTGGTTGGGAATCTCAGCTTCTGAGAGCCAAAGTAGGCTAAAAACACACCCAACATGGCTCAGGGAATTTTGCCAGAGAGGGGCCAGAAAGATTGTTAGAGGCCCAAGTTGGGACATTTTGCACAGAGACATTGCCTTTCCCCCACAACTGACCGCTGGCCCCATTAATGCATGACCCAGGATCCCTATGGGGTTGACCTGCATCCCCGATGAGGAGGGCCTCTTTGGAAAAGGGGCAGGGGGGAGGAAAAATGATGGTACTAACACCTGATGTTTACATACTAAGTATGTGCGTATCTAATTAAAAGAAAAAAAAAAAAAAGCCGGGCGTGGTGGCGCACTCCTTTAATCCCAGCACTGGGGAAGCAGAGGCAGGATGATCACGGTGAGTTCAAGGCCACCCTGAGACTACATAGCGAATTCCAGGTCAGTCTGGGCTAGAGTGAGACCCTACCTCGAAAAAAACAAAACAAAACAAAACGACATATAAATAAATAAATAAATAGAAAGATAACTCACTGGGCAGGGTCCAGGACCCCATTGCTTTGAATCCGGTAGAAATGCTTTGGGGGTGACTTTCTGTGGGGCCTTCCTTTAAAGAGATACATTTAAAGGGATACCCATTAAAGGGACTTAGAGAGATTTAAAGGGATACGAAGACATGGGTGCCCCTTAGTTCTCTCTGTCTGGTTGGTGGCCAGCACTTAGAGCTTAGCCCGAATTCTGTGCCCACCAGACCGAGGCCCAGCACCTCCTTATCCTGAAACCAAGCCCTCTGCCTGTAGCTTTGGTAGCCATGGAGGGTTTTTTTTTTTACTTTATTTTATTATTTTACTTTTTTTTCCCTTTCAGCCCCACTAAATTCAGCCCACCAAGAACTGAAAAGTCTCTTTTGCGATCTCAAACCCTACGTCATTTGGAGACGTGAGATGTTAAGGGGTGAGAAAGCCCACCCGGCTCTGCCCTAAAATACCCGGGTAGAGCCAGCTAGCTCCAAATGGGGGCTTCCAAAAAACCTTCGGCCCATTTTCCTGACGTCACCGCCCTGTTCTTTGGCGCCTCTTCAGCGCCACCTGCAGGATGTCTGGCGTCGCTGCTCTCTCAGCGGTGCAATTCTGTCTTTTCTCCTCCCAAATCCTCCCACTGGGGATTAGGGAGAAGCATAGCCCTTGCTGAATTCTCTTTCTTGAGTTAGATGGGAACCCTGTCCTCATCCTGTGTGCTGAGACCAAAAAAATAAAAATAAAAATAAAAATAAATGTGAGCATCTCAGGCTGGTCCAAGAGGACCCACATCTACTGGTCACCCAGGTGAAGCGACTTTCCACGGTGGACACCCTACCTGGGGGCGTGCAGGCCCCTTCCTCACTGAAGCCACGTTGGAACAGCGTGCCCAGAGGCTAAAGGGGGCGGCACCTTTGGGTGGCAAGTTTTCTAGAAGTGGTCATAGCTTTTGAAAGTGCTGATTTAAAAGGGTTAGCATTGCTTCCTGCCAGGGGAGCGAATGATCAAGATGGGGGTTCGGCTTGAAAACTGACAAATGACAGATCCAGGAGATGCAAAATCGTGGGGTCTTTGTGGATAAGGGCGCATGTACCTTTATATGTATGTGAGGCAAGTTCAACAGACTGGCCCTTTTTTAATTATGCGAGAGTGAGAACGAGAGGGAGGGAGGGGGAGAGAGAGAGAGAGAGAGAGAGAGAGAGAGAGAGAGAGAGAGGGAGGGAGGGAGGGAGGGAGGGAGGGAGGGAGGGAGGGAGGGAAGAGAGAAGAGAGAAGAGAGAAGAGAGGAGAGAGAGGAGAGAGAGGAGAGATAGGAGAGAGGAGAGAGAGAAGAGAGAAGACAGAGAGAAGAGAGAAGAGAGAGAGGAGAGAGGAGAGAGAGAGAGAGAGAGAGAGAGAGAGCGAGAGAGAGAGAATTGGCGCTCCAGGGCCTCTGGCCACTGAAAACGAACTCTGGACACATGTGCCACCATGTACCCCTTGTGCATATGTGGGACCTGGAGAGTCGAACATGGGTCCTTGGGCTTCGCAGGCTAGCACCCTAACCACTAAGCCATCTCCCCAGCCCTTGTCTGTCTTTCTGATGGCGGGTAACGTAGGCTTACATGCGAATGCTCATGTAAATTATGATATTGTATTAGCTCACGTCCCTCTCAGTTTATAAAGACTGTGTGGTCTCTCTTCCCTCTAACCCGCCTTCCTACCTACCCAGCTTCCCAGGGCAGAGCCCAGGGGTAAAGGCTTGTGCACACCTGGGAGGCCAGCTTGCTGTACGCACTGCCTGATGCGAGGCTGGCTTGAGAGCGAGCAAGGAAGCCGAGGCTCCCAGAAGCTGCACGCGGGGGTGCTGGAATCTCAGTGACTGACTCCAGCAGCTGGGGAGAGCTAGGTGTTACACGTCCACAGCCAAAAGTGTTTGGGGGCTTATATTAGCCTTTACTTAAATAAAAAAAAGATATCTATTTATTTGACACAAAGAGGGAGAGAGAGAGTCAGAGAGAATGGGCGCACCGGGGCCTCCAGCCACTGCAAATGAACTGCAGATGCTTGGCCCCCTTGGCTAACGTGGGTCCTGGGGAATCGAACCTGGGTCCTTCGGCTTTGCAGGCAAACGCCTTAACTGCTAAGCTATCCCTCAAGCCCCATTTTAGCCTTTTAAAATGCTCAGTTTGTTATCTTTGTGTGTGTGTGTGTGTGTGTGTGTGTGTGTGTGTGTGTGCGCGCGCGCGTGCGCCTTGACATCTTGAATGTGACCAGCTGTTCGGCATCTTACTTCTTCTAGACATATTCCTGTTTAGGCGTATCAACACATGATGCTGTACTGGTTTCCTGCGAGAGAAAGCTCGTTCTCCTGCATTCCAGGGCTTTCTTCCAGTGAGCGAGGTTTTAATTTTAATTTTATTTTTTTACTTTCCGACATCATGAGCATGGATACTTTCCTGATGGTGTCAGTTCTATTCTTAATTTACCCACTTAAATTGACGCAATTCACCTCAGCAGAGCCAATTCCACATTCTTTCAGAATTTATCATCGTCTCCTGGCTCATACCTGTTGCCAACCCTCTAATGACTGCTTTGATTCTCACAGTCATGGCCCTTGTCGAATCCATTTGATAACCTGATTTAACTACACGGATGCCCGTCATGCCACACAACTCATGTGACCTCTTGATGCAGGAGGGCAGATGACCACCTCTGCGTCAGACACACTGACGCGGTGAGGCCTCCTGACCCCACAAGTGCCTCCACTCATTGGGAAACAATGAAAGACATGGTCAAGTCGTCCCCGTTGCCCCACAAGGCCTCCCCATCTCCCTTTCCTATAAAGCGATATCTCTAATATCTTTAGGACATATTTTATTTTATTTATTTCACAGACAGGGAGAGAGAATGGGTGCACCAAGGCCTCCAGCCACTGCAAATGAACTCCAGATGCGTGCGCCCCCTTATGCATCTGGCTTACCTGGATTACGCTTACGTGGGTCCTGGAGAATCGAACCTGGGTCCTGTGGCTTTGCAGGCAAATGCCTTAACTGCTAAGCCAACTCTCCAGTACCTCCCCCCCCCAAGAAACAAACTTAAAAAATACACTGATTATATTTATCACGCCCCCTCCCCACATGATCTACTCTCTTCCCCTCACCAATGCCCCTCCTGCCAGTTTCCTGTCTATTCCCTAAAATCCCCCTTTCACTTTCATGCGTTTCTATACCTGGTTTATTTTGCTTAACACGATGTTCTCTAGTCCCCTTCATCTCCCTGCAGATGAAGTCATTACACTCCTATGAGTGGATGGGTGATACTCCATTGTACACGAACATCATGTTTTCTTTACCTGGTTGTCTTCTGGCTCAATACCATCACTGAGCGGCTGTGAATCGTAATGCAGTAAACATGGGTGACTGGGAAAACGCCTGTTCTGGGGGGCCCCTGGCAGCTGATAGATCTCACTGGAGAGGCAAGTGGTAACGGCTGCTCTTGATCCATTTGGAGGAAGAATGTGAGGGCAGAAAGTTTCAGTGTAGGCAGAGGAAAAGATTTTAGCTCTGGGTAGTGCCAGCACTGACTTTGATGCCTTTGGGTATAGACCCAGGAGAAATGGAGAGGTGTAACTCCATCCTGCAGCAGTTCTATTATTATTATTGTTGTTGTTTGAGATAGGATCTTGCTGTAGCCCAGGCTGACCTGGAATTCACTATGTAGTCTCAGGCTGGCCTCGAACTCACAGTGATTCTCCTACCTCTCACTCCTGAGCTATCAGTTCTATTTTTAAATTTTTAAATATCTTATTTGTCTGTGTGCATAGAGAGAGAGAGAGAGAGAGAGAGAGAGAGAGAGAGAGAGCAGAGTATGTGCACACCAGGGCTTTTTACCACTGTAAATGAACTCCAGACACATGAGCCCCTTCATGCATCAGGCTTTATGTGGGTATTGCGGTATCAAACCCAAGCCATCTGGCTTTGCAAGCAAGTGCCTTTAGCCTCTCTACCATCTCTTCAGCACTAATTTTAAAGTTTTTTTTTTTTTTTTAGGACCCACCAAATTGATTTTCATAGTGGCTGCAGAATATTTATATTGAGAAAATACTTTGCATAATTTCTGTTTAGATCGTGTGCTTTGTGTATATAAGCTCTGTCCTGTGGCATTAACTACTGCTGCTTTCAGCACATCTGAGGGCCAGGAGTTTTCCTTTGCCATTAGCATCAAAATAGACTTGTCTGTTAAATGTTTTAATATATTTATTTTTATTTTTATTTATTCATTTATGAGGGAGAGAGAGAGAGAGAATGGGCACACTAGGGCCTCTAGCCACTGCAAAGAAACTCCAGACGCATGCACCACCATATGCATCTGGCTTATGTGGGACCTGGAGAACCGAACCCGGGTCCTTAGGCTTCTCAGACATGTGCCTTAACCGCTAAGCCATCTCTCCAGCCCTAAGTGTTTTAATATTTAACACGTGTGTCACATTGCGTGCTTCACTTCTCTTGACGGTGTTTATCTCACCAGTGGCTTGTCTACTCTCCCAATATTACCTTGTGTTTCCCTGTTTTCTCCTAAATTGACTTTCAGTTGGGTGTTGGTTTGATGTGACACACCCATCCAATACTGAATGACATGGGGCTTCTTTTTGGGTTCTAGGGATGAGGAAACAGCATATTCCCTGAGAATGGCCTTCGCCTTGGATTCTTCTTCCCTGACTTTTGGCCTGAGTCTGGGCTGCTGGTCTCAGAGCCGCAGAGGATGTTCGGGCTGTTTTCTCAGGCTTCTGCTCTCAGGAAGCGGTGTGAAGGAATGCTCGGAATCCCCCAGGGACTGACTGAGGTTTCCGAGACACGTTTATCCCTGAGCTCTGCAGAGACTCACCCATGATTCCGTACAGTGAGACATTTTATTCTCTCTAACTATTCTTGGAGAATACTTCATTACTGTATTTTATTATGTTTACAAGTCAATAAAAATGAATCTAATATTCTCTTCTTTTTGTGTTCATTTCATAAGCAGACTATAATTCTTAAAGTAACATACAACGTAACAGCTGGAAATTATTTAGACCGTTTTACATATGTACATATATATTAGCTAATCTCTAATGAACTGAAAACGATTTTAATATTAATTACAATTATTCATTATGCACAGTTCATTGTGTGACTTATGGATATCTATATGATATTACTTTAGCATCACAAATAATTTGTGCATTATATTCTTACACTTACTTTTCAAATAATTAAGTTTATTTGCTTTTATGTTGTCTTGTGCCACATCACAATCATATTTCTAACACGTATTCAGATGTGATCTTGTCAGCCTTTGAATCCATTACCTCCCAGCATGGGGCTCAAATTCAGTCACTCGGCTGTCTTGTGGCTGCACTTCGAAATAGCAGTTGTTGTACTTAGCTTAGCTGTTGAGATAGGCACAAAGAAGATATTAGTACCCTGAACGAGTGCTTCTTCTTAATCAAAACTTCAATCATGGGGCTGAAGAGATGGCTTAGCAGTTAAGGCATTTGCTTGTGAAGCCTAAGGACCCAAGTTCTATCCCCCAGTACCACGTAAGCCAGATGCACAAGGGGACACACAGATCTGGAGTTTGTTTGCACTGGCTAGAGGCTATCTCACATGTGTGCTAAATAAATAAATAAAGTAAAAGTTTCAGTCCTTACCAACTCTTGATATCTGTATTTCCCTCCTCCGTGCCCAGGAAGACACTAGAAAGACGTCAGAGGGTGCCAACACAGGATGTGCCCATGCCCAGTTTCTGCTTATGGTAAAGTCACTCACATGGCAAAAGCTGTTAGATGTGATCTGGGGCAGAGGTTTGCTGAAGATCTAAAGCACCCACTGTTTACTGTCCCCCGAAAGGTGGACTTTGATGAATCATGTCAGACGGTGATCTAACTGAAAACAAGAACAAAAGCAACTCGCCATAGGAATAGTAGAATTTCTCCCATTTCCCCATTCAAGCCAAAGTTACAGCAGCCTTTAGATGCAGCATCGGGAGGCTAGGATTTGCATTGCCCAGCCCAGCTTTGCTTTTTAGTAGTGATTTATTTGGGAGAGAGGGAGGGAGATAGATAGATAGATAGATAGATAGATAGATAGATAGATAGATAGATAGATGATAGATAGATAGATGATAGATAGATAGATGATAGATAGATAGATGATAGATAGATGATAGGTGATAGATAGATCAATGAAAGATAAATAGATAGATGAAAGATAGATGATAGATAGATAGACAGACGGACAGACAGATAGATAGATAGAATGGGCACACCAGGGCCTCCAACCACTGCAAACAAACTCCAGACATATGTGCCACTCTGTGCATCTGGTTTTACTTTACGTGGGGAATTGAACCTGGGTCCTTAGGCTTCACAGGCAAACAACTTAATCACTAAGCCATGTCTCCAGACTCTATGAAGCTTTCTTTATTTTGAGTTCTGGAAGAAATCTCTGTTAGGGAGGGAGGAGTAGGAACAGTCGCATTTACAGAGGTCTGCTGGGGCCTTGCCTCCTGTTTACTGCATGATGAAGACCCCTCCCCCCCCCCCCCCCCCCCCCCCCGGCATCGTTTGTGTTCACTCTGAGGAGGTGGGTGGGCCTTGGCTCACCATCTCTCTCTCTTCCTTTGTCTCATTACTTCCTGGGTGTTCTTTGATGATTTTATTTATATATATTTATGAGAGATATAGAGAGAGAGACAGAGAGAGAAAGAGAGAGAGAGAAAGGGAGGGAGAAATAGATTGAATGGGATGCCAGGGCCTCTAGCCACTGCAGAGACTCCAGGCACATGTGCATATGGCTTACTTGGGTACTGGGGAATCAAACCTAGATCCTTAGGCTTCCCAGGTAAGCACCTTAACCGCTGAGCTCTCTCTCCAGCCTCACTACCTGGGTTCTTAAGGAAACTCATGTCCCATCTTGTGAAGGGAGGGCTAACTTCTCCTTACGGTCTTCATTTTCTTCTTTAATTACCCAATTCAGGATGACCAATACAAAGTCTCACCTTATAGGCTACAAAGTATGCCTCCATTGTCTGGAAAATTCTAATTTACACAACGCTAGCAGCAAAGTGGGTGTTTGAGCCAAGTTTTTCTGAGCTGAATTTAATATCCTCGGTTTCTTAGATCATG
Source organism: Jaculus jaculus (assembly GCF_020740685.1). Lineage (NCBI taxonomy): Eukaryota > Metazoa > Chordata > Mammalia > Rodentia > Dipodidae > Jaculus > Jaculus jaculus. The sequence continues at coordinate 24,803,499 of NC_059121.1, forward strand.
GTGTTAGGTGCTTATTTATGCATTGGCGTTACTTATTAAACCTAATTCACTACACTGTATCATATGGTCGTCCGCAAGTAGACACACGCCTGTTCACTTCTACCATCACCTTTTTAACACATCTTTTTTTTTTTTCTTTCTTTGCAAAGCTCTCCATTTCCTCTGGCAGATGCTGAAAGTCTTAATGGTGGCCGAGAGGCTTCTGTGTGTTAATGAGTAGCAGGTGCAGGGAGAGAACCACGTTACTTGTCACCCCCTTGCCAAGGAGATGGCTGTGGGCTTGTAACAAGACATCTTATGCACTTTTTCCTCAATGGCTTCTTTATTTCATTTGGAGTATATCTGTGTCTGCAAAGAATGTCATATGTTGCATTAAACCTTGACACTCACTGCCTCAGACACTACTTTCCACGAATGGGAACGCAGTGAAGTTAAGCAGGAATGACTCTGCTAATGTTTCCCAGGTTTGGGGATTATCTGAGGTCATGGGGTAAGGTAGTGTGTGGAAAAAAGGGGGCTGTGGAGGAAAAACTATTGACTCTATTTCTTGATGCAGCTTTCGTTTCTGGTCTTCACTGTGTGACTGTCACCCTTCGGCCCATTTTGGCCTGCTCCAGATGGGCTGGAGCTGGTCCACTTTGGTTTGCTGTGTTTGACGTTCTGCCAAGACGAATGAGAAAAACACCTTTGTGGACGTGCGATAGTCTCGCATCTCAAGGATAAACCCAAATGTCTGCAAGATTTAGGATTCATTTAATTGAGCATGAATTCCTTGAGCCTAGACATAAGTTTGAATCTACTCTGTACCTTTGTCTTAGATTTCCTCAGTGATAGATACTCAGAGCTTCTTGGACTCATGTGCAATGTAATTTTGTCAATTTTCACACACACACACACACTCACACACACACACACACACACACACACATTTTCCGTGAAGTCTACTGTTCTGGAAGGAGTGATGAAAACATTTGTAACTCCCATAGGCACACATTCTCTGGTTTGATTATTTTAGTTGTTAAAAGCACGTTGGGCTAGAATGTGAATGATGACCATCCTTCTACATGAAAGACAGAGGAGCGTCATGATGACCTCTTCCTTGGTTGAGCTGCGAGCTGTCACTGGTGTCCGGGTTCATTCATGATCCTATCCGTAAGCAATTGTGCCCTGAAAACCGAGAAGACCTAAGTAGACAGGTGTTGAATCTTGATTTACCTTCCACTGAGATATTCTAAAAATGGGTAGTACTGAAAAAAGATTAAAGGGGTCATTAATATATGTTAATCAATCATAAATTTAAGTACAAAAATTTACAATGCTTTGATATTCTGATTATATAGAATCTATGTCTCCCTATATTTATAATTGATTTTTTTTGTCTTATTTTTATTTATTTATTTGAGAGAGGGAGAATGGGCGCGCCAGGGCCTCCAGCCACGGCAAATGAACTCCAGATGCGTGCGCCCCCTTGTGCATCTGGCTAACGTGGGTCCTGGGGAATCGAACCTCGAACTGAGGTCCTTAGGCTTTATAGGCAAGCACGAAGCCATCTCTCCAGCCCTATGTTTACAATTTAAATGCTTATGTGGGTCTATACCTATTTTTAACAACTGAAATCATTTCAAGTGCTGGGAAGCGTCATTCACATGGTCTCTGGGTTTCAAGGGTCCTTGAGAATAAAATGCTCGTGTGCTTGTGAGTTTCTGGAACTGGTTGAGGAGAACACCTCTGCTGGAGGCGGGCCATGTTGTCACGCCCAAGACGGTGTCCCATGAAGGACATTGTTATTCCCTCACAACTCAGATTTTGTGGGCATTTCAAGAGAACTTTCAAATATCAGAAGTAGACTGGACTCGTGCCTACCTTCACGTTTTGTCGGTGCCCCTTTAGTTCAGTGGCGTAGGTGGGGCATGGGTACCTGCCTTAGGTTTAAAGTGGGAGGCTCCTGCGCAAGCACCCACAGGTGACCCTAAACCTACTGATGCTTTTCCTTCCTCAAGGCAATTGGACATCATCTGCCGAACTTCAACAAAAACAAGACCCAAAGCAGAGGCTGCTTTGAGAAGTAGGAATCCTCCATGGTAAGTGTTGAAAATTTGGCATCACACAGGTACAATGCAAACACAAGTATTTAATATTATTTGAAGTATAATTCAGTATCTATGATCTGTATTCTAGTATGACATTTATTGTTTATTTATTTATTTGAGAGTGGCAGAGAGAGAGAGAGGGAGAGAGAGGGAGAGAGAGAGAATGGGCACGTCAGGGCCTCCAGCCACTGCAAACAAACTCCAGATGCGTGCGCCCCCTTGTGCATCTGGCTGACGTGGGTCCTGGGGAATCCAGCCTCAAACCAGGGTCCTTAGGCTTCACAGGAAAGCGCTTAACCGCTAAGCCATCTCTCTAGCCTCTACTATGACATTTAGAAATAACCTATACAACATTTTAAGCTTTGAAATACCTAATACTGTTTTTTCTTAACATGAACAATCTATCAAATTGTTATCTTTTCTAGAAATTCAATATATTATAGACTAAGGCGTATGGTATTCATTCATGCTTTGCCTATGGGATACATTAGTTCACAGTGACTTGCCAAAATGACCTTATTATTGTTAAGAGCAGGTCAATGGTTATTATTCACAGAACCAGAAAAATAATCCTAAACTTCATATGGAGGTACAAAATAATATATCCAAAGAATTCCTGACCAAAAAAAGAGCGTATATTGAGATCTGATTTCAAAATATACTACCGCTGGGCGTGGTGGCACACGCCTTTAATCCCAGCACTCAGGAGGCAGAGGTAGGAGGATTGCTGTGAGTTCGAGGTCACCCTGAGAGTCCATAGTGAATTCCAGGTCAGCCTGGGCTAGAATAAGATCCTACCTCGAAAAACCAAAAAAAAAAAAAAAAAAAAATCAAAATATACCACCGCCATGACACAGAAACACCATGATATTTCATAAAAATGGACATGTAGACCAGTGGGCTAGAGGATCAAGAAATGGACTCACGCATCTACAGCCACGTGATTTCCACAGAGGTACCAAAGATATACATTGGAGGAAAAGACAGTATTTGTTTTAAACGAATAATGCCGGCAATATTGAATATCCATGGTAGGTCCTTATTCCTCATCCTGTACAAAAATGAGCTAAAATGGACCAAAGAACTTAATGTGAGACAGGAAATTTTGACTTAGAATGTGAAACATTTCCCAAGGACTTTGACTGTTTTGAGAGATGCAGTTCACTTGCATTTACTCCTAGAGGTGCCCCCAATCATGTATTTTATTTTATTTATTTTAAGAACTTTTTTTTTATTTATTTGAGAGTGACAGACAGAGAGAGAGGCAGAGAGAAAGAGAAAGAATGGGCATGCCAGGACCTCCAGCCACTGCAAACAAACTCCAGACGCGTGCGCCCCCTTGAGCATCTGGCTAATGTGGGTCCTGGGGAATTGAGCCTCAAACCGGGGTCCTTAGGCTTCTCAGGCAAGCACTTAACCACTAAGCCACCTCTCTAGCCCCCAGTCACGTATTTTAAAGAGAAGCCAGACACCAGTCTTAGCGGAAGTTAGCTGCCGGACAAGCCGGGTCTTTATAAAACTTTGGCTTTCTCCATTTGTGCTCTCCCTCCCCACCCCCCCACCTTCCACTGACCCCACAACTATCTGGTCCTCCAACCTCTTTACAGAAACTAGCAAGCGGATTTTGACTTAAACGTCAAGTATGGCTGGTGTTGCCTTCTGGAAGGAAGAGCAGGTCTTTGAAAAGAACTCCTGCGGGTAAAACATGCAAGGGTGAATTTCAAATGCTGGCAATCACTGACTTCCAACAGAAAGAAATACGCGCGAGGGCTCCGTGGCCTCCCTCAAACCAGACCCTGTGGGGAGCCACAGGGGTCTTCAAAGCGACTCTGGCTGCGTTTGTGTTTTGCCACAGTGCCTTTTACTCCTTTGCCTGAATCCTGCCGCAGACACTGTGTGCGATGTCATAAGCGAGCTCTTTAATGTTTTTCTCCTTCCTCTTACCAGGGTAAAGGGAGCTGGGAATTCTCATGCATTCCGCCACTTTCACACGCTTTATGAATCAGATATGTGTTGCATAAATTTAATCCCGATGGCACACTGTGTGTTGCAGTCCAGTTCACATTGCTGGTAGAAATCACCCAACCAAGAGCAGCTTCTGGGAAAAAGAGGTTTATTTTGGCTTACAGGCTCGAGGGGAAGCTCCACGATGGCAGGGGAAAACAATGGCATGAGCAGAGGGTGGACATCACCCCCTGGCCAACATAAGGTGAACAATAACAACAGGAGAGTGTGCCAAACAGTGGCAAGGGGAAACTGGCTATAACACCCATAAGCCCACCCCTGACAATACACTCCTTCCAGGAGGCGATAATTCCCAAATCTCCATCAGCTGGGAACCTAGCATTCAGAACACCTAAGTTTATGGGGGGACACCTGAATCAAACCGCAACACCGTGTATTACTATCTCCAAACTATGGCACAAATAGCCTCCTAGTTCACGTGCTTGAATGTAGAGATGACACTATCTGCTGATGTGTCTGTTTAGTTCCCTTGCTATTAGTGGGAGGGGTTAATGACATGATGGGGGGGGGGGGAGAAAAGCCTTGTGGACTTTGACCCTAGCCAGGAGCAGAGGTGTGATCATAAGGCCACGGTGCACACCTCAGCCTGGGATCTCGATCTCATCCTGAGCTGACATGCCAAGTCACGCATGCAGATGTGGACGGTGTGACCTCGGGTCGCGGCGGGGCTCTTTCGGGGCTGCGAAGGCTGTTGTACACTGTGCATTTTCGCATGGTGCACTTGACCTTTCACTACCTGGCCAGGAGTGATGGAATGTGCTCGATCCCCCCAGCAGGCTTGAAATGTTCAGTGCTAGACCCTAGATACAACCTACACTTGAGAAGTCATAAACTGACAAGTTTTGGCTACAACATATATCTCTATATATGTTCTGTCTATGTATATATGTATGTATGTATGTGTGTATATGTATATGTATATGTATATGTATATGTATATGTATATGTATATGTATATGTATATATATATATATATCTTTGCTTGCAAATAAATATTTTTTTGTTATTTTTATTTATTTATTTGAGATTGACAAACAGAGAGAGAAAGAGGCAGAGAGAGAGAGAGAGAATGGGCATGCCAGGGCCCCCAGCCACTGCAAACGAACTCCAGACGCATGCGCCCCCTTGTGCATCTGGCTAACATGGGTCCTGGGGAATCGATCCTCAAACTGGGGTCCTTCGGCTTCACAGGCAAGCGCTTAACCACTAAACCATCTCTCCAGCCCTTAATCATGTTTGTAATACAGAAAGATTACTACTTATATTTAATGAACTGTAAAAAAAAAATATTTGTGGAAGGGACAAAAAGAAAGAGGGAGAGGAAGAGAGAGAGAGAGAGAGAGAGAGAGAGAGAGAGAGAGAGAGAGGGAGAATACCAGGGCCTCCTGCTTCTGCAAACAAACTCCAGACCCGTGTGCCCCTTGTCTGTGCACCTGGCTTCACATGGGAATTGGGGACTGAAACCCGAGACATCAGACGTACCAACAAGGGTCCTCTAACTGCAGAGCCATCTTTTCAACCCCTCAAAAAAATTTCTCACCTTCCATTATGGTTGGCATTTCTATCACTAAATTTGCTTAACAATTGCCCCTTATCGCGCTGACGTTTGTCCAATTCTGGCTTTCCTTTTGCTTTTTCTTGTAGTGAGGACAGAGCCCATTTACTTCTGCATTAACATTGATTTTGATTTTACCTTACTTAAATTTTTGTAACCGGAAAAAGGTATTTCTTCCCCCAAAATGGTCTCCACCTTTCCTGCCTGTCATCAGCTTGTATAGGAAAGACCTCAGTCCCCACGGGTAAGATGGCAGGTCTTCCTAAGACAGTCAGACAAGGGTAGCTGTGACCTGTAACCAGAGTCTGAAATGAAGAGTGTCCCGAGGTAATATCTACTTTAAAAATATTTTTTGTTTTATTTATTTATTTGAGAGCGACAGAGAGAGAAAGAGGCAGAGAAAGAAAGAGAGAGAATGGGTGCGCCAGGGCCTCCAGCCACTGCAAACGAACTCCAGACGCGCGTGCCCCCTTGTGCATCTGGCTAACGTGGGTCCTGGGGAATCGAGCCTCGAACCGGGGTCCTTAGGCTTCACAGGCAAGCACTTAACCCCAAAGCCATTTCTCTAGCCCCCAGAGTAATATCTTATGCTGCTTCGTGTACCTGAGTAAACCTCAAAAAATAATCACCGGAGGAAACATGTTAGAAAATTCTACTCTCTCTTTAAAAAGAGAAGCCAGGGGCTGGAGAGATGGCTTAGCGGTTAAGTGCTTGCCTGTGAAGCCTAAGGACCCTGGTTCGAGGCTCTATTCCCCAGGACCTACGTTAGCCAGATGCACAAGGGGCGCACGCATCTGGAGTTCATTTGCAGTGGATGGAGGCCCTGGCGCGCCCATTCTCTCTCTCTATCTGCCTCTTTCCCTCTCTCTCTGTTGCTCTCAAATAAATAAATAAAATTAAAAAAAAAAAAAAAAAAAAGAGAAGCCAGTGTGCTGAGTGCCAGGCAGTATTTTCTGCCCCTGGCTTAGGGAGGTCTGCACAGCATCAGGAAGCACAGGTTGGAAGCAGCCGAATAGCAGAGAACCTGATGGATGGCTGCATTGGCCCTGTATCGTCCCAACCAGTGGCCTTTTCAAACTGGAAGCCCTCCTCCGGGGCTCTTCGCTGCCGAGGCTGCAGGCAGGGGCTTGCAAACCAGCGGCCGGCGATGCACACATCCCATGGAAGTAAGTACTTCATTCTGCCTCCGGCATCGGAGTAAATTCGGCAAGTTCTCACCATGCGCAGTTCCCCCAAGACGCTGCTTTCTCTCTTTAAAAGGTGGAGAAACGGCGGTCATGGTGTCTTTGTCTTTATTGTAGCATGTACTCCTTTCCGTCAGACTTGTTAATTATAGATGTTCTCAGCCATGAGGTATTATTCTTTGCTCTCGGCTGAACTTCTCTCATTTGTTCATTTGTTTGAAGAACCCAGTGTACATGCTCTTTTTTTTTTTTCAGGTAGGGGTCTCACTTTAGCTCAGGCTGACCTGGAATTCACTATATAGTCTCAGGGTGGCCTCGAACTCACAGTGATCCTCCTACCTCTGCCTCCTAAGTGCTGGGATTAAAGGCGTATGCCACCACAGCCGGCTTATTCTGGGAGTTTTTCAGAAGCCTTTGGGCCAGTCAGCTCTAGCTTTTTATAATTTTTATTTTTCTTTCTTTATTTTATATATATATTCTTTATTTTATATATATATATATATATATATATATATATATATATAGAGAGAGAGAGAGAGAGAGAGAGAGAGAGAGAGAGAGAGAGAGAGAGAGGGAGAGAATTGGTGCACCAGGGCCTCCAGCTGCTGCAAACGAACTCCAGATGCATATACCCCCTTGGGCATCTGGTTTACATGGGTCCTGGGGAATTGAACTTAGGATTTTGACTTTGCAGGGAAGTGCCTTAACCACTAAACCATTTCTCCAGCCCAGCTCTAGGTTTTGTTTTTTTTTAGCTCTAACTTTTAAAAAAAAAAACCTTTAATTTAATTATTTGTTTGAGGGAGGAGAGAGAGCAAATGAGTACACCAGGGCCATCAGCTGCTGCAAGTGAGCTCCAGGTGTGTGTGTCAACTTGTGCAGCTGAGTTTTATGTGGGTCCTGGGGGATTGATTGAACCTGGGTTCTTTGGATTTATAGGCAAGTATCTTAACTGCTGAGCCATCTCCCCAGCCCCTCCTCCCTCTTGAAGACCTAATCCAGTAACAACCTCCACCTGCCCTTAGAGGCCAATGGGAGCTGCTCAATTCGCAGCAGCTGAAAACAACTTGGATCACTTAGTTCAACAGGAAAAGTGTGAAGTTCGTAAGGACTGGAATTTTCAACGAGAGTTTTGCGTTTTCCTCTCATAGATGGCCAGGAATAGTATAATATGAGGGGCCAGCAAGTCTTAGCACAAGACTAGAAACTCAGAGGCCGGAGCCCATTATAAATTACCATCCGTGAGTGCAGACTCTTAACAACTTCAACTGTTTTCATCTGTGAGATTAGAAAGTCAGATTACAGCTGTGCTGTTACTATCACAAAATTTAATAATTTTACTGAAATGTGACTTATCCCTCTTATATTATTTTCAGAATTAAATAAATAAGAAAGTTTACTTACAGTGTCTAATAGGGCACCTGGGGCTTTGAAATGGCTCTGAAGCTTGCGGGGAATTTATTAATTACACCTGTTTTCCACCAGCCTGTTAAGCAGATCATTCCAGGAACGGCCACAAGGTGGCAGCATTGGCCTTTCTAAGTATTCTGTTTACTGATGCTGCCCAACGCCTGAGCTCTGTTCTTTTAGCTTCTTCCTTGCAGAACAAATAAACGGAAAATGTGGTTTTACTCACTTGAATCAAAAGTAGTTTTGGGTTTTCTGTACAAGTAGACACACAGATCCCATAAGCCCACACTGCTTCAAACATTTACCACCCAACTGAATGCTTATTCTAAAGAATTCCCATCACTTTTGATCCCCTCCCGCGTGGGCATGGGTTTGAGATTCCATTTCAAGCTTTCATACTTACCTATGAATTTGACAGTGAGAAAGGAATTATATTTCTAACTGTGTATCTTTTTTGGTGAATCCTTGGGCCATTTTTAAATTTTTTTTTTTTTGATGAAATGAGGCAGAGGTAGAACATGTAATCTTTTAAAAGCAGGATTTATTTATTTGCAAGATAGAAGAGACACAGCCCCCAGAACAAGGGGGGAGCCAGAGCCTCCAGCCTTTGCCAAGGTTCTCCAGATGTAGGTGCTACTTTTGCGTCTGGCTTTACCTGGGTGCTGGGAATTGGCCTCAGGTCATTAGGTTCTGCAGGCCAGCACCTTAGCCTCTGAACCAATTCTCTAGAGGCCTGGAAAGAAAACCTTAATAAATCGTGTTAATTAATCATTTAAAAAATTAATACATTTAATTAATAATTTAATTAATTTACTTTAATTAATTAAATTAAATTAAATTAATTAATTGTGTTATATTCACACTGGCCCAATACGGACAAGGCAGATCCGTGTGCCTTCACATGCCAGCCCCATCCAGGTGAGCTAGGAAAGTCACAGACCAACACAATTAATATTGTTCACCTTCCTAATTATTCCATTCAAAGATATAAAGCAAGGCTGTGATGGCTCAGTGGACTGAACGCTGAAACGTGGCTTCTCCCTTTTCTATTATTTTCAGAATTAATTCAATAGGAAAGTCTACTTACAGTGTCTGATAGGGCACCAGGGACTTGGAAATGGTTCTGGTGCTTGCCGAGAATATGTTAGTTACACTGGTTTTCTACAAAGCCTGTTAAGCATGACTACGTAAGTTTGGATCCCCAGACCTCAGGCAAAAAGTCGGACTATTTTGGGGCTTCTGTAATCTCAGCCAAGCTGGTGAGTGAGAAGGGAGGTGGAGGCAGGAGGATCCACTGGAGATTCAGGTTGTTTGGCTTATTGGAAGATACAACTTCTTTGCTGTTGTGGTGGCTTTGTTGTGGAAGATGGAATCTTGCTCCTCTCCCTGTATTTCAGTATATTAAGGAATGGCTTTCACAAGTTCTGTCAGTGAATTATAAGAGAAGAACAAGAGAAGCTTTGAATGGTTTTCAAAATAAAAATGCGCTCTCTTTATAGCAAATGTTATGCAATATTTAATAGCCTCAGGCCATCCAGCTCTCTTCAGCAGATCAAATACCCTACAGAGTGTGCTTGGCAGATGAGAGGCAGAGCACAACGACAGGTTTCACCGCTCCGATGCCACCCACACTTGGTGGCACCGAGCCTCTGGGTCCTGATGGTGCACGTGTCCATGAGTTGGAGCAGAACAAGAATCATGTTCTGAGGAAAATCTTTTCTTTGCTATTGAGGGTTTTTTTTACCCGAGCCAGTGTGGAGGTGGGATGGCTCTCTATTCAGCCTTATTTGTGTTAGTGGTTTAGTCACTATGGGAAACCTACTCACGGAGTGCCAAGCAGTAAGACTTTTCTTTCAATTATCAGCTCAAGGTTCTAGTCAGAGAGCACAGTTTCGAATCCTGCGCTGCTCAATTCCTATCAGATTCCTGGTTTTTAGAAATTATAGCTAAGGAAGGTTGACACATGCCTAAGCAAACCATAATTTGTATTGAAAAATTCTATTATTATGCCATCAAAATGCCCTGTATTTCCACCCTGCAGATTTTGCTTCCTCTAAAATTGAGTGGTTGATCAATCAAATTGGTTCTGTGTTATTAAATTGCATGCATGGAGTAACACAATTCTTTTGTAAAATTTATATTAATTAATTTATTTATTTGAGAGAGAGAGAAAGAGAAGAAAAGAGAAGAGTAGCGAAGCAAAAGGGCTCAGTAGGGCCTTCAGCCACTGCAAATGTACTCCAGTTGCATGTACTACCATATGCGTTGGCTTACATGGGTCCTGGGGAATCAAACCTGGGCCCGTAGGCTTTGCAGGCAAGCACCTTAACTGCTAAGCCATTTCTCCATCCCTGGAATTACATAACTTTGTGTGTAGTTTCACGGAGAAATTATTCAGGAGGTGGTCTATTGAGCCTCGAAGAACACTTTTATTTTTTTATTTTTATTTATTTATTTACTTTGATTTTTTGAGGTAGGGTTTCATTTCAGCTCAGGCTGAGCTGGAATTCACGATGTAGTCTCAGGGAGGTCTCAAACTCATGGCCATCCTCCTACCTCTGCCTCCTGAGTGCTGGGATTAAAGGCGTTCACCACCATGCCCAGCTGAAAGAACACTTTTAAAATATTTTAAAAATGTTTTTATTTTATCTATTTGAGAGAGAAGTGGGGAAGGAGAGAGACAGAGAAAGAGAGGGAGCAGCAGACAGAAAGAGAGTGAGTGTGGGCATGCCAGGATCTCCTGCTATTACAAACCAAGTCAAGACACACGGGCCATTTTGTGCCTCTGGCTTTACATGGGTACTGGGAAACCAAGCTGAGTCATCTGGGGGGTCAAGTTTGGCAACCAAGAAAGCAACTCTAACCACTCAGCCATCTCTTCATCCCCATCAAGGAGCACATTTAATAAAATTTTATGGAAGAAATTATTTTCTGTTCTTTAGTATCAAGAAATCCATCTGCTCTCAGCAAGCATTGTTTTTTTTTTTTTTTTCAAATTCTTATAAGTATCATAAAATTGTTATACATTTCTCCCTTTCCAATTCTGTCTATTTTTCTGACTCTGTACTAGGAACACTAAAGCACTGAGTTGACTTTTGAACCTACTTCCAGAAGGTATAGGTGTTTATTACATACCTCTAAAAGTAGTCTGTGATCACATGAGTTTGAGAAACATTAAATGTCAATCTAAGATTCCTCATTATCACCCACAAAAGCAGATATTACTGCTGATTTATTATTGAGTACACTAGAAGTTTGACAGGTGAAAGAAATTGCCAAGGGAGAAATAGTGGCATGTAAAAGTAGTATAATAATTGCAAACTCTGTGACTCACTAAGTCTGCCCTTATCTTGCATTATCTTACTTTGTGAAATTGTTTTTAATCTGAATTTTCCATTCATGAAAATAACAACTGCAATATTCTTATCTTTAAACATGACTAACGAGGAATTCCACATTTCCAGATAACTTTCTAAAGATGAAAATAAAGTTGGGAGACTACCAACTGCTTAAAGTAAACATTTATCATTCAAAGACCAAACAACAACAATAAAGAACAATAGAAACTAGTACTCCAACCAAACTGTTCCTTGTCTTTATATTTCCTTTCTTTTTTAAATATATACATGTTTATTTATTTATTTGAGAGAGAGGAGGAAGAGAGAAAAAGGTAGACAGAGAGTGAGGGAGAGAATGGGCACGCCAGGGCCTTCAGCCACTGTAATCGAACTCCAGATGCGTGCGCCACCTTGTGCGTCCGGTTTAGGTGGGTTCTGGAGAGTCAAACCTGGGTCCTCTGGCTTTGCAGGTAAATGCCTTAAGCGCTAAGCCATCTCTCCAGCCCTCTGTCTTTCCTTTCTATACATTCATCCGATTGTATCCTGAGGACAGTCTAGCCTAATGGGTGAGCAATGGAGCTGCGAGAGACCCCATTTCAAAAAGCAGTGGATGGCACACATGAGTATAATATCCAAGTCTGTCTTCTGGCCTTCACACACATGTGCACATGAGTGAATACACAGGCCAGGAAGAGGAAGCTGCCAGAAGGATTGAGGGGTGCAATCCTATGACGGAGCAGGAAGAGGAAGCTGTCAGAAGGGTTGAGGGGGGCAATCCTATGACGGAGCAGGAAGAGGAAGCTGCCAGAAGGATTGAGGGGGGCAATCCTATGACGGAGCAGGAAGAGGAAGCTGCCAGTCGTTTTCATGCCACTTTCCAGGTCAAATGAGTGTTTGGGTGAAGAGTTGCTCTTCTGTTTCCCATTAGTATTTATGAATTTAAAAAAAAAAATCTCAGGACTAATAGAGGGAATGCTTTTTTTTGGGGGGGGGGATTCCTAAGGGATTGCTTTCTAGACTGAGGCCACAACAGAGGGGAATGAAGGGCCATGGATACCTACCTACGTGTTCAGGAATATGAAAGAGCTTGCGTATTTGTTGAATACTAGGCAGTAGTTTTAGCTGTAAAGGTGAAATGAAAGAAAGAAAGGAGGGAGGGAGGGAGGGAGGGAGGGAGGAAGGAAGGAAGGGAGGAAGGGAGGAAGGGAGGAAGGAAGAAAGGAAGGAAGGGAGGAAGGAAGGGAGGGACGGAGGAAGGAAGGGAGGGAGGGAGGGAGGGAAGGAGGAAGGGAGGAAGGAAGGAAGGGAGGAAGGAAGGAAGGAAGGAAAAAACTGAGAGGTGAGTGTAAGGATTCTATAGAAATTTACTTAAGCCTCTGGATGACAAGAGGGCCCCATTGATACTTTGGTAGAAGTAGGATAATTGTATAAGTTAGCATCTGTCCCATGTATCAGCAAGTACATGTTAACACTGTCTCAGGCAAACAGGTGACTTGAATGTTTGCTCCCTATATTAAAAACAACAACAACAAAAACCCCAAAAACTTGAAATGCAATTTCTGGAAATGCTTATTTACACCAAGTAGTTAAGAAGAAGCCCGAACGCACAGCACTGCGTGTTTGCCTTACGCCCGTGCTCATCCACGATGCAGTGTCTGCCCTTTCTCCCAGTGCCGGTGCCCTTTGCTCCTTTCGTTAGACTGCATCACTATAGGTCGCTTTGAATTCCTCTCTAAACTCTCCATTACAGATCTAGTCCATATCACATAGTGGTTTTGTCTAATTCTTCACTAAATGTTCTGACTTCATGGTTTATATTGCTGCTCTATATTAAAATAGTTCACACATAAAATATACTCAGTAAAGGTCTATTAAATGAATGCACGATTAAGCATTTATGTTGCAGTCAATGCTGTGTATATCTGCACCCCCCCCCCATAATTCTTGTGTGAATGTGTCCCGAGGCAGCGACTCATTTATATACACTGTCATGAGACTTTCAGGCCCTTGAGTCAGATCTCCACTTGTGAGATAGGAGAGAAACTAAGAGGCACAGTAGGTAAGAATTGATCTATGTTGATTCCTGGGGGGACCCCTGAGCCTGGGGGTGTGTTGGTGTGATGCTAAGCTTTCTCTCGTCACCTACAGGGAAAACATTTTGAACCAGAGAGTTGCTGACTTTTGACGGGCTTTCTGGTCTGAGGTAAATGTTTTCTTCTAATACACTGCCAACAAACTCAAGCTTTGTAAACATTTCGACATCTATTATTTTTCATATTTTGACCGGCTGTGCAGTGAGAAGAGTCTGTTGTGGGCGGTGAGAGAGTCGGAGTAATAGATGTTAACAGCTCCGTGGAAGGAGCATTCAAATCTGCCTCCTGCAGGAAACTCGTGTTCCACTTAGAACAAGTCTGAATATTCTCCTCCTTTGCTCGGAAAGAAAGAAGATGCCTACATTATTTATAACCCTTTGCTTTACAGAAGGTGCGCTGCTAGGCGACTGCACATGGGAAGCTGTTTTTTCTGAAGAATACGTTTTTTCTGTGTGTGTGTGACTTTAATCAGTATTGTCTCTAAATGGATTAACTTCAGTGATGAAGGGAGAAAATGACAGGATATATTTGTTGCAGGTTTATATACTGCCCAGAAAATTGAAAAAAAAATCCTTTTCATAAAATCTTAATTTTAAATATGTGAGCTTGTAGGATTTAAGTGTTTCTTGGTCTTGAGCTATTTTCCTGAGTTTATTAATGACCTCTATAACTCAAGTGCTGCCGTACCATTATTTTCTCTCTCTTCCACACCTTTCCGTCAGGTAAAACGCTACATAAAGTGACAGACATCCTTTCTCGTAGACGTGACACAGAGCATTTGTGGGATTTCTGCTGCTGCTATTTCCTGGCATGCGACGCCTCTCTTATTTTTGTTTTAGGTACTGAATTGCCAATAGCCAGGTGTGTTCACCACTCTAATTGCAGATGGAACCTGGCCACACATCCAGGACTTTTTTCCCCTAGCTACTCAAACACTCAGTGCGAGGCTTACTCCTATTTCTGGAACATAAGCATTTCCAGTCTTGCCTGGGTGAATATGGTAACAGAAAGCAGCATCTGGAGCTGCGGAACTCATTTGCCGTCTCCAAAGCCAGCTGTCCGCAGAGCTGAGGCTCAGGCCCTTCGGAGAGCCTTCGCGTAGATCCAAGGGGCACAGAAGTGACTTGTGATCTCATGAAGATCTGCTAGCTAGATCTGGCCTCCCCTGGATGCAGAGCTACCTCTTCATTTTCAGTAGCAATCCCGCCCCCCCCTCCTTTTTTGGAACAGTTTTAGCCAATCAGAATAGAAATTTCCATACATTAGAACTTAAAAAATCAAATGTAGAGATTTCTGATTGCAGTCGCTAAGGTTTTGCTCTATCATAATTTGCAGGTTAGGAGAGTGACGGGTGAATGGTGATGGGCAGCCAGAGCGGATTTGTGCGGGCTGGGGAGTGTGTGGTCTCTCTCTGAAGGAGAGCTGACTCTGATGGCTAGGAGTGACCACTTCTCAAATGATGCCTTTCTGTGAGAATTAGTGGTCCATAAAATTGAGAAAAGGAAGGCGTCCTTCATGATTTGGGTAGATGCTGAGATATTGATTATTGAAGTCTCTAAGACTATGACTTATTGAAGAGATGTGGCATAGAGTTTATGGTGTTGGTACTGATTTACAATTTACAACACATTGATGGTTTCCTCAAACCCTTCACTGAAAGAAATGCTCAAGCACATTTTTCTGCTACAATAAATGTCACTTGCTCTGACTGGACAATGACTCATTTACATATTGATACCTCCCTGCTTACCCATTTTATATTTCTTTGATTTATTTTGAAGATAGTTCTACCCATAGACTGCAACCAAAGGGCTCTTCTTACATGTGGACTAAATTCCCAAATCTCAAATCTGAAAGGCTTTAAAGTCAGAAACTTCTGAAGCACGGATTCCACACTGGATCTTAGGGAACTGTTAAAACTCAAGTACATGAGAAATAATTGCGCACGGCTACCTTTATTATCTGTTCATCTGGTATCCATGAAACATAGATGAATTTCATGGTTAGGTTTGGATTCCCTGCTGAATGCCATTAGCCATTGGTAAATATTTCCAAAACTGAAAAAAAAAAAAAAAATCAAAATGTGTGACGCTTTTGGTCCGAGGCATTTTGGATGAGGACTAATCTGTTCAAAGTTGTTAGTGCCATGATGTTTTCCTATTTAAAAGAAATGTTTCTCACAAGCTTATTGAATCTAGATAGACAAATATAACACATCAAAATATGTATAGCTTTGCACTCAGAGACAATGGAAAGGAATTTTAAAACAGTCAAGCTCATCCGCACTGATGTGAGTTCTACGTACACAGCAACTGAGTGAAGATAAGGCAAGAACTTGAGAGCACAAATTTTCTAGCAAACCAACTCAAACATCATAAAGATTAAAAATAAAGATGATAAAATGTGAGCTTGTTTTGTATTCACCCGAGAGGCACAAGGTGCATTGTCATTTTCAGGCAAACACCTCTACATGACATTTGGTAACAGACATACTCCACAGGGTTTGGCTCTTCCCAGTACATGGCTTCAGCTTCTCTTGTTAAAGTATTTATTTATTTACTTATTTACTGGAGAGAGAGGGAGAGGGAGAGAATGAGTGTGTGAGGGCCTCCAGCTATAGCAAAAAATTCCAGACATATGTACCACCTTGTGCATTTGGTTTACATGGCTACTGGGGAATTGAACCCAGGTCCTTAGGCTTTGCAGGCAAGTGCCTAAGCTGCTAAGGTATATCTCCACCTGTCATCTTTATTTTGACTTGCTAACTTAACCCTTTTTATTTGCATGTTAATGTTCTATTTGGGAACTCATTTCAACATTTTTAGTGCAATATCGGGTTGCCCTATTATGATGTAGTCAGATAACTGGGCAGAGAGGGTAAATGATGTGTGAAGGCACAATTATTTTTCCTTCCTTTCCTCCATTCCATTTACTTGCCTACATCACCAGGGCCTTGCCATCCTGAGCTTCAAGGTCCCTGTCATAAAAATGTTCATTATGACATCATTTATTGTGAGTATACAATGAGTGTGTCTGCATCCCAAGGAGCAAGAGTAAAAGAGTGGGCATGGAGACATGTGTTTCTGCACATTTTAAAAACAGAGGCACTGATGGGCTGGAGAGATGGCTTAGTGGCTAAGGCACTTGCCTGCGAAGCCTAAGGACCCAGGTGCTATTCTGTAAGTCCGATGCAAGCTAGATGCATAAGGTGGTGCATGTGTCTAGAGTTCTTTTGCAGTGGCTACGGGCCCGGGCGTGCCCATCTCTCTCTCTCTCTCTCTCTGTCCCTTTCTCTGTCTCTAATAAATAATAAATAAATAGATTAAATGCAACAGAGGCAATGAATGCCTTTCTTTCCAATCATCTCTCCATTCCAGGTCCCTCTCCTGCGCTCACAGAAGAACCAGCTCTGATCACCAGCAATGACTCACGGGCCTGGATTCTGATGTCGGCTGGCATGAGATAGGATGGGAAGATGAGGTCCTCTTTTTCCTGTAAATATCATGCAAGGGCTGGCACGCCCATGCGAAGGAAAGCCAGCTGTGGTTGGTAATGTCTCTGGTGTGTTGCCCACCGCTCCATACCACCCCCTGTTCCTGGACGCTCTGGCCCAGGGTTCTCTGTGTCTCGTCTCGGAAGGGCTGCCAGAGATCTTCTAGCTTTCACTGGACTGAGTAAGGGTTCCCAGGGTTAGCTCACGCCCTCTGGCATAGAACCAGGGAGAAGAAGACGCCTGCTCTGTCCACACAGGCAAGGGAGAAGAAGGAGAAAACCCCACTGAGAATGGGAAGTTAGAATCAAGTTCCTCTTGATGCTTGCAATCCCTGAAGTAGTTCTGAAATTGATTTCCTGAGAAGTTGTTATGACAAGTGTACGTTAAAACATGCTCTCAGTGATACAGGTAGGCGCCGGACGAGTTAAAGCTAGATCTTTCTGCTCGGCTGTTGTGAACGGCCCACGAGTATCCTTTTTTTTTAAAATTTATTTATTTATTTATTTATTTGTTTGAGAGCGACAGACACAGAGAGAAAGACAGATAGAGGGAGAGAGAGAGAATGGGCGCGCCAGGGCCTCCAGCCTCTGCAAACAAACTCCAGACGCGTGCGCCCCCTTGTGCATCTGGCTAACGTGGGACCTGGGGAACCGAGCCTCGAACCGGGGTCCTTAGGCTTCACAGGCAAGCGCTTAACCGCTAAGCCATCTCTCCAGCCCAACAAGTATCCTTTTATATCCCTATCATGGCTCATGAAACCAAATGGCATGCTTTATTTGTAACCTAAAGTGGTCACATGTTTCTACACGTTGCCTGACTCTTTGAATGTTATGAAATTGGTTAGAAAAGAAATTATACAGACTGGCACTCCTGTCCCAGCATCCAACGTCACGTGGCGGAGAGCACACACTTCTGTTAAGAGGCAGGAGACCCAAGGGGACAACAGATGGATTTGGCAATGCCTCTGTTTCCCCCTCTTTACACTTTGGTCTTTGTAGCTGGATTCCCTACATCTCTGAGTACCTCAGAGAAGCAACAGGAAAGGAACCCGAGAGAGATCAGCTCCTCCGGTAGACCCATGTTGTAAGGAATTGGCCACTTGTGCCATAGTTTTAGAAGCATGGCCAGGACATCCTCAGACCTGAAAAGATGACTCCACAGAGACAATGGAAATGTGCCAACAAGATGTCTGCATACTATTCTAAAATACTACGGGTGCTGAGACCCTCAGTCCCTCAAGTGTGCTGTAAGCCACACCCACTGCGCTTCCTTGGTGATGCACAGGAGCGTGTTTTAGAGTTCCGAAGCCCCGACCCAGGAAGGACTTTAACTGTTGCTTCTCTTTCATCGTGTTCACGTTATGGCATTTAGCCTTTTGAATTTGTCATTTTAACACTCTAAGAAGATACTGACCATGCCGGGGCTAGGGCGACGGCTGGCAGTTAAGGGCATGCTGCTTGAGAACTACATTTACGACTCCAGTTTGACTCCCCCAGAGCTACATGTGACCACATGCATGTCTGTAATCACAGTCCACGAGGGCGTGGGCAGCCGCGGCTCACTGGAGCTCCCTGCCCCGAACAGCAGCGCTGAGCCACGGGCGTGACCCAGCCTTAGGGAACTACGCCGGAGGGTGAGAGACAAGGGCCCAGGGAGCTCTTCCCCGGCCTCTGCACACATGCACATGGGGTGGACACACACGTCTGTACACACATGCGTGGACAACGTATTAGCACACGTTCCACACCACACGATACACACAGGCAAAAAGAAAAAGAAAACGTTTACTCGTCTATGTGAAAGGAGTGGCAATTTTAGCTCAGAATGTGTACTTTGGTTAACTGTTCTGGAGATCAGAAGTAGAGGAAATTGGAGCTGGAGGGTTCCTCAGAAGCTGTCCTTCCAGCTCTTGGACACAGGCCATCTCTTCTCCAGAGTCTCTTTGGGTACTTCCTTGGGCCATGCGTGTCTCTGCGTTCATTCACATCTCTCCTCCTTTCTGCCTTGCACGCGCGAGTGTCATATGAAAGTGCGGCTCAAGCTGGTGAAGAGCAGGAAAGGGAACTGTGAACGGAGTGATGGGGGCAGGATCTCCTAGACTCCTCGGTCCACTTGGGTTATCAAAATGCTGCTTCTCAAAAGCCCCACCAGGTTGCAATGACTTAATTCCTTTTATTAAAATAGTTATTTATTTATTTGAGAAAAAGAGAGAGAATGAGAGAGAATGGGCGCACCAGGGTCTCCAGCCACTGCCAACAAACTCCAGACGTATGCGTCCCCTTGTGCACCTGGCTTACGTGGGTCCTGGGGAATCGAACCTGGGTCCTCCGGCTTTGCAGCCAAACATCTTAACCGCTATGCCATCTTCTCCAGCCCCCCTAATTAACTTTTTTATTTTTTTCTCCAGTTGTACCGTAATCATCCTTTGCCACTGTGAAGGTTGGTGTTAGTTCATGATCCAATTTCCACATTTACTACGTTTACTTAGTAAGTTTACTAAGACAAATATCTTAATTTTTAATCAAAAATAAACTTGAGATATAATTCACATACCTTTTAATGTATATTTATATATAAATTGTGCGTCTTTTAGTATTTTCAAACATAAGGCAGCCTTCACGTCACGTCTTACTGAGCAGAAATGATTATGGATTTTATACTTTGAGCTGTCATGTAATTTCTCAGTGGTACTCT
The DNA here is from genome assembly GCF_020740685.1 of Jaculus jaculus. NCBI lineage: Eukaryota > Metazoa > Chordata > Mammalia > Rodentia > Dipodidae > Jaculus > Jaculus jaculus. The sequence continues at coordinate 24,823,381 of NC_059121.1, forward strand.
TAATCGATTAACTATAGTGTTTTACCTCAGCAAGATTCATGTAAGAAGTGGTAAAACATCGGTGCCCCTGTACCAAGGAGAACACCTTGCCCCTCTCCAAATGTGAACATGTTACAGATTTGAAAACCAGGAAGTTTTCCAAATGGACTCAAATGATCAATTTTGTGATACCGAAAAAAAAAAAAAAATCCTGTCTGGAAGCAGAAGAGGAAGTCTGAGAGATGCTATGGAAGGAAATGGGAGCCCCACATCATTGCTGAAGGGAGTCCACAAAGAAAACACGAGGAGAAACTTTGGCAACTTACAGACGACTGCCGTCTCTCCTGCCTGCCAGAGACGGTGTTCTTATCTTTGCAGTAGGAAGGAACTGATTCTTCCAAGGACTTTAAAGGTCTTCTAAGTAGTTTTTCCACTCTAGCCCATAAAAAGGAAGTAGCAGATCCCTTCATACCACACTGTGTGCAGATGCCTGAGCTGGAGGTCAGAAAGTTAATAAATTAGTGCTGCTTTCTGATTGTATTAACACAAAAAATAATTTTTGCATGTGTGTGTGTGTGTGTGTGTGTCTGTGTGAAGAGATGCATCTGCCTCATGCACACAAGTGTAAAGTCCAAAGGAAACGACCAGCTGCCTTCCACTGCCATCTTGACAGAGAGTTAAGAGTAGCTTTATTTATTTATTTATTTATTTATTTATTTATTTATTTATTTATTTTTTGGCAGTCTGGGTGACTGGGCCCTTGGAAGTACCCTTGCAGTAATCACTTTGCTGGAGACCAAAGTGTGCTCTGACTTCTTAACTCTTTCCTAGATTTGTTTTTTCCACAAACAACATGGGCTTCTCCTGGGAGGGAGGGCTTCTTTCCTATGATTTCATCCTAACCTTGGGGCTGGTCAGGTTCAGCCCCCAGAGCCTGGCATCACAGCTAGCCTGTTCCTGAGACAGCCTCTAGCCCAGACCAGTAAGTTGTCTCCAGCTCTCCTGGGCGGGAAGGCAGGACCCACCACCATCAGCTTAGAAGTGTGTTTGTGGGCAGGGAGGGCAAGCTCTCTGTGCTAACCACTCAGGAACCGCTAGCTTCTGGTACCTTTCCCCTAGGCTTGGAACCTCCTCAGCCCTTATTTTCCACGTGGGCTCTTTACCACCTCCTGCCCTCGACAAGGCAGGTTCTCTCTGTGTTTTCTGTTTTCTTCTCTCTATGGCTTTGTCAGACCCACCACATGGGCTCTCAGACCACGTGGGTGTATTCATCTTCCTTCCTTGGTTCTGTACTTCCCTGAATAAATATAATAATTTAATAATTATCCTGAGATGCAAACATGAACCCAGGATTTGGGGCTCAAGGACTTTCCTGAACCCCTAATACCCGTTTCAATCTGAGCATTTCCTTGACACAGAGTCTCCCATTAAACTCGGAGCTACAGTGTTTGCAAACACAAGTGACTGCCCAGTTTCTGTTCCCCACTGGACAGGTGTGTACAGCCACACCCAGCTGTTTATGTGGGTGCTGAGGAATCTGACTCAGATGGCGTCAGACCCTCTTAGGTCCACATATTCTGCGGGAAGCGTTCTTAACCACCGAGTTGTCTCCACAGCCCCAGAGCTGCTGTTTTAAGCTGTTTCTTATGGAGCAATAGGAAAGTTGTATTCACTGATTACTGGAAGAAAGTTAAAAAAAAAAAATGTGTCGGGCTGGAGAGATGGCTTAGTGGTTAAGGCACTTGCCTGTGCAGCCAAAGGACCCAAGTTCAATTCCCTAGAACCCTTGTAAGCCAGTTGCACAAGGTGGCAATGTAGTGGCTGGAGGCCCTGGCGTGCTCATTCTCTCTGTCTCTCTCCTCTATCTCTCTCTGCTTGCAAATAAATAAATAAAATTTATATATAAAAAAGGATGTGTCTCAATACCTAAGGCTCTAAGTTTTTCTGAGACTGAAGATGATAGACCAGAACCTGTGTGGAGAGGTGAGAGAGTCACTGGGCAAAGGAAAGGTGATCTTGGATGCCCCGAGTGCTGGGTAGTACATCGTCTTCTGGGCTTTCCTGGGCTGAGGTTGGTTCTTATGAGGCAGAGATGAGGTCAGGGGAAGAGGTGATGCAAACCGTGGTCACAGGAACAGAGAGAAAGCACCTGCGCTCTGAGCAGGCTCAGCAGAGAGCGGACTACCTGGGTTGTGGAATTCAGATGTAAACGCGACCACAGTGGGACATGCATCTTCACTCTGGAGAAAAGAGAGTCAGTGATCAGGCCTGGGAGGAGCTCATTGCACCGTGGAACATGCCTGCATCCTCTCCTGGGGCACACGCTGTTAGAACCAGAGTTCTAAGGCTCCATCTTTGGACTCTGACCCAACCCCCCCCCCAATTATCTCATTCCTGGCTTTCTACCACCATTTGTCAGAAGAAAATGGGGAAAGAAACAAGTAGAAAGGTCTGGGTCAAGGGCAGACTTTATTTGGGGCATCCTGAGAAGGGCTCTGACAAGGTGAAGGAGCTGCCTCCGCGATACTTACAAGGTGGTGGGAATCACTGGGATTCTTCGGTTGCAGGGTGGTCTATCTTGCATCAGGACTTGGGCCACTTCAGAAAAATCATCATCCAACAGGTGCTTTAGGCCAGGACAGTGACAGTGGCATACGTGGTCCAGGCTCCGGGAATGTGGTAATTGGGAGGGTTGGTTGGGCCAGAGTTCAAAGACATAATCATTCTGATTCTAACACAGACACATACCCTCTCTCTCTCTCTCTCTCTCTCTCTCTCTCTCTCTCTCACTCTCTCTCAGAAATCACTGTAGAAAGGCAAGGAAGATGGAGAGATAACTAAGATGTCTGATAATAATTTTTTTCTGAGAAAGTAAAATAAATAAAAATGAAATAATTTTTTTTCCTAAGAAAAATCCATTGTCATCCCAAAGGAGCATTTTTAGCTGATCAGATCCCAGTGAATTTTTTGCCTTTTTTTTTTTGTTTGTTTGTTTTTTGAGGTAGGGTTTCACTCTAGCCCAGGATGACCTGAAATTCACTACATAGTCTCAGGGTGACCTTGAACTCACAGAGATCCTTCTACCTCTGCCTACTGAGTGCTGGGATAAAAGGCGTGCACCACCACGCCCGGCCAGATCCCAGTGAATTTTTAAAATTAGACAGTGAGGGCTGGAGAGATGGCTTAGCGGTTAAGCGCTTGCCTGTGAAGCCTAAGGACCCCTGTTCGAGGCTCGGTTCCCCAGGTCCCACGTTAGCCAGATGCACAAGGGGGTGCACGCGTCTGGAGTTCGTTTGCAGAGGCTGGAAGCCCTGGTGTGCCCATTCTCTCTCTCTCCCTCTATCTGTCTTTCTCTCTGTGTCTGTCACTCTCAAATTAAAAAAAAAAAAATCAGACAGTGAGTCAAGCTTTTTTGTGAAATACAGTGGGGACGGGGTTAGAAGAACATGCAAACACGCGAGCCCTCTACACGGCTTCTGAGTGTCTACCTGTATCAGTTACTTTTTGTGGCACTCTGAGCAGGTACCTGGCAAGAAGCAGCTTAAGGGGGGAGTGGCCTTGGACGGCCTCTGCAGAGGACACAGTCCGTCATTTCAGTGAAGGCCCGGTGTCAGGAGCAGGTGGTCACTGGTCACAGGAACCAGAGGGTTAGAACAAGAAATGAGGCCAGGCTATCAGTCTTTGAGGTCCACCATCACTGATCCACTTTGTCCTGCAAGGCTCCACCTCCAGAAAGTCCCACCACCGTTCCAAGCAGTGCCACTAGCCGGGGATCAAGGGTTCATCCACACGAGCTTGTGGGGGGCACTTTAAATCTGAAGCACAGTACACCAAAGACTCTAAATCCCACTACAGATGGACCTGCAAATTCATGTTCACTGTTGGATGTCGTTCATAAGAGTTAAGATATGGAGCCAGCCTACGTGCTCATCAACGGATGACTGGATAATGAAAATTTTGTACGTGTACCCAGTGGGGTTTTATTCATCCATCAGAAATGAAATCACAACATGTAGGACATACTGAAATATGTGTGTGTGTATGTGTGTGTGTTGGTCATCAAACTAAAAAGGGACCCATGAGATGGGAAAATGAGATCTTCAGGAGAGGGGGGGATAGGGTGAGGGAAAGGACTGCGTAATGGTATGCCCATGTCATGAAAGCAAAAGGGGATGTAATCAATGAGCCGGGCGTGGTGGCGCACGCCTTTAATCCCAGCACTCGGGAGGCAGAGGTAGGAGGATCGCCGTGAGTTCGAGGCCACCCTGAGACTACATAGTGAATTCCAGGTCAGCCTGAGCCAGAGTGAGACCCTACCTTGAAAAACCAAAAAAAAAAAAAAAAAAAAAAAGGGAGGGATGTAACCAAGGAGGAAGAAAGGGTCCAGTATACTGCAGGTAGGCAGGAAGACAGAGGAAGATGAGTGAGTCGGGGGAGGAAGATAAATATGAATAAATACATATGAAGAAATATGTACTGAATCCCATTACTTTTTATACTAAATTGAAAAGTGATAAATACATAAAAATGAGACAATTTTATTTTCACCCAATGTGAATTATGTTTTGTTCATTTAATCTTTTTTTTTTAATCCTTCACATTCCATAAAAGGGGTACCTCTTAGAAATCAAGAGCTGTTGCTTCTCATAGTTTTGTCTCAGGAACCCCCAAAGTCTCTAAATTCCAGAGCCAATAATAGGTATGAACTGAGTATGTTCCTTCTCCTGGCTTCTTTTGGGCATTTGTGCTGCTCTGGTTGTGAAACACTTTTAACATCATACCACAGACAGGAGGAGTAATTAAACTACAATGTATACAAATCCCCCCTCTGCATTTTGTTATACAATATTGTTATGAAAAAAATAAACATAAAAAGGGCTGAAAGAATTGGGCAATGCCTGTGCGTGTGTCCACGGGCTACATTCTGCAAGTAATTTTTCTGCATTTGCTTCACCACGTACGTATCTTTTATCCATCTGGCCATCCATCAACCCATCTTATTTTTTGATATCAAAAGTTGCAGGCTGCTCCCTTAAGCATAGAAACACACACACACACACACACACACACACACACACACACACACCATTAAATCGGGGTTTATATTTGCTTATCATTTTTGGAAAGTAATGCTCAGATTGAATATGCATTTTGCATTTGGAGTTTTACCCATGGATTAATTCAAATTAATGTAGTGACTACTGGGTCACCAGAGGGCTCCTGTCAGAATTGATATTTTAGCTAGGAGTTTATGAATGAAGGTAAATGTGTGATTATGATAACAAATAGTGGTCGTCGTTACAATCGTCAGCAGCGTTTATTCAGAATCAGACAGAGGGTGAGGGATCCCCGAGGAGTGTGAAGTCTGAAGCATGACCCTTATCGCTAGGGGTGTTGGTGGAGTCGGACACCATCTCAGTGGGTTCTCAGACTCTTGGCTGTCTTGGCGGGGGAAGCCTATGCCTCTATCATGTTGTGAAGCTGATTATTGTTTCAGTCAGTTGAAGGAAAGACTGCTTACTTCATCAAGGCAGGTTATTAAGACAAGTGTCTTACTTCATTAAGCCATTTGTCTGCGTAGGCAAAGCCTTGTGATTCTAAGTGCTGACGCCTCCCATAAACCCTTGATAGCTTACAAAATGCCTGTATCATGTTAACCATCCACTGATGTTCACGTTACAGATGGGGAAAGGTGTCTGTACATTGATGATAATGAAGAAACTATTTAGGCAGCTTCGTTGTGTGCCCGCCCTCCCTGTTCATCTTTGCTTGCACGGGGGGGGGGGGGGGATGGCAGGGACTTCGTGTGAGTCACAGTCACCCAGCTGTTTCCACTTTCCTCCTGTCCTGGCGTGGGATATGGTTAAGAATCCGGAAGGTGGGGACAATGAGAGAGTTTGGTTAAGGTGGCTATCAGCAAGATTTAGCCAAGGACCAGACGAAAATCAATTTGATTTGGGTTCCATCTATGCAGTTTCACCCTTGGTCAGCTCGGGGCCTGTTGGGTTGCAAACCCACACACTCCAGTCTGCAGAAGTCTACGTGGGCGCTTACACAGAGCGGGTGTGAAACCTGTGGACTCAACCTCAAGGTGGGCCCAAGGTGAAGAAGATCAGGCTAAGCGTATTTCCAAAGAACTTTAGAGTAATCCTATTCATGGTATCCTTGAATAACCACAAAATTAAAAAAAAATACATAAGCTAAATCAGGGGGGCATCAGCTAGGTGTGGAACCATATAAACAAACAAAAAAAAAGATAAAACATTCTTTTTCATACATGCACTCTCCTTTGCAGATAACTATGGGGTCATGGATAGAATTTTGGAACACAAATATTTGGAATTCACCCAGTTCCTGGTGCCTGGGAAATCTGCCCTGAGGGAGGAAGTTTGTGCAGAGAGCTGAGGCTGATAACCAGATTCCTTTCTCTTCCTAGAACGTAAAGGAAACACGCTTTCATGGAAGTGCCCAACGCCACCACAGGGGTCTACAGATTGTTGGCCTTACAAACAGCGAATTCGGGTCCTCTGGGAGACAGGCTTGTTTTATAAATATCAGAAACAGGCCTGATGTAGGGAAAGTATCACAGGCATAGCAGCTGGCATCCAACCTCAGTGTTAGGAAAACAGTGGGCACCTGTGCCAACCAGGAGCTGTGGGACTTATGAAAAGTAAAGCCTGCGTTTGGTTTACTTGTCAACACTTCACAGATGTGCATGCTCAGTGCTATAGCTTCCCGAGTTTTTGAAATTTTTATTTAACATGAAGTTATTATTATTGTTCTTTTGTAATCTGACAGATTCCCTAGAAATTAGTCTGCATTCAGTGACAGGATCCTTGTTTCAGTTTTGTGACACCATGTGTGTTATAAGATCAATGAATGTCACCATACTGTGATTGTCACTGCTGACTAATGTTATCCAGATCTAGTTTGTGTCACAGCAATTCTCTTTTCTTTTTCTTATTAACATTAAGCTTTTCTGCAGACCATAAGTGTATATATTTAGAATTCAAATGAATCTCCTCTATCACTTGTCTATGTGGAAGGAGGAAGTAAGTTCCCAATAATCTCAGTCCAAAAGTCAGTTCAAGGATGGAGAGATTGCTCAGTGGTTAAGGCTCCAGCCTGCAAAGCCTAAGGACCTGAGTTCAATTCTCCAGAACCCGTACTATGCCAGATGTACAAAGTGGTGCATGTGTCCGGAGTTCATTTGCAGCGGCTAGAGGCCCTGGTGTGCCCAGTCTCTCTCTTTCTGTCTGCCTGTCTCTCTCTCTCTCACTCTCTCAAATAAATAAAAATAAATAAATAAATATCAGGCTATTGGCTTGCTTGGGATAAAAAAAGTAAGCAGATTATTCAGAAAAGTATGGTTACTTTTATATCTCCAGTTGAATTTTATCTATTAGAATGAGTACTTTTCACTTATCTCAAAGAGTTACATACCAGAGCCATGTTTTTCATTATAAAACATTTATGGGGACTGGGGACATGGCTTAGCAGTTAAGCGCTTGCCTGTGACGCCTAAGGACCCCGGTTCGAGGCTCGATTCTCCAGGACCCACGTTAGCCAGATGCACAAGGGGGCGCATGCGTCTGGAGTTTGGTTTGTAGTGGCTGGAGGTCCTGGCACGCCCATTCTCTCTGCCTCTTTCTCTCTCTCTCTGTCGCTCTCAAATAAATAAAAATAAACAAAAAATTAAAAAAAATAAAACGTTTATGGGAACTTACATAGTATCCTTGAATACTAATTGCATTTTTGGGGGAAATGTGACATTTCCCCTTTGCTATGTGCAACATCGGTTTGAGAAAGCTAGAGAAAAGGACAGTTCACATTATGCATGAGGCCCCACAGCTCTCTATTGGTACAGTCCAAGAAGGAACCCTCAGAAGACATTTGAGGATCATGCGTTTTCATGTTGCATTTCAGGAAACTTTACATCTCAGTAAAGATCTGTCAGGACAGTTCAGTTGCTCTTTGGGGGTGTGAAAAGACTGGAGCTGATTTACAATAGGACGGACATGGCCTGCTTGGAGTGAGTTGTCTGTAGTGACTCATTGCCTGGAGCGGGGGCAGCGGGAAACTGAAGGCAAGAAAGCTGATTCCGGGTCTTCTGTTGTGCTTTAGATGCTAAAGAGGGTGATAGACCACCCCGATGGGCCAGGCACACTCAGGGGCGGGCAGGGCAGCACATGGACGTTGGGACTGGGCAAGGCAGGCAGGTGGTCATGGCTGCAGGTGGTCAGCGTGGTGAGCGCTCATGGCAGGAAACTCTAGACCGGCCCGCCTCTCCCCAGAAGGGCATCTGACTGCCCACTGTGGAGCATTCAGAGCACTGGTTTTGGAGGAAGTGCAGGGGACAAGGCGAGAACCAGGGGAGGCCCTGGGGGAGAACACTTCCTTCCGGGGACCGTGGAGGACATCAAGATAACTAGGAAGTTAGCTCAGAGAAGAACACTTGCCTAGCACACAGGAGAGCCCCTGGGTTCACTGTGTAGCGTCTGGAAAATAGGGAAACGTGTGAGCTTCGCCGAAATTCATGGTTCTGGAGAGGATTGGCTTCCATTGGCCTGTTGCTGAAAGTTACCCACCACGGACTGCACTGTGTCTTCCAAACAGATAGTCCAGTTCCAGACCCCTAATACTTGTGGGTGTGGTGTCACTTTGGCATACACTTGCAGATGTCATTCACTTACGGCTCTCAAGATAAGACCATCCAGGATTTTCCATGACTTGAGCTCTACATCTTATGAAGGCTGTCCTTGTAAGTAAAAAATAAAATAAAGGGTGATATTTGCAATTCAAAGATAGAGACCAGGTCTTGTGAAGGTGAAGGGAGGGCTTATGGGAAGCCAAGCAAGGGCTGGAGAGATGGCTTAGTGGTTAAGCGTTTGCCTATGAAGCCTAAGGACCCCAGTTCAAGGCTCAATTCCCCAGGACCCACGTTAGCCAGATGCACAAGGGGGCGCACGCGTCTGGAGTTCGTTTGCAGTGGCTGGAGGCCCTGGCGCGCCCATTCTCTCTCTCTCTCTCTGCCTCTTTCTCTCTCTGTCTGTCACTCTCAAATAAATAAAAATAAACAAAAAATTAAAAAAAGAAGGCTGGACAAGAAGGGGTGAAGGGTAGACTAAAACTCAGTATTTCCAGGGAAATTATCCAACACCTTGATATTGTCTTTTCGATTTTCAGAACAGGTGATGACACATTTCTGTTATTCTGGGCCATCGTCCTTTCTCGTGTTTGTTGCAGCAGCTGGAAAACTGAGATAATTAGCTACCCAGGCCTGATTCTCCAACACAGATATCACTAGGTTTTCAACTAACACCATATATATATATATATGTATATGGTGAATATATATATATTCTTAATTCTTTGTTTTTCATGTGTCACTCTGTTTTTAAAGCTCTAAAGTAAAAATGGAAATTTTCTTATGATGATAAAACTAGGGAACATAAACATTATATCTCCTTTCTAGACTCAGTTCTGATATTTATTCAAATTTGTATTTTCGCGTCCATCCATTTATGCATTGCTTCTTCAGTGCATCTCAACTCACCACATAGTTATCAAATGCTCCCTGCTGGATAGTAGTTACTCAGAAATACATAACAAGGGCTGGAGATATGGCTTAGTGGTTAAAGTGCTTGCTTGTGAAGCATAAGGACCCAGGTTGGATTCTCCAGTATCCACATAAGCCAGATGCACAAGGTGGCAACGTGTGTCTGGAATTCACTCGCAGTGGCTGGAGGCCCTGGCATGCCTATTCTCTTTCTCTGTCTCTCTTCTTTCTCATTTCTCTCTACTTTAAAATAAATAAAGGCATTTTTAAAAACTTAAAAAAGGAAATACATAGTAAATATGAAGGACAAATATATGCCCTCTTTGATGTATATTTTGATGATGCAGACAGGGAATTAAAACAATTCAATCAAATAAATACATATATATTTAGATGATGTGGACGGGGAATTAAAACAATTCGGTCAAATAAATACATGATTGCAGGTTAAAATAAACGTTGGTGGTGACACCTCAATTCATTTTCCTGTCACCCCGTTGTTAGTACCTATATTTCTTTTTTTTTTTTTTTAATTATTTATTTATTTATTTGAGAGCGACAGACACAGAGAGAAAGACAGATAGAGGGAGGGAGAGAGAATGGGCGCTCCAGGGCTTCCAGCCTCTGCAAACGAACTCCAGACGCGTGCGCCCCCTTGTGCATCTGGCTAACGTGGGACCTGGGGAACCGAGCCTCGAACCGGGGTCCTTAGGCTTCACAGGCAAGCGCTTAACCGCTAAGCCATCTCTCCAGCCCTATATTTCTTAATTATAGTCACTGCTGCTTGCTGTATAGAATGGAGGGTGAATACAAGTTGAAGATGAGGGACGCTATTCAAATGAGATCCTATAACAGGCAAGGTCTCAGTTGGATTCCACCTCTATCTAGGCTGTTTATATCTACATTTGAGCTTTGAATTTACACGTCGTGGACAATCAGAGCTGCTCAATTCCCAGCATAGCATTGCGCCGTCACTTGATACATAATTGAAAATAAATAACCGTAACAGCTTGGTACCCTCAGCGTCCCCTCTCCAGGAAGGAAGCACTAGAGACAGAGCTGAAAAAGTTGATTGGGTGACAGGTTAAGGTGACAGGGGTGTTCATGCTGCGAATATAACTTGTATGTGTACGTGCATCTATGCATAGATTACTTTCCTTGTTTTTCCTGCTTTCCATAGAAGGAGGAGTTAAGCTGATGCCGTAGCTCACACTGTAGACTGGCTCCTACCCCCTTGTGCTTACCAGAAGACAACCAACCATTCTGAGACAAGAATCACTGCACCTCCTGCTTATATCTGTGGAGCTGCAAAGGAGATGAGAGAGATTTCTCTTTTGTTCTATAACTCTCATATCCTTGATGAGAGCAAACAATTAAAAAAAAATTAGAAGATTTTGTGAGAAGGGATATGGAAAATCTGACTTGTAGTTTTTATTTTTGTTTTGGTAAGAGGAATTTATGCTGTAAATGACCTCCCCTCCCCCCCGCCTCTTCATCTAGCCAGGGGAAAAGGTTGAGGTAGAATTCCCCTAATTTATACATTGCTCCAAATGCCATAGTGGCACGTCCTGAGGGTTGGCAAAGGAAGGAATGACGCGTTTAACTGCTTTGTCCTTTGAAGAATCAGGGCAGCCGGCCCCTATTGGAAGCAGCCCACAAGTTCGAATTTTCTCTGCGCAGATTGTCAGTCCCACTTCAGGGACTTGTCGGAAGGAGTCAACTTAGAATCTTTTTCATAACACCAGCAACTGCCAAGAAAGCCTCTTGATAAGGAAATGAGGTTTACTGAGTGCCCAAGACCCAAGGAAGATCAATCTTGATTAAGAAACAAAATACAAGAGTTTGTTAGGCTAGCAGCCAGAGCAACATTCATGCTGCCACTTCCTCCTGGGCCCTGGCAGAAGTGGTAGGTAAGGATGGCACATCTCATGGTGGGGAGTCGGTTACCATCTTGTCTTGCCAGTGGATCTTGGTTTTTCCCTGCCCTCTGTAAAATAAAACAGATTCTCCTACCCAAGAGTGAGAGCAGCTTGGTTTAAAGTGGGTATGCAAAGTGATTGGGAGACTTTTTGGTGTGTAAAGCCACTCTTCAACACAAAGACACGGCCATCAGTCAAAACCCATCGAGGCAGAAATGCAGAAGCTACAGAGAACTCAACACCGAGCAAGACCGCCCACCAGCCCTTCCTTGGCTCAGGGAACATTCTGGAAGAGGGGGCAGAAAGGTTGTAAGAGCGGGAGTGGGTTGGGGTGCCTGCAGGCATGGTCCCCCAACCCTGCTACCCCACAGGGGACTGACTGAGGCCCTTGTGACCCCATAGTAAATTCCATGACTCCTCTGAGGAGGAGCCCGGGGTGATGGGAGCGGGAATGAGCAGGTAAAAGAGCGTATAGAATGGAGGGAGCTGGAATCTCAAGAAACAGCCTCTGAAACAGCTCGTCTGCTCTTGAAAATACCCACTGCATCATTTTTCTGAGCCAATTCTCTCATTTAGGACATTCCAATTTATCTCAATTTGTCTGCACATTTGTAAATGATTAGTTTTGGTTACTGTGAATAATGATCTCTAATTGGTAAATTTGGTGAGTTGCAAGATTTTGGTGAATAAGCTTAAATGTATCTACTGTTGACAATAATAACATTACACAGTTGTCTTTTTCTTTCTCTGTGAAAATAATCCTATCAACAATAGTCAGAACTCGCTGGGCGTGGTGGCGCATGCCTTTCATCCCGGCACTTGGGAGGTAGAGGTAGGAGGATCACCGTGAGTTCGAGGCCACCCTGAGACTACATAGTTAATTCCAGGTCAGCCTGGACCACAGAGTGACCCTACCTCAAACAACCAAAACAACAACAACAAAAAGGTCTAGGAGCTGGTGGTAAGGAAGGCTGTCTTTTAAAAAAGAAAATAAAAAAAGTGGCTGGAGAGATGGCTTAGCAGTTAAGACTCATGCCTATGAAGCCTAAGGACCCAGGTTCAATTCTCCAAGTCCCAAGTAAACCAGATGCATATAATGGCACATGTGTCTGGAAGTTGTCTGCAGTGGCTACAGGCCCTGGTGTGCCCATTCTCACTCTATCATAAATAAATAAATAAATAAAATATTTACAAAAGAAAAAAAGGGAGATGGTAACTGTAAGGATATCACATGCCACAGGAAGAGTGATGTTTGGAAAGATGTGGGGATAGGGTACACGCTACCAAGATGGAAATGATTCTGACCCGCTGAAGAAACAAGCGAGTATACAGCATCCCACAGGATCACTGGACACCATTATGCATAGTGAGAGGCCTTTGATACCTTTATAAGAATTTTGGTGGAGAATGGAATTTCAAAGGGGAAAGCAGGGGAGCGGGGTGGAGGGAGGGTATTACCATGGAATGTTTTTTTTATAATCATGGAAAATGTTAATAAAAATTGAGAAGAAAAATAAAAAGAAGAATTTTGGGTTGTATTATAAATTTTATACATAGCACTTGGAAAATTTAGAAACCTTGAGAATTTTGTCTTCTTATTTTAGTTAATTTTTTTTGCTTATTTTTATTTATTTTTTTGAGAGCGACAGAGAGAAAAAGAAGCAGAGAGAGAGAGAGAAAGAGAGAGAGAGAGAGAGAGAGAGAGAGAGAGAGAGAGAGAGAGAGAGAGAATGGGCACTCCAGGGCCTCCAGCCACTGCAAACGAACTCCAGATGCATGCTCCATCTTGTGCATCTGGCTAACGTGGGTCCTGGGAACTGGGGTCCTTAGGCTTCATAGGCAAGCCCTTAACTGCTAAGCCATCTCTCCAGCCCCCTTATTTTACTTTTTATAGTACTGGGTATAAAACCTCAGGTTTTGGGAGTCTTCAGCAAGCTCTTATCAGTGAGCCTCGTCCCCAAACCTGTGATCTCATTCATGCTTTCATAAGCATTCGGGACTACTTTGAGGTAACCTGTTTGTGCAAGTATATTCAGATTTATGTTTTCAACTTCTCTTTTTTTCCCCTTTTCTTTTCTATGACAAATGAAGAGTTTGTATGAATGTACCCATAAACTGAAGTGGATTCACTAATCTTGTATAGTATCACATAACCATCTCAGAAAAAAATGAATTGTATTATTTTGAAGGGTTTACAGATATAAAATGAAACAATTATCTTTTCATGCCAGACAGATTTTGTTTTTATATCTCAAGACACTGTGACAAGGGTCCCTGATACCAAATGGTATTTATGTCATTATTCATGAAAATCAATTGCAAACTCATTCTTCGCTTGCCCAGGAAAGGCTAGCTTTCTCCTTGAAGTTGTCACGGGTATTTTAGATTTCCTCCTGATGTGTGCCAGGAAGAGTGACTCAGAAGCAGAATTTCAGAGGTAAACATTTGTCCAAAAGCAGTTACAGCAGGAGCGAGGGTATTTTCTTTGAAAAGGTTTGTAGAGAAAGCAGGAAACAGCACTGTGAAGGTAAGGCTGGGATGCCAGTTAGAGGAGGAAGAAAAAGAGACCCAGGGGAGCAAAAGGATGACGTAGGATGCAAGCTTAGTGCTGTGGTAAGAATCAGAAACGTGAGGCTGCTGAGGAAGCTCAGTGGTTAAGGCACTTGCCTGCAAAGCCTAACAACTCTGAAGTAGTGGGTTTTTTGTGGCGGCTGGAGGCTCTGACACACCCATTCCACTTCTCTCTCTCTCTCTCTGTTTGTAAATAAATAAATGTATTAATTAAAAAAATCAGAAAACTATGACTTACAGAGGACTTGTGCTCAGAAAAAAACAAATGAAAATCAAAGCCATGGGACATCTAATAGTTGACTGTGGAAACACTAATGTCAGGGTTATAAAAGAAAGTTTACTGACAAAATATTTCACTGTAAACCACCCAAAGTGGGTAAATAATGGCCGAAGGGAATTGTAAACAAACTGGCCAGAATATTTGCAAGTGTTAAAACGGAGATGTGAAACAGAACGGGGTTCATAAATGGGGACAGCCCCCCCTCATTTTACTTCAGTTTTGATCTTTGTGTGTCCTGGGTACTCACTCCTGATTCCCCTTGCAGTTTTCAAAGGTGGATTTGTATCTACTTTTGGCAAGAGAAGTCTCCTCCTTTGTTTAATGTGCTCATATCTCCTTGGATCCTGTAAGTCCTGATTCAATTAGGTAGATCAAGACTGCTGATTTTCCTTCATATTTATGGAAACCTATTTATCATTTTTTAAAAAAAATCAGATAAGGAAAAGTCTGTTCAATGAAACACAGTAATTTATCATTTACAGGGGAGGGAATTTGTTTGGTGTTTTATTACTGTGGTTAGAGCACATTATCTTACAGGTGTTTTAAAGATCTGTCTAGATCTGATAAGTCCTTTCTATTTGGGATAAATTGGGTCTGTCTTCCCAGAGAGAATGGCCGTTCCATATGTCCTGACTGCACACACATTAGCTCACACATTAGCACACCCTGGAGGCACGGCCACAACATACAATGGGCTGTGGAGGTTGGATGTAGTAGGAACCACTTCAATAGAGGACAGCTTTCTAATAAGCATCTGATTATTAGTTATTATTTTAGACCTTCGGGTTAATCATAAAGGAGGCTGTTAGCAAGTAATGGATTAAATAAGGTGACTTGTAGTCATATAATTGTTCTTTAATGTGACAGAAGAAAAATAGGTATGGCAGATCAACCGTTGTCAAATCTTTATATAGCATTCAAAATGCTCTTAGAAGGGCTGAAGGCCATACACTTTCTTTTGATTAACTCTGAAAGACTTGGGGCTGCCTTTCTCTCCACTGGATGTGCACGCTTCGATGTACAAGTTCACCGCGGCACTCTGGGAAGATAAAAGACTTGTCTGAACTCTCACAGGCAGTTGGAGTCCGGTGGCCTGAAAACCCAGCCCTTCTGAAACACACCCTGTGATTCCACTGGTGGATGTTTTTGCCTCTTTCCCTCCTCCATTCTGACTGTACCAGGCTGAATCTAGAACCGCTCTCTGCATTCTTAATCTGCCAGTGTGGAAGTTACAGGAAACGTATAGGAAATGAGCCAGACCTGGTGCCTGGGTAGAGGTTTGCATGCAGATATCAATGAGCTATACGGATGGTTATAGATATTTTCTGAGAAAAAGTCTTTGCTACATATTTCACCATGGCCTCAAACTTGTGATCCTCTGGCAACAGCCTCCTGAGTGCTAAAATTCTAGCTGGACTGCTGTTACACATCCTGAAAGAAAATTGCTCCTCCCCCACCAGATTTGGAATGAGCAGCGGATAGAGAAAACAGATAACTGAGGGAAAGAACTCTGAATTGTCAGGTTTCTTCTGCTTTGATGCCTCAAGGTTCCAAACAGTTGTACACTGTAATTTTTTATTTGAGCTCAGTCCCACCCCCCATGTATTCAAACATTTATTTCTAAATATCAGCATTTCGGTCGTATACCTGTGTTTCCAGAAATAACCATTTCACTGAAGATTATTGGAGGACTGTGTTGGCTCATCTGGGGAGGATTTGAGTGAGGACAATACGACAAAATCCCAAAGTCACTTAAAGAGCCCGGAACAGTAGATGCTGGTGGAATTTTGCCCAGAGCAAAGCATGTGCTCTGTGTTTAGCCCCGAAGCTGATGACTGGGCGGACACCCTCTGACTGTGAGCAATTTCTGCTCCTTGAGGCCTGCTGATACCGGTTTTAGTTCTGCCATCGATTTAGACATAATCTGCCTTGTTGCACCTTTATTGGATTGGCATGGTTCATTTAAAAGGAAATGATTTTGATCTTCGCTGACCGGCTTTCATGGCGGCGTGGGGAGGGTAGGGGCTGCTGAACGGCCTACAAAAAGAAAACACTTTCAGTATTGCTCTTGGGTTTATGGCTGGAAGGAAGAACAGCTAAAGTACATTAGTCCTGCTGCCATTCAGAGGTCTGACTGCTTTGGCTAGAGGGCCCGGATTCATGATCCATTTGCTGTTTCCTGTCCAGCATCTGTTTGATGCAACATGCTGCAACGTCTCCTTTCATTAGCCGAGATCTATATGATGTCAGTGGAGAGAAACCGTAGCTGATGTTATGGAATACTTACAGTGGCATGACAAAGATCTGTTCTAAAGGCCTTTTACTTTGTTCCATTGTATATTTTACTATTGTGTTTTATGCCTGCAGCTCCGCTGTATTGAAAGAAAATATTTCAGCCGGGCCATGCTGGGTTTTTCTAAGTTGCCTTTGAAAAGCAAGATAACAGTGAGCTTAATCTATGGCAAACTGACATTAACAAATATGGGACAAATAACCCCACTGAGGCACATGACAGTGATGCAAGCATTTTTTCTTGAGACCAAACCTATGAATAGAGACAATCTATCCTAAGCTTAAGTGAAGTTTAGTTGAAATTGAGTGTCACAAATAAAGCCATTTGATGATTGCAAATTATATCCTGCAACAAGATGTGAGGTTCCCTGGCATCTGAGGACCCCCTGAAGGTTTGGTTACTAATCCAGGAGAGGAAACACCATGTGCTTATGAAAAAGAGGGAAATACGATGTTTAACTCTTACTCGTACGTGGAAAGCGTATGTGGAGTTTAGACAAAATAAAACACCAATGCTCTCCCACCTTCCAAGCATACCTGAACAACAGCTAATATGTTGTATGCCATTCCCTTTAGTATCGGTGGGTGAACTTTCATGTCCTACTGTTTCTTCAAATGAATGGGAGAGGCGGCTTGAAAACCTACAAGGGCTGCTGAGATCTCAACACTGAGAAGTAAAGACAGAGTCTCAAAAATGGCCTAAAGGAAATTATAGGTCTGAAATGAAGTTCTAGAACCAAGAAAGACATGAGCAGCGTTGTTCTCTGCAGTCATACGTGACTGCTAAATTAAGTAGCGTGTGTTCTACATGGAATGTAAAAGTAATCATGCTTGCCAACGGCAGCACCTATAAAGAGCACGGCTCATGACATTCCGCATGTTGGGTTTATGTTGCTTATAATGGATGTTCTAAAACAGCCCAACAAACAGTTACTTATGCAACAGATTGCTACCTGTCTCACCTGCCACGTCTTCTCACTTTGCTGGGACATCGTGGCTGATCAAAGGCAGCAGGTGGAAGGGCCTAAAGTCTCTCGGGGAAACTTTCAGCGTGACATGGCACTAGCAGACACTGGGCATCAAATCTTGTCTCATGAGCTGGAAGGCAATAGCAAGAGAGAGCTCTGGCAAGTGGGTGGGGGGAGGCAGGCAGGGGCCTCCTCCAGCCCAGCTTCACCTGACAGATTGCCAACACCTGGGGACCAAGTATGCAAAACACAAGAGGCTATAGAGGACACCTTATTCAAGCCACCACGCTACCTGATTATATGAATGTAGATGAAAATCATGTAATTCATATTATTCATTTTGCCTTATTCCTTCTGGAGAGGTACTGTAGTTGGAATATGAAATGTCCCTCTTAGGCTCATGTATTGCATTCTTTTCTTTTTTAAGACAAGTCCAGCAGATTGGCCATATTTTATGTGAGAGAGTGAGTGAGCAAGAGAGAGAGAGAGAGAGAGAGAGAGAATTGGCACTCCACAGACTCCAGCCTCTGTAATTGAACTCGAGACGCATGTGCCACCTTGTGCATATATGTGACCTTGCTCATTTTGTGCCACCCTGTGTGCCTAGCTTACGTGAGACCTGGAAAGTTGAACTTGGGTCCTTAGGCTTCATAGGCAAGGGCCTTAACTGTTAAGTCATCTCTCCAGCCCGAGCTCTTTTCTCAAAGATGTATTTTATTTTTAGTTATTTATGAGAGAGAGAGAAATGCGATGAGTGATCCAGGGCTTCTAGCCACTGCAAAGACTCTGCCGCTTCAGGGTTTTTAGGCTTTGCAAGCAAGTGCCTCAACCGCTGAGCTCCCTGTCCCTCTGCCACTGCAAACGAACTCCAGACACGTACACCAGCTTGTGCATCTGGCTTATGTGGGTACTGGGGAATTGAACCTTGGTCCTTTGGCTTGGCAGGCAAGCACCTTAACCACTAAACCATCTCTCCAGCCTATGTGTTGATCCCCAGTGCTGGGGCTATCTTTTAAGGTTCTGGAAATTTTCGAGATACAGGCTCACTGGAGGAAGTATGTCTCTTGGGGTATGCCTCTGAAAGTCATAACCAGACTCTGGTTCAGTCTCTCATTCAATTGTTTCCATTTGCTGAGAACGGTCTTGCTTTTGTCATGCTCCTGCCGAGGTAACTTTCTGTGTCATCTTGAAGACAGAACAGAAAAGCCAACACTAAAACTGTAAGCCCCCAAGTCAATATTTCCAAATAGAAGTCATTCCTTCAGGCATCTTGTCCCACAGACAAGAAACATAACCCATCCTAAATGCTACAATACTTTAAAGAAAAATCTAAACCTTCCTAAGCTCTTGAAATACTGTAATCAATGAATGAACAACTCAAGTTTTCTGACTGCTCAACAGCTGCTTGCAAATTACTCAACATCTCTTCAGGAGAGGCTGGCTTAATCTTTCTTACTGTTTGAAGCATAGGTCATTGTGTTTTAAATATGTGGGTTTGTTGTTAATGAAACTATACACAGAACTGTAAACTTAATCATTCAAAGGAGTTCAAGTTATTGGCATCTTCACCAAGCATTATATGACCTTAGCAAGAAGTCATCCCCAAGTCTAAGTTATTTGTAAAACTGCTGCATGAATGAGGATTTAAAAACCATCTGCTGTCATGTTTCCATGGAAACCAGCAGTAATTGGCACTGATTAGTGAACTCGGAGAAAGTAGAATCAGAAGGTAACCGTTATGAAGAAGGTGCCTCTATCAACTGGGAAGATGAGTTAGCTTCCAAAAATAACTGTTTTACTTTAGGTTCATTATCTGTGTAAAGTAACTTTCTATACATAAAGCCCAATCTATGTATGACAAGGCACTAAAAGTCTACTTTCCTTCTCCTGGGATAATGCATCTATTAAGGCCAGACATGCATGTGCATCCATTACGGTGTGATATGTGTGTCTGTTTTTATGAGCAGGATCAGTGCCAAGCTGGTAGTTTTAAAAAAAATTTTTCAGAAACCAGGAATGGCCTGCCATGTTACAGAGTCCATGCAGACAGCATCAGCCTGCCTCCTCTTTTGTGTAAGCCATTGACACTTGTTACTTTAGGCTAAGTTCTGAATGAGCTCCTCTCCTGGGCTCACCAGCTGCTAGCAAGAGGTTATTTCTTCTCGTTGTATGTGAACATGCTGGGGGCCAAACCTGAGTTTGCCAGAACCTGGCTCTATAATCAGTTCATTTAAGGTTGGTCACCACATGTAAATTAAAATAATGCTTATTAACACTCCATTTTGGTTTGCTTAACAGGAGAGGGATGAAAAGGATACAACTAAGGATTTAAAAATACATGTTTCTAAGTCTTGGTTATATAAACATCACTATTACCAGCGTTGTTTTCTTCGCATTTATTATCTTATGTTATATATATATATATATATAACATAAGATAATATAAATATATGTGGCACTGCTGACATCTGGATGGAATCATGCATTTGAAGAGCATACTTACCTTTCCCTGCTGTTCACTAACAGGGCTTTCAAACAGTATTCCCACTCATGATAAAGTATATGATTATTTATGTCATTAGATCTTGAACACTTAGTCTGCCCATTATAGTTTTCTGCGTGAGAAAGTCGGAAGTGTGTGGCGAACATTCACGCCCCTTGTGTAAGTCTGAGCGTTCTCTCGAGGGCAAACCGCTGTGCCGTAACTTGAGTAGAAGGTGGATGAGATGAACTCGTGTTTTCTTTTTCTTTCTTTCTTTCTTTCTTTCCTTCTTCCTTCCTCCCTTTCTCTCTCTCTCTCTCTCTTTCTTTCTTTCCTTCTTTCTTTCTTTTTTTTTGTCAAAGAACCATTTCACTTTAAAGAATGAGTGACATAGTACACTTATTCAGATTTGCGTTTTTGACATGTAAGTTTGAGAGATTGAGTAAAACATCAGTGTCAAGGGCAAACAACTGTTGGAGTAAATGGCCAGGGATACAGTTTAAGCATTCAAGGTAAAATTGGCATTTTGAGTGACTTATATTTGCCATGGCACAGCTAAAAATACTTGAAACGTTTTGTGATAAGCTTAATAGTGTTATTAACAAATGTGAAAGTTTGATATTTTGATGGAAAATATGTAAATATTAAGACATCTAAACAGTACTGGAGAAACAGTAGCTTCGAAATGACAGATTACTGATACAAAAAGACCAGTTCCTTATCAAAGAAGGCAAGCATGCATAGGGAGTGATTCTCGACAACACATGTCATCAGGAACTTCAAATTAAAATAGCAGTGAAGGGTCATGAACCCCATAGACACCTCTTAGAATGGTATACATCCAAAACACTTTGAAAGACAGTCAATTTCCTTAAAAACCTAAATATATTGTTACCCTACAAACAAGAAGCTCTATTCAGTATTTACCCAAACTAATTAACTTAAATATTTATTTTTATTTATTTCCTTGTAAGTAGAAAAAGATGGAGAGAAGACAGATAGAGAGAAATAAAATACACACACCAGGCCCTCCAGCTGCTGCAAGTAAACTCCAGATGCACGTGCCCTTTATGCATCTGACTTTACCCGTACTGGAGAATTGAACCTAGGTGGTTTAGGCTTTGCAGGCAGCGCCTTAACTGCTAAGCCATCCCTCCAGTCCTTATATCTGATTTAGGCACGACACTTGGATTTCCTTCAGCAGATAAACAAATAAGTAAACTATGGTTTACTCATGATGGGATATTATTCCATGCCAGAATGCTAAAAT
Source organism: Jaculus jaculus (assembly GCF_020740685.1). Taxonomy (NCBI): domain Eukaryota; kingdom Metazoa; phylum Chordata; class Mammalia; order Rodentia; family Dipodidae; genus Jaculus; species Jaculus jaculus. The sequence continues at coordinate 24,844,701 of NC_059121.1, forward strand.
CCACATTGTTAACTGAAAGAAGCACCTTAAAAAATGACAGAGTATATAATCCCAAATGCATGTAACATTGTATTAAAGAAAAAAAAAAAAAAAACAGGCTGGGTGTGGTGGTGCACATCTTTAATCCTAGGACTTTAACCCCAGCCCTTGGGAGGCAGAAGTAGGAGGATCGCTGTGAATTTGAGGCCAGTCTGAGACTACATAGTATATTCCAGGTCAGCCTTGGCTAGGGCGAGACCTTACCTTGAGAAAACAGAAAACTAACTCCCCCAACCCCCCAAAAAACTAATGGGGACACACAAAAGTACAAAAGTTATTACATATGTGGGGAAAGACTGAAGGAGCAGAACACACAGTGTTTTGGGACAGTGAAATTATCGTAGGACGTACTCAGTGGTTAATGCATCTCATTATCTGGAAAGACACACCAAGACTACACCTTCAAGAAGATGGTGGGCTTTGGGCTGGAGAGATGGCTTAGCGGTTAAGCACTTACCTGTGAAGCCTAAGGACCCCGGTTCGAGGCTCGGTTCCCCAGGTCCCATGTTAGCCAGATGCACAAGGGGGCGCATGCGTCTGGAGTTCGTTTGCAGAGGCTGGAAGCCCTGGCGCGCCCATTCTCTCTCTCTCCCTCTATCTGTCTTTCTCTCTGTGTCTGTCACTCTCAAATAAATAAATAAATAATAATAAAAAAAGAAGATGGTGGGCTTTGAATGATGATGGCATTTTCATATTTGTTCATTGGTTTCAGGAAATACCCCACTCTGATGTGAGGGACGTTGATAATTGGGGAGCAAGGCTGTGTATCAGGGAGACAGGCCTTATATACTTTCACCTCAGCTGAGTTGTGAACCTAGAGCTGCTCTAAAAATTTAGTCCATGCGCGCCTTTAATCCCAGCACTCAGGAGGCAGAGGTAGGAGGAGCGCCGTGAGTTCGAGGCCACCCTGAGACTACATAATGAATTCCAGGTCAGCCTGGGCTAGAATGAGACCCTACCTTGAAAAAAATGAAACAAACAAACAAACAAACAATAACACAAAACCAAAAAACTTATCTCTAAGCAAAAATCCCATACAAAATGCTAGGTAGGGCATAGAATGTTTGTGTCACTGTGTACAAAATGGTCACTGAATGATTTTAGGAGGTACTATAATGCAACTGAAATTTATGAAACCACCTCTTACTGACTGAGCTTTGCTGTGATGGTGAAATGCAACATTTATAATTGTCCAAATTTCAATAACATTCTTTTCTTTCTTTCTTTCTTTTTCTTTCTTCCCCCCACACCCCCAAGATAGGGTCTCACTCTACCCCAGGCTGACCTGGAATTCACTATATAGTCTCCGGGTGGCCTTGAACTCATGGTGATCATCCCACCTCTGCCTCCTAAGTGCTGGGATTAAAGGCGTGCACCACCACGCCCAGCTTTTATGCTTTTCAATTGTAAGTACAAATTTTGGGTGATGCAGGCTTTGTTCATTTGCTTCAACCAAACCCTATCAGAATAGGTTGGAGGTAGATTGGAGAATCTATTTATCCTTAACTGAGACCCATTAAAGAAGCTTGAACAATGGAATTAATGCCATTGTATTTTTTTTTCAGAAAGGTATATTTATTTTTGGTATTTAGGCTGTATCTAAATCTCTGTATTACCATCTGAAATGAAATTGTAGATTATTTTAACATCTAATTTTTATTGGCAATTAATATAATTGATATGGAACAAATAACTTTAGAGTTATCAGTAATTACTAAGAATAGGAAAGTTTCCTGAGACTAAAAATTTTCTAGGGCTAGAATGAGATGGTTTGGCCATTAATGCACTTGCCTGTGAAGCCTAAGGACTCAGGTTCGATTCCCCAGTACTCACATAAGCCAGGTACACAGGTGGAGCATGTGTCTGGGGTTCATTTGCAGTGGCTGGAGGCCCTGGTGTGCTTTTCTCTATTTGCTTCTCTCTCTCTGTCTCTCTCTCTCTCAAATAAATAAATAAATAAAATATTAAAAAAAAACCATTTTCTAACTCATGAACTTCAAAATCAGCAATGTGCCTCTTGGGTTAGTAAAATTTCTTCAGTACACTTCCCATATTTAATAATACTCATTGACTTTGGTGTTTTGAAAGTCTAGAAGTTTTATAATATGAGGTGTCTAATTTAATAACACCAAGTTTTATATACTAATTATTTCCCTAGCTGCCTAAAACAAGGTCAGCTCGCCTGAATGGCAGCATTTAATGCTCATTTGTTTTGCCAAAAAGATGTGTACTCTTAAAAATCACGAGCTTCAAGGACAGACCTTTTGGAAAAGCATATATCACCAGTCTTTCAGGGCGATGATTGCCTTTTACAGAGCTTACTAATCATATTGTGAAACCAAAAAGCTCTTATTGCAAATTCAATCTATAGGTCTATTTTTTTTTCAGTTTAACTCAGAAATTATATCTAACCACTAGACTTTAAGATCCTATGATAGACTTTTACATGAAGAAAATTTAAAAGAAATTTATTGTAAATAAATACAAATGGAGCCTGGCATGGTGGTGCATGCCTTTAATCCCAGCACTCAGGAGGCAGAGGTAGGAGGATCATCATGAATTCGAGGCCATCCTGAGACTATATAGTAAATTCCAGATCAGCCTGAACTGGAGTGAGACCCTACCTTGAGAAACCCAAATATATTTAAAAAAATACAAATGGTTCCTTACCATGTAAGCACACAGTGTATGACATTTGAATTTGAGTTATAAAATTATGTTTCTATCTTAAATATAATATGGAAGTAACAAAACATGGTTCACATTATGTTATTGGACTTACTGACTTCATCCTGAATACATTTGAGAATATGTTGAAAACAACTTTGAATTTTCAATATATGCTATACTGAGAGAAATTCTGATTATAAATTATGTGGTACACAACTGTTTACATATGTATATAAGGCACTGTGCGTAAAAAAGTTATACAAAGCCCTATTTTTAATCTGCAGTTTTAAGATGCAAAATACAAATGGAAGTACATTTTTTTTGGCAAAAATGTTGACTAGAATCAGGATGACGTGCCTAACTCATGATACAAAGGAACATGCTGCTTCTGCTCAATTGAGGTGATGTGAATAGAGTTATAAGAACCATCAGGGCACCTCTGCATCTACCTACCAAGTTAAGAACGCATGTCTGTGTATTTTCTGCGGTGAAATATATGAGAAAACACAATGTTGCAGTTTGTACAAAATGCAAACATGATCCCCACAAGTGACTGAAATGTTAATGGAGAGTGTTATCATCTACATTTCATCCCAAAGTACCTCAACCAAAACACACCATGCAATCCACAAGATAATGGACAAAAGATATCACACATTTTTTTGGAGATACCTTGATTTATTATAATCACCTCATATTTGATGGAAAACAACTCTTACATTAAAATTGTCCATTTTAGATTTTCCTTAATTCTCTGAACTTTGCCTTTCCTGAGGAAGCACACAGGCTCCAGAAGTCCCGGGTCAGAGGTCACATTCCTCCTCCCCAGGGGCTTTCACAGCCTCCTATCTTCCTTCCCCTCCCTTCCTCCCTGCCCTCCTACCTCCGGGCCCACGCTCTCTTCCTCCCTCCCTTCCTTTCTCCCTTCCTTGCCCCTCCTTCTTTCCTTTCTCCCTTCTTCCCGCCCTCCTTCCCTCCTCCCCTTTCCTCTCTTTCTTTCCTCTCTTATTTCCTTCCTTTTCCCTCCCTCCCTCCTTCCTTCCCTCCCCTCCTCTCACCCTCCTCCTCTTTCTCCTCCCTCCCTCTCTTCTTCCCTTACTTCTTTCCCCTTTTCTCCTACATTCTACTTTCTTTTTCCACTTACTTTCAGACCTCTGATCTTTTTTCTCTGATGTGACACTACATGAGTATATCAGAGTCGTAATGAAAATAACATTCAGTTCAAAAGCTTTTTCTTTTTTTTTAAAAAATATTTTTTGTTTTGTTTTTATTTATTTATTTGATAACAACAGACAAAGAAGCAAATAGATAGAGAATGGGCGTGCCAGGGCCTCCGGCACTGCAAAGGAACTCCAGATGCGTGCGCCACCTTGTGCATCTGGCTTACATGGGTTCTGGGGAATTGAGCCTCAAACTGGGGTCCTTAGGCTTTATGGGTAAGCGCTTAACCATTAAGCCATCTCCCCAGTCCCTCAAAAGCTTTTTCTAATGATCAAATATATCCCTCCATGGTTGTGTAAATTTAGAGCATCTTTCCATTTTATACTTTTTAATTTTAATTTTATTTATTTGCATGCAGAGACAGACAGAGGAGAGAGACACACACACAGAGAAATGGCATGCCAGGGTTTCCAGCTGTTGCAAACTAACTACAGATGCTAGTTTTACTTAAATTATTATTATTATTATTATTATTTTTGGAGACAGCATGCAAGTGTGGGAGACAAAGAGAGAGAGAGAGGGAGGGAGGGAGCGAGAGAAAGAGAGTTGGCATGCCAGGGCCTCAGCCACTGCAATTGAACACCAGATACTTGGTCACCTACTGAGCATGTGCGACCTTGAGCTTGCCTCCCCTTTGTGTGCCTGGCTAACACAGGCAAGCGTCTTAAGCCCTAAGCCATCTCTCCAGCCTGCAAGCGCTACTGAAATCTCTCCTCACAACCGCCCGTGCAAGCAAGAACATTGAATCCAACAGGCCCAATGCTGCCCATGATAGCAAGTGAAGAAGATACTTACTCGAGCCTCAAGCAGCATTGAGGAGCAAGATGCCGACAGGGTGCTCGGTCTCCCAGTGCACAGTGGGGCAGGTCCACCATCAGAGCATCCGGAAGGCACCGGCATCCTCCTGGGAGGCAGCTTTAAAAAGTCTTAGAACTCCATTCTTGGTGCTGTGAGTACGTGATAGTGAAAATTCCAATATTGAGTCCTGAAACGCAATGGTGGCTACCAGGCCTCGTGGGGCAGAAGGAATAGATGCCATTTCTGGGGCCTTGCTTATGAAAGGTTTCCTTATCTGTTCCTCAGTACGAAGGGGACAGAATTGTAACAACAATCCACCACAGGGGCTAGAGAGATGGCTCAGCCGTTAAAGGCATTAGGTTGCAAAGCCTGGTGGCCTGGGGTTTGATTCCCCAGTACCCACTTAAGGCCAGATGCACAAAGTCATACGTGCATCTGGAGTTTGTTTGTAGCAGCGCTAATCCTTGGCTTGACACATTCTCATTCTCTTTCTCTCTCTTTCTGCTTGCAATAAATAAATAAAATATTTTTGTAGTAAAAAAAGAATCTACCAACTATTTTTCATATTCATTGTTTATCAGTGTATTAAAACAAAATTCACATGATAAAGGTTGGCATGGGATTTCCAACAAAATCCTTTCATTCTTATGAAGATTACTTCTAATCACTGAAGTAGAGCTGCCAGTGCCAGGGTGGTTTTGCCTGAGTCTTTGCATCAGGATTCTGGCACTCAAAATGATTAAGGACAAGTATTTGGTCTTTGAACATCCTGCATCTTTGTCCGAGGATATGTTTACATGAACTCCTCTTTGAAGAATCTCACTTGTTCTGTTCTGTTCAATTTACCTCTGGGAAGCCCTGCTCTAACTGTTAATATCACAGGGTTTATTGTTTTGATAATTTCATGCTTAACACGCAACCATGCAAATGACGGCTCTTCAGATCTGGGAGAAAAAAAAAACAAAACAAAACACCTCAATGGAATCTTAGCTAAATCTGTTTATAGTAGACCCAACAGAACTTCCTTTCACACAACAAAGCATTATTTCCAAGATTTAATTTTGTCATTGCTTTCCGCTTTCTGTAAAGACTGCTTGATACAGAAGGTCACAGTATCAGCAAAATGCAGACAGGTTTTTGCTGAGTGACATAAACCTGTCAGAACGGCGAGCTTTGATGTCCCATTAAGTGATCGATGGAGATTACTGACTTTTGGCTAAATGCTACTCAGCCAGATAAGGTCAATACCTGTTAGTTCATTGGTGGAATAATTAATCAATCAATACAGAACGCTCGAAGTCAGGGAGAATTATTGCCTGGTTTATAACTCTGGCTTTGGTCATAGAAATTATACAAAAAAAAAAAAATCCTTGCAACATTAACCCCCTCTGTGCAGGGCTTATTCAAGCCTGATGCATCCAGGGGAAGGGAGAAAAATTTCCAGTGAGCAGCACGTCTTGTAACCTTGAGTACCTCCCGAAGGAAAAGCTTCTAGCAGGCTGCGGGCATCATTAGTTCCTTCCTTTCACGCCGTCGCACTCTGCTTGTAAAATAATTACATGCAATTTTTCTATTTTACAGTTGGACCACATGACTCCCTGTTCTTTCGCCCAGCATCTCAGCCCTCCCCCAGGCTGCCAGGCTGAAGGCTGGAAGCGCTCACCTTTAAACATCTCAGCCAGAAGCTTTTATGGTGGCTGGTTACGATATTTCCTAAGAGCTGGAAAAAAAAAAAAAATAATAATCCATGTGATTCACAGAGAAAAAAAAAAATCTCTCTCCGCCCCATTTCCTCTGCACCCTGCGTGTTTCCTCCTTAGACATGCAAGGGTGTTTGGGATGTCCAGGCTTGCACCTGTGCTGGGATTTCTTGGAACCTGTGAATGTGGCGCAGTTCACAATACTTCTTGACCACTGGCTGCTTGCTCCTCCTAATTATTTACTGGTTTGGATTCTCTGGGGTGGAAGGTTTTTTTTTTTTTTTTTTTTTTTTTTTTTTTTTGTATAATATTAAAAACTTCATTTTCTTTTGCAACACTGGGGACAATGCTTTCATTCACTTTAACAAACAGTTATGGGATTTTTGTGGCACTCAGGCTTAGAAATATGACAATGGCATGTGTCTCAATGGGTTTGGCCCTCTAAGCAGCGCCTTGGTGTGTTCTGGATCATTTTTACCTCTCTTACTACTTCAGACCTTCCACATCTCTACGGAGCAGGTGAAGCAGAAACACGGCAATACGACTGTTAGAAAGACTACATGTCATACGGCTTGTTCCTCACTGTTTTACAAATAGCTCGGAAACAGAACACAGGATTCCTTGGTTCTCACTTGCTGCTTGTGAAAGTATTGACAATTTCCATGCAGGTGATATAAGTAACACCCAGATACAACATGATGTGAAGTGCTAAGTCATGTGGTGACTTTGTATAAATTTAAATATTATACCATTTATTCATATAAAAGCACCACGAATGGAGTAAGAGTGAATAAAAATGGTGCTCAAATATTACTGAACCCCACAGACATCTGCGCTCTGCTTAGCATTGTGTAAGATCTGCACACTTGTGCCTGCTCACTGGGCTGTGGGCAGATGCCTCAGATCATCCTGTTAATTTAATGGTAAACTCTGCACACTTGTGCCTGCTCTTTGGGCTACGGGCAGGTGCCTCAGGTCATCACATCGATACCAAATGCTGGCAAAGCCATGAGCCTTCTGCTTGATCTAACTGGATGATGATCGTGCACGCTTCAGGGCAGAGGGAGAAGTTGGAATTAGAGTCTCAGGGTCTCCTGCTAGGACAGAGAGAAGTGACTTCAGGCTGTTGAGGGCACATGGGTGGGGTAAAGCATTGGTTTTCTCTAGGTGTTCTGATGGGCAAGGGTCAGGTTAGTCTCAAGATGGCTGGCGTGGGGTTATATTTGGAGCTGTATGTCCTCACTGAGTGTGGCTCACTTGAGAAGTCTTAAATTCCATGCTTGCACTGTGCTTTCGAATGAGTCCCCGGAAAACTATTAGCTGAATGGTGAATTCTGGGGTACAGTGCAATATTGTGGTGCCTAATCTAAACAGCCATGCCTCAGTATGTGTTCCCAGTCATGTGTCCCTCCTTCTCTTCTCATTCCTTGGTGGGTTCAAAGTTTCCTCTCATAAATCAAGTTTCTTTTCTTTTTTTCACATCAAGTCAGTACTGTAATGTGACTCCATGGAATTTTCTCCACACGGCCTTTCAAAATGATAGCTTTCTGCTGGTAGGTTTGGAGTCCCTCTGAAGCCCCACAACACCAGTTATAAAGTCTGAACACCCTAAGCTCACCAGACTGGGTGGTCAAGTGAAGGCACTTTGATTTTTAAAACGCTGCTGAATCTAGCTTTGCTGCCATTCATGCAAGTGAATCCATGGCGAATCCGCAGATCTTCCAGCCTCGTACCCTGAAGATTGGCCTCAGCCAGCACAGAGTAGAAAGATCCTCCAACTGGGTCCTGCTTAAATTTTCTATCTGTTCATTGTCAGCAAATTAAATTACTTGTCATTTGAAGCCACTATGTTTTGGAGTAATTTGTTGCCCAGGGATAGTTAATGGGAGGTGAGCAAAATTGACATTGATAAGGGGATTGAGCAGGGATGGGAAAGGGACCAGGATGATTATGAACAATTCAGTAATGTGAATGAGTTACTACAAGGGTAACTGAGCTGTGATTTCCAGGGTTGTCTGAGGGTCTGGGGAGAGGGATGCAGCTGAGAGCTGACTGTTGTTCCAAGGACTCAGACTTAACACTTATTGCTTACAAGCCTAATGAGCCCTGAGAAAACCTCAGACAGTCGGTGATGGTAGCAAGAAACTGACAGTGGGGCTGGAGATATGGCTTAGTGGTTAAGGCACTTGCTTGCGAAGCCTAAGGGCTGGGGTTCAATTCCCCAGTGCCTGCATAAGTCAGATGCACAAGATGGGGCATGCATTAGTGTTTGTTTGCAGTGGTTAGAGGCCCTGGTATGCCCATTCTCTTTCTCTGTCTGCATCTTTATCTCTCTCTCTCTCAAATAAATAAATAAAATTTTTTTTAAAAAAATAAAAGAAACTGAGGATGTGAGCTGAAGGTGTCCAGGGAATGTGGATGGGATTGACAATCTTTCAGCTCTTGTTCCTTCCACTTAGATCTTCCTGAGCCATCTGAGAGGAGGGATCCTGCTGTGGCTCTGTGGCCATGAATTTTATCATAAATATCTTATAAGAAGAAGAGTAGGAGCTCCCTAATATGCTAAATTAAACATGGTTCCAACAAAAGTCTACTGTAATGAGTCAATCATACTTTTTGACGCCTTGCAAACTAGTCATACATTTAATAGCAACAGTAAGATAAATATTCTTGAAGGTTTTGTGTGGACTTGCATTGCTCATGAAGCCCTGGAGAGATAATCCTGTTGTTATGGGGGGGGGGGGGAATCTTCAAATCCAAGACAGTGTTCTCAGCATCTCTGTTGAGGGAGGATCCCTTTGTGGTTGATGCAGCCCCGAATAATTTTGAATTATGAGTGTAGGTAACAAATGAAGCTCTAGAATGCTGCTTGAAAGTGATATAACAAAGCATCTAATTACATCCCAAATACAATTTAATTTTCAACTAAAATAATCTCTAGAGAGAAAAATAAAATATTCTTAGTGTACACACTAATAGTTTACAAATTTCTATTAAAAGGAAAACATAATTCCCATAATGCGAGTTTACCTCTCATGCTTCATATATTAATAATTACTTTTGATTGAGTCATTTCTGAAACTTCCAACTCCTAAAAATAAAGTTACAAACACTGAAATGGACTTAGCTGTTCACTACCTTTGGTAACTGTACAAGAATGATCTTTTTCTAAAAATATGTTTACTTTTTCTTTATTGAGAGAGAGAGAGAGAGAGAGAGAGAGAGAGAGAGAGAGAGAGAGAGAGAGAGAGAGAAAGAGAAAGAGAAATAGGCAGGGAGAGAGAATGGGCGTACCAGGGCCTCCAGCTGCTGCAAATGAATTCCAGATGCATGATCCTCCTTGTGCATCTGGCTTATATGAGTCCTGGGGAATTGAACCTGTGTCGTCTGGCTTTGCAGGCAAGCACCTTAACCACTAAGCCATTTCTCCAGCCCAAGAACTATCTTGATTACACACTTCTTCTCATAGATTCTCACAGAACTCACAGTTTTATGATACTAAACGGTAGGTGCAAGGTTGTCCATTCAGAGATGAAGTCATATTGATTCTTGTTTTATCAATGGTCCACAGTCAACAGGGGTAATAAAAAAAAATCAGTCTTTCTTACGTGCCTGTTCATCTAAGCAGTAGATGGCAAGTCTTGAAAGGGAGTAAGCATGGATTCTGGTGACTCATCACTGGCCTTCCGCACTGTCCCTAGGGACACAGTTTCTCCATGAATCTAATTTTTTTTGTTGTTGTTTGTTTGTTTCTTCAAGGTAGGGTCTCACTCTAGCCCAGGCTGACCTGGAATTCACTATGTAGTCTCTGGGTGGCCTTGAACTCATGGTGATCCTCTAGCCTCTGCCTCCCAAGCGCTGGGATTAAAGGCATGCGCCACCACACCTGGCTTCTTTATGAATCTTGACACGTCTCTCCCCCTGTCATTTTAGTGCTCCTGTTGGCCCCTCATCTAGGTTTATTACTTCTTACTCATCCTAAACATTCCCTATGGACACCATCTTGTATAAGCAAGCCTGAAGCGTGGCCTGGCATGCCTGACATTTTTGTAATAGCCTTTGTATAACTACAGCTCATTAACATTTCACAAGGTTTTTTTTTGTGTGTGTGCGTGGAGTGATTTGCATTCTTTCAATTTCACTCATTATAGCATACAATGAGATGGTCTCTTGTAAATTACAGAGCTGTGCAAACATCACAACTATCCGGCTTACAGCATTTCCACCATGTCCTATTATCCATGAATTTCCTACTCGTCTCAGATTGATCTCTTTCTGCTTTGATACACTTGTCTCATTCTCTGCATTTCACATGAACAAGCACACATGATATGCAAGGCCTTTGTACTGGGCTTTTCAGTAGCATTGTTTGACAGTCGTTTGTATTGCATCATGCATCAGTTGCATGGTCCTTTTCGACTTGTGTGCGTAACATCCCCTTGCATGAACGTACCACACTTTTCTTGCTCACTTGGGTCTGCGTCTTTCAGACACCCTGATATGAACAACGCTGCTATGAACATTCATGTCTCACCTTTGGGTGGATGTGTGCTGTTACTTGCCATGCCTAGATACATCAGAGTACTATTTATCATCTGTGGGGTAATTTTATGTGCATGTCTTTGAGAAATTATCAAACTATTTTGCAAAGTGGCTATAACATTTTACATTCATACGAGTAATGCACAAGGGCCCTGGCTTCTGTGCATCTTTGATATGTTGTTACTTGTCTTTTTGTTTTTGTTCTTGTTGTTTCTTTTCTTTTCTTTTTTTTTTTTTTTTTTTTTTTTTGGTTTTTTGAGGTAGGGTCTCACTCTGGTCCAGGCTGACCTGGAATTAACTCTGTAGTCTCAGGGTGGCCTTGAACTCACGGCAATCCTCCTACCTCTGCCTCCTGAGTGCTGGGATGAAAGGCATGCGCCACCACGCCTGGCAGTGTTGCTGTTTCTACTGATTGTGTGCATAGCACTTCCTTCAGGTCTCAGTATTCATCCCTAATAACTACTGCTGAACCTTAAGTTTATGTTTGTATCTGCCATATTGTATGGTAAAATATGCTTATCTTTTGACCATTTTCAATACTATATTTATTTATTTTAGAGAGAGAGGAAGATGGAAAGAGAGAGAATGGTTATGCCAATTCCTCTAGCCACTGCAAATGAACTCCAGACACATGCACCACCATGTGCGTCTGGCTTACCTGGGTACTGAGGAGTTAAACTTGGGTCCTCAGGCTTTGCAGTCAAGTACCTCAACTGTTGAGCCATCCCTCCTGCCCTTGGCCATCTTTTAGTTCAGTTGTTGATGTTCCTATTGAAGAATTGTCAATATGTCTACCAGACAAGTGTTTAGAAAATGTGTTCTTGGGCTGGGGAGATAGCTCAGTGAAGAAAGTGCTGGCTTGCAAGCCTGGTGGCCTGACATCAGCACCTCAGCACACATATGAAGTCTGGTACAAAATGACGTGCATGTCTATCATCCTAATATTGCTATGACCTTGGTAGTTGGAACCAGGAGAGAATTCAGAAGCTTGCAAGCCAGTTAGGCTTGTGTATAACACAGTGGCAAAAATGATAAAAGAAATAGTGTCTCATAAAAGAAGGTAGAAGGAGAAGACAAACACCTCAAGGTCCTTTTGCCTCTATACATGCACTGTGGCATACACACAATAATAATAATAATAAAATAATAATAATAAAATAATAATAAGGAAAAATGAAATACATCCCTAGTTTATAGATTGCTTTTGTGTCTTCTTTTGGTTGTCTTTTCATTTTTAAATTTTTTTTTGTTTTTTTTTATGTTTATTTATTTATTTGAAAGTGACAGACAGAGAAAGAGGCAGAGTGAGAGAGAGAGAGAATGGGCATGCCAGGGCCTCCAGCCACTGCAAACGAACTCCAGATGCATGTGCCCCCTTGTGCATCTGGCTAACGTGGGTCCTGGAGAATTGAGCCTCGAACTGGAGTCCTTAGGCTTCACAGGCAAGCGATTAACTGCTAAGCCATCTCTCTAGCCCTTGGTTGTCTTTTAAAATTTCTTTCTCTTTCTTTCTTCCTTCCTTCCTTCCTTCCTTCCTTCCTTCCTTCCTTCCTTCCTTCCTTCCTTCCTTTCTTTCTTTCTTTCTTTCTTTCTTTCTTTCTTTCTTTCTTTCTTTCTCTCTTATTTACTTTCTTTCCATTTCTTTTCTTTTCTTTTTTTCTAGGTAGGGTTTTACTATAGCCCACAGGCTGACCTGGAATTTACAATGGAGTCTCAGGGTGGTCTCGAACTCAGAGCACTCCTCCTACCTCTGCCTCCAGAGTGTTGGGATTAAAGATGTGTGCCACTATGCCTGACTTTTGGTGTCTTTTGAAGGACTAAAGTTCAACCACTTTGTTTAAAGAGACTGCTTTGTAACTCAATCTTTCCCATGGTCTCTGAAGGCATAACTGGGTATACTCACTCGATAGGCCTGCTTACTTGCATAATGATCCCTAAGATTTTCTGAGAAACTTGGGCTTAGTTAGCACTATTTTACAATATTTGAAAGGATCAGCCCTTTAAACTGCCCCAGGAGACTTGGAAGACGATACTATTAAAATGGAAGTTTTGAAATATGAATTAGTCCCGAGGTCACGGGGACTCAGTGATAGCACTAAGATCCCAAGCTGAGCACTCTGACCTTGAAGCCCAGATTCCGTAATCTGTGCATTTCCCTTGGGATTCAGAACAGGGTAATTAAGCATGATTTATCACTTATTTAATAGTAACCTTAAAATACTATTGTGGAGTCATTGGACACAAAGGGGGAAAAGCATATATTTTAAGCTTTTTGGGAGAAAGAACCAGAAGTTAACACTAAACTTAATCTGATAAGCAAGAACAGAAGCCTGTTCCAGGAGCAGGATTTCAGCTCTCAGGACATTTTCACTTTCAAGGAAATAACAATGTGAAACATTGACTCAAAGGCCTGCTTTGATGTGACATAAAAGCAGAAGGTGCTGGTGGAGGAGAGGGAGAAAGGGCGGGAGATTGGAGTGAGCAGTGGGGAAGAGGACTCAGTATGGAACAAAGTAGGTGTCAGCCTTAGCGAAATACAGTACTTGTATGCTAGCTGAAAAAACTAATAAATATAAAATGCTATAATCATATTGAAAAGCAATAACCTTTGGAGAGCAATCATTGTGAACCCAAGATGCTGGACTAGATATCACAAAAGTCTCGTGAAATCCCTGCCCCACTATATGGTTGGAAAAAAAATATATATATAACAGGTTTTCTTGAAAGTAAGTCATGTGTCAAAACTAGCAATATAAAATATGACTAATGAAATTGATTCTTAGCTTAAGGATTCACTGAGGTGCTTTGTGTAAAGTTGTGTCTAGTACTGGGGAATAGTGGTTACAATAATTTTTGTACTTTTATTTTTAAAAAATATTTCATTTATTTATTTGCAAGCATATAGATACAGAGAAAGAGAGGGAAAGGGGGAGAGAGGGAGGGAGAGAGAGAGAGAGAGAGAGAGAGAGAGAGAGAGAGAGAGAGAGAGAGAGAGAGAGGAGAGAGAATGGGTGCACCAGGGCCTTTAGTCACTGCAAACAAACTCCAGATGCGTGTGCCCCCTTGTCCACCTGGCTTACGTGGGTCCTGGGGAATCGAACCTAGGTCCTTTGACTTTGCAGGCAAGAGTCTTAACCGCTGTGCCATCTCTCCAGCCCAATTTTTGTACTTTTAATGAACGACATCATTTTCCCTCTTAGGTTTGCTTATGTCTTTTGCAATTTAATAGGCTAAGTCATGGTACACATTTTCTCAAATCTGTTTACTCTTGGTAAATGCTCTCAGAAGGACCATCTCTTTGGATATGTCTTTTTAATTTCAATACCAGTCTTAGGTGAGTATATGAAATTAACATTTTGAAGTAGAAAATCAGTTCCTTGTCCTGTAGAATCCTCGCCGCTTTACTGAAAGGAAGCACTGTTATTTAGTATACCTTGACTTAAAAATGGAGGAGCGGGAGTGCTTATTATGTTTCTACTGAAGGCACGTTGGCTAAAGTTAGATAAAGGAAAGGCTGATGCAGACTCATTTTTCATTATCTTAGTTAATAAGGCCAGGAAGTAGCTTATTTCATTTCCATGAAGGACTGACACATGAAGACGCGGGTAAACCTTCACAAACGTCACTATGGAACCACTTCATTTAAAGTGGTTTTCTTCCTTGTGTGTGTGTGGTGTTATACATGGGGTGTACATAAAATGTGTATGAACAGGGAAAATGGGTGAGCCCCCTGTTCCGGCAGAGAACATTAGGTTTTCTCCTTGAGAGCAGTTCTGTTTTATTTCCTTGAGACAGACTGTCTCACTAAACTTAAGCGCTGCCACTTTTGGCCAGAATGGATGACTAATGAGCCCCATTGATTCTCATGTCTCTGTGTTCCATAACACTGGGGTGACAGCTAAACTCATACCCTCTCAGGCCCCCATGCTTTCAAGGTAAGTGCTCTTACCTGCTGAGCCATCTCCCTGGCCTCTTACCTGTTTTCTTTATAAACTCCTCACCCATGGAAATGTAAACACACCAAGCAGACCATCACACAATGGTTTGTGATATTGCCCTTCTTGGTTAGACCAGTGATTAAAGAAACATGTATATATTTTTTTAAATCTCTGTTTTCAGATGAACCATAATTGATTTAGAAATGTGTATTTTCCTCTAAACATTGATATTTGTCAAGGAACTGTAGATTTAATAAGAAGTATGCTATTATTAATGCCTAGTGCTTATAATTATTAAATACAAGCAGAAAGCCAGCTTCCCATATTTAGTAATTTGTATTTGAAATAATGAAACTCCTTGAAGGTAAATGCAAAGATTTAGGCAAGTTTGTTTTATTCAATCAATTTGTGAGACATTCTTCCATTCAAATGAATATTTATAATGGGTGATTCTCATGGAATGAAAAATACACCATTCCAGAGTGCATAAAATTGCACTGTCTCGAGACATGTCATTTGTCTTCCTAGTTAGGCCTTCATTGTTGGATAATTTTCTAAGCAATGCTAAGACATTTCAGGAATCCGACTATATTCTGTTGCTTTTATTTACAACAAAAGAAAGAAGCAAAACCACACAACAAATACAACCCAAGGTCATCACTCTGAAGAGGGAGAGGGAAAGGCCATCTCTATATATGGAGAATCACGTCATAGTTCCAGTAAGCGTAGCGAGCTGCTATGAAGTTTCTACACAGGAAATCGTATCCCGCTAGTCACAGAAATCCACAAGCGTTCAGCATGGTACAGAGCATGAGAGCTGTGGTAATGTCATAAGGAAACACACGTCTTTGCTGCTTGAGGCTGTCTGTTAGTGCCTAAGTGCTTAAACTTTCAACAGACTGCTAATTCTAAATCCTTCAAGGCAATTATGTCTGAGAGGAAAATGGCTGTTTGCTGGATCATTCTTCAACTGCTCAGCTCTTGAAGCTCACCTTCCTATTATTTTTTTCCCATCTCCCACCACCCATAGTATTAAAAAAAAAGTGTTAGATTTTATTAGGGAAGTGAAAATCCACAGTAGAATGTGATCCCGCTTCATGTCCAGTAAGAAGAATATTTCAAACGCTGGGGAGGTGGGCTCAATGGTTAAGGGGCTTGTCTCCACAGCCTAATGACCTATGTTTGATTCCCCAGCACCCACGTAAAGCCAGAGGCACAAAGTGGCACATGCATCTGGAATTCACTTGCAGCATCTAGAGGCCCTGATGTACCCGTTTTCTCTCTCTGCCTGTCTGCCTTCCCTCCATCTCTCTCTTTCAAAACGTAAGGATGGAAGGAGAGAAAGTAAAAAGACATTAAAGAGGGAAAAAAATGAAAGCAAACAAAGAAGAGAAAAGTAAGAGGACATGCTGACCAGGTTGCGGAGAAATTTAACCTCATGTATGGTTACTTAGGGGAACATAAAGAGGCACGGCCTCTGTGGAAAACAAAATAGCTCTATGGTCCACTTTGGGATATGCAGCTGAACAAATTGGGAATGAATGCAGTGAGTTATCATATTTTGTGGATGCTCCATAGGTAGTTTTACATGTGCTTGAGAAGAAAGTGTACTCTGGTATTCTCAAATGAAGCACACGAGCAGTCTTCGCTACTAGTGAATTTAGGTCGTTCTTTGTTCTTTGTTGTTTGTTCTGTGTCCTTGTTACTTTCCACACTTCTGCACACTGTTCCAAGCACTGACATGGAGGGCGCTGCAACGCCACGTCTCCGTCTCCCCCACTTCTGTTAGAAACATAAGTGTATAGTCATGGTTTTCTAACAGTCCATTCTCAGCACCATAGAAATGTCCCCACTTTGGCTCTGCCTCATAAGGCTCTGTCTAAAGTGTGTTTGTTTTCTCCAGTATCTGCATTCCCAGTCTCGTCTGGTACTTCGTGGTTAGTGTCTTTCCATCTCTTAAAATATTTCAAGCTGGGCTGGAGAGATGGCTTAGCGGTTAAGCACTTGTCTGTGAAGCCTAAGGACCTCTGTTCGAGGCTCGATTCCCCAGGACCCACGTTAGCCAGATGTGCAAGGTATTTTTCATTTGCAGTGGCTGGAGGCCCTGGCACACCCATTCTCTCTATATATGTCTGCCTCTTTCTCTCTCTGTCTGTTGCTCTGAAATAATTAAAAATAAACAAAAAAAAAAACAAACTTCAAGCTATTTGTGTTTTGAAATCTGAAGTGTTCATCTTTAGCATGTGATCAGCTCCCCTTTTAAAAGCCATCTTGCTGATTTGTCTTTTGGTGAGAGTATGTAATATATTTACATTTAATCGAATTACTAATAAAGTACAATTTGCATTCATCATTTCACTATGTGTTTCTATGTTTTGGTCCTCTTACTTCCATTCATTATTTTTCTATCAATTACGAATTTTCTAGTGTGCTATTTTAGTAACCATTACATAGTGCTAACTTTGAGCTTCTTTTGATTGCTTAGTCAGTGATTACAGTTAACATATGGACAGAAATATTCACAGGACATGGGGAGCAGCGGTGAGGCTGGACCGGCTGGCTTGCTGGCCTCAGCAAATCTTCTCTCTCCATCATCCAGGATTGGAATTCCAGGTGCTAACCACTATCCTGGCACGGATTTTGGGGATTAAGCTCAAGCCTTCCTACTTATGAGGCTAGCACCTTATTGACTGAGGTATCTCCCCAGTTGATGTTGTGGTTTCAGATGGAAAAACCCCTTCACAAATTATTAGAAAACCAAAAATGATGCATAAAATAATTGTACTGAGTGGCTCGCCTATTATTCCTATTTCTTTGTTTTGCTGTGCAAGGCTGCTTCAGTGTTCATAAATGTGCCAGCACATGCCTTCATATCAAAAGGCTACAGAAGAAACATCTAATTACAATGCCTATTTACATAAGAGATGAAGTGACCATGTCTGACACTTGGAATAAAATCTCTCACAACGTTAGCTCTTCATAAACTAAGAGGCACTGGAAATTGCCTAACTGTTGCTTTAAGAATTGTACTTGCTAATCTATACAGTTGCTATAACAAAGTTACTCTTTGTTTTCTTAAATTATTTACCATAGACATTTGTCCATGAATATATTCATTGTATTTTTTGTTTGATATGTTTTTTTTTTTTTCAAGTTAGGGTCTCTCCCTAGCCCAGGCTGACATGGAATTAGACTCAGGCTGGCCTTGAACTCACAGTGTTCATTCTACCTCAGCCTCTCAATTGTAGGGATTAATAGCATGGGCCACCATGCCCAGTTTCTTTCATATTTTTAAGTATTATACCTTACCTTTTGATAGTATATTATCTTTTGAAAGTACCTTAGCTTGAATTTTCAAGTTCCTCCTACAGTTCCATGGGTCAGGGAGTATTGGTTATATGTAAAAGGAATAAAAATGGACTAGATAAAAACTATAGTTTGGAGCTGGAGAGATGGCTTAGCAGTTAAGGCATTTGCCTTCAAAGCCAACAGACCTCATTTCAGTTCCTCAAGACCCACGTAAGCCAGATGCACATGGGGGCACATGCGTCTGGAGTTCATTTGCAGTGGCTGGAGGTCCCGGTATACCCATTCTCTCTGTCTCTCTCCCTGTTCCTCTCTTGCTATCTCAAATAAATAAAGTAAAATTAAAATAACTATAGTTTTGTTAACAAAATATTCATCTGGTAATTATTAATCTTCTTTGACAGTTGTGTTATTGCTACCTTACCTAGGTCAAAAAGAGTTTTGATTCTAATCCTAAAATTTAAACCATACCCTTTCCATATCTTCCTTTATTAAAATAGACCATTCCTCTAGTAGAGCGAACTCCAGTCTGAAGAATGACA
Organism: Jaculus jaculus; assembly: GCF_020740685.1. Classification (NCBI taxonomy): domain Eukaryota; kingdom Metazoa; phylum Chordata; class Mammalia; order Rodentia; family Dipodidae; genus Jaculus; species Jaculus jaculus. The sequence continues at coordinate 24,863,457 of NC_059121.1, forward strand.
GAAATAATTAAATTTAAAATAAGGTAACATGAATGCAAAAAAAAAAAATAGACAAAAAGCAAATTGGGATTTTTCCTTATGTTCTAATTTGTGTCAATTCTTGCTTACAAGTTGTACAATTACCTTAAGATTAATTTTGTCTGAGTATACAAGGGCAACATGCCACATATTGATAGTCAATCTAATGGAAATTCACACCAGAAAACAGGAATAAGTAAGAATTGTGGGTTTTTTTACAATTTTTCTATTATATTTTAATGCAGTGGGAAATTTACCAAAATCCACAGTAGAATTGCTAGAGTCTGATAGGGAGCAACATATACACATAACTAAAGACATTTATTTAATAAGATAATTTACAATTTTCATTAGATTCTGGCTTCTGTGGGAACACATGTATGTAATGAGGTCATTCTGTCTAGACGAAGTCTATTTAATTTTCTTACCCCAAATCAAGCAAATTACTTATCTATAGATCTAGGTTTATTCTATAATATTCAAAATGGTCAGCTGCACCTGGGTGTTTTGACTCTGACAAGATCACGTAATTTAACTTCACTTATACCTTTTTTTCTATAATGCCCTTGTAGACTAACATCTATCTTATCTATAAATTTTACTTCTGATAATGCAACCTCTGTCTATGACTTCATAATTTTTGTTTAGCATCTGTGTTGGTATATTGTTTAACTTTTGATGGATAATTATAACTAGAATTAAAATATATTTACACAGACAACTTTAAATGAGATGGATACTTGAATGAGGAGGACAAATACAATTATTAACCTTCGTTAAGTTGATAATTCTGTTGATGTACACATTTAAAAACTATAAAACGAGATTTATAACTAATACTTGAAGGTTATTTATTTTAAGATTTATAGATTATGGATATAAGTACATTAATTATTATGGGTTTTATGAACTATGCATATACATATATTAATAATTATAATTTATTTACATATGACATATGACATATACTCAAATAATTTAATCCTTGCTAGCCCTGAAATTGTTAGTATGTTTATTGAAGCTAAGCTCTTGAATATTTTCTCTTTATAGGGGATGAGTATAGATTTTTTCCCACAGGCCTCTTGTTAGTCATTTGTTGTCCATGGTGCAAGTGTGTAACTTTGCAAATAAGTTTTTCTCAAATTTCACTTTAATATCCCAGCACTCAGGAGGCAGGCAGAGGTAGGAGGATCACCATGAGATCGAAGCCACCCTGAGACTACAGAGTGAATTCCAGATCAGCCTACCTTGAAAAACAAAAACAAAAAAAAAAAATTAAACCTTATTTGTTTAACCTCAACAATAGTTTTGTCTCTCATGAGGTTTGGGGTACATATTTGTTCTGCCCCAAATCCATTTAATGGATTTGCTTGCTGCTACATTGAGCTCTGCTTGTTGAGAGCTTCTGTAGTATTTTGCACTCAGATTCTTTCTTAATAAAATTGTAATCTACAGTGAATTATTTTGTCAGAACTTCATAGTATATCCCTCCATGCAGACTCCCGTCACTAAGGAAAATATTCACATGTAATATTCTCACAACTTTGGACATGCACGGTGTTTGATTTTTGTCCATCTCAGTAAAAGCAAAGGCAGGTATTTAATTGTGTTGATTTTTATCTTATTCTGTTTGGTGCCAGCTGGAGTTCAGTTATGATTTCAGAAATTTTCCACCATACATTTTTGTTTGTGTCATTTGTTCTTGCTTTTCTGGTGGCAAAAAGAAAAGTAACTTGTCATTGAGTCACCTCAGCTTTATCTGCACTGCTCTTCTCTTTAACGTCTCCCCAGGCTCCAGGCCTCTGAGTATCACCTGTGAGTGGTAATGATAGTGTTGATGGGTTTTTAAATTATTATTATTTTTAATTTTAATTTTTTTATTAATTACTTCCATGATTGTAGACAATATCCCATGGTAATGCCTTCCCTTCCCCCACTTTCCCCTTTGAAACTCCATTCTCCATCATATCCCTTTCCCCTCTCAATCAGTCTCTCTTTTATTTTGATGTCATGATCTTTTCCTCTTAAAAGTATGGAATGCTTCACGAATTTGCATGTCATCCTTGCCCAGGAGCCACACTAATCTTCTCTGTATCATTCCAATTTTAGTATATGTGCTGCCAAAGGGAGCACTGAAATTATTTTCCAAATCATCAAGGTGTAGTAGACATCAAAATATTCTCACTACGGCTCTTAGTTATGGAAGATCAAAGACTTTCTCAATCTCTTTCACAATTGAATCAAAGTAGGTGTTTAAATAATTAAATAAAAGTACACTTCGTTTTTATCACAAGTTTCCACATGAATATTTGTAACCACTTAAAAGATGACTTAAAACCATCAAATATTTATTATCAGATGAGTTTGATTTGTAAGGTTATTACTCAAGCAGGATTTGTGGTAGTCACAGCAATTATATTTTATTTAGTGTGGTTCTAAATAATCTTGTGCTATACAACACTGCAATTCTTGTGGATTTATCAAATTGAAATAAATCTCCAGTTTTTGTTTTCATGACAGAACATTAGCCTTTGTTTCCTTACAATAGTAAGATACAGACAGTAGTAAAATGCCCAGAATCAAGAATAGTATTCACTTATTTACTCCAAAAGAGGGCAGCAAACGTCTGCTTCATATAACTCTTCTGATGTGTTGATGTCTTTTGGTCATTTTTTTTTAAGAGTAACCCATTTCTATTTTAATATCAGATATTTCTTTCCTGTATTCAAACTATAAAACGAAAAGAAACACATGAAAATTTATGGTGAAAATATTTAGATAAAAATAAGAAATATATCTCTAAATAAAGAAGGAAACGTAAGATGTCAAAAGAAAACTCATATATGCTATGGCTTTCTTTGTTTCAGTTCCACAAACTTTAGTTAAAACTGGAATGAGCCAGGCTTGGTGGCACATGCCTTTCATCCACGCACTCTGGAGGCAGAGTAGGAGGCTAGCCTGGGCTAGAGTGAGACCCTACCTTAAAAAAAGAGAGAGAAAGAGAGAAAACCTGGAATAAATTGTGTTTTTTTCCTTTCATTTATTCTATTTTCCTATTGTGAAAATGCATAGTGTAAACTTTTTGTATAATTGTACACAAACATCAACATTATCTGTTATAAGATAATTCTGATATTTGCAGTGGAGTGAACACATTATTTAACAAAACTTTAGCATGAAAAAATGAAAAAAATCTTATGAATTTTTGACTGATAAACCCAAATCTAACCTTAGGCACAATTTACATAGGCTCATTGTGGTCAGGTCTGAGGAATGGTCCATCCTGTCCTGGTGATGGTCTCCTTGGAGAAATGTCTGGCCTACAGTGGGACCAGAAGAGAAAGCAACATGTCATTTTTTTTTAAAGCACTTGTCCACATTTTTAAGCTTCAAATTCATATTCTTTAGTTGAAGAATTATCATTTCATTTTTTTAATGAAATGGCTAATGTCAGTAAATAGCTGTTTAGTCTTCATATTGAAACTAGTGAGAAATAGAAAAATGAGGTCTGTAAAATATCTGAAAATGTCAGTTCCCTTAAGTTTTTCAGAAGCAGCATAAATTTTGTAATCATTCTTTAGTACTTTCAAGAGGATCAGAGGAAAGTAAAGTCTGAAAAAAGAAAGTGTGGCTGACCTCTAAGGTTTTCATGACAATGGTATTGTGTGCTCATTATGGCATAAATAGTTAGGAATTTATTATACATTAACATTTTCTATTGCAATTTAATTTTTAACTTTTACAGCATTTTGTGCCTGTAACTCCCTTTTAAAATGGCATCCATGGTCTTTTTCACCTGAATAAGTAAAAACAATCAGTAGATTCCCTGCGTCATGCAGTAACCATCACATGTGAAGTGATGGTCTGTCTCTAGCATACTATAGCTGCTCAATATTATCATTTCTCCTTTAATACTGTCATATTTTTCCCCAGCATGGAACTGCTTTATAAATCACTAAGGAGATATACTCTAATGGAGGAAGGGAGATAAGATGGAACAACTGATCTATCAGTTTTCACAGAGACAGAAGTAGCTGTATTTACTGAGCACATGCAATATGAAGGCACTATGCCAAATATATTTGAATTATTATCATTAATCCACAGAGGAAAAAAAAACCTGGGTTCAATAGTAGGGTGACTCTGTTATGATGAATAACCAATGATGACCAAAATTTTTAAATGAAGAGAAATTGGTTTTATCTAAATAGTAGTTTGGAGTGTTTACTCAGCCGTATTTTGCTGGGACTGTTCTCCGGGCTGCTATTTTGCCTGTTCACTGCTTTCAACATAGATTCCTAGAAAAGCTTTAAGACATGTGTAGTATTGAGGATTGACACTTTTTTTAATTTGTTTTACTTTTTTTTAATTTTTATTTATTTATTTGAGAGCAACAGACACAGAGAGAAAGACAGATAGAGGGAGAGAGAGAGAATGGGCGCGCCAGGGCTTCCAGCCTCTGCAAACGAACTCCAGACGCGTGCGCCCCCTTGGGCATCTGGCTAACGTGGGATCTGGGGAACCGAGCCTCGAACCGGGGTCCTTAGGCTTCACAGGCAAGCGCTTAACCGCTAAGCCATCTCTCCACCCCGAGGATTGACACTTTTGTCATCAATTAGGGGATTTTGGTTTTGGCAGTGTTATCAATCAGACAAAGTATCGGGACATTCACATCAGAACATGCATACAATTCCTCCTAGTACCCTCAATAATTATACAACACCCCCCCACAAAAAAGAAAATAAAAGACAAAAAAAGGAACAAGAAAACAATAATCATGCAGCCTAGTCTAGCAGCCGAGGCTGCATAGCACACGGTGACTTTCTTGTTTGGTGGTGTGATTAGATCTCAGTGCACATGCTAAGCACCTAGTCTGTTGATGAGCTATATCCCCAAACGCTCATAAACTGTCGTGTGAGGCATTTTGCAGGCAGTGACTAAATGCGCCGAGCGGGCGCACTGTCCACACCTTATTTTTACTTTGCAGGGATGAAGCCGGACGCAGTGAGGTCGCAGGTGACTCATGCTAGGGTGCAGAAGGAAAATGGAAGAAGCGCTGCACAATCTGTCTGCTGCCTCCTTTTCCAGCTGGCTCCCTTGCCTCTGGTTTTCTTTTTTTCTCTATTTCCCTTTTGTGATCTTTCTTATATCCTTGGCCATCTTCAATCTTACTCTCACTATATATTCTCTTTGGAGACAACATGTTATTCCTTCGTCATGCATACTAATGAGGGCAGAAGAAATTGAATTATTGCAGCAACTTGTTACAGTGCTTTTAAGCATTGACCAGCATCCCCCAGATATTCCAGGCACACCCCAAACAGCAGTCTCTACGCTGCAATCCATATGTTTTCTGCCATGTTACTTTTATAGGGGCACCATCCATTAGCCTACTAAATGTCAAAATGTAGGGTTGCCTGTGCTGTCTAATCATTTAGTATACCCCTTAAATGTCCACAAATGTATTTCTTGCCCCCATAATCCTTATTCAAGCCTATCCTTAAAAATAAATCTTTCAGGCTGGAGGGATGGCTTGGGCATTGAGGCCTTTGCCTGCAAAGCCAAAGGACCCAGATTTGATTCCCCAGGTCCCACGTTAGCCAGATGCACAAGGGGGCGCCTGCATTTGAAGTTAGTTTGCAGTGGCTGGAGGCCCTGGCACACCCATTATCTCTCTCTCTCTGTCAAATAGGTAAAATAAAATCCTTCTCTTTTCTAAATTTATCTACTCTAAAAGAAGCCACGGGCATCATGCAGTTGTCAACAAGATAAACTTTCTCCTCTGACACATAAGCCTTTCTTGGAGGGACAAGTTCCTAGTCACTGTCACCTCTGCATCTCCTCTCTCAGACCCCAGGTTCTTGTCTGACATGGTTTTCATCTTTGCCTAAGGAACCTATTCTTTCCTGCCTCTGGGTCCAAGCCCATGATATTTCCTCCCTTACTTTGCCTGTGTCTTCCTTGAAGGTTGACCCCTCTTTCTGGCTCTAGAGAATTTTCATGACTTTCCTCCATAACGTGTTTAGGGAAAATCAGGGCAGATTTTACAATATGCTTGGTACACAGTAAATCCCATCAGAGATGAATTGCTGTAAATATTTACTAATTTACACATTGAAATCGTAAATGACTATCCAATGCTATTTGACTCACACTGTCTTGATTCTAGAAATATTTAATACTACCTGTCTATCAAGAGAAAGGTCTTTGTTAAAATCTATGAAAATTGCTTAGGTAAAAGTATGCTTTTTTAATACCTTCTTACTTTTGTTTCTTCATCATTTAGGTTAAATGTAAAGTGGTTATTAAAAAGAGAAAGTATTCAGCACTTACAGAGCTTTGCTTACTAGCACACTCATAATGTTTGTATCATACTTTCCTTAAACCCCTTGCAAACTGAACACTTAATGAAATTACTCATTAGACCCTTTTAACTGACGAGAGAGAAGAGGTACGAATGACTCATCTGCTCTGTCATGTTGCATGGTTCTCATGAATTTGGTTTGCTATTCTCTTAATATGCAGATAACTGTTTTATTGAGCATCTGGTACTATTATTTATTTATTTATTATTATTTTAGTTGTTTTTATCAAAGCCCAGTTTTAACTCTCTCCCAGGTTGACCTGAAACTCATTCTGTAGTTTCAGGCTGGCCTGAAACTCTTAGCAATCTTCCATACCTCTGCCTCCCAAGTGCTGGGGTAAAAGGTATGTGCCACTACACCCAAATAGCATTTATATTTATTTATTTTTATTCATCTGAACACTGTTCTTGTGGTCTTCCATCTGTTGAAGTCTATTATTTATTAATACATTTTAAATTTCTAAACACAGACATATGATTTTTGGGTTATGTCTCTTACATTCAATGCATATCACTATATGTAATATATCTGCCCTTGGAAACAGGCTTTATGAAACATGGAAATTGGTAGCTTTTCATACATTGTGACTAGATTTTGAGTTTATAGTTCTGAGGAGACCTAACTATCTATCTTTAAGGGAATGTGTTCATAGAAGATTCCTTGATTTATAAGTGTGAAAGAAGACATGTTACCTTGCTTCACTAAGTCACACGGTCTTTCAATATTACAAATTTTAGGCATTTAATGTTTCTCATTTTCACTAAAAATTTTTCCTGATTAATGAAAATATTAAATCAGCTCTTAATAAATGTGACTGTGGAACTGAACGCTCCTCACATAGGGAATTTTTAACGTTTACAGAGGCATTTTGTCAGCAGTTTTTATGCTTTTTAAAAGATCAGTGTATAATGGGATTAAGTTGGATAATCAAATAACATATTGAGATCGGGGTCCATAGTTTGGTGTCTGTGGAATACTTCCTTGATGAATATAAATGACACGTGTCTTTTGTAAAGGTTTACTGTGTGTGGCATTTCTGCTATGTCAGCACCTTGACCTGACCTTGAGTTTCAGCCAAGGAGTGGCCACACAGGAGAAGACACTGCCAAGGTTTCACTCCAGTGGAACAGAAAACCTCATGTGGATATGGAAATAATGAGAAGGAAACAATTAATGCAGACACTCGTGGCCAAAATGAGTCCAATTTTTGAACAATGTGTGTCCTGGGCTAGTGTGTTGGCCACAATTTGCATCGTTCCTTCCTTGAATGTCCTTTGAACGTTGGCTTACTTTTTCTCCAAATAGGACAGGAATAACATGCGACGTGTGTTTACTGTGCCAATGCTGTGTTCTACCTGAAGAGTTTCTTGTTATTAGTTTTTCTGTGAACATGTTCATTTATGTACTTACTATGTCTTCCCTTAAAAAAATAAATAATAAGGTATAGCTTTTAAATCAATTATATAGTGGGGACCAAAATGCCCACCTTTTATCATCTTGTATAGTTATTGTATATGACTTTACTTGTGTATACATATGTATAACATACATGTGTATTAATTTCATGCAGTGTTTATTCGTGAGGTTTTCACTACACGGTATTTAAAGTTGGTTTCTTCTGTGGGGTAGTAGGCAGGAGGTCTCAGAGTCTCACTCTGTAGTCTAAACTGACCTTGAACTCATGGTGATCCTCCTGCTTCAACCTTCCAGAGGGGAGGATGACAAGCCTGTTCCCCTACGCTGAGCTTAAAGCTTGTTTTCATTTTAACTTTTAATAAAGTAAAACCACCGTGTGGTTTTCTTTTGTTTCATTCCTTTTTGCTGTGCCAGGACTGAGACCAGATGCCTCACTTATTGCAGTAAGGCTCCCCATGGAGATCCACCTCCAGCCCCGATTTTATGTTTTAATAATTCCGTCATTATTTTATCACTTTCTATTTAGTTTCAATCATCTCCAAAATGTTTTTGCTCCTTAACGTTGAAGCATCTGCACATATTGTTATTCCTTGCTGCTACCGTGTGAAGAAGCCAGCCTCAGGCAGTGCAGTAACAAAACAAAGGCTCCCATGGACTTGTTCTGTGTCTCTGTAAACCAATCCCATTTCCCTCCAGCCCGCATGGTCCCCATCACCTCACAGTTCCTCAGCCAGGATCCTCTGGGCCTCCACTGCTCTCCCTCACCCAGGGCATATGGTGGCTCATTAATGTTTAATAAGCATTCATATGAAGAATAAACTTTATAGAAAATTATAAAGGCAGAGGGCTCATTTAGCACGTGTGGATCCCAGTTTGAGCCTGAGACACAGGAAACAAAATAGAAATACAAGTGTAAGTATTCATTTTCTAATGACATATATATATATTAGACAAGTTGCTTAAAGTCAGCTGCCCAGAATATAATCTTATGCAGGCAACCTCACGTTCTCCTTTCAAGTCTAGTTACCTCAATCTGTTCATAAGACATATGATATTGCCCTCTCAGAGCAGTGGGCAGCACATCAGTCTCATAACATAGACGAAAGGTGACCTCCAAATTGAGCTGAAAGCAATTTATGGTCATTTGGCTTTTCTTGTGGATTTGCTATTATTAGCTTATTGCACATTTTATATGTTATAACAAGAATCTATGTAACTTTATATAATATATGAATATGAATATTTATATAAGAATGTAAATATGGGTATAGATATAATGCTGTATGGATGCTTATTTTTGTTTTTCTAGGATAAGAAATACAAGATAGTGTTATAGTTATTTCATGTTCTTTGGGGGCATTTATAAGTGGTTTAGAGTTATTGGGAAGTAACTTAGGTAGGATTAAGCATTTATATGGTTTCAGTTCAATGTAAAATTGTCCCTGAAATATAGACAAGCTTGATCAGACCATATAAATCTTTACTAAACAAAATATTGGTTCATGACATATTTTGTTAATATTTTATTTTTATTTATTTGTTACAGTGAGAGAGAGAGAAAGAGAGGGAGGGAGAGAGGGAGAGAATGGGCATGCCAGGGCTTCTAGCCGCTGCAAATGAACTCCAGATGCATGCGCCACTATGAGCATCTGGCTTATGTGGGACCTGGGAAATCGAACCTGGGTCCTGAGGCTTCACAGGCATGTGCCTTAAGCGCTAAGATATCTATCCAACCCCATGACATATTTTTTATTTTTGTGTGTCTTAACATCAGTCTTTCTTTAGTTCAAGGAGAGGAATGAGTTCCTATTTCATAGAACAATTTTCATCTTTACAATATTTAATTTGGTTAATGTGTATTTTCAGAGCAAGTAATTGGGTACAAACTTTCATAATTATCAATTGATTTATAAATAATTTTGTTTATTTTATTTATTTATTTATTTGATTTTGTTATTTGTCAAGGTAGGGTTTTGCTCTGGCCTAGGCTATCCTGGAATTCACTATGTAGTCACAGGGTGGCCTCAAACTCTTGGCGATCCTTCTCTCTTGAATGCTGGGATTAAAGGTATGAGCCACCATGCCTGGCGATAAATAATTTTTTTAGAAGACAGACTCACTCTGTTGCCAAGGCTGGTTTGGAATTCACTGAATGACCGTGGTGGCCTCAAAGTCATGATGATCCTTCTTCCTCAGGCTCCAAAATACTAGGATTATAAGCATGAGCCACCATATTAAACTTAATACCTTTTAAAAAATATTTAAGCTTAAGGAAGGATAGACAGATAGGTGATAGACGGAATATGCCAGGGTCTCTTGCCTTTGCAAATGAACTTTAGATGCATGTTACACTTTTGCGCATCTGGCTGTACATGGGTACTGGGGAATCAAACCTAGGCCAGCAGGCTTTGTAAACAAATGCCTTTAAACACTGAGCCATATCCCCAGCCCAATACTCACAGTTTTAAATACCATTTTTGTTGATTTATTTCCTTAGTATTGACGATTATGATTTTTATTTCAAATATGCAAATGTTATAGGACAATGGTGCAAGCTGTATGTAGAAAAGGGATCACTTTAAAGAGAAGTTCAATATTTGCGTATATTTGAAACCTGAATATTTTCTTCCAAAGGCATTTTACACATACTTATTAGTAAAGTCTGCTTTTTTTTTTTTTTTTATTTTGAGGTAGGGTTTCACTCTAGCCCAGGCTGATGTGGAATTCACTATGAAGTCAGAGGGTGGCCTCGAACTCACGGTGATCCTCCTACCTCTGCCTCCCTAGTGCTGGGATTAAAGGCGTGTGCCACCGCGCCTGGCTTAGGTCGGCATATTTTTAAATTTGCATGGATCTTTGGTATTTTCAAAGAAGTTCTGAAGAGCACAGTTTGCTCTGAGTCTCAATAACTTGCTTAAGGAAAAGAGTCATAGGCTTAAAGTGAGTGAACGCCAGCACACCTGTGTCTGTTGCTGACTTACATTGAGGCATTCAGCCATCTTTGTCCTCTGCTCTACTGAACTTTGATTGTGTCATGAACCTTATCACCATCTGGCTAAGTGATGCTTTAGTACTATGCAGTAGATAAGAGGATACAGCAGTTAAGTGTAAAGTACTTTCTAAGGCAAAAAGAAAAAAATCTCTAAATGTTTTTGAAATCATTTGTATATATGTTTGAAATGTCATATGTAAAGCATCTTATATAACATAATGTATTATGCGTGTGTGTGTGTGTGTGTGTGTGTGTGTGTGTGTGTGTATTTTCTCCAGTAGCAGTGACAAAAATCAGATATAAGTGTTTTGAATTTACATGAAGAATGAGATGACTTATAAACACCTTCCTTTTTCATCTGTGTGAAAGCTTAGATTCTTAAGAATTGTGATTGGAACACTTACACACAATAGCATTTGACAGAGCTAGAGTGTGCCTGTGTACCTTGTCCTCATGGCATAAATAAGGATAAAATTTGTAATGGTCAGGGAAAATGAGTCCTGGCCATTTGATTAACATCATAGAATTAAAATACTAGCGATTTTAAGACTCACGCTTCTTGGTTTAAGATATGTAAGCCAACAGCTAGGAACCAAAGAATCTGCTCTTTGAAGGTAGTTGTTTTGATCAGAATTTAAATCTCAAGGGAATTTTAATTTGCATATCCTTGATGACAAAATATGTTGAACATTAAAAAATTAAATTTATTTGAGAGAAACCAACCAAGACAGAGGCAGATACATAGAGAATGAGCAGTCCAGGGTCTCTTGCCACTGCAAACATACTTCAGACGCACTTTGTACATTTGGCTTTTTGTGGGTTTTGAATTTACATGAATAATGAGATGACTTATAAACACCTTCCTTTTTCATCTGTGTGAAAGCTTAGATTCTTAAGAATTGTGATTGGAACACTTACACACGATAGCATTTGACAGAGTGCATGATCCCTTGTCAGCCTGTCTGTCTGTATATATGTACGCATGAATAATGTCTGCCTGTCTATCTATCATCTATGTATCTATGTATCTATCTATCTATGTATCTATGTATCTATCTATCTATCTATCTATCTATCTATCTATCTATCATCTATTTATCTATCATCTATCTATCTGTCTATCATCATCTTTATATATTGATACATTTACATATGATGACTTCTATCCTTGATTCACTGTAGGGGAATCACAGTTTGTTGCAAATTCTTGGCTCAAATTCTCATCTTGCACTTACCATATATTTAAAAAAATTTAAGCATTTTATTTATTTATTTGAGAGATAGAGAGAGAGAATGGGAGCTCCAGGGCCTCTAGTGATTGCAAATAAATTCCAGTCGCATGTGCCACCCTTATGCACCTGTCTAACATGGCTGCTGTGGAACTGAACCCTGGTTCTTAGTCTTCACAAGCAAGCACTGTAACTGCTAATCCATCTTCCCAACCCTGCATTTACCATTTATATTCAATAGACGTGTGTTGTGCCATTCTTAAAGTTTTGAGTTTATGTGGGTTTGTTGTATGTAGATAAACATATATGTGACACAATTTATTCAAATTAATTTCTTCTTTTTAACATTCTTTATTATCATGTCAGATTTTCTCATTTCCTCCCCCTTTTTGACTTAGGAAATTGTTCTGGACATAAACAAGTATTTCTCAGTCTTCTTTTAAAAAAATACTTCAAAAATGCTCACTTACTCATTCATGTATCTAAGATATTGATTTTTTTCATGAGTGTAAGACTTGCATTATTTATTTAGCCAACTGACAAGGGTCACAAAGAAATCAGTACATTAGACCATTTAGTTCCTTTAAACTTTTGTCTTCCTACCCTATGAGGGATTCAAAGTGTTCATTTCACTTCGCACATGTCCTTGGGTTTCAGTTCAGAGACAATTTGTTCTCTTTCTTTATCTGATTTTTTTTAAAAAAAGTCAATTCTGATGCATGATTTCACGCATGCTTGCCTGTGCAAGGAGAGGTAAGTTAGTGGGTTTGCTCTATAGAACAAAGAGCATTGTCTCTATTAACGAATGCCTCTCAAGTTCTCTAATGTCCAAGTTTTCCATCAGCAGTTATCTATCCTCAAGTCCTGAACGTGATCAAAGACCAATGACCCAGTTATATACAAACATGTTTTCAGTCTTATCATATGCGAATATGCATTATTAATCAGTGATCAATAAAAAGGCCCATTTTACATCCGAGTCAGTGCTTCCTTGTTAAGTACGTTTATTTTTACAAGGTTATGTTAATGTGGGGGATGGTAAAAATTTATCTTGAGAACTGTGAAGAATGAGTCACGCCTGGCCCCATCCCAGAGGAACCTGATCAGGATCTCTGGAGACTGGGCATATCCGGAGTAATTTTCCATAGTTCCCTGTTGAATGCATGAGTAGTCAGGTGTACAAACCATTGCACCAGCTCCCTTTCTGATTTCTCCCTTGCTTAATGTCAATGATTTATTTTTCTTATCTAATCAGAATCATTTACTCTTGGCATAGCATAAGCTCCCTTGTTTCCTATGGAAATGATTGCAGAAAGACCCGATGCTGCGTAAAGTGCAGATGTGTTTTCACATCCTAGTTCTTAGAGTTTGTATCAACTGAACATGAACATACTTAATGTTGGTATGAATTTATTTTTGCTCTCAGACTGTAAAGATCTTGAGACTAGGAAATCTACCTATTTCTTAACATAACGCAAAAGCAAAAACAATGGAAGACTTTTTCCAATCCAACCGCCTGTTCCCTGTTTCGTGAAGTTGTATGGACAAAATAGTCATCAAGACGGTCTTGTCCACACTCCTGGTTCTCTCTCTATGTTCATGTGCATACCTAATATATATGCATTTAAGTACTTAGAGCTCACATTTCAGTTTTAAAAATTACTGTAAGTAAGCTTGAAGGCAGCAAAAAACGAGTCATCCAAATACATCCAGATACACATTTACGTGCGTAGATGCAAAACAGCTTTGTGGATGTGTCTTGGTAGTTCTTGTAAAGACAGAAGGCAAGGGGTATACTACACAAGAACGGGAAGGGCAGGTGTTGGTTACCTAGAGACACGCTCCTGGGCTGCTCTTCTGAAGCTGGAAGTGAAAGTCTGATGGGGCGCATGACAGCTTCAGGGCAATTTTGGCCCTCCAGTCACAGATCCTTACTGCTGGCTGGGACCAAACACTGTGATTCTTTTTCTCTTCTGTTTTGCCCATCTAACTTGGCAACGATAGCCCCATTTGTTGGGTTACCAAATAGGAGATTGAATTAACAATGCTTTAGTTGTCTTATTGTTAGGATGCCCTACATTAAAAAAAAAAAAAAAAAAAAAAACTAGTACAAACAATGTCTTTCAGCTTTCTAGCTGTCTGGTTTTAGCAGAGTGCTATTTTTGGCAGCCAGTGGCCTTTTGACATTGCTTTAGAATCGCCTCCTTTTGTTGCATTGATGCATCAACATCAGGTCACTGGAGAACAGACGCTTTGAGACTGACAGACAGGAAACGGTGGTTTGTGGGCCGATGCATCTGAACACGGAACAGGTGTAGGTGAGGGGAGGTTTCTCCACCTGCTCCGCCAAATAGACACATCTTCCTTCAAGGAACCCAAATGTTCATAAAGCATGAAAAGCTTTCAATCTGTTTCTGACATGGAAAACAAATAGTCTTTCTTTGATCTCAAGTTTCCCCTAAGCGTCCAGTTTCTCCATTTGTTGTGAAGTGGGTAGACTGTTGGATTTAAATGAACATGGCAACCAGACAGGAAGAAAACCAATTTCATTTGTTATTTAAAACACTAATGCAAATAGGTTTTTTTGTTTGTTTGTTTTTGGATTTCCTGTTTACCTCTTTTTTTTTTCTTCTTCAGGAAATGGAATTATAGCTAGATTGCTGTTTCAAATACCTTTGGATCAGATTTTGATCTATTGAGTGCTAAACAGAGTTTTTGAAAATCCTTAGCTTACTAAAACTCAATGCTGCACACCAGTTTATGTTATTAAGTGAATATTTGCAGCTTCAAATAAAGCAAAATGGTATGAGGATTATCTGAGAATAGAGATGATTCCTTTTACTTTTATGAACTAATATTGATAAGTGCTCCACTCCAGGATCCCATCATCTATTAAAGTGTTCTGATTTCCTCTGAGACCAGCTCCACTTTTGTACAGTGCAGTGAGCCCGTACTTCCCACGCATCACTAAGAGTCATTCATCCACACAGAATTTGCTAATACAATGTGTCCCCTCGAGTTTTTCCATGCGATGTGGTTACTATTTATTTTTCTTTTGGTGGTGGTGGGGGGGTCTCACCTACTTGTGACACATATCACCATAACATTTCAACCTCAGTTTGTGTTACGTGTCATGAGAGATCTTGAATCAAACTCGATGCCTGTGTCTTCATCCCTTTGGGAGGATATATTGAAAGGCTGTCATCATAATTTACAGAGACTAAAGAACATTTAGTTTTGATATCTGGCATAACTCTTCTCTTTTGTCTGAATATGCTGACACCTCTGTGTACCTAGCTTTCCTATAATATAAATGCTCGTTAAAAAATTATCTGCTGGGAATGGTGGCACACTTAGGAAGCAGTGGTAGAAGGATTGCTGTGAGTTCAAGGCCAGCCTGAGACGACATAGTGAATTCCAGGTCAGCCTGGGCTAGAGCGAGACCCTATCTCAAAAAACCGAAAATGAAATATTTAATTAATTTATTTTGCAAGGAGGGAGTGAGGGAGGGACAGAGGAAGGAAGAGAGAGAAGTAGAGAGAAAGAGAGAATGAGAGAGAGAGATAATAGGCATCCAAGGGCTCCTAGCAGCCACATAGGAACTCCAGACCCATGTGCCACTTTGGGCTTCTGGCTTTATGTGGGTAAAGGAACCTGGGCTGAGAGGCTTTGCATGCAAGCACTTTGTTCACTGAGCCATCTCTCCTGCTCATAAAAGCTCATTTGTAATTCTGTTCTCTCAGATTTCAGACCCTACGTTTCATGCTAGGCCAGGACCACTGTACTAAATTCTCTCCCAAGGCTCCATGGAGTATCTCTGCATAAGGACTTACTCAGTGTTGAAGGGAATTCAGAAGCCAGAATTGGAGGCCAAAATAGAGCTAGGAGAAAAATCTACAGTATTATTTGGAAAGGGCTTCTAGCAAATCACCATTTGCTATCATTTAACCTCTTTAAAACTTACTGGCATAGCCAAAGTTTATATATCTAGCATACATTGCTTAAGAGTTTGTAACATGATCACATAAACCACTTTCTTTGAAAAGTCTAGATTTCACCCAGAGTCATGAGCTTTATGCCACCAGATTTTATTTTTTTTCTTTGTAAACTTTTAAGTAGAAAATTCCATCTTCTGTGATATGCTGGCATTATGTATCATTTCTGGAATGTTTCATTTCCCCAAAGGGTCATCTCATCTGGGGCATAATTTTACTTAGGGGTAATTTCAGTCCTTCTTCTTTTACAAAGGTGAAGAGTAAATTGGACATTGTGAATGTTTGCTAATCTTTACGTTAACATATACAGATTTAGGGAGGAATTATTTATTAGAGCATAATATATTTAATTTAATTTAATTTTTTTGTTTTTTTCGAGGTAGGGTCTCACTCTAGTTCAGGCTGACCTGGGATTCACTATGGAGTCTCAGGATGGCCTCGAACTCAAGGCGACCCTCCTACCTCTGCCTAGAGAGCTGTTCCCAGTGGCATCACTGCTTCTGTGGGGCATTTCACAATTGCAAAGGATCAGTAAGCTAAGAGTGGAAGAGTGATTTGCAATCTTGTTTTCATTGTGGTGGTCTAAGAAATTTACTAGAGGTGGGTGTCATAGCACAGGCCTGTCAGCCCAGTACTTGAGAGGTGGAGGCAAACAGCTCACATTTGGGATACACAGCGAGAATGTCCAAAAAAATTTCTGCCAAGCAGGAATATGAAAGAGGAATCTAACAGTTTCTAACTGTATATGAAACATATCCCTGTATATTTGCACTAACATTTTTTTTTTTTATTTAGCATCGGCTTATTATACAGAATTTAGAAATGCTTAAAGTCTTTAAAATATCTTAAAAAGCTGGGCATGGTCATGGAAATCTTTAATCCCTGCACTTTGGAGGCAGTGGTAGGAGGATTGCCATCAGTTTGAGGACAGCCTGAGACTGCATAGTGAATTCCAGGTCAGCCTGGTCTAGAGCAAGACCCTACCTCAAAAAAAAAAAAAAAAAAAAAAAAAGTCTAAAAAAAATCAAATGGATGCTCTCTATTTTCGTTGGCAGTCAAGCAATAGTAGTCTCGGCAAAGGTATTGCTGCATGTAGCCTTAAAGTCTTCAATGTCGGTAGATACACTGGCATGTTTTTGCAATTTGGTCTGTTCACCTGTACTGGGCACTATGTTGGCATAAACACTGATTTCATTCTGATTATATTTTCCTTAGTTGATTTGCCAACCTCTGTGTTGCACTTGAACCTGCTACTTTAAAGCCACACATTGTTTGACTAAAAAAACCAAAATACGACATGAATACGGAGGGCTCTGTATGCACATGGTAACTGTTGCCAGGGAAACAATATTTCCTAGTGAACATTTTTAGTGGTGGTTAACTTTGAGTCAAAGTAGTTCTCACAGAGAAATGGTAGAACTAAAATAAATAGTATTTTCTCATAAATGCAGAATGAAGCCATGTGGATTATGCATTTGAATAACAACATAGGGAAGCGTTCATATCAACACCACAGTTAAAATACTGTATGTTTTCAGTTTTTCATAAAACTACAAGAGTACCTACCGGACTTTAACCGACTCAGTTAGATGACTTTTTATTCACCCCTAATTTTAAATTAAAGTGTTTGAAAAGCAAGAATTAATTATAGTATAAAAGAAAGATAATTTAGTTTTGATTATTTTTTCATAGCCTATGTGATTTGGAGACAGAAACTTTGTGTATGTGTGAATCCCCTCATAATAACGCTACATATATGGTACACTGAAACATAAGTTTACAAAAGACTGAGCCAACGAATTCAAATTGACTAGTCAAAAATGAAACTCATAATCTATTGCCAAATTTAGAAATTATTTTTCAAGTAAGAATGTAAGACTTAGTGCAGGAGAGATGACTCATTGGTTAAGACAATTGCCTGCAGAGCCTAATGACCCAGTCTGATTCCCCAGTGCCCATGTAAAGCCACATGCACAAAGTGGCACATGCATCTGGGGTTGGTTTGCAGTGCCTGGAGGCCCATTCTCTCTCTCTCTCTCTCTCTCTCTCTCTCTCTCTCTCTCTCACACACACACACACACACACACACGCTGGTTTCTCTTTCTCACTCTCTATCTCTTTGCTTATAAATAAATAAATAAAATATTTTTTTAAAAAAACGTAAGACTTGAGGGTACAAAGAGATCTATATATCAATGAGAGATATTTTTATATTTCTATATTTTACATTTTGCTATGCAACATTGTGATGTCAACTCATGATTTAATCCATCTCATTAAGCATTCTTTCATAATTATGAGCAGAGTAGATTTGTTATCTTCCAGAGTGGATATGAATAAAGAGGTTCTTAACTTTGAGGACCCTCAGGAAAACTGATGGCTGATCATTTCTTTTAGGGAACTTGACTGTCCTTCAGGCTAGTGTGATGGACTAACCTTTGCTGTGACTCCACTGCTGATTTACTGGTTAATAATTGATTGGACAATTAAGCTATTCAAAATTAAACCGAGTCTGGTGTGTATGGTAGGCAAGTACCCCAGTGCACAAGTGGTTTCTTCCTTTTTCTAAAACATGAATTTTTAAATGTATTTATTTAGAGAAAAAGGGTGCCCCAGGGCCTCCAGCCATTGCAAATGAACTCCAGACATATGCGCCACCTTGTGCTTCTGGCTTTACGTGGGTCCTGGGGAATCGAACTTGGGTACTTTGGCTTGTAGGCTGGTGCCTTTACCTCTAAGCCATCTCTCCAGAATCCTTTGTTTTTTAAAAATATTTATTTATTTATTTCAAAGAGAAAGAAAGTGAGAGAGAGAGAGAAAATGGACATTGCAGGTCCTCTTGCCCCTACAAACGAACTTCAGATGAATGCACCACTTTGTGCTTCTGGCTTTATAAGGTAATAGAGAATTGATGTAGGACCAGCAGGTTTTGAAATAAAAAACCTTTAACTGCCAAGTCATCTCTCAGCCCTGAAGTTTATTTATTTATTGAGGTAGGGTCTCGTTCTAGCTCAGGCTGACCTAGAATTCACTATGTTGTCTCAGGCTGGCCTCAAACTCATGGCAATCCTCCTACCTTTGCCTCCCGAGTTCTGGGATTAAAGGCGTGTTCCACCACGCCTGGCCTGAAGTTATTTTTTTAAAGGAACTTTCTTACAGGTAACTTTCCAGGTAAGTTACAAATATGTTCTATTACAAACAAGATAAAGTTGAATTTCAAGAAGAGTTTATAGCCACAATTTCGTTTTTCTATTTTTAATTCTCTAAAATCAGGAAACCTTATTACATAAAATAATTCCTCAGGCTATAATCCTCCAAATCTAGGAGTCTTTCCTGTCAAATGCTCTGACTCCCTCCAACATGGAGAATAAGGCTCATACGCCAATGATTGTGGCGAGTAAAAAACTGTGGAAGGAGAGAAAGCACTTGAGAGGCAGTGCTTACCAACTTGGCTAAGATAGTGCAGGTAAGAAGACCATTTGTAGGTCACATTTTAAGGTAGTGAAAAGCCTTGGTGTGCTGAAGGCTTCAGTAGTTAAGAGCATTTCCTGTGCAAACATAAGGACTTGACAGATAGATTGCGATCAGTCCCCAGGATCTGCATAAACAGATGAGCGCAGCCATCTATGTTGTCTGGGAAGTAGAGACCTGAGACTCTCCCGGGTTTGGGGAAAACATGGTGAGCTCAGAGAAAATGAAGAGAGTGCAGCTCAACCGCAGCCGGGTGAAGAATCATGAGGCCGGACATGTAGCATGAACCTCTGGCCACCTCGGGAGCGTACATTCTCCAGCAGGCAAGGGCAGAGGGTGATGTATGGGCATATGCATGGGCATATATAACACACACACAGACACACACACACACACACACACACACACACACACACACACACACACACAATGTGTAGTCATTCCTGCACTTTGTTTCTGGTTGTTCCAGATTGGCTTTCCTGCACAGCCCTCTCGCTGTTTCCCAAGGCAGCTGCTAGAGTGATTCTCGTCCAGTATCGGGGTCACTTTAGTTCTCACTACAGGGGGTGAGAACTCGGTTGTGATATAGTGTGGCTCTTGCCCACATTGAAGTTGCGACAACTATTTGAGTTGTAACATCAATCAATTCAAGGCTTCTCAGAATCGAGGACATCTGGAAAAAGGTTAGACTACATTTGACATATCATGTCAGGATCATATCCTCTTTTGACATGTTTGTGATGCAGTCGTCTGAATTTAGAAGCACCACAGTGCATCACTCATTAAATTGCAGAAACAGGAGAAGTAAAGAGGTGTGTTGATTTCTAAGTTCCATGAGTTGAAAAACAGTGGATACTGGAGGAAGACAATGAAAACAGAAACTAGGGAAGTAATTACTGAATTACACTATGTAGCATGTAAACACTTGGGGACTGTGGCTCACCAGTTGTCAGAATAAAACGCATCTTACCATACTTCATTGTACTTAAAAAATCAGTCATGGGGGCTGGAGAGATGGCTTAGCGGTTAAGTTCTTGCCTGTGAAGCCTAAGGATGCCGGTTCGAGGCTTAATTCCCCAGAACCCATGTTAGCCAGATGCACAAGGGGACACGTGCATCTGGAGTTCGTCTGCAATGGCTGGAAGTCCTGGCACGCCCATTCTCTCTATCTCTCTCTCCTCTTTCTCTATCTGTCACTCTCAAATTAAAAAAAAACAAAACAAAACAAAACAAAAAACAGTCATGGGGCCCAGTGTGGTGGCACAAACCTGTCATTCTAGCATCTGGGAGACTGGGTGTATGGCAAGTGTGAATCCAGCCTGGGCTACATAGTTGCACTCTGTCTCAAAACAATAACAAGAGGGCTAGAGAGATGGGTTAGTGGTTAATGTGCTTGCCTGTGAAGGCTAAGGACACAAGTTTGATTCCCCAGTACCCATATAAGCCAGATGAACAAGGTGGCACATGTGTCTGGAGTTCATTTGCAGTGGCTTTAGTCCCTGACACACCCATTCTCTTTCTCTATCTCTCTCTCTCTCTGCCTCTTTCTTTCTTTCTCAAATAAGTAAATAAGTAAAATATTTTTTTTTAAATAATAAGAAACATCACTGTAAAGGCAAAGAAAGTATTGCGAGATAAAAACATAGTTCCCCAGAATCTTCATAAGAAACTTCACCCAGCAGTTCAGAAAGAGAATCTGTGATTCAGAGTGCACTTCCGTTCTCAGTAACCAGGGAGACATGGGTTTTCATAGTTTATGTTTTTAATGCTTTCTGTGATCTGGCAGCAGAAACAATTAAGCTCATGACCGCTAGTTGGATATTTGAAGGTAAGATTTTTTTAAAGACAGTTGATAAAAGAACACCCATAGGAATTAGCATCTCAAATTATAAACAAAGGGCAAAAATTATCTGTTTTATAATGATTTTGAAATGAAACCATTATTCGGGGTTTGAGTGTTGGGTAAAACTATTGCAGGCTCATAAATATTAATAAGTTTGCCATTCTTTATATAAGTATAGATATAAAACACATACATATATCAATCCCTAATTTGCATGTTATATGCAAAGACAATGCAAATTACTAAAGTGTAGCTGCTTAGCTTTTAAAATATTGTATATATGGAAAACTAAAAACTATTACAGCTAGATCAATTGCATGCAATATGTAACATAATATCCATTTATTTGAAAGCTACTGTTTATAAAATAATGAAGTAGGCTTCACATGCAGAGATTAAAAATAATAAACTGCTATGGCTTCTTTTTCAAAATACTTATGGACTTTAAAAATACAAAGTAGACTTTGCCTAAATTAGAAAAAAAGGATGCCACTACATGCAATATATATATTTGTTCAATACTACTAAATTTATGAGTATTTTTGAAATGAATATGGCATATTTTATATAAAGAGCAAGAATGCTCATTTTAGTATCCTAAAGTTGCATTTATAAGCACATTATTCACTTATTGCCAGAAATTGTAGTAGGGATATATTTATGTTAGTAATGATGTATTCAGTATTGTTTCAGCACAATTGTTCCAGAGGGTTTGGGATGAAAATCTTCCTTTGTGAATTGCACTTGTCAAGAGTGTTGTTGAAAAGTCAGACTTTGCCTTCCTAAATGAGAAATATACAAGACAAAGTAAATGTATTGAGACTTCCTAAATTCACACTTACAAATGGGGAAAACATTGAAGTGGTGAAATGAAATTAAAATTAGGGTAGCTGATTTTGGTCTGTTCCCTAGGTGAAATGTGCTTGTTTGTCTTGTCAACCACAGCCACTGAACACAGTTCCTCAGGCTTCCATGAATTCTTGCTTTACTTTATTATATATAACTTTATTATATATTCTGAAATCCTACTTTTTTATGTTCATCCCCAGAGTGTATTTGTCAAATGTTTCACATAGTGGCACCATGCTAGGTGCTAAAAAGGATGTTAATATGATTGTGACATGTTCCCATGAGCTCTACAAATCAGACTTTTTATTACAACCTGAGAAAAGTACGTGTCATTTCTAAGGATGGTTTAGGGACAGTCATTCATTTTATATTACTATGAGTATTGGTTTCATAGTTGATTTTGTTATAGCTCAAAGTGTTGCTATTGTTTCCAGTTATTCTTATGGTCCTTTTTTTTTTCATTGAAATAATAAATGCTCCCGTTTTTAGGGACCCAGTAGTATTTCATTATTGGGTTCCAACCCATACCCTTTCTAAACAAGTCTATTTCTCTTTGATTTCCACTCTCAAAAGCACAGTCTTCCATTTGCCTTTGGTCCAGATGTGTGTGTAACTTAATGCCAGAACATTTTCCACATTATGAAATTAAAAAAGTAAATTTACCATCATCTTTTTCTGGTGTAACATGCCATCATCCCTCCCAGGCATTTGTGCTGTCTGCCGGGTGTCTAGGTTCTGACTTTGCTAGTGCGATCCAAAGTAACTCAAGACATTGCTTTTAGGTCTATGGAGGTTGCCAGTAGGATGCAAAAAGACCTATGAAAGTCATAGTAGAATTCACGTGCCCACTAAGATGCCATGTCATGTGGTCATCCCATTACTCTCATGTAAAATTATGTCAACTCTTCAAGAAACAAAACTGAACATCTGAAGGCCATTTCTTGATAACCAATAGAAACTGTTAGTTAGCTTTTACCAAGAAACCCAGAAGTTGGTTTCTTTCCTTTTCTTTCTTGCTTTCTTTTCTTTTATAATTCAAAGATTTAATTTGTTTTTTTTTTTAAGTTGTGACAAAAGCCTGTATCATGACTTTTAACTTTCTGTTCAGTCTTTTAACTGTACAACCATACATTTCCAGAACTTTCCGATGTTACATGAGTGAAACTGCAGTTAATGAAGAGCAGTTTTCCACTTCTGTCTGTTCCTTTGAGATTAACTACTTTAGAAGAATGGAGTCAGAAATCCTTTTTCTGTGACTTACTTCATTTAGCACAATGCCTCCACATTTTACCCATGTCACAACCATGAAGATGATTTTCTTCTTTTTAATGATAAATCATTTTTCATTGTATGTAAAGGCTACATTTTAAAATCAGTTCATTCCTTTAGTTGACAGGTAGTTTGGTTTCACTTTTCATCTATTCTGAACAATGTGACAATTAACACGAAATCCAAATATCCGAGACCCCGATTTCAATGATTTTAAATAAGTCCTCAGAAATGGGTTTGCTGAATCAATAGTTCTGATGTTACAAGTAACTGTACATTGATTTATGTAGTACTTATACTGATTTTCATTTCCACCAGCATAAGTTGAAGAATTTATCAGAAGTCCTTAGTTTATGAAACTAATACAATGAGATGAGATAGGAGTTTCCTAGGCAGCATGCTCAGAATGTTGGAGGCATAGCCTACTGTCCTTCTTCCTGAAGGTTCTGCGTCTTCTATTCATACCAAGTCAAGCTGATTCTAGAACCTATCCCAAGCATTCCTGTTGCCGCTGCAGTCTATAGACACCTAGCCATCAGGCTGTACCTATTTTTCTAGTCCACTAAGCAAGGCAAGAAAAGATTCAGCTCATTAGTCTACCTTCCCAAAAGGTGGGATGCTGAAGGCAACAGTCTACTCTCCCTTCCTTTGCAGGTCAAGCCACATGACATGGTGTTGTTTCCCATGCTGCTTTGGGAGAGTGGCTGACCTAGGTGGAATTGACCTTCTTACTCGGCTCAATGTGAGAGTTCTTGGTTTGGTGTTCTTCTAGGATGTTGCATCTTGCTTTCGTGAGTACTGGGGAATCAAACCCAGGCCATCAGGCTTTGTAAACATATGCTTTTAACCTCTGATCCATCTCCCAGTTTTGAATATTCCTTCTTCTCTCAGATGTCATTGAAGTTTTTTGTTCACCTATTATTGAACTGTAGGGAACTTAGGACTGGGACTTCTTGCTGATGCCTGTCTTCAGGAAGGGTATTTTGTTGTATGATCACTATATGTCTGTCAGTTCAGAAACCTCAACAATGATGCAGTATTATATCGTAATGCACAGCCCCAGTCCATGAGCAGAACCTTGGAGCCTTTAAATGCTGTGCTGACAGAACGTTTAACCCCTTCGGTTTCTTTCATGGCTCTGACATTTTGGGGAGTTTGTTGTTGTAGCATCTACAGTAGCAGGGCTTAGTCAGGCTTGGCAGTTTCTGGTTCTCCTCACAGTTGATTACTCGATGTGACCCATTCTTGTATCTGCCCCATGCAAGTACCTCATGAAACTGCTTCGAAATATAGTTAAATATACTTGATTTGACAAGTCCTGTTGCTTGTTCCAGCCTATGCAGACTAAATATATGCTAGTGTGCCCTGCAGCCACAGTGTGAGGAACTGAAGATTTAAATGCACAAATATATGTAAATTCCCCATGGGAAATCCGTGAATAACTTCATGAGACCAAGAACGGTGCTGGGTTCTCTCTCTCTCCCTCTAGGAACTGCAAAAACAAAACAAAACAAAACAAAACAAAAAAAACCCTCCAAACTCATAAGCCACCACATGCCTCTGGCTTACACGGGTACTAGGGAATCAAACCTGGGTTCTTCGGCTTCACAGGCAAGCACCTTAACCATGAAGCCATCTCTCCGGGCCCTTTGGATTGTCGGTGGCTGCCTTGATATTGTATCTTCACCTCTAATGGTCATTTCTCTGAATATTTTCTGTTTTCTGATCTCCCCTTTATATCAGCCACATTAGATAGGGGCCCATTTTATTGACTCAATTTCAACTTAATTATTTCTTTTAAAGCTCTGTCTGCAATTACAGTAAGAGTTTGATGTTCTGGCCCTTAGGGATTATTAAGGGTTTAATATCCACATTTTATGGGAATGTAATTTCAGCCATAAGATCTTCTACTTACCCTATATTTACTAGCTAGCAGTCTGCTGTAATATTTTTGTCTTTTCTCCAGTTATGTTCATATAATTCTGTTATGGATATATACATGTTTAAATCTTCTCTAAGTAGATTAAGTTTCTTCAAAAATATTTGTTTTGTATACATTCATTTAATTATAGCCTTTATATTCCAGTTGTTTTTACTTTGGTCTTGAGAACTCTTTCAGATAACCCTTGTGCCATTTTAATATGATCCCTTAATTTATGGAACTTCATTTTATTTCCAGGAAAAAATATATATATTCTAAGTTTACTTCATGCTTTTCCTGTCACATTTGTAAAATCAGCCACTTTGAGAAATCCCAATTCATTTTAGCAGGTAATGACATCTGCTGTAAATCATGTGTTCTTAATAAACATAAGGAGACATTGTCAAATTAAATGAAATATTATCAATATAATTAAATATTGATTACATAAGTCCCTCCTAAAACAACTCTAAACATATTGGAATGTGGGATTTGGGTAGAACAATGACAAAAGAGACCTGTCATGATGAGAGAAAAAAAAAATGCTAAGAAACAAGGATGGGTAGTGTTGTAGTCAGTTCCAAAATCAGACACAGTTTATGGGAGAATGGGATTTATTTAAAGCTTACAGATCCAGAGTGATGTTCTGTCAAGAGTAGCAGAAGAAGCTAGTTCCCATTCATAAATCCAAGCAGTGAAAGAAACTACCACCAGCAGGCAAATGCCCCAAAGCAGCACACAATCCCCAGCAATGGGACCCCTGGAGCTCAGACCTAAATGCATACCGTTGGACTGGAACTCAGATCCGTCCCTCAAGCATACCTTATGGGGTGGACTCCAGGTTTAGTACCCAGTGACATCTTCTCTAGTCAGAAGGCTGGAGATCCAAATTACAAGTTCAATAAAATACCTGAGTCTATGGGGAACATGCAGTCAAAATACCATAGGCAGAATATATTTGGATTTTGAGAGGAATAGTTTTTCAAATGCAAACCTGATGAAATGCAGATAAACTTAAAGTATTCCAAAATGTTCATCTCTCTCTCTCTCTCTCTCTCTCTCTCTCTCTCTCACACACACACACACACAGACTCTTTCTCTCTCTCTTTATTACTCCCTTCTCCAGGTCACTAAGTCTTCATATAGATTCCTTATCTGCTTTCTTGTAAATCAAGTTATAAATGACCTTTACAGTAATGTGCAACAATCAAGACTAAAATGAAAGGATAAATTCTGATTCTGCTAGGAGAATCGGGGATATTGCTGACATAAGTTGTTAATAATGAAAAAAAAAAAAAAAACTGACCAGCAAAGAAACTCACTGATGTACAATATGTCTGAAAGCATATTGATTCTTTGAGTGCATTAATCCCTTATAAAGGAGAATTAATGTCAAAGAGAGTCATGGGCCAAACTAGAAGATACTTTCAAATGCATTTTCCATGCCTACAGTATGGTCATTCGTGTCAAACTCTGGCTGATAAACAATTCAAAGGCTTACCGTGACCTGATCCCATGATGTATCAAAGGAAAAACAAAAAGTTTTCAAAAACACTTTCTTTTACTTCAGCATTTCAAAGCAGAAAAGTAGCAATTAGCACTCTAGGAAGTGGTAGTTTATCATTGCAAGCAAGGATGGCTTAAAATAGAATCACATATGTTAAGTCTCTCATACACTTTATCAGATACTGTGTGCTTACACAGTTATATTTAATTTGCACAGTCACCTTATAGGTGGCTAGTATCATTTCCATTTTGTAGTTTTAGAAAATTAGTTCCTAAGGTGCTAAGTGTTGTATGATTATTGCTGAATATCCTTGAGGTTAAAGTTCAAGGGTACCAATTATGAGATGCTAAACTCAAAAGTTCTGTGCAGGGATGGAGACATGGCTAAGGGTTAAGACACTTACCTGTGAAGCATAAGGACCCAGGTTCAATTCCCTAGGACCCATGTAAGCCAGATACACAAGGTGGCGTATGTGTCTGGAGTTAGTTTTCAGTAGCTAGAGGCTCTGGCGCACCCTTTTCTCTCTCTCTCTCTCTCTCTCTCTCTCTCTCTCTCTCTCTGTCTGTCTCTCTGTCTTTTCTTTAATATTTTGTTTTTACTTATTTATGTGAAAGAGAAAGAGACATAGAAGGAGGGAGAAAGAGAGAAATGGGTGTGTCAGGGTCTCTCACCACTGCAAACACACATTCAAAGCATCGCTCAGTGACTTTCCAGGGCCTTTGACAAGAGACATTGATCCTGGCTCATATTGCTGAACCCCGGCAGCTCTCTGAGACCATGATGTCTTCTTCCCCCACACCCTCCACTTTGCATCTCTCATTCTTCAAAAACCAGTGCCATGTGGATGGCGCTCCAAGGTCTGCTCAGGATGAAGCGGACAACATCTGTAGCAGGCCCTGTCTGTTGACCTTGGGAAGCAGACATCATCATCAACATGCTTCCTTGAGGATTTTTCCTTTCCATAGAATTTTGATTCTTCTGGTCTTGAACCTTCCGAGGATTGGATCATGTTTTCGTGGCATCTTTCCTAGTGCAGGAGAGTGGGTTTCCCTTTAATGATGGCGATCGCTAGTAATGGCAGCAGAAACGGCTGTTTGGACTGGGACTCTGCGTTTTCTTACTATTCTCTCCTGTGCTAAAGTTTATATTTTCCATGCTGTTCTTTCCTACATTTTGCTGATTCACTGCAGGTCTTAATTAGAGGAGCTGCACAACCAATTCACGTTATTGGGCTTTGAAATGTCCTTTCACGACCAAATTCGTTCTCTGTTTCTAAATTGAACTAGGCTAAAATTCTCAGGACATGAGGGTCTCAGGGCAGAATGAAGCTAGAGACTTCCAGAACTGTAATGTGAATTTCCTTTAGCCCAGCTGCCAGTAAAGTCCTCGTTGCTCTGGGAAACCTCAGAAACTGACCCCGCACGGTTACATTTCCCTCGGTTTCATGGCTTCTCTAGGGCCAGGGAGAGCATCAAGTCCTTCTACACACCTCTCACGAACCCATTCCCAAAGACTTAAGAACCAAATGCACCAATGGCCCCACTTCATGGTACAGTTTTTTCTTTTTTCTTCAGTTATGTGGTGTTTGCATTAGGTAGATCCTCATAAAGTCACGTGTTTTGAATGCTTGGTTGCCAGCCGGTGGCAATCGGAGCCTTGCTGCGGGAGGTGTGCTGTTGGGCGGTGGGCTTGAGGGTGTTACAGCCAGCTTCCCCTTGCCACTGCTGCACTCACCTGCTGCCCTTTCCACCCGAGGTGATGCCCAGCCTCTGCCCGTGCCATCTTCTCCTTGCCATCACAGAACTTCCTCTCCAGATTGTTAACCAAAATAAACACACTTTTCCTTTCGGCTTCTATTTGTCAGGTGTTTTGTGTCAGCAACACACAGGTACCTACAGCAGGTGACTTTGTTGTTTCTAGGACAAAATGCCATGCTTGGGGCAGCTTACAGTTTAAGGGAAAGAGAATGACAGGAACAGAAAGCTGGTGTCAAATACCACATTAGCAGGGAGGGAGTAGGGAACAATGGATGTCAAACGCTCAGCTGGCTTTGTCCTGAGATGGTGTCACCCACAGTTAGGGGGAATCCTTCCCCCTCAAATAACTTAACTTAGAAACATCCCTCACAGACATCAACTAAACTTTGTTTCCATGGTGAATCGAGCTACTGTCTAATTGACAACTAGAGGTTTTCCATTACAGGAGAGTAGAGCTCCTTTATATATATATATATATTTTTTTTTTCTCCTACAAAGATCAGCTGAAACTCCTGGATATTATTTAAAATAGAAAAAGAAAATTAAGGTGTTTATGTATTTATTTATTTTTTTTAAGGAGAACAGAAATAATCAGAGTCTGGCCAGTGATCCTGAAAGTTGAACAACATTGGCTTTCTTTTTTTCCACCATGTACCCCACAGAAGGTGCCAGAGAGGCTCAACCCTCGTGCAAAGAGTGGAAAGCTCCAGCAAATATTATGCAAAGAGCCAGGACAGCGCGGCCTGTAAATAGCGGCCACTTTCAGTCGTAACCTGTTCCATTGCAGGTGAACGCCTTGGAAAATACCTTAGCTTTACCATAACCCCCAGCAATCAAAGGCCACATAAGTAACAACACTCACACTTTTGCCAGCATATAGGGGCAGACTCCAAACCCTCTACTGAGCATGGACAGGGAAGGCCAAGTTGGAAGTCACTTTGATTTTATCTGGCAGGAGCGTGTGGGGGGGGGGTGGCTATGAAGGTTCTCACACTGTTGTGGAATTCAAGTGAGCTCCCTGAACTTCAGCCTGAACCTGTGATTAACAGGCATTCCTTCCAGTGTGTGTGCTGTGGTAGTCTCTCAAAGCTGGAGACTGCTGATGGGGTGACTAGAGGCTGGCCCGAGGTCTCTCTCACCCATCAGTAAGGATGACCCCCGCCGCTGCCACTTCCTGGAAGAACTGATGAAAATGAACTTGGTAACCTGGGTGGACGTCCCAGTGGTCAGTGGCAGAAATCACATACTCCTCCCTGCACAGAAACATTGTCAGGGGAGGCCTGCCACGAAGGAGCCAGTCAGCCTTTAAAACTGTCTGAACACATAGGTTGCGAAGTAAATTCCTTGTCATATCAAGAACCAGAATTAATCGCCACTAGAGTGAGGAAAGAGAAAAGTAATTCATAGAGATAATCATGCGAATTTCTGGCAAGGAGTTTAAAAGCAGCAAAAAAAAAAAAGAAAAAAAAAGTTTCAATAAGCAATTTAAAGCAAGTCTGAAGCAAATGGAAAACAGAAACTATCAGTAAAGACATAAAATAGATGAAAAATTAGGAATTGCTGGCATGGCAGTTCAGTAAACAGAAGAAGTAAGAATTTTAGAACTGAGAAATAGTATGGCCAAATGAAAATATTTGTAAGTTTGGCCCAGGAGTAGAAAGGAGACAGAGAAGAGAATTGGTAAAGTACCAACAAAGGATGTCCATACAAGGTTCCTACTTAATAGAAAAGAGAAAAGAACAAAGATTAAAAAAACAAAATGGCAAATTCTATGTGAGGTCAAGGAAGCCAGTCCCAGAAAGACAAATACGTTTTCCCTGGTTTGTGGTTGTGTACGGTTGCATAAAATCATGCTTGTACATATGTCCTGAAAGTGGGGAGAGGAATAAAATAAAGAGGTCTATGGGGAGAAAAGAGAGAGCCGGGCATACGAGGAAGTGGGTGCCCCCCCTACAATATATACTTGAATTAAAGCGTCCTTATGTAACACAGGACCACGAATATCTTGAAAAGGTAGAACACAGAAACTAGTCAATATAAAAAATAGAATTAAAAAAAAGACTCAAAAAATTGAAAAGCCTGAGATGTCTGGGACTATTAAAAAAAAAAAATACCAGCTTTTTTGTGTCAGTCTAGTCAGCAAAGAAAAAGAAAAATGAGAATAAAGAAGCACTATTTTAAAAAAAAATCTCTTTAATATTTTCCCAATTTGGCAGATAAGCTAAGTAACGTAGATATATTCAATAAGCCGGTTGAACACAAAAGAAAATCAAATCAAAGAAATCTAGGCCAAGACACTTCATTGTCAAACTTCTGAAAACTAAAAAGACACAAGGTTTTGAATGAAGAGAGATGACATTTTCCATACAGAGGAAAATCAGTTTGAATGACAATGGATTTGTCATCAGCAACCAGGCATTCCAGGCAGGAAGCGGCATCCTTATAAATACTAACGTGAAAGGAGCCACCTTCCAGCCCCTCGATCAGTGAAAACGAACTGAAGCACTCCAAACCCTCTAGTGGGTAGAAGGAAGAATGGATATGCACTTACTTAGGTGATGGGAAAACTGATAGAATTTGTAGCTAGAAGATATCCTGAAAAAAAAAAAAAAATTAAAGATTTTTTTTTTAAGTTGAAATGAGACAAGAGGAAGAATCTTGAAAAATCAAGAAAGAAGATGAAATGAAAATTATCCCAACCCATGAACAAAGGCAAAATAAGAATTACTGCAAAGAAATGGTAACCTCTTTAAACCGTTCTGCACCTTACACAGAAGAAACACTTGCTGGAGCACTGATATTATAATGAATTTTGTAATCTAGTTTTGTTTCTCAAAATAAAGATTTCAAGATAAGGGGATTGTGTAAGCATCTGAAACCCACGGTGTTAAGTACGTACCAGTATGTACAAGGATGTGTACAGTGACTTTAAAAAATGTTTGGGCTACTTGTGAATAAATTGATGGAGAGTATTTTCCAATCCAGGACTTGAAATAAATCCTCAGAGAGGCTTGCTTCATTTTGGGAAAAATCCATCCTAATTTAATGAAGGGCATAATGTCATCTTAAAAACATCCCAATTTTTAGATATTCTAATGCTGATCAGAATGAACTTTGACCTAGATATAAACCAGTTATACAACAAAGATTTTAAAAGATTTACAAAATCACCCTATTTCCTGTCCTCTAATGGGAAAAGCAGTAAGTCTCTATGATAAATTAAAAGGATGTACGGTGACCTCTTTGGCCACTAGAAGCAGGCCGTTTAAGAATTTCATATAGCCATACCTATTGTCTCAACATTTTTAGAATAAAAAAAAAATCCTACCAAATAATTACAGTTCTTTTTACTTGTTTTTTTTTTAAAGTGTGAATTGCTCTGCCAAAAAAAGTACAATTTAATAATATAGATTCACATTCAATTTGCATGCATTTCAAGTAAGGCTATTACTTCTTTAAATAGAAATAACAAAGAAATAAGTACCTTTTAATGTAATGTGTCCCTTGCTGTTCCTTTTTCCATATTAAAAAATATAAATACAAGTTGCAAATGAAATAAGTACCTTTTAGCATAATGTGTTGTGGGAGGATTTCATTTCCCATAGCTCTGAGAATTTTCTCACCTTTGTTTTTGTTGTTTTCTTTTTTAATCTTGTAAAGATTTTTTTTTAATATTACTTTTTTTTTATTAATTTAAAGCTTTGATATTGCCTCAGTTTAGATTTTTTTTTGTTAATTACCATTTTCATTATCTTAGTTTTCCTTCTGGGGTCGGGAATCTCGCTAAATTTAAATATTCGATCTTCGTTGCTCTAAAAATGTGAAATTGTGACATTCATTGTATGAAATGCTAAATGATATCTCAAGGAACTTTCTTGTGGCTCCTCTTTGCTGATAAAAGGAACATTGATAGTGATACTTCAACTTGTTGATTTTTCTTGGTGCAAACTTACTAAATTGCCAGATTTGGTCTGTGAGAGTGACTGCCTAACCAGCTTATGAGAAATACTGGGCTTTTTGGAGGTTTAGTTAAGACTGTCTTGATTGGGTTTAATGTTTCACTAAATACATTGCATTTTTTTTTTTTTTCTGGATGTAAAAAACGAAAGAGAACAACAACAACAAAACAGCTCTGAAATACTACTTTAAGCTTTCTGCAGTTGTGGAAAAAAAAGTATTTTTTAAGGAATGGATGATTTTGGTAACTTTTTAAAGGTTGCCAGTTTCAAGAACATTTTGTTTTTGTTGAAGAGAAGGTTGACTCTACACAAGTAGATGATATAGACTCTACGTTGCGGATACGCTGTGAATCACCTCATCATCTCTCTCTTTTTTTTGTTCATTTTTTTTTTAATTTATTTATTTGAGAGTGACAGACACAGGGAGAAAGACAGATAGAGGGAGAGAGAGAGAATAGGCGCGCCAGGGCTTCCAGCCTCTGCAAACGAACTCCAGACGCGTGCGCCCCCTTGTGCATCTGGCTAACGTGGGACCTGGGGAACCGAGCCTCGAACCGGGGTCCTTAGGCTTCACAGACAAGCGCTTAACCGCTAAGCCATCTCTCCAGCCCCCTATCATCTCTCTCTTTTATCCTCTTTCTTTATATAATTTTTTTAAAAAAAATTAATAATTTATTTACATCTTTTTAGAGAGAGAGAGAGAGAGAGAGAGAGAGAGGCAGAGATAGAGAGAGAGAGAATGAGAGAAAATGGGCATGACAGGGACCACTGCAAAGGAAACTTAAACACATGCACCGCCCTGTGCATCTGCCTTACGTGGCACATATGTGGGTAGTGGAGAATTGAACCTGGGTCCTTAGGCTTCACAGGCAAGCACCTTAACTACTGAGCTATCTCTCCAGTGCTCTTTAAGTATATTTATTTTATTTGTTAAGTTAGCTTACAATATAATCTTTCCCCCTTTGTAAGTTCCTCCTTCATTCTCCCCTCTCTAACCCTACATTATTCTTCTCTCATTCTTATAGTTTATTTTATTAATTATTATTGTTATTATTTTTACAGAAGAAGCTGGCTTCTTAGAGGAAATTTGCTGCATCACCCAATATGTTCTTTCACGTACCTTTCCCGTGAATTGGGAAATAGTGTCTGATCAGATTCAGATTTGTGTTTTTCAAAAGACAAGAAGCAAAAGAGAAACAAAAATCACTAAACTAAAAACAAAAACAAAACCAACTAGCCACACATTAAAAATATAACCGTACCACAATAAGACAAACAAACCCATCTCCACAAAGATACCTATGGACTTGATTTTACCTGGTAACCACCAAATGATGGGCTTGTCTCTTGTTTTGCACAGCTGGCGGTTGTCGTGGGAGGACTTTAGCATGGTTTCACTTAGCGCAGCGAACAGGTATTCTAATTCTATAATTGCTTCTCTGTTTAATGGCTGGAGTATTTTTGAATAAAGAAACTGCCAGTCATTTAAATAGGTTCTATGGATACAAATACTAGTTCAATTTTTTATATTTACTCAAAAATTAAAGTTTAATTAACGAAACAGAAGTAACTCTTTTTTTATACCGAAGAGATGCTCTACATGACTTCCCTTCCCTCCAAATAAAAATATAAATTTAATTTTTTTGTTTTATTTATATTTATTTATTTGAAAGCAACATACAGAGAGAGGAAGAGGCAGAGATAGAGATAGAGATAGATAGATAGAGATAGAGACAGAGACAGAGAGAGAGAGAGAGAGAGAGAATGGGTGCGCCAGGACCTCCAGCTGCTGCAAAGGAACTCCAGACACATGCACCCCCTTGTGCATCTGGCTAAAATGGGTCCTTGGGAATTGAGCCTTGAACCAGGGTCCTTAGGCTTCACAGGCAAGCGCTTAACCAATAAGCGATCTCTCCAATCCTAAATTTAAATTTGAAATGTTCATCAAAAATTTAAAAGTAGCCAGGCTTGTTGGCATATGCCTTTAATCTCAGCACTGGGATGGCAGAGTTAGGAGGAGTTGTGAGTTCAAAGCCACCCTGAGACTATATAGTGAATTCCAGGTCAGCCTGGGCTAGAGCGAGACCTTACCTTGAAAAACCATATATGTGTATATGTATGTATATATGTATACACACACATACATACATACATACATACATACATACCAGGTAAGGTGAAGCAAGTGGATTTGGAATGCTGGCTGGTGTTTCAATTCATCCATTGTTCTTGCTGACTGCTCCATACGTGCCTTCTGCAGGCTTTTCCCCTGCAGGCAAAAGGGGTGCTGAGGTACAGTCCCCCAAATGCTTATCTTGTCAAGCTCGTCAAGAGCAGTAGGGGCCCAAGATTGCTCATGTTCCAGGTGTGTTTTTTTTTTTGTTGTTGTTGTTTATTTTTATTTATTTGAGAGTGACAGAGAGACAGAGAGAGAATGGGCGTGCCAGGGACTCCAGCCACTGCAAATGAATGCCAGATGTTTGCGCCACCTTGTGCATCTGGCTAACGTGGGTCCTGGGGAATCGAGCCTTGAACCGGGGTCCTTAGGCTTCACAGACAAGCGCTTAACCACTAAGCCATCTCTCCAGCCCCAGTTTTTTTTTTTTAATCCTTAGTTATAAACTAGGACTGGAGAGATTAGTTATGGATCTTGTCTATGAAGCCCAAGAACCTAGGTTCGATTCCCCAGTGCCCAAGTAAGCCAGATGCACAAAATGGTGATATGTCTAGAGTTCATTTGCAGTGGCTGGAGACCCTGATGCACCCATTCTTTCTCCTCTCTTGTCTGCTTCTTCCTTTCTCATTTTCTCCAATAAAAATAAAATATTTAAAAATATTGTTATAATTTGTCTAGGTCAAAATTCTCTAGGAATGTCATTCAGCATACCTGCTTAGATTGTTTTCCTAGATAAATTGTAATGCTTTACTAGGGACAAGTCAAAAACCTTACATTGTTGGTGCTACCTGAGTAAAAGTGGAAACTTAACCTTGTTGGCACTATGCAAACAAAATTGGTCATTTGTAAGCACTGCCATTTTGAGACATGTCACGTGATGACAAAATTTGCCAATGTTTACCAGCCAGCCTCAGTGTTAGAGAAGCAACCACTAAACATTAACAAATGACAAAAATATCTGCTAACACAGTTTATATTTTGATCATTTTTCTTTTAGCTCCCTACCTCAGAAAACATAACTCAAATGGGATCGAGCTTTCTGTCATACGAAGGATATGATTGTGCATTTGTACATGCAGCCACAGTTCGAAAATGATCTATAGTTATTAGTCTTTTGTATTTGCAGAGCTTGGAGCTGATGGGTATGCCAAACTGGCTTATGGTATACAAAGTTTTATAAATATGTTTTGTTTAGGCTTCATAGTGAATTGTTAAAGTCCAGAAACTGCTTAGCATTCAGAGAGCTATGTGCTGGTATTTGAATATGAAATTAGTTATTCATATTCACGTGAGAGTATGTGACTGCTTACAGATAAAATATATACAAGTCATTGTAAGAACAGGAAATATGACATACCCACCCCGGCCTTTAGCAGCAGGTCAAAAGAACTTTTAGCTCAGTCTCTGAGGATTTCTTTCTATTACAAATATGAAAGGGGGCGATATTTAAAGAAATGGTCTGAAATTTAATAATAATATAAAAAGCCACCCAAGACTATGTTCTGCTTGATGGCTCCAGAGAGCACAAAGAGATTATGTTAAAGCATAAACGGGACTTCAACATTTTTAAATCCAGGAGGCCTAATCTAATCTAATCCTTTTCAATCCAATTTTTTTTTTAAATGCAGCCTAGACATCAGATTAAAGCAAGTGCTTTTCTTTCTAGGCCATTTTAAACAGACTCGGCATCTGTGTTTCTGGCCCTCTCCATGCAGCAGTGTATATATATATATATATATACATACATGGTGATTTGGAAGAAACAAAAATGGAATCAATCATCTATATGCATGTGTTCACATATGCCTATCTAGGTACCCATATGTGATTTCGCTAAGACTCATTAATGACTTGTCACTATATATGGTAAATGAGCAGAAATAGCCAATCAGATCAGAACATGGCGTGTAAGGATAATCATGTTTTGCAGCAGCATTCCAAAGCTCTGCCTCTCTCTGCCCAGGGCCACTCTGGCTCCCATTCCCCTCCGGTCTGCCTTCCACCCAAGCGTGAAGGTCCATCCGTAGTTTAGCAAAACTACCTTCACTTCCAGCTATTTCCAGTTTGCTTAAATTATCCTTTCTGTGAAAGCTAGTGTTGGGCTAATTACCTTTAATTCTCTTTTGTGCAATGCCCTCGCCAGCACAGGCCCAGAAACCCCAAAAGCCCTTTCTGCAGCACAGCCTGCTCTTTAAAACCATCCTGTTTCTTCCCTGAGCCTCTCGTGTTTGTTACTGAGGGGAATAGCAGAAAGTAAAACCATTACTGCATTTGTCTACGGACATCTCACTCCCAACATGGAACCAAGATACATTTACTTGAGTTATTTATTCCTAAATTTATGTGATTTATTCTAAAATTTGTTCCATTGCCTTTTGGGATTTCACACCACAGTAACCGACTTTGCTGAAGCTTGTATTATATCGCATGTATCGCTTTCAGCAGATGGTGAAAAATCACACTTGGATGCATTTAGTCTAATCCTGATCTTTAAGGAGAGGAGGTTGATTATCTTGCTAAAGTTTGGATCACATGCCAGAAATGACTGAATGACCTGTCAGAGCTCTTTAGTATCGCTGGATGACAGACAAACTCTCATTTCAAAGCTGGAGTGGGACCTTAGCTAACCAGGGTTTGCGCTTACCGACTCTTAGAGTGTTCTGTTCTTTCTGCCAACACCCACTGCCCGTGGCTCTGCTGGACTCCTTGGCTCTCTTTTGTTATTGGAATGTGGTCTTCAGATAAACAGGATCCCAACAGCAAGGCAGACTCTCGGATCCCGCATTAGACCCCACCTTAGAAAACAACATCTTAATAAGAGTGAAGGGCAACATACAGAGCATGTGTTTGAAGAGCGGTGTTCTAAAATACGTCCCATTCCTCCACGCATGCCAACAGTTTACACTCAGCTTAAGGAACCAGATCATCTCTCCAAGCTGTATCGTTTCTGTAAAGTCACAAGCTAGTTCCAATTTCTGGACCTAAAAACAAACCATTTGCTGAGCTATATGTATACATGGCATGTTGTATATACTTATTTACATAAACATGTGTTCATGCAAACGTAAATGGTGTATGCAAAAACACATATGGAATTATATAAGTTGAAGTTTGATTTTAGTTATATATAATGCATATGTAAGCTTAAAATATAATTTGTAAGTGTAGAGAGATGGCTTAGTGGCTAAGGCACTTGCCTGCGAAGGCGAAGGGCTCAAGTTCGACTCTCCACGTTCCATGCAGGCCAGATGCATAAGGGGATGCAAGGGTATAGGGAGGCACATGCGTGTGGAATTTGACTGCAGGGGCTGTTGGCCCTGGTATGTCAACTCTCTCTCTCTCAAACACATATATATTGTATAAAATAATTCAGTAGTTTATTTAATACAGTAAGTATCAGGGATATATCTATATCTATATCATCTATATCCATATCCATCTCCATCTCCATCTCCATCTCCATCTCCATCTCCATCTCCATCTCCATCTCCATCTCCATCTCCATCTCTATCTCTATCTCTATCTCTATCTCTATCTCTATCTCTATCTCTATCTCTATCTATCTCTATCTATATATAAATATATGAATGGAACAAATAAACTATAATATCGATTTCCCCTGCTTTTCTACTTACGTCTGTATATTTATGGAGCCTATCAATGAGTCTTTGTGTACATTAGAGCAACGTAAGTAATGGGTAATCGATGTGACAAAATGGCTAGGTTAATAAAAGAATTCAACACAGAGGGTCTATTTGTCAAACTGAGATCTTGTTCCTTCTCTGAGGAGTGATTGTGTGAGCCACGCTTATGTCTCTAACACCTCCAGTGTGGAGTCTGCTCTACTGGAAATTAAGATTCTGAAATTTGTCATGTCTGTATTAAAGTTGTTTCAACGTTTTCTTTAAAAAAAAAATTGCCCATTCTTGCCACATTTTCAGCACCTCATCAAAGCAGGTGAACGGGCGGGATCCACCTCCACGTTCACCTCCATCAGGAGTGTTTCTGAATCGCAGCCCTCCACGGGGCCCCCATGCGGGCCGCTCTGCCCAGACAGGCACCACCGCGGTCCACTAGTTTGTGCGTCCACCATGTGAAGTCCAGCGAGTCCCTCTGCTTCCCCTTTCCCACTCCTAAACACAAATGGCCGTCTAGGCCCTGTTGTATTTTTGACTGTTGCTGATGGGTTGATCATTCAAAGAACAACTCGGACAGGAACACTTCACATCCCTTATGGCTTATGATAAGCTGCAGAGCAAAATCCAATGTGCTAACTGTGACTTACAGAACTCTCAGTTTTTATCTTGATGGACCTAGGCGACTTTACTTAGTGTGTTTTCTGTTCCATCCATTTTTTTTCCTATACCTTTCCTTACTTCATTGCTCCTTTACCCATGGGTAAAATTCCATGGTGTGTTCGCACCGCATGCTCAGGACCCAGGCATTAGTTGAGGGGCCTGTAGGTTGATTCCATTTGGTAGCTATTGAGAAAACAGCAGCAATGCATGTGGGTGTGCAGGTATCTCTGGGGTAGGATAGAGTCCTTTGGGTATAGAGCTGGGTCATAGAGTAGTTCATTTCTCGTTTTTTAAAAACATTTTTATTTATTGATTTGAGAAAGAGAGAGGGACAGATAGATGGAGAGAAAACGGGTGTGCCAGGGTCTCCAGCTGCTGCAAATGAACTCCAGACACATGCACCACCATGTGCATCTGGCTTATGTGGATACTGGAGAATTGAACCTGGGTCCTTAGGTTTCACAGGCGAGCACCTTAACCACTAAGCCATCTCTCCAGCCCTCATTTTTCACTTTGTGAGAAAACGCCAGACTGATTTTAACAGTGGCTGTGAAAGGGTTATGTTTTTGCATTTTCACAGGCAGTGAATAAGGGTTCCCCTCCTAACATACCTGTCAATGTTCGTGATCACTCGTTTTCTGGACGACAGTCATTCTGACAGGGATAAGGCAAAATGTCAAAGAGGCTTTAGCTTGCATTTCCCTGTTGGCTAAAAAATTAAACATTTAAAAAGATATTTTATTTATTTATGAGAGAGAGAGAGAGAGAGAGAGAGAGAGAGAGAGAGAGAGCGAGCTAGCGAGCACACCAGGGCCTCTAGCCACTGCCAATGAACTCTAGATGCATTCACCTTTTTGGAGTTCCTTATATATTCTATACATCAACCCACTATCTGAAGAATAGCTGGAAAGCATTTCCTCTCATTCTGTAGACTTTTTGTTTGCTCTGATGATGATTTTCTTTTCAATTCAATGTGTAAAAATTTTAATTTCACATACTGCCACTTTTTTTTTTTTTTTTTTGATTCTGGGGGACGATTTCATGTGCTACTGGGGTCTGGCCTAACCAGTTCTTGGCTATACCTATAATCCCCATTGTCACCCCTGTGTTTCCCTCCAGTAGTTTCAACATGCCTGGGTTCAAATTAAAGTCCTTGATGCATTTTGCATTCTAAATCTTTGTGTGGGATGAAGGAGGTGGATCTAGTTTCATACTTCCGTGGGTGAGTACCTGTTTTTCTAGCACCACAGGTTGGCTTTCATTTTATGTATGATTTAGATGGGTTGTCAGAAAATTAGGCCACCATACCTGCTGTGTGTTTATTTCTGGAATATATATATATGTATGTATATGTGTGTGTGTGTGTGTGTGTGTGTGTGTGTGTGTGTGTGTGTGTATATATATATATGGTCTGTTTTTTTATGCCAGTGCCATGCTGTCTTTGTAGTATACTTTTAGATAATGGCATATGATACCTACAGCAGCATTCTTTCTACATATGCCCTCCTTTGGCTTTTCATGGTCTTTTGTTCTTACATATGAATTGTTGGATTATTATTTCTATTTAGGGGAGGTCATTGAAACTGTGATGGGATTTGCATCACGTCTGTGCCTCACTTTTATAAGTGTAGTCATTTTTACAATATTGATTTTGCGGAAGGACTTTCCAATGTCTGATATCTTCTCTTTCTCTTTCTCTCTCTCTTTTTTTTTTTTTTTCTTGTTTTCAGCGTCTTAAGGTTTTGTTTCTAGAGCTCTTTCCCATCCTTGGTGAGGTGTATGCCTAGGCACTTCATGTTTGTAGGAGCTGTTACAAAGGGGATATTGTTCCTAATTCCTCTCACAGCAAGTTCATTGTGCAAAAATATGACAATTACTGTTTTTAATATTTATTTATTTGCAATTAGACAGAGATAGAATGGGTGTACCAGGGCCTTAGCCATTGAAAACAAACTCCAGACATATGAGCCACTTTGTGCATTTGGCTTCATGTGGGTACTGGGGAATTGAACCTGGGTCATTACTTTGGGCAAATGCTGTAACTGCTGAGCCATCTCTCCAGTCCCAACCTACTGATTTTTGTATGTTTTTTTTTTTTTTTTTGTCCTGTAATGTTGCTAAATGTATTTATTAATTCTAAGAGGTTTCTGGTAGAGTTTGGAGGATCTCTTCTGTATAGGATCATGCCACATGGGACAAAACTCTAGCTAAAATATTGACACTGTATTGAATAAGAATGGAAATAGTGGGAACCCCTGTCTCCCTCTAGATTTTATAGGAAATGTTTTTA
This sequence comes from Jaculus jaculus, assembly GCF_020740685.1. NCBI lineage: Eukaryota > Metazoa > Chordata > Mammalia > Rodentia > Dipodidae > Jaculus > Jaculus jaculus. The sequence continues at coordinate 24,904,812 of NC_059121.1, forward strand.
ATTTTTCTCCATTTAGCATAATGTTGGCTAGAGGTTTGCTATATATGTCCTTTATTACTTTGAGGTATGTTCCATCTATTCCGTATTTCTCTAGAACTTTCATTATGAAGATATATTTAGCTTTTCTTCATCTATCAAGAGGATCATATAGTTTCTGTTCTTAAGTTATTTATGTTGTAGATTATTGTTATTGACTTGCCTCTGTTGAGCCATCCAATTTTCCTGATAAACATAGATTCAAAGTTCTCAATGCAATAATTTATAACCAAATTCAAGAAAACATTTAGAAGATTGTACATCCTGATCAATTTGGTTTCTTCTCAGGGATTCATGATGCGTTTATTTTACAGAAATGTATTCTTTATTCATAAAGTTTCTCTGTTTCCTTGCTACTAATTACATGTCTGTCCAGTTCTTTGTTTGGAAACATAAGAATGTAGTATCCCTCCGGAAATATCCTAATATCATCCAGCATCAGGAAGATCACTCTGATTTCAAGGAAATTCTGGGCAACAGAGTGAGATTCTGCCTCAAAAACAGAACAACCCTTCAATATGTATTCTATGATAGATATGATATATGTTATATATATATATATGTGCCATATCTGTTACAGTCTACTTCCTATGAGTAAGCTTGAAGGTAGATGCATAAGGCTTAATGTATTCTTTTATCTTTTAACAAAAATACCCAATGGAGAAAACCTCATTTCTAAGCCTTGGGGCAGGAGAGATGGGAGAGAAAGTTTCAAAGAGAAAAAGAAAATAAATCACATATAAAGATACCTTTCTTGGCTGAAAACTGTAACTCAAAATAAGCAGAAAAATGGAGGTCTTTCACCCTAAAACACTTGTTGGATAAGATGGAAATCTTGAGGACTGTGTAAATTTTATACCAACAATCCCTCATTGTAAAAACCTTGACATTTGAGAAATAATACAAAATTCCAGTCATTGATGACTAGAGATGGCATGTCCTGATTTATTTTATTTTACATTTTCTGTAAATACAGATGCCAGGAAAAACAAAATTGAAGTAATGTGAGAAATCCAAACATTTTGACCCTTGGAGACCATCTCTGCACACTTTTAAGCCAAGTACCTCCTTCCCCACGGACCCACTTGACAACACTCCAAACCACCCTGTACTAATTACCTTAGCTGTCACACTTCCCAGCTAACTCCACTTGCCACCTGCCCTAGCGCTGCTGGGCCAATGACAATAAAATGCAAACTTACTCCTGAAGGAGACTTTGAAATGTTCTTGGATAGAAGAAAAAGCATCATGCTGTCCAAAGAGAAAGCAAATCTGGACAGGAGCAGCCTGCCCTATCTACCAGGAGGCTTGGGGGAAAATATCAATAGAAATGCTAAAATCATGTCGGCTCCATTCACTCTAGGGTATAGAAGATGGTTTCCATGAAAAAAGAATCACACGAGATGAGACTTAGTGAAGAACACTTTAAATTTTTTTTTGAGGTAGGGTCTCACTCTAACCCAGGCTGACCTGGAATTCACTATGTGGTCTCAGGCCAGCCTGGAACTCACAGCAATCCTCCTACCTCTGCCTCCCGAGTGCTGGGATTAAAGGCACGAGCCACTGTGAACAGCTGAAGAGCACATTTCGTTAGGTAAAATTTAGACAAAAATCCCAACAGAGAAGCAAAACTTAACAAAATAAAACCACATAAATTATCTCTTAATCCTGGCATGATGCATTTGGCTGGAATGGACGAAAAGCATGAGCAATTGTTGAACATGCAAGGTTAGAAGAACAAGTCTGAACTGTGCTTGAACTTACCTTTCAAAACTATACAGGTAAATTTATACTCTGCCTCCCCCACCCCCCAAGATACAAACAGAGTTTATCAAACAACTGTTCTCAAAGTGAAAACAATTCAAAATGATCTTATTTCACTGGCCTTTGGTTAAAGATGTTTGCTTTTCACAATGCAGACAAAAGAAAGAAGATCTGGGAGGGCCTCATAAACCACCTTTGCTTTGCCAAATTGAAAGACGTGGACTAAGGAGAGAAGGCCTGAGAAATCAAAGAATAAACAGAGATGACTGCTGCTTTGCTGGGGCAGGATCTACATTTTCCTATGTTGTGAAATAGGCAACAGGTCACACCGTCACACCAGCAGCCTTTGGCAGTACAGAGAGTTTGGCTCTGAGGTCACAGGGAAAATGTGGTTCAAACAAGAAGCCTTGGAAATATTGGAGATTTCAAACAAACTGAGTGTCCTAGGTTTTTCTTTTTGATAGTTTATTGGTCATGGAAGCATTTTGTCAGCATTGTGCGTAGACAATGTGTGCATAGATAGTGCCTTGTTGAAATAAGGCTGGTGTTCCACACCCCTGGAGGCAAGGTAACAGGAGAGTTGTTTTTTATGTCAACTTAGTGGACAACACAGGAGATGCCACTTTGGGACTTACATAGGGCTGGTTTCAAATTGAAGTACAATGATAAATCATGGCAGGAACTAAGACTTGCTTTCTGTAGGATGAAGGTTATGTCATGTCTTCATAGCAAAAGTTAAATACAAACTATAGATATCAAATTGCAATCCTTCATATTCTCAGTAGGGGAAAACAAAAATATTTATGTGGTGACTTAAGTTGTAACAGAAAATATATTTGAAATAACATCTATCACAATGACACAACAATGCCTTACATGTGTTGAGTGCTGGCTATGTGCCAAACATTCTGCTAAGAACTTTGGGTCTGTCCAGTTATTTAATCATTCTAACCACCCAATCAATTGAACAGCTATTATTTCCACATCAGAGATGAGGAAATAGACTCAGAGAAAGTTGCAAGACCAAGTCATGCGACATCATTTGCTATGAAAAAAAATCAGAACTTAAAGTTGGGCGGAGCGTGTTTTGGCACATTCTGCGCCTCATCTCCTCCAGGTAGAGAAGATGTAATGACGGCTCATTGGCTCATCCTCAATGTGGTCACCTGGGTCAGAGAAGGCTTGGGCAGGTCAATCCTTGGGTTCAGAGCACAGGCTCTGGAATTCTGACTTCTATGTACACTTGTCAGGAGACCCCCCCCCAACATTTCCTATCACGTGGCCTCCTCTTTGAGTGAAGGTGGCGGCAGTGACGTACTTCCTACAGAGCATTCATGAGGTTGGCTATATTGCTGTATGCGAAGCCCTTGTCTCAACATATCTGAGCAACAATTATAACATCCCAGCAAGGGTAAGTCGTGAATGTCCCGAGGATATGCTGCTTACCAGAATTCTCATCTCTAATCCAAACACGCCTGCAGAACTGCAAAGTGGCATGAAGAGCACCAAGCAGGGCAGCTAGTGTGTGGCCTTCCCAGGGGTCAGTGGTTTTTAGCCAGTCGCATCCTGTTTGCAGAACACCCTGTGATTCTGCAGACACCATGCGTTTAGAAGGGAGCGGTGTTTGCGGTGTCCGTCTCCAGCTCTTAGGGAGGTCTAACGTTCATCTAGAACCTCAAGGTACCTCAAGATGTCTGCTGCTTCTGAGATAGGGGAGTTTCTGTCTACTTTGTTTTGCAGAAGCTGTTATTTGCATAAACTCTGCAGGAACCCTGCACAACAGGGTTCTAATAAAAATTCTGCAGGCTGCTGCCGCTGGGCTCCTGCGCAGCAGAAATCACCTGGAGTCCTTTGGTTCGGTTGACTTGCCCCAGTTTCAGCTCAGCTCCTCGGCACTGGTTATGTAGGACCTGGAAACAGGTGTGATTGGTACCAGCAGATGATGACGCCAACACCCAGGGTCAGGCAACAAGAGCCACCCTGCCCAAACAAGGTGGGAGGAAATGACCAATACCGCGAGGTTGTTGTCTGACCATCACGTGCGCATTGTGACACCCTCCCCCCGACATACACATGTATGTAAACACACAACACACACGTGCAGAAACTTAGAATTTGCAGTGTCTCAAATTTTTAAATTCTGTATGTGTTCTTTACCTTGATAGCTTTGTAATTTAAAAACCATAATTCCTCAGTATTTTCTTTCTAAGAATCTTATTTTATTGGATTTTTTTTTCCTTATTACATCTAAGGCTATATAAGAATATAATGGCTGTTTGGGAAAAGGTGGCAATTTGAGTATAGAGAAATACCTGACGAATCCCAGGACTTGAAAGAGTTAACAGAAGAGAACATTTCCCATGAGAATCAGGGTTAAATGGCAGGGGCAGTTAAATGTACTTGGTGTTGCACTCACTTCATTTCACTTTAATTAAATTACTAACTAACTAATTAATTTTGCTGGACTCTTTCCTTTACTGACTTATTTGTCACAACTAAAATGCCAACATGAAAGAACTAGAAGGGCATCACACAGTAACTGGCCTTGTGTTAATTTGGACTCCGGTCAATTGTATACGATATGAAAAGTATGTCACTAGGATTATGCTTAATCAATTCCTAACTGCTTCAGGCCTGGCCTCCTCCACACATCTAAGTCATACTTTATAATATGTTTTAAATTATGTATTTTCATGTGTGTGTGTGTGTGTGTGTGTGAGAGAGAGAGAGAGAGAGAGAGAGAGAAAGAGAGAGACAGAGAGACAGAGGGAGAGAGAGAGAGATATTTGTATAGACATAGGTCTGCCAGGCTCTCCTGCCACTGCAAATGAATGAATTGAATAAATAATACTTTCTGGGTAAATTAAGCCCTGGCCAGCAAGCTTTGTCTTTGTATGTTGTGAATTGCTTCTATCTCGCTGCCTTTAACACTCTCTCTTCTCTTTGTTTTTGTTGTTAAGAGTTTTAACTATGCTGCGTCTTGGAGAGTTTCTTCTCTGGTCCTATCTGTTTGGTGTTCTGTGGGCTTCTTTAGTAAGATTAAGAAAATTTTCTCCAATAATTTTGTTGAGTATGTTCTCTATGCCTGAGGTCTGGATTTCCTCTCTTTCAGGTATGCCCATTATCTGGGTGTTTGGTCATTTTAAGTTGTCTCACAATTCTCTCATATTATGTTCACTTGATTTTTTGAACTTAGCAAAGTTTTTGGCATCCCAATCAATTTCTTCTGTCTTAGCTTCCAGGTCACAGGTCTGACTTCCACGTGAGTAACTGTTGGTGAGGGTTTCTAGAGAGGTTTTTACAATTTCTATTTGATTTTCATTTTCTGTTGTGTTATTTTGTAACGTGTCCATCTATTTTTTGAGGTATGATTTCGAGTTCTGATTTTCTTGATGATTCATGTAGCTCATTCTTGCATTTGATCAAGTCTTCATTGAGCTTAATCAACCAGTTGTTGAGGTTTTCCATTTCTTGACTCACCTGCAATTTATTCATATCTCTTTGGAGGGTTCTAACATTTTCTTCAATCAGGTTAAGCGGACTGTCATAAGCTGACTGCTCTAGGAGACAATTTTTTCAATTTCATTGACATAATTGTTGGTTCTTTGATAATTTGCTTTTAAATTCAGCATTTTTAAAAATCTGGGTCTAATTGGTTGTTGTGTTTTCATTTGGGGATTGAATTTCTGTTGATTTCTCTGTGATTTCATCGGAGGCTTCCTTGTAGGACTAGGCATCCTTGGTGGAGATCTCTCAGTTGTCTGACTTTCATTGTTTTTTTTTGTTTCTTTCTTTTTTTTTTTTTTTGCACTTTTGTCTACCTATTTTAGGAAGTCTATCTTATTTTTCATTTTTTTAAATAGTTTATTTTTATTTATTTATTTATTTGACAGAGAAAGAGGGAAAGAGAGAGAGAGGGGGAGAAAATGGGTGGATCAGGGCCTCTGGCTTCTGCAAATAAACTCTAGATGCATGCGCCCCCTTGTGCATCTGGCTAATGTGGGTCCTGGGGAATCGAACCAGGGTCCTTTGGCTTTGCAGGCAAATGCCTTAACCGCTAAGCCATCCCTCCAGCCCTGTGAAGACTGTTTTGTTGAGGAGGACGCAAGTTTTTGTCCTTTGGCCCATTCACCCTCTTACTCAGGTGAGCAGGGATGTTGATACTTGGTGGCCAGTCAGGATACCAGAGCAAAAGGCCTGATTTCCACAGTTCAGGCAGGGTCCAGGCATCCCCAAGCAAGGCACAGTGGGACTCACCAGTACCAGGGGACCAGGAGGAGCAAGTGAGCAGGGATCTGGCCTACTTGGAACTGGCCCCTCCAGGACACAGACCAGGGCAGGCAACCCAGACTGGGAAGGAGGGAGGAGCCCATATACAGGGTCTCACCTACTCTCTCCCCTGGCTGCTGTGCCCACCCACACGGCGCAAGGAACTCAGACCTAAGAGTTGGGAGGAGCCCGGAAATGGGCGTGTCTGCTCTTGCTTTTAAGGCTCTCCTAGCACCGTGTTACCTCTACTAGGAAACTTTATAAGAGCCCTACCTTAAGTCCCAGCATGAACTCCCAACCGCCCTGTTTTTCCTGGAGTCTTATTCCTCACACTGTCTTCTGGTCACTTCCTCGGTTGCCATCCCTAACTATTCTAATGTCTCAGATGTTATATCTTCCACTCTGTTTTCACTCCAATGTGCCGCAGGCCTTGGATAGGTGTCCAAATGCTTAATTGCATCATCATAACAGTATGTACAAAACGTCCAAGTTGGACCCATTTCTCAGGACATATTGCAGGCAAGTTATGTTGAGTGACTTGTTTTTGTTCTTCTTCCTCTTCTTCTTCTTCTTCTCCTCCTTCTCCTTCTCCTCCTTCTTCTAATTCTTCTTTTATTTTATTTTTTGGTTCTTCGAGGTAGGGTTTCACTCTAGCTCAGGCTGACCTGGAATTCACTATATACCCTCAGGGTGGCCTCAAACTCATGGTGATCCTCCTACCTCAGCCTCCAGAGTGCTGGGATTAGAGGCCTGTGCCACCATGCCCAGCTGTCTTTCTTATTTTAAGTATTTTTGTTTATTTATTTTGAGAGCGAGAGAGAGAGAGAAATAGGCTGGGAGAGAGAATGAGCCTGCTAGGGCCCTTGGCCACTGCAAATGAATTCCAGATGTATGCCCCTCCTTGGGCATCTGGCTTACATGGGCCCTAGGGAATCAAACCTAGGTCCTTTGGTTTGCAGACAAGTGCGCTAACCACTACACCAGCTCCTCAGCTCAAGAGTGACTTATTTTACTTGTACGAGTCCTGTGGTGCATGGATGGCATAACAGCTGGAATTAGATACAGCATCCTTCTATCAAAATCTCTTGGCTTGCACAGTGATTAACCTGGTGAGTAAAAATGCACATGTATGGTTACTTAATTTTATCTTAACTTCACTAATGTACTATTAAAAGAAAAATCATTAGATGCCAGGCATGGTGGCGCACACCTTTAATCCCAGCACTCGGAGGCAGAGGAAGGAGGATCGCCGTGAGTTTGTGGCCACCCTGAGACTACATAGTGAATTCCAAGTCAGCCTGGGCTAGAGCAAGACCCTACCTCAAAAAAACAAAAAACAAAAAAAAAATAAAAATAAAAAAAGAAAGAAAAATCATTAGAATTATTAAGGGAGAATTCTGATGCTGTATATCCTTCCAAGTAAGAACATGACACATCATCAATCTTCAACAGGTGATAGACATCATTTCATTGTACTGAAAAGTTTCAAAATCCTTTCTTTCAGGTTTTTGAAAGTGTAGTGAATTATGATTGCCTGCAATCTCCCTACTGGGCAGTAAGACACCAAGCCTTCTTATTACTTTCTAAGTGAAATTCTGTGCTCATTAAGCAATATTTCATCATCTCTCCATTTTTTTAACTCTCCTTAGCCTCCAATTTAAACACACACACACGCACACACACTATTACTCCCAACTTTAATGAGATCATCCTTTTCTTAAAAACTTCTTTTATATTTATTTTTGGTTTTGTTTATTTATTTGTGAAAGTGAGAAGGAGGCAGATAGAGAGAAAGAGAGAGAGAGAGAGAGAGAGAGAGATAGAAAGAATAGGCATGCCAGGGCTTCTAGCCACTGCAAACGAACTCCAGAAGCATGCCCCCCTTGTGCATCTGGCTTACATGGATCCTGGAGAGTTGAACAGAGATCCTTTGGCTTTTCAGGCAAACACTTTAACCACTAAGCCATCTCTCCAGCCTCAAGTTCAGCCATTTTAATATCCACATATCCTTGAGATCTCACAGTATTTGACTTCTATGCTTGGCTTATTTCAGTTATCCTGAATATTTTTTTGTGATCTCGTTGGTCAAAACTGTCACACAGTATAATGGAGGCCTACAATACAATAACATTAATGTAGCACTTAGGAATTTCCAAGAAGGCATAAGGTCCTGGGTTCAATCCCCAACAAAGCAAAAAGGAATTCTCTTGGATCTATTTATTAATTCTACAAAATGACATGCACATGTAGTCAAGTACAAAAGTTCAACAGCGAGCAGTGCAGTCAAGGGAAGGTTTGAGGTAGTTTTGAGGGGAATATTGGAATGCATTAAATCATGCAGCTGTTGATCCAAAATCACATTGTTCCAGTAAGGGCATCCATACTATGGAAAGATATAGATATCAGAAAAAAATTATCTAGGAGTAAAATAAAAAGCAAAACTAAGATTGAGATAAATAAGTAGGAGAGTTAAGGTGTTTGCCTGGGAAGCCCATGGACCCAGGTATGATTCCCCAGAACCCACGTAAGCCAGATGCACAAGATGGCACATGAGTGTGGAGTTCATTTGCTGTGGCTAGAGACTCTGGTGTGCCCATGCTCTCTCTCAAATAAATAAAAATATTTTAAAATGAGTGAAATAATCATGGAATAGGTACCCATGAATCTAATGCTAAATATCTCTTTTGTTTATAGCAAGCACAAATTTATTTTGATTATAGAGGGTTATTAGTAAAAGAAGCATAAACTGGCGTCTGGTTGTTTACTCATTATTTCTCCTAAAAGTTCAGCAATACAGGCACCACAGAGCAGAGTCAAGTCTTCCCAGCTTCGCGAGGTGAAAACCTCAGTGTTCACTGTAGTCACCTGAGCCACCTAGGAAGGACACCGCTGTTGGCAGTTAGATTAGTGAGGAAGGAATGCAAGGTTCCAAAGACAGTGTTTTTACTGCTTGAATTCCACACTCTTTGAGGTCTGTCTCCATTCTGCTTTTAGATTCTGCTTAGCTACCATCCTTATAACCACGATGACTGTTTGCATAAAGTTCAAAACGTGTTTGTCCCCTCAGAGCCTCTCTTTCCCTCGTGTTTGCTGTAGATCATGTGTGGCAAATGTGGCATAACAAAGGTACACACCGGCTGTAAAACCCACTTCGTTTTTGCCCTGAAAGTTTGTGCTTGAGAGGGTTGAGACGGATCACCTCCTTGCGGGAAACCACCCACATCCTAGGCTGTGACAGCTTTTCTTGTCACTAACAAGTATCTGAAAAGCCTGCTGTTCTGAGAATGCAAAAGTACCACCTACTATGACCCAGCACCTTACCGGAAGTGGAGGCATACTACATAGATTGCTGAAATTAATCACGGATCCTACACCTGGGAAAAGCACACTTGAAACAACTCGAGCCATGAGGCCAGATGGTACGCTATGTTTGCATAAGCTGTTTGCCTAGAAACTGAACCAGGTTTGTAAACACTAAATCAATATTTGAAGGTTAGGTGCCAGATGTGTGTTTTTTTTTTTTTTTTTTCCAGGATGCCGTTAAGTGACGGGAGCTCCTCAATGGGTCTCCAATGAGAAGCATCCTTAGCCTGGCCACCATCCCAACATTCCTCTGTCTCATGGCAGCCAGAAGCCCACCTCAGCCTTTTTCACTGGGCTCAACAAAGCTGACACAGATCGCCACCACTTGCCGTGACTTTCTCAGGAGAGTTTTATTCATTTAGTGCTGGCAGTAACTAACTAATGGACTGGCTGTTCACTTGCCTGGCAACCCTTCCTGAATGCTCACTGAGCCCGGACGATCCGTGGTAACTTGCATTTGGCTTGGGTTTGATTTGCCATTTTACTGTTGCCAGGGGCCTTGGAGGTTCACACTTGCCATGTACCAATAAACATTTATGTGTGTATTTGGAAAGATCTGTTGTGTTACCCAATGACACATGGCAGAGAAGCCCAAAGAGCAAATTAATAGTGAGAGCAGTTAAATGAGCATTTTATCAATTTATCTGTTTGAGGACAGATGAAATCAACATGGGGTGAATTTAATTCTCACAATAAAGCAATAAAAAAAAGGTGGTTTCTGTGCTTTCTATCTCATCGAGCTAAACATTTAAGCAAACAGTGACGTGGTCTTTGGGTTTTCATGTCCACTTCCATTAAACTTGAATGCAGCCCACCTCACTCTCAAGTGTGTGTTTCTTGTCCCAATAAATGGCAACTCGATGGCCACAACTGGAAGTGGATGTTTATAGGAGAGTTTGTTTTTAAATAGGGAAGCACAGCAACTTCAAACCCCAGTGCATGATAGTCCATGAAAAAGTAAAGCCTGAAGTCGGAATTACTAGCTCTTCATCTAGTGATAAATTGTTAGTTATATCGACACATGATCTTCTCCCTTATAAAGTATCTTCTCAGCTAAGATAGGGGGAAAATTCTGAGCCTGAGATTTGACTTAAAAAAACCCCAAAATCCATAAATGGACAGTAACCTACGTTGCTTTATTCAGTAAGTGAACACCATCACTCGTGTGCTTTAAATACATACTGTGAAAAAGCTAAGATGGTGTCCAGAGTAATATAGTCTAGACTTCTATTTGTTATTTCATGTTTTCTAATGTCAGTTTACTGTTAAATAATTTACAAATGTTGAAGTGATCTTTGAGTTTTGAGTGAAGTCTGATGAAAGAAACAGGGATGAGGCGACGTGAAAGTTGGGACCACGGGTAGCAGAAGTGCAGATTTCCATACATAATTACATGGGCTAGGCGATTCCAGAGCAATCTCATAGTAGGAGTGTGAGTTATAGATTAAAAATGCAACATAAATAATAAAGCGTATAAAAATAGAATGAATGCATGTACTGGTAGATGATTGAAAAGAGAATGATTTAGAACTAGAGAGAATATCCATGATTCATGTGACTAACCTGAGCAGTGAAATCAGTTATTATTTAATAAATAGGACTGAAAAGATGGCTACATAAAACCACTGCAATAGCTTTGAGGTTCTTGCCTCATGATGGTAAAGAAAACTACTCTGTAGTCATAATATTAATATAAGTCTTTACATTGGCCCATTGGAAGTAAAAGAAAATATGGGGCTTCAGAGATCCTCAGTGATTAAGGCTCTTGCCTGAAAAGCCTAACAACTTGGGTTTGATTCCCCAGTACACAGGTAAAGTCAGATGCATGAAGGGATGCATGCATCCGGAGTTTGCTGGCAGTGGCTGTGGGCCCTGGCACACCAAACCTCTTGATCTTTCTTCTCTCTCCCTTTCTCTGCTTGCAAATTAATTAATGAATTAATTACAGTATATTTTTAGAAAGCTAATATAGAAAACATTGAAACCAAAATTTACAAACATGTCAAACACAATTAATAATGATAATAAAAAAAAACAATAACCTACTTCTGAACTCAAGTAACCAGTAATAAGCACAATACACCAAGAGACACACCCTGGGAATAAAAGTGTGCAGTGAACCTGTGACTACAGGAAGCCCTCAAGTCCACCAGACGATTAAAATATGCCCCTTAAAAGGGCATATGCTAGCACATTCCTGCTCCCAGGGCCTTAGATCCCAGCCCTTGGGAGACAGAGGTAAGGGGATCACTGTGAGTTCAAGGCCACCCCGATACTACATAGTGAATTCCAGGGCAGCCTGGGCTAGATTAAGACCCTACCCCAAAAGACAAAACAGAACAACAAAACCAAGACAAAAATGTATTAGAATACAAAGCATTAGGATTCATTTTGGGGTTTATGAGCTTTTTTATTCTTTCTCCCCTTTCCCTCTTTTCTCTCCTTCCCTTGTGCCCTCCCCTCCCAGCTCTGCTTTCCCTCCGCTTCCTTCCATTCTCCACGTGTCCTTTGGTCCTTTCCTCTTCTCATCCTCCTTTCCCTGTAGTGGCTGGATGCTTGCACACCCATGTTCATTGCTGCTCTACTCACAATGGCCATCAACTGACGCCTGGGGTTGGCTATCCAGGCTTCCCCGCACCATTTATTGGATGAGCTATTTGTTTTTTTTTAAGAAGTGTATGTTTCTGACATCTTTTGTCACAAATTGGTTATCCATGGCTATGTGGGCTTATTTCTGGACTCTCTACCCTGTTCCACTTCAAGATGCCAAAAGAGACTATGGAACTAGGGAAATTAGACATTGCTATTCTCTGACAGTCTACAAGTAAGGAAAGAGTGCTTTTGACACATTTGCTTACACATAGTCAGCAACGATAAGTTTCTCTCAATCAACAGGTAGATTTTTTTAATGCTGAAAGAATAAAACTAAAAAGAACGTGCACTTGTATTCAAACTGAAGATTTTTCTTTTCTATGCTCCTTGACTAAAAGCTGCCAGTTGCCGGCTCCTAACACTGGAGTCCCTACAGATCCCAAATAGAATTTCTCCCTAGAGACTGTCAGGGCCCTAAGGGTGGTTGGTAACTCTTCTACAGGGCGCTTTGTGGCCATAAGCCACAGAGGTTGAAGATTTGAACAATGAATAAATATTTTCACATTTTCAAATAATGTTTTCATAAAGGGATGCCTTAGAAATCCTTTGATGTACTAAATTAGAAGATATTAAATCTCATTATGGGAAGATTAATGTTTTGAGCCTGGCCTCCATGTTGCCCTCTATAGGAAGGTATCACTTTCTACTTTAAACATGTGCCAATTTTTTTTTTTTTTTTCCTTTTGGTCATCAGTTACCTTCTAATGTAAATTTTATTAAGAAGAAAACTGAATAAAACCTTTTAAGCTTAGAGGTCTCCATTCATATTTGAATGATTTTGAACAGAACCTTTGAGCAATATATACACACACATGTACACACACACACATATATATACAGATGTATATATATAATATATATATATGTATATATATATATATATATATATATATATACATACACACACACACACACACACACACACACACACATATATATATATAAATATATGTATATATATATATGAGTATGGGAGGCTTTTACTTTGCAAAACATTTTTTTAATGGCAAGTCACTGGTGAGAAATCTTCGCTTAATCAAAATGAAGGTCACAGCACATTTGCATGTACCAGAAAGGGCTTTTTCACACCAGCAATTTTGAGCAGAAGCAAAGAAGTAATTAAGCTGCCAATAATTATAGAAGTCTCTAGTGGAGTAAATTGCCCTTGACCCCTATTTGTTTTGGTCAAGTAACATCTTACAGGGTTTTATTTTTCTCTATGACTGGCTGGTGTGGCAGGTTAATAATTTACCTTATACAAAAAGAAAATCAGGACAGAGAAAAGGTATATGCTGTAAAAAATGACTCGTTACTGTCAGATGCATTTATCTGTCTACCATTTATCTGTTTATCTATCTACCTACCTATCGTCTATATATCAATCTTTATTTACTTTAAATATTTAAATATGTATTTACTTAGTTATTTATTCATCCATTTAGGATAGGCTCTAGTAGCCCAGGCGGGTTTGAAAATTTACCATATATCCAGGGCTGTGCTGGAGCTATTGGCAATCTTCCTTCCTTAGCATGCCTAGTTGTGGAGTTTGCATGACTTTTTATTTTCTTTATTTATGAGATAGAGAGAAGGAGGCAGACAGAAAGAGAGAGAGAGAGAGAGAGAGAGAGAGAGAGAATGTGGATGCTCCAGGGCCTCCAACCACTGCAAATGACCTCCGATGCATGTGTTGTCCCTTTGTGCATCTGGCTTACGTGGATTCTGGAGAATCGAACCTGGGTCCTTTGGCTTTGCAGGCAAATGTCTTAACTACTGAGCAATCCCTCCAGCCCAAGGTTGCATGATTTTAGAGTGTAGGTTCACATTGAAAAAGCCTGGCCTCTGGCTGTTAGGATTTTATTTTAGGTTATCTTCAATGGACAGAAGATAACAGTGATCATCAACACACTCATCTTGTTTTAGCCACAACTTGAAATCATAGTTTCATTTTTCTTGGAGTTATTAGGACTTCTAGAAAGTCAGAATTCATTTTTTTTTCTTATAAAGAAGCTATTAAAATAAATATGTGGTAATTCTGAAAAACAAATTGGATAAAAGGGTATGATAGTTGGGTGAATATAAGAATGAGGTCATTCCTCATTCCTAAAGGGCCATTTGATGAAGGAGTTTTATGTTAGTTTGGAATAAGATATTTGGTTTCAGGTTGGAGAAATGACTCAGCAGTCAAGGCACTTGCCTGTCAAGCCTAATGACCTGGCTTCAATTCCCCACTTCCCATGTAAGCCAGTTGCACAACGTCACATGCATCTGGAATTTGTCTGCAGTTGCTAGAGCATCTGGTGCTCCATACACTGCCACTTTCTCACTGTGTCTCTCTGCTTGCAAATAAATAAATAAAAGAGGTACTTGATTTAATTACTAATTCATTTTAGTTAAGTTTTAATATATTTAAACATTCAAAAATATCATAGTTAAGGTTTCAGGCAAACAGAGTTGTTTTTCTTTCTTTTTTTCCAAAGTGAATATAGGTTAAGCAGGGTGAGATCCTGTGATTTAGAGAAATATAATTCATTGTTTGAAATAATGCCCTAAATATAAAAGGCCCTGATAATAGTGTATAACTACACCTAGGGGTCTTTAAAAAACATATTTTATTTTTATTTATTTATTTGAGATTGGAAAAGAGGGAGAGAGAGAGAGAGAGTGGGCACTCCAGTGTCTCTAGCCACTGCAAAGAAACTCCAGACCCATGCACCACCTTGTGCATCTGTCTTACGTGGGTCCTGGGGAATCGAACTGAGTTCCTTTGGCTTTGAAGGCAAATGCCTTAAGCACTAAGCCATCCTTCTAACCCACTAGCAGTCTTTTTAGGCCCCAAAATTTTAGTTCTGGTTAACCATTAAGTGTGACTTCAGTTAGGTGACATGTATATGGAAACACAGGCCTTCCCCTTTTCAGTGGTTTGAATTTTTTAATAGGAAAATGATTAAGAGGTTATATGATTATAAATAACCAAAAAGCATGGAATGGTTGATGATTTAAAAAAATATATTTTAGAGGATTGGAAATATTTTGAAGTGAACAGGGTGAGTTCAAATCTATGTTACTTCTTTTTAAAAATATGTTTTTTCTATCTTTGGCATTTTCATACAAGTATGTTTATTTATTATTTATTTAAGAGAGAGAGAGAGAGAGAATGAGCACCCCAGCCTGTAGCCACTGAAAACGAACTCCAGTATAATCACCACCATGTGCATCTGGCTTATGTGGGTACTGGGGAATCGAGGTTGGGTCTGTAGGCTTCCTGGACAAGAGCCTTAGCTGCTAAGCCATCTCTCCAGCTACAAACCTAAGTTATTTCCTTTAAAAAATTAAAATAAAATAAAAAGGGCCTGGGGAGATGGCTTAAGAGTTAAGGCACTTGCCTGCAAAGCCCAAGGACCCAGGCTCAATTCTCCAGGTCCCATACCAGATGTACATGGTAGCACATGCATCTGGAGTTCATTTGCAGTGGATAGAGGCCCTGGCATGCCCGTTCTCTCTCTTTCTCTCTCTCTCTCTCCCCGACTCTCTCTGCCTCAAATAAAAATAAATAATTTTTTTAAAAAAAATAAAGGGCTGAGGAGATGACTAAGCAGTTAAAGGTGCTTGCTTGCAAATACACTGTACATTGAACTCCCCAGCACCCACATAAGCCAGCCACAAAGTGACACACGCATCTGTAATCCACACGTGTTGGTGCACATGAGGCAACATGGTGGAAACAACACAACACAGGAAGCTTTGTCTAAGGCAGGACGGGGACTCTGTCCTCGGACTTTTCCAAATGTGCCACTGCACATGCATGCTACCCTCCACACGCATATCACACGCCTACTGATATGACCACACAACAGCATCCAGGTGAAACCACAGAGGAACTGGTGAGGTGAGCAAGAGCATTCCCACAGCAAGTCTGACAGCCCGTGTCAGGGCGATGAGACACCGGGGACACGCATGTCGTACCAAAGCGGAAACCCAGAAGCTGAGGAGAGCTCCACGCCAAAGTAGACTGAGAGCACACCCACCAAGGCTCAGGGAGGTTTGGAGAAGAGGGGGAGGAAAGATTGTTAAGAACCACAGGGTGGGAGGGAATATTTGGACGCATTGCCCCCCCCCCCCCACACCTCCCACACAATATGACTGACAGCTGCTCTCACATTTCCATGGTTAATAAAAGCAATCCCATTGAGGCGGGCCCTCCGTGGGATGGGAACAGGGAGGAGGGAATTTTCATGATGTGTCCATACAAAATTTCTCCTTAAGGGCTGGAGGGATGGCTTAGCAATTAAGGCACTTGTCTGCAAAGCCTAAGGATCCAGGTTCAATTCCCAGTACCCACATAGGCCAGATGCACAAGACGGTGCACGTGTCTGGAGTGCCCCTTCTTCTCCCTCTCTCTCAAATAATAAATATATAAATAAAATAGTTGTTTTAAAGGAAGTTTCCTCTGAAAGAAAAAAGTAATAGCAAGAAGTTCTATTAGTAATTTTGTGATGAAGGGTGAGATATACAATAGCAATACCTAATGCATAAGAATACTTAGTTAAAAAACCACAGAGACATGGGAAGTAGTGGATGTGAAATGAGCCCCGAAACAGAAAAGGCCCTCTTTGGAGACAGAGTGAGGAAACTGAGTCACAGAATGGAGAGAAAACGAATGGCTGCTAACCACGTAGGGAGGAGCAAGCTTTCAAGGGAAGTTACTAGATTTTAACTCCCCAAAGCACAGAGAAAGCAACTGCTTTGGAACCTGGCATGACTCACCTCTGATGTGACCAGCGTTGCCTCCCGATCAGTTCGTCTTCCCTTCACACAAGGATATTTGATAACGTTCATGGAAGAGGAGGAAGTTGGAGGACGTAAGCTCTCAAATAGCTTTCAAATATTACATGCTCAGGAAATCTGTCATTTACTTATTTAAGAGAGAGAAACATAGAAAGAGGAAGAGAGAAAGAGTGAGAGAGCGAGTGAATGGGCTCGCCAGACCCTTTAGCCAACGCAAATGGACTCTAGACTCATGCGCCACCATGTGCATCAAGCTTTATGTGGGTCCAAGGGGATTGAACCTGGGTCTTTTGCTTCAGCAAGCAAGTCCCTTAACCGCTAAACCATCTCTCCAGCTCAGAAAAAAAAAATCTCTCTCTAGGTTGCGTGAAGTAAAGCATAGTTCCGCATGCCTTGGGGTATTCGTCGTGAGAACGGGGTTCCTATCAAGTCTGAGATGAAGTAGGACTGGAAGGCTGATCAGTGACTTACTTGTGGGTTTCACTTTTAGAAAAAAATAAGTAATTTAATTACAAAGTTCTCTAGTGTTATGTAATTAGCTTGCCCCTAATAATCTCTAATATGAGCCATACATGGTTGATGATATGCATGGTATTTTGTAAAACTTTCCCTCGACAAGAAATATTTTCTTTCTGTTTTTATTTAACATAAAGATTAGGATATAAAGTAGTAGGTTTCCTTGTAGCATTGCAACCCCCACTTCATTGAGGTTTCTCGGTGTCACCCACACTTCCCCATCGTCACTCTGCCACTGCCCTGCTTGGTCTCTTCTGTGTCTGTAGCCCCCTTACTGCCATTTCCATTCTATCCTATGTTCCAGACGGAGCTTTCCAGGCTCTGACGGTGTGACCTTGGACATTCATGTCCTAATCACCACGCTAGTTTGGTTGCAGACCTATTTTTTTTCTCCTGCATTTTCAATGATCTTTTGAAACCCTTGACTTTCCTCTGTTGTACTACCTTCCCTCACCTTCCGTTGTTGGCGTTACTGTGACTGCTCTGATATGTTCATGGAGTTTCAAGGTAGGAATGCAGCAAGGGCACGAAAAGCGTGGATTTGCTCCTTTCCACAGAATTTATGGCCTTAGCTCAAACCCCTGAAATGGCAGAAAGCTGGAGGGATCCGAGGCCCTCCCCGCTGACTTGCGTGGTGCGCAAGAGGCATTCACCGCCCTCAGTGTGGCTAGCGGCCTGCAGACTTCAATATCGCCAGAGTTCCTGCGCAGTGGCTGAGGATGGCATGGGTGAACGTTCTGGCAATTGCAACTGCAGTTGCATGGCCATTTATGGGCCTGCTCTAGAAGTCACTACCAAATTCCAGCGACTGAGCAGGGTAAGGCCCTCCTGAGTTCATGGGAGGAGATGAAGATGAACTTCTCCGTGGGAAGAGTGCCAGCGTGAGCCGCCGAGAACTTCCTCTCTTGTGTGGCTGTGATGTCACAGCCATGAAGAATACACTCATTATGATTCACACAGTGTCCTTGCACGGAACACAGGCCCTTGGCTCATGTCTTCCTGGGAAATGAAATGTATCATTAAAGGGAAAGAATAATGAACCTATTGATGTTGGAACAATAGTAACTTGTTTCTTTTTGTTGTTGTTGTTATTGTTTGTTTGTTTGTTTCATTGGAGCACTCTTGAGCCGTGACAAGGAAAGAAGGGAGAATTTAATTCATGGAGAATTATTGCTCTTATCCTATGATACCTGGATCTCAGCTGGCCTCACATTAGCTCCTTAGTAAGCCTCGTGACCCTTGATCTGGGTTGGGGAGGAACCACTGCTCTCAAGAAAGCTCCAAGAGAGCACATGGAACCCAGGTCACCAAGCCTCCCTCCCTTCCCTTTGTCTTGACTGGTAATCAGAGAGCCATCTCTCGATCAAGCATCATATTTCACAACCAAGAGGGAAAAGAATTCCGTGCATTCATAGAGGGAAGACACCCGCATTCTCTTGCTTCCTCAAAGTTGAGAGTGATAACATGCCTGGCATACTTCAGAGGCTAGCCACACTTGTTGTATCACTGAATACAGACATAACAGCCAAGCTCCCAATGTCATTTAGACACTGTAGATTTCTCAGCTCACTGGTTTTGATGTTGATGGAGGCAGACTTCCCTTGAAAGTACAGCAATCTGCATGTCTCTTGATAAATGCTTGGTGCATGACAGTGTCTTGGTATGGACCAAGATATATATATATATATATATATATATATATATATATATATATATATATATTTTCTACATGAAACTAGCGAAACCAGTTTTATGAATTCTTTTCAGGATGCTTTTATACATGAGCTTTCAGAAGACAGAGCTCTGTCTTGTTAATGAACTACAGCGGTTTATAGCAATTATTGTGTGCTTGATGAAGGCTTATGGCACATATGTGAATTCATATGAAATGGGAAGGTTTGATTTATTTTTTTTCTTTCTTTCTGTAACATTTCAAACACTACTAGATACTTGGGTGACATGCCTGTCACTTCAAATGTATTAGTATTGAAATTGTAGCACTCCACAATTGAAGTATATTACACACTCGAAATACAGCCAATGGCTGTATCTGAATTGAATCATACAATCATAGATATTAGAGGCCGAAGAGACCTATTGCATTCTCCTATCCATCCTCTGCCATTTCGCATTGTGAATTACAACACATTGTTGCATCTAGAGTTAAACGCCTCTAGCCACAGACTTCTATCCATGTCCCGAAAACATTTTCTATCATTGTCTGAAGGGCTTGATCATTGAAACAATTGTTTTTTTTTTCCCTTATATTCAGCTGAAATTTATTTTTTGCTCAATTTCACTCCAATGTTGTCATACACAGATCCTCGTTCCTTAATCTTTATTATTTCTTTCCTGTCTGATCCAACCTTAAAGTGCCATGGTTTCAAAGATGGGACCATTTAAAGCCTTCAAAATTGTGATTTCCTTCTTGCCTAAATTATGTGATGCTTTTACCTTGGCTTCTCCAAGAAATGGACATAGACCAGGACCCAGGACAAATGTTGCTTTTCTAAGGCAAGTTGGGAAATCAATCAGGAAGGTGAGTTGGGAAGAAAAGAAAGGCTCCAGTGAAGAAGGTTTGGTGGAAACATGACCCGTTGTGAAAGCGAACCTCACCCTTCCTGCGCAGTGATACCGGCAGATACGATACTGCCTCTGACAGCCAAGTGCGAGCTCTCGTCAGGCGAAGGCCTCTCATAGGACTTGTTCATTCCCTGACATTCGGCTTGCCCTGCACTGTCTGAACGGGTTATGACCTGCAGATGATGCTGTCAGAGCACGGAAAGTTAGGTTTTTAAACTTTCCATAGCATGCCAATGGTATGAATTGAGAGACAAGGGTGGACATGAAATCTGTTTAAGTTATGTCCTTAAATCCCAGGACCTTGGAGGCTGAAAGAGGAGGATCACCATGCGTTAAAGACCAGCCTGGGCTGCAAGAGTGAGTTCCAGGTCAGCCCAGGATATGGTGAGACCTTACCCCAATAAATAACAGTTAAAAAATAAGTAGATGAGCCGGGCGTGATGGTACACGCCTTTAGTCCCAGCACTCAGGAGGCAGAGGTAGGAGGATTGCTGTGAGTTTGTGAGCCACCATGAGACTCCATAGTGAGTTCCAGGTCAGCCTGGGCCAGAATGAGACCTTACCTCAAAAACAAAAATAATAATAATAACAATAATAATAATAAATAGAAGGCTAGAGAGATGGCTTAGTGGTTAAGGCACTTGCCTGTGAAGCTTAAGGACCCATGTTTGATCTTTCTCCAGATCCCACAGAAGCCAGATGCAGAAAAGTGACAGAAGTGGAAGGTTGCTTATGCCCATTAGGTGGTGCAGACATCTGGAGTTCTATTGCATTGGCTGAGGCCCTGGCATGCCAATTTTCTCTCTCTCTGTCTCTCAATTTCTCTCACTGTCTCTAAAAAGATGAAAAAGATAGATAAAAATAAAAGTTTTGTCCAATCATCAGTTGAATTTGTTTACTTTTGTCTCCCTTGTGTGGTTTCTAACTTATTTCAAATAGTCATTTGTCATGATAAAAGGCATATTAGATCATCATTCAAAGAACAGAAAAACACATTTCAATGGGTAACATTAAACTTGTATGAAAAATCTTGTTTACCCGAATTGATATTGATAATAATTGAATAACCATATAACTATCTGGCTACATATTTAGGAAATTGTTTTAGCTTAAAAATAATTGCATAAAATTGGAAAAGTTTTATTGTAAAATTTATTTGAAATTACCTCTTGCTTCAGTTTAATTTGTCTTTTAAAAATGTATTTATTGGGCTGGAGATATGGCTTAGCAGTTAAGCGCTTGCCTGTGAAGCCTAAGGACCCTGGTTCGAGGCTCGGTTCCCCAGGTCCCATGTTAGCCAGATGCACAAGGGGGCACATGCATCTGGAGTTCGTCTGCAGTGGCTGGAAGCCCTGGCACACCCATTCTCTCTCTCTCCCTCTATCTGTCTTCCTCTCTTTGTCTGTCGCTCTCAAATAAATAAATAGAAAATGAACAAAAAATATTTTTTAAAAAAATGTATTTATTGCCGGGTGTGGTGGCACACACCTTTAATCCCAGCACTCAGGAGGCAGAGGTAGGAGGATCACCGTGAGTTCAAGGCCACCCTGAGACTACAGAGTTAATTCCAGGTCAGCCTGGACCAGAGTGAGACCCTACCTCGAAAAACCAAAAAAAAAAAAAAATGTATTTATTGATTTATTTGCGAGACATAGAGGCAGATAGAGAGAATGGGTGTGCCAGGGCCTCTTCTTCCTGCACAAACACCTCCAAACACATGCGCCACTTTGTGCATCTGGCTTACATGGGTCCTGGGGAACTGAACCTGGGTTCTTTGGCTTTGAAGGCAAGTGCCTTAAGCACCAAGCCATCTCCCCAGCCCTTATCTGGTCTTCTAACCTGATACATAATGGTGAATGGATATTGCCGTTCATCCTTGCTGGGACAAACATCCAACCAGAAGCAGCTTATGGGAGGGAAAGATTTTATTTCAGGCTTACAGAGTCCAGAGATGTTCCATCATGGTGGAAGGAAGACCCAGCCCCAGTGACACCTCCTTCATGTATGCACATATATGAAATGGTTCCTCACTAGTACCAGTCACCTTTCATGAACTATGTCTCACTTTTGGAAGACATCTAGAAATTTACCTGTTTTCATATTTTCCCAGTACTATTAAAAGACTTTCTGTTGAGCAGTAAAATAATGAATTCCTGTGAAAGACAGGGAAAACAAAACATTCCCAGTTAGGTTTTTGTTTTTTGTTTTTTCCTGAAAAGAAGTGTTAGCACGTTGTTGTAGTCAGCTTCTTGTTGCTAGGAAGGACTTCGAGCCAGAAGCAGCTTATGAAAGGAAAGAGTTTAGTTCAGGCTTGTTGAGTACAGGGGGCGGAGGAAACACCATTGACAGAGGAAGAAGATAGTTCACTTCCGTAGAGCCAAGCACAGAGACGTCACCAATAGCCAACACAGCAAACCCACCACAGCTCAAACGACTCTCCACGTGCCTTAGGGCTGGATTCCAAGATGTGCCCCAGTCACACCTCCTCCAGCCGGGCTATTTTAGACTCAAGTCACAAGCTCAATTCTTCATCAAAACTACCTGAGTCTATGGGGACCAAATTTTCAAACCATCATAATGGGCAACTTAAAGAGAACTAAGAAATATTAATCAAAGCAGCAGCTAAAATTAGTAGTTAATGGCATATTTATAAAAGCTTAAAAATTCAATTCTATATCCAGAACCAAATTCCATTTGTTTCATTTGAGCCACTGTGGTATTATGTTGAAAATAGTTATAACCCAAATACTTATCTAACTTCTGATATTGGAATAGCTATATGCCACACAGTACCAAGTAAAGAGGAAATGCTACAAACTACTACAGTTGTGGAGGTTTTGTGATATTTGATAGGCCAGTGGTTCTCAGACTCTGCAGAATTATCAGAACCTCAGGACATCATTCCAGAACTTCATACATTTAAAACAAATCTCAGTTTGGTCCAGCGACCACACTTTAGAACCATTGAGATACGTAATTCTGAATAAAAGAGGTGAAATACTAAACCTAGTTAACTGAGGTTAACTGAGAAAGTTTTCCTCTGTACAACAGAGGAAAATTTAATGCAAAATATTTGGATAAAAAAATTAAATATAGGGGAAATTATTTTACCTACATAAATAGATTATGAGATCGTTGTACCTTTCTATAGTACAATAATATCTGAAGAGATAATTCTGGCAGGGATGAGGAAAAGAGTGTAACAACACATGATGTATCCATACAAAATATGCTGTTAATAATAATAATAACAATAAAATAAATTAATTAACTGAAATATATCAATTCAATGTCCTTTGCCTTGTAAGATAAAAATCATTGATGATAAAAAGATAAACATCCTAGGTTTCTGTAAAGTTTGTCTTTTTCTGGAATAAAGTTCACCCCAATGATGCTTGTATCCTAATTACTGGAGTCTATGGGTGTTGCCATTACGGGCAAAGAGACATTGTAAATGTGATTAAGTTAATGTTCTTAGATGGTTAATATTGTCCTGGGATATCTGAGGGCCTCTGTGTAGTCACAAGGCTCTTTACATTATTTAAGTAGGTAGGAGAAGCAAGGAGTATAAGACATGTGGAAATGACAGCAAAGATTTAAAAAAAAACTGTGACTGCAAAGCAAGTATACAGAAGTTGAGAGAGAGAGAGAAAGAGAAAGAGGAGCATTGGTTTCACTCTGGACTGTCCACATGCAAACTATCTGCTGAAGCCATGAATTCAGACACATAACTCTCATTTCAACTCTTTAACCTCAAGTACAAGATAACAATAAATTCAGGCTATTTTAAAACACTAACTTTGTAATAAATAGTATACAAGAAGCATGAAATTATTGCATCCTGTGACACTAAATCTGTCCTTTATATATATATTTAATACTATGACTATGTAAACAGTTTTTCAAGTCTTTTTGTCTAAGTATATATACAGAATGCAGTATAATGTTAGGAGAATCTGCCGTAGGAAACGTATAAAGAGGTTAAATCAGAATGGTTTTTATGACATCCTAGGTGATTTAGGCTTTTTTTTAAAAACGATTTTATTTTATTTTTGTTTATTTGTTTTTAGTTTTATGTAAGTGCCAGAGATAATACTTTGCAAAAAGTTTGGCTAATTATATGTAAAGGCCGAACTGGTAAATGTATTTGACTCTGTGGGCCAACAGACAGAATCAAGCACATTACAAAGCTACCAGCATAACAAAAGAAGAAAATTGTACAAGTAATTTTACTAATGAGATTAAAAATGATAAGTATTTTTTTTACAGCACAGGTCTACTATGATGCCTTTTTCTCTGAGGGTAGGGGAAGTGGCAGGATGTCATTGAGTTTAATTTCAGGTTAATACGCCCTTGTGTACCAACAAAGTGATTTGGGAGTGCTCACCTGCTAATCTTCTCAAGGGTGCTCTGATATGGGGGTTGTAAACTTGGCTGGATGTGTCTACAGATCTCTGGGGTTTCACCTTAAACCATACAACCATTTCTTCTACCCTGGGTATTTATTTTCCCAGGTCTCTTCTCGCTCTTTGTACTTAATATTCTTTTAGTTACTAATTTAATTTTTTTAAAAAGTAAGTCAACAACATGTGAGAGCTATTTTTTTTTTTTTGTTCTGTTTTTATGAGGTAGGGTTTCACTCTAGCTCAGGCTGACCTGGAGTTCACAACGTAGTCTCAGGCTGGCCTCGAACTCACGGCAATCTTACCTCTGCCTCCCAAGTGCTGGGATTAAAGATGTGCACCACCACACCCAGCTGAGAGCTAGTTTTCTTACATTGTAAAGTGAGCCTCACTTTCATTATTAGTTTCTGGCATATGTTTATCAATATTCTATCTTGAGATCAATATCCATTGCTGTTCAATTACATAATTCAAAACCTTGTTCTCAAGAAAATATTGATATTGGCATATATGCACACACACACATGCCACTAAAAAGCATGTTTTTGTAATGTTTTACCAGCAGTGATTTGAGGATGTTTTAAATGAGTTTCCTGAGTTTATTTGAATTCTAGTCATGTTTTATAATATAGTTTTGACTCATAAGGTAAACAAATATTATGCATATCTTAAGAAAGAGTCCTCAAAAATTTATGAGTCATTTAAAAATATGACTTACTTGCAAGGAGACACACAAGAAAGAGAGAAAGTCAGAGAGAGAGATGTGCCACTTTGTGCATCTGGCTTTACATGGGCACTGGAGAATTGAACGTAGTCTGTCAGGCTTTGCAAGCAAGTGCCTTTAATAAGTGATCCATCTCTCCAGCCCTGTCCGTAATTATTACTATACTCAAAAGTGGGTCTCTTGATAAATATATCACTGTGAGTCAATGAAAAACACTGCTTTAGAGGCATTAACTTGTGTGAGAATGCTTTTGGAAGCCACAAACTAAAATGGTTTAAATAATGAGGAAATTTGTTATCTCCTCAAAATGCAATTTGGAAATGACATTGCAGAGTTTACAAATTAGTGTCAGGGATGGAGAGATGGCTCAGTGGTTAAGGTGTTTGCCTGCAAAGCCTTATGCCCAGGTTTGATTCCCTAGAACCCACCTAGGCAAGATGCACAAAGTGACATGCGTCCTTTGCGCTGGCTTGAGTCCCTGGTGTGCCCATTCTTTCTGTCTTGTCTCTCTTCTCCATGTCTCTCTCTGCTTGAAAATAAATATATATTTTTTAAATTAGTGTATTAACTATGCCATTTCACATTTTTAGTCTTTCCTCTCTACCATCCTCTATATTCTATAAGCTTGAACCTATCTAAGTACAAGCTACTCCCAGGCACCAATATTTTATGTGGACCCATAAAGGTTAAAGAAAATAAGGTTGTTTCTCATTTCTTCTTCTTCTTTTTCAATCTGAGAGAGAGCCTTTTCCACAAGTTTCCTAGAAAGCATCATCAACAACAAATATTATGTATAATGTAAATATGGTCAGTGGATCATTGCCAGGTACATGGCAATGATATAACACATCTTATTTGTTCCTGCTTCTATGAGTTTATATTTGGTTGTGAGTGATGCTGTCATAGTCTACTCCAGTGGCTGGTTCTGGGAGAGGATGTAGACCAGAAAAGGAAGGAAGGCAAGGTGCTCATCCCTAGAAGCTGACACTTTGTCAGTACCCTCACCCCCAACTTTTCTCTTTCCTGGTTTTCAAACAAATCCTAAGCTTAAAATGCTCTTTGGATTTTAATTTACTAAAACTTACATTGGCCACTATCCAATAAAGCACTTTAAAATCTTAAAGATAATTCTAGTCCAGAGGAAAAGTAGGAATTCTTTTCTAATAAATCTTTGTCTAAATAGTCTTTCCTTACTCTCTGTAAATCACCTACTGTGGCTGCATTTTAATTTAATTCATGATAAAGTGGTTTTCTCATTAGTTTTTGCTTTTTCTCTGTTTAGTATCTGGGACATAGACTGCTACAGACATCTTCTGTTGGTTAGTTTTTAAGCATGTTATTGATTATTTGTATGTATATATAAAATGCATCTTGGTCATCTCCCTCTCATGTTCCTTTGCCTTTTCCCCAATTCCCCATACTCTTTCCTACCAGTCCCTGTACTGATTTTTATTATTATGAATTTTATTGTTTGAACCTAGCAGATTGTGCTCTTATTTCCTCTCTGCCCTGTCCCCAATCCACTGAGGGCCCTCTTCAGTAGGGTTATTGGTATTCACTGTGGGGTCATGAGTGTATCTGTCAATCTCCACGAGGGGAGATAATGCCTCGGGGCGCTCCTTCCCGCCCTGTGGCTCTTACAATCATTCTGCCACATCTTCTGCCATGTTTTCTGGGCTTTCGTTGGTGTGAGTCTACGTTAGTGCTGACTTCCCTGAAACCTCTGAATTTCTTCTTTGAATTGTCTTTAGTGTCCTCAGTGTCTGTTGCTGTCTTCCTGGAGCTGGCTGTCAGACTATCGGTGATAGCAGCACTCCTGTTTAGATGTGACTTCCTCTGTGATGTCTCCTGGGCCCTTTGCAGATGTAATGGAGGTGAGCCTTCATGTGCTGATCTTTACAATACCATATGTTTCCAGAATACATATGTTTAACATTTAACTGACACGAGGCTATTATTTTGCTCTTATTTGATAGATCTTCAACTGTTGTCTTTTTGTGAAATCTGGCTCCTTTGACAGTGTCCTCTAGCTCACAAAATAGCGCGTGGATATCAAGTTCTAGTGAGCAGAAACTCAAGTCTTTTCCACAACGTTCCATGTACTCTCGTGTTCTGATGCCTTTGTCTCCTGTGCCTGTGACAACTGTGGGTGTTGGGAAGATAGTTCCGTCTGCTATCTCACTTTGCCTCTTGTCACTGACATCCATTCGTTTTATGTAGTAAGAAGATCTAGCCCAGCATGAAAATCCAACCGTAGGCCTTCCTTTTCCTTCTTCCTTATATCTCATGCCCTTCTGTTACTTAAAACCCAGCACTTGATTCCTTTAATTCATGAGACGAACATGCAACTTCTTATCTTATTTGACAAGGTACTGGTAGTGAATTTATAACTTCTTTTCCAAACTCTCCTCTTTATTAATATTTCTGTTCACCTTTTCTTTTTCAAGTACACTGGCCTCTACTTGGGCGCTTTGTGACTATATGTAAAGGACTTTTGAGAGCTGTTATCAATTCAGTGAGTACCTAGAATATTATCTATATCATCTCAAAGCTTAGTTTTCTTCAGGTCACTTTAACTTTCTCTGTTAAGTCAATGTCTCATGTCATTATGCATCTGTTCTTAATTTTTTAAACAGTTGTAAGAGATATTTACTTATGCAATTATTTTATCTTTCACTAGATATTAGGTTCCATGAAGAAAAATGTTATGTCTCTTTTTGGGGATTGATACCAGCTACACAATTTGAGTGAATGGGTAGATTGGACTTTTATATGAGTAGGGTTCACTGTATTTCTCTTTGCTTACCTTTGAGGATTATTGGCTATTTACTGGAACTACCTTCATTGTTTTACTGCTCCTAGGATATAAAGTAACATTTGAGAGGAGGTTACTATAGAAGTGTACCTTTGCTTCCTTGGTGCTAAACACAGCTCTTTTAGGGTAGAGACCAAGTATGAATAGCATGCCCCAAGAGTCAAAAAAAAAAAAAAAAGCCTCATTTCTGAGGGACTATTGTGTGCTTCAGGGGGTCATAAATAAATTTCAGGAATAAAATGAGAATAGTATCAGTTTGTAAAACATTATGACTGAAATATAAAATACTATATACCTTAGATTATGTTTCAGGAAAGGTTGTTATATCCTACATCAATAGAAATTATAAAGAAAAACCTGTTTGTTTGGGAATTGTTTGTCTTAATATGTCGCTAACAAAATAAAATTCTAGTTAACATTGTAAATAAGAATTAGAATTGTAGTTCCCTCTCATATATGCTTAGAATGGCTATACTGAGGTTTTCTTTACATTAAATTGTGTGTGGGGAGTTGAGATGGCTGGTGCTAGATTAGATTCTGGCTATTCTAAGAGGCAATGGACTCAATAGAGACACCATCTAATCAAAAGTTCAAGAAAAAATAATGAGATAAAATAGCCTCTTATGTGAGTAATAATTGGAAGTATCCATAAGGCACTTCATGTTGTGCAACTAGAAGCCAGAGGAAATTTCACAGATATAAGTATTAAAAGCAGTAGAATTTATTTTCCCCTAACTGATGAGTGATAGCTTAAGATTGAGGTTCATTGCATATCTTACTTATTTTTCCCCAGATGAAACAAATGAAATATGACAAACTAGAGATAGATTTGTATCAGAATCATCACACAATCCCAGAATAATCAATGAATCAGCCTTAATGCCTATGTCTAACTGCTTCTCGTAGATTTAAATCCCTTCATTTATTTTTTTTCTCTATTTTTGTTTTCTGGTCATATTGGTGCACTTCTATTTTCAAATGAAAAAAAAAAAAGAAACATGAAGGGAATATCCCACTTCAAACTGGAGCAATTCTTTCTGATGGTGTATTCATTTTCTCAAAGCAATGTGTTCATGGTAATCCAAAGTGTTGCATTTGAATATCATTTACAACTTTATAACTAACATCAAGGCCACTTGGCACTGGGTACAACTTTTTCTTTGCTTCTTACTCTAAAGGCAAAAAGGTCAGAGTAATTGGTCCTCTGTATCTTAGTGATAAGACAGGAAACTCAGGTTTGGAGAACTGAGCAAGTGATACCTGAAACAGCTTGCTGATTGGTAGAGTGGTCCATTGTGAGGGTGAAAAAGCACAGTGGTATCCCAAAGTCTCACCTTTGGATACTGAAACCCACCTACTGGATTTCAGCCACTCTAGACCTGTTAGGATGGGTGGCCATCATTCTCCCTGTGGGCTTTTGGAAGACCACTATTAAAAGCACCAAAGCTGTGATGTAGTCAGCAATTGGCTAGGAACAATATGAAGAAGGTACTTTCTGATTTAATTGTTAATGTTATCCTCTCTTAGTGGAGACAAATATCCCAGAAGACGGCATAAAACTTACAGCCACACACTTGAGCCGTTGAGCTACATTAAACCGTTCAGAGTAAGTAACAGGTTGCTCCTCTTAACATAATTTTAATGCAATCGTGAATTTTTTCTTTGTGAAAAAAAATTGGAGGAGCATGCAATGGATGTTTTTACTATGGCTAAACATGATGTTCTCAAGCAGGATCACGATACGTGAGCTTCTGTATTTGTGTAATTCTATATATTCTGTAATTCTGAGGCAAGATCTGCCCCTAAAGTAAGGTGAAGCTGATAAGTTTAAGGAGTAGTTTTTACCTTTAACAATTAAAGACACTGGATAATTTGGCTACAAAAGATGCTAAAGTCCAGTTCAAATAAGGCCACAGACATTCAGCTCTACATCCACCATAGAGATGTGAGCATGCGACAGCAAGCTTTCCGCTCCTGCCACGACAGACTCTACCCTCAAGCCAGTAAACTAAAAATAAACTTTTCATTCCTTAGAAATAGACACACAAGGGCTGGAGAGATGGTTAAGCGCTTGCCTGTGAAGCCTAAGGACCCCGGTTCGAGGCTCGGTTCCCCAGGTCCCACGTTAGCCAGATGCACAAGGGGGCGCACACGTCTGGAGTTCGTTTGCAGAGGCTGGAAGCCCTGGTGCTCCCATTTTCTCTCTCACTCCCTCTATCTGTCTTTCTCTCTGTGTCTGTCGCTCTCAAATAAATAAATAAAAATTTAAAAAAAAGAAATAAAGAAATAGACACACAAGATATTTGCTACTAGAAAATGGTGATTTTTAGCAGCACACATGTTCTGTCTCATGGAGCAAAACTACATAAAGTTTTGTATATTCTAAGAAAATTGCAGAATATTTCATGTCTACTTTTCACTGGAAATTCAGTTTATATCAATTATCTTGTTTGATGCCCACCTTATCCATTGTATACTCTGTGTGTGATCTTGTTTTTCTTTGGGGAGCTAATGAACCAGGAATAAGTAGAGGGCTGGCTGGCTAGTGAGGTCGATGAATCAGTAAGTAAACAAACACATCACAACTTGATAAATGTGATAATGTGCACCAGACCAGAGTTTTATAAAAGGACAAGGTGACAGCCCTATGTGACCTTTGAATCTTTTATTTTTTATCCAGAAAATGAATAGAGGTGGTCCTTGAGTGGGCGGTGACAGTTTACCAGGTTTACCAGCTGAGTGCCATCCTTCATATATCAGAAAGATTACAAAATATTGAACTGGGCTACATGATGGCAGTGTTGTTTAGCATTAAATGAGGAAGGCCTCTGGGAGCGCTCGATTTTTATTACAGAAACTTTATGTGGGGAGGGGGGATAAAATAAAGAGGGTGATACAGGAAGTGTGAGAAAGACGGAGTCTCACAGCTATGCATTTAAGGAACACTTTAATTCAAAGGGTGTATGTACAAGTTCTTATTTTTATTCTCAGAGCCCTATGAGATAAAAGATGCAGGCGTATGGCATTATTTCACCCATTTTATGATTCAGAAAATTAAGAAGTGAAGAGACTAAGGGACTTGTTTCAGGTTAAACAATTTTATAGCAATAGGGTGAGACATCTCTCATTCCCATGGTGAAGCTCAGCTCAGCTAGAACACACCGTAACTAGGCCAACACTCAAACCTGGTACTCTACTTCCATGTGAACGTTATGGATCGCCTTATGGAATGCTATGTGTCACATCTCTACACACATGCATTAAATCTGCATACACAAGCCTTAAATCTTGGCATCAACACCAAGTAAAAGGATTTGAGTTCATGGCCAGCTTGGGCTAGAGTGCGACTCTACCTCAAAAGTACATTAAAAAAAAAGACCTGTATACACACATGCCTGCCATGATTTGTGTGTAAAATTATGAGTTTCATAGAATCTTTCTAAATTTCAGAAAGTCATGACCTGTAGAGCTAAACCCCATAATCCTCAACTGTGGCTGGGAAGCTCAAGGATAAGGGGTGCTTATAGTTACATAACTTGGCGCTCTCTCTCTCTCTCTCTCTCTCTCTCTCTCTCTCTCTCTCTCTCTCTCCATATGATTTAATTACTTATTTGAGAGAGAGAGAATATATGTGCCAGGGTCTTCCACCACTGCAAAGGAACTTCAGATGCATGTGCCACCTTGTACATTTGGATTTTTAGTAATTAAGTGGGATTAGTATATAATATTTTAAATTTTAATTCATTAATATCAGTTAATAAGTGTATTAACTGGGATATATATGCCACATCCTCATTCAAGACCTAGTAAAAAAAGTGCTGCTCTCTCAGTGTGGATGATGGCTTCCTGTCAAGGTCTGCAACCTATGCAATACATTTCATGGTATACCCTGAGTTTTATTTATTTATTTGAGAGAGAAAGAAACAGGCAGGTAGATAGAGAGAATAGGCACCCCAGGGCCTCCAGCTACTGTAAACGAATTCCAGACACATGCACTACATCGTGATTCTGGTTTATGTGGGTCCTGGGGAATCAAACCTGGGTCGTTTGGCTTTGCAGTTAAGATTCTTAACCACTACGCCATCTCTTCCGTCCATATCCTGAGTTTTTAAACCAGATATCCTGTTATTGTGTGAATAGCATCCTGTTAAAAAGACCTGATATTATTTCTGCTGAAAGATTTGAAATACATGTTTCCTAAGCAATAATTCCTAAACCCAAGGTTGGCAGTAATATTCCCCAGTGTATTTAGGGATAAAGAAAATGTCTGCATCATGTTTGTTAGGATTTTGAGTTATTAAGAATCCTTTTGATATTTCAATGTAAGCAAAAAGCGTTCCACAAAGCTAGCATAATGAACTTTTCTGATGTTTTCAGTTGCTGGTGCTTTCTTTTTAAGTATGAAAGTGTGGGCCGGGGATTTAATGCAGTGATGGATCAACTGCTTAGCATGCACAAGGTCCCAGCTTCTATTCCTAACACAATAAAAAGAAAAATACACAAACAACCAAAAGAAATGGTAATTATGAAAGTGTGTTTGACCAGCAATTCCCTAGACATCAGGCGCTTTCTAGAGTGAAAAACGGCACTATTGAAGAAGTTGCAGTTCACTTTTGAGTTAACACTGTCCACCCCATTCAAGAGAAGGAGAGGTTTTCTCAAGAGATAAATTCTGTACAAGAAAGTTTCATCTACAAAAGAAAATTCAGAAAGCTTAGCTCTGCGTCAACCCAGGTTGCACCCTTCCGTCATCTTTCCCTTCAGAGGATAACACAATCCTACAATTTTTTTTTTCCTGTTTCTGATACCACCCTGCCATTTCCATTTTATTCTTTGAAACTTCATGGATTTTATTATACATTTTTATTAATGACAAATCTTGCTGCAACTGTTTCTCCTGAGTTTCTGCCCTGACTTCTCCTCACAGAAAAGTGGAGGGTGAAAATTTTATATGTGCTTTAATTCCATGGCATGTTCACCCATGGATGGAGAACCTTTGAACTTCTTCTTGCCATCAAATTGAACTTGTGAACTTTTTCTGAGAGCCTTTAAACCTCAAAGAGAAAGCTGCGTGTAATTGCTTTCCGCTGCCTCCGTCCATGTCTACATGGTGGTCATACCCTCTCCATTAGAGAGTAAAAGTGTAATGACATGAAATCCTCATGGAAAAAAAATAGACAGATCTAAGTGTTTCCTAGCACTTGTTGTAAGATACTATCTTTTCTTTAGCCCCACTTTCTGTCTATAAAAGTTGGGATATAATATGCCCCTTTGTAATTTGGTGGAACACATTTGGGAATTGCACAAATTGACTGAGAATAAAATCCATAAGGGGCTTTGGGCCCCTCAGAGATCTCCGTGTCAATTCAATTATCTCCTGGCTTTGCCATGCAGAACCGTACCATGTGTCCACCGTCGTGGGCTTACTGCATGCCGTGGGGACTTGTATGGCATTTATAATGACCTGTTGAAGTGAGTGTGCATTTGACATCCTTCAAATGCTTGCTTAAGTCCCGCCTCATGGAGACTCAGAGGGTCATGAACAGTTTTATTCGCACTTCTTTATATTTCCAGCTTCATAGCAAAGTGCTCCCTGCCCTGAAGCTGACCTTTAACTTCAAAGCTGAAACCCGTTTGTAACTCAAAACAGCTAAACTGATATTGCAATGGACAGAAATAGAGTGGCTTTAAATTACCCCAGGGAAATTTAGAAACAACCATACTTAGGATATATATATTTCATATATATATATAAATATAAATATATATGTGGATACACATATATAAAATGTTAAATGTGTATATACATTTAATAATATAAATTGTGTGTGTGTGTGTGTGTAGAGAGAGAAAGACTTCAGGGAAATAGGAATGTTGTGTGCTGTGTAACCATAATAACTATGAGGTGAAGTGCTAAACAAGGCAAAATAAGTCTACCAATAAAATTGTTACCCTTGCCGGGCATGGTGGCGCACACCTTTAATCACAGCACTTGGGAGGCAGAGGTAGGAGGATCGCTGAGAGTTCAAGACGACCCCGAGATTACACAGTGAATTCCAGGTCAGCCTGAACTAGAATGAGACCCAACCTTTAAAAAAAAAAAAAAAACAACAAAAAACCAAACAAACAGAAATGTTACCCTCATGCACATCTTTGCATTCCTCTTTTATAAGTATAAGAGAAGGAGACTTATGATTTGGATGGATCCCCTGCACTAAATAGAATATCAAAGCATTCAATATTATTGAATAATAAATTATCCTAACAAACATAATGCACTCTCCCTTCCTCCCTGTATGGATGAGAGTTAACAAGTCACCACTCAATAATAAATGACAATGGAGAGATGAGTATTCGTCCATCTCCTGCTAGGGAATCACGGATAGTGCTTATAAATCAGACCCAAACCCATGCGGTCCTATTCATGCTCAGCTGGGGAAGGGGGTGTATGGATGGAATGCTACGGATGTAGTGCCTATTAGAAGATAAATCACACAGAGATATATGACATCACTTGCACTGAGATATTGATATCTGCGTTAGTTTTATGTCATACAGGAGGATGGACAAAGTGCTTTTAATAGTATTCGTTGTCATCAGTGTGCAAGAACAGGAAAAAAGCCCGTCTACTGAACTCTTGTAAGAGATCCTCCAAGTAAGTTGTAGCGGCGTATCTTCCCAGAGCTCACCGGGAAAACAGACGGGAATGGGCTGGCGGAGCTGTGCATTTGATGTGGTCTCAAAACTTTTCAAAAGTTGTCACTGGAGATGGCGCTGTCTGCTCTGTCGCCCCTTGTGCTCCACAAGGTATCCACTCCAAGGAGTTACCTTGGAATTTCTCTTCACGGGAGATAGATGGTCTGAGGAACTTGGCCTGGGGACTGGTATATTTTCAATATATTTCCTATCAGTCATGGCCGAGGAGGGAAGGGATGACTAACAAGATAGACATTTTAGGGGGTACAGAGGCATTGCCTCCACTACCTGTGTCCTAGGCAATACAAAAGAAGAAACACTCTGAGGCTCAGAACGTGCCTGGGTCATTAGAACACTTGCCTAGAGGCCATCACGCCCTGGCTTGGTCCCTAGCCTGCTGGAGTCCTGGCATTGAGGCCCGGGCCTCTAATGCCAGAGCTCTGAGGTAGGTGGAGGCAAGAGCATCAGAAGTGTAAGATCATCTTTTAAGGACACACGAGCTGTGTAAGCTCATCTCTGAAAACAACAAAACAAGAAACGTTATTTCCGACTCCCCAGTTTTGCCTGGGGCTGCCAGAGACTGCGCTGGTGTGAAAACCGTAACGGAGCCTGGGGTTCGGGGAGAGCTGCCTTAACCGAGAAGCAAGGAAAGATCATCAGCAATGTCTCCAGTTATCTTAACTCTTATCACAGTGATTTTCTTTTAAAACAGTATTCAAGGATGGGTATAGTTTTTTCTTTTCTTTAAATTCTAGGTTTTTCCTTTTTAAAATAATAATTTGATGATGCCATTTTTTTTTTTTTTGGGCCTAGGAATAATAAGACTTTAGCAGTCATGAGACAAACCATGGTGACTCTGCACCTTGTCTATTTTCCCCATGATTTTGTATTTGTATGCAGTGCCTGTCAGCGTGGCCGCCACGAGCAGTGATAAAGTGTGTTTTTCTGCTCGGGTGGTTAGCCCTTCCATTTTTACAAGTGACAAAATAAAAATCTGCTGAAGAGTGAACATGCTGCTCTCCCTGTGCCATCCCAGCCCTGCAGGTCATTTTATTATAAAAATGTAAAAATCCAGTCAATTTTATTTAATCAGCTGAAAAGGAAAAGTGTTTCCAGGTCATTAATCAAGTGTTCCTTCTCTGTGGGACTTGTCTCTTCAGAAATTGCCATATGAATCATTAATAAAGCTGGGAAGATTCCTTTTTTGCCAGCAGGATTTTGAGAAACCTAGATGTTATTAATATAACAGAAGTAAAGTAATTTTAGGTCAACAAATAAAGACTTCTGTAGACATTGCCTCCAGAACTGCTCCCGTGTTATTAAAAGCAGCTAATTCTTTTCTTTCTAAACATTTAATTGTTCCAAATGTTGGAAAATGTTTCACTGTTTAGATTGTATATGATTATATATTCCATAATTATATGTTTTCTTGAATGTTACCTAACCTTATATTTACAGTAAACTTTTATTATGTGAATTAATCAAAACATAATGAGACAGTAGGAAGAGATAATTACTACCAGATCTATAATAATAATAATGATAGTAATTAAACACAGCAAACTGCATTCACATAATGTCAAGCTAGTGCTTAAACCCATAAAAGCAAGAAGCAAAATTCCCTCCAGAACGAAGGTTACCTCTTATGTTGATATCAGCTCATGGTGCTCTGATTTTGAAAGGTGGGCCTAAACATTCTTGAAGACTCTTTCTGTGGATAGCTAATAGCTAATTGTGATGATCAGAAATCAGCTGTGGTTGCAGGACTACTGCTTATAAGGTCCAGAGAGAAGTCTATAAATCCTTGCTTCACAAGAATAGTGAACATCAAATACCATATAACTTCATTAAATCCTATTTGGAAAACAATCACATACTTTTTGGACTCATAAATGATTTTTTGAGGAAGAAATATCATAAAGACACCATTTCCATTTTTTTCTCTTGGAAACCTAACCCAGTCATGTTAAAATTTACAGGAAATACTTTGTTCTTTTGGGTGATTTTATGTCAGATGTGGTTATAGTTATAATCTCTAAGATTTACATTCACATATACTCAAATATATGATAGATTTCCTTCAGGCACTATGCTGATGACTAACTCATCTCATGTCTAAGACTATGATTCAACATTTAGTAGATATACCCTTTGCTCATGCCCTGTCTTGGCTAAACATATGTGAATATGCCTGTCTTGCCATACAAACACCAGGTTAAATTGTTTGACCTTTGTATGGGATTCTTATCAAAACCTCACTACACAGAAATGGATATATATATGTATATGTATGTCTATCTATAATATATATATATATATATATATATATATATATACACACATATATCACATATATGCATATCTCCTCTTACTGTAGTATTATTTAAGGCATTAGTTGAACAAAGCATCCACTCATATATGCATTTGGCAAGCTTCAAGTAATCAAATCATCTGTTTTCATACAACACAATCACAGTAATAAGAATATATTTTGTCCATTGCATTTTATAAGGAGTTAAGGTGCCCATAGAGTATTGTCCTTAATTCTAAAAGCCAACAATGACTTAACTTTTCTCCACCCTTTCATGAACCACGACAATGGGTTTTCACATCATCTCACAGCAAGATCAGATCGTGGCAGTTTACCGAAATAAAACAGAAATCAAATGTTCAAATAAGTGATTTAAAAATAAACACTAAGGATGGAGGCATATGGCACTTCTCTCCAGGACTTACGAATTCAACCCATAAAGGAGGGGTATAAAATGTGTGATATTCAAGTTATGCCAGGCTGCCCAGAGAGATGTACCTATGCCAGTCCTGAAGAAAGCTGTATCAGACAATCCTTATTGAATCGATAAACAGAGTCTTCAAAGGACTAAGGTGTTAGCTAGAAATAAGGTGAAAAGTAGGAGAGATAAATCCACAGACAGTGGCATATGAAGAGATTCGAGGTCTGAAAAGTGTGGCTGCATCCAAGTGCTCAAGCCGTCCTCCAGGGCAGTTAGGAGGCACACCAAGAAAGCATTACCATCATCGCTTCCTGTTAACTAGCTGGAACTTCTAATGAACCAATCAGGACTCGGGGAGGAGAATATAAACTTGGTGATGCCCCATGTCTGCATTCCACGAGGTACATCAATGACCTAAAACACTCCAGCAAACATTTTGACTCATGATATGGTAGTTTTTGAGTTAACAAAATGAAAAATACATAAATAGATGGAGAGAGGGGGAAGGAAAGAGGAGGGGAAGGGAGGGGAAAGGAGGGGAGGGGAGGGGGAAGGAAAGGGGAGAGGAGGGAGGGGAGGGGAGAAGTATAGACTCTTCTAGACTCAGCCTGTGCCAGAAAACACATTCTAATGAATAGCGTGACAGTGGGTTTGGAATTCATTCTGAGGAATTCACCTGTACAATTTTAGAATCAGAAAATATTTGCTTTTCCTTCCATAAAGATGGCCTTGGCACCTGTGGAGGGCATATAGGCTATCATCACTGTAAATATAACCCGGCGTAGGGGTGGGATCTAGGCTTCCTTAAAGACAATCAGATCCCGGAGAACTGAGCTAAAAGTGATAAAGAGAAGCTGGGAGCTACACAGATAATGCCTGTTTTGGAACCTCCTCTGCCTTTCTATACTCCTGATGTGTGTGTGTGTGTGTGTGTGTGAGAGAGAGAGAGAGAGAGAGAGAGAGGGAGGGAGGGAGGGAGGGAGGGAGGGAGGGAGGGAGGGAGAGAGAGAGAGAGAGAGAGAGAGAGAGAGAGAGAGAGAGAGAGAGAGAGAGAGGGAGAATATGGGCATGTCAGGGCCTCCAGCCACTGCAAACAAACTCCAGATGCATGTGCCATTTTGTACATCTCTTTTATGTGGGCATTTGGGAACAGAATCCAGGTCATTAGGCTTTGCAGGCAAGTGCCTTAAACATGGAGCCGTTTCTCTAGCCCCATTAATATTTTTTAAACCTCTGAGCTAGTGAGTTAGTGGTCATGTTCATAGTTAACATGCTACTTGCTTATGAAGTTTACATTATGATCAGCCAGAAAACTGTTTACTGACGCTTTCAATTGCTATATTATTTTCAACAATAATTCTCTGTATGAAATGTATTATGGAATCAGTAACAACTTTCAATTATTGAACTGCACAAATTATCCATGACAAAGTTTGTATATACAGTCATCTACTAATCTATTTTGATTTGTTTCCCAGTAACATTCTCTTCTAATTGTCTTTATCTTTCTTAACTATTTATGTAGAATAAATTAGATCTACTGGAGATAGATTCCCAAAAAGGATTTGGCAGCTATACCCATGAAAGGTTAAAGTAGTGAGCAGCTCCTTCTCTATGTGAAAGACCATTTCCAAGTAAGAATTTTTGAACAACAAGCAGTTCAATTACACCTAAATAAGAATAGTGAGTTTTCCAGGCCCAGAAAGCCAAGCACCACATGTTCTCTCTCATATGTGGATACTAGCTACAAATGATTGGGCTTCTTCATGAGAATGAAAATACTTAGTAGCAGAGGCCAGTAAGTTAAAAAGGAGACATAAAGGGAAGAGAAAGGAAGGGAGGAGGGTACTTAATAAGTTGATATTGTATATATGTAAGTACAATGATTGGGATGGGGAGGAAATACAATGGAGAATGGAATTTCAAAGGGGAAAGTGTGGGAGGGGGGAGGGAGGGAATTACCATGGGATTTTTTTTATAATCATGGAAAATGCTAATAAAAGTTTAAAAAAAAAGAATAGTGAGTTTAATTATAAAGATCTGCCTTCCTCTCCTAATGTCAGAACCAAAACTTGAATTTAACGTATAGAAATTTGCACAGGTATAAGGTAGGCAAAGTTTATTATCACAAAGATAAAAGAGACCAACTGTTACCAGGGCTGGCGGTGCACGCCTTAATCCCAGCACCCAGGAGGAACAGGAAGGAGGATGGCTATGGGTTTGAGTCCAGCCTGGAACTACAGAGTGAGTTCCAGGTCAGCCTCAGCTAGAGTGTGACTACCGCCTTGAGAAACAAACCAGCCAACCAAAACGAAAACAACAATAAAATCCAGAAACAAGTGCTGCCAAGAATGCGGAGTAAAGGGTCTCTTCATACACTGCTGTTAGAAATGTAAAGTAAAATAGTCGTTGTGGAATCCCTTAAAATATTGTGGTGATTCTTTAAAACAGAAGATTCAGTAATTCCTCATCAAAATGGAGAGGTTTATTATGTTGGAGATATAGCTGCATTCATGCATTCATTACAATATTATTTAAAGTAGTTGATATATGGAATAAACCTGAATTGGATAATATGTGTTTGTGTATATATATGTGTGTGTGTGTGTGTGTGTGTGTATATATATATATATATATATATATGAGCACTTTTGCTCTTGTTTAGTTTTCTTCTTGTTTGCTTATTTCTTTGAGGTGGGGTCTTGCTCTAGTGGGGGGCTGGCCTAGAATTCACTCTGTAGTCTCAGGCTGGCCCCGAACTCTCAGTGATTTCTCCCACCTCTGCCTCTCAAGTGCTGGGATTAAAGGCATGCACCACCACACCCAGTCTCTGTTTTTCCTCTTTCCACATTAGTACGAATACAATTCTTGGGTATGATACCCAAGGGGGACAACTTGATTGGATCTACAGTTATCTGGGAGGCCAATCCCCCAGGTGCCCACGCAGGGCTCTCCACCCGCCCTGGCTGGGCTGAGGTTCCCGACTGAACGCGAAGGCACCAGGGAGCTGGGGAGTTGTCCCGCTCTGCTTCTCCACAGCTGGTACAGTGTCACCAGTGGTTCATCCTCTGGTCGTATTGCTTTCCCTGCCTCCGAGGACTGCAACTCCATTGGTGAGTTAAAACAAATGCTTCTTCCTTCCTTAGGTGGTTGGGGTCACGAATCTTGTCACAGCAACCAGAAATCTAAGTAATAACACTTACGGTCGGGTCGCAGATTTCTAAAGCCCAGCCTCCAGTGCGACCATATAGAGCAACACCTTAGGAACTCCCGGGTCGTGGAAATCAAGGTGATAAACAAGTAGATCTCAGTCTTCTGTGAACCCTTCATGTCACAAGCTGTGTTACATGTCACGCATGTTTCTGCACATAGCTAATGGGCACAGGGGTCAGGCTCTGGTTGAAGTTCAGGAAGGACAGGTATAATTTAGAGAACTGTGAAATAAGTTTCTGAGGTGCTGGAGCTCCTGTGAACTGCTAACATTTTCCCAGAAAGAATGGAGATAAGGGCCGGAGAGGTGGCTTTGCAGTTAAGGCCCTTGCCTGTGAAACTTGAGGACCCATGTTCGACTCTTCAGGTCCCACATAAGCCAGACACACAAGGTGACACATGTGTACAAGGTCACACATGTGCACAAGGTGACACACATGTCTGGAGTTTGATTACAGTTGCTGGAGGTCCTGGCAGGCCAATTCTCTCTCTCTCTCTCATTCTCACTCTCTTTCCCTCTCATCAAAAGGGGCAGTCTGATGGCTTGATGGAGATAAATGATACAAGGGCAGAAAAGCATTTTGCCACTTTCTGAGCAATAGGAATAAAAAAAAATTGTTTGAATGCTTGGGACTCAAAGAAAAATGG
The DNA here is from genome assembly GCF_020740685.1 of Jaculus jaculus. Taxonomy (NCBI): domain Eukaryota; kingdom Metazoa; phylum Chordata; class Mammalia; order Rodentia; family Dipodidae; genus Jaculus; species Jaculus jaculus. Next base: position 24,946,008 of record NC_059121.1, read on the forward strand.
GGTTTGATTGAACAAAAGAAGTATCATTATACTTATGTGGTATTTTGATAAATAGAAAAGAGAAAGCAAGGCAAAATATTATACTTGTAAAATATGGATATATCAGGATGGAGAGATGGCCTAGAAGTTAAGATACTTGCCTGTGAAGCCTAGGGACCCAGATTTTATTCCCCAGTATCCACATAAGCCAGATGCCCAAGGTGGTGCAGGCATCTGGAGTTTGTTTGCATAGCTTGGAGGCCCTGGTGTACCCATTCTCTTTATCTCTTTCAATTTTTTTCTCTTTCTCTCTCTCTGCCTCTTTCATTCTCTCTCTAATAAATGAATAAATAAAATTTTAAAACATATGGATATAGAATTAAGGTTTGAGCTTGCTTCCAAATAGGGGCCATTGGACTGAGGAGGAGAGATCTGTGTGGGAACTGGGAACAGATCACATCAGAAAAAAAAATAACAAACACAACATGCATGATGCAGAATGATTGATAATGTGCTTACTTTAATACTTGCAATATTCTTTTTAAAATTATGTTTATTTAGTTAATTTCAAGTCAGCCTGAGCCAGAGTGAGACCCTACCTCGAAAACCAAAAACAAACAAACAAACAAAAGTTTATTTATTTGGCGAGAGAGAGTGAGTTCATAAGTGTGCCAGGGCTTCTTGTCACCGCAAGAGGACTCCAGATGCATGCACTGCTTTGTGCATCTGCCTGTATGGGCATCCTGCAGAACGAAACCCAGGCTTACAGGGTCTACAAGAAAGTGCCTTTAACCACTGAGCAATCTCTTTAGGCCAACACTTGCAATATTCTTAAATTTACATGGAGATGAGTAGCCTATAAAATATTGAAATTAAAAGTGTTTCTGCTACATCTATCAGAAGGAAGGAGGAGAATGAGAGATGAATTGACTTGAAGCATGGCTTCTGAATCCTCAAGTGACCAGCTGAGTGGATACGTGGTTGGGGTTATCATGGCTCTCCTTGCCAGGCACTGAATATGAATCTTGGCCATCAAATGCTTATTGTAATCTTCAAGATCATTATTTTACCTGGGAGGAAACTAAGGGAGTGATTACACAATGCACAAAGAGTTATATGGGCAAAACATGACTTTTAGAGACTGACTCCTAAACATCATCATATTATACCCTCATCAGATTAGATTGTATAAAATTCTTTTGGCACTGAACTCAAAATATATAGGGAGCCTATACAACTAAATAGCAAAAATCAAGTAATTTAATTAGAAACTCTGTGAAGGATATTTTTTCCCTCAAAGAACATATCAAAGATGTTCACCACGCCAGGCATGGTGGTGTACCCCTTTAATCCCAGCACTTGGGAGGCAGAGGTAGGAGGATTGTTGTGAGTTTGAGGCCACCTGGAGAGTCATAGTAAATTACCGGTCAGCCTGAGCTAGAGTGAAATCCTACCTCAAAAAAAAAAAAAAATGTTCAACAGGCTGCTAAACAATAAAAATCTTTTTTTTTTGCTTTTATTTATTTATTTATTCTTTTCACAATTTGTATTAACATTTCCCATTATTATAAAAAATATCCATGGTAATACCCTCCCTACCACCCCCCCACACTTTCCCCTTTGAAATTCCATTCTCCATAATATCCCCTCCCCATCTCAATCATTCTACTTACATATATACAATACCAACCTACTAAGTACCCTCCTCCCTCCCTTTCTCTTCCCTTTATCTCTCCTTTAAAACTTATTGGCCTCTGCTACTGAGTATTTTCCTTCTCATGCAGAAGCCAAATCATCTGTAGCTAGGATCCACATATGAGAGAGAACATGTGGCGCTTGGCTTTCTGGGCCTGGGTTACCTCACTTAGTATAATCCTTTCCAGGTCCATCCATTTTTCTGCAAATTTCATAACTTCATTTTTCTTTAATACTGAATAGAACTCCATTGTATAAATGTGCCAAATCTTCATTATTCACTCATCAGTTGAGGGACATCTAGGCTGGTTCCATTTCCCAGCTATTATAAATTAAGCAGCAATAAACCTGGTTGAGCACATACTTCTAAGGACATGAGATGAGTCCTTAGGATATATGCCTAGGAGTGCTATAGCTGGGTCATATAGTAGATCAATCTTTAGCTGTTTTAGGAACCTCCACACTGATTTCCAAAATGGCTGGACCAGATTGCATTCCCACCAGCAATGTAGAAGGGTTCCTCTTTTTCCATATCCCCGCCAACATTTATGATCATTTGTTTTCATGATGGTAGCCAATCTGTCAGGAGTGAGATGGAATCTCAATGTAGTTTTAATTTTCATTTCCCTGATGACTAGTGATGTAGAGCATATTTTTAGGTGCTTATATGCCATTCATATTTCTTCCTTTGAGAATGCTCTATTTAGCTCCATAGCCCATTTTTTTAAATTTTTTTAAAATTTATTTATTTATTTATTTGAGAGTGACAGACACAGAGAGAAAGACAGATAGAGGGAGAGAGAGAGAATGGGCGCGCCAGGGCTTCCAGCCTCGGCAAACGAACTCCAGACGCGTGCGCCCCCTTGTGCATCTGGCTAACGTGGGACCTGGGGAACCGAGCCTCGAACCGGGGTCCTTAGGCTTCACAGGCAAGCGCTTAACTGCTAAGCCATCTCTCCAGCCCATGGCCCATTTTTTGATTGGCTTGTTTGATTCCTTATTATTTAACTTTTTGAGTTCTTTGTATATCCTAGATATTAATCCTTTATCAGATATATAGCTGGCAAAGATATTTTCCCATTCTGTAGGTTGCCTCTTTGCTTTATTTACTGTGTCCTTTGCAGTGCAAAATCTTTGTAATTTCATGAGGTCCCAGTGATTAATCTGTGGTTTTATTTCCTGAGCAATTGGGGTTGTATTCAGAAAGTCTTTGCCAAGACCAATATGTTGAAGGGTTTCCCCTACTTTTTCCTCTAGCAGTTTCAGAATTTCAGGTCTGATGTTAAGGTCTTTAATCCATTTGGACTTAATTCTTGTGCATGGAGAGAGAGAAGACTCTATTTTCATCCTTCTGCAGATATATATCCAGTTTTCCCAACACCATTTGCTGAAGAGGCTGTCTTTTCTCCAATGAGTATTTTTGGCATTTTTATCGAATATCAGGTGGTTATAGCTACCTGGACTTACATCTGGCTTCTCTATTCTGTACCACTGATCTACATGTCTGTTTTTGTGCCAGTTCCACGCTGTTTTTGTTACTATGGCTCTGTAGTATAGGTTAAAATCAGGTATGGTGATACCACCAGCCTTATTTTTGTTGCTCAGCATTATTTTAGATATTTGAGGTTTTTTGTGATTCCAAATGAATTTTTGGGTTGTTTTTTCTATTTCCATTGAGAATGCCTTTGGAATTTTGATAGGGATTGCATTAAATGTGTAGATTGCTTTTGGTAAGATTACCATTTTCACAATATTGATTCTTATAATCCAGGAACAAGGGATGTTTCTCCACTTTCTAGTGTCTTCTGCAATTTCTCGCTTGAGTGTTTTAAAGTTCTCATTGTAGAGATTCTTTACTTCCTTCGTTAGGTTTATTCCAAGGTACTTTTTTTTTTTTGATGCAATTGTGAATGGGAGTGATTCTCTGATTTCATCCTCTGTGTGTTTGTTGTTAGCATATGTGAAGGCTACTGATTTCTGTGTGTGGTGGTTTGATTCAGGTGTCCCCCATAAACCTAGGTGTTGTGAATGCTAGCTCCCCAGCTGATGGATATTTGGGAATTAATGCCTCCTGGAGGGAGTGTATTGTTGGGGGCAGGCTTATGGGCTTTATAGCCAGTTTCCCCATGCCAGTGTTTGGCACACCCTCCTGTTGCTGTGTTCCATCTTATGTTGGCCAGGGGGTGATGTCCACCCTCTGCTCATGCCATCGTTTTCCCCTGCCATCATGGAGCTTCCCCTCGAGCCTGTAAGCCAAATAAACCTCTTTTTCCCAGAAGCTGCTCTTGGTTGGGTGATTTCTACCAGCAATGGGAACCGGACTGCAACACTGTGTATTTATTTTGTATCCTGCTACATGGCTGTAGGTTTTTATCAGCTCTAACAGTTTGCTAGTAGAGTCTTTCAGGTCCTCTATGTATAGAATCATGTCATCTGCAAATAGTGATAACCTGATCTCTTCCTTTCCAATTTGTATCCCTTTTATGTGTGTCTCTTGCCTTATTGCTATGGCTAAGACTTCCAAAACTAGATTAAATAAAAGTGAGGACAGTGGACACCCTTGTCTTCTTCCTGATTTTTGTGGAAAAACTTCCAGTTTTTCCCCATTTAGTAATATGTTGGACTGTATTAGATCTGTCCTCTCCTTTATACATTCTACTGGTGAGATTTTCTACATAGTTTTTTATTTATTAACTGTATTCTTCATTGCTAGTAATTCTGACTGTTTTTTCTTTATTATTTCTATTTCCTTATTTATGTCTTGTATTGCCTTCTTTATTTCATTAAATTGGTGTCCTGCATCTTCTTTGATTTCCTCTTTGATTCCTTTGATTTGTTCCTTTACTTCTTTGAACATGTTTACAAGCATTCTTTTGAAATCTTTCTCAGGCATTTCCTCTAACTCGTGCTCACTAGAGGTCATTTCTGATGCATTAATACTTTTTGGTCGATTTATGTTGTCTTGCTTTTTAGTGTTTCTTGTGTTATAATGTATATATTTTTGCATATTGGATTAAGTTAATGCTTGTATTTTCTAGCTAGCTGGGTATTCTTAGCTTTATCAATTGATTTGATGTTATATATCTTCAGGGTAGGAGCTTAAGGTGTAGGTGTGGCTCTTAAGACTCTCAGAGTATCTACAAAGGTGTTCCTAGGGGTTGAGTTTCCCTGCTATGGTAGTATTCAAGTAGGCTGAGTGGAATAAAATACAGGTAGATTCTAAAATTTAACTAAACACTTCACACATTTAATCAAAAACAGCACCGAGAATTTATGCAAGAGTAGTTATTATAACAAGCAGGTCCTCTATCAACAAAGAGGTTAAGGTTTCTGCTCTGTTGAGGGATCCAAGTCAGCTTGTGACCAAATGAGACCCTTCCCTGGTGCAATCCCAGTTACCTTTTTGGATGATTTTTGGTCTCAGTCAAGTTGCTGGCTGGGTCATTAGCCTATTATTCTGATTTCTGGAGCTGGGCACTGGCTTTTCCTGTGGGGCAAACCGAGCCTGGCAACTGTGGCCCTGCAGATCGGCACCCCTGCTGCTGGAACTGCTAATGCTGCTGCTGAAGCTGCCACTGCTGGATCTGTCACTGTTGCTGCTAAAGCTGCTGCTGCTGGGTCCGTTACTGCTGCTGCTGAAGCTGCTGCTGCTGGAGCTGCCACTGCTGCTCCTGAAGCTGCCACTACTGGATCCATCGCTGCTGGGGCAGCTGTTGCCGGTGCCAGAGCCACTGATGTTGCTGCCGGACTCTGCTCCTGCTTGGGTCCCGCTGTCGGCTCAAGTTGGCGTTGCCGGTCTGGAACCGCTGCTCTGTTCGCTGCAGCTGGGCACAGGTGGTGGGGGAGGGGAGGGAGCCAATGCTGCTCTAGTTCTCTGGCTGTTCCACATGTTCTTCTACCTTGTGATCTGCTCTTCCATTGTTCACTGCCTCTCTCCCTTCACATTTCTTGAGTTGTGGAGAGCGCCGGTGTGAGTGGAAGCTTCCTGCAGGTGGCCGAGCCTGGTGGCTTTTTGCTGGCCTGTATGGGCTCTGGATGCTCTGGATCTCTCCTACTTCTCTGCTGCCATTTCCATTTCTTATACACCTTACTTTTTAGTAAAAGGGTGTATTTTGATGAGTTTTTCTGGTTTTTTCCCCCCTAGGCTACTTTGGCGTGGTATCTATGTCGCCATCTTAACTGGAAGTCAATAAAATCTTAATATCAGTCAGGATTAGAGTCATCAAATCAAAAAGAATAAATGAGATATCTCATCTATGCAATGACAATTGTTAAAAAAATACTTAAGAGATGGTATTAGTAAGGATATGAGAAAAGAATCCTTGAATTACTGCTGGTGGCATTGCAAATTAGCATGACCATCACAGAAAATAGTATTGAAAATATAACCTCTGTAGTATGATCTGATATCAACTAGGGCCACTGTCTCTATAAGCTCTTTTTTTAATTTTTTTACTTTTTTGATTTTTCGAGGTAGGGTGTCACTGTAGCCCAGGCTGACCTGGAATTCACTATAGAGTCTCAGGGTGGCCTCGAACTCACGGCACTCCTTCTACCTCTGCCTCCCGAGTGCTGGGATTAAAGGCGTGCGCCACCACGCCCAGCTCTCTGTAAGCTCTTGATTGTCACATGACATCAGAATGACCTCATCTCATCCAGCCTGCATTTTTCCCTAAAACCCTAGAAGCACCAGCCGGACAAGGACTAATTTTCCCCAAGACTCTTTGTTTCCCTCTTGGCCAGCAAGTGGCAAGCTCCGAGCATTTTCCTATAGCATCTGCTTTCTGAATTCACACTGCAGGCAGTGATGGCTTCCACCGTCTCCTCCTCCTCTGAGGAGGTTGGGCCTCTGGGATCATCATTCTTCTACATCAGTATCTTGGGCTTGGGCTGGTTTTGTCTTTGAGTTTCTGAGCAAATATTTGTTACATATATTTGTTGCATTTGAAGATTTCTGAGTTCTTTCTCATTAAACAGTGGATAGGAACTGCAGCAACAGGCCTATTATTCATTTTGTTTGTTTGTTTTTATTTATTTGAGAGAGACAGACAGTGAGAGAGAGAGAGAAAGAAAGAGAGAGAATGGGCACGCCAGGGCCTCCAGCCCCTGCAAACGAACTCCAGACGCGTGCCCCCCCTTGTGCATCTGGCTAATGTGGGTCCTGAGGAATTGAGTCTCAAACCGGGGTCCTTAGGTTTCACAGGCAAGCGCTTAACTGCTAAGCCATCTCTCAAGCCCAGGCCTATTCTTAAACATGCCTTGCACAGTAATGCACACCCATTCTTTCACAGATTGCCCAATATTACTCAAACGAAGAGAAGTTACTGTCACTAAGAGCTACTTCTTCTGTCCCCTGGGACATGAAGTTAAGAGGTAACAATTTCACAAAGCATTGCCCTCTTTTACAGTTCCTGTTCTCTATTATGTCATCTGCCTTCCATTTCCATTCCGAAACCACACAGTTTTCTATTAGCCAACAGCTTATATGCAGGGACATTAGATTCTCTGTCTTTATACTCTCCTGGCTTGGTTCCAGGATCCTCTGCATTCCTGGTTACATACAGGAGTGTGCAATACCCAACACATAAGAGCCATAGATGTTACAACTTAGGCCTGAGAAATGGCTTAGTGGCTAACGTGCTTGCCTGCAAAGCCTGAGGACCCAGGTTCAATTTCCCAGAACCCACGTAAGCCAGATGCACATGGTGGCGCATGCTTTTGGATTTCATTTGCAGTGGCTGGAGGCCCCCGGTGCACACATTCTTCTTCTTTCTCTCTCTCCTTCTATCTCTTTCTTCTCCTGTGTATCATAAATTAGTAAGTAAAAATAAAATGTTAAGAAAAGAAGTCACAGCTGAGTTACTATGATTGATAATGTGAATGTACTAAAAAAACCTTTAGGTACTATATAACTTCGTTAATTTTGACCACATATTATAATTTGTAAATTATGTGGAAGGAGTATGAGAGGAAACCGAGTTGTAGCTAAGATAGTGGGGAAGGCACTCATTATACCTGCCACCCCCTTTCCCAAATAGCACCTGAGTCATTAAGTCCTCACCCACTGAGAACTCTTGGCAGACACTCTTGCTCTCCGACATGCTGAGACAAAGTCCAACTATCAAAAGAAGTGTTTTTAGACAACCATAGTACTTATTATATAAGTAGTAAATGATACCTTTTCCATCCTGATCAATTTCATGATTTACCCTTCTTGTCATAATCTATATTTATGGATTATTTAAACAACACCCAACAATGCATTCTCCAGCGTCTGAGCTTTTATTTTGCTTTTAAAGTAAATAAATGTGTATGTATTCATTTGTGCAAATGCCACTTGTTCCCCTCTGATGCCATTCCTGTGACAGCAGTGTTCAGGACTGTTCTTGAAGTGATTATATTCTAATGGGAAAAAAAAAAAAAGCCAAACAAAAACTGTCAGCTATTTCATATTCTTTCTAAAGCTATTTAGAAATACAAATTAACATCAGATGTGAAGATCTATAAATATGGGTGAGTAATATGCTGTAAATGTATGTTTCATATCCTTAGCTTTTCTGTACTTCTGGCAAAACAGACCGGAATTTACATGCTGATATATTTTCAGAGGAGTTGTATGTTTTGTGGAATTGACACGTGAATTAAATCATGGTAAATGGAAATGCCCAGTAATTAAAATTGTTTAAGGAAAGAACACACAAAAACAAGAAAACCCCTCATTTTTATTCTTTCTTAGAAGATTACACTTTAATTAAGTTCTTGATTGGCTTATAAAAAAGAGAAAAAAATTCTACCGGGTACAAGAAAATAGCAAGCTCATCATGTGGGGTTTTCGAGGTTTCATGCCTCAGCTTCCAATGACCCTGATGTTAACTGGAAAGCTCCTTCTTTTGTTCTTTTTTTTTTTTTTTGATGAAGAAGAAACACATTTCTTTCATGCCACAGACAAGTTTCAATTATATTTATTTGTCATCTTGGCCTTTCTAGGGGTGTAATTTATAAATAGCAAATCATTAATATGCTGAGTAGTTTAAAGAGCTTTTAAAGCCACTTGAGCACGGTACAAGGGGGTTTGTCTGTCTCCTTGCTGTGAGAAAAGGATGAGAGTCACTATTAGTCACTGACACAGTGCATGAGGCATTCTATTCATGTTCCCTCCAGTGAGCAGACTATCCCACTGCCAAGAAGAAGCAAAAGTGTCACTTCCAGGCTATCTGGAGAAACAGAATTTTCTGACTTACAACAAATATCCTCTAGATGTTATTCACAAAATGTAGTACTTTTAGATAAAGTGAGGTAACTAACATTTAACAAGCTATAAAATTGGTAAGTGCTCTGACATACATTCATAGCACTGTATTCGTGTGTTCAGGCGTATATTTCTTGTGGGAAAAATTAATTATGTTTTTGGCTCAATGCTAGATGATGACATTGTCACTTCATTAATTCATGATGAAATGCTGTCTCTTCTCTTATGGAATATATAGACATAACCTAGGGACATTCTTAGAGTCTACCTTACTGCTTGCTCTCCGAAATAATGGTGAATGGGGAATTGAAGCTACAATTGTGCAGTATGAGTAAAGATCTATGAGGCAACATAAAAATTTTCAAGCTATTTGGCTGTCTGATTTTAAGATGGGATGAACCACTCGAATATTTGAGAGCACCTCTGAGCTAAAAATGGTGTATTAATTTTTTTAATTTTAACTCTTAGTTGTTGGAGATATGATACACCTTAGTGCTATCATCCCATTCCAACCCGTTGCCATGTGACCAAGTGGAAAGAAAAGACTGTAATGAATTTGTCTGTTTCTCTTCAGAATCCTAAGAGTTTGTGCTTCCCCAGTGTACATATGGAAGAGGTCCATGACCAGAAGAAACTTACTCATTACCTCTTCCAATTGAGTCACATCCTCAAGTGCCACTGGTGAGACTTAACAATATAGTCATGCTAGGGTAAAGCTCAGTAGCATGTCCCCTGTAGGCATTGATAATTCTTGCTGCATTAATACTGAGGTTTTGAACAAAGCTAACACTTTAAGAATAATTTAGATAGTAAACCTATTTGGTAGAGAAAATGTCTCAATTTGTGTTGCCTTGAAGTTTTATGAAGCTTGTTATAAAAATTGAAACTTTTCCTTCATCCCAGCCTTGATGAAGTGTACAGTAAAGTTCCCCTGTCTGGAAAGGATGCAGCTAATCAGTGTATGTTCAAACCTTCATGAACATGAGAAGCTGCGTTAGTTATGTTATGTTAATGACACTAGGAAGCACTCCAAGTGGCATGTTCACAAGGTAATTCCTCTTAGCTTGTCAGGTCATCTTCCCTCTGCATCAATTTTTGAATACCTTCATTGCGTTATCATAATTCTCTGTACTGAATATTTGAGTACATGCGTTCAGTCAATTGAAATGGCCTGTGGATACCACACTGACTGCCCATGGTAAGCTTGAGCTTTGAACCTAAATGTGTCTGCCTCCATATTCCCTAGAGCACGTTTATGTTTTCTTTTTGGTTTGGAGGCTGAGAGTTAAGTCAGAGAACTAGGGCTTATAACAATTTAAATAGCAGTATTTTAACAATATTAACTTGGTGACTGCTTCTTAATTGTCTTTGTATGATACATCTGTTTGAAAGTACCTAATATGCACTGGGAGGCTAGAACATGGTGGTATATGTGTGGCCGGAGAGGCTGTGTAAGAGAAAAAAGTGTTGCAAGTGATTGGTATCAGAAGAAAAGAAAAGCCTTGTTGCTGATGCAACGAACAGACATCCCTGTTTATGCACAGTGAAGCTTCGCAACTAAGATTTAGTTTGGTTATTGAGAAATTAAGAAGACCTTAAAAAGAATATGTAGAGAAATTTGTGAGTGAATGGTGTAGAAACTAGAAAGACACACACAGTGTCACAGGTACCTAAAAAGATGTTGTTCATGGATGCCTAGGGATAGAGATACCTGCAAGCTAAATGAGCATCCTACATGGGTCTGGAAGATGCTCAAGGCATGTGAAGTTTGTCAACACCAGCGTTCATGATGACACTGAGCAGGGTGCTCTGTTGTCATGTGGAAAATAGACGCACAGTTGAGTCTCTCCAGCTGCTTCAAGAAAAGACCGCAGACTGAGTGACACAGGCAAGAGATGCGCTTCTTCGTGTTCCTGGCGGATGGGAAGCCCCTGGTCAAAAATGTCACTCTACTCAGTTCCTGGCACAGACTCTCCTTCTACTTGCAGACAGCTGCCTTCTTCTTGTATACCCAGGTGGCCTTTCCTCTGGGTGGGCACGTACAGAGAGATTCTGTTTCCCACGAAGGTCTTCATGCTCACAGTGGGATATTCGTACTGTTTCTTTAAATGTTGAATGTGAAGAACTATGGTCTCCTGTTCGTTAGGGTTAGTCCTCCCAAGACATGACGCGGGCGCTCTCCAAAGCATTAGCCTCTGAATGCGCTCACACTGAGTATCAGGCTTCACCACGAAAATTTTCATACGGCAAAAATATTTAGACTCTCACTTGTTTTACCACTGCGTGCCCCATTCTACTTGGCCAGTGAGCTCCCCGGTGTTCCTGGCCGCCCCTCCCAATGTCACAGATGCATTGCGATCACAACATCTTAAGTCTCTTTATGGCCAGCTTACATGGGGGCTTGCTGGGGGATTGCATTCTGGATAGCAGGTTCGTGAACAAGTGCCTTGAATCACTGAGCAGTCTCCTCGGGCTACGGTAGAGGCAGGCGCCGGCTCTGGACACAGCGCACTGAAGGGGACTGACCCGCAGGATACAATGGGGTAGGTTAGAACAGTTTCTGTCTGTAGTTGAGCAAGGTGTTTCACACCTGTTTACTTAGATCAAGTTTAACCTCACAAAGAATGGAATGTGTGTTTATAATGCTTATGCCTAGACATAAGAAATACACCTGAGGTAATATTCAACAGAGTTTTCTCTTTTTTGTTTATTTTTTATTTATTTATTTGAGAGTGACAGATAAAAATATAGGAAGAGAGAGAGAGAGAGAGAGGGAGAGGGAGAGAGAGAGAGACAGACAGAGAGAGAGAATGGGCACAACAGGGCCTCCAGCCACTGCAAACAAACTCCAGACATGTGCGCCCCCTTGTGCATCTGGCTAACGTGGGTCCTGGGAAATCGAGCCTCGAACCAGGGTCCTTAGGCTTCACAGGCAAGCGCTTAACCTCTAAGCCATCTGTCCAGCCCTCAATAGAGTTTTCTGAGATACCACCATAGTAAATGATGACTCGATGCTCCCATGGGATTAGAATTTACAATGTGTGTGTTTCACTAACAACATTGCTCTTACTTTTACTAAATATATACACTTAGGCAGAAACTGGACCTTTGTTGACATGTTTCAAACAGCCTGTACTGATTTATATATATATATATATATATATATATATATATATATATATATATATATATATATCAGCATATACACATAAAGGTCCAGACAGATATTAGCGTATTATTGTAAATTGCACATGGGGTACACTGCTCATATAATTTGGTAGTGCACGTACCACTTACATTTTGAAAATGAATCTGATTTCAGTGTGTGTGTGTGTGTGTGTGTGTGTGTGTGTGTGTGTGTGTGTGACAGGCTAAGAGGTTTGTTTTTTTAAAGTTTTGATTAACATTAGTCAGGATTTTGACATTAGTGGCTCTTAAGGCTGATTATACTTCGGACACCTTAGGATGTCAACCTTCTCCTCAGGCAGTCTGATGTATACCAGGGAGCCAAGAGGAAATACCTTGATTATGAAGTTATCCAGGTTATTTTCAAATAATTGCAAGTAAACAGGAAGCAGTGAACTGACATTCTCCAATCTTTAACGACAGAAAAAAAAAAAAAAAAACAACCATGAAGTCCTATTGTTTCTGTGATTTGCAAAGTTCGTACGGCAATCACTGCTTGTTTATCCACGGGAGGCTTGATTTTCCATGAGCCAACTTTTCTTTTTGCTTTGAGGGTTTTCTTCTGCCTTGCGTCATTCTAAAAAGAATACAGTCATCCTCTCACTACCCAAAGGCATGTCATAAAGTAGGGTACACATCTGGTGCAGGGCTAGTCTACGGGCCAAATCATGCACCCCTGGACACAAGAGGCACCTGATAGATGTGCAGTTGGCGGGGGGAGCTATGGAATGTAATCTGAGTGACGGCTCACCAGCTCCCCTGTGTTTAATGCCTGTCTGCGAGATGATAGTGACTTCGCTGCCAGACACACATGTTATCCATGACAAGAAATCAGAAAAGCCAAACACTTGCTGAAACACTCCACTTAGTCTTCACTATCTCATCACAAAGGAGAAGTATACTTCCAGAATGTTTATGTAATCAACAGGAATAAATGGATACGAAGATAGAGATATAGGCATAGATATGTAGATTAAAAACGGTTTTTAGTATGCATTGCTGCTAACTCAGTACTCAACAAGCTGCTGGCATTATGAATACCATATTTGGGGCTGGAGAGATGGCTTAGCGGTTAAGACTCTTTTCTGTGAAGCCTAAGGACCCAGTTTCGATTCCCCAGTACCCATGTAAGCCAGATGCGCAAGGTGGTGCATGTGTCTGGAAATCGTTTGCAGTGACTGGAGGCTCTGGCGTAACCATTCTCTCTCTCTTTCTCTCCTCCTCTGCCCCCTTTCTCAAATAAATAAACTTATTTCTCAAATTATTTTTCAAATAAGTAAAACAAATATTTCTTAAATAAGTGAATAACTTAAAATGTGATATTTTAAAAATTATGACACTATTTTATTTTTTTAATGTTTTGCTTTGGAAGGACACACACTATGTTAGATCAAAGAGAATTTTTGTTTATTTTTATTTATTTATTTGAGACCAATATACACAGGGAGAAAGAGGCAGAGAGAGAGAGAGAGAGAGAGAGAGAGAGAGAGAGGGAGAGAATGGGCACACCAGGGTCTCTAGCCACTGCAAACGAACTCCAGATGCATGTGCCCCTCATGCATATGGCTAATGTGGGTCCTAGAGAATCAAGCCTTGAACCAGGGTCCTTAGGCTTCGCAGGCAAGTGCTTAGCTGCTAAGCCATCTCTCCAGCCCTCAAAGAGAATCTCTGAATGAGATGTACTGATGTGTGTCTTTGAATTAGCTTTTCTTTCATACACACACATGCCATGTTTTGTATGATCTCAATCTGCTCTTTAAAAAGTCATGTACTAGGTTGTTTGCAGAAAAGAAATGTATGTTTTCACCGATTTGGAGACTGTAATGTCTAACACAGACGTGCTGGCAGCGCTGACCAGCAAGGAGCTCTGCCTGTCTCGGAGAAGCCCGTTTTCTTGCCCAGTCCTCACGGTGCCTATCCGCCTTGTGGGTGTCAAGAGAGTGAGTCCTGCTGTTTTTCTTTCATTGTAAGATGATCAGATCCTTCAGAATATGGACTAACCTGGGCTGGAGAGATGGCTTAGCGGTTAAGCGCTTGCCTGTGAAGCCTAAGGACCCCGGTTGGAGGCTCGGTTCCCCAGGTCCCACGTTAGCCAGATGCACAAGGGGGCGCTCGCGTCTGGAGTTCGTTTGCAGAGGCTGGAAGCCCTGGCCCGCCCATTCTCTCTCTCTCCCTCTATCTGTCTTTCTCTCTATGTCTATCGCTCTCAAATAAATAAATAAAAAATGAACCAAAAAAATTAAAAAAAGAAAAAAGAAAAAAGAATATGGACTAACCTTAATTAACTCTTTGCAGACTCTATCCCAAAGTAGAGACACAAGGTATAGGGATTCAGCACACAATTTTGGGCACACCTCATTCAGCTCATATCAGTTCTGCATTGTAAAGTATTTGTTAAATATGTATATATGTAAAGATCTCAATGTTGAGATGTTTAGGTCTAGGTGCATGTACATTGCTTGATGTCAATCTTACACATAGTAATTGTAGCTAATGAAAATGGGAAAATTGAGATTTTGGGGGTGATTTAGACACAATTACAAAGCTCACTAGCGACATAGAACAAACTGAATTTGCCTGAATTTGAAGATGTGTGAACTGCACAAATATAATTTAATTTTAAGCATCCAAACAGAACTGGGACATGGTTATGGTAAAAAAAGATATGTATGAAATAACACTAAGACTATTGTGATCATAAATCTAAGCCTTTCACCTGTCAGAAATCTGAGATTGTAATAATATGAGCACTTCATTACAAAACATCGTGTGTTAGCAAAAATTAATGTTTTGATTTATTCATATTTGAAATCCTTCATATATATTTATTAACAAGGCTGAAGTTTTTAACTTTGGGTTCAAATCCTGACTTCACCACTTATTAGTTCCCTTACTTGTGGGAATAAATGTAATCCTTCTCTGCTTTCATTTTCTCATCAGGAAGGTGAGGAAAATGTAGGCTACAAGAGACCTGTCTGCATGCGGAACAATGTCTGACCCAGTTCCCATTAGTACCTATCTCCGTAGTCTGAGCGATTGCTG
This sequence comes from Jaculus jaculus, assembly GCF_020740685.1. NCBI lineage: Eukaryota > Metazoa > Chordata > Mammalia > Rodentia > Dipodidae > Jaculus > Jaculus jaculus. The sequence continues at coordinate 24,961,159 of NC_059121.1, forward strand.
GTAGATCAGTTTATTTAGCATTCACAAATTGCTCACTAAATATGTATAGTACTTTGAGCTATCCTACTGTACCTGTAGCTACGACTAATCTAAACCCGTGTGTTTGTATATATAGAATTTTTTTAAATTCTTTATTTTATTTGCTTTTTAATTTGTTTTGTACTCAGTGAATACTGTCAAGTTGGTACCATTGTTAGCCTACTCCCTGTCCTCCCCCCTCCCCAGGGACCCTCCATGTTGGGGAATGTGGGTGTGTATCGTGGGGTTAGCTCTCAGTTATGGGTAGGATGTAATATCTCTGTGTCTCACGACCCAGAGTGGGGCTCTGACATTCTTTCCGCCCCCTTTTCTGCAAATTTCCCTGAGCCATGTTGGGTTCATTTTAGGTCTGCTTCAGCCATGGGGTCTTGGGAGCCTCTGTGTCTCTGGCTCTCTGGTTTGGTAGGAGTTGAGTGTTCTCTATGTCTGTCTCCTTCACCCTTGTGCTGGTACCAGGTTCACCAAGAAAGCAGCACTCTTGCTTGTTCCCTTTAAAGTATTGCCATTATTCTGAGCATAAAATGACTTGTAGTCCCTAAGGTACAAAAAAATTAAAGTGTTTCTCCAGGTCAAACACTTTCACGAGTGAAGACTGTGGGTTCTTCAGAAGCAGGGGCTCCTACACCGCGTATTCTCGCCCTTCAGTCCTGGGGACACTCTACTATTATTGGGGGAGATTACAGCTCTGGAGGAAGTTAAGAGCAAGACTTCACTTTGACCACTGAGGTGCTGTGCTCATGAACCTGCCTGAGCTTTTAGAATTCACTGGTAGAACCGGACGCAGGGGCGCATGCCTTTCATCCTGGCACTGGGAAGGCAGAGGCCAGAGGATCGCCAAGAGTTCAAGGCCACGCTGAGACTCTGTGAGTTCCAGGTCAGCCTGGGCCAGAGGGAAACCCTACCTCGGAAAACCAAATCAGACAAATAAACAAACAAAAATTGACTAGTGGAAGTAGGTGATTTTGTCAAGCCTGGCACTTTTTCAACAACTCCTGAGGGTGGATTCACTGGTTTCCAGGTCTTCTCCTAACAGCAGCTGTAACTTTTATTTCTATGCCGGTCATACTCCTTGTTGATAGAGAAGCTGTGGCGAGGAAGATTGCTGGTACCAAAGAAGTGATGCCAGCCTGTGCTTCCAGTGTCATTTAGAGATGTCCTTAACGAGGATAAAACATGTAAATCTCATTTAATCCTGAACCTCGAGCCTTTCTGATACGTGGGGGCTCTGAGAAGAATGTGGAGAGCACTTACTCCTCACACTGAAGTATGATGGCTGGTTCAAGGAAAGGATCTACATGATCACATGACTCACAAGCCAAAGGAGGCACTCTTACCTTGCAGTGACATTTATTCTTGACAGAGCAACCAATAAACTATGCTTTATCCAGACTTAAGCACTGCATATTTTTTTTATTTAAATTATTTATTTATTTATTTGAGAGTGACAGACACAGAGAGAAAAACAGATAGAGGGAGAGAGAGAGAATGGGTGCACCAGGGCCTCCAGCCTCTGCAAACGAACTCCAGACGCGTGCGCCCCCTTGTGCATCTGGCTAACGTGGGACCTGGGGAACTGAGCCTCGAACCGGGGTCCTTAGGCTTCACAGGCAAGCGCTTAACCACTAAGCCATCTCTCCAGCCCAAACACTGCATATTTTTGCAAAAAAAAAAAAAAAAAAAAAAAAAGAATGAAAGCCAAGACATGCCTTTAATCCCAGCAATCAAGAGGCAGAGGGAGGAGGATTACTGTGAGTTTGAGGCCAGCATGGAAGTACATAGTGAGTTCTAGGTCAGGTTGGGCTACAGTGAGAGCCTACCTTCAAAAGGAAAAATAAATAAAAAATAAACAGAATGAAGTGAGACTGTCACATCAAAAAACAGCTCATAAGGGGCTGGAGAGATGGATCAGCATTTAAGGTGCTTGACCACAAAGCCTAAGGATCTGGGTTTGATTCCCCAGTACCCACAAAAAGCCAGATGCACAAGGTGCCAGGTGTGTCTGGAGTTTGCTTGCAGTGGCTGGAGGCCGTGGTGTGCCCATTCTCTCTCCCTCCCTTCAAATAAAAAAAAAAATTAAAAAACAATTCCTAATACTTGTTGCTAATGATAAAATTTGAACTCTCAAACAAAATCTAGAATTTAAAGTGTGAAGCCATATCTTGCATTTGATACTTCAAAAATTTTCTAATTTGACGTCTAATGATATTTAAGTTTTTAAATATATTTTATTTACTTGTTTGGTGAGAGAAAATATGGGCATATGGGCATACCAGGACTTCTTGCCATTGCAAACTAGCTCCAGATACGTGAACCACTTTATGAATCTGGCTTTTTGTAGGCAGTGGGGGAGCTGAACCAGAACCATCAGTTTTGCAATCCAGTGCCCTTGATTCCTCGGTAGTCTTACTGTACTGATACTTAATTAAAAAACAAGTTTACATGAATAAAATTGTTAATATGGGGAATATTTTCATAACTAAGTTATCTCGACAATTCCAAGTGAGGAGCAGGGTGTGATGGCGCATGCCTTTAATCCCAACACTTGGGATGCAGAGGAAGGAGGATTGCTGTGAGTTCAAGGCCATCTTGAGATTACACAGTGAATTCCAAGTCAGCCTGGGCTAGAGCAAGACCCTACCTCAACACCCCTAAAAAATAGACAAAAAAAAAAAAATCCAAATGGGTAGTTATGATGTTACAATATAGGCATATATAGGCAATATAGGGTAAATGTAATATTCTTTCAAAGTAAAAAATTGATTAATAAAAAGTAGACCCCTGATCTTAATACAGAACAGTCTTAAATGTCACTTCCTATAAGTCTACAATTCTGACCATGCAAATTTGTCATAGTATGAGATTTTATAGTATCAGTGAAAAATATACTACATATCTGAAGAGGCTATTAAAATACATATTTATGCATAAAATGTAATTTCATGTAATGAATTATTTCTGTTGGTCTACATACCAGACTGATTATTGAGCCATATGTAAATACTCAGATTAAAAATTTTGGGGCTGGAGAGATGGCTTAACAGTTAAGCGCTCGCCTGTGAAGCCTAGGGACCCTAGTTTGAGGCTCTGTTCCCCAGGTCCCACGTTAGCCAGATGCACAAGGGGACACACACATCTGGAGTTTGTCTGCAGAGGCTGGAGGCTCTGGCGCACCCATTCTCTCTCTCCCCCTCTGTCTGTCTTTCTCTCTGTGTCTGTCGCTCTCAAATAAATAAATAAATAAATTTTAAAAAAATTTGATTTACAGAATCCTGAAAAGTTTGTTATTCAATATTAGTCTTTGGGAGCTCCATTACAAACAGGGGATAATTGTGTTTTCAATTTTTGAGAAAAAAAATAAAATGTATGGGATTAAAAAAAAAAAGTCTTATGGGAGAATATGTCCATATGTCCTCACCCAGCAAACATAATGAAACATGAACGGGGAACATGGGATGTTTGGGAAAGTCACATGAGAGTCTCTCTGCACAGAAATTGCACTTGTGTTTGATTCGTGGCAAAGAGTGGATCATAGGAGGTTAGGAAGTTGCGACTGGAAGCCACCTTCTGTGCTCCACCCGATACAGTTCTGCCCTCTCTGCAAGTATGAAGTTTCGCTGCCTTGCTTGCCAGTTAAATTTGTTCCTCTCCATTGCTCATCATCCAAATGACCATGGGCATGTTAGGTCACTCGATTGTTAAAATATATTATCTATAAAAATGCAAATCGAGGGCTGAAGAGATGGCTCAGCAGTTATAGCGCTTGCCTGCAAAACCCAAGGACTGGAGTTTGATTCCTCTGGACTCACAGAAAGCCAGATGCACAAGGTGGCACAAGCATCTTCAATTCATTTGCAGCAGCTGGAGGCCCTGGTGCACCCATTCTCCCTCTCTCTCTGTTTGTTTGTCTCTGTCTCTTTATCTCTCTCTCAAATGAATAACTAAAGCATTAAAAAATATTTTTAAAAATTCAAGTAGAGGGGCTCAGAAGATCGCTCAGTGGTAAGGTGCTTAGCGTACAAGCACAAGGACCTGAATTCAGATCCCCAAGCTTCCATGTGAGAGCTGAGTGTTGTGAACATGCTGGCCATCCCAATGCTGGGGGGTCTGAGGTAGGCAGATGGCTACAGCTTTTTGGCTAGCTAGGCTAGCTGACTTGGTAAGGTCTGGGTAAGGGTAGAACTGAGAGGGCCACTAGACATTAATCTTAGACTTAACCTACATGAGCAACCCCACACACAAGTGACCCCAGACACATAACTCACATATGAACACACATACCCCTTGGAGATCACACATGCACAGAAACCTCACAAAATCAAGTCAAGAGAAAATTATCTCATGTAATATCTGATCTGAGTTCCTAGATTCGCTCATAAGGCACAGTTACGTCCCCTGCTTTTAGTGGCTTTAGTTCAGTGTCTGAAAATATCCTGCTCATTGTAAGGAGAGGAGTCAAATTGCATCGCAAGCACAGGAAGATGAATCATTCCTAATTTGCTGAGGTCCTGTGATAGCATTAGAGTCTCCCAAAAATAGCCAAGCTTTATGCCTTCAGAAATAGGTCTTGCTATTTTATGTCAAAAATACACTGTATTTGTTAAAAGGATGAATACTTCAAATTGTAAATAAGGATTGAAATACTGTATTTTTTAAATTATAACATTGCCTTTATCTTACTTTATTCTTACTGAATTGGATGCACTGATCTCGAGGGTTCGTTATCTTATAAAATCGATTTATTTTGAGAAACAACTAATTTTCTTCTTTTGCATAATCCAGAATTTGAAATAGAGAAAAGAGAATCTGGCCTTAGGAAGTAGCATCTTCCAAAAGGTGTAAATTGTGTTGTATTTTAGGCAGTCGAGTCTGGGTATGCAAAAGGCTGGACGAAAGCAGGAATGGTCCAAATCAGAATGTTTTGGGGGTCTCCTAGGAAGGTCAGATGCACTGAGTATGTAATAAGCAGGGGGGCACTACAGCAGCCATTATCATCCCTCTAGCAGAGCGGCTAACTGACCTGGCATGCGGGCAAATGGAGAGGAAATCTCTGCTCAGAGATGTCAATTCCCCACACAGGTCCCTCATGAATATCTTGTCTCCAGGATTCAAGCCAGTGACCTGGAAAACAAGGTTCCTCCCCAATCAAAATGACAGGCAGAGTTGGTTTCCTGTTAGGGAGACACGAGGTGTGTAAAAAAATATATGATTTCTAAGGAGAAAAAAAAAATGAGATGTCACACAGAGCAAAATATTACTTTCAAATGGTACTCCGCAGTTCTTTTGAATGGCAGCTGTTAAGAATTCGATTGTGTGTGTGTGACATGCTGGAATCTAGAATGGAACTTCTGTTGGGGGCAGGAATGAATAGAAATTTTTGATTTAGATACTCATTTGGGAATATTTGAATATCTGTCATTCTTTGTAGCCTAAAGGTTAATTCTTGGAAAAAAAATAATTTCCATTAGTAACACAAATTCTAACCTTGTCAAATCCTCCTATGAAATGCACCAGGGCTGAAAGGCATACTCTTGAAAAAATGTAGCATTAAAACGTGCCATCCTGGCTTGTGCATAAAGTTTTCCTCCAGTGCGCTTTCACTACATTTCTTTTCATGGTTAACATAAAATAACCATGAGTCATTATTTTTAATAAGGAATATTTTTAAATTATGAAAATAGTATTATGCATTTTAGCAGGAACAATGTCTAAAGTATATTAGAAAATACTGTAAATAATTCCTAGTTTCAAATAATAATTTATAAAGCTATGACTCAAGACAAATGGATGATTCTGTAGTACTAAAACAACTTAAAATATTGAAACATATACCTAGTAAAATAAAATTTAAAGCTACTTTTGAATTCCTGACTCATACCATGCAACATTTTTCTTAAAAAACAGTATTATTATGTCCTTTACATTTTTTCCAATATAGAGATATATAATTTTTAAATTCTATGTTTCCTTCCCAATATGTGTTTCTCATTTTGACACAGATTATTTCTGTTTGTGGAGTTCAGCATACTCTGACACAGGTGTAAGTTTTGGTATGGGCTATCCCATTTATTTCAGATACCCACAGCCTCACATATGTGTCTTTATTATTATTAGAACACTTAGAATATACTTTGGAGAATTTTCTGAAATACATAAGGATGCATTTCAAAGCAAAAAAATCTCAATCTGAAAGACAAATCAAAACTCCAAATAATTGAGGTGTGTCAGCAACAGTTTTATATGTCATAAATACAATATACATGCACGTATAGACACTATAATCTGTGTCAGTTCTGCACAAAGCTTCTCTTTTATACATTATGGTTGTCTTAAGTTTTTGTATTGAATGTAATCTGAATTCAAATTACACTTTCCATAGGATCCTTTTTCCAGGTTTGGGAAGTACATCTCCAAAGATTTGCTCTTCTTGTGGAGAGTCTTTGAGTGCCAACATTTGTACTAACAATGGCTGCTCTGATATTTCAGACTTGTTATGAGCTCTTGGAAAACTGGAATTTAAATTTGCACACATAGACTCAATGAATATGTTAATGAGATCCAGCCATGAATTGCACACTCAAATTATCATCAATTGTGCATGAAAATTTTCCAGGCTATTTGTTCTGAAAATAAGTTTGGCATTAACAAAATTACGCATTCAACTTTGATTCATTTATAAAAATAGGTTTTCACAAATATTTCCAAATGGCAATTTTTGTGTGTGCAAATTCTCTACAAGCTTGTTATGTGGAGTTTTCACATTACTGAATGGAAGCCAACATATAAGCAAGTGCATCCAATGTCACAAGATTACAGGTAGATTTATTGTTACTTTTGAAATATACCCTGAAATACTAGAATTCACTAGTGTTTGTGCAACTACTGTAAGGATGACTTTTTCCTCAATGTCACAAAAATTTACTGTCTATGTAAGAAAACTAAATTATGCATTCATTTTCAGTAATATTATAATGGTGACATAGTTTCCATGGGTTTTACATTTGATCTTTTCAAAAGAAATTTTAGAATGTTAGAACTGTACTAATCTTGACATCCATATCCTAGTAACTGGTTGGTTCAGACCCAAATGTGATTTTCTGATTGTGATCATAGAAAAAGTTTACTAGTAGACATGTGACAAGAATTAGCTTAAAAATTTCCTACTGGAAGGTTGTGAATCTTACAGACTAATTCATTATTTGATCATCACCAAGTAATAAAAAGTCCAAGTTGTTTGGTTGGTGGGTGGCCCTTCATTTTTCACTGAGTGAGTCAGAATGAGAGAAAGTATGATTTTTGCGATGGAGAAAGAGGGGCCCATCAGCATGTGTGTGGAGACATCTTTTACCATCTTCATTGCTACCACATTTGTGCGTGATGTAGATGAGCAAGCATCTCTGTTAGGGTATGTGGAAAAGGTGGTACCGGAACAAGTAGCTGGCCATGTTCTCCTGCAAAGAGTTGTAGAACCCACACCCACGTTTGCAGGACATCTGAGCTGGCTCTGTGGGCTAGGAGCCTGTAACTGGAGGATATAGGAGCTACATATGAAGATCAAGAAATCTGGCCTGTCTTACCACAACCAGTGATGGTTTGGCACAGCGTTTTGGCCAAATCTGTCTCTTCAGCGGCTTCCCGATAAACTCATTTAGACATTCATTTCCTTGTCTTTTTTTTTGTTTGTTTGTTTTTCAAGGTAGGGTCTCACTCTAGCTCAGGCTGACCTGGAGTTCACTATGTAGTCTTGGGGTGACCTCGAACTCGTGGCAATCCTCTTTCCAATGCCTCCCGAGAATTTTTTTAAAATCTTTTAAAAATCATTATTGTAGTTTAAATGACAAAAATGCAAATGTAATTTCACTAATAGTCACAACTAACTAATAAATACAGTCTTTGCAGTGAGCTAAAATAGAATGAATGTTAGTTTCATGGTTGGAAACACAACCAAATAGCCTTGACAATGGCATTGATGACTTCCTAAACCATTTCTCTCATGCTCAGACAGTGCGTGTTAAAATCATGAAAAATGTCAGGTTTGTCACGGCTAACCTTTAAGAAAATGTATCTTTATTTATTTATTTGCAAACACAGGAAGAAAGTTATATAGGGAGAGAGAGGGAAAGAGGGAAAGGGAATGGGCACACCAAGGATTCTAGCTGCTGCAAAGGAACTACGGATGCATGCACCACATCTCCCATCTGGCTTTATGTGAGCACCGGGGAGTAGAACCCCAGGCTATTAGGCCTTGCAAGCAAGCTCCTTAACGGAGGAGGCATCTCTCCAGCCCTCTAGTTTTCATTTTCATGGCTCCGTGGACTTTATATCATTAGCTAATTCTTCCACTAGGTGTGGACTGAAAAGAATATGTAAATAGAGGCATGTGAGTATAAGGTGAATGTCTACAAAGGGAACTGGCCTCTTGAGAAAGGGATGCCTAGTGTATTGAAATTTTAAATCATCTAAAACTTATGCAAGGGGGGAAAAAATGAAACTTCCTAGTGCCAAGACAAAGCTCTTGGAGTATTATTCTATGATTCCTGATTGAAAAGGTTGTGCTGTTACGTCAAAAAATCATGCTAAATTTTTGTTGCTTTGGTTGTTATCATTAAAGCTGGGGGTGAAAATAACACTACTGTTTTGAACAGTATTGAAGGCTTCTCTTGTAGTTCAATAGGAAAAAGTCTGTGTCATAGACAGCTTCACATTTCTGGGACAAACATCCACACCAGACAGATTTATGGAAGGGCAGGGTTTTCCAGCTTCCAACTCCAGGGGAAAAGTTCCATCGGCAGCAGGAGAAACTGCTTGTGCACATCAGAGGAGACAGAACCCAGCACTGGTCAGAAAACACTACGAGCAGGAAGCTCAAACTGCTCTACATATCTCTGGGCTGGAAATCAGATTCACCCCAAGCCCACCTTAGGGCTGGACCCCAGGATCCACCTCTAGAGACACCTCCAGGGGGCTGGAGATCCAAGTTACAAGCTTTAATAAAACAAACACCTGACTCTATGGAGGGGCCATGCACTCAAACTGTCACAACCTTGGACTAAATTCTCGTCTGGCAACTTAAGATTTCACTGAAGGGTCTCGTTCTTAAGGGGCCACGGGCAAAGGAGTGAGTGTGGAATGGCTTACAAACTCAGTAGCTTGTCACAGTTTCATTGCGCTGATGGATGACATGCTAAAGAAAAGCCCAACAGCTTCAAAACAAGAGTAGTAAAAAAAAAAAAAAAAAAAAAAAAAAGGGCTGGAGAGATGGCTTAGTGGTTAAGCGCTTGCCTGTGAAGCCTAAGGACCCTGGTTCGAGGCTCAGTTCCCCAGGTCCCACGTTAGCCAGATGCACAAGGGGGCGCACGCGTCTGGAGTTTGTTTGCAGTGGCTGGAAGCCCTGGCGCGCCCATTCTCTCTCTCTCCCTCTATCTGTCTTTCTCTCTATGTCTGTCGTTCTCAAATAAATAAATAAAAAATGAACAAAAAAAAAAAAAACAAGAGTAGTGGCCAGGAGCACGTGTTCTCTGAACCACACCTGGCTTGAGTGCTGCCATTTAGGAAACAGGACTTTAGCTGATTTCTCAGACATGATGATTTAAGGACGACTCTTACAAGTCTGCACTGTTCCCATGGCCGTCTCTGCTTCAGATGTCACCGTTACTGTCATACTGAGTCAAACTAGACTTCCCTGGGGTTAACGGAACACATCAGCTGTGGTTACCTCCAGTGAAAGCTGACAGAAGGGGCGCCTGTTTTCCCCCATGTTAAACCTGGCTGCCACCAGGGATCAATAACTCTTCAACCATTAACTTTATTCTTGGTTTTATCAAGCTATCTTCAGTCTACTAGTTCGTCCCTTTACATTGACTATTGTTTTGACTCCTTTTCAAAAAAGGTGAACATTTTGAGTTGGTGCTTGAAAGGCAATGCGACCCTTCTCAAATTTCTCTAAAAGTTGTCCCATTTTACTAGTCTTCCTGGGTGTTTCTTTCACACCGTACCCATAGATATTCATATTTCTTATAATAAACTTGTTTTATTTTTCTTGTGTTTTGTCCAGTTAAATTTTATTTTTCATGTGGCAAAATTCATTTATTTCTCTGTTACTAGTATCTAAAATATTAGCTGAAAAATATGATTCTTCATAGTAAGTGAATTACTTACCTGAAAAAAATGCTATATATTCATTATTATTATGTTAATTGCCATCACCATACACCCACATATCTATCATTTATCTGCCTATTTATCATCTATCTATGTAAATAAAGTAATTACATACATATATATATATATATATATATATATATATATATATATGTGTGACTTCATTTGCCATTTTCATTTATTTTTCAGTGATTCAAGCAGCACAATAAGCGGTAGTTTCCTATTTCTCCTTTATTCTCATTCAACCTGAGAGATTTGTATATAGAAGAAAATAAATGTATCAAGGTCAGTGTGTTGGAAGGAAGCAGAGCCAGAGTCTAAATCTAGTCTGACTTTGGAGCCCAAGGTCTTCTCCACAAAGATATACTCTCTCCACTATTTATTATAGCTCCTCTGCAGTCTGGGGAGGAGATTTGTTGAGCTGCTTGGGTGTCAAGGTTACAAAATTACTCACAAAAAGAGGAGCAACAGAGACATTTCCAGCTCTCCAATCACAATTCACACAATCCTATATTCGGAGTCCTTGCTCCTTTATTATTATTTTTTCTACATGGCTATATTTACATACAAGCTCTAGTCAAGGCAAAGTCAATGTGATCCTGGTTTACACTGTGAAACCCTGGGTAGGGGGAGGAATGAATGTACTGTTCTTCTAGTAATTAATATATCAACCAATTTACTTAGATGACAAAGATATCACACAGCTTACCCTCATGTACACACAAGCTACCCAATCCATATAAACATTACACAAGCAAAATATATGATGGTTAATTGAAAACATTTAGCACTGTGTCCTAAATATATAAATAGCTGTATATGGTTTTATTATGAATTTCTTATGAATGGCTGGTTAGATCTTTTAAAATGTCAAAATGTCTAAGAACTGAGAGAAGCCTATATTTCTGACTCCTCCTTTCATCACCATTTCAGATCTTTTCCATGTACCTGAGTTCTGAAGTCAATAATGGTAGCAGGAGTAAGAGCTGAAATCTTTGGAAAGTTTACTTAAATTCCTGTCCTTTACAGAAAGGTATTTCATTTCTTCCTCATAACAATTCTTTCATGAAAACTTAACACTTTTACTTATTCATAGTGGAGGACCTTGAGGCTAGAGAGGTCACATATGTCTCTCTTTATATATATGTATGTATGTATATATATATATATGTATGTATATATATATATGATTTATGTATATATATATATGTGTGTGTGTGTGTGTGTGTGTGTGTGTGTGTCCATTTTTTATACATCTCCAATAGTATGTAATAAATAATGCTACCTATTCTAGCTTGTCATGTATAAATATAATCTACCCATGTAGATACAATTTTCCTGAGTCTTAAATGCATCAGTGTGTGCTACCTGAAAACATGATCATTCACTTGTTTAATACAATCAGCAAGATGTAGAACTTAAACAATGATTATAAAATAATATATTAAGCGTACAATTGGAAGCCAACAGTTGAAATGCTGGCAGTTGAATTAACTGTTTTATAGAGGAATTCACATGCCTGAGTCCCTTGTGATCTTCAGACCTCATCTCCCATTTAGACTCACCTAATCAGGCATTGTCCTTCACTACATGGTTGTCTTTGTTATCACTACTTTGACACACACTAGCATTAATGCCAGGTATATTTTTAACTACTGATGGGGGGCTGGAGAGGTGGTTTAGTGGTTAAGGCACTTGCAGGCAAAGCCTAAGTACACAGGTTCGATTCCCCAGGACCCAAGTAAGCCAGATGCACAAGGTGGCACCTGCATCTAGAATTTATTTGCAGTGGCTGGAAGCACTGGTGTGACCATTCTTGGTCTCTGTCTCTATCTATCTATCAGTCTCTTTGTATCTCTCTCTCAAATAATTAAATAAATAAAATATTTATAATAAGTGATGGTTTATTCTGATGATTTTTTTCTATTATTTCTTTCGTGATTACTTTCCATTTATGTATTTTTTGGCAAGAATTGTATAGAAATCATATTTTATAATTCTGTATATCTGTAGGAGTATCTTGTTTTTGTTTTTTTTTTAAATCCATATAATGGAAATGCTGATTTGATCATTCTTTTAAGGTTACATTTCCTGTTTTTCTCACTAGAGAAAATAAGTTAATTTTCTCTGAGTAAGCAATATGGAAAATGTGAGAACTACAGAAACATTTCTTTTCTTCTTTAAGTTTTGCATCTGTGCTGACTGAATTACCATAACTATTCAGTCAATGGTGATTTTCTAATTCTATGACTTCTTAAAAATTTATTTTTCTGAAATCATTTGAATCTTTATTTATTGGCTTTCATATATGCTCACGTAAAAAATTTATTCAATGGTTTATAACACATACAAACATAATATTAAATTAAAATTTCTTTTTATATGCAGCCAGTATGATATTTTAAGATTGTGGCTTTATAGTTTACACAGAATTCCCTGTGTTGCTTCTCTGTGTATGATAACTTTAAGAGTCTTAGTCATAGAAGCTTCTTTTGGCAGTTGTTGGGGGCGAATGCAGATCCTCACAACTGGCAGAAGGGCAGAGACAAAGTGACTGTTGAGTGTCCATTCCTAAATGGACACGTACATGACCCCCTCTGTGGTCCAGGGAGCTTCACGGAAGGAAGGTGGGCAGCAGAAGGACTGTGAGGGCCTTGTTGTGGGGAGCATTGATCTGAGTTACTGTGCAGAAGACGTTGCTGATGCATTCCTGAGCTCAGAGCAGCGGCTCCCCGTCACGAGCTCGGCACATGCTCATGACCGTCAACATTCTGATGTGGATGGGTAGCTCAAGACGGCCCAAGACGCCCTGAGGACCTGCAGTCCCTTAACTGTTCCTGGGGGGAGGGAGCTCATTTCATGTAGCCACTGGTCCAGTTATCAACCCTTCATTGACATTCCTGCACGTGACTGTGATTAAACACGGTGGGAAAAACTTTTAAAAGAGACATTATACTCCCGAGGAAGGGATTTAGTGGGACTGTAATCAATATAGACCATGTACAGGTTCAAACTGACGTAAAGCTAAATCAGAATGTTTATAAAAAAGAATCTTTTAAAAAAACTTTTTATTGGGGCTGGAGAGATGGCTTAGTGGTTAAGCGCTTGCCTGTGAAGTGTAAGGACCCTGGTTCGAGGCTCGACTCCCCAGGACCCACATTAGCCAGATGCACAGGGGGGCGCACGCATCTGGAGTTTGTTTGCAGTGGCTGGAGGCCCTGGTGCGCCCTTTCTCTCTCCCTCTCTCTATTTGCCTCTTTCTGTCCCTCTGTGTCTCTCTCAAATATATAAAAATAACAAAAAATTAAAAAAAACCCTTTTTATTGACAGCTTCCATATGTTTACACAATAAAACCATGATAATTTCCCCTCTCTGCTCCCATTTTCCCCTTCTCTAATCCACCCTCTATTAAACTCCCTCTTCCTTCCAATCAGTGAGTGTCTCTTTCATCTGGGTGCCATCATCTTTTCCTCCTATTATGGAGGTCTTGTGTAGCAGTGTCGAACACTGCGAGGCCGTGGATATCCAGGCCACCATGTGTCTGGAAGGTTGCATTGTCAGCAGTCCAACCTCCCTTCCCTGTGGCTCTTGCCTTCTTTCCATCACCTCTTCCACAATAGATGGGTGTGGTAGAGTTGTCTCTGTGCTGAACACTCCACTGTCACTTCTCAGCAGAATCTTACTGGTCAAGAAGACTTTGCTTTTACAAGATAAGAATGATGCTATGGGGTGGAGAGGAGCAATTTTCTGCACTGTCTGAGCTATTCTGTAGCTGGTTGAAAGGGTCAGTTGCTCTTTCTCGCTCCCTGGGATCATTTAGAGGTGGTTAAATAAGCTGTCCCACAGACCTTGTCTTGCCTCTGTCCTTCTCTCTAACATAAATGATGGCTGTGATTATTTTCTCAACATATTGTTAGCTTTGCTCAATTTTTTTCCCCCATCATTTTTCTTCTGGCCAAGACAGCCATCATGAGTTAGTAGTGTTTCCTTAAAATGTGTGTGTATGTGTGTGTGAGAGAGGAAGGTGGGGGGGGGGGAAGAGAGAGAGATTGAGAAAGGTGAACCTCCTACCTTAGGAGCCGAATGTCAGAATGAATGGGAGGTACACAGTATTAGAAGTGAATTACCACACGGGTCATTCCTCCCAACTATTGCCAAGAGGAACCATATAACCCTAGAGACACTGGGTAAAAAGAGGCCATTCTGCATCGAAATAAAAGAGAGACTGGTTGAGAGGGGGAGGTGATATGAGGAGAGTGGAGTTTCAAAGGGACAAGTGGTGGGGGGCGAGGGAGGGCATTACCATGGGATATTGTTTACAATCATAGAAGTTGTTAATAAAAAATTAATTAATTTAAAAAATTATAACAGTACAAAAAAAAGGTCATTCTGATCCCGTGAACTTGATTCTTTGGGGTTTCCAGTGGGTGTTCACCTATAGCTGAGGAGGTCTCTTCTGAATAGGCAAATACAATTACCCAACCCCAAAGAGTACAGCTGCCAGCTACCTCCATTCTACAGCACCCCCCCGACACCTACAGCCCCCACACTAGGTCTTTGTCTTACTTTTAGCCCATCAAAGAGTAACAACAAGTTAAAAATGCCTGTGTGAATTTGTGCAGGGAAGTGGGGTCGCAATCAAATTCTTATTTAAAATGTGTGTGTGTGTGTGTGCCCAAGTGGAACATTTATTTATCTCAGCTTGATCAGGAAGCCAGGGCTTGTTTTCATCAGCTCCAAATTTGTTCTGATGCCAAAATGTTGACTCTACAACCTGGGCTCAACTTTGATGCCATGCTTTTATGGAAAGGGTGGACCACCGTGTAGCCTGTCTCTAGCGTGACAGAGCTTGAATGTACTATGCGGCTTTAGACGTACTAGCATTTGAAAGGCTTGCTCGACACTCAGAGGGGCTGTAGCATTCTTGAACAGATGCAGTTTTAAGCGTTGTGCCTGCGCTGTTCTCAGGAAGGTAGCAAGGTACAGGAATGCCTTACCTAACTCTCTTCTAAATCCACAAAAGAGCATTTTCCCCATCTGCTGCCTCCCTTGGAATATCACTGCAAATCTAAAACATTCTCCTTTGTCCTCACAGTCTCGCATGCTGTAAGCTGTGTTTCCTTCTTCTCTGATATTCATAACATAATTTAAAGGTGGAAAATACGATTTTTATTCAGTCTCTTTTATTATTTGTAGAGTTGGGCTTGGATAAAGCTATGTGTGACATGGCAAGGAATATAAAGGCTGACACCTGCTATTAAATTGGCATTTTTGATGAGGTAAAAAGATGGATCTTTATGACCTGGAAAAATAAATCAAGGTCACCAATTGACTCATGCAAAAAGTTCTTTCATCCATTTATATTACAATGTAATTGCAGCAAGCTGATGTACAATCCTGAAAGAACTGTAACCCAGTCATATTGATGCATATGCATTGTGTTATAAATAAATGAAGAAAAACAATATGGCAAGGAAATTGCCTGTATGATTTACTTTAAGCTGTATGAGCACCTTAAATATGGTCTTCTGGGTGCCTGTCCTCAGTGATATTGGATTGTTTTTATTTACTTTATTTTCTTTTAAAATTTTAGAATTCTGTCGTTCTTAACATTGTTTACACTGAAAACACTATTATTATTTCACTTGTTCTTTAAATGAGCATTATTTCAGAGCCCAAATTCATTATGTTGAGCATAGAAGTACATAATAATATGCCTTCTACCAAAGCCTCTGCAGATGTATGTTATGATTGCTTATGCCCTGATAGCCTTTAGAAACTGCTGGAAGAAAAGGATGTTCCTATTGATGGAAGCTTCTCTCATCTGTCTCAGATTTAGGCTCAGTGCCATTAAGACAGCTTTCAAGTCAGCTGAGATATGCTAGCTACATATATCTAAAGATGTATATAGGTAGTGGGTTGATGTAGATCTATACCTGGACACACAGAAGGGTTGGAACACACACACACACACACACACACATACACACACACACACACACACACACATGTATCATATTTTTTTGATTAGACTACCTTAGTATAACCTCTTCTTCTGCAGCTTATTATTTTGTCATTCTGTGGACATGTTTCACATTTTCTTCATCTGGGGATTCTTGAATTAAAGTAATTGTGTGTGTGTGTGTGTGTGTGTGTGTGTGTGTATGCACTGAGCCAGAGTCACGATCTATAGTCCCAGTTGGCTT
The DNA here is from genome assembly GCF_020740685.1 of Jaculus jaculus. NCBI lineage: Eukaryota > Metazoa > Chordata > Mammalia > Rodentia > Dipodidae > Jaculus > Jaculus jaculus. Next base: position 24,977,563 of record NC_059121.1, read on the forward strand.
TGAACTCTAGCTAGTCCTGCCTCAGTGTCCTTAGTGCTGGGACGGCAGGTCTGCACCACGACACGTAGAATACAGCAATCTTATGGCTCCTTTTGATGAATTATTTTTCTAAATAAGCATTTCTACATAATTATTCTGTGTGGTAGCTTTTTTCTACTGAGGAAATAATCTAAACATCTTCAAAGAGGAATTAGGGATTTCAGCGATCATTCTGCAATTTACCATTGTACAGAAATTAAATTTACTTTCTCTGATACAGTATCATGAATTCAGAAGTAGCAAAGAAAAGTAACCTAACGTTTTTGTGCCGATTAAATTTTAATATCATGCCAACATTGGTTGTGGACTTTGATCTCAGTCTGTCTATCATCTGATCCCAGGAATGTGGCATGTTTAGTATCTCTGAATGCCATGTGGATGTGTAAATGAAACAACTTATCAGGTTCTAAAGAAAACTCATGCTCCCATGGACACCACATGAAATGTTTCACAGTAAATGTAGACACCAATGAATCAAAAAAGTTTTTATCTCTGTAAATATCCACATTTTCTGTAGATGTAAGGTGGGGCATCCTCAAGTTTGATTAAAAGGAATATTCATCAGCAGGTAAGGGGGTCAACAGCCCCTTGAAGACTCGGAAGAGATTGCAAGTCTGAAGCACAGCAGATTCCCCAGTGCAGCTTAAGTGGGATTGTGTCTGGGTGTTCTCTGTGGCTAAACTGCAGCTCCAGCGCTTCTGAGGATTCGGTTTGGCTCCCACTCTTCCCCTAGCAATATGAACATTAAGTCGTAGTGTGGAGGTACAAAGAGGAGAAGCAGACTAACAGATCTCTGTATTCACTCTGCCACGTACCTTACTTAGTGTGGAAACAGAATTCTGAAGTTACCCCGTAGATAGATAAACGATTTTTCCTCCAAATACATGAGAAATTATAGAGGGTTCAATTACAATAAATCTTTTGGGTAGCTTTAAAAGTTTAAAACAGAAAATACTCCTTTCTATATCATTGTATTGAGACAAGTTGCTGATGTTTTGGTCCAAATGGCGTTTTCTATGTTTAGTGGCTTTATATCAATCTTGTGACTAATTTACTAAAATATCACATCGTGTCACACCTAAAATAGCATTAGCATTCTCTGTTTATTTTTTTTTCCTTTTTCTTTTAGGCACATAGGCATAACAGGAAGTACAGGGCTGGAATCAGTAACGATCCCATAGAAAGTTCTATTTTGCCTGTTTTCTTTTGCGATTTGGCACCCTGTATATGAAAATTAGAATATCTGCCATGAGGATTATAGATTCTGCCAGACAGAGCCATCAAAGAGAAAGAGAGAGAGAGAGAGAGAGAAAAAAAATTTCTGCCTGTCATGGATCACGCTTCAGCCATCACGGTGACAGAATAATTGTAGGACTGGCAGATTAGTCAGACCACATGGGCACAGGACACTGAGATGGTGACAGAGGCAAATGTGTGATTAAGAAAGAGCCAAGTGAGGGCGTGCTGCTCTGACACTCCCCGCGCTGCCTGGAGATGTCGGAGGCCTTCTCTGAGTGGATGTCAGGGCACGGCGATTACCGTAATTAAAGCATGCATACATGGCGCATTCGTAACTGTTTAAAGTTCCAGCAAGTAAAGATTAGTCACCACCCGAACCCCCCCGCCGTGGGGAGTGTGGCCTCAAGCTACCACTGGGTTCAGACCTGAGAGGTAACACACATCTGGCCCTGAAATAGGGGCTCTGTGTGTTTATGAAATTATGGAACTAGAATCTACTTACTCATAGAGTGGTTAGGAAAAAAAATCTTGTACAAACTCATTAGCATCAGACCATTCTGGTTTCTAGCCAGGCGGCAGAAACCAAGAAGCTTTATGTCTTATGTTTTATAGAAAAGCCAGAGAGCATTTTTTCCCCCTTCAGGAGACCCTAGCGATAAAACAGCCCAGAGAGTTCCATTAATTAGTATGCAGTTATGACTACCCTGGCAAGCGCTCTGTCACTAAATGCCTGGAATTACACTAACGCTTCAAGTGTATTGAGACCCTGAATCCACAGTCACACACACTTTCTGAATATTAGGGGCGTTTATGTATCTCCGCTACCTGAAAATTTATTTTAAAATATACTGTGCAACTTTTTATGCTGCCTCTAAGATTAGCTTTGTGACAGAAAGGAAATCTCATGTGAGTGCGGGTATGCAGAAAATACTGGGCTAGCTGAATGTTGCATGATAGTGGCGTACTATTTTACTCATGTAAGAATCCAGATAAAGATGAATATTTACCTCCAAGAAAGGGAATCACTAAGGAGTGCACACAAACTGTTTTAATAAAGCAAACATTGAGAGCGCTGCATTCTGACAATGATCTGCTTTGAAATAGTCTCCTTCCTCATTTAAAAAAAATTAATTTGTCACTAGCCTTATGCGTTCTATATTAGAATCTTAAAAGAACATTCAAAGGGGAAAAATATTTGCTTAGGATGATCAACAAAGAACTTATATCTGTCAACTGCTTGGATAAATGGTTAAGTACAGGGATCTGCTTAGAAGTTTTGCAAGCACTGCTCCTGGCGAAACAGTGAACTGGGGATGTTTTTGGTGCTTTCCATGTAGAACCGGCCCAAGCTACCTTGTCAAGTAGTATTCGCTGCCTTTTCCCAGCTAAAGTAAGCAGCTTCCACCTCCGATGTTCCTGCATGTCTCCACAAGCTGAGTTTTCTCCAGCCTAGGAGATCCTCAGTAAATATCAGCAGTGGCAACCATGGGACAGAGGAACACGTAATGGCTCTGAGGAAGCAGAGGTCTCCACACGGAACTGTCTAACCCTTCCTGAGCACCGGTAAGACCCCCTCAGGCCTCCCATTGGATGCCCAGTGGCCTAGATCTCACTCACTCACAGCAATATTCCGTACAGTAACTACTTTCTGCTTCCCTTTTCTTTCTTTATGTACCCAGCATTCATGTGAAATAAACACTTGTCTATTATAAACAAGACACAGGGGTTAAGGTCTCTGTAATTTACCGTCTTTGCTTATTTTTTTCCTCTACGATTGGTATATACAACTGTGACTGAATCCACCATTCTATGTTGAGGGCACAAGTGAATGTTCTTAATATCAGCTGGAAGTGATAGCAAATTTTTCTGGCTACTGTAAAATCTATTTAGTACATTTCTACTTGACAAATAAATGTATTTGGGAATAACTCCTCTCTGTAAACAAACCATGTGATGACAATGGCTACATAATAGACTGAGGGGACAGACTAGAAACAGCATAAGGAGAGAAGAAATGGAGCATTAGACATAAGTATAGCCCAAGGAGAGAAGAGAAAACACTATTTAAAAAGCCAGTTGTTATCATTTTGAAAGTGGGCAAATGAATACTCCTGACCTCAGCCAGACGTGCCTACTAAACACAGTTAACATACACCAGCATCATCACTGCCCATAAAGAAGTTACACGTGGGGCTGGAGAGATGGGTTAGTGGTTAAGGCACTTACCTGTGAAGCCTAGGGACCTAGGTTCAGGTTTCCCAGTACACACATAAAGCCAGATGTGCAAGGTGGCATATGCATCTGGAGTTCATTTGTCGTGGCTAGAGGCCCTGTTATGCCCTCTCTCTCTCTCTCTCTCTCTCTCATAACTAAATAAGATAAAAATGTTTTTTTTATAAAAGTAAAAAAAAAAAAAAAAAGAAGAAGAAGCTACCTCTTATGTCAGACTTAAGCTCCAAACAGATTAGAACCACAAGTCCGTGGCTGTGTCTTCCAAAGGGAATGATTTGTGTCACCAGCGTCATCACAATCACTGTGCTAATGGGGAGGGGGTAAGATGAACTAGTGAAAATGAGACAGTAACATAGCTAAGTTTTGGAGAGAGCTCCAGGATGGCATCACCATCCCATCCCTGGTGCTGCTTAGTGCACGTGGTTTCAGGGTCGTCAGCTCTGCACAACCCTCTGGCTCTCCAGATCACTTTGTGCTAGCCACACGGGTCAGTTTTTCTTAAGGTAGGGTCAGCCACTGTCCACTGCTTATGCACTTTCTATCGTAGATCAAGTCGTTAACACTCTTCATCCATCTGGTCTACACGGGATTCTTAAATTCATAGGGCTGCTTTGACAATTAGATGAGACCGCCTATCTGTCTGTCCAGTTCTCCCCCTGTCTCTCCTCTTCATCTGTCCATCTTGACCACTGTGTCTTAAAACTGCATCACTTTATTTTCCAGATCCACGATAGTTTCCTCAGCACATGCCACCATCACTTGCTTTTGAACAACCTCTGCCAAAGCCGTCAGTAGAAGTGACTAGTTGTAAGTCAAGTTCTCTATATTGCAACCAATTGGTCTCCTCACAAGACAAAGTTGTTCATACTTTTTTTCTTAATTCCCACACTTATACCTCAATTGTAAAACATTCTCTATTAAGAAGTTTGAGATTGACTCAAAGGTCATTTCCTCATGGATCTTTTCCGAGGTTTTTCAGTAGGGACTGAATCCTCACATGCTTACAGACCTTCATCATAAAAAGTCCCATTGACAGAAGAGTTACACACGTGCCGTTTTACACTTAATGAGCAGGAACACAGGGATTATCTCTGTGGATGATTCTGGTTGTATTTCTAGTATGATGGCAGATGAAGTCTGTGCTCAGTACATCTTTATTGAATAAATGAATGAGTATATTGCATAGCCTTAATTAAGAGTCATATTGATGGTAGGTTGCTAATAAGCTTAAATTTTCGAATATTACAGAAGTATTTTTTTTCATCTATGTATGCTACAAAACCTAATTTTGTTGGCTGGACATCATAAGAGGATGATGTCATCTCTAAGTGAGTATTTTGAAATATTTTTTCTAAGACCTATTACACATTTACAAATGCTTGTGGTGTACAAAATACATCTTGAATTTCTATGACATTAATATTCTATAAAATATTCTGTTATCGAGACCAATGGTATCCATGCATGTATGCCCCTTTTCTTGAATAAGTCTTTCCTTTTCTGTTAGAAATATTCCCACACTCATATTAACTAGGTTGACAACAATGACACATCAAGTTAGTGTCAAATGGCCCCTAGATTCATTCAACTCAGGAAGATTCAGAGATTTGTCCTTGGCCCCGAGTGGATGACCAGGAAACCCTGTGGGCTGAGCACCACTTTCTCCACACTTCCACCTCCACTTTATTACTTAAGTTCCTACCTCTGGTTTTTAGTATTTCCTCTCATTTTTGCCCCCTGGGAGTCCAAGGTGATTTCAGATTGTTGTCACGTCAAGTCTTGATGAGTTGTGATGAGGCTTGTGACAGAAGTCATCCCAATTGATGGCATGACCACGGACTTGTGGCTCTAATCTGTTTTGAGGCTATTACTTTTTCTCTTCCCCGTGGTGGAGCATAACTCTGACGTAATAGATAACTTTTTGACGATGGTCGGTGACGCTGATGTACATTAACTACATTCAGTGGCAACCAGACAAACTGGTAACTGTCACGTCTGACTGAAGTTCAGAATGTTAATCCACTGTCAAAACAGTACCAGTTCCTGGTAGTTTTGTCTGTACGTCTAGTGTTCATACGCTTCATCTGTGAAACTTGCTATGATCTCTAATATTAGTCTTTACTGTCACAGTTTCTACTCAGTGAGTCTTGGTTATCATAGAGAAATCCACTTATTAAGAAGCTACTACCACAGTTCTGACATACACTGAATATATAGTGTGGGGCTATAGTGCTTTAAATAATGGAACTGGATATGCTGGATATAGACCTTAGATATGTGACTGTGTAGCCATGAGACATTAAACAATCCAAACTTAAGTGTCATCGTATGAAAGGTTAGATTCAAGACAACAGCTATAGCAATATTTAAAATAAAAAACAGTAAGTGGGCCAGACATGCTGTGTGGCATATGCCAAAAGCGCCTCTGAAGCTAAGTTCCTTGTAGAAACATGTGTATGCCAGAAATTCAGCTTCAGTTCATAGGTAGGATGATCTTAAAAAGTAAATAAAGGCAGGAAAGGTGGCTTAGTGGTTAAGGCACTTGCCTACAAAACCTAAGGACTCAGGTTCGATTCCCTCAATCTCTTGTAAGACAGATGCACATGTTGGTACATGTGTCTGGAGTTAGTTTGAAGTGACTAGAGGCCCTCGTGTGCTTTTCTTTTTGTTTTCCATATATATATATATATATATATATATATATATATATATATATATATATTTATTTATTTAAAATAAATGATAAAGAGTGGAAGAGAGAGAAGAAAGGAGAGGAGGGGAAAGGATGTGAAAGGAAGGAAGAATTAGAGGAGGTGCCAAATGGCCTTCTGTGCCATGGAAGCCCTCTGAGAGGAACTTCAGAATTACCCTACCAGGCAAAGGCCAGCCGGGGAGTTTTCTTCTCCCCTTCATGTGCACTCAGTTGCATAGGTTGTCCCAGGGAAGTAGCTTGTCCTGACTTCTGTCTGTCCATCCTTGGTCTATGCTCATTGGCCTGCAGAAGCCTCATGGGACAAAGTGAAAACACTGATGGCCATTGGATAGAGGCCCTGGCAGTGATGAAGGTGTGACTCCAAGGTGAGCCAAAACCTCCAGGACCTGGGTGACGTAACAGCTCCTTCATGGGCACTTGCTATAAGTGGTCAGTCTAAATGACATTGTAGCCGTCAATCATTGGGACCAGTTTTCCCATGCATATTTTAGTTACTTTCAGGAAAACACTTTGAGTTAGTACTACACCAATTTGATGGAAGCTGACAACTAGAGAGATTTACTAAAATTAAAATGCACAATGTCACACGAAGTTGAAGCGATCGTGGTCTGACATTAAATTGTTTCTGCTGTGAGCTATGTCTGCTTCAGGGACAATTCCATGAGCCGCAGAGTTTAAGTTGGCCAAAAGCTTATAGGAATGGCAGCAGCATTCTCTATTTTGAGAGATCGAGTGCTAAGAGGAAGTATTAACATTTTTATGAGATATCAGAAGCCATGGCAATCTGTATTTCTTTTTCGTTCAAGTTGGCACCCAGTGCCTGGTACCTGGCAAGTGCTTCCTCCAGGACATTTTCTTCTTGGCACATCACCACCAGGTATTTTGTCAGCAGAACACACTGAAATCCAGATTTATGGAGTTATTTAAGGTCATATTTCCCACTTCATCTCAATGCAAAGGAATTGGAAACTTTCAGCAGCTGAATTCATCAATTCGTCTTTCTGTTGGTACAATTTCATTAATTACTGCCTCAAAGTTGGCTTTGCTACTAATAAAGATATTTTTTTTGTCACAGTGTTTAAGAACACAGTGGGAAATGAATGATTAAGGTATTATTGAAGCTAATAAAATCAAAAGCACACAGAAATAAGCAATATTTATTAACATATAGTTATTTTATAGTAGATATTTGCATGAAAGAATTTATTCTCAGCATTTTGTAACAAGAGGGAAAAAGCGAGTGGGAACTTTGAACTTACTGACTGGCCATCTTCAGTTAAGTCTGATTATTTGAAAATTTCAGCTTACTGATTGACTAATATCATGAAATTTCTTGTAGATTCTTGCATATTATAGCACAGAGTCAAACAACAGCCCCAAAGGAGCATTTATAGATGCTTGAAAAAATACTGTTTTCCTACGACAGAGCAGTGAAATCATAGATCTGCCGAGGAGTGATTGTGAAGAGGGACCTGGTGCTGTGCGGCACTTGGTCTGGGCAGACCAGCTGTGAGAGCTGTTCTGCGGGAAGAAATGCCTGCTGAGAGAGGGGCTTGCATGGGCCCCTTAATTTCTTGAATTATCATACCCTCCAAATCAGCTTCTGAGCCATGACACCATTTGAAAACCCTGGGTTCCAGAAGAGTTTCCAGGCGATGCGGTTTGAAGTGGAATATTTTATTTAGCCTCTTATCGTTTGACAGGAAATGTTGTATGTGTGTGCATGAATTTAGACACACACACACACACACACACACACACACACACACACACACACACACATATGCATAGAATTTTGTTTGTCTTACCTTAGCTCTAAACCTCTTCTGGTAATTTATCATAATGAGGTTTCTGACCCCAGATGGTCTTCAAGTAGTTAAGTGAGAAGCAGTATATCACTGAAGAAGGAGCCATCACAGAAAAGACACGTGGGTTGTGGGAAAACTAAGGTAAGAAAAACGTCATGTCTTATGGGTCCGCAGCAGGGGACTAGACACAAGCAACCACTATAATATGGCGATGATGATCACAAGCATGTAGGGTTATGATTAACTTTCTTCTCATAGGAATGGCTGCATGAAGTCAGTTGGTCCTGTACTGACCACATTTTAAGAACTCAGTGATCCTCTTCTGTTTCTTCTGTATTTTTCAGTCAGTTCTTGCCATTTTATCCCATGGAGTTTTGTTCTTGATCCAAACATGAGCTTCAGGGCGGGAGAGACAGCGTTTCAATTCCTCAGGACCCACGTAAGCCAGAAGCACAAGCAGGAATGTGTGTCTGGAGTTCATGTGCAGTGGCTGGAGACCCTGGAACAATGATCCTCTCTCTCTCCCTCTCTTTGTATTTGCTTCTTTCTCTCCGTCTCTTTCCCTCCATCTCTCTGCCCCCCCTCTCATAAATAAATAGATAGATAAATAAATAAATTAATTAATAAAACCTTTTAAAATGAGCTTCTGCAGTTAATGAGAATTTAAAGTTTTTAACACTTAGTATTAGAAATGCTCATTTGTAGAACATTTTGCTCAGAATAATTGGAACACTCCGTATTGCTCTGTAACTTTCAGTTACAATTATTATTAAGAAAAAATTTATGTTGTCTAAAATCAAAAGTTTCGAGCGCAAGATGAAAAATGACATAGTGATATAAACAGAGATGGGATATCCCAAAGGGGAGCCCGTGTTCAGGCTAAATTAGAGGTTTCAGATGAGGAGCTTGTGTGGCCTGAAGTGGTAACGAGATGTTCACATGGAAGAGCCAGGAGGTCATTTTCACATGTTCTGCTAAGCCAAATACTATGTAGTTTTCTCTACTAAATTAATAGTGTTAGTTTCTTGTTTCTTTTGTTTTGTTTGTTTGTTTGTTTTTGTTTTTCAAGGTAGGGTCTCACTCTAGCCCAGGCTGACCTGGAATTTCCTATATAGTCTCAGGGTGGCCTCAAACTCATGGTGATTCTTTTACCTCTGCCTCCCGAATGGAGTGTTGGGATTAAAGGCATGCACCACCACACCCAGAAAACTTTCTCATGTTTTTAGTTACCTTAAAAATTCATAAGGAAGGCTCACATTAATTTGGTGATTAACCACATCACTGAAGCAGACCAAAAATGAACCCAACATGGCTCAGGGAAATTTTGCAGACGGGGGGAGGGGCGTGGAAAGAATGTCAGAGCCACATGTTGCATCACTATACACAGAGACATTTTTCCTACCCATAACTGTGGGCTAATTCCACAATGCATGACCCATGTACCTCAATAAGGAGGGGCCAGGAAGAAGGGGGTAGGACATAGATGAGCTTAACAATGGTACCAACTTGACTGTACTCACTGAGTACAAAACTAATTAATGAAAATATAATTAAAAAATACTAAAAAAAAAGAAAAGAAAAGAAATGTAATGGGACTAAATCTGCCAGGAAAATAAGTTTTAGGTCTTATGTGCTTAGTTTGGAATGGACTTAGCTCTGGTGTAAGTGCTAATGTGATTCTATTACATTTTCTGGGTCAAAACTGTGATATAATTGTTGATGGCCACACATCTATATGTTTTCAAGTTAGAATTCTTTCTACGACCAGATGAACACATGCATGCCAACAAAGTCATTTTATCTTCATTTACATTTATTTTTTATGAAAGAGAGAGAAGGAGAGAATGGGCATACCAGGGTCTCTTGCTATTGCAAGTGAACTTGAGACACATGTGCCATTTTGTGAGTCCGGCATTTTGTGGGTACTTGGGAATCAAACTAAGGCCATCAGGTTTGCAAGTAAGTGCTTTTAAACACTGCCCCCCCCCCCAGCCCAACAAAGCCTTTAAAAGAAAAACAAACAAAAAAACCTATGTGGTAGAGAGAAGTAATTATTTTTCCATTGATCCAGTATTTACATTTCTTTAAGCTCAACTTTTCATTTTAGCAATGTAGAAATTCTTTATTTTTAAACTTGCTTGACTATCATTATAGGACAGAATATGCCTTCTTTTCTTTCAGATCCAACTGGAAATGGCACCCAAACTAGACATTAGTTTATAATTTTTTTTTCCACATATGCCTCTCTAAGGACTGTGTTCCTGTATTTAAAGACCCATAGCACATTAAGCACCTTGTGTTTTTCTTCCAACGTAAGCCATCCCCAAACAAACCAAACAACAACAGCAACAAAAGTAAGTCGCTCTTTACATAAGAGACCTTCGATCCTGTCACAGGGGTTCAGAGTTCATGATAGCAATGAATTTACCCTGACCAACTCCATTATTTTGCCTTGACCACACGGAAGAACCAACGAATCAATTTTTCCCTTAATGGTGTTGGTTTTGTCACTTAGTGTGACAGACAAAACAAAATTCTATAGCCTAATTTTGGGCTTTTTGTTTTGGGTTATTTTTGGAGGTAGGGTCTCACTGTAGCCCAGGCTGACCTAGAATTCACTATGGAGTCTCAGGGTGGCCCTGAACTCATGGTGATCCTCCTACCTCTGCCTCCCGAGTGTTGGGATTAAAGGCGTGCACCACCACACCCAGCTTTGGGTCATTTTAAACTAACTGGCTTCTTTCCTTACTATTTCTCTTTCCACTACTCCTGTGAGTGTGTTTAAGCAGCTTGCTTCACGTGTAAGGCTGCTGAGCGTACCATCTACATGCCACACATGGCTACTAACAGCCAACCCAAGGAGGCCACCAAAACAACCCTGCACTGGAAACATTGCATCCCAGTTTAAACATTTTAGAGCCAAACTGGAAAACTGGAGGGAAAAAAATCCTTAAATTGAATCATTAAAAAAACCTTTTGAAAATAGTTTATTTATTTATTGACAGAGAGAAAGAGGCAGATAGAGAGCGAGGGAATGAGGGCACCCCAGTGACTCTAGCCACTGTAAATGAACTCCAGACCCATGTGCCACCATGTGCATTTGGTTTACCTGGGTCCTGGGAAATTGAAACTGCGTCTTTAGGCTTTGCAGGCAAATGCCTTAACTGCTAAGCTGACTCTCCAGCCCCAAATTGAAGCATTTGGAAACATGTTACTCCTTCGCATGTATGTATGTATTTATTGTTCAATATTTTTTGTGAAGGGTGATTACTGCATTGTAAAATATTTCAGTAATTTAAATAAACTATCAGGTCACTATTATCATAATATTACAATTGCTATTTCAGAAAAAGAATTATTTGTGCCATGAGTAAATTCTATGGATCAATAAGTGAAATCGCTCCTGTTTGATTCCTCTCAATTGTCAGCCTCACATTTCACTCATTTACAAAATGACAATTGCTTTAATCACGTCATCTAAGTTAAGAGTGCATTTTGGTTCATTTATCACAGTATCAAATTCTGCCACAATGTACTTTTTTAAAAAAGTCTGTTAATAAAACAAGAATGTTATTAAAACAAGAGCAAATATTCAAAATACTTCTCTAATAGTCTCTACTTACATAGGTGGAAGTAATTTAAAAAACAACCTAATATGAGGATTGACCTTAAAATCTTGCTGTCATATTTTAATTCATCATTGTCTGCAGAGCTTCCAAGATATGATTGTTAACCATTTCCTTAAGCTCAAGCCCACTCAGCTCACTGGTTGTAAATATATTATTTAAGTTATTTTTCATGATTACAAATAATCAAAATGGGTTCCTTCATTAAAAATATCAGAAAAGGGCTGGAGAGATGGCTTAGCGTTTAAGCGCTTGCCTGTGAAGCCTAAGGACCCCGGTTCGAGGCTCGGTTCCCCAGGTCCCACGTTAGCCAGATGCACAAGGGGGCGCATGCATCTGGAGTTCGTTTGCAGAGGCTGGAAGCCCTGGCGCGCCCATTCTCTCTCTCTCCCTCTATCTGTCTTTCTCTCTGTGTCTGTCGCTCTCAAATAAATAAATAAATAAATAAAAATATCAGAAAACCTCTTTCTAAAATAAATGTAGTACATCAAGTGTTCAACATGTAATTTTTGGTAACAATTAATTCCCTTAAGTAATTCACTTTTCACTTGTGCAATTTGGTAATTAGGAGAACCATTATGCTGTGAAAAGCAAATGAATTTAGGAGGTGGGCATCTTTGATTTCCTTTGATTTGTAACTCTAAATAGATTGCAAAACTTGGACAAGCTTCCCAATGTGGTAAACCCTGGTTTCCTTAGAGAATAAGCAGAGTTCATCATGCTTAAATAGGAGGGTGTCTTGGGTGTTATAGATAGCAAAAATATGCACCGACTCCTTCTGCAAGGTCTCCAGACCAACCTTCCGGGCTGGGTGGGAATGGCTTTCCAACCCAAGCTGGGTTTCCACCGCACTCCATTATACTAATGTGGTTAGCTCAGATCATGCGGTCCCACCACATGAACTTCACAGTCCCAGCCTTGGAAGGTCTCTGGCCTGTTGTTTTCTGAGGCACAGTCACTCTAGTTCTTGATTTCTTCATAATGAGACTGCTGCCACACATTTCAGTTTGTTTTCTTCTACTGTTCCACTCTATGCCTTGTAAATTTGAGCTATCTTCTTTAATTGTTTGTTGTTTGATCTTTTATATCTTCATTACCTTTTTATTTTATTGAAGACTATATCCCCACTATAGAAACATAATAGTTCAGAGAAAACATGGCATACTAATGTATATACATATGTATATGTGTGTATATATATGTATATGTATGTATGTGTGTATATATATGTATACACACACATATACATACACACCCATACAAATGTGCCAGGCTATTGTAGTACTAAATAGGATTCATCAATTTTCTTAAGAGGTCTCATTACAGAAACACACATACATATACAAACTAGTGCATATATACAAAAGAACAGATAAATGGAATGATAAAATTTGGCATATAGGCAATGAGAAAAACCTAACAGGAATTCAAATGCATTATAAATAATTTTAAAATGAAGAAAGCACAGTGAGCTTTTACTTAAATTCAACATAAAGCCAAATAAATAAATAAGGAGAGAAAACCTGAAGGAAATTCTATTCCTTGATGTCTTCCTGGTTTTGTTGTATAAAATGTTCATGTCCTCTAAAAAGTTTATAATATTAATGTGAGATGGAGTCTTCTTTAAACATGCATTTCCCAGTGGGGCTTCTTGGAGAAACTTTTTTCTACAATAACTTTTCATTGAAGACTTAAGTATTTGAAGGATCTGGATTTTTTTTTTTTTTTTTTTCTGATTGCTTGTTTTCAACTGTCTCTGTTTCCTGGGTTGAAGGTCCTTTCTCCACCCTCATACGCAGTGTAAAACCCAAAGGCTGGAAACAAACACCCAGGCCCGCTCAGAGCTGCTCCGCTTGATAAGTTGGTTATCCCACTCTGTCTACATCTTCAGCCCCGGAGACTCACTTACATTTGCTTTCAGATGTGTGTTTTAAAGTGTTTGTGATCATTTATGTACACCTCCCACACATTGTCTCAGCTCACAGGGTAATTCTTTTCTAAGAAAACCTGGTTCTTCCAGTCTATGCCTTCTGGAGCATGATACCACCTGGGACTCAAGGTCAGCCACCACTTCTAGTTTTAGTCCAAAGACTATAGCAAGAGCCAAATAATTTTTAAAATGTAGGAAGAACATGCAAGGATACTTTTATAAGAAAAGTTGATTGTAGTTAAATGACACTTTGATTTATATATTACTGACCAGAACTTAGTCTTGCCACAAAGAAGAAAAACGGGTGTGAATTTTTCCTCATTTTGTATGCAAAAATTACAGTCTTATACATTGGAAAAGTCAAACAAGTAAATAAATTAAGGAATCAAATTATGTAATAAATGGCTTTCACTGTCGCATTTATCTTGTGGAAAAGATTGTTTTCTTTTTCATTTCTTGTTTTTTCTTTTGTTTTCACACAGGCTGCCTTACCACAGCTCAGCCTGTAAAGAACGCATGTAGACCAGACGGGTCTCAAACTCATTGAGATCCACAGGCCTCAGCCTCTCAGAGCTAAGATTGTAGGTAAGAGCCATGACCCACCACACTATGTTCAAGAAAGAATGAAGAATGTTTTCCAGAAAGAGTAAAGGGTATCCTGTGAACTGAAGTCTTGTTATGCAAAAAAAAAAAAAAAAAATTATCATTTTGTTAGGACGCTTTTTTATTATTTTATTTTAAGGAGACGGTCTTTCTCCATATCCCAGGCCAGCCTGAAGTCATGATGAAACCCACATGACCCTTGACCTTGAATTCTGTGGATTCTTCCTGCCGTGGTCTCCTGAGTTCTGAGACTAAAAGCATGGGGCGTCACGCCTCACAGGACACATCTTTGTTTCTGTTCTACAGGCCCAACTTTGGTTGTTTTCGTAGCGTTTGTTAAGATGGATACACACAATGTGTATATCAGTGTCATCATTAGTGGATGCTTCCAGCAACAACTCTTACCTGAATTATTTGAGCTATTGCTGCAGTGACACAAGTTCACTTCATTAGCAGGGGAATAAGCATAAATGTACAAATGAAAAGAAAAAGTCAATAAGCATAAATAAAACAAAATGAGTAGAAATCAGCCAAAAGTAGATTTTTATTTTATATCTACACATATTACCATTGCAAGATTGTTTCTAGCAAGCTCATCACATTCTCAGTTTTATGCACTTGAGATGCCTGTATGCCTTTTGGACATGCATCAACAAATAGAAAGAATCTAGCCACAACAAAAAGGCAGACACCATATAAAAAGGAGGTTTAGGTAAATTTCATTAAGGCCTGAAATAAGTGCTTCTTCCAGATTAATCCTTGTAATCCTGCAGCCTTGTGCAGTGGTTGTTAATGTCATCCCATGTCATGGGTGAAGAATGTGTGACGTGGAGGGATTATTTTGCTAAAACATTACAGAGATAACAATAAACGACCCGTAGAGTATGATTCCGGATCCCCAGCTCTTAAGACTCTCGGGCCTTGCCTTCTCCTGCTGGTTATACTTTCAACCTTTGCTGAAGAGCCATTAGAATTTTTCGTGCATTTGTATACATGGGGTTTCAGAACTCTGAAGGTTAACATGTCGTTGTAATCTAACTTTTTCAGTATCGTATGAGAAACTTGATATTTATTCAGCTTCCTATGTGTAAATGGAAAAAAAAAAAAAAACAAGAAAAGAAAAATAAGTAAATAAACCAACAATAACAACAACAACAAAAGAAGCAATGTTCAGTTCTGATTAGCCAATTGGAGGCAGTTTAGAGAGAACCCCCACTCAGGGGGGCGACTCTTAATGTACCATCTTCAAATGATTTAATGCGTTTTGCATGATTATCTTTGAAACTGAATAATTAGCAGACATAAATTTTACGAGGGCGAGGATGCTCACTTTGCTAGATGCAGAGTAAATGTGATGGTGTTAACATCATGGCTCTCCTCTGATTGGTTAGTGGCCCTAGTGGGAATCATTTGGTTAAGGCAAGCTATGACACAAGGTATTTCTTAATATCTTTGATCAAAATTATACACAAAGACCCCTATATTTAGGAAAGGCAGGTCAGTTGTTAAAATATCACAGCACACACATTGAGGGTCTGGGTTGGGTTCCCTGGCACCCAGGTATTGTGTAGCAACATTCCCTGAATTGACACATTCCCTCCTGGAGGGAGGAAGGAGGCTCTTGACACTCAGGGAATGAATGGGCTCTGGAAGGTTATGAGACATTGAATCACCCACAAGTTAATTAACTGCCAAGGTTAAAGTAAGCAGTGGGCCAGCGGAACTGCCCGCAAGTCCCGCAGTGAAACCCGTGGATCCAGCTTCAGTGAGCCGCAGTCATTGACGGGATGGGCTTTTTATTGACAAGCCGCCTTTGACTCACCTGTGCTTCTGTCAGTCACCCCAATAAATTCATTAGATCACCAATTTAGATTTTGATGCAATTGTTTCCTTGCTTTGTATAACATATGCTTTTGAAAGTAATTTTCAGGTCGTTTTTCATGCACAATATTGAAAACATATTCAGTATGTCAGATGATGTGGTTTTGGCCTGATAGGTAGCTAAAAGAAAGGTCCCCACTGAAACTATAAAGACAGGTAGATGACTGAGGGATGTGGTTCAGTGGGTAAAAGTGCATGCCTGAAAAGCCTGCCAGTCCGTGTTCGATTTTCCAGCTCCAATTTGAATCTGGATGCAAAGTGGCAAAGGCATCCGTGATCCCAATGTGCCTATGGCAACGGGAGGCAGAGCCAGGCCCATCTGAAACTGGCCAAACAGCTAGTCTGATGTCAGTGTGTAGTCTTGAGGGGGGGATTAGGTAGACAGTCAGGAGAGAGGGTCCTAAGAGGGAACACCATCAGTGATGCCTGTTGCATCTCTCCAACTAGCTCTTTCGTTCCTTCCCCAGAGCCCACACCAATCAACTCTCTCTCAGACTCAGCTGAGATAGAGGGTAAAGCCCACCTCGCTAAGATTATAAATAGATCCTTACCAAGTGGGTAAGGCTTCTTTCTGGCTCTTCACCACTCCTGAAGTTCCAGGTTCCTGCAATGGAATGCTCCACTCCTTTGGGCCCCACTGGACTGAGATGGGGGCACGGCTCCCCGACCCCTTCTCCAAGTCCAGTGTGCTCTCTTCTTCTTCTTCCTGCCTTCTGCATGGTGGGAGCTCTCTGAAATTTCCTTCTCTCGTTCTCTCACCCCCCCCCCTTTTTGTTTTTTTGATTTTTGAGGTAGGGCCTCGCCCTAGCCCAGGCTGACCTGGAATTCACTATGTCGTCTCAGGGTGGCCTTGAACTCACAGCGATCCTCCTACCTCTGCCTCCCGAGTGCTGGGATTAAAGGCGTGCGCCACCTCGCCCGGCATTTTTCTTCTCTTAATCTAATGAAGTCTCTTTAAGTCTTACCCTCTGGTCTATATGAATTTAATTCTTTAAATTTATAAGGCAAGAATCCAAATTTGTTGATGTATTGGCAAGAAATCCCCCCCCACACACACAAACTCTGGTTATCTCCTGGCAGTTCGTTTGTAGTGACAAGAGACCCTGTTCCGAAAGGTGGAATACAGACTTGTCAACCTTGTCCTCCGACCCTCACAAATGCATCATGGCATGTGCAGTTGCATACACACACACACACACACACACACAGAGTAAAATAAATTATTATTTTTTTTAAATGAGAGATGTACATGGTCACACGGGCAGTTACTGGGTCTGAGCTGGGGCTCTGTTTTGAGAACCACCCTCAGGATAGAATACCACCGAGCCTGGCCACAGGCCTTTCCCGAGCATCCTGCACCCACCAAAGGGCAATGGGGTGCGAAGCCAGATCTCGTCATCTCGGTTTCAGACAATTCTACTTGGCTGCCTCGGTGCCAACACTCCTTTGAAGTATGGATAATGCCTTGTTGGACCATTTTCTTTTTAAATTTTTTTGTAATTTATTTATTTGAGAGCAACAGACACAGAGAGAAAGACAGATAGAGGGAGAGAGAGAATGGGTGCACCAGGGCTTCCAGCCTCTGCAAACGAACTCCAGACGCGTGCACCCCCTTGTGCATCTGGCTAACGTGGGACCTGGGGAACCGAGCCTCGAACCGGGGTCCATAGGCTTCACAGGTGAGCACTTAACCGCTAAGCCATCTCTCCAGCCCTGTTGGACCATTTTTATGGTTCAACTCAATGCTAGCTTAGCTCAATCCTACCTTAATTATTTTACCATCAACTGTTCACCTAAAGATTCTCCCATGCTATCTATTCTCGGTGCCTGGTTCTATTGTCAGGTATGTGGGGGTGGCGAAATCCTACATAAAGTATGCATCACATGGCTCATAGGATGCTGGCTTACAGGAAGTTGATATGCAGGCCGTTCTGTTAGCAGTTATCCTGATTGCTGCTGGCCTCTGCCCGGTTAGGCCACGTCATCCCTGCAACTGCTAACTCTCAAGTCCTCATCTCATTATGGAGACGGAAGAGTCAAGTTCTCACAGTTCCAAACCATGACTTAAGCGTCTTGTTTTGACTTTCAAATTTAAAAATTTTTAATTATATTCTGCCTGCTTGGTGGCACCTTCATTACCACACCTACTCACAATTATGAGTAAATAACCAGCAAAACAAATGTGGGTATACTCTCTTCAGTTTCTGAAGTTTACAAAGTGAAAGAAGAAAACATCTTAGGAATGTTACTGGTGGAATGGTAAGAAAATATTCCTCCTTGGATGTCTTAGTTTCTTTACAATGCTTAACAAAATATTATAAATTGAGTTGCTTGTGAACAACAGAAATAGCTATAACAAAGTTCTGGAAGCTGGGAAGGCCAAAATGCAGGTACCTGCAGACTTGCTGTCGGGTGCAAGTAGCTATGGCTTCAAGCGCCTTCAAAACTTGTGGAAATTTAAACATCCATTCTTATGAAGATCACTCATTCATTCACTTTTTCTGCTCTTTATCATAAAAAGATCCCTGTTCTAAGTTCAATGCCTCAATTAAAATTAAGACATGTTCCTTAATAAAATCCTAGTAGAAGTCATAAATATATTTATGCTTGTCAAAACAAAATCTTAGCAGTGCTGGCTATTATTTCAGTAGTGTTGTTTGATATATATATCACTTAGAATGTGCTTAGATGAGATTTGTTGTTTTTACGTTCTGTAGGTGGAAATCAAGTCCCACAGAGTCCAGTAATAACGAATGATCACCATTGAATGATTCCTCAAAGAGCTGTGTTAGCTTGTGCATTATTTATCCTATGTAAGGAGTGAGATGTGCAACTTGATGCAGGTGGACTGCGCCACAAGCTCCAGAAGGCTGCTGGGCTTCATCCCAGGGTTTACCCGACACTCACTGAGCTTAGCTCACATGGCCGTGGCATGGGTGGCTTTGGTGTCCGTGGGCGAAGGCGCAGGAAGCATGGGGGTTTTTGATGCAGAGGAAAATGCGTGACAAAAATGTAGCAGGACAGGTTCCATTCCTTGTCGCCTTGATGGTGCCTTCTTGAGCCTTTCTCTGGCATCAGCTTTTCCCTGTGGTGGAGGTAGGAGGCATGTGAGGGTTGGGGGTGGTGGGGGCCAACAACAGATTGCAGCAAGGCCAGGATACTCTCCACCACCATATGGCCCGAAAGGCTCCTTCATATGTTACAAGGTTTTGCAGTAGGGACTTGTAGCTAATCTTCAGAGTACATTCCTAATCTCATGAACCTAATTATCTGTGAAGGACAGTTTAAGGGGCCCTCCTTGAAATTATTCATACTAGTCCATGCACTTTTGTCACGGGCGTGTACGGCTCTCATTACACAGTGATTACGTTTTCGCCTGGAGAATGTATTCCAAGACGGATTAAAGGATTATTCATCTCCATGGTGACCGGGGCACCCACTGTTGTTCACAAACAGACACATATTAGACTCATTCACATTTCCAGAATAGCTGAGCTTTCGCATACGTGATAGATGCTTCCATTTCACTATGCTAAAGGGGCAGTAAGGAAACACTAAGTGTGCTTTAGATCACAAAAGGTCATTGTGAATGTTATAATTTTAAAAATGGCCTTCCTCTCATGTGATATGGCACTGTGCCCACAGTTACTCCCTCGGAAGGCTCTGGTGTGATTTATCACCTTGGATTTTCATAGTGAGTGTCAAGGTTCTAGGCTGTTTATCCTAAAACGGGGCACATTAATAAAGAAGGAGTAGACTCTCACTTCACCAAATCCTTTCATTGAGAAAGCTGTTCTCCACCTCCTCATGAATATTCACATAGTAAGATAATTCAAAGTGAAAAGAAAAAAGAAGCACAATGAAAAATAACACTATCTCTTCATCTGTAAATATTCAAGTGCTTGAGAGAAAAAGTGAAGATCTGATAGTTTTACATGCTTGATTTAAATTTGTGAAAAAACTTTACATGGGATTAAAATTGTAACTGTCTTGTAGACACATAAACCCAAAATATCATATATCTGATAAACTTTATCCATTAAAACTATATTCTTTCTGTAGCGTTGATATATAGCGCTGGCTGAGATGGAAATTCAATTAGAAAAACATCCTATAATTTAAAAAAAGAGCTGAAGTATTTAAAAATAAATTTCAAGAGGTAGGAGGATCACCATGAGTTCAAGGGCACCCTGAGACTACATAATGAATTCCAGGTCAGCCTGAGCTTGAGTGAAACCTTACCTCAAAAAAAAAAGTTTGTTTTTTTTTTTTTCAAACAGCAAATAGCATTAGCCAAGTGCCTCTAAGAAGTTGCTGTGTTATCCTTTATTACATTCTGTATTGCTTGCAATTATTTCCAAAGCAACAATGCTTTCAGGAAAAAAAAAAAAGAAAGAAAAAGAAAAAAGAAATCACACAGAATTGAACTCGCAATACAAGTATAAGAAAGAATTATATGGCAGTGGAGGAAGCGAAGTGTCCAGATATGATCTTAATCACTCAACAGACAATGAGCTGAAGAGCGAGTCAGGAATCCCACCGGAAACTCAGAAGTCACAGTGGGGGCCAATACTGGAACTAAGCCACTCGGCATCTCTTAGAGACACACGATGTCCCACCAACCCTCCTTTAAATGCACCTTTACTAGGTTCATTTGGTAATGGGCTGAAGAGGGGACGCCTTGAACCCCAGCTGCTCTGCTCATTCACCTCTGCAAACAACTTGAACCTCATTCTTTCCAAATGATTTCCCGGTAATCCCCTCACTCCCTCCCCCCGCCCCCCAATGTACAGCTGCTATATATAACACACGAATTTCAGCAGAGAAGGTCCCGCTGTGCTGGGAATCACAGTGCACTTGACCACACGTTAGCAGGTTGTGGGATGAAAAGAATAAAAATGTCTGCAAAATGCCTTTTCTTTGCCTTGTCCTAGCTGGTAAAATCAACGCACAGCAGTTCCTAGAATGCTTCCTTCTGTATCCAGCTGCCCTGGGCACGACCCACCCCCTTCCCTTGGCAGCCCTTGATATACAAATACATGCTAAGAACGTTTTTCCTTTCTTGAGGCTCTGGGGGCCAAATCAATTGCCTAATCAAGTGAAAACAAAACATCTGTGGAGGGTGAAAGGGAGGGTGGCTTTCTCTGGGGATTTTTATAAACTGATTAAGTCAGGCTGCAGCTAATCCTCCATCCTGCACTTCACATGTTACATCGGCAAAGAAGATTAGCATGAAAACATAATGGCTATGTCACCAGTATGAAGTAAACAATCTACGAAGAGCCAGCAGAGGTTCAGAAATGTTCCCATTATGAATGTAAATGTGAACTTTAGCTCCTGGGCTGAAGAAGCCTCACTCCATGTCAAGAGACTGACGGAGAAAAAGGCAGCAGCAGAGTTCGGTTTTATTTATTTATTTCGGAAATCCAAGACTGTAACTCCTATGTGCTTGTGACATTTAATTTAGTGTTTGTGGACCACTTCTAATCATGCCCATGTACCTCGGTAACCATGTTTTTCTAGATACTAAATTAGCTCTTCTATTCATCTATTTTATTTTATTTTTTAAATATTTATTTGAGGCAGAGAGTGTGAGAGAGAGGAAGAGGCAGATAGAGAGAGAGAATGGGCAGGTCAAGGTCTCCAACCACTGCAAACAAACTGCAGATACACGTACCACCGTGTGCATCTGGCATATATGGGTACTGGGGAATCGAACTTGGGTCCTTAGGCTTCTTTGCTGACAAGTACCTTTGCGGCTAAGACATCTCTTTAGCTCTCTATTTTCTCTCAATTCTGAGCAGCCAGGTCCTAGAGACAGCAATTCAGAGATAACAAGGTTCTCACAAGAGCCACTCACAGGACACCAGTTATTCATCTGAAAAGCCATGGAGTACTCCTGAGGTTCATACACCCTTGGTCAACTAACAATACATACTAGCATTGTGTAATGTTCAGTACACAAATTCCTTATGGAACAGAGGTACAAAAGGTGCCATTATATTTAAAGTTGCCCTTGAGTTTTCAAAATAATATCTATCATTTAATCCTATATACCAGATATGTTAAGTGTTGTTTTTGGAAACACATTTTTAACTTAAATCAAGAAAGAAATGTAAGAATAAATGGTGTTGCGGCTAGCATCTTCAAATACGTTGTCATTTCAGGTTGTTCAGTAGACTTGGAAATAGGAAGATTGGAATTATTAATGGTACCATGCACAGGTATCATAAGGGACAGCAAAACTTTTGAGAGATTATGGGCATTTTGCCCCAGAGCAAAGAATATTGAAACTCACCTTGAAGGATTAAAATGATCCCATTCCTAAATGTAAAAAGAACAAAAATGGGCAATAACCATGCGATGTGGAAAATGCTGAGGGAGGTTAAACATAGGGTACTATGAGACAACAAGAAAAAACTATAAGAGATTCAGGAAGAGAAGAGTTGATATTGAACTTTGTGAAACACAAAATCAAGTTGACATGGGTTAAAGAACTTAGGGTCAGATGGAGCCAACGTGTAGGTCCTTTGTACACAAACAGAGCTTGTCCTCTCCTTCTAAGTGGTCACCTCTTAGACCCAGGGGCGGGGGAGTCTTCAAAAATAATCACACTGAATACTTAAGCAAGGTTCAAACCATGAATTGTTATACTTCCTTAATGGAAAATTTGGACTTCTTCCTGAAAATTTAGATATCAGAAAGTAGTAAGCACATCCCAAGTAGTTTTATGCTTGATAGCAAAATTTTGGACCACTTATGCAACTTTGGCCCCATATAATTACAGTGGAGCTTAATGATCCCTATTGGCTATTGACACGTTAGACACGACAGTATGGTGATATAACACGTTAGTTCATCTTCGTGGTGATATGAATGTAGACACACTTACTGCCCTGCCAGTCACATAGAATTATAGCACATCTAACTGTGCTTTCAGCCTCAGAATTGGTAGGGATAATAGGCTGTTAACAGTTGTTTACCATAATTCTAGCATGATTTTTTTCTATGACTTCTACTTCTATAGAAAGTTTACTGTAAATCAATGTGCCATGTTGTAATAGCAGCAGCCTTTATTCATCTCATTTAAGTGTCTCCTGACTGATGTCTGCAACCTGGTTTTGTGTAAGTATATTCTAAGTTGTTTATACAGCAGGAATTGTCTAAAGACACATTTGAAGAAGACCGTTTTCTGTCATTAAATGACGCGCAAGGCTTAAACATAATTTTCACTGTACTTAAAATATTTGCCGTATAAATATGTGAAAGAATTGGGCTGACATATTTTTCAGATGAATATTTAGAGAGAACAGTGTACTCACAGTATGGAAATGGGGCTCAATGCTTGGTGCAAGAGATTCAAGACCTG
Source organism: Jaculus jaculus (assembly GCF_020740685.1). Lineage (NCBI taxonomy): Eukaryota > Metazoa > Chordata > Mammalia > Rodentia > Dipodidae > Jaculus > Jaculus jaculus. Next base: position 25,001,003 of record NC_059121.1, read on the forward strand.
GATGTCTAATTTAAGCAAGGAAGACTTGAGCCAAAGAGGGTCTATCTTCAAAGTCTATGTCATTCCTTGAGGCTACAGAGGTTGGACACAGTATCCATTCCATCATCTGGCAGATAGCCTCATGAAGATCAACATTCAATGCCATTTTCTAAATGAAAGCCAACTAACTAGATACATCTTATTCTCGGCACTTGCAGAAGAAAACGTTGTGAAGAATCAAGTGGTGCTTTGGCCAGATGGAGGCCTTGTACATCAAGACCCAGGACGTGAAAGGCGAATGAGTCCAGATTTCAACCCTAGTTGTTAACTCATCTGGGTTCACTCGTGGGCTACACAAAGTGCCTCACTTTACCTAGCAGTCCTGGTGCACGTGGCCATTTGGAGATACCTGGATATGTAACCTTGTCATTTGGGTTGCAATTCACTCAGGAAGAAAATTAGTTTTCCAGGCAAGAGGAACATCGTGTCTGCTTTATACTGTGTGCCTGGTGTCCTGTGGAGATATATAAGTTAAGACATCATCATTGTTTCCTTTCCAAATATGGAGGCTGCATTTTAGGGAAATAATTTAATATTATCTAACTGTGTTTTTTTTAAGTAGATGACAAATAATTGCTTATTTATTTATATGAGAGAGAGAGAGGGTTGACAGGGTCCCTAGCCACTGCAAATGAACTAACTGCAGACACATGGGCCACCTTGTGCATCTAGCTTATGTGTGATCTGGGGAATTGAACCAGGGTCCTTAGGCTTCCCAGGGAAACACCTTAACTGCTAAGCTATCTCTCCAGCCCAAGAAATACATTGAGTATCTCGATACCTGTCATGCGTGGCTATCTTTGAATGGCCATGTAGATGGCAGTGAAGGGAAACGGGCACGACAAGAGATTGTGGTGGCTCTGGGGAGGGCTCAACGTATCAACAGCTTAGCGCACACATAAGTATCACCAGGTACCTGCCTTTTCATACATGTATTCTGGTATGTGTGAGCCTTCATTCACATAGTAAACACACATGCATACATACAGGCATTAAACGTATACATTAGACATAGAGAGGTCATGGTAATGAGAAAGTACAGAAAAGTTGTTGGAGGGATGGCTTAGCATTTGCCTGCAAAGCCAAAGGACCGAGGCTCGATTCCCCAGGACCCACATTAGCCAGATGCACAAGGGGGCTCACATGTCTGGAGTTTGTTTGCAGTGGCTGGAGGCCCTGGCATGCCCATTCTCTCTCTCTCTTTCTATTCCTCTTTCTCTGGCAAATAAATAAATTTTATATATATACGAAAGTACAGAAAAAACAGGGCCTCAAAGATTGTCAGAGATTTTTCCTGAAGATTGTTAAGATATTAATGTTTACATAGCCCTGTGTTTCTATGTTATAACATTAATCCGCAAAGTGATGGTGGTAGCAGATAGGAATTTGGGATTAAGTCGTGAAATTGGTGCCTTTCTAAACATGATTTCAAAAGAACAAAGCTCCTTTGGTCATGGAGAACACAGAAAGTGAGAAGAAAACAAGGCCAGTCTAGGCACCAAATCTTTGTTTTTGGACACTCAAAATTTTTGAAGTATAAAAAAATCCTTTTTTTGTTTTTTCTATGTATAAAATACCAACTCGATGGTTTCATTGGCTGGAGAAAACTGGGGGATCAGGTAAAGAGATATTTGCTGAAATGACAGAACAAGTGTACCCTCTCGGGGTTGACCACCCTCCTGTGACAGACACCATTGACAGATGTTGGAAACTTTGGGAGCTATGACCCAGTGGAAACATTATTAGTATTTAAGGGAATACTTTCTAAAACTGTAATCCAGTTGTTTCAGTTGTTGGACAGAATACCCCATGAGAAGCAGCTTAAGGGAGGAAAGGTATTATTTCAGCGTTCAGTTTCAAGGGTAGATGTCCATTGTGGTAGGGAAAGCACTGTAGGAGCAGCCAGCCAGCATCACGTCTTCCCATCAGCAGGAAACAAAACAAAACAAACAACAGAGCTAGTACAAGCATGGGTAAGCTGCAGACCTCCTTAAAGCACACCCCCACTGACAATCTTCCACCTCTGACATGTTCTACAACCTTCCCAGATGGCCCTTCCAACTGGGGATCAGGTAGTCAAACGCATAAGGCTATTGGGGACATTTTAAGTCAAACTACCATACCGATGTGATTTATTTTTTTTTCTTCTCCTTTTAAGTGGGTTATTTCAGTTATTTTTGTAGAAGAGCTAGAGAAGTGACTAACAAAGGTAGATTTATTTTATTTTGAAGTTCGAGACTTCCGATGACTTTCGAGTTAAGTGCAATTTATTTGTTTTATCTTGCGTTTGTTTTTGCATGAGTATATGTGTGCGGTACATGTCAGTGTGTGTATATGTCACGTAGGTGGGGGCACGCGATAGTATTCTCCCACACTGGACCAAGTCTGGTCTGTATGACCTCGAAAATATGGCAGAGGTAATGGCGTGTGACTTTGAGATTAGTTTATAAAGTATGGCTTCATCTTTCTCAATTTCTCACTCACTCACTCACTCTCTTACTCTCTCACTCTCTTCTTAGGAGAAGCCAGCTCCCATGATTTGAGCACACTTACACTTAAGAAGCATCAAAACTAAGTTTGACTTTCCACCCTAGTTGTTTGTTTGTTTGTTTGTTTGTTTGTTTGTTTGTTTATTTATTTATTTATTTTTGTTTACTGAAACCTGCACTGAGGGCCTCAGGAGATAGTTTGATACTAAACCATCTGACGGAACTGATTCCCTATTCTTTTATATTCTTTATTTATTTGCAAGGAGGGGGGAGAGAAATGGAGGGAGAGGATAGGCTCTGTGGGGGCTCTAGTGGCTGCAAATAATCTCCAGATGCATGAGCCACTTTGTGCATCTTGCTTTACGTGGGAACTGGGGAATCGATCCCAGGTTGTTAGGCTATACAAGCAAGTGCTTTTACCGCTGGTCCATCTCTCCAGCCCTCATTTTCATTTTGAGTTGGCTAATATTTATATATATTATTATATATAATTAAATATGTTTAATGCATCCATATGTTTATGCCATGCTAAATCTTTTTATAAACTTTGATGTGCTATTTTGATGTAGATATATATATGCATAGTGAATGGTAATATATGGAAAATTTAACATATATATCACCTCACATGTTTTACATTTTTGTAGCAAAACATTCAAAAAATCTAATCTTCCTGTTTGAAATATCACTTATGTCACTAAAACTATGGCCACCAGTCTGTACATTAGCTCTCAAAACATATCACATATCACTGATACAAGCTCTGAGAAACATTTTTTTAAACATATTATTTTATTTGACAGAGAGAGGAAGAAAGAGAGAGAGAGAATGGGAACACCATGGCCTGTAGTCACTGCAAATGAACTCTAGATGCTTGTGCCCCCTTGTGCATGTGGCTTATGTGGATACTAGGGAATTGAACCTGGGTTCTTAGGCTACACAGGCAAGCGCCTTAACTGCTAAACTATCTCTCCAGACCTCTGATCAATATTTTTTATTCCCCTCACTGTAGCCCAGCCCCTGGGCTTTTTGCAACCACCTCTGCTCTAGATTTGTAATGTCAACCATTTTAAATTCCACATGTGCCTAACATCAAGTAATATTTTCATGCCCATGAAGACTTACTCACTTAGCATGATGTCTATTTAGTCTTTAAAATGAATGACTTATTTTTTTCCTCTGAATTCTAAACTATAACAAATTAAATTTAAGGATCCAGGTTATACGAGCCATAGTGTTGCATGACTATAATCCTAACATCATTCAGAAGATAAATGAGGAGACTGATGTCCAAGTCAGTCTAGATATGTATAGCATATGTGTACACACACACACACACACACACACACACACACACACACACACACTATATGTACCTGGATTCAACCGACCATTGATTGAAAATAGTCAACAAATTACATATTTAATGGACATGTATAAACATTTGATATTATTCCCTATTCAATAAAGCATAACAACTATTTGCAAAGCCATGACATTGTATTCGGCATTGAACATGAGGTACGTATGATATAAAGTATACTGAGTAATATGCATCAATTCAATGCCAATACTATACTATTTTATATAAGGGTTTTGAGCACCTATGGATATTGGTATCTGTGGAAGGGGTCTGAAAATATTACTCCTCAAAAATTGAGAAAAGACAGAAGTTGTATACACTCATATACATAATCTTAGATTAATGTATCTGAGCATTGATACATTTGCTTTCAGAATGATATTTTAAAGTATTAAACTATCCAAAGATTATGTAACTTGATTAATTTAAAATTATATGACAATATGGGCAACCTAAAGTTTTTCTCAAGCTAATTATATTTTGCCAAAGAATTATCTTTGATTGGTGACTTGGGTTAAATAGAGTTTTTAAATGCAAGGCTCAAATTCCTGCAAGTGTATCATGTGCAGAATAATTCTCAATTGTTATAAAAATTATGTCCATTATGCTACGTGCTGAGATTCTAGTAATCATCTAAATTCCATAAAACTTAAATTTTCAAATTATCCTCAGTAATTTCAATGTGTTATTAGGCCTTTCATGAAGCATTTTTCTTCTTTGAAGAAAACAAGTGAAGTTTCTCAAAAGCACTGCAGGATAAGTTATAAGTGACTTTCACTTGTAATTTTCAGATGCTGTAATAGGAATTTTCCTTTTACCTCCATCTAAGTCCATGTATTTTGCATTCTAATTTGCAAGCAAAAAGTTGCTTTAAAAGTTGGTTTAGAAGTTTGTGAGGACTCTAAGAGACTTAAAGTATATATTTTTTTTGCAAAAGAGTCAGAAATTGGGCATGAGCAAGATAATGTGATTTCTGAAAAAAAAATGAGATGAATATGAAGTGTGAGATAAGCGAGGGAGTATAAATATCTTCTATGTGACATGTTACTCTTTAGAAGAGGGAAATGGGATCCTTTTCAGTTTGCATCTTTCACAGAAAACATGCATGTTTTAGGCCAAAATGTACTTATTTTTGTAGGACAGATGACAAAATGTCAACATATTCTCTGAGAGAAAAGTGCTTAGATCTATACTCCCTAAGCACACTGGTGCTTCGGATGTGGCACTCAAGGGAGTGAGGGTCCTCGTGTTACCCCGTGGTTGTTCTAGGACACAGAGCTGCCACCCAACAAGACACACACCGATAGAGGTCCACGGCGGTTGTGCCCCGTGAGTTTGCCTTACTAGAAGTCACAGAGCTATGCCTAAAATGTAGAATAAGAACAGTAACTGGTCCATTGTTATAAGACACACTAGAACTTACAAGTCTTTATTGCCATATAGAAAAAAGAAATCCACTGTGGATCTCTCAAGTGAGTGATGTTTATCATTAGATCTTCAACAAGCAGAGAGATAAGGATTAAAATGTTTTCGGTATCACCTCTGAAAGCAACACTTTCAGGTGCTCTATGGGAGTATGCCAGGGCCTCATAATCCAGTGAACACTGAGGATTTCACACTCGTTGTGCGTGCCAGAGTGCACAGGTAGTTTACATCCCTCACATGCGGCAAACGGATCTGAGCTGTGAATGCGGAAACAACAAAGACACAGTCACATCCCTATCCAGTGTGAAACCTCCTGAGTCAGTGGTCCTTGCACGTCTTAATTCATTTTTAAAAGCCAAGAACTAAATAGATTCCCTCAGTTGAAGATATCAAATATAGAAAGATAACATATTTTCCTTCTTCCTGGTAGCAACTTTAAAATACAGATATAAATTAGATGTAAATGCATCAATTCATTGATTCCATACATGATTTAAACCTAAATAACAGTCTCAAATTAAAAAATACGTTTTGGGCTGGAGAGATGGCTTAGAGGTTAAGCATTTGCCTGTGAAGCCTAAGGACCCTGGTTCGAGGCTCAGTTCCCCAGGTCCCACGTTAGCCAGATGCACAAGGGGGCTCACGCATCTGGAGTTCGTTTGCAGTGGCTGGAGGCCCTGGCGTGCCTATTCTCCCTGTCTCTCTATCTGCCTTTCTCTCTGTGTCTGTCGCTCTCGAATAAATAAATAAAAAATGAACAAAAATATATATTTAAAAAAATACATTTTTCCATAGTAAATTCAAAAAGGTTTATTTTTCTTTAATTTTATTTATTTATTTGCAATCAGGGTGTGATAGAGAGAAAAGAGACATAGAGATAAATGATAGATAGATAAATAGAAAGACGATAGATGATGATGATGATAGATACATAGATGATAGATAGATTATAGGTGGATAGATAGATAGATAGATGATAGGTAGATGACAGGATGGGCATTGCAGAACCTCAAACCTCTGTAAACAAACTCCAGATTCCTGTGCACCTGGCTTTACGTGGGTACTGGAGAATCAAACCTGGGTTGTTAGGCTTTGCAGTTTAAGTGCCTTAATCAATGAACAAACTCTCCAGCCCTTCAAAAAACTTTGAAAAAAAAAAAAAAAAAAGAAAGAAAAGAAACTTTGTGGGCTAGAGAGAGGTGGTTAAGGCACTTCCCGCAATGCCAAGCGAGATGGGTTTGACTCCACATAAAGCCAGATGCAGACATTAGTGCATGCATGGGGACACTTTTTTTTTTTTTTTTTGCTAGAGGCTCTGACTTGCCAGTATTCTCTCTCTCTCTGTTTGTCTCTCTCCTTACAAATAAATAAATAAATAATTTTAACATAAAGTTTCTTTAATAGCATGGTCAGTATACTGTGTTGACAAAATCGAGCTTACTGTTCAGTAATGCAGTGGCTTAGTACTGAGGCACCAGGACTCTATGTTGGGACTCAACTTCTAGGTAAGATAGCCAAAGCGTCTACATCCTGGAAGACATTTCTGAACCTCTCCTCTCACCTAACATTTCCTAAATGGGGCAAATAATAGTACTTTTCTCACAGTGTTGTGTGAAAGACTAGGAAGCAGACAGATGCACATTAAACTTACCACCCAGCTTGTAGTTATTATTTAGCATGTTCCTTACAATGGCCAGTATAAGAGGAATGTTAAGGGGGGCGGGGACTGAGTGATTTTTTTTCCTCTGCCATTACTATATTGAATGAATCTAAGTGAAAAAGTTTTCTGCCGTTCAACCATACACATCATATTGGAGAGACAGATGATGGATCAGTGGTATTTATCAGGAGTGTTTTTTTTTTTTTTTTTTACCATTGCTATAACATGCAATTTATATCAAGAGTAAGATGTATATGCATGTGTGTATATGAACACATATTCTCACACAGTGAAGAATGTCACATTATTCCCTCCAAATGCTTTGTTTTTAAAAGATAAGCTTCCTTTCTGTTACAACAAATTTAACTGACCTATAGGGCCTGCTATGTTAAGGAAAAATACATATATGATGTGGGCTTAAAAAAAAACAAAAACACGAGACCCACAATGATGATGGTCATGCTAATAATGACTGTATCTGTGGCCATAGCGTGCGCTATTTAGAGGCTGCGGCTTGGTGGATTAACAAAAGAACGCTCTAAATGAATCAATTAGGCTGTTAACAAAGGAAATACATTTCTGCATTTGGCGCCGTGGCAATTTCCATAGATGGTAGCGATGGAGGACCAGGGTTAATCATATGAATTTGAGTTTCCTGGGGAGGGGTCCGCGTGCCGCGTCTCTTTGCCGCACGTTTCTCACTCACAATGGGCGCAGGCTTGTGCCTTTCCCTAGTGCGTCAAAACGTCCCCCGCCTGCCCATGGGGTCAGCACGGTCCTCCAAATTGGATGTGGCCTGAGAGGCCTCAGCGAACAATGCTTCCAAATGATCCTCATTGTGTGTCGGGACTCTTGGTATGTCCAAAGGAGAGCCCGAAGCTGGGACGGGACCCCAGGGGAAGGCTTAGCCGGCTGTCACCCCACTGGCACGGACAATTACCGGGCTTTGAATTTGGTCCATGACACAATTCCGTGGTGATTACCCTCCTAGGAGAAGCCAAAAAGAACACATGAAAAAGAAAAAAAAAAAAAAAAAAAAAAAGCTTCATTTGCCCAGTCTCCAATGTGGCAATTTGCCTAATGAATGAAATTGACTTCATGAAATGTCAGGGTGATCTTTCAGTTTCCAGTCTGGAGCGCAGGCACAGTGTAGTCCTGGATGCAAGGGCTTGCTTGCATCTGCAATGGACTCAGAGCGAGGTCGGCGCAGGGTTAGGTGGCTGCAAATCTACCGAAATAGGTCCAAATAAACAGAGTCACTGGGGGAACAAAGGTTCTGAGAACAGAGAATTTGAGCGAATCTCCAATGCTGGCCAACCACGGTTGCGTCTAAGTAGCTGTGTATCAAGGGCTGAGCTGTAGTTGAACCATTTTGCTTCATTTCAGCAACTGTCAACAGCGCATTACATGGTCTGAGTGTCATGTGAATCCTTAATGCTTCTATTCGAGAGGGTAGGAAAGCTTTAGCACACGCAAGAGGAAGTCTGCACATGTGATAGGTGGTACTGCTGACTGATGGCTATAAGCCTACAGGAAGTAGAGTTTTGGGGATTTCTTGTTTGTTGTGTTTTGTCTTTTAACTGAGCCCAGAATTGACAGTTGAGTGATCACTGCTCAAGGTTACCTATCTTATCCAGGGCAGCCCTGATGTGAAGGAACGTCCCCTAGTCTCAGCAGGACTGCTGTTTGCGCCTAAGTTACCTGTTGTAGTTGGGTCACCTGGAAAACATTCATCCACTTTGTTCCTAAGGGCCTCACGCAAACAAAGGAAAAAGAATGACTGGGAGGAATTAATTTCCTTCGTAAACCCGCATGGAAGTGATCTGCTATTGTTACTGAAAATGCCTTTTTTTTTTCTTTTGGTTTTCCAAGGTAAGGTCTTGCTCTAGCCCAGGCTGACGTGGAATTCACTATGTACTCTCAGGGTGGCCTTGAACTCACAGCGGTCCTCCTACCTCTGCCTCCCAAGTGCTGGGATTAAAGGCGTGTGCCACCACATCCAGCCCAGGAATGCATTTAATGCATTTTGTAAATAAAGTTCAACAGAGAACTTGCTATCAGCATCAGTGTGGATGTGGAGGAGAAAGAAAAGCGCTATGTGATCATGAATCACACACACACACACATATGTGTATAACTTCTATTTTTGAACTGAAGGGGTATGTAGCAAATAGATCAATAATATATGAAAGAAAAATAGGACACCTTTATATAATCTAGTCTTTCCAGTAACTATTAACCTGGCTGACTTCTCTTGTTCATACAGCTAAAGCCAGAGATGCCAGCCAGCAGCAGGGAGAAGACAGAATGACAAGATGAAACTCCATTCCCCAGCAAGGCCTGGGATAAGGCCCAGGGTACGTACTAACGCTAGCCAGCAATCACTGGCTTTCACTTTAAACAATCAGCAGGATTTGGTTTTTGTTGTTGTTTATTTATTTATTTGAAAGTGACAGACAGAGAAAGAGGCAGAGAGAGAGAGAAAGAGAGAGAGAGAGAATGGGCGCGCCAGGGCCACCAGTGACTTCAAACGAACTCCAGATGCGTGCGCCCCCTTGTGCATCTGGCTAACGTGGGTCCTGGAGAATCAAGCCTTGAACCAGGGTCCTTAGGCTTCACAGGCAAGTGCTTAACTGCTAAGCCATCTCTCCAGCCCAAGCAGGAATTTTTCAACACAGATACTTATTATTATTTTTGTTTGTTTCTTTAGTTGGTTTTTTTGGTGCTTTGAGGTAATGTCTTGCTCTAATTCAGGCAGAACTGGAATTCACTATGTAGTCTCAGGCTGTCCTCAAACTCAGCGATCCTCCTACCTCTGCCTCCTGAGTTCTGGTATTTAAAGGTGTGTGTGACCATACCAGGCTTGATTGCTTTTTCATTTAAGGAATGGGTTGGACATTTCTGATTATCTTTAAACATAGTCAAGTCTCTGAGTTAAAGATTGGAGACTGGTTTATTTTGTTTGTTTGTTTTTTGGGTTTGGTTATTTTTGTTGTTGTTGTTGTTCAAGAGCAGGCTGAGGTTAGGGTTCTGACCACATTTAAGGCAAGCGAGGTTAGGCTATGGTATTTTGAAGGTTGGTTGTATGAAGCACTATTTCAACTAGAAACATTTTCACCTTATGATAGGGTTATTGAGATGCAATCACACCGTGAGTCACGGAACATCTGTATTTTGATGTTTGTGCCCCATTGGCTTCTGTTAACTCAATTCAAACATGCAGTCATAACGCCAATGCACACGTAAGACCCGTGTGTGTGAACAGGAGCATTCATTTGTCAACCAAACCTTATTTATTAAAAAGAGCCAGTGAGGGTGATTTCACGTAAAGCCTGTTGGATTTGCTACTCCCTCATCCTCATGAGTGTTGATTCCTGTGAATCTAGAAGAACGAAAAGAAAGTCCTGGCAAGGAGGTGACCCTTTGTTTTCCTGTGATGATAGCTGTCCTCGTAACAGCGACAGAAAAAGTCTAGACCAGGCATAGTGGAGCATACCTTGATTCCCAGCCCTTGGGAGGCTGTGAGTTTGAAGCCAGACCTGGACTGCAGAGTAAGTTTGAGGTCAGTCTGGGCTTGAGTGAGACTGTGCTTCAAGAGAAAAAAAAAAATACTAAATAAAAACTGATCTCATCTTTTTATTGATATACTAATAACAATGTCTGATGAATAGGAAGCAGTCCAATATTGTGTGCCTCCTTATGAAGATAACAAAAGCAATACTGAAAAGTATATTCTTCTTTTTATATTTTATTTTTATCTATTTATTTGAGAGAGAAAAAGAGGCTGAGCAAGAGAGAAAGAGAAAGGGAAAGAGAGAGAGAGAGAAAATGGGCATGCCAGGGCTTCCAGCCACTGCAAACAAACTCCAGATGCCTGCGCCACCTTGTGCATCAGGCTTACTTGGGTCCTGGGGAATCGAACGTGGGTCCTTAGGCTTTGCAGGCGTGCACCTTAACAACTGAGCAACTTCTCCAGCCCCAAAGTATATTTTTTAAAGGGCAACCACGCCAAATGCCATCTATTCTAAATGCATGCTCTGAGTGCTGGGTCCGCACATGATTCTGGAAAAAATGTTTCTGGAACGTTTGACATGGTCTGATCTAGCACAGCCAGGTCATTCCACATCATGTGGAGGGTGTGAAGTGATAGTCCTTTGCATTCATAAAGTAAAGGAAGGCTAGAAATAGTTCTACCTTTGGTATTTGCCACCTGACTGAGTGCATAGCTAGGCAAAGGCTCACAAGAGATACCTTGAAGTAAGTTCCTGCTGCTCCCGTCATGCATTGGCGGAGAGGGAATTGCTCAGGTGTGTGTGTGAACTGTGTGGACGCTTCTTACTCAGCCCCAGACCCATACTACAAAGCCCCCGTTGCAGCCCACAAGAAGCTCCTGTCTTCTTTCCAGCCCCTGAGTTATTCATCTCCTTGCACCAGAGGTTTTCATGGCCCACTCTGCCCCAGGGGATTTTGTTTGTTTGGTTGTTTGTTTTGTTTTGTTGAGGTCGGGTTTCACTCCAGTCCAGGCTGACCTGGAATTCACTATGTAGTCTCTGGGTGGTTTATAGGGTTTTATAATTGCCTTTTGAAGCCTCTCTTTTAGAATATAGACTATCCCTCTTTCACCCCTCTCCCCTTACCCGATCACGCCCATAGGCTTTTACATAGGTCCTTAGACCATTGGATTTATCCATTCCTCACCCTCTGGTACCCATGCATTATGGAATAAATAAAATGGTTTACAGAAGTCATTTTCAGGTTTTTTTTTTTTGCCAGTTCTTTGTTAAAACCGACATGAGCTCAGGTCTACGAGGCCTGTGTAACCCCCGCTCCAAGACAAACCCCTGGCCCAAGACTATTGCTGCAACACCTATGCGTACACATGAATGTGGGAAGGCATTTACATACATTGAGAACTGCACAGACATAAGGCTCAGGGTGGAAGAGATGGTGGAAAGAACGAAAGAGCCAAAGGAAGGGGAGGACTCCTAACAACGTGCTCCCCCAAGACACAAAATGGCCTGGATATCCATGACCTCACAGCGCCTGACACTGCCTACACAAGACCATCATAAGAGGAGGAAAAGATGACGACATCAAAATAAAAGGGAGACTGACTGAGATGAGGAGGGGATATGATGGAGAATGGAATTTCAAAGGGGAAAGTTGTGGGGGGGAGGGAGGGAATAACCATGGGATATTTTTTATAATCATGGAAGTTGTTGATAAAAATTTGAAAAAAAAAAAAAAAAAGCAAGCCAGCTGGAGAGATGGCTTAAGTGGTTGAGCACTTGCCTGTGAAGCCTAAGGACCCCGGTTCGAGGTTCAATTCCCCAGGACCCATGTTAGCACAAGGGGGTGTACACCTCTGGAGTTCGTTTGTAGTGGCTGGAGGCCCTGGTGCACCCATTCTCTCTCTCTATCTGCCTCTTTCTCTTTCTGTCTGTCGCTCTCAAATAAATAAATAAAAATAAACAAAAAAAATTAAAAAAAACAGAAGCAAGAGATCACTAGTACTTTTAAAATTAAACAAACGTGTTAGAAGATACAATTCTAAAGTTAACAGTTTAGGAAAACAAGACACAGAGCCTGCTTTCAATTTTACCAGCCACCAGGCTTACATTTCCTCCTTCCTGTGATCCTACTCATTCACATCCTTTCCACTCCAACCCTGCATTTCTTTTCTTTCTGCCTGTCTTTTCTTATTAGTTATGTCCCCAGTGTGTAAACAGCCATGTTGGTACCATCATTAGCCTCCTCCCTGTCCTCTGCCCTCCGCAGGGACCCTCCTCCTGGGGGAATGTGGGTCGGGCATTGTGGGGAAGTTATGGAGAAGAGGCAATGTCTCTGTTCTTAATGTCCCAACTTGTAGCTCTAAAAATCTTTCGACCCCCTTTTCCATGAATTTCCCTGAGCCATGCTGGGTTCCTTGTAGGTCTGCTTCAGTGATGAGGTCTTGGGAGCCTCTGTCTGTCTGGACATCTGGTTTGGTAGGAGTTGAGAGTTCTCTGTGTCTATCTCCTTCACCCTTGTGCTGGTATCAGGTTCACCAAGAATCCTGCATTTCTTGCAGTGACAAGACTGGTACCTTGCTCTCAAGAGCTGCAGGACATGTTGCCAAGGATCATATGGGAATAGTTTATCATGCAAGTTTACTTCATTCCTAGTGATGAACTCTATAAACACTTCGGTGAGATTTGACTGCACGGTTGGCTGGTGGTCCCGCCTGGTGACAGTGGCCATGGGTTTTAATCTCATCCCACCTTCGACATTCTTGGAATAGTTCAACACATGCTGGAAAGGAGCCTGGTGTAAGGAGTAAGATGACAAAATGCTAGTGATTAAATACAAGTGCTACAGATAAGACATTAAGCACAGAACTTATCATATCTAGTTTTATGAATGGTACTGAATGTCTCTTGGAAGCTGTCGTGGGAACACGAACTATCCGCTGCTGGATAAAAAGAATCTCACTGAAGCAAAGCTTATGACTGGGAATGTGAGTGGGGAGGGAAAGACATTTTATTTATTTAGTTTTTGTTTATTTTTATTTATTTGAAAGCGACGGATAGAGAGAGAAAGAGGCAGATAGAGAGAGAGAGAATGGGCACGCCAGGGCTTCTGGCCACTGCAAATGAACTCCAGATGCATGCACCCCCTTGTGCATCTGGCTAACATGGGTCCTGGAGAATCGAGCCTCTAACTGGGGTCCTGAGGCTTCACAGGCAAGCGCTTAACCGCTAAGCCATCTTGCCAGCCCGGGAAAGACTTTTTAATTCAATGTGCTAGCCTCACTCATATTCTGAAGGTACATATAGCAATGGATGTGAAATGCTGTATGAAGTAGAAACAAATAACATATAAGGTGTTTGTTATCACTGTAATACTTAAACTATACATTGGATATATATTATTTAAAAACACCCTAAGTATATATATATATATATATATATATATATATATATATATATATATATATTCCATAATGCATGGGTACCAGAGGGTGAGGAATAAATAAATAAATAAATAAATCCAATGGCCACCCAGAGACTACATAGTGAATTCCAGGTCAGCCTGGACTAGAGTGAAACCCGACCTCAACAAAACAAAACAAACCTTCCAGGCAAAATAAAAGTAAGAAAGCTAGAGAAGGGTAGTGAGGAACAAGTCTGTAGTAACACTGATGTTAGCAACAGTATCCATCATGCTTATATATAACTTTTAGTATTTTTTTTTATAAATGTCGTTATATTTGTAATAGAGCCAATAGCTTGAGAGGCACTTACTGTGTTCTGCGCATTGTTTGATAGTCTCTCTCTCTCTCTCCACACACACATACACACATAAACATACATATGCATATTTTTTCTTTAGGGGCAGGAGTCGCTCCTATTTAAATCTGGGGCATCTTTCACCTACTCTTCATGTGTGTGTGTGTGTGTGTGTGTGTGTGTGTGTGTGTGTATGTGTGTGTGTGTGTGTGTGTATGTACACACTCAAGCCTGCCTTTGACATATGGGATGATGTGGCAAGAATACATTTTTTTGTTTTCTTCACTGCCCATCTTTTCCTACCAAGTGACCTTTAGGGCTCCAGTCCAGCTATAATGGCCAGCAGGACAGGGCCGAGCTCAGCCGTTTGCCACGTACACGGATGGTTTCTGCTCTCTCTCCCCATTACCGCTTACACAATCAATATGTATTTAGCTCCCTTATGCATGTAAGCCAAGGATTGCAAAGCCTTCAACATTATTTGAACTAATTTGTCTTTCTGGTAATGAAAAAAGGAAAAACAATCCTGTTTTTTTTTTTTTTTTTCCAGAAACAGCATCATTAGTTACGCAAGCACAAGATTATCACCTCCTTTCTCATGGGTCAACACCTTCTTGCGCTCCACTAAACCGGAAGGTTCCTGTTCAGTGTCACCATGTCACAATTGCTTCCTGTTGTAGGTAGTTATCATTCCCCACAGTTTCTTAACACGTACACCAGAGGTGGCATAGAAGTTAGATAACCTAAACGGAAGATGTTTCCAGAATGTACTCAGAACAAAGACAAAAAAAAAAAAAAAGAAAAATTGATTTAACAATACTGGATAATGCTAAGGCCATATTTGAGTATACAATGAACTTTTGCCACTTAAAAACAAACAAACAAACAAACAAACAAAAACACACCTTTTCTGGGCTGGAGGGATGGCTTAGCACTTAAGGCGCTGGCCTTCAAAGTCAAAAGACCCAGGTTTGATTCCCCAGGGCCCATGTAAGTCAGATGTACAAGGCAGCTCAGTATTCTGGAGTTCATTTTCAGTAGCTGAGGCCCTGGTGTGTCCAACCTATCTCTCGATCTACCCCCATCAAATAAATGAAATAAATAAATCAAAATTTAAAAAATTAACTTAATGGTTTAAATATTAGGTGTTTATTTTTTATTTAACCATTTTTGCTATTCTGGGATGAAAAGGTCTACTGTGCACTGCTGGCTTGTTTGGTCTTGGCTGTATATGTTTGCATATCCCATGGCAGATGGCAGGTTAGCCAAGGGCTGGATGGTTGGAGATGTCCTGGCTGTAACACTGAGAGTGACTGCAGCCTCTCTACCCTACCTTACCCTCCAGTAGAGCAAGTGAAGCTTGCAGTTTCAAACAATTTGTTTCAGTTGATTCTCATCTCCTCACTGTGGCCAATATTCCTTCCCCCCACCCACCAAAAAAAATTCCTCTGGTCCCCAACAATGCAAATCGTAAAGTGAAAACAAATTTAAATCCTGTGAATTAGGTCCACCTTCTTACACTTTCATAATTACTAACCCAGTAATATACATGACCCTTGCCTTCCCTTTTGGATGTGTAAAGCCTCTTAAGCTTGTAACCATATTCCATCTAAGTGCTGTGCACTATTATTTCGTTACACTGTCATATGTCAAGTCTAGTCAGCCTCCCTCAAATGTTGCTTTACTATGTGCACAGTTTCTTTACGTTCAAACAACAACAACAGAAACAAAAAACATACAGGGCTGGAGAGATGGCTTAGTGGTTAAGGCACTTGGCTGCAAAGCCAAAGGATCTAAGTTCAACTCCCTAGGACCCACGTATGCTAGATACACAAGGGGGGGCACGTGTCTGGAGTTTGTTTGCAGCAGCTAGAGGCCCTGGTGTGCCCATTCTCTCTCTGTCTGTCTCTCTTCTCTCTCTCTCTCTCTCTCTGAATGCCAATAAATAAATAAAATAAAAATAAATAAAACATACATAAATGAGACAAAACTTCAAGTAAAGCTGGAGAGATGGTGCAGCAGACAGATTCAGGTTCACTGAGATGAACTTCCAGACCAGGCACAGTTATGGGGGGAGGGATTTTTATTGAAGCTTACAGATCCAGGGGAAGTTCCATAATGGCAGAAGAAGCTGGCCTGATTTCGCAGGACCAACCAGAGAGAGAAGCACAAGCCAAAATCCACAGCACACTTCAGGAACTCCAGCTAGGTACACTTTGCATATCTTTAGATTGAAATCTGAAACCCACCACCATACCTTAAGAATCACCCAGTGACGTTGCCTCCAGCCAGGTGGCTGAAGATGCAAACTACAAATAAACAACTGAATATATTGGAAGTCATCTATTCAAACTACCACAGATGGCTTAGTGGTTAAGGCATTTGCCTGCAAAGCCAAAGGATCCAGGTTTGATTCTCCAGGACACACATAACCCAGATTCACAAGGGGGCACACGTGTATGGAGTTAGTTTGCAGTGGCTGGAGGCCCTGGCATACTCATTCTCTCTCTTCTCTCTGTCAAGTAAATAAATAAATAAAAATAAAATAATTTTTTAAAATACCTGAAATAAATAGAAAATTAAGATATTAACAGTAAAAACTATTTTCTGCCATCCTAGCTGGTTCCTCACTAAATGCAAGAAGGCCCAGGCTATACAGTGTCTGGGCTGTCCTAGCACTGAGTTTTAATGATGAGAAAAATTTAAGGGGAATTTAGTTATGTATGATTTGAAAAATACATTTTGTATTGATTATTTTTCTTTTGGTGTAAGTCTGCTCTTTCTGAGGTCACCAGAGCCTCCAACCTCAGGTTCTTGGTCTGCTTCTGGTCCTGTCTCTCCCTCTGACCCATCCTTCCAAAGCTCTGCCTCCATTCCAATCACCCTGTGTTTCTGGGTTTCTGAAACCAGCCTTTTCCATCTTCCTGATGGAGACAAGACTCTTAGTCCCTGCTTCAGATGCAGTATCACTCTATTTCTGTTTATTAAATAACAGCTTACTCCTCGTTTTGGTTATATTGAGCTTGACATGGCTCAACACCAAACTCCAAGGCATAAGTAGAACTTAGTAAAAACTAGCCGGGCGTGGTGGCGCACGCCTTTAATCCCAGCACTCACTCGGGAGGCAGAGGTAGGGGGAGCGCCGTGAATTCGAGGCTGCCCTGAGACACCACAGTGAATTCCAGGTCTGGGCTAGTGTGAAATCCTACAGGAAGGGGCGTAGTCAAAGAACAAGTAGTTGAGAGCATTAGAGAATGCTTGCTAAGGTATGAAGTTCATTAGTTATGTGGACTTTTTCTACATATGAGGTCTATTCTGCTGCCAAATTTCTTTATCAAGTCAGAGCACCAAAGAACATCAATTTTCAATAGCTCTTTACAAAATCATTCTAAATTCCATGCCATTTTTTACACAGAAAATACTAAAGTTAAGCTAATATTTTCTTATTGACTTGTTATAATGAGCTCATATATTATACTATATATGATGAGTGTTTACCTTTAAATATTTTTCTGCTTACTGTTTCACACAAGTATATCATTTTATATGTCAAAATTCCATTCTTAGTCTAACACTACCCAACCATTCTACTGTAATTCTGCAATTACTGCCTATTACATGCTAGTGTCATTGAAACCAGATAGCTAAACTTAATTTATATAGAAAGAGATATGAATATATTTCAAACATGAATCCACACAAACAATTGAGCATAAATTATAGAATTGGAGTAAAATAACATGTTCTCAGCTCAGGACCCATATCATAATATGTCTGACTTTTTCTGTTGAGTGAGAATTCCACAACCTGGTAGATTTGGAGTGGCATCTCTTCCTTGTGGTATACATAGTTCCATTTCACTGTGGTGAAATTTCTTAGGCATTGAGGTCATAGAGGTATGTCGGATATTTGTCAGCTGTAAATACTGATGACTTTGCTGCACACATTTTTTGAGACTATGCTTGGCACATCAAAATGAGAATTGCATTTGGCTCATTATGCTCTGCTTCAGAGAACTGGCGAATTTCAGGGATACAGCAAGATGAGTCACTTACATATATTTTTAGTGTTTAGTGTACCAACCTATTTAACCTCTGAAACTTCTAGAGTTTGGGAAATTTGCAGATCAACATTCAAGAATGTAGAAACAAAACATAACTACCACAATCGGCACTGATTTAAAAACAACCGTCTGTGGTCTACAGTAAACAGCAAGCAGTATAGAAATGTGTGCTGGAGGGGCTGGAGAGATGGCTTAGTGGTTAAGCGCTTGCCTGTGAAGCCTAAGGACCTCTGTTTGAGGCTCAATTCCCCATGACCTGTGTAAGTCAGATGCAAAAGGTGGTCCATGCATCTGGAGTTCATTTGCAGTGCCTGGAGGTCCTGGTGTGCCCATTTCTCTCTCTCTCTGTAACTCTCAAATAAGTAAATAAAAGTAGACAATTAAAAAAAGAAAGAAAGAAATTGGTGTTGGACTGAGATTTTCTTGATTAGTCACTGTCAACATTTTCAGCTCAGATTCTGCGCTTTATTAATTCAGAAAGAAAAACATATATTCCTTGCACATATTCCCATAACAGCATAATGGATCTAAATTCATTCAAGGTGGCAATGACTTTATAAATTTAAAAACATTTAAAAAAAAAAACATTTTTAAGAGGCTTTAAGATTTGTTTTTTGATAAGTTCATACACATATATTGCATGTTGGTCACGCACATCACAGGACCCTTCCTTAGGTCCCTCCTACTCCTCCTGAACCTATCTCCCTCTGCTTCCTACTGCTAACCAGTAGCTCTATACTAAAAAGAGAATGAGTGACCCTCCCCCAACACCCACTAACTGTCACCAGCTCCTCGGGGAGCTGTGGGGCCCCACAAGCCCCTCCCCCATCCATGACGGAATGCTGACGGACAGACCACGCGAAGACCTTATTCAGGATATCGGAGAATGGTACAATATAGAACATTAGAAAATTGACGAGCAGCGGAACTTTGTCATGGCTCAGCCCCAGGGACGGTGCGTCCTCTATGAGAATAAACACAAAGCCGTATGCAGATGATACTTGCTTCAGGAAGCCTCGAGAGATTCTCAGATGACACCCCAAAGGGATTGGGACACATCATGAGGTGGGAAAATCCCTAGCCTAGAGGGAAGGCTGTGCAGAGAATTCCACAGTGGGATTTCTGTTCTTTAAGATGAGAAAATATCAATGCACACTCTTGGGCTACTGTGTAATAAAGGACTTACGTAGGTAAACCTTTTTACTTGGGTCAAAGTCTGAGGAAAAAGAAGAGGATGCTTGTGTAGCACAACTTATTAGGCAATCAATTAACAGCTCTGATTATGGCTAGCCTGCTCTACTCAACAGAATCAGATAAATGAGGTTACCTAACATTAGGACATGCATAAGAGACATGATCATAGCAAATGCAGTGGATCTGTTTATGGACAACTCATACTATGACAATGATAAGTTAGTGTTTATATATCGATTTCCTTTACTTTTGCCAGAAAGACAATTGCCTTTACTTAAATGTACATAGTACACTAGGAAAATGTATACCCTTTTAAAGGGAAATGCACTTCTAGCTAGAATCTTCTTCAAGTTTTCAATTTAGATCACAATGTAGTTCATAGAAGATAAAAATACAATAGCATTTTAAACATAATGTTGTATCATCCTTTGTCAAATGATCATGGACATATGTATCTAGGTTTATGTACACATGTGGCATATGTGTGTGTGTGTGTGTGTATATATATATATATATATATATATATACATATATATACACATGTATATATATACATATATACATATATATATGGCGAGAGCATATATCAACTGCACTACCCATTTAACTTTTTTTAAATTATGTACAGTTTGATGAAGGCTCACAAGTGGGCAAATGAATATTGCACTTGAAAACAATTTATCACAGATTTCATGTTTTGAGTGTGAACCCATTGATGTACACCTGGAAAAACATGTAGATTTATCCACATTTTAACTACTTGTCTGTTTTTCAAGTGTTTAACAAAGAACATCAGTGGTCTTCAATATGCTATCATATGTAAACCTCAAGTTATGCCTTAAATTTAAAGGTCTAGCTTGGGTTGCTTAAATGCTGAGTTCTGAGCCATGAGCTTAGGACGAGGTTTCCTAATGGGCTGAACAAGTCACTCCGCGGGACAGTGAGTTCTGCATTTTCCAGGCCACACCTAAATAAATATGGGTGGGATTTATAACTGGGAAAAATGGGATAGAGAGCCAGAGTTTGAGGTTTGCACTGGAGCATTTATCAACTGCTCTACCCATTTAACTTTGTTTTTAAAAAAAAAATTGTTTATTTTTTATTTATTTATTTGAAAGTGACAGACAGAGAAAGAGGCAGACAGAGGGAGAGAGACAGGGAGAGAGAGAGACAGAGAGAATGGGCACACCAAGGCCTCCAGCTACTGCAAACGAACCCCAGACACGTGTGCCCCCTGGTGCATCAGGCTAACGTGGGTCGTGGGGAATTGAGCCTTGAACTGGGGTCGTTAGGCTTCACAGGCAAGCGCTTAACCCCTAAGCCATCTCTCCAGCCCTCTACCCATTTAACTTTTAAATCTTACTTCCCTTAGAGACTGCTTTCAGTTGCTTCTTTCCCTTTTATTATTATTTTTTTGTTGTTGTTATTTTTGGACACATCCTGTGTTGTTGGTACCACCATCTCCCTCCATCCTGCCCCCATTCCATTGAGGGTCCCCTTCAGTGGGAATGCTGGGATTCCCCATGAGGTCCTGGGTTAAGGGCTGCGAGGGCAGCAGTCAGTCCTTGTGTGTGGGGAGGGGGCAATGTCTCTGGGTATTTCCTCCCTCCCTCCCTGTGGCCTTTATAATCTCCCCATCCCCTCCATGCAAATTCCCTGAGCTGTAGTGGGCATGTAAATCTACTATAGCGCTGAGTTCCCAGCCGCCTCTGGATTTCTGCTCTGGTGCATTTCGAGTGTGCTCAGTGTCTGTCTCCATCTCCCCGGCGCAGGTTGTCAGGCTGGCAGTGGGAGCAGCGCTCTTGCTGGTCTCATCAGATCCTCTGTGGTTTCTTTGGGCCCTGTTTGCTGGGCGAGAGGCAGCTCATGTCCTGCCAGGGATTCACCTGTCTTTCCCTGTCTTGTTGATAGAGTTTAGTTGTCCATGGTTTTTGCTGCCTTATGAAAAAGGAAAACAGATTCTCCAAAGGAGAGTGAGATCAGCATAGGTTAAAGGAATTAAACATTGTTAATTTAGAGGGATTTTGATGTGTCTAGTCTCCTCTTAAAAAAAAAAAAAAAACAACTAGTAGGAGCTTCTAGTTGAAGTTTACAATCTTGGACTCCATAGGATTCTTATCTGGTTCCCAGTTCCAGCTATGTGCTCCTGGGCACTGAGCAGATTTCTTAGGCAATCGGAAAGCCATTGGTTCCCCACCTACATTGGGAGCCACCACTGCACCCATGTCTACTTCTTGTGAGGCTGGTTGCTTTGGTATTGCAGTGTTCCCTGCTTGATGGCAATGTTGTTGGCCATTTTACCCCAGCACCTCACCTCTTTTCCCATACAACACTGTTAGTACTGATTATTATTACTATTTTGGGGGGGGGGTTAAAAAATACTCACAACCCATCTCATTATTCTTTCTAATGGGAACAATTTTATAAATGGAAACTTACTCTGGTTTTGGTCATGAATGAAATGTCAATTTTGAGATTTGCTCGATTTACCTTTAAGGTTAACCACCAGCAGAAATAAGACATTTTATTTGATTTTGCAGGTGTTTTGATTAAAAATGCAAAGTCAGAATGTTTTACCCTTCCACAGCTAGGTTTCTTAAAAGAATGGTGGGAAAAGATATATGACAATATTTCACGGGAAGAGGGGATAGTGTTAGCTATCTGTGGCTACTTCCAAGGGGTTCTTTGCTAAATGCAAGGATTTAGTCCAGGTTCAGATACAATTTCAAGATATTCACTTTGATCATGATTATTAAAACCCTGTATGTAACTAGTAGCTTGGTATCTCACATCATGTAGTTATAATATGTAGATAAGGATAAAATGAGGATTAATAGCTTTTAATCACACACACACACACACACACACACACACACACACACACACATATATATATATATATATATATATATATATATATATATATATATGTTTGAAAAACTCTTCCATTTTAGGTTCTTTTCTTCCTTCCTTCCTTTATTTTAATTTCTTCCTTCACTTCCATTCTCTTCTCTACCTCTCTTCTTCCTCCTTTCTTCATTTATTTCTTCTCCCTTTCTAATTTGTTCTAGGAGATTAAACAAAAGTCCTCTAAAACTCTAGGCAAGAACTGTACCATTGACCATATCCCTAGATTGTTCTCTTCTACAAAATGAATCAAAGTCCTTCTATTAACCAATTGAAGATGAATGTCCTATTCTATAAAGAAATTATTCATTCTTAATTTTGAATTTTTCTTATGCATGATAAAGTTATATGTAGGTGAATTTTTAAAAAAGAAAATCAAGGTTATACGTACATAGTTATGTAAAATAACCATGAGCAGCTACTTATATTTTAAGGGGAATAACACATCTATTTGCTAGATAAAGAGTAATCTTGGGCTGGAGAGATGGCGTAGTGGTTATGGCACTTGCCTACAAAGCCAAAAGACCCAGGTTTGATTCCCCAGGACCCACGTATGCCACATGCACAAGGTGGTGCATGTGTCTGGAATTCATTTGCAGTGTCTAAAGGCCCTAGCACACCCATTCTCTCTCTTTATATATCTGCCTGCTTCTCTCTCTCTCTTTCTCTCTGTCTCTCAAATAAATGAATCAATAAAAATTTTTTAAAAAGATAGTAATCTTTCATTGACTCATTTCAGTTAGCATGATCAAATTACAGTGCTCAATTAAATTACAAAAATACTCCCATAATTAAAAATAATTTTATAACTATGTGATTAAAATTAAAAGAAATGATTGAGCTGACTCTAGCACTGGCTTAGCCACCTAACTTACAGCAACAATTTGATGGGCTATTTCCTCGTAATAAATTTACCATACTTGAACAGTAGGGGACGATATTTTACTACTTTGTGTAAAATCCTATCAACAGTTTAGAAGAGAAATATCATTCTTAAGTGTGTGACACAGCTACCCAAAATCATGACAAATATGATTTTAAAAATTATCCAGCTAAACTCACCCTTGTTTAAAAATGTCTTTGAACTTTTTATCAAAACCAGTGTTTGGCCTGGTTGGTACCAGCACAAGGCTGAAGGAGATCGTTACATAATAGTTGGCTGCATGCTTATCAGCATTTTTTCTTAATTTAGATTTTTCTTGTGGTGGAAATATTTATTTGTCCTGATTCTGCTATACCTTCACACACTAGAGGGAAATTTTTGCAGTTGAAGAGATTGAACCATATTAGAAAAACAATGGATCCTCTACCTTAACCAAAAATCAAAAGCCCCAAAACTCTACAAAAAGTGGCAATGATGCTTCTAAAGAATTTATACTTGTAATCTCAACTGCATTCTTTCAATTTTTCTGGGGTAATGAACCCATCAAATGTACTTATTTTAATTTATTTAAGTATCCAGTAAGGTAAACTGAAACAAAAAATATGGAAGAATGTAAAAACATTTTAAAGCTCCAGAATTTGTTTTAGGTTTTCTTTTTTTTTTTTATGGAAGCTTTGACAAATATTTCTACTTTGATATTCTCATGAACTAATAGAGATTTTGTATATTATTTAATGGAAAATAATTTGGTGGAAATTATGTGGAGCTGTTAAAGTAATAATTTAGTTATAGGCTTCAGTGAATTATTAAAATAATGTAAAATTTGGGGCTAGAAATGTCATTCTTTTTTCTGTGCTTTTTCTTAAAATGGCATTTCAAATTTTAAAACCTATAAAATGTAAGTCATTGTAGTCTTTCTTAAAGGTAATGCCTACAGAAAGCCATTAAAATAATGTTTCTGACAGCTTAATGAAACGTGAATTATTGAAGAAATCCAATAATCTCTATAAACTCCTATTTCTACCATTCTTTGTAGAAGAGCATAAAACCCCAAAACAAATGTTACATAGTTCATAAATTTATCAGTGGTTGGAACTGGGAGGGAGTAAAGGAAGGATATTCTTTTAGAAATTCTGATTTGACTAAAAGACAGTTTTACAGAAACAAATGATAATGTCATGCAAAGGTAATTTCTTGCACACATGTAGTACTGATTTGAGGGCAACTTCTCATAAGTTTAGTTGGAAAATATCCAAGGTCTAGAAATTGGTTTCAAGCATCAAAATTAATAGCTCTTAAATATAGCTTGGATTACAGTGAGGGGTATCAGGAACAGATCAGAAGATTATTAAAGATTGTAAGAGATTATTAAATTAGAAATAAATATCTGAATTTAACAGATAGATTACTAGCAGCATCCCTATACTGTGCTAACCATCCAAGTTCTTCCGTTCCTCAGGCTTATTCTAACCAGGAAGAAATAGTGCAATGTAAAAACAACACTGACTTATAATTAGAACCAATCATGACAAATACTTTACACAATGAAGCACAGGTTGAGCTCAAACTTTCAAGCTCTTTGTAACATCCACCTCTCAAAAGACAAACTTCCAGAAATGGTCAAATTTTGACCATGTATGTTGGGTTGTAAGGAAACCCTATAGCCAGCAACACTGATGATGAAATGGAATTCCTTTCAATGTCTTCTGTGCATCCTTTTAATCATGAGCTGCTTATGCAATTTGAAGACACTTGAACAGAGTTTATAAATTGCTCTAAGTAGAAAAATGAGTACTAGATTTAGAGCGGTTATTCCTTATAGCTACAGCTTTGTTCTGGGGAAACATTTAGTAATGTCTGGAGACTGCAGTCATGACAAATTGGAGGAAGTGTGTGCTATTGGGAACCTGTACAAAAAACTAAGGATGATGTTCAGTGTGCTTCCTATTCACTCAACAGGGTGTGGTATCTCCAAACAGGTTGGCAGGGATGGATTGAGAAATCCTAGTTAAGATACAAAATGAAACATTTTCAGATGAAAGAAGGTCCTCTGTACAAATTTTGAAGTCAGGCAAATATGTGAGCCAGGAAATAGAGGAGAATGTATTGGCTATTTAAGGGCTGAATACCCACTACGTACTCACATGAAAAATTCCTCAAATAGAGTGTTTTAGTGGTCCCTCTCATGACTTAGAATTATGATTTATCTTTATGTCACTGTCTTCCGGTCTCGTGCGAAGAGACTGACTGAGTCCTGCAGTGGAGACTGGCTTATGGAGCTGGAGGAGAGGCAGTGACATGGGAGTCGATCATCAGTGCATGCATACTATCTCAGGAGTGATGCACTCTTGCAGTGGTTTCATCTTGGTTGGTAAATAATTGCAGCTTGAACCGCCATGTGACGCTGATGCCATAATATTCCAGTCACTTTTACAATCCAGGAAGTAAAGTGATGAGATCCGATGCAAATGAAGCCAGATCAGGGTCCACCTCTATGGCCAATGTCATTTCGGATGATTCCAGGCCCCCGCTGAGCTGACTGACAATGCCACTCCTTCTGGTGCCCCTAGTGAAGTCACATTGCAATCTTTCCACCTTGCCAACCCAAGGCTAATTTACATATGGACTGAGGTGGTGAGGAATGGCCAACAGTCACCTGTTCATAAATTGAGATGTATTTTTCTCTTTTCAAATTCAAAAATGTAGTTTGAAACTTAATAATGGCCATAGCAGGTTTTCTGAAGTGAGTCAACAATCAGTATCTTACTTTTTTCTGTTTGTTTGTTTTCTATGGAGATCTAAGAACATTTTAAGTGACATAATATTTACTTTCTTATTTTGGAATACTTG
Source organism: Jaculus jaculus (assembly GCF_020740685.1). Taxonomy (NCBI): domain Eukaryota; kingdom Metazoa; phylum Chordata; class Mammalia; order Rodentia; family Dipodidae; genus Jaculus; species Jaculus jaculus. The sequence continues at coordinate 25,027,144 of NC_059121.1, forward strand.
GAGTAAAAAAAATGCTTTGCAAAAAGTAGTTCAGAGGCAAAAAAAAAAAAAAATACAAACATGTCAAGGAAAAGAACCTTCAAAAACAAAACAAAGCAAAAGACGGGGAAGAAATGTCAAGTTTGGACTGTGCAGGCTCACAAATCAACTACTAAAATGTGGTTTAACTATCTAAATTTAACTGTTGCATTTATTTGTAAGACATTTATATTGAAGCTGTACTCATTATCCAGCTCCTTGGGTTGGCTTCTTTTGTTCTACAGAGATTATTTTTATTGAGAGTGTGATACTAAATTATATCAAGAAAGAAAAGAGTCCCTGGATACTGAAAGGTTTGGGGATTCATTCAATGCACCCCAACTGATTATCAAAATATAACTTGGTCCAGAAGTTTTCACAGCAACCTACTGTAGTATTTAAATACTTTTTTTTCTCAAAAGAGTAAAAATTATTTATTATTATCATCAACTTATGAGATACACTTACAGATGTATATTATACATTGTTTAATGTCTTTTTTGTGGAAATACCACCAATGTAGTATGATATTTTCAAAAAGGTCAGATTCTGGAGCAGAGGCTGGGTTGTGAAATGGTCATTTCATTTAAAATCCAAGATATTCAGATGGCAAGTTTCATGGTATATAAAATAAAAATGCATCAACACTATGAAAGAGATCAAATGTACTTGAGGATGAATATGCGAATTAAAATAAAGATCTGTTACTTCCATTCATAAATGCTAAAGTAAATTTAATGACCCTGTATGTTTAACCAGCTGTGTAGCCATAACCCTCCTTGTTGCACTGACATCCACATTTGCACACGCGTGTGCTTACCACCATGCTGATTTCCAGTTAAATTTGATGCCAGTGTTAACAGAGAAGGGAAGAGGGGAAAAGAGAGAGAGGAGAGAAGAATGTGTGTGTACAAGACAGAAACCTCAACCTTTGGTCATACAGCATTGGAAGAAACATCCAATTATCTTGGACTGATGTGATTATTACACATCATTAAACTTTTACAATTTATATAGAGTTTATGCCATAACAGTTCACATAATTTAAGAATTTTGAAACTTTACATTCCTATCAATCCGGATGTGTGGAATATCAATCTCCCATCAATTTCCAGTGAATCTTTGGGTCAGAGCAGCATTTGAGCCGTGGACAGGTGGCTGGCAGCACAGACTCTCCAGATTCCTCACTCCAGTGGCTCACCAGCAGCTGCTTTGAATAGAACCTGTGTGCTTCTGACCCAGAAATAACTGTCTAGATCATAGAGCTGGGAATTGTGATTAACTTTTGTACATTAAACACAATAAAAATGTTGAGAGTAGTAGTTAAGTAGGGTAACAGGTAGCGTATAAGGTCTAAAGTAATCATATAGATATGTCTTTAACATAAATTTTAAAGCTACTAATATGAAAAGGTTATCCAACTAGAACCTAAATGGACAATGTTTAGTATTTAAGCCTAATTTACTATTTGTGGTAAGGAACAAAATAGTTCTAGCTACAGGGAATCTACTAAGCTAATCCACACCATGAAAAGCCATTCTGGGTCAAGGAAATGCATTACTACTTAACATAATTTTAGGATGTTCCATGACTTAACTGTTTTTGGTTACCAAAAGCTATATATATATATATATATATATATATATATATATATATATATATATATATATGCAGTCTGGTTTTGTGAGGAGCTTACACTAAGAACCTTGCTCAAACTTGAATTCCTGTCACTGCTTCCAGGAGACATGATGGAAAAACTTTTCTTACACTGCTGGTTAACAAATTCCAACCTGAATATTGTACTTAGTTCAAGTTTAAAACACCAATTTCTGCTTTTCACTGGCATTCACAATGATAGCTGAAATAGTAACAGCAAATGTTGATCATAAAATAATTTCTGCTGGGTGCTTGGCAGAAACTAAAATAGCTCTTTCTAGAAGGTAGTTGCATATGCTTCTTTAAAGTGTACATTTTATAGAAATTTTCCTTCAAAGGCATGCATATATCATGATTGAATAATACATTTTGGTGTATACACAATGAGCTAGCATCAAATTCTAGAATATTATGGGTTATAAGAACCTGAGTCTATGCAAATGAAAAGTAACAAACACATATGTTCAGTTTTTCCTGCAGTCTAGTTATTCATATACATACAAGATAATCAACAATAGGGTATGCCTACATATTAATACATAAACTACCACCAACTCAACAACTCCAATCTCAGACTTAGTGTGCACAAGTTACGTTCCTGGCTCCCATTCTAAATGCTTCTCCTCTTCTTCATCACACCCAGCGGCCATCCTTGGCTTGTGTTTTTCAGTCCTGCCCCTTGTCTGTATCATACACAAGTTCTATGCTCCGTGGTTAAAGACACTTACTTTCAAAAAGGCTGCCATCCCACAGCCAGTCACATAAAGCTGGAAAGGTATTTGTTTGAAGTCTCAAGAGACCCTGGTATACATACACACACACACACATGCACGCACACAATACATGCTAATGAATAAGTTAAGTTAAATAAACACAAATAAAGATCGTTAAGGAACACATAGTTTATTGGAAATTATATTCCAGCCAAACCAACAACAGCAAAAATAATTATCTTTCGATGAACCTATGCAATTCCTCATTAGATTACCTTGAACTACTTTCCATACAATGAAATAGTTATTACTTTTTTCCTGGACTCCTTCCATATGCTCAATGAAAAAAAAAAATCCTTTCATGTTCTATTTTATCTCAAATCAGTTTGGAACAGACCTTAAGCTCAAACAAATGGTACCATGGTCATTGGCAAGAAGAGAAAGATGCAGCGGTGTGCTGTGCAGCAATAACGAAATACGAAAATATTCCAAAGCATGGCAAGCAGGTGGTACCACCTGTACCAATCTAATTCCTGTCCTGGAAGTGTGCCCCCCACTTGTGAAGGCGCTGCAGAACTTGACACTGGCTCAATCCTGATAAGGAGCGGGGCTCAGGCTCTAGCTTAAGCAGTGAGTCGCATATGGAACAGGGGATTATTTTCGTTAGTGCCAGTGGATAGCTTTCACTCTGTGAAGCAACTGTGGGGATCCCCTCAACAAATCCAGCTTTGAGATTGGCAAGCTATCAAAAGAGAGCTGGGACACCTGTGGCTGGGCATTCCCAGCTGTACCCGCTGCCCAGTTCTTCCAGCTGGCCGCCCTTCTTTACAGGCTCTGAATGAGAGTGGGGAGGGCGATCTACGAGAAAAGTCTCTCAGCTCTAAGATCAAGAAATGAATTAGGAAGTTTATTATTATTATTTATTCATTTGAAAGTGACAGAGAGAGAAAGAGGCAGATAAAGAGAGAGAGAGAATGGGAGCGCCAGGGCCTCCAGCCACTGCAAACGACCTCCAGAGGCGTGCGCCTCCTTGTGCATCTAGCTATACATGGGTATACATGGGGAACCCAGCCTCGAACCAGGGTCCTTAGGCTTCACAGGCAAGCGCTTAACTGCTAAGCCATCTCTCCAGCCCTAGGAAGTTATTTTTAAAGGTACCAGATTCAGGGAAGCAATCAATGAGTGAAACTAAATATGTCACTATTTTTGAAAGAACATTTTTTTTAAGAGTGTTTCTCTTTCAACACCATTGTGGTAAGGGTGCCATGTTGTCAAATCTTGCAGGAAATAATGAATGTGCAACATGTTGAGTGAACGAATGATTACATAGATGAATAAATGAATTTCCCATACTTTTGTCCCCCAAATGCAAATATCCTAGCCTGGACAATGAGCAAACATTTGACTTAGCATCTTTTTAATTGGTATATTTTTATTCTCAATATTTTGCCTGCTCTGTGTTGGGTCATGCAGTTAGTCACAGATGTGCGTGGCTCACTGTTTGCCTAACGACTTTACCATGTAGTTAAAATTTCTTCCCCTCTAATATTTTTCTACATCATTAAAGGTGAATTCTCTTTATCAGATACATGTAGATCCTAAGGAGAGAGCCACCCATCATACCTCAAATGGGCCCTGGCTGATACTAAGAAAAATTGGTGAAACAAGCAAGGATGCTGTTTTCTTGGTGAACCAGGTACCAGCACAGGGGTGAAGGAGATCAACACAGAGAAAAATCAGCTTCTACCAAATCAGAGATCCAGAGACCCAGAGGCCCCCAACACCTCATCATTGAAGCAGACCAAAAATGAACCCATCATGGCTCAGGGAAATTTTGCGGAAGAGGGGGCAGAAAGAATGTCACATCTTGGGTCATGATATGCAGAGACATTTATCCTATCCATAACTGTGGGCTAACTCCAGAATGCATGATCCATATACCTCAACAAGGATGGACCAGGGGGAGGGGGTAGGACATGGATGAGCCTAACAATGGTACCAAATTGACTGTATTCTCTGAGTATAAAACTAATTAATAAAAAATAATAATAGTAGAAGAAGTTATAGTTATGAATTTCCCAATTGTGGGTGAGGCCAAGTTCCTCAAAAAAAAAAATCTTCACTTGAGAGTTTCCTTACTAAAAATGTAAAAGCTAATCACTGTTGGGGATGATATATGAAGTAGAAAGAGAAAGGCTGGAGAGATTGCTCAGCAGTTAAGGCACTTGCCTGCAAAGCCTAAGGTCCCAAGTTCAGTTCCCCAGTATCCATGTAAAGTCAGATGCACAAGATGGCGCAAACATCTGGAGTTTCTCCTGAAGTGGCCAGAGGCTCCAGAGTTCTTATTCTGTCTCAATTTTTTTTTGTTTTTTTCTCACTCTCTATTTCTCAAATAAATAAATAAAATATTTTCAATAAAAGGAGTTTTGTGAGGGGATAAAGAAAGATGGCATGAGGTACATATGGTCAAAATGTAATATATATGTATGAAGAAGTTAAAAAACAAAAATAATATATTAACATTAAAAGTCACAGATAATGCACCATAAAAATATTACAATCAATTGGTCTATAGGAAAAAATGTGAAACTATGGCTTTTGATGCAAACTACTCAAAATTTGTTGGCTATGTTAATATTCTTCAAGGTTTATTGCTCAAGTAAAGAGTAGTGTGATAGGCCATATCTTAGTGTAGCCCTGACCCTCTGCAATCATTATATTCTCTTTGGTCAATGGCAGCAAAGAGAATGAGTCATAATGGCCTAGAAAACTTTAGGTGCTCATTTAGCCACGAATTTACCCATTTTTATGGACTTTTATGTACATGGGTACTTACGTCACATCTCTCCATCTACCTGGTTGTTGAACCTGATGTCCATTATGGGTTTGTGTGACCATAATTATCTACCAATTGTAGCTCATCTATGGAATTGCCCCATCTCCTATACCAGAGGGAAGTAGCGGGCAAAAAGATGCCTCTTGGAGAACACCCTTACAACAGCAATTACGGGAAGCTAGCATGAGCCATCCAGGTTTGAAATAGTTAAAATTGTCTCTTATGAAGTAATGCCTGCTGCTGTTATTAAGTCATTTTGTTATTACATGCATTTCGATTTCAGAGCAAGAAAAGCCCATCCTTCCTGGTGGTGAGGGGTCCAAAGGAGGAACCTGTTACTAGATTCCTTTCAGAAACCCAGAGTTTCTTCAAGAAAACGAGTGATTAAGCTGTTCTTTGGATCAAAGAGGCCTGTAATTTGTATAAAACATCTATGCATGAAGCAGCATCTCAGGGTACCATGGTTAATAAAAAAGAGGAATCTTTCCAGCAGGAAAATTCTAACCACAAAAAAACAAGAAGCGATGTGGACTTTGCGTTGTTTTTCTAGGCGCTATGTTCAGATGGTCTGGAATGGTGCACCGGAATCACATCTCGCTGCAGCAGAGTGACGGACTGCAGCACCTTGGTGACAGGTACATACATGCCTTCTGTCTTCTCACCGCAGGTCTGGAGAAAACGATCCTCATGATATAGGGTCGGCCTGCATTGCTTTGGAGATCCTGCTTCTAATATCTTCAAGCCACAGGTTTATCAATGCTTTGCAATGAGGCTAATTTAATACCAGTTATCATCAGCTCTACTATTCCCTAATAAATTCTAATATGACATATCACCACTTTAGCACACATTTTTAGAAGGTCATTTTTATTTTCCTTTGCTATTAAAGAAATAGGATGAGTTCACAGGAATGTGTGAAAATCGTTATGCAAAATTCTCTGACTTTTTTAAAAAAATACTCACATCTTCCTAAAATAAAATATTCTTTAAAAAAGACTAGAGACATGGCTTAACAGTTAAGGCACTTGCCAGCAAAGCCAAAAGGATCCAGGTTCAATTCTCCAGGACCCACGTAAGCCAGATGCACATGGTGGCACATGTGTCTGGAGTTCATTTGTATGCCCATTCACTCTCTCTTTTTCCCTCTTCCTCTCTTTCTCAAGTTAATAAGTAAAATAAAATATTTAAAAAATATGTCTGCAAAAGAACATCGTTGACTAAAGCACATGTTTAATGTTTGAATATAAGATATTGCAACATAAATACTAAATATTAAACACGCATAGAAAATCAAGTGTGAACTGTGACATCTGTTCAAAGAATCCAGTGGAAGTCATTATTGATGATGGTTTCCAGTATTTATGGTGGGGATGACAAGGATCCCATCATTCAGTTCTCAAATCTCCTCTGCTACACTTGTGATTAACTTGTATCTTTAGAGTCATTGGAAACAAGTGTAAAAGAGGGCTGGAGAGATGGCTTAGTGGTTAAGGTACTTGTCTGCAAAGTCAAAGGGCCCAGGCTGAATTCACCAGGACCCACATAAGCCAGATGCACAAGGGGGCACATGTGTCTAGAGTTCATTTGCAGTGACTGGCAGCCCTGGCATGCCCATTCCCTATCTCTCTCTCTCTCTCTCTCTCTCTCTCTCTGTACTTGCCTATTTCTGTATCTGTCTCTCAAATGAAAATAAAAATAAGGTAATAAAAAAAGAAACAGATGTAAATGAGATTGTTTTTACTGACTGTGTGAAGACTTGTTATCTTACAGTTTGACTGTCTTAAATGATGCATTTTCACTTGATGTTTTATAACTGGAAGAAGAGGAAATATAATTTATTTTAAAAAATTCTTTACAATAAGAATATATGAATACTCCAGTAGAACTTTTCAAAGAATGTGGCAGTAACATGTCATTTATGTCATTGTTAGCACTTCTTTTATTGTCAATTTATTGGTGGGAGGCAGGGATTGGAGGAAGAAGGAGTGCTTAAACTGCAGTAACGACTTCCCCTTGTCTAGCCCAAGTTCTTCTCATGGGAGCTCACTCTTACTGTTATGTCTCAAAAAGGATTCTTCCTGGTTTTTCCGTACTTATTTGACTAACTCCAATAATATACCCAATTTTCAGGGAATGTATCCCACATGCCCACATATAATATATAGCATTTGTTTTTAAAATCAGTTCAATTGATAACTCACGTATCTCTTACCTTTGCAAACACTTTATGATGATCTGGGGAGATTTAAAAAAAATTTAACACTGGGCTGGAGAGAGATGGCTTAGTGGTTAAGGCGCTTCCCTGAGAAGCCTAAGGACCCATGTTTGACTCTCCAGATCCCACATAAACTGGACTCACAAAAGTGAGGCCAGGGCAAGGTTAAGGTTACACATAAACCCACTAGTGGTACAAGGGTCTGAAGTCTAATTGCAGGGGCTGAGGCGCTGGTGTGCCAATTCTCTCTCTCTCTCTCTCTTTCTCTTGCTCTCACTCTTTCTAAAATAATAAAGAATAAAAAATTATTAACATTTGGAGCCCCCACAAAACTCAACTAAATCATCTTTCTTTTTTTTAATCTGTAAATTCTGTATTGAAGAGGAATGAAAACCAGAGCTGAAAAGTGGGAAACGTCACTTCTCACAGATGGACAGTAAGAACTGTCTTGCTGACGTGTTAATCCAGAAAGGAGCAGAACAAGCAGAATAGAGGGATTTTGTTTAAACATTATGCTAAGCAATGTGGAGTTTTCCAATGAGGTAATGAAGATTCTGGGCCAGAGACTGGTATCAGATTTCTATATAAGAATGGCTGCGTTCAGAGACGAAAGGGCTTTTCAGCAGCACTCCATAGACCAATGAAAAGTGCCTTGACACTATATATTATTTGGGTTAGTAAGAACTTCATGTAGCAAAAGCAAACGCGCTTTTGTGTGGTTAAGAAACCAGAAGTTCACATGCAGTGTAGGTGGATCAGTAACTCAGTGACCTCATTACCACAGAGATGATTTCTGTTTGCCTGGTTACAGGCTCTCACTCTTTTGCCTACAGGAGTTCTCTTGACAATTCTAGATTTCTCCAGAATAAGGCCAAATGCCTACTTCTTACGCTGGAAATGAAATCAAGGCACCTGGGACTATTAAACCTGTCTACCTCACCAAGAACAATCTTGGCAACTGTCAACTGGTCAACTTTGACTGAGGCATTTGGCATAAAGGAATAAACATAATTCTTTAGAAACTCCGTAATGTGTGGACAGAAATAGAAAATACTGTAAAATACATGTGGAAGCACCAAAGATCCTAATTAGACCAATCATCCCTAACCTAAAAAAGAAGCTGGCAGTGTAACAATAATGGGCCTTAAATCATATTATGGAGACAAATAATAAAACTTGTACAGTACTGTGTGAAATAGGTAAGTAGACCAATATAATAGAATTGAGAATCTAAAATTAACACACATAGCTACAGCCACTTAATTTTTTTGATAAAAGTATTAAAAAGCATTTATTGAAAAATAAAAGGTAACTTCCTCAACAAATAGTATTGGAAAACTGGGTATCTACAAATAAAACTGGAATTAGATCTATACTTCTCAACCTGCACAAAAAAATAAATTAACATAGACAAAAATGTTAATGTAAGGCCAAATATTTTGATACCACTGGAGGAAAATATAACAAAACACTTTAATTTATAGAACATCAAAATGTAGGCAAGAAGTTTCTTAAAGATTGTCAATAGCACAGGTGATATTCCCACAAATTGGCAAATATGACTACCAGACATTGAAAAGCTTCTTTATAGCCAGGGAAATAGTGACAAAAATGGAGAGCCAGCCTGCAGGATGGGGGAACATCTTTGCCAACTACATCTTAGACAGGAGCTTAAAGCTAGACTCTAAAAAGAAGTGAAAAATGTGAACATCAAAGGAATATCTAATTTAGCAGATAGGTAATGAGCAGAATAGGCAGCTCTCAAAATAAGAAACATCCACGGTCAATGAATATACGAAAAATTGTCCAACATTCTTAGGCACCAAGGACGTGCAAATTAAAAGTGCTTTGAGACTTCCTTTCCCCTCTGTCAGAACCAGAATGTGCCCAGCATCAGAGAAATAAACAAACACCAATGCTGGTTAGGGTCCGAGGAAAAGGGAACCTGCCATGAGATGCTATACTCCATGAAGTAAAATTGTACAGTCAATAACTGTTCTCAGAGTGCAATTTTCAGGGCTGGAGACATGGCTTAGTGGTTAAGGTGTTTGACTGTGAAGCCAAAGGACACAGGTTTGGTACTCCAGTACCCACATAAGCCAGATGCACAAGGGGGCACATGCATCTGGAGTTTGTGGCTAGAGGCCCTGGTGTGCCCATCCTTTTTCTGTCTGTCTCCTCTCTCTCTCTCTCTCTCCATGCAAATAAAATAATATTTTCTTTTAAATGGAATTTTCACAAAAGACTAAGAACAGACCTAGTATATGGCCAAGCTACCGCTCAGCTAGACACATTCCTGACGGACTCTAAGTCCACGTGCCACAGGACTACGTGGGCATTCCTGCAAAAGCCCCCCACTGGCCACATTCCCATCATTGCCACTGTATTCACACTAGTCATATGATGGAATCAGCGTAGATGCCCATCCGAAGATCAATAAACAATATTGAAACCATGAAATTTGCAGGAAAAATGGAGGGAACTGAAAAATCATACTGTTAAGGCAAATGAGCTGGAAGGACTCAGAAAAATACAGCATTTTCACTCACAGGTGGAATGTGGAATTTAATTTTTAGGTGTGCATATGCACACTTGTGTGCATGCATGGGTGCATGAGTGTTTGTAAATAAGGAATAAATAATAAATAAATAAATAAAGCCAGGCATACTGCTGCATGTGCTTTTCTAGCTCTTGGGAGGCAGAGGTGTGGGGATCACCGTGAGTTCGAGGCCAGCCTGAGACAACATAGTGAATTCCAGGTCAACCCGGGCTAGAGCGAGACCCTACCTTGACAAAACAAAACAATCAACATAAAATAAAATTAAAACAAGAAAATAAACAGAATCTGTGAATAATGGCCAAAAACGTTTCTGCATTTACCTCAGCTATGTTATTGAGTAGACTGCTCATGCTTTGATTTCCTATGATTTTTTTCCCCCCAATGCCTTATTTAAAAATATATGGCTTTCTGAATTGGCAGCTTATGGACTTATTTTCTCTAGTCCCTATGCAATGAACTGATAGGAATAATTTGTTAACTTTTCACAGTGGTAAATGCTATAAATGTCAAGAGCTATAGTTTTCTAAATGCCTCTCCAAAGTCTGGTGATGTAATTCACACACTTCCCCTGTGAATAGCCGATAAAAATATCTACTTGTAAAATTAGATTTTATAACTGCAATGGTTTGAACCCACAGTGCCACATGTTAGAACCTGGATGCGCAATGCAGAGCCCTCATGGATGACTAGATTCTAACCATTCGCATAGGTGTGGCTTTGCTATGCAAGGCAGTTCGGTCACATGCTCTCTTGGTACGTGGTGCCCTCCACCAGGAATGCTGTAGCCTGAAGACGCAGATGAAATGTCTTTGTGCTTCTTGGCCTGCAGACCAAACACTAAATAAACTTTCATTCTTCAGAAATTATCCAGTTTCAGGAATTCTGTGACTGTAATGAAAACAAATTGACTGAAATGTAGTAGAGCAAGACAGATTTTATGATGCTGGTTATTAAAGTTGGAATTATGACTTTGGGGTTTTACTGTTCTTTTGAAATCTTAGATATTTATTCATAACATTTAAAAATGATTCAATATTCTTTCTTCATCTAGATAAGATGTGGTTCTCAGCTAAGAACAGCAGGGGTTGAAACACCTTGGATTCTTTAATGCTTCCCCTTTGCCTGGAATCCTTCTGAGTTCTTTGTTTACTTTGTTTTTAATATTTTAATTTTTTTGTATAGGGTGGATTTTTGGACATTCGGTGGCATAGTTTTTTGGCCAAATAATTGCGTACGTTCTCATTGACTAGTAGTGGTGAATTTTATCCTGGTAGAAAGGAACAAAGTATGCCATTAAGAATGTGAACTATCAAGCTGGAGAGATCGCTTACCAGTCAAGGCACTTGCTGGCAAAGCCAAAGGACCCAGGTTCAATTTCCCAGTACCCACATAAACCCAGATGCCATGTGTCTGTAATTTATTTGTAGAGGCTGGAGGCCCTGGAACACCCATTCTCTCTGTTCTCTCTCTCTCTTTCTCTCCCTTCTCTGAAATTAATAAATAAATAAAATATTAAAATGAATGGAAACTACCCACTACCACTAAGTAGCTGAGTGAACAATGGTAAATTAAGATTAAAAAAAAATGTACCTTGGTTTCTTCACATCCAATGTGAGAGGACACTAGTAACTTCTTTCTTTATTTGTGCTGTGCAGGGGCATCTGAACACAGAAAACTTCAGCAAAGAGAGTAAATGGTATGTGTTACACGACTTTACCATAACTAAGCACTTTGTAGAAGCTATCAGCTCTTCTTACAAAATTGCATGGATAAATAAATGAATTGATTAATGAGCAAATGAGCTATTTTTATTCTGGAATAGCAAATCACTGTTACATTAAAAACCAACCATTTGCACATTCACACTTAAAAAATTATTTCGCCTTAGCTTAAACCTGATACGTAACTAAAAGCCTAAAGCTTTCTTCATCCCAGAATCCCAGACCAGGTTTCTGACATCTGCAACTCCCCTGGGAGGGAACTTGATGCTGGCCCACACCGCTACGCCAGAGATGCAGTTGCAGCCTAGAAGTCGGTCAAGTCCAGAAATAGCCCAGAATCCATAATTAATAGCTTTTATTTTTCACAAATACATCTGATTACCTAATTGTACTATAAGTCTTATTTGGGAAGGAACTATATATTCTCCGTCTCTTCCCTACAAATGCATATCACAGTGGCTTACACATACTTACTTAATAAAATGCTTTACAAGTTGTATAGCTAAAATATAGAATGAAAACTCTAACTTTTTTAATTTCACCAATATAAATCCTAATAGTGGTAAGATATTTTGATTCAATATTTGTCAATGTAATAGTACATTTACATGTAATGAAACTATCACCTAATTTTTCTGTTTGTATCCCTGTGTAATTACAATCTCAATCAGAAGATTTGGTAATAAGAAAGTATATGAATATTTGCTGAAATTTTTTGCATGAGAAAGTGGTACAAAAAGGTTTTAAAAATCTTTATTTGAAGGTAAAAAATCTGAATATAGTCCAAAATTTTGAGAGAAAAGTGCTTTTGCTTGAAGGTGCTAATATCACATGTCTATCTAAATGAACAGAAAGTATTTTCCAAGTGTTTATGATAGACTTATTTCAAGTTAACAAAATAAACACAAAAAAGGATAAATTAAGTTTCCATAAAGAGAAACAACACTTTAAACTCATAAAAAGATTCTTTAGACCTGCTTCATGTCCACGCCATAAGTTAACTGAAGAACGACAGGCCAGTTAAGTCTGGACGTTTTCATGACTGGTATGATTGTCTTGAAGCATTTTGTCTCCTTTGACTCTCTTTGGCTCCATTTCCCCAGGAAGTTGGCTCCATGTTAATCCTGTTGACTTTTCACACAGGTTTGAAATAGTCTGTGTCCTACCCTAGGGAAGAAGTTTCTCTCTGAAGACTGCAAGTCCATTTAGCCACTCAGCTACTCTTCTCCTAAGGGGGGAAAAAAAGTGAATTACAGTAAAAGATTGCTCCTATTTTACAGAGCACTGCATAAAAGGACTCAGTTACTTACCCAGTGACTGACTATGACGTTAACGTTAGCAAGTATCCCCTGGCATTGGTCTTGGTGCTGAGAATTGCCACATCTTGATGAAGAGGTGGGATGTGTTAACTACCCTAATGAAATCCCGCTGGATAGACAGGCTGATAGTTGAGTGGTTTATGTGGATTTGGAATGCTTACGTTGTACATTTGGTGCTAAGAATATACTTGGTTGACCTTCAAAGTAATTATTTATTAAATTGTTAATCATTTTATCAGTACCACTTGAATATTGTCATGTACAGGTGAATTACATCGCATGCAGGTGAAGATTCTGAACTTAGCTTGTATATGTTTTAATGATGAAAACATGGATATTGGCTCTTAAGCACACTTTCTCATTAACATACCTTTAGTTTGATTTTATAATTGGGTAAGGAATACACTTTAAAACTCTTTAACTGGGCTGGAGGGATGGCTGAGCGGTTAAGGCATTTGCCTGCAAAGCCAAAGGACCCAGGTTCAATTCCCTAGGCCCCATGTTAGCGAGATACATAAGAGGGCACAGCCGTCTGGAGTTCATTTGCAGTGGCTGGAGGCCCTGGCATGCCCATTCTCTTTCTCTCTCTCTCTCTCTCTCTTTCTCTGTCAAATAAATAAATAAAAACAAAAAAAAAAACTCTTTAAGTCAATTTACAAATACACTTTTAATGAAAAAATAAAATAAATTTCTATTATTAAGGCAAGTTTTATTCATAATGGATTAATAACTTAAATGAATAATTCATTTGGATCAGAAATAAGCCAATTAACAATAGTGGGCTATCACTTAGTATGAAACAATTACCTCTGAAGGTTAAAAACACATTTTGAAGCAAGACTTTTTATATGTCTTATACTTTTAGCTGAGTAACCTTTACATTACCACGATCATGTTTCAATGATCAGATTTGTGTTATACTTCAGTGAGAACATGAAATAATTGTGGAGTAAGATAAGTGCACTACTCCCGTGTAAAACAATAACATAGCACACTCATCAGTCTTATAGCTCATTGATAGTGTCTGGTTTCCAGCACATTTCTACTTAAGATTATTATGTTTCTCATCGTTAATTGTTTTGCTTACTAACCTCATGAAATAAAGCTGGAGAAGTAATTCTGTGGGATATATTTACAGAGAAGGTTTCAGTAAATAGTAATAACAGAAACTTAGACTAAACTATCTGTAAGAGGGTAAAAGTTGATACTCCTTCCCAGGAGCTGGTTTTAAGCCACCGAGCAATCTGAGTGGCTGCTGGTACATTCCTGAACTCCCCTCGGTCTTAATTAGAACAATTGAAAGAAACTGTTAATTTTGATCAGCTGGTGAAAAGACCTGCTGTTGCAGTCAGTCATTTCTATAGAGTTCAACTTTCAAGTTCATAAGCAAAAGGGTTAGATTAAAGGATTTTTCCTCCCAGTAAATCATTAGCACAAATGCATCATTTCAGAATTAATACTTTAAGATTGAGCTGTATTTTAAGGTCATAAAGTTGTTAGTTTAAAATGTGACACATAATGTGTAAGTAATTCATTTCACAGTGGGTTGTATATTTCAGGTTTCCATATTTAGAGCTAAAGAGAGTATTTTAATTTGCGTAAAATCCATCTTTTAGGTCCATACTAGTGGTTGGTATTTTTGTACATATTCCGTGATGATCAAAATAGTTTGGGGGAAACGTAACCTATGGGGGTTACACAATGCTTCAGGGGCTATGGTGAAGGGGAAATGAAATGGGACTATGGTACATGATGGATTTCTCAAATGACTCTGGCGATAACACAGATATGGATCTCGAGGCACTGAAAAGAGACAACAAGATAAAACACTGTGCGCAGTTAGCAACAAATGAGATTCCTCATGGTTTCTCAAGGTTAGCAGTGGAGCAGAGACGATGTGACTAAGCTGTCCCCGGAGACGTGTGTGTGGTGAATGGGAGATTTCCACTGCTGTGATTGGTGCTGGCTTTGCACAAGTTATGGGCTGCTCACTTGTCTACGGATGTGGACTGCTGTGCTGCGCTGGTCCCTGCCCGTGATGTGATAGCTTTGCCCAAATAATTCCTTTTAAACCAAAATGACAATACTGGAGTGTCATAGTGTAGTCAATTGCCTTTTCCTTGTGTGCTGGTATTAGCTTCTTAAAACATTCATATATAATGTAATAGGCTTTATATCTAAGGAGAAGAATGTTTTGGGTGTACCATTAATGCATTTGGGGACTACCCCTCTATAAAATAACAGTATCTTAAGAATCATCACATCCCTTCAAGCCTAACCTTTTTGTGATTCCAAACGTGTGATTTGTGATTACATATATTTGTACTCAATTAATTTATATCCATATCTCGTGAAAAGAATGGGATTCATTATTTATAAATAATTTATAGTTACTTATATTTATATTTATAAACTGATATTTATATTAATTAAATAACAATTTCTACCATTAGATTTCAATAGTCTTCCCTAGCTGGTTACACATCTCATTTCAATACTTAAATTCTACAATCTTTAAATTTGTTTTGTTTTGTTTTGTTTTATTGAAGTAGGGTCTCACTCTAGCCCAGGCTGACCTGGAATTCACTATGGAGTCTCAGGATGGCCTCGAACTCACGGCGATCCTCCTACCTCTGCCTCCCAAGTGCTGTGGGCCACCACACCTGGCTTATCTTTAATATTTTTTTGCTGTTTATTTATTTAGTTATTTGAGAGAGAGAGCAGTGTGTTTCTTGCTCTCTCTCTCAAATAAGTAAAATATTTTTAAAAGCATCTGATGGTCGGTTCTAACATTCTACATGAAAATAAAGATAATGTTCTGAGAGGATTTCTTTCCTTAGCCCATGATTTAAAACTTCTGAAATTATGAGCAGAGATGAATCCTTCCTCCTTAAGTAGTTTTTTTGTTTTGTTTTGTTTTGTTTCAGGAGTTTTGCCACCATGACAAAATACATCTGTTTTACTTTAGACACATACAGTCCAAACCATCTATTCAAAGGTAAATATTGTTAAAGTTGATTTAAAAAATCAATACTCATTTTATTCTCATTTATTTCTTTGTGTTTATTTAATTTAAAAGTATCATTAGAGAGCAGTGATGCCCAGAATGTGAGCCACAGTAAAAGAAAATCAAAGTTTTGGTAATTTTCTATCCTTACAATATTGAGCATTAAATACTGTAATATTTATCAATACTAATTTAAAAGATATGGTTCTTCAAAGAAAAAAAAAAACTAAAAGTAATCATTTGCTTGGTGTACAGTTCATAGTTAAGTACCTTAGGTGTTCTCCGGTGCTTGCTCCTTCTGGCATAGCTATATTTTGGAAATGCATAGAAATGTAGCAATCCTATCTAGGAAACTTGCTCTACAAGTTATCAGGGCAGAATTGAAGAAGACTTTGGTCATAGAATGTCTTTGTTTCTCAGTTCTGCTTTCACTGAGAAAGCCACGCATGAGTGTGATTTTACCTAGTCATATCTACTCACTCTCAGGCATGAAGGTGAGTGACTGCTACTTACAATGAAAACCTTCCCAACATCAAGTCTGCGTAGAGTGAAAGCTCCCTTTTCTTTCTTACTCAGCTGGGCATTAAAGTCTTAAAATTTTTATTATATGATGTTATCATGGCAAGCATATATCACCTGCAGGGAGGATGGTCGGTTATTTTCGTTGTTTTGTTTGGCTCCTGGCTGTGTAGCAATAGCATAATTCACCCTACCTCCCTTTATATCTGCTTCTGGTATGGAATGATCCTTAAAATTCAAGACAAAAGTACCAATTTTTTTTTGACATAGAAGATACATAACATATATCAAAGAATCACTGAAGGGCAAAAAATATTAAATACATTTTATGATATGCTTTTAATGTTTCCTGATAAATAATCATTATTTTCTGACTTAATTTTAATTAAAAAAAAAAAGTCTACCTCTTATCTGAGAATTCCCTACTGAAATACTGTATATTTATCTTTGGAAACACACTGTGAATGAAAGATTTTTTGAAATCAATGGTTTCCTTTCCAGCAGTAAAAGCAACATGGTGAGTATTAGATTTTATCTTAGCATAGATGTTTTAAAGCAGCAGATCCTTGTGGAAAAGAAAACAACAAGAAAAGATTCTACCCAAATGAACTGGATGTCTTCCATGAGGATTTTACCCAGTCTTTAGTAAATTCCTCATATTTTTACGAGTGAATGTGGAAACTTTCTTTTTCTTTTTTTTTTTTTTAAATTTTTATTTATTTATTTGAGAGTGACAGACACAGAGAGAAGGACAGATAGAGGGAGAGAGAGAGAATGGGTGCGCCAGGGCTTCCAGCCTCTGCAAACGAACTCCAGACGCGTGCGCCCCCTTGTGCATCTGGCTAACGTGGGACCTGGGGAACCGAGCCTCGAACCGGGGTCCTTAGGCTTCACAGGCAAGCGCTTAACCGCTAAGCCATCTCTCCAGCCCCTTTTTATTTTTCTTGAGCATGATCATTTGTACTCAAAGGTCAATGACCAGAGTCCACAGCAAGCCAATGTAGGAGTTCCTAAATATCTTCTCTTGAGCTATGTTAAAACCTATCATGTATGAATTGCAGTAGTGATTTGAATTTAATTTCTCCCTCTAGCATAGTAATTTTATATAAACCTAGCCCGGTGGGCCACTGGAAATTGATGATGTGCTCTATAATTAAGTAACAAAGAAGAAAATTTCAGCATGAGAGAGCAGGCCTGTACAAAGAAAATAATATGAACCTTTGATCACCAGTGGGCATCTTACGAGGCACTATCAAAAGTGAAATAATTTGGGCATGATAGATAACTGACAACACTATAAATGCATATGTAGTTGGTGACTATTTAAATATAATATTGACACCCCAAAATATAGTGAGAGAAGAGGTATTTATACATGGAATGAGCTTACAGAAGGAAATGACATGTACATTTAAATTTTACTTAACCATAAGTCTGAGTCATTCAAATATATGTCATTTAAGAGAAAGAAGTCTATAATAAATAAAATGCTGAAAATGTTGCATCAATTTTTTTCAAATGGTGATTTGAAAATATGATGTTCCTACACTAGGGACATCGTTTTTAGTATTTTTTTTTCAAGCAAAAGTAATAGTTTTCATGTCTACTTTTTTATACTTCAAAATAAAATAGATAAATCTAAAGGTACGCATGTAGTACGGCTCATCAGAAACTCCTTTGAAAGAGTAACATGAGAAATTTCTCGTAAGCGAGAGAGGAGGCAGAGGACAGAGAGGGAAACACTGGAATTTTATATGTGGTCTAAAAGGCACGTCCATTTCCCATTTTTGCCCCCTAGTAAATGAAGACAGGATGAACAGCTAAAATTACTAATTGGTTTACTGATCAGTTGTACTTTGTTCGATTGATTTGCAATTAATTCTGGTTTGTGGTGTCTTGAAGAAGAAGGTTGGCGCCAACCGTTGAAGTAGTTGATACTTGATACCCTGTGGAGACATCAAGGCAGGGTATCAAGGTTCTGTCTGGAGACAGGTCCTGGGGCCTTCCTTAAAGCATTGCTTTAATGGTGTCTTATTGTTTGTTTGTTTTTTTTTAACAATGAAAATAGCATATTTCCCATTTGTTATTTAATCTTGCGAAACTATGAACAAAAATACTCCACCTAAACAAAATTTGGGAGTATCAGTCATGCTTAATTGCTCATTTCTCTTTTCTATTTATACCATATCCTAACTTACAGTCATGGAATGAGGCAAGCACTTATAAATGCTCATGCCCGAATAGATTCATGTGTGCACACACACACACACACACACACACACTTTCAACTCCCAATGAGAATTGGACGAACTTATTCCCTCAAAGAGAAACATATCCCATTAAAATTTAAGTGTTAGGCATCCTAGGTTAATTTCAAGTCAAATTTCCATCTCCAATATCAGAGTTAAAGGTTGAGGATAATAGCTCTAATCTTGAAATTACCATTTTTTAAAAAATATCAGTGAGTTAAAAGTGTAGAAGACAAAAATAAGTGTCTTCGTGGCCTTTTCTGACAGGGTAGTGCTGACGCCATTGATAATAATTCACTGTACTTCCACTGACAAGGTATAACTTGTCTCCTCCTATGTCTAGTCCTTTATGAAACCTTTGAAATATCCCGTGGCTCACACTATATTCTTATAGTGTAAACATATTTGACTACAGATGAAAAGAACTGAAATGAAAATATATTCTTCTAATCAAAATATCTTTATAAAATTTTCAAGTGTGATTTTGCATTTTACTATGGTAAGCTATGTCTTATGCTACTTAAAGGGAACTTTTTCCTGCTGACACCTGACTAGTCATGTTATCAGGACTGCGGCAACATTGACTTAACAGAAGTTAAGCACCAACAGTCTTAATAAAATCCATTTACTTCTTTGACGTAACATGGAGTCTAAGGGTAGGCAAGCTGCTGGCTCTTCCTACTTTGCCTGCTTAAAGTGTAACAATTTTTCATGAGTGACCATCATCCCTGTCTTCCAAATTCCAAGTGGAAAGAAATGTAGAAAAAAAAATAATTTGATATTCGAAAACAATTTTTTCTAGTCACTCAGTAACTTCCACCCTCCAAGTTAGGATTACATCATATATATGTATCTACTCAAAGGAAAATGTTGAAAGGGTGCATTTCCAAATCCAAATAGTGTCCTTTAAGATAGCCTTGATGAAAAAATGAAAATTTATTATAAATAAAAATATTTATTATATTATTATTATATTATTATTTATTATATATTCACTTATAAAATTAAATGAGCATTGTTTTATTAAATTTAATAGCCACATCTTGAACTAAAGACTATTTTGCTTAGTTTCATCTTACTTTACTTGAAATGATTTATCTAAATTTCATGGTCTGCCTCTCCCTGTAAAATATAAGATCCAAAAACTTTATCTTATTTACGTTTGTTCATTTTATTTTAGTATCTAAGATGAATTTTGAAATATAATTGTCATCTAAATATATTTCTTGGATAATTGAATGATTAATCATACATAAATGCAATAGAAATTTATCGGTCATATATACGTTGAATTTTAGTGCAAATAACATAGTGTTAAGGATTAAAATGAAAACTCAGATTAATTTCCTACAACTAAAGTTTATAACTTTCTTGGGAAAGTCAGTCATGAAGACAAGCAACTAAACATGATTCGTTTGGCCTGCTTCTTTGTTTGTATTTGAGGCAGAGTATCTCTAGTCTAGGTTGACTTGGATCTCCCTCTGTAGCCCAGTGTGGCCTGAGCTCATGGTGATCCTCCTACCTCAGTCTCCTGAGTACGGGTGTCTAAGACAGTGTGGGACATGGTGCTAGGCTTTGGAAAGTGCTTGTTACAGAGTCCAAGCAAAGTATAGATGTGGAAGAATTCCTGAACACAGGACATGTCGACCGATCTCAAAATATGAGGGTTTATGATCCAGGGAAACAAAGGGAAATTGTGTTAACAAGGCAGAAGGGAGGTGTGCCCAGGACAAGACAGCAGAATAACAGATAGAACATTCAGAGATAATGGTGAGATCAGGAAATTCTGAGGAAGTTATTACAATAAATAAAAGTGTGTGTGTGTGTGTGTGTGTGTTGGAGATGCAGCAGCAGTAGTCTTTGTGATATATGCAGGAGATGATTGGCATTGGAAAATATGAAATTGGAAATAGAAACAAACATTGTGACATTCTTATGCTAAGGGTAAAACAAGAGGAGGAGATTAAGAGACGGTAAGAGTGAGAGAATGTACTGGAAGAAAACCAGTAAGATGGTAGATTGATATAGGAGAAATCTGGGCTTTCTTTGTTGTTATTACTATTACTAACATATATTAATTATACAACATCATCTATTAGATTATGCCATTTTCACACATGTAGATGATGCATTTCAATAGCATTCAACCACCTTTACTCTGTATTGCCCCTTCCTGTCTTGACTAGCCTCATTTTGCCCTCAAATACTCCTCTATCATCTTCATATCTTTTTATTTATTTACTTACTTATTTATTTTGGTTTTCTGAGGTAGGGTCTCACTCTAGCTCAGGCTGATCTGGAATTCACTACGTATTCTCAGGGTGGCCTAGAACTCTCGGCGATCCTCCTACCTCTGCCTCCCAAGTGCTGGGATTAAAGGCATGCGCCACCACGCCCAGCATATATCTTTTTTAGTTTTAACCGAAGTTTTGCATATTAGAGAACATGAGGTATTTAGATTAGTTAGAAGTGAGAGATTAGAGGTCAGAAATGAGCTGAATTTTGGATACGATTCTAGGACATTCAAGTGGTTTGTTCTATTACTGTGAAGCACTTTGTGTGCTCATGCACCTGTGTGTGTGTGTGTGTGTGTGTGTGTGTGTGTGTGTGTGTATGGTTGATTGATTGATTGACTTTTGTTTTTAGTGAGATGAATAAGAGGTTACTCTGTAAAATGTTTGTGAATAGCTGATAAGTGAGCCTATAAGATGAGTGTGTTGGAGTAGGGAAGAGAGGAAAATGAGACAAAAGCAGAGAATTCCAAATTTTATAAAACATTAAAAAAGCATAAGGCAACTGAGGAAAGTTATATTAAGTAATTCAAAAAGAAGTAACTAAAATATTAAAAAGAAACTATCACCCCTAAAAGGGTTACAAAAGTAAGAAAAGTGTCAAGATGGCATTAGTTGATTTTTTTGTTAATCAATATATATAGAGAGAGCCTGTCGTTACTACTGAGTTCCTGTAGACAGTTCTGGTGAAATGACACCTTGTGAACACTTGCAATTTAAGGGGACAAAGGTCCTTCCAGGAGCTCTCCGTATCACATTCTGCACCTCCAAAGCTCAAGTGACTCTCTGGCTCTCAAGATTCTCTTTCTTATTACTCAGTAATTTAACATTCAGAGTAGAATGAATATTGGAGATCAAAATATCATGATTTATTAAAAATAAGAATTTTAAAATTTATTTCTAAAGCAGATCTTACCTCAAAAGCCAGACTTCATAAATTAAAATAGTGCTAACCAATAAACTATAGCAAGTTTTAAAATAAAGCTCACAGAGACCCTCAATTAATTAATGAAGTAACTATTGGAATGGCATATTTGATAATACATTTCGTTAGTTTATCATGGGTTATATATTTTATAATTTTTCTTATTTTATTTGATTTATTTTTAGAACTTATCAATTAATACTAAATGATCCTGTTTGCTTTTGTTTCTAGGAACATATGAATTAAGAAGTTGGTTTGAAAGGGATTTTGCTGACAATGTATCATCTTTATTTAGATTTTTAAAAAATAGAACCAGATCATTCCCTAGAAGCAGTTTTTTTTTTTTTTTTTTGTCATACTTACAGGGTCTTTTTAAATTTAGTTTTAAATCCTGGTATTGTTAATCATCCTAAATAAACTCTGTTAATTTTTTGAAAACATTTTATTTATTTGCGAGTGGAGATATATAGATGGAGAGAGTGAGAGAGAGAGAATGGACATGCCGGGTTCTTCTGCACTGCAAATGAACTCCAGATGCATGCACCACCTTGTGCATCTAGTTTTATATGGGTACTGGGGAATCAAACCTGGGTCATTAAATTTTGCAGGTGAATACCTAAGCCACAGAACAATCTCTCCAGCCCTCTCAACTATATTTTTAAACATTCTAGTGGAGTAAACATTATTTCTAGTTCATATGTATTTATTAATCTTCATGAATCGGTGATCCGAGGTCTTGATTTTCAAATCATGTCAAATATGCTCCTTACGTAGCTATACTTGCATGCATGTGATGTATGTAGGATCTGAAAAATGCAATAATTTACTGCTTTTCCTTAACAAATATAGATCCATTCTAAGTACAGGTAATGAAATTTAGTCAATATAAACGCATTTAATGCAATTCATGACACATTTATTCTTTCTTGTTCATGGCCCATTTTGTGTAATTATATCTATAACATATTACACTACATAATTTTGTCTAGATGAAAATGGATTTACAGGAAATGGGTGCAACAAGGCCTGCAGCCACTGCAAACAAACTCCAGATGCATGCACTACCTTGAGCATCTGGCTTATGTGGGGCCTGGAGAATACAATTTGGATCCTTAGGCTTTGCAGACAAGCGTCTTAACCACTAAGCCATCTCTCCAGCCCATCAGTAGTTTTTTTTTTTTTTCTATTGCTTTTATTTCTTCTTTAAGGCATGTCATAATCCATTAAAATGCAATAATTTATAATACAAAATAACAATGACTACTGCAGGAATTTTATAGTTTTAAAATTTAAACTTCATGAGCTTTTTCTGCATACTATTCCTGGTTTAAAAAAAAATACTTGAACTGGGAGATTGGTCAGTGGTTAAAGGCACTTGCTTGCAAAACCAGACAGCCCGGGTTTAATTCCTCAGTACTCACATGAAGCCAGATGCACAAAGTGGCACATGCATCTGGATTTCTTTTGCAGTAGCTAGAGATCCTGGCATGCTCATTCCCTCTCCCTGTCTTAAATAAATAAATACATAAAGATAAAATAAAAACAATGAACAGCACTCCTTCTTATTAGAAAATTCATCTTGCTACAAAACAAACTGTGATGAGTAAAAAATACACTTTTGTTGCCTCTGTGCAAGTTTCGTGCACTATCAATAGCTCCCTCCCTCCCAAAGTACATTATAGGAAAAAAAATCCCAATTACATTACAGTATTTCCATACGTTTTGGTTTGCAAGAATTCTAATCTTGAGTCACACTCTTGTATAATTTATTACCACCTACTAATGGATGTGTTTCTTTTCATGAGGAATGCAATGGCATGCCGTGAGTGTATAACCACCAGAGAATACAATGCCACAGATAGTACATAATTCAGGTTTAGTACAGCTAAGACGTTAGCTAGCTAAGTAGAGGTACTGAGGAGCAGCAAGAAGGAGGCAACCTCAGGCTAGGCGCTGGTCCGAGCCACACTGCTCATGACAGTGGTGATCTTGTTTCTGTTGCTGAAAGCGTTCCCAGCTCCATTTTAAAATATTTTATTTTTATTTATTTATTTGATACAGAAAGAGGGAGGGAAGAGAGAGAGGGAGAGAATTGGCACGCCAAGGCCTCCAGCCACCACAAACGAACTCCAGCCACCACAAACGAACTCCAGACACGCGTGCCCTCTTGTGCATCTGGCTAACGTGGGTCCTGGGGAATCGAACCTGAGTCCTTTGGCTTTGCAGGCAAATGCCTTAACTGCTAAGCCATCTCCCCAGCCCCCAGCTGGCATCGGTAACATTATGGATATTAACATCTTGGCAAAGCATTCCGCACCCCCCCCACACACACCCCGGAGAGGTGTGAGAGTATGTCTTGGATCCAGAGTAGGAAGCCATCTCTTTACCTGTGAATGAACTCTCTTAGCTGATTCTCAGCCTGCATAACTAAGGGCAAGTTTTGCATTCCCACTTCTCTGGGGATGGCCCGGTTGTGAGTGAGAATGGGAGACAGGACAGGAGGAGGTCTGCAGAAGGACAAGGGTGATCTAAAAATCATGGTAACTCTTTTGTTGTGATGCTCACTTGTACAGCTTCTGGGTTTATAGAGTGTGATTCCCTGTGGGGACATTTTTCTACCTCCTGGAAGTAATTTATTCAAAATGCTGCATTACTGTGTGACATGAACCAACTGTGCTGATTGTGAGTCTTGTAATGTACTCACCCACCTCCTGGCAAGGAGAACGTTTCATGTCCTACAACTTGACTCAGGAAATCAGCCATTTACCATCGGGTAAGCCTCAATATATGGGTAGTAATGAGGATGGAACATAACGAACAAGTCTTCACTTTAAATGCTTATTGCATCACATGATGTTGATGACAAATTTACAAGGTCAAAAAATTCACTATGGAGGTGAGAGTGTAAGTGAGAGCAAGAGGGAAAGGGACGGAACTTGGAAGAAAAATCCAAGTAATTCAGGAGAACTGTTTTATGCTCTATGATACTTGCATGAACAGTTTCATGCTAACAGAAATTTTACTGATGAATTTAAAACCATAGAGAGTTCATTACATGGTTAAATACAGGCCCCTAGAATCCTCTGAAAAGGCAGACTGCTGAGCCCCGTATTCCAATTTTCCCAGTGTTTCCTTATCTACTTTATATCAATAGCACAGTTACAAGCTTCTTATTTGTGCTACCAATTTAATAACAAGATTTTTTAAAAAGGAATCGTAACAGAGCAATTTGAGTTTTTAGCATTCTAGGTTATATTCACATTCTGGTTTTTTTCACTTTTTTCTTTCAAATAATTGCATGAATATTCAATAGCTTCTGATGTTGTTAAATACATTCTGGTTCTTGATGGCTTCTATAAAATTGCATCTATAACTTTAGATGCATAAACAAAACTATTAGATAACTCAGTATATGTATTTTCTTTCTAATTCCCTTGCTCGTAAATACTCCTGACTAATCTAGTTTATGTTCAATTTTCCTCATGAAAATACATTATAGGAGTTGCATGTCAATGGTAATGCATATGAAATTATTTTCTTAACTTCTTTCTTTTATTACAAAAGAAGTTTTTAAATGTAAAGTTGATTAAAGTTCAGAGCATTGTTTTAGGAGAATAATAATGGTAGAAGTGGTAATCAAGGCAGAACATATGCTTGCATTGTATATCCACAGAAGGAATAAATAATTATTAAAATAAAAGACCATTAAGTGGAAATATATTTCTGTTAAATTTTCCTAAAGTTAGTGAATAAGCAGTAGGCATGGAAGTTCGGGGTTTGTTGCTTGATTTTCTTGTACAGTTCACCTGCTGTTTAATAACTTCTTTTATCTAATTACTCCTCTGTTTCTCTATTCCCACTGAGGCAAAATCAAGCTTGCTAAGCTGTTGCGAACATCCCTTTCTCAAACTTTTACCTTGCATAATGTTGACAACACATAAATAATTCATGAATAAGTATCTTTATAAGTTGTTTTATACCCTAATGAAACCATCATTCAACATAGTACACTCATAAGCACATTATATTTACTACTTAGTTGGATATATTTTAATTAACTCCTACAGTCATTTTGATATTTGGTTCAACTTGTCCTTTTTCTTTTGCCAGAACAATGCCAGACAGACGTCTTTCAAAGACCTTAATGTGTATTTCTTTCTGTGTTATCCTATTCCTCAATGTTACCAACTCAATTTCCACATCATCCTATTCCCCAAAAGTATCAACTCAATGTTTTTAATGATGAAAAATCACACTACGTCCAAGCCACCTTTCATATTACAGGTGTTCCACACCTTGTTTTTTTACATTGCAATTTAAATTTTTAATTCCATGTTTTGTCCAGTAACATTGTGCCTCATCTGTTTCATATAAACACTTTGAAGTACAAACGTTGTTTTTAGTCTACATATTTCTGTGTATTTTTTCTTTTATTCTGACAGAATAAATGTGTTATTATAGGCCTGAGTACTGCTTATGAGATATTTTTTCTCTCTTTGTAATTGAAAATACATTTATAGTTTTATTAATTTGATTTTAAATACATTAAGACCATGTCAATTTTACTTTTGGATTTTTATTGTGAACTAACTGTTTGCCAGAAGTCTTTCTGACAAGACTTTGCTGATTTATAGAAAATTGTAGTCAGGCCAAAATATTTATAAATCTAATTTCATGCCTTTAATTCAAAGAAAAAGTAAAAGTTAAATATTAGTCTCAGGGCTAGAGAGATGGCTTAGCAGGTAAATGATTGCCTGTGGAGCCTAAGGACCCATGTTCAAGGCTTGATTCCCCAGGACCCACGTTGGGCAGATGAACAAGGGGGCACATGCATTTGCAGTGGCTGGAGAGACTCTGGTGCGTCCATTCTCTCTCTCTCTCTCTCTCTTTCTCTCTCTCTCCCTCCCTATTTCTCTCTCTGTTTAGTGCTCTCAAATAAAAAATGAAAGTAAACAAAAAATAGTTTTAATTAAACAGAAATTAACATAGAAGAAACAAGGTTGGAACATAAATGATTATCTGGAAATCCTATAGGCACTTACTTTAAATGAATAGTACAGTTCTTGATTTTTGAAGAAAAAGTGTTGTTCTGAGTTTTGGTAGACCCATATACAGAGTTGTGGCATGGCTAATATGTGAAATGATGACATTATCCCTGCACACATGTCCCTGTCCTTTTATCAACTCCTGAACCCCTAGCTATTGACAACTAGCCATTGATGAACGTTCCAGCCCTATAGTATTCCATTTTCCCAGTGCCTTATAAGAAGGATTTTGCTTCCCTTCGCAGAGTGAAATTCATTTGCAATTCATCCATGTTGTTGTGTCTATCAAAAGATTGTTACTTTTTATTATTAGCTAGTATACATGATGTATGTGTGGTGTGTTTGTGTGTGTTTTCAGTTTGATAGGACATTTTAGTGTTTCCAATTTGGAAGATTATGACCATTTACATACAGGCTTCTAAAACCATATTTTCATTTATTTATTTGCAAGAGAGACAGAGATAGAATGGACATTCCAGGGCCTCCAGCCACGGCAAACAAACTCCAGATGCATGAGCCACATTGCGCATCAGGTTGATGTGGGTCCTGGGGAATCGAACCTGGTTCCTTTGGCTTCACAGGCAAGCACCTTGACTGCTAAGCTATCTCTCCAGCCCACATATGGGTTTTCAATCAAATGCAAACATTTACTTTCTACATGATTAGGAGTACACTTGATGGGTCACATTGCAAGTATTTTCATGATAATAATGAGAGTCTTGCTTTCTAGGTCTCTGCAACATTTTCTATTTCCACTAGCAAGGTGTTGAATTTCCAGTTATTTTTTTTCCCCCAAAATCCTGGCATTTACCTGATATTTTCCTTTAAGCAATAGTCATTGTATTAGGTGTGCAGTGGTATTTTGTGGATTGATTTTGGAATTCTCTGAAATAAAATAATAACTTTTCCTTTAATTCACTGAATTCACTGACAACCCGTGTATTAGCCTCACAGACACCAGGTTGAGCTTCCACCAGCCTATCTTTCACAATGTCCACTTATTTCTTAATTCACTCCCAACACTTTGATGTATCTAAACTGAAAGACTAGCATGACTTCTTGGTGATTATTCTAATGGCACAAGTTTCCTATCAATTCATTATGTGCATCAGTAACTGTTCTAAGTGATTCAACTATTTAATAACTTTAGCAGCTTTATGAGAAAGATCAACGCGTTATTTTAGCATTTGTCACAATATCATTAAGGTATGGAAATTTCCAGATGACTTCTCGAAGACTGGTATGCATCATAGCATCATGGTATTGCAGTATTATAGCGTTATGACCATAGTTTACCTACAGTGTCCTACAGTGGCTTATGTATTCGGAGACTGGTTCACAGCTGTTGATGCTAATGGAAGAATGTGGAAAATCGAGGAGGTAGGGTCTGGCTGACCAAAGTACACTCTGAGGCTATATCGGGACCCTAGTCTGTCTGTCTGTCTCTCTACTTCCAGTTCCTATGCGAGCTGGCATTGCAGTGAACTGTGCTAGAAGAAGTTTATGTTGAAGACAAGGGTTGCATTTTTGCCCTTGACCTGAGATTTAGAGCCAAAAATTTATATGCACGGGACTCATGTGTGTGGGAGAAGAAAGTGCAGAGTAGAAAGATATGAAAAAAAAAATATATATATAATTTGCCATAGGGGCTGGAGAGATGGCTTGGTGGTTAAGTGCTTGCCTGTGAAGCCTAAGGACCCCGGTTCGAGGCTCGATTCCCCAGGACCCACGTTAGCCAGATGCACAAGGGGGCTCACACATTTGGAGCTTGTTTGCAGTGGCTGGAGGCCCTGGTTGCCCATTCTCTCTCTCTTTCTCTCTCTGTCATTCTCAAATAAATAAATAAAAAACTTTTAAACAATTGGCATAGAAGGAAATGGGAATAAGTTCTAGTTCCAAGATACTGCAGCCATGGCAGCAAGAATTATTTCAGGGATTACCTCCCTTGACGATGAACCAGCTGTTCTGCATTGGGACAATAGTACGAATGTGACTCTTTGGCAAGGAGGCAGCCTGAAGGAAAAATGCTGAAGGAGATTTCTGCTAGTCAGATTTGTACCTCACTCCTCTCCCCTCAACCCAATAAATAAATTTGACCGTTTCCCCCACCTGGTAGTGGTCGGGGAAGCATTAAGATACAGGAAATAGGGCTGGAGAGATGCTATTTTCCTGTACAGCCAAAGAACCCAGGTTTGATTCTCCAGGACTCATGTATGTCCAGTTCACAAGGGGGCATATGTGTCTGGAGTTTGTTTGCAGTAGGTGGAGGCCCTGGCGGGCCTGTACTCTCCCTCTCTCTCTCTCGCTCTCTCTCTCGCTTTCTGTGTGTGTGTGTGTGTGTGTGTGTTCTTGCTCTCAAATAAATAAGTAAATAAATAATATATTTTAAATAAAAGAGACAGGAAATAGAGGGTCACGAGTAGAACAGGGTTCTGGAGATGCCTCTGAGGCTAGGCAAAGTGAGGCAGGGCTGAGGTCCCCGCACATGGCGCAGGTGGGACAGTGGGAAGGAGCTGTGAAGATGAAGCATGGCTGTCAGTGGAGACCCTGGGATGTGGTAGGTGCCGGGATTATAGACTGACCCTAAGGACAGCTGCTGGCCTGGGGTGCCACCTACCTGGGAAGCAAGGAGCAGAGCTGAAGAGTTACCCAACCCTTTCGTTCCCAGATGAATTGATCCGGTGTCTCACATGCTAGGCATGCATATGAAGGATGTGATGTTTGCCACGACTGTTCTCTAAGCTTTCATTAGTCCAACATTTCCTTGTTATGGTCCATTCATCTTTTGTAAAATAATTATTGAGAACTTTAGTATATGCACATATGACAAATTGGTCATATCCCTATGGGGTAGTACTTTTGTGTCTTTCTCCACTGCTCACATTCCACTGAAGGCCATCCTCGCTGGAGTTATTGGTAATCACCATGGGGTTTTGAAACACTGGTCTCTGTGGGAGGAGGACAATGCCTTAGAGAACATCTTCCCAGCCTATGGCTCTCATGGTCTGTCTGTGCTCTCTCTGCAATATTCCCTGGGCT
The DNA here is from genome assembly GCF_020740685.1 of Jaculus jaculus. NCBI lineage: Eukaryota > Metazoa > Chordata > Mammalia > Rodentia > Dipodidae > Jaculus > Jaculus jaculus. The sequence goes on from NC_059121.1 coordinate 25,057,257, forward strand.
GTGGACCACATGATAGACATTTCATTTGGTGTTCAGATCTCAGCAGCCTCTTGTTTTCTGCTTTGAGGAGTGAGAAGTCGCCTTGGTGTTTACTGCCTTCTCCCCGGAGGGGGTTTACAGGCTAGCTGTAAGAACAGCACTCCTACCTAGTCCACCACTTCTGTACTGTTTCCTGGATCCTTTAACATATGATTGTGACCTGGCTCAATTTGTGCTCAGCATGTGGCTTACTTTTCTTTTTATTCAGATCGATATTGGGGTCTCCCTGGTATTCACTGACACAAAAAAAAGCAGATTCTAAAACAAAAAGCTAGAGCAGTGTAGCCAGAGGCTATAAACACAGAACTTTAGAAGACTTATTATTATTTTTTTAATGACAGGTATAACTTCTCCTTTTAGCTAAAGACAGTAGTAGCTTCCCTCCAGGCTCGACAATCTTCAAAGCCACAGGTTGATGACTTGATTCTCAGTACCAGGTGTAAATTACCTCTCACTGAGTAGCCCTTATATACAATCAGAGAGCAGTTGGTTAGCCCATAGCCTGAGTGCACTATTGCACTAGTACGTACGTATTTCCTGGCCGGGTGATTTGTAGCTTGTAGGATCGACCGCTTGATCACAATTTTTGGTGACTTTTATGCCCAGCAGCTCACGTGACGCTCTCCATCACTGAGAATGCTAGCCTGCCTAGAGCTGTCTGCCCTCTCAGTTCCAGCCTGACCTCTCAAAGTCCTGTGGCCACATCCTGTGGTGTCTTCAGTAATAGGAACTTACCAAGTATAACCAAGTGCTTTGGCAATGACCTGCATTATTTTGGGAGCTTAATGGGCCTCTCTGACCAACAGCCAGCTTTGGGAATAATCCAGTTCCTTCAGGCACTGGGATTTACTGGGACCTGCCTATGGCTTTACCATAAGGTTTTCTCCAGCCCCGCAGGGTATTTCTGCCTGAATTCTCTCTCTCTCTCTCTCTCTCTCTCTCTCTCTCTCTCTCTCTCTCTCTCTCTTCCTGTCTTTTTCTGCCTCGTCTCTCGTTCAGTGTGTATTTTAATTTGCTAACAGAGAGGTCTGTAGTACTGATTCATCTTTAATTTTATGTGTCTCCCCACTCCCTCCATCACTTCCTCCTGCCCCACAGACCAGTCCCCTTCCCGTACTTGTACTTTGTCCCTCCCGTTGCCTGGGAACTACCTCCTCTTCTCATCCCTTCCCGCTTCTCTTCTCTCCAAGCTCCATTCTAGCTTCCTACACAGTGCTACGGATGCTTACTTCCAACCTACAAACCAAGCACAGTGTGGCATGTTAGGATCCACATATGAGAGAAAGAGAGAGAGAGAGAGAGAGAGAGAGAGAGAGAGAGAGAGAGAGAGAGAGAGGGAGAACACACAGTGTTTTTCTTTCTGAGCCTGCATAAACCCCACTTAGCATGAATATTTGTTTTACAGGCCCATGCATATTTTCGAAAGCTTTATAATTTCATGTTTTCTTTTGCCTTTCTGCTAAATAGAACTACGTCGTGTATATGCACCACATCTTCATTAGCCATTCCTTCCTTTAGGGCATCTAGGCTGATTCCATTTCACAGCTCTGGGTGAATAGAACTGAAACAAACATGGAGAAAAAGAATCAAAAGCTCCTGAGAAGTGGTTAGAATGCTACCAAAGCCTCCAGATTGCAGAATACATGCCGAAATAGCACCTATGAAGGAGGTGAAAACCAAAGGCATATCAAGCAAGCAGTTCATTTCACCTCAAAAAAATAAATAAATAAATAAATAAATAAATGTACTCCGTTTCTGACCAAATATATCTTAGTCACCTCTGCGTGGGTTTTATGATCAGTAAATTAACGCTTAACGAGCACACTGTCTTAAACAGCTCTCCCATATTTATTGCCAGAGCACCAGTGACCCGTTTGCTGACCTGGAAGTTTTGTGTCAAGAGTTCCTGTGGATCTCCATCCATGCATATCTGATTGAATCCCCGACGAGCGCAGGGACCTGATAGATTTATGGATTTACGTGTAAATTACTCACTAGAGAAAGATGGTTTATTGTAAAATACCTCCTCCTATTGATTCAGTGAAATGAGGGTGGCATCACTGAACAAATCTTCTTGGTTACCCATCCTCCTAAAACTAATTGACCATGACTTTTCCTTAAGCAGTTTGGCTGCACATTTTTTGGGGGGGAAGTTTGGTTGGCATTGTCACTACCATTTCCACAGTATCCCAGGATAAGTTCTCTTTCTTAAGCTTCATGAGTTTTCCCATCTTTAAGAGGAAAATCATATACAATGTGAAAAAATTATTTCTTAAATCTTTTTCACTTTAATATGCACTCCATATGTTAAGTTTTTTTTTTTTTATTATGTAGACATTTGTATGGATACATCATATGTTGCTAACATCATTTCTCTCCTCCCTGCCCCCATTCCACTGAATGCCCTCCTCTGTGGGATTGATGGTGCCTTCCCCTCCAGGTTTGTGGCATATGAGATATGAAAGCCTCAGTCATTGTAAGGTGCGGGGGAGTAGGCAATGCTTGTAGACATTCTCTTCCACTCTGTAGCTCTTACCATCTTTCTGCCCCCTCCCCTCTTCCATGAAATTCCCTGAGCCGTGGTGGATATGCTTTAAGTCTGCTTGAGAGCTGACCTCTCAGCAGCTTCTGGGTTTCTGCTCTGGTGCGTTTGAGTGTTCTCAGTGTCTCCATTGCCCTGGTGCAGGTTGTCAGGCTCGCTGTGGGAGCAGCACTTTTGCTCATCTCATCACTTCCCCTGTGGTTTCACCTGGACCTTGGCTGATAGGCAAGGGGTGGTTCATCTCCTTGAGTCCCACCGCCTTCTGAGAAAGAAAAAAAACAGATTCTCCATAGGAGAGTTGGGTCAGCGTAGGGTCAATCCACTCAGCGCAAAGGAACCCTTAGCTAGAATGGGAAACTGAGTCAGAATGATGAGGCCAAAATCATGGACTCCAAAAAGAAGCTCCCACTAGTCTTCAGCTAAAAGAGAGGCCAGAGCCATCTAATTCTCTTTTAATTAATCATGTTCAGTTTTGTGACAAATCATTTCCAGCCTCTCTATTGTGATGGTTTCAGTGTTATATTTGGAATATTGTTTTCAGTGTAACTAGCTTTTCTCATTTATCTTGGGCAAACATCCAAACTAAGCACAGTTTATAGTAGGAAGGGGTATTTTTTTTCAGCAGCTTATAGCCCAAAGGGATGTTCAATCAATGGTGGAAGGAGCGAGCTCCCATTCATGAATCCAAACAGAGAGACACAGCCGCCACCTCAAGCAGGCACAGTCCAACGACAAGCGACAGGGACCCAGCCAGAGCCCAGACATCTCCGTGTGCTGCTAGCCATTCAAGTCCGTCCTCAGTGACACCTCCTCCAGCCAGGCATGCAGCGACAGTGATACAAGAAATAAATTTAATAAAACATATGCATCTATCGGGGGACATACACTCAAACTACCACACCAACTCTTTTTTTTTTTTTTTAAGTAAAATATTTACTTATTGGAGCAAATGTCCTTTGGTCTAAGTGTTCCTTCCTTCCTCATGCAATGTCAACACTGAGGAAAACATCACTCATGTTTTTCCCTGTAGCAGAAGTCTTGCCAATATCTACGTTAATAATTCATAAAATTTCTTAAGTTCTATTTTTTGCTGATCCATATTTATAAATTAGTATGTGGAGCATGGTTGCCATTAGATATTACCATGCTAGATCATTTACGATATCATTATCTTCTCAGAAAAAAAATTCTTTTACCCTAGTTTAGTAGTTATCACACCAAAAAACATTTTTTTTGGACTTTTTGAGAAAGCCCTTTTTTATATTTAGCTAATTCCCTCCTCATCCAAATTCTCCCATTAAACAGCATGAGCTGCCATTTTAATAATAATCTTGGGAGCTGGGCATGGTGGTGCATGCCTTTAATCCCAGCACTCAGGAGGCAGAGGTAGGAGGATTGCCATGAGTTCAAGGCCACCCTGAGATGACAGAGTTAATTCCAGGTCAGCCTGGACCACAGTGAGACCCTACCTCGGAAAACCAAAAATAATAATAATAATCTTGGTACTATCAGTTTGATAACTCTCCAAGTTTTGATAAACAAAAATTCATTCGCTCTCTGTTATCTTGAAGTTTATCAATATTCAATAAAATTATACATTGGTACAGGTTAACATCACTGTCAATTGGTGTTTACCAAGCTCAAATGCCTTTACGTCAGCATGGAAATTCAACTTAGTTTCTGCGCTTAACTCATCCTCTTCCAGTATGCCTCACAAAAATATTTTGAGCCTTCTGTTTGACTCAACAATGTTAAGCTTCCCACCGAGTACTCTTAACACATGGGTGTATTTTTTACATCACATGGAAAATTAAAAACTGCAATATGATCATTGCCCCAATTACTCTTTCATTTCGGACACTATTCCTATTTTATCCATGTGCCCCTCTTCAAGAGAAGCTGTTCTCTCTTCCCGTCTTAGTTAACCTTTTCCTCATTGTCTGATGTAATTCTGTTTCTCAGACACTGGGAGGCATGGCGGTTTGGAACCCGTCCAGCACTGTTTCTGTCTATGAGACAATTGGGAAGCCAAAAGGTGTAAGGCTTATGGTGCAATGAACAAGAAAACATACACACAACTTCTTTGCAAAATAATGCCTGCATAACTGTAATTACCCCACGAAACACAAGATCAAAGTTCTGCTCATGAAAGAGTAGCATCTACATAAATAGCATCAGACTCTATTACTAATGAAATCATATTCATCTTTTCTGGTGCTTGGATTTTAGATACTTGAATTTAATATTAACTGTCTTTGATAGAGAGGTGGGCAAGAATGGGCGAACCTGCTATTGCCCTCATTCGTGGGCTGACATGGTACAACCTGCCCATGTTGTATACACAAAGTAAGGGAAACCACCACTGACGTCTGGATGCAGCTGAACTGCTTGACTCCATCATAGATAAGGGCAGGTCAAGCTTGTGCATGAGGGTAATGTGGGAAGAAAGACACCCAGTTTCAAGGAAAAGATGTACCTTCCTGGGCCAGGTTTGGAAATATGAAAGTGTGAAATGAGGGAGGTGAGAAACCCTCAAAGTGAATCAAAAGGGGATGTGAAAGCCAAAGAAAACTCCATTGCTTTTCCTCCCTGAAAACAATGCAGTGAGTCTGCAGTGAACTGGGCTATCAGCTTGGGAACATGGCCATGACAAGAATTGATTGCATTAGTCTAACAAAGGGTGTTTAGAACAGGGTTTTAGTTAGTCTTACTTTTTAAATATATATATATATATACATACATACATATATACATACATACATATATACTTTATGTTCATATATATATATATATATATATATATATATATATATATATATGTAAAATTTATTTGAGGGAGAGAAAGATGAGAGAGGAGAGAAAGAGAGAGAATGAGAATGGGTGGGCCAGGGCCTCCAGCCACTGCAAATGAACTCCAGACTCGAGACCCCTGTTGTGCTTCTGGCTTATGTGGGTCCTGGGGAATCGAACCTGGGTCCTTTGACTTTGCAGGCAAATGCCTTAATTGCTAAGCCATCTCTCCAGCCCCAGTCTTACTTTTCTTTAACTGGCTTTGGTAGAAGAGGAAGCAGCTTGTTGGTCTGACGTCTACCAGCTTTTTCTTTTTCTTTTTTTAATTTCTTCTACTGATTATCAAACTTACTGGATCACCCAAGCATTGCTGGTTTCAGATAAATCTATTGAAGATCAAAGACTTAAAGGCATTTTATTTCCTCTTCACACTCTCACTACCTTTAACATTACTACCAAGTATTACTAAGGGATGTTTTAGAAACAACAAAAACCCATTTTACATGATCATTCTTTTTTTTTTTCTTTTTAAATTTTCAGTGTCTGTATATGTAGGTGCATGTATGCGTGTGTGTAAGGACATGTGCACATATGTTTGGGTGCCCATGGAGCCCAGAGGTGAACCGTGGGTGATGTTTCTCAGGAACAGTGTCTACCTGTTTTTAGACGTGGTCTCTCATCGGCGTAGTGCTCACAACTAAGTTAGACTGGCTGACCAGTGACCCCCAGGAATTGTTCTCTCCATGTCTCCAGTTCTGAGATTACAACAGGTCACTGAGCCCTGCATGTTTAGGTGGGTGCTGGGAATTGAACTCAGGTCATGATCGTCAGCCTTTGACAAGGGCTCTGTTTGTTTGCTTACTGGTCCACATTTTCTTGTTAGAATTTTCTTCTTAGCTCCAACTTGTTGCCTTTTAAATTAAACAAAAGTAACAAGAAATCAACTTTCTGTCCACCACTGAACTCCTCTTTTATTACAGGGTTAATAGAAGAATTGGCCAACTGTTCCATGTCACTTGTCCTGTCTTCTCATCTACTTTTCCTCTCAATTCATCCAAATTTAATTTCCACACATTCTCTTAAAAACGTTGAAATGATAATCAAATATCATTTCAATTAGTTTACTGCGTAATTTTTGTTCTCATAAAAATTGGAGTTTTGCTAACAGTGAAATGAGTTCTCATTTTCCAAGAATCTTTCCCTTTATGCCATCGACAGAGTCATGACCTTTTCACACCTTTTTTTTTGTCATCCACTTCAGCTGTCTTTTATTCTCCTTAGTATTTTCTAAGTGTTTCTTTAATTTTATTCCCTTTTATTTTTTTAGAAAGACAGAGAGAGAGAGAGAGAGAGAGAGAGAGAGAGAGAATTGGCATGCCAGCTTCTCCCCAACTGCAATCAAACTCCAGAAGGTGTGCCACTTAGTGGGCATGTGCAACCTTGTGCTTGCCTCACCTTTTGTGTGTCTGGCTTACGTGGGACCTGGAGAGTCAAACATGCATACTTAGACTTCACACACAATAGCCTTAACTGCTAAGCCATCTTTCCAGTCCTATAAGTGTTTTATTTTTGTTGTTGTTGGTTGTCGGTTTTTGTTTCCTAAGGCAGGGTCTCACACTAGTGATGGTGTATCTGGAACTTACTCCATTGCCCAGGGAACCACACTACCTCAGCCTACCTGGTCTTATAGGCCTGCGTAACCACACCAGGATTCTATCTTGTTCTTAAAGTTAGAGTTTCTCAAGAACTGTTTATCCTTTCCTTTCCTCATCTATCCCAAAAATTCTCCCCCAGACAGACCTGTCCCTTCAATTACTGATTCTAAAGTGACCATCTCTGAATTATTTTTAAATCCCAGATCTCTGTCCAACTGGCTGCTTGTTTGTCCAGTGGGATAATTCAAAGGCACATGTAGGCTACATGCTGGTACTAACTCCATGATTCTCTTTACTGCAAGATGTTTTCATCTTCCAGTGCCTCCTCATAGGTAAATAATCACAAGAACACTATGTATGCGTATTCAGAGATTTGATTATCTACACAACATAATTCCTTCAATCAACTAATTGATAAACTAATTTTAATGGACATAACTATGTATAGTGACAGGGTGCAGTGTGATGTTTTGACAGTTGATGGTTTGATCAAACTGATTAACATGCTTATAACCTAACCATTTTGTCATTGTTTAGTGAAGGGAATGTTGAAAGTCATCAATTTTGAAATATGTAACACATATTAGACCTGATCAGTGAATTGTGCAATCTCTAGAACTCACTCCTTCAACCCGAGATTTTGTACATTTAACAACACCTGGTCCTTCCTCTGTTCCTCTTAATCACTGTTGTAACACTGCTGTATGCTGTTCAGTTTTTAGGATCCACAGTTAAATATAACCATACAGAACTTGCTTCACTGGATCTGACTTAGATCATTTCGCATAACATCCTCCAGCTCCATCCACGTCATCAAGAATGACAGAATTTCATTCTTTTTAAGGGTATTATAGAATTTCATTATATGTGCATACCGCGTTCATCCACAGATGAACATTTTGGTTACTTCTGTATCTTGGCTAATTTGAATAATTCTGAAATGAACATGACAGTTCACGTATGTATTTGATGTACAAATTTCAGTTCTGTGTGAAATATGCTCACACATGCAACTTTATGGTCAATTAATTTCACACTCATGTATGGAGAACACCTAATGGGAAAAGGTAGTATGATGGTTAATTTTGTCAATTTGATGGGTTTTAGGATACCAATGGACACAGACCTCTGAACATGTCTGTGGAGGAGTTTCTATGTTAGGTTGACCGAGTGTGGAGACCCACCATAAATGTGAGCAGTACCTCTCCATGGGCGGACTATTACAGAGAGTGTAAAAAATATAAAGATTGCTAATCGCCATCACCATCTCTCTCTGCTTCCTTCTCACAGTAGAGGCAATGTGACTAGCTGCCTTACCCTCTGGCAATCGTGACTTTCTGTCAAGAGGGACTATATCCTCAAACTGTTAGGCAGAAAAAAGTTATCTCCACAAAGCCCAAGCTATTCTTTTCAAGTGTTTTCTCACAGCATTGAAAAAAGTAATAAAAAATAGTAGTAAAATAAATGAAAGTACACTATCCACACATAAAAGGAATTAAATAGAATACTTTAATACCAAAAATCTCTACTCAAGTTGTATAAATAAATCATTTGAATAAAGATACCTCAAATTTAAAAAGACATTCAAGAACAAAGCTATACACCATGCATATGGGAAATTATTTCTCAGATACAGTTACCAAAGCACAGGTGGCAAAAGCAAAACAGGAAAATGAAATTACCTGAAACTAAAAAATCTTGCAAAACAAAGCAATCAATGAACAGAATTAAAAAGTAATTCGTAAATTGCAGAAAATTCTTATAAACTATATGTTAATGACATTCAAAATATAAAAGTAGCTAGGCATGTATATGACCCAATAAAAATTGTGCAAACAGGGCATATATTTCTTCAAAGAAGGTTGTGAATGGAGAGCTTGGGTGTTAAAAAAATCCAAAAATTTTAATTATCATGGAAATATCAAATAAAATCACAATGAATTATCATCTCACGCTTGTTGGAATGATTATTATCCAACAGAATGATAAGTGTTGGTGAGGGTTAGAGTATGCATATTATCAGTGGGAATGTGCATTTGATGTCCACTTTGAAAATACTGTATAAATTCTTCAAACCACATTCCAATATGAAAGAAGGCTCTGAAAGATAAATGCGTGAATAAATGAACTGTTTTGTCACTGACCATATTTCAGTTATGTAAGTTCTCAGCTATTGCAGGTTTTTCTGGACAGATGAATAGAAATGTATTTCCTTTGTTCATCACAGGTTGATGCTAGATTATTTTAAAAATGACTACTTACATAAATCACCAGGAAAAAAATAACAGTGAATAATGGCTGTATAATGACTTAAATCTAGAAAGCATTTAGATAATTGATGTAAGTAATTATTTAAAATACAAAAGAGATTTTCTTTCCCTCCAATAAATGTAAAAAAATAAAATATTAAAATATAAGAGATTGATTAATATATATTTCATATATATATATAGTAGTGTTGGATCATGATATTTTAATAATTATTTTATTTCATTATTTTTATTTATTTCATTATAGGTAATGGAAGGTTTTCATCATTTTGCATAATATACTTCATTTACCTGATCTTGATCATACTAATAAAATAATCTCCACCATTAAGATTAAGAAATATGTCTCTTAATTTTAATTAACAAAACCTGCATGTGGATTGCCTTTTTTAAAGAAAAACAGTATCTAAGAATTTTATATCTCCTTTCACATTACAGACACCAGCCCGAGGTGTGAGGTCATTCCTGAGAATTTGTCATCACACCTAAAGTGAAAGGGAAATAGAAGCTTGATGGGAATCAGCCTCATTTGCCCATTTTGAGCTTAATAAGGTACTTTTACAGGGATACTTAGGGCTCTCTTGTACCTGAACTGGTCCTAATTAATGCTTCCCACCTCATACCCCTGAGCTTCGTGAAACCAAGAGAATCTCTTTTTTTTGGGGGGGGGAATAAATTATTAAATCAAATAAGTCTGAAAGATTAAATATAGGTCCCCTATACAATAATATGAAATGACCAGAAAACATGGCTGCTATGATTGCATTCACTTGAATCATCAGCAGAAATAAATGAGCAATTTGTTTTATGCATGTTACCAACGTCATGGGCAAGTCGCATTTTAATGTTGTACTTGATGCTCCAGCTCCTGCTGTGTTTTGGTTAGTGCTGGCCTATTAAGCTGCTAATTTACCTACTGTCAGAAGGCTGTGGTAATGCTGCCCTGTAAATAATAGAGTAGGGATCCATGGCCACCTCCCACGCATGGGCATCGTGTCCACTGCTGCTAATAGGGACGAACAGCCCCGTTGCTAGGTGCCAAAATGCTGCTTGCCTATTTAGGAAGTGATATAGTTTTGTCTCCCTGCTAAGATGACAAAACTGTAATTAGAGATTAATCAAGAGGCACATTGCTGCCACCATCTCCTGCAGTCTGGTTTTCGTTGCCCACCAGCAGTTAAGAGCATCTGCCTGTGTTTACCAGTTCTCTGGAGATTTGGGAATTTATTGTCATATTTACAGGAACAGCTGCCACACAAGTTGTCAAATCATAAAGAACTCACTCTAAAGAATGCATGCAATTAACTACTTTGTCTTCCTATTTATTTTCCACACAGGCCTCTGTTTTCAAAGGTTGAATAGCATTATGTTATTACTTGCTATTTTACTTTATTATTTTGTTCTTTGGGTTTTTTTTTTATTTATGTAAGTCACTGGATTTATGATGGATAAAAATTAGCTCAAATACTAAAAGGACCACAAATATGGGCTGATAGCGAGGGTAGTCACAATCGCGTGGCCCGACTGAGGAAGGGGAGGTGATGCATGAGAACACAATGGGAAGTCCAATGCTATCGTTGCTTTGTGGAGAAATCAAACACACTGCACAGAACCTATTCTTCAAAATTCACCTGCCCTTGCTTTGGATATTTATTATAGCTACTTTTTTGTGAAGTGGTCTTTATAAATATTATTTTTATATGTTAGGTTTTATGTTTATCAAATATGTGAGCACAAGAGTATCTTATTACCCATAGATACAATTTTTTTTGTTTGTTTTTGTTTTTGGAGGTAGGATCTCACTCGAGCTCAGGTTAACCTGGAATTCACTATGTAGTCTCAGGACGGCCTTGAACTCACAGCAATCCTCCTATTTCTACCTCCTGAGTGCTGAAATTAAAAGCGTACACCACCATGCCCGGCATTATTTCCTGTATTCTTTAGACTAATATACATTTTGGTTAAACCTCCTCCTCTCTCTAAACGCCTGCAACAACCTACCCTTTCTCCTATTTTCTCACCCATCTCTTAAAGATGGTAGCAAACCTGATATTCTTATAGACTTGTCTGATTTAGTGAGTCATGATAGTAATTGTCTGGTGGCTGTAATTCATCTGTTAACATGGAACAATTGCCATCAGAACTCACAACTTTTCATCACATTTCAACACTAAAATTACTTCAAAATGAAAGGAAATTTGTGCTCAGATTTTAAATTATGGTACCATCTTCTTTCTTCAGTATGTGATACCTACATATTCCATCTAAAATTTAAGAAGGAGGGCTGGAGGGATGACTTAGCAGTTAAGGCATTTGCCTGCAAAGCCAAAGGATCCTGGTACAACTCTCCAGGACCCACGTAAGCCAGATGCACAAGGAGGCACACGCTTCTGGTGTTTGTTTGCAGTGGCTGGAGGCCCTGGCATGCCCATTCTTTCTCTCTCTCTCTCTTCTGTCTCTCTCTCTTTCTGAGTCTTTCTCATTCTCAAATAAATAAATAAAAATATAATAAATTAAAAGTTAAGAAGGAAAGTTTGTACTACTATTATTGGAATTTTCATTTCTAAAATCTACTTACCATATAGTGTGCAAGCACATAGCTATATTAACGTAAATCCAGATAAAACGTACAGAATAAGCATGTCAAAATATGTTTGGGAGTCATGTTATGTAGCAAGATACCGTGGCTTACAAAATATGGTTGTTTACTCACTCAGAAAGAAAAAGTGGAAATGGGATCCAGAAGGGCATTCCGCGGGCTTCACTAAAAGTGCTCTGAGAGCTAATTGGGTTTCATAGGCTGTGTCTTCTATTGGCCCCTTGCATGTATTGTAGGTCAGAAGTCTCTGTGCACTGTAGTCAAATACTGTACTAGCAGTAGATCTCAAGAATCCAAAGGGGCTGGAGAGACCACTCAGGGGTTAAAGACACTTGATGATAAAGCCTAAGAGCCTGACCACCCAGCTTCAACTCCCTAATATCCATGTAAGGCCAGATGCCCAAAGTGGAGGGCATATGTGTCAGAGTTGGTTTGCAGTGGTAAGAGGCTCTGGGACACCCATATTCACTTGCTTTCTGACTGCTTCTTTCTCTCTATTTCTCTTGCAAATAAATAACATGAAAAAGAATCTTGAACTCAAAATTACTAATAATTATGTGAATACTAATAAAAAAAGCTTTTGAACAGGAAAAGATAAAGGGAGTGTTTTGCTTAATTATACTTAGCTTCATTATTGTGCTTTTTTCTCTCTCTCTTAGTTATTTTAAAATATCAGTAATAATAATACAACCTTATTTTAATTTTCTCTTAGGAAGAGGTATGATATGGACACTGTGCCCATAACTTGAATTATCAGATTCCAGTTTCTGGTAGTTCAACTGAGAATTAATATGCTATTCCGTTTTGATTGAGAACATTAATAAAGCATTTATTAGTGTGCTAGGTTAAGTAATATTCATTAACTATTTTCTTCCAGTAAGTTTTGTGCTAAAACATATCACAGTAAATTTTGCAGTTTGGTTCTTGATTTCTCTTTGCTGCAAATATGGCAAACTGCTGTTACGAAGAAAACATTACTAATTAGCAATCTAGGAAGAAAAGGTAAAAAGGAAAAATGAAATATGAAAAGCCTACCTGCATGTCTTACTGAGAGCTCTTTAGGTCCTCCTGGGATCTGGAGGCTCAGCCCTCTCGCTGTCTCTTTGTCTGCACAGGGGCAGAAGACTCCCTGCTCTGTACCAAAATATTGAACTCAAAACTAAACACATCTTGAAATCGGCCTAATTTTTGCTTTATGACCTCAGGAAGATTTTTAGTTTCCCTATTTGAATAATGAAGAAAATAAAATTTATAGGTGAAGTTCTTTGTGGCTGATATGTAAAACATGTGGAGTGTTTAAGGCATATAACATGTAATAGTCCCAAATATGCATTTTAGGAAATTGAGTTAACACAAAAACTTATAGAGAGGGGCCGGGTGTGGTGGCTCATGCCTTTAATCCCCACACTTTAGAGGCAGAGGTAGGAAGATTGCTGTGAGTTCAAGGCCACCCTGAGACTACTGAGTGAATTCCAAGTCAGCCTGAGGTAAGGTGAGACCCTGCCTTGAAACCCTGCCCCACCAAGAAAAAGGTATGGAGAAGTTGAGATGTACTTTAACCACCTGTAAGCAACCAAATTGCTATTAATATAACAATACATGTCTAGAATAACCTCACACATATGTATAATGTACACATAATATTTTGTTTACATAGAATTTTAAATTTGCAATTAGATTACTAGTCAAATTATGCACGACTTCCATTGTCTCTTTGTTTCATTCTATTTACCATGTACATATGAAACTCAAGATAAAAACAATTTTAATGCATTAAATAGCTTATAAAATTTAATCAATAATTTACTTATTTCATTGTGATTATTAGATTCACTTCAAAGACTTTAATATGCTAACATGCTGCAATTTGATTGTGTTTTCATCCCATCATCCTCTTTTGACCGCTGTCTCCTGTCCCCGCTCCACGCAGAGTCTTCCTTTTTCAAGGTGCTTCTTCCTCTGCACCTTTACCTTCTTCTTCTTCTTTTCATCCTCCCTATCAAAAACATTGATGGTCTCAGGGCAGTGCAGGTCTTGTGAGAGTCCCAGCAACTGCCTTTGGGGTCACAAATGCGCCAGTCAGATTGGGGGAGGGGGGCAGTGCCCACACTATACCTTCCTACCCGGGGGATCTTACAGTCTTTGCACCCCCTCTTCCGCAATATCCCCTGAGCCTTGGAAGGGATGTTACATGTCCCCTTCAGTACTGAGTTTTCCACGGCCTCTGATTTCCAGCTTTGGAGAGTCTTGAGCCTCATTGGTATCTACATCTACCCGCATCTCCCGTGAGACTGATGTATGGCTAGCCACGAGAACAATGCTCATACTCCTTCAATGTGCCTTGAGCCCTGAGGGCTGTGCTCAAGATGCCTTGTCCAGTGCTAAGCCATTTTCATGTGAATAACATATGCATTTTTAAATTATTTTTATTTATTTATTTGTGTGAGAGAGAGAGAAAAAAAAGAGGGAGAGAGGGAGAAAATAGCTGTGCCAGGGCCTTCAGCCTCTGCAAATGTACTCCAAACCCATGTGCCCCTTTGTGCATCTGGTTTATGTGGGTCCCGGGGAATCGAACCTGTGTCCTTTAGCTTTGCAGGCAAGAACGTTAACCACTAAGCTATCTCTCCAGCCCCTAACATATGTATTTTTGATATTCTCCGTGGGAACTGCCAATGTGGTGGACACTCTGATGATGAGCTTTGGTATTAGTGTCTTCAACTTTGTGCTGACATCAGTGGCCGTAGACTTCCATGAAGACGATGTGGATTTAGAGAGGTTTGTTGTATGCAATGACTGACTCCACAGAGTTCCGTTGAATGCTAAGCCCACGGTCTCAACAGTCACGCTTGCTTCTCTCTGAAATGACAGACCATGGTTGTCAAAGGAATTCTGATTCTGTGTTAGACCAGCCAAGTAACGTTGGTGCCATGAGTAGGTAGAAATGCTTCCCAGTGTTTGCCCATGTCTGTCAAAAAGTAAAACTTTCTGAAAAAAAAAAAAAGCTCATTATTTTAGTGCCCCTTTATGAGAGCCCACCTTCTCTTCCCCTTCTTCATTTCAGTTTGAATGAGAAAAGAGGAACAAGCGTGCTTGTCTAATCCCTGTGGGCTTCAGAGATTCTGGACTTGAAACCATGGATTCTTAAAACACCTGCTACTCTATGTGGAGAAAACTGAAGAATTTCCTACAGCGGGTTTAAAGACACTACACAATGGCAAGACTCTGTGAGTAGCTTGAGAGGATTATTGCTTTTTACATGATTTTCAGCCATGTGATTAATTAATTCCATCATGACTCTGATTGTTTTTTTTAAATATTTTATTTCTATTTTTTTTATTTCAGAGAGAGAGATATACAGAAATAGGCAGGTAGACAGAGAGAATGGGCGTGCCAGGGCTTCCAGCCACTGAAAACGAACTCCAGACGCGTGCGCCCCCTTGTGCATCTGGCTAACGTGGGACCTGGGGAATCGAGCCTCAAACCGGGGTCCTTAGGCTTCACAGGCAAGCGCTTAACCACTAAGCCATCTCTCCAGCCCGACTCTGATTGTTTTTAAGTGTGGGTGTGCACATGACATATATGTGTATATTTTTATAGGCATGCCACCATGGAAATCTGGGGACAATCACAGGGGGTTTCTCTCCTGGGACTGCATTCTCCCTTCCACATTGCTTGAAATATGGTCCTCCATGAGCTTCCATAGTCTCCTGGCTCTATCTTTAGCTGTCACAGGGACATTGGGGTTACAGGTACTTGCACCACATTGCACCTGGCTTTACATGGATATTGGGGAACTGAACCAGGCCCAAGAAGTTTCCAAGTAAGTGTCTTTAAATGCTGCACATATCTAACTATAGGACGCTAATGTTAATTTTGATCATTTTTACCTTCAAACGGCCAAGGTTTCTAAATATAAACACTTTGCTAAAATATTCTCAAATTCATGGATGTTCTCCATAACAGCAGTAAATATAACTCATGATAGCAAAACAACTACAAAATGCTAAATATTAGGTTTGCTGTGTCTTGTCATTGCCAGGTTTGTAACATTCAAGACAAATTGTTCTGGAATCATGGAATTTAAGATAAGCACAAAGTTGTCAAATACTGCTTAGCTTTTTTTTTAAAAAAAATATAATTTATCTATTTATTTGAGAGAGAGAGAGAGAGAGAAAGAAGCAGATAGAGATAGAGAGAGAATGGGCACTCCAGAGCTTCCAGCCACCGCAAACGAACTCCAGACCTGTATGCCACCCTGTTCACTTGGCTTACATGGGTACTGGGGAATCAAACCTGGGTCCTTAGGCTTTCAAGGCAAGTGCCTTAACCTATAAGCCATCTCCCCAGCCCCTGTTTGGCTTTTGTTACTGGCTAAATATTAAATGGATTCAACCATAATTTGCTTTATAGAGCAATTCACAGTCACACAATTAGTATTCAAGTTTTCAAGTTCCCTGTTGCCCATCCCACCAGATACTCTAGAATTACATTTTGTGCACTGACATCCCTGTGAGAAGCGACTTGCTTTCTAACTGCTTTCCGTTCCTTCCGTTTCAATCATGACACTGAGCTGTGCCTTTCTTTTTTTTTTTTTTTTTTCCACAAGGGGGAAAACGGTATCTATGGCAACAGAAAAATAGAAGTGTGGTTCCTGACAAGGTTTTCATGCGACAGAAATGACAGCCATCTTTGTTAAGTAGAGCCGCGTTCAGATGCCATCTTTTGTGTCAAATATACTGTGATATCCAAAATTGAGGAATTACAACTTTAAAGAAAAGATAGCTCAGCAATTAAAGTGTACATCATAGAGCCTTTTGAAATAACTTCCCCTGACCTGCCTTTCTGCTTGATGTCTGACTTGGGAGGCAGCAAAGTCCACTGTCTGAGAACCAGGATGAGTTAATTAGGAGATGTCAGTACTGAGTCTGGATAAAATATGTTTTCCACAAAAGCGATAAAATCACAGTAAGATAATTTTTACTTCTTTCTTAGGTGATTTATTATGAAAATGAAAAATTCAAG
Organism: Jaculus jaculus; assembly: GCF_020740685.1. Lineage (NCBI taxonomy): Eukaryota > Metazoa > Chordata > Mammalia > Rodentia > Dipodidae > Jaculus > Jaculus jaculus. The sequence continues at coordinate 25,074,174 of NC_059121.1, forward strand.
TATTGAAAAGCTGTGGTTAATAAAATTCATTACTATTTTCAGGAAGAAGCCCACCATGGTGGCACATGCCTTTCATCCCAGCACTCGGGAGGCAGAGGTAGGGGGATCGCCGTGAGTTCGAGGCCACCCTGAGACTATACAGTGAAATCTAGGTCATCCAGGAAAAGAGTGAGTCGCTACATCAAAAAATAATGTGATATATATATATTTTCAACAGGCTTTAGGTCCTTCATTTATCATCTCTTAAAAATAAATGAGTGGTTGTTATCTTTATGAATTCCCCAGCCCCTCCCATGAAGGCTTCAATTGAATTGTTTTGAAATTGCATTGAAAACACATAAATGTTCTGTGCTGTACCCTTTCATACCCCAACACCCTTTAACTCTCTTTCTATTTATACTGTGGGCACCTCATGCAAGTCAACTCAAGCAGCTCAGTTGTTTTGTGGCTGGGTTGTTTCTATTAATGTAATGTCTGCAAGTTGAGGGGCACACATCAGAATTTCTTTCCTTGATAAGGCTGAGTAATATTTCCTTACACATATGTACACCCTTTTGTTTATCCCTTCACCTACTGGTGAGCACCTGGGTAATTCCACTTTTCATCTACTGTGAATATTGCTGCCGTAGACATAGATTAAAGCATATTTCTTTGAGACTCTGCCTTCAGGTGTGTGGGGCGCGCAGCAGTTACATTGCTGTATCGTAGAGCAATTGTGTGCAGTGCTTTAAAGAGTCAGCGTACAGTTATCTTCAGAGGCTGAACCTTTTAAGTGCCCACCACCAGTATATAAATACCCCAGCTTACCTGTATCTTTGTTACAACTGGTCATTTCCTTTTGTATGTGCACGCTCATGTGGGGGGGGGGGACATGTGTGTGCAGGTGCATGTACTGACTTGTGTGTGCATGTGGAGGGCAGAGGTTGATATTGGGTGACCTCTTCAATTGTCCCACCTAGTTTTCAAGCTAGGATCTTTGACTGAATCTGTAGCTCGCTGAAAAGCCTGGGCCCTGAAAAGCCTGGGCATGAAGCCTGGTGGAACTTCCTGAGTCTAGCTAGAGTTCAGCGACCTGTCTCTGGCCAGCTAGGACTCAGCAAGATGCCTAATGGCTTCTGGCCTGCCACCTCCAGGTGGCAGTTGAAATTATCATTTCAATAGTCACAATTTACTATTGGCCCTTACATCTCCCTCTCCACCCCTGTCCTAAAATCCCCGCCTTTGTCCCCAACATTATATAGGCGACTGCTTATCACAATAAAGCGAGTTCCTGTGAGTTCCTGCTTCCACAAGACTCCTGACTCAGTGTGGTTTTCCTCCGGTGACTAGGTCAGCTTGAGTCATCCAATGTCCCCTTCTCCTCAACCCCTTGGGAGGAACCAGCAGACCTGGTCCTTCCTCAGCACTGCCTACCTGCTGGAGGAGCCTGGCAATTGTCTAAACTAGCTAGCCAGCGAGCACCAAGAATGCTCTCTCTTGCTCTCTCTCTACTTGCAAATAAGTAAATAAAATATTTTAAATTTATTTTATTGTTATTTGTTAGGGAGACATACAGTGAGAGATAGAGAGAAAGATAAAGGGCATGCCAGGGTTTATAGCCACTGCAAATGAACTCAAGACATGTGCCTCTGATTTACATGGGTTCTGGGGAATTGAACCTGGGTCCTTAGGCTTCACAGGCAAACACCTGAAACACTAAGCCATGTCTCAAGCCCTAAATAAGGTGTTGTTTAAAAAAGATACTGAATACAATGCCTGCCATTTAGCATTTGATAGAGGTTGCCTGTAATCATTGTCATTTTGCCCAGCCACACATCTGGCCATCATCGTAATTATTTTAAAGATCAATTTCAAAGTTAATTAAGTATTCCAATGCTAAGATTCTAATAAGTGGGAAAGGATTCAAACTCTGGGCCAAAAGTCATGTCTTTTTTCTATTATGTTGACAATTCTGCAGGTGAAGAAGACACAAGTGGTTAAAATAAATTCATGAGTATTTAAATTCCACAAAAAAGAAAACCATACCCAGAAATTTTTGGCTCTCGTTAACATTTCTTTCTTGCTTTCCACAGAAACTTCTTACATCAAAATCAGTCTATCAGGGCTGGAGAGATGGCTTAGTGGTTAAGCGCTTGCCTGTGAAGCCTAAGGACCCTGGTTCGAGGCTCGATTCTCCAGGACCCATGTTAGCCAGATGCATAAGGGGGCGCACGCATCTGGAGTTTGTTTGCAGTGGCTGGAGGCCCTGGCACGCCCATTCTCTCTCTCTCTCTCTCTCTCTCTCTCTCTCTCTCTCTCTCTCTCTGCCTCTTTCTCTCTCTGTCATTCTCAAATAAATAAATAAAAATGAACAAAAAAAATCAGTCTATCAAATGTTTGTATTTCTACATTACTTTTCTCTGAGATTAAGGAAAAGTATTCCCACTCTGTATGCACGTTCTCATCAACAAGTATTTATTTATAATTTTTCTGCTAAGCATTTGTGTGGGGGGGTGGGATGAGGTAGGGGCTCTCTCTAAACCAAGCTAACCTGGAATTTAATTCACTATGCAGTCTCAGGGTGGCCTCAAACTCATTGTAATCCCCCTACCTCTGCCTACCAAGTGCCGGGACTAAAGCTGTGTCCTATCACGCCTGGCTTTCTGTGAAGCATTTTTGACTGATTGTATTAAATGACTGCCGCTTCTGTAGAGCTTGCATTTTCTTTTTTTTAAAGGCCTTTTGGGGCTTGGAGAGATTGCTTAGTGGTTAAGGAACTTCCTGTGAAGTCTAAGGAACCATGTTTGATTTCCTAGAATCTATGAAAGCCAGATTCACATGGTAACCTATGCATCTGGAGTTCCTTTACAGTGGTTAAAGACCTTGGCACACCTATTCTTTCTCTCTCTCTCTCCCTCTCTCTCTGATTCTCTCTCTCTCTTTCTCAAGTTAATAACTATTTTATAAAAAATGCCTAAGCATATGGAATGTTCACAGAGAAATGTATTGATTGTCCTAAATTCTCCTAAATTGAGGTTACTTGTGAGAAATAATATTATCCCACTATTATATGCATACATATAAAGAGCTGTGCATATGATTTTTATACCTACATAGGCCTAATTATTGCATTGGTTTCAATGGGCTAGAAGTCCAAACGCTTACTTTCTTTTCTTAAAACACTTATCTTAATTTTTATTTATTTATTTGAGAGTGACAGACAGACAGAGAAAGAGACAGAGAGAGGGAGAACGGGCACTCCAGGGCCTCCAGCCACTGAAAATGAACTCCAGATGCATGTGCCACCTTGTGCATCTGGCTTACATGGGTCCTGGGGAATCGAGCCTCGAACCAGGGTCCTTCAGGTTTCACAGGCAAATGGTTAACTGCTAAGCCATCTATCCAGCCCCAAATGTTTACTTTCTTGAGATAAACTCCAATGAGGTTCTCATATTGAAACTCTGCTCATATTTAATTTTGGACTTTTCAGTTTTATTTGGTTGATTATGTTTTATATATGTGTGTGTGTGTGTGTGTGTGTGTGTGTGTGTGTGTGTGTATTTAATGTAACTAATACATATTATACAATTAATGTGACCACAAACATTCTACTGGGCCATTGGATGGGCTCTGACATTAGGTTAACCTGTATTGGAATGTCAGTAATCCTATGTATGGAGCCTGTGAAGATTCCAAGTGATAGCGGAAGAGAATAGACGTAAAATTGGCACAAGGTGTATCACATGAAATCGATGTTAGTGATCAGCGAAGCTTTCATGAATGCACTGGCATAGCGTCTTCAAGAAGAGACCTTTGCCACTGGTCCTCATATAATCTTACCGCCTGTGAGTTCCGTGCCTTTAAACCAATAGCAAATTTATTAAAGCAATTAATATTCATAGTTTTGCTATTGTGTTTCTATGACTACTCTTATCTTTTGCCTATGCTACAGTCAAATAATAATCCACAGAAGGCAGGTAGAGGATCTGGTGATAATGGAATGAAAAGTTTGCGTGTTCTCCACTGGAGAAAACGGGTGGGTTTGTGGCACTGGAACCACGACCGAAGTACTGTGGTCCGCTGCAGTCCTATATGAACACAAAGCCAGGCCCAGTGAACGCAGGTCCACAGGAGAGCCTGGCTAAATGGGCAAGGAGGAGAATCTATCCTAATGAAAAATAAAAACACTGACATTGGATATTCTGAAAATGTAGGCACATGCCTTTGTTTGGTATGAATATTAATCTTTGTGGGCAGTGTAAATCATCTCACATATTCAGGTCAGGTAGAAATTATGCCATGCTCTTATGGCTAAAGACTAAAGGGGGTCTAGAAAAGTTGTACAAGGAATATTTTTACCATAGAAAGAAGGATGCTAGAGTAAAGTCTGAAAACTAAATATATTGCTTTTTAAAAAAAAAAATCTACAGTTTAAAGCTTTCATACCTCAAATATCTATGATTCTGACAAAGAAAGATTGAAAATGTCTTTGATAACAATGAAAACTTTGTGCCCCAGCAATCCTCCAAAACAACTGGTTAGGGTACATTATTTAGTCTCTTGCAAATGCATTCCATAAATGCACAAGTGCGCTCTGATGGACCGCCCAGAATTCTGGGTAAGAAGGCTGTAGATAGAACAAAATGGTAACACATTTTCAAACATTCATCCATAGTAGAAAATAGATAACTCAATGATTCATATTACAGGAATGTTAGTACTGTTTTATGTTAACTTGCTGTAATAGTCACAACTAGTTTAAGTAAAAAAATATAAGATATTTTCATAACATTCTGAGATCCTCAAGTGAATGGTATGCAGAAAGAATATTTAAACTGATTAAGAAGCATAATATGTTTTTAAGTATTTTTATTTATTCATTTGCAGAGAGAGAGAGAGAGAGAGAGAGAGAGAGAGAGAGAGAGAGAAAAGAGAAAGAGAGAGAAGAGAGAAAGAATATGCACCTCAGGTCCTCTAGCTGCTGCAAATGAACTCCAGATGCATGTACCACCTTGTGTATCTGGTTTTACAGGGCCCTGGGGAACCTAACCCAGTTCTTTAGGCCCAATAGGCAAGTGCCTTAAGTGCTGAGCCATCTCTCCAGCCCCCAAATAGTCAAAAGATTAACCACTACAAATTTGTAGGGATTATTTTCCACACGCTCATACTTTGTCTCTTACTGAAGTGTCACACGTTTGATAGTTATCTACTAGTTTGGACTCCACATTCCTTATTCTGTTGGAGGGGGGAGGGTGGAGGTGGATGGAGCTAAAAAATGAATGAGCTTATAAACAGATAATTTCAAAATGAAGTTGTTTTACTGGGACAGGGAAGGGTTAGGACAAGTTGCATATGTAACTTCAGTGTCACTTGAGATCAAATGCAAACACAGAGAAATGGTATTTTTCATATGCACCCTGGCTGTAGATTTGGACCACTCGTGTGTGCGTATGTTCCCGTGTGTGTGTGTATGTGTGCATGGTGTGTGTGTGTGTGTGTGTGATCTTATGTAAGAGCTGATGCTTTGGTGGCTGAATTAGGTCAAAATACGGAATACAAAATAGCTAATAAGTCAGAAACATTATCAAGATTTTAAATCCACAATTGTACTCTATTTTCCCAAACCTAGAGCTTTGATGAAAATTGTTGATCACATGGCTAACTTCTAATCTAGAAGGCATCTTCTGGGCTTTGAAGATTTTACCATAGTCTTAGAAATAAAAAAAAAAAAATTGATCAAATTGCAGTGCTTTTCTGTAATTTTGTAAAACAGGGTGTTTCAAGATAAATTATACCACTGGACAGTATCTGTCTTGTACCACAAAACACATGTAAAATACCTATAATTTAGTCATTTCAAGCATGCATGAGAAAAGGTAATAAACACAAACACAGACGTCCTAGTTTGCGGACATGCAGACTTCACAACTCAGAAAGATCTCGGGCTTACTGAATATCAAAGATGAAATCTCTACTGCACACCAAACTACAGAAAATTGCCTTCAAATTTAAGGTACAATTTATTTCAAATGGGGTAAAGTTGTGGCTGGAAGCACTGAAGCAGACAGAGCTAAGCCTGCATTCATTCTTTGATAGTCAGAGTGCACGTCCTCACACAGATAGCAACGCTCCGGGCGGCCAGCATGGCCTTCTTTACTGCCTACGTTTTAGTGGCTTAATGTTGATGTTAGAAATCTTGATTTCAAAGCATATTTGGGCTTAATAACTTCAAATTTCTTAAAATTTTTACTAGTGTCTAGAAACTTCTACTGGGAATACATTTTTTTTTCTCATGACATCACAAGACTATCTTGTCCCTTGTAGAAAATTGGGTAATAATGTCATTTTATAAGTTGAAGCAACAATGCTGCAACTGACCGACAGTAATTTTTTTTTTTCTAAAAAAATATGTGCAATCTCAGGTAGGAAGAACTTGAAAACAAGTCAACAAGTCCAGTAAAACCGCACCAGTGGCATTTAGGTTTCCCCAAAGTTACCCCACTCCTGCTGGAAAGGAACGGAGACTTGGGAGGTTCAGTCTCTCCCGTTTCCACGGGCATGTCTGCCTGGGCTCCATTATTTATCTTTGTGGATTGTAAACCAAGGTTCGCTAGGGCCACCGCGGCAATATTTCAGCATCACTTACAATTTGCCACAAGAAAATGTCCAAACCTGGAATAGGGACTCAGTTTCTCATAACCAGCTTAGTGTGGGAAGAACACTGAAATCGATCTCAGCAAAACCAATATCTGGTTTTCTTTTCTAAAAATATTTTATTTATTCAAACAGAGAAGTTAGGGCTGGAGAGATGGCTTAGTGGTTAAGGTGCTTGCCTGCATAGCCCAGCAGCCAGATGTTCAATTCCCCAGTGACCATGGACAGCCAGATGTGCGCAGTAACACGGGCATCTGGAATTTGTCTGCATCAGCCGGAGGCCCTGGCATGCCCATTCTGTCTCTCTTCTCTCTCTCCTTATAAATAAATAAATAAATAAATAAATAAATAAATAAGTAAATATTTAAAAAACGAGAATTTAACTTGGACCCTCAATGACCTCTGCAAGGATGATGGCTCTATGATGAACTTAAGAATGAATGTGAACTGGAGAGATGGCTTAGTGGTTAAGGTGTGTGCCTATGATGATGCCAATTCTACACATATGCTATTGATTTGCAAGCAGAGAACTAAAATAAAAGTTGAATTAACATTAAGATAACACTTTTCAGTGATGACATTCCTTAAAACTTCCAAATATTTTTCAGAGTTACACTTTTCCCCTTTCTTCTATTACCCAATACCACACTGCTTGAAAATAGAATGCAAACTTTTTTTTAAAACTTCTTTTAAAAATTATTTATTTATTTATTTGAGAGTGACAGACAGAGAAAGAGGTAGATAAAGAGAGAGAGAATGGGAACGCCAGAGCCTCCAGTCACTGCAAATGAACTCCAGATGCATGCGCCCCCTTGTGCATCTGGCTAACGTGGGTCCTGGGAATCAAGCCTCAAACTGCGGTCCTTAGGCTTCACAGGCAAGTTCTTAACTGCTAAGCCATCTCTCCAGCCCTAGAATGCAAATTTTATCACCTATCAGATTGAAAAATAAATTAAATGACCTAAAATTCTATTTATGCTTTTCACCTTAGGCAATTATATATAATACTAATTCAGACTTTCATTGATGCTGTGCCAAGAAAACTCAGAAGCAAATATAGATTTGCCCATTATGTGGTGTGTGAAGTTGAATGACCACAGGACTAAGAGAAGACTTTTACAATCTTACATCAGAGATCCAGTTATTTGAGCTTCTCCCCATTCGTGTGTCTAGTTATAATTCAGTTTTCACGTGACTCTCTGATAGAAAATATCTTTTGTAATTTATCAATATGTTGTGCCATGCAGTAATAAGTTTGGAGCTCAGAATGAAATCAGCATCTAATTAATGCTTGTGAATGAGATAAAATATCAAGACACTTAAGAAACTGTGAACGCCCCTCTCAGAGTTACTGTTAGATGTGCTAGTTTGGGGAAAGTTATGATACTTCTTTTTTTTAAAAAATATTATTTATTTTTGAGAAAGAGAGAGAGAGAAAGAATGGGCACTCCAGGGCTGTACCCACTGTAAACAAATTCTAGACACATGTGCCACCATGTGCATCTGACTTATGTGGATTCTGGGGAATCAAACCTGGCTCGTTAAGTTTTGCAGGCAAGTGTCTTAACTGCCAAACCATCCCTCCATCCCAAGATGCTTTTATAATGATGGGCAATTCTTACAGTTCGATGGAGGGCCAGAGAAGGTTTCTACAGGGAGAATAGTTTAAGAATTGATGGATTTCAAAGACATTTCGATACCACATGTCCCTTATGATTTCTCACATTTGAAGCATAACCCTCCTTTCTTGTTCTGGTCCCATCTTTTACCTCAATGTTATTGTGATGGTTATGCTGTTGTCAGCATGGTAGGTTTAGTAACCCACAGAAATCCCTTTTGGGTGGGTCTCTGAGGTTTAACTGGAGGAGGAAGTCCTTCCCCCGGAGTGAACAGAGTGAGGGGGAGGCCCCTCTCAGAGGTGGGCTTTATATAAGGAAGCTCTGGGTGAAGACAGCCCCCTTCCTTCTTCCCACTTGGTTGCTGGAGCTGCTGGCTGCCTTCCAGCATGCACTGAAGACCAGCACAGACTGAAGACCAGCATCAACTAAGACCTATATGGATCGAAACCCAGCCACTCCTCAGGAAGCCTCCAGGCCTTCCCATGCCCCATCAGAACTTCTGAGGCATCTGGCCACGTGGACTGAGCAGCTGCTGGGTACCTTGACTCTTGAGCCTGCAACTGCTATTGGACTACTGTAAACTAATCCAACAAATTCCTTTTTTTAAAAAAAAAAAATAATTCATTCTAGCAGTTCTGTTCCTCTAGAGAACTTTGACACTAATACAGAATTTTGGTAGCAGGAGTGGTTCTAGAGCAACAGAATTGTAAGGATGGAGTTCTCTAGTGGGTTTGGTGCTTTCTGGGGTTGGCTTTCCAACTTCAGTGCCATTAAAGGCCCTACTGGTGATAAGGAGAACACTTTTACTGGGAATATGGAGGCTACTAACAATCCATGGTGTGCACCATTTAAAGAACTCCTCAAGATAGATGTATTTGGTGATCCTGAGTCATGTCTTGTGAAGAGCAAGGAATTTAGTGACCCTATTTAAAACCTTTGAGTATTTGAGAAAGAGTAAGAGGAATGATGAGGCTGGTTGGTTGCTTCTAGCATCTCTGGACAAACTAGTGAGAGAACAACAGAAGCTCAGAAAGGAAAATTCCAAGCTTAAGACCCACGTGCATGATCTCAAGGCTCCTAAGAGTGTCTGTTCTGTTCCTCTAGAGAACCCTGTCTAATATAGTTATTGGATGAGAAAACTTGACGTCCTTCAATCTGCTGATTACCATTTCTGGGAACATTGCCTCTGAATGCAGTTCATGCAGAATGACATCTCCCTGCTGGACGTGCTGATTCACTGGCACTAATTTGTCATTTCCAGAAGCGCCTGCTCTCACAGACGTTGGCGGGTCGAAGGGTAAAAGCAGGCTACCTATGGGGAGAAGCTGATAATGGGCATTTTATTACACAGACATCTCTCTTTTTCAAGCTGCTGTTCTCAAGGATTTAGACAGGTGACCTCCAGTCATGATTTTGATTCTATAAATTTGAAATTGGTTGCAACACTATTCATTGCTCACACATGATTATGCATGCAGTGACTGTCACATGACTTTCTCCTTTCAGTAGTCCCTGGAGCATCTCCCTTCCTCACTTCTCCTAGGTCCATTGATTTGGGGTTCTCAGAAGTATGTACTACATTATGTAATAAGCTGGAAAATTAATTTGCACATTTAAGAAAATATTCTTGTTTTCATATCCTTGATTTTGCTTTTCTTTTAAATTTCTAGGATTTGGAATGCTGGATATAGAAGCATTTTATAGCTAGGCATCTTTCTAAGGAGTAAGGCCCAAATCTAAGTAAAATGGAGCCAATTATAATAAAATCACAACAGTTTTAACAAAATTCATAGATGATTACATGAAAATCTTTGTACAGCCCTTAGTATGTAGCCTCTACTGTTAAATTATGAAACTCTTCTTTTAGGATATTTACTATATGTAGGGCACATTTAGGAAATAAATGATGAAAACAATTTACATTAACTAAATTGATACATGTAGGATGGTAGACCTTTTTTTGAGAGCATAAACCACTTGAAGCTGCTTAAAGCAAGAAGTTGAAAATGTATTTCTTTCCAGCCCTGTGGTAAGTCTACCAGGAGACAGAACTGCTTCATGGAAAGGAGTCCAGAAACTAATCTATACTTATTATCTTGGAGTATTATCTAAGAAATGAAATTTTCTCATAGATTTCCTTCTTATTGTTTGTAAATCCAGAGGAGACACTGAAACAGTGTATGCATATTAGTTTGATGTTTATGTATATGAGAAATATTTATACTTATGTTATTTTGCATATTTGGATATCTAATTTCCTAACACTGTCTGTTGAACACACACTTTCCATATTGTTTGTTGGTGGAACTTTGGTCAAATTGGATTGACATTAAAATTCCTGGTTATATCCAAATAAACCTAGAAACACATGTCAGGGAAATGTGTGTGCTTGGATACTGATTTTAGTATTATCCACAACAGTTAAGATATCAAAGCACAAGAATATCCATGTTTGCCGGGCATGGTGGCGCACGCCTTTAATCCCAGCACTCAGGAGGCAGAGGTAGGAGGATCACAGTGAGTTCAAGGCCATCCTGAAAATACAGGTCAGCCTGAGCTAGAGTGAGACCCTACCTCAAAAAACCATAAAAACAAATAATATCCATGTTGGCTGAATAGATAGCATGAATATATTTTCAATGGGATAAAAAGAAGGAAATTGTGCCTCTCAAGATAACATGGATATCACTAGACAAAATTAATAGGAGTGAAATTAGCCAGGAAAGGAAAACTAATTATTTTTCTGTGTACTGAATAATTTTCAGATTATTTATTTAATAGAAGTTTAAATTTAAAAGAGAAGCAGATTCTCCAATGGAGAATAAAGTCAGTACTGGTAAAGTGGGATATCCATTGTTAATTTAGAGAGAATTAAAAGGGTGTAGAACCTCTTATAGTCTAAGGTTAGTGCCAGCTTGACAATGGAAAGCATAATCATTCTATGGATATAATTCTGACATTTTTCTTGGTTCCAGATATGGTTTCCTTTTTACTGAGTGAATTTGTTAGCCATTCCAAGAGCAGTTGGTTACCCACCATGGCTGTGTGCCACTATTGCACTTGTGTGAGCATCACATTAGGTTGTTTGCTTCTTAATCACTTTGACAGATGTTGGCCACTTCCCCCCACCATGTAGTCCCTTCCAGAACTATATGGGCTAATTGTCTTGGGACTGACTCTCCTCTGGATTCCAACCAGGTCTCTCCATGCTCCGTGCCGACAGCATATGATTTCTTTAGAAGTATGGTCTTACCATTAACCTCTGGTGTATAATCAAATGCTCTCACAGAAGTCTGTCTTGTTTGTTTTGGGAGATCTAGTAGGTCTCTCTGATCAACAGCACATTGTGGATGTAAACCACATCCTGGTTCAGGGAATTACAGGACAGCACCAAGGGAAAAGAAAAAAGAAAAAGACAGCGAAGAAAGAGAAACAGGAGAAATTTGAGGTTTTTAACTCACCCTCTCCACGGCCCTTTGATTCAGGTGTTCCACCTAAGGTCCTCTTGAGAGTCTCACATTTTATTCTGATTTTCAGGACATAGGATTATATGGTACATTTCAATTTGGGTTCAGTTTTGTCCCCCCCCCCACACACACACCCTTTCCCTTCCCTCAAGCCCTATGCTCCCTATTGTCCAAGCTTCAAGATTCTATTCAACTAGCTCAGCAACTCAGGCTGATCCAGGTTAGGAACTGCAAATGAGTGAGATCATGTGACAGGTATCTTTCTGTGATTGTGTGAGTTCACAGAGAATTATCTATTCTTAGTTCAATCATTTTTTTTTTCTACAAAATTCAATGTGTCCTTTTTTCTTACTGCTGAGTAGAATTCCATCATGTAGATAGACCACATTTTCGTGATCCATTTGCCCAATGATGGGCACCTGGGCTGATTTCAGTTCTTAGCTATTATGAATTGAGTAGCTATAAACATGTTTGAGCAAATATCTGTGAACTGAGATGTGGAGATTTTAGGGTAAATTTCCAGTAAGGGAATAACAGGGTCTGTTGGTAACTCTACATTCATCCTTTCCAGGAGTGTCCATTTTGATTACCACAGAGGTTGTACCAGCTTACATTCCCACCAACAGTGAATGAGGGTTCCTATTTCCTGCACCCTCACCAACATTTATTTTCATTTGAATTTTAATGTTGGGTACCCTTACTGGGGTAAGGTGGCATCTCATAGGTGTTTTAATTTGCATTACCCTAATGGTTATAGCTGTTTAACATTGTCTTAAGTGTGTGTTAGCTATTAGTAATTCTTCTTCTGAGAACTCCATATTTAGTTCTCTGCTCCACTTTTGGAGTGGTCGTTTGATTTTTTGTTGTTTAGTTTTTTGAGTTCTTTGTAAATTCTAGATATTAGGTTCTGTTGGTGGTATAACTGGCAAAGATTTTCTCCCATTCAGTGGGTAATCTATTAGCTCTGTTTATAGTATGTTTGTCTATGCAAAAGATTTTTAGCTTCATGGTGTCCCATTGGTTCTTGTTTAATTTCCTTGGCTACTGGGGTTTTGTTCAGGAAGAATTTTCTCAGTCTTATATCATGGAGAGTGCCTCCCGTTTTTTTTTTTTTTTTTTTTTCTTCCAGTACTTAAAGAGTTTCAGGTCTTATATTGAGGTCTTTAATCCATTTGGACTTGATTTTTGTGTCTGGCAAAATGAGTGGGTCTAATTTCATTTTTCTACATATGGTCACCCAATTTGTCCAACTCCATTTGTTCAAGATGCTGTCTTTTTTCCAGTCTACATTATTGGCTCCATTGTCAAAGACCAAGCAGCTGTAGTTACTTATCCCAAGGTCTTGGTCTTCAATTCTGTTCCATTGGTCTATGTTTCTGTTTTTATTCCAGTACCATGCTGTTTTTGTTACTGTGGCTTTGTAATATAGCTTTATATCAGGTATGGTAATACCAACAGAGGCATTTCTTTTGCTAAGAATATGTTTAGATATCTGAGGCCTTCTGCCATTCCATATGAATTTTGAGATAATTTTTTTTCAGTCTTAGTGAAGAATGATGCTGGTATTTTTATTGGTATTACTTTGAATCTGTATATTGCTTTTGGTAGAATTTCCATTTTCACAATATTAATTCCACCTATCCAGGAACATGGGAGGTCCTTCCATCTTCTTAAGCCCTCCTCTATTTCTTTCTTGAGTGTTTTTATGATTTGTAATACAGTTCCTTCACATCCTTTGCTAGTGCTATTCAAAGGTGTATTTATTTTTATATTTTGTATAACATCCACCCCTTTTTTTAAAAATATATTTTAACTATTTATTTATTTACTTGAAAGACAGAAAGTGGCAGAGAAAGAGAGAATTGCACCAGGGTACCCAGCCACTACAAACAAACTCTAGATGCATGTGCCCCCTTGTGCATCTGGCTAACATGGGTCCTGGAGAGTTGAACTGAGGTCCTTTGGCTTTTCAGGCAAATTCCTTAACCACCAAGTGACCTGTCCTGCCCCATTCATCTCTCGCTTCTTTTATTTATGATTTCAAATAAGTTCTTATTTTCTTGCTACTTCCTATAGTTCATTCTTGCATTTGGTCAAATTTTCATTGAGCTTAATCAACTAGGTCTTGATTTTCCATTTCTTGACTTACCTTGAATTTATTCATGTCTCTTTGGAAGGCTCTAACATTTTCTTCAATCGAGTTAAGCCTACTACCAAAGCTGAGCACTCTAGGAGATGATTCTGTTCAATTTCATTGGTACAGTTTTGGCTCTTTGATAGTTTGCTTCAAGCTCAGCGATTTTTTCTTTTATCAGGGTTTCATTGGTTATTGTGTATTCATTTTGGGAATGAATTTCTGTTGATTTTGGTATGATTTTATTGGAGGCTTCCGTTGTAGGAGTAGGCACCCTTGGTGGAGATCTCTCAGTTGTCTGACTTTCGTTGGCTTCTTTTTTTTTTTTTTACATTGTTGTCTACCTGGTTTTGGAAGACTCTTTATTTTATTGAGGAGGATGCAAGTTTCTTTTGTCCTTTGGCACATTTACCCTCTGACTCAGGTGAACAGGGATGTTGGTACCAAGTGGCCAGTCAGGATGCCAGAGCAAAAGACCCGATTGCATGACTTGGTCACCCAGGGGCCAGGCCTCCCCCAGCAAGGAGCTATGGGACCTACCAGGACTAGGGGCGAGTGAGGAACAAGGAAAGAGGGATCTGGCCTTCTCTGTGCTGTACCCTCCAGGTCACAGATCAGTCCAGGCAACCCAACCTGGAGAGGTGGGAGGAGCCCAGAAACAGGGGTCTACTGCTGCCCTGCCCACACCCTGCCAGAGCTAGGAACTTAGACAGGGGAGGTGGGCCACCGCATACTTTTACCTCCTACAGCTAATATATGTTTATGTGTGTGTGTGTGTGTGTGTGTGTGTGTGTGTGTGTATATACACACATATATATATATACATAAATATATATAATATATGTATATATATACATAAATACAATATATATATGTAGGTGTGTGTGTGTGTATATATATATATATATATATATATATATATATATATATATATATATATATCCTTCTCTTGTTTTGAACCATGAACCACATGAGAAATTTATTGCAACCACAGATTAACCCAGAACCCTACATCCAGTAGAATTTTTCATTAGAGAAGAGACTGCATTATCATGATTCCAGGTACTAAACTGTGAACATTCCTACATGCCTTTGAATACATTTACATGTAGGTGGTGTGTTTTCTCTTTTGTAAAAAAAAAAAAAAAAGAAGTCTTTTTCTATTAGTTTCATCTCTTTTTCTTAAAGCATATTTTTATCACCAAAACATGTATCATTTTTGGAATATGAAATTGAATGAACATATCTATTGCATTGGCAGATGTAAGTTGTTGAAACAACATTCAAGAGATCAAAAGAACAAATGTCCCTGAATGCTCCCAGATATCACTATGGGAAGAGGAGATCTTAATGAACTTCAGCAAGGATAATCATTCCTGTTTTGGGAAGTGCAATGCTGATGTAAGAAAGCATATGCAAGCTAACTCAGGAGAAAGTAATAAACCTTACCTTGCTTTAGATATTTTTAGGTAATACTTTTAATAGAATCCAATTTTGACATGGATCAGAGGTCAAAAGAATGATGTTCATAGTTTCACTGTAACAAATTAAATTCTCTTGACAGGATCCAAATACTGAGTAGCAGAAAATTAGGCATGCAACCTCTGGTATTGATTAGTGCCACTAAGGTTGTTGTTGGTGATTTCCTGACAGTTCTTTCAAATAAGCTTAATGATTTTTACACACTCCCTTAAAAACTATTATAGTAACTTTGGGTTTCAGTTTCTATTACATTATGATAAAAGAATGAAGAACTACAGTAACTATTTGAAATTTATCAATATTTCTCCTGTAGTTTACAAAGTGGTCCTAAAACTATCACTTTTAGTACATAATATGCATATTCTGTAGTTGTCTAAACTTTTATATTTCTAATTGAGATAGATGGATAGGTAGATAGGTGTTTTATCTGTATAAAATGCCCTGAGACTTTTATACTATGATGCTTTACATAATTCCCTGTATTTTCTAATAGCTTTAATTAGATATGTTGTCAGTTGATATAAGACAATGTTGCAGCCTTATGGACTCTTTTCATTTTTATGTTTGATGTTTTGGTATTTAAACCAAATCATTTTTATTTCAATTTGTAACTTTTTTTCAATTATTTATCTTTGGTGAAGTCATTTGTATTCCTTTAGCAGTTACTAAATAAATACCAAAAATGTTGATCTCAAGTTTTCCCAAAATACAATTTTATTTGGAACTTGTCATATAAATTTGGCATTTATTTTTTTTTAACAAACCATCTCTCTTGTCTCTATCTGAAATATTTTGAAGTCTATGGCATAAAGTTTTTTTTTCTTTAGTCTTTTTTTGTATTTTACTTATTTATTTGAGAGAGAGAGAGAGGGGGAGAAAGAGAATATGCGCACCAGGGCCTCTAGACATTGCAAAGGAATTCCAGATGCATGAGCCACCTTTTGCACCTGGCTTACCTGAGTACTGAGGAATCAAACCTGGGTCCTGTAGCTTTGCAGGCAAGCCCCTTATCACTAAACCATCTCTCCCGCCCTGGCATGTAATTTTCAACTTTCATGTCACTATGAGTTTTCTGTTTTCACTTCCCCCCTTCATTTTATTTTTATTTTTTGAGTGACTGCCAGTTTTTCATTATGGTTGCATCATTTTATTTTATTTATTTGTTTATGACAGAGAGAGAGGAAAGGAATGGGTGTGTCAAGGCTTCTAGCCACTGCAAACATATTCCAGAGATATGAGCCACCTTGTGCATCTGGGTTATGTGGGTATTAGTGAGTCAAACCTAGGTCATTTTACTTCATAGGCAAACACCTTAACTGCTAAGCCATCTCTCTAGCTTCCTTCCATTTTTTGTGATATCTTTTGTGATTTGAATGTGATGGATACCTGTGTAAGGATCTGTATAAATTAATAAGAATACATTGAACAAATTCCAGTACATGCTAAGACCTCTATCTACTTCATTTGATGGGTGTTATGTATAATCTGGAACAGTTAAAATATCAGCCTGGGGCTGGAGAGATTTTTCAGTGATTAAGGCACTTGCCTAACAACTCATTTTCAATTCCACTGTACCCAGGAAAGCCAGATGCACAAAGTGTGCATGCTTCTGGAGTTCATTTGCAGTGGTTAGACGCCCTGGCATACCCATTCTTTCTGTTTGTCTGTCTTCTATTACTCTTTCTGTTTGTAACTAAATAAATAAAGCATGTAAACTATTTTCAAATATCAGTGTGGCAGTAGAGGTACAAATATGCTTTAATTATGAACCCTCTGAAATTCACTGACTGTATAGCATGACTCAGGTTTTAGACTTGTGATACAATCATGAGGTAAGAAATGAAATAATAAACTGAAAATTTCACTATGTGTACTTAAGAATGATTCATTATTCAACCTTTCAGCTTTGCCAAGAACAATTCCCATCCTGTGCAGATCTCTGGATAGCTGATTTCTCTGGCCTCAACATGGCTGGAATTTTCCTTTTATCAGAAATCACTATAGCCCTCCTCCACGTGAGTGAGAAGATTGGTGATGTCAGCAGCAATATCCTACAATTTGCCTTGTGTTCCTCTGGTGCATAGCGTCTTCATTCTCCTACTGTTGTAAAACTGGTTGTTTGACTCTTTAACCTGTGCACACCAGAATGAGATCATCTGTCATTTTAGGTGTTAAGATTAATTTCTGACAGTATATAACAGACTTCAATTATTTTCCTATTTTCCTTACCTCCTCCCTTCTCCCCATTTTCTGTTTCTTTTTTTTTTTTTTTTCTGAACTCAGCTTGCAGTCATACTCTGACGTAGTGATTGACAATATATGCTCAAGGAAGTATCAAGTGTGTGTTATTAACTTTCATCCAAATTGAATCTATGGAAGAAAGAAAAGTTTCCATTGAGGTTTCATTATGGTCATGATAAACGACTGTGAGCCAGAGGAAAACATGTTGAGAACATTCACGGTGTTGTCTTTATCACGGAGATGGTAGATGGATGTGTGATGATTGTGAAGTGCTGGACCTGCTAACCAGGGCTGCTGTACATGGTGCAGAGAATTACATTCCCTCCTCCAATATAAATTTGCATCTTCTACAGTTAATGAATTTGGAGCATCTGTGCCAAGCAGGGATACAGTAATTATTTATCCACTGCCATTTTTAATTGAAATTTTAAGGTAATAAATGTTGTAAGCCTAAGTGCAAAGTACAAATCAATGAAATACAATTAAAAACAGATGAGCGCTTACTTCTCATTTTCCAAGTGAAACCGTGCCGCAGGCTTTCCCTTGCAGACCTATGTAACCCTCCGGTGACATCAAGACTAGTCCATCCCACTTGATGTTTACAGCTACAATATTGAGAGCACAAAACACCCCCTGCCTATTGACAAGGCTGCCACTTGCTTCGCTGCTGACCGCCGTACACAGCCCTTTTACCGATCCCTCTCATTTCTGAAGAGCACGCCGCACGAGCCAGTCAATATTTTGTCATTTCAATATTCCTACATTTGCCCACAAAATCCTGCAAGGATGGAGATAAAAGCTCGACGACAAGCAAAGAGGGCATTTTTCTTCTCCACAATATATTGACGAAGTGCTTTATTGAAGGGGAGATCTCATTAATTATTTGATTTTTTAGAGAAAAAGAAGACCGGGACGGGGGGAGTGAATGCCTACCTAATACCATGATGTACCATCTCGAGACTTAAGACCCTTTAATGTATTCATTAGGGTGCATCTGAAAGGGGGAAGAATGAGCTGAATGGCTCCATTAATTTAATTGAAGCAAGCTCAGGCAAGAGATAAAACATCCCAAGCCTGCCTCTTTTCATGCACCTTGAGAGCTATGGTAAACAGGCAGAGATCCAAACACACCCGAAAGAAATAAAGGTGCAGGGAGACTCTAGTGATTTCAAGGCCATGGGATCTCACAGATGTAGAGGAGAATTAACCCTGAAGAGGCCTCTCCATGCACCGCCAGGCCAATGCTCTGCTCCTATAGCCTAGGAGCGTGAACGACTCTGGGGTTACATGTGAATAATTTAGACTTCCCAAGGGAAACCTGCATTTCTTCTTCTTCTTCTCACCCTCCTCCTTCTTTTCTTTTTCTTTCTGCCAAACATCTAAGTAAGGAACAGACTCCATCTCCTGCTCTTGGAAGACAGAGATGGAAGAGAGAAAATGGATTTCCCTGATCTCAGAGCAGGTTGAAAGGATGCTCTGCTCTTCAGTGAACTGTAGCAATCAGAACACTGTTTTAGTCTTGAGGAGGTCGAGGACACACAGGGCGCTCAGCATTTGTCTTCTAGTGGGCAGTGTGACTATACCCAGCTCATTAATTAAAAAACTAAAAAGAAGTTTAATAAAAAAACACGACACATATGTGTGGGGTGTTTCTCCCAACCAAGCAATCGGATGCAAACATTATCATCTGGAAAAAAAAAAAAAAAAAAACCCACGAATCTAGTAAGAGGCTTATTCTAAATTATTTAGGTATCTTTGTAGTCCTTGAAATGTAACTCATGGAGGGAAGAAACCATCATGTAGGGAGTAACTAGTGGCAAGGTAATGCAGAGGCTTTCATAAAGGTAAGAAGTGAAATTAAAATGCTGCCAAGTTATTTCTCACCGATAAAAATCAACGAACCATCATTAGGAGAAAAATAATATCTTTAACTAATTCATCAATTTATTTATTTTCAAAGAAAGACAGAGAGTGAGAAAATGGGTGATTCAGGGCTTCCTGGCCCTGCAAACAAACTCCATTGGCATGTGGTTCTTTGTGCATCTGGCTTTACATGAATACTGGAAAGCGGAACCTGGGGTCGTTAGACTTTATAGTCAATTCCTTAACCACTGAGAAAACTCCCCAACACGAAAGATAAAATTTTAATCAAGTTGGATTATGTTCTACAACTTCAAAAACAATAATAAGCCAGGCGTGGTGGCGCACACCTTTAATCCCAGCACTCCAGAGGCAGAGGTTGCTGGCTTTCTGTGAATTCGAGGCCACACTGAGAAGACCTAGTGAATTCCAGGTCAGCCTAGGCTTTAGAGTGACACCCTACCTCAAAACCCAAAATAATAGAAGTAGTAATAATAATAATAATAATACCTTTTCTTGGGATATCCAACTTTAATCTCTCTTTCAAATGCTAGCTTTACTAAATAAACTTCTGTTTACAAAAATTAACAGAAATCAGCTTATTGATTGAAAATGCTGAATCTTGGCATGAATTTTAAAGTGGACACCAGGGATGGGGAGATGACTTAGTGGTTAAGGCACTAGACTGGGAACCTAAGGATCTGGGTTTGATTCCCCAGTACCCACATAGAACCAGATCCATAAGGTAGCACATATATCTGGAATTCATTTATAGTAGAGATAAAGGCCCTGGCATGCCCTGATACACACTCTCTCTCCTCCACATATATCTTTCTCTTTCTCTCTTACAAGTAAATAAAAAAAAATATGTAAAGTGGACACCAAATACATGGGTTTCATGAAGATGTATTTCAAACTATAAATTATCATAAAAATCTATCAATGTCTACTCCTAGCATAGATGTGAAATATGCTTAAAGTACACTTTTAGGGAAAAAAAAAGCGGCCTATAGAGAAGATAACCGAATTTTTTTTTTCATGTTATTCTGTTTTGAGTACCTAGAAGTTATTTCAGGTTCCCTTTTCTTTTCATTGTATTTATTCTTCAAGTGAAAGTAGTATTTCTTCTCTTAAATATGAACATTCTTGTAGGAAAGGTCGTTTCAGCGGTGGAGCACGCTTCTCCTAAGTGACAGGAAATGTGGTCCAGCAGTACCTACGGCAGCTGAAGTAACTCTTTTTACCTATTTTGCTACATGATCTCATGTGGTAAGTTCAATTTCAGGCTGAGAATGTAGAGCGTTCACTTGGCCCATATTCTTCCTCACGACCCAGGATTAGATTTCCAGAGCTGAAACTGTAAGTAATTGATTAAGTAAAGATAGCAAAACTTCAATATTCCTAATGATTTCCACTTAAGACCTAAATATATTGTCAGGTTAGATATTTTAGAAAAAATAATAGAAAATAAATGGCCTTAGAATGTCAACACTGTTTTTTAAAAATTTTTTTGTTGACAACTTCTGTACTGACAGACAATAAACCATGATAATTCCCTCTCTTCCCGTTCCCCCACTTTCCCCTTCACAAATCCACTCTCCATCATATCCCCTCCTTCTCCACATTAGTATCTCTTTTATTTCGATGTCATCGTCTTTTTCTCCTATTATGAGGGTCTTGTGAAGGTATTGCCTAGGCACTATGAGGTCATGGATATCAAGGGCAATTTCTGTCTGGACAGTTGCATTGTAAGGAGTGGTACCGTTTGTTTGGCTCTTACATTCTTTCTGCCACCTCTTCCACAATGGTAGCCATTCTGACAATGAGATGGAATCTCAAAGTAGTTTTAATTTGCATTTCCACGATAGCTAAGGAGGCGCAACACTTTTTGAGATGTTTATATGCCATCTGTATTTCTTCCCTTGAGAACTCTGTTTAGTTCCATAGCCCATTTTTTAATTGGGTTGTTTCATTTCTTATTGATTTGCTTTTGAAGTTCTTTGTATATTCTGGATATTAATCCACTGTCAGATGTGTAGCTGGCAAAGATTTTCTCCCATTCTGTAGGTTGCCTCTTTGCTTTATTCACAGTGTCCCTTGCTGTACAAAAGCTTTGTAATTTCATGAGTGGTTGTACTGAGAGACCAGAAAGAAATAACACGTAACTAATTAAACAATGACACTGCCATTGTAGGACAAACCATTGTGAACAAAGGAGGATCCCGGGCTCGGCTCAGATAAGGAACTAACTGATTAAAGTGCCGACCTTTGCTTCTGTAACTCATGCTCGCTTGCTCAACAGGACATTCCAGAAATACTTAGCTCTGGGGGCCTCCGGCCCCTTGCAAAAGATAGGATCTGCAAGCAGTCTGCTGACCAGAGATGAGCAACTAGAAATGTTCCCGCGCGCGCCTTCTTGGAACCAATCATTTTAAAAGATGCTATGTGATGTAACCCCTTTTCCCCCTTCCCACTCTTTTCCTTTATAAACCCCTACTTTTAGAAGGTCGAGGCTCTCTCCCACTCCCGCTGCGTCAGTCTGTGTGGATTGAGTCCCTGCTTAAGCTTGACATTAAAAGAAACCTGTTGCTTTTACATTCGAGTGTCTCGGCTTCTGTGGCGGTCCTCTAGGTGATTCCTGGGTGACCGGGGGTCTTGGCTCCTGGTCAGGGGTCGTGGCACAACATCTTTTGGCATTTTTGTCATAAATCAGATGGCTGTAGTTGCCTGGAGTAACATCTGGGTCCTCTGTTCTGTTTGATTGATCTACATGTCTGTCTTTGTGCCAGTACCATGCTGATTTTGTTACTGTGGCTTTGTGTATAGCTTAAAATTGGGTATGGTGATACCACTGGCCTCATATTTGTTGCATAAAATTGTTTTGGCTCTTCAAGGTTTTTTGTGCTTCCAAATGAATTTGAGGATTGTTTTTTCTATTTCTCTAAAGAATGCCATTGGAATTTTAATAGGGATTGCAGTAAATGTGTAAATTGCTTTTGATAAAATTGACATTTTCACAATATTGATTTTTCCATTCCAAGAACATGGAATGTCTTTCCATTTCCTTGAGTGTTTTAAAGTTCTTATTGTAAAGATCCTTCACTTCCTTGGTTAGGTTTATTCCAAGGTACTTTATTTTATTTTATTTTATTTTATTTTTGAGACAATTGTGAATAGGAGAGATTCCCTGATTTCATCCTCTGCATGTTTGTTGTTAGTATATAGAAAGACTACTGATTTCTGTGTGTTTATTTTGTATCCTGCTATATTGCTAAAAGTGTTTATCAGCTGTAATAGTTTACTGGTAGAGTCTTTAGGGTCCTTTATGTATAGAATCATATCATCTGCAAATAAATATAATTTGGTTTCTTCCTTTCCAATTTGCATCCCTTTTATGAGTATCTCTTGCCTTATTGCTATAGCTAAGCCTTTCAGTACTATAGTAAATAAAAGTGTGGACGGTGGACATCCTTGTTTTGTTCCTGAATTTAGTGAAAAAGCTTCAGGTTTTCCCCCATTTAGTATTATATTGGCTGTAGTTTTGCCATGAATAGCTTTTATTATGTTGAGATATGGTCCTTCTATTCAAGTTTTACTTGATTAAACTGTAGTAAATGTACTTTAGGTTTTTGTGAAAAAAGTCAAAATTATGTTGAATGAGGTTAAAAAAAAAAGACCAATGATATACCACTGATAAATTGATAGCTCTAAGCACCTATATTAAGAAATTAGAGAGTTTACAAGTAGTTTACTGCTTCACCTTAAGGCCTTGGAAAAAGAACAACAAAACAAACCTAAAATCAGTAGATGGGAAGAAATAATAAAGATTAGGACAGAAATTAATGAAATAGAAACAAAAAATATCAAAGAATCAATGAAACAAAGAGTCAGTGCTTCGAAAGGATAAACAAGATTGATAAACGCTTAGCAAATCTGTCCAGAAGAAAGAAGAGACAAAAATTAATAAAATTAGAGATGAAAAAGGCACCTTTACAAAAGACACCAGTGAAGTTCAGAAAATCATAAGGACATACTTTAAGAATATATACACTTTTAAGTTTGAAAATCCGGAAAAAATGGATGATTTCCTTGATTTATATGACCTGACAAAATTAAATCAAGATGAGATAAATTATTGAAATAGACCTATAACAAGTATGGAGATCCACGCAGTTATAAAAAGTCTACCAACTAAAGTAAGTCCAGGCCCAGATGAATTCACTGGTGTATTTTACCAGACCTTCATGGAAGAACTAACACCACTTCTTCTCAAACTTTTCCATAAAATAGAAAAGGAAGGAATTCTACTGAACTCTTTCTATGAAGCCAGCATCACCCTGATACCAAAACCAGACAAGGACAAAACAACAACAACAACAAAAAAAAAAAAATTGCAGACCAAACTCCATCATGAACATAGCTGCAAAAATTCTGAACAAAATATTGGCAAACAGAGCATAAGAATATATCAGAAAGATCATTCAGCCTGCTCAAGTAGACTTTACCCCAGGGATGCAGGGATGGTTCAACATATGCAAATCGATAAGTGTAATGCATTATATAAATGGTCTGAAGGACAAAAATCACATGATCATTTCAATACATACACACTCCTTGATTTTGTCTTTATGTTTCAAGACTGATTTCTGCACACATCAATAATCCTGTCACCAATTAACAATACCATGAACCCACTCAATATTGCATTATTAACAAAGTGCTTACATTTACAAATTTTACTTTTTTTTTCTCTAGGAACTTGTCACCATGAACAAAACATATGTATGATGTAAATTTTAAACAGTGTTGCACATGTGTGCACTTCTTGTCCAGCTGGTTGATGTCGCAGCCTGTAGAGTCCCTGCTTATTCATGCTGATTTTTGACTGCTGTTTTTCAACAGCACCCATGGAACTCTCCAGCACTATGACAGCTAGCCAAGAGGGAATTGGCTTCCCTCTCAGTTCTAGGGTGGTATTCTGATATCCTGTGACAATAGTTTGTGATTTCTTCAACAATAGGATCTTAAAAAATAAGTTTTCTAATTGAACCAAGTTCAAGAGTGAATGGGTGCTCTTGAGAACATATATATAGTTCCAAAGAGCTTTACCAAAGTAAATCTGACATATTATTACTCAAAGAGTGAAACCCCAAATTACTGTAACTAAAACCAGAATGAAATAAGCTTGCCTTTATTTTAAGCATGATTAATAATATTGGCTTCCAGCATTAGCAAACTACGATGGAATGCCTAGCAAAATACTGAAGGGGAAAATAATCGATTTCTATGATAATACATTTTATGCATGGAAAACCCAGAGGCTTCCAATGAAAAGTTAACGAGGTTAAGAAGTTAGATAAGTTACTTTAACTCAAGTAAATAAAATAAATATCTTGTTTGTTTGCAGAAGCTGGAAGCCCTGGCACACCCATTCTCTCTCTCTCCCTCTATCTGTCTTTCTCTCTGTGTCTGTCGCTCTCAAATAAATAAAAAATAAATAAATAAATAAATATCTTTCTGTGAACTAGCAATTAGCATTTGCAAATACAAATAAAATAATTTTATTTACAGTTACTTAAAATAAGTAAGTTTGCAAGGGACTTCTGTGTTGAAACACTAAAATTCTTGTTTCCAAATGTCCTCGAGAACTTTGCAGCATGCAGCACAGCTGGCCAGAAAGCAGTACCTTATTTCAAGTCGTTAAGGATAATTTCTGTATGGCATACATTATATTATTTGATGGTAGCCAGGCTGAATGATGCATAAATATCTAATATAGGATACATAGTTGCCATTTGCATTAACAAACTCTATTTATAAGAGAAAAACTACAGCTCTTGGTGTTGAAAATCCTTTTAGTGGAAAAAAAAGTTTTCTGTTTTATTGACTTGAAATATGTATGTTTCATTATTCTTCATGGAAATCTAAGCAATAAACTGCCTTCCAGAATAGAGTAAGTGCAAGTTTTTGAAATTTTCTTTATAGTGTGTAAAACATTTTTGAGAAATGCTCATAAGTAAGTGCTTAAACATCACTTTACAATTTTATCTGTGGGAAGTGTGTTACTGCATTAGTTAATCAACACTTCAAAGATGCAGCATTACATATTTTTGAGTGAGATTTGGTGACAGGCAGTGCTTAGATTCATGGCATGAGATAGAACAACTGTTTTCCAATCCTGTTTGAAAGATTGTTTACTCTTTGAAAAGAAGGTCTGACTTATGTCAAAATCAGTGTGCCTGTTTACTGCTGTTTGTCCTATATTACAGAAGTACGATTTCAAAATCAGCTATCACATGGTTGGTTATTCACACTTCCTTGACAGATCTTCCTCATCCTTCTTGTAGTAGCTAACACATGGACCACATCAAGTTCAACTTGCTGACTTGTTCTCACTGGTCCTGCTGTCCTCCGGAACGGGTGCCTGATAGACCTCACGGAACGTCGATCACCTGTGAACTCAGACACATACATAGGAGATAGGTTTGATATGAAATGTTTTGAATCTTTACTAATCTTAATGGATATTTATCAATTTGGAGAGTTGGGTTGTTAGTCCTTTGATTTGAATTATCAATCTGTGTCTTTTATGAGACTATTGGTTCCGAATCGCAATATGTGGGTTTCGTTAAAGAAACTTACTATAGTTTCTATGAAACATTTTTAGCTATGCCTGTACATAAAACTGTTCAAAATATTTTATTTTTTAATAAAAAAAATATATTTTAGAACAATTTTCTTTGGTTTGAGGTAAGCTCTCGCGCTAGCTCTGGCTGACTTATTCATGCTGTAGTCCCAGGGTGGCCTCGGAAGGACTCAGGAACCAGATGGACACCATGACAGGCTTCAGAGTCCTCAGTAAGCCTAAGTTTCTGTTTCCCAGCAAGATCTAGGTTTTTAATCTTCTGGTAAGGATGGGCTTAACAGTTAACTGAAAACTGATCATGCCATACATTCCTAAAGTCATAAAGTTCAATTCCCCTAGTTCCAGCCCGCCAACCTTGCCGTAAGGGTAGCTTAACAGTTAAACCTGTTATGCCATACATTATGCCATACAGTCCTGAAGTCATGAGACATTCCTGTAGTCATACATCAGCTCAATTCCCCTAGCCCCAGCCCGCCAACTTTGCCCGCCAAAATCCTAAGACAACCAGAAAAGTAGACTGTTTAAATAGACCAATCATGTACCCATCCCCTTCTTGTATGTTCAAATCCCTATAAAAACCTTGCCTTCCCAATACTCAGGGCTCTTGTACAGATCCACTGCATTGGTTAAGCCAGAATTAAAGCTCCTTGTCCTTGCACACATGTTTGGTTCTCCTTGGTGGTCACTGGGGATGCCGAGAACTGGGCGTAACAGCCTCAAGCTCATGGTGATCCTCCTACCTCTGCCTCTCAAGTGCTGGTATTAATTATGAACGCCACCACGCCCGGCTAAAGAACAACATTTTTGTTTGACAGAATCTTGCTGTCCAGCCCCAGGATGAGCTTGGATTTGCAAATTCCCTGCCTCAAATTCCCAACAGCTGGCAGTGCAGGCACGCCTCACCACCACACTCAGCTGAGTGATTTAAATAACGGTAACATTTATATCTGCACCAGATTATTTCCTGAGTGAGAGGACAGAAATAGAATTTACATATTAAATATATGGAATCTGTGGGTGACTTGAAACACCAAGCAGCACAAGCTTAGAAGATATTGGTCAACTTGTAATGGGTGTGTGTGTTGAGTATTTATATTAAATCGCCAAGTTACATTAGTAAATAAGTCACATCTAGTGTACACTTTGAAGAATAAACATTTTACTGTTACTGCCACTGCATTTTGAGAGCACAGCTCTAGAATGCCAAATTAATATATTTTATTTACTTATTTGAGAGAGAGAGAGGGGAGGAGAGAGAGAGAGATTGAGAGAGAGAACAGGTATGCCAGGGCCACCAGCCACTGCAATCGATCTCCAGATGGGTGCACCCCCTTGTACATCTGGCTTACGTGGGTCCTGGAGAGTTGAACTAGGATCCTTTGGCTTTGCAGACAAATGCCTTACCCGCTAAGCCATCTCTCCAGCCCTACAATGTCACTTTAATTTAAAACTTCCAGAAATTATGCTCTTCATCATAGCTTATTTTGGTTAACATTTCATTTAAAAGGCAAGCAATATAATGGATGAACCACAGATGTTTGGTTGTAGTCTAATATCATCATACTTTTCAGTGAGCTTTAGAAAGATTCATATTCCTACCTTTGTGTTAAAAAGTGGAAATGGTTTTGCTTTCTGTTGGAGACGAGGAGATGAGCCCTGAACAGATCTTTGCCCTGAAATAACCTCTGCCCTGAGATAACTTCTGCCCTGAGCAACTTCCGACCTTTCCTCATCCCCCCACCCTGCCATACCTAACTGATTGCATCCCCTCACCCCGCCACACCTAACTAATTAACATCCTGCCTGGTGACTGCAGAGACGTGAGAACTATACCGGGAATTCTTAGAATAACTGCAAACTGTCCTAGGCCAAAGGCCAAGAAGATTCTGTAACTTTCCACCACCTGCCTCCTCCAGCCCCCCCCCCCCTCACCCAAGACCCTAACCCTAACCCTTAAAAAGGCCGCTGTGGCTCAATAAAATTGGACTCTTGACAAGTGTACATTTGCTTGAGTCCCTTCCTCTCTCTCGCCCATCTTATTTCAGGTTTGGGTCCTCCTCGCCCCCACGAATAATGAGGTCCCGCGGGTCGGGACACGTGGCGCCCAACGTGGCGGCTCGAGGCACGGACTCCTACCGGACGGAGACCCCCAGTTCAGCGACCTCCGGAGGATTTGTTAAGTGGTCACCGCTTCTCCACCCAAGAAGACGGCAAGACCTGGTAAGTTTTCCCTCTTCATTCCGTCCCATCAAGATGGGCCATTCATTGTCTAAAGAGGCTTCTTTCATAAAGGATTTAAAAGCCTCTCTCAGAGAGCGAGGAATACGGGTATAGAAAAAGGATCTTATACAGTTTTTTATTTTTGTTGATAAGACATGTCCATGGTTTATGATTGATGGACTTAACATTCATCCTAAGAAATGACAAAGGGTCAATAAAGAATTAAATCAAAACTTACTACTGAAGAAATGGCAAAGAGTCGACACCTCTGTCTCCTGCGTGAGATATGTGTCGACCCCAGAGCTCTGGTTTCCTAAATAAAGCCTCATGCTTTTGCAGCAAGTTGGGTCTCCTGTGTGCTTTGGGTGCGTGCTATCTCGAGACTTGAGTGAAGGTCTCCCTCTGGGGGTCTTTCAATTGAGAGCTCGTCCAGGGATTTGCACGTCTACCCAGGACTCCAGAGACCCCCTTGGAGGTAAACAATGTAAATGTCTGCAGCGCTGCTTGTCTGAGTGTTTGTCTGAGTGTTTGTCTGAGTGATTTCTGTTGCTCTGATCTGTTTTAATTTCGGTTTGGGCAGCTGTTGTTCAGGACCGTGAGGACCTGATAACGGTGGTTGGCAGGACCACAGGCTGCAATCCTGGGGGACGCCCCAGGATCTGAGGAGAGTCAGGGTGGCTGACAGTCTCCTATCTGGTAAAGGAAGATTGTGTATTTCTCCTTCAGGAGAAACCACAGAGGCATCTTCCATCTGAAACTGCATTTGGTTTTCTGTTCTGGACGCATCGGAGGTGTCACGGTTTTTGGTTTCTTTTTGTCAGTATCTATTTTGTGTTTGTTTGTGGACTCTTGTTTCTAATTATGGTACAGACTGTGACGACCCCCCTGACTCTGACGGTATCTCATTTCTCTGAAGTTAGAAGTAAGGCTCATGACTTATCTGTAAAAATTAAAAAAGGTAAATAACAGACTTTCTGCTCCTTTGAGTGGCTGCCAGAGGGAGCATTTGATCTAACCATTATTTCTGCTGTTAAGAATATTGTTTTTCAGAAGGGACCCATTCTCACCCAGATCAACAGCCATACATCCTAGTCTGGGAGAGCCTAGTGACGGATCCCCCGGCATGGGTCAAGCCCTGGATCCCCCCCCCCCCCCCGCCACGGTCAGGCTCCCAAGTCCTGGCAGTGGCCCAACAAGCCACGAGAGAAGACCCTCCCGAGTGGCCCTCTACCCTGATTCCATCTCCCCCACCTTAGCCCCCTGCTCTCCCTGCTCCAGCTTTGCCCGAGGGAGGAGGAGATGGGCCCGCTACAGGGACTAGAAACTGAAGGACCTGATTCCACCGCACAAGCCTTTGGTCCTCCCCCTGACCCTAGCATGTCTCAGGCCCAAATGAGTAGCCTACCTAGCTCCCAAATGAGATTGATGTGGGATTCCCTCTCACCCGACCTGAATGGAATTACAACTCAGCAGAAGGTAGGGAGCAACTGACAGTCTACCGCCAGGCTCTGATGGCAGGTCTCAGGGGGGCTGCTCGCCGCCCCGCGAATCTGGCTAAAGTAACTTCCCTCTATATTTTTAGAATGCTTGATGGAGGCTCACTGGAGATATACTCCTTTTGGCCCTACTTCTCTGAGTCAACAGGCAGCAATAACAATGACATAGATAAGGCAGTCCGCTCCAGACATTAAAAAGAAATTACAACATCTGGAGGGTTTACAAGATCTAGCTTTGACAGACATAATTAAGGAAGCTGAAAAGGTTTATCATAAGAGAGAGAGAAAAAGAAAAGAAAAAAAAAAGGAAGCAGAAGAGAGAAAAAATAATGGGAAAAGGAGACAAGAAAGGAACTTAAATAGGATATTGGCTGCAGTGATAGAAAAAAAAAAATTTCAGGCTTAAGTATGTTGGGATAGTTTGCTTGAGCTTTATCAAATTTAAGTCATGGGTAAAACATAAAATTGTTTTATGTTAATAAAAAATTTCTGTGGTGCATGAAATCAATAGTTATCAAGTTTAAGCCAAAATCATTGGTTGTCAAATAATGTTTTTTTTTTCTTTCAAAAAGATTTATCAAGGGTTATATTAATATTTAGCTAGCTGTTTGGGCTCAGAAAAGACCAGATTCTATTCTGTTATATGTAAAGTAACTGTCTCAATTTTGGCATCTTAAGTCCAGTGCTTATAACAAAATTAACCCTTAAGACATCTTCCCTACTTTAGGGCACAGCCTCATGCTCAAACAATGGTCCTCATCTGAGAAAAAAAAAAAAAAAAAATCAAGCTCCATGGTTCTGTTTCCAATGTTCTCTGGGTAATTTGTACCCACACAGGTATCTGAACTAATCAAAGATGTTTTCACACAGGTGCTAAGACGTTATACTGTCTTACTTGTTTTCTAGGTTAAATAAGTTAAGTTTGTAAATCAACTGGTACTGTTTTCAAGACTGATAACAGGTTCTGCCTATACTTATAAATGTTGGATATTTAAAATGGGAGATGTGCCTACTTTCTATACCTCAGATATATGGCTTATGCTACCACAGTACAACAAAAATTTTAAAGATAGGACAAAATGATTTTAGAAGCCCTGTGCCATTCTTTAGTTAAGTCTATTTCAGTAATTAAATGTGCTCCATATGT
Organism: Jaculus jaculus; assembly: GCF_020740685.1. NCBI lineage: Eukaryota > Metazoa > Chordata > Mammalia > Rodentia > Dipodidae > Jaculus > Jaculus jaculus. Next base: position 25,105,119 of record NC_059121.1, read on the forward strand.
ATGTACATCCAAGCTGATGTAACTTCCTTTCTAAGTGTGTTAATCACCTATGTAGAAGCCAAAGCCAATTGGAATCATCGGAGTAAAAAGTGTCAATATTTTGGCCTGTGCTCCTATGTCATGAGGCCACTGGAGATGATGGGACACTTCTACACTGGCCCCCTGATAAGTCACCTGTCTTCCTGAGCAGGGAGGATATGGAGACCCAAACAAAAGTGGTGTACAATGTAAAACAGGAGAGTCACAATTGAGAAGCAATCAGTCCTCCTGACTTCCCAAAGAAGGGAAAACTACTTGGCCAGCATGGCCCTGACTCATCCTAACAGGCCAAAGACACCAGTAAGCTATGGGGCTACTCCTGTGTCCCTAAAGTCTCTTTGGAGAGCCATTAATGACCTCCAAAATTAATCCTTAATTAACTTTTGGCTATCTGCAAGGTCTTAAACACTCAGAGAAAAATGTATAACCAAAGATAAAAAATAGCTCTCTATTATTAAGATTAAATGTTATGTATATGTTTCTGATAACTCTGCTAGCATCTCATCTGTTTTACAAGCCATGTTAAATACTACTGTGCCATTTAATGAACAGTTCTGAAAGAAAATCTCAGCCAGCTCATCCTCAGATGGTCCTGAGATGATCCAAGCCTGTCTACCTGGATTCCCTCGACCTACAAAAAGACCAGTTTGCTGTGTGTTCACTTCTCAGTAACTCCTTACTTTTATTCTTTCTTTCCAAAGTTATCTTTCAAGATTATCTTCCTACACTCTGGGGTACATTAAAATAGTTCCCCTCTCTAGGAGAGATTCTCTAACTGCAACAAGTCTCCACTTTGTGTCCCATTCAGCAGGAAGTAGTAAATGATCTGATGTCTTCGACCCAGCCCCCTAAAGCAGTTAGAGTGTCTTCTCATGAGAGGGAGAAATAAAAGGGAAATAGACTGTCTATACCATACGTTCCTGTTGTCATAGATAAAGTTTACTTAAAATAAGTTTATTTAAAGTTCCTCAAATAAAATTATAGAGCTTGATTGAAATGCCATACAGATTAAAAGTTCTAGGACCTCCCTTTTATGAGGGAATTGCCATCCTTACATCTCCTGTGTCTACTAACAGTGCAGAGGGATTATTCTGGCACTCTGCCCCAGAGGGGGGTATTACTCTTGCATCCATTTCCGGCCTCGGACTGTGTCTATTAGGCCCTGATATGCTCCCTCCTCTGACTCTTGAACCAGTATACAACCAAACTGCTATTATCAATGACTCCTTTATATATACTAAAGCCCCTAGTAACTCCTATCTTGCTTGTTCCACTGGGCTGACTCCCTTTATTGTCAACAAGGACTTTTTACAGACTAAGGGCTATTGTGTTGTAGTTATAGTTTTGCCACGATTTTTCATTCATGATTCTGAAAGTTTTACCACTACTATAGATCAAGGCATTGCCATTAGACCAAAAAGAGAGCCTTTAACTGCCCTCACCCTGACTGTGCTCCTGGGACTTAGTGCTGCAGGGGCCGGGACAGGTATTGCCTCGCTGGTAACCTCCCAACAGCATTTTTCACAACTCAGTGCCTTAGTGGACAGAGATCTTAACCTCATACATGAGGGGATACAAGATCTCAAAGATTCTTTGGCCTCACTCTCTGAGGTTGTACTTCAAAACCGGAGAGGGCTAGATTTGGTGTTCTTAAAGGAAGGGGGACTCTGTGTAGCCCTCAAAGAAGAATGTTGTTTTACTTACATAAGACTGGGCTAATACAAAATAGCCTTGATAAAGTTAAAAGAAATCTAGAGGATAGAAAAAGGACTCGAGAACAACAAGAATCTTGGTATAAAAATTGGTTTTCCACATCTCCCTGGCTAACTACTTTGCTTCCCAGTCTTTTAGGCCCTTTTGTTGGATTCCTTTTGCTTATCTCCTTTGGCCCCTGGGCCTTCAGACGACTAACCAGTTTCATTAAGAGTCAGGTAGATTCTGCAATCAAGCCGGTGGAAGTCCACTACCTCGCCTCGCCACAGAAGAAACCTGCCGCTGACCCGCCAAAAGAACAAGACAACCCCCCCTCTCGACCCTTAGACTTTACCTCCCTGCAAAAACCCACCCTGGGGTGGAAATTTTGGTCCCGCCCCTCCGAATAATAACTCAGGTCTCCGCGACCCCTCATACTAATTGGCTACCAAACATATTTCCTCCAGGATCCTTATGGGGCTTTGATGGTCTTTTTGAGAGCAAAATGCGTTACATTTCCACAAAGTGAGTGGTCTGGTAAGTCAGCGACGGAACGGGTGGCTAAGTCTCGACCCGCCTAAGACAGGACGACCTCGCCGAGAGGAGGCCGATCCAATGACGGGTAAGGGTCCAGCACTGCCCTTCTAACAGGCTCAGACCATTTGTGCCCCTTGTTCTAAGGTCAATCCAAATGACTTTATCAAAATCAATGACCTATGAGTAACAGCGCTCAACCTACTCTGGGGAACGCTCGCCTCTCTGATGTCAGGTTACTGTCAGGTTGCTCCTCTGGATCCATTTTTACTCTTAAACAAAAATAATCGGCCACCAAAACAAACCCTTCTTTGGGACATCATTAAGGGGTCACGGTAACCTCCCTATCCTGGTCCTTGTATACAGAAGAGGGGGAGATGTTGGAGACGAGGAGATGAGCCCTGAACAGATCTTTGCCCTGAAATAACCTCTGCCCTGAGATAACTTCTGCCCTGAGCAACTTCCGACCTTTCCTCATCCCCCCACCCTGCCATACCTAACTGAATCCATCCCCTCACCCCGCCACACCTAACTAATTAACATCCTGCCTGGTGACTGCAGAGACGTGAGAACTATACCGGGAATTCTTAGAATAACTGCAAACTGTCCTAGGCCAAAGGCCAAGAAGATTCTGTAACTTTCCACCACCTGCCTCCTCCAGCCCCCCCCCTCACCCAAGACCCTAACCCTAACCCTTAAAAAGGCCGCTGTGGCTCAATAAAATTGGACTCTTGACAAGTGTACATTTGCTTGAGTCCCTTCCTCTCTCTCGCCCATCTTATTTCAGGTTTGGGTCCTCCTCGCCCCCACGAATAACGAGGTCCCGCGGGTCGGGACAGCTTTCCATCTTTATTTTCCATCCAGTATTTCTCTTTTTTTTCCTCCATCCATCCTCTCTCATTGATGTTGATAGCATAGGCACTCAGGCACACATGCAAAACAGAGTATGACTTGACTTAATATTTTAAAATATTGCAATATTTTCCTGCTCAAATATTCCCAGCCCCTTAGAAACTCCTAGCTAATTGGATTTATCCAGGGAGAGTTCCCTTGACTTTCCATATCCCTTTCTTTCTGGGTTCGTAGGAAGCTACATACATGTCAATCACCTGCCTGTGGTCACGTGCCGCTGGGTGCACGCTGTGCCCATTAATCAAATGTCTTCAGCTCATTTGTCTCCCAGCGCAGAGACAGGCCCACAGATCCGACTAGCTTCCTTCCTGTCTGGGAGTTGCTGGCACTCCTGATTGTGAGGACCAGTGCCATTCTCAGTCAATCACTAAGTAGGTGAATCTCAACCCTCTTCATCAAGATGCTCCTGTGACTTGGGAGCAGGTGTTCCCCAAGGTCCCCCTCATTCTTGGACTGAGCCTCAGCGTTACACAGATGTATAAGCTATACTGAAGGGCTCTGGCGTGAATTCAGTTCAAGCTGCTCTGAAATGTCCTCTGGTTTTCCCTCCTCTTCCTCCAATCAGATGAAATGGTAAATAAGAGCTCTACTAAACACTGGCTTTTTTGGAAAAGGAATAAAATGTGGCACAAATGAAAAGGAAGCATCCACTGACATTTAGAAAACATTGCTTGTAATAATCATGAGTATTGGGTAGACGTAAGTTTCATAAAAGGAGAATGTTTCTACAAAGTCACAGAAGATTCATGTAACGTTATTTGGATAACCAATTCTCATTATTAACCTTTAAAATATACGTTCAAAAATATTTGCATAATTGTATCAAGTTTTAAGGAAAAAAAAAACATAACACATGGGGTGGGGACAAAAAATATACAAATCAGGAGCAAAATTTCTCCTTTTGATACATGCCTTTAAAGGTCTTCTTAACTCCAAGTTATTCGGGCCTTTTGTAAGATCCTAACATCTTTCTTTAAATGAAGATATTGTCACTTTTAAAATTACCTTTTAGTGTTAAGGGACAAGAACAAATCAATCCTTAGCTGTAATAATATGAAATCTTTGAACTTTTTAAATGGAATAAAATGTCAGGTGAGTTATTCAGTGCCTTACAGCTGTAATTGTAACACAGTTCACTTTAATGATTCTCTGACCACAGAGTCACAATCATTTCTTCACCCTTTTGACAGAGGTGCTACTTGGTTCTTTCTGGAAAATTATTTACCCTTTTCCAAATGAACATTTTAGCAGAATAGTTGCCTCCCTCAGAATCCCGTGTGAAAGGCTGTTTTTTTTTTTTAATCCAGTTCTTACAGGTTTGAACTTTATTGTTATTTCTCAAAATCTATCACATTCATGACATTTATATATATATACAGAAAAAATATTAATGGTGATCTGGTTCTCAAGTAAGTGAAGATGGTTCTACAGGCTCTCACTGAGCATTTAAAAAAAAATTGCCGTTAGGAAATGTATAAAATGTATAGCTGTTTGATAGATTATGACACAAAGCACAATGAAAGCTTCATTTGTAAACTAAATGAAGTTTAAATACACAGTCAGACACACTACGGAAATAGCATGACTTCTTAGAAACTAGTCTGAATCAATTCTGTTGCTACTTGTAGGAATAGCCTTGGTATTGAAAATCATAGGATAATTGTTCATATGCTTACTCCCAGAGAAAAAGGAAAGGGAACCACTAAGTAGACAGATTATTTATACATATCAAAGTTGTGTCATTGTGTAAGTCTGTTGAAGATCACCCATCAGGCATAAGAGTAAAGAAGGGGGAGAATGACTTAAAAAAATTACCTGCTTTTAAGCTGATATGTGGAACCTTTGCAACTTGCAGAAAATGTTTTATAAAGGAAGTATTTTTTAAACAGTTGATATATTTTCTAGCTATATCCAAGGTTAGATTCATGCTTCTAAATTCTTACGGATTTGACAAGACGATGTGCAAATTAATCATTGTTTTAATAATTTTAAGTACATTATCACCTTTTTGGATCTTTGACATTCATCAGACTAAGTATTTCAGTCTATGTCTTAGTTTCATTATACTTTGACATTTATCTCTAACAACATGTGTTCAAATTATCCCAGAGGCAGCATTCAAGTGCATGCAATTTTCACACCATTCACTCAGGAGGGTGCTGATGTAAGGCATTTAGCCTTGAAAGTGAAACACTTTGATAGAAAATATACTCCTGGGCTGCAGCAATGGCTCAATGGTTAAGGCATTAGCCTGCAAAGCCTAACAACTCAGGTTTGATTCTCCAGCACCCATCTAAAGCCAGATACACCAAGTCGAGCATAGGTCTGGAGTACACACATCCTCAATAAGTAAATAAATAAAATATTTTTAAAAAGAAAATATACTCCTAATTTTATATTTGTTCCAGATTTGGGGGTTTTATTTGAGGTGACTATCTGGAATTATTACAAGCTTCCCTGAACTTCCTCATCTCTTCCATGGTGAAAGGTTGAGGTGAGGGTTTTAAAATTCAAATGGGTCACAAAAACGATCAATACCCGGATGTCTTAGTTTGAAGGTACATCATATTCCTGTGTGATCTTACAAAGATTTGTCCCCGGCATGCCTTACCTGAGCCCTGTTTTGTTCAGCGCTAGCTCACGCTTTCCTTCCTCTTGTTTCATATGCAAAATTCCACCACTGTTTTCCATTCAGGAATCAATCCTGTATGCGTTCAGCTTCTTTGACCCCTCAACCCCCACCCCATAGTAATTAAGTGGATTTTCCTACTGCTCTTTAGATAAATGCTTATAGCATTCCCTGGGGCTGCCTTAACCTGCAGACTTTGGAATTTGAGATTCAGTTATTTTTGTGGCAATGTAAGAATGTTCAAGATTTCTCAGGTAGAAATAAGAGACATGTCTGAGGATGAAAATATTTCAAAATGATAGTGTATTTGTTTTAGTTAACAAATAATTGCAAATTTTATAGAGTGCAGTGTGATCTTTTCACACACACACACATACATACGTGTGTGTGTGTGTGTATACATATAGATAGTTATAGATTTTTCAGTCACTTATCATTCATCTATGACAAGAACATTCAAAGCTTTCTCTTCTGGCTTTATTAAGGTATATAATATGATATTGCTTGCTATAGTCCCCCTGCTTGGAAAAGAGCACCTTAACTTATGTATTTCATGTAATAATCTTTCCTCTTATCTTTCTTTGGCATTTTCCCTGCCTCTGAAAACATTATTTTGTTCCAAGAATGCAATGTATATATTTAGTTATTTGGTTAGTTCTCACACACAAGCGGAGCCATGTGGCTTTCTCTTTCTGCTACTGGCTTACCTCCCTTAACATGATATGCAATAATAATAATAATAATAATATCTTGTGCCGATACATGACAAGACTTCATCCCTTCACAGTAGAACAGTAGTGTGAGGTATAAATGCACTGTCCTGTTTAACCCATTTACCAGTTGCTCAACTTCTAGTCTCATTACAAGTGTTGGCTTTATGAATATCCCTACAGTCAACATTTGCATGCACATAATACACTGACTTCACTTCCTTTGAATATATACATTCATGAGGCAGTACAGTTACCGTAGAGAATGAAGTTCTGTTTTTTTCTTCTTTCTTGAGGAACCTCTATATTATGGTTTTCCATCATGTCTCTACTGATTTACACTCTTGCTGACTGCATAAAATATTTCCTTTTTCCCCATATTTTCATAAGCTCCTGTAATTATTTTGTCTTTGTGACAAGAGCATTTAAAAGAGGTATGGGCTGAAACATCATATGAATTGATTTGTACCTCACCAGTGACTGGTGATGTTGAACGTATTTTTTAAAATATTTTTTTGGCCATTCGTAAATTTGTCTTTATAAGATATTCATTCATAAAGTTTAACCAACATTATTAATTTTTCCAGTAGTGATTTCTTTATTTATACTGAATATCAATCACTTTTGGCTAAATAAATACTACAGATATTTTCTCTCATTCCAAAAATTGTGTCTTTACTCTTGCTTTGTTATTTGTAAATATTATAGCCTGAGGTTTTCTTTTTACTTTTTTCTTTTGAGGCCTGTTTTTATGCTATTTTTCTGAAATTCATACCAAGATCAATATTATAGAGTGTCATGTAAATAGAAGCTACTATAAACTACATATATATACACAGAACCTTATTGTAGATGAATTCAGCCAAATTGTGCATACAATTTGAGCATACAAAAATTTGTAGCATTACTATTCTCTGCTTATGAATGCTGTAGGAAAAATAAGAAAGTAATCCTATTTACAATGGATTTATCATTTACAAATTATCAAATAACTAGGGCTATATTTACTGAAAGATTTTTTTTTAACCTACACTGAAAGCTATGAAATCATTTTTAAAAATCATAGAACAAACTAAATGAAAGTTATGCACTTTTAGAAAATTTTTAAAAATAAATGTCTATACTACCTAGGGTTGTAAACACTTAACGTTACCCTCCAGCCAAACTTCAATATCATCTTCATTGATATTAAAAATCATCCATAGGGAATGTTGTGCCACGACCCCTGACCAGGAGCCAAGACCCCCGGTCACCCAGGAATCACCTAGAGGACCGCCACAGAAGCCGAGACACTCGAATGTAAAAGCAACAGGTTTCTTTTAATGTCAAGCTTAAGCAGGGACTCAATCCACACAGACCGACGCAGCGGGAGTGGGAGAGAGCCTCGACCTTCTAAAAGTAGGGGTTTATAAAGGAAAAGAGTGGGAAGGGGGAAAAGGGGTTACATCACATAGCATCTTTTAAAATGATTGGTTCCAAGAAGGCGCGCGCGGGAACATTTCTAGTTGCTCATCTCTGGTCAGCAGACTGCTTGCAGATCCTATCTTTTGCAAGGGGCCGGAGGCCCCCAGAGCTAAGTATTTCTGGAATGTCCTGTTGAGCAAGCGAGCATGAGTTTCAGAAGCAAAGGTCGGCACTTTAATCAGTTAGTTCTTTATCTGAGCCGAGCCCGGGATCCTCCTTTGTTCACAATGGTTTGTCCTACAATGGCAGTGTCATTGTTTAATTAGTTACATGTTATTTCTTTCTGGTCTCTCATTTCCCCCTCTCTATGTGTCTTGGGGAGCCTATCTAGGGTCCCTATTTGAGTGTTTAAATATTTCCTGTATCTATGTTGGCTGTCACTGGTTGGTAGGAGTAATTTCTTTGTACCATCAATTGGATGGTGCCTAGCCGTTGTTTCATAAACTGTACCAGCTTATTTAAAATACAGGGGCCAAAAGTAAGCAACAGTAGTAGGATGAGTAGGGGTCCTAGGAGGGTGGATATCAAGGTAGTGAACCAGGGGGAGCGATTGAACCATGATTCAAGCCATCCTTCTTGAAGTATGCGTTCACGTTGCCGCTTCTCTAATCCCTCCCTTATTTTAATTACTCCCTTATTTTAATTACTCCAGAATGATCAACATAGAAGCAACATTCTTCTCCTAAAGCTTGACATAGTCCCCCTTGTTGTAGAAGGAGTAAATCTAAACCCCTTCTATTTTGAAGAACTACCTCCGCTAGGGAAGTAAGTGACTCTTGTAAATGGGAGGTTGACTTTTCTCATTCTTGGATGTCTGAGTTTATTGCTATTCTGAGGTCAGTGTACTGTTGGTTCTGAGTTACTATGGAAGCTATTCCCGTTCCTGCTCCTGCAAGTCCCAAACCTAGTAGTAAACTAACAGTTAGGGCGGTAATCGGCTCTCTCTTTGTTCTGATTAAGTCTACACCCAGATAGCGGTTCATCTCTTCAGCTGAGTAGTAGGTTATTTTAGGGATTAATCGTACCTGAACACAGGAATCCTCAGCAGTGGTTAGCACAGCTGCATTAATGCAGGGTGTGAGCCCTGTATTGCAAACCCACCAAGAGTCTTCAGAGGGAATAAGATAGGAGGAAGAGGCATTGAGAAAAATGGTCTGATCACATAAAGGAGAGGGAATTGAGTTAGATTGGGCACCAGTGACACATAGTCCTTGTCCGGATACCTGTTGGAGGGTAAGTTTTATATTTCTTGGCTGTTGCCATCTGCATTTGTTTATATCTGATGATACATTATATGAATCAGAGACTGCGACCCCTTCATAAAATGGGGGCCTCGCATTATAGCATAACCAACAGGATTCGGTGAGATCAGGTCTAGAGGAGTTAAGGAAACGATAGGTAGAGTCTAAGAGTGAGAGAAGAGGGTTGTGTTCTTCTTCTTGCATTAAATCCCTGCTAGGGTTTCTTTCTGTGTCTTCTGCAGGCCTCCCTGGAGGTTTTTGTGTTGTCATTTTATAGGCTTGTGATGGGGGGGGATGGGGCTTTGAAGGAGGTAGGGTCCTGGTGCTATTATGTGGGGCAAGAGGTTTGACTGGTGCGGCTTGAGTTAAAGCCTTATTGGGCCCTATAGCCTGGGGTGGCTGTAGGGGTGTAATTTTTAAGAGAATGGTGAACAGGACTCCATTGTTATATCCTGACTGGTAGAGTCGCAATCCCCAAGTAATCCCTGCATCCCATTTTGTCTCCTTTTTTCCTGCTTCAGTAAAGGAAACGACAATGGGATTACATGTAGGTTGCCTCGGGGTACATTGAGTGGCCTTGCTCCTTCGGATCTTAATGAGGCTCGAGGGGGATGGCTTTACCCAAGAAGAAGTCCCAGTCTGTTCACATCCCCATGCTTTACAATAAAAATCTGCTTCTCCCCCACATTTTGAGATTTTCCTCCTATCTGTGGGGACTGGACATACATAAAAGCAGGTGCCCTGTAAGGTTTGCATGGCAGTATGAGTTCCACATCCTGGGATTCCTATCCTGCCTTGGTGATGGGGGTCCTGTTTAAAAAGGGCACATAAGTCTAGAGTCAGATTGGGCCACCAAGTTCTAGCAGCTCAGCAAACCTGGCTATTAATTAAGCAAACAGTAAGTAACAGTATCAGTACTTGTTTTAATTTGGGTCTTTCCGGTGGAGGCGGAGCTTCAGTGGGTCCTCTGGGTTGGGGTGGCTCGTCCATGTGTCTCCAGCTTGCCAGGGAAGCGGCTTTACGTGGGTCTAATGGATCCATGAAGTGATGCCATCTACCTTTATGGCTGTGGGAGTGGTCATCAGCACGATGTAGGGGCCTTTCCATCTGGGTTCTAAGGACCTCCGTTGGTATCTTCTGACAAGTACTTTGTCTCCTGGTTGGAACCTGTGGGGTTTTGGGGGAGCAACAGTCTCATATACAGCCCTTAAATGTGGCCAGATCTCTCTGTGAGTGAGCTGTAAATGCTTTAAAGAGCGAATTAGGTCCTGGTCATCCATTTGTTCTAGAAGGTCAATTTGGAGGCTTGGGATAATAGGAGGCGGCACTCCAAACATTATCTCAAAAGGGGTCAGACACATATGATATGGGGAGTTCCGAACTCGGAACAAAGCAAAGGGAAGGAGAGACACCCAGTCAGCGCCGGTCTCTAAAGCTAATTTAGTCAAGGTCTCTTTTAGAGTTCTATTCATTCTTTCTACCTGTCCTGAACTCTGAGGGCGATAAGCACAGTGCAACTTCCAATTGGCCCCCAGTGCAGTGGCTGTTCCCTGACTTACCTGAGATGTGAAAGCTGGTCCGTTGTCTGAACCTAGAGAGATTGGGAAGCCATACCTGGGCAATATCTCTTCTAGTATCTTCTTAGCAACCACCTGCGCAGTCTCTGTTTTTGTAGGGAAGGCTTCTACCCAGCCTGAAAATGTATCTATAAACACTAGGAGATACTTACATGCTGTTTTTCCAGTCCCAATTTCAGTAAAGTCTAATTCCCAATAGGCTCCTGGTCTGGTTCCTCTCAGTCTGGTTCCTGGATTGGAGGGAAGAGCTGTAGCATTAGTCATACAGCAAGGCTGGCAATTAGATACAATTTGCTCAATGATCTGACTGGCATTTTTTATTTTGAGGTGGGAGTTACGCAGTAACTCCTGCATCCGCTTGATTCCTAGATGGGAAGAATGGTGGATCTTTTTTAGAATTCTCTGTCCCAATCTTTGAGGTAGAATCAGGCGGCCATCCTCTGTTTTCCACCAGTCATCAGACTGTTGGGCTCCTTTTAATTGTTTAATCCATGTTAAGTCTTCTGAGGTGTATTTTGGAACGTCTGGAAGTTTTCTGCCTCCGGGGTCTACCAGGACAGGGGCTTTCCTACTTGCCAGGGCCACACGTTTGGCTGTCTGGTCAGCTAAGTTGTTTCCTTGGGGAATTAGTCCGTCCCCTTTTTGGTGTCCTGAACAGTGAATGATAGCCACCTGTGTAGGGCCCCAGAGGGCTTGGAGCAGATCTAGGATCTCTTGCTTGTTTTTAATGGTTTTTCCTTCAGCTGTCAAGAGCCCCCTCTCTCTGTATATTGCTCCATGGACATGTGCCGTAGCAAATGCGTAACGGCTGTCCGTATATATGTTTAGTTTTTTATTAGCCCCTAGTTGTAAGGCTTTGGTGAGGGCTATAAGTTCTGCCTTTTGGGCTGATGTGCCTGCTGGAAGAGACTCTGCCCAAATGACATCTGTCCCCGACGTGACTGCGGCCCCCGTGTACCTGTGTCCATCCTGGATGAAGCTGCTGCCATCTGTAAACCAGGTTACTTCAGCGTCTTTGAGGGGGGTGTCCTTGAGATCTGGCCTTACGCTGTACACGTGAGCCAGTATCTCCACACAGTCATGGAGAGGCATCTCCAAGTCCGGATCAGGCAACAGAGTGGCGGGGTTCAGAGTAATGGGCGTCTGGAAAGTTATTCTGGCTGGATTCAGGAGCAGAGTCTGATAGTGGACCATGCGGGCGTTGCTGATCCAGCGGTCCGGTGGTTGCTTTAGCACTCCCTCAATGGCGTGAGGGGTGGCAACCATAAGGTTTTGCCCCAAAGTCAGCTTGTCTGCATCCTTGACTAGAAGGGCTGTGGCAGCTATAATCCTCAGACATGGGGGCCACCCTGCTGCTACAGTGTCCAGTTTCTTTGACAAGTAGGCAACAGGGCACCGCCAGGGTCCTAAGCTTTGGGCGAGGACTCCCTTTGCTATCCCATTATGTTCATCTATGAAGAGCATAAATGGCTTAGTCACATCAGGGAGGCTTAGGGCCGGGGCTTCTAGAAGGCGTACCTTTAAGTCATCAAAAGCTTGTTGGTGATGATCTGTCCATTGGAAAGGCTGGTTTTCCTTGGTGGCTTCATATAGAGGTTTTGCCAGTTCCGTGAATCCAGGGATCCACAGACGGCAGAAGCCTGCTGTGCCAAGGAATTCTCTAACTTGCCTGGGTGAGGTTGGTGTTGGGATCCGGAGAACAGTCTCTTTCCGGGCATCTGACAGCCAGTGTTGCCCATCCCGGAGGATGTATCCTAGGTATGTCACCCGCTGCTTGCAGATCTGGGCCTTTTTAGCAGAGGCCCGGTATCCCAGATTGCCCAACACCTGTAGGATGTCTCTGGTTCCCGCCAGGCATATCTCTTGGCTGACTGCTCCTATTAAAAGATCATCCACATATTGTAACAGAGTAAGTCCTGGGTTACGTACCCGGAAGTTTGAGAGATCTTCATGTAAAGCCTCATCGAAGATTGTAGGAGAGTTTTTGAATCCTTGAGGCAGCCGAGTCCAGGTGAGTTGGCCGTTGATTCCAATGTCCGGATCATGCCATTCAAAAGCAAAGTATGGTTGGCTCTGTGGGGCTAAGGGTAGGCTAAAGAACGCATCTTTTAAGTCCAGGACAGTATACCAAATGAGCTGAGGTGTTAGGCTTCCCAACAAAGTATAAGGATTAGGAACTGTTGGGTGGATATCCATTGTTCTTTTTTTTTTTTTTTTTTAATTTATTTATTTGAGAGAGACAGACACACAGAGAGAGAAAGACAGATAGAGGGAGAGAGAGAGAATGGGCGCGCCAGGGCTTCCAGCCTCTGCAAACGAACTCCAGACGCGTGCGCCCCCTTGTGCATCTGGCTAACGTGGGACCTGGGGAACCGAGCCTCGAACTGGGGTCCTTAGGCTTCACAGGCAAGCGCTTAACCGCTAAGCCATCTCTCCAGCCCTCCATTGTTCTTTTATTTACTTCCCTCAGATCCTGGACTGGGCGGTAGTCGTTTGAGTTAGGCTTTTTCACTGGTAGGAGGGGAGTGTTCCAAGCTGACTGGACTGGCTTTAGGACCCCCAACTGGAGGAGCTGTCTGATGTGGGGGGTGATCCCCTGTTTGGCCTCCATTGGCATTGGGTATTGTCGTACCCTAACTGGTGTGGCTCCGGGTTTTAGTTCCACCAGTATGGGGGGCCTGTGTTGTGCATATCCCATCCCACCAGTTTCTGCCCAAGCTTGCGGATATGCCATCAACCAGGAAGAATCTAAAAGTTCCCCCTCCTTTGCATGTTTTTGGAAAAGCCTGTATTCTTCTGTTAGATTGGTAGTTATAAGAATTTGGGCTATTGTAGCCTTTAATTTGGGTGAAGATCCACCCATGGCAGAAACTTGTGCCCCCTGTTCTGAAAAGGATATCTGGGCTTTCATTTTAGATAACAAGTCTCGTCCCAACAATGGATATGGACATTCAGGTATGACCAGGAAGGAGTCGGTCACCTGGTTGGTGCCTAAATTAACAGTCCTCCTAGTTGTCCATTGGTAAGGTTTGGTGCCTGTGGCTCCCTGGACCCAGGTAGTTTTCTTTGTCATGGGCCCCTCTGCTTGTAATAGTACCGAATTTTCTGCCCCAGTATCCACCATAAAAGTTATTTTCTTCCCCTCCACATCAAGGGTTAGCCTGGGCTCAGGGAGGGGAACTGAGCCCTGTCCCCCTCAGTCACTGTCTTCTTTACTGGCTGCCAGGATATTAGTCCGTTGTTTATTTTTGGGACAATCTCAGACCCAATGTTCTTCCTCCTTACAGTATGCACATTGATTCTTTCTTACCTTAGATTTTGTTCCTTTATTGTCTCCCTTCCAATGGGGTCTCCTCATGCAAGTGGTGTCCTGGGTGGTGAGATTTCCAGTGGCAGCCAGAATTTCCTTAAGATCTTGACGATGCTTGGTCTGTTGTAGTTCTAAGATCTTAGTTAAATTTCTTTCCTGTCTCCTTTCTCGTTTAATTTCTTTTTCCTCTATGCTTTCTCTTTTATCAAAGACCTTTTCCACCACTGCTACTAAGTCCCTAATATTTTTCTCTCCTAACCTTTCTAATGACTGTAACTTTTTCTTAATATCAGGGGCGGCCTGATTAATAAAAGCAAACATGACAGTGGTAGCCGCTTCCCCTGACTCAGGCTCATATGGAGTGTATCTGCGGAAGGCTTCTTGGAGTCTTTCTAGGTAAGCGGCTGGACTCTCATCTGGTCCCTGTCTGACATCATATACCTTGGACATATTGGCAGGCTTTCTTGCTGCTGCCCTGAGACCCGCTAACAGAGTCCGGCGATAGATCAGGAGTCTCTCCCTACCTTGTGCCGTATTGTAGTCCCAGGTGGGGCGGGTAGTCGGGAAACTGCCATTTATTATGGCAGGGTCGGTGGTGGGATCTCCTGTAGGCCCTGGAACGAGTTTGCGGGCACTTTCAATGATCCTGCCTCGCTCCTCAGTGGTGAACAAAACCTGTAGGAGCTGCTGACAATCATCCCAGGTGGGCTGGTGGGTGAAGAGCACAGTTTCTAACAGATTAGTCAGTCCCCTAGGATTCTCAGAGAAGGGAGCATTCTGAGAACGCCAGTTGTACAGGTCACTGGTGGCAAAAGGCCAATAGTGAAAGGGCTGATTCCCATCCGCATCAATGGGTCCAGCAGGGCGGAGCGGTAGAGCCACTGTCTGGTCAGGGACTTGTGGGGTAGCTGCCCTCTGGCTCCGTGTAGCCTGAGCTGGTCCCTGTGGATTTGGAGGCAGGCTGGCTGGGGCTGGGGCCTCTAATGGAGGTTGGGGAGGATTAGGGTTGGGAGGAGGTACATAGGGAGGAGGGAAGATGTCGATTTCCTCGTTTCCTCCTGTGAGGATGGGGGCTGTCACCTCTGCAGTGGGTTTGGTATCTCTTTTAGGGGAGGCGGCCAGCACCTGTGAAGAAAGGGGTAGGGGAGGAAGGAAGGGCTTTATCCAAGGAAGAGGTTCTTCTATCAAATTTCTCCAGGTTGCAATATAAGGAATTTGGTCAGGGTGTCCACTCCTAGGACGAAAAACAATTTTTTCAACTTCTAATATGGTATTCAGGTGAAAAGTTCCCACTGGTGGCCATCCTACATTAAAGGTGGGCCACTCAGAGGTACAGAGCGTGATCCATTTGCCTTTCTTAACAGCTATTCCGTTCTCTCGGGCGACACTTTTGACATCCTTCCAGTGTGCCAGACAGAGTCCTAGAGGAGAAGAAGGTGTCTGTCCCATGTTATAAACGTCCAGGGAAAAGCGTCCGTAGGATCAGGGTGAACGTAACACACAGACATACAAGTACAACACAAACACAGAGGGCCCAATAGAGAGTTATGTGCACTTCAGAGCTAAATTCAAATCCGTGATGGCCAAATGAGTCTGTGTCCTTAAGAGACAGCTCAACAATACCAAACACGATACAAATGGGAGCTGGTCTCCCCAAATCCGTGATGGCCAAACGAGTCTGTGTCCTTAAGGGACGGCTCAACAATACCAAACACGGTACAAATGGGAGCTGGTCTCCTCAGTAGGTTGGCTCTGTCCTCCAGGACAGGGTCCCTACTCAAATGAGGGGGCAAGACGTCTCAAGTCTCCTCCAGGTCTGCCCTTACGGTGCGTCCACCAGGGACATAAGACCTGTCCAAAATTACAGGACTACAAATGCCATGAATGCGGCTTGCCAGCAAACTGAAAGTAAAAGGGAAAAAAAAGAAAAGGAAAAGGAGCGCTCAGTTACTCACCCGGCCGGTCAGAGAAGAAACCTTCGGGGTCTTGGGTTCGTTGGGGGGGTCTCTAGGGATCCCGGACGAGCCCCCAAGATGTTGTGCCACGAACCCTGACCAGGAGCCAAGACCCCCGGTCACCCAGGAATCACCTAGAGGACCGCCACAGAAGCCGAGACACTCGAATGTAAAAGCAACAGGTTTCTTTTAATGTCAAGCTTAAGCAGGGACTCAATCCACACAGACCGACGCAGCGGGAGTGGGAGAGAGCCTCGACCTTCTAAAAGTAGGGGTTTATAAAGGAAAAGAGTGGGAAGGGGGAAAAGGGGTTACATCACATAGCATCTTTTAAAATGATTGGTTCCAAGAAGGCGCGCGCGGGAACATTTCTAGTTGCTCATCTCTGGTCAGCAGACTGCTTGCAGATCCTATCTTTTGCAAGGGGCCGGAGGCCCCCAGAGCTAAGTATTTCTGGAATGTCCTGTTGAGCAAGCGAGCATGAGTTTCAGAAGCAAAGGTCGGCACTTTAATCAGTTAGTTCCTTATCTGAGCCGAGCCCGGGATCCTCCTTTGTTCACAATGGTTTGTCCTACAATGGCAGTGTCATTGTTTAATTAGTTACGTGTTATTTCTTTCTGGTCTCTCAGGAAACACAACGAACCCAGAGCAATCTTGAGCAAAAAGATCAAGGTGAGGATATTACACAAACTGACTTCCAAATATGCTTGAAAACTGTAACCCAAGCAAGCATGGTACGGGCACAAGCACAGGAGCTTTGATCATTGGAACAGAGCACAGAAGGAAAATATACACATATCAACTCGTGCAAGTGAAAATGCCGTGCGTGTGTTTTACACGTAACTGTGTCCTTTGCCTCTACTTAAACAGCCGTGATTATTGCCAGAAGATCATATCTAGAAACATGTATTCTACCATTTCCCTTCTTTAGTTAAATTTTCCCCTTGGACATCTAGGGACTTTTTCAATCCACACCTCCTTTGCCTATAAAAACTGTGCACTTCATCTCACAATGCACTGTTAACTAAAAATGATATTTTACTACTTCTTAATTTTTCAATTTGTCAAAATTCACTATGCTGACAGCTAAGGGGAGAACAAGTATAAATAACGTGTAATGATATACGTGTATGAAAATGTTGTCATAAAGAAGCCTCTTATATTTACTACTAATTGAAGATAATAAAAATACACTACTCATGAATGATATGCATGTATGAAAATGTAATGAAACCCATTGTATTGAAAATATTTTTTAATAGTTCATTTTATTTGTTTGAGAGAGAGGCTGATATATATGTATATATATAATACACACATACATATACAAACATACATATATGTGTATACATATCTATCTATCTATATACATACATATATCTATACACACACATATGTATGTATGTATGTATGTATGTATAGAGAGAGAGAGAGGAGAATGGACACTCCAGGGCCTGTAGCTACTGTAACAGACTCCAGACACATGTGCCACCTTGTGCATCCGGCTTTACATGGGTACTGGGGAATCAAATGGGTCCTTTGGATTTGAATGCAAGTGACTTAACCACTAAGCCATCTCTCCAGCCCTTGAAAACTACTTTAAGATAATAAGACACACTACTCATTATTCCTGATGTACATGTATGAAACTGTTGTAGTGAAACCCACTATATTGAACACTAATCTAATAAAAGAGACGCTATTGATTGTCACACAGGAGGCGGGATGGATTTACTCACCTAGTTCCGCCACTTAATGTGGACGTTAAGCACGCGCTGGTGCCTTTGCAGGTCCATAACGCGGCTCTCTCTACATCCATGTGCTGAGAGCGCATGAAGACATGTTGGACTGGGGGACAGTTAGCGGCTTGCCTCAACCGCACTTTTCTCTTGGGAAACCTTCCATACAATAATTTATCAGTGATTGGTTAATGTTCCACTCATCTTGATCCTGAACATTTTATCTCTATATTGTCTGATCATGTTTATCTACAGTAAGGGCCATTGTATCTCTGTACTGTCTTATGATGTTGACCTAGGCTGTTGTTGGGTACACATGGCAAAACTTCTTACTGCATCCAACCATCCACATGCCAATAGGGCAATGCCCAGGTTCGTGGTGGTGGGGAACATAAAGTGTGCTTTCACTAGAGCGGACATCTGAAGAAACATGACATTACGGCTTTAGTCTATGTCTCCTTTTGAAACATCGTACACTTAGGCATGAAAATTAATTGTGTCTCATTGTTTAAGACAGAGTTGGATTGGAAGGGCCACCCAGACAGATGGTGTATAGAAGGAGGAGTCATGAGATCCTGCTGGGGAGATGACTTTTGTAACCTTGCCTTATGGAACAAGGTAGTTCCTCAGAGGTGACCTACGTCAACATCAGTTACTACCAGCCAGCCCTAGACCTATAGTATTTCATAGGTTTATGGTGATAAATTGGAATTCAAGGGATTTCCTTTGCAGGTTTCTATAGCAACCCTTGTGTCACATACTCATTAGAAAGAAGTTCTGTTTAATTGATCTACTAATGTATTGCTTAATAGTAACTGTTAAGCAGTCTTTTGTTTCCAGGTCATATTTAGGGTTCACATATTTGCATAAAAGCATTTCGTTAGCTGAAACCAATCATTACTAGTAATTTTCTTTCTTTAGTTTAAAATAACTAAGCCCTCATTGAGGTTTCTGAATAGCAAATATTTATATCTTGGAGAATGGCCTTTCTGTATGAGGCTGGCTTGCTTTGTTTCTATGAGCAGCAAGAAAATTACAGAGCTTGAAAATGTTAATCAGGGAAGACAAAAAGAAGGTGTCTTTGTCTCCAGTTGAAATGCAAATTTACCATGACGCTAACTATAGGCCATATCCAATATTTGCTGACAAAGTTGTAATGGATAAATATAATTTAGAAAGCATAATAGTTATCCTCTGCATAACTTTCAGTAATTAGAATTTTCATATGTTCCATGCCATGCAACAGCGACATTTTAAGCTGAGCTGTTTCTTGCATTTCACACTTTTCTGAAGGACCAAGTATAAGAATGCACTACTGATAGGCTTTAAATTAGCCTAATAGTAAACTCTAATATGAGTACGAATTCCATATGCTAATTGAAAAAATGTGGCATGGTAGCATCTATTCATTATTTATTGAATTATGTCAACAAGTGACATTCTAAAGTGGCATTCTAAATGGGATCCTGGAAACTTAATATATTAAGTTATTCAAACATGTGATGTGCCTTCCACTGTGGAGATAAGTACCAGACCATATATTCAAAAACTCTGTAGATACTTAACCAGCACATTTAATCAATATCAGTCTGATGCATAAAATATGCAAATATGTACTAAATGTTAGTTACTTTTAGAAGGTAAGAAACAATTTTACAGTCAGCAAATGAGGATGGTATTTTTCTCATAATTAAATAATTATTAAGGAAGTATTAGAATTATTTTCATGGAGTAGACAGGTGCTCAAGAATGTGCTGTAATGCATTTCCCAATATGATTACGATGATTGGTGTGGAAATCTGCTCTAAATTAATCTCTTTGATCCAGAACTCTGTTTTCTGTCCATTATATTCTCTGTAGGGTGAATGTTTGATTTTATTTTTCAGTAGAGACACCACTCTCTTTGGTATATCTCGCTTTTTAAAGTGCATTTGGTGTTTTTTTTTTTTTTTAATCTTTTCAGACTTCTCATTTTCTGAAGCTCATGTGCCTGACCATATAGAAAGGTAATTTCTCCACAGCATCAAAATTGCCTGACTTTAAATATTTTATCTATCTATTTATTTATTTTTAAAATATATTTTATTTATTTATTTACTAGAGAGAGAGGGAGAGAGAGAGAGAGAGAGAGAGAGAGAGAGAGAGAGAGAAAATGGGCGCACCAGGGCCTCCAGCCACTGCAGATGAACTCCAGATGCATGCGGTGAGTCCTGGAGAGTCAAACCAGGATCCTTTGGCTTTGCAGGCAAATGCCTTAACCACTAAGACATCCCTCCAGTCCTTATCTATTTATTTGAGAGAAATAAAAAGAGAAATAGAGATAGGGAAGAGGTAGAGAGAGAGAGAGAGAATGCACGCCTCTAGCCACTAAAAATGCATTCCAGACACAGGCACCACCTCATGCATCTGGCTTTGCTTGGTTGGGTACTGAGGAATCATACCCAGGTCCTTAGGTTTTGCAGGCAGTGCCTTAATCATTGAGCCATTGCGCCAGACCCTGATTTCTTAATCCTAGCATAAAACAGCTGGTGGTTTAGAGGAAAAGTAGAAAAAGTTACAGTAAAGAAATTTAAAATGTAGACAATGACGTTCAATGTTCTAGAGATCAATTATTTCTGCTACAGTTTCTTCAAAATAGAATTTGTTGGTCAGGACATGATGGTGCATGCCTTTCATCCTAGCTGTGAGTTCTAGGGCAGCCTGAGACTACACAGTGAATTCCAGGACAGCCTGGCCTATAGTGAGACCCGACCTCGGAAAACAAAACAAAACAAAACAAATTTTTCACTTCATTTTATAAATAAAATGATAGAAACATAAACCAGTAATACTAATACCTACACTACTATAGATATTGTCCGATCATATTTCTTTTTTGTTATTATCCTTATCATTAGGCTCTCATACTGATGACTAAGAGCAGAGCACACACAGAAGTCTAATCATTTTCCTCTTTTACTCTCAGAGAAAAAAGTACAAAGAGATAAGACATGCATTTTTAAGGGCAGTTAAAATATAGGAGAAAACAGTGTGTATATAAAATGTAGCTTAGTTGATCTAAAGGGCATTGAAACATTTCAGGAAGTAAAATTTGCCATTTAACTTTTTAAAAACGTAATATTCTATATTTATTTGTTTATTGAGTTAAAATAAATCCTGTTCTTTGGACTGCAGAAATGGTTCAGTGGTTAAGGGCACTTGTTTGCAAGGTCTGATGGCCTGGGTTAAATTCCTCAGTACCCACGAGAAGCCAGATGTGTAAAACAATGCATGTATTACATATTCGGAGTTTGTTGACAGTGGTGGGAAGCCCTTGCATGCCTTTTCTGTCTTTATCTCTCTATTTCTATCTCTCTGTGCTTGCAAATAAAGAATATATAAAATTTTTAAAAACATGCCATATGTTATGCATCTTCATTGGCACTTAAACTGTAGGAGAAGAATCTAATGAGCATATTAGATATATCCTATTGTATTTTACTTTTATTCTTTTCGTTTGTTTGTTTGTTTGTGTTGGTTTGGTTTCTCGAGGTAGGGTCTCACTCTAGCTCAGACTGACCTGGAATTCACCCTGTACTCTCAGAGTGGTCTTGAACTCACAGTGATCCTCTTACCTCTGCCTCCCAAGTGCTGGGATTAAAGGCGTGAGGCACCATGCTGGGCTCATTTATTAAGTTAAAATCAATCCTTATTTTTGGAGAAAGACACATACAATAGAAATCCTGGATGTACAACTCTAATTTCATAAACACCAATAATATTTGAACAGTAGGTAAACAACTAAAACATGACAGAAAATGACCCTGGACGGGTTGGGGGAATTTTCACTTATGAGGTGAATAGGTTCTGGGCATTTACTATATAGCATGATCGATCCAGTGGATTTAATCCATAGTGCATTTTCAACTACTAACAAATCAGATATTCTGTCTATACATACCTGCACAGACACATGTGGTAACTGGGTAACTGTATAGTTGATCATAACATGATTTTGATTAACAAAATTTGCACATTAGTGAGTTAATGGCATCTGGGAAAGATGTCCAAACAGTAAGATTTAACTCACAGCTGGAAAACATCTCAGGCATTTATTTTTAGGCTTTCCTGAAAAAAAAAAAAAAATCTTCTCATGAATTTGAAATCATAACTGAGAGTTTAGCAATAAAATTTTATTTTTTTAAAGTGCTAAAGGAATTAAAAACATAAGCAATCAAGCCTCCTGTTACATTTCAACTGCAGGAGGTTTCCATGTCTGATGGGTTACAGACAGGAGGATTACTCCTGCATCTTCCAACTTTTCGGAAATTCTCCCCAAGTGTAGTTTAGTTGATCTAAAGGGCATTGAAACATTTCTGGAAGTAAAATTTGCCATTTAACTTTTTTTAAAAAAACAGATATAAGAAAACAATCTAGTGTTAGAGATTAATCCCAGCGCTTGCAGGCAGGGATGGGAGATTGAGGAGAGCTCCGCGATACCTCCGAGACTGCGCAGGGAAGCAGCCCAGCCTGGACTACGGTGAGACAGTGCTTTGCGAAACGAAAAACAAACAAAATCTTTAGTAAGGATGTACCTGATACGACATACATTATGTGCAAATTCTCACAGGTCATATAATCTAAATGTCGACTGTATGAACTAATAGAGAAATACACACTATCATAATCTATGAAGCATAACACTACATAGATTATGAACAAATTCTCACAGGTCATATAATCTAAATGTCGACTATATGAACTAATAGAGAAATACACACTATCATAATCTATGAAGCATAATACCACATAGATTATGAATAAATTCTCACAGTTCATATAATCTAAACATTGTCTATATGAATTAATAGAGAAAACTATATTATTATAATAAATTTAGCGTAATCCTATGTAGATTATGTACAAAATCTCATAGATTATATAATCTAAATATAGATGTTATGAACTAAAAGGGAAAATATACTGTTACAATATATGTAGCATAATCCTACATAGATTATGCACAAATTCTAACAGTACATATAATCTAAATGAGATTAATTTAAAACAACCTCTGAGGGCAGTTCTCTTTTAAATGCAAAAAAAAAAAAAGTTTGTTCTATTTGTCCATCTTTGTCACGAAGAAAAATACCTTCTAATTGTATGTCTGGCAAAAATCTGTTAATAGTATTCTTCTCCCCTGCACGGATGTGCTAAGGAAACATCAAAGAGTCACACAAGCAGAGAATCAATATCTTAATGGCAGCAGCAGCGGCAATGCGGTGACTAAGGTTGCATTTATTCTTGATCAGGTTACAGCCTCTCTGGGCAACTCCTGTAAAAGAGCCAGCAAGCCCACCAAGCGCACTGGGAAGAGCTTTCTGTTAGCTCCTGCTAGTGAACATCTTTCCCTTTTATCTCACAATGGGAGTGTGGTGGTTAAGAAAGAAGCAGAGAGAATAAAAAAGGTGCAAGCAATATAAAGGGGTTTCTGGGTAGTTCATTAAGTGGTGCTGGTTCAGAACAGAACAACAGCTACGCTATGCAAAAGTAAGTCAGAGAATGGATCTGTCCCAGCTTGCCAGACGTTATGGATATCGGGGGGGGGGGGGGGGATGAAAAAGAGGGACGGACAGTATCAAGAATATTGCAAACGCTGGGTGGGCGTGGTGGTACACGCCTTTAATCTTAACACTTGGGAGGCAGAGGTAAGAGGATCGCCCTGAGTTCGAGGCCAGCCTGAGACTACATTGTGAATTCTAAGTCAGCCTGGGCGAGAGTTAGACACCTACCTCAAAAAAAAAAAAAAAAAAAAGGTATGAGCAAAGGAAATTGCAAATGCTTATCGCCTCATTCTCATTTGACTATTCCCTGTGAGGAATAATATTCTTGCTGTTTAATGTAAGATGCCTGTACATTAAAATACTATTATTAACAATGGCACTTTGTTTTGTTTTGTTTTGTTTTTGAAGTAGCAACTGGGTCTAGCCCAGGTTGACCTAGAATTCACTATGTAGTCTCAGGCTAGCCTTGAACTCACAATGCCTCCTACCTCTGCCTCTCAAGTGCTGGGAGTAAAGACGTGTGTCACCACACCGGTCAACAATGGCATTTTGTCAGTCACATGTTGACCATTCTAAGTACTATGTTGTTTTTGCATAGCACAAATAATAATAGACATAATGGCTATAAGTGTTAACAGGCCATCTCATGTGCAACTATAGTTGAAAACTTGGGGGTACCAACTTAGAGAACTGTTGGAGGAGTGAGACTCTATGAATCTTTCATGTGAGGGTGCAGCAACGAGGCTCCATCTGGAAACCAAAGAACAGTAGACACCAGAATTGCTGTCATAATATTGTACTTTTCAACTCCAGAATTGAGGCAAATAAATATTTAGAAACTTCCTGGTGTCAGGTATTTTTCTACAAGAAAACAGACATAAAAACCTCACAAGTCATAAAAAAAAAAGTGTGAGTATGTGTGCATGCATGCACGTGTGTGTGTGTGTGTGTGTGTGTGTGTGTGTGTGTGTGTATGCATATGTCCTCATAAGTCTTACAACTGCCCATAGACATATACCTATATGACCTGCATGTCTCTTAGATTAAAATGTGGGTTTTGGCACTATCTCCAGATCCTGAGCACATGTAAGGTATTTTCTACTTCACAAGCTTACTGTTCTGGAATGACATGCAGAATCATGCATTGTGTTGTTATTTAATTCTACTTTATTCAATTTATTTCTATTTATTTGAGAAATTTTGCAGGGCTAGATCTCATTAGTTTGCTTATTTTATACCCAAATAATATCCCATAATATAATGTTTCAAGTGCAATGCATTCTTGCCTGCAAGTGTCCTGGCGAAGTCATTTTAAAATAATAATAATAAAAAGAAAACAGCACTAAGATAGACAGGTTTTTCCTTTTCCACCTAGAATGTTTTAAGAGGACTCTGGAATGGGAAACTATGTTTTTGCCCTTAAGAAACACAAACATCAGACCTTTGTAGAAAGGCTGTGTAGGGAAAGTGAGGGACAGTACAGTGTTCAGTGGACATCACATCTCCTTATAGGTAAGCTTAACTTTACTTGCATCAGAAATGACTTTGGATTGGCCAATTCCAGTGAAGCTAATTTAATTAGGGGTCAGCTGATTGGGCAGAAATAACTCCAGGGATGTCTTCTAAGGCATTTCTGTTCTTTTGCATCATAAGTAAGATTTCTTGGCTCATGTCTGTATTTGTTTTCATGCCTGTTCTTTTTGATTCTTCCCCATGGCATAACTCCACTTTGTGGACATGCTAAAGTCTTTGGATTAAAAATGACTTGTTTAAGCTTCTTCGTGTGTGTAATTGGTAGTGTCATATATGCGTACACAAATATATGTGTATACACACACACACACACATGAAAAGAGAGAGGGGACAACGTTTTATTGAAAGTGAAGGAATCCTGTCACTGAAGAGGGTCCTAGAAAAATAGGTAGCTCTACTAATGTATATTTCCAAAATTATCATATAAAACCTATTTGTTTTTCTTTTAAAAACATTTATTGGGCTGGAGAGATGGCTTAGCGGTTAAGCGCTTGCCTGTGAAGCCTAAGGACCCCGGTTCGAGGCTCGGTTCCCCAGGTCCCACGTTAGCCAGATGCACAAGGGGGCGCACGCGTCTGGAGTTCGTTTGCAGAGGCTGGAAGCCCTGGCGCGCCCATTCTCTCTCTTCCTCTATCTGCCTTTCTCTCTGTGTCTGTCGCTCTCAAATAAATAAATAAATAATTTAAAAAAAAAACAACATTTATTCATTTGTTTACAAGCAGTAGGTGATAGAGAATGAGAAAGAGAAAGTGAGAAAACGAGACAGAATGGGCACACCAGGGCCTCCAAGCATTACAAACAAACTGCAGATACAGGTGTCATTTTGTGCCTCGGGCTTTATGTGGGCACTGGAAAATTGAACTCAGGCCAAGCTATGTAGTAAGCAAGTGCCTTTAACCACTGAGACATCTCTCCAGCCCAGAAACCTATTGTTTTGTATTCTAACTAAAAGAAAAAAAAAAAATAGTAATAAGAAGGGAAAAGAGAAAAACAAGGACAGTGTTATTCCAGGACAAAATTTCAATGTCATTTGGTAAAACAGATGTGAAAAACTTCTAAACCAGAAGTAATTGTGAATCAATGACTAGGGACTGGGGAAATGGCTTAGTGGCTAAGGCCAGCAACGAACGACTAAGGACCTGGGTTTGATTCCCCAGAACCCACATAAACTGGATGCACAAGGGGGCGCATGTGTCTCGAGTTTGTATGCAGTGGCTAGAGGCCCTGGCATGCCCATTCTCTCTTAGTCTCTATCTGTCTCTTTCTTCATCATGAACAAACAAATAAAATAAAATAAAAGGAACCAATGATTATATTTTAATGACTTCATTTTAGTAAAACAATAATTGCATATATTTATTGTTGGGAGTTCTGATGTGTGCGTTTATGGTAAAAAGATTGAATCAAAGTTCTTTTTTTTAAAATTTTTGTTTATTTTTATTTATTTATTTGAGAGCAACAGAGACAGAAAGAGGCAGACAGAGACAGAGAGAGAAAATGGGCGTGCCAGGGCCTCCAGCCACTGCAAACGAACTCCAGATGCGTGCATGCACCCCCTTGTGTATCTGGCTCACGTGGGTCCTGGAGAATCGAGCCTTGAACCGGGGTCCTTAGGCTTCACAGGCAAGTGCGCAACCACTAAGCCATCTCTCCAGCCCTGAATCAAAGTTCTTAAGATATGGTTCATGTGTTCAACTTTCTGATGTGAAAAGAACACTAAAAATCTATTATCAGAAGCTTACAGAAATACTTTATGATTAATTATGAGAGAGAGAGAGAGACAGAGAATGGGTGCAGCAAGTCTTTCATTCCTTGCTGACGAACTCCAGATGCATGCGAAACATTGCACTTTTGTCACTGTGTGTCTGGCTATGGGGGACTTGGAAATTTAAACGTGAGTTCTTAAGTTTCACGGGCAAGCACCTTAACCACTCCAGGCCAGTGATTAATAGTTACAACTGTGTTCACAGTACGTTGCAGTGAAAAGCAGTTCCTGTAGTGTAACTGAAGCTCTTTATCTTATGATCACCTTGTTCTTTTCCAACCCTGCCCCAACACAACACATCACCTTAAGAAATAGAACAATGGAAAGTTAAAATGTTAAAACTGTTGAAAGAAAATTTATTTTTCTGAGGTAGGGTTTCACTGTAGCACAGGTTGACCTGGAATTCACTAGTCTCAGGGTGGCCTCGAACTCATGGTGATCCTCCTACCTCTGCCTCCCGAGTGCTGGGATTAAAGGCGTGCGCCACCCCGCCTGGCCCAACATTGTCCCTTTTTGTCTTTCCCTTTTTCATTATTTTTTAAAAAATATTATTCAATATTTCTGTTCACTTTTTGTAGAACTATTTGCATAGTGTTCTCACAAAGTTTTGTGAGAATTGCACATTAAAACTGATACAATTGATATGCATATTAAATTATATTTTTTCATTTTTAGCATGCGTATGCGTGTGTGTGGTGGGCACAATTGTGTGAGTGTGTGAGTGTGTGGGGAGCAGAGGTTGACACTGGGTGTCTTTTTCAGTCACTCTCTACTTCTTGAGGTAACATCTCTTACTGAACTTCCAGCTCTCTGATTTAGGGAGACAACAACTCAGCCGCAGCCGGAGGTATGAACAGGCACATGGAGAATTTTCACATAGTTGCCAGGGTTCTGAACTCAGGCCCTCTTGCTTTCAGGGCAAGCACTCTGGACAATTAGCCACCTCCCCAGCCCAGTATTTTTTTTTTTAATTCCTTTTTTCTGTTTGTTTGTTTTTATTTGAGAGTGACAGACAGAGAAAGAGGGAGAAAGAGAGACAAAGAGAGAGAGAGAATGGGCACACTAGAGCCTCCAGCCATTGCAAACGAACTCCAGATGTATGCGCCCCCTTATGCATCTGGCTAACGTGGGTCCTGGGGAATCGAGCCTCGAACTGGGGTCCTTAGGCTTCACAGGCAAGTCCTTAACCACTAGGCCATCTCTCCAGCCCTAATTCTTAACATAAATAAGTACTCAAGTATTTTGTATCATACTATAACGTGAAAGTGTATTTTTTTAATTATTTCAGTCTGTGTGAGTTAATTCCAGTATATGAGGAAGAGTTAGTATTAAATAATCTGGAAATGTTTTAAAGATTCCTAGTTCCAAGGGCTGGAGAGATTGATCAGTGGTTAAGACGGCTTTCCTGCAGAACCTAAGGATCCAGGTTCAATTCCCCGGAACCCATGTAAGCCAGGTGAACAAGGTAGTGCATGCCCCTGGAGGTTAACTTTTTCACAGTGACTGGTGTGCCCATCTCTCTCTCCCTCTTCCTCTTTGTCACACTCTGTCAATAAATAAATATTTTAAAATATTTAATATTAATGATACTTAATTAATAATTAAATATTTAGAAATAAATAAATATTTTTAAAGATTCCTAGTTCTTAGTTGCCCCTCCCTTACTCCCTTGAGCACTTCATTGTTTCTCCTAAGACACATCCTTACATAGATATGAAATTTTAATGAGCCAGAGTGCATTTACATGAGCCAGACTTGTAAGTACCAAAATAACTTGGGCTTATGTCTCCCTCATGTACTCTGGAGGCAGAGTAGAGACATCTATCTCTTACTTGCCTGACATTAAAATCTGTGGCTTTCTTCATTCCGGGGTCTTGATAACGTCTTTAAATAAAATATGAAGGCATGTGC
The DNA here is from genome assembly GCF_020740685.1 of Jaculus jaculus. Taxonomy (NCBI): domain Eukaryota; kingdom Metazoa; phylum Chordata; class Mammalia; order Rodentia; family Dipodidae; genus Jaculus; species Jaculus jaculus. Next base: position 25,133,673 of record NC_059121.1, read on the forward strand.
ATGATGTACATGATCCATCATCACCGCGTCTTCTTGTCACTGTGTTACTCTGAGTGAAGCCATGATGAATATGTAGACATTCAGAGAGGACTGAAATAAAACACATAGGTTGTACCTTTCAAGCTTTCTCACCTGATTTACTGAGGCTTCTGAAAGTGTCGGCGGTGATGGCCAAGAAGGAAAATACACACTAAATTTCAAGCATCCCTGGAAATTAAAAGCAAACTGACAAAGACAAACAGGATTGGTTTGGGTTTGATATCTCCACTGACCTCATATTTCGCTTGAGAATTTTACTAAGGGGCATTGAATCAATAACTCAATGACCTCAGCTTTGTGGATGTACCACAATTCTCTCTTACGTCACCTATAAAACGTTTATCAGAGACGATTTATAATGTAAATGCTCAAATATGAAGGGCGTGCATGTAATATCTACTGAAATGATAAACAACCGTTAGTTAGTTCGTATATCTTTGTGAAGTGTTGTTAGAAGTAAAGTCCTAATTGGATGTTGCAGGACTATTCATCACAGGATGCAACATCACTCCATCAGAATGTGACTTTCATCTTCAGTTGTTTAGACATAAGTGAAGTCCATCACACATGTAATTTCAATTTTACAATGAAGTATTGAACTACTCTCGGGAAAGAAAAAAAATATGCACTTGTAATGTTTAAAACCTATCTTCTTATTATAATCTAAACTCAAATTACACTGTAAATCATATATATATATTTTCCCCAAATTCTAAATGTAACAGTACTTTCAACTGACTGCTGCCATCATTCCAAATGTATGCTTTCATTTTTATATCATGTTCAAAAGTTGTCAACCTTTTACTGTGAAAGCTATCTCCCCAAACAGTTGTCAGTATACATTTTTTCTACATATTTACTTTGAGTTATTTATACCGAGTTACAATATTGTAATACTCATTTGTTCTTCTATACTAAAAATAAATAGAATCAGGGGTTGGGTATGACTCAATGATGGAGGACTTTCCAGTCACTTACAAGTCCTCCTGACCCTTTCTGTCTCCTACTTTGATATTTTCTTTCTTTCCATCTTTCTTTCTTTTTTTTCCTTTTTTTTTTTTTTCCTGTGAAGGTCTTGGGCAGGTGGTGACTGTTTCTTTGTATCCATGTTTGCATCCACCCGGTCCTGTACAGGACACAGCCTGACTTCACAGTACTCCACCCCATCCTTTAGACTTGCAATCTTTGCACTCCTTCTTCCTCGAGGCTGCTAGGAGAACTGTGCCTCCCTAGCTACAGGAGCTTGGCCTGGTTTATAGCAATAGGGCTCTATTCACTATGACGAAGCTAGCTTCACAGCCAATCAGGAGGCAGTTGCTTACCCATAGACCATGCATACCACTATTCCACAAGAAAGTATATCTTGTGTGGCCATATACACTGTTCACAGCTGGGCAAGATCACTGATGACTGTTCACTCACCCAGAATCTTGTCTAGAACCTTCCAGAACTACAGAAGCTAGCCCTCTGGGAGAAAGCTGTTAGCCTAGATCCAGCTTCTCTGTGGGGGTTCTGTATCTGGTGTGTGTGTGGTGCTATCAGAATCTGGGTTCTCACCAGCTGCTTCTGCTAAGAAACCAAGAACATTTGCAAAGGTCTGCATTGCTCTGAGTGCCTTCGGGACCAAACGGCTAACGATTCACAAGGAGGTATCATGCACTTTGGGTTGAAAAGTCTCTACCTACTGGGAGTACCTTTATTCACTGTACAAAGTACCTCTGTTCAAGCTTAAAAAAAAAAAAAATCATAGTTTTAGTTAAAGAAGCACTTCTTTACTTAAATATTTTATTTATACATTTATTTGAGAGGGGGCACAGAGAGAAAGAGAGACTAGGGGCACCAGGGCTTCCAGTCACTGCAAATGAGCTCCAGATGCATGTGCCACTGTGTGCCTCTGGCTTATGTTGGTAATGGGGAATTGAACCTAGGTCCTTAGGCTTCATGGGCAACTGTGTTAACTACTAAGCCATCTCTCCAGCCCCTGGAAGCACTTTTCAATGTGGCTTTTTAAACATACTTTCCTTTTCACCCCTACTCAGTTTCACACTTAAACTGCCCTCCCTTAGCATTCCTTCCCTCCATTTGCATCTTATGGGAATTTACTGTCCCAACTTTACTGACCACTCTGGCTCAGGATTCCTTCCCTGCCTGGTTTCTTACCAACACTGACCCAAAGTTTAAACAATCTGGGTCTAAATATTCACGCTTAAGAAATAAAAGTCCAGTGACTGTCTTTCTGTTCTTGACGACCTGACTTAGTATAATCTTTTCCAGATCCATTGCCCTACGAGTTTCCTAACTTCAGTTTTCTTTACAAATGACTATAATTCCATTGCATAACTACACTGCTGACTCCATTCTCTAGGTTTTGTGAACAAAACAGCAATGAACATGGATGTGCATGAGTCTCCCTTGTAGGGTGTAGAGCCCTGTGCGTAGATGCCCAGGAGTGATCTGGCTGGGTTTCCCTACGAGTGCATGTCAGTTGTTGCCCATAAACTTAGGGCAATCGTCCTGTCTCTGTCTGTCAAGTCCTGGGATTCCTGGCACCAGTAACCGCTCCTGGCACTAAGCACAATTGGAATTAAATACTTCTAAACCGGGAACATGCACCGTGAGCCACTGTTTCTATTGTTCCTCTTTATTGATGCATTTAAAAGCAGAGATCAGCAAATAGGAAAAACATGGATGCAAAATTCCAACTCTGTAGGTAAAATGCTGGCAACACATCACTGTTTCTCAAAGTTCTGGTGCCCAAATGTATCCCTTCTAGATTGGATTGGTAGAGGCATAGGCATTAGCTGAACCTATGAACTCATAAATTAAAAACAAATTAATTCATTTAGATTAGTATATACCATACATCTTTTTTTTTTTTTTTTTTAGTTTTTAAGGATTTTTTTTTTTTCAAATCCAGGCATCTATTATCCTTTAAATAGCTGTCAAAAAGAACTAATGAAGTGTTGTCCTATTATGTTTCTAAATTATGCTAAATAGTATTAGATTAATTCTGCTTCGTAATATAATAAACAATATATTCAAGCTTCAAGAATGAAGGCAGATCTTGAAAACATTACATTTTGTATTTTTTTTCAGATGCTTGTGCCACCTAGCGTGCATGTGCGACCTTGCGTGTCTGTCATCCGGCTTACGTGGGATCTGGACAGAGGTCGACCATGGCTCCTTAGGTTTCACAGGTAAGTGCCTTAACTGCTAAGCCATCTCTCCAGCCTGATATTTCTTCTTTTTAATACTTCCCAAACTAGTTTATTTTTCACAGGATCAGAGATAACCAACAGCATTACTAACTGCTAACAAATCATTCCTAGACTAGACATGTTACACAAATACATTGCTCGTATTATTTCAGTATATTTACATTCCCATTTCTAAATTGCTGCTAATAAAAAAAATTTTAAAAAGAATTATCAATTTTTACACAAGAAAAATTAATGTTTTTCAGTTAAATGCCTCAAATGTTCAGTCAAGAAAATCAGAATTTAAGCAGTGAAAATGGAGTATAATTGAGCAAAATACACCCACTGTATCACTAAGAATATACTCATTGAATGATAGCCTAGTAACAGCATTTACTAAATGTGTGAAGTATTGGTCATTTTTGTCCCAGTCAAAAAATTTAGGGCTGGAGATATGGCTTAGTGGTAAAGGCATTTGTCTGAAAAGCTAAAGGACCCATGTTACAGACTCCAGGATCCATGTAAGCCAGATACCCAAGGTACATGCATCTGGAGCTCATTTGTAGTAGCTAGAGGCCCTGACATGCCCATTCTCTCTCACAATGAATGAATGAATGAATGAATGAATTAGAAACAAGTTTCCAGGGGCTGGAAAAATGGCTTAGTGGCTAAGCCATTTATTATAATTATGATTATTGTGCTTTGTAATGAAAATTGTATCCTGATCCTTAACTACTTCTTATATTCCTAATCTTGTTGCAATGGGTATGAGTTTCACTAAAATGCATTTATGAACCTCCAGAAAAGATTTCCAAGTTACAAACAAATAATTACCACTGGCATTTTGTGTTATTCATGAAATCTTGGACTTAAATCTGCAGGAGTGTTATTGTTTTAACTTTAGTGAATTTATATGCTATTAACTTACATTGAATTTATATACAACGTAACATCCAGCAATAACTCTGCATAAGCCAGATTTGAGGAAAATTTTGTTGATGTTGATTTTGTTGCATTCATTTTAACAGATATTAAATAAATCATGGGCTGGAGGGGATGGCTTAGTGCTTAAGGCATTTGCCTGCAAAGCCAAAGGATCCTGGGTCAATTTCCCAGGACCCACATAAACTAGATGTACAAGGTGGCACATGTGTCTGGAGTTCGTTTGCAGTGGCTGGAGGCCCTGGTGTGCCCATTCTCAATCTTCCTCTTTCTCAAATACATAAAACATATTTAAAAAATAAAAACAAATTAATCATATATATTGAAATAATATTTAACTGAATGGCTAGCTATATTTTTATGAGTCAAATCATGCCAATTTTTTGGATTTCTTTAGCCTTTTGCTATTTCTAATATTTTACATAATATCAAGCTTTGTAATATATAAAACACAAGAAATGTGCCTGAAATATAGTTATTAATAAAGTATATTTTTGTAAAAACTATAAAAATCCTTAGTTAAACTATTCAAAAAGAAAGGCCAACACATCATGTTCAAACAATTAGCCCTCCCTCCTGAGTTATTAGAGTTCAAATGAACAGTTATTTTTTAATAAAGTTTAAAGAAAATATATAAATCACCTAACATTTAGTTTTCATTTTCACTATTAAAATCATTTCTTTGTGACAAGAGTAACATTTCCCTGAAAATAAATTTTTCTGTTGATCTAAAACCATGATGTGGCCTAGTTTTTGCAAAGGCTTTCGCTGGTCCTCTGCTAAGTGTGGAAACACTGAGCAGTCACACCGAAGCACAAAGATACTGGTAGGCCATGAATTGACTTGAATATTGATGTCTTTCTAATTCAGGAAAATATAAAATATACCAAAATTGAGTAGCTATAGAATAAACTAATTGGAAGAATGGGTAATAAAAATGCAGATGACCAGCCTGTAATTGAATGTGATTACTACTAAGACGTGACGCAGGACTGGAAGCCTACCTTAAATTCTGTGGGTCAACGCTGCTAGGCTACGGAAGTGAGCTGCAGGAATGAAGTAAGAGAGATGTAAGAGTGTCTTACAACCCGCTTCTCTGCTGGTAGCTGGAGATGATGTGCTGCAGGATGGTGACCAAAAACCCAAAAGACAGAAAAGGACGAGTGCCTAGCTGGAGCTGGGAAACAAGTCAGAACCATACCCAAACATAAGCCCACTCTCCAGTATCAAGCTACCATCAATCATGGGCTACAAGACGGCCTACACCTATCAGACTCTCTATCAAAAAAGTAATTGTTATCTCAATTTCCCGGGTGCTAACTTACTCTCCGTTGGAGAATCTGCTTCTCTTTTTCAGATAGATGCAGATCCTAAGGAGAGAGCTGCCCCAACATACCTCAAAAGGGGCCCGACTGAAACTAAGGACAATTGGTGAAACAAGCAAGGGCGCTGTTTTCTTGATGAACTGGATACCAGCACAAAGGAGAAGGAGACCAACACAGAGAAAAATCAACTCTTACCAAATCGGAGAGCCAGAGCCTCAGAGGCCCCCAACACCTCAGCACTGAAGCAGACCAAAAATGAACCCAACATGGCTCAGGGAAATTTTGTGGAAGAGGGGGTGGAACGAATGTCAGAGTCACATGTTGGGTCATGATATGCAGAGACATTTATTGTACCAATAACTGTGGGCTAACTCCACAATGCACAACCCATTTACATCATCAAGGAGGGTCCAATGGGAGGGGGTAGATCATGGATGAGCCTAAACAATGGTACAAAACTGTCTGTATTTGCTGAAAAGAAAACTCATAAATTAAATAAAAAAAAAATCCTTAGACTCAGAAGATCCGTTCCTCACCCAGGCCTCACAACATAAAACCGGATACGCCCATTCAAGTTCTCACTTTATCTTTAAAAGGCAAAAGCTCCCTACCCCACTGCAAATTCTAAGCTTGGTCTGATTTCTGTGATTTGACCATTTCAGGTTCTCAGCTCTATTCACATTTAATTTTCTGATCTCATGTAGAATTCCACTGACACTGAAAAATTAAAATAATTGGTTCAAAAACATGAATATCAATACATCCTGTTCCTGACATTTCCCCCCATATTTACCCACTATTTATCAGAACTGATAGGGTAGACCTAATCTATGGTATTTAACACATTCTCACAATGGCTAATATTTATCAATCACCGAAGTTTGTTATGCTAACTTTGAAATAGTTGTTGATAGGGTAGTTATTTGATCCAGTCATAACAAAAAGAATTGAATGAGAGTTTGAAGTGTGCATGGTGTTATTTGATAATCACACATTTTCTCAGATAAGATTCAATACAAATCCAAAGGAGTCAAGGTTTCCTCCTGAATGGAGTGATTATCTGTGATCAACCTACTTTGAAGCTTTCTACAAGAGCACCAGAATTATCAGCTCTGCTGTTTATCATTATCAGAGAGGTTGCCCTTTTGTAGCTTGTGAAATTCCTGCTGTTTGCTTGGCTGTAGATAGAGTAGAAAGTTTGTTTTCCCACTAACATTTCATTGACTGTTTGCTCTTTGCTGATACTTTGTGACACTGTATCTCCCTCGCAGTTGATTTTTTTTTTAACCTGGCATATATGCACTGTGTTTCACTAGAGTCAAATTAATTTTACAATCGAAGAGCTCAGTGCTTGTAAGTGTCTCTTATATTTTGACATGTTCTTTTATATCTGTCTCCTGGTAATATCAGAGTAATGGATTGGGAATTTAAATGACAGAGTATGGAATTAGTAAGACCACCTCTGATGTGGCATCCAGTCCTTATCTAAATAAATGACATTTCCTACATTACTCTTGCCACATTTTACCTTACAAAGGTTGATTGTTAAAAGAAGTTAGAATTGTTTATGTAATACCCTATACATGCTCAATAATGGCCTTGCAGAATGGAATACAACTTTACAGCATGTGACCCAAATAGTCTGGTGAATAATAGAATGGTGTAGTTTAATTAACACTTTTCATAGGGCAACCATAAAATTTGTTTCTGTGTAGCTGACTCATACCTTTGATTATTCTTTTCTCCATGTGTGTCTGTGTATAACGTGTGTGTGTGTGTGTGTGTGTGTGTGTGCATGTTTGTGTGTGTGTGTGTGCATGTGCATGCCTGAACTTTTCCATCATGGTTTTTGAGCATTTAGACTATATTTTTGGCTCTTTCCTTTATTAAAAACAAGTGTTTTGATTCAAAATTACAACCTGATATATGTAATAGTTCTTTTATCAAATTCAACACACCTACTACCTTATTGTATGAAAAAAAAAATACAGCATGCTTGACTTTCCATAAGAAAACCCTGGCTTAATGAGTTAAGGAAAGTCCTAAGTGAAATCCCCTGGCCTATTATTGTGTTGTCCGTGGGATTTAATAACCATGTAGCAAGCATTGTTCAGTGAACTAGAGGGTGGCCCCTTCAGGTGAAGCCTGAACGTACCAGCAAGGCATGACAGAAACCTCCTCTCTCTATTCAGGCTTAATCTCTTTCTTTCATGAACACCAAATTCATAGCTTCAAGTTGATTAAATTAAAAATTCAATTAAATACATATTTTAAGCGGACATACTTGCTTTGAATGGAAACCCATCTTTTGAATTACAATCAGTTTCCAGAAGTAACATTCATCACATAGAGCCATGCTATTTTCTATAAGAACTTATTTAGAATATCTTAAATTAGAAAATTTAATGTGCACTCCAGAGATCAAAGTGCCAATAGCTGAGAGCCGAATATCTTCATGTAGCTGCGTATTATCCTCCTGCATTGAGGATAAAAGACAGAGAATGTTGTATCCAAAGGGGAAAATAATATCCTTTTATCATTTCTAAGTTTCTAAACTTTCTCCATGCACTAATCATTTTTGAAATGATTGGCCTTTATTTATTGTAAATCAAAGCACATGCATAATGAGAGAATCTTCTCTATTGTTGGAAAGCCCTGGGCGTCTAACAGCAGTAACCATGAAACTAGATGAATCTTAATGTTAACAGAGGTACTGTGAAATGTGAGGATATATATAAAATGTGAGGATATATATATGAAATTTTGAAATGGCATTGAATTTCTGTGTGTGTCAGATATGAGCAATTTTTAATTTTTAATGTATATGGGATTTTTGTTCTTAGGTTCAAGGTATTATTATTGAATTTGTTTGAGAATTTGAACTTTTTGCAAGATTTATAACATGTTAAAGTTTCCAGGTATATGCCTCAGTAAAGATTACTGATCTAGATCATATCCCAATGAATTCCCTTCACTGGGGCCAAAAAAAAAAAAAAAAAACCAGCTTTCCTCATGTGTTGTTAGGTGGCTTAACTAATTACGGTCTACATAAGACATACTGAAAACTGAATCATTGAGATGTGCTAAATTTTCCACTGGCCTTGTAGACAGGCTCATCCAAAACATAGCACATGGGGATTACAGGAATCCCGACGACCCTGCTTTACTATGAGGAGAGTTGGGGATTGTGTTCCCTGTTATCCCAGAATGAGCCAAACGGCTTCTCCCAACCAGAAAAATTTCCATCACAGAGTTAGTGTTGGTAGGTCAAGACTGTAGCCTTTCTATGCATAAAGAGCTATCCTACTGAACAAAATCCTGTTTCCCTCCCATTGTTATCCACTAAGATATAGATAGGGCCAAAGGTATCATCTTGAATAAGAACAGCAAACAAGGAATAGAAAATCAAATCTGATAAACTTTAAGGAGATCCAGTCATTCTCTACTCGGAATATACTTTTAGTACCTTGTTTCTGAAGAGCTGTTGTGAAGATGTTTAGTGTAAATATTTTGTGTGACGAATTGAACATCAACACTTAACTTAAAGTACAAGTGGATGCAAGGTTCTTGGAGCTTTAGCGCATCTTTGTACGTCACTCGTACATGTGGTTTGCATTCATTTACTGTGGTCCATGGATGTTTCCAACCTGTAACAACCATAAGCACCCGCTGCCTCCCGCCATGCATTTCTAGTAATTTGCATATATGTAGAAAAAAAAAAGAAATTGAATCAGTCTTGAAGAATGTGTGCATATTTTGACATTTTGCATTTGTACAAAAACAATTTAAGGGGCTGGAGAGATGGCTTAGTGAGTTAAGGCACTTGCCTGCAAAGCCTAAGGATCCAGGTTTGTTTCCCCAGGACCCATGTTAGCCAGATGCACAAGGGGGCGCAAGCATCTGGAGCTCATTTGCAGTGGCTGGAGGCCCTGGCACACCCATTCACATTCTCTCAAATAAGCAAATAAATATCAAAAATAATTTTAAAAAACCTAAAATCTAAGCCTTAAAAGACTTTGTTTCAATTTATTTTATTAGAAGTCCAAAGGCATAAGTGGAAACTCTGGTTGTGTTTGCTTCTGGCTGGTCTTGCGTTCTCGTGGGTGTGAAGTGAGGGCCGTGCTATTCAGCCATAGTGATCACCCGCTGAAGCTTGCAGCAATATGTGGAACATGCTCACAGCCCACGTCGGGACAGTGTCGAGGTGAACGGCGATTCCTGCTTCTGTTCTGTCTTTCACTGGGGCACCACCTCCAGCCGAGCATTGTCTCAGATTAAACGTATGCATGGCACAGTGCCGTTTATGTACTGGTGTGTGGTGTGAACATCTCAAACAAATTTAGTGGTACAAACTGAATCACCCAACATGATGTTTGGGGGGCATGGTGCCTTTTTTTGGAGGTGATTAGGTAATGAGGCCCATTGCCCATGTTGGGACACAGAGAGATAATGACGCGTATGAACCAAAGGTCAGAGACTTGCTGGACTGAATAACTCTGCTGATCCCGAATCTCAGCCTTTGCAGCTTCCACTTCTTTGAGGGAGAGAAAGAAGATCTATAGCTTGTGAGATAGTTCATGATATTTTATCACAGAAGGCCAAACAGACTATGACATTTTAGTCCTTAACACAGCCTATTGGTAGGTAACCAAACGATGTTTCATAGTGACATGTGAATTTCTAAATCGATCGAAATACGTTTCCACATCAAAGCATTGTAAATACCATACATTCATTACTTCAATATCGTTGTTGTTTAACTATTCTCTGCTGCCAGTGAGAAAGCCTAACTAAATTATCCACAAGTCATTCCTATGGAAAAAAAAAAAATGTAAGAGAGTGCTTTACATATTGCAGGCAAAGATTTTATATATATATATATATATATATATATATATATATATATATATATGTATATATATATATATATTTTAAATTTTTTATTTTATTTGAGAGCAACAGACACAGAGAGAAAGACAGATAGAGGGAGAGAGAGAGAATGGGCACGCCAGGGCTTCCAGCCTCTGCAAACGAACTCCAGACGCGTGTGCCCTCTTGTGCATCTGGCTAACGTGGGACCTGGGGAACTGAGCCTCGAACCGGCGTCCTTAGGCTTCACAGGCAAGCGCTTAACCACTAAGCCATCTCTCCAGCCCAAAGATTATATTTTAAGTAAATATTATTGTATGCCATTTGATAAGGAAGTATTAGGATCTAATTTTGTGTTTATTTAACATTTGCCATGATTCGCCTATTTTATTTATATCTTAATTTTTTTGTTGATTTTTATTTATTTATTTGAGAGTGACAGCCAGAGAGAGAAAGAGGCAGATAGATAGAGAATGGGCGCACCAGGGCTTCCAGCCACTGTAAACGAACTCCAGACGCATGCACCACCTTGGACATCTGGCTTACTTGGATACTGGGGAACTGAGCCTTGAACCGGCGTCCTTAGGCTTCACAGGCAAGCACTTAACTGCTAAGCCTTCTCTCCAACCCATCACCTGACTATTTTATAAAATAAATGAAGAAAGAAAGAACATGACTGCTGACAGATTCTGCGTATTTCTTTAAGGTTTGTGTACATTTACAAACACAGCTCTACCAACATGCTCTCTGAGCTCTTAAAGCCAATTAGGAATGAAGGAAGTATGGCTTTTCTTCCTTGCCAAGAGGAAGCCACCCAAGTATGAAGTTCTAACTCCTTAGGGAGCAATTTTTCTTTTTATCTTCTTTTTTTTTTTTTTTGCCTTAATGGGCCTCCCTTGAGTGACTCATTCTGACTCCACAAGAAGCGGCACAATTAAACATGCTTCTGTGTGGCTTGGCCCACATGGACACGTGGACGGGGAAACAATGCTAGAGACATTTGCAGTCGCTTCCTCAAATAGCCTGGAAAAAAGGGAGCAAGCAAGGCATGCGCCTCGCCAATAGCCACTTCAGCGGAGAAGAGTGGGGTGGCCCGGTAAGGACAGGAACTTCGGCAGAGGGCCACGGCGAGGCACGGGGACAGAGGTCGATTGTTTCTTGAAGGTTAGAAGTCGTGAGACTGATGAGAGAGCTGGGAGCTGGAGATGTGATTTGAAAAGAGCCAATTAAGTCCAGAGAGGCAGGGAAGTGGTTCCAGATGGCAGGTGAAACACAAGAGAGAAGAAAAGCGGAGGAGTGCACAGAGGGGAATAGGTTGAGGGCGTGCCTAGAGAAAGGGACCCGGCGAAGGCTTCTAAATCTGAATTTAATGACGGAATAAAATAAGCACAGAAAAGCGAGGGTTCTGAAACAATTTTCTGCAACAATCTAATGCAATTCAAGTTCAGAGGCTTAAGTATATTTGTAGCTACTGACAGATCGGGTCACATAATCCCCCGCAGGAAACAACTTCTCCTTCTCGTCTGCGCCAATATCACTCCATCACCATCAAATCGCCGACCTGTACAGGAAGTGGCAAATGTGCCATCGGTCATGTTGAAAAAGCCAGCCCAGTGCACTTTGCAAAGTTTTAATCCCATCATCATTACATTTGCATGCTGCAAGGGGGGGGAAAAATTAAAGCTTGGTTATTAACTCATGCTTTCCAGGATCATGTGAATTTCCTATGAGAACAAATCAAAGTGCATTATAGGGTTTAAGAATACCTCCAGGGATGGAAAGATTACTCAGTGGTCAATGTACTTGCCTACAACTCCTAAAGACCTGGGTTTGGTTCCCCAGTAGCCACAGAAATCCAGATGCACAAAGTGGCATATATATCTGGAGTTCATTTGCAGTGAGTGGATGGAGGCCCTGGTTTGGCCATCCTCTGTCTCTCTTCTCTCTATCTCTCTCTGCTTGAAAATGAATAAGTAAATAAGATATTTTTAAAAAGACTTTCTATGAGTCTTTAAAAAGAATACTTCCATAAAAATATCTTTGATCTCCACCCATTTTTATTTTTATTTTATTTTATTTATTATTTATTTGAGAGAGACAGACACAGAGAGAAAGACAGATAGAGGGAGAGAGAGAGAATGGGCGCGCCAGGGCTTCCAGCCTCTGCAAACGAATTCCAGACCCGTGTGCCCCCTTCTGCATCTGGCTAACGTGGGACCTGGAGAACCAAGCCTCGAACCAGGGTCCTTAGGCTTCACAGGCAAGTGCTTAACCGCTAAGCCATCTCTCCAGCCCTCCACCCATTTTTAAATAGTAGGGACCTTACCTGTTGCAGTCAGGTTTGCATTGCTGGCAAAAATCACCTGACCAAGAGCAGCTTGTGGGAAAATGGGTTGTTTTTGGCTTACAGACACGAGAGGAAGCTCCATGATGGCAGTGGAAAATGATGGTATGAGCAGAGGGTGGACATCACCCCCTGGCCAATAACATCTGGACCACGGCAACAGGAGAGTGTGCCAAACACAGGCAAGGAGACATAAGCCCTCCCCCAACAATACACCACGTCCAGAAGGGTTTAATTTCCAGTTGCCATCAGCTGGGGATACTAGCCTTCAAAACAGCTCAATTTATGGGGGACACCTGAATCAAGCCACCACAGTCCCTCTTAAAGATTTCCTCAATGGAATCGTCTAATCATTCCAAAGGGATACTTCTTTAAGTTGAAGCTACTTGCATTAGAAAGCAAGCATGATTTTGTTCCTGTTCATAGGTGAGCATGGTTTCTTTTTAGCAGAAAGCCAGGACACCAACAGAAGTTGCTGTGATTTGAGGGTAGAAATATGCATTTATTAAACGTAGATTGCCTTATGTTTGCACTAAGCACATACCATGAATTAGGTCCTGTGCTGTGTAACAGGCCTCGATGACTAAACCAAGGCTCATGTCACTGTCATGAAAACACAAGTGGTACACTCAGAATCAGAAAGTACTTTCACACTCACTTGAGAAAAATGTTCAAAGAAAATATAGAGTAACATGTATAACTAATACTGTTTAGTGACTGAGACATGGCTTAGCGGTTAAGGTGCTTGCTAGCAAAGCCAATGGACCCAGGTTCGATTCCCCAGTACCCATGTAAGCCAGATGCATGTGGTGGCACATGCATCTGGAGTTCGTTTGCAGTGGCTGGAGGCCTTTCTCATCTCTGTCTCTGTATCTCTCCTCCTTGCAAATAGATCAATAAATCAATAAATGGACCTCTCGGAGACTTATAAGGCAATATAAATGTAATCAGTAGCATTTATGTTAAAGTAGAACAGAAGGTAAAAGATGTTTGGTGGCCACAGAGCTAAGCTCTTAGAAGGAAATACTACTGGATAATGATAGAGTTGCACTGTAGCAGACACTGTGTCAGAGGCTAAGGAAGGAAAAGTTGGATACATGAGTCATGGCCATATTAGTTCAGCCAATACAACAAAATTATTGCCTAGGTAGCAATATGTGTATATATATATATCAATGTGTTCTTCCATTTCCTTGCAATAGCAAGTTAAAAATCCATCTTTTTCTCCAAACAAAAAAGAAATGGTCTACTAAATAAACTCTGGATATATAGCTACAATATTTCACTAATTTTAGTCATCTGCAATATTTTCATCATGTGCAATATGTTGAGCCATCAAATTACATATGAAGCAAGCCCCTACTTTAGAATATATTTTACAACCGCCCTTCAAAAACAATTTGAAAACAGTCTCAGCTTTGTGAATGGCCCAACTCACTGTCAGCATTTCTAAATCAGCAATTGAAAGAGGTGTTAAACTTTCAGGATAAGGATGTTTCTAGTGGATCTGATTAACTGCATCGTATCCATGCCCTTAGCTGTTGATGAAGGCACAGCAAGATGACTGCAAGCGAGGTAACAAATGGTGCTTTTATTGCACTTATACTTGGGAATCATAGCGTCACATCTAATCTTATAATAACAATTATAATGCCATTAGGAGTGAAGAGACTCCTTAAAGAATCAGGCTGCCATTAAATTGCTTAGTGCCCTAACGTGTAGTTATTATTTGGGCTCAGCTTAGAATTTCTTTGTTATCTTTTTAAGACTTGACCCCAAAGACACTAATTTAGACTTAACCCCAAATGATGTTTAACAAGTAGCATACTTCTTGAAGTAAACTATCGTCTTTGTTTTTCTTCCCAGACTTCAGTATCAAGCTTGTAAATACTGGAAGGAAAATGTTAATTGAATCTTCTCACTTTACACCTTCAGTTGGTTTTCACTCCAGCTGTGTCTCCTTGGAGAATCCAGGAGGTTTGCTCTTAATGGCTTTAACTGATTGCAAATGTAATTGGATAAAACTTACAATTCAAATAAAAGCATGAAGCAAAAGTTTAAATAGTATGCACTTTGTACTAGGAAATGATTCTCTGTTCCTTCGGCTCATTTAATATTTAAGATTCATCTTTTTCTTCATTTGGTTGTTTGATTACATATGGCTTTTTTGTTTGTTTGTTGTTTTGTTTTGTCTTTTTATTTATTTATTTATTTGAGAGCGACAGACACAGAGAGAAAGACAGATCGAGGGAGAGAGAGAGAATGGGCGCGCCAGGGCTTCCAGCCACTGCAAACGAACTCCAGACGCGTGCGCCCCCTTGTGCATCTGGCTAACGTGGGACCTGGGGAGCCGAGCCTCGAACCAGGGTCCTTAGGCTTCACAGGCAAGCGCTTAACCGCTAAGCCATCTCTCCAGGCCTTGTTTTGTCTTTTGAGGCAGGGTCTCCTTCTAGCCCAGGGTGGCCTCGAATAGTCTCACGGCGTCCTTGCACTACTAGCTATCCTCCTGCCTCTGCCTCCTGAGTAATGGGAGTAAAGGTTTATGCCCCCATGCCTGGGCATATGGCCTTAAAAAAAAAAAAAAAAGATTCCTGTATGTTGGGTTTCTCTAGCTTGGCACTGTGGGTATTGTGAAGGAAGGACTATTCACTCATGTCCACCAAACCTCATCATTTTGTCGCCGTCACAGAAAATGCTTCCAGAGTTTGCCAAATGATCTCTGAGAGTTCAAGGCCACCCTGAGACTACAGAGTGAATTCCAGGACAGCCTGAGCTAGAGTGAGATCCTACCTCATACACACACACACACACACACACACACACACACACACACACAAATAAATTACTATAAATAGCTCTTCTAGATGTCCCAACACACAGCATCTGCTTTATGAAGTGTTACAAAGCATGACAAGGGCAAAGTGGGATTGACTTTCTCCCAACGATTTATCAAATGACCAGCACTTTACTTCAAGGTAATGTATGCCGAAGCTCCATGATCTTACATGGCTAATTCCTGTCCCAGATAGAATTTGTGCTACTAATAAACTAACTTTAAAATATGGATCTTATCTCAGTGCAGCCATGATGGTTCTTGGATCTTGAAAGGGGTGGCATAAACTTAAGTCAGTAATGTGATAGGACATGGTTTAGTCCCACCTCTTATGCTGAGTTTCAAATGGCTGATGGAGGTCACAGACTAAGGCATACACGGGCTATCTAAAACATAGAAGAAGAAACGTACAAATAGGAATGTTCCCGTAGTGTCTCCAGAAAAGAATATTCCCCACCAACACGTGAGCTGTGTGGATCTAAAGCTATCTATGTGGTCATGGTAAATTTCCAGGTAATTCTTCTCTTGAGGCATCCATCAGCATTTGTGCAGATGGATTAAACTGGTCAGAACAGCTCCAGTACTGATGATTCTTACAGCACTCCGGTGGTTTTTCTCATAGGTGGGACTGTGTCTGCTGATCTCTGGGAAATGGCTGAGTGATGCTTCTAGTCCTCTCTGTTCCCTGCAAGCTGGCCTTTATACATTTCCCAACATCGATTTCGTCATGTTTTCTAAATCATTTTATGACCTTTCAGTAGTTTATAGGATCTTAATACTAAATTCTCCTACCTTTATCTATTTTAATGCTATTTGACTTTAGCTTCTGCTTGTTTGTTTTTTGAGGTAGGGTTTGCTCTGGATCAGGGCAGCATGGGTCCAGCTTCCCAATGTGGGCCTCATATTCATGGCCAGGTCTCCATGTTTGCACAGTGCCTTGTTCTGTAAGCCATCTCCCCAACCCCTTAACCTTATCAGTTTCTCTGTTGCTTCAAAGCAGTGGTATGTATCAGCAAACATACTCCTGAGGTCCCCCAACATATATATCACATTTTATACATCTTTATGTTCAAATTCCCTGTGAATTTTTGTGTCAACCTCTACCCACAAACTGCTTTAGAAACATGAATTCCATCACTAATGTACCATTCATCTTTAGTCTATCGGTCTTTACGATTATTCTCTGTTTATATTTCTCTCGAATTTCATTGAACAATAAAAGTTATTTTTAGGGGCTGGAGAGATGGCCTAGTGGTTATGGTGCTTGCCTGTGAAGCCTAAGACCTAGGCTCGATTCCTCGGTATCCTGATACACAAGGTGGTACATGCATTTTGCGTTCGTTTGCAGTGGATAGAGGCCATGGTATGACTGTGTACTCTCTCTCTTTCTTAAATAAGCAAGTTAATTAAATATTTCAGAAAGGTTATGTTAATAATTTGCTACTGGAAAAATACATGTAATTACTTCAGGCTCATTAAATGTTTCTGGTTATGAGGCAGTTTTACAAGTGGGTATTGATTTGTACCATGGGTGCATAGTTTGTCTTTGAAGTAAAAAACAAAACAAAACGATAAAACTAATTCAGTACTCTACTCATTTTTTGTGTTATTTGCAGGTATTCATAGAGATGTTCACATATTAAAATATTGATTCATTTCCAGAACCTTTTCTATATTTATGGAGAATGTTGTGCACTTTCTTCCTTGCTGTCTGAGTATAACGTGTGTTATAAGGTGAGTCTCACATGAGGAATCACCTCTAAGTCAGGGGTCAATCACTCGTCTATGGTGTACATTGCTTTTCTGTGTGAAAGGTTAGCTTTTCTAGTGTTTTCTTAAAGATTTTTTGTATCTAAATTCTTAGGAGATAGTAATGTATGTCTTTTTTTTTTTTTAACTCTTTGGTGCTCATTGATTGTAGAATCAGGATAATATTTTCCTTATACAAAGAGTTGGAAAGGATTCAAGTGAAAGGCCACAGGACTATAATACAATAGAAGTCACGTATGCTTCCTTGTTATGAAAGTAAATTCTATGAATTATTTATAACTAAGCCTTGTGTTTCCATAGCTTCTCTATTGCATTCTATTAAAACTTCCCTTCAATGTAAGTTCTTAGAGACTATAATTTTATTCACCTTTACTGTGTCCTCTGGAAGTGTTTGTTTTCTCTAATATTTTATTAATATATGAAATGATCTCAAGATATTGTCTAGTATTAAATCCCATTTGAATTCTGGGAAATCTATTTGCCTATTACTTTTTAAAACTCTACTATTTTTAAAATCTTTTTTTCTCTTTTATTTATTTATTTGAGAGAGAGAGAGAAAGAAGCAGATAAAGAGATAGAGAGAAAGGCAGAGAGTAGATGTGCCACTGCAAACTCCAGATGCAAACTCCACCTTGTGCATCTGGCTTACGTGGGAATCGAATCTGGGTCCATAGGATTTGCAGGCAAGCACCTTAAACTGTTCAGCCACCTCTCCAGCCCTGTTTAATTTTGAAATCTTTTTTTTTATTTTTTATTTTATTTATTTATTTATTTATTTATTTGAGAGCGACAGACACAGAGAGAAAGACAGATAGAGGGAGAGAGAGAGAATGGGCGCGCCAGGGCTTCCAGCCTCTGCAAACGAACTCCAGATGCGTGAGCCCCCTTGTGCATCTGACTAACGTGGGACCTGGGGAACTGAGCCTCGAACCGGGGTCCTTAGGCTTCACAGGCAAGCGCTTAACCGCTAAGCCATCTCTCCAGCCTAATTTTGAAGTCTTAATTAGGATTGGGAAAACCATTGTTCATAAGACATTGACTAGAAGAAGTTTAAATTATAAACATTATTGGCTACTCCCATTGCAGGATTATATTTAGCCTAAAATACAAGCTGAATTAATTCAACTCTCTAATATCAGAATAGGTGTTTACAAATTATGGGCATTTGCAAGGTTTTGTGACTTATCCACTAATAAAAATACTTGCAGACTTCTCTCCTGGTAGCTTCTGTGGCTGTGGACAGATTCATGTATTTCTTCCATTGTCTGTTAAATGAGATTACATCGAATGAGTATATATATATATATATTTTTTATTAACAGGTGTGATTAAACTTTCTCACATCGATAGTCAAAACTAATAACGACTGAGCTTGTGGAAGTCTTGTTAAGGGTTTACTTGACTCCGGTAGGATGCACCATTGTGAAGGCAGATGCAGGGGATGCCAGAGCACAGATAGCCAAGGGGCTCCCTCACAGGGATCATGGGTGGCTGGAGGTGGGATTGGCTTGTCCGAGGAGGGCGGCCTAATGGCAAAGAGAGCCCCTGGCTGTGACCTCCGTGACTGGGCCAGTCAGCGTTGCCGTCTTTACCAACATTGAGCACTTCGGTGTAGAAATGAGCATGGCTTCACGCAGCAAACTGGGCCACTGACCCCAGGTGGGGATTTCCTACTTGTTTCCAGAAAGACTACTGTCTGGCCTTTTTCTTTAAACTCATTGAAACAACTAACAGCAGAGAGTTTCTGGACTAAATGAAAGAATATTGTGAGCAGATAAAATCAAATGTGGGGACTGTGCACAATGGGGGGGGGATTAAATGTAATTAAAATGATTGAGACAAAAGGCTATATTAATTATAAATTATAATTATATAATATTATTATTATAAAATTAATTATAATTATATATAATAATGTATGATTTATAATTAATACAAAATATAATTATAAAGCAGTAATAGGTGGTTTCTTTTGGCAATTCTCCTTAAAGAGAATGTATGAAGTGTGAAGAGTTTTAATCCTATTTGTTCCCTAATTTGAAAACCTCCATTTTGTATTTATCCATTTTTGAAAAGACATAGTTATTTATTTGTTTACTGATTTATTTATGACAGGGAGAGGCAGAGAGAGAGGGAATGAATGGGCCACCATTGCAAATGAACTCTGGGTGTAAGTACCACCTTGTGCATCTAGTTTACATGGGCACGGAGGAACCGACCCTGGGTCCTTAGGTTTCTCAGGCAAGCACCTTAACTGGTAAGCCATCTCTTTAGCACCTAACTATTCATTTTTATTCACTGCATCACCATGGAGCACCTACTCATTATGAAGCACTTAAAGGAGTATAACACTAAATACGCAACTGTTTAAGCTAATATAAAAAGAAATCATGCTGCTCTAGAAGTTTCGGCACACTTACAATAAAATTAATTTAAATATGTGTCTTACTGACACCATGTGAATAAGCGTTAAAATAGATTTTTATATCTATTAGCATGGAATTGTATAAAAGTAGGTAGATGCCAGATGTAGTAGCACACACCTTTAATCCCAGTACTTGGGAGGCAAAGGTAGGAGGATTGCCATGAGTTCGAGGTCAGCTTGAGACTAGATAGTGAATTCTAGGCCTGCCTGGGTAGAGTGAGACCCTACCTTGAAAAACCAAGAAACATGGTTGAACAAGTATCTCTAAGGTAGTGAGATGAGTCCTTATATATGCCTATGAGAGCTATAGCTTGGTCATATGGTAGATCTATTTTTAGCTGTCTCAGGAACCTCCACATTGATTTCCACAATGGCTGGACCAAATTGCATCCCCACTAACAGTGTAGAAGGGTTCCTCTTTTTCCACATCCTCACCAACATTTATGGTCATTTGTTTTCATGAAGGTAGCCAATCTTACAGGAGTGAGATGGAATCTCTGTGTAGTTTTAATCATGCATTTTTCTGAATACTAGGGATGTAGAACATTTTTAAATTTCTTTTTTGTTTATTTTTATTTATTTCTTTGAGAGCAACTGACAGAGAAAGAGGGAGGGAGAGAGAGAAAAGCTGCGCATGCCAGGGCCTCCAGCCACTGCAAACAAACTCCAGATGTGTGCACCCCCTTGTGGATCTGGCTAACCAGGGTCCTGAGGAATTGAGCCTAGAACCGGGGTCCTTAAGCTTCACAGGCAAGCGCTTACTTGCTAAGCCATCTGTCCAGTCCTAGAACACTTTTTTTAGATGTTTATATGTCATCTGTATTTCTTCTTTTAAGAAATGCTTAGGTCCATAGACCATTTTTTAAATCGGATTGCTTTATTTCTTATTATTTAATATTTTGAGTTTTTTTTTGTATATCCTACATATTAATCCTCCATCAGATCTATACCTGGAAAAGATTTTCTCCCATTCTGTAGGTTGCCTCTTTTATCTATTCACAATGTCTTTTGCTATACAAAAGCTTTGTAATTTCTAGAGGTCCTAGTGGTTGATCTGTGCTTTTATTTTCTAAGCAATTGCAGTTATATCCAGAAAATCTTTGCCAAAAATAATATGTTGATGGTTTCCCCTACTTTTACCTCTAGCAGTTTCAGAGTTTCAGGTCTAATAGTAAGGCCTTTGATCCATTTGGACTTAATTCTTGTTCATGGAGATAGATAAGGATTTAGTTTCATCCTTCTACAGATACATATCCAGTTTTCCCAGCACCATTTGCTGAAGAGGCTGTCTTTTCTCCAATGAGTAATTTCAGCATTTTTGTCAACTATCAATTGGGTATAGCTACCCGGACTTACATCTGGGTCCTCTATTCTGTTCCATTGATCTACATGTGTGTTTTATGTCAGTACCATGCTCTTTTTGTTACTATGGCTTTGTAATATAGGTTAAAATCAGGTATTGTGTTATCATAAGCTTTGTTTTTGTGGCTCAAAATTGTTTTAGATATTTGAGAGTTTTGTGCTTCCAAATGAATTTTTGGTTTGGTTTTTCTATTTCTTAATTCCATTGGAATTTTGATGGGAATTGCATCAAGTGTGTAGATTGCTTTTGGTAAGATTGCCATTTTTACAATATTGATTCTTCCTATCCAAGAACAAGGGATGTCTTTCCATTTCCTAATGTCTCTTGCAACTTCTTGCTTGAGTGTTTTAACGTTTTCATTGTAGAGATTCTTCACTTCCTTAGTTTTATTCTAAGGTAATTTTTTATGCACTTGTGAATGGGAGTGATTCTCTGATTTCATCCTTTGTGTGTTTGTTGTTAGCATGTAGGAAAGCTACCGATTTCTGTGTGTTTATTTTGTAACCTGCTACATGGCTATAGGTGTTTATCAGCTCTAACAGTTTGGTGGTAGAGTCTTCAGGGTCCCTTATGTATAGAATCATCTCATGTGCAAATAATGATAACTTGATCCTTTCCTTTCCAATTTGTATTCCTTTTATGTGTATCTCTTGCCTTATTTCTATGGTTAAGACTTCCAGTACTATATTAAATAAAAGTGGGGACAGTGGTCACCCTTGTCTTGTTCATGATTTTAGTGGAAAAGCTTCCAGTTTTTTCCCATTTAGTAATATGTTGGCTGTAGGCTTGCCATAAATAGGCTTTATTATATTGACATAAATAGGCTTTATTATATTGACATATGTTCCTTCTATTCCCAGTCTCTGTAGGACTTTTATCATGAGGGGATGTTGTATTTTGTCAAATGCTTTCTCTGCATCTATTGAGATTATCATGTGATTTTTGTTCTTCCATCTACTTATATAATATATTACATTTATCGATTTGCATATGTTGAACCATCCCTGAATCTCTGGGATAAAGCCTACTTGGTCGGGGTGAATGACCTTTCTGACATACTCTTGTATTCTGTTTGCCAATATTTTGTTGAGAATTTTTGCATCTATGTTCATGAGGGAGATTGGTCTGTAATTTTCTTTTTTTGTTCTATTTTTGCCTGATTTTGGTATCATGGTGATGCTGGGTTTGTAGAAGGAGTTTGGTAGGATTCCTTCTTTTTCTATTTTATGGAAAAGTTTAAGAAGCATTGGTGTTAGTTCTTCCATGATCTGGTAAAATTCGCCAGTGAATCCATCTAGGCCTGGACAGTTTTTAGTTGGGAGATTGGATCTCTGTTCTTGTTATAGGTCTGTTTAAGTTGTTAATCTCATCTTGATTTAATTTAGGTAGGTCATATGAATCATAGAAATCATCCATTTCTTTCAGATTTTCAAACTTAGTGGCATATATGTACTTATGTCCCTAATGATTTTTTGAATATCTCTGGTATCTGTTGTGATGATGTCTTTTTCATCTCTAATTTTATTAATTTGTGTCTCTTCTCTCTTTCTTTTGTTCAGATTTGTTAAAGGTTTATCAATCTTGTTTATGCTTTCTAAGCACCAACTCTTCATTTCATTGATTCTTTAGATTTTTTGTTGTTGTTGTATCTATTTCATTAATTTCTGCCTTAATATTTCTAATTTTTTTCTGTCTATTGATTTTCAGTTTGCCTTGTTCTTCTTTTTCCAAGGCTTCAAGGTGAAGCATTAAGTTGCTTACTTGAAACCTTTCTAATTTCTTAGTATAGGCACTCTTTTTTGCATGTGAATGTGCTTGTGGCATGAATGCCTATGTGTTTGTGTGTTCCCATGTGTGTCCATATGTGAGTGCATGTAGATACTTGTGGGAATCAGAGGCCAATTTCAGACAGTCATTGTCAATCATTCTGTACCTTATATTTTGAGACAGGGTCTACCTTTTATTCTTGAGCTCACCAGTTTGGTTAGACATGCAGGCCAGAAACCCATAGTGATCCCCACTTTTCCAAGGCTGGGATTATAAGCACACAAAGACTTTTAAAACTAATTAAAAATATTTTCATTTATTTACTTATTTGCAAGGAGAGAGAGAGGGAATTTGGGTAAGTGTAAGCCTCTAGCTACTGCAAAGAACTCCAAATGCATGCATCCCTTTGTGCATCTGGCTTTATGTGCATACTGGAGAATTGAACCTGGGTTATTATGCTTTGAAAATGAGCACCTTAACCACTAAGCAATCTTTCCAGCCCCTATACACAGCTTTTTAA
Organism: Jaculus jaculus; assembly: GCF_020740685.1. NCBI lineage: Eukaryota > Metazoa > Chordata > Mammalia > Rodentia > Dipodidae > Jaculus > Jaculus jaculus. Next base: position 25,157,067 of record NC_059121.1, read on the forward strand.
ATGGATCCTAGGGATGTAACCTATTCCATTATGCTAACACAGCAAGCACTTTACACACTAAACTGTCTTCTGAGTCCTCTTATATTTTATGTAGGTATGTTCAATTTGATATTTATCAACAATAATCCCAGAAGATTGAAATACCTTTCCTCTGTCTAATATTATGGTAACTTTTCTTTTATACCACAATAAATGTTCCAGGAAAAGCATTTCCTCCAACTTTATTTTCAAGTTTGCTTCTAGTCTGACAATTGACAAGTAGCAAAACGTTTAGATCAGCATTTTTTTCTGGAAACTTATAACAAGTCTGACTCCGTGTCAAGCACTCTCAACTCATTTAATCACTGTGAGTGGAAGGGAAGGCAGATTTTGATTAACATTAGATAAACCGATCAATAAAGACCTTGAACTTGCATAAGTCACAGTGATTGTGATAGGCTTAAAGTCAACCTTTGAACCAGTGGCATAAAATTAGAACAGCAGATAGCTTGAAAAAGAAAATAACTAATTATAATAAAAATGAAGGTATTGTTCCCTGGAAGTGTCACTGCCAATTTGCTTTTGGTTTGGTATTCCAGAAATTCAAAATTTACCATTTTAGTTGTTGTCATTTTTTTTTCCCCTCTGTTGAAAAATATGTTCTCCAGCCTGTCACTTAGATCACATTATTCCCAAATTCCCCTAAAATTGCAAGTCAGGAGGACACATAACCAGCCCGGTAGGTGGCCCATCTGCCTTCTGGGCGCAGCTCTGAGTTCGGAAGCAGCAGATGAAGTTCACAAAAGCAGGTAAGGTCAAGGTGAAGGCGTGGCGCTCCCCAATCCTCACCCTTAAACAAACAAGAAATTACTTTCATTGATTAAATCCAGATTGAATTAGGGCAGGCACTGATAAGGTTGTGTCCCCGGCTCATTGTTTAACTCGGCATGACTGATTTCAGTGCACTGAGCCCCAAGGAAGACCAAAGATGTCACTCACGGTCTCCACACAAAGCGAAATCTTAGGAGAGCAAAATGGAAAAGAAGTTGCACTTTGTGCGCTCACAGCCTGGAGCCACTGTTTTCCCTCGGTCCTGTGTAAGCAGAACAATGGCGTGTGCAGCGGGCGCCAGGCGGCTCTGAGCAATAATTATAGGTAACCCACAGGCAAGGCTGATGTTGCTTTTAAGACTTGAACCAAATGCGTCTTGTAGTCATGACCTAGCAGATGGGGACATTCCCCTTTCATCGTCTACCAAAAGCCACCTAGGTATAACGTATAAAGCATCTTGATAAGGGATACATTTTCTCCTATAGGGGTAGGTCGATTACTGTAAGCTGCTCTTCTTGTTCATTCACCTTAGAAATAATCACCACTCTGTGGAGGAAGAAGTCAAGTATAGCCACACACGCAGGAAAGACCTTCTGCTCCATCCTGCTCATCTGTGCCACCTACTACACTTGCCTTATGTATTGATGGTAGGGGGAAAAAAATGAAGCAGAAAATTAAGTCTGAAAGGATTTTTTGTCCTGCTGTCATTTTGTACAACATTTTGTTCAGTTGACATGACACTGTGCCTTTTGTTACATAAAACTGTCACACTGTCCCCTTCTAGTTAGCTACAGTTGCTGGCCAAATCAATACTCTCTGTCAAAGCTGTCAAATAATGAAAGGATCCTATGATATGTTGGCTGCAGCGCATATTATATATATATATATATTTTTTTTTTGCCATCTTTGAAGAATTTTATCAAATTAGTTTCAAAAACATCTTACAGCTAAAGAAGAGATAAGCTAAGTAAATGATAATAAGAATTGAAAATAAAGGTATTCCTTCCACATAGGGGGAATATGTTGTTTTCAATTTTGCAGAATTTGTCATAAAAAGGAAAAGTAGATTTTTTTTTTTTTTACTTTTTATTAACATTTTCCATGATTATAAAATATATCCCATGGTAATTCCCTCCCTCCCCACCCCCACACTTTCCCATTTGCAGTTCCATTCTCCATCATATTACCTCCCCATTACAATCATTGTAATTACATATATACAATATCAACCTATTAGGTATCCTCCTCCCTTCCTGAAAAGTAGATTTTTGACAGATAAGTTTTATAGAATGAAAGATTCCAATGCCAACTCAAAGAAGTAACTCAAAGTCACCTTTTTCTATATGCAGAGGTAGGGTTGCTTGTAGTAGCTACTTACTTACATACCCAGCTGGGAACTCTGAAAGTATGGCTAGATCACAAGAGATAGTTGATCATTACTATTTGTCACCTCTGAGGCTCTAATGCCCTCTAATACCCTATATAAACAGGAAAGCAAGCTACAGACAATTGGGGGATCTATTAGTTTTGCATGTTTCTCCTTTAGGTGAAATAAAGGATTATAATTTATATTTTAGCTATTCCAATCTAAACAGTTTCGTCTCAATTATTTTAATTTTTTGAGCAAGCAATAAACGAACAGACAAGCTTTTACTACTGCCTGACTTTATCTTTCTGTACAGTATAGTTTTTTTTTTTTTGTTAGACTTTCATTTCTTTTTCACAGCATTTAAAAAATGTTTTAGTTGTCTGATGGAGATTTGGGCATATTCACTCCAGTATTGTCAAACACAATTTGTCTTTGTTGATTTTCACTCCCCCTTTCTTATCCATCCCAACTCCCCTCTCCCTCCTATTTTCAAGCTTTTTTATGTTTCTAGGTCATTCCAGAACTCCCCCCAATAGATCAATAGATATTAGATAGATAGATGATATATAGATAGACAAATAGATAGACTATAGATAATGAGCAGATAGATGATATACAGGTATATAGATAGAAAGATAGATCATAAATAGGAGGCAGGCAGACAGACAGATGACTGATGGAAGATTGATAGATATACAGATGCATCAATAAAAAGAGATACATATATAGATGATTGATAGATAACATGGTTAATTGATAGATAAGGTGATAGGATATATATATAGAGAGAGACACATGAGGGGCGGGGGAGAGAAAGAGGGATTTTCAGTTAGGACCTACATATCAAAGACAACATGTAGATTTGGTCTGTCTCAGTTTGGGTCTCTTTACTTAATAGGGTCCTTTCCAACCCAACCTGATTGCTCTTCGAGTCCCTTTAAAGTACTTCCCTCCCCTTCAAACACCAGTTTCTTCCACCCCATGAATTTCTTCCTTTGTATCTGATATGACAGAGTATTTGGGTCTGTGGTACCTATATTAAATTCCCTTGTGATACAGACATTTAAAGCTTACTAATAAGGGTCCACAGTCTTATGTTTTCCTACAAATTCTATCTGTTTGATAGGGCTGTGTCCACATGACCATTCAGTACATTCCAGTTCCTGGAAGAATTTACTCTCATAAGACTGATTACGTTGTATCAAGTTTCATTTGGAATGAACATGATGAACTTACAGGTTGATCACCCTGAAGTGCCTTTCACAAACATTCTCAATTCCATGAGATAAATACGCTAGATTCTTGCACATAAAGAAAAAATGATATATCCTGACAAATAACTATTTAGTCCCAAGTATGGCCAAAGTAATGTTACTCTGTATTATTTATGTTTAACTATAGATTTGAAATAAATCAGGCAATTATCCTTTAGATATGAATATTATAATTGTCAGCATTGGGCTTCAAGAGAAGACTTAATTCAGTCATAACAGTAAATCACATGTGTGTCTCATGAAATTCTAAAATCCTTAAAAATGCATAACAAAAACTGTCCCAAGACCTGTATAGTAATAAATAGTGAAACTTAAATAAAATTAAAATAAATTAACTTTTATAATATGCTTATCCTTTAGAACAAGAAAATACATTAAAAATGGACAACTATCTATTAAATTAAATAATACACTATAAAATTGTTCTCTTTTGGGCTGGAGGAATGGCTCAGTGGTTAAGTCACTTGCCCACAAAGCCTAATGACACATAATTGATTCCCTAGTACCCACATAAAGCACATGCGTATGGAGTTGTTTGCCATGGCTAGAGGCCCTGGTGTGCCTATTCTCTCTCTCCCCTATTCTCTCTCCTCCTCCTCTCTCAAATAAATAAATACTTCTTAAAAAAAAGACTTTAAAAATTGTATTCTATGAATATACTCAGAGCTCTAAAATTCACGAGGGCTGGAATCCTTATAGACTTAAATTTGCTCATCCCAGAGTATTCAGTGGCAAGGATCTTGGTCTGAGAATAGAATTATGACATCGCCAGGTTGGTCTGAAAAATTCTGGGTCATGTTCATTAAAATTTTATTTTATGATTCATTGAGAACCTAAAGCAATTGAGCTAAAGTTTGTCTCAGGTACAATGTGTGACAATGCGTGACAGAGTTACAAACACAATCTTGCTTAGATCTTTCTCGCTTATTAGCATCATGTCAGTCATAGACCCTGGAGCCCGCAATGGGATGAAAGTCATAGTTAGTGCAGGCGTGAGCAAGGCAGAGTTACCATACTGGGCAAATCACCAAAATAGACACAAGCAAACTAAAGATATAAAACAATCTGGTCATCTATATACAGTAAACTAACTTTGTAAATGAAAGCTGTTAAGATGGAAAAGCATGGGCCCACACAGATTCACTTGCCAATTTTATCAACTATTTGGAATGCAAATGAGAAATTCAAATAGTAATCAAGCAAGTGGCTCAAGCCTTTAATCCCAGCACTCAGGAGGCAGAGGTAGGAGGATCACCATGATTTAGAAGCCGGACTGGCAGACGGGAATGAACACACAGTAGCTCCAAGTCAGCCTGGCCTAGAATGAGACCATACCTCAAAACTAAAACAGTGCAATCAAGGGCTGGAGAGATAGCTTAATTGTTAAGGCACATGCACAATTGTCTGTGAAGCCTAAAAACACATGTTCAAATCTCCAGGTCCCATATAAACCAGACACACAGTGATGCAAGACTGCAAAGTTGCACATGCATACAAGTTGGCACATGCATCTGAAGTTCATTCACAGTGGGTGAAGGCCTTGGCATGATTATTCTCTCTCAAATTAAAAAAAAAAAAAGAAATATAATCAATATAATTCAATTTGTTAACAAAACAAAGGGGAAATGTGTAATGGTTACATATGTGAAAAATATTTGAAACTGCTTAATATTGACTCATGGAATAGTATTCATCTAATTTTAAACATATCTTCAGCATTTGGGCCAATATATCTTTATTAGCTTGGCAGGGTGGTGCTCCCTTTTCATCCCAGCACTCGGGGGGGCAGATGTAGGAGGACTGCTGTGAGTTTAAGGCCAGCCTGAGACTACATAGTGAATTCCAGGTCAGCCTGGGCTACAGCGAGACTCTACCTCAACCTCCCTCCACCCCAGACCAAATAAATAAATAAATAAATAAGAAGCCATACATCTTTGTTGGAAATCCTTTCCTTGCACTGAGATTCTCTTACCAGAGAAAATGTCCAAGGAAGACGTCCGTAGAAAGCCGTTGAGCTGCAGTGGGTGAAGCTGGCTGGTGATCGGTGATGGCTACTTCATTGACTTTGACCACAGCAAAGGCTTTCTTTGACTGTGTCTGGGGACTGCAGAAACTTCCAGGCACAGGAGCAAACAGAACAGCTTTGGTGCTGAGGACATGCGAGAGCAGCCAGCGGCAGACTCTGAGGATCCCTGTGCTCGCTGCGCGATGGCTGGAACTGAGTCTCTGTGTAGCCTGAGCAGTTCTTCTCCCCCTTGCAGAATGAGTCTTCTCTCACATATATTGACAGTATAGAGAAGTTTTCCTAAAAATGTATATATAATGTGTCATTAATGCTTTCCTGACTTCTACACACTTTTTTGAAAGCAATACCTGCAGGAATTACTTCTTTTTTTTCATTTCTTAAATCCCCCTAAATTATTTAAAAGCTCTCAATTAGCTTTTCTGAAATGAACAGACTTAGACATATTAAAGCTGTGTTTTGAAAAGTACATGTAATTCAAGATAAAAATGTGTCTATATTAAAATTAAAGCTTTCTTCTCTCCCATAAAAGAAGAACTGATATACTTAAGGTTTTCTTTGTGGCTGGGGAGGGATCCAATTTATGTATTTTCTTTCATATGTAAAAAAAATGATCCCAGCCAGGCATGGTGGCACAGACCTTTAATCCCAGCACATGGGAAGTAGAGGTAGGAGGATCACCATGAGTTGGAGGCCACCCTGAGACTACACAGTGAATTCCAGGTCAGCCTGGGCCAGAGTGAAACCCTACCTTGAAAAACAAAAACAAAACCAAACAAACAACAACTCCCCCCCCCCCCCGCAAAGATCCCATATCTGAACTCTTTTTGTTTAAATTTTTTTAAAAAAAAAGTTTATTTATTTGCAAGAAGAGAGAGAGAGACAGAGAGAAAGAATGTAGCCACTGCTAATGAACTACAGATACATGTACCCCTTGTGCATCCGGCTTATGTGGGTCCTGGGGAATCGAACCTGGGTCCTTTGGCTTTGCAGGCAAACGCCTTAACTGCTAAGCCATCTCTCTAGCCCTCAAACTCTTTTATAACAATAGAAATTTGATGGAAATTGGGACGAATTCAGGAAATCAATGACTTCTTAAAACATGAACCCAACTGCAGTAGAATTTGGAGGAGCCGGTAGCGCCTCCTCCAGGTCAGAGGCTGCAGACCTCTACCCCACTCACACCTCACACATCCTTCCTCTTTGCCCCTCGACAGCTAGCGTAACAAATACCCCAGGCCCATTTGCCACAGGGCGCCTGGAACCCTACAACACCCAGCTCCCATCACTAGGGCATCCATCCTCCAGCTTTTGCATGCGTCCCGGGCTTGGGAAACTCAGAGCGTGTGTAAGTCCTCATGACTAACTCCTTCTTCCACCACTCCACTGCGGCATGGATGTATACCAGGCCTGGTGGGGTCAGAGGGTGCCATAGAACGCCACAAAGATGCCCCGCTAGCTGGGCTTGGACCACTTCAGCTACCCACTGACAACTCAGCACCAAGGGTCTCAATAACTGGACCCCCTATTAGTACCTAACCAAGTTACAACCTCTAAACTGCAGGAACATCAAGCACTGATCCAAATCCTCATGAAGCCTAGGTGTGCCAGGAAGACTCAACCAGGCAACCAACTCCAGAGGCTCAAGCCCCAGTGAAAACATGGTAAGTAACATGAAGGGCCCAGACAGGAAGTTTCCTCCAAAAATGGTCAATTCCAAATTAATAGCAACCAATGAAAGCTACTAAAAAAAAAAAAATCCCAAAGTAGGGCTAGAGAGATGGCTTAGCGGTTAAGCGCTTGCCTGTGAAGCCTAAGAACCCCGGTTCGAGGCTCGGTTCCCCAGGTCCCACGTTAGCCAGATGCACAAGGGGGCGCACGCGTCTGGAGTTCGTTTGCAGAGGCTGGAAGCCCTGGTGCGCCCATTCTCTCTCTCTCTGCCTCTTTCTCTCTTCTGTCACTCTCAAATAAATAAAAATGACCAAAAAAAAAAAAAAATTAAAAAAAGAATATGAACAAAACATGATGTTTGGGACACCAAGAGAAGATCGAGTTAATGGATGATGACCGTAGAAGAAGTCCATAATAAAGACGTAGAAAATACTGTCAATGAAATTACACAAGAAGATCTGCCCCATCTAGGGAAGGAAGTGCCCACCCAGGCATGTAAAGCATATCGAAAGCCAAAGAGACAGGTCCAGAAAAACAACTTCCCGAGTCATACGGCAGTCAAAGCATTACATACTCAAAGAAAAGTGTATTGAAACGTGCAGGCAAATAAACGTCACACATACAGACAGCGTCTGAGAATGTCTAAGAATGACAGCGTCAGGGCAAGGGAGATGCCATGCGAGCTGGGAATTTTGAGTTTGATCCTCAGACCCCAATGCGAAAAAATCCAGAAAGCATGGAAGGCTTCTGGAATCTCAGCAGACTGATGAGCACAAGGAGGAGACAGGGATATTTATTTTCTTTCCTTTTGATTTTTTGGTTGTGTTTTGTTTTTTTCAAGGTACGGTCTCACTTTAGCCCAGGCTGACCTGGAACTCACGGCGATCCTCCTACCTCTACTTCCCCAGGGTTGGGACTAAAGGCATGTGCTACCACACCCGGCTGACAGGAAGATTTCTTAAAGTACATAAACAGGACATAACAAGGAACAGCAGAGCAAGAAGCCAGAGTGAAAATCGCTGCCAAGACTGTCCCAAAATTGTCTTCTCACAGCTGCATATGTGTTGTGGTATGTGTACTCCACACTCACACATGAACACACACACACACACACCACACACACACACACACACACACACACACGCAGAAACAAATAATAAAAGTAACAGTTAGAAATCACTGAAGCAGACTTAACACTCACCCACCATGGCTCAAGGCAGTTTGTGGAAGATGGGGGCGGAAAGATTGTAAGAGCCACAGGTTGGGACATCACGCCCAGAGGCATTCCCTCTCTCCACAAATAACTGACTGCTGCTCCCACAGTGCGTAAACTACAGTTCCATGGGGAATATCTGCAACCCCACTGAGGGGGGCAGCGACAAGGGAAGAGAGGTGACCAACACTTGATGTATCCATATGAGACAATATTATTATATTATCCTAATATATATACTCATATTAATATATATTAGCATAATAATAAACATGAGAAAGAGAAAAAAAATGAGAAAAGCAAAAATAACAGCTTATTTTTCAATGAAATTTCTCAGAGCAAAAGCATCTTGGAATGATTAACTTCACATAAAGCAAGACCACAAGTTACCCTCAAATCCACAATCATCACAACTGATGGGGAAGAAAAGCATTCCCCAGCAAAAGCAGGATAAAGGAAATTTTGGTGCCATGACATCTTCATAGATGATACTTCAGGGGGTACTTTATATTGATGGAAAAGATAAACGCATCCAAGAGGCTGCAGAAGAATATAAGCAGGGTTAGGAAGTGATTAAGCAAACAAGGACTAAACTAACACCAAACACTACGAAATCAAACCAATCAATATGTAACTTTCAATTATCATTAAATACTAACAGATTCAATTCAATCAAAGGCTAAGGGATTGGCTCAGAAAATGAAGTCCTACTTTGTCTCTTTAAGAAACTCCTCCAACCACCAAAGATAGACATTAGTTAAGGTGAAAGGTTGGGCAAAGTTGTTCTAAGCAAATGAAAGTGAGAAACAAGCAGGCATTGCAATTATAATATTTGATATTGACTATGGAATATTCCATCAAGAGGACTTTATAACTGTGAAAACATATGCCTCAAACACATGTGCATCCCATTCTAATTCAACAAATACTTCTAAAGTCACAGATCAATCCCAGCAGCGTAATAGTGGGTGATTCAATACCTCAACTTCACAAACAAGACAAGTCATTCAGACTAAAACAAATGATATCCTAAATATGTGGAACTAAGGGATATTTACCCTCAGTACTATAGAGGGCACATTCCTCTCAACAGCCCATAGACCTTTCTTTAAAATCAATCACATATTAGGACACAAAAGTAAGCCTCAGCAAATATAGGAAAATTAAAACAACTTCTTGTGTTCTCTCTGACCACGACACAACAAAGCTACAATTCTCCCCTCTCTTTTTTACTATTTTTTTCAAGGTAAGGTCTCACTCTAGCCCAGACTGACCTGGCTTCCATTCTGTTGTCCAAAGCTGGCCTCGAACTCAGTGCTGGGATTGAAGGTATGCACCACCATGGCTGGCTTACAGCTATAATTCTACAGAAATACAAATTACAGAAAATTTACAACTTTATACAGATTAAATGGCACACCACTGAATATGATCCATTGAAAAAAATGAAGAAGGAAGTAAAAAAGTTCTTAGAATTAAATAAGAATGGAAACACAACCTGTGAGACACAATGAAGGCAGTCGTAAGAGGGAAGTTCATAGTTACAAGAGTCTACATTGACCATCAGAGGGAAGTCCATTAATAACTTAACAATTTACCTGGAGGCCTTTGAAAGTCAAGAATGATCCAAAGAACTGGGCAGGAAGAAATAATAAAGGTCACAGCAGAAAATAATAAAATGTAATTTTTAAAAGATACAAAGAATTGATGAAACAAAGAACTATTTATTTGAGAACACAAATGAGGTTGAAAAGTCCATATTCAAGTTTAACAAAAAAAAATTAGAAAAGAAATAAATTAACAAAATTAAAGATGAAAAAAGAGATACATCAACAGATGACAATGAAATTCATATGTTTAAAACCTATATTCCACTGAATTAAAAAATATCTGAAAGAAATTAATGAGTGTCTGCATGCATTTGATCAACAAAAGTTAAAGTAGGAGGTGATAAATAATCTAAGCAAATCTATAGCAAACAACGTGATTCAAGCAGGAAGTAAAAAATAAATAAAACAAAAAACTCCCATCTAAAAGCAAGCCCAGGTCCAGATAGATTCACTATAGAGTCCCTTAATGGAAGAACTAAAGCCAGTGTGTCTCAAATGGCCCATAAAGTAGAAATCAGGCTTTAACTGTCTTTACAAATCCAATATTATGCTGAGAGCAAATCCAGATGAAGACACAAAAACAACAAAATGATCTGAGAATCATCCTGATGGCTGTACGTGGGAAATTTCTCACTGAAATATTTACAAACTGAAACCAAGAACACAACATAACACTTGATTGCATCAATCAAGTTGGCTTCATCTCAACGATGCTCAGGATGGTTCAGCCTACGTGTCATCATGGATGATGGGGAGTATAAAAATACATCAAAATGAGAAAAGAAGAATTGGGATTGCTGGAAGGAATACAGGTGAGGAGCAACACAGGAAGGTAACGGGAGCCTATTAGGATCAAATACACGATTAAATACAAATACATTATTAAATATGTGCAAAATTGATCAATAAAAAAAAAGTTAAAACCAAAGTTAGTACATGCCTTCTTACCAAACAGGGTTAAAGAAAGCACATTAGAAAAGAAAAAGAAAAATATCTTCATTTAAATGTCAAAAAATTTACACTGCTTATTTGCATATCTATATATTTGTCTTATAGAGGTAAATAATACGCCCTTTGGTAGTATTCATAGACTACAAACACTTATTTATAATAGTACCCCAAACCATAAATAAATTCTAAAGAAATAAATCACGGAGCCCGCATTTTCCTGCCTACAAAAGAAATAACACAGAAAATTAATTTTTCTGTATCACCAATTGCTTTATAATTTAAAAACATGAAATAACCCTTGGATCACTGCCAAAAATAAACTGATTACAGACTCTTTAAAAATCAGTAACAAGTGAAACCTCTAAGTTTCTATTTTGCAGCCAAAACGATATCCATAATAATAGGAAATCTTTCCCATCTTTGTGAACATTCCAACTCCCAGTTGGACTTCAATTATTTTGGAAGCTTTTAATCACTTTCTTGTTTCATTAGGGGTATTAGCCCTCCTCCATATTTTCCGGAATCATAATTCCAAAAGTTGCCTCCTGTGCTCCCGGATGGCTGAAATCAGAATATTAGTTGGCCGTTCCATCCATTGTCCCCGAGCGGGCCATGAACCCGCTCCGTTGCTCTCCGGTCCCCCGCTACAATTAGATTGCATGGAAAAGCAAGCCTCCATTTTCTAAATTTCCCCTGAAGTAATCAGATTGCAGATTTCTTATTAGAGAAATGAATAACCTCTCCACAATATCCTCATATACTAAGACTTTTTTTTTTTTTTTCCATTTTTTTCCCCTCCTGGCAATCTTTTGCTCCATCATTGATGGAGACATGACTCGTGGGTATGTTGCTGGGATAAACTCGCAAGCCAGATATAGTTTATGGGAGTGAGGGATTTATTTCAAGCTTACTGAATCCAGAGGAAGTTCGATCAATAGCGGAAGAGAGTTGGCTCCCATTCATCCAAGCAGAGAGGAAAATAAAACACCAGCAGCCGACAAACACCAAAACAAGCAGCAAGTACAAGCCTGTGCAAATGGCCCAGCAGACCACAGGCCACTCCTAGGAATACCTTAAGCCTGGACTCCGGGATTAGCCCCCAGTGACACCTCTTCCAGCCAGGAGGCTAGATATCCAAGTCGCAGGATTAAAAAAAAAAAAAAATGCTGAGTCTGTGGGGACGTGCATTCAAACCATCACAAGGACTCTGTCAGCAAATACCTCTAAACACGCACGTTTCCCTCTCTCCCATGTCTATCCCTCCGTGGGCCTACTTTCCTACAAGGAACGTGAGCTCCAGAGTGATGAGACTTGATGGCTCCTGTGGACACGTTTTTAGTCTTCTTCCAAGGTCACATTTACTTTGACAAGTACTTGTCCATGCTTTAACGGGGAGCATCTGAGGTGAGGGTTTAACCTGATTTTTAACTGGGTCAGGATCAGTTCTGGGTTCCAGTTGCAGTAATTTTTCCCTTCTTGCCCCTGCACACTGTACAGAGGACCCGTTTTATTCTTCACTAGGGAAATGACTTTGTGGGATAGGTAGCGGAATGTGTCAGCTTGGCCAGTTATAAGGGAGCAAATTTTTATTTTTTTTTAATTTATTTATTTGAGAGCGACAGACACAGAGAGAAAGACAGGTAGAGGGAGAGAGAGAGAATGGGTGCGCCAGGGATTCCAGCCTCTGCAAACGAACTCCAGACGCGTGCGCCCCCTTGTGCATCTGGCTAACGTGGGACCTGGGGAACCGAGCCTGGAACTGGGGTCCTTAGGCTTCACAGGCAAGCGCTTAACCGCTAAGCCATCTCTCCAGCCCATGGGAGCAAATTTTTAGATCAGTGGATCTTGCCCATGAAAATATTGTATTTTGTTTGTTCTGTCAGAATAGTGGAGAGTAGCATATCATACAGAAGGCAGTAAGAAACATGGCAAAGGGAATTGTTCAACTTTAAATCTAGGTGGCTTGTCCCCAAAATTCATTTGCAGTGTTTTCTGATGACCAGTGCAACATTGTGACGCGGTCAAGACACCCGCTTCCTCCCACCTGGAGACATTTATGCACACTGCAAATCTTTGTTTCCTCAAGATCAATGTGGAAGGGATTAAAACCTTCCACTTCAATGAGAATTTTAAAAATATAGTTCTATTAGTTCAAAGTGTTTGAGCAAAATCAAATGCTAGGAATCATGATGATATTTGGTCTAAACAAATAAGCAGAGAAGAAAATATAAAATAGGACATAATGAGACATGTATGTTTATATTAATGTAAATTAATAGCATTATGTTATTATTATAGCTTTAATAAAAAGGTAATGAAGGCTATCTTGTCTTTTCTGTAATGATAAGAAATTATATATAATCATATACCTTCAGAGTATATAAAATTTTCAGGAAGTCCTTACTAGTAATGTTAATTGCTTTCTTGTCAGACTTAATTAAAATATCACCTGTGCTTTTACCAACTTTTAAATAATGGTTACCTTTGGTCACTTGATCCTTTTATAGATTTAAAAAAGATTTAAATGAACGCTACTTGCTCCCATAGATACATAGTCTGTGTGTGCACCTCCAGTTCGCAACTTTCTTTCCTGACTCATGTGTATCCACCATTGTGTGCACACTTCCTCTGGTGTATCCTAATTGCTCTTGGTGCACAGAAGTGTGAAAATTTATCATTCCTACTTCAGTTTATTCATATTGACTATAAAAACCTCTGTTCGTCCAGATACATTAGTGTGAGAATTATCCAAAATTAGAGTCCATTGATAATTCCATCTAAGACATTGTTTTATCTGTTTCCAGGTATAAACTTTCTCAGAAAGAATTTTTTTCTGAGGGTATATATATATATATATATATTAATATATTTTCATCAATATTGAAGAAAGTGGCTCAAAACTGTGTCCTTTTGTTAAACACGATGGCATAGATTATCTTTGCACTGGGAGGCTGAGGCAGGAACATATAGACTTTGAGGTCAAACTCAGATTTCAAAGAACAAAAGAAAGTAATTCTGGGGGCTGAAAAGATGGCCAAGTGGATAAGGCTCAATCTTTCATTTTTTTTTTAAGTTTAATTAATTCACTTTAATATTTTAGATTTCCATTATTTATATACATTGCACATAGACTTTTACTTTTGTTCTACAGAGAACACATTCAATTTAAGTACCAAAATCCGTCCCCCTGGGATTCCACTCTGCCCTGTGCTTTGGGTTCCCTGGTCCATCATATATCAGGAATGTTACTTTGATACAATCTTTTCCCTTATCAGGTAGAGCTGACTGGTCTCTCCCATCGCTGCAGCCTTTTGTTCCAACATCATACTTCCCGTGGCATCTCGGCGAGGCTGCATGTTGTGACTCATCATCTCATCGCCCATGTGAGAAGCCTTCCCATCCACAGTTTTCCTTGCAGCCCAGTGGTTTCAATCACTCCTCACGTTAGTAGGCTGTGCTCCGGTGAAAGAGAGTGGAGAGTGTGAACTGATGGATCCCTGACAGCTGTGTGCAAGGTTTCCTCAGCCAGCTTAGTAATGTCCACTGTTTCACAGTTCACCATACAGTTGGCTAATGGAGAAATGTTCTCTGTGTGTCTTCCTGAGGATATTTACAGCAAAAGAAAATACTCCAGAAAAAAAAAACTAATAAAGTACAAACACACAAACAAAAAAGGAACCCAACAAACTAGCAGCAGAAATTCCCCTGTGTAATAATGACAGTATAAAGAGACAAGAAAGACTCACTTCCCTCTCATACAAGCATAAACTTTCTAATTCAGAGCAGCGAGAGGTAACTTTCTGAACGGCTACATAAATAACATTTTTGTGAGTTGGATAAGATTTCTATTTTCTGTCAGCACTGCCTCTGAATGATGTCATTTATTGCAAATATATACCCAAGATATTATTACATTGACAAGAAAGCAGGTTAGACCTGAGTTGTTTTCTTGACACCAGTAATCATGTCTGAATGCATTAACAATTGTCCCAGCTTGAGGACAACTGGAATCGCTTTCCTTTCTACACACCACATGAGATCATAGGTTTTCTTTTTTCTTTTTTTTTTTTTTTTCTTTTTTGAGACTGTGTATGTCTGTATATGAAGTCACGGATATTTTGTGTTTGCTCTACATACAAAAATAAGGTGCTTTTGTTGTGGTTAAAACGAACATGGGGCTAGCACCACAAGATTGAGAACACAGAGCAAGAGAAATGGGAAGATTAACAAGAAATAAGCCAGGACAGAGTAACTGGACAGATAAGAAAGGGGCAGGGCTGTGGGAAATACAGCAAACTGAACTTAGCAGGTTATATTTAGCCCACATGAAAACTTTCCTCAGGAGCAAATTCAGGGCTCCATTCTCCTTTAGTTTACTTCTCAACTTAAAGGTACCTACACCTCTCTGTGTCTCTGTTGTGTTCTCTCTCTCTCTCTCTCTCTCTCTCTCTCTCTCTCTCTCTCTCACACACACACACACACACACACACACATTCCTGCAGCTAATGCATCTATTTATAGTAGATTGAAATGCTGGTGAAATGCCTTGAGTCATCCAGTAAATAAATCACTGCAGACCACCCCAGGACTGGGCAACGGGGGGAGAAATGCTGGACTGACACTTTTAACCCAAATAACAGAGGCGGTGCTCCCCTCTGCTTGCCCTGAACTTGGTCTGTTCTCCTCTCAGGAGGGAGAGCTCTCCGTCTCTGCTTTCTCACCTGCTTAAACTATGTCTTCATTGCCTGCTTGCATTCATGTACTTTGGGTTGAACTTTCTTCATGAGCATAAGAACTGAGACTAACATAGTGGTTAGGGTGAGAAGGAATTGGGGAGAAGGCACATCTTCCCATAATAACCTCTTGATTAACTGTGTAAATATGGACATTCTAGATATACAAGCTCACTTCCGTACTGAACCAATAAAGCACAGGACCAGATTTTTTTCTCAGATGAACTGTACCAAACCTTCACTAAAGAACTGAAACCATTTTTTCCTTAACCTGTTTCACAACTGGGAGAACATGGAAAGCTACCCAACACCTTCTAGGAGGCCAGCATCACCCTGAAACCCAAATCAGACAGAGACACATTAAGGAATGATAACTAAAGACCCTAATGAACTTAAATGCAAAGATCCTGAACAAAATTCTCATAAACCAAACTCAACAACACGTCAAAAGCTGCATCCAGGAGCCAGAGAGATGGCTTAGTGGTTAAGGTGCTTGTCTGCAAAGATAAAGGACCCAAGCTTGATTCCCTAGGACCCACATAAGCCAGATGTCCGAGTTGGCACATGCGTCTGGTATATGTTTGCAATGGCTGGAGGCCCTGTCATGCCCATTCTTTCTCTATCTGCCCTTTTCTCTCTCTCTCTCCCAAATTAAAGCTAAAAATAAAATAAAATAAAATAAAATAAAATAAAATAAAATAAAATAAAATAAAATAAAATAACCCACCTTGATCAAGCAGGCTTCATTCCAGGGATGCAGGAATGGTTCAACATACAGAAATCGATTAATGTAATATGCTACATAAACAAACTTAAGCACAAGAACCATATGATCATCTCAGTAGATGCAGAGAAGGCCTTTGACAAAATACAACATCACTTCATGATCAAAATGCTGGAAAGACTAGGCATGGGGGGGTTTATATCTTCACATAATAATATACACAGCTCTTAAAACCCAAATAATACTTAATGGGGAAACACTCAAGGAGCTATTAGGATCAGGAGCAAGATAAGGTGCCACTCTGACCACTGCTCTTCAACATAATACTGGGCTGGAGAGATGGCTTAGTGGTTAAGTGCTTGCCTGTGAAGCCTAAGGACCCCGGTTTGAGGCTCGGTTCCCCAGGTCCCATGTTAGCCAGATGCACAAGTGGGCGCACGCGTCTGGAGTTCATTTGCAGAGGCTGGAAGCCCTGGCGTGCCCATTCTCTCTCTCTCCCTCTATCTGTCTTTCTCCCTATGTCTGTCGCTCTCAAATAAATAAATAAATAATGAACATAATACTAGGAGTCATAGTCCAAGTGGTGGTGGGGGGAACAGGAGAAAGAAATAGAAGGGATACAAATGGGAAAGGAAGAAGTCAAACCATCGCTATTTGCAGATGGCATAATCATATACATAAGTGACCATAAAGACTAGACCATAAAACTTCTAAAGGTAATGAATTCCTTCAGTAAAGTAGCAGGTTACAAAATCCACACACAAACACCAGTAACCTTCCTACACACAAAAGATAACTAACTATACAGAGAAAGAAAACAGTGACACAGTCCCATTTTTTAAAATAAGAATAATTTTTTTATTAAATTCATATGCACATGTGAAAATTTTCATGACATAATAAATATAATAAAAGGTATATACACATTTCTTTCCAGGATGACTTTTCTGATTACCTGTACTTAGGATAGTTAAACAATTAATAAGCTCTTTATAAACCTTATTGTTGCACACTTGATTCTGAACTATGATTTGCTTACATGACCATCTGATTCTCTTGGTTGTAAATGCTTTGATTATAGGGACTTTGTTGTATTTGTGTATAAATCTCAGCTCCTAGAGCCATACATGGCCCTGGAAAATGCTCACTAAATATTCCTTGAATGAAGTGACACTTGGTATAACTTTGTAAACTTCTGTAAGGTTGACAGCTCATGATGGCTGACTGCAGGTCACCATCTTATCGATTGCCTTACAGAGAAGAGATTCTGCCTGGTTGCCAAAGCATTTTAGTTCACAGAGATAGAAAAAAAAAAAAAAAAAAAAAAAAAAAAAAAGGTCTCAAAATTCATATGGGATGGGAGAAGGCCTCGGATATCCATGAATATATTCATCAAAAGAAACACCTCTGGAGGCACACCTGATCTAAAGCTATATTACAAAGCCATAGTAATAAAAACAACAAGGCACTGGCATAAAAACAGGATTTTAGACCAATGGAACAGAATCGAGGACCCAGACTTTGGGTCAAGTAACTACAGCTACTTGATATTTGACAAAGGCCCTAACAATGTAGGCTGGAGAAAAAAGACAGTACCTTCAACAAATGGTGCTGGACAAACTGGCTAACCATATGTAGGAAAATGAAACTCGATCCACACATCTCACCGTGCACAAAAATCAAGTTCAAATGGATGAAAGACCTCAATATAATATCAGAACTCTGCTACTCCTGGAAGAAAAGACTAGGAGGCACCTTCCATGATACAGGAATGGGAAAAGACTTCCTAAACAAAATCCCAGTAGTTCAGGAACTTAAACCATCACTCAACCTTTGGGATCTCATGAAACTGAAAAGTTTCTTCACAGACAGCATACAATAAGCAGACCCAATAGATTACCCACAGAATGGGAGACAATTTTTGGTGGGTATGCATCTGACAGAGGCCTAATTTCCAGAATCTACGAAGAACTCTAAAACCTAAACAATAAATAGTTAAAAAAACCATTCACAAAATGGGGCAGAGAACTGTCCAGAGAGTACTCAGAGGAAGAAATACAAATATCAAACACAAACTTAAGAAAATATTCAACATCCCTAATCATCAAGAAAATGCACTGTCCCATTTTCAATAGCTATAAAAAAAAAATCAAATACCTTGGAATAACACTAACCAAGGTTGTGAAAGACCTACATAATGAAAACATAAACACACTTAAGAAAGAAATTGAGAAGCAATTGAGATGGAAAGTCCCATGACCCTGGATAGGCAGAATTAATACTGTGAAAATGACAGTTATACCAAGAGCAACATACAGATTCAATACAATATCAATAAAAATTAAAATGCACATCTCTTGGCAAACCAACTATGACAGGGTCTCTCCTGGGGACCAGGTGGTCTTCCTTATCATGGCTTTTGAACTTGTTTTCAGCAGATAATGGATTCGTTTTGTGAACCGGGCCTCAAATTCAATATGAGATCCATTGTTTACACCTAGATGGCATGACATCATGGCACCAGAGGACACATCTTACCTGGTGAGACAGCAGTGTGGAGTGCAGGATTCAACTCTGAATAATCTCATTTATGGATTTTCTTTTCCAGAAGCCTGACTCTTACCTTCCAGCACAGTTGGAAACTAGCCAGTAGGAAGGAATCTTTCACTTCAGTTCCAGCTTGATTTCTCCATTTTCTAAAAGCCAAGAGTCTGGTGCCTTCAGCAATGGGGTCCCGCTGTTCAGTTTTGGTGGGCAACCGTTTTATTTGATTTTGTGTTGCCGGGACAAGCCACCCAGGTGAAAACAGGTAAAGAGAGAAAAGGGTTTATTTTGGCTTACAGTCTCAAGGGGAAGTTTCTTCACGCCAAAGAAGAGATGGCAGAGCAGAAGCTTGGACATCACTTCTTGCTACAGCAGCTGGAGAAAGCAACAAGAGAGTGAGATGGGCTCCGAGAAGCCAGGGGTCAGCTAACACACACTAACCTGAAGCCCACCTAAAGTGACACCCCTTCTCCAGTAAGGTTCCGCCACCCACATTACCACCAATGGAGGACCAAGTATTCAAAACACACGAATGGGTCTATGGAGAACATCTGATCAAAACCTTCGTATCAACTGAGAGCCTTTGCTGTGTTGGGGGGTCTCTCAGGCATCCATGACCAACAACTCAGAGGAAATATACCACAACCAACACTAATATGTTTGGTAACCCATGACTACTAGAAGCAGCAGTAATTTTCACATGTGCGGAGTACCCTCATTTGTGCTAATACTTTTTTCATAACTTTACTACGTGATGTATTTTCTTGCAGATCTTTCAAATTTCTTATGTTTTGGTCAAGCCCCTCAAACTTCCACTTTTCTTCCATGTCCTCATCTCCGTTCCCATTTAACTCTTTTTAACTTCAGCATCCCCCTCACTCTTTCCATTATCAGGTTTGTTCTTCTATTCTGAAGGCTGCCACCTCTCTTAAACTTTAGCTCTTTATAAGGCCCTGACCTCTGTAAACACTCCAAGTAAAACTCACATGTCTGAAAATCCAATGTTAGGTTACAATATGTATAGAAGACTTTTCAGAAAACGTGTTTATTTCTCTTTGTTTCTCCATTTTTGCAGATTAAAAAATTGGAAGGGATTCAAGGAGAGTACAATCTAAAACATTCTAATGAGGCATTGTGTAATTTTCAAAGTGTTTCTATTGGGAAAGTTTTAGAGTATTAATTTTATATCATTAAAAAAAAGGAACTGTTAATGTGGGCCTAGAGTTGTACTTTACAATTCAGGAACAAAATCAAAAGGGGAAAATGTCAAATATTTAAAGTCAAAAAATAATTGAAAGCACATACATCCAAGCTGCCTCAGAGAGACATAACCTGATAGTCCAGATACTCACAAGAACAAATGATAGTAATATGTATTCTTTTTTTTAAAAATTTATTTATTTGAGAGCGACAGACACAGAGAGAAAGACAGATAGAGGGAGAGAGAGAGAATGGGCGCGCCAGGGCTTCCAGCCTCTGCAAACGAACTCCAGATGCGTGCGCCCCCTTGTGCATCTGGCTAACGTGGGACCTGGGGAACCGAGCCTTGAACCGGGGTCCTTAGGCTTCACAGGCAAGCGCTTAACCGCTAAGCCATCTCTC
This sequence comes from Jaculus jaculus, assembly GCF_020740685.1. NCBI lineage: Eukaryota > Metazoa > Chordata > Mammalia > Rodentia > Dipodidae > Jaculus > Jaculus jaculus. The sequence goes on from NC_059121.1 coordinate 25,177,591, forward strand.
CAGCCCATGTGTATTCTTATATACGTTACAACAAACCTGACTTTAAGAATAAGTGACCTAAGCGTGATAGTTTGAGACTGAAAACAGTGAGATAATAGTCAACATTTGGCTACGATGTGCAATTGCATAGGTAATTTTAAAATTAACAGATGCTTTTAATAACTTAAAATTTTCTTTTTAAAGTATCATTGTTGTGATGCAGACATTTGCATTTCAGGCTACCATGAAATGCGCTCTTATAAACCAGGGGTATGCTGTCTTCTCTGCCAATGTTACACTATTGGCAACATAAATGTGATGATTCTCTTACTCGTGAAATTGTCGCTAATATTATTTGTAATAGTAACACTGCGTTTGTGAAGTGACACTGTACTTAGCAAGCAGCCATAGAGTAACCCACTTTTCATTTTGCTCCTAAATCTATCTCCTTTGCCCAAATGCACTGCTGTTTCTGCACATGTAAAACAGCTAAGGAAATAAAATGATCAGTGTGAAAAATCCAGTGCTTTAATATGCACGTTAGTGATTGTTAACATAGCTACACCTTGAATACATCGAACACAGTAAGCAGTGGATGGTAAGTGACTAATAACATCCACAGACACATGCGGGATTAGCACAATATATTCTCTTGTTTACAAACAGAAATTTACATAATGAAGTAATGGGTCACTCGTGTTCTGGAAACATTTTTGAAGAAAGAGTTTGGCACACTGATGTGTAAGGTATATAAATTATATTGCTGTTCAGGAATATTTAGAATGTTTCAGATACAAGAAAGGACAGTCTTTGTGTATGGTATGTCTTTAGTACAATTTAGACCACCATTTGTCCTCAAGTAGGTCTATTTAAAGTATAATTGACTGCCCCAGCAATTATTGTGAATAGCAGCTGTCTGCTGGTAAAAAAAAAAAAAAAAAAAAGGCATATATATAATGAGGGAGAAAGGATCAAATACATGTGATAGAATAGGAAAGCAAAAAAGAAAATATCTATATGAGGTTCCTTAGCCCAGATTTTATATTTGAAAGGAAAAAGACCTATTAGTGACTTCTAATTAGGAACTAGAAAAATAAAAGAAAGGAAGTAAGTACTCTTATCTATTTATGAAAAGCAGCTGGGACTCCCTAAATCCAAAAACTAGCAAAAAAAAAAAAAAAAAGTTTATTTGTTCTAAAATTGTGGCAGCTCATACCATTTTAGTTATTTTCATTGGCAACACTAGGTTTTGTGCAAACCTTTCTTGTATCATGTACCTTCTGCAACACACAAAACACCTTGTTTTGTTTCTCTCCTAAATAGCTACATAATTAGATGGATTATTGCATGTGTCTGTGCCTGTGTTTGCTGGAGAGAACAAGCTAGATAAATTAGCACTTAGCAGAATTCACAATGGCACATAATATGCCCTTGTGTTTCATTTAAAGCTTTATTTGTCATTCATGGCTGGTTGGCAAAACTGACTGCTTTTGAAAATGACAGGTGGTACTCTGGTGAGCTCTGCGTGGAGAAAGAAACAACCTTCACCCCGGAGGTTCTGTCAGTGGCTTCTGTGGTCCAGCATTCAATCCTGGCATGCGTTTCTTCCTCAAGTTCTGATTCATTTACATCTCTTAAGTCTGGCCTCGCCAAAGCTCTTTAATAATTGAGATTCTATACAAGGCTGGAAAGGCAGGACCCTGGCTTCGCCACAGGCCCGATTTAAAGACAGGTGAAGTTCAGTGTATTTCAATGGGCCTCAACATTCCGTGTCAGGAATCAATAGCCCTCCTTCTTTTTTTAGGGGTTATTAAATTGCAGCTGTAACATTAGACTTCTTTATCTAATTGATTGTCTTTTCACAGGGCTAAGGAAATCAATAGCAGTCAATGGGACTGCCCTGTTTTTACCCAATAGATGTTTTCTCCTAATTGGCTGCCTGGGTGGCTTCACCGAGCTCAGTATGTTTTCAGAAGTCCACAGTATGTTGCAACCCTTGTAAACTATTTTATCCGGTGCAACAGCTATTGATTTCATAATGAAATCTAGAAAAATCAATGGCAATCAGGAATATAGATCAGGATTCATAGTTACGTTATGACAAAGGGCAAAGTCACTCTGCTACCCCTTCAAGCTGTGATCCAATTAAGTGTCCTTAAAACGTTACGTTTTCCAGCATCTTTGATCAAAGTCACTTGGTTTGTTGTGCAGGGACTGGCTCCAAATCTAAGAATCAAAAGATACTAATTAAAAATCACCTAGCAATTTTTAAATGACCATGTTCTTCAAAACTGAGAAAATTTTAAATCATTAAGAAAAAAATGATGAACTTGCTAGGGTAAAAAAGTGTGCCTTATCCAAAAGTGATTGTATACAATATATAGTAAAATATACTAATTTTCTGCAGATTTCAATTAAAGGAAAAATAGGTATTTGCTTTATGCAATACTTTTTGTTGTAAGCAAAATTTTCTGTGCGCAGTGGCCCTTTAGTACGGTAGAATCACAAATGTTTCCTAACTGACCTCTCACCATAGAAACTGTATTCCACTTCCGAATTCTCAAAGAGCTCAGTCATTGAGTCTATTTGAAAAAAAAAAAATTACCTGTGTAGTTCAGACTGTGTAATAGACTAATTCTTGTTATAATAGGTTATGAAGTTCTTAGGAAAAATTGTTTCCTTTAAAGAAGAAAAAATAACTTCACAAATTAGAACATAGGAATATTAATTATGACCTAATAGGTCATTTTTCTCCTGAAAGAACTGGTGTTTATGTCTTCAAAAGCCAGAAGATTCACTGCTTTGTTTGTTCGTTCATTTGTTTGTTGTTTCATGCTTAACGTGTTGATGCTGGTTCTATCGTTAGCGGTTCATTCCTCTACAGGTCTCACTTCGGCTTCTGATCTTGCTGGGTACCTTAAAACCTACACTGGGTATCTCCGCCGGGTAGAAGGTTAGTGCTCATCGCTAATACAAATCTGGATAACATTTGTGTCTTTGTGTTCTGAACTCTCACTGCTTCTATTCCTATGAAATAAAACAAAGTACAAAATGAGGAACTTTCAACTTGGAATTGCAATTTTGCCAGCATTTCTCCTTTTACCCCTCCTACAACAACAAACTTGGAAATTGTCATTTCTCAAACCAGAACAATGGGCTGCAACACGATTTTTCTAAGTCCCAAGATTGGCACGCATAGGGCTCAGTCTGTACCACTCTGCCCTGGATTGACATGCTCTGCTACACTGTCATGCCGTTTAATATGCCCACTCATGATGGTCCTGACAAGCGACAGTCAGCCCGTGTCTGTAGAGCTGTCTACAGCTCTGACATCACACTTCAGAGGGAATATTTCAATTTGACCTTAGCTCTTCTAGTTGATCCCCATTATGTGACAAATAAAAATTAAATAAATTACACTATAAATCAAACACTAGCTCAAGAATCAGACTTTGGCTCCCATAGTCTTCTGAAAGAATCCTGGCTGAGGAAAAAAAAAAATAATGTGTTGTTTTGTTTTGTTTCTGTAAAATCATATCAAGCTTCATAGATTGTACAGGGGCTAGGATGGAGGGTAGAGAGAGCATATAAAACAATGATACTGGGCTAGAGAAATGGCTTAGCAGTGAAGGCACATATCTGTGAAACTTAAGGACCCTGGTTCGATTCTCCAGTACCCACATTAGCCAGATGCACAAGGTGGTGCAGGTGTCTGGAGTTTGTTTGCAGTGGCTGGAGGCCCTGGTGCACCCATATTCTCTCTTTCTCCCTCTCTTTCTCTCTCACACACTCTCTCTCTCTCTCTCTCTCTCTCTCACACACACACACACACACACACACACACTCAATCTGCTCTTCTAAAAATATCTTATTCATATATTTGAGAGAGAGAAACATAGAGAGAGAGAATGGTCAGAGAGAGAGAGATGGAGAGAATGGGCATGTCAGGGTCTCTAGCCACTGCAAATGAACTCCAGATGCATGCACTTACTCTTTGTATCTGGATTACATGGTACTGGGGAAATAAACCTACATCCTTAGGCTTCACAGACAAGTGCCTTAATCACTTAGCCATCTCTCCAGCCCTCTATCTGCCTCTCTCTCTCTCTCTCTGTCTCTCTCTCTATCTCCTTTTATTTATTTTAAATAAGTAAAAATAATATATAAAATGAAATAAAAAAAATAATGATGGCTTCCTCAGTCTGAAAACAACAAGTGACTCAGAAGGCACCAAAATGTCAACCTGAGAACATGTGCATAGCTCAGAACATAATTCAGGTTTGTCTGCTTTGAAGATGAAATCAATATATTTCCTTGCTTTGCAGCACAAACTAAGTTACAGTGAACATTAAAAAACAAAAAGTTACTTTCCAATTTCCCATCCCATCTCCTATGGAAGTTTGAAGTTCTGATGGAATTCAGTAGTATGGTATATTCTGAATCTTTTATCTCCTTGGAAGTTCTCAAGCAAGAGTATAGTAAGCCAAGTTATGTAAAGTATGATTGATGGACAACTTTCTCTCTGCTAAGTACAACAACGTTTAATATAGGGTAAAACTTAATGGCATGGTTTTGAGTATGAATCATTTATATTTAAAGTTAAATTATTAATTTATGTCTTTTTTGCAACATGAAATTCTCAGGTTGTTTCTTCTTTTTCTTTTTCTTCTCCTTCTCCTCCCTTTCTTCCTCCTCCTCCTCCTTCTTTTTTTTAAGGGAAGAACACAATATGAATGTTCTGAAGTTTCCATGAAGCATAGTAGAAATAATTTACAGGAAAACTAAACTATGTCCAATTTCAGCGAGGTCTACGTTTATAACTGTTGTTTGCTTGGTCGTATTCATTACAGATATTGGAAACTGTGAGTCACTGTGCAAGCTGAGGCCTTACCCATTATCGATTATGTTAAAGTTTATGAGCCAGTAAATGAACTTAATTATCCTGGCATTCCTCCCCCCTTGGACCAGTCATCAAGAGTGTGAATTCCTGAAGCAAAGACAAAGCAAATTCTGCAAGATTAGTGTTAACTTACCATTGCCAGGGTTTGGGCTGTAACTGTTGTTCATTCATTTGTGTAAGCAGCATTCAAGGAAAACCTCTCTTTGCTCTTTTATGTCCAAATTCCTCTCAGCTCCTTATTAACAAAAACACTATTTTCAGGCGTAAGTCTAATATCTAGACTCTAAATGGCTTAGACATATCTAAAGTCATAAATGGATGTGTATACACACACATTTATGCATGTGTATGCATATACTCATATCTATCTATCTATCTATCTATCTATCTATCTATCTATCTATATATATATGTGTGTGTGTGTGTGTGTGTACATATTTAACTGCATGTGTGTGTGTGTATGAATACATTCGAAAGAAAAGGAGCTGAGACTTGTCATATAAAACAAAAGTCAGAGTTTTCATTCCCCTACATTTCCACTAAATGACTCAGAGCCAAGACAAAGATGATGTTATAAAAAAAACAGTCACAGTTGCCCTTGCTTCTTCTGCACCCGCCCGCCCCCCACTCTTTCATTGCCAACACCCCTGTTATAAATCCAACGTGATGACTGTTCTAATAACAAGGAGGGTGATTTTGTGGCTTATTTTATTTGAAGGGCTGTAGTTATTTATTTTTACACATTTTCTCACATCTCAATTAACTTAACTGAAGAGAACCTCTTTAGACCCTAAAATATAAAATATATGTGTCAAAGCGCAGGGGGAAAATGAAGGAAAAAAAAAAAACAACACTCAACACTGGGCCATCCTTTCTTTGAGTGCTCTTCTTAGGAATGGAAATTAGCATACTGCATTCCAATCCAAATAATCAAAAACCGTTTAATTGTTTTCTTTTAAACTTTTTTTTCCCATGCAGAAATGGATCCTGGCCTTTAACTGTTTTGCTTTTACTTTGGAGAAAAGGAATTTTGTTCCAAAGAGCAATTTTCCTCATGAATTTACATATGCAATGTTTGACTTAAATCTTTGCATGCAAGTTCAAGAATATAATTTGTCATTCAACAACTCTATTTTTATTCTATAACAGGATGTTTTATTTGCTTCTGTAAGAAGCATGGAATCTAGTTATTACTGGGCTGGAGAGATGGCTTAAGGGTGAAAGCACTTGCCTCCCAAGCCAACGGAGCCAGGTTCAATTCCCCAGGACCCATGTAATCCAGAGGCACAAGGTGGTGCATGCATCTGGAGTTCATTTGCAGTAACTAGAGGCCCTTGTGTGTGTCCATTCTCTCTCTCTCTCTCACACACACACTCTTTATGTCTCTCAAGTGAATAAATAACATATTAAAAGAAGAAAGGAAGTCACTGGTTATTATCATGCAAATAACTACCAGTGTCAGTCTGCCTGTATTATTGAGGGGGCGCTGACTTCATAAGGCTATGAAAAGACAAGATACACATCTAAGGACTGAAAACACATTCTGTGACTTTATGATCCCTCTATGGAAGGAAAGTTAATAGCAGTTCTCTCATTGAGCCTGGCTTTTCTCTTCCCCTTTCCCTGTCCTCATATACCGTGCTAGATGAAAGTCATCATGGGAAAGATATAATCATTAGGAAATCATGTTTAGTGTTCTGAGAAGTGAGAGGAACTCTTCAAGAAAGAACAGGAATGAGGGATTTATCTATGGTCTATGAAAAAAATATACATACATATGTAATTTTTTTTCAAAAGCTGGATAATTTAGGAACTGTGACAAAATGATGACAATGTCATGGCTCAATTCTAACCTCCCCAGGCTGGATTGTCACAGGTTATTGAAAAGCTCATGGACAATAACACAGTCTGTCTCTTGAGTTGGAAAGAGTTACTGAATACAGGTCTCTCTTTGACAGCATAATGAGCCGTAATTGTTACAACACTTGGATTTCACATGAATATGAGAGTAACCTCAAGCAGTATCAATCTTGCAGTGGGTGTTCGTGATTTTAAAATATTTCTTAGATTCCTTTTTCTGTGCATGCACAAGAATAATAGATCATTCGTGCAGGTGATCTATCAAATGAGAGCATGTTTGATCAGGAATGTTCACACAGATATAGGAAGCATATTAAAAAATCATGACAAAAATGTCTCCTAATACATTTACTTATAATCTGCTTATATCACAAAGGGAACATATTTCAAAGAAACTAACAGCTCCTTTGGGATACCAGCTGTGACAAAGACAGCCTTTGACACCGTTTTGATGCTGTGTATACGTTGGAAATTGAAGGAATACCTCCTGGAAACTGATGTTGAGGGATGTAATAGGGTAATTGAAGATTTTTAAAAAAATCCACCTACATCCTAAAAAGAATCGTTTAATTTTGCAGAGACATTTCTATGTACAGAAAAGGGTTCCTCTGACATGCCTAGACAGAGTTTTTCTTTAGGTATGGAGGAAAAGTACCTGCTCTTTAGAAACAGAATATAAGGCTAATTCTACTTCCAACTGGGAAAGTGACTGCTACGTATCCTTAAATGTCTACAAGGTCCATTCTTCCTTCCCTTTTTATGGATTCAGAGAGAGTAAGGGGAAATGGATACAGATAGTCCCTGCGATATTAAAGTAAATGAAATTTTCTATGTACTCCATCCTAAGGGCCACCATTCTACATTAAACCCCTCAGTAGCTGATGTTTACCAACGCGTCGTCACCCTGATTAAAACTAGGTTGTATAGTTGGTTGCATGAGCATTATGATAATAATGCATGGCCACAGTTGCTGTTAATTGTTTGGGGTTTGCTTGGTTTGTGTACCCTTCACTCACCCACGTACAGCACAATCCTGCTCTGAGTATTCTTGAACATATTGAGGTAATAATTCAAAGCCGAGTCTTGTGAAACTTACTTCGTAGAATTCTATTATGAGAAATAGAATATTATTACTATCAAACTAAACCTACCACTCACTCTCCGTGAGAAAGCTAGTATGACCTTTGGTCACTACCTTAAATTGTTATGAGATTTATTTTTTTATTTTTTCTCCTACCCCTTTTCAGTGCATACTGCTAACATGTGTATTCATTAAGAACCTATTAGGGGGTTGAAGGGAAGGCTTCGTGGTTAAGGTGCTCGCCTATGAAGTCTAAGGACCCTGGTTCAATTCCTCGGTACCAGATAAGCCATGTGCACAAGGTGGCACATGCATCTGGAGTTTGTTTGCAGTGGCTACAGGCTCTGGTGCACCCATTCTCTCTCTCTCTCCTATCTCTCTCTCTCTGCTTCTCTCTCTTTCTCCTTATCAAATGTATAAATAAAAAATAAATATAAAAGAACCTATTCCATAGCAATATAGTTCTTAGGCTGAATGTAGTAATCACATACCTATCTTGACATAGACCCAGAATTTTTCTTGTTGTTACAATATCATAATTTTGATGAGTATTCTTGAAACTCTCAGGTCAGTTTAATTCACTCTCCATATTCAGTATGGAGAACTTAATCATCAAGAAGTACTATCTTGGGCTGGAGAGATGGCTTAGCGGTTAAGCTCTTGCCTGTGAAGCCTAAGGACCCCGGTTCGAGGCTCGGTTCCCCAGGTCCCACGTTAGCCAGATGCACAAGGGGGCGCACGCGTCTGGAGTTCATTTGCAGAGGCTGGAAGCCCTGGCGCGCCCATTCCCTCTCTGTCTGTCTTTCTCTCTGTGTCTGTCGCTCTCAAATAAATAAAAATTTAAAAAAAAAAAAGGAGTACTATCTTTCTATAAATTAACTGTCTCTATTATAAAGTAGTAATTATACAAAGTCATGGGTTTTATGATGACTTTTGCCTATGGTTATCAGGCATATAATCATATTTACCCACACTTAGACACACCTCTCTGTTCTCATTTCTGTTCTTGAGTAGTAACAGACTTTCTTCTAATTTCATGTCTAATATTTACTTTTCTCTACATTCAACATATGAGAAAAAAATCATGAGATGCTTGTTTTTCTGTGTCTGGCTTAATTTGCTTTATTTTGTGATATTCAATTCCTTCCACCTTCTGGCAGCTGACATCATTCATTCCACTCTTCTTCACGGTTGAAAGAAGCTCCCTTGCGTGTATACGCCACACTTTTGTTAGTCATTCATCTGTTGATGGAAAATGAGGCTGGTTCCATATCTCAGCAATCCTGAGTAGTTTGTCAATAAATGTGGACGTGATGGATGACTTATATTCTTCTGAGCATAGTCCAGGAGTTGGTTTTGAGGAACCCGTGTATCGATCTCTTTAGTTGGTACATTAATTCACATTCATGCCAATGATGTATGAATTTTCCTTTATCTCTATACCCTCATGTAGGTTTTTCTTCATTTAGGGAGAGCTGTCTTTATGAGAAGAGCAACAGAATGTAGTTATTTTGCTGTGGTTGTTTTATAAACCCTGTATCTAGCATACATGACTTGTACAGATTAATGTCTTTCATCATTAATTACATGTTCACATGTGGATATCGTGTATTTTGGTCATATTCATCCACATGACTTTCATTTCCCTGGAGCTCTAACAAGTTGAATATTATTTTCCTTTCGTCTATTTGTTTCACTTGTATTTCTTTTTCTGACAAGCATCTTTTGTGTTCCTTCGCCCAGGCATTGTTTTGTTTTCATATTCTTTTTCCATTTATATCTAACAAAACCATAATTAGTTGTACCAGAAGTTTCTAATAGTTTTCCAAAGAAATCTTTCTTCTTGTTACAAGACTAACGAATGATTGGCCTGTGGATTTTAATTCTTTGAATTCATAAAGCAAAACTCTCCAGGCCACTAACTCAGTCATAAATTTTGAATGACCATTGAGTTTTCCAGCACCTTAACTCCTGGGTGGTTACAGCCTAACTACGAGCAAAGGCAAGGCTCCATCAGTCTTAAGAGACCCCAAAATTCATATATCAGTTACAGCCAGGCATGGTGGCACACACCTTTAATCCCAGCACTCGGGAGGCAGAGATAGGTGGATCACCATGAGTTCAAGGCCACCCTGAGACTACATAGTGAATTCCAAGTTAGCCTGGGCCAGAGTGAGACCCTAACTCTAAAACCTGAAAAAAAATTCACGTATCAATTACAGATGCATGCCACCCTGCCGGGCAGTTTCTGTGGGTGTGCTGTGGATCCGTACTAAGTCCCAAGGCTTTTGAAGCAATGTTGGAGACGAGGAGATGAGCCCTGAACAGATCTTTGCCCTGAAATAACCTCTGCCCTGAGATAACTTCTGCCCTGAGCAACTTCCGACCTTTCCTCATCCCCCCACCCTGCCATACCTAACTGATTCCATCCCCTCACCCCGCCACACCTAACTAATTAACATCCTGCCTGGCGACTGCAGAGACGTGAGAACTATACCGGGAATTCTTAGAATAACTGCAAACTGTCCTAGGCCAAAGGCCAAGAAGATTCTGTAACTTTCCACCACCTGCCTCCTCCAGCCCCCCCCCACCCAAGACCCTAACCCTAACCCTTAAAAAGGCCGCTGTGGCTCAATAAAATTGGACTCTTGACAAGTGTACATTTGCTTGAGTCCCTTCCTCTCTCTCGCCCATCTTATTTCAGGTTGGGGTCCTCCTCGCCCCCACGAATAACGAGGTCCCGCAGGTCGGGACAAAGCAAAACCATTTTCCGCTGAGCTTTCTTTTCAGCCTCAAGTACTGACCCTTGCACACTCTTATGAAACCAAGACAACCCAAGCATAGAATATTTGCATGTTTCACGCCTTTCCTTCCAGCGGCTTTGAGAGAAGGCACCTTCTGCTTTCGTTCCAGACAGTACTGAGTTCCGTGTGAGTGCGTGTCTCCCTGTGCTGTGGTCATCCAGTTCACAGGCTCCAAGTCTGCGTCTTTTCACTAACCTCTGAGGCTTATTCCCGCTGATGTATCAGTGTCTTGTTCTTCCAGCTGCTGGCTGGTGGTTTATTTGCTAAATGAATAAAGCATGGCTGTTTATTTACCCGCCAAAGCACATTTAGCTGTACTGTGGCTTGGTATCTGTATCCATAAAGTTGCAACCATTCTAATGCATTTGGGGTTGGCTGCCACAGCTCCGTGAGCAGTGAGTCAAGATCTATTTTCATGTGCTTGTTGGACATTTACATGCGTTCATATTCTGTTACATGATTCATTTCAAAGCAAGTGATTTTTTCATGTGTCGTGAATAAGTGAATAATGTTAATCTTCTACTTCTAATATTCGTTTGTTCCAGAGTAATTTGTGAAAGAGACAGTCCTTTGATAATTGATGGTTTGTTCTTTTGTTAAAAAGTTAATTCGCAATATATTTTGGTGGGTTGCTGGATTCCAAATTTTGTTGGTCATTAGTGGGTCATACTGTTCTGAAAAACTGTTTGATTATCTAAAGGCTTTTGAATTTGTAAGCATGTTGAAGAATCTAAATGGTAATATAGAATTTTTTTTCATAGTCATGAGATTTTGTTGAGATTGCCTTTATTACAGAAAATGTGCAGTTTAACAATATAGAGATTCTAGTCCATATCTGTACAATAAATACCACAGTATATTATTTAGATATTATTTATTTTCCTCACAAATGTTTTCTTATTTTAGTAGCTGATTGCACATTAAGTTTATATTTGATTTTATTTAACTTTACCACCTGGAGACTGTCACAGTTTTAAATTTAAGTGTTTAATTATCCTTTGATTGATATAAGAAATACTGATATTTTTAGCTTATGACCTAAGTACTACCATCAATTTTAACATTTCTAAATGAATTTGTTAAAATTGTGTTATCAAAGAAATTCAAATATGATGCATTTGTCAACCTTTATGATTTTATTTATTTCCATTTTTTCATCATTATTATATGATGTCATGGAAAATGAGAATTAACCTCCTAACTAAGTAATGGAGTAAGTCATGAAGTTTCAGTAATGTTAACACAGTAGTTTTCAGTCATTTTCTTCAGTTTGAGAATCCCCATATGTTTTATTGTTTGCTTTCATTTACTGTGAATTTATGATTAATGCAGCATGTTTTCTACATTGACTGAAATGAGCACGGAACTTGTCAGCTTCACCCTGTAAATGTTACAAAAAATTTATTATTGATTGCTTTCATGTTCCCAGCAAAGTTGAGTAGAATCAACATTGTTTCTGTCTTTCTTTTTACGTAGAGCTTTAATATGTAAATGCATTACCAAATGTTCACATTCCCATCCGGTTACATTCTCATGTCACCTCTCCCAGGCTCCCATTACGCTTGGTCTTCCGAAGTGGACCTGTCAGTGGTCATTGTGGGGTCAAGAATGCACCCATTTTTTAAAATATTTTTTTTAAATTTATTTATTTATTTATTTGAGAGCGACAGACACAGAGAGAAACACAGATAGAGGGAGAGAGAGAGAATAGGCACGCCAGGGCTTCCAGCCTCTGCAAACGAACTCCAGACGCGTGCGCCCCCTTGTGCATCTGGCTAACGTGGGACCTGGGGAACCGAGCCTTGAACCAGGGTCCTTAGGCTTCACAGGCAAGCGCTTAACCACTAAGCCATCTCTCCAGCTCAAGAATGCACCCATTTTTGTGTGCAGGTGGGTTGGGTGCAATGCCTCAGAATACACCTTCCCACCCTGCGGCTCTTATATTCTTTCTTCCTCCTTTTTTACAATATCCCCTGAGCCCTGGAGGGTTCTGGGCAAATGCCAAGGGTGCAGACAGACAAGAATTCTCCAAGCAAGGTTTGCCAACAGGAGGAGTTCCCAGTGTAACATACATGGCTATGCCCTCTGCAGTGTTCCATCATTCACAGGCACAGCACCAGGGTGGGGTGGGGATGCACCTTATTTGAGCATCTCCATTCATCCTCAGGCCTGGTACTAGAAAGTTTTTGCCTCCTACAGAAAGGTCTTTTAAAGGGAGTTTTGAGTTTGGAATCATGATGGCCCCTTTGTCTCAAGAGAATTGTTTCAGAAAAAAATAAATTGACTAGGGGCATGCTAAGTTGCAAAATAAAAAGAAAATATGTATGCTTGTTAATATGCAAGCTGCAAATATCTAATTTAAAATTAATTACTGGAATAATCTGGAACCATAACAAAGTCTTGAGCCAACATACACCTATGTGGTGGTTTGATTCAGGCATTCCCAGAAACTTGGGAGTTCTGAATTCTAGGTTCCCAGCTGATGGAGATTTGAGAATTAATGCCTCCTTGGAGGCAGTATATTGTTGGGGGTGGGCTTATGGATGTGATAGCCAGTGTCCCCTTAACAGTGTTTGGCACACTCTCCTGTTGCTGTGGTCCACCTTATGTTGGCCAGGGGGTGACATCCACCCTCTGCTTGTGCCATCGTTTTCCCCTGCCATCGTGGAGCTTCTCCTCCAGCCTTTAAGCCAAAATATACCTCTTTCCTACAAGTTATTCTTGGTTAGGTGATTTCTACCAGCAATGTGAACCTGACTGCAACATTCTACAAGGTAATAACTTTTTTGGCGTCTCCAATTTCATTTCATGTTAAAACTGTCTTCTAGCATAGCCACCCGTCCCTTCATTGTTTCAAAGAATACCTCTGGGTTGCAGAGATGGCACAGCTGTTGAAAACACTGGTTTGCAAAGCCTGCAAGCCTGGGTTTCGACTCCCCAGTACTCACTGACATAAAGCCAGGTACACAAAATGGCTCAAGTCTTTGGAATTTGTTCACAGCTGTGAGAACTACTGGTACATTTATGTTCTCTCTCTTCCTACAAACAAATAAAAGTATCATTCCTCAAATAATCATTCTCTTCTATTTACCTCACTATCTTTTTTTTTTTTTTTAATTAAGAACGTACTTTGTATGGACGCATCATGTGTTGGTACCATCTTTCCCCTCCTCCCTGCCCCATTCTATTGGGGGGCCTTTCGGCTGGTCACTGCCATTCCCCATGAGGTTGTGGGTTATGCACTGTGGAAACAGCAGTCAGGTATTGAGGGGAGGCAATACCTCTGGGCATGATGTCACAACCTGTGGCTCTTAACAATCTTTCTGCCCCCTCTTCTACAAAATTCCCTGAGCTTTGGAGGGTGAGTTTTAAGTCTGCCTCAGTGATGAGCTCTTAGGAGCCCCTGGATTTCTGCTCTGGTAAGTGTTTTGATTCCTCAGCCTCCGTCTCCTACACCCTGGAGCTGTTTGCCAGGCTCTGCATGGAAGCAGCCCTCTTGCTCGGCTCTCCGCTTCCTCTGTGGTTTCACCTGAGCCTTGACTGAGATGCCAGGGCTGGTTTATTGCCTCAGGTCTCGCTACCTTCTCTAAAGGAAAAACAGGTTCTCCAACAGAGCATGAAGTCAGTATAGGCTAATGGGATAATGATTGTTAATTTAGGAAGAATTTGATGGGTGTAATCCTTCTTTGAGCTAAAGGCTAGTGAGACCTTCACACTGGAGAACATAATCTTTGTCTCCATAGGATTCTGATCTGTCTGATCCCCCAGTTCCAAATATGGGTTCCTCTGCACTGGGCGCATCTCTTGGCCAATCAGCAAGCCATTGGTTACCCACCAAGGCTGTGTGTCACCACTGAACTGACGAGTACTTCTTGTCAGGCTGGTTGCTCCTGAGCAGCTTAGCCCCCTGCTTGCTCACACCGTTGTTGGCCTCGTTCCCCCCAGTAACCCTTGAAGAGCTTTCCAGCACTAGACAGGCTAACTGTCTGGGGACTGGCTCTCTTCCGGATTTCAGCCAGGTCTCTCCGTGTTCAGTGTCAGCAGCATATCGTGTCTTTAGCAGAAGGGTCTTACCTTTTACCTCAGGTGTGTAATTCATTAATTTTAGAGAAGCCTGTCTTGTCTTGGGGACCTTTTAGGTCACTCTAATCAATAGCTCAATGTGGGTAGCACTGATTTCTGATACTGCAAGCTACAGGTCAGAGGCAAAACTTTTCAAGGTTAAGTTTTATCCCTTTCTTCTCAGATGCTCTCCCTATATCCCTTTGTGGTGGTTTGATTCAGGGGTCCCTCATAAACTCAGGTGTTCTGAATGCTAGATTCCCAGCTGATGGAGATTTGGGAATTAATGCCTCCTGGAGGCAGAGTATTATTGGGGGTGGGCTTGTGGGTGTTACAGCCAGTTTCCCCTGTCAGTGTGTGGCATGCTCTCCTGTTGCCACTGTCCATCCGATGTTGGTCAGGAGGTAATGTCCACCTTCTTCCCATACCATTATTTTGCTCTGCCATCATGGAGCTTCCCTTCAAGTCTATAAGCCAAAAATAACCCTTTTTTTCCCCCCAAAAGCTGCTCTTGGTTGGGTATTTTCTGACAGCAATGCCAACCTGACTGTTAACAGTATAGTTGGTACCAGTGAGTGGTGTCAACTGACAACTGACTGTGTAGCTTTGGCCTTTTTGAGCTGATTTTCAACAGGAATGTGGAAGGAGTTGAAACCTTGGCCTAAGAGACGCCTTGAAGTGCTGTAAGTACAGCTTGATGGACTGTTCTGGTCAGAGTTGAAAGACCTGTAAGCATTAAGAACTATGGACTGTGGGGTTTGGCTTATGTTGGTGAGAAGGAGATTCACCTAGACTGGGCTAGAAGCCGTTTGTGTGAGAGGCTTGCTACTATGCTTGTGTCCTAAGAATTTGTGCAGCATTGCTTTGTGTATAAATGGACTGGTATGAGCAGAGGGATATGGCTTAGAAATAAAATATTTGGGCTGAAACCTCTGCCCATTCAGCTGCAATTGAGTGATTACAGCCTTTGAGATTGGGCTAGCTGACCTGCACTGGGGCAACAGGAAGAATGTAGTCTCTTTTGAAGGGCCCTGAGTGCTCAAGGAGTGTCCTGTTCTTCAAAGTCTGCTTTATTCCACTCTCTGGATTAACAAATTGGCACCCTACCTGGTACTATGCAATATAAAAAAAAAAAAAAAACACAGGAAAGAGAGGGTCATGGAATTTGCCACACAGTCTTTTGTTTTAGAAAAGGCTGTGGTCAGTGTGAAGAAGATTTGCTGGATGCCTGCATGAAGACCTGCAATGGAGCTATAAGGATGGACCGCGGATTGCAGTGGAGACTTGGTGGGCATGCCAAGACCACGAGATGGCTGCCAAGGAGAGCTTCCAGCCCCAGATGGAATTTTCCAGGACTGTGAGTAGCCTAGCTGGAGGGGTGGAATTGGAATTCCAGAGACTTGTTGCTGGTTAGAATGATCAGACTTGGAGATTTTTCATTGACTAGATTTGTTGGATTGGGAGCTACAGAGTTTTATGTTTGCCCTATTTAAATCTTATATAGGTTGAATATTTCTTTGCTATGCCCAATGTCATCGTTTGCAGTGTGTTTATTCTTTGACATTATGGGACTTGGGGAGAATTTTTGGTATTATGGCTCAGTTAAAAGACCTTGGATTTTGGGGATGTTTGAACATCATTAGGATCAATAAAAACTATGGAGACTTTTGGGCTGGAGAGATGGCTTAGCGGTTAAGCGCTTGCCTGTGAAGCCTAGGGACCCCGGTTCGAGGCTCGGTTCCCCAGGTCCCACGTTAGCCAGATGCACAAGGGGGCGCATGCGTCTGGAGTTCGTTTGCAGAGGCTGGAAGCCCTGGCACACCCATTCTCTCTCTCCCTCTATCTGTCTTTCTCTCTGTGTCTGTCACTCTCAAATAAATAAATAAAAAATTAAAAAAAAAAACTATGGAGACTTTTTAAGTTGGATCGAATGCATTGCATTTTATATCATGCATAGTTATCAGTTTTGGGGGCCAGGGGCAGAATGTGATGGTTGGATTCAGGTGTCCCCCATAAACTTATGTGTTCTGAATGCTAGGTTTCCAGCTGATGGGAATTTGGGAATTAATAGAGGCAGTATATTTGGGGGGGGGCGCTTATGGTTATTATAACCAGTGTTCCCTTGCCTGTGTTTGACACACTCTCCTGTTGCTATTGTCCATTTGATGTTGGCCAGGGGTGATGTCCACCATCTGCTCATGCTGTCATTTTCTCTGCCATCCTGGAGCTTCCCCTGGAGTCTATAAGCCAAAATGCACCTTTTTTTCCCCCCACAAGCTGCTCTTGGTCGGGTATTTTCTGGAAGCAATGCGAACCTGACTGCAACAACCCTGTTGAGGGTTCAGTCTTTTTTTTTTTTTTCAAGGTAGGGTCTCACTCTGGCTCAGGCTGACCTGGAATTCACTATGGAGTCTCAGGGTAACCTCGAACTCACAGCGATCCTCCTACCTCTGCCTCCCGAATGCTGGGATTAAAGGTGTGCACCACCACGCCCGGCGAGGGTTCAGTCTTTAAGTCTACCCTCAAGGAGAAAGGTTCTTATGGCACCAGTTCATTTTGGGTTTAGTTTTGTGTTTATTTTCTCCCAATCTTACCTTACACTCCCTCCAAACCCTTCCATTCCTCTTGTCTGGGTCTGAAGTTGACTACCCAGTTTACCTGACTTTTATCATACCCCTCTATAGTAGGGAAAGGAGGAAACAATGAGGGCAATCAAAAGTTAGGTTTAGTCTAGAATATAAATATAAATATATATTATATAGAATATAAATGTGTAAAGGGTTAAAAAATATCAAAAGTAAACATAGGGCTGGAGAGATGGCTTAGCAGTTAAGGCATTTGCCTGCGAAGCCACAGGACCTAGCTTTGATTCCCTAGAACCCATATAGGCCATATGCACACAGGGCATGTGCATCTGGAGTTCATTTGCAGTGGCTGGAGTCCCTGGTGTGCCCATTCTGTCTCTGTCTGTCTCCTCTCTCTCTCTCTCTCTCTCTGTCTTTGCTTCTAAATAAATAAATAAATTATAGGATTCATTAAAAAAAAGTGAAGATAGCAAAAAATTTAATTTACTTGGTATGCCAGACAACAAATATTGATATATATTATCTAAATAGTTAGGTTTATCTCTTATTTTTTTTTATTAACAACTTCCATGATTGTAAACAATATCCCATGGTAACGCCCTTGAAACTCCATTCTCTGTCATATCCCCTCCCCCCCTCAATCAATCTCTCTTTTATTTTGATGTCATGATCTTTTCCTCCTCTTATGATGGATTTGTGTAGGCAGTGTCAGGTACTGTGAGGTCGTGGATATCCCGGCCTAGTTAGGGTGTTTCTTAATGAAAGACGTCTATAGGCTAATCTCTAATGCCATAAACAAAGGGATATGTAAATAACAAAACCTAAAAGTAGTTGGCTCAAAGGTGCTATTCGCTTACAGGTTAAGCCTGGCGGTTCCCAGGAAACTTCATGTGGCTGAGAAAGTTCTACTATGCCAATCTTATTCCGATGCAGTCACACGCCAGCCTCCGCGTCTCCTTCTTCTCTGCTTTCCCATAACAACGTCAATGGCGGAAGAGCAGTGGCCCCGCACCGCCTGCCAAGTTTTAATTGAAACATTGTGATAAATTTCACTGCAGGGTCAGATGTTATTTTTCTGGTTAAGGAGGGTCAAGTTGGTCTCTTAAAGAACCACTTTTGATTTTTATAGTGTCCAGTGACTTGCTCCTGGAAGCTGATTTACTGCAGATCTGACCTCTGTCCCCTTGAGTGACCCCGGCCCGTATTGTCAAGTCTCCAGTTTACCCAAAGCCACTGGCAGAAAAGTATTTTATTAAACCGAGCTTCTCATTTTATTAGTGTGAAAATAGGCCTTCCCTAATCGATAGGATGGGAGGCATTCTCTTTATTGCTTTAGACTAGAGAGTAAAGGTCACTTAGCGCAAGTAGGATAAAGCACATGACAAAAAAAAGGCAGTGAGCTGTCCACGAGTCAGCATAAATAACCTGGTTTATTAAAAAAAAGAAAAAACAGCCTCCTCGTGTGTACATGTCAGGTAAATGAAACATGTAAAATGCTCAAGTTTAGAAAACTATACTTGGGCAGTAAATATCAAAAAATAGGGTTGATTTTAAGTTATGGTTTTGCTTCATCTCTTTACTCCAGGGCCGAGAACTGTCAGCCTTTGTTTTGGTGAACATTTCTCCCTTGGTATTTTGCGTAGTCTCTCAGAATGGTGCACCTCAATCTTAGGAACTGCTTTGCAAGATTTCAAATTCTAGTTCTACATTGAACATGCACCTTAAGGAATTTTGCACGTCAATAATATTTTCAGTTTTGTGTCAGTACTTGGAAATTCACTTGTAATACTTGACCACAAACTTCTCCCCTTCATGACAACTCATTTAAGTTGTTTGGATGACGTAAAATTGTGTATAACTTAAAGCAAAATGAATATCTTAGTTTATATGTACAACATCCCCAATATTGTTTGACACATTTGTTGAACTTATATATATATATACATATATATATATATATATATGTATATATGTATGTGTGTGCATATATATATATATAAATGTACATGTGCACTTTAATGAATTTCTTTGTGGTAAAGGTTTTTACCAACATAGTAACAGTAAAAGGAATATTGGATAGAAATACACAAGTCCCTCTATGAATGGTGAAAGATGTCAATGGTGAAAAATTTGCAACGATTAAACAACACGCTTAAAACTTAGAGTTGTGCCAGGGCTGGCTGGAGAGATGCCTCAGTGGTTCAAGGCACTTACTGTTAGGACTGATGAGCTCTGTTTTATTCCTCAGTGCTTACAAGAAACCAGATGCACAATGTGGCACATGTGTCTGGAGTTCATTTACAGTGGAAGAAAATACTGGGGCCCCATGCTTGCTTTTTATTTTTTTCCTCTTCTTTCAAGTAAATTTTTTTAAAAAATCTTTAAAAACAGAGTTGTGTATAGACAAGCAACTGAGATAACATTAAACTACAAGTCATTGAGAATTCAGAGTTGACAAATTTGCAAGATTTGTTTATTTGGAATTACAAGGGCTAAGGTACACAAAAGATAAGGCACAGTATGTATACTCTGCTTTTATTGTTTCTTGGTAATTTCTTTTTCAATATGCTTACTTAGCTAATCATGCCATCCTCTTTACCCTACGGCTACTCTTGCTGTTTATATATGTTGCTGATGGACACAGAAAGCTCAGACAATTTCCTGTTCAAGGTTACAGTAGAATGCTATGTCAGACTAACTTCGTTTTTTTGTTTTTTGGTTTTTTTTTTTTTTTTGTAGTAAGACACCTGGTGTGTATAACACAGGAGCAATATTTTAGATCGAATGCATGCCAATTCTTTGGAAGTAATCAGTCTCTGAGGTTCCAAAAGACATGTGACACTGGATCAACTTCTGTTCATCTGTAGAAGATTTTAATAATTGCATGGTTTTAGGGCTGGAGAGATGGCTTAGCGGTTAAGCGCTTGCCTGTGAAGCCTAAGGACCCCGGTTTGAGGCTCGGTTCCCCAGGTCCCATGTTAGCCAGATGCACAAGGGGGCGCACGGCGTCTGGAGTTCGTTTGCAGAGGCTGGAAGCCCTGGCACGCCCATTCTCTCTCTCTCCCTCTATCTGTCTTTCTCTCTGTCTGTCACTCTCAAATAAATAAATAAAAAATGAACAAAAAATATTAAAAATAAATAAATAAATGCATGGTTTTAATTGACACGAGCAGATGCATAATTAGCACCAATAGAGTTTTAGCTTTATCCAGAATTTGGGCCTGTCCTCCTCACAGCCCCGGAGCAGAGAGGTGACAAAGCTGCACTTTGCGGTGCCTTCAGGGGATAGACAGAGGCTGGCGCAGCCTGGAGCAGGAGGAGTAAGACACAAATTCATGAGAGCCAGGATGGGTTCTGGGGGCTCAAAGGCACGTTCTGCAGCTGGGTTTGGAGAGGAAGGCCCTGCAAGTCCAGATCCTCCGCACTTTCCCTTCCTGTCCACTGGGAACTGGGGGAAAGGGCAACCTTGACTGCCACATACCTGTAGTCTGACCATCGTGAGGCCACAGAGGGCACCAGGGCCTCCAAGATTCTTGGTCCTTTAACAGTGGGAAGTGTCCTTGAACATTTAAGGAGGCCATCTGCTTTTCTCCTAAAACCTGACAGGAGGTTGTGAGTAAGTTTGCTAAGTAAGTTATGCCATAGGATCTGGTTGTTTTTTCTTATCTTTTCTTCCCTTAGAGAGTCCCCTCTTCCCTAGCAATCTGACAGAAAGACACGAATAAAGATTACACAGCATCTGCGTACCTGGCATGGGAACTGGACCAACCAGCTCAGCTCCATTCAGTAAATGCCTATAAAAGACCCCAGTCAGGGTCGCCTTGTCAGGCTTTCCCACTTCTGATGAGCCGCTCTTCTCCTCCTTCATCCCTTCTTTTAAGCTCTGTAGTACAGTCTTTCAAAAGTAAACCCACTAAGATCTATGGCTTTCATTCACCAAACTCATGACGGTGGGGCTGGAGAGGTGATTCAGTGGTTAAAGCACTTGCTGACAAAGCCTGCCAGCCTAGGTTCAGTTCCCCATTGCCTGCGTACAGCCAGGCGCACAAGGTGGCATATACATCTAGAGTTCTTTTGCAGCAACAAGAGGCCCTGGCATGTTTTCTCTCTCTTCCCTCTCTCTCTGCCCCTCCCTCTCTCTCTCTCTCTCCCTTTTTCCTTCCCTTCCCTCCCACCTTCTCTCTCTCTCTCTTTCTCTCCTTACAAATAAAACAAACTTAAAAAAAATATTTTGGGGGGCTGGAGAGATGGCTTAGCGGTTAAGCACTTGCCTATGAAGCCTAAGGACCCCAGTTCAAGGCTCAGTTACCCAGGACCCACGTTAGCCAGATGCACAAGGGGGCACATGTGCCTGGAGTTTGTTTGCAGTGGCTGGAAGCCCTGGCGCGCCCATTCTCTCTCTCTCTCTCTCTCTCTCTCTACCTGCCTCTTTCTCTCTCTGTCACTCTCAAATAAATAAATAAAAATGAACAAAAATTAAAAAAAAAATTAAAGTATATGTGGATATCAGGGGGAGA
This sequence comes from Jaculus jaculus, assembly GCF_020740685.1. Taxonomy (NCBI): domain Eukaryota; kingdom Metazoa; phylum Chordata; class Mammalia; order Rodentia; family Dipodidae; genus Jaculus; species Jaculus jaculus. The sequence continues at coordinate 25,199,379 of NC_059121.1, forward strand.
TTTGGGATGTACTGGTGGTATCTTTGTGCAGGTAAAGATTACTAAAGCAATATTTAACAATACAGATGAGTCATTTATAAGTAAAAATGTTTTCGGGGTCTCTAAAGGTAATAAAAGTAAAACATAACACAGGGTTAGAATGTTTCGGGTATTCTAAAGACTTATTCCTCACAATAATGTACTTTATAAAAGTGGTTATAATCATTATCCCCATTTGATGGTGACACATAATTTATAACTACATAATTATATTGTTGTGGTACAAACTCAGTTCATGTTCTAAAGTGGGTAGGCCCATATACTTCATGTTTTCTTCTTCTTTTTATTTATTTTTTAAATATCTTATTTCTTTATTTGACAGAGAGGAAAAAAGGAGATAGAGCGAGAGAATGGGCACTCCGGGGCCTCTAGCCACTGTGAATGAGCTCCAGATGCATGTGCTACCTTGTACAGCTGGCTTACATGGGTTCTGGGGAATTGAACCTGGGGTCTTTGGCTTTGTAGGCAAGTATGTTAACCACTAAGCCATTTGTCTGGTCCACACCTCATGTGTTTAGGCAAAGAACATTAGGTATGCAATTTGTTACTTTCCAAGGTATGCAGAAGTAGCAGGTTGCAAAGCCTACCTCGTGAGATAGATCGACCCAAGCATCTAGCTACATGACTCGTGGGGATACATCCCAAGAAGTCTGAGTCAGTCAGCCACACAGATAAGCACGCTGCCATATCTATTGTAGTCACGTGCACCATGGCTATGTTGTGACATCAGCTGAGGTGCCCATATACAGAGGAGACAATGAGAAAAGTGTGGTATGTATTAACAATGGAGGTTCATTCAGTCACAAAGAGAAAGGGATCTATCATTTGTAGGAAAATGGTTGAAACCCAAGATAATCATTTTCAGGGATATAAACCATAGTAAGAAATTTAAAAGGCATGTGCTCTTTCCGTATGTGGAGTGTGTGTGTCACAAAAGAAGGGGACTATTTAGGAAGAAGAATGGGGCAAGGGTGATGGTGGAAAGGCTGAGGAAAGGAATGAATATAAACGCAGGAAGATGGCCCGTGAAAATGGATGAATGGTAGTGCTTGAACGAAAAGGTTCTGATGAAACCCAACACCCTGTACTGTGAATATGCACTCGGAAATTTTCAAAAAGAAACAACTCAGTGTTTTCCATCAACTCCTCGCCTTGTAACATATATGGTGAGGGTCGGGAGTAATGAACGCTCTAAAATTAAGAGCTATTTGGTATACTTAGTTTATAAAACTACATCTTACTTGATTTGACCCCTTCTGGGTTTCTTGGCTATCTTAAACTTCTGGGTGCCCCAGAAATGAGTAAACCACACATTTGTTATGAAAACGATTACTTACTTAGAGACCACTAAGTGTAGGGACTTATGTCTAAGCATACACATGTGAACTACATCTGTGAGTCTTTGCAATGGTGCTGAGTGACATCTAATATTAGCTTTATTTTACATATGAAAAAGAGGAATATGGGGCATGGTTGTGTACGCCTTTAATTCCCACACTCTGGAGGCTGAGGTAGGAGGATCACTGTGATTTTGAGGTCAGCCTGGAGCTATAGAGTGAGTTCTAGGTCAGCCTGGGCTAGAGTGGGACTCTATCTCAAAAGAAGAAGCAAGAAACCTAACCAATGTGCATTGATTCAGCTGAAGTGGAGGGAACCCTTATCTGATTAAGCTGCCATTTCTCTTATCAGCTTTCTAGAACACTCGAGTCAACCCACACAGCGTTTTCCCAGGAAGTGGACTCCTGTAGCACCGTCCTCTCTGAACGTGACTATATCATGCTGCCGCTCCTCTCGGTTTGACCATTTGTTGTCCATATTCATGCATAGTCCATACAGACAGGCATGAGGACTAGAGAGATGGCTTAGCACTTAAGGAGCCTGCCTGCAAAGCCAAAGGACACAGGTTCAATTCCCCGGTACCCACCTAAGCCAGATGTACAAGGTGGTACATGCCTCTGGAGTTTGTAGTGGCTGGAGGCCCTGGCATACCCATTCTCTCTCTCTCTCTTTCTCTCTCAAATGAATAAATAAAATATTTTTAAAAGATGAAAACAAGACAACACAAAATATGTACATGTCCAGACATTAAATACTTATATACATATCATACATAATAAAATTATATATGTTATATATATATGTGTGTGTGTGTGTGTATCTCCATGAATATTTTGTTGTCAAAGTACTTCCTGTGTGCTTTTATATCCCCCAGTATAAGCCCAATCAATAAAGGACAATGGTGATATTGTATAATATACTTGTTTTGTTTAATGTGTATTTATTTATGAAGAGACTTCTAATAGTCAGAGGGCCTTTCTGTTGGTCACCTGATTTCATGTGTTTGTAAATGAATGAATTATTCTTTGAGATCATACCTTTTTGTCCTCTCCCCCCACACACCATATGATATCAAGAAGATGCCACCTGTTTCCAGCAGACAGGTTGTTCATTGCCACACAGCCACAATACAAGAGCTTCTAAACCCAGTTGTTGGGGGTGTAATTACTTAAGCTCCTCATGGAGGTGGATCATCTCACAGCACAATGCTCCCAGGACAAAGTCAGACCAACTGTCTTTGACAGCATCAGCTGCTGCCCAAGTTGGGTGCTCAGCCACAGACACCAAGGCTTTTTGTGTACCAGGTAATTAACAGTAATGATGTCTTGCTGCTTAGCTTTGTTTCAGAAGCAAGCCTCCTTTTTTCTTCTTCTTCTTCTTCTTTTTTTTCCTGCAGATCTGGGTGGACTCTAAGACTCAAGCCCATCATGGCCTGACTGTCATTAAGTACCAGCAGGCAATTCTAGGCTTAATTACCTCCCTGTTTTGTTCTTTACATTGGCCAATAAACATCCAGTCTAAAGGCAATTTGTAGGCAAGAGGGGAGAGAGAGTAGGAGGGGCGCCTCCTTTTGTAGCAATGCTTCCATCAAATAAACTAACTTAAACATGTTTTCACCTTGAGTTCTTAAACATTATCATGATTTCCCCACCTTAAGAGCAGCTTAAAGAAAGTTATTCAAATAAAACACAACCCTACAGTCTGTTCATGAAATATGAGGGAATTCAATTACACATGAATGGATGAACGGCTTTTCCCCCACTTTGTCTGGTCATCATTGTTACTGTGGATTTCTTTAACAAAGGATATCTAAATAAACAAAACTGTCTTCCATGAACTGTGAGCCTGCAGTTAAGTGGCATATGTATGGGAGTGTGTTTATCAAGGATGGGTTTAGCACAGGTATGATTTATTTACTGGTACCTTATTGAATTTTCAGCCCAGTTACACTAAGAAAAAGAAATTACTGTATAAGTATGAACAAAGCACTAAACAAAACCACATGCTGATTTTAATCCTTTTACTTACAAAAGTAGGACTTCACTATTAGTCTTAAATAAAATGTGAAATATTTTTGGTTAAGTTGGTGGATTATACATAAATCTATTTAGGAACTATGCATTTGTTTCAACACTTAGAATTTTTTATATCACTGACTAATTGATGACTTTGCCAATTTATGCATTTTGCTATATAGTGAAACCATATTTTAAAATAAATTTTACCTTTTTTTTTTTAGTTTTTCGTTTTTTGTTTTTTTTTTTTTTTGTTTTGTTTTGTTTTGTTTTTTGAGGTAGGGTCTCATGCTAGCTCGAATTCACTAGGTAGTCTCAAGGTGGCCTTGAACTCATGGCAATCCTCCTACCTCTGCCTCCAGAGTGCTGGTTTATAAAATACTTGCTAGTAATTTTCAGTAGTTGTTCATGTTACCTGAAAAATTTTAATTCAAGATTCTTGAAATTAAAAAGGTCATGTTAGTAGTTATAAGTTTCAATTTTATTGCATTGTTTTGGAAGATAGATCTTATGAGAAAAAAACAACCTCCCATTTGAAATTAGGGTCACCTGGTCTGTGTTTCTGAGTATTTAATTATTCCACAGTGAATTCTATGTTTGTGTCACCTTTGCAGTGAACAGAGTATCTGGATTAAATTATAAAAAATGCACTGGTCTGTGTAAGAGTTCACTTCCTAGTTCACATCATGAAAGATTTCCTGTGATATTTAACAATTTAAATAAATATTCTAGTTAATTGTTTATATGGGAAGCAAAGACACTGCAATAAAAAAATGTGATTTTTATATTCTGAAATAGATTTCACACCAAATACATTAACTTGTGAACTTCTTCTAGCATAGGAAGTTTTAAATGTGGTCAGTGAATGGATTCTCCTCCATAGAAGCAAGGACATGGGATGGAGAAATAGCTTAGTGGTTAAAGAACTTGTCTGTAAAAGCTAAGGACCCAGGTTTGAGTCCCCAGTACCAAGACAAGCCAGATGCACAAGGTGTTGCATGCATCTGGAGTTCATTTGCAATGGCTGGAGACCATAGATTGCCTCTTTTCTCTCTCTCTCTGTCTCTGCCTCTCCCTTAGCTAACTAAATAAAATAAATCATAAACTGATTTTATAAAGGCAATGACATGTTTTCTTTGGCATACAAGTAGTTTTTAAGTTTATTTTAAACTATATATTTAAATAAATTCAAAGAACACAACTAATTATACTCCATGTTTCTGTGGTGATAGAAGAAAAAGTATTTGAATAATTGAACAGAATCTATCTTGTTGACTTCAACATCTTGGAATCACTGCTAAAGTTTGACTGCACTTATAAATTAATGGGACAACAAGGACATTCACATTTTTAAATGTGTAATTAGCTCTGAGGATGGCTCGTCCGGGAAGTTCATGGAGACTTGAGTTTGGATCTCTACCACACACATAAGATGCCAGTTTGGTGGCATGCCTCTGGGATCATTAAGGCCCCCTGACAGGCTCGTCTAGCTGAATGTGTTTGCTCTAGGTTTAGTGATGGACTGTCTCAAAGAATAAGGCTAAGAGTGATTGACGAGGACACCTGAGGCTGACACGTATGTACACGTATACTTCCACTCGTGCACATGGACCCACATACACATCAACATGCATGTACACACACAAAAAGGAACAAAAGTATTTCAATTGTACCAAATGTCCTCAGTGTTGAATTATCATGCCTCATAACCACACAGATTGCTCAAGTGGGAAAGTGTGCAAATATATGATTTATAGTAATAATTTTTTTTGTTTATTTGTTTGCAAGAAGAAAGAGTAGAAGAAAAAAAAAAGACCCAAAGAATGGGGGTGCCTGATCCTCCAGCCACTGTCAATGAACTTTAGATGCATGCACCAGTTTGTGCACTTGGTTTTACATGGGAACTGGGAAATTGAACCTGGGTTGTTAGACCTTTTCAGCAAGTTCCTTAACTGCTCAGCCATCTCTCCAGCCCCTGTGGTAATAATTATTACACAACATCCCATAAATGGGAGGTACTATTAATAATCTACCAGAATTTGTCTCTATGATTCTTTTTTTAAAGATTTTTATTTATTTATTTGAGAGTGACAGAGAGAGAGATAGAGGCAGATAGAGAGTGAGGGAGAGAATGGGCATGCCATGGCTTCCAGCCACTGCAAAGAACTCCAGACACATGCGCCCCCTTGTGCATCTGGCTAACATGGGTCCTGGGGAATCGAGCCTCGAACCAGTGTCCTTAGGCTTTTCAGGCAAGCGCCTTAACCGCTACGCCATCTCTCCAGCCCTGTCTCTATGATTCTTGAAATGCAATGGTACTCATTCTATTTTTATTTTAAAATTATTTTTTAATATTTTATTTATTTATCTAGTTAGTTATTTGAGAGACAGAGTGCAAGAATGGGTGCGTCAGGACCTCCAGGCACTGCAAGCAAGCTCCAGATGCATGTAATACCTGTGCATCTGACTTTATGTGGGTGCTGGGGAGTTGAACCTGTGTCCTTTGGCTTTGCAGGAAAGTGCCTTGGCCATTAAGTCACTTCTCCAACTCCCCTTTGTAAATCATTATTTTAATATTTGTTTATTTGAGAGAGATAGCAGAAGATAGAATTATTCTCTTTTAATCTGTGTCTTTCCTGTAACCCGAGGTTCATATGGGGACAAGAAAGTCCTTCATCCCATTGTTCATATCAGATATATAGATAAATAGATGATAGGTGGATAATACATAAGATATATATGGTAATATGTAAAGAAACACAGAGTGGAAAACAAATTGGCACATTGAATACTAGTCATTTCAAAATCACTATCATTTAGTATTTTTTTGTGAAAAGATTTTCTTTTCAGATGGGAAAAACACATATATATATATAAAAAATCTACTTATATTACTGCAGGAATATAACATCAGCATGGTGTTTTAGTTCTTACAAAGACTGAAAAGAAAAAGACCCGAGCAGTCCGATGCCTTATACACTTCTCCCAATTGATAAGCTATTCAAAAATTCTATTTCCTCTTTTCTTTTTCTTTCTTTGCACTTGAAACCGTAGCACTAGGGCAGGAATGCTAAGGGATGCCATGATTGACTACGGACTTGCGATACCTGAGCAGACAGAGGAAAGCAGTTTCTGAACACACCCACACAGCTTGCCATGCTTCCCCAGAGCCAAAGCTGGTATTCAGCGGCGTGGTGAACACCGAGGCTATGAAGCCAGCTGAAGTCTCTTTGTTTAACGCACGTCTGTGGGTTAGAACTTACATACTGCCTGAGTGACTCTCTTTGAACTGCGATTAACACAAGCTTTGCTGATCTGGGCAGTGAGCGAGGGTGCACGCGTGGTTCCTTGCGTAGTTCAAAGCAGAATGAATAAATTAAACTCAAGCAGGTATCTAAGAAAATCTACATGCTACCAAGTTTGTAGGTATGGATAAGATTCCCTACCAAGACGGATGCAGTGTGAGCCTGGGCTAGGAGTTCTGTTTAGTGAGGAGTGATGTTTCTGTTGTTTGAGGGAGCTTTTTTGTTTGATTGTTGGGGCCTTCTTTTTTTAAGCATAAAATTTCTTCTGGATTTTCTTCATGGATCACAGAAAGGAAAGGAAGAAACAATCATGGTGATGAGATTTTTTTTTTTTTTTTTGCCATCTTATTTTTCCCTTTTTTCATGTGGGTGCTTTGTTTAGCCCAGTCCTAACCATCCGGTAAATGCTTATTTAGCAAAAGGAAACAGAATGTATTTTCCTTCAGACTCTCGCCATTGATATATTGAAATAGCAGGGAAGGGGAGGGGGGAGCCCATAATGCTTCATTAGTTAATTGTGCAGAGTACAGCTCTTTAGGGGTAAACAAGTGCCGGACATTTGCTGAATGGCCCGTCCTCCTCCTCATGCATATTATGGCCTAATGATGCTAGTAATGGTAGGAGGCTCCTGGAGAGTCATCTGTCAAATTAGCACATTGAATTATTTATTGCTCCAGAGTAAAATTGGTGAAAGGTAGCAGCTGAGACTTTTTTTTTTTAAAGAAATTATTTTATAAATCTAAAATTCAGAGGCAAAACATGACAGAGAACTCTCAGTGCTGCCTGAAGGGTATATTTGCTTTTGATCACTTGCATTTATGATCATAGCATTTCTTATAGAAAAATAACGCAGTTATTTCTATATTTAAATGTGTGTGTGTATCTGTGTGAAATTCCAAGTTTGTCATGCCATTATTTAGAAGGCAATTACTACGATTTCAAATTAATTGTTATTTTAGCTCCACTGCTCATCTCACTCCAGTGTCACTATAGAACATGAGACAGGGTCCCTGGGCCTTCTCGGGGCCTGGCCCAGGCATTAGTGGGCAGTTGAGTCTTCATCCCTAGTCCTCACATTGTTCTGTAGCACAAAGCTATCTAAGATTTTTTTTTTTAAATATGTTTCCTAAGTATTAGAGGAAAAATCTGAACCAATTTTCTTATAAAACATGGAAATACATATAAGACACTTAAACCCAGAATCTAAGCCTCTGAAGACTGATGTGAGCTAACAAAAAGACTTCTTCCAAAAAGATCATTTCATTGTGTGCTGTGGAGTTATCTTGTGGATATGGCCAGAGATTGTTTCTTTCGTGAAGAAACGCTATGCAAAACAGTGAAGCCACTTACTTTTACAGGCCAGTGAAGAGTCACTCTGACTAATTTCTTTTACAGACCAGTGGGGAGTCAGTGCTTAAGAAAGTGAAAGAAGGGCTGGAGAGATGGCTTAGAGGTTAAGGCATTTGCCTGCAAAGCCCAAGGACCCAGGTTTGATCCTCCAAGACCCACTTAAGCCAGTTACACAAGGTGGCTCATGTGCCTGGAGTTTAGTTGCAGCAGCTGGAGGTCCTGACATGTCTATCTCTCTCTCTTTCTGCTTCTTTCTCTTTCTCTCTCTCTCTTACACACACACAAATTAATAAAAAAAATAGTTTTTTTTAAATTTTTATTTATTTATTTATTTGAGAGCGACAGACACAGAGAGAAAGACAGATAGAGGGAGAGAGAGAGAATGGGCGCGCCAGGGCTTCCAGCCTCTGCAAACGAACTCCAGACGCGTGCGCCCCCTTGTGCATCTGGCTAACGTGGGACCTGGGGAACCAAGCCTCGAACCGGGGTCCTTAGGCTTCAAATGCAAGCGCTTAACCGCTAAGCCATCTCTCCAGCCCCAAAAAATGTTTTTTAAAAAGAAAGTGAAAGAAGGAAGAGAAGGACAATTGAAGAAGGGAGAAAGGGGAAGAATAAAGAAAGGAAGAAAAGGAGAAGAAAGGAAGGGAGGAAGAAAGGAAGGAAGGAAGGAAGGAAGGAAGGAAGGAAGGAAGGAAGGAAGGAAGGAAGGAAGGAAGGAAGGAGGAAATAAAGTAAAAAGGTAGGCATGGTGATGCACACCTTTAATCCCAGCGCTTGGGAGGAAGAGGTAGGAGGATCTCCATGAATTTGAGGTCACCCTGAATCTATATGTCAAATTCCAGGTCAGCCTAGGCTAGAGCGAGACTCTACCTCAACATAACAAAAAATGAATAATAATTAAAAAAAAGGAAGGAAGGAAAAAAGAGAAAGGAAAAGGAAGGAATGGAGGAAGAAGAAAGGAAGGAGGGAGGGAAGATTGTTAAGCAATTATCTATGACATGTAATCTATGTATGTTTGATTTCCAGTCTTCACTAGATAATTTATGTGACTAATTTAAAAGTTACAGAGCAACCCATGTGCTATGTGGTCTCAGAGTGACAAGTGCACGGTCGCCTCACAAACACTGAATTTGAGTGGCCATGAGCAGTAGAAAACGCATTCATGGACTTGGGTATCCATTTGGCTAGACCTTTCCCCCAGATTGTTCTGCTTATGTCTTGGCAATCTTGCAAACTGACTGGCTGCGTCATCTTGCTGGTAACAAGCTCATTTCCAGTCACTGTCATGTGGTATGAAAGGGCTTTGGTATGCAGAGAAAAATAGAAATTTATCTTGAAGGAAAAGCAGTCAAGCGAAACTTATTATGGAAATATATACATAAGGAAATAAAATTAGACATCCAGTTCCACAAGGTCCTACAATGTCCTGCATGTTCTCTTACGAGGTATACACTTAGGGTTTGAGAGATGGCTCAGTGGTTTAGCGGTGCCTGCTTGCAAAACCTGAAGGTCCTGGTTCAATCCCCCCCCCCCCCCAGTGGCCATGTAAAGCAAAATGCGCCAAGAATCACATGTATCTGGAGTTCGTTTGCAGTGGCAGGAGACTTTGGCATGAACAATGCCTACTTTTAAAAAAAAATTGTTTATTTTATTTGTTTATTTGAGAATGACAAGGAGTCAGAGAGAGAAAGAGGCAGATAAGTAGAGAGAGAGTGGGCGCACCAGGACCTCCAGCCACTGCAAAGGAACTCCAGACGCGTGCGCCCCCTTGTGCATCTGGCTTAAGTGAGTCCTGGGGAATTGAGCCTCGAACCAGGGTCCTTAGGCTTCACAGGCAAGCGCTAAGCCATCTCTCTAGCCCCAACAATGCCTATTTTTTCTCTTCTCTAACTCTCTCTCCCTACCTCCCTCCCTCTCATTCTCTCTCCTTGCATATAAATAAAAAAAAAATACATGTTAAAATAAGTATACACCTTATTTTCTCTTTAATAGATACAGTGGTGATGTGTGTGAAAGTATTGAACGTTATAGTGGTACGTACATGTATGTGTGTATACATCCGCATATGCGTGTCTGTTATGTTTTCATCATTTTCACCACAATCATGGCAGAACACTGACGTTGGAGGGGTGGTGAATAAAGAGAAAGAAGGGCTGGAGAGATGGCTTAGCGGTTAAGCGCTTGCCTATGAAGCCTAAGGACCCCAGTTCGAGGCTCAGTTCCCCAGGTCCCACGTTAGCCAGATGCACAAGGGGGCGCACGCGTCTGGAGTTCGTTTGCAGAGGCTGGAAGCCCTGGCGCGCCCATTCTCTCTCTTCTCTCCCTCTATCTGTCTTTCTCTCTCTGTCTGTTGCTCTCAAATAAATAAATAAAAGATTAAAAAAAAAGAGAGAGAGAGAGAAAGAAAGAAGGTAGAAGCATTGCGTTCAGTAAACTCTATCCTAAATTGTGTTTCATTAAGAGACCACTCGGGGTAGGGCTGGTGTGAGCCAAATTTTAGAATGGAAGATGACAGAATTTCATGGTGGAAATTCTGATTTGGGCATGCGGGAGGAGTTCTCGCGCAGAAACGTAGGGAAGTCGTGGGAAAGTGGGATCCGTCGCTCAGGCAGAGGAAAGCCAAAGGCAGTGGAGCTGAGCAGCGGGCGTTGCAGGCGCAGGTCGCTGGCGGAGGGCGATGGGTCGTGATGTGCCCGGCATCTTGTGCCTTCTTTCCTCCGTGGCTCATCACACTGAAAGAGCAGGGGTTTCGCTCTCACCTCGGCTTTCCCAGTGAGGCCACCTCCCGCTGCTGCCGCCTTTTTAGCTCTCTGGCATCGTCTTATTGACACTTTATGGATACTTCTGATTATCTGCGCATTGGAACAATTGTAGGTTACTAAAAATAAGAATAATTGGCGACCCCCTCTTGAGAAGGCTGTACCCATCTCTCCCATGAGCGGTGTCCTTTCCTATGTGTCTCCGTCTCTCTACTCCACTTAATTCTAGATCAAAACTTTTTTTTTTCTTTTTTTTTTTTTAAGTAGGGTCTCACTGTAGCTCAGAGTGACCTGAAATTCACTCAGGGTGGCCTTGAACTCACAGGAATCCTCCTAATTCTGCCTCCCAACTGCTGGGATTAAAAACATGCACCACCACCACCACCCCCCCCCCCCCCCCGGCCAATTTTTTTTTTTTAAACAAATAACTCCAACTTTTCTTTGTACTGAAAGAAAATTTGAAAACTGTTCTTATACCTTTATCGCACTCAAATCAGGTTATCAGCAAAGCTGTGGAGTCGGCCCAAAACATATATAATTTTAAAGTCTAGATTAGGTCTTTTATTCATAGGTGCCATGTCAGCCAATTTAGCTCATTCCTAACAATGATGGGCAATTCCTTATTTCCATCCCATTTCTCATTCACATTTCTTGTTGAGGATCTCTCCTGTTTCATCTGGAACCATTTTTCATTCTGTTCTTTGTGGTTGACTCTTTTCTTTGTCTTTTCTCAAGTGGAGCTAATGAAACACCATCAAATTATGTTACGTTGCATTAACTCATTACTACTGCAAGCAGGTTCACCTTTAAACATGACCACGCAGTTGTGAGAGGTCTCGAAGACACCCTTCATCCAAGACTCAGAAGATAGCAAGAAATCGTGCCTGTGAACGTCAAAACGCCATCCCGCGGTTAGCGCAGATGGAGTAGAGAGACTTTTGACTGTCTGCCGTTTGTGTAGAAAATTCAGCAAGTGTTTGTGTGTTCCTGTGACTGCATACGTTGTCTTCCTCTCACGCATGTACGTGGGAATCATGTCCCATAGAATAGATGAAAAATTTCCACACTCAAGTCACTCTGAGCACTCAGACCATTTTTCAAAAGGAAGAGGTATTTTTTTGGAATAATCTCCTGCTCCAATTAAATGTCATATTTGGGTTTATTGACTGAACATATGCTGATACTTCTCTGGCATTTCAAGCTCTAGGCTCTCCTCCTTTCTGTTTGAAAAAGCTGTGCCTAGAGCGATGGGACAGAGGACCCTTGGCAGTGATGTGGGTCTCCCTCAGCTCTTGATAGGATGGTGAAAATAATCACACAGCTAGACACTTGTGTGGAGATGAGCAAAGAAAGGCCTTGCAGACAACTGGGTTTCCATTTTCAATAAGTACTTTTAAAATGTTTTATTATTATTATTATTAACATGTTTTATATGGATACATCATGTGCTGGTGCCTTCTTATCCCTCGTCTCTGCCCCAATTCTGCTGGGGACTCTTCTCAGTGGGGTTGCAGGTGTTCCCCACAGGGTTCTGGTTTATGCATTGTGGGAGCATCAGTCATTTTTTAGGGGAGGGCATGCCTCTAGGCATGATGTCTCAACCTGCGGCTCTTAAAATCTTTCGGCCTCCTCTTCCACACAATCCCTGAGAGGTGGTGGGTGAGGTTTAAGTCTACTTCATGAGCTCTTAGGAGCCTCTGGATCTCTGCTTTGGTAGGTGTTGAGTGGCCTCAGGGTCTGCCTCCTTCACCCCGGCCCTGGTTATCAGGTTCAACATGGAAGCTGCTCTCTTGCTCATCTCCCCTCTGCCCCTGTGGTTTCACCTGGGGCGTGGCTGAAGTGTGTGTGTGTGTGGGGGGGGGGTTCATCTCCCTGGGTCTCCATGCCTTCTGAAAAAAAGAAGAACAAATTCTCCAAAAGGAGACTGAAGTCAGCATAGTTTAAGTGGGCTTCTATTTCTGATGCATGTTCTTTTTAGAATAGTCATGTTTCTATGCTAGACCTAAGGGAGTGGAGTTAGCGGTCCAGTAGGTGGCAGTCTTCCTCCAGAGGATGTGCAGGACCCTCTGCTTAAAGAAAACACCAAGAATTCTGCCCCTGAAAGTTCAAACCGCCACCAAAAGAACAAGCCTCCTGGTATATTAGAACATTTCCTTTATTCTTGGCGGGCTAAAGTTACTGGTTCCACTGTGGTTCAATAAACTAAGGGGTTTTTGTTTGTTTGTATTTGTTTTTGTTTAACCATTACTTACAAAGAGAAGCTGTATTAGCATAACACTGCCATCTTCTCAAATCACCCTGTGCTTGGGTCAGGAACCCCTCTTGGCTAAATGTCAATTGGGAGCATTTTCAAGAGAGTAAGTGAAAACCTGTCTGTCAAATATCACTCTCACAGTGGTGCTATTTTTGAGGCAGGAAAATTAAATGATCATCTCATGGATTATTTCTGACTCTCCTAGGTGCCCACCCCATAAGGAAACTGGAAATGAAAGTTGTTTTAAAAATAGGAAAAAAATGTACAAAATAATTGTGGGAAATCTGAAAACTATGTTTTATGAGAAAAGACAAAAATAATCAGAGGCCAGGTGTGGGGAGTGGTGGCGCACGCCTTTAATTCCAGCACCTTGGAGGCAGAGGTAGGAGGATCACTGAGAGTTTGAGGCCACCCTGAAGACTACATAGTGAATTCCAGGTCAGCCTGGGCTACAGCGAGACCTGGAAAAAAAAAGAAAAGAAAAGGAAAAAAAAGAAAAGAATGAGAATGTCTTTTTTGTTGTTGTTGTTTTTTAAGGGAGAGAAAGTCTATAGGAATATTTGTTATATTAGGCCATTAGATTTTTATTGAAAACTTTTCAAGTGATATGTAAAATTATTGATACTGATGGCATTCAAAAGTTTGAACACTCTTCTTTCTAGCTATCTGTAATATTCAGTATTATTTATTTTTTAAATATTTTATTTTATCTGTTTGGAGAGACAGAGAGAGAGAGAGAGAGAGAGAGAGAGAGAGAGAGAATGGGCATGAAAGGGCCTCTAGCCACTGCAAACAAACTCCAGATTCTTGGGCCACCTTGTGCATCTGGTTTTGTGTGGGTACTGGACAACCAAACCTGGATCGTTTTGCTTTTCAGGAAAGCACTGTAACTGTGAAGCCATCTCTCCAGCCCATTATTTCTTGATTTTTGTTGTTGTTGTTGTTTTAAAATGATCCCATTGTTTTATCTTATAACTTTAAAAATATTTATATTTTTACAATAACTAATATTGTACATATTTATGAAGTGTGATATAGTGTTCTGATATATACTCACGTTGTACTTTTTTCAGCAAAGATCTATTCTGTGATATATCATGGCCAATGTTTAAGTCAGGTTAAACGTATTTATCTCTTTAAACATTTATCATTTCTTTATGACGAAAACATTCAAAATTGCTTCTTCCAGCTTCATGAAATGTATACTATGCTATTGTTATCTACGATCACTCTGAAATGCTGCATCAGAAATTCTTTCTGTTGCTGTTGCTTGGTTTTTGTTTCTTGAGATAGGTCTCACTGTAGCCCAGGCTACACTGGAATTCCTTCTGTAGTCACAGACTGACCTGGAACACAGAGAGATCCTCCTGTATCTGTCTCCTGAGTGCAGTAATTCCAGGCAAGTACCATCATGCCCAGCAGCATAAGAACTTCTTGTTCTTACCATGTGACATCCATTGATCAACTGTAACTGAGCCCTCACTGAGCAATTCTCTTCCATCTTCCTCCAAGCTAACTGCCCCCCTTCTACACTCAACCCCTGAAAGAACAAGTGCTCTGGATTCCACATATAAGTTAGATCACTTGGAATTTGTCTTTCTCTGCTTAGTTTATTTCATTGAATGTAATTAATCACAATTATTATCTCCAGTATATATCGCCATAACTGTCACATTCCATTCTTTTTATGACAGAGTTTTATTCCATTGTGCAAAATGGACTAGATTTTCTTTATCAGCTGATGGACATTAAGCCATTAGTTTGAACTGGATATTTAGTTTCACAAACACAGATTATTATTACAGTTAAGTTTATCAAGTTCCTCTTAACTTCTGAATGGAAGCAGGCTCCTGATACCCTCCTCTCTTGAAGTCATGTGAGTGGCCCTTATTTTACCTGAGAAACATGTGTGATCTAAACAGAATGTGGAAAAGCCAATATAAAAATAAGTTGGGGGGCTAGAGAGATTGCTTAACTGTTAAGGTGCTTTCCTACAAAGCCAAGGGACCTTGGTTTGATTCCCTAGAACCCAAATAAGGCAGATGTACAAGGGTGCACAGGCATACGGAGTTTGTTTGCAGTCGCTGGAAGCCCTGGCACACTCCCCCCCTAAATAAATAGAAAGCAAAAAAAAAAAAAAAAAAAAAAAAGAAAAGAAAAGAAAAATTGGCTACAATGCTATTCCTCCATCAGCCTCCATGACTGACTGCAGGCAAAGTGGAAGGAAGATTCCAGTCTACAACAGACAGATAGCATGTTCAAGAAGCAAATCTTTACTGGGTAAGGCCACTGAGAGTTTAGATTTCTGGATAGTTTAGTATGGCATAATCTATATCGTGAAAAGCAATGACAGTTAGCAGAGGAGCCACTAGTAATATTACAGCCTGTATCCTGCTTACCTCTCGACCTCTTGGATAGGAATCATACACCTAGACAGTGTACCTATCCCACACTGGTAAAATGGCTCAGTGCTTAAGGTGCTTGCCTGCAAAGCCTAAGGACCCAGGTTTGATTCCCTGGTACCCACATAAGCCAGGAGCACAAGGTGGAATATGTGTCTGGAATTTGCAAGGACCGGAGGCCTGAACATGCAACCCCCTAACAAATAAAAATAAAATGCTTTTAAAAATTAAAAAGTGAGAAGTTGATCATAGTACTTTGAAAATTGCACACCATAATGCATATGTGTGATGTGCATTGAATATCAAAATCCTATGTGTTATCACATCTGATAAAGGTCATTATTTAGTCAAGAATACAAATTATTTTAATAGATGGTAGATTTCCAAATAAAATATCTTCAGACTCTGTCGATAATGCCAAAATTATAAGGCAACTAGTGGCAAGCAAAGTTTGAGAAGCACAGAGTATCAACATTTATTTTGTTATTGGTGACATGTGTCAGCCAGTGTAGTTCAAATTCCACAAGGGCGTGGTGGCACACGTGTTTAATCCCAGCACTCGGGAGGCAGAGGTAGGAGGATTGCTATGAGTTCGAGGCCACCCTGAGACTCCATAGTGAATTCCAGGTCAGCCTGAGCCAGAGTGAGACCCTACCTCGAGAAACAGAAAAACAAAAACAACCAACTTCCACTAGGGTATTTGGGACATGAGACATATTTAGCAAAATTCATATAAAGTAGAACAACTTCATTATGATGAAACATCTTAGGTAGTTAAGTAGGGATATGTTAAGGTCACCAAGTGAAGATTAGCTAGCTAACAGCATTCTACAGATCAGCTCCTCCCAGCACCAGGATTACAAAGGTGCACCACGCTGCCCAGCCAGCCTTTTGTGACGCAGCAGCTCTGAGGGTTATGTACCCACCCTCATAGCCGCCAATCAAGCACTTTACCAACAGAGACATCTGTACAGCCACCTTCAGTTCAATCTTTCATTGGAATCTCTCATATTTGGCCAATGAACTACTGAACTTTTTCTACCACAACTTTCGCACATACAGAATGTTACCAAAATGCACAAATATGCACGACAAAACTTGCTGTTAGTGTACTCTGTAGAAGAAAAAGAGCTGGCCGGTGGTTAAGAGTATTGACTCCTTCATACCTCAAAGGCTATTTGACAGCGTGACGGTACCCTCACTACCAGTGTCCCATCAAGATGGAAAGGGGCAACTGTTTCTCAAGAGTCCCCTCTGTCAATGGCTGTACTTTAGCATTCAAACTGTAGTCCACAAATACAGGCAATCCCAACAGCTAATGAACTCCCAAAGTCTAGAGTTAACCTCTGCCAAGAGTCAGAGAGATTACAACCTAGAACTCTATGCCATGGACAGGCAGTTCTTCACGACCAGGCCTTACTTGCTTCAGTACCAAAGTTTAAAATTAATTTGCATATTTTTTATTAATTTGCAAGCAAAGGGAGATAGAAAGAGGCAGACGAGAGAGAGAGAGAGTGTGTGCACCAGGGCCTCCAGTCACTGCAAACAAATTGTAGATACATCTGCCACCTTGTGCATCTGGCTTACATTGAGTCCTGGGGAATCGAACCTGGCTTCTTCAGCTTCACAGGCAAGTGCCTTAACCACCAAGCCATCTCTCTAGCCCTCAGTACCATTTTCTCAGGGTGATGTACAAGAGTTTACAGATCACTGGAGAATAGTGTCCTCTTGACTCATTCTGTGTGCAAGCGCTTGAAAGGAAAGCCAGTCAAATGAAAGACATTCCATTCATAAATCAAAAACCCAACCTTTAAAAAAGAATATTTATTTATTTATTTACTTGACAGAAAGAGAGAGAGAGAATAGGAATGCCAGGGCCTCCAGCCACTGCAAACCAACTCCAGATGTATGCGCTCCCTTGTGCATCTGGCTTATGTGGGTCCTGGGGAATCGAACCTGGCTCCTTTGGCTTCACAAGCAAATACCTTAACCACTAAGCCATCTCTGCAGCCAAAAAAATAAAAAAATAAAAAGGAAAGAAAAGTAAACAGCAAAAAACCCAACTTTTGAGCCATTTCCTCCCAAATTGGATGTTGATAATGATATACAGATTGTTCTCCCTTTAAAATAAAATGAACAATGATCACAAAAAATAAACTATGTTAATGTTGTTATTCAACACAGCAAACTGATGGCTAATAAATACCTGTTTGATCACTTGATTCAAAATTATATGAAAATCTGTCAGTGAGACTTTTGAATGGAAGGACTGCCCCCAGCCTTACAGACCACTGCGGCCCATGAAGAGTGACTGCCCACCTGCTCCTGACATTGTACACTGGCTCTTCACTTCTCAATCATAGCCCTCTCTGAAAATAGTTCTGATCGCAAGACGAACACACCAGCATATATGTATTAAAAACAAACCTGAGGAAAACGTAACAAGCTAAAACTACTAATTCCAGACTATTTAATCTCCATTCAAATTTGATATAAGTATAAAATAGCCACATCGTGAAGTTGGTCATTTCAATCCGGAAATATACTACAATAGAAATTTCAATTTCTCTGTATTTTTAGTAAACATCTTATGGAGTGAATGTGTTCGGTAACACCATCACACAAAAAAATAAGCCATGTTAATTTGTTGGATTATAAAAGTGGGAGGAGGGAAATGTTACAACACATTAAGAGGCAATTTTCAACATTGACTTAATGAAAAAGACCCCCCCCCCCATTAGAAATCAGACTCAATATGCCCTAAATCAACATATATAAATAATTTCCTTCAGACAGACAGTTTGCCACGAGATTATGTTTTGTGTAGATGTAAAATAGGCATCAAGGTTTCACACGTGAGGTTGTGAACTGGCCGGCCAGAGGCTTTCATGTGAACATATGAGAAGAGAGGGTTTGTGGGACCATACACATTCAGGTTAGAATGTGAACACTGAAACATCTCACCTAAAAATCTGGTTCTGTCTGTTACTGAAAACCAAGAATACGGTTGTAAGCACATGGTTCTGGATGGCAGAACTTGTGTGGTTCCATACTCAACCATGTCCACAAATTACCAAAACTTGCCTAATTGCATTCACTTGTGCTACAAGTCAGCCTCACCGGGCAGGTGAGGCTTAGAGTGCCGTCTTCCATTCTTTCGTGGTATAAATGAGGATTTAAGTATTTGTCTCTTCTTCCCAGCCAACTCGGATGAGCTGTCAAGAATAGATTCTTCTCTATTTTGTTTCACAATGGGGTTCACGTATTTCCCAGATCTAACTCAATAGACCTGTCAATGGCATGTTCAGATGTTTCTGCATGATTGAATTACAACTGAGATGAATTTAAGATGTTATCTACACATTAATTGAGTATATTCCAGAAACAAAAATTAAAAATTGGGCACTTAAAATGCCCTAAGACTTAATAATGACTTTTTACTCTAAGCTACTTTTTGGTTAATAATTTTACCTGTGTAAGTGTTTGTTAGAAAGTTATGGTACCAGAGGGCACTATGCATCAGGTGAAATTGCTTTGTGCATTTTGGCAATGGACAAAACACACACGGACACACGCACACACACCCTATGTTAGAGCAAGAAGTTACTGTGACCTGTGACAGTAAAACAGAGTTGTGAGCGTAGCCATTGAAAGGGGACATTAAAGGTGACCTGACTCTTCTTTATGATTGGCAAATGGGATACTGAAAGGCAATGTTAACTCCAAAGTTCAGGTAAAGAGAAAATAGAACATAAAAATTTAGTAAACGTCCGGTTGGGTCAATGGTATAATTAGATTCGAATGCAATTTGGCTCATGCTTCCTTCAAGCTGTGTAGGACAGACTGTACCAGCCACAATACACGTTTCCTCCTGTTCTTCTCCACCAAGGCATTAGGGTCTCCCCACTCTCTCAAATGGCCGTTTACATCATGGCTCCTGATGGTCCAGTTGTCTGTCAGGGATTCAGAGTCCACCATTGCTCCGTCAGAAGGGAGTGATACCTAAAGTTATCTGAATGATAGATTGGCAGGGACTTGTTTTTTCCCTTTTATTACTCATGATATCTATCATGAGATACATACAGACGGAGTGCTGAGATTTACAGGATTACAGACATTTTTCCTCTCTGGTACTTAACAGGCATTTTCATATTTGGAAATGGAAAATTTCTAGAAGGTGGACTATAGAAGGATGGTGGAAAGGTTTATCTTCTTCTCCACTGGCCTTGAGGTAGGCTGTTCTGGCTGAGGTTTGAGAATATGAAGACAATTGTGAAGGAGATATATGGCATCTGTTGGAGGTTAGGGGATGCAGCACAGGCAGGGAAAGCTTGAGAGAGTTTTTTTCCCCCCACTTCAGACCTACTTATTCCTCTTTGAAAGTAGTGGGGAGAGCATTGAGTCTGTCACTGGAGGCCTCTAGTTTTTTTAAAGGTTTTACCAGTTGTGTGTAGCTTTATTTTGATGTAGCGTAACCTTTTATCAGCAAGAATACTTTTGGGAAAACCCTTTAAATTTAACATAAAACCTAATTCTTTCACTCCTATTGAAGCTCAGAAGACTGTATCTTTATTAGAGTGCATTTCTACAAAGAGACAAACATTTTAAAAAATAAGCATGAATGGGATCCAGGATAAAATAGATCCATTTGTGCAGGAAAATAGCTTTTACTGAAGAAAATGGCACGAATTCATCATATGGAGGAAAATGTCATTTCAAAGCCCATTTCTAAGATCAAAATGTAGAGCATTTAATATAATACATTTGCTTTTTAGCTGCCCTAAATCTATAACTTTCTAAGCTAGAGAATTATCTTCAGTCTTTTTAAAAAAAATATATGTATCAGAATTAATTATCTCTATTAATATAGAAATTGTCTCAACTAGTTGAAATCTTTCTTGCCAAGATTTCACAAAATGAGGGGAGGGGTGAGAAAACATCATTACACGCCATGGATATTTTCTTGAGTAATAGCTTGCTCGAAGCCTTTCAATTAATCTTCACGTATAACTAAGGAGTGAATGCAAATTGCTAACTTTATAAAACAGACTGTCCTGTCAGGACTTCTAGGTCCTTCCTCTCCAATGTTCAACACAGCTCAACATGCCACGACACACGGCTAATAAAAGGGCATCTGTCACAAGGGACTAAGTACCAAAATCAACAATTTGCATAGTGAACAAGGTTGATATTGTAGTGGCTCATGTCAGCTTGTGCGGAACAATGGGATGAACGCTCCCTCATGGCCTGTACTAAGGACTACGCATGTGGCCTTAGAAAAAGAAATCCTCTCTCATGGCACTTTGTCCCCGGGGTGCATTGTTAGTTCACAGCAAGGGTTTGACTTCATGCCCTGGTCTCTGTCTAAGAGGAAGTCCAGCTCAATTCAATTTGCATCTCTCTGCCTTTCAGTAATGAAACAGCCACCATCTGAGCAGGGCCCAGGATAATACAGAGCAGATGGGCAGAGTTTTGTCTAATTAGATTCTGGGCAGCCTGTTGGTGATAGTTAATGTGTACATGTTTGCTTATTTCACACTTATTTCAAGAACAAAGCTTAGTAGGGCCAAGCTACAAGTGAATATATAGGTAGCTGGCCACACGAAACACCTTCTTGCTGCACACCAGTTATTTAAACTCTCTTTGATCTAAAAGAATAAAAACTTCACCTCATAATAATTACTTCTCTGCCTACTTTTCTCACTCTCTCCCTCGATTCCTCACTTCCTTTTTAAATTGTGTTTTGGCTAAAAAGTATTGGTCAGGTGTCAGATTCCAGAATGCTTAAGTTGATATTAAATTCCAACTCAATCCTTCTTGTGTTTTTGGCATTTCAAATACAATTTGTTTTTGTTGATTTCTGTCACCCCTCCTACGTTTCTCTCTCTCTTCTAATAATAAACAAACATGATATTCTTTTGTCTGTCAGATTTTTCAGGATATATTTGTAGGTATTAGAAAATATTCTCACACAGGCTTATATTAGAAATATTCACACTTCTATCTTACTTATTTATCTTCATGCTGTTATCATGTAGCAATTTGCCACTGTTCTGCCTTGGTAGAAAACTACCAAAGAGCAAACCTTCAAGATTTGGCAGTTTCTGTGCTTAATTACAGAAATAGGGTTTTCAAACTTTTTGCCTGACCTTCTGTCATTCATTTGCAGTCCCTTTAGTTTTCCTAAACACTACACACACACACACACACACACACACACACACACACACACACACACACACCCCTGGGGGCTTTGACCAAGACGGTGGAAATGGAGAGGTAAAGAGAGAAAGTTTCTATGCCAGAGGTGAGGTTCCTTTTCCTCCAGGTGTCTCCCACGGACTCCATTTCCCACGGGTACCCATTGCCGGAAGACCTTTTCCTCTGTACTGTCTCAACCAATGCATCCCAATTTAACTCAGTTTCTGAAAGACAGAGATTTAAAGACTGTATCCTTGAGTTAAGTGACGCAAGCCTCCCGCACCTGATCTACATGCAGCCGTAGCACAGGATTCAGGAATTGGATCTTCTGGGCAAACCGTGCCACCCGATCCCACCCGATGTAAACCAAAGGGGAGACATGTATTCAGAAATACCCAGTGGCAAAGCCCAGTGCTTGCTTCGGATGTGGGCTATTGCAGCGCCAGATGTACAGGTCCCTGAGTGACGATGGGCCTGCAGGGCACTTGCCACCCTCTGACATCGCCTCTGTGCAGGTGCCATGAGGTCCATTGAGTACTTGAACCACTCAGCAGGGCCATGCTCAGTCCATTTCTCCCTGGGCTCTACTTCAACACGAGCGAGAAATGGCTCAACTAGAACAGGAAAACAGTACAATCTGCAATTCAAAAATAAATATAGATATATATTTATATTATATATATTATATTTATATTATATATATTTATGTCATATATATATATATATAAATATATATATATATATTTCAATATAATTCAAGTGAGGGAATCCAAAGCGTCTGTAGGAAAACCATAAGGGCGAGTTTGGAGAGCTGTCTCAGTGGTAAAGTGTGGCAAGCCTGAGTGGGTGCCTGGGGTGAAGGCGTGGGGGTGGGGGGCTGAGACAACGGGAGCTCAAGTTTCCAGAACCCATTTAAGCAGGTGGGTTTCGCCACGCATGACCATGACTGCCATACCAGTCCTGCCCAGGGCCGGGGTGGGGGGTCGGAAGCCCCAGAGTACATGGAAATAATAAGTAAAAAGTAAAAAGCAACAAACATCCAAGAGAGGACTAAAGCTCAATCGGGAATGGAGAGAAGTGTGGCTGAGCAGGAGACTACATTTCTGCTCTGGTCACTGCTAATGCACTTGGGGTTCCAGAAAGGGCAAATATATGTGCATACACCACACACACACACACACACACACACACACACACACACACACATACCAGAGCACACATACATGCCACACACAACAAATTATACATACATAAGTTCATACACACACACACACACACACACACACACACACACACATATATATAGATAGATAGATAGATACACATATATATGTATACATATGTATGTATGTATGTGTGTATGCATGTATATAATCACATGGGGAAATCAGAATGGGTCAGATTTTCACCATGGATGAGATCAAGAGAGGCCATGCCTCCATTGTATTCAGAAGACAGGCCGTGTCAGTCATATTCCCTTTAAGACCTCTAAAAACACCACACACCCAGCAAAAAAAATTATTGCCTGCCCTCCACCTGACCCCTGATTCTCTCAACTTTCCCAGAGTTTAGCATATGACCTCCACTGTAAGTGACAAGAGCCTTGAAGAGCTTCCGCTTCCTCTCGTCTCCACGGCTCTGTCCAGCAGCGGCCCTTCTCCTCATTCACCACCATCAACAGCTCCCCAGTTGGGGGTGCGGTTTTTCCTCATCGTCTTTAGCCAGCCTCTGTGTAGTTCCTCACTGCTTCTGTTGCAAAGTCCTAGCCAGACCATCTCTCTCCGTCTTACTCACATCCTACCACAAAATTCAACTTCTTAGAAGGCAAGTATAACACCATTGCCTCTTGTTTTATCCCTGGCCTGCCTTCACACTGCTTAGGGAGTGAAATCGGATGCCCATATTAGCCTCATGCTTTATCTTCTTCCACAGCACCTTCTGGATATGAGAACTTTGGATCTCTCTCTCTCTTAAAATTTCCCTTTTTAAATATTTTATTTATTTACTTATTTGCAAGGGGAGAGAGAAAGGTAGAGAGAGAGGGAGGGAGGGAGAGAGAATATGAGTGTGCCAGTTCTTCTAGCCACTGCAAATGAACTCCAGATGCATGCATCAATTTGCACATCGGGTTTTATGTGGGCACTGAGGAATCAAACCTAGGGTTCTCAGGCATCTCCAGCAAGCATCTTAACTGCTGAGCCATCTCTCCAGCCCTCGCTTCAGATTTCTATTAGGACTCAATATACTTCATATTCTTGGGTTCCCTGTGTCCAGATGGAATTTTTTCCCTAACATGTACAATTATATTTTGGGGCAGGGTGGGTTTCTGTTAATTCATAATATACGTCTCAAACAGATCCTGTCCTGCCACCGTGTCTTTGATATCTCTGACTTACTGTCACTCACTTTAAGCTTGCTTGCAGATTTGGGCTCGTACGTGATGCTCCGATCACTCATAACAACAATCCCCCAGGGTTTCTCAGGCCTTTTACTTTGGGTGCAGTAATATCTTCTTTACTCCTGATCCCTTGGCGTAGAAAGAAGTGGAAAACCTGCAAGTGTTGATCCAATGAGCGTATGACCCCCAGGGTTTGTTTACTTTTGTTCTGAATGTCTTTTCTCTAATAGGGCCACATTGTTCCTCATCCATCTGATGGAAAACAATGCAGCTGTCCATGTGCAAACATTTCTTTATTTTTTTTTATTATTATTTTTTTTTTCTTTTTCGAGGTAGGGTCTCACTCTGGCTCAGGCTGACCTGGAATTTGCCATGGAGTCTCAGGGTGGCCTTGAACTCTCGGTGATCCTCCTACCTCTGCCTCCCGAGTGCTGGGATTAAAGGCATGCGCCACCACGCCCGGCTCAAACATTTCTTTATATAAACTTGCTTTGCCATACTAATTTGCTCTAAAATATCCAAATCCTCTTATTTTATATACATATATATTTTTAAAATATTATTTATTCATTTATGTATTTATGAGAGAAAGATGAAGATAGAGAGAGAGAACGAACATACCTGGGCCTCTAGCCACGACAAACCAACTTCAGACACATGCACCCCCTTGTGCATCTGGCTTGTGTGGGTCCTGGGGAATCAAACCTACATCCTTAGGGTTCGCACACATGCAAGTGCCTTAACCTGCAAGCCATATCTCCAGCCATTTTTTTAGTATTTGATTTACTTATTTGAGAGAGAGAGAGAGAGAGAGAGAAAAGGAGAAGAAGAAGGAGGAGGAAGAAGAGGAGGAGGAGGAGAAGAGGTGAAGTAACACACAGAGAGCAAGAAAGTATGGGCACATCAGGGTTTCTTGCCACTGCAAACAAACTCCAGACACGAGTCTTCTAGAGTATCTGGCTTTATATGGGTACTGGGATTTGAACCTGGGCCTTCAGGCTTCCCAAAAAAGAGCCTTTAACGACTCAGCCATCTCTCCAGCCCTCCCAATTCGTCTTTTTGCGTGCCATGGGAACTATTTACTGAAAATGCATTCTCCACTGCTCCTTACCGGTCTCTTCCTAATGACATAACTCTTCCAGACAAGCGTTCTCAACCATTGCTGACCAGACTTCACACTCCTCTGAAATACATACTGAAATAACTTAGAATTTAGTCATCCATTCCTCTGTATGTTGTTTTTGTAAATAATGACATATTTATGAACACCCCCAAAAATTCTGACATACACGGTGAACAACCTTGAATATCAGAGATAATTTGCTCTTCAAGCTTGCTCCTGATTCCCACTGGAGACAATGGTGCCTTTTTCATAGAGTGTCTTGGGTGTGTCTTCTATATTTATTCTCTGAAGTCTTTCTTAGATATTAATATTAATTTTATATTACGCTGAGAAATTGTATAACTGGCATGTGACTTGATGGACTTCTGTCTGCAGATTCCTTGTGCTATTCCCACATGTATTGCATCCTCTGATTCCTTTCCAAATTTAACTAAATTTCCAATTCTGAATGAGAATAAATTTTGATTCAATATTCAATATTAATGTATAAATAAATTTCTGTGCCAGGTGAGGTAGAGCACTCCTTTAATCACAGTATATGGGAGACAGAGTTAGGAGGATCTCCGTGAGTTCGAGGCCACCCTGAGACTGCATAGTGAATTCCAGGTTGGCCTGAGCTAGGGTGAGACCCTACCGTGAAAAAACCAAAAAAATAAAAATAAATAAATTTAGTTAAAAATTATTAACAAAATCCCAAGTAAATCATAATCAACTTCTGATAATATTCCTAAAATACAAGATATAGAGAATACTCTTCTTGTGTTTCTAAAATATATAGATTTTATTTTACCTGGTAGATGTGGTAGAAAACAGGAGACAGTTGTCTTCTGGTGAAATGGAAATTCTTGGGGCAGAAACTGCTTATTTATTTATTTATTTATTTGGTTTTTCAAGGTAGGATTTTGCTCTAGCCAAGGCTGACCTGGAATACGGGGATTCACTATGTAGTGTCAGGGTAGCCTCCAATTGAGGGCGATCCTCCTACCTCTGCCTCCTGAATGCTGGAATTAAAGGTGTGTGCCACCATGCCTGGCTCCAGGAATGGCTTCTTGACCTGAGTCTACAACATCTATTCCATGGACCTTTCCCTATATGAACTCAACTGTAAGATAGAATATTTTTCTCTTTCCAGTGAACCACTGTGCTTCGTGGCTAGCTGAGGTGCTCCTTTTGAGTTTAACATAAATATAGAGATGTGCATAAACATATATGTAAGTAGATATGTACATATGTGCGTGTGCATAAAGCAAAGATCATATTCCATGATTAATAATCATGAGATCACTTACCGTGTTCCATACCTTTCTTATTTCTTCCCACCTTCCCCACCCTTTTTCCTTATCTATCATGCACCTAACTTACCATCTTTTATTCTTTTCTATAAATTGACATTAAATCGCTTACCATAAAATTCTCCCCTTCATGTACATTTAAAAGGTTTTTGCATATTCAATAAGTTGTGTAATTACCACTCCTGTTTAATATCATAATATTTCTGACAAATCAGAAAGAAATCGTGTATGCATTAGTCATTGCTCCCCACTTACCTTTCCATCCAGTTCCAGGAAGCCACAAATATATTTTCCATCTCTAGGGATTTCTGTGTTCTAGACATGCATATAGTAATGTGAGATATGTTGCCTTTGTGTCTGGCTGCATTATTCACTTAATGTGATAATGTTTGTAAGGTTCATCCACATTATAGCATGTATCAGTACTTCCTTTTTTTAAAGAAAAAAAAACCCGAGTGATGTTCAATTGTATGAGTATAACACATTTTATGTAATCATCATTTGACAAACACTGCAATGTTTGCACTTTTTGGTTATTATTAACTCTTACATACACATTTATATACTCTCCCTATATATTATGCAGGTATATATTTAATGCCTTTTGGGTGCATACTTATGAGTAGAATACTGGGTCATATATGATTTCTATTTTCAACTTTTCAGAAGGAGGACAGGCTGTTTTCTGCAGCGGTGTTACTTCTTTCCATTTCATACCAATATTTCTATAGCCTCACCCATGTTTTTCTTTGCCCAGCACTGTTTTTTTTTTAATATTCATTTATTTATTTGCAAGCAGAGAGAAGAGAGAGAGAGAGAAAGAGAAAGAGAGAGAGAGAACGAGCTTGTCCAGCTGCTGCAAATGAACTCCATATGCCTGTACCACTGCATTTGTCTTTATGTGGGTTCTGAGGAACAGAACCGGGATCCTTAGGTTTGGCAGGCAAGCTCTCTAACCACGAAGTGATCTCTCCAGCCCCAACATTGTGTTATGTATTCATGGCATTTCCACGCACAACGCATGTCTGTAGGTTTCCATCCCCTCCCATCACCCTGCCTTCTCTCCCCTCACCACCCACCACAGTCTTGCACATGCATCCTTTTGCCCATATCTCCACCTTCCCCTCTTTAGCATGTTTCTTTATATTCATTTTTGGTTGCCATTCTATGTTTATAGTTTTATCCACATTTGCTCCCCCCAATATGCATCCCTACAGATATTTCAGGCTAAGACCACCATAGCAGAGAGAATATATGATTTAAAAATGCTATTTCTTTCCTTTTTTTTTTTGTATTGTAGTCTTCCTAGTGGTAGTGAAATGCTACTTTATTGTGAGTTTGCTTTTCCTAGTGATGATTTTTTCTATAATCTTAACACATTTATTTACTTATTTTTTAGTACTTATGTACACAGTGTGTATACAGCTATTTTGGTTCCATTAGCCTCCTCCCTGTCCTCTGCCCTCCGCAGAGACCCTCCTCATTGGGGACTGTGGGTCATGCATTGTGGGGTAGGCATCTTGACCTGAAGTTAGCTTATTTATTATGAGAGAGAGAAAGAGAGAGAGAGAGAGAGAGAATGGGCACACCATGGCCTTTAGACACTGCAAACTAAACTTCAGGCCCATGCACCACTATGTACTTCTGGCTTACGTGGGTATTGGGGAATCAAACCTGGGTCCTTGGTCTTCACACCTTAATGGCTAAGCCATCTCTCCAACCCTGAAAATGTTTTCATTTTAATTCATGTGTTTTTTTATTTGTATATCTTCTTGTACAGACACTAGCCTTCCTCTCTCTCTCTCTCTCTCTCTCTCTCTCTCTCTCTTCATATATATATAATCTTTCCATGTAAATATTTTCTCTTATATATTTTGGTTGTCTTTTTACATTGTTGCAACTTGAGAATAACCTTGGAGGGATGAAATTCCCAGGCAACAAGTTAATTAAAATATTTTAAGTGCTACATGATTCTTGATAGTTCTCTTGGTTCTCTAAAATAGTGCTGTTTGCTGTGCAGGGGCAGAACAGTTACTTGCATGTATTATTTTCTTCACAAAATACTACATTCTGGAAGTGTTTGTTTTTCTGTAATTTGACATTCTCAAGAGCAATGACTAAATTTTATAGCTTTGCAAACTATCTTTGCTTATGACAGGTCTGAAAATATTCTGTTAATTAATTAAAGAAGAAAAGCCAGCAAGACTAAAGCAAATCCTGCACATTTAATAAATTAAAGTACATGTGATTCTGGGGGACATGATAGAGTGGCCACTCTACATGAACAGAAGATGCCCAGTGAATTGAGAATGTTATGCATGCAAAAACACTACCAGGAACTGTGTCATTTGGCATGAGGCCATTTATTTCACAGCTAGACAATTAAAAAAATAAGAAATTAAGAATGTTGTATTTATCAGCACACAACACAGACTGTATGTGGGGGGTGGTGTCTAATCATGTGTGCCTATAATTTCATTGTTTCTGTTTCTACTGGTTACAGCTACACAGCATAGACTTTGTTACATGTAAATTTCTAAAACCATGAGTTCTTGACTGCTCACTGCTCAGGGGAAGATTAGTGCGAGTCTTTCCCTCACAACTAAGGTAGTACTGCACTAATGAAAAACAGGGGTTCTTTATTTATAATGGCCTTGGGGTCAATTACCAATTTATCATTATGCCCTGCAGATTTAAACTAAAATATGCTGTGTAGTATAACCATTGTACAAATTTGACATTAAGTAGATTCTCTGAGTTTGGACTTAATAAAAAATACAAAGAGTGCTGCCTAAAAGGTCTCTCCAACTATAAATTCTATTAGGGAGCTTTTAATACAAGACAGTAGGAAACGGAACAACTAAATTAGAGAGATTTTTTTTTTTCACTGCTGCTTTTCGTCTCAAACATGTGAGCATCACAGGACCAAAGCTTTCTAATTCACAGCAATAATCTTTCAAATACAAGTAATGACATGGAAGCTGCTTAAATTTTTACTTATTGTCAATTAGGTATAGACCTTAAATATGCATTTCTAATGTCATTTGATTTTCAGAAGACATTCTGCTACCTATAAAGAATCTGTGCATGGAATCGTAGGTTTTCATGCTACAAGTAACCTGATGGTGCTACAGATGTCAGTTTATGCACATATGCCCAGCTCAGACTGCAGACTGCAGTCTCTAAACGTGACACCGCATTTTAGGTTTTACGTTGCACTTTGTACATAACGTCAAGTTGTGCATAAACTCTTCAGCGGTGCTTCCTGATGTCCAGGTACCGTTTCTGCGAGATGAAGCTGAGCCCATGAGCCACCGTCCTCTCTCATAGCATCCTCATGACCACAGACTCAATGAGGACGTGGAGGCAGAAAGCAAACTTGAGATGAATTATGCACTTAAGAATTATAAGGCTTGTTCACACCCAAAGACAGGATTCACCCATGAGGTCCTGCCAAGTGGACACGGGGTTCACGGTCACATGGAGTTTGCTGGTTTTTGTATCTGACAGCCGAGTTGCAAACAGCTCCCATGCGCATAGGAATTTCTGTTGGATGCACAGGGCAGGGACCTTATGCCTCTGAACCCATCACACCTTCCGCTGACTGACTGGATTTGTCCTTTCGGCCATTTTCACTTCTCTGTGTGAGGCTCACAGCTAATGTGCTTGGAGTAGAAATGAATAGAAATGGAATGCAAAAACAAAACAAGAATAGAGAGAGAGAGAGGGAAGTAGAAAAGCACACAATATGAGGACCAATACATTAGTCCTACAAGACTTTGGCCTTGTTAAGAAGTTGTTTTATGGGCTGGAGAGATGGCTTAGCAGTTAAACGCTTGCCTGTGAAGCCTAAGGACCCCGGTTCGAGGCTCGGTTCCCCAGGTCCCACGTTAGCCAGATGCACAAGGGGGCGCACGCGTCTGGAGTTCGTTTGCAGAGGCTGGAAGCCCTGGCGTGCCCATTCTCTCTCTCTCCCTCTATCTGTCCTTCTCTCTGTGTCTGTCGCTCTCAAATAAATAAATAAATAATAATTTTAAAAAAAAAGAAGTTGTTTTATGTTTTTAAAACACTGTTTACACTCACAGATGCCTCAAAAAAATTCCAAGGTAGAAGAAAATAGATTATCATAAAAAATACTGGGAGACTTCCAGTTTTAAATGTCTGTCAAAATTCAATAAATTATAAATATATAATTTATATTTTATCAGATTAACTTTAGAACAATTTATATTCATAAAATATATAACCCAGTTATGGAAATACAAACCAAGTATCAGATTTCCATACTGATACCTCATATAATTGGGTGTGCTGGAAATAGTTTAGAATAACTTGCTTCTAGGTTGGAGGCATGACTTATTGGTTACGACATTTGTATGGAAAGCCAAAGGACTCAGGTTCAGTGCCCAGAACTCACATAAGCCAGCTGCACCAAGTGGCGCATGCATCTGAAGTTTGTTTGCAGTAGCTGGAGGCCCTGACACATCCATTCTCTCTCTCTCTCTCTCTCTCTTTCTCTCTCTCTCTCTCTCTCCCCCCTCCCTCATATAAATAAAAAAAAAATAATAACTTGCTTTCAATCATTTCTAGAATTCTATTTCTAATGAGATACTTTTTTAAAAAAATGTTTTTTTTTAATTTTTATTTATTTATTTATTTGAGAGCGACAGACACAGAGAGAAAGACAGATAGAGGGAGAGAGAGAGAATGGGCACACCAGGGCTTCCAGCCTCTGCAAACGAACTCCAGACGCGTGCACCCCCTTGTGCATCTGGCTAACGTGGGACCTGGGGAACCGAGCCTCGAACCAGGGTCCTTAGGCTTCACAGGCAAGCGCTTAACCGTTAAGCCATCTCTCCAGCCCTCTAATGAGACACTTTTAAGTCAAATTAATACTTAAATTAAAAAATTAAAAAACTCTCTTCCAGGAATAAAATCTTTTGCCAGAAAACTATTTGTATAAGCATAAATTATAATAAGCATATTAGATTAGTTATGAGTCAATGTCTAGGATATTTATTTACAATAAAGTCTATTTTGTGTAAACAACAAAGATAATTTTCATCCTCTCCCTATGTAGGAACAATCTAGTTAGAAAATAGCTCTGGATGTACCTGTCTGATCCACTTTTTTTAAACCATTTATTTTCAAAGTGAGTCTTTTTATAGTCACAATAACATCTGATTCCATAGAAAGGCCTGGTGTATTAATGGAGGTGGACGGTAGTATTTTGTTGTTGTTTGTTTGTTTAAAGGAAAGACATGGCACATAAACCACATTCAGTCTGGGTCCAAACTTTGGGTGCTCTTAAACAAAGGGTGCCAACAGGTTGTCCAGACTGGGAGGGGCTGCTCTGACATCACTGTGGCGTCCTCAGTGCCCACCAGGAGTCTTGTCTGCTTGCCGCAGTTGATGAATGTACTTCAGGCAAGGTTAGACTAAGGCACTGTACAGTTCTCTAAACGGTGATAAATGACCACCTTTGTGTGAGATGGGTGAGGTGGGAGGGCCACCCTTTGACAAGGCGGAAAATGAAATGATGGCTATTGGATTCTATTGACTTCTCTGGTAAGAACAGTTGTGCCTCCTCCCAGAGGTTAATTGGACTTGAACTGGAGAAATTAAGAGGTCAGCCAGGGTTACCGTGACAGCAGGCCCACTTTTAACTCGCTGCTAATAACATTTGGCAGAACGAGGATGAATCTGGAGATTTAAGCCTGGGTGCAGTTCAATTTCTTAAAGAATAATTTCTTATTCAAGTTATTCCATAAACTTTAGTTGTAATACCTACAAAAATGAAACAAAATTTCAATTCCCAGAAGACATTCTTATTTAGCATTAATTTTTCTTGCAGCAATAACTAATTTCCATAAAAAACATTTTTTAAAAATTTTTTTTAATTTTTTTTTTTTATTTGAAAGCGACAGACACAGAGAGAAAGACAGATAGAGGGAGAGAGAGAGAATGGGTGTGCCAGGGCTTCCAGCCTCTGCAAACGAACTCCAGACACGTGCGCCCCCTTGTGCATCTGGCTAACATGGGACCTGGGGAACCGAGCCTCGAACCGGGGTCCTTAGGCTTCACAGGCAAGCGCTTAACCGCTAAGCCATCTCTCCAGCCCTAAAAAACATTTTTTTAAGAAATCAGAAATAAGAAGAGATACAGCAATACTTTGAAATAACACATTAATGTATGCACTAGAGTGTTTTGTTTCTTCTACTTGCCCCATACAAAAATGTTAAGAAGTCTTTATCCCAAATGCGTAGAAAGTGAGCTATTTCACAAAATACACCGTTTGTTCATTTGCGAAGAATTTACGCACTTAGAAATTCAGCGAAACATTTGAATTGGTGTCACTTCCCCCAAAGACCTTCGAAGTTAGTTACAGAAGTCTTTTCTTTTGTCAGCTTCTTTATTCTTTGTCGAGGTTCCACTGCATTTCACAGTCCTCTACCTAACACTGACCTGAGCACTTTTCTGCCAGGGCGTGGGCGTGGCACCTGTTTCAGCCTGAACCCCCAAAATGGGCTGCAATGTGGGGCCGCAAGTCTGGGGATGCGTCCCACAGTCCCAGACAGCCAGTACGGATGGGTCGGAGCCCTGCCATCCAGACGGCGAGGCACATCCGCTTCTCTAATTAGGGGGTCCCGCAGCAACAGATGTGTAAGCGGGCCAGTGGGTGGGAAAGAGCGTCTGCAGCCCTGAAAATGCTCGCTGCCTCTCCAGCCTTGCGGATGGGCTGACAGTGCTGGTAAGCTTGTAACCAAGCAACTTAGGCACAGTGAACTGCTGATGCCTTCTTGGTGCCCGGGGATAAAGCCAGAAGATTCTCACAGCTTTGAAAATCACCCACAGGATCCCTGTTTCTAGTAATTTATTTTGTCCTGTGTCTTGTCACCATCAAGTGAGAAGGGTGTAACAAAGAAATCTCCAGGGCATATTGTCACATCAAAGGAGTATATGAGATATCAGCCAGACTTCTTTGTTTTTAACTACCTTGATGCCAAATCTCATTAAGATCCAGCTTAATAAATTATAAAAAAAAAACTCTTTAAAAATGTAAAATATGCATGCATTTTTTTTTTATTGAATTAGTGGAGGAGAAAGTGGTGTCTGGAAGTCTGTGCTCCAGTGCCATTTCCTCCCGGTGGTACTGACTGATGCTAAACCACACATAACTCACGCCCAGGTGGAAAGCCAGTGCTGGCCTTTGGCTGGCCCCTGAGAGTCCTTCCAGAGAAGATGATCTGAAGGGATGTGGCAGTGGCTTCCCTTTGGCTGCGCATCAGAGTCACCTGGGGACCCCTGACTCCGTATCATCAAGGTTTCCCTGGTGGTTCTCTGGCGCAGGCAGCATTCTTGAGTCACACCTACATGATGCCATTGGGCCCAGACCCGATGCCTAACCTGTAACACTGCTCAGTACTTACGAAAGCTGTAACTAATAGATGAGAGGAGAGATCAGAGGGGATTAAGAGATACTCAAGGGCTTAAAGAGAGATCATACTTGTAGCAAAGGAAAAAAAAAAAGAACATCAAGACACGGCAAGAAAGTGAATGGACAAGAGAAAAATCTACCCTCATTTCCAGTAGACAGCCAAGGAGCAAAAGACCAGGAGAGTGGACAGAGGAGAGAGAGAGAGAGGAGGGAGAGAGAGAGAGCGGTAGGTAGTTAGGCAAGAGAGCACCCAGAAGAAGACCCATGAGGAAAAGCAGAAAATCGTCCTAGCTGAGAAGAAATCCACTGCCTCCCCTCTCCCCAGGATGGGCGTGGGAAGAACTTACCCAAGACCAGGAGATGCAGGCGCCAGGTGAGTGAGGCATGCCAAGCCCACTTACAGTTCAAACATCAAATTAGGGTGAGACTTGTCATCAGGCTCAGCTCTGCAAGGGAGCGACCTGATGGGCTGGTGGGCTCAAGAGACTGGCGCACAAGGAGTCAGCCAGCAGGTGTGCTGAGTGCAGAAGAAGCAGCCAGCTGTCACAGCTGGGGAGTGTTACTTGCTGCCATCTTGGGTGAGGCTAGATCAGACGTGGGTTCTAGACCTGCTAGGGCAGGTAAGGTGGCATTTCCTTGGGCACCTGTCCGTGCCTGACTGCCTATAAGAAAGCTATCTCACACCTTCTTCTCCTTCAGGGGGGACTCATGGCCAGTACTGAGAGCCAAGTCCAAATCCCATGGCTTGCTAGGTCCAAGACCTTAGAGGGAAGCTTCAACTGCTGTCCTTTGAATAAATGGCAGAATTAGGTCCAAAAAACATGACTTCTGAATGAATACGGTTATCACTTTTTAAAATATTCATTTATGTTCAAGCAGAGAGAGAGAGAGAGAGAGAGAGAGAGAGAGAGATAAGAAAGAAATAGAAGAAAAAGAGAGAAAGAGAATGGGCACACCAGGGCCTCCAGTTGCTAGAAATGAACTCCAGACTCATGGGCCAGTGTGCATCTGGCTTGCATGGGTACTGGGGACTCAAACCCAGGTCATTAGGCTTTGCGGGCAAGCTCCTAAACCTCTGAGCCATCTCTCCAGCCCTAGTTATGACCTTTGATTAATGCTGCTTTCATTTTTTGTTAGAGAACCTGCATTTTTACAGATGGTGTCAAATGCCAAGGAGATCCCAAGGCTCATCAAAATTAGAAGAAAAATCAGTGTCTGGCATTGAATAAATCATGTCTAACACACCCTCCAGGGACCAGGAAACATTGCAGAGGAAGTGGAAGATTGAATATGAGTGTTATGCTTGTTGCTAGCCCAAGAACCTTCCCTGTGGAGGTTGTAGATCCTGATGAGAATGAAAAGTCATCAAGGCAAGGAAGAAGAGGTTTTGGAGAACCAGACTCTAAAGGAGACTTCTAACTTGACCTCCAAGGCTAATGAAACATTGGGAAGAAGGTTCAGAAAGAACGAAAAAGGCAAGGATGAGAAGGCTCACTGCGGGCCACTGTCCTCCCAACTCAAACCAACTGATCCATTCATGCCCTCATCGTGGCTACCAATACCAGCACAAAAAATGCACTCTTCTGAGCCCATCAATAGTTATTTTATTTTATTTATTTATTTGAGAGAGAGAGAGAGAAAGATAGAGGGAGAGAGAGAGAGAGAGAGAGAGAGGAGTATGAGTGTGCCAGGGCCTCCAGCCACTGCCAACGAACTCCAGATGCATGTGCCACCTTGTGCACCTGGCTTATGTGAGTCCTAGGGAATTGAACCTGGATCCTTTGGCTTTGTAAGCAAATGCCTTAACCACTAAGCCATCTCTCCAACCCAGCCCATCAATATGTTGATATAGAAGACTGAGTGGGACAAAAGTAATGAGACAACAGAAACAGAAAAAAAAACTACTTTGAAAGAGGAGGATGTTCAGTGGAACGGGGGTTGGGTGGGAAATACAGAACAAAAGAGAATAAGGTGATGGGAACTTTTAACATATGTACGTACTGTAAGTTCCCAATAATTATTTTTTCCAGAATGTTTAAACAACGTTATCTAGGCCAATCATCATCCGTGTGGGGAGTGTGAAGGATATGAGGAAGTCCAGAAATCATCTCGCTATTACTGTAGTAAAAGTGAAGGGACTTGAGCTTGATAGGCACCGATGGATGTAGTCTTCCAGTGTGCTCTCTTCCAGCTGATAAATGAGTTTAGAATACCTTCTTGTGAGACCTCTTCTTGTTGTTCCGCTATTGTACTGTTTTCTATTGGTGTAGGATCACATCATATTTTTTGAGTCTGTATGCCTGGCATATCACGTAGAAGTTTTCCTGCAATATAGATCTGCATTTACACTATGTTCAAAAGAGCAAGATAACTGAATGCAAATTATAAACTTCAATAAAATGTAAGGTGTTATTAGCATCTGTAAACTGTGCATCAAGTTCACCAGGGATAAGTTCTCTTCCACCTGATGGGGGGGAATACTTTTATTTTAAAATCAGACACTGTTAAGATTGATGATAATGTACTACAGATATGTCATTACTGCGATTTGAAGAATATTCACATGCAGTTCTGCTAGCAAGCCACCTTATAAGGCAGGAAAATAGTACGGTTCATGCTTTATATTTAACTGGACCTAAGTTAAAACTCTGAGCATCCTATGATAAAGGTGCTTGTCTTGAAAGATGTGCCTAAACTTCTCCATGTCTCAGTCTCTTGGAGTATGGAATTGGACCAACGCCTTTTTTTTTTTTTTTTTTTTAAAGAATCGCCCAGGAGAAAGATGAAATAGCTACCATGGTTCCACATGACCTTGGTGGGAACGCAGTCTTGAGCCATCTTTGTGGATACAACTCGTCAATGAAATGAAAGTGGCAGAGCCTTCATATCCCAGTGTTGCCGAGAATGTCACGGCAGAAAACATGCAGAGCACACATTTGTTTTCCTGTCTTCTTGAATCCTACTTATGTTGGCTTAATTTTGTGAAGTAAAAGAGCTTTTAATTTTTTTTCATTCACAATTTAATAAAAGAAAATTGGGCCCTTTCATGTTATTTAAAGACAAAACAAATTTAAAACAAAAAAAGTTTGAGAGAGAAACTAGCTAAGAGACATACTTTTCCCTCACATGGATTCCCAGCCAGCCCTTAATGAACAGCCTTGCAATTGCTCTGCTCTTCTGTCCAGGAACTCTCGCTAAATCTCACCCGGATCTGGCACTGAAAGCCTGGCCTGAGGGTGGAGGCAGTCAGTTCCCGCAAGGAAAGAATAGAAGAGCTTTTAAACTCTCCAGTTTCCAACACACGTGACCTCATGTTGGATGTGGGACAGATGTGGCTTTGCCCTGAACAGGGCCGCAATTCAAATACTCATACCCTTTTGCATCACAAGTACCAAAGAAAATATTTACATTTTAATCTATTGCATTTCTAAGTCTTTAGTGGTCATTTAGAATATAGTGAATTTGCCTCTACTTGAATTGATGTAGAGAAAAAAAAAATATATATATATATATATATATATATATTAAAGGTAAATAATTATTTCAAATAATGTTTTTATTTTATCTGAGATTTGAACAAGAATGTCTACCAGTGAGTGGAAAGCAAACCAATTTGAAACTGAAATAGTAAGAAAATACAACTATAACAAAAAAGGGTTTCATCCATATATGAACTAAGAGGCAATTTAGTTCTAAAAACAAGTTTTTGTATAATATAAAAATAAAAAGTCCCTGTATGCACACAGTTGGGCATTTGATAATGAGTCTGACTCTTGACATCTTTTTGTAATTTTTTTTTTATTTACTCGACACACAGAGAAACAGACAGACAGAGAAAGAGAGAGAATGGGCACATCGGGGCCTCTAGCTGCTGCTGTAAATGAACTCCAGACACTGGAATTATTGGCATGCATGCAGCACACTTGGCTAGCTCTGTGTGCTTTTAGGAGTGGCTGGGTCAGGCCAATGGGTTCTCCCTTCAAGGAACACAGCATTGTAAATGTTCTTGTACAACCTTCACCTCTCCATTGACTCCAAACGGGACAAACTGGAATAGATATGATCAAGCAGAATTTTCTTTGTGAAGAGCTAAGGAGCACAAATCCAAAGTTGCTACCAGAGCTACTAATAATAATGATAATAAAATATTAATTAATTAATTATCACTAACAACATCCATCAGTGTGGCCATTCCAGCTACAGGTCACTTCATACCTGCGATGTCTCAGGAGCCACCAGGCTTAGTACCCTTTTGCTTTGGATGTTGTAAGTATGCCATAATTTTTTTATCCCAGTGTTCCCCTTGGTTTACAGTCGTATTTTTTGGTATAAAGTAAAAATCCATAAGTACCAAGTGCCAACAACTCCATCAGTTATTCTTCCCCCAGATGCTTTAACCTTCCTCACCAATCATGCATTATATGGTTAAGTGAACATAGAGTTGAGGTTAAGAGTGACATTTGGCACAGAAGGAAGCAAGCCCACAGCTCGAGTACATACTACGACCTTAGGAGTAGTACGCACTGTTTTTCCCATTATATAATGAATTTTTAGTCAGGCATCTGGGACCATATTGAGGTAGGGTTCTGTCATTCTCTCACTTCTTACCACAAACCAGCGAACTTGTAAGTTATTTTCTACTATAATAATCATTTTATACATGAAGACATTAATCACTGGAAGAGCATCCCTCTGCCCCGCCCCACCTCAGCCAAGTCAAATAGGTAGCAGGTAGGAAAGCTGCGAGACAGGAGAGCCTCGGTCGATGAGGGGAGATACCTAGGTGTGTTCTTCATTTCTTGTATTACTGTTAATAGGGAAAGTATCTCACAATCTTATATTTTATTTAATTTCATTGTATTTCCATGAGGATGGGCTGTTCTTGCCTCAATTTCAGCGCCAACTTGGATAATTGGTGTCAGCTTCTAATCTAGATTTTTTTTTTTTTTCCAATTCTGGGTATCTATCCCACCAAGTGATCTGATGAATGAGACT
Source organism: Jaculus jaculus (assembly GCF_020740685.1). Classification (NCBI taxonomy): domain Eukaryota; kingdom Metazoa; phylum Chordata; class Mammalia; order Rodentia; family Dipodidae; genus Jaculus; species Jaculus jaculus. Next base: position 25,238,288 of record NC_059121.1, read on the forward strand.
TTTACTTTTACTTTCTGATTTTTCTTGGGTTAAGTGTGCTTATCGGCTCTGCACTGCTATGTCACAAGACTTGAGATAATCAAATTGTGAGGAGGAAAAGTTTATTCTGGCTCATGGTTTTTCAAATAATCTTACTTAATATTTCATTACTCTTCAAAAGCCTTGTACTATACGGAATTTTAAAAGCCATACAAGTTCCATCATATAGAATTGCTAAAATAAAATAGTAGCTATCCTTCTATGTTAATTCTTATCAAAAAGAACCAGGGAAATTTACTACAGAAATAAAATATTTCAAAGTAAATTACAAGAGAGCACAACCAAAAATTGAATTTGCTGAAACTTTTTTTTAACTGAACATCAACCTAAATTGTTACATTCCAAAATTAATACTCTAAATGTTTTTTTGATCCTTAATAGAAGAAAGGAACTGAATAAAGTCCAAAGCAAAACCTCAATGTCTTCCATAATAACATAATAGCAAGATAATATAATTATAATCATTGAAATACAAAAATATTAATAAAATAAAAATGAAATAGTTCATAGTTTCTAGTAGCATTTACTCTTCCAGCAGTATAATATTTCTATGGACAAAATGAGGTTGATTTTAAAGAAAACTCCAGACATACTAACAATGTGGCTTTTCTATATTATGAATTATGGTTCTCTTTAAAGAAAAGATCTACAGAACACAATACAACTAGGAATAAGAAATACTGAACTGTAAAATGTATTAAAACATGATATAATCAACTAATTAAACAGCTACATGGGTCAGTAAAAGTTTATGGATTCAAAAGATCAAATAAAGGTTAAGCTTTTTGACTAGTTATCTTCCATATCTTAATATAGTTCCTATTGTTTTTTCTTTACTGTTTTACAATACTGCATAAGTGAAAAGTGTTTCAGTTTACTTTTGTTTATTGGTGTATTTTATCTAAAACAGCCATTGTTTTCACTGACAAACCTTCTTCCAATATGTAATTAATTATCTGATTGGCCTGAATTCACACAAGTCTGAGAGTCTTCTCTGAGCAGATTCATGCAAAGGGTAGAGAACTCATGAAATGCTCATTAAAATAGCTGATCTTCACTGCTAGGTGACTTGTAATCATGGCAAATCAGGAGCATTTGGTAGGAAATAAGAGAATAAAATATGGATTTTCAAGTTTTTAACAACAAAAGGAAAACACATTTTTAAATTATTATTAAGAATATATTTTGTATGAATTCGTCATGTGTTGATAATACCAAACAATTTCTTCCGTCTTGCCTTCAAGCTCAGATGTTCCATCTTCCACATGAGTGGCTCTGTTAGTGAGGAGCTCTAGTGAGGTTTTCAAAACCTCTATTTGATTGCTGTTTCTGTTTGTTATTTTGCATCATACCCATGCCTTTTTTGAGGTCTGATTTTCTTGATGCATCCTTGAATTCATTCCTGCATTTGATCATGTCTTCATTAAGTTTAGTCATCTGTTGTTGAGATCCTGATTTTGTTGGCTCATCTTCAATTTCATATCTCTTTTGAGACTTTTCTGGATTTCTTCAGTTAAGTTAAGCCTAGTGACAAATCTCAATTTTATGCGGTCATTGGGCTTCTGATCCTGTGCTTCCATTTCAGCAATTACTTTAATCAGGGTCACATAGCTTCTTTGTTTTCATTTTGAGATTCAATTACTGCTGTTTTCTCTCTGTATGATTTCACTGGAGGCTTCCATTGAGGGACTAGGCATCCTTGGTGCAGATCTCTGTTTTCTGAATTTTGTTTTTTTTTTTTTTGGGGGTGTGTGTGTGTGTGTGTATGTGTGTTGTGATCTACTCATATCCAAGAAAAGTATTCTTCTATTGAGGAAGAAGCAAATATTTGTCCTTGTAGGATTTCCAATGAGCTCTCCATTTTAAATGTGAACCAGATTGGTGTAGGATGGCATTACAGCCATAGATGTGTAGACTGTGGAGATTGCAAGTATGTCAGAGGTTCCTGGGGATCTGGAAGGTGGTCATCTGGGACCTCTGGACTACTGACACCACTTATACACACTCTCCAGCACAACAGAACCAGGGGTTGGGAAATCAGGAGCCAGAAAGATGGGGAGCCAGAGTCAAGAGGCCAGCTCTCACAATGGCCAGTGTACCCTCTGCCTTAGGGGAATGAGGATTTGGGGACCCATTGGCTGGCCAATCAGAAAGCCAGGGCAAAAGGTCTACTCTACAATACATGTGGGTATCAAGCCGCCCAAACCAGCATCAGGGACATCAGTATCAGGGGCCCAGGAGGTGGAGAAACCAATGGGATCTCTGGACTAGTCACTCTGTGTGTTCCTTCTGGAGCAGGACTATAGAAGTTGGAGTACAAAGAGGCAGGTTCATCAGGAAGGCAGAGCAGCAGACCTGCTTTAGCATACCTCATCAGGGTCCAGGCAGCACCAAGCCAACAGCAGGGGTATCAGGAACAGGGAATTGGGAGGTGGGGAAGGTAGTGGGAGCTCTTGTGTACTCCTTCCACACATGCACCGAAAATATGACTTTTAAATAGTCCTCTATTCTTCAGTAGTGGAAACTGCATTATTGTAAATTTAATGCTTGATATTCTGTTTATAACAGTTGCCAGAGGACACACCTCTGAGTAACCTCGGCTCATCGAGGTCTTTGTCCCTTAGCTTGGAATTCCCAGCAAGAACGCAATACCCTGAAATGTGGGGAAACTGTAGCTATCCCTGTCTCCATGTCTCCAAGAACAGGGTATCCTGTGTCACTTGGTTTCAGCTAACACACTGAGGGCAAACCTGCACAGACTAGAACAAAGTGATGGCAAAGTCTCTCAGCTATGGTACAGTGTGGAACCTAAACAGAGGGATCTTACCTACCCCGCAGAGCATTCATGGGTCTTTGGATACTGGCTCACCATGGGCCGTAGTTCAGGTTATGTTAGATGCCTACATAGATACCTACATGAAAATTTTCTCTCTGGCCACTCTCATGCAACTATACAGTATCCATTCAAATAGTGGCTCCTTACTGTTTGGAGACCTGTGCTAATGAGGATTCAGGGACATTAACAAGGCAACAGGAGAAGAAAGACATGGATTTTAATGGTATTATTTAACATTAATACTTCAAATAAATGGCATTTAATTCTTAAGTCATGTCTTGTGTTTTTTTTTTTTTTTTTCATATGATTCCTCTTTTCTGTGTCTCCATTATCACATTATTATTGAACAAGTAGAAAACCAGAATCTAATATAGCAAATACTCTGGAAATATTTCTATGCAACCTGAAAAGAATGAATGTGACTCTGCTACTTATTATCTCATAGAGTATTCACATCTCAACCCAGTTTAGGTAAAAGAACCTACAATACTAAGAAAGGATATGCCCTCTTATTATTCTGAGTATTTGCGAAATAAGCTAATAATGAAACGATATTAAAAGACTGTTTCAAGGACTTTCATCTGATTCCCCACATTCTTCAGAGAATAGGTTTTGTTAGGGGATTCCCCCGCTCATTATACTCCATCTATACGGGTAAAAGGAAAACCCTGTTTGTTCTCAAGGTGACCAAAGTTTATATAAGATCATAAAGAAAATGTTACCCTGTGCTTGCAAAAGAAAAATAGGGACATAAAATGCATTATGGGAAGAAATATTCCTTCTGTTACTAGTTGAAAGGGAACCAGCATAGACAGAGTAAATGTTTCTTTCTCTCTCTTTCATAGGCAGAGAACACATGGTCTATTTACACGTTTTTGTGAGAAAAGTGTTGCTTAAAACAAGCATTGTGTGTTCAGCACCAGCAGGGAAGCTGAGGCAAGAAGATTCCTTTGACTTTAAGGTCAGTTGGAGCTACGTGATGAATTTGTGAACAGCCTTGGCTATAGAGTGAGACTCCTTTTAGAAAAGAAGAAAAAATTCTAGTAAATAAATTGATGATAAAAAATTGCCTTTGTAGTGTTTGAATCTTCTCAGGACTTCTGCAGAGTGGTGATGGTTAATTTTACATGCAGAGTTAACAAATCTTGGGGTTCCCAATATCTTGATGAACATTATTTTTGATGTGTGCATGAATCTCCAGATTGTCACAAAGCCCAGAAGCAGAAATTACACTGGTGCTTGTTTGGGGCAAGAACAGAGAAATCGTGAGTCATTGTGTAGCAGAGCTAGAGTTTTAGGTGTATCCAGTGAACAGTTGTGGAGATAAATGGTGGTAAGGGTTGAGAGTATTCAGTACTGCTTTGGAGGGGAACAAGTCTATGGCCAAGAGGACTGATTATCTTCACAGGGCAAACCACTGTAGGCAGAATCTGGAGCCTGAGGGAAAACTTCAGCCAATTGGTAAGTCACTGGCTGCAAGGAAATGGGACATTCAAGTGGGTGGTTTCTTTAGTGCGTGCTGATGTGAGACCTCATTTCCATCCGCTTGCATCCCTGTGTGGCTCCTCACAGAGGAGACTGCCAGACCCGACCACACTGCTAGTCAGAAAATACAAGAGATAACCATTTGTGGGTTCTTTGAAGCTTCTCAATCCATGATCATTTGCTATTCTCCACATAATAGCTAATGCGCAGAGGAAGGACAAATGAAGGCGAGGAGCCAGGTCATAGACGGACTTGCGTATCGTGCTTGCATTGGATTGGGGAGTATACTGACTGAATATGAAGTATGAATTTGCTGAGGCAAAGCGGATATGAAGAAATAGTGAAGATCTGAACTCAGACGAAAAGTCGGACCCCTTGGGCTACATTGCCGCCGCCTGACAACCGCTGCTTCTCTACTTGTATGGGCTGAAATGCTTACCTCCACATTTAACGTAAGCACATGGGGTCTTTGTGTATCTGATTGTTTCACTTCATGTAATTTCCTACAGGCTTACATGTGCTAATACAAATGACAGGGTCCCATTCTGCTTCATGGCTGTTACATTCCAGTGTGCATAGAAACCACGTTTTAGAACATTTTTACATAATATGTGATTTGATGCAGATTAAAGAAATATCACCATGTGGCCAATAAAGCCTATTGAGACAAGAGTTCCCAGGAACATAATGTGTCAATTCTTTCAATCATGAGATTTCAGCAATCTTTCTGAAATCCACTGATTTTCCTTAATGAATCATCTTTCTTTCATGCTGTTACACAGGCTCAATTCAGATTGGCCCAGGAAGAGAGTCAAGTCAGGAATATTTTTTTTTTTTTTTGTCAAGGAAATATAAGGTAAGAAACATTACCTAAGAACCTAAAAGTTCACATACTAACAGTGAGGATAAAAGGAGGATATTGCAGTGTGCTCAGGGATGCTGTCACTTGCTTTTAACTGTAGTCACAGATGAATTCACATGTGCGGTCCCTGTCGTGTTTCCTTGCTTCAGAACTATGTCATTGGTTACATTTGAAAGATCTCTACATTTTTAATATTTTATATTATTAATTTATATATATAAGTATATATATTTATATTATTATGTATCATATGTATACATATATGACAGAGAGAAAGAGAGAAAATGTACACTCCAATATTATTATGTATCATATACATACATATATATATACATATATATATGTATACATACATATATACATACATATATATGTATGTATGTATATGATACATAATATATACACACACACGAGAGAGAGGGGAAGAAAATGTGCACTCCAGGGCCTTCTGCTAGTGCAAATGAACTCCAGACACATGCACCACTTCGTGTAAGTATGTGGGAATTGAACCCAGGCCATCAAGCCTTGCATATATATACCTTTAACTACTGAGCTAGCTGTCTCTCTGGCCCAATCGCTACATGTTTAATATATGTATTGTTATGTCTTGGAGACAACCTTTATGATTTTAGTCACCATTTGTAACACTAGAACCAGTTACTAGATTCTAATAATAATCACAACCATTTGGTGTTCATATTCTTCAAATTAACAACTTAAGAGTGTTAGAGATATATTTTAAAAATATTCCACTGTACTCAGTATAAAAAATGCTAGTTTAATCAGCCAGGTGGTCACATTGTCAAAGCCTAGGTGGCATTGCCTGGTGTTTATCTACAACGACAGTTCTCACTGACACAAATATTTTCCAAGGTTTTCATCGAAGTGGACAATCTCATACCCATGGGACAAGGGGTACTGCTCACAAATCCTCTACCGCATAAACTCTTTAAAACTGAAAGACAGGTTTTATTTTAGTGGCTAATCTGAGAAGCTATCCTCACGATTTAACATGCCACCCACCTAGTGTCTCCCACAAGATAGACAGAGCAATCCTCTCCCTTCCTCTCTCCTCTCCTCTCCTCTCCTCTCCTCTCCTCTCCTCTCCTCTCCTCTCCTCTCCTCTCCTCTCCTCTCCTCTCCTCTCCTCTCCTCGAATATAGACTGAGGTCATGATGTGCTTATTGTCAATGTGATGCAACAGAAACTATTCTATGGAGTTATCGAGGCCACCGTCGGATGTCAGGGTGGAGGGAAAACATGGCAGAGCAGGCATCACATCTTGTGCTACTGGAGGCAGTGGGCGCAGCAAGTGTGAGATTGCTGTGAGCACACTATGGTCTATAATAATGAACCTCAGCCTGGAGTGTTGGCTCAGTGCCTGCAAAACCTAATCACCCAAGTTTGATTCCCTAGTACCCACATGAAGCCAGATGCACAAATTGTTGCATGCATCTGGAGTTTTTATTTGCAACAGCCCTGGTGCACCCATTCTCTGTTTCTTTCTGCTTACAAATAAGAAATTAATAACTTAAAAAAAAACCACAAACCTCAATGCATGCCCCCCCCCCGTGGCACATTTCCTCCAGCAGAGATCCATCACCCAAAGCCCCCAACCAGCTTAATACCACCAGCTATTAGGTGAGAGGCTTAATCCCAAACATATGAGGCAGTGGGAAACAATTCACATTCAATCCACACTGTTCCCTAAGAGCCAGGTGTGAGTGAAGTGAACGAGGAAGGCAGGCTGGCATCTCAGCACCCAAGTGAGGCATTACATATGGCGATACCATGGTGGCCTCCCAGGACACACCACCTGGTGCAGTGAACCCACAGAACTAAGTGAGATAAGAGAAACTTGACATTTTAAGGCTCTATGTTTTTATGGTGCATTATCTCACAGCAAATGGTATGTTGACCATATTTCCTCACTAAAAAAAAAAAGTTGCCTAGTTACCACTTCGAGCATATTTACTGTCTCTTTCCTCCAGCAAAGGTTAAGATGAGAGGGTAGACTTTTACTTGAATCATAGTTTAAGAGTAACAGTTTTATGAATACAAGAGTACCTCACCTGCCTTTCTGACTCTCAGACTGTTTTATTCTTCATTGGATGAGTCATATGACCACCAGCAGAGACAGTAACAGAAAAGCATTAAAAAAATTGTGTTCTCTTGTTTCTGAGAGGTTCAAAATGCATAGTCACTCACATAATCAATGCAGTTGACAAAATGGATTTTTCCATTAAAAATTTATAGTAACCTTCAATTTTTACTAAGAAATAGATCTTCTTTTTTTTCTTTGGAGAACTTAGATTCATTTAGTTTCCAGGCCTGCGATAGCTGCTGCTTTTCTAACCCAGGGCCATTTATGGCATTGAATTACTGGATAAAAGAAATCAACAAGTTGCAGGGCATGGTGGTGCACGCCTTTAATTCCAGCACTCAGGAGGCAGAGGTAGGAGGATCACTGTGAGTTCAAGGCCACCCTGAGACTACATAGTGAATTCCAGATCAACCTGGTAGAGTGAGACCCTATCTTGAAAACAAAAATGTAAAGAGGTCAGCAGGCACGTTTGAGTGGTGATGCTATAACAGGAACAAGGAGCCGCTCCCTTACCATGTGAAGTTGGTGGCTCAAAGGAAATGAACATCCTACAAGACTTCCAACTCTTATGTCTCCACAGACCTCTTAGTTTCTATGCAATGTTTTCATAACATCCTTACACCAAAGAGCAATACCCAACACTCCATCTATTGAGTCTAAACATTCTGATAAGTTTTTTTTTTTTTTATGTTCTAACTACTTAGTAATTACATGTAAAAAATACTCAGAAAATTAACTAAGGAACTGGCTCAGAAGTTAAGGTGCTTGTGTGCAAGGCCTAATGACCCAGGTTCAATCCCCCTATACCCTGTAATGCCAGATGCACAAATTGGTGCATGCGTCTGTCTATCTTCTCTCCGTTTTTCTCTGCTTGCAGCTAAATAAATAAAACTACTTTTTTAAAAATAAATAAAAATATTCTTTATAAAATATATTTGATTGATTGATTGATTGAGTGGAAGATTTCCAGGAAAGCAATTAATAACAAATACTAATCACAAAAATAGTAAAATATCTAAATTCACTGTGAATATCAAAATGCATCCAATTTGGCTGGAGAGATGGCTTAGCTGTTAAGGCGCTTGCCTTCAAGGCCAAATTTCCTAGGACCCAAGTAATCCAGATGCCCTTGGCACATGCATCTGGAGTTCGTTTGCAGTGGCTGAAGACTCTGGTGTGCCCATTTCTCTCTCTCTCTTTTGTTCTTTATCTGTCTCAAATAAATAAATAATTAAAAAATATGTATTTTTTAAATACAGTCAATCAAGAGCTAGCTTACCAGTGAAGGTGCTTACCTGTGAAGCCTAAAGACTTGGTCCTGGTTTGATACCCCAGGACACACATGGGTGCATAAGTCTCAAGTTCATTTGTAGTGGCTGGTGGCCCTGAAACACCCATTCTCTCTCTATCTGCCTCGTTCCGTCTCTTCTCTACCTCCTCTCTCAAATAAATAAATAAAATGTAAAGATACAGATAAATATAAATATCATTTTTCCAAGCAAGACTACTTCCAGCCATTGGATTAAATAAGGTATATAAGAAAGCTGTAAATGACAGAAGAGAAATAAAGTGCCTTGCTTACTTCCTGCATGAAGCTACTATTGTCTATTTTAAAGACACTTTATTACAGTTTAATATTTGCATTTACTTACTTTTCTATTATTATCCCTTCTAATTAAAAATTGAAGTATTTGCAAAATTTAAAAGCAGTACACTAAAGGCGAAGCATCCTGTTGTATTCAAAATTATTATTATATTCACTTGCTAAATTTAGAACTAAATTTATTATAATGTAAAATAAGTGTATTTGTTGTGTGTGTATGTGTGCTTGCATGCATGTGTGTGTGTGTGTGTGTGTACTAGGCAAACAATTTTGTCTGTGATAGGATATATGCAGCATTATCCAACCAAATATTCCTGCACAAATATAGAGGTAAATATACCATTTCATGCATTTCTTAAATAAATGTTGGCTCCATATGAAACAATTGTGTTGGCTAAAGAGATTGCTCAGTGATTAAAGGAAATTTGCTTGCCATGCCTGAGAGCCCCAGATTCGATTCCCCAGTACCCAAATAATGCCAGATGCACAAACTGATGAATGCACCTGGTGTTTGTTTTCAGTGACAGAAGGCCCTTATCCACTCTTTCTGTATCTGTCTCTCTTTATCTCTCTCTCCTTTTTCAAACAAACCAATAAAATATTAATAAAAATTATAATGAAATGATAGGAAGAATTATAAGATGAGCACAAAAACTCTCCTCTGTAAAAAACATATATACGTGTATGTATGTATGTGTGGTGCACTTCTTTCTAGTTGATCTTGGCCTTTGATATGATCTATTTTCATCCCAGGATTCAATTATTCCAAAACACTTGAAAATACCATTAAGGGACTGAATCAAATTGACTTAGAATGCATGAAGATTATTCTGGTTATAAGCAGCTGCAGGAAGCAGAAATGTCCTAAGCGCCCCCCGAAGAATGGGTAAGAAACGCGGTGTATGAGTGCAAGTGGGTTACTACCTACCTTCTCATTGCCACTCACCACTTCTAAAAACAATGATTTTTTGTCATTTTAGACAACCTGGCTGTGTCTGGAGACCTTCAGTTCAGATGAAATAATCCAGGTACAGAAAGACAAGTAGTGTATGAACTCATTCATTTATAAAATAAAATTAAAAAAAAAAACAAAAACAGGCAGCCATGATGGCGCACACCTTTAATCCAAGCGCTTGGCGCTTGGGAGGCAGAGGTAGGAGTATTGCCATAAATTCAAGGCCATTCTGAGACTACATACCGAATTCCAGGTCAGTCTGGGCTAGAGCGAGACCCTACCTCAAAAAGCACCCCGAGGGCTGGAGAGATGACTTAGAGGTTAAGTGCTTGCCTGTGAAGCCTAAGGACCCCGGTTCGAGGCTCGATTCCCCAGGACCCACATTAGCCAGATGCGTGAGGGGGCGCACGCGTCTGGAGTTCGTTTGCAGAGGCTGGAGGCCCTGGCGTGCCCGTTCTTTCTCTCTGCCTCTTTCTCTCTCTGTTACTCTCAAATAAATAAATAAATAAAAATTAAAAAAAACACCCCCAAAATAATAAAATTTTGAGTTGAGAGTAGAATGGTTGTTAGCCAGCAGAAGGAGGGTATTGTAGAAGAGAGGGGGAGATGGGGAAGTTATTCAGTAGGTATAAATAAGAAAATCTGAAATTGCATAACTGGCTGTCATTTGATAAAAAGGAATGTACAGGGGCTGGAGAGATGGCTTAGCAGTTAAGCGCTTGCCTGTGAAGCCTAAGGACCCCGGTTCGAGGCTCGGTTCCCCAGGTCCCACGTTAGCCAGACGCACAAGGGGGCGCACGCGTCTGGAGTTCGTTTGCAGAGGCTGGAAGCCCTGGCGCGCCCATTCTCTCTCTCTCCCTCTATCTGTCTTTCTCTCTGTGTCTGTCGCTCTCAAATTAAAAGAAAAAAAAAAAGGAATGTACAGTATATTTTAAAATGTTGAGAATAAACTATTTTTGACTATTTTACCATAAAGAAATGATGAGTGTTAGAAGACAGAGATATTCCTAGTCTAATTTAAGCATATATGATGTACATTTGCATCACAATATCACATGATGCACCATTGATATGCATATTTTAGTAATTTTCTGACTCAGGTAAAATAGATTTAAAATTTTGCAGAGATAACCTGAGTGAGCCTGTTCTAAACAGGCAAGACCTTAAGGAAGTTTGACTTGTTACTTGAAAAATAAAAATGAGTGTCGCTGGAAAGATTGCTTAGTGGTTAAGGCGCTGCCTGTGAAGCCTAAGGTCTCATGTTCGACCCTCCAGTCCCATATAAGCCAGACGCACACGGTGACAGAAGCACTCAAGGTTTGACATGAACAGAAGATGGTGCACACCTCTAGAGTTCAATTACTGCGGCTGGAGGCCCTGGCAGGCCAATTCTCTCCTCCTCTCTCCCTCTCTCTCTCTCCCTCCTTCTCTCTCTCTCTCCCTCCCTCCCTCTCTCTCTCTCTCTCTCTCTCTCTCTCTCTCTCTCTTTCATGAAAAAGAAAAGCCAGTTGGTGGGCTTCCCTCAAAAAACAAAAGCAGTTTAAAAAAAAATAGGAGCTGGCCTTTAGAGATGTCTTAGTGGTTATGCTGCTTGTCTGTAAAGCCAAAGGACCCAGGTTCCATTCTCTAGCACCCAGGTAAAATAGGCTACACAAGGTGGCACAAATGTCTGGATTTCATTTTCAATGGCTAGAGGACCTGACATACCCATCCGCTCTCTCGCTCTCTCTCTCTTTCTAATAAAATAAATAAATAAATAAATAAATAAATAAATAAATAAATAAAACAGAAACAAAAAGTGATAGCTGAGGCAACACAAAAAAACGAGTCCGTACAATAACAAAGAAATAAAACACTATATTGTTAGGAGGTTTATGGAGGGAAACATGTGATGAGGCACTTGCAAGATCTGAGAGATATAACTGGATGATAACTAGAAAGAAAATGTGGGCTTTTTCCTACAAACATTACTAACTGAGCTCTACGAATAAGCAGAGAGATTGGAGCACTATATGAGGTCACAATCCTGGGCTTTGCTTCCCCCAGTGAGACAGAGCAGAGCCTAAAGCTAACTCGTTCCTGGGTTTCTGACCCATGGATCCCCATGACCTTCTGAAAAGCTCTGAAACTATGGTAAATTGTTTAAAACTCATACAAGATTTTATTTCTCTTTCAATTATTCTCCATTTGAATGGTCTTTCATATAAAAGAAGACAGGAGATAATAAATCCAGGACAAATAAAATTATGTGAGTGATTAGGATCCTTGGAGGTCTTAGTATCTCACTGCATAGGTTAAAACGTGGTGGCTTAGGGCAGTAGAGATAGCCTAGCGGTTAAGGCATTTGCCTGGGAATTCCAAGGACCCATGTTCGAATCCCCTGACCCCAGTGTAGCCAGACACCCAAAGGTGAGGCAAGCACAAGCTCACACGCGCCCACTAGGTGACGCAAGTGTCTGGCGTTCAATTGCATGAGGCCCTGGCGTGCCAATTCTCTCTCTCCCTCTGTCTCTATCTCTCTCTAAAATAAATAAATTAATTAATTAATAAAAATAATGTTTTGTTTTGTTTTCCAGTGGTGGCTTAAAATTCAGCCATCGCACCTGCTACTTGACAGTAGAGAGAAAGTGTGTGCGCACTGTTGGTGGCTTGTCCCACAGTAGGTCTGCAGCCGTGTGGCAGCTCTCCACCAGGGAGCGGACTTCTGTCTCAGCGACGTCATGGTCTCCCTGCATCTGTGACTGCAGCAGCCCGAGGTGTCTTCAGATATAGGGTCTTTCCATCTCATTCTTCTGGGTGACAGAGGGCTCTGGTAAGAGCCTGCCTTGTTCTTGGGGGGGGGGGGGTCTCGTCTCACCCTAACATGGTGCCAGTTCTGAGATATACCAATGGTTTAGAGCAAAACTTTGTCCACCCCTTCGGGGTACTTCTGCCCAAGCTATCTCTCCCCCATTTCTCTCTCTCTCTCTCTCTCTCTCTCTTTCTCTTTCTCTCTCTCTCTCTCCCCCCTCTCTCTCTTTCTCTGTTTCTCTGTTATGTATCTTAATTAGCTAACAAAGTTATATGTTTTAATTATCCTACAAAGAAATAGGTTTCTACAGCACTGATTCAGGACGCGAGGCTTCTCTTCCACATCCACCCGGGCTCTGGAAACACTGCAGAGGAAGTGTTCTATTAAACATGAGTTCGAGGCCACCCTGAGGCTACATAGCGAATTCCAGGACAGCCTGAGCTAGAGTAAGACCCCTCCTTGAAAAACAAAACAAAACAAAACAAAAAAAAGAGTGATGCTTGCACTGCTAGCCTGAGACCATCCCCAGGGGAGACGGTGGCAGCCACGGGAAGCCTCAAAACTCATCAAAGCAGAAAATAAACTGGTTGCCCAGAAGACAGCCGTAAAGGGACATAAACTCAGGCCATCTAAAAACTCAGGGAATATTGAGAAAGAGGGGCCAGAAACAATGTGAAGCACACAGGTTGTGAAGCTGCACTTTGAGGCATTGCCCCCTCCCCCCCAAAAAAACAGACTCCTACATTCATGACCCCCAGGAGGATTACAAATGACCCTGCCCCACTGAGAAGGGACCCCGTAGAATGTGGGTAGGAGAGAGAAGACATACGAGCCTAACACAATGGGTATGTGACCAACTCACAATGTGATTATATTTGAAGGTTTTCAGTGAATATTATAACCAAAAAAAAAAAAAAAAATACAAAGCTTGCCTAATTCTGTTTGAGAACTGAAGAATCCCATAGAACCAGAGCACATGCTTCATGAACTATTATATATATATATATATATATATATATATATATATATAGGCACCAAAGAAACACAAATCTTACATGTAACTAGCTCATCTCTTTTAAATGAAAATAATCCTAATCCTAAGAGGTAAGATTACACCAAACTTGTAACCATTCTGTTACTTTTGGAAGAGGCATTCATATACCACACAAATTAATGTGAGAAGGTCAGACTGCATGAGGCAGCAGTTTCGTAGTTCAGAATGTAGCTGAGACACTTGACATCCTTTTTCCTTGATCTATAAAACTAAGGATTTGTTGCTTGGTGAAAAAAAATGAAGTGAAAACACATGAGATCTAGGAGATGAAAGCTCCAAATGTGAGACGTTCACATACAGTGTGATCATTGCATTCTCTAGCTAAGAAGTATGGGTGGGTCACAGGGTAGCCCAGGTATACAGTGCAATTTTGGGGGTGGAAATTTATGGTTTAAAACATAGTTAACACATTTTGTAAGACAGGAGAAAGATGAATCAATCATTTCACTTTGTCTAAAGTTTATCTGCCAGTTAACTTGTTGGGTTGAAATATAATGGAAGGGCGCAGGGCAAGGATAAAGAAAGCACCAACACATGATGTATCCACATGAAACATCTTGTTAATAATGATAATATACGTTTAAAAATATAACTATCTAACTAAACAACATGAATTTGATTAGAATACTTGGCATGATCAGGTTAAATATGAAAAGATGTTTGTTGACAATAAGGAATTATATTCAATTGAAGCTCTGTAGAGGTTTCACCAGCAATTTTTGAAGCTACTTAAAGATATTTTTATTTGGATCAAATAATGCTAACAATGAAACAGTCTGAATTTCCACCTTGAGTTAGTGGTTTTCTATCAAGTCCTTTATCTGTTAGGGTATATTTTGTTTAAGAGGGTCAAGACCAAGATTCACAGTTTTCAAGCCTTATTTTTTAATATTCTATTTATTTATTTGACAGAGAGAAAGAGAGAGAGAAAATGAGTGAGCCAGGGCCTCTAACCACTGCAAAGGAACTCCAGACGTATGTGGCACCTTGTACATCTAGCTTTAAGTGGGTACTGGAGAATTGAACCTCAGTCCTTTGGTCTTGCCACAGCTCTGTAAGTGCTAAGCTATTTTTCCAACACTCATGCCACATTTTTCAATCACATGCTTTAATTTCAAATATGTTCTTTGTCCTTGTCTTTAGCTCTAATATCAGGAAACAGGCTTTGGAAACCTATCAATAGACTGAAAACATGTCAGTTCTTATGGTTCAAGCTTGTCCTGCATGTAATCCCAAGTCTGAAAAGAGACTTACAAATGTCACTGACACATTAGTCACATAAGCTTTCAGTATTTACAAATCTATTGCTGTGTAAGACAAAATAATATTTAGCCAACAGGCAGAATTAGAGTTGGTCACATTAGCCAGGCAAATTTGCTTCTTTTACACATAGGATATAAGATTAAATGAAGTAGTTTTGTGAATGGCTTTAGAAGAAACAGCATATTTTGAGGAGATGAAGTGAACATAAATTGGTTCAAAGAATTCTGGGCTAAAAAGAGAAAACTGATAGCATTGATGTTGAAGATTCCATGTATGCACTACAGACATGTATAGTGCATATGTAGTTCACATGTATATGTATGGATACACACACTATATATATATGTCTGTGCCTATTTATACATGCACATAGATACAGCACATGACCATCTATATAAATATATGTATTTCTGCTAGAACACTAGTAGTAAAAAAAACATAACATAGAAAAATAATTTTTAAAAATTTACATTTATTCATGTTTTCACTTGATTCTTTAAATTAATTCACATTTGCGTCAAGTAAAATGTAAAAAAATACAAATACACTTTTAAAAGAAATATTAAAATAGTAATATGAAGTAAGTTGTCATAAGTATGCATAGGAAAGTCTTACTTGATGGTAATAAATCCATAAAGATCATTTTTAAAACATACAAACTTTATGGAAAACCATCAGGTAATGATGGAAAATGGGAATGAAGTACCACCCTCACTGCTTCCATTTGTAAATCATGCCTTGTCTTTATTACATTGGATGTGACAACAAAAACTATGATAATTGAAAATTTGTACATTTCCTGATTATAATTTGCTAATAATTTGCTTCCTAATGATAATAATTTTGAGCCATTCAAACACCAGTTTTATAGAAAA
The DNA here is from genome assembly GCF_020740685.1 of Jaculus jaculus. Lineage (NCBI taxonomy): Eukaryota > Metazoa > Chordata > Mammalia > Rodentia > Dipodidae > Jaculus > Jaculus jaculus. The sequence continues at coordinate 25,254,155 of NC_059121.1, forward strand.
TCCTCCTTTTAAAAGAAAAAAAAAATCTGAATTATAAATAATTGAGCCCTATTATTGTCTGTGTGTGGGCCGGGGGTAGGAGAAAGTGGAGTAGTTAGCCTTAATTATCTGGATAATTTATTTCTGTCAACCCAGCCTCGGTGCCCTTTCCTTTCACAACGGCAAAGTTATATTAGAAATTACAGTTCGTCTTGAAGGAACTGTGGCATCAGAGATGACATTTCAGCACATTTGTGGATAAGTTATTTCCATGGTGTCACCTTTCCCGGCGGCAGACGTGCCGTGTTCCTGGGCTAGGGTGGAGATTGAGAGAGAGCGTGGCGGCAGTCAGGGACTCTCCGCTCTCTCTCCGAGCCTCCTGCTATTGCCATCTGCAATCAGATTGTTAGCATGTCAGCTCAGGCTGTCAGCATCCCCACCCCCCCACACACACACACACTGCTGCTCAGCCAGCTAGGAGAAAATACCTTGTGTATTGGCTGCGGCTGTCCCTTAACAACACGCAGTCAGTCAGTCGTGTAGCGTAAGGGGCACCTTCACACCACTGTGTGATGACTGAGCTTCCCCATCCATGAGTCTTGACCTTATCACAGGACACAGCACAGGGCCAGTGAGAAGAGCCCAGGAAGGCTTGATTGCTGCTAACCTCCATTTGTCTGCTTAAGAAAAAAAAAAAAATGGCAGCTTCTTTGACTCCAGTCGCTCAGAAACAAATGTAATAAAACAATTTTACTTGGAAAACCGAGGAGGCACTGCTTTTACTGCCTTTATGCAGTGATGAAATACAGCCACTAGATGACACCAACAGATAGTGCCTGTATGTTTTACTAACCTGTGCTCGGCCGCCCGGTTCAAAGCGGACGTCCCAGCTGAGGTTTGGTGGAGACCGTAGACATTGGCCAATTTAGCCATCTCAGTTTTTAGGTGGATTTACTTTGATATCATTTACCTCCAACAATACAAAAACAATGATGACTACACCACCAACTACAAAAGCAACAATCCCAATGTATGATGTTTGGACACCAAAACCTCAGCACTTCCAAGTTCGTTCCTTGTTACCCCATGAGTAGGTCACACCAAGAGAAGCAGGACCGGGTGTTTCAGGAGGCTACCGTAAACCCTTCTCCTGCGCTTGAAATGCGATTGTAATATGGCCTCCAGACTCCAGTTTATAAGCCAAGCACTGGTAGTGGATTAGCATCTTCCCTGCTGGTCAATGATTGGCCTGCATTTGTGTCCATGTCTGCAGAAGATAAGACACTGTAAACAGTGGGCTTGTGCTCTTGGATGGCTATCTGCATTGACCTCAAAACAGAGCTAATGTTTCATCTCAGATGTCTCATGCAAGTGGCTCATTGCCAATTAATGCAATTTGCATTGTGGGTCATAAACCTTGAATCAGTGGTTTCCATACATAATACATTTGGTTTTAAAAGCAGTTTACTTGTATAATAAGGTAATTTCAAATTTCACTTACTTTCTGTCTAATAAAGTTCCTTATGGGCATGAGATCATATTGGAACAGTAAATATTAATTGCATAGTTATAAAATGGTATAGCTTAAAGCTTCTTTGTAAAGTGTACCTTCTGTGTGTAATTGAAAATGCAATGATTTTACTGTGGTAACAATTTCCAAATGGGAAATTATTTTCAATTCATTTCTTAAGAGAAAAACAACATATCAAGAAAATAGTATGGATAAACAACATATCGATTGAATAATACTTTTTAAAATCAGTGATTTTGGTTCAGGGTTTGGGGGAAATATGTTGGCCTATTGGGTAGACATCTAGGTACTTGTTGTGGATTGCGAAGACCAGAGTTCAGATCCCTAACACCTACATAAATGCCAGGGTGGTGTAGCTGCCAGCCTGTCGTTCGTTGGGATGCAGAGACATAGTTTCCCTAGGACAATTTGAATGCCTGGATTCGCCAAATCCTCAGGCTCTGGGTTTTGGGAGAGAACTTTCCTCAGTACCTGCAGGGGAGAGCTGTCAAGGAAGATTCCCAGTGCCCACTTCTAACCACTAAACATGCGGGTAAATGTGCATGTTCCCCACCCCCACACATATGAACACCTATGCACATGTGAACACACACACACACACACAAAACCACACACACAGACATACCAAAAAGAAGTGCATCTACGCAGCACACTGTGATATTCATGGACTGAATATTAATTAGTGAAGGCATGCATAGCCAGCAATTTACAACTTATAATAAAAAAGAAAACCAAACACCAAATTCACTCTCAAATGACTATGTTCTGATAGCCTACTGAATATATTTCAGCTATTCAGTAGTTTTCATTTTCTTTATGAATTTTGGACTATTAGCTGATCTTTCTGAGATCAGATAATAAATCTGAGGGGTAGTCTTAAATCACTACAAAATCTTCTAGTTTGGATACCCAGTATATTCTGAAGCCACTATACAAAGCATATTTCACATTGAGTATCTTCAATTTACAGTGCTTTGTTTGTATAGGAAACATTGATGTCTACATAGATTTTCTATCTCTCCCTCTCTTCCTTTCTTTCCCTCCCAAACTGGAGACACTTGCATAAGATGCAGTGAAAGCCTTGGCTCCTTTCCAATGATACGTTAATTTTGTTAAGAAGTTTTGTGTGCCAAATGTTCACAAGCATCCTTCCGGAATTCTCCACAGATATAAGATATGGATCACTCAAGATTGTTTGATTTTTCAGGAGAAATTTATGATCTAAAGGAATTAGACATTTTGCTTCATTATTATTTCTAAAGAAGGAAGGCCTCATAGTTTTACACCAATCACTTACTTCCTAGGGTTGAATGACTAATTATCTGTTGAATTGACTGTCTTAACTTTTCACTTTTGAGAAAAAATATAGATTTGAAATTCAAAAATAAGCACACAAATATGCACATTCTCTCTCTCTCTCTCTCTCTGTCTCTCTCTCTCTCTCTCTCTCTCTCTCACACACACACACACACACACACACGCAGGAGCGCCCCTGCACATTGTATTCCTAGCATCATGCTGAGCAGTACAGTTTTGTAATGCTATGACGTGTTAATTCTCCTTTTATGCTGGGAGCCTGTCACCAGCAGGTGTTATCTTCAAGTCCTATTAGTGGCAGTCACATAGAGACAAGGCAATTCAGGAAAAAAAAAAAAAAAAAAAATGTAGCCCTGGGATTCTGTAGTGGGTGTATGAAGAAATGGGTACATTAAGGATAAAGTATCAGGTTTAATTCAAAAATTTCTTTGGTTTTATTTCATTGCTCAGCTTTTGTTTGGCTGTGCCCTTACCCTTGTCTTCACATATCACGGGTTATCTCTTTACATCTGATTATATTTATGGAAACCTTTGAAATCTTAACCATCTGAGATTTAGAGGGATACCTCACCAATAGCAGCTTAAAAAATAACTTGGTTGCCTAATTTATTTTTCTTCCTTTTCTTTCTTTCTTTCTTCCTTTCTTTCTTTCCTTTCTTTCTTCTTTCTTTTTTTTTTATAGAGATATTTTCTTTATCCTACATCCATTTCAGGTGCGGATTCAAGCCCATACGTGCTCACTGTATTATTGACGCACTTAAGTGGAGAGTCGCAGAGCATGTAATTACCGTGAAGGCTTATGGCCCTGAAGTAGTCGGAGATAGAGGGGCTGCGTATCCATGATTTGCGGGACGTACAGGGATGATTATACACGCAGTACTCTACATCCATTCTAGCCCTTTTGTGTTTAGCTGGTTGTCATGGCAAATAATTGGATAGAATTTAAGCCACTTTCTTCCAAGTGGGAAATTCATAATTTTACCCTTCACCTAATTTTGTAGATACTTTTAAAGAATCTTAAAGTTTCCAGAGGTATGACGTAGAGCAGTGTGGGAAAAAAAAAATCACATTTAGTGGCATCTCAGAAATCAGGCTCCTGTTTGGGAGGGTGTAAAAAAAAAAATCCAATCCCACCTGCATCCATGTGCTTTTACTGACTCCACCTCTATAATAAAAAAAAGAAAAGAAAACACCAAAGTGGAGATTCTTTGACAAAACAAGGATTGGTGGCTAAATTTGACAGCTTCTGAGAGAAGCAGAAAAAAAAAAAAAATACATGAAATTCACTAAACTTTAGTCAACATGCTTCTCTCTACCAGTAGTCTTATCTGCCAAAGGAACCAGCCTTTTCCAAAAACCATTGAGAAATACAATCGTAACTACAAATGTTTAAGCTAACATCGGACCTTTGAGGAGGAAGGGGTTTGGATTAGCCGATCTGAAGGACAGTTAAGCTATGTAATAAGGACTGGTTTCGCAAATAGCTTTTATAGCTGGATGACATTGGAAGGTAAATGTGTTAAAATGCATCTTCTTTTTAAAATACCCAGGGCTGGAGAGATGGCTCAGAGGTTAAGGTGGTTGCCTGAAAAGCCTAAAGATGTCGGTTTGGTTTCCCAGTACCCACATAAAGCCAGATGCGCAGAGGGGCACGTGCATCTGGAGTTCGAAAGTAGTGGCACTCTGCCCTGGCTCCTCCATATACCCCCTCCCTCCACTCTGTGATTGCAAATAAATTAAAAATATTTAAATTCCTGGCTGGAGAGATGGCTTAGTGGTTAAGCGCTTGCCTGTGAAGCCTAAGGACCCCAGTTCAAGGCTCGGTTCCCCAGGACCCATGTTAGCCAGATGCACAAAGGGACACACACATCTGGAGTTTGTTTGCAGTGGCTGGAGGCCCTGGCGTGCCTATTCTCTCTCTCTCTCTCTTTCTCTGTCTCTTTCTCTTTCTGTATGTCACTCTCAAATAAGTTAATAAAAATAAACAAAACAAAAAAACTAAAAATATATATTTAAAAAATCCTTAGACAAGAATTAAACCAAAACAACTAGTTCCTCTTCCAGTCTACCTATAGTCTGAGAGGTATTGAACTTTCACATATCTTTGGACAAGGAACAGTTATTTAATTTTTTGCTTTTCTAGCTATTGAAAACAATGTGATATACCACTAAGGAAAACAATATCAAGAAACAGAAACACTCTCTTGACTTCAGAAAGTTCCATTCACGGAGAGAATGTGAAGATACAGAAGATGATGCCAAAGAGAGTCAGGTAGCTTCTGTGGGGGAATCCAAGCCTCCTATCCATACATTGCCATTCTGTGGACAGCACTTTTCCTCTGAACACTCAAAACTACTGTGTTGTATCAGGATCCATATGTGTGTCCCTGTATGTAAACTTAAGTTACACACAGGATGCTACCACATAGGAACAGGGCAGAAACCCAAAGAAAGTAGTGTGCTCCCTTTCAGGTGAATATTCCTGTGTGTGCACTGAATGGATTACTTCTCAGACAAGCAAAAGTAAATTTTAATAAAGCAGGATAAGAAATATACAAATAAAATGGGGAAATAAACATAAAGGGGAAAAATAGGTAGGTGAAGCCAGAGAGGACCTTGACTATAATGTTTAAGATACCTACAGTTTATAACTGTAGATTGGATTTAAAGTTTCAAATTATGCCATGTGTCATAGTCCATAAGATTGAAATAAATGAAGGAAATGATATATCCATCCTTAGAATACTAATATGATATAAGAATATATTTCCTGAAAGTCTGACCCCAATCATGCTATATGTGGAAAAAATAACACCATTCAAGCTATAATTAAAGTAGGATCCCAGGAGTCTTGTGATAAAAGATAACATCAGGTTATTGCTACAAAGAAAGTTTTATTTTATTGTTACAAAAATCAGATTTACTCTGCAAAGCACAATGAGAGCAGTCATTGTTTTATACATTGTATAATAAAGACAAAATTCTGCATGCTAGAGCATCTCACTTCCTGAATTAAACAGTTTCATGGTAAATTTTAAGTCCTTAAATTTATCACATCTTTATCATAGACACCTCAAGTTTTACATAATATGCATGTTGGAAAAATAATTTACAGCATAGTGTAAAAGCACTGAACTATATAATAAAAAAGTTTGTATCTTATAGCATATGAAAATTTTAAGTCTATCAACTTCCCAGAGAGAATAGACATAGTTATATTAAATAATTTACAAAGTTATTTTTAAATTTTTACTCTGTGATCACACAGATAAGAAGTGCTGCACATGAGAGAAAGAATTTCTCTATTAGAGAAAACCAGGGGACATTATTAACTGAGGTCACCAACAGCCTCCAGTAACACAAGGCTCAAAGTGTCAGAAGATAGTATTTACTAATTATACTACACTTCTACTGGTTCTGTGGTATTTTACCACCCCCTCCAATGTAACTGCCAATGTATTTAGTAAATACCTGGGTTTGTGACTTTTATTGCTCTGGGATTATAAACGTTTAGGTTTTCACAGCCATATCAGTCTATATTTTGGAAGGCAAGCGGAGTATATGTTCCTTGGCTGTACCCACTCATGTCAGGTCAAATTCACTCTCATTTTCTTTGAAGGAAGAGCTGTGTTTTGCACCCAAGATATAAGTAAACCAACTCATATAATGTTAATATAATGTTTAAAAATGTGGTTAATCATTAAACTTTGATGAAAATTACATCCTTTGAGCAATGTAAGGAAAGCCTTGTAATAAACCTAATGAGATCTCTCTCTCTCTCTCTCTCTCTCTCTCTCTCTCAAGGTTGGGGCTTGAAATCTAAAACCTGTATTATTTCTCTTTGTAATAAGTTTGCTAACTTTAAAAAAAAAAAACATTCTACTGACTCACAGTCTGTATTTCACTGAATTTATACATTTGTCCTGTATCTTAGTTTCCTAGTGATGTTTTCTGGTATTCTTCACAGAGCAAATGAAGAGACACATGGAAAAATGAATGTATGCATTTTACTACTCAGTGTTTTGGCTTCCAGAGAAGCTACATACAGTAGTTCATGTAATAAGTAGTTTACTTAATACAGAAAACACAGAGTCTTCACACAAGAAAATAATTCCCTTAGAGACCTCCTGAAAATACATACACATGAAATGGGGTCTGTCAGAAGCTGCAAAGAACAGGAAAGAGGGAAAGAGGAAGGTTGATAAGTGGATCATACATTATTATTATTAAATATGAACAAGAAGCTAATCGTGTGCTATCACCATCTAAGATAATTGTAGACAACAAACACGTATTATACATCAATATATTGAAAATATTTTGAATTTTTAAAAATTTATTTATTTTTTATTGACAACTTCCATAGTTTTGAAATTTTAACAAAAATAAATGATTTGAGAATGCAGATATGACTGGCCTGTCTTAAATATTATACAATTTACATTAATACAATTTAAAATTATGCAATTTTAAAGCATTGTACATGTAGCAAGTGATCACATGGCACTCTAGATGTATGTTTATGCTTTACCTACCAGTTGAAGATAAATGAAATCCAAGATCTATATGATTGGGCTTATCTCTGGATTCATAATTCACCCATTTTTCCATGTGTCCATCTTTATGTAAGCATCACGTTATTTCCATCAGTGTAGTGGTCATATTTTTAACTCAGATGTGAGTTTCCAATTTGATATATCAGGATTACTTTGGTTCTTTTGGGTCCCATGAATTTCCAATTAACTTTTTACAATTTTATTTCCAATCTCTGTAGATTTTGACAGCAATTGCATTGTATCTGTACATCAACCAAAAGAGTATTATTGCCTAAACAACAGTGTTTTTTCATGGATTGCTGGATCTTTCTTTTTGATGATATCTGCTTGAACATTTTCCCCAGTTCTTGGTGGGTTGAGCAATTGATAGATACAGTCTACCCTTTTTATTTTCCTCTAGTAATATTTTCTTTCATCTGAAAACCATTTTGCAAAGCCATTCTAAGGTCTCCTAATTTTCTGTTGGCTTCTCTTTACATAATGCCTTTGCCCATTACCTCCAATCTTTTTCTTTTTGTCACTTACAGACAGCATATAGTCCTATCAGCTTGTCTTTTGGAATTTATTTTATTATTTTTTTTTAGTATAAATAGTATTGAGTTTCATTTTGGAATTTTTAAAAATATTTTTCATTGTGGCATGTATCGATCGTCCTCCCTCACTCTACATCATGACGCCCATGCCCCTCCATCTGTTCCCCCTCCCGCAACAAGCTCTATTCTGCTTTCATGCCACATGTATTCTATGCCACTCTTTTCACCCTTCCTCTCCCTTAACAACCATTTTCTCCCTTTCCATAGTCTCCTTTCTAGTTTCATGGACTGTACCCCCCCATACACATATAAAAATGAATTTCGGGCTGAGTTTGGAGTTTGATTCCCCATGACCCACGTAAAGCGAACATCATATTTTGTATTTCTTTCCACTCTTCACGTGCTTTGTGCCCCCTCTTCTGCTTACAGAAGCACAGAAATGGAACCAGCATAGATGCCCAATGCACCACCTTCTGCATTTCGCTTTACGTGGGTCAAGTTTCCTTCCAGTGCTACTTGGAGAAATATAATGGCTTGCATTCCATTCCTCCCACCTGTCTTCCTGCAAATCTAAGATTTCATTTCCCCTGCACCTGCCGAGAATTTCACTGTATGTGCGTGCACGCCATCCTTTCTCCATCCCTCTGCCATTGGGCATCTATGCTGGTTCCATTTTTGTGCTTCTGTAAGCAGAAGAGGGGGCACAAAGCACGTGAAGAGTGGAAAGAAATACAAAATATGATGTTCTGGATATGAAGTGCACACTGGACCCATAAACTCTTAGCAACTGTGGCTACCTGCGCATGACTGGGTACGTCACCATGCCCTCATCAACGGATGGGGCACTCAAGAGGCCCCTGTCCTTGAGCAGTCATTGGCAGTTCATCAGAAGAAAAGGAGATATTCTCTTCAGTTGTACAACCTCCTGTAAATTTCCCACATTGCATTGAATAACCCCCCCACACCCAAGTTCACACCAGAAACCATAATCACACTCAGTGGGTTGAAGGAACAACCGCAACCATAAGAACAGCTGTGGAGCTATTCTGTTTTGAAGAAGAAAGGGTTCAGTGGGAAGGAGGGGGTGGGAAGGGTTTGTAATTGAAGGTGAAGGTGATGAAATACATTGCATGCATCTGTGAAAGAGTCCAAAATATAAATCAATTTTAAAATCATGTTGAAACATAATATGATTCTCATCAGAACATCTGAGGCAACACCATTTCCACTAAAGCAATTATAATTATTGGAAACTTTTATGAATATTTCTTTTTTGTCAGATGAGAATCAGCAACTATTGTGCCAACAATCCATCCAAAGAAGCACCCAGAAGGATAGGGACTGAACAGTCTCCGCAACATATTAAACTGTATTCTAACCCCCTGTTATAAAAAGAAGAAAAGAAAGTTTCTTGAATTTACATCCATTTAGCAAGATCACATGACTGAGAACTTGATACAAATTGATTATTACGTTACCCTAAAGTGGTTTTTAAATATTTTATTTTTGTTTATTTCACAGAGAAAGAGGGAGAGAGAAAGGAAGAGAGAATGGGCGCTCCAGAGCCTCCAGCCACTGTAAACGAACCCCAGATGCTTGTGCCCCCTTGTGCTTCTGGCTAACGTGGGTCCTGGGGAATGGAACCTGGTTCCTTTGGGTCTGCAGGCAAGTGCCTTAACCACTAAGCCATCCCTCCAGCCCACTCTAAAGTATTTTATAGAAACAGTTATACACCTATAAGTATGCATTCATATGCATATGTATTATTATGATCTTATAATTCATGTCACTAAATTTTCACAAAATAGGAGAGCTAAAAATATTATTTTTTGTTTTAATAGTTGAAGGTATGAGCATGGGCTATGCAAAGCTGATTTTCTTATGGTCTTTACATTTAATACTCAGACTTAACACATTTCAAATATGGATACTATGATAACCAGCAGGATCCTTTCATATGTAAAAATTTAGATTAACTACGTATTCCATGAGCCAGCTCAGACAGGAAATCAGTAAGAATACTTGCAACTAAAAATGTATGATTTCAGGAGAACTGAAAATGTCTAGTTAATTAGGAACAAAAATAAATAATAGAGGTTATTGGGAATATAAGTAAAGTAGATTGGAAATTTTGCATTCACTTGCGCAATAACAAACTACACACAAGATATATTTGTGGGCTAAAAAGATAGCCTTAGCATTTAAGATGCTTGCTTGTGAAGCCTAAGGACCCAGGTTTGATTCCCCAGTACCCACATAAGCCAGATGCACAAAGTGGCACATGTGTCTGGAGTTTATTTGCAGTGCCTAGAGGCCCTGGTGTGCCTATTATTTCCTTCTCTCTCCCTCCCCTTTTCTCTCTCTCTCGCTCTCTCTCTCATGAGTGTACATAATGCTTGAGAGTCAGTGAAAGGTACACCCAGCAGGTAGGTTGGGAAAGTGAATGTGGAAGCATGGAATCCATTGCGGTGAGAGGTGTTATTGTCCATTCTAGCTAAAATGAAATGAGCCTGAAGGCTTGACTAGAGATGTACATCTCCCATGTCTCCCAGTTCTTTCTTTTTTTGTTTTATTTATTTATTTATTTATTTTTGGTTATTTGTAAAAAGGATCTCATTTTAGCCTAGGTTGATCTGGAATTCACTGTGTAGTCTCAGAGTGGCCTCAAACTCATGGTGATCCTCCTACCTCTGCCTGCTGAGTGCTGGGATGAGAGGTGTATGAGAAGGGGCGCAGCATGTCCCCCATTTCTGAAGGCTGGGAAGTCTAACATGAGGCACGCATGCCAGTGTCTGCTTAGAGCCCCCCCCCCCACCAACAGCTACGTTCTCTCTGGCATCTCACGCTGTAGAAGCCATGAGATCAGATCTCACTGGAGCATAGTTTATAAGGATGCCATTCCCGTTGATGAGCAAGCTCTTTCCTACTTACCCTATGGCTTTTAGGGTGCAGATTTCAGCGTCAGATTTTCAGTTACAAATGTCCAAGTGCTAAACCTTTGCCATGTGCTGACTAGTGTCCTTGTTGCCACTCTATCCTCCCTGCCACCAGGAGAGGATGGGGACTTTGGACCCTTCATTATGAAATAAGAAACTGTGGTCTGCAGGGGTTTATAAATGTGGCCCAGGACACAATGTTTTACGTGGAGAAGTATTTTGCCTTCAGCCTGTCTCATTCTAGAAACCCTGGGCTTGCAGCCTTGCCTCTCAGGTAAACCGAAACCGAAGAACATTGTCACGGACTCACTAACCCTGTGGATTTACCCCCTTCGCGTTGTGAAAGTGAGAAGTAGCCACTAGCCCCTTGCCTGCTCGGGAGCAGGATCTGCCACTCTTCCTACAAGCATGTATGCAGTGGTGCAAAGCCAGCCTCTAGGATCTGGGGCAGGTATGTGGGCCTGAGCTCATGTTCTCAGCATTCACGTAGAAGCTGGAGTCGTGGCAAGAGCCCACAAGTGCGTGTAATTCCGATGCTGGGGAGGCCGAGGCAGGAGAACACATGTGGCTAGCTATCTTGTCTAGACAGACCATTGCGCTCTGGGGTTCAGCAAGAGACCTTTTCTTAAAAATAGGGTGGGTGGAGAGTGATTGAAGAAGACACTTGACATCAATCCCTGGCCTACACACACACACGAACTTGTAGCACATATACACACGTGCATACACACACCACACTCACACACAAACACACCTGCACCTTAAAAAACAGTGTAAAGAGATCAGCCTTTGGCCACAGTGGTTAGCCTCACTGAGAGAATTGGAACTGTGCTGAGGGCTCAAGAGAGACAGTAAGTGGCCAGACACTGCTTCAGTCTTAAAGGAGCCTGAGCAATGTTTTTCACGTTCTGGTTAAATTTCTAACCCAAAGCCAACAGCACAGTGGACAAGAGCAGCCACACTGGGACCGTCAGCCTTCTCTGGACTCTGGGCTCTCCTGCTCCCTGGCCAAGTAACAAGGCAAGAAACTGTGGTGGTTTATACTAACGGTCCACCCAGCAGGACATCCCAGAATCATATGTGAGGGTTTATCTGGATTACATTAGCCTCTGGTTAGCCCTTGAGGGATTAACTTGATTAGGTTAACTGAGGTGGGAAGACCCATGTTCTCGTGGACAGTGCCCATTCCATGGCCAGTGTCCTAAACCGAGTAGACAGGAGATCGCTGGCCGAGCAGCATGCAGCATTCACCCCTGTGCTTGCTCGCTGTGGACCGAAGGTGACCCGCTGCCCCAGGCTTCCCTGTCAGGATGGGCTGCAACCTGGAACTGCAAGCTGAAAGAAATCCCTCCTCCCTAAAACTGCTTTAGGTCAGGTGTTTTGTCTCAGAAATGAGAAAGTAACTGAAATGGTAATGATCAACAACAAAAATGATAGATCATACATTTTTAAAAGTAAAAGTTAACTCAGATATGGGTTTGGATTCCTGGTCAAAACAATCGCTGGTGAAAAGAAGTGTAACTCCGATTCTAAAGTTCATGTAACACTCAATGTAAATTGTGGAATTAAATCTTAAAATTTATTGGATTGGAAAGGCATATCAGTCTGTGAATTTCTACTATGATACATTAATAGCCATGAGCCAAAATTTGACTATTGTGCCAAAATTTATTTTCTGCTCGGATGTTAATGAATTAATGTGCTCTTTCACACTATTTAAACTTATATGCTTTCTAAAAGTGACTCAAGAAGTGGAAATTGGGGCTGGAGAGATGGCTTAGCAGTTAAGGGCTTGCCTGTGAAGCCAAAGGACCCTATTTCGAGGCTCGATTCCCCAGGTCCCATGTAAGGCAGATGCACAAGGGGGCACATGAATCTGGAGTTCGTCTGCCATGGCTGGAGGCCCTGGCGTGCCCATTTCTCTATCTATCTGCCTCTTTCTCTCTCTGTCTGTCTGTCCCTCTCAAATAAATAAGTATAAATAAAACAAAAAAATCTTAAAAAAAAAAAGAAGTGGAAATCACTGACTCCTTTCAGAGTCACAATGGAGTTTAAAAATTTAGAAAGTATGTTGCTACCAAGAAAACAAAAACTCAAATTATGAAAAGTCCTTCTGATCCAGGGAGAACAAAGTTTCTTCTGCTAGCCAGATTTCTGTGACTCTCACAAAAGGCCTGTGGGAAACAGGTTAAAGAGGAAAGATGTATACCCGCTCATGTTTGCAAAGGCTTTGTGTCATGGTTGGCTCAAACCACTGAGGTTAGGGATGCTGTGGGATGTGCATCATGGCCAAGGTTAGCTACTCACCTTAGGGTGGCCAGAAAGGAGCGAAACAGAGGCTGGGTGGATGAAGGTAGCCAGGTCAAAACCCACCTTATCCAGGCAGCCAGGTCCTAGCATGCTTTCAGTAAATACCCTGCTTCCTCCATCCTGCAAGTTCTAGCTCCCACAATGCCATGTGATTCTGAACTCATCCGAGGTAGGGTCTCACTGTAGCCCAGTCTGACGGAGGAACTCACTCTGTAGTTCCGGGCCAGCCTCGAACTCCCAGCAATCTTCCTACCTCTGTCTCCAGAGTGCTGGGATCAAAGGTGTGCGCCACCAATCCTGGCTCAGTTACTTCTTAAAATCACCACCAAGTAAGTGGGGGATCACACCTTCAACACTGAAGCCATGGGGTCCATATTGTACCCAACCCCTAACAGTGTTTAAGTCATCAAAAAACTGCCACCAAACTGGAGAAACGCTTTAGTGATTAAGGCTCTTGCCTGCAAAGCCTAAGGACCCAGGTTCGATTCCTCGGGACCCGTGTAAGGCAGATTGCACAAGGTGGCTCATGTATATGGAGTTTATTTGCAATGGCTGGAGGGCCTGGAACACCCATTCTCTCTCTCTCTATCTGCCTCTTTCTCTTATTAATTGATAAATTTTTTTTTAAAGCTAACACAACTTATGAGTCCTTATATTGTTGTCCATCTCTAGAAATGATTATCATCTCTCTATTTTCTTACCTGTTGGTGCATTTTTCACTAAGCTTTTCTAATATAGACGTAGGTGAGCTGTCTGATATTTCCTTAGGTGATTCTCCAGGGTTGAAACGTGTGCCTTTTCCTGGTGCAGGGTAGAGTGCCATTTAACTTTTTGATTATTACTGGGCATGGTGGCGCACACCTTGAATCCCAGCACTCGGGAGGCAGAGGTAAAAGGATCACGGTGAGTTCGAGGCCACCCTGAGACTACATAGTGAATTCCAGGGCAGCTTGGGCTAGAGTGAGACCCTACCCGAAAAACCAAAACAAGAAAAAAAACAAAAGATTATTGCTGCTTTCTTCATTCTCTTGTGCTGGCCTGGATTTGAAAAAAAGATCACCCATCACCCTTTACCCTGCCCAGAGAAGTGAAGAAACATCCCAACCTTTTTGATTTCAAAGTTCTATGGATGTTTCTGTGAGGGTTAGCATACACCTCTCTCCCAGGATACCACCTGCTTTGTTTGCCTCCACTAAGGGGCAATTCTTCGTTCACTGTAGTTCATCACATTATCTGTCTAAATGTTGTTTTAAGACACACACGCTTCTGTCTCTCGTCTCCGTGCATCCCTGACATGGCCTGTGCGCAAACCCAGTTGCACCTGGGACCTTCCCCCGCAAACCCCTCCACCTTGCTATGCGGGACAGAAGAACACAGGTAATATGGGAAGCCAACCAAAAGCTTCAAGAACTCCCACAGGGAGGGCCTGTGGGGAGTTTATATTTTTGGCCATCAATCCAGGCTTTTCATTTTAAGTTTCAGGGTGCGTCACACAGTCGAGCGCTGATTGAATGGGGGCACCGGAGACTCTGGGGATCAAGCTGTGACATTTTTTTTTCCTGAGCCTGAAGGCTTCTCGCAGTTATTACTGCACAGCCCTCTCTCATTGCTACTTCAGGGAAACACAGGGAGAATGGGCTGTGCTTCCGAGTGTGGGTGGTCGAATAAACTCTTTTAGCAGCCCGCAGTTGGTCTATTTAGCCTGAAAAAGAGACCACCAGCAGCCCCCAAAGTGCTAAAAAAAAATTGCAATCAATTTAAAAAATATATATTATATTACATAAAAGACTGTAAGAGCAAGTGCCAAGCGCATTGCTCTGCAGTATAACCAGCTGCTAAATGAAGGCAGCACATGCAGCCAAGCAGGAGTTAGCCTGGAACCCGGGCCATCTCCGGCTTTCCCACCACTTGGCCTTTCTCTCTGGGGCCAGAGGTGGGGAAGGAGTGGAGGGAGAGGAACTAAACAAAACAAAGAAAAATAGCAGCAGAAAGAAAAACAAAAATACGAAGCATAGCAGCTAGTTTAGGGGAAAAATCTCTTAAAGAGGGCTGGTGATTTGGTCATTGTTACCCAATGTTCAGGGCTCGTCTTTAGGGAGAGGGTCTGTTCCAACCCACAGGTAGGCCTCAGGTGTTCAATAGGAACCGATATGTGTCTTCAAATTAATGCAGAAGGTTGGCTTCCACTCTTGTATAACACAGGTGTTAACCAGGTTGTATATGATTGTCTCAAAGTTTTAAATATTTAACGTTAATATGAAATCTAATGTTATGATTTCACTCTACTAAATTCTAAGTCTACATTCCTCAATACTAACTTACATTATTAGATAATAAAGGAAAAAATAATCATCATGTCAGATTAAGGGGTTTTTGTTTTCATCTACACCACCAGAGTTTCAAGGACCAAACAACATTATTTGGGTAGAATTCTCTTTAAGATTTAACTCCAAACATAAAAGATGAAGACGCAATACATAATTTGTGGTTCTCACCAAACCCTCATGTGTGTGTGTGTGTGTGTGTGTGTGTGTGTGTGTGTGTGTGTGTGTGTGTGTAGATGCAGACAAGGACAGAGAGAAGAAAGAATAGGCACACCAGGACCTCCAGCCACTGCAAATAACTCCAGATACATGTGCCACTCTGTGTATCTGTCTTCACATAACTACTAGGCATAACTACTCGGAACCTGGCTGGTTAGGTTTGTAGGCAAGTGCTTTAGCCCTGGGTCATCTCTCCTGCCTCAACAATGAATTTATGTACTTACTGACTTTTTTTTTTAAATTTTTATTTAGTTATTTATTTATTTGAGAGCGACAGACCCAGAGAGAAAGACAGATAGAGGGAGAGAGAGAGAATGGGCGTGCCAGGGCTTCCAGCCTCTGCAAACGAACTCCAGACGCGTGCACCCCCTTGTGCATCTGGCTAACGTGGGACCTGGGGAACCGAGCCTCGAACCGGGGTCCTTAGGCTTCACAGGCAAGCGCTTAACCACTAAGCCATCTCTCCAGCCCTTACTGACTTTTTTTTTAAAGTGGCTAGTTCCTGTGTCCAGTGAAAATTATTTTTGACATATAATGGCTATCAATGAGAACAATAGTAACAATGGCAAAAACAAAACAAAACAAAACATCAATTTCCTGGGCTGGAGAGATGGCTTAGCAGTTAAGCACTTGCCTGTGAAGCTTAAAGACCCTTGTTTGTGTCTCTATTTCCCAGGACCCATGTAAGCCAGATGTACAAGGTGGCACATGCATCTGGAGTTCGTTTGCAGAGTCTGGAGGCCCTGGCCCACCCATTCTTTATCTATCTGCCTCTTTCTCTGTGTGTCTGTCTGTTGCTCTCAAACGAATAAACAATTTAAAAAAAATCAATTTCCTGTGGTTGAGCAAGGAAGACAACCTAGGAAGAACAATGCCTATGTATGCAAAGCGTCAAGTTCGCGTCTTTCCGTGGCCCTAGAACAAATCAAATGGCGCATCCACAGCATGGCAGAGAGGGGCTGCTTCCATACATGCCGTCTTGGGGCCTCGCAGCCATTCTTCATGTCTTTAGACCGTGAGATTCAGAGGTCACTCAGGTGAGAGTGACCTGTCTGCAGATCAGTGTCAGAACACCTAGCAAGTCTTTGGGTATTATTGTCCAAAACCACCACATGACTCAGTGACAGTCACTTCACTGTGCTGATCCCTCATCACACGGAGAATAGGCACAGTCAAATGTCAAGTACCTGGTGACAAAGACCAGCTTAGTTCTGAGTGGCTCTACTTTAACCCCGTTAAGAAGACTTATCCCACCATCAAAGGTGGTTATTGAAGTGCTTTTGAATATGTGATGAAAATAAATCTTGTAGTATTTTTTTAATCCTTCAAGATGTCTTTCAAGTTTGATCTAAATAGCCAGTAGTTTTCATTAAGTGTAAAATGTAAGATGTTTTGAATTATTGGGAGTTATCATTTCCAGGATGACTCTAAAATCATATAAAATTAATTAATCCCTTTTTCTCAGAGTAGCAGTTCAGTTCTACCCAAAGCTTAGCTTAGAAACAATTATTGTTCGATGGGCTGGAGACATTGCTCAGCAGTTAAGGCGCTCTCCTGAAAAGCCTGAGGACTTAGGTTCGAATTCCCAGTCCCCACTTAAAGCCAGATGCACAAAGTGGCACATGTGTTTGGACCTATTCTCTCTCTCTTTCCCTCTCTCTCTGTTACTTTGGCTCTGTCTGCAAATAAATGAATAAGTAAAATATTTTTTAAAAAATTTATGGTTGGGCTGGAGAAATGGCTCAGCAAATAAAGGTGCTTGTTTTCAAGCTTGATGGCCTGGGTTCCATTCCCCAGTACCCACATAATGCCAGATGCACAAAGTGGTACATGCATCAATCCTGAGTTCATTTGCAGTGGCAGGAAGTTCTGGTACACCCATTCTCTCTGTCTCTCTCTCTCTCTCTCTCTCTCTCTCTCTCTCTCTCTCTCTTTCTCTCTTATCTTTCATCATCTCTCTCTGCAAATAAATAAATAAAATATTTTAAAATTATTGTTGCTCTTCATTTTGTTTATTAGTATCCAAGAAAAAATGGAGTTCAATCATTTGTTTTTATAAATTTTGTGAGATTCTCAGAAAGTGCTATAAAAAAGATTTAAAGAATTTAAAGGTAAGATCATCATCCATGTTTGCAATGGGTTGAGTATGTTCCTGTTGAAAAGAAGAAAAACTAATAAACTAGGGAATAATCAAGATGTCTTCCTGATAATTCTTTCCATGGTATTTTCACAGGTATTTTACTGAAAAGTTTGTGAATTACTTGAATTAGAAAGATGGTCATATTTCAAGATTACCAATTTTTATACAGGCTGCAAATCTTTCAACACTATATTTTCATTTAGCTTCTATGGTATTTTTTATATAGCTGAACCCATTGATTCTTTCTTATTTGATTCTGATAGCCATGAGTCAAATATATTTGACTCTATATTTATTACTATATGTTTTCTAACTTTCTTTTTTGGTATTTTGAGGTAGGGTTTCACTCTAGCCCAGGTTCTCCTGGAATTCACTATGTAGTCTCAGGGTGGCCTCGAACTCACGGCGATCCTCCTCCCTCTGCCTCCCGAGTGCTGGGATTGAAGGCGTGCGCCTCCACGCCCGGCTTTGTTTTCTAATGTTTTCTGTCCCTCACCTATATCTACTTCCTCAAAAAATGACATGATTACATGTAGCCGTAAAATTTTTATTTATGACATTGGCTAGGAAGCAGTGTAATCATATGAAACATTTAAACTGGATCATAAATCCTCTTAAAAAATTCTTTACTATCTAGACAGCCGTCAATCTCATTTTTCAATTTCAGTTCCGGCTGAATGAATCTCAGAGCTTTGCCGCTCAGCACTCTTTGCACAGGGTGCTGCCTTAACGTTTTCATGAGAAGCACTAGAAAGAAAGAGATGCAGAATATTTTCATCTGTTAGAATAAAATCCCTCTCTTGGTGCCTTATTTTTCTTATGTTTAATACGTAACTTTTTTGTATGTATACAATTTCCTAGTGGAGTTGGAAAGCATAAAGTTAAACTTGTATGTCATTTATTCTTTCATATTACTTTAATTTTATCATTCATATTTACAGTTGGTCTATTCACTTCTTCATTCCTAATTTGCGAACTTTAGAACTCTTTTTATAGATTATCATGATATTTTCATGTAGCTCATAGTAGTTATATAAAATCTACCGCAGGTAATTTCTTCTGCCCGATTCCTCTGGGAAGACCTAAAATTAGCCTCATGGCTTGTCTCACGAACACTCCGTCTTGCATCAACTTCTGTAAAGAAAATGCAGAGAACTAAACAAACAATTGTTCAGATACGAGTAAAATGCTCTTGAGACACTATGGCATTCTTTTCCTGGAGTTCAGCACAAGTGATTATGGCCTGGCATGTAATTGTTGCTCTTCCAGGGTTCCGAAAACATTATTATCCCACTATGTGAGCTACCCTCACATTACTGGGACTGTGTTCACAAAGGGAGAAGAAGGGAAAGAGCCAAAAAGACATTGCACTCTTTGGAGAGGAGCAGAGGTGTGAAGGCCAGCAAGTTCGCACAAACTACCTAGTATGTGCTCTGTTGTTATCGCTCAGCATCGGCTGCCTAACTCCAACCTGGGTGCTGAGACACCTCCACCAGCAATGATGAGGCATTTTGTTATGACAAACATCTCTTGGTGAATGGAGATGACAAAGTATAGACGCCCCCGCCCACACACTCAAATCCAGAAAGAGTGAGAGATTTGAGAAGACTTCTTATAGCACATTTATTACTGATAAATTTCCCATAAGGAAACAACTAACCAAAACAGTAATACCACTTGAAATCAGTGAGGGGCACGTCATTTGTTGTACATTTTAGCATCTATCAGTTTTCTTCTCTTGCTCTCTTCCATATTTACGCATACCTGTCTCTCTGTTTCTTTGCGTCTTCCTCTAAAGTAATTCAAGTTTTATACTTACTTGTATTTATTTTTCTCATGCCATTCTTCTGGGTCAAGGATTTGGCAATAAAGGAAAAACAAGGATGACATTAGCTACCTCAAAACTGATCACCACACAAAATAGTGTATTTGTAAGACTTTTAAAAGTTTACATTTGTAGAATATCATATTTCCTTTAGTGCACACTGATGATTATTTCTGATACCATACAAAGACTATTTAGTTGTATACCGTAGGATAAAAATGCTAAATCACTGCTTAAATCACACCTTGGAAAGAAAGACTCCACTCTCCTCATGGTCCGTTGCCTGCTACCTAATGAGCAACGCTCCATCTCTGTAAGCTCGCCTTGCAAGAATTATTTTACATTAGCCTCTGTTACCACACAATGCAGGCAATATTCAGAATTTATTTTCATTTTTTTCCCTTTTGACCTCAAAGCTGCATTTTCAGATCCTCATCTGCGTGACCCCTTTCAACCCTTCCGTTGGTGACAGACTTGTCAGAGAATTTGCCAGAGCTGATCTCTTGTCTCTCAGGAGGCAGCTGTCCACTTCTTACACTCTTTTGCCCCAAGCACTGACAACTAGAAAACTTGCTTCTAATGTGGTTACAAATCTCGTTCCAGCTGGTGACCCCTTTTCAACAATGAAGGTTACGATGAGCCCCATGGTAGCACTTAGAACTGAAACCGCTCTTTGGCGGTGCAGCGTCCATATGGCAACCCTTTAACCCTGCTCCCGGCCGCCTCCGGCTGCCTCTCAAATGCCTGCCCCAAGTGGAGGATGTGCGTGTCCCTGTGTAAGCTTTTCTTGCTTCCCTTCCTCTTGAAACCTGTGACAAAGAATGAGATGGAAGACTGAAAATCATGTACTTGGTAGTCACTCTTTTGGCTTTTTCACTTGTGTCGTTGTTGACTTCCAACTGCAAGTTATTCATTTACTTTAGGCTTCAGCACACTAGACTGGAAATACGCATCTGTTTACCAAACACCAATTCTGCAGTAACTCTGTAAGGAATGTCCTTCAGAACAAATGCACTCTTAGCAAATGTCTCCCGTTCTGAAAGGAAAAGTGGACCTGCAATAAATATTTAAAACCATATGCTCCCCAATCAGCTTTAACTTACATTTTAGCAAGTCAGTTTTTATTCAGAATAATTTTTCTGCTTTAAAAAGTCAATTGATTTCTTCATATATTTTTCTGCCTGCCAATTTAAATTACAAAATCCATCAAAGCTGACACATCATGTAATTTCTGGGAAAATTTTATTACTACTTGACTTTAATGTACGTAGCAGAAGAATGAAAGACAAGTTTAAATAGATTTTATTTCATATTTATTTTGCAATTACAATTAATAAATTGATTTTTATTGAATAAGCTAGTAGAAGACATTAAAGATGTGAGAAGTTCACTGGAATTTTTAAAAAAGAATGTTTTCATATATATGTTTAAATTTAATTTTTTGTTTATTTTTTATTTATTTATTTCAGAGCAACAGACAGAAAGAAAGAGGCAGAGAGAAAGAGAGAATGGGCACATGCCAGGGCCTCCAGCCACTGCAAACCAACTCTAGACACGTGCACCCACTTGTGCATCTGGGAAATGTGGGTCATGGGGAGTCGAGCCTCGAACCAGGGTCCTTAGGCTTCACAGGCAAGCACTTAACCGCTAAGCCATCTCTCCAGCCCTACATGTTTAAATTTGAAATAAATATTAACAATGGCTTTAAAGTTCAAATTGAAAGAAATAAAAATAAAGTACAGGGTAAAGTGATGTCACTCATTAGGCAATATATTTTCTGGATCTGAAGTATTAACATAATTAGCTACTCTCTTTTTTTGTTTATTTATTTATTTATTTATTTGAGAGCAACAGATGGACAGAGAAAGAGGCAGAGAGAGAGAGAGAGAGAGAGAGAGCATGCATTGGCCTCCAGTCACTGCAAATGAACTCCAGATGCATATACTGCCTTGTGCATCTGGCTTATGTGGGTACTGGGGACCAAGCCACGAACACAGGTCCTTAGGGTTCACAGGCAAGCACTTAACTGCTAATCCATCTCTCTAACCCTACTCTCTTTTTAAAAATTATTTTATTTATCTATTCATTTAACAGAGAAAGAGAGAGAGAGAGAATGGCACATCAGGACTTCCAGCCACTGCAAACAAACTCCAGACACGTGTGCCCCCTTGTGCATCTGGCTAACGTGGGTCCTGGGGAATTGAACCTGGGTCCTTTAGTTTTGCAGGTGAATGACTTAACCACTAAGCAATCCCTCCAGCCCTATCTACTCTCTTTTTAAGTGATTCCTAAGCTTTAATTATCTTATACATAAAAAATGAAATGAAATTTTTCTCTTCATCGCTCTGCATATGTATGTATATGTACATACATACATATGCACATATACATACATATTACATGCATGCATAAATACACATGCATATATATGATACCATATGAATTTTCTTTTTACTTCTATTTAGATACTGAGGAAAACAATAAAAGTATATGCCCAATTACAAAGCATTTGAACAACAACAAAGTCACTGAAAATATAGCATACATAAGCAATGGAAATGAGGAAAAATATTGGATGATGAAAAAAAAATCGGTTTTATAGTTTATTACAGCAGCATGTGCTGCAGCAAAACAACTGAATTTTTGTAGTGATTAGAAGTTGTTCCTTTGTCCGTGTTTCTTCCTTTCACATTTCTATACATAGAAATCCTATTTCTTCCATCACTGATGAAAGCAACAAGCATGGTGAAGATAAGCATCCCTTGAGGCAATAGATGATAGAAAGGTAGATGATGGACTGAGGGATGATTGATAGATTGATGATAGATGGATAGATAGGTAGATAGATAGGTAGATAGATAGATAGACAGACAGACAGACAGATAGATAGATAGATAGATAGATAGGAAGATGATGATGGAGAGATAGGTAGATAGGTAGACTGATAGATTCCCTAATATTTCTTTGATACTGCATAAGGAAGTTCACTCCCCTCATAGGAAAATAATCATAAATTAATAAGGAATATGACTGCTTTGTGTTCATTCATACACTGAAAAAAAATAACAACAGACTATGAAACTGTGTGTTGCTAATCATGAAGAGCACAGATTTCTGGAAGAGCATCAGGACTATGAGAAATACTATTCTTCAATAAGAAAATTTTCTTGAGGTCTTTCCCTTCACAGAGATGAAGCTTCACCTGGCTTAACACGTAACTTCACACTTTCTAATGAATGTGTGATGACGTCAAGGAGGATTCTTGCCTTGGACTCAGCTCTTATTTCTGAGCTTTGTGCTACGGCTCTCCAGGAGAAAATTAGAAGCAAGAACTATGCACCTGACCTGACACCTGTGTGTGTCTCTAATGTTTGTCTTATGTATTTATCTCTTGTTTTATCAGAATGGAATAAAAGTTGCTTGATGTGCTAGTGAATTTTGAAGTAGAACTCCTTGGATGAAACTGCATGAGGTCCTAAAATACAAAGGCAAGAGTAATCTTTCCGATTACGATAGTTTAGCTTGCATCAAAAATTAGCATTTGGCTCCAGTTGCCTATATATAGAAAAATAGAGCTTGATACATGGACAGATGCGTGATACATACATAGTCACGCAGTCACACATGCGCTGTTTTAGATAACACAGCACCCCTCAAGCTGACGACTGCTGCCCAGGAAGCAAGGCCTAGAGCATTTTGCAATACTGCATTCTAATAAAGTCATACATAGTTACCATGTACATAAAAAATACATCACTTCTATTACTTTCATTCTTATGAAAATCAAGTAATAATAGCATGTTTGGAAAAAAATTTTGAAACATCATAAAAGAACGAACAAAAACTTAAATTGCCAGCAATGCCAACACAAAACAAAAGCCTTCTATGTTCTGGCTGTCTTTGTTGGAATTTTAGACTAACATGAATGAAGTACTTTGGAATTTGAGAAACTATAGGACATACAGGATTTTTCCTCCTGAAATTAACTTAAAAGGTTTATTTATTTATTTTGGAATAATGCTACGGCTTTTAGTACATTTCAAGTACATTTGAGTATATATATATATTTTTTGAGCCGGGAGTGTTGGCACACAGTCTTTAATCCCAGCACTCAGGAAACAGAGGTAAGTGGATCACCTTGAGTTCAAGGCCATCCTGAGACTACATAATGAATTCCACGTCAGGCTGGGCTAGAGTGAGAGCCTACCCCCCCCCGAAAAAAGATATTTTTTGTGTTTGTTTTCACATTATACATTAGTATTTCTATTAGTATTTTTCTGTATGTGGGTATTTTCTCTAGAAAGGCATTGATCAGGATACATGTGCAAGTAATATACTTTAAGGATTTCTAAATGAATATTACAAATTTCCCATTTAGGGAAAGGTGACACTGAGACCAACTGCAGAAAGAGAGAGAGACTGTCTCTGAATTGTCTGGCTACCTCATAGGACAAGCTGGTTAGTTTATGTTTCATTTCACACTTATTGGTGACCAGTAATAATTCACATCATTGCCAGTTAAATTATCTTTGTGGAATATCACCTTTCCCTAATGTGTGATGGGTTAGAGACCTCTGTGGAACCCATTTGGTTATTATTAAAGTATTGATAACATTGATTTGATGACAGGTTCCTTTTCTTGTGTTTTTTGTTTTTTTTTCTTCAGTTTTTTGAGGGAGGGTCTCACTCTAGCCCATGCTGACCTGGAATTCATTATGTAGTCTCAGGATGGCCTCAAACTCATAGTGATCCTCCTCCCTCTGCTCCATGAGTGCTGGGATGAAAAGCGTGTACCACCATGTCTGGCTCTTGGAGTTCTTAAAATTAAAGTTATTTAACTAGCACGTGTAAGGAATTGGTGAGTATTTATGTTGTATCATAAGGTCATTCTATACATGCATGCATCATGAAAGGTTTGATCCATTCAAACATATTTAAATCCTCAAAACTCATTTTATTTACTTACTTTTTATTATTATTTTTTTGTGGTGGTGGGGGGGTTTGATAGGTAGGGTCTCATTCCTCCTCAGGTTGACCTGGAATTCACTATGTGGTCTAAGAGTAGCCTTAAACTCATGGTGATTCTCCTACCTGTGCCTCCCAAGTGCTGGGATTAAAGGTGTGGGCCACCACACCTGGCTTCATCATTTCTTTACGAAGACACATTCAAAATCCTTTCAGATTTTGTAAAAAAGAAAATACAATGCATTATAATTGTTTAGACCCAAGCCAAAACCCAAAACATAAGTATAGATGCATAAGATCTATTTTCTTTTATACTTAAAAAATGTACTGTTTGAATTCAAGAAAAGTAACATATTCCATTATTTCAGGGTTTTAAGATTAGTGTGTACTGGATATAAATGGGAACCTGGGACATTATTTTATATTATATTTTTTGGGTTTCACAAATCTGATTTTTTCAAGTAAACAATAGGGTGATTTTTGAAAAAAAAACTAACAAATTTACTCTTTCTTTGTTTAAAAATAAATTTATTTATCAGCAAGAGGGAGAGAGAGCATTATAACAGGCAAAACCAGGTCCTGTTGCCACTTTAAATGCCCTCCAGACTCATACACCATTTTGGGCATTTGGCTTGATGTGGATACTGGGGAATCAAACCCACGCCTTCAGGATTTGTAAGCAAGTGCCTTTAATCACTGAACCATCTCTCTAGCCCAAATTTACTCTTTCAAAATTGAATGATAATCCCATTCTTGTTTAACTTTTAAATTGTTCACGCATAATTCATTGACTATGGTAATATCACTTAAAGTGCTTTTTTGAAGAAAAACATTTTTCAGTGTACCTGATTCTTTGATTCTTTGTCTCAGGCACAATGACTTCCTTTCTTCGCTGAATGTGGAAGAAAGACCAAGACAATGGTGATCCCTGCTCTCCTGACAAAAGATTGCAAACATAGCTGTGGCTTCCTTCCGTCTTCTTTCCCTCAGGCAGCTTTGGATACGTATAAAGCAAGGGCAGCAAGTCACAGCCATGCCCACGTGTTCATCCTCTGCATGTGGTCAACAATAATAAAGCATGCCTAAGTTTCAGAAAGCCTTATTTAGGGATCAAACTTTCTCTTTCACGGAGGCATCTTTGTTGTTGCTACAGTGGCCTGGACCCTGTGCTACTAAGAACAGCCTTTCAAGCTTGTGGGAGACCACAGACACTTCCACATCTCAGTGTCCAGGCCCTGGACACCTGTGACGGACACCTGTGTAACCCTCAGCATCACTCACATCCTGGAAGTAGAAGTCCAGTGCCTGTAGTTTGCTTCATAGTGATTCTTTTTTTTTTAATTTTTTTAAATTTATTTATTTGAGAGCGATAGACATAGAGAGAAAGACAGATAGAGGGAGAGAGAGAGAATGGGCACACCACGGCTTCCAGCCTCTGCAAACGAACTTCAGACGCGTGCGCCCCCTTGTGCATCTGGCTAACATGGGACCTGGGGAACTGAGCCTCGAACCGGGGTCCTTAGGCTTCACAGGCAAGCGCTTAACCACTAAGCCATCTCTCCATCCCTCGTAGTGATTCTTGACATTAGCGATCCTTTCCCTTCTTTCCTCTTTGAGTACAGATAGGTAGCAGTTATTTAATGCCTATGGGGGACATTTTCGTGTTCTATGTCGAAATATACTAGGGCAAAAAAACCTCTAAACATGTGAGGCCACTCCACGATTTCACTAAGGGCCATTAGGGTTTTCTATCGATTGCATAAACAAGAAATGTGTGAGGTAATTTACATTTGTGATACACCAACAATCCACTGTGCATTTTGAAAATGACTTAACTCAACAATTGTAAAGCCGTGAAGCCGGGTGTAGTGCCACACGCATTTAATCCAAGCACCCGGGAGGCAGTGGTAGTGAGTTCGAGGCCACCCTGAGATTACAGAGCGAATTCCAGATCAGCCTGAGCTAGAGTGAGACCCTACCTCAAACAAACAAACAAACAAACAAGCCAACAAACAGATAAAATTATAAACCAAATGAACACCTGTCCAGAGTAAGCTACTTGATAATCATAAGAATGAGGCATGTCTAATACAACTGGTAGAAAATGAAAGTAGAATAACTGGCAAGAACAAAAGCAAAACACAGACCTGTCACCTGTGTGGCAATGGATGTGGACAAAACTATTCTGGAGGTAAAGAGACATCTTTGGTAAAAACGGATGGCACTTGATCATTTGTTCTAGTAGGTTGAAATAGATTGCATTAAAAATGTCATATGTGGGGTTGGAGAGATCACTCAGTGGCTAAAGGTACTTGCTTGCAAAACCTGAAAGCACATGCTCCCCACATACGTATGGACACACAACCCACATGCAGCACATGCAAAAGAAAGAAAATTATCACATGTTACAAATTTGGCACATTTGATCTCTGTTAATAATATGTGTTCTAGTATCTTTCTTCATATGCTTGAGTATGTAAATATTATCTGTGTAAATTTTTAATTGAATAGTCACTTTTACTGGCTTGTTTATTCTTTCTCTAGATTCCTTCACAAAATTACAATGAAATAAGAGAAATTGGAGTGTTTCGGTCTCCCTGCTAGAGAACTTTGCACTCCAATATTGATGCTCCAATCATTTGATGAATGGAATAATTAAGGAACCATGTAATCCCCCAAATTCACTGCCTTTCCCATCTTTACTTCTAAAAAAAAAAAAAAAGATCAGAATTAATAGTCTGGAAAGATGGTTCAGCAGTTAAGGGGCTTGCTTGCAAAGCCTGATGGCCTGGGTTTGATTTCCCTGGACCCACATAAATCCAGGTGCACAAAGCGGTGCATGCATCTACAGTTTGTTTGCAGTGGTGGGAGACCCTGGTGTACCCATTCTCTCTATATATCATTATCTCTGTTTGCAAATAAGTAAATGACATATTTAAGAAAAACACACAATGAATGGCACTCCGCACTGGAAGCTGTCACCATCATCTGAGAAAGTTTAGCTCAACGGCTTTGAGTTTTCATGGTTCTTTTAGAGCCAGGAGGGGGTTCATCCCAGCAGAGGCCCATAAAGCACCCCAGTCTGAGGTGAGCTCTGGGTCTCCCATGTGTCTGGTGTAGCCTAACTCCCCTTCCACAATGTCTCTTAACAGACAGACACTCCCAAACAGCATAAGCATTGAATGCACTTTAGCCAAGTTTGTCCCAGTGACTTCAGGTGGCTTTTCCTAAATACAAATCTCATGAGGTCTGGTTTATTTGGAGTCATCCTGCTTGGCAATTACTTTACTCACCATTTAAATGGAAATAAACTTCTTTCCAGCCCAGAAACCTGATATCAGAAAACAATACCAACATAAAATTACATTTGAGCCTCACTGGACGTTGTATCTCACAAAAGCATCAAACTGGGAAGTTTGGGATACTGTTAACCAAAAGCCCTCCCACAGAAGCTCAGGGCATTGACAAATTGCAAATACTCAGTTATCTGTCATCATTTTTATCCAAAAAAAGAGAAAAATGAAAAAAAAAACCCACAAAAGAGAATCTCAAGCAATACCTCAATGCAATAACCTTAAACAAGGCCTTTCAGAAATGAACTGAACTGTGGCAAACTACATATAAACTTTAACCATTCTTGTAATTTAAAAGTGTGCAGTCTATTGATGTTAAATGTACTCACATGGTTTTGCAAGCCATGTCAAGAACTATTTCATCTTTGAAAAAAAAATTCAAACTCAGACTGGAAAGATGTCTCAGTGGATAAAGGATCTGGATTCCTAGTACTCTTGTAAATGCTGGGTGGGCTTTAGTGGCCCACCTGGAATCCAGGAGTGAAGGAAACAGAGACAAGGGAGAAGCTGGCTAGCTGTCCTGGCCCAATCTTCAAGGCCTGAGCTCAAGTGGAAAACATCCACTTCAGTACATAAGGATGTGAGGTGATACAGGATGTCTCTCTCTCTCTCTCTCTCTCTCTCTCTCTCTCTCTCTCTCTCCCTCCCTCTCTTTCTCTCTCTCCCTCTCCCTCTCTCTCTCTCTCTCTCTCTCTCTCTCTCTCTCTCTCTCTCTCTCTCTCTCACACACACACACACACACACCACACCACACCACACCACACCACACCACACCACACCACACCACACCACAAGACACATGCACATGCAAAAACCATGAACTCTATGCACCCATCAAATACCCTATCTGTCTCTCCCAACTAACTTCCCCAGAACCATTATTCTTCGACTCTACCAACTGGCGTCTCTACAACCTTCAGATAAGTGAAACCACACGGTACATATGTGACTGGTTTATGTCACAGATTTAGTTTCTTTGAGAGTCACTCATTGAACGTGTCAGAATGTCCCTCCGTTCTCATGCTGGGTCATATCCCATTGTATGTATGTAGTGCATTTTGTTTGTCCATTCGTCCCTCAGAGGATGAGGAAAGCAAACACAAGCCGTGATGCATCAAGAAAAACCAGACGAGTGGGAAGATGGCTCAGCAGTTAAAGGCACTTGCTCGCAAAGCCTGCTGGCCCAGGTTCAATTCACTAATGCCCACATAAAGCCAGATGTACTTAGTGGGGTGTGCATCTGGATTCATTTGCAGGAGCAAGAAACCCTGGGATGTTCCCTCTCTCTCTCTCTCTCTCTCTCTCTTTCTCATATTAAAAAGAAATCAAAGACAAGCAGTCCATGTACTTTATACTGAGAGACATCTTGTTAGCTTTGATAATTATAATACTGCTTAATTCATCTTAATCAGTTTTTCTTTGTTGTTGTTGGATGGATTGATAAGAAAAAGGCAAGCCTGAGCTTGTGTCACTAAGTAAACCATTTGTTAATGATCACTATTTTTTTCCCTACAGGATAGAAGTACCAAACTAAATATTATCTTTGACCCCACCATCCTAAGCATAGCTTCCTGTGGCTTTTTGTCCATGTGCCTACTACACCTCCGTGTGGACCCATGTTATCTCCCACGGGGATTGGGTTGCATATTAACCTGCCTGGAACACCCCTTCCCTGGGAGCCATCATTCTCGCCATGTCCCTGAAGCGGGAAACTGCTGAGAGCATTTCTCTCTTAAATGTCCCCAAGAACCAAAGACAAGCTTGATTGTGAAATGAAAACCCTGTATAATCAGTTATGAGAAATCTCTCTGGCATCATTCATCCTGCAGCAACCTCTCCACCAGCAATCCAGGTCAGCCTCCACACCAAATTATGTTCTCCATTGCCTGGAAGTGCCGTGAAGTCATCAACCCTCCTAGGTCCTTCATGTCTGTTCCATCTTCCTAGTATGCCTTCTTCCAGCTGCACCCCTTTCCCTCCTCTGCTCTGTCCCCAGTCCAATTCCTTGCTCTTCCCTGAGACTCATCCCTCTTCCGAGGCTCATCTCCGTCCAAGACGGCTGAACTTCCTCCTCTCTCCCTCAGTCCTAAAACAAATGGGTGAGAGGCGAGGCTTAAAAAAAAAAAATGTGGCACTGATTTAGTGGACTATTAATACTTAGCTCTGGATTTCAATAAAATTTAAGGCTGGAGAGACCCTGCTAGGTCACCTAGACCATTTCTCTTCTTCATCAAAGACTGCACATTCACAGCTAACTAAAATAAATATATAAATAAATTATACAACTTAAAGGAACATGTGCATTTTGCAAACCACTTTTCAGAGCCCTCAGTGATGTGTAATGAACCTGCTTGTTAAATTATTGTTTAAATTCCATAAATCCTGGGGGTTTAAACAGATTCTCCCCCTTTTAATTCATGGAGAAGCAGGAGATGGGCGCCATATATTTTTGACTTGAGGATTTAAATAACTTCTAAGTTCTTGCCTCCAAGTTGAATAATTCCAGATCTTTTCACCTTTTCTTGTAGGTCTTACTTTACAACCAATTCATTATCTTTGTGGCTGTCCTCTGAACTCTCCTCAAGTTCTCACATTCCTCTTAGGATTGGGAGTGCGTGACAGGCTGCAGAATTCCAGGAAGGGTTTGACAAGTTGTCTGTTTGGTGGGAAGATTGCCTCACCGTGCTCACACTCTGCGCTGCCGCCTTTGCCCTGTCCCTTAGCATGGGCACCTCGGGGTGCTTCCATGCTATGCCACAGCCTTAACACTGTTCTTGCAAAAATGTATCCTGTCCCTGCTGATCTCCCCATTCCCTGATGTTGTCTTTTGTTTCCAAACACATTCCATTAATGACCTCTCTCTTTCCAACTCCTAAAATGGTTTTATTCTAACCTTATTCTGATGAAGCAATAGTCTGTTTATGCCCGACTGTCATGCCTATGCAGTAAAGTAACATGGAACTCTAAAGAAATCTGGCCTTTAAAGTTACCAGTTTTAAATCGATGGCGTTTGCTTTTTAGCTAAGGCAACAAAGTAACATCTCAGCTGTAACCCATGAGCCAGTGAGGAAACAGTTTATCTCACTTTGCAAGATTGTTAGGAATGGTAGCGGTGGTGAAATAAGCAATTATGCAGTGTCTACACTGCCTCACTGATTTTTGCAATTACCCTCAACATCACTCATTTTCATCACCATGTTCCAAAAAAGGAGAACTAGGGGCTGAGCAATTTGCCTACAGTCTTCTGTAGAAGTGTGGAGGAAAAAAGTGTCCATACTTGATTCATATTGGTTTCCCAAATCTATAGTCACCTACAATGGGTGAGACACAAAGAAAACTTAAATCTCCTTGAAATACATGTTTTGAGGGAAAAGGTGATTCTTTTTGTTCAAACCCCAGAGATGAGGGAAAAGGGATTTGAAACTCTGGCTGGGTCAGAAAACAAAACTAAGTGGGGAGATAAGACAGGGGAACAGCCAACAGACTGAACATTTCTGTCTGCAAGAGGAATTACTAAGCTGTTTGAGGAAAGCTCTGCTCCAGACCTTATTAGCAGAAGGAAGCAAAAGTGATGCCTTACATTGATAAGATAAGCGGAATCTTACAAGGATTAGCTGATAGCCAGGACAGCTTTAAAATTCCCTTAAGCATGTGTGTGTGTGTGTGTGTGTGTGTGTGTGTGTATGCATGCATGTGTGTGTGTTTGTGTGTGTGCACTCCTGTGTAGCTAAGCAATGCATTAAGGCTACATTTAAATAAACATCTTTATAAATTTTGCTAGTTAACAAGGTAGGTAATTCATTTTTTTTTCTTTCAATTATATTCCTATTAAGGCTAGCACACAGATGGTAGCAATTATTGTTTGATTCAATGTTTTTAAATTATATTTTATATGAAAGTTTACCAGAGTAAGAACAATAATATAATATCTGCAATCCTAATTAGATACCCTAGGAGTTAATCTAAATGTTGGAAGCACGGTACCAGCTCGCCCCCGGATATCCCCCGTTGCACAGCAGAAAATGCAAGCTTAGACCTCCAGAATAAAATAATAAGCCTTTAAATTTGTTCCATTAAAAAAAAAAAAGGGTTTCCTGAACAGTTAATACATGAGAGACAGTAGGTTTACATTTAGGCTTATACAGGGGCAGAAATGTTCAAAAATTCTTTAACTTTCAATGTAGCATTTCAAGGCAGCAAAGCATCACTGCTCTTTGTTCTGCTAATGCATACAGATTAATTAAATGCATGATCACAAACATTTCTTAGACATGAAAATGACTCTGGCAGCACTCAAATTTTGTGATACATCTCTATGCGATTTTAATAAATACTGCATTCTGTGTTTTTAAGTTATCATGACATCTTCACAC
The DNA here is from genome assembly GCF_020740685.1 of Jaculus jaculus. Classification (NCBI taxonomy): domain Eukaryota; kingdom Metazoa; phylum Chordata; class Mammalia; order Rodentia; family Dipodidae; genus Jaculus; species Jaculus jaculus. The sequence goes on from NC_059121.1 coordinate 25,286,516, forward strand.
CCTTACAGATCTTCAAAAAGAAGTTATGGCAACGCTTCTGCCCCAAGTTCCCTCTCAGTGAGCTCTGCTCCGCGTGGTTCCTCTGTCTTTGGAGCTTAAGTGTGACTATCAATTGAGCAAGTGTCAGCATGTTACGATCCCAATGTCACTTACAAAACTGAAACCCCATTTTAATTATTTTTGGTGGCTTTGTCTAGCCTACATCAGAGCCGTGCATCCTGACACCTGGCTGGCCGGAGGCTCCACCGAGGAGCACGGTTCCATCTACATTACCTCTAACTTCAAGTCTTCCCAGCTTCGGTTCTGGACCCATCCATCACAGAAACCAACTTCTGGTCCTTTCATAAAATGTGGTAGAAGTTGTCTCATAATCCAGTTTGTTAAGAAGAAAAAAATATGTATGTATGTGTATGTATATGTATATGTATATATATATATATATATATATATATATATATACACATATATATATATACATACATATATATATATACATACATATATATATACACATACATATATATATATATATACACACATACATATATATATATATATATATATATATATATATATATATATATACACATACATACATACACATTACATACACATCTGTCCTATTGGACTCTTCATATTTCAAACAAATTTATAGCTCCTTTCTCTAATAAATTGAAAGTAGGCATAGTGAATTTATCTCACATTTTAAATTCTTGGTTATAAAGAGATACACCTCTAAAAACAGCACACATCCACATGCTTGTTTCTTTGCTTTGTTTGTTTGTTTTTAACACCGATAATATACCCTGGTTTCTCTTCAGATGGCATAAATCTTTCGCCTTTTAATACCGAGAATGTATATATAGTGCTGCATTTACATTGGGGATCTTTACTTTGGCTGTTTTCACAGACGGAATTACGTTTCCTATATTCGTAACTGTGAAAACATAGCAAATGTGTCTCCAAGTTCTAAAGAAAACCATTTTAACCCTTATTCTCCTGAAGTAAAGGCTCTTCTCTGGTCAGTTTCTACTAAAATTTAAGATGCGGAAGCTGGATAATGCCCATCACACGCGATGAGCTTGAAAAGGGGTGTTTTCGGTGATTCCTTGCAAAGGCACTCACCATGCCAATGAGGAGAATTTCAAGCTGTCAACCAAAATGCATTTCCATGCAATGAGTGGGAGCCCACCTGCCGCTTTAGCACAAACAGCACCATGCCCTATGCATCTGTGACCCATGGACATATACGTGTGTGCATAAATTTACCAAATTGGATAGAGATGCCATTTTTCTGCAATTAGATTATGAAGGATATATTTTTTTTAACTTTCTTCACATGACTTACTTTAAGTTATATGGCAACTCTTAGGCCCAACGTGCAATGAATGAACTAATGGTTAAATAAGAGAATTCCACTAGGTTTCCCATTCTGATGGGCCATGGTGGAAAATCACAAGCCATTTCATATGCCTCTGTTTTAAGCAGTGGGAAAAAGTGTAGCTTCTAAATGCTGACTCTGACAACACGTGATGAGTCTTTTTTCCTCTGCTTATTGAGTTCACATCCCAACTTTTTTTGGGGGGGTGTTCAAGGTAGGGTCTCGCTCTAGCCCAGGCTGACCTGGAATTCACTCTGTAGTCTCAGGGTGACATCAAACTCATGGCGATCCTCCTACCTCTGTCTCCTGAGTGCTGGGATTAAAGGCATGCGCCACCACGCCCGGCTCACTTCCAACTTTCAAAAGTGGCTTTGCCATCCTTCATTTTCCCTTGAGGGAAATGATAATGGTAGTATCTTGAGTCTACATTTTTAAGATAACCTGGAACTTAATTTCATAGTGTGTTGAATTATAAAAAGAAAAATGCTACAATCATTTTTACTTTTGCCAAGTTTTTGTTGTAGAATCATCAGTCCTATATTTGTAGATGACAAGGCATTAAAATATGAGTTCCTTAGCAGGTAGAAAATATGTCATTTTTACCCAACACAAAAGAAAATAATATGACCTAATGCACCATTGAGAAAGAGCAATTATAAGACTATAGTTTCAACTCTACCCAGATAGTTCCCAGACTTCTATTTGTTTTATGTATGTCATGTTCATTTACTTGTAAGTTATGTGAACAACCTCACATGTTTAGCAATCATACAAGGGCAGAGAATCTATCAGCATCAAACTTCAAAAACTGAATTTATTTTCCAAATTCAAATCTCTATAATTTTAGGACAAATGTCAGGTATTTCATAACAGAATCAACACTTTAGTAAATATCCTTAAATGATTCTACTTTTCTCCGTTATTTTTAGATAAGTGTCATCACACATGCTTTAATTTTGGAAGCTCAGTTAATATCAACCTTAGACAATAAAATGTTTGACACAATGTAATAACAGATACTGTTTTTGCCTCTCTCCATTCTACTGGAAGAACCTTATGGGAAAGTTTCATGTAGAGGGGCATGGCTATAAAAGATAATTGAACAGTAATTACTTACACATTTTTCACCATGGATATGGGTTTCTCCCCAGATTTGCTTGTATCGTATTCATTCTAATCTAACATTTTAGCAGTCAAAAATATATTGTCACAGTGAGACAGAAAATTTCCGAACATTCACCTCTATTCTGGCTGAATGATTATTTCTCCCTCCACAAAACAGTTAAAACAGTTTATATCATCCAGATGAAGCATATAAGATAGGACTTATTCCCTGCTAATTTTATAATAATGTCTATTTCATTTTGACATGTTAGCTTTAATGTAAAACAAACATGTGGTTTGCAATGGGTCCAAAGTCGCCATTCTCTTTGCTTACAGGACACAACAGGTCCTGCAGCGTGTCTCGAAGCGCAGCGTGTTCACTGTACCCTTTTCCAAGTACACAGCAGAATCTTAGCACACACTGCGCCTGAAGTCTAACACATTGCACACTCAAGTTTCCCCTTCCAGGCAATGTTGGGTTTCACAATTGTTTGCCACTACAAAGCTTCTCTCAAATTCTCCAGCTTGGATTTCCTTCTTGTTTTTCTTAGCATAAGCCTCTAGGCAACCAATCAGCACTTTTCAGCAGCTAGAAATTACTTACCATGTCACTACAAAAGGGGCGCTTTAAAATCCCCTGTCTTCCTTGTGACCTCCCCACGCAACTATATGTAACTGATGCCTTCTATTGCAGTCAAAATAAGACCCAATTAAACTATGTCTGCAGATAATCTGACTGTAAATGAGATACCTTGAATTTGCTTAAGCAAATATGTTCCCAGTCCACATTTGGGTTGCAATTTTCAAACTACAGGAAAAGCACTATCTTTGGAAGACACAAATATTGCTATGTAGATTTTTGTTTGTTTTCTTTTTATTATCATTATTATTAACAACATATTCCATGTGGCTACATCATGTATTGGTACCCACTTTTCCCTCATTCTTTCCTGCCCCCATTCCACTGGGGACATTCCTCAGTGGGGTTGCAGGTATTCCCCGTGGGGTTAAGCACACACACTTTAAAATTTATTTTTTAATTAATTATTTATTTATTTGAGAGCAACAGACAGAGAGAGAGAGAGAGAAAGAGGCAGATAGAGAATGGGCATGGCAGGGCCTCCAGCCACTGCAAAAGAACTCCAGATGCATGCACCACCTTGTGCATTTGGCTTACGTGAGTCCTGGGGAATGGAGCCTCGAACCGGGATCCTTAGGCTTCACAGGCAAGTGCTTAACTGCTAATCCATCTCTCCAGGCCATGTGCCCTTTAAGATGCCTTAAAAATAGTTCAGAAATGCACTGGTTTCAGAGGCTGGGCAAATAATTTCCATCCATCTCATTTGAGAATCAGGTTTTCGAGGCTATTAAAATTTGGTTCTGAGAATTAGGTCTTAAATGCTTTTTAAAATGAGTATTTAGTTAACTTGGGTTTAGTATTTTTAACTGATTATTGTCCATGTATTCACATACCAAGTTGCATAAAACCTAACCATGTATATTTGAATTCCTTAGTGCTCCTATACCAAAATCCTAAAGACCAGTCCCTTCTTGCTAGCTTAGATGAGAGCTCTACACTTTATCAGCACCTATATAATATTGCTTATTTCCAATTTTTTCTGAGAAGATGCCACAAAAATGATTATTTGAAAATATAGTTTTCCTCTTAAATTTTTTTTTAAATTTATTTCATTTATTTTCAAGAAGAGAGAGAGAGAGAGAAAGAGAGAGAGAGAATGGGCACGTCATGGCCTCCAGCCACTGCAAACGAACTCCAGATGCGTGTGCCACCTTGTGCATCTGGCTAACGTGGGTCCCGGAGAATCGAGCCTTGAACCCGTGTCCTTTGGCTTCACAGGCAAGCGCTTAACTGCTAAGCCATCTCTCCAGCTCTTAAATATTCTCAATGATATTATGCCTCACACACAACAAAACCCAAGCCTTTTAGGATGAAATAAGCAAGTGTCATGGTCTAACTCGGCCACCGTTTCTGCATTTCCCTGCCACAGAGCAGTCTTTAACCCTATCCTGCACCATAATACACATCTGGCGCTACAATCATCATGCTCTTCCTCAGTCACGCCATTTTGCCCCTGCCCTCGCTGTTACTCACTTCATCTGACCTGCCCTTCCTGTCGCTTGTCACCCTAACTTCAACTTTCAATTCAACTACTGAGTTTCAACACAAATGCAATTCCCTGTTGGAAGTCTCTATTAGTATTCCCTGCCAAGTCCAGGGGATGTTTTTATTCTTTCACTTCCATAATGATTGCTACTATGCCCCTGGGTTTCAGCATGCACACACTGTATTACTGGAATTATGCATGCAATATCCACACACAAACAGATATGGAAAGATGATAAGGTTTTGAATGGTGGAGATATTTTTGGGACCTTTCTAAAGCATCTAAATGATAGATTAAAAGCTAGTAATTGCCTTACGGCAGACAAACATTGGGCATCTCCATGCAGCTATGTCCAATAGTCTAGATGTTTTCTCATTCACACATTTGATGAAAAACTGGGAACTGAGGATCCCCTACAATAAACCCTTAAAACTTTAAGAATTTGTAAACATGGGCAGTGAGTCATGGAATGAAATTTAAAATGCTACTTTCTACAGATCCACAAGCAACTTTTTTTTTTTTTTTTTTTCTAAAACTATTCCCAACATTTGGAAATTTTCTCATCATGATGGTGGATGTGCTAATGCTGTAAGCTGACACAGAGAGAGAGAGAGAGTGAGAGGGAAGCGGAGAGAAATTGTGAATCAAAGCATAATAATATAGTTATGTTGTTCCATCCCGAAGAAAGAATGAAGCCATGAGGTTTATGAAAACTTGAAGACAGGAGATAATGACGGCCTGAGTGTAAGAGAAAGCTGAGATGAAGCAGCCACCCGAGGACGCGTGTCGTGTAGGCACAATAGCCCAGGGTCTGGGGACGAGTCCCTGGGGTTCTGAAGCTGAGGAGACAGACAGCGACACCGACTCGAAATATCAGGGAAGTTGCAAGTGCAGCCCAGTAATATGAAGCCATGAAGTGCTAAAAAAATCAAAGAATTCAATTCCATCCACCATGGCAAACTGTGGAAAAGAAGAAATGGAAAAACTCATAATCTAAAAAGAGGTTACGACCCCAAAATTAGAAACAAACACAATACAATTTAATAGCATGTCTTGTGTATAAAAAAACATGGTAATTGCTGAGAATTGTCGGAAGTGAAGGAAGAGACCAGTTTTTAATGTGAGGAATCAGATTGGCTTGGGAAAGATATTTAGAGCCAGCAATTAAACAAATGCTCTATTTAAGGACCGTGGTTCTTGCAGAAGGTTGAGCCCACTAGAGAAATCTAACAGGAAACAGGAAGAGGGCTCCTGCAAGTAGGCACCATTGGCCTTCTCCTCCTGTAGTTTTTTCGTTGGCGAAAAATAAAAAATAAAATGAGAGCAATAATAATCTGTTTATCAATAAAATGTAGGAAAACTAAGCTGTGTCCTCAGGAGAATGTGTGAAACACAGCTTTCATTTATGTAGGGAGCCAATGCAGACACCATTCTCGCCAGTCTTGAGGTAAATACTTCCTCAGTTAGGCAGCAACCTCCCTTGAGGTTGTGCATGCGCTTGATGCACCTTGTCCCGAGCCTATCCCGTGGCTCCTGTGGGCGGGTGAGCCTATGGCAGCCAATCAGCAGGCGTCCCATAGTATTCTGCCCTATAAAAGCAGCTACACTCCTGCGCCCCTCGCCCCTCGCCATCAACTTTCCTGTTAACCAAGAGGCTCTCCAATAAAGTGTGATCGAGAAGGATCCTTGTTTGCTGGTCGTGCTTTTCCTGTGGGACAGGGGCTCGCCGCAAAGTGGTGCTGAAACCCGGGAACGCCGGGTGTTTTGTGGTCACCGGGCGAGGGGCCGAAGAGGATCCAGAACTTGACACACGGAGAGGAAGACGTCGGAGAGGAAGACGTCGGTAAGTCATCCCCAGTCATAATGTTTTTTTACTTAGATCCCTACCTGGTCCTTCTTATTTTCATTCCTGTGTGGTTCATTGTCCTTGTCGTTTGCTGTGAGCGCAACATGGGCAACTCAGAGGACAGAATTGGTAAGGGTACACTGCCATTTTGGCGGCTGATTCACTCTTGCTTAAGTAAAGAAAACCACAAGGAACTTATTAGAAGGGGACGGGAAGTTCTCGCAAGGCATCAGGATAGCCTTTCTGAGTCAGATTCAAATGGGGAGTCAAAAACTAGGCCTAGAAAAAGAAAAAAAATAAAAAAGAAGGGATTAAACAAAGAAAAAATTTTACAAGATGAGCTCAGAGAAACAGGTAAAATCTATAATTGGCCCCCCCCTGAGGGGGAAAGAGGAGCCTTTAACAGGCTCTATCCTCCCATTGAGGAGCTTACACATGCAAATGTACTTGACACAGATAAGGAGGCTAGCTCCGATTCTACAGAGGAGGAAGAAGAAGAATTATTTAAAGGGGAAGAGGAAAGACTAAAGGAGGCCACCACCTGTTATAAAAGGGAACAGACAAAGGGGCCTAAAGGCCAAGGGTGTAGTCCTTTACAGTCCCTAGAGCCTTCCGCACCCCCACCCCATAACACCCCTGGGGACACATGCCGCGTCATTAAAACCTCCCCTGGGGACACATGCCGCTTCATTAAAACAATAACCTGGTCGCGGCTGGCCTCCGCTAGGAGGGGCTTCTATTATGGCTTCAAGAGAAAAAAAAAAAAAAGGAAAAAAACTCCTTGGGAGCCCGCACTCTCCAATATTTTCCGCAGCTGGTAGCCCGACAGGCTTGTTTGGGGCTTAAGTATTGTTTAATACACTTTGCAAAGCTGCCTGACAAACTCATCATCCCCTATACTAAGGAACAGGTAGAAGTTTTGTCTGGCACTGTGGATGATTGGAGCATTCTCATGTGTGCTTTCCCAAATGTCATAGATAATCATTATCCAAAGAGCCCTATTTTGTCTTTTGTTGAAAATAATCTGGTTTACTTTCCTAAAATCACTGTTCAGGAGCCTATTACATCAGCCCCTGCCATCTTTACTGATGGCTCAAAGTCTGGTCGTGGGGCCTACCTGGTACAGGGATCGGAGCCTATAGTAAGAATGTTTAGACCTGATTCCCCTCAAATTGTTAAATGCCTAATTGTTTTGGAGGTCTTTCAGACATTCTCTACTTCTTTTAACTTCTGCCTGGCCCCTTATCACAGACTAATGACCTCGTGGACTGGGCCACTAGGCTCGCCATGATTTCTCTGGAAGATACAAAAGCTTCAGCTATAGAATTCCATAGATTATATCATGTTCCTGCAAACACCGTGAGAAAAAAATTTTCTATTTCCAGAAATGAAGCACGAGACATTATAAAATCCTGTCAGTCTTGTGTCACCTTTTTACCCTCCTCACATGTGGGCGTTAACCCTCGAGGCCTACGTCCTAGAGACCTTTGGCAAATGGATGTGACACATCTTCCAGAGTTTGGAAGATTAAAATACCTACATGTCTCAGTGGACACGTGCTCAGGTATTATTTTTGCCTCACCATTGGCAGGTGAGAAGGTCTCTCATGTAAAAACTCACTGCCTAGAGGCCTGGGCTGCTTAAGGAAAGCCACACCGCCTAAAAACTGATAATGGCCCAGCGTACTCATCTGGTGGCTTTCGAGCCTTCTGTGCCCAAATGCAGGTTACACATACCACTGGCCTTCCTTACAACCCACAAGGTCAAGGTATAGTAGAAAGAGCCAATAAAAGTCTAAAAGCTCTTTTATTTAAACAAAAAGGGGGTATAGCGGAAAATGCAACTCCCAAGGAAAGAGTGTCTTTAGCCCTTTTTACCCTTAATTTTTTAATCTTGGATAATAATAATAAATCTGCAGCTGACAGGCACAGTCAACATGTGATTCAATCATCTAGTAAGATGGTGTTGTGGAAGGATGTCTTAGATAATAAATGGAAAGGACCGGATCTTGTTGTGATAAGATCCAGGGGAGCTGTTTGTGTTTTTCCACAGGAACAGGATTCCCCTCATTGGGTTCCAGCCCGGCTGGTGAGGACAGTCAAGCGATCTCCGGAGGAGGGTCCAGAAGACAGTGATGTTCATCAGGGCGGAGATGATGAAGGTCTTGTGGACAATCTTCCTCCTGTGCCTGGAATCCATGAATCAAGTGGAAGAGGAAGGGACACAAGATGAAGGGACATCTTGAAAGCGCCTCAATACATCTGGGGGTGTTAATGACATTGGACATGGCTGTGGGAGGAATACTTCCTTTGCCCCTGCGCTGGTGTGTGTTCATCCACCGTTTCTGTTCGTTCTTAGTAACTTTTCTTTTAGTAATTACACCAATGCTTCCTGCTATCTGTCATTTTAAGGAAGGGGTAAAAGTGGGAATGTTCCTAGTGTGCTGCCTGGGAGGATGCGTACTTTGCCTCTGGTTGATTTGCCGCCTGCGAACCCAAACCAAGAGGGACAAGGTGGTCATTTATCAAGCGCTTGCTGCCTTGGAAAGTGGTTCCTCCCCCCAAATTTGGCTGTCAGCTTTAAAAGGCAAATAGCTCCCCTGGCCCTTGCACCCTCAGGGTCTCAGAGTACCCATTGCACGAGGATGGGCAGGGATCTGGTAGCTTTCGTTTGACCGCCGCCTTTGCACTCTCAGGGGATCTGTCCCATTGCACTGAGGAAGGGGAGGTTGAACTTCTTCCCTTGATCGGTCAACACATCATGAGGTGAGGACCTGATCGGGAAGGTGGTTATTTTTCTGAGCTATGCCATAAGTTAATAAAAAAGGGGGAACTGTAGGGAGCCAATGCAGACACCATTCTCGCCAGTCTTGAGGTAAATACTTCCTCAGTTAGGCAGCAACCTCCCTTGAGGTTGTGCATGCGCTTGATGCACCTTGTCCCGAGCCTATCCCGTGGCTCCTGTGGGCGGGTGAGCCTATGGCAGCCAATCAGCAGGCGTCCCATAGTATTCTGCCCTATAAAAGCAGCTACACTCCTGCGCCCCTCGCCCCTCGCCATCAACTTTCCTGTTAACCAAGAGGCTCTCCAATAAAGTGTGATCGAGAAGGATCCTTGTTTGCTGGTCGTGCTTTTCCTGTGGGACAGGGGCTCGCCGCACATTTAAATCCTAAAAGTTCATTCTTCTCACAATCTTGCCAGTGCCAGAGAAAATAATCTACAAAATAAAACTTTAACAAAAATCATTTGAATTATAACCTCTTGTGAACGAATACTATCTATTCATATGGCTCTGGTGGTGTGAATCAGGGGTCCCCCAGAAACCAGGTGCCCCCCCTCCCCCCGTGCTCTCAGTGCTTCATCCTCGGCAGATGGCAATGTGGTAGGCGGGGGCTCAGTGGAGGAGGCGTGTTGCTGGCAGAGGGGCCGTGACGGTCCATCAGCTTTAGTTAGCCATTAAGTCTTCCCACTCTCATGCCACAGCGTCCCGCCTGATGTAGGCCAAGAAGCGATGTCTCCTGGTTCTGCTTGAACACCTTTCCCAGCCATCATGGAGCTTCCCGTTGAGACTGTAAGCTAAAATAAAAACATTCTTTCCATCCACTGCTTTTGGTTGGGTGCTTTGTCCCAGTATCAAGACAGTAACTACAATACCATAGCTTGCTTATACAGATATATTAAATTAGGGTTAAAAAACGAACTCCTTGGGCTGGATAGATGGCCTAGGGGTTAAGGCACTTGTCTGTGGAGCCTAAGGACCCATGTTTGACTCTCCAGATCCCACGTGTGCCAGACACACAAAGGTGAGGCAAGCGCAAGGTTGCACACGCCCACTAGTTGGTGCAAGAGTTTGATTGCAGTGGCTAAGGCCATGGAATGTCATTTCTCTCTCTTTCTCTAAAATTAAAATAAAACAAAACAGTAGCTTCTCATTGGAAGCAGAAAATATTAAACTATGAGTTTGGGGATGATAAGATTATTGTACATCTTGATTGTGTTGAAATGACAAAAATGACACATTCATTCAAATATCAAAATAGTCTTTACTATATGATAATTTTACAAATAAAATGAAGATGCTTATCCATCTTGTAACATTTAGTCTTTAAGAAAACTCCAACTTAACCCCATCTTTATGAAAGAACTGTTCACCTAAGGAGGTCAACATTCACTTTTTTATTTGCAAGGAGAGAGAGAGACAAAGAGAGAGAGAGAGAGAGAGAGAGAGAGAGAGAGAGAGAGAGAGAGAGAATGGGCCAACCAGGCTCTCCTGCTACTGCAAACAACTCCAGATACATGTAGCAGTTTGTGGATCTGGCCGTACCTCAACTCTAGGGAATCAAAACCAGGTAGTTAGGTGTTACAGGCAAGTGCCTTAACTACCTAATCGTCTCTGTGGCCCATAATATACTTCTGTCATGAATTTTTTCTGTTTGCTGTAGCTTTGCTTCAAACCAAGCTGACAGTGCTAAAAGTATTCAAATTCCCCCCCCCTTTTTTTTTTTGTCTCTTATACCTTGGGAGCTAAAGATGTTTTGGATGCACATTATACATCAGCTGTCATCAAGTTATGTACAGTGTTATTTTCTCAGTCATCGGGAGAAGACAATTAGCATGGACATGGAGCTAGGCCACCTTACATTTTCATTCTCCCACTTCAGTAACCTCAAATTCAAAAGTGAGCTACTGACTCTTGACCCCACAAGAATGAATTCTTCAATACATTATAGGCCCACAAAGAGGTATTTCTCTCATTTACTTAACATCAATAACTTAATCATTAAAAAAAAAAGTTTATTGGCAATTTGTGAGATGAATTCAACTTATGTATTTTCCTCAGTCAAAGGGGAAAGATGCTATTTTATGTGAAATGGGTTCATTCTGTTTATTGTGCAAGAGAACAGCTCATTATTCAGCAATTCATGTTGAAATAATATAAAATATTTCAAGCATGCTATATTTTTATTTGTACTTTCTCACTTTTTCTGGAGAAGACTTTTCAAAATCAGAAATAAGTAAGGGTGAAAACATCACTTCATAGGGTCACAACCAAGTTCTTTTGTGATGCCAAATGAGCAGTGTCTTCTAAGGGTGTGCCAGGGGCGTCTGCACCCACGCAGACTCAGCTCTTCCTTTCTTTTTTATTGCCCGGGGCTCTGGATGTCCACTTCTAGGATGATCAAGCACTGCAGCCTACTGGAGTCAGGATGGATTCGGAAGTGTGAGATAGGTGAGTGATAAGAGGATTAACATATGGAAAGAAACAATGACTTCCTGGCAGGATAAAGTAGAAAAAGAAATTACCCATCTTCCATACCAAACAGGTGTCTCCTTGTTTCTAAACAAGGACAGTTTTTGGATAGAACACAGAGAATGAAATAAGTCATATTAATATTGAGAGATCAGCTTGACTTGAGTATAGACTGAAGATGTGCATTTTCAAATGATATCTTAAAATGTTTCATTTATTTATTCGAGAGAGATGGAGAGAGAGAGAGAGAGAGAGGAAGAGGCAGATCTATCTATCTATCTATCTATCTATCTATCTATCTATCTATCTATCTATATATGGAGAGAGAGAGAGAGAGAATGGGCACACCAGGGTCTCTCCAGCCACATTAGTACTAGGGAATTGAACCTGTGCTGTTAGGCTTCACAGATAAATGCCTTAACTGCTAAGCCATCATTCCAAATTCCCAAATGACACTTTTGACATTATTATATTGTATGCAATATGATAATGTTGAAGCTACATCTTAAAATAAACATTCCAATTTTGCGCCTGGGCCACGGGGACTAAACACACATAATCCTTAGAAAAGCCCCCTAATTAAAACAGCATTCTTGGGAGGATTTTATTTTCTGCATTGATCTGATTCTGGCTGAGATTGTGTTGTGACAGGATCAAAAAGTTCCGTTCCACAAGACACTTAAGTCTGGAATATAAAGGCTTCCTTCCCACATAGGATTCGAAAAAAAAGTGACAATCAATGGAGTGCAAAGTAACCATAGGTGTGAGTATGTGTGTTGTATGAGGCAGAAGGGAATTCTGTCCTTGCAGATGTTCAAACTCATTTGAAGTAGATTTTAAGGTAAAAGTCTACTTCACACCCAAAACAAAATGATTCATAGGGCAACTGTTCTAGTGATTTACTATCATGATAACAGAAGAAAATTCCTATTGACTTCAGCACACTGTAACTTATGAACTATTTCTTTCAAACGATGAATAAAAATTAAAATTGAAACAACTCATTTAGCTGGGCATGGCAGCTCATGCCTTTAATCCCAGCACTCCTTGGGAGGCAAAGATAGGAGGATCACTGTGAGTTTGAGGCCACCCAAAGGCTACATAGTGAATTTCAAGTCAGCCTGGACTAGAGTGAGGCCCTAGCTTGAAAACCTGTGAAAAATTTTAATTTAAAATTGAAAAATAAAAAACACTTATTTACATGTTACCTAGAAAATGAACTACTACAGAAGAAAAGATTACTAAATTATTAAATTGAATTAATGAAAAATAATCGCTATGCTTTCACTTAAAAGTCTTTAGATAATGTTCTTAACAACTATTTTTTTTTTTTTTTTGATAGTGACACAGAGAGAAAGACAGATAGAGGGAGAGAGAGAGAATGGGCGCGCCAGGGCCTCCAGCCACTGCAAACGAACTCCAGACACGTGCGCCCCTTTGTGCATCTGGCTAACGTGGGACCTGGGGAACCGAGCCTCGAACTGGGGTCCTTAGGCTTCACAGGCAAGCGCTTAACCGCTAAACCATCTCTCCAGCCCAACAACTACTTTTTATAGAAGTGCCGAGGTTGCCCAGTTCCCATGTAAATTCAGACTCACAAAGTTGTGTGTGTATCTGGAGTTCCTATGCAATGACAAAAAGCCCTGGTATATGCATTTTCTCTCCTCTCTCTCTCTCTCTCTCTCTCTCTCTCTCTCTCCTTCTTCTTACTGATAAGTAAATAAAATTATTTTTACAAACAACTTTATGATTGCACCAAGAGGGGGAAAAAAAAAGCACTGTTCATTGAACTAAATGCCACAGCTCTACTTGTAAGTAACTTACTCTTTACAACAAACCTGTGGTACAAGCTATTCTCCATTCGGCTCAACCTGGACTCATCACTCCACATGAAATGTCCACAGAAATTCAGTAACTTCTCCACAGGCACACTTTAGTAGGTAGTGATCATTATTTGCTTTTTGTTCATTTGTTTGAGTTAGGGGCTTACTCTAGCCCAAGCTGACCTGGAATTCACTATGTAGTCTCAGGCTGGCCTCGAACTCACAGCCATTGTCCTACCTCTGCCTCCCAAGAACTGGGATTAAAGGCGTGTACCATCACACCAGGCTAGCAATCAGTTGTAAGGAAAGGTCTATTTCACTGACTACCAAAGACTTATGGTTTCTCTTTCCATATAGACATTGTTTTCTCTTTTTTTTATCCCCACCAATTCTGTTTAACTTATGCTTTACTTAAGTGATGGCTTCTACTTCAAATATGTATTAAAGCATTTAACATATACTTGGCATAATTTATTGAGCTAATTTGTGTAGAACTTTCTAATTAAGAAAACTTTGCCAGTCTGTTATTTAGTATTATTTTTTAAAATATTTCATTTTTATTTATTTATTTGACAGAGAAAGAGGAAGAGAGAGAGAGAGAGAGAGAGAGAGAGAGAGAGAGAGAGAGAGAGAGAGAGAGAATGGACATGCAAGGGCCTCCAACCACTGCAAACAAACTTCAGACACATGCACCCCTTGTGCATCTGGCTAACATGGGTCCTGGGGAATAGAACCTGGGTCCTTTGGCTTTGCAGGCAAACACCTTAACCACTAAGCCATCACTCCAGCCCTTATATTACTTTTATAATCAATGTTTTACTTGTCACAATTTTCTATTAAAATAATATACATCTATTAAAAGTCACATTCAATGTAACAGACAATTTTTATCTATTTATTATTTATTTATCTATTTATTATTTATTTTATTGCAGCTATGAAACCTAAAATCCCATATAACCAGAAACATTTAGTTCTACTTTAAAATGTTTATTAAAAATAAAAAAATGTACAGATGTTATGAATCTGCATTTAACTAAATGCAAACTTCATTTAAAAATGCTAGAGTCCTGTTTATAAGTCCTTCAAAGTTTACCATTATAAAAGTTTATGTTTCAAAGTCCATATGTATATTTGAAAGCTTTTTATCTAAAAGTAAGTTTAAAATAATTTCTTCAATTTTGACATATGAGATGATTTCTTTAAGTGATTAAACAACTCACATAATAGTGTTTTCAAAGCACTAAATGCCAATAATCTTTAATACTTAATACAGAATTGATCAAATCTTTTTTTTTTTTTAATCAGATATGCTATTTGGTTTTGCTTCCCATTTCAGTAGGGCTGGTGACTGCGTCTGTTTGTGCAAACATCTCAGGGAAGTGAAGTTCTTTGTTCTGGTGGAGAGGAGACAGGATTGTGGGCAAAGTCAGTACCTTCCTGCCCTATTATTGACCTCGACTTTGACCCGGCTGGACCACCCTGGCAGGAATGGAAGGTCATAAAGCCCCCTGGTTGACTCAAGCCCGAGTTTAAACTAAGCAGAGATAATCAATCACCTACAATTAAGGGCTATGCGCTTGTGATGTGGACATTTACTGGGGACTAAACACGGAGCACGAAACACCATTCATTTAGGTTTCCAGGGCTGTCTCGGAGAAGGATCAAGGGCATTTTTAACTAGAATTTCAAGACTTATTTACCAGACCCAGTACACAGAGATATGATCTCACAGGCAGAAAACCAAATGCCCTCCAAAAAGAAGCAGCAGAGAAAAAATGAGCACTTGAAATAATAATAATAATAATAATAATAATAGACATTGTAAACAAAGGGGTAATAAAAAGAAGTAAAATGCTTTAGGACATGTTGGTTTTCTTAATTTATTTCACACTTTGAAGTAAAGTCATTGACTGTCCCTGATTCTCAAATGATGAGCTGGATGTCTTTGCTAGCCAAAAACAAACAAACAAACAAAAAAATCCTTCTTAAAATCAGTTTTGGAATATCAGACAAATGAATCTATATTTCAGGATGTTATTCGCAAAGTCTTGCCTCTTCTGAACGTTCGCTTCTTCCACAGGGCACTTGATCTGGTTTAAATGGCCATGTCTTCTCCTAAATGCAATGCCACTCCGACCTTGGTCTTTCCAGTTAGTTCCTGAACATCACACATGCATTCTTTTTTTAAGGACAAAGATGAGTTCCTTTAATAAGACAAAATAAAAGCACGTGTAGCATTGTAACACAGCCAGTGTGAAGCCTCTCAGCTGAGAGCCGTCACTGATGGGCACAGAGCTTGACACGGACGAAACACTGCCCTGGTCACCTGCCTGTGCTCAGAGGGCCGTCCACACGCCACACGGAGAGACGACGAGATGATGCCCTGGACATTGGGTGAAGATCCTGTGAGGGGTAGTGGTGCCAACGTGGAGGGCCCCTCTTTTTGTAACGCCTAAACTACTTGATGAGTGATTTAGGATTTTGAGATGTTTTGGAACATGTAACGATAGTGTGTGCTCCGCTCATTTTGCAGCGAGTCCATTTAACAGGCAACTTTGATAAAGTCAGGAACCCTAGTTGTGCGATGTGCAACCAGTTAAAAAGCTGTCTTGTGGGGTGGCCTTTTGCAATTAGTATCTTGCCATCCTTTTGTTCTATGTTATTTATTTGAGAGAGTGAAAGAAAGAAGGAAAGAAGATGATCATGACCGAGAGCATGGGCATGCCAGGGCCTCGTGCCACTGCAAATGACCTCCAGACATACTCATCACTTCGTGCATCTGGTTTTACGTGGTTATTCGTGAATAAAATCCAGGCTGCCTGGCTTTCAGGCTTGGCAAGCAAGCAAGTGCCTTTAACCACTGAACCTTCTCTCTAGGCAGTATTCCTTTCCATTTTAAAGGGAGCAAATAACTAATAGATGCTGCAATAGAGAAACGCCCTTCAACGTTCTTTTATTATACAAAAAACTCACGTGCCTAATGGCACACGCTTATAGCCTCAACTCCTCCAAATACCATAGCAGGAGGAGCCCACGTTCAAGGCTTTCCAGGGCTACAGAGCGAGTTCAAGCCCAGTCTTGGTAATTTACTGATGGTCTCTCAAAATGCAAACTAAAATTGAGTGCTGGGTGTATAATATGGTCTATCAGTAGAATATTTCTCTTAAATTATGTGAGAACCTAGATTCTATCACCAGGAATAATTTTAAAAATAGAAGTTAAAGCAAATGGAAAATATCTTTGAAGGTTGAGACCACATAGATCTTGTTTGTTTGTTTTTTTTAATGTTTTTTGTTCATTTTTACTTACTTATTTGAGTAACAGAGAGAGAAAGAGGCAGAGAGAGAGAGAGAGAGAATGGGCGCGCCAGGGCCTCCAGCCACTGCAAACGAACTCCAGACGCATGCGCCCCCTTGTGCATCTGGCTAATGTGGGTCTTGGAGAATTGAGCCTCGAACCGGAATCCTTAGGCGTCACAGGCAGGTGCTTAACCGCTAAGCCCATAGATCTTGGTTTTAAATCCAATTTGCTACTCTGTGTCTTTTGATTGGGACATGTAGTCTATTGACATTTAGAGCCACTATTTAAAGGTGTATATTATATCTTGTCATTTTGTTGATTGAACAACATGTTATTGAATGATATCACTGAAGGACTAAAGAAGGAAAATTAAAAAGAACTCCTGGAACTAAGTGAAAATGAAAACACAACGTTTTAAAATCTACAGATGCACAAGGGGGTTCATGCATTTGGAGTTCGTTTGCAGTGGCTGGAGGCCCTGGCATGCCCATTCTCTCTCTCTCTCTCTCTCTTGTTCTCCCGCTCCCTCTTTCTCTCTCAAATAAAATATAGTTAAAATTAATAATATACATACAATAAAACAATGCCAAATATTTTTCAGAATAAGTACCTCATTCATTAGAAACATCGGAGGGCTTCAGAGATTGCTCAGTGGTTAAGGTGCTTGCTTGCAAAACCTGATGGCATGAGTTCAATATCCCAGTTCCCCATAAAGCCAAACACACAAAGTTATGCATGCATCTGGAACTTGGAATTTGTTTGCAGTGCTGAGAGGCCCTGAGGGGCCCATTCATCCTCTCTCTCCCCTTCTCTCTTTCTCTCTCCCTGTCCCCTTCTCCCTACCCAATTCTTGCAGATTAAAAAAAGTCTAGAGACATCTTAAATGACTTAACAATGCTCCCTGGGGTCTTAGAAAAACAAAAACAAGCCAAACATAAATTTAGTAGATGGAAATAAATAATCAAGATCTGCGCAAACAAATGAAATAAAAATGAAAATAATTCCACATAAATCAATGAAATAAAGTTGATTTTTTAAGTATAAAAAAATGCATACTTTTAGCTAAACTAACCAAAAGTAAAGCCAACAAGTCCCAAATTAACAAAATTAAAGGTAAAAAGGGAGACATTAAAACAGATACCAAAGAAATTCAGAAATAAAGGTAAACCTTACAAACATATTGTCTTACACTGGGACAATCTCAAATACATAGATGCATGCAATTTAATAATTTAATAAATTAAACCAAAATGAAATAAACAACTTACATAGATCTATAAGAAACAATGTAGTTAAACCAATAATGAAAAATCTTTCAACTTAAAAAATTCCAGGCTGAGAGGGATTCACGGTTCACTTCTAATAGTCCTTAAAGAACTAGCCAGACAGTTTGTACTTTTCCATAAAACAGAAAGGGAGGAAACCCTAACAAGCTTGTTTTACCTGTATTACTCTGATATCCAAACCAGATAAAAATGGCAAATTAGAAAATCACAGGCCATTATCTCAGATGAGCAAAGATGTAAACATCATCAAAAAATTATGAAAGATTGTTCACCTCCATCAAGTTAGCTTCATTCTAGAGGTTCAGGGATTGATCAGCATTTGCAAATCACTGATAGTGTATTGCATGAATGGACTCAAGGACAGAAATCACATGATCATCTCAACAGACACAAAAGACAATAACCAACTCCCCTCCATAATAAATGTCCTGGAAAATCTAGAAGTAGAAAGAACATATGTCAACCAAATAAATACTTTCTCTTGCAAATCTTTAACCAACATCATACTAAATGGAGAGAAACACAAAGCTCTTCCAACAAGGTAAGGTATCCTTAGGTATCTCATATATATATAATATTTTCTATAAAAGTATGATGGACAATTTATTTTTCAGCCTGTAAGATTTTTTAAAAGTTCTATAAGCACTGAACATGCTTTAAGATTGATTAATACAAGTGGGTGTTGACATGAACTTTTATTGTCTATCAAATAGTAGCAGGAATGAAGAAAAATGTAACTTATGTATTTACCCACTGGAAATGTTTTCCTCAGACCATATAAGTTTGATACTCATCTTCAATGCATCTACAGTAGGAGGCAAGTAAAGTTTTGTTTACTGTTTTAATACATTCCTGTTGATGCATAAATAAGCAGATAAGATCAGTGCTTTATCAGTGAATGCCTTAGTGTGCGCTTTCATAGCCCCAGGATAGTGAATAGATCCCTGAGTTTGAAAAGTCAACACACTACACCAGCCTGGAAATAGAATCTAAATATTTGTGTGTTGTCTTGCAAGACTATGGATTATTACAAAATGGGGTGAATTTTGAGTCCATAGGCCAGCCTTATTTTATTTCGCTCTTAGACACAAATGCCTCTTTTGTGAGTAGACCTCACAGGCCTGAGATGTACACTTACCAAACCCTCTGTCATGTAAGCATCGCTTTCCTCCATTCCTTAGACTTCTGTCTCCAATTTCTGTTCTCTACCATGTTGAGGGAGAAACGGAGACAGCTGCCTTCTCCTAGGCAGTTTCAATTTGAGGTTGAGGCCCAGACAACCAGGAGATGTCACTGCACATGCCAGTTCTCCCTGACATAAGAATGGAACTCCTGGAAGACATGGAACTCATGTCTGATCAAGGCTGATCTACAGTGCCCCCTTGCTGGCCCATTACCCAGGTGGGCTGGTTCTGAGGTCTTCCTTTCTCACCTACAAACCAATCTGGTTTTCCGCTTGCGTATAAAGACCCATCTTCTTGCTGTCAGGACTTTCTCCTCTTTGCAGAGCTCTGTCTGGACTCCCTCTCATCTCTGCTTGGATACACTTCATGAGTCTGGCTTCCGCGTCACTCGGCCTGGTTGGCTGGGATGAGGAGAGAGCATAACGCTGTTCTTCGGTCTGGTGGAACTTTCCTATTTGCCCTGCTTTATGGTCTAGGGTAACTGCTCACTTTGATTGCATGTGTGATTTTCCTCTGGTCTCTAGATCTTCCACGCCCGTCTGTTCCTTACACTCAGGATCTACCACGTGGGTGTGTTCACCAACTTTATGTCTGTTGCCTGTCTTTAAACTTAGTGTAACCATGGCTATAACGCTCTTCACTCCTCATTTCTCCTCTGAATTTCTTGGTATCTTTTTTGATGTTTTCTAGCTGCTATTCTTCCGTAAGTCGCCATCCTTTGTTCTTTCAACTTTCCTCCATGGGGAAAGCACATGGCAGATGCCATGCGTGTTCCTTCTAAATCTCCCACAGACGTGCCCAAGTTTTACCTTCCACATGCCTGTGGCTATACTTCTGTCTCTGAAAGACTCAGTTTCTTTTCGATGAGATTTATAAACTATCCTCCACATGCTTGCCTCTCTACTCAAGTCTTTCCTTTAAAAAGTCCATTTCTCTTAAATGAACTTTATGAACTGTACAGTGTTTTCCGCCTAAGTGAGTGTTTCTTACTTCCCGCGAGTTTATGACTCTGCTCCAAACTACCTTCCTATATCTCAATCTCCATTAAAATAAACACCACAAGTTGTGATTTCTCCCTAAATAAATAATAATTCCTCATTTATCCTTCTTGTGCCTGACTTTACTCATTCTTTGTTAAAGGTAGGGTAGGACAGAACCCAAACTTGGGGTTCATAAATTTGGGAGACTCCTCCTGAACCCCAAATTACTCCATCACTGTGATGTTATAGTTATTAAATGACATAATCGAAGACAACCTGACAATGGTACATTCATTTAATTCTCATCCATTTGTGTAATAAGACTCAGAAAGATTCTAACTCATAAAAATGGCAAGGACTGAGGAATGGACTAAGTCAGGAAACAATTTTTAAATGCTTAAAAATTAGTCACTATTATCGTAATTTTAAAATAAAAGATGTGTCATATCTAAACAGAAGTGGAACAGGAAGAGGAAAACTATTGCAACAGATGAAGACAAGTTTAAATCAGTAAGTAAATAGCACAAGAGGATGATAATATTCATACAAAACAGCATGTGTGATGAAAACTGTAGCTGAGATATTTAAATGCAACCATGCAGGTGAGAATATGTACACTTTATAATTTGGTGATATATTTAGAGGACATGTGTGTATAGTATATGCTGACAAAATTTAAAACTTCAATGATTTCACTAAAATATAGATATTTTGATATATTTGATATTGATATCTACCTATGTCTATCTATACCTATATGTCCATATATACATATATAGTCAACTTATTTCTAAATAGGATAGTCAATGAAAAGATGATTAAAATGCTTAAAAAATTATTCCAGAATCGGGTGTGGTGGCACATGTCTTTAATCCCAGCACTTGAGTGGCAGAGGTAGGAGGAGTGCCATGAGTTCAAGGCCACCCTGAGAATCCACAGTGAATTCCAGGTCAGCCTGGGCTAGAGTGAGACCCTACCCCCCCAAAAAAAATTATTCCAGTCAGTGGGAGAGTAAAGAAAACTGACTCATTTCCATGAGAAAGTATTGCCTCGTTCATATGAACATGTCAAGATGGCTGTATTTCAAATAGTAAGATAGCAATAGCAGTCATTCTAATAAAAATGGGATTCTATGAGTCAGGCTGACCTTAAAAACTTTAAAGATAGCTTAGCTGGAAATATGGCACCAACAATGAGTGAGATTAATATAACATTATATATTCAGATGACTTTGCAAGGACTGTTGATATGATATTCAACTAAATCTGCTTTCTTTGAAGAAAACTGTTTCACACTCACATTTCACATTCCATATGGTGCTTATCCTGGACTGAAGCTTATTGTCTGTGGACCATAACTGATTTCATGGCTCCCATGAACTGTGTGTAAATGATATAAAGAGAAAAGAGAAATCTCATTCTCCCATTAGACTTCTTACCATTGAGAAAGAATTGTATTTCAAAAGTCATTCATGTTATATTATACTATTTTCTCTCCAAAAAATTGTGAGGTATTCTTAAACTGTTGAATATTGCTTGGTGCACACAATATCTCTCTCTTTTTCTCTCTCTCTTTCTTTTGGAGATGGGGTCTCACTCTAATCAGCTGACCTAGAACTCACTCTGTAGTCCCAAACTGGCCACAAACTCACAGAGATTCTTTTTCTCTGTCTCCTGAGTGCTGAGATTAAAGACCCTGATCGCTATCTTTTTGCTTTTATATTTATAATATTTTTAATTATAATAATAAAAGAACCATTTCATGCTAATACTCTGAGCTATGACAGTTGTTTAAAGTGCCTATTTTGGATAGAATATGTCAAGGAAGTTAAAGTTAAATTTCAGTTTCCTTAATTTGTATTACTAATCCCAAAGGAACTCAAAGTTATTGGTATTATTTTTTGCTCTGTTCTTAAAATAATCTGTGGATGTAATTTTATTTGCAAGCAGAGAGAGAAAGGAGAGAGAGAGAGAGAGAGAGAGAGAGAGAGAGAGAGAGAGAGAGAGAGACTGAGTGTTCCGGGCATTTCAACCACTGCAAACAAACTCTAGGTACATGTGCCATTATGTGCATCTGGTTTTACATGGGTACTGGGGAATCAAACCCAGGTCATTAGGCTTTGACTTAACCACTGGGCAATCTTTCCAGCCCATCCCATATCTTTCACTTAAGGCACCTAAAAAAGATTTATTTAATATCAGGACTTGAATATTGTGATTTTGTTTTTAAATAGAAGATAATCCTGAAATACGATACAGCCTATTTAAAGGAGCTTGCCTGGAATCCTGTTGGACTTTCTTCTTCTCTGATCAAACCAAAATTGTCCCTCTTGATTGAAAAGTTGTTCCAGGTATCTGTCTATGACTTCTGATTTACTTATTAGAGGAATGGATTATTAGTTACGTAATTATGTATAATCATGTATAGTAAGCCACTCAAAATATAATGTAAACTTTTTAATATTTCTAATTAATTCTGAATGGATAAGGCAATAGAATGGTTCAGCACATTTGGACTACACTCAGCTTGCCTTCACTGAGTTTTCCTTGATTCAACCAGGGCGTTGCAAGTCTACTTTCACTGTCTGGGAGCAGTCAACAGTTTAATGGTCAATACTACTGGACCCTATGTCACTCATCACTCGCCTCTGTATAGACACAGAAGAGCTTAGCAGGACAGAGGAACTAACTGCCTCAAGGGACAATGTCTCTTGAGGTAAAGATAATTAAAGTTTGTATGATTGGAAAAGGACTAAAGTAATAGCTCTGTAACATCACATGATTTGCTCCAGTGTTTCTGATTTCCCTTATTTTATAGAGGTAATGCTATAAAGTAACTGCCAACTCGTCCATTTCTCAGAAACCCCAATAGTTCCTCAATTCCTTTGATAATAAATAGTAGATCATTTGAATGACGGTTCGATTTTTTTTATCAGAAGGACATTTTTCTCTATATAAATATCAGCCTAAAACAAAATTACTTTGACTAAATTTAAAGCATTTTAAAATTGGGAACATGGAAGCTTTTCTTTGCTAGTGAGGGATTTAAATAGATTGGCTTACTGGGCAGTTACCTTTGACAGCAGAGACCCAATCCCAGGTTGCAACAGTGCCGTCTGCTTATTGCTGGTAAACCCCAAACTCTTCTGACAAAACTGCTCTTGAGCTATAAGTGTGGAATAGTTTTGCTTACATAGAAACATCCCTGTTAATGTGTTGATGAGAAGACATGCTCCATAAAGAGAGGCACCACAGAGTTATTTTGAAGATGTCGTCTGCTTCGATAACCTTGAAATTTAACCTCTGTTTGGATTATGACTTCTACGACATGTCAAAAGAGTAAATCATGGGCTGGAGGGATGGCTTAGTGGTTAAGGCATTTTCCTGCAAAGCCAAAGGATGCAGGTTCTATTCCCCAGGACCCATGTTAGCCAGATGCACAAGGGGGTGGATGCTGGAGGCCCTGGCACACCCATTCTCTCTCTCTCTTTCTCTTTCTCTCTCTCTCCCTCCCTCCCTCCTTCTTTCTCTGTCAAATATATAAATAATAAAAATATTTTTTAAAAGGAGTAAATCATACTAATGATAATTTCAGCCACTGGAGATAAAAGGATCCAGTAGTGCATATGAATTTATAACTACTGGAGAAATGCAGCGATGCTTAGCCTGACATGTGAATGGAAGCAGGCATCCTGTGTCTTGTGGGTCTCCCTGCCTTATCAAAACTGCCACATCTGCTAAGAATCAGGTGGCCAGCTTTATCTCCTGCAGGTGAAGGCATTTCCACTCAGCTGCCCCAGAGAGAGATACTAGACCTCCAGGGTAGATGTTTAGCATGATGCTAGATGGGAACGTTGGGCACACATGTTGGGCAAACTGTGTAACAGATAAGATACTACTTGTGATTTTAATAAATTGTTCTGGGGAATCTGTTAGCTATTTCAAATTTCAAAATTCATTATTCAAAATATTTCAGTGCAGATTTCAAATGTGATAACAAATGTGCTGTAAATCATTCAATAAACTAACTGGAAGAAATAAAACATAAAATCAAGAAAAACACAGCACAGTCTCTATAGTTTTTGAGTAGACTTCTTGAGTTTTAAGGATTTAAAGAGGAAAATATATTATTTACTATGTACACTTAAAAACTTATGTAGACCAAATTTTGGTCAAAGACTAGAATTACTAGAAACATAAAGTGTGAAAAAAACACATAAGAAACAATTAAAAAGTTAAAATTGGGAAAATAGTAAAAGAAAAACCTTAGTAAGATTGTATTGGTTTTTCAATAGATTTATAAAATACTCACAAAATAAAATAATGAATATGTAATGTTTAATATAGATGAAAGAATGCTAAGTTAAGAACAAAACACTTCCTTTTGGCTATCAAAATACAGAAAAATATGCACAACACAGGACAAGAAAGAAAGAAATTGAGCTTTCCCAAAGGCTAAAAGTAGCCAGGCATGGTGGAGCATGTCATTAATCCTAGCACTCTGGAGGCAGAGGTAGAAGGATCACTATGAGTTTGAGTCTATCCTGAAACTATAGAGTGAGTTGAAGGTCAGCCTGTGCTAGAGGGAGACCCTACATTAAAAAAAAATAAAAATAGAAAATAAAACAGAAAGCTGGACGTGGTGGCACATGCCTTTAATCCCAGCACTTGGGAGGCAGAGATAGGAGGATTGCCATGAGTTTGAGGCCACTCTGAGACTCCATAGTGAATTTCAGGTCACCCTAGGCTGGAGTGAGACCCTACCTCAAGAAACCAAAATAAATAAATAGAACAGAAGCATTAGCAATTGACATAATTTTTATATCAATCAATGTGGCAAAATATATCAAATATTTATCTCTTCAATCCTGCCACCAGAAAAAAAAAATCTATTTGGAAGTAAAAAGCCAAAATGTATATTAATGATTTCTTGACAATATAACGTGAGTATAGCAGTATTTAACTTAACAAAACTTATGTTTAATATTAGATGAATGCAAAATTTTAGAGGCCATATGACAAAATTAAAAGAATTTTTAAAAATCCCTCAGTTTTTGGAATGAAATATTAAACTAAATGTAAGGTATATATTTAATATTATTATGAATCTAATAGATTTAGTTTTATAACTCTAGAAGAAATCTACTTAAATTGAAATGTTAAATACCTAATTATTTTTCCCATGTATTTTGGAAACAGAGTAAAATATTTACTTTTCTCTATTTTTTCATATATGATATACATCATAAAATGCCAGGTGTTGATTTATGACCATTTAAAAATTGTTAATATTTTATTATAAATTTAGAAGACCCTTTAATATAAAGGCATCAAATTCTGTCCAAAAATATCTTTGTTGACATGATGATAACCCACTGTATCTTTAAACTACATGTATTTCGGCATCCATATTTTCTGAATTCTTAATTGCACCTGCTATGGAAAAAGTGTCCTTTGAATACAAATGGTAATCTCTCAATATTTGTTGAGCCTCAATTTCTGAATAAATTTTTCCCATTTTTGTGATAAAATATCACTTGGAATGGCAGGAATATAATTCTGTAGGAGACAGCTAAACATAGCCAAGAATATTAATGGCTTTGTAGTCCCTCAAATGTGTGTTTTTAAGATGGACCATTACAAAGGCACCCAAACCTAATCCTCTGCACTATTGTCTGCAATTCTATTCCAAAAGACAAGGAAACCAAAAACATGCACACTGTGCTCGATACGAATAAATAATGCCTTCGAAAAGGATGTCGACTCACACACCAGATGCTACTATAAATGTAGGTACCTGAGTAAGCACTATATTCTATGATGGTAGAAAATATTCCCTATTGCTTCCAAAATGGGTGGTAACGGCGAGTTCCAGTAAAATAAGTATCTGTGGCAAATGACACATACCTATTTAATGACACTTGGAGTTCATGGGAAGTTTGGCAGAGCCATAAAAGCCTTATCTCTGGCTTTCACTGTTAGGGAGCAGATTTAACCGGCCGTCTCACCGGCAGCTTTACAATCTTCTTCAATCTACCCCATAAAAGTGAGACTTGATTTGCTTAGCAAGAGAACAGATCAATGAAAGCTAAATTATACAGCAGATTAGATCACTAACTCAGAGATCAAAGATGTGAAGTACAACTTGTATAGAGACACGAGATCAAAAGTTGAGCTCAGACACACGGTACATATTTGCAGAACTCAAAATAGACTTCGCTCTAGAACAACTCCCTTTCGTCCTGTGGCGGCCATGTTATGTCCACGTCGTTTACAAATGGCTGACAACTTTTAACATATCCGTAATGCATACATACACTGACGGGATTTGAGGTTAAATTTCTGAATTGCGCTGTCAATATAAAAACTTAAAAAAAAAAACCAAACAGTGTTCTGCATAGCATTTAAAGGTCATTTTATAACTGACTTATTTAAGACATTAGATGTTTATGAACTTCTATTTCTTATTTCATGGTAAATCGAGACTGAATTTTTATATAACTAAGGCCATTAAATCTTCATTTCACTGTTGCGGTTTTGTAAAAGATTATAAATTATGTGTGCATAATTAAAAGATGTAAGTAGCTTTCATTTGCCTGTGTATCTGCACATGCATATTAACTGATGTTCATAATGTTGTCAGTTCTATTAAATTTGAAAACTATGTATTATAACTTCATAAGAAGCCCTGAAAAGAAAACACTAAAATATTAACAATAATGATTTGGGTTTTTTGTTGTTGTTGATGATGGGATGTATTTGTTTATGTCTTTGCTTCTTTCATGTCAATGTCTCCCACATTTTGGGGATAGTTGGAGAAACAAGAGAAAATACGTGTGTTTCAAGTGCAGGACATAGTTTTCAATGTGTGGACCAGCACCAGGTGACTATTCAGGGACAAGCAATGTCTCATGGACTGGCATACTGCGTTGTCCCAGTGGGGTGAAGCTGAGAGAGACATGAGACATGACAAAAGTGAGCAAGAAAAGTACACATGGCCATTCCTTAGGAGGTTGAACGGGACTGATCACAAGCACCAGGACGTCCCTGAGTGGGCTGTGGGTGTGCAACAGGAAGAATATTTAGCATCTATGCCCATTGTCCTTCAAGGCATGAGGATGCTCTTGCAGTAGCCGCTTTGCGTGGTTTTATGTCTTTATTTTCTTCTTAATGTGTGGTGAAAAGTTGATCCGGAAATAGGTTACACTTATTTCTAGACCTGTTCTTAATGGGGGCCAAATGTAGCTGGGAGGAAATGGGCAGGGTGAGACATTTACTACTGATAATTACATCAGTATAGTAGAGAAGATAACAAAAATGCTGATACTGGTCTATTTTCCCTAAATTATATCCCTCTTCCACTGGAAGCAGACCAGAAGTATTTTGTATTAGAATTAACTATTAAAAATTATCTTAAATAAACTTGTGTTTATCCAGGTGTTTACATAAATTATATAGTCTAATCATTTCTATTTACTTTTGTACATAAATTGCAAAAATTTGGGTGAATTCATTGAAAAATAATCACACAAAGAAATCAAAATATATTTACATATGATAACTATTAAAATGAGAGAGCCATTCATTTTTATTTCATGTTATCTCAGTTGTTGGATTTTACAAACCTTGACCTAATGGCATTCATTGTTTACATTATTTTGAGATCCTCCTCCTGGCATTAAAAGTTAAGACATGCTGGAATTCCATTGTTTCTGAAAAGCCAATCTATTCACTGGGAAGCAGGTCCATTTCTTAGAAATGGGAAACATTACACCAGGGGAAAGAATGCCCACGACGGATATTTTCTTTCCCCCTCTTATATAAACCAGGTGTAAGTGGCTGATCACAGAATGGAGAGTGACAGGCATTGGTCATGATGCAAGACTGTGGTTGTCTCACAGGTAACCTGGAAAGTGAGGGTTGCCAGGGAGATGGTGTGTGGATTTCAAAGAATGGCTGATTACATTGGTGCTTATTTTCTAAAGGAACAATCAGTATTCCTTTAATTACTTCTTTTTATCTAAAACAAATTCTTTCCTTTATGCAATGTATACAGCCCAAATCCCTTCTTCAATTGCATCCATTATAATATTTGTTTTTATCTATCAATGTAGAGTGGCCCGGTATGATTTTTGTTCATGAAAATAGATTAATAACATAACTCACCACCTCCTTTTATTACTATTATGATTCCTGATTATGTTTTATTATCATGTCAAAAATATGTAAGTATGGGGCTAGGGAGATGGCTTAATGATAAGATACTTGCCTGTGAAACCTAAGGGCTCAGGTTTGATTCCCTAGGTCCCATGTAAGCCAGATGCACAAGGTGGTGCATGCTTCTGGAGTTGCAGTGGCTGGAGGCCCTGACATGCCCATTCTCTCTATCTGGCTCTTTCTCTCATAAATAAATAAATATTTTAAAGAGATATAACTTTCATTATTTTATGTATTTTCTTAAGCTAGAGGTTTCACCTATGCAGTGACTAACAGCAGACAAGATTGTGGTAAGTATTATCCCCTGGCCACAATCTATCATTCAGAGTCTACTGTCATTTCAGAGGGGGTTTAAGGCTTGATTCCCCAGATGCACAAAGGGACACACACGTCTGGAGTTCGTTTGCAGTGGCTGGAGGCCCTGGTGCACCCATTCTCTCTTTCTCTCTTTCTCTCTCTCTCTCTCTCTCTCTCTCTCTCTCTCTCTCTCTCTCTCCCTCTTTCTCTCTGCCTGTCGCTCTCAAATAAATAAATAAAAATAAACAAAAAAAAATGTAAAAAAAAAATCCAGTAAATTTTCACATTGTTTATTTATTGTTAAAGATTCCAGTTGTTGTAATTAGACCATGTTGAGTTGAGTATACACACCACATCCCACATGTTGTAAGTCCACTGCAGCATTGCTATGGCGGTCAGCCCCTCCTTGCCAGAGCAAACAACCAACCAGATGTAGCTAGTGGCAGGAAAGGGTTCATTACAGGCCCACAAAATCCAGGGTCACATGATTGGTGGAGGAAGGATCTGGCTTATTTCCAGATATAAGAGCAGAGAGACATCACCAAACAGCCAGCACCATAAAATCCACCTGAGCTCAGACTGCTTCCCACACCCGTTAGGGCTGGACTCACAATCCTCCTGCAGACTCACACCCACTGTAGCAGGGATCTCCCGCTAGGGGTTCAAGCAGGAGTTTTAATCAAGCACGTCCGAGTCTATAGGGCCACATGATGGAATTATCACAATTGCTAAAGCATTTGATGGATCGTCGGTGCTACGTGATGGGGCATGGTGTTAGAGATATTCTCTTTTAGTTACAATTGAGAATGAGACGTGAGTTTCTCATTATAGACTATTTGTTTCCTCGAATCGTCTGATGAGGTAGTTAAGCTAGACTCAAATGCACCATCCTCCTGCCTCATCTTTCCACATGCTGGGACCATAGGCCTTGTGTTGACGCCTTGGGCATAATCCCCAGCTTCGAAAGAAATTGAGAAAACCAGATAAAGAATGAGGAATGCTATGAAACAGAATTGATTTTTTAAAAATTTTTTTTGTTTATTTTTATTTATTTATTTGAGAGCAACAGACAGAGACAAAGAGGCAGAGAGAGAGAGAGAGAGAGAGAGAGAGAGAGAGAGAGAGAGGAGAGTGGGCGTGGCAGGGCTTCCAGCCTCTGCAAACGAACTCCAGACGCGTGCGCCCCCTTGTGCATCTGGCTAACGTGGGACTTGGGGAATCGAGCCTCGAACCGGGGTCTTTAGGCTTCACAGGCAAGCGCTTAACCGCTAAGCCACCTCTCCAGCCCCAGAATTGATTTTAACAATCTTTGGGCATGACCAATATAAGGAATAAGAGTCACAAAAGAACATAGCAGAAGATGGAATAAAAAAAAAAAAGATAAAACAAAAACAATTGACGGGTCTGGAGAGAGAGCCCAGCAGTTAAGCCTGAGGACCCAGGTTTGATTTCCCCCATACCCACATAAGTCAGATGCACAAGGTGGCACATGCATCTGGAGTTCATTTGCAGTGGCAAGAAGTCTTTGCACACCCGTTTTCTCTTCCTCTGTCTCTCTATCTATTGATTTATCTATCGTCTATCTATCTTCCTCTTTCTATCTCAACAAGTAAATAAATAAAGTTGTTTTTTTTTTTAAGTCAGTTTGGGTCACCTTACACTGGGAAAATGTTTCCTCCAGTGAGTGATTTCTTTGTGCATGTTTTCAGCTAGGAAGAAAGTCACAAGGTTGAAGGGTACATATAAGATGTGGAGATCATGGATTCAACTAATAAGTGTATTGTCATCTTTGCATTTCCAACTTTTAATATAAAAGTATAAACCTACCTTACACAATGTGTATAAGAATATTAGTGATATATAATAAGAAAGTGCTTTATGAGTCTGTTATATACAAGCTAGAACTGGGAAATGATGGAATGTGTGGCATTCAACATTAATGCATGCCAATGATAATGGTTTCTACCTATGATCACTCGCTCTCTTCCAGAGTGGGGGAGCTTTCCGTTCTTCTGTGTTCATTGTTCCCATAGCTTGGGATTGGAGATTAAATTCCTTTTCTAGAGCTGCCACAGCAAACATGCAGGAGCACAGATTCGTTTTCTCATAGTTCTAGAGGCTAAATGTTGGACAACAAGGTGTGGGCAAGGTGGCTTTTTCTTGGGCCTCCCATGGCTTGCTGACTACCATCATTTCCTGATATCATCCAACTGTCTGCCTTTAGCTCCAGTCTCTAGCATCTTCTTTGTAAGGATGCTATCACATTGTCCTAGTGCCCACCCAGTGGGAGAGAAATCCTATCTGGTGCTGGAAACCAAGTCAAAATCCCGTAGTGGGGAAGTTCAGACTTCCGAGAGGAGACCCTGCTGCTCACCAGAGGTGGGTGGGATCACTCACCAAAAGTCTCTCAAATGCCTTTGCGCACACTTGCGACCCAAGCTGCTCTCACTCTTGGTTGTAGAGTCTGCTTTACCTTACAGATGGAAGAGAAAACGAACAGCCAAGATCCATCATTAGGACAAGAAGATGGACCCCCTGCCTGGCAAGAGCCTTGCCACGTCTTCCACGTCTACCAGGGCCCAGGAGAGCTTCCAGTGGAAGTGGCACCATGAACATTGCTAGCCCGACAACCAGCTCCAGGGTGATGGTGGCAGACACAGTGGCCAACAAAAACCCATCAAAGCAGAAATCCAGAGATTACAGAGAACTCCACACTAAGTCAGACAGCCAACAGGACTGCATGGCTCAGAGAACATTGTGGGAGAGGAAGCAGAAGGAGTGTAAGAGCCACACAGTGGGGGGGAAGAGCCTGAGGCTTGGTCCCCCCCCCAACTACCCACAGGGAATAACTGAGGGCTTCATGACCCCACAGTGAATACCATAACCCCACTGTCAATGGGGCCACGGATGAGGGGATAATATATATAGAGAGATAATATATATGATAATGTATATATATATACATACATATATATACATATACATATACATACATACATACATATATATGTATGTATATATATACATACATATGTGTATATATATACATACATATATATACACATACATATATACATATATATTCATATATATATATATACATATATACATATATATATATATATATATATATATATATATATATGAATTTTAAAAACGGTCAAGACTTCAGTGTAGGAATTTTGAGTGGATACAGTGCAGCCTATAAGATAAATAGTCCTCTTACGGATGTCCTTCATCTCAAACCTTACACATCCGTCTTTCACATTACATAGTAAATGGTTAAAACCAACCTCTAAAAATCTCTGTGTTTCATGCTCCTCTTCCTCAGCCACCAGAGGTGTTTATTAGGTAATATTGTGAAAGAAGTGACACATTACCCTACAGTTAAGAAGAAACTCATTCCTTCCTTCATCCAGCACAACCTAATTCTGTCAACAGAGCCATATATTTGGTAAAAATATGAGCGTGCACGTGAATCAAATAAGAAAATCAATGCATTTTTTTAAGCCCTGAGTGTGGCTTTGACTATTAATGTTTCAGAAATATGTTATTCGCCTTTTCGTCAATTCACACTCATCTCTGTCCCTGCATAATTTTTACATATAAAAGGATAAGAGTGTAGCTATTTTCCCACAGCTGTGTTGTCCAAGTGTGTACCACAGGTACAAAATGTTTCCTTTTTTCTCCTCCTGTTGTTTCAACGCTACTTAATGACTAAAAACTGAATACCAAGCACAATCATGAGCACTTAAGGCCCAATTCATAAAAAAACGATGCAAACCATTTATGCGCAAACGTTGCTACTTTCATATGGAAACAAGGTACATAAAGAATTCTCCTTTGTAATTCATAAACCCTCTTTAAGGTAATTTTGCCGCTCAGTTTTGTACCTCAGGAGAACAAAACTCCAAAACTAGAGAGAGGTAATAAAGAAAAGAAATAAAAAACTGCAGATATACTTGTCATGCTATTTGCATAAAACCCAATGCTACTTTTATGAAATATTAATTAAACATATATTATATAGTGGTGGATGGATGATATATAATATTACACACATTATTCAAGAATACAAAGTATCCACAGAAAACATTTAAAAAGGTGTGTCTTCTGTCTCTCTCTCTCTCTCATCTATCTATCTTTCTGAGAATTTTCATTATGTAAGGTGATATAGATATATGTGTGTATATATCTCCCATGAGAATAAAATGCTAGTATAAATACCCAGATTGTATATCCAGACTTTTGATTGCCTACTCTGTGAAGTTAGAGACAGATCATTTTCCCATGTAATTTGCTTACGGAATGCCTGAATATAAAGACTTTTGACCTGATGCCTGTCTTCATCGAATACTAACACTTCAGAGGCCTTCAAAGTGATTAGAAACAAAACTGACCGACAGAAGGATTTTCTATGTCAGACATGAAAACATTACTTCAGACCGTGCATGACTAAGTTCAATATTATAACCCCAGATTCTGACCAAAAAAAAAGTCAATATAAATTTTATCTCTTTAAACTCAAAATAAATGTGAACTTTGGGTGAGTCCCATTCAGGGTGAGTGCCATCATTTCTTGACATCTCAATTCACTCTTCTTTGGTACAAAATAACACCTCCACCAAAAAAAAAGTATAAAAAATAAAAATAAATAAAAGATACATCATGCCCTGAAGCAGAACTGTATAAATGAAAAAGATAAGGAAAACTGTACTGGAAACAGTAAAATTTAGGTATGATGTACCTGTCACGTCCTTTTCTTTCTCTGTGTTTTCTTCTCCTTTGTCCATATCAGTGCAGTTTCTGCTACAGGAAAGTAAGCAATTTGACTTTCAGTTCACATCAGCCTATGGGAACCCTGGGACAATACCAACCACTGCTACATCTATAGCAAATGTCAGTTCCACATTTCTGGAAGGGGGTGTTCATATTAATTTTTTCTACTTAGTTACTTCTATTGTTTTTGTTCTATGGAATTTGTCTTCTACTCAATTGGGTAAATACCTACATAGATTTTTGATTTTTAGAATTCTTTCAGTCATTTTAATTCTATAAGGACATTCTGTAAGATCTGTAAGTAGATTTGTTTAAGAACTCCAGGTGCTTAAATTTTTTAACCAAAGTACAATCCTTTACAGAAGTCCTTATACATTTTTTGCTGAAAGAATATGTGGTTCTGCTCTGAAGCTCTGTCAAAAGGGCTTTTCCCAAACATCTTATACAGATGCCCTCAAATCTTAATATTACTTTTATAACATTTTTTTAATCTCTCCTGATCATCATTCAAATAAAATCTTAGGTGTCAAACAACCTACCCCCCAAACTCTTTCTTTACAACCAGACTACCAGGATGCTGCTCTTAATTGTGATGAAGTTCTTCTACTGTCTCCGATTTCCCCCAGTTTCTCCACCATTTTTTTTCCAAGGTAAAGTCTCACTCTAGTCCAGACTGACCTGGAATTCACTATGTAGTGTCAGGGTGGCCTTGATCTCACTGTGATCCTTCTACCTCTGCCTCCTGAGTGCTGGGATTAAAGGTATGCACCACCTTGTCCATCTTCTCCACCTATTTAATGCTCAACATTGTATGTTGATTCTCGCCGCAGTTGGAAAGTTGAGTCAGTGACAGGGAGATGGCTCAGTGGACAGAGTACTAGCCACACAGCTGTGAGGAAGTTCATTCAGATCCCCAGACCTCCTGTAACATCCAGAAGGCTTCTGTAATCCCAGTGTGCCAAAGGAGAAAGGGAAGGCAGAGAGAATTTTCAAGGAGCTCCCAAATGGAGCAGTGAACAAAATGCCCTGTCTCAAAGAGGTAGAAGGTAAATATTGATAACAGTTTTCCTCTGAACTCTACTTACATGCTGTAATATGTAAAACCCACCTTTCATACACACACATACACAGATGCGCGCGCGCGCACACACACACACACACACACACACACACACACAGACAGAGAGAGAGAGAGAGAGAGAGAGAGAGAGAGAGAGAGAGGGAATACAATTAACTCTTCATCTTTGTTGCTATTTACTCTTGGGGTTGATTAAAATTTCTTCTCTCTTGATGACTGACTTGTCTTATCATTTCCTTGCTATATATTTACTCCTGGAGTCACTTAAATTTGTTTTTAATCCCTAGCATTATACTAGACTTTATCTTTCTTTTTTTTTTTTAAGAAAATGTATTTTATTATTTATTTATTTATTAGAAAGAGAGAATGGGTATTCCAAGGCCTACAGCCACTGCAAACAGACTCCAGATGCATGCTCCCCCTTGTCTATCTGGCTTTTGTGGGTCCTGGAGAATTGAACCAAGATCGTTTGGCTTTGCAGGCAAGCGCCTTAACCGCTAAGCCATCTCTCCAGACTTTCTTACCAGCCTCTCAATGTCCTCCAGGCTGCCGTATGTAGTGAGGTGTCTTGATTCCTAACCTTAGTTTATAGCCCCCATTGTTCCTCAGCATTGGAGTCTGTAACTCTTAGGGGAAGCCATGTGTTCTTCCTTTATTCTACCACCTCTTCAGCTCTCTATTACTAGGGACTTTTCCATCTGTCTATCTTTCCTCTACTTAAAAATGCTGGGGATCAGATATTTGGTGTACTTCACATCTTAATTGTCTCTTACCACTTCCATTAATTTTGATAGCATTTTATTCTTAATTCTGACATTCATATTTTGGGCTGCATTTCCAAAATGAATGCATCAGATGTTTTCCCAATGCTCCCATTATGTACCTCACAAATAGACTTCATTAAGAATATTCAGAATGGAGCTGTCTTCCCCCTTCTCTTCAGTATTTTTCCTATTTGTTGGTTTCATGGAGTTCCTCCTAAATGATTAAGACACAATTTTCAGTCATTCCCCTTCTTCCCTCTCTTACCCAGAAAATTCCAATTTATAAATTCTATTGTGTATTTTAATATTCATTTTAAATTTTATCTATTTGAGATTGAGAGAGAGAGAGAGAAGCAAACAGAGAGAAAGAATCGGCCATCCAAGTCTCCAGCCATTGCATCTGGCTTACTTGGGCCCTGGGGAATCAAACCTGGGTCCTTTTGCTTTGCAAGCAAGCACCTTAACCACAAACCATCTCTGCAGCCTTTTAAAATGTTTATTTGCATTTATTTATTTGAGAGTGAAAGAGGCAAATAGAGCTATTACATATTTTTTAAAAAATCTATCTATATCTTTGTCTCCGTTTGTACTATTAACCTACTAATGCAAATATCTATTTTTCTTGTTAAGATTTGAAAGATCATCCTAATTGATCAATCTGCCTCCATTCAAATCGTTCTCAAGGAATGTCTTCTATAGAAAAGTAAGCCATTGGAAAACCCATAATCTGTTCATGTCAAACCTTCTTTAAATTTTCCGTAAAGCCTTCTGCTTATAGAGAAACATATAAAGCTTTCATCATAGTCTCAACCTATCACCCCTGGCATATTTCAGGCAACTCTGTCTATATTGTGAAGAATGATGAATGACTGTCTGTTTTCAGTTCTGCTCGCTGAACACAGACATGTCTCCTTTCTTATGCACAGTATTCTTGCACTTGGCAAGTTCTGGGTTTGTAATATGTTGAAGTGTTGTGACCACACTATATAGGCAGTTCTACCCATTGTGTGTCAGATATTTTGATAATTCCTTACGGTTTGACACTTTATTGTTTTTCTCAACATGAGCTTAGTACTACGATCATGTTTTACAATGTGTAATCATTATTTCTCTCCTCTTGTAATAGCTTTGGAGTGTCATGACTTGTGTCCATATATGATGAATTTAATTGATGAATATTTCATTTGGATTCTTACTGTTCTTTACATTAGTTTCATTTACTTATTTGTAAAGACAAAAGGGGGGAAATGATAGATTGCATGGGTATGCCAAGGCAACTTGCCACTGTCACTTTGTGAATCTAGTTTTATGTGAGTACTTGGGAATCAAACCCAGGCTTTGCAAGCAATTGTCTTTGACTGCTGAGTTATCTCCCCAGCCCAAGGCCCTGACTGTTTCAACTGATTATTTCCCTATTTCAATTGGGTCTCCCTTCTTCCTAAGACATAGCAGTCCAGACATTAGCTCAATTCTTAAGTTTTCAAGTGGAAGACATCATATTATAGCTCTTATGTAAAAAGCAAAGCTAGAAATGATTGAGGTTCTAGAAGACAGTGTTCAGGATGTTGATTTAGATGAAAAGCAAAGATTTTTTTGTGACAGAAAAGTTGTGAATGAAAAAGACAGGTTCTGAAGGGGATTAAAATAGTGTTGCTCCAGTTGGACCAACAAAACCAAATGGTGTTCTGGATATAAATCCAGCCAGCCTTACAGTATTACCTCCTAGAGTCTCAATCTAGAAGCACATAGCCAATCTCCCTTAAGCTTTGTTCAGACTAAAGAGGTTTGCACTCTACAGGAAATAAGCTCAAAGCTATCATCCCTGGTTTATGTGGTTTATAGAAAGAAGTCATTTCCAGAGCATAAAAATGTGAGGGAAGGGCTGGAGAGATGGCTGAGTGGTTAAAGTGTTTGCCTGTAAAGCCAAAGGACCCAGGTTTGATTCCCCAGGACCCACATTAGCCAGATGCATAAGGGGGGCATATGCATCTGGAGTTCATTTACAGTAGCTAGAGGCCCTGGTGAGCCCATTCTCTCTCTCTCTCTCTCTCTCTCTGTCTCTCTCTCTCTCTCTCTCTCTCACTCTCTCTCTCTCGCTCTCTCTCTCTCCCACTGCCTATTTCTGTATCTCTCCCTTTCAAATAAATTAAATAAAATGTGAGGGAAGAGGTAGGTGCTAATGTAGACAGTACAGGAAATCACCTAAAGATGTAACCAAGATTAACGGCAAAAGGGTTGTCTTTAGTTGACAGAACGCAGAGACTCACCTAGCAAATGAACTCTGGGTAGACATGAAAAGGGTTGTCCAGGTCAGGTTCATTGAGACGAGAAGAACCGGCACGTGCACATGGTCCATAGTCTGGATTCCTGGACTGTTTTCAAAGGAGGGGGCTGGCCAAGCAGCAGAATTCATCATTCTCTGTTTGCGCATTGTGGATGAAATTCCCCTAGCACACACACTGTGACTGCTCCCTCATTCCCCTGCCTGCACCGACCCTTCCCCTCCATGGTGGTTTGTAACCCCAAATTGTAAGCCAAAATACACCTTTCCTTCCCTCCTTCCTTCCTTCCTTCCTTCCTTCCTTCCTTCCTTCCTTCCTTCCTTCCTTCCTTCCTTCCTTCCTTCCTTCCTCCTGCCTTCCTTCATTCCTCACTCCATCCCTTTCTTTCTTCTGCAGTTTTTTCCTTCAGGTATTTTTGTCTCAACAAGGAAAAGGCAGCTAACCAGCAGCTGCACTCAGCAGCACTTTTCTGTTTGATGGCGTAGATGGTTCACACAGCTGAAGAGGAGAAGTCAATTCCTGGGTTCAGAGTGGAGGGGACTGCTCTCAGAGCAGAGACAATCCCAGGCTCATTTGAACCTATGAAAACCCCGAGGCCCTTAAGATTGTGTCTAAATCCCCCCCTAAGTCCTATTCCTTGAGCAATTCTTGGGTAGTAACACTTCAACATGGAGTCTTGAAAATGTGAAGACCACTGTTGAGAAAGGTGCCTTAAATTTGTCAAATACAGTGTCTTTAAAAAAGAAAAAAAAAAAAAAAACGCTTCTGGACAGATGGCCTAGCAGTTCAGGCATTTGCCTGCAAAGCCTAAGGACCCATGTTCAACTCTCCGGATCCATCTTAGCCAGATGCGCATGCCCACTACGTGGCACAAGCATCTGGAGTTTGTCTGTAGTGGCTGAGGCTCTGATGCACCAATTCTCTATCTCTCCTCTCACTGTCTCTTCTCTCTCTCTCTCTCTCTAAAAATAAAAATAAAATAAAAATAAATTACCGCTAATTGACAATATACCTGGTCATTCAAGACTTACAGTGGAGTACAATGAGATTGATGCTGCTCTATGTCTGCTAAAAGAGCGTGCAGGCTGAAAGTCTCTGGTTCTTGGAGTCAAACTGGCTTTTATGTTGTATTCTTTAAGATACATAGTCCAGGAGACTAGAGCTTCCATATAGAGGGTTTCTTCCAGGCAACATAAAAAAAGTCAGTTAAAAATGTCCAAGCAGTCATTTACTAATCTAGAAGCCAGTAAGCATCTCCCTGACTCAAGAGAGATGAAAACATCAGTATCAGCAGCATGAAGATGATCCCACCCCTTCTGAATAGCTCTGAAGAGCCCAAGAAGCCAGCAGAGAAGTAGATGAGATAGAAATAGCCAAAGAGCTACAACTAGAAGTGCGGTCTGAACATAGGACTGAATTACCGTGATCTCACAATAACAGAACTAATGGATGAGCAGTCATTTCCTGTGGGTGGGCAAAGAAAGTGGCTGACATGAACACTCAACTCTTGGCCAGACTGTGAACGCTGTTGAAACACCCACAGTGGAATTGCACTGTGAAAATGTCCTTAGTGGATTAAGCAGTACCAGGGCCCAAGAAGATTGGGCTCCAGCTTTGCAAAGAATGACATGCTAACAATAGGCACTGCATGTCATGGAGATATTCCAGGGGGAAGGCAGTCAGCCATTATGGAAAACTGCACCCCACCTTCATTGCCTGGTCCATCAGCAGCCATGACCATGTGCAGAAGCCCATCCATGCAGGCGTAGCACTGAAACAAGGCTCACATCTCCATGGGCATTCCTTTGACGAGGAAGTTCAAATAAAGGTCTGGGTTTGTAAATCTAGTGCCCTTGAACCGGGCAGAGACTACGGCAAACACAAGTTCTAGATCATAGCACAGACAAAAAAAGCAAATGGAGTAAATGACTTGAGTGAGCTATTCACTGTATGATGGTGATCCAAAGCTGAACTCACATTTTTCCACATATTTTGCTTATTTATTTATTTACTTACTTACTTATTTATTTATTTATTTATATGTTTTTATTTAAGAGAGACAGAGGGAGAAGGGAAGGAGAGAAAGAGAGAGAGAGAGACAGAGAGAGACAGAGAGAGAGAAAGAAGTAGGTAGTGATTAAATAAATGGGCCAGAGCCTCCAGATACTGCAAACAAATTCCAGAAGGATGTTCCACCTTGTGCATCTGGCTTAAAGTGGGAACTGAGGAATCAAACCTGGATCCTTAGGTTTCTCAGGCAAGCGCTTTTACTGCCAAGCCATCACTCTAGCCCCAGAATTTCTTAAAGTATCCTGTTTCTGAAGGTAGAATATTTGCCTCTTTTCTTCATGCTGTAGAGAATACCTGCATTTTAATGTTAGAATGTTTCTTTTTGTGATATAAGTATAGCTAAGTGTATGATCAATGGCACAAGGGCTTGGGTTCAAATCCTCAGCACCAAAAAAAAGAGAGAATTTTTTTTTCAGTTTCTCTCATTACACACACACACACACACACACACACACACACATATATATATATGCATATATGTCACCCACGTTTTGGTCTCATGGATTTGTATTTCTTTTGGAAGGCTTTTGTGTTCTGTGCATTTTGTTGCATTTAATACATTTTTTCATGAAATTTGTGCAATGATCATTAATCATTTTAGGAGCTACTTTTATCTTTGCTATGAGACAATTCCTGATAAAAAGCAATTCAAGGAAGGAAACCTTTAGTTTGGCTCATAGTTTAAGAAGGACAATATCTGTGAAGCTGGGAAAGCAAGACAGTGATACGGCAAGGGTTCTGATCACACTGAGTCTGCAGTTACAAACAGAGAGAGCTGACAGCTTATGATCAGGACACCGTACTGCCTACTCTGGGGAGGTCTCCATTTGCTTAACTCTCTGGATACAACCTCACAGATGTGCACAAGCATACATCTCTTAGGTGATTCTAAATCCAGTCAAGTTCACAATGGTGATGACCTATCTCACAGGCACAGTGAAAACCCTATGAAATTTTATTCATCTAATACTCTAATCAGATCATTCATTGGCTTTCTGGTATTCCTATATGTAAATAATGTTATTAATAACCTAGTTAAAATATTAACTTGTGAGCATTTTTCAATGCTCCTGTCTTTTATTCATTTATTTGACAGAGAAAGAGGGAGAGAAAGTGAGAGGATGAGCACTCCAGGGCCTCCAGCCACTGCAAACGACCTCCAGACGCGTACGCCCCTTGTAAATGGGGAATCGAACTTGGGCCGTTTGGCTTTGTAGACAAATGCCTTAACCACTAAGCCATCCCTCCAGCCCAATGCTCCTGCCTTTGAATGCTGCTTGCAGCGATATTCAGGGCATTTTATTTTCAACAATTCAAGGGAGGACTTAGCCTTTCCTACCAGATTTTTTTTTTTTAATTTTTTTATTTATTGAGGTAGGACCTTGCTCTAGCCCAGACCGACCTG
Organism: Jaculus jaculus; assembly: GCF_020740685.1. Classification (NCBI taxonomy): domain Eukaryota; kingdom Metazoa; phylum Chordata; class Mammalia; order Rodentia; family Dipodidae; genus Jaculus; species Jaculus jaculus. Next base: position 25,327,690 of record NC_059121.1, read on the forward strand.
GAATTCATTTTGTAGTCTCATGGTGGTCTCGAACTCATGGCAATCCTCCTACCTCTGTCTCCCAAGTGCTGCGATTAAAGGTATGCACCACCATGCCTGGCCCATATTAGATTCTTAATTACAACTTCAAAATTATCTGGTCGGTCAGGTGTATACTTAGATTTAATTAATCAGCTTTGGTCATCTGAATATTATAGTTTAACATCATAGTTTATATGTTTCCAGTGCTACAGAAATGAAAGACATTTTCAAAGGATGTTCAGCTAAGAATCTACGTGTGATTTCCCCACATTGTTTCTTTTGTAAGCTGTCTACTGGACACACATTGTGTCTCACATTACAACAGTCAAGACTCTCTGGGACACAGTGTAAAGACAGAATTCTACATCTGCACTTTATTCATTGTGACTCACTGAAATTCATCCGTGAAAGTGTTATTGTTAATTTTAGTATGGGAGAATTTTTGGCTCATTTTTTTGTTTGTTTTTGAAATTTAAGAGGGATAATGAACTTAAATTTTTTCAGATAGCTTTGAGAGATTTTGCTCCTCTATACTCTCCCAGACCACTTAAAATACTATGTTGTAATGATGAATCTACCAAAATTAAACTAACTTTAAAAAATGTTTTGTTATTTATTTGAGAAATAGTGGGAGCAGAGAGAGAGATTGAGAATGGGCACACCAGGTCCTCTAGCCACTGCAAACGAACTCCAGACATATGCACCACCTTGTGAAGCTGGCTTACCTGAGTACTGGGGAATTGAACCTGGGTCCTTAGGCTTTGCAGGCAAGTGCTTTAACTGCTAAGGCATTTTATTCAGTCCCTAAACTAATTTTCAAACCTTAGAAAATTACTGAGTTCTGAGAAAATTTGTAATAATGATATTAGGATTTTGTACTCTAATATTACTTAATTGACTAATAAATCAAACATGATTAAACACAAATTAATTTTGAAATTTAGAATCATAACTAAAGTTTTTATAAATATTTTTATTTATTTGTTTGTAAAGAGAGAGAGAGAAAATGGTTACATTGGGGCCTTTTCCCACTGCAAACATCTGCAGAAATATGTGGTACTTTGTGCATCTGGCTTATATGGTTACTGGAGAATAGAAGTCAGCCTTTCAGGCCTTGAAAGCAAGCACCTTAACCACTGAGCAATATCTCCAGCTTTAAACAGTTTCTGTTTTGGTACTTTTTTGTAAATTAAATTCTACCTATATACAGCAGTATCCCATCATTTAAGGGACAGAGGCAATACAACTGGTGAGCTTCAGGTCAACATGATCTACAGCATGAGGAGTGGGCCAGCCAGTCCCACATGGCAAGAAAGACCCTATTTCAGAAACCAAGAAAAGTTATCAAGCTATTAACAACATCATGTAATGCGTTTTTGTTATTTTGAAGGTTTGTAAACATAAAACATTGAGTTTAAGGACATAATAAGGTGCACTCTGATACAAATTTCACAATATATAGGGTTCAAATTATAGACCCAACAAATCTCTTCAATAGTTTTGTTAGTACACACATGTAACCAAGGCAAATTATTTAAATTAAATGTTATTTTTCAAACTAAAACTATATATCAGAGTGAATTAAATGTGAACATCATATGAATAATAATATAAAATTTGGACATATTTCAAAATATCATTTGTTTATATCTCTGGTGTTAATTATACCTGGATTCTCTACAACTGTAATGGAGGATGTGCAAGTTAAGTTTGAGACCAATTGCCAATGTTGTCAGGAATAACCGGCATATCAATTTTCCTAATTATAAAAACTATGGCACGAGAAAATGGTAATGAATATAGCATGCATCCAATTGCTTCTCCACCAACTGCAGAAATATTTTATTTAAGGCAATTAACAAATTGTGCTTTGACAGGTTTCAAATGTCACCAATCTGCTTACTTGTGATGTTCTGGGTGGATATATGAATATTAATAGCGACTCTGTAAACAGGTGGCACAATTCTTCCCTTTGGGAAACAATTTTTGCCACATGTGCAAGGCCCTAGTCAGTAATGCCCTAATTTTGTCACTGTTTACTATCTAATAGCTTAAATGGCAATGACATCACTTATCCTTTGGGTGGCATTTGCTCTCCATGCCATTGATATTGATATATATGTGTATATATATATATATATTCTTAGCAACAATTTTTATAACAAACAGCAACTGCTCCTCGGGGTGGGTCACTAGAATTTGAGAAATGATAATTATCTTTCTATTTGTGACACTAACATGAGATAGTAAAAACACACTTGATTTATGCACACATGACACGTTGGTTAATATCTCTTTTTAATGGATTGGCCATCGTCAACAGTCTTAGAAATGCCTACCTTGAACTGCTGATGCCAGCGAATCATCAACAAGGTCGTCTTCCAGAAATTTCAGGCATTGGGCTCTCGGGGAGGGCCGACAAATTCTGATGGTCTGCTTTTCTTTCCAACCCCGCTCTGCTGCACTTCTCTGTTCCAAGTTCAGCAAAGACGCTGCTAAGTGCCCGTACCAGTGTTAATGCGCTGGATACTTAATCACTTTCCTTAGTGACATTATGTGGGGCATTGTTCTAATTCTTTGCTAGCAGTTTCTGGCGTCAAATATGTTATTTATATTAAGCTGAGGATCTCTGAAAATATTGTCTTATAACCAGAATATTTGGTTAAAATGGTATTATAATTAGCAGGTTGAGACTGAAATGTGAATGTAAGTCATCTGACTTTCCAGCTTCAAGAGGAAAAGAAGATGGATGGCTTAATTCTTCTGATCCTACATAAGGAACCAGAGGTTCCGATGTGTCATCTATTAATGGGATCCAAGGAGACCAGTGCCCTGACATCATGTGACATTCAAGAAACTGACGCCACTGTGAGAAATTAAATACAAACTTTATGGATTATAAAGTCAGTTACTTTCAGAAGGAGTGGCAAGAAGAGATGCTTTAAACATTTATTTTTCCAGGTTTTTTTTCTTTTATCAAAGATTTTATTTTTTTAATTTTTTTGGTTTTATTTTTATTTATTTATTTGAGAGAGAGAGACAGACAGAAACAGAGGCAGAGAGAGAGAATGGGCGCACCAGGGCTTCCAGCCACTGCAGACGAATTCCAGATGCCTGCACCCCCTTGTGCATCTGGCTAACGTGGGTCCTGGGGAATCGAGCCTCGAATCGGGGTCCTTAGGCTTCACAGGCAAGCACCTAACCGCTAAGCCATCTCTCCAGTCCTAAAGATTTTATTTTTATTTATTTTTTGTTTATTTATTTATTAGAGACACATTGAGAGAGAGAGAGAGAGAGAATGGCCTCACTAGGGTCTCTAGCCACTGCAAACAAACTCCAGACACATGTGCCATCCTGTGCATCTGGCTGACGGGAGACTTGGAGAACTGAACTTGGGTCCTTAGTCTTCACAGGCATGCACCTTAACCGCTAAGCCATCTCTCCTGCTCTATTTTTCCAGTTTTTCATGGAATGCCAAGATTTCTGGAATACTTAAGTGTACCATGGCCAAACAAAGGTATTTCAGGTCCCTATCTTTAATATGCTTCCAATTTACTCATTTGAAATAGCAAACATTTATATTAGATAATGAAATAAAATTAAATAAGAAGTATATGGCTGGAGAGATGGTTCAGTGACTAAGGCGTGTGCTTGAAAAGCCTAATGAGCCAATGTAAAGCCAGATGAACAGGGTGGTGCCTGCATCTAGAGTTCGTCTGCAGTGGCAAGACTCATCCTTGAAGTACATATTCATTTTTTATTTTCATTTTTTATGACAGAGCAGGAGCGAATTGGTGTGCAAGGGCATCCAGCCACTACGACTGAACTTCGGATGTGCGTGCCATCTTGTGCGTCTGGTTTGTGTGGGCTCTGGGGAGTCGAACCTAGGCCCTTAGGCTTCTCAGGCAGGCAACTTAAGAGCTGAGCCATCTCTCCGGCCCTCTACTGGAATATTTAATCCTGAGGACTAGCCAGAAGGAGGTAAGGGATGTAGGATGATTGACAACTCCGGATGAATTTGATGATCATATCAATTTCAGTGTCTCTGTTAACAATAGAAGTCTGATTGGACACCACGGACTTTATTGGGAAGTGGACGGAATATAATATACCTTGCAGTGCATTAGTTGTTGCCATTGATTGGATGAAAGACAAATTTCATATGGAGGAGAGGGTGAAACCCATCACAGTTGCAATCACACAGAACATTGGTGGGAAAGTGCCTTGTGGCTTCTCGGAGCTGCTACAAATTACTAGCACTTATTATTTTCAAGAGGCTGGCTTCCAAAATTCCAGAATTTCTTCTTCAATGAATTGAATTGTTTTTATATAAGTTTACTAAATAGTCTATTAAATAATTGAGCCTATAAAACTCGATCTTGTTTCTAAATAGGCAACTCGCTCTCTCTTGTGGTAAGCAGGACTCAGTTGTGGGGTTCCCTCGTTGGCTGAGCGGTTGTCGGAGCACAAGGACAGAACATCATTTTAGGGTTTTTGTTTTCTTTAGTAAATGATGACACAGATGAGAAATATGGCAGTGAAACAGATCGGTAATTCGGTAATGTTTCTTTCGGTGAGCAAAGCAAAAAAAAAAAAAAAAAAAACTTTGTGGTTGGTCAGACTTGGAGACTCTGTCTTCTTTGTGATCAGTTCATAACATCTCTGGAGATTTCCATGAGATGGCTCTCAGAACAAAGTAAACACACCGTGTGTTAAATTAACTTATTATACTGTTCAGCCTGTGCACCTTGTAAACAAATAAGTAAGTGGATTTTATGGACACTTTTATTTTACTCTTCAATTTGGTATCCTCATTCTTTTTGGCAAAGGAGGTGTTTCAGGACCAATGGGATTCTGAAAACAAACATCTCATCCAAGCCGCCTTCTAAGTGACATTTTTTTTTAACCATTTATCAAACCTCTTTGCTCTGTTAGGCTTCACAAAATGACAAGGCTATTTGAGAGCCATAAACCTCAATGCCCCGTGCAGTTATGGCATGCAACCAAAGAGAACTGGAGAGAAAATGAAGCCGTAATTGACTACAGCTGCTCGCGCCTAACATTTCCTAACAGCATCCCAAGATTCCTGGGTTGGCGTTTCTTTCTCCCTCTCACACATAGCCCTCCTGTGATTTAGCAACCGACTGAGCCTCAAGGTGGCTTCTGGGGTCTTCTCGTGGCCCAGGCCACAGTAATCATTCCTCCCAAAAGCCAATGATTGGTATGTGTTTGATTGCTATTCACTTGTTACTCCAGTGCTCAGGATGAAAGTAAAATGACAGTAATTTTCTATGCTCACGTTGTCATTTTGAACCTGGTGTGGGGCTTTCCCTTGAAATCCCAGGGAAGTACTCCATCCTTTGGAGGCTGCTACTAAAATATAGAATGGAACCATAACATTTTATTGGCTTAGCCCTTCCCTGCACTGCCTATAAAAACAGACAGGGCTTTAAAATCTCTCCCTAATGTCCACTTTCTTGGGGGTGGAACTGACCTCCTGAAGTTTACTACTTGTCTGTTAGTTAGGACTAATTAACTTTTACTTTGTTGTTAGGGAGTAATAATCTAGAAGTTCATCTTAAATAAATTGAAGAAAACCCATGTTGGAGATGAGCCCTGGACAGTGACTGTTTATAACTTTATACTGGAACTTTTGCTTTCCTATACTTCAAAAAGAATATTTCATAAATGTGAAGGCAGTTCATCAGTCTTTGTTTATGTATCTTACTGATGAGCTTTTTCTTGTTAGCAGCAAGGTTGTGCTTAAAGCCCCTTTTCAAATAAGAAACACATTCTAATTAAAGCCATCATAAAATGCACAAAATAAAATTTTTAATAATTAATATATTAACTCATAATTAAGACACTAATCCTGTGCTAGACATAATTAATTCATATTGGTTTTATGTAACATTAATCAGTTTTCATTTCTGAAAACCTCAATATAAATGAGTCACTTAATTTTATACCTTTATAGAAAGTGATTTATGTTTTATTTTTGTTAACATAATTCAGTTTAAAATTAATACTTAGAAAAGACTGCTATAACTTTATTAAAATCACCATAATAAACACATAACTTCTTTTCACAAAGAAATTCTGTATATATTATTATAAAATTTATAGTAAAGTATTTTGATATTAATTGTGAATCTAGTTCAAATTGTAATGACAAGTGGTGTTGGGCAATACTTTAAAATATCAAAATTTTCCAGTTGGGTAAGGGTACATTTCCACTTATGTAGCAGAGTAACCTTAGGTAAGAAAAATTTTATGTTTTATAATTTCTAAGCTTATTATTTGATTTTTGTTTAGATCTACTTGTGTGGAAAATATATCTAATAAGAAAAACTGGCTTATTACAGAAAATCAAAAACACTTCAGAAATACACCCATTATTTAAAAAAAAATTAAAAAACAAACAAACAAAAAAAAACCACTTTGCTTTCCTAAACACATGGACAGGAAACTAAACTGCATCAACCAATAGTCGAATACAACTGTATTATTCCTCCAACTGGAGCTAGTGTCCTCAAAATAACATTTTCAGACAACGTATTTTGTTTCTAGTTATTGGATGTGAGTCAGGGAGAGCTATATCCTTTATGGGCATATTTTATTGATGTGATTTTATTTTAGAATGATCAAAATACATGCCTGTATAGATCAGGCACTGGCATAGCTGTAAGAAGGTACACGTGACATGTTCTGTGGAGTTGTCTCATACTATCTAGGGTTGACAAGTTCAAAGCCTGAGGGGTAGTCCAGAAGGCTAGCACATCACACAAGACATGACAATGCACTCTTGACATTGCAGAAGACCTCTGTTTTGTTTTGTTTTGTTTTTGTCAGAGAAAGTGGGAGAGAGAGAGAATGGGCGCACCAGGGCCTCCAGCCACAGCAAACAAACTCCAGACGCATGCGCCCTCTTGTGCATCTGGCTTAGGCGGGTTCTGAGGAATTGAACTTGGGTCCTTTGGCTTTGCAGGCAAACACCTTAACTGCTAAGCCATCCCTCCATCTCCCTCCGTATGTTTTTATTTTTCCAAAAACCAACTGATGGTGTTAGGCCCGTTTACCTATCAGAGGGGAGATTCTTTCATTTGTAGTCAACTGACCATTCATGTCACACGCTTCTATTAAATACCTTCAGTGCAACAGCAAGGTTAGGGGTGTAGGGGCTGGAGGGATGGCTTACTGGTTAAAGCACAAGCCTACAAAGCCAAAGGATCCAGGTCCGATTCCCTAGGACCCTCATAAGCCAGATGCACCAGGTAGCACATGCTTCTGGGAGTTTGTTTGCAGTGGCTGAAGGCCCTGGCATGCCTGTTCTCGCTCTCTCAAATAAATAAAATAAATATTTAAAAATGGATTAATTGTGTGTGTGTTAGATTTCCTGTGCTGTGACCAATACCTGAGAGAAGTAACTTTGTGAGGATTTGTTTTGGCTTGTTTTTCCAGAGGCTTTATTTCATAGTTGTCAAGTTCCATGGTGTTGAGGTCTGTGGCAGGGCGGAAACAGCGTGATGGAGTGAAGCTGGTCACATCAAGGCTCCCACACGGGAAAGAGATAAGAAAGGGGACAAGGTACCCTCTGAGACCATGTCCCCAGGGACCGTACTTCCAGCTGAACCCCATCTCCCACAGTTGAACCCCATCTCCCACAGTCTCCACTATCACCCACAAGAGCAACAGCAGCTGAACGTATTGGAGGCATTTCATATTCAAGCCAAAATAGAATTTGATCAAATAGCAGGGCTGAAGCCTAGCCAAATCAATGAATTTTCAGAACTCTTTTTGTTCTGCTGTCTAGCCAATCTTATATAAAACCTTTTGGGTCCATGACGTTCTTTTTGATTTATCAAGTTCCCTGCATATATAAAAATTGACTCTCTTAAAGAATCTGTCCTGAATATTTTCAGCATCTCTCTCTCTCTCTCTCTCCTCTATCCTTTATTTTTCTATGACCCTAGGCATTTTTCTTAAATAAAATCTTTACAGTAGCACTTGAGAAAAAACAGAACACCACCATTTGAGCTAAAAGATTGTTTCTGACCTGCCTTGTGCATAATTTTATGGATCGTAAAGACACAGTGAGATTTCAGTAGACTTTACACTATGGTTTTGTTACTTTCTAAACAGTGTAGTGAACTACTTACTGAGAGCAATCTTCACATCATGGATACTTCTGGTAAAAATAAAAGAGAGCTTAACTGTCCTTCCTCTATATGTTCATACTCAGAATCAGAACGTTGTTTTAAAAATCTGTAGTCTCTTGCTTCTATCTGCGTAGGGTCTAAGCATAGCTTCAAACTATCTAACCATGTGAGATTGTGACCTCAGCCACATTGTGGTCCTTTTTTGTCATCTGAAAATGGTGACAATAATATTTTACTCTTGGGAGGATTAAATAAGACACTAGAAAAATCTTTTAGCTAAGTCTATGATACTTACACAGTTAGCGGCAACTGTTGCAATTAAAATAATACGTTTCTACTATTGCTGCATGTTTTCCTTTACATTGAATTAACTTCATGGTGACACAGTGGAATAAATATATATTTTTTAACCAGCTTTTTTATTTTCATGCTGGCTCTGCCATTTTCTAGCTATACAACCTTGGCATGTTTACTTAACCTGGTATGACCTCAAGTTCACTATGTGTAAATTAAGAAAAATAAATCATTTGAGGTGGTTAAGATAATTAAATAACCTAAGACAAAACTACCAATGCTTCCTAGTACATGTAGGTGTGTGGAAATAAGGCACCCAATGGCCATCATTTGCACTGAGAACTAAATGATTGAATCAACATAAAATATAACTTGCACCTCATATTGCGTATTCGGTATTGAGTCCAGTAGCTTGCATTTTCTTGTTCCACCATTATACTATATTTCTACAGTTTCAAAGGAAACTATTATTTGATATCAACAAAGCAATGAGCATATGGTAAGTTTACTCTGCTCTTCAGAGGGGCAAAACCTTCGATGGTTTGCTCTTCAATTCATTTTTCTCCTCTATCCAATCCATTACTCACTCCTGACTTTTTCCCCCCTAAAACATGATTTTTGATAGTTTAGGTAATTTGTTTTATAGAATGTTCTGGCATTTAAACACCTTACACTTCACTGGGGAATGTAGACTGAGTCATGTTACTAAGCAAGACTTTTTTAAACCGATTCAGACACTTATTGATCCTCATTCTATTACTATTTTTTTCTCTCTGATCATAATTATGCTTAATAATGAAGCTAAGTTATAAAAATGATGTCAAATCTTACCTTTAATCTCTCTCTTTTAGTCTTCTTTTCCCTATACTCTGAGACGAAGACTTTAGAGTTTTCATTACCTGAGGATGAACACACATAAATCTAAATCTATAAAAAAAAAAAAATCTTGAGCTTTTGAAAGTAAGAACTCAATTAATTTAGCCTCACTGGCTTCTGAAACTTTTGGAAATGGTGTTTTTAACAGCTAGCTGGATCAGTTTTGAAAGATATGCCAAAAGAATCTGACTGTATTGTGCCTTATTTTCTACGATCTAAAAATAGAGTGCAAAGAAGGATTCTTATAACTGTATACCTTGACTTTAAGTGAATTTTCAAGTAACTAGTCTTATAAAGAAATGAAAGTTTTTATAACCCAAGGAGTAAGAACTGAAGTTGAGGCAAATGGTATTCCACATACACTTGCATGTTTAAAAATAAATTATACTTTTAACTAAATAGCATTCGTATACAGTGAGTGTGTACCTTATTTATATGTCTTTATAAGCATTAAACCTCACTAATGGAAGTAGACTGTTATATACATACATTTGTAATATGTATATACATATATGTGTATTTTTCCAGGTGATAAATGACAGAGTTGCGTTCAGGTGTGTAAACCATCTGAGTAAAAGTCACAAAGGCTACATTATTGGCTTTGATATGCCATTAAGTAAATGTACCAAGATTCAGTGCATTTAAAGAAACTCAGAAAATTCATCTCCTTGAAGAAAATTTTTGTGATAGTTTTTGTTAAAGCTATATCTTCTTTGTATTCATTATAGAAGATGATTGCTAAAACTGCATTTGTCTATAAACAGTGAGTGAGTGAACTTTATTTTAAACTATGGTGAGTAATATTTGATTAACAATTATATATAGCAAGTATGGATCATGTCTTCCTGAGCTGTCATACATTCATTGGATATACAGCCTTTGCTAGAAACCAACATTATACCAACATTTATGCACATAGCATTTAACTCAGTTCCCATAACTAAAATTGCGTTTATTTGGTCTGACTATAATTGGCTAATATCTTACACAATGTATTTATTTAACTTTGTGAACACAGAGGCAAACATTTATAAAATAACCTAGCAAATTGTATTAATAGACTATTTGGAAATTTGCCTCACATTGTAGCCTTAGTATATGAAAAAGTTAAATAGTATTTTATTATGTAGTATTTGTTGACCATATTCAATTCTGAGTGCCAGTCATTACTAATAGTTAACACCATGTTAAATTAGAAAAGCATATTCACATCACAATGGGAAAAAGAAATGCTACATTTTTATCTCATTTTTGAATAGGATGATCTTCCCAAATGGAGAATATGTTTTTTAAAGGCCATAAAATTCCCTTCTTTTTAAATCAAGTTGTGCCCTAAATAAAATTGACCATGCTCAGATATATATGCATACATATTTAAACATATTTGTTCATATATATATATATATATATATATATATATATATAAACAAATATATATATATATACACACACATACATACATGCATGTATGTATAGGTCACTTGTTTTACATGCATCTTTTATGCTTAATCAAAAATAATTTATACAATTTTTCCTAGTAAAATATATTAATTAATAGCATGATTGTTTTTTGGTTGTTAAAATGTCTATATAAATGTATATATGTATGCATGTACATATATATATGTATATACACACATATATATGTATGTATGTGTATATATATATATATATATATATATATATATATATATATATGGGCATGTGTGTTTACATTTTTGTGGAGGCAACATGAGCACAAGGTAGGCTGAGTTGCACTGGAGAAACAAGAAGCTGCCGGGTTCCGGGGTTGTGAAAAGGAAGACAGTTCTCAGGCTGTTGTTCCTGCGCCCAGGCCTGCGGGGCTGTGCTCACGGTGCGAGGCGGGCTTACGGCCCTAAGTGTGTGCAGCCTCTTCACACACTGCCATTTGCTGAGCCAGAAGAAAACTCTAATAGTACTCTTACCTGCAAGTACGCTTCCTGGCCAGGAAGTGAAGTCTTTACTCAACTCACATGCCACTCCAGTCTTTGTGTTTGTTTCAGCAAGTGTTTATAATAGTCCTCATAGGACTATTATATAGGACTATAGGAATAGTGTAGCGATGATGTTGATCAGCACACACACACGCATGCGCACATGCACAAATTCTACCCTTGGTGGAGAACATTTTTTTCTCTCCTTTTTTCCCATTCTTTTTGGAGTTACTTATATTTTTCTTTAGAAACAGGAAAAGAATCTTGAACATGTAAAGTTAAGAATTAGTTGTATTTCTTTCTTTCTTTCTTTTTCTTTTAATTTGAGAAAGGTTCTCACTCTAGCCCTGGCTAACCTAGAATTCACTCTGTATTCCCAGATTGGCTTTGAACTCACATGATCCTCTCACCTCTGCCCCCCATGAGCTGGGGTTGAAGGTGTACACCAACATGGCACAAAGTAGTTCTATTTTTATCCACTCCTTTTCATCCCCATTGCTTACACTGCTTAGACATGGATACAGAAAGATGAGAGGGATGGACAGGCGGCAAAGCAGTTAGGACACTTGCCTGAGAAACCTAAGGACCCAGGTTCAATTTCCCAGTACCCACATAAGCCAGATGCACATGGTGGTACATGAGTCTGGAGTTGGTTTGCAGTGGCTAAGAGCCCTGGTGCACTCATTCTCTCTCTCTCCATGTCTATCTGCCTCTTTCTATCTTTCTCTCTCTCAAGTAAATAAATAAAAAATAAAATATAAAAATCATTTTAAAAAGAAGATGAAAGATCATAATGGATGGATGGATGGAGCATACTGATGATAAGCTCACATTTGATGAGGAAGCAGCTGTGATATAAATAAAATATATGACATCAAATCCCTCATAAGTGCCTTTCATTCTTACGAGGAAGCAAGAGGTATAAGAATAGAATACAAATGCCCCACACATAAATTACGATAGAAATCCTTGGTGAAAAAGGAATACTGAAGAAATTATAGGATTTAATTAATGGTCCAGATTGAGAGTATTTTGGCAAAACCTAAAAGTGATGTAGCTTCTTCCAATGGACAGAGATGTGTAAGATCAGTTGGAGACGGGGTGCATATGGGAAATCCACTAACGACAAATTTAGAAACTGTGAGGAGTCATCAAGGGAAAACTAAAAACTAAGCTAATGAATGTGGGTTTGTATGTTTAAAAGTAAAAACAATATTCACGGGCAAATAAAATTAAAAAAAAATAATATGGCAGAAAGCATTTCTAAAACGTGAAATGTGGAATATGAATTGGGACTGCCTCTTTTTCCCTCCCAAATTGTAATTCAGAGAGTCATGTCAGAGCAGCAGGTGAGGACTAAAATGTCACCACGCAAAGCCTTCTTTCTCCCTGCTCCTTGACAGGTTAGCTCAGTACCTGAAGTGGCGGAGCACTAGTAAGACCCTAACGTGCTGAAGGTAACGCTCACCACATGTTTCTGCACTTAACGCTGTCAAAAGATCGGTACACAGAGCACATGTTCGGAAAGCCGTGTGAAATATCATAAGAGTGTAATAATCCTGAGTGACGACTGTTCCTCTTTTTTTTTAAACTTTTTTCTTAATTTTTATTTATTTATTTGAGAGTGACAGACAGAGAGAGAAAGATGCAGATAGAGAGAGGGAGAGAGAATGGGTGTGCCAGGGCCTCCAGCCACTGCAAACGAACTCCAGACATGTGCACCCCCTTGTGCATCTGGCTAACGTGGGTGCTGGGAAATCGAGCCTCAAACCAGGGTCCTTAGCTTCACAGGCAAGCGCTTTAACCACTAAGCCATCACTCCAGCCCCAACTCTTTCTTTTTTTTTATTGAGTATTTCATTTATTGGTTTATTAGAGAGAGAAAGGAATAGGAAGAAAGAGAATGAGAGAGAGAGAAAGACAGAGGGAGAGAGAACAGATGCATCAGGATCTCCAGCCACCATAAATGAACTCCAGCTGAATGTGGCACCTTGTGTTTCTGGCTTATGTGGGTCCTGGGGAATTGAACCTGGGTCCCTCAGTGTTCACAGGCAAGCACCTTAACAGCTAAACCAGCTCCCCTGCCCAACAGATATGTTTCTTAACGTCAGGGGAAAATACAGTGAAAACTGTCCATTCTAGGTATACCTGATGTGGAAAACCACATTACTTCCTTTAGTGATAAGCCTCTCTGAGAAGATAACTGGACTCATGTCTGCTTCTGTCCCTTCAAACCTGGAGACACACAGTGAGGTCCCATCTCCATGCACGGTGGCTACGCTGGTTCCTCGGATTAGAAATTCTTGTTGGGGCCCCTGTTTCCTAGAAAACAGCATTAACACAGATGGCCAGATGCTAACTGACCAGACCGCTGAGGGAGGAGATGGCTCTTTCAGCAGCTTCTTCGGGGAGACCAAATCTATCCAGGGCATTGTTTGAAGACCGGGAACCCACAGATATTGATGAAATTGGAACTGGTGCCAACTGAAGCTCTACCCTCTTAAGAAGCTCACCACAAAAGGGAGACAGCACCAGTGTTGCTCAGGGGGGAGCTGCCCCACTGACAAGGAGGTCACTGACCCATCTCAGAATTCCTAAGCTATCTGGCCGTCGCTCAGCTCTGCATGCTTCTCTGTTTTCTCTGGCTTTGGTGGAAGAACTGTCTCTTGAGTTCACCTACCTACTCAAGGAACATCTTTCTACTGACAGTGGACAGAAACCCAAGCTAAAGGTTTTCACTGTGGAGGTTGAGTCCCTATAACTCCATTCATAACACATGCAGCACCCTAACTGTGCCTTTCCTGGAGACAATGAGGCCATCTAAGATATCTGTCATAGAACCTCAATGTTGAATTCCCAGCCTACTCTAACCTGAACCACCTTGTTATTAGCCGGCTAGTGTCTTCTACCACTGCTTCCGTGAGATCTGATGGAGCCCTGAATATTGACCTGATGGAATTCCAGACCAAAGTGGCCTAGTGTCCTGTTTCTGTTTCCAATTTCCTCTGGCCACTTGTGGCCCTATTGTGCAGAGAAATCCCCCAAGAGTGGCTCTCTGCAGCAGACGTAAGCAGAGCCAGCTTTGAACCAGACAACCAGAGAGTGCGATGTGACCCTCACCCCGGTGAATACATAGCCTGCTGCGCGGTGTGTCATGGATGGTGACATGGTTTCCAAAGATGCCAACGTTGTTGTCATCTCCTCCAAAAAGTCAAAGCAAAGCATCCAGCTTGTGGACTGCTTCCCCATTTGCTTCCACATTGGCATTAATTACCAGTTCCCAGCGCCTCCTGGAGACCTGGCCTGGGCACAGCGAGACTCTGTCTGCTAAGTAACACCACAGTCATCGCAGAGAACTGGTCTCGCCGGAACCACGAGGTTTATCTGATGCTCTCCAAGCATGCCTTCCTTCACTCACTGGAATCTGGGTGAGGGGATGGAGAAAAGAGGGTGAACATGGTAGCTTGAGAAAGGAACATGAGGAGGTAGGTGTTGATTCTGTTGGACAGGCCGAGGGAAAGACTGCATAAAAATAACCCACTCGCTTACGCCATGTAGCATGTCCTCTTCCCAAAATTCGAGTTTTAGCTTTAGCTGGCTGGCCTTGAAGTGTTCTGATTAGATTGTCTTCACCTAGTCATGACCACCTCTTTCCCATCCAAAGAGATAATTTTATCATATAAACTTTTGAAATGCTGGCTTTAATTTAAGAAAAATCAATTTTAGGAATCAACCAGTAAGGAAAAATCATGGGAATGCAATGAAAGTATTATGCTCATTTATCTATATTGTGAAATAAATTAAGAGTCCTTGGGCTAGTTTTCCTTTTGTAGAATTTTTTTTTTTTTTAACTTTCCTCGACTGTGAGAAGTTCTGATGGCACGGTATAACTGTAGGCAAGAACTCAAGTCTCCAAGAAGCCAACAAGTTGATAACTTTGGAATCCCTCTGCTGAGACCCCATTTATATCCTGCGGGTTCTGTTGCATGAATCTGAAATGACGTAGGACATTTCTTGGAAGCAGTTCTTCATTTCCAGAATCATGAAAGAAGACATTTTTTTTTTTATGGTCTTGAAGAACGAGGAATGTCTCTTCACGTCTGAGATTGGAAGCTAGAGTAAGCGAAGCATAAAAGACACATTGCATGTTAGACTCATCCCTTCTCACGAAATTAACTCGCCACTCTAATCGCTAGATTTTATGCTAAGGGTCTCACTCTGTCTTCGTTTTGGTTTGATTTTATTTTTTTCTTAGCATGTTAAGATCACATTTTAAGACTTTCATTGGCCTTCAGCCAAAAATAATAAAATCCTGACGTGATCTGCCTTTCTTTTGAAAAGTAGAAAAGATCCCCAGAGAATGTAATTTTAGATCTCACACATAATTTCCCATTCCTCTCCTATAAATCAGGCTTCTGTAAAATATTGAGTTATACCATTCACATTTCTGCAGATACTAAAATTCCCCATTCATTTTCCAGTCTGCATTCTTCCAGCGAGGGGATGTTAGCGGAGGTTGTTAAGCGTCGTGGTAGTCAAAAGGCACTGGCAGGAATCCAATCCGTGGAACGTGCTGACATTCTGCCAATACGTTTATGACTATATTTTGCTAAGCAAAGTCTACACTCACTATCTTCCCGTTCAGCCAAACTGATGTTAAAATGGTTGAAATATTTCTGCCCTTATAGGTTAATAGTCACTACTTCAAGCCACCTAATATCTGCAGCCTTTCCCCACCTTAACGGTTGTCCACCACCCCAGGCTTCTCTACCCGCAACCCAACTCACCATTTCACATCTATGGCATAATGCTGATGTGGTGAGGGGCATTTAAAATTAATTTAGTTTTCATACGAGTGACAAGGAGTTTCGTTAGCCAGTGCCCCACAGACGAATGGTAAGCGGACACGGTGAATGTAATTTTTGTCACTATGCGTCTAAGGAAAAAAAAATGGAACTATGGAAAAGTTGGTCATAATATTTCAATGCTAAAGTGGTGTAGCTTCTGCACAGGGTTGGAATACTTCCTGGCACTTGTTTACAACAACCCATTTCTTGGAGTTGAGGTCATCTCCTCAAGATGACACAGTCAACCAATTATGTGTGGAAACTACAGATCATGTTAGCAATGCTCCTGTGAACAGAAACGAGTGGGGAAGGTTGAAATGGAGTGTCCGGAGAGCATGTGAAGTATGGAGAGAACACCCCTGTGTTCTCCACATCAGCCTCTATCATGGTTATTGTGAGGAACATTGTTACCCGACCCTCAGTCTCCTTTACATAAATCATCTCTCCCCCTAAAAATTTCCTTTCTTTCTCATCTGGGCCTTTCCAGAACCCATGTGAACACATAGCATGAAACATTAATGACTTTAAAAAGAACACATAGGTGACAGTCAATGAAACCGAAATTTAAAGCTAGATTCTCGTCTCAAAGATCACAAGGCTTAAAGGGCCCTGACACGGACAACAGAGAAAGACACCTTGTCAATCCCAATATCCCTAAATATGTTATAGGGAGCAATCAGAAACTGTGAGTCCTATTATATTTAAACAATTATTTATCTCAGGTCGATGCTGAAACAAGGTAAGTCAAAGTCCTCCAAGACAACCGATGTAATTCACTTACTCAAAACAGAATCTTATGCACATAAATGTTTCCAAAGACTTGAGAACAAAGAAGAGAGAGCTGGAGGAGAAGGATGGCAGAGAATTCCACTCTGTACTAGGATATAAAATTCTTGCCTTTTCCTTTTTCTAAGCAGCTGCAATCCTGAGGGCTGAGCAACCCCAGGCAGAGGCCAAGGTGGCAATTGACAAAATGTATAAAGCCAAACAGGGGCCAGGGAATCATCAGGGTCTTATTCACCGGTCACGCAATGACGAGGCTGATTTCAGTGGTAATTCTACTACTCTGGTCATGCTGCATGCAACTCTGTCAAAGAAATAAAATGAGCCGAGGGCAGCGATACGCAAAAGCAGCGGGGGACAGATCACGCTGTCGAGGTGAGAGGCGCCTTGTCCACGCTTATCTTAGCTCATTGCTCAATGCTGCTGCCGCTGGATGAAGCAAAGTGGCAGATTGTGCAAACCTCGGTCTCCACCACGACGTGAAACAGAATGAATGGCTCATTTGGATTTTAACATCTTAACTTTGAAATGATAAACTTTGAGGAGGCTGTTGAAATGGAAAATATTTGAAGAAATATTCCATAGGCATGAATTTGTGCATGATTTTGCTTTTAATATTAACAGGTCTTTGAAATTACTTAAAGTGTCAATGGCTCAAATTATTTTATAACCCCATTTTCAGCACACTTTCTACATTTTAAAGGTCTAAGACTTCCAAAACAAAGGTAAATGAAATCATAGAGGAAGCATTGCAATCTACTTACTTCTATTCTCCAAATCAGAACTTATCTTACGGATACCATAAGCATCATAACATTAAAATATATTTGCTTTTTTTTCTTTTTATGGAAAAGGTGAAATCCATTGAATTTTAAAGATAATACTTGGTCACTTTAATGCTAACTATTCTTCTAGAAGAAAATATGAAAATATGATTTAAAAAATATGTCTAGACCCATATTTTGTATTGTTTTATGTTTTTTAAAATAAATTTGTTTTTAAGTATTTTTATTTTATTTGTTTATTTGAGAGACTGAAAGAGGCACAGAGAGGGAAAGAGGCACAGAGAGAGAGAGAGAGAGAGAGAGAGAGAGAGAGAGAGAGGGAGAGAATGGGCTCAACAGGGCCTCCAGCCACTGCAAATGAACTCCAGATGCATGTGCCATCTTGCGCATCTGGTTTACGTGGGTCCTGTAGAACCTAACCAAGGTCCTTTGGCTTTACAGACAAGTGCCTTAACCACTAAGCAATATCTCCAGCCCTGTTTTATGCTCTTGAATAATTCTGTGACGTATTAAAAGCCTAAACAAAAGTCATATGCAAATCATGAGATGGGAATCCATTGTAAATTACTTATTAAGAAAATGTTCCTGAAAGATCCTTGCAAGAGACTGGGGAGAAGAGGAGGGAAAGGAGGAGAAGCCATGGCTCTATCTCAGGAGATATCTTACCTCCCTCCCCTGCTTGAGCTGCACAATCCCAGTGCTACGATGTCCAGTCTCACACATCCTACACTCTCACCACTGCCTTCCACTGAGCTGTCGGTATGTGAAGTGTCGTACCCTCTGACCGTGGTCACATGCAGGCAGAAGCGCTCTAGTAGTGACTCAGCTAGTCCTCGAGGGAAGGTGTGAAGCATTAGGAGCAAAGAACACAGAATTGGTTTGGCATGATCCCGCAGTGTTCCGACGAATCCGTCTGAGTTGCCACTGTAAGAGGTCATGGAGGCAGGTGTCTAGAAATGCCATTCACCATTTGCCTATGACCAACTTTAAAGGAACACATGCTGGAGCACTACTGTGTTTGTCATAGCTTCTTTATGTGGTAAAGTGGCATGTATCATGCAATGTAGAAAGACACAAACAAAGAAGGAAAACTGAATTCAATGTCTTATAAGCAGAGTAAAATAATTAACCTTTTTTTAATATGAAGACATGAGCCAGGCATGGTGGTGCACACCTTTAATCTCAGCACTCAGGAGACAGAGGTAGGTGGATCGTCGAGAGTTCAAGACCAGCCTGAGTCTACATAGTGAATCCCAGGTCAGCCTGGGCTATAGTGAAACCCTACCTCATAAAGCCAAAACAACAACAAAAGCAAAAAAAGTAAAATATGAAGACATGGGCTTATAGATAGTACTGTATAAGATAGGAGTATGTTGTTGTCAATGTTTTTCTCAAAACCAGTCTATCAATTTACTTATACACTTCCAATGACTGGTCTTAAGGATTTCTTCACAGAAGTAGACAAACAATTAAAAAAAACATGTAATGTGAAGTAAATGATCAATCTGAAAATAATAATAATTAATGGGATTTCACTTATTAGAAAGCAATCATTGAATAAATATATAACAGTCATAGTGTCATGTGTACAAGTTCATTTGAAATAAGTATTTGTGGGATAAAGGAAATTACTGACAGATATGCAAACATGCACAGAATTTCAATAGATAATGGCTAAGGTATTTATTGAATTAGCCTTTAAAAATAGCTGTTTCATCTTATATTAAAACATGGTCATCTATATAATACCTACATACACATAACAGGGCCAATCAACTTTCTATCATGGGTAAGGGAGGGGCTCATGGGTCCCAATCCCTCACTGATAAGCTAACTGTAGTCAATAGTAGCTTGGGTAGGGGAGGTCATTCCTAGGTAAGCAGTGGGAACAGTGGGGGAGTGGAAGGGAGATAAAAGAAGGTCATTTGGATTGTATATAATCAACATTATATGTGTGTGTGTGTGTGTGCATTTATATTCAAATAAAATCTAAAAGTATTTAATAAATAAAGCTTTATGAATATCAGAATAATATATAATTGTCGATGAAATAATAAGTCAACAAAATCACTCAAAGATTAATAGCTATGTTTATAGTAACATTTGAGCTGTATGAAAAAAAATTGCTTATGCAAAGAAAGAAATACATATCACAAGTAAAGACTTAACACCTAACTACTGAAAAAAGAATGACATAGTCAGCCAGACAAAATTAGATGCAGGACATAAGCAAAATTCACAGAAGAAGGATCCAAATGATTGTAGAAGAAGATCTAAGTCCTCATTTTATACTTGTTTTTTTCCTGTAGTATTGTAAATAGTTTGAGCAAAGAAATAATAATAGGAATATTAACATCATGGATATAATCCAGAGATAAAAATTTCCAGACAGGCCAAATGACTGAATGAGTGCAATAGTGGCATGTCTGCTCTGGGAGACATCAACTGAATGCCCACACTATGGGAGGGTATACATGCCTGGTACTGAAAACCTAATCAAAAGGCTGTGGCAGGTATGGTCATGAGCCTTAGGGGTATAAAGCCTGCTCTTGTCTGAATAAATGCATAAATTATTCTCACTAAATTGCCATGAAAGCACTTTACTTAATGTTCATATTCATATATTAACGCTACTCTCACTTCTGGTTAGAGAGGCTTCTCTTTTCTGATGGTAATGACCAATGGGATGATCCAAAAGGCAGCACAGTGCTGAGAAGAAGTGACAGAGGAGTGCCCAGCACTGAAACATCTCTATCACACCCTCCAAGGCTCAGGGTCCATTGCAAAAGAGGTGGTGGTAAGAATGTAAGAGATAAAGGAAGGGTAACACTCCTTACAATGCAACTGTCCAGACATAAATTGGTCTCAATATCCAGGACCTCACATTGCCTAGTAATATCTACATAAAACCCTCATAATAGGAGAAAAAGATGATGGCATCAAATTAAAAGAGAGACTAATGGAGAGAGGGAGGGGATATGATAGAGAACAGAGTTGTGGGGGGGGGAGAGGAGAGGGAAAATCATGGTTTATTTTCTGTAAGTGCAGAAGTTGTCAATAAAAATAATTTTTTAAAAAGTTTAAAAATTTCATCCTAATTAGGTTGTTAACAAATTGTGCATATTTTTCAGTATCAAATATTAATGAAATTGCATTGTTCAGAAAGTTCTTTACTTATTATAAACTTTTAATACTCTGAAGGAGATCTTTGTGTTTTAGCTATAAATATTTTGAGTTTGAAGACATGGTGAATTGTTTATTGCAGCCTTCTTGGAACAAATGTGAGCAGCTTGCATGCTTGTAACCAGGCATATGAATGATGTTGTGAAACACGTTTATTTCATGTCTAAAATTTGCTGAACTTTGTCACAGATACTAATAACTCACTGAGAAAGTTGTCCCTTTGAGGGCTAGAGAGATGGCTTAGGAGTTAGGGCACTTACCCGTGAAGCATAAGAACTCATGTTCGCATCTCCAGGTCCCACATAAGTCAGATGCACATTGATATAAGCATGGAATGTCACACATGCTCTCAACAGGGCTCATGAATCTGGAGTTCATTTTCAGTGACTAAAGTCCCTGGCACAACCATTCTCTTCCCCCCTAATTCTCCCTCTCTCTCTCTCTTTCTCAAAATAAATTTATTTATTTATTTATTTATTTATTTATTTATTTATTTATAAGTAACAGACAGGGAGAGAATGAGGCAGATAGAGAGAGAGAGAGAATGGGCACACCAGGGCCTCCAGCCATTGTAAACAAACTCCAGACACGTGCACCACCTTGTACATCTGGCTAATGTGGGTCTTGGGGAATCAAGCCTTGAACCAGAGTCCTTAGGCTTCACAGGCAACAGCTTAACCACTAAGCCATCTCTCCAGCCCTCAAAGTAAATTGAAAACAATACAAGTCATCCCTTTAATAATTATGTTGTGATATCTTCTCGTAGTATTAAGCTGCAAGCTCTTAGGCATCAGCTAGAGTATTCTATGAAAAATACAGTGTTGAGTGATAAAATGAGCTGCAGAATACACCAGTTAATATTCGTCCCTTGACATCATGGAAAATTAATTTCAAGGCCCTTCCTGGTATCCAAGATACCAAAGTTCATGTGTACTCAAATACCATTGTTGGCACATAACATAAATATTCTCCTGAATATTTAAAGCATTTCTATACTACTCATTATATTAATGTAAATAATATGTACCTAATTGTTATAAGAAAAAAATGGTCTGTATATGTTCAGTATAGGTGTAATTAATTTTCGACTTGAAATTGGGTATAAAACCTGTGACTATGAAGGCTGTCTGCATTTAAAGTCAAACGGAAACAAGATTAGTGTTTATATAATTTATTGAAACATTAATATTGGACAAAATATAAGCTATATTTTAAAACATTTTATTTGTTTGCAAGCAAAAAACAGACATGTATGTGGCTAGTATAAAACATTTCTTAATATGTAGAAGTCTAATTGTCTGCATTAATAGAGTACCTTTGTATTAACAGTTTCTTCAGAAGTGCATGGTCTTTTTATCTTCTTTCCCTGACATCATTACATTCCATCTTTTGCCAAGCAAAGCACTTCAAAATCCACCATCAGAAGCCCAGAGTAAAAGAGAAATAAAGGCTGTGTTTATTTTCATTATCAATACAATCTTGAAATTGAACACACTGTGATATGTCACTTGCTACACCAAGTCCTGTCCTTGGGTCATGACTATTCAGTGGGGAAAGATACCACCAAACTTTGCTTCCACACGCACGCTCACGGGCCCAGTAATTTCACTGTCTTACTGTAGGCTCAGATGTCATATGTAACAATGTCTGCTCCTGAGCTTTATGAGAATAACTGTTCTTTCTTCCATTACATAAGATTTTTCTATGTAGACAGTCATGCTATCTGAAAGTCAGCACAGGTGACGTCTTATCTTTCCTTTTGGCACCATGGTGATAAGTTAATTACAGTGCTGCATGGGAAAGTGTTATATTTTTCCTAGCAGCTTGTTTTTAGGGTTTCAGAAGAGTGCTTTCTATGGAGGAATGATGTCAGGAAGATGAGACAGAAGTATACACGGGAGAACAAAACAAAATGGTGATTACAGAATTTCAGGCATGATACAGTTTGGGGCCAGATAATAATTTACATTTTAAAAAAATGGAGGAGCCGGGCGTGGTGGTGCAAAGGTTTAATCCCAGCACTCGGAAGGCAGAGGTAGGAGGATCACCTTGAGTTTGAGGCCACCCTGAGACTCCATAGTGAATTCCAGACCAGCCTGGGCTAGAGTGAGACCCTACCTCAAAAAAAAAAAAAAAAATGGAGAAAATTGCTTTGATTCCATGGTGATTATGAGATGAGAAAAGAGAGAATTAATTTCATTTAATATATTTTTTAGTGGGATGGAAAGATAGCTTAGTAGTTAAGATGCCTGTCTGAGAAGCCTATGGATCCAGGATGAATTCCCCAGTACCCATGTAAGGCAAATGCACAAGGTGGTGCATGTATCTGGAATTTGTTTATTAATGACCATGGCCCATCCATTCTCTCTCTTTCTCTCTGCCTCTCTCTCTCTAAGTAAATTAAAAAAAAAATCTGATGTATTTTAATCACATAATCAATAGTTTTTGCAGGCGGGTTGCAGAATTATAAAAGAGATAATAAGCATATGCCTTAAAGATCTGGCTTGATTATTTATTTATTTATATGAGAGATATCGAGAGTGAAAGAGGCAGAAAGAGAGAGAGAGAGTGAGAGAGAGAGAGAGAGAGAGAGAGAGAGAGAGAGAGAGAGAGAGAATGGGCGCACCAGGGCTTCCAGCCACTGCAAATGAACTCCAGAGGTGTGCGCCCCCTTGTGCATCTGGCTAACGTGGGTCCTGGGGAATTGAGCCTTGATCCGGGGTCTTTAGGCTTCACAGGCAAGTACTTAACTGCTCAGCCATCTCTCCAGCCCAAAGATCTGGCTTGTGACACGAGCCCTGTTATAAGCAGGGATGATTACGTTGGTTATGTAGGAAGAGCATGAGAAGAACCAGAAGGTGGGACGGGGACACTGGAATTAAGCAGTGTATTTCAGCCCAATTAAATTTGAGATGACAATTAGGAATTTCAAGATGGCATGTCACCCTTGGGAAGATGGTGTTTTCCATTTAAGAATGAGGACTTTTTGTTAGTTATATAATTTTTTAATTGTCAGTGCATGGATATTATTTAATCACCATGGAATCAAAGCAAATTTCTCTATTTTTACTATAAATAATTATCTGACCCCAAACTGTATCATGTCTGAAATTCTGTCATCACCACTTTGCTTTGTTATCCCGTGCAGACTTCTTTCTCATCTTCCTGAGACAGTTTCTCCACATGAAGCCCTCTTCTAAGTAAGATAAAATAAATAGTAATATAAATTAATAATAACTCTTCTAAATAACCTAAATAATCTAAGAAATTCTAAATAAAATAAAAAATAAAACTATTAAACTGCACACATGGGTAGAAACACCTGTAGGATGCACACACAAAAAAGAAAGAATGAGAGGACAGAGTCATCAAGGCCTCCAGAATTTAGAGTTCATGATGAGAAAGTTTCAGTGTATAAGACTCTATAGGGTTCCAGTGGGGAAGTAAAGAAGGAAAAAAAAAAAAACAGGGGTGAGGGTCCTTAAATGCTCATCCCACCATGGAAACACCTTTGGGTTTGGCCTTGGGGGTTCATTCATCACTTTGATAAATATGTTTTCAACAGAGTCACAGAAATGACATCATGCTGTGATTGGATGGAGGACAAAAAGAGAGGAGGGTTGGGAAGTGGAGACAGGGAGAATAAATTCTGCCATTGATGGAAGCAATAAAAAATTATAGTTTGAAAGCAGATGTTAAGCAGATTTTTTTTTTTCTTTGTTATGAATGGGGTTTCTTTTATCCCATTTTCCTCTGATGACAAGTGTGACAGATACACAGGACTGTCAAGACCTAAACAGCCCTGTGACCATAGCAAGGCCTTTGATACTGAGGGAAGTCTTGGCTTCTGCAAGGAGCAAACCAGTTCTTTCCTTCATACCATGAGCACCGTGATGGACGGATACTTCTGGAGTTAAGGAATGGAGAGTCGTCTCGATTACTTGCATTGGATTTCCTAAGAGAATGGAATCTTCCGTTAAACGTGAAGAGTGAAATGAATGCATAGACAAGAGGAGGAAGGGGGTGGCATAAAGCACTCAAGGAGGAGACAGGGAGGGTAAGTTGTGGGAATAGGCACGAATTCCCGGGCAGTACAGGAAAGTCATTTGGATCTGTGTCAGAAATGGGAGAGAATGCACTGTTGTTCCCCCTTCAGGGTAGCATGCACTGCTTTCATACGGGTATAAGCCTGCTGAGTTATCTCTAGTCAGAAACAGACTTTGCTGACAATCAGGGGTGATGAGAGACAAAGGGGTGGGGGATATATCTGAGGAAGTATTTATTTGAAAAGACACTATCATATGCCTTGAATGCCATTTTCTTCTCTGTCCCCTTAAAGAAGGTGGCTATAATTTGAATGTCTCTTGCCTAACCCATGTTATCTGAGATTCACTATGTAGTCTCAGAGTGGCCTTGAAGTCATGGCAATCCTCCTACCTCTGCCTCCCAAGTGCTGAGATTAAAGGCATGCAACCACCATGCTCTACAGTAATAACTATTTTTTTAAATTATTTATCAGAGAGAGGGAAAGAGAGGGAGAGAATGTGCGTGCTAGGACTTCTGGCCACTGTAAACTTCAGATGTATGAGCCACAATGTGTATATGGCTTAAGTGGGTTCTGGGGAGTAGAACCTGGGTCCTTAGGCTTTGCAGGCAAAAGCCTAAACCACTAAGCTATCTCCCCAGCCCTAAATACTATTTTAATAGTGTTGAGGGGTAGAGTCATCATAGCTATTGCTGAAATGGGCTTCTCATACAAAAGATGGGTGCAAATCCACACCCCTTTGCTTTCCCTGCATTTCAATAATGCTTCCCCTTCACTATGTTATAATAACACAAGACGAGAGCCCTTACAACAGGCCAGAAGTAGGAGAGAAGCGAATTCCCAGTTCGTGGCATGTGGTTACAGCAGCAGCAAATGGATCGAGACAATGCAGAGATGGTCAGTCCTCAGCGGTAGCAGCGTTTCTTTGCACTGTTGGGCTGCCATGCCCTTAATATACAACAAACATGGGACCCTTTATGATCCCCTGTTTTTGAAGTTTGTATAAGGCGCGGTATAGTCTCCTTTTTTGTATCACTTCCTTAAAAGTAACTTGAAGTTTCATCTCTTAAATATCATTCATCTTTTCAATGGCTGCTGTTGGTTAATTGCTAGGCTGTGTAGCGGTGTTCAATATCATAATACATGTGCACTTGCCTGCACAGCCTAAGGGCCCAGGTTTGATTCCCCAGGACCCATGTAAGACAGATGCACAAGGTGGTGCATGTGTCTGGAGTTTGTTTGAAGTGGCTGCAGGCCCTGGTGTGCTCATTCCCTTTCCCTCTCTCTCCCTCTCTCTCTCTCTCTCTCTTTCTCTCTCCTCTTTCTCTCTCAAATATAAATAAAATATTTAAAATAAATAAATGGAACTTAAAGTGCTTAAGAGAAGGAAAGAGGAGAGAGTACAGAGAGCTTCTGCCCTGATAAGGCAGAAGCAGGATCAAATCCCAAAAGGCATTTTTGTTGTTGTTGATGATGGATAGGTTAAATATTTCCATGTGTCTAGGAATATTAAAAACATATTGGAACAGTGAATGGTGAGTAGAGATGCTTTACATTCACAAGACCCTAGGTTCGGTCTCAGAACCCGAAGTGAAAGAAGGTAAATTAGGAATAAATGAAAAGGAAACCAGATTTATCTACGAAAGATTGTACAGCCTCCAATGCAAGCCCAGGGGACACAGCCAGCCTCCAACAACATAGACAGGAGTCCACTGTTCGTGCATCCGAAGTGCAGAATGAACGTTCGCATTATATATTATCCCCGCTCTCCACTGACTATTTACAACGCGACAGTATTCGTTTCCCAAGGATATCTGAGGTGGCTGGACGAGAATTTCCGCATAGATTTAACTGCACCAAAACCTCACATCGAATATGTTAGGGCTTGCTACACAAACCTGAGCTTGGAGGCCCGCAGCCCACATACAGCCAGATGCTGTAACCCAAATGTCTGTAATCCCAGTGAGTCTGCAGAGAGCAAGAAGGTCAACAGGACAAGCTCCCATAAGGGCCTGGATCAGCCCGCCAGACAGACCCGTTAGCGAGAGCAGACTCGGAGTAACTCCCTGGCCTGGAGCGGGGAATATCGGTAACCCCCTCTCTCACCTGCCATCGGCCAGGGATTGCGTGGGAAAAGAGACTGTCGCCTGACACCTGTGCTTCATTGCCCTTCGGCAGGCCCTAGATTTAACTTGCAGGCACTAAGGGTGCCAAGAAGTCAGCCTTCCAGGGAACTTGATCCCACATCCCCAAGGAACTCAGGCTTAGCGGAGACACGAAGCTGGACCTTAAGCACAGCGTTGACGACCAGGATGAAAACACTCATCTTCAAACATGGGCTTTCCCTCCATGAAACCAATACTCCCCATAAGAAGTTTGCCACACAGTGCCATACAGCAGTGGGCAGGGCCAGAGGAACCCCGAAGTCCCATAATGCTGATGCCAGGGAGGTAAATCCTTCTCTGTCAAACACAGGACAGGCAGATATGCTGCTCTCAACCCATCAACGTGTCTTGTGTGCATTTGAACTTTTTCTATTATTTATTTTATTTGAGAGTGTAAGAGAGAGGCAGAGAGAGAAAGGCATTGGAGGCACCAGGGCCTTCAGCCACTGCAAATAAACTCCAGTCTCAGGAGCCACCTTTGTGTATCTGGCTTCTGTGGGTCCTGGGGAGTTTAACCTGAGTCCTGTGGTTTTGAAGCCAATGCTTGAACTGCGGGGCAATCTCTTCAGCCCCCAAAGTGTCTTGTCTTCGTATGTAAAGTGTCTCGTCTTTGTATGTCATGGACACAGTAGCTTTCACAGCCAGCGGGAAATGACTAGGATGTTCTGAGCCAGCTTGAGAAGCATCTCCATTTTCCTCACTTTCGTTGTAGCCTTGCCTCTTAGAGAGGAGTCACTCCTACCAATACAGGGATCTGAGTAAGTTTTCAGAAAAGTAAGACACGAGTTTCAGGTTGCCTGTAAAATCATCTTGGTGACCAATCAAATATTCTTTCTGAAGAAGAAGAGGTTGTATATCTTGATGACAAAGGGAGACAAGGTAAGTGGAGTGAAGGGTCACTGGGTAGATCCCTCTGGAGGAGAGGCTTTCCTCACACATGCTGTACACTCAAAATCTACTGCTG
The DNA here is from genome assembly GCF_020740685.1 of Jaculus jaculus. Lineage (NCBI taxonomy): Eukaryota > Metazoa > Chordata > Mammalia > Rodentia > Dipodidae > Jaculus > Jaculus jaculus. The sequence continues at coordinate 25,355,766 of NC_059121.1, forward strand.
GTTACCATCTTCAGGGTGGAACTGGGCAGGGAGAGTCTGTCGCTGCTGCAGAGTCACTTTGCGTGAGAGCAAGCTTCCCAGGCCAGCCCGCACCAGTGGCTAAGGAGAGCTAGGAGAAGCTAGCTAGAAGGGTTGACTTAGGGCTGGAGAGATGGCCCAACTATTAAGGCACTTGTCTGCAAAGGCAAAGGAGCCTGGTTCAATTCCACAGAACGAACATGGAGCCAGATGCCCACGGTGGCACATGTGTCTGGAGTTCATTGGCCATGCAGTGGCTGGAGGACCTGGTGTGCTTATTCTGTCTCTCTTCTCTCTGCTTCTCTCTGTGTGCAAACAAATAATATTTAAAGGTTTGAATTAGCCCCCATGAGAACAAACCGACAGAAGAAAAATTATCATTTGGCTCTGATTTTATTAAGCCTGGTCACATCCTAATCTCTTTCTGACCCAAGTTGTTTCTAACCCTTCTCCTGTGCCTACCAGACCCTAATAAATATCAAACACCCCAAAGGCTGTTCAACATTTGCTTCTAGAGAATACGAACTACGCAGGAAAACACGAGACCATCTAATTTTTAGAGAAAACAAATCAAATTATTTCATAAGAGGTTGTAGTTTTAAATAATAATCTTAACCCAACATTTTTGTTTAATACAAAATAGCATTAAAGTATCAAAGTAACCTTACCTCAATAGCAGAGATTTCAGGTAGAATAATCAGTAATCCTTTTCAAGTAGGTTGATACCTTTAAATTATTGTGATTCCTAAATGTAGATTTCAGCACATAATGGAAGGGAAGGACAAACAAAATTAAATTAAAATGCATTTGTTAATTTTTCAGAACTGTTGAAGAACTCAGTTATATACTCCATGAAGTATATTATTTTGAAGTGATAAAACTTTAGCTCATAGGCTCTTTAATATTATTTTATTTTGTTTATTTACTTGCAAGTGTGTGTGCATGTGTGTGTGTGTGTGTGTGTGTGTGTGTGTATGTGTGGTACATGATGTTTATATGCATGCCTGATGCGTGGGGGCATCTGTGTGTGCCAATACATGTGCATGTGCATGTATGCTCATATGTGTGGAGGCCAAACGTTGACTGCAGCTGTATTCTTCATTCATTCTCCACTTCCTTTGTTTGAGCTCTCTGACACAAGAGCTCTCTGATTTTGCTAGACTAGCTAATCAACAAGGCCCAGGGATTCTCTTGTCTCAGCCTCCCTAGCACTAAGCTCACAGGTGGGCAACAACGCCCAGCATTGTCCCTTAGGTTCCGAAGATCTAAACTCAGGCCCTCATGATGGCAAAGCAAGCATCTCCTGTGAGTTAAAAGTTCTAAATTATTACAGGCACACACACACAGAGACACACACACTATTTCCAAATTCCTGCTTTGTGATTCTTTGGTAAGAAGCATGGCATGTCTGGTCTACTTTGAAATCATAGAAGAAAATCAATCTTCTTGCACACATCTGCCAAAACAGAACTAAGAAAGGAAATTGAATTTTAAATTACTTCATCTGCATGATTTCATAGTGGAATTCCTAGAAAGACTTGATAAAATAAGAATGTGACATTTGTCTCATAATTTGACCTGACTGTACATGTGAAAATGGAAATGGAAATAGACTCATAAACACATGTGTACCCATACACACCAACACACACATATTTGGGATGATGAAGAATTTACACAATCCTAGAAATGTGTATGGATTACTTACTTTTGCTGATTAAAATTTTGAGTGGTTGCTCGGGCCTTTAAATTTGAACCAAAATACAGAAAAAGTAGCCTAAAATTGATTTTGGAATCAGTTTAGGAATACCTTGTCTTGTCAATGAGCAAGAAGATTTTTGAATTCCTACTTGTAACAAGTAGTCTTCATAAATGCCTAAACCACAATTGCATATGCAAATTCCACACATTTTCATACTACTTGGAATAACTGCATATGCAAACAGGTAATTTGACAGTTAATGATTCATTTGCATGTGCAAACCTACAATTTGAACATACAGATGCCAGTTGGCATGTGGAATAATATTCCATGTGGGCTCTATTTTCTAGGTTTCTTCTCTTTTTAAAGGAGCCAACCCTTAAAGGCTATCATTTTCATAGAAAATATACTTACATGTAATGTAGTAAGTAGTGTATAATAAGTAATATGTAATATAGTTATAGAAATCTATTAATATTTCAAGGTGTTTAAGTAGGAAAAATATTTTAAAATTATACACATACACACACACACACATATATATATACATACGATGTTTGAAAAAAATCCCTTCTTTTTTTTACTGATTTTCAGGAAAATAAGTTTTAGTCATTTTTATTTCAAATACAGACTCTCACCTTAATATTATAGGTTGCCTGTATATGTTTGATGAAAAATATAAAATGATGGTGCAGCTGACCCTGAATTTATCTTATTAACACTTTTAAATATGGAATAGCATAAAAGCTTTTTCTTCCCCAGACCAATATTGAAGGGGTGCTGATTTGTGTAAATCAATAATTTATCAACTCGCTGTCTTTCCACGCTGTCAGCCAGCTGCTTCTCACTTTCTGGGCCAGACGATGTCAGCTGCAACACATAATGCCTTCTGCTTCACGTAGAAATAAGAGCATAAATATTTTAAAAATCCTGCTACAGGAAGTCAGGAGGATTGGGGTGTGGGTGAGAGATTTTACTGGTTTATTGTGAGAGGAGAACAAGTCTACATATTTTATGGGCAGGTTTTATCAGAAGTGGAGGCAGAGACAGTCGTCTCTTAGTCTGATTTTTATCTCCTAACAAGACTGACAGACCAAAGACTTTTCAGGGCAATTTGTAGAAGACATCTGGTGAGGCTTTCTACGGGATGAACACGCCACAGAGTGCTCCTCTGGTATCCGTTGGCATGGCAACCAGTAAAAGACTATTCAACATCAGTAGGTTTCAAAAAGGTTGAGGCCTAGTTGAAAATCCATTTGGGCTCCTACCTGCAAAATTCTTTTGAAAATGCACTAAATCTTTTTTTCTCCCCCCTTCGGGCTCTGGAGCCTGAACCAATGTGTACAACTGTGGCACCTCCAATCTTAAATAATTTTCAAAACGTGGGATTAATGATTGCAGGCACTAGAAGCATTACAGACGACAAGGAAGAATGGGCAGTGTTCTGGAGAGGAGAGGTTGTTAGTTGAAATATGTTATTTCTCTTTGTGTCTTATCATTTTTTTTTTTTAATCAGGAAACAAAGTATTATGTTCAAACAGGCCTGTATTTTTTTTTTATGTTAAGAGAATCAAATAAAGGATTCAAAGAAAATCTTGGTAGGTCATTTTTAAAATCAATATTTTGTGTAAAAATAGAATTCAAACAACAGGAAAATAATGACTTTGAAAATATTTTAATTAATATTGATGGTTTATAAAAAGTTTTTAATGGGCTGGAGAGACAGTTTAGCAGTTAGTGTGTTTGCCTGCAAAGCCAAAGTACACAGGTTCAATTCCCCAGGACCCACGTAAGCCAGATGCACAAGGGGGTGCATGCATCTGGAGTTCATTTTCAGTGGCTAAAGGCTCTGCAGGCCCATTCTCTCCTCTCTCCCTCTCTCTCTGTCTCTCTCTCTCTTTTTCTCTCATCTGCTTCTTTCTCTGTCTCTTTCTCTCAAATAAATAAATTTTTAAAAAAAGTTTTTAACTAATATTTTTCTAGACTCATTTAACTCAATTAATTTTCAATTATGCATGTTTAGCAAGTTGTTTTGTCAACAATTAAATTATAAAACGGTAAAGTCAAATAAGCGCTAATAAGGACGTGAAGAAACATAACGTTATGAGTTGAAACCCAGTGAAATGTTTGCCAAAATGAAGAGTTCCTGTGAGGTCTTATCTATGTACTTGTTTACTCACGTTGTAGACTCACAGGTAAACTTCTACAGTGAAATGAAGAAAAAAAAAAGAAGTTTCTGTGAAAATGTATATATAGCATAAGGAAAATAAATCATAGCATCCTATATCATTGCCCTGACTAAGATTTTTAGGACGTAATTATTTTGCTTACATTATCCATTCAATAGATGGGTGTCATAGAACCTTATTTGCAAATAAAAGGATCTTACTTAAAATTACTAGTTGGGGTGACTGGATTTTCAATGGCTCACGTGTGAGCAGCCAGGGAAGACTTCTTTCCCCCTTCTCTTGAGAGAAAAAATAAGAAAGGGAGATGAATGTGTCCTGAACTCAGTATTCACTGCTACCACCAGCAGCAAACTACCTGAAAGACACCATTCTCAGCACCCAGCCACGGCTTATTGCAAACAGCTCCACTTTGTGTGGTGTGAGACTCACTGAGTGAGACTTCCTAAAATACCTGTTAAGGTAGGTCACTTGAAATGATGTATGAGGCATATTCAAGGGAACATTTATTTGTGTTGCATACAATTAATTGTCGTTATACTGTTATATTTCATTGTCTGTGAGACAAAGGAAATATTTGCACATGTTGGTTCAGTCTGTAAGGAACAGAACCAAAGAAATGACTTCCATTTTTTTTAAATATTTTCTCTCAGGGGTATGGTATACATAGTGCAACTTTACGTGACAATGTTTTTATTTTAAGTTTAAAGTTTTAACATATACATGGCTATCGATGCTACTGTATCAAGGTGTATTTAGACCTGAAACTCTAGAAAGAAAACATTCAACATACCCAGTACCACTTATTTTGAAGGCGTTTAGAATTTGTGTGTGTGCACCACTGTCTCTTCTGGGTTCACAAGTTTATTTTCTCTTCTTCTCTCACACGTCCTCGCTGACTGTTTCCCAGACAACACTGGTGCAGACGGGCCTCCCCTTCCTGGCAGTGAGCACAGCAAACACAGTGCCAATACACTGCTTAGTGACTGCCACAATACGGCAATCGTGCGCCAGGTACTATGCCTGGATCTTGACACATATTACCTCACCTATGGAACTTACGCAAAGACCCCGAAACACAGCTATTTTTTTTTTTTTTCAGATGTGTAGATTTAGGCTGACTGAGACTAAGTGATTAATTTTAGAGCCAGATGATTGGAAAAAGATCAAAACGTGATTCCATACATAACTAAAGTTGTTCAGCTTTGGCCAAATGAGAAGGTTCAAACATTTTTGTTTTATTTACTTAAACTGCACAAAAGCTTTCCCAATCAATAAATAGTTCATAGGTAAAAGTCATCAAGTAAGAAATAATTTTCCTTACCATTCTAAGTCCCCAGGGTGACTCTACAAAAGCAAGTCTTGGAGATCCCACAACTCTAGATTCCTCTCTGGGCATTTATTTAGAGCTTACAGGACACTGCTAATAGAAAGAACACACCTTGAGCTTATTCGATAGGGCTATGTCGGGTCCATCGATCTCTGACTCTTCCACACTGATGATTAAAGCAGCAAATATTGGCAACTCCCCACGCACAAGGCTTTCATCGTCCACGTCTGTGTCACTCCTCATGGAAAGCCCCCTGTCTAAAGCTCCTCACCCCCAACCTCAACAGATGTATTCCTCCCTAACCGTCAAGTCATTCGACCGAGGGACAAAGGATGGTGGAAACAAGAAAGACAATCAACGTAGCATGTGAACTTAATTTAAATGGACAAAAATAAATTTTTAATTTGGACATATGCTGAACGCATGGCCACAGGGAGCTGACAGTTGGGTTGTGTGTCTTGCAGAGCTTGTCCCAGACAGTGGGGAAGTTCTAAAATCCACGAGGCATTGCTCCATCCTGCAGGGCACAGGGACATCCTGGTGCAAAATGACCGGTGCTGCCCACCAGCCAAGAAGTGTGAGCTCCTGCTCATAATGCAGCCTGCTCTGAACTCTGTCCCTAGACTCTGGAGGAGCTGTTCTGTCACGGTTTCAATCACCTGATGCACTGGGCACCCATGCTTCAAACCAACACCTGAAGACTCAGCTGGCACTAAAAGCTAACACCCACACCTGTAATGGTCTTTGCCCGCCAATGCAGCAACAGCATCAACTTTGGTACTTAGAAATTTATCCCCCAGAAGGTTCATAGACCCTGTCTATCTTGCAAAGGGAGAAAAGACAGAAAACAGCACACTAAAGGTATAAAAAGAGGAATGTTGTGTTACAATATTACAAGCAAACGGGAATAAGAAACAAGAAGGCATAGCCATATTAATATCGGATAATGGACTTCAAACCAAAAATAATCAAAAAAAAAAAGACAAAGAAGACCACTTCCTACTTATCAAGGGAATGATCCAGCAAGAGGATTTTACATTCATAAATTTGTATGCAGGGCTGGAGAGATGGCTTAGCGGTTAAGCGCTTGCCTGTGAAGCCTAAGGACCTCGGTTCAAGGCTCGGTTCCCCAGGTCCCACGTTAGCCAGATGCACAAGGGGGCGCACGCGTCTGGAGTTCGTTTGCAGAGGCTGGAAGCCCTGGCGCGCCCATTCTCTCTCTCTCCCTCTATCTGTCTTTCTCTCTGTGTCTGTCACTTCAAATAAATAAACAAATAATTTTAATAAAAGAAACATATCTTAAGGTAATAACGTTTAAAAAAAATTTTGTATGCACCAAACACAGGGGCACTGCAGCTCATAAAGCAAAACCTACCTGACAATAAAACAGAAATAAATACCAACACCATCATAGTTGAGGACTTCAATACACTATTATCAGTAATAGATCATCCAAATAGAAACCCAACAGGGAAGTAAGAGAGCTCAACAAAACCATAGATCACTTACACCTAACAGACATCTATAGAACATTTCATCCAAAATCTACAGACTACACATTCTTCTCAGCAGCCCATGGAACGTTCTCTAAAATCAGAATGAGTCATGTACAAGCCATAGGAAAACCAAGGACTTAAAAAAAAAAGTTTATAAGAAAGTATTTAGTGCCCTGTGTAGATGTAAGTCAGGGTGTAATACCTGTTTTGAGAAGGGATGTGAGGGAGGCTGGAGTTCTGAAAAACAAGGAGCTCTGCTTATGCAAAATATAGTGAGAAGCTGCACACAAGTTTGGGAGAGATGGTGAGCATCCTTCTGGGAAGGTCTTTTTCAGAATGAGTAGGTTTTGCTCAGGGAACTGAGAGGGAAAGATGATATGAAAGTCAAACCAATTTGCATTTGCACGATAAAAATTGTTAAATTATGAGCTTGATGAGACTTTATAGTTTGGAATTATGTCAAGGTTTACAGTGGAGCTGAATGATGAAAAATTCTTGGGCTCGGCTTATATATTGGACTGAAAAGGACTCTCCCCTGGTGGGACTGTAACAACGAACTGAAATGCTTGGTCTGCAATGAAAAGGAAATCTCAAGATTGTCCCTCTGTGAAGAACAGAAGTGCTGGCCGTGGAAGATGCCGCCCAACTGGACTTCCATTGCCCACCATGCCGAGAACGAGCTCTCGAAATGTAGTCATGTCAAGTCAAGGTTCTCACGCTTAAATTTCGTATTTGTAAAAGTGTCCCCAATACCTTATCCTTTCTCCTGAATTCCTGCATTACTAAGTGGTTTTGAATGGGAGTGAGCTCTTTTGCACAAAATAGGAGATATTTTCAAGTTGATTGTCAATTAATCATTTCTCATCCCAATAATGAGCCACCATTCTACGTGAGACAGCCCAACCTTCTCAGCCTCAGCCTGACCCTCTTCCAGGAAGAGTGGGACTTCCACTAATGTTCTCTGCACTGCGTTAACAAAGAGACTGTGCATTTTATACACCCATTTTTTGGTATTGACTTTGTTTATTGGGTTTAGACAATACATGGATTTATAAATCACACACACACACACACACACACACACACACACACTGATTAGAAACCTCAATATTGTTTTTACTAAAATAAAAGACAACAAAAGTCTGAATTGAAGCTTGCATCTTTTTTTAAAATTATTTATTTATTTATTTATTTGAGAGGGACAGACACAGAGAGAAAGACAGATAGAGGGAGAGAGAGAGAATGGGCGCGCCAGGGCTTCCAGCCTCTGCAAACGAACTCCAGACGCGTGCGCCCCCTTGTGCATCTGGCTAACGTGGGACCTTGGGAACTGAGCCTCGAACTGGGGTCCTTAGGCTTCACAGGCAAGTGCTTAACAGCTAAGCCATCTCTCCAGCCCGAAGCTTGCATCTTTTTATTATTTTTTTGAGGTAAGGTTTCACTCTAGTCCAGGCTGACCTGAAACTCACTATGTAGTCTCAGAGTGGATTTGAACTCATGGGGATCCCCCTGTGTCTGCCTCCCAAGTGCTGGGATTAAAAGTGTGTGCCACCACACCCAGCTCTGAAACTTGCATCTTTGATGAGCACCACACTCTACACACTAACAAAACTATGTGTGCCTCATACATCTATCATCAATCTCCCTTTCTTTCTTTCTTTCTTTCTTTCTTTCTTTCTTTCTTTCTTTCTTTCTTTCTTTCTTTCTGACTATCCATCTGGCAATCATCTATTAGCTATCTAGCATCCATCTATGAATCTGTCATCTATTATACATCAATGTAATTATTATCTTATTACCTATCAGCCTATCATATATCTATCTATGTATTAACTACTATCTATTTTAAACAGGTCTTACTAATGTAGCCAAAACTGGCCTGGTGCTTAGTATATCACCCAGTCTTGGTTTATTTCTTAATGGTCGTATGAAATCTCAGCTTCATTTTCCCAGACCTTCATTGCCGTGATATAACTAATATTTATATAACCAATTTTTTAATAATTAATCCTTTCAAATCAGCTCTCCAACTCTTTTCTGGATCATTAGGTACACGTTACTTGAGAAGAATTGAACAAGAAGAAAAGTGAATAACAGTAAAGTAAAAGAAACTAAGTTTATTTAGCTAAGTAGATATAGTTCATGATTTTTTTGTAACTGCAAGGAATTATAAGAATTTAATTTATCTTTACTAATTAATTTATTCATTTGCAACATATTGACTCATCCTGTCTTAGGGGTGGGAGATTTGGATGAAAAATATTACTGAAAAAATAGATTTATGGCAGTCTACTGGAGAGAATAATATTAAATTGTGTGTGTGTGTGTGCTCCTACCGTGAAAACTATTAAGATAGGTAAGTCTACAGGTGAGAATAGAACATAGTTACCCACCTCTGCAGCAGAGATAGAGAAGCGCTCTTGGACTCTGGGATTTATATTACGATATGCACTTAGAGTTAAATTAGTTACTAGGAGCTCATTTTTCATTCTAGAAAGCAGTGGGATTGCAGTCTTCCTCCTCCGAGAAAAGTTAAATTGACTTGTTATGACATCAGAGAACCAAGAAAGCAAGGTATTACCTTTATGCTACCTGTCAAGTAGGACATTGCTACTTCACATCTGTAACATCCCAAACCCTGGAGGGAAAACATTCTCCCACTCTTGATCAGTATTTTGCTATGGATCTCGAATTTTGTTTAGACAGAGCACTATTTCAGTGGCTTTTATTTTCTGGTAGGTTTTGAACTCGTTCTTTCTCATAAAGAGTGAATTAGGGAGAAAGAAAGAGACTGAGAAAGGGAGAAAGAAAGAGACTGAGAAAGAGAGACAGACAGAGAGAGAGACAACTTGACTTTCCTTGGTTTTTAATCAGAAAAATAAAATATCTTAGTAACATTCTCTCCTAAGTAGTGAGTAAACTTCAATTTGAAGGGAACCCCCACAATATATGTGGAAAACAATACCCTGTGTAGGTGTAATAAAATAAAAATCCAAGGGGATGATTCAATTATTTGTTTTACACTTTAATAACCTCCAAAGGAAGTGGCTGACAGAATAACAGATTGAATGTGTAAAACAAGAAGTTATTAAGTTTCTTACACACACACACACAAGCATGCACGCAGTATGATTTAACTCTGATGGAAAACCACAGGCCATTCTTCACAAAGCCAGTCAAGGTTTGCCATTTCTGCTGCTGACAGGAAACGTCAGTGCCTGGAAGTAGAGGCAGCAGGCTGCTTGTTCCCACAGCATCATCAGCACCTCAGAGGAGGATGGGGAGAAGGGGCCCCTGGACAAACAAAAGTGACCCATGCCCTGGACGCGTACGTGTGACTTCCTGCAGCCTGTTTGTGTCTTTTCGGGCTCCAAGGGCATTTAGAAATAATCCCAGGGAAGGGTATCCTGTTGCGGAAGACATCTCAAGACAATATGCGGCAATGATGGAGGGAAACCATAAGAGGAAGAGAAAAGAATGTGGAATCAAGCGCAAGTTCTGTTTAACCGTGCTTAAACAATGTGTGACATTGAAACACACCCCAAAATAATGTGTGTTTGGGTGTATTCTTTCTAGAAACAACAGCGGTATTTAATGTGGGAAGAAATATTATAATTGTCCTCTGTGGATATAGGATGAGGCATTTAAATGCACATAGCATCAATTCTATGGAATATAGAAGCTTGACATTTGCAAGTCTACATAGACATGCAGAGCACCTTAGAGTGCATACTAGTGTAAATTTACATTTCTTGTTTTACCTAGGGATTTTTATTCAGGCAAAAAGGGTTACAGAGTCCATTAGCCGATCTGAATTTACGACAATAAAATCCTTGATGTTCAGCCATGACAGAATTACTCTCCTTTAACAAGTAATAAATGTGGATAAGTCATGTGTCCCATTGGATTAGTTGGTTAAATCACATTTAAAGGATGGCTAATTGTATAAAATTTATCCAAATCCAATACAAATTTTATTGTCACTAATTGCCTTTGCAGGTTTGGGAATATAAAGTATATTCAAATGCATTTGTCCTAGTGAGGCTGTGCGTCTGTCACACGTGAACAGCATCCTTATGACTACCTAGTAAGGTTTTCAGTTATTTTGGTCATGCAACATTAGGCCATTGTAATTTAGGACTATGATATTTTGCATTTCTAAATTAAACATTTTGTCATGGATCATCTATCCTTATTGTATTATAGGTTTGTACCACTTAATTGCAACACCAATGCTACAAACAAGCACAGGTCCCGACACCTGTTAGTATCACTGGCGATTTGCTGGCATTGTCAGCCAAGCCCACTGAAGTGTTATCCCTCCAGGTCCAGCACACTTAGCTATCATTTACAAAACTTTTAAATAACCCAGAGTAAGCACTTATTCGAAATTACACAAGTTATATGATGTTGAGTAAAAAGAAAATTTGAATCAGGGAAAAATGTATGATTCTTGGCTCAGACAAACTAAAAGATATCACAAAACATGAATGAAAATACATAATTTAAAAAAAAAAATCTTTGTGCCGTCAGTTCTCCTGATGCTGGCTTGGTGCTGCCTGGACTCTGAAAGTGTACTGCAGAAGCAAGGCCCCTGGATCAGCCTTCCTGATTGAAGGGACCCTGAGTCCCCAATTCCCAGATCCCCTATTCTGGAGGGTGCATGTGTGCAAACACCCACTGAGGATCCTACATGGACAAATCCTTGCTTCTGCCTCAATAGCATAAAACATTTCCCCAAGATGGGTAAACCACAATGAAAAAATGAAGAAGAAGAAGAACAAGAGTCCAGGACCAGATGGCTTCTCAGCTGAATTCTATCAAACCTTCACTGAAGAACTGAAACCAGTTTCTTTTTTTTTTTTTTCAAGCTGTTTCACATAACCAGAGACCTGGGAATCCTGCCCAACTCCTTTGTGAAGCTAGCATCACCCTAATACCAAAACCAGACAGAGATGCAACAAGGAAGGAAAACTATAGGCCTATATCCCTGATGAATTTAATGCAAAGATCCTGAACAAAAGCAGAGCAAACTGAATTCGACGACACGTCAAAAGCATTATCCACCTTGATCAAGTCGGCCTCATCCCAGGGATGCTGGGACGGTTAACATACCTGTCCACTTTTCTACAAATTTCATTGTATCATTTGTCCCTGGGCCAACTTGAGTTGCTGATGTGCCTGATAAGCAGTTCAAAGTGCAGTCAATAGGGGTGGAAGTGTTTGAGGGGAGGGTTAAAGAAGGGTGGGACTGGTCAACGTCGTTTACCACATAGGTAATCATAATCCCCAGAAACACAAGATCACCTCAATTGATGCAGAGAAGGCCTCTGACAAAATACCACACCAGTTCATGATCAAAACACAAAAAGAATAGTCATGGAGGGTTTATATATCAACACAATAAAGGCTATATGCAAAGCACCCAAAGCCCAAATAATAACTAATGAGGAAGGACTCAAGGAGCTCCCATTGAGATCAGGAATAAGATAGGGGTGCACACTCCTGTCATTCTTTTCAACATAATACTCCAAGTCCTAGCCCAAGCAATAAGAAACGATATGTTGGCTCAACCATGTTCATAGCTGCTCAATTCACTGTAGCTAAGTACTGGAATCAACCCACGTGTCCGTCATTGGATGAATGGGTAACAAAGTTGTGGTACGTTTATAAAATGGAACTCTTCTCAGCAGTAAGAAAAGAAAATGATACAATGAAATCTGTAGAAAAATGGACAGACTTGGAACAGATCGTAGTCTGTGAACTTGCACAATCACAGAAAGACAAACGCCACATAGTCTCCCTTATCTGTGATTTGTAACCTGGACCAGCTTGAGTTGCTGATGTGCCTGATAGTCAATTCAAGGCGCAGGCATTAGGGATGGAACTGTTTGAGGGGAGGGTAAAAGAAGGGGAGGGACAAACAGAAAACTGAATCAAAATAAACTGGTACCATAAAAACCTTTATCCTTGGAGATAGACTAAAATATATAACTCTCAAAAGGAGTAAGGGGGTGCACTTGAAAGGAAGGGCCCTGCAGAGGGTGGGATGTGCTCTAAACTTTTTTTTTTTTTTTTTTGTCTCTGGCCTGTAACTACCAGTATCAGAAACTGGTTGCTACCCACAATGAGCTCTTGATCAGAGAGAACTATGAGGTCCTGAAATCAAGACAATTTACTGCCATAGCACGTGATTACCGGTGTGAGGCAAAAGGTAAGACCCTACTGCTAAAGACACAGGGCATGGAGAGACTTGGCTGGAATCTGGAAAAGAGCCAGTCCCCAGACAATTATCGCATCTAGTGATGGAAAAGCACCACATGAGCTGCTGGGGGAAAGTGGCCAACAATGGTCTGAGCAACCAGAGGTCTCAGCTTCTCAGAAGCAAACAGCCTGACGGGATGTGCACCCCAGGGCAATAGTGGCACCCAGCCTCGGTGGGCAACCAGTAGTTTTCTGATTAGCTAAGAGATCCGCTCAGTATAAAGGAATCCATATCTGGAATTGGGAACAGGATCAGAATCCTATGGAGACAAAGATTATGTTCTCCAGTGTCCAGCTCTCACTAGTTTTTGGCTAAAAAGGGGGTTGCTTATATCAAATTTTCCCAAAATTAATGATGCTTATCCCATTTAAACTATACTGACTTCACTTTCCATTGGAGAATCTCCATTGGAGAATCTGTTCTTCTTTTTTCAGAAAGCAGCGAGACTGGAGGAGATAAACGACCCCTCGCACTTCAGCCAAGCCACAAGCTGAAATGACGGCAACTGAGGAGAGGAGCAAGAGCGATGCTTCCAGGCTGTTCCTGATAATCAGCGCCAGGGTGCAGGAGACAGACCCTGAGGACACGCAACGCCTACCAAAGCAGAGATCCAGAGGCTCCAAAGACCTCATCACTGTAGTAGACTTAAAACTCACCCACCACGGCTCAGGGAATTTTGCAGAAGAAGGGGTGGAAAGATTGTAAGAGCCACCAGTTGAGACATCATGCCCAGAGGCGCTCCCTCCCCTCAAAAATAGCCGACTGCTGCTCCCACAATGCACAGCCCTCCACCCCATAGGGGATACCTGCAACCCCACTGAGGAGGGTCCCCAGCAGAATGGGAGGAGGGTCAAGGGAAAGGAGGGTACCAACACATGATGTATCCACATGAAATACGTTGTTACTAATTTATATGATAAGTTTAAGTTTTCCTTTGTTTAATAAAATTACAAAGCAAGACGTATTAGAAGTATAAAAGAGGCTAGATAGAGAGAACGAAGAAAAGCAGATAGGATGGATACCACTCTGTTTTTCTAACTGAAACGTTCATGAAAGAGCAGTCGCAGGCCACATAGGAGGAACATCACAGCGTCCTACTCCAGACAGAAATAATGACTGGAACATGAAAAGAAACGTGTTTGTGCCCTGGGAGAGGACGCCTCAGCAGGTTAGACAGAGATGAAACCCACGTGGAAACTGCGGCTGCGGCTGCTCTGCTCCTTGAAAACCAGATGTTGAAGCAACCTCCGTCCTAGGGCCCACACCCTTGTGGATGCTGCACAGACTCACGGGGAGTCTGCTGCTTCTCTCTGTCATCATGCTGGACACAAACTTCTGTGCATGTCTGGAAGGGAGTTGTTTTTTTAATTTTTAATATTTTATTTATTTCTCATCGTTTTTTTAAATTGTTTATTTTATTTATTTGAGAGTGACAGAGATAGAGAAAGAGGCAGAGAGAGAAAAAAGGGTGTGCCAGGGCCTCCAGCTGCTGCAAAGGAACTCCAGACGCACGCACCCCCTTATGCATCTGGCTAACATGGGTCCTGGGGAATCAAACCGAGGTCCTTTGGCCTTGCAGGCAAACGCCTTGACGGCTAAGCCATCTCTCCGGCCCTGTAATGCTCTGCCCTCAAATCACAATCTAAAATAAATCCTTCCTCTTCCAACTTGTTTTCATCAGTTGTAGCTTTTTTTTTTTTTTTTTTTTTGACAAAGCAATGAGAAAAAGTGGCCCATAAATGGTCAGTACCAAAATTTCTGGATAATTATGATGTGAATTCTAATTCTTAACATTATCTTTTGCTTCTTCATTACTTAATCATTTGTTTGTTTAGCCTACTTTATTTTCAAGTATCCAGATGTGTTCCTTCACATTGAGAATCTTCAGCCTTTCAGTCTATTGCTTCTGCAGGCAGATATTATGGTCTGTGCTAACATTAACTTCATGTGCAGCAAAGGGTTTATTGTGGCATCTGATGCCCCCCCTCCCCAAAGTTCTTACTCACTTGTGGTTAATTATTCAGCACAATAAGAGCTCTCTACCACAACAAATATCACCTTTGCATACATTGCCAGGTCTGTACCCATGACACCAGCTTTCCAGATTTTTCCGCTTCACCTGTTTTATCTTCTTGTTTCTTTCCCTGTCTAGCCTTAACACTTAATCTAGACTCTCCTGGAAACTAATGTGTGGCTTTATAGATTCCATTATGTAACCAGTATTCAGAGGAAGTATGATGGTTTGCTGACAGTTTGTATATGCATACTAGGTAAGGTTGTTTTGCTCTTTGTCAATTTTTATTATTTTTGAATGCTCAAAACATCCTATAAAAGAATTTAAGATAATATTGAAGCCATATTCAAGAGAAGAAATCTAAGAAAAATTCCCCAAAAAAGCACTTTTGGAAATAAACTTTTGGAAGTCCAAGGTTATAGCAAAAGAAATGAAATTTCAATTATGAAAAAGAGTGAAATAACATGCATAATAACAAGAGAGGACAACAAAGTTGCCTGGACATTTACAAACTGCATGTTTCTAAACAAGCAATCATGAAGATAAAAATTAAATCATGTGTCACAAAAACTCGGAATACTTATCCTCAATTTATTTAGAGCCAATTAAAATATGCATATTATAGTTACATTTTAAAATTGTATTTACTAATGTGTCAAGATGCAAAAATAAATCCTGGAAAAAAAAAATTACTGGAGACAGAGCTTTGGTAGCATGAAATACCTGAAGCTAATGGATCATTTAATGGATGAGAGATACAGGACTGTCAAGGCTTCAGAAATAGTGTCCCATTTTCAAGCTTTTGTGGGAATGATACAATTCATTTCGGAAGTTTCTGACAAGGGTCCCCACAGATCTGCCTGCCTAGTGAAGTGTCACAGGAATGTGCTGTCATCTGGCTTTATTGTCCCCACCGCAAGCTGAGGAGACTGCATTCGGGAACGAAAAAAGAAAAAAAAAAAAAGCTTGTCAGTGTTCCTCTTTTGTAAAGATTAATTTTATATCTTGGCATGTATACATGTACCTGCGTGTCACTTGTGTACGGTCGTGCGGCACTGCAGAAAACACGACGGAAGTCTCCCTGAAGCTGATCCAGTAAGGAAAGCGCGCAAAGTCCCGGTGTGGGCAGACACAAACACTAAGAGCAGAGGAGATAAAACTGGAAGCAGGAAAACAAAAGGAAATTTAAAGGTGAATCTCCAAAGAGAACGGAAACTTTAAAGGAAGAGTTAGTAAAATAATGTAGTAGGCGGTATTTAAACATGTTTGGATTTCTATTCATTTGTAATTACTGGTGGGTTGATAATTCTCTGGATCGTGTGATGAATGAAACAATTTTCTTTCCCATTTTATTTAATTTATTTCAATAAAATGAAAGCGAGATGGAGCATGTCATTTGGGATGTTCCTTTTTGGAATCAACTTTAGAAAATCTAGGGCCAAAGGTTAAAGAAAAGTGTAAGGGAAAGGGGCTGTAGAGATGGCTTAGTGGTTAAGGCACTTGCCTGCAAAGACTAAGGACCCAGGTTGAATTCCCCAGTACCCACCTAAGACAGATGCACAAGGTGGAGCATGCATGTAGAGTTTGATTTCAGGCTAGAGACCTGACATGTCCATTATCTCTCTCTTTCTCTCTCTCCCTCCCTCTCTCTCTCTCTCTCTTCCCTTTTTTCTCTTCCAAATAAATAAACAAACACTTATTTTAAAAAAAAAAAAAAGACAAGTGAAAGAACATAGAAAACCCAAAGTTTGGGGATAGCTCATGTAATGTAACGCATGATTGAGTATGACAGCAGACAGCATGAGGGAGGAAGGCTGTGGAGAAGAAAACAGTAGCTAAAAACAGACCTTTTTTTTTTTTTTTTTTTTTTTTTTTTTTTTTTTTGCAGTCAATGGGAACAGGTTGAGTTACTTAAAGAGTTGTGAGCAGTTAATGTTGAAGTGAAAGGTCAGGTACAATGTGATAAAAGCTTTTGGAAATCCACACAAGAATTTCCCATGCTAAAAACCAAACTGCCATCTGTAAGCCAACATAAATAATGTGATAGCTTGCAGAACTTTTGACCAACGACTTGGTTATTAATCCCAAATGCTGAACAAACTTGAAGAGTATGATTCTGGTATAAAATTGTGGGGTAAAAAAAAAACAAAAAAAAAAAAACTAAGCAGAAGATTTAAAAATGTGAGAGATGGACTATTTTAAAATTTTTGTTCATTTTTATTTATTTATTTGGGAGTGACAGAGAGAGAGAGAGAGAAAGGGAGAGAGAGAGGGAGAGAATGGGCACACCAGGGCTTGCAGCCACTGCAAACGAACTCCAGACGAGTGTGTCCCCTTGTGCATCTGGCTAACGTGGGTCCTGGAGAACCGAGCCTCGAACTGGCTTCCTTAGGCTTCACAGGCAAGTGCTTAACCGCTAAGCCATCTCTCCAGCCCAAGAGATGGACTATTTTAATAACAAAAATTTGAGCATAAGACACATGTAAGATTAGTGAAGTGATAGGGAGGAAATTTAAATTTTAAAAAATGACACTACCTACACAAGTCCATCATAAGAGGAGGAAAAGATGATGACATCAAAATAAAAGGGAGACTGATTGAGATGGGGAGGGGATATGATGGAGAATGGAATCTCAAAGGGAAAAATGGGGGGAGGGAGGGTATTACCATGGGGTACTTTTTATAATCATGGAAAATGTTAAAAATATTGAGAAAAAATAAGATAAAATTTTAAAAATGTCTTTGTAAAACAATCACACACAGAGAGAGCAAAAATCAAAAGGAAATACTCTACCAAATGAGCTATTCCACTTGAGAGTTAGTGGGCAGGGACAATTCAAACCAAGTGCGTGCATACAATCAACAAGGTATTATTGATCCAGAGATTAGAACTGCCTTGTGCAGATGTGTCCTGTTGGGCTGACTTCATGAGATATAGATTTTTTTTTTTTCATTTTTTGTTGAGCTGCAAAGTCATGCCTGGGATGAGCTATAAGCAAAGTACAGGGTGTGATACAACTGAGGGATACAGGTAGAGGCCCCTACAAACTTCCCAAGAGATGAGATTCAAGTGGTGAAAGTCACCTCACAAAGCCACTGCAATTCAGGCCTGGCGACAAAGATCGGCTCGACAGGACATCATTTTGGTTGAACCTGCTCTTTAGAGTACGAACTAAGTTATTTCCGAACAAAATGTATGGAAGTCTTCTCGCCAGAAAGTCCCTTACACGGCCATTGCCTGGGCTTGAAATCCCATGCTCACAGAGCACACACAGGCTAACAAGGACCATGCAGCTCCCCAGACCTCCCCTGACGGCAGCTGGCCTGAGGCCTCCTCTCATATTTGGGCATCTCACGTGCCAAGAGATAAATTTAGACCTGATACTTGGTTCAGCTACCTCTGCATGGCGGGAATCGTCAGGATTTCAGAAATTTGGTAACAGTGACACAGCTTTAGGATGTCTTATATGTCAATGGCTAGAAAATTTAAGAATATTTTTCCTAGCCGGGCGTGGTGGCGCACGCCTTTAATCCCAGCACTCGGGAGGCAGCGGTAGGAGGATCACCATGAGTTCGAGGCCACCCTGAGACTACATAGTGAATTCCGGGTCAGCCTGGACTAGAGTGAGACCCTACCTCGAAAAAAAAAAAAAAAAAAGAATAATTTTCCTATTCTAGTAAACAAGTTTTCTTCCTTAACACTTCCAAGGCAACTTAAATAAATCACTCCCTACCTGCTATGTTTCTCTCTCCTCAACCTCTCTCTCTCTCTCTCTTTTTACAGTTTAGATATCTGGAAGATGAACTCTTCAAATTTAGCACTTTGTCTTCTTGCCTTCTACTAACTGCAGCCATCTTCCTTACAGCAAAAACATCATTTTGAAGCCCGTAAAAGAATAATGTCTAGACTCCACTGTTTTCACCAGAGGCCAAGCGCAGTTCCACTGGTGGCTTAGAAAGTTACGTTCTGTACCTATTATAGGTCAGAGGACACCTGTCCAGCCTGTTATAGGAGATTAGATGACCAGGCATGCTTCCCTGTTTCACCCAGAACAATTCTGCATTTACTACCTCGAAATAAAAGCCTACCAAGGCAGATCCCCCAAAACCCTGAGAGCAAGCTCAAGTTACAACCTGACTGGTATCACCTGGTTCTTTGCTCATTAGAGGCAAGTAAGTGTAATAGACACTAAAAAAAAAAAAAAAAAAAAAAAAACAAATAAAAGCTGGTAGTGGTGGCGCATGCCTTTAATCCCAGCACTCAGGAGGATCACCGTGAGTTCAAGGCCACCCTGAGAATACCTAATGAATTCCAGGTCAGCCTTAGCTACAGCAAAACCCTGCCTCAAAAAAAAAAAAAAAAAAAAAAAAAAAAATTTAAATACTATATATCTTAATTTGAAAAAAATGTAGAATTATAAAGAACCTAAGAAATAGTTTAAAAAGTAAGTTCCTATTAGTAGTTAAGAATTTTTTTTATATTTGATGTGAAATTAATATATACCCAATATGTAGATTCAATTTTCACCTAATTATGTATAAAAAGTAAAGAAGAGAACCTAGGAAAGTCTGAAGTCATGCAGCAAAAAGCAACATAGCCATGATGTCTCAAATCCACAGCACATGACGTTACTCACACGGAAAAGAACCGTGACGCGCTTCCTTCTCATCTAATGATGGGTTTCTCCTTCAAATATGAGAATCCAAGATAAATTCAGCACCAATACCATTACATATTTCCAAAGATTCGTATGTGCTCAAATTAACATTTTTTTTTTTTTTTGCAAAATTAGTCTGGGAAATTGTAACAACTTCTGGGAAGAAGCAGAGAGAATCATGTGTACAGAGATGACTACAGATATTTAAGAGTATTCAGTCACCTCTTAAGGAAGGCGTTGTCTTGGCTTGACTGGCAGATGGTTATATGTGACTAAAAATAAAAATAAATAAGCAAACAAGAATACAAAAGCTTTATGCTAGATTGAGGCAGTTATGCACAAGTCCACACCCGTCAGGGAGTAGAGGTTGAGCTGGATGTGGCTCCAGTCTGACCCACATGGACAGTGACCTTTATGCAGAGTAGAACTGGGCATCTGTTGATAGTGCCCTTGGAAACCCTGTCTTCCTTATGCTCACACATATATCTTTCCTTTCCATAATAAAAAAAATTAACTAATAACCCGAACTATGTGAACTGGCATAATTGCTATACATAGGTATTACTGTTCAAATGAAAATAAATTTAGGTGAGCTTGCTTATAGATAAATAATTTGCTTGACCACAAGACATATGAAATTCTGAAATGAACCTTGGAGAATATCTATCAAGGAAACAATAGACTTCTAAACATTTTTTTCTGGGTGCAAAATTGGGTAAGTTGGCTATTATCCTCTTTTTATATACTTTTACCCAGATATACCTAAAAATGCATTATGGTCCAAAACATGGAAGAAGAGTCCTGGCTCTTGAGTGAGATTGATGAGGTCCTCTGATGGGTGTTTGGGGGATGCAGGAAAAGATCCTTCAAAATATAAACCCTCTGGTACTTTATAGTTCCAGGTGTAATGCTAACATTTTATTTGCATACTGCAGATGTTTGTTTTGAGTTTACTCAGTTTTATTACCACAAAAAATGGTTTCTGGAAAGCTTTACACTGTACTGTGTTCTTATAAGAAATCTGTAAGACAGGAAAATGTAAAAAATGTCTATTTGTGATGTGATCAGCATATGTTAGGTGATTTTTCTGATTATATTTCTGAAATATTGTACCCAGAATCATGGGCACATTTGGTTAAAATAACTACCAAGATTTACTATGTATATTTTAAATGGGAAAAAAATACCATTAATGTTCATGGAGTAAATATGTAGTCGTTTTGTTAATTATTTATCTGGAAGCCTCAAGAGCTTTTTTTTTTCTTTTGCTGCTGTTTCATCTGTCAGTTAAATTCATTTTAGAGGTATAACTGATAGTTATGAGATATCATTGTATAAAGTAGCCATGAACCTGTGTACAACTTACTCATAGGAATGATCAAAGAAATAAATCCATGAGGGTATATCCTTGTCTCCATCAACGTATGTAACTCTGCACACAATAATAAGCCTCTTGCTTATTCTGCAAATACATGCTCTATTTCACTGATTCATAAAAAAAAAAAACAAAAAACAAAAAAAAGCAGGTAATTATGGCCCTTGGGAGATGGCAGAGCAGGTAAGAAAGCTGAGTGAACAAGCATAAGGACCTATGATCGAGCCCCAGCACACACATAAAAGGCTGGAGAGATGGCTTAGTGGTTAAGTGCTTGCCTGTGAAGCCTAAGGACCCCGGTTCGAGGCTCGATTCCCCAGGATCCACTTTAGCCAGATGCACAAGGGAGCACATGCGTCTGGAATTCGTTTGCAGTGGCTGGAAGCCCTGGCATGCCCAGTCTCTCTCCCTCTCTCTCTTTCTCTGTCTGTCACTTTCAAATAAACAAATAAACATAAAAC
Organism: Jaculus jaculus; assembly: GCF_020740685.1. Lineage (NCBI taxonomy): Eukaryota > Metazoa > Chordata > Mammalia > Rodentia > Dipodidae > Jaculus > Jaculus jaculus. Next base: position 25,377,271 of record NC_059121.1, read on the forward strand.
AAAAAAAAAATTTAAAAACAAGGCCCGTCAAGTTTCCACGCCTGGAACTCCAGTGGTGGGGTGAGGGAGGGGTGGAGGCAAGAGAACGATTGCAACTCTCTGACTAACCCGTCTGGCACACAGAATTTGGCAAACACTGCCTCAAGGAAGTTAGGCAGAAAAGTGCACATTCCATGCCTTCCTATGGCATCCACACACATGCACACAGGGCGCATGTATCTGCACGTGTGTGTGCACAAACACACACACACACAAACACCAGTTACATATACATAGTGGATAGACTATGCACATACACAGCAATAATTTAAAAAATAAAAAACAGTAGGGCTGGAGAGATGGCTTAGCGGTTAAGCACTTGCCTGTGAAGCCTAAGGACCCCAGTTTGAGGCTCGGTTCCCCAGATCCCACGTTAGCCAGATGCAGGGGGCGCACGGGTCTGGAGTTCGTTTGCAGAGGCTGGAAGCCCTGGCACGCCCATTCTCTCTCTCTCCCTCTATCTGTCTTTCTCTCTGTGTCTGTCGCTCTCAAATAAATAAATAAAAAATTTTTAAAAAATAAATAAAAAACAGTAAAGATAATTATGTCATGAGCTTAAGACATTTACATTCTTACATTTATAAAAATGGAGTTAAAGAATGCAAACTCAAATTATTATTGCATAGTGAAGTATAAGAAATTTTAAAGTAATTTGACAATTTGTTGCAGTGTATCAACAGCTAGATACCCAATAATATGTAGTATTGATCTGTGTTAACTAAGGGGCAATTTTGAGTACTAATTAGCCCTCTTTATTAAAAATACCTGGGTTGGAGAGATGACTTAGCAGTTAAGGCACTTACCTGCAAAGTCAAGGGACCCAGGTTCAATTCCCCAGGACCCATGTAAGCCAGATGCACATGGTAGTACATGCATTTGGAGTTTGTTTGCAGTGGCTAGAGGCCCCAGAGTGCCCATTCTCTCTCTCTCTCTTTCTCTCTGTCTCTCTCTTTTTCTCTCTTTCTGTATCTCATAAATAAATAAGTAAAATTTAAGTGGATAATATTTGCCAATTTTATTATATTTTCCCCTTAAAGACACAAAATTAGAGAATGTTAAGTAATGATCTAAAGGTTATTCTGTAGAAATTGTGTACAAATATGTTGTAAAACAATTTAAGTAAATGGGTGAGCCTATAGAATATCTGTCTTCAGGATTCTATTCTTAAAGTTGTCCCTGTCTCACTAAATTGCCTGATTTCCAGATCAGTAAAACAGATTGACTACTTTATGCCACGAGCATCCCATTCCCACACAATGCACTGGGAGATATGTTCTACACTATTAAACACTATGAAAAAGAAAAAGAATTAAATGCCTTATGTATTCTCTCATATATGGATCCTAGCTTCCTAGTTTTAGATTTGTATGAATTTGTTACTCAGAAGACAGTTGCAGAGGACATAAATCTAGAAAGGCGCCACTGGGAAGGGCCTAAGGGATAGTAGATATGTTAGTAGAGTTCTGAAACAGTTGAAGGAGAATGGTCTAAGAGGTGTTAGGAGAGAGGAATGGAGGAGAGGAGAGGGCTGGAGGAGGAATAATCAAAACTAAGTAGGCTATGCATAAGCCCCATGAAAACCTCCATCTGTAAAATCTTCTGCTTAATAAAGGTAGAAACTTTGGGCAGAAGTACCCCGTGTGAGGTGGTTAATGCTGTGCCCGGAAGACAGGGGTTGTTTCTGTAAACATTTCAGTGTTGAGAGTAGGATGCCTTCCAATGGCTCAGGGGCTACCACAGAAGAGATGGTGGGAAGCATGTAAGAGCCAGGAGATGGGGAGGAGTGCTTTGGAACGTTGTCTGCAGATACAAGGTAGTCATTTGTATCCATGATATCTCCTCAGTTGTCCTCAACTACACAAGATCTGCAGGAGTTTTGGCGTTTCAACAGGCTATCATGGACAACGGAAGAGCACAATAACAAAAAAAAAAAGACATTAACGGCTACAAGACAAGGCTCAACAATTAAGATACTGCCTACAAAGCCTAAGGACACAGGTTCGATTCCCCAGTATTCACATAAAACCAGATGCACAAAGTGATGCATGCATCTGGAGTTCATTGGCAGTGACTGGTAGCCCTGGTGTGCCCATTCTCTCTATCTGCCTCTTTCTCGTTATCTCTCTCTCTCTCTCTCTTTCTCAAATAAATAAAATATTTTAAAAGACATTAAGAAAGAAGAATGAATAGTAGAAAGGAGAGGCATTAAGGGGAGGTGGATGAAGGACAGGACTATCACAATTTTAATTAAAGTATCAACTAAAATTTTAAGGTTTTTTTATTTAAAAATAATCAAGTCCTATAATTTTAAAACTGCAGTTAGTTTCAGCTGGGCATGGTGGTGCATACCTTTAGTCCCTGCACTTGGGATGCAGAGGTAGGAGTGAGTATCCCTGTGAATTTAAGGTCAGCCTGGGACTACCTAGCAAATTCCAAGTCAGGTGGTTGGGGATTTAGCTCAGTGAATGAGCGCTTGCCCAGCAAGTGGAAGGCCCTGGGTTCGGTCCTCAGCCCCGAAAAAAAAAAAAAAAAAATTCCAAGTCAGTCATCCTAGCATGATGGCTCCTGAGGCAGGGGAATGTGCAGTTCCTAACTGGCATTGGATGTGTAAGGAGAGAAATCCTGATAACATATGAAAAATAAGGGAAAATTTTCCAAGTATATCAATGTTGACACCAATTAGGTAATTCCTGATATGTGTCTTAGAGTTCAGGGGAAAAAGTTTAAACTAACAATATGATTTATTATCCCCCAGGATATAAATGCTACTGACATGTACAGAACAGACTAGAATCAATGGAGACCATATATATATATATATATATATATATATATATATATATATATATATATATGTGTGTGTGTGTGTGTGTGTGTGTGTGTGTGTGTGTGTGTGTGTGTGTGTTACATGCATACACATAATGTGTGGTTATGTAGAAGCCAATTGGATATCATTTGGGTGAAACCTTGAAAACCTATTTGTAGCTCACAGGAGATGACATGACTCAGCAAAGCTTCTCATTTCAGTAAATGACAACACCCCCCCCCAAGGTGGCCCCCCTCGGTACTGTGACAACCTCAGCCTCTAATGCCGACCTTGAGGTGCATTAGCACCGCAACATGCATGCGTTAGATTGTTCTGGAAATAAATTCGCTTCCTTACATCTTCCCTCAGTGAAACCCCCCACCTTTACTCCAGCTTAGCAGCAGTAGAGAAGCGATTCCACAGTTGAGCTCTGGAGCCGTTTGGACACGGGCCAGTGCTGCCCCCCCCAAAAGTGTGCAGGCTCCTTCTGTAATGCACGTTCTATTTCTTTCAGGGAAGCATCATAATTCCACGATGCAGATTCATGTTGTTCCTACTCCCGTTATGCAGAGAGCAGCTCAAAAGCTAGGCATTAAAGGGGAAAAAAAAATTTTTTCAAATGCAAAAAGTGACAAGAACTTCCATTTCCTTGACATTTTCCTGGGAGACTCGTGGCTGTTATTAGATTGGACGTGACAGCATTGATGGACTGTCAATTAGATGCAAAGAGCACAAGGCCTCCCTTTCATTTTTTTCATGCCGGGGACTCTGAAATATCGGAAGGATTTTGCCCAGCCCTCACTCAGCTCTTCTTCTGCATCCCTCCTTCCTATTGTCAGAGCTGGAAAGGGAAGAGTTTAATAACATGCCAGGTAGGATGATTTCTTTTTTTTTTTTTTTTTTTTTTACTTTTTTGCCCTATGACTTTCTGCTGGCCAGCTTAAAAAATATATTTTTTTTTCTTGCTTTGACAAGCAGAAGCAAAACCCAGATCTTTCTCATTTAAAGAAAATGTCTAGTCTGTGCAATGTCTTTGCCTTACTTCATACCCCAGTGACTTCATGATCCTGACATGATATTTAACTTGTTTCTTGTAAATTCTCTGTTAGACAAGTGGATCTTAGATCCAAGGTGAGCCTCCAGGAGCTGTTGAGCTCCACCCAGAGTTGTTAGGGTGCTCATTTTCAGGAACACAGTCGCTTTCATGTCTCATAACAGTTCAACAAGATGTTGAAAGTTGCATTGTGTTGATGGGAAGTACTATGTTTTTTCCACTTGTTTATTTGAAACACTGTAGAAATATGGTGGGGGGGGAGGCAAAGAATGTGAAGAATAAAAGAGACCCTTCTCTTCTCAGGTGTTGACAACCTGTTGCATTTATTTTCTCTTGTGTACATTCATTCTCATTCTATTTATAAATTACCTGTGCAGTAATATTTGAGTCTATGCATCTATTTATCAACTGTGTGTGCATGAAAAAGAGAGAGAGAGAGCAAGCATGAGAGAGAGAAAAAGGTAGGGAGAGAGTCAGAAAGCTTTCTGGTTTTGTGAAAAAAAGACCTGAGTAAAATGAGCTAAGAACCAGGCAAGGCAGCTCATGTCTATAATTACAGTATTGCAGAGGCCAGAGTATGAGTATCTCCCTTGAGATTGAGCCTAGCCTGGGCTATATAGGGAGATATGGCATTGAAAGAAATATACATTGAAACTATGGCAAAAAGCAGGAAGGAGCCAAAGGCTGACAAAAGAGTCAGGGAAAAGTTACACCCTTCAAGCATACATCTCTAGTATCCTTCCTAAAATTCCCACGCCCCCTCTCCAATAACCCATTCAGCTACCAGCTACTCAGTGGGTCATTCCATTTATGAGATCCAAAATGTCATTATCCAGTGACCTCCTCAAACTGCTACCTCTCAGTATTGCTGCATTTGGGAGCAAGGTCTTCAACACATGAGCCTTTGGGGGCCATGACGCGATTACTCAGCACAGTGAAGTGTTTGAGGTCTTGAGCTCTCCATGACAGTTCAGCCCAGGAGGAATTGCACACAATACTGAACTCACATGGATGCCTCTTCAGTGCCCAATGAACCGGCTTATAAACCTTTACAAATAAATGAATATAGGGTGGGAGAGATGGCTTAGCAGTTAAGGCACTTGCCTGCAAAGCCAAAGGTCCCAAGATAAGATTCCACAGTACCTATGTAAAGCAGATACACAAGGTGGTGTGTGTGTCTGGAGTTCCTTTGCAGTGGCTAGAAGCCCTGATCACCTATTCTCTCTCTCTCTCTCTCTCTCTCTCTCTCTCTCTCTCTCTATTTCTATCTCAATAAATAAATAAATAAATAAACAAACAAATAAATATTAAAAATATTAAAAATCTATATGCATACAAGCAGGCACCAGAGACCAGGGGAAGGGATCTCACAGCACCCAGCACTGGTGACCTCAGCAGTGAACCAACCACTCAGCCAACCTACTTGAACCCACAGGGCATTCTCTAAAATAGACCATATATTAAGACACAAAGCAAATCTTAACAAATACAGGAAAATTGAAATAATTCTTTGCATTCTACCTGACCACAATGGAATCAAAGTACAAATCAATGTAAAGAAAAGCTATAGAGCATACACACATCATGGAAACTAAACGATACACTCCTAAATGATGAATGGGTCAATGAAGAAATCAAGAAGGAAATCAAAAAATTCATAGAGCCATATGATAATGAGAAAACAACATACCAAAACCTTTGCAACACACTGAAGGCAGTCCTAAGAGGGAAATTTATAGCTTTAAGTGCATATATTAAGAAATTAGAAAGGTCTCAAGTAAATGACCTAATGCTTCATCTTAAAGCCCTAGGAAAAGAAAGGAAGGGAGGGGATGCCTAATAGGATGGTATTGTGTATATGTAAGTAGAAGAATAGATTAATGGGGGTGAAAAGGCCCAAGTGAGGTCAGGGGAAGATACTGAGTAAAGGAAAGGTGGAGGGAAGGCTACTCCAAATCTAAGAAGATATAAATAAATCATATGGAATCCTACTATTTTGGACGATGGAACACTCAGGAGCCGTAGATTGTTGCTAGAAAATTTTCAGTGCCAGGAATGGGATAACGTCCAGTGAGTTGTTGGCCAGGGAGGTCACTGATGCCCCCAAAGCACCAGAGGCCATTGCCAAGGCCCTTGGTTTCCCACTAGGAATAGATGGTAAGTCCCTATTGCTGAAGACTCCACGTACTTAGGCTGCAAAGCCAATGTGAAATCCTGCTGGAAATGAGCTCATAACCTCCTCCATGTAGACCAGCTGACAGAAAGCTGGAAGAAGCCATTCTGCATGCAGTTCAATGAGAGAGAGAGAAAACAACAGTGAAGATACTCAATAGTGGACACTTGAAGCTTTATATTTGGCCAACCTGGCCAAATCAACCAATGGGTGCAATAGTGGCACATCTGTCATTTGGGAAACCAACTGCCCTCTAATTGGACTGGAGGCCCACTTCATGAGTGGGAATACATCCCTGATACTGAAACTTAAAACACAGGTAGTCATGAGCCCCAGGGGTATAACGTCTGTTGCTGTCTGGCTAAATGTATATACTATGCTTGTCAAACTGCCCAGTAAGCACTTCTTTTAATGTTGATACCCTTATATTAATGCTACTCTCACTTTTGGTACAGAATCTTCTCTTTTCAGATGGCATTGGGATGGCTCAGAAGACATCATGTTGCTGGAAAGAAATGACTGGAGTGCTCAGCACTGCAATATCTCTATCATACCTTCCAAGGCATAGGGTCTAATGCAGAAAAGGTGGTAGAAAGAATGCAAGAGCCAAAGGAAGGGTAAGACTCCTTACAATGTGCTCCCTCCAGGACACAAAATGGCCTGGATATCCATGACATCAGAGTTCCTGACACTACCCACACAAAACCATCAGAATAGGAGGAAAAGATCATGACATCAAAATAAAAGAGAGACTGATTGAGATGGGGAGAATGGAGTTTCAAAGGGACAAGTGGGGGGAAGGAAGGTATTGCTGTGGGCCCCATAATCATGGAAGTTGTTAATAATAAAAAATATCTATATGCATGAAAAGAAAGTATTTTACAAAGTTAAAAATATTCATTCTGCAAATCATCAGTGTGTTTCTCAGTGTGATAGTGTACTGACAAGCACATGCATTTGTGTGTGTGCCAATAGTTTTCTCTATTGGTATGGGAGCATGTGGAAATAGACAAGACTTTGAGATACATACATACTTATTAGCAGAAATGACATTAACTTGAGGCATATGTGGAAGTTAAAATAGAGAAGGAATAAAAGTTGCGCCTTTCTAAGATCTGACATGCCTCCCTGAGCTAAGCGGTGCGTGCCCATGATGCGAAGTCAACTAGGGCTCTCATGAGTTCTGAAGTCAAGACACGTGTCCTGACTGAGGGGTTTCTGTGTAGAGCTGTTTATTGTGCCATCTTCCCACCATGCAAGCACGGCACAGCGCAGAAGAGAGAAGAGGCTCCAAAACTGAGTCAGTTGACTCAGAAGTGTGTGTGGAAAGGAAATGGAATGAAGTTACCTTTGTAAAAGAAAAGGGATTCCTTCCTTAATGTCTGCACTTGGCATAGTCCCTTTTCTGATGAGCAATGAATAATTATGTTCAATCCCCAAACAATCCTGAGATTCTTATTTATTTATTTATTTATTTATTTATTTATTTATTTATTTATTTGCAAGGAGAGGCAGAGAGAGAGAGAGAGAGAGAGAGAGAGAGAGAGAGAGAGAGAAAATCAGGATCTCTAGCCACTGCAAACTAACTCCAGATCTGCAGATGTATGTGCAAGTTAGTGGGTACTGGGCGTGGTGGTTTGATTCAGGTGTCCCCCACATACTTAGGTGTTCTGAATTCTAGGTCCCTAGCTGATAGCAATTTGGGAATTAATGCCTCCTGTAGGCAGTGTATTGTTGGAGGCAGGCTTATGGGCATTATAGCCAGCTTCCCCTTGCCAGTGCTTGGCACAATGTCCTGTTGCTATTGTCCACCTGATGTTACCCAGGAGGTGACGTTCACCCTTTGCTCATGCCATCATTTCCCCTGCCATCCCAGAGCTTCTCCTCCAGTCTGAAAGCCAAAACAAACCTTGTTTTTTCCCCCATAAGCTGCTCTTGTTTGAGTATTTTCAACCAACAATGTGAAGCTGACTGCAACACTGGGGAATGAGCCCAGGTCTTTAGACGTTGTAGGGAAGTGCCTTAATCACGGAGCCATGCCTGCAGCCCAAGCCTGAGATTCTTAAACTCTTAAAATCTGGATCGATAAACCTATGACCTCGAGAGGGGATGGAAGAAAGGAAAACAATGATCAGGCAGATAAGTATGGGAAACAGAACTGCAGAAACTCATGCAGAGAGAGGTGATGGACACGGGTGACCTGATGTGGTGGACAACCCCGTCTCCGGGTCCGCCTGAGCACCTCTCCAAGCCCACCAGGCTGGCTAGCCGGTTCCTCGCAGAAAAGCCTGGCTCCCCACTCATCTTTATTCACAGGAGGATTCAGTAGGTGTTTGCTGGATAGAAAAGAAGATGCATCAACAGCCTGACACCCTGGACTGCACCTTCCTTGTCAGACAGCTAGAGTGCAGCGTGCATACCAGTGCTTTGTATCAAGTGCTGTCTGTCTGTCTGTCTGTCTGTCTGTCTCTCTCTCGCTCGCTCTTGCTCTCCCCCATTCTGCCCTCCATCTTTTACCATCCCTCATCTTTATATTTCTCTCTCTCTCTCTCTCTCTCTCTCTCTCTCTCTCTCTCGCTCTCTCTGTGTCTCTCTATCTTGTGCTAGTCATTAATTTGAAGTAAACTAAAAGGAAATACCCACCAGAGCAAGCGCGGTGAGTGTCCTCCGCCGCAGACAGCTACACCTGCAAGCACACACCTTGACAATGGCCATTATTCATTAGTTAAATGAGACAAAGCATCTCACTGTGACCACCTCACAACACAATAGTTCTGTGTTGGGCAGAAGAGATGGCTCAGCAGTTAAGGCATTTTCCTACAAAGCCTAATGGTCTGGGTTCGATTCCTCGGGCCCCCAATAAAAACCAGATGCACAGAGTGGCACATGCATATGGAGTTTGTTTGCAGAGGCTGGAGGCCCTGGTATACCCATTCTCCTTTTCTGTCTCCCTATTTCCCTCTCTGCTTGCAAATAAATTAATATTAAAGAATATTTTTGTGATTAGCTCCTGCCTGGCATGGCCTCAAATTATTTTCATAAAACTGAATTAGAGTGAAGAATGTGGAAATTAGTGCATTAAATTATAATGAATGAATGACAGGCTTGCTCCATTCCTACCTCATCTGCACTTGTGATGTCTGAATATTTACTCTTTGTATGCTGTCAGATATATTATTAAAAGGTTTTGATTTTTGTTTTTAAAATAATGGAGTCTGGGGGGACTGAATAGATGGCTTAGCAGTTAAGGTACTTGCCTGCAAAGTCAAAGGACCCAGGTTTGATTCTCCATGATCCATGTTACCCAAGCCAGATGTGCAAGGGGGCACATGCATCTGGAGTTCATTTGCAGTGGCTGAGGCTGGAGGGCCTGGCACGCTCATTCTCTCCCCCCACCTCTCTCTCTCTCTCTCTCTCTCTCTCTCTCTCTCTCTCTGTGTGTGTGTGTGTGTGTGTGTGTGTGTGTGTGTGTGTGTGTGTCTCAAATAAATAATAAATAAAATTTAAAAAATAAAGGAGTCTAAGCCATATGGAGTCTAATTCACTGCTGGAAGATACTCTTAGGAACATTTAGCCAGAGTTGGGGGTCTGTGTGTCTCACATTGAATACATTCTCTTCTCCCTAACTTTGCAAGACTGACTGACTCTAATAGTGGATGACTGATGCTCGAAATGGCGAGGCACGGTCTTCTCATGTGAGCATCCACCATTCTGAACTGTGTGGCTGGATCGGTAATAGGGCATTTGTCCTTCTTCTGGAAGACTATCCACATACCTTACTGCTGTCATAAACATGTCGCTGACAAGCATTACAGGACACACTCCGCTACTGCTGAGAATATCTCAGGGCTAGAGAGATGGTTTTCAGTTAAGGCTCTTGCCTGCAAAGCCAAAGGACCTAGGTTCGATTCCCCAGGACCCACATAAGCCAATAGGTTACAGCAGCTGGAGACTCTGGTGTTGCCCATTCTCTCTCCATCTATTGCTCCCTCTCTCAAATAGATAAATAAAATCTTCTTAAAAAGAATATCTTTCTTTTCTCCTAAGAGCTGATCACTGAAGAAGACTTAAAACTCACCCACCATGACTTGGAAAATTTTGGGGAAGAGGGTGCGGAAAGATTGTAAGAGCCACAGGTTGAGACATCATGCCCTGAGGCATTCCCTGCCCCTCCAAAATAACTGTTTTCTGCTCCCACAACATAAAACCCACAACCCCATAAGCAATATCTACAACCCCACTGAGAAGAACTCCAGCAGAATGGGGACAGGGACGAGGGAAAAGAAGATACCAACACATAATGCATCCATATGAAATATGTCGCTAATAGTAATGACAGCAACAACAACAATAAAAATAAATAATTTTTTAAAAGGAATGTCTTCCTTGGGATGGAGAGATTGCTAAATGGTTAGGGCACTTGCCCGAAACAGACCCTGGTTCTGTTCCCCAGCACCAATATTTAAGCCAGATGCACAAGGTTGCACATGTGTCCGGAGTTCATTTGCAATGGCTGGAGGCTTTGGTGTGTTCTCTCTCTCTCTCTCTCTCTCAAATAAAACAAAATTTAAGACAAAAAAAGGAATATGTCTTGGGGGAAATCTCACTTTCATTTCTTCAAATTTAAATTTCATAGCCTTGGTTCTCCAGTCTGCTGTTTGATGCTATGCTATGCAAAATTTCTTGTTTGATGTTAAGGGAATTTTTTTTTTCATATGCCATTCAGTCCTTTGACTTCTGTGTGCCTGTTTTGCACAAAGGAAACCAATCACAGTACCTGGTGAATTCTTATATAGAGGGTAGTAAATACTTGGAAAAAAGAGGAAAAGTCTAGAGCTTTCTTTTCTTTTTTTTTTTTTTTTTTTTTTTTTTTTTTTTTTTTTTTTTTTTTTTTTTTTTTAGTAACATATTTGCTCCCTGAGGAATATAACAAGAAGATGCAAAATCTCCTGATATAGTAAGCCTGCTTCATTCTCAAAGATCTCTAAATGAACAGATATGCAACATAATAGGGTCACTTTGGTGGGAACTCTGCCACATTTCAAAGAAATAAGTTAGGAAATTATCATAGCTACTGTGGAAGTGGTGGGATTTACTGGCAATATTCGGTAGCTGTCAGTGATGAAGTCTAGAGGAGAACTTGTCCATTACTGCACTGTGACTGGGGACACAATTGATCTTAGCCCTGTATAAGAACGATTCAAATAGGTAACTTAAAATCCATCCTTCAAAGGGTCATGAGTTTAATTATATTTGTTTATGATTATAAACCTTTCATGTATTTATGACATTAATGTGGAAGATGCCTGTTGCAAACTAGGAACAATTACCCTCTGCTTGGATCCAATTCAATTATAAAAATCCCAAAGACACAGGAAGCCTAATACGAAAAGTTCAACAAACCTTAGATTGACAGATCAGCTGTTACTACAAAAATATAACCAGGACTTTAATTAATTATTTTTGTACACCAAGTATATTATTTTCCCTGAGGACTTGCCTTGTCCACTATTTCAATTTACCCTCCATGGTTTCCTGTTCCCCTTAAATGAAGGAACACTGTGGTTATATATTTTTTCTTGTGCAAAAGCTACTTATTCTTTAATAAGGACAGGTAGTGGTTTCTTTGTGGAGCTAATTGACTTTCTTGCTGTGCCCACAGAACCACAGTGCTACAGTAATGAATTTTAGATAAATAAGGGAAGTCCCTTAAATATATCGACAGAGACTGTCAAGAAATGCTCATATTGCCCTAAATACAGATTTAGTGAAAATGATTTACATTAAAAAAATACTATAGACCACACATTTATTTGCATTTGAATTTTTAAAAACTTTACATGCATATCTTTCAAGACTGATAAATAGAAAGCATTCATAGGTTAAGGCTAGCGTGTGAATAAGTCCATATGAAACGAAAATATATTAATGATACTCATTATAAATTTAATTCAGAAAATACCATTCATTGTCCTTACGGTACACTATGATAGACTCATGCAACGAAGCTTAGAAATAGTAACTCTTGACTGGAAATGTGGCTTAGCAGTCAAGACACTTGCCTGTGAAACCTAAGGACTCAGGTTCAGTTCCCTAAGACCCATGTAAGCCAGTTGCACAAGGGGGTGCATGTGTCTGGAGTTCATCTGCAGTGGCTGGAGGGCTTGGTTTACCCATTCTCTCTCTCTCTCTCTCTCTCTCTCTCACACACACACACACACACACATACACACACAAATAAATGCATCAATAAAATATTTTTAAAATTTAAAAAGAAATAGTAACTGGTCCATGATTATATACTCATGGAATTTTCTAGTGCATAATTGCAAAAGGAGTCATGTTGTTCATTTAGTCAAGGAACGTGGACTACAAAGTAATGCAGACAGCATATAAAGTTGGATAATGTGAAAGTTACTTGCAATAAGAGAAGTATCTCAGTACATCCTTGGAACCAAGAATACATTTGCATTCTGTATTTGAAAGCAGGCATGACAATAATTAAAGTTTCTGACAGATTGAGAAAATATTTCAAACAAAGATAATTAGTACCCCTGAGAATGTTTAACAGAAATGTCTTTGTGGGTTTGGGGACTCTATTTGCCATCTGCAACAGACTTAAATAAGGTAAAAAGCATGATATATCTTTAAATAAATAAATATCCCTGGAATAAACTTGGCACAAAATATTTTACTTTAAGTTGTACAAAATATATTGCTGAGTAATGACAATTTAGATCATCTGGCAACTATAAGAAGAAAACCATTTGAGTAATTTAATTTCACTTTATTAATTTTAGTGAGAGAGAGAGAGAGAGAGAGAGAGAGAGAGAGGAAAAGAGAGAGGAAGATCAGAGATAGAAAGAGAATCAGTGCACCAGGGCCTTTGGTCAGTGCAAAGGAGCTCCAGACACATGTGTGACCTTGTGCATCTGGCTAAAAGAGTCCTGAGGAATCAAACCTGGGGTCTTTGGCATCTCTCCAGGCCATATTTCAGTATTTAAGACCAAGTATGTCCATCCCAAAGTTGCAGATGTTATACATGTTGACAAACTTTTTGGTTATAAAATTTCATTGCTAACTAAATATTATTTATTTATTTATTTATTTGAGAGCAAGAAAGAGAGAATGGGCATGGCAGGGCCTCTAGCCATTGCAAACGAACTCCAGATGCGTGTGTCCCCTTGCGCATCTGGCTAACGTGGGTCCTGGATAATTGAGCCTTGAACCAGGGTCCTTAGGCTTCACAGGCAAGTTCTTAACCACTAAGCAATCGCTTGAGCCCCTAAGTAACTTTTTAAATAGCTGTAAAAATAAATCTATAATGTCCATGTTAAGTATCTTCACTGGTGATTTCTCTCTCTTCCATTGAACTGCATGCAGAATGGTTTTTTCCAGCTTTCTGTCAGCTGGTCTACATGGAGGAGGTTATCAGCTCAATTCTACAAGGATTTCCCAGGGGCCTTGCAGCCCAAGTATGTGGAGTCTTCAACAATAGGGTCTTACCATCTATTCCTGGTGGGAAACCAAGGGTCTTGGCAATGGCCTGTAATGTTTTAGGGGCATCAGGCTAACAACTCACTGGAAGGTATCCCATCCCTGGCACTGAAAACTTTCTAGTAACAATATATGACTCCTGAGTGTTCCATTGTCTGAAAAAGTAGGTTTCCATATGATTTATTTGTATCCTCTTAGATTTTGATTAGCCTTCCCTCCCTCTTTCCTTTACTCAATCTCTTCCCCTGACCTCACTTGGGCCTTTTCACCCCCATTAATCTATTCTTCTATTTACATATATACAACACCATCCTTTTAAGTCCCTCCCCCTTCCTTTCCTTTCTATTCCCTTTATATCTCCTTTCTAGCTTACTGCCCTCTGCTACTGAGTTTTCTTCCTATTCACACAGAAGTCCAATTATTTGTAGCTAGGACCACACACTCCACAATGAACACTGTAATCCTTATATTGGCCAAGCAGACCAATGTGCCAATGGATGCAATAGTGGCACATCTGTTTTGGGGAAACCAACTGCCCGCTCCATGGGAGGGAATAAATCCCTGATACTGAAAACCTACAATAAGGGTTACTCATGAGCTGTAGGATTGTAACATCTTCTGCTTTCCAGCTAAATACTCATCAAACTGCCCAGTAAGCACTTCCCTTAATGTTCATACCCATATAATAATGCTACTCTCATTTTCTCATTAGAGAACTTTCTCTTTTCAGATGGCAGTGACCTTGGGATGACTCAGAAGGCATCACGGTGCTGAGAAAAAGTGACAGAGGAGTGCTCAGCACTGCAATATCTCTATCACATTTTACAAGGATCAGGGTCCATTGTGGAAGAGGTGGCGGAAGGAATGTAAGAGCCAAAGGAAGGGTAGGACTCCTTCCAACGCACTCCCCCCAGACAAAAAATGGCCTGGATATTCATGACCTCATAGTGCCTGACACTACCTACACAAGACCATCATAATAGGAGGAACAGATCATGACATCAAAATAAAAGAGATACTGATTATGAGGGAGAGGAGATATGATGGAGAGTGTAGTTTCAAAGGGGAAAGTGGTGGGGGGAGGGAGGGAATTATCATGGGATATTGTTTACAATCATGGAAGATGGTAATTATAAAAATAAAATAAAAAAGTTATAGATCCTATGCACATTGGTCCTAATGTGAGAAAGAAAAGTGTGCTGTATGGACTCAAAGTATACCTGTACATATGTGGAGAAATCATTACAACATTGGACGGGATTGTGTCCATGCAAGTGAAAATGCTGTCCACGTACTTTCAGATCTTCAGAGGTCAGTGTTCAATTCTTTAAAGACAGAAATATTTTTCATGTTAAATACTGTACTGGGGTTCTTATAGGTAAGTCACAATGTAAAGTTAATGTAAATCTCTCTAGCTTTTATTATAAGGTTGTCTTATAACTCTGATAGCATAGGAGGAAAAGGACAAGTGTCCCCATATTACATTTACCTCCTGTCAAGAAAATAGTATATTCCTTTACTTGTGATGAGAGTAATCATAAAATAAGGAGAGTTTTTTTTTTTTTTTAGTATTTTATTTATTTGAGAAAGAAAAAGACAGAGAGGGGCAGATAGAGAGACAGAGAGAGTAGGTGAACCAGGGCCTCCTTCCACTGCAAATGAACGCAGGTGTTGCCTTGTGTATCTAGCTTATGTGGGTCCTGGGGAATTGAACCTGGGTCCTCAGGCTTCCTAGGCAAGTGCCTTAACCACTAAGCAATCTCCCCAGGCCCCAGGAGAGATTTTTTTTTTTTCATGTAATGAGTAATAATGTTTCAGTGCAGGGAGGAGAAGCAAATAAAGACACTTGGTCTTGGTGATTTTTCTGGAGCCATCACTCATTTATACCTTTGAGAGAAAGACTGGATGTGTGAGAACTCAGTTCAGAGCTTTTGACTATAAAGATGGAGAGAGCCATATGGTGAGAAACTTCCAGAAGACAAGTTCAGGAGAGAAGAAATAGTTGCCAACAACAACAGCAACAAAGCAAATATTCATTTTATTCAAAGTTGAAAACTACAGGAAAAAAAAATATGTAAGCCAAAATTTCAACAAATTGAATTACATAATTTCATTAAAAAGGAAATGGCAGAGAAATCTTAAACAATGGACATTATAGCAGCAGATTTTTCCAAAGCTCTATAAGAAACCCTGGGTGTGTGTGGGGGGGTGGTAACCCACAGTGTACATAACAAGAAATGTAATAGAGCTTCACTCAAAATACTTAATATGGCTGGGCGTGGTGGCACACACCTCTAATTCCAGCACTCGGGAGATAGAGGTAGGAGGATGGCCATGAGTTTGAGGCCACCCTGAGTCTCCATAGTGAATTCCAGGTCAGCCTTAGCTAGAATGAAACCCTACCTCAAATAAATAAATAAATAAATAAATAAATAAATAAATAAATAAATAAATAAGTAATTCTTAATATGAAAGTTAATGAGATCTGTACCTCTCTTTCTGTCACACAAGTGTTCATTCTAAGATGTATCCATACTTTTAATTCAAAAATACAGTTTTCTAAAAGTGGATGAACTGATGAGTGAATATTTAGGGATAATAAAAGGTGGTGCTCTCCAGATGCCTCAGCGGATAAAACACTTGCTGAGTAAGCATAAGTACACAGATTAGGGTACCCAGCTCTGGTGTGTCTGTGATCACAGGATGCCTCCAGTGAGATGGAAACCAAGGCAGGAACATCGTAAGTCTCCAGGTCAGTGACCACAGCTCCAAACAGCAAAGATGCCCTGCCTGCCTCGAAATAAGCTGGGAGGAAAGGGCTAACAGCTGAGGCTGTGCTCTCACCCACATGCACACACACACAGGAAAAAACAATAAACAAAAGGAACCCCACAAACAATCCTGAAGAAGAAAAGCAACAAGCAGAATTTCACCCTCTATGAACTACATAATAAAGCCATAATACTGACAACAGAGTGATAAGGCTACATGAACAAAAACATAATGACACAGAACAGAAAAATCAGTGATCAAGCCAATTGTATTCCGAAATGTTGTGTGATGGTTCATTAGGAAACAGACAGCGGACAGTTGAATTTGAGACGTAAGATTGGGACTACCAGAATGCGGTCCATGTGTGAGTGTGTGTGTGTGTGTGTGTGTGTGTGATTAGATTTCCGATTCCAATTACTCATATAGAGTAGTTCTATGTATCTGAAAGACCTGAATAAAAAAATAAGTTTCAGAACTGGGGAGATGGCTTAGTGGATAAGGTACTTGCTTGCAAAGCCAAAAGACCCAGGTTTGATTCCCCAGTGCCCACATAAAGACAGATGCACAAGGTGGAGCATGCATCTGGAGTTCATTGGCAGTGGCTGGAGGCCCCGGTGCGCCCTTCTCTTTCTCTCTTTCCCTGTTTCTCTTTCTTGCAAATAATTTTTTAAATAAATTTCAAAAAACTTTGATGTAAATTTGGAATAATTGTTTTATTTTTAGTGATAAGAATTTCTCTAAAATAAACATACTGCAAACAAAAATTGGGGAAGAAATGGGGGGGGCTGGAGAGATGGCCTAGCAATTAAGGTGTTTGCCTGCAAAGCCAAAGGACCCAGATTCCATTCCCTAGGACCCACATAAGACAGATGCACAAAGTGGCTTATGGTTCTGAAGAAACAGCTTGAGGCCCTGAAGAGTCCATTCTCTCCCTCTCTCTCTCTCTCTTTATCTTTCCAGTATGTAACAATAAAATATTTTTAATTGGAAAAAAACAAGGTGAGTACATTAGCAACCTAAAATCTCAATACTCTAAGACATCACAAACAGAATTTAAATGTTGCAAAATATGTCTGACAAATTGATGCTGTACATATATTTGCTTCTTGTGGCATAAATAACCCCAGGAAATGAAAATGAAGAATATCCAGCAAGCCGATCATAGAAATATGGTGAAAGTGAAAGGATAAAGAAAGAGAAAGTCTGAATGGGTGCATCAGGGCCTCTTGCCACTGGAAACAAACTCCAGCCAAAAGCACCACCTTGTGCTTCTGGCCCTACTTGGGTCCTGGGGGATCAAACATGGGTCATTAGCATTGGCAGACAAGCATATTAAGCACAGAACCATCTCTGCAGCCCTACCATGACTTTTTATATTTTAATTATTTACTTGCAAGAAGTGAGAGGGGGGCGAGAAAATGGGTGGTCCAGGGCCTCTAACCACTGCAAATGAACTCCAGATGCATGTACCACTCTGTGCATCTAGCTTTATGTGGGCACTGGGGAACTGAATCTGGGTTGTTAGGCATTGAAGCCAAGTGCCTTAACTGTTCAGCCATCTCTCCAGCCCAGCAACTTTTTAAATTAAAAGAATAACCATGCAGCAGTACAGTGTGTGTTTTATGTCAAGTTTGTCACGATTAACTTTACGTGGACTGTGGATTCTCACAATGTTGATGATTGGATAATGAATAATAATTGTGAAATAAGCTCACATTCTTATCAAACAGTTAGATGGTGGAGTTTGAGTAAATACAGGACAGGAAGATAATGTCGCTCCTGATAAGAGCACAGGGGACATAGAATTCCTTCTATAAGTCCCAAGTGAAGGTTCTGGAAAATATTTTTTTCCTTGAGGAAAGTGTCTGCACCACCTACCTCTATAATCACTGTTGTCTGCATCAGCCTCCGTTATGGGACTGGCAGGGACTCAATAATATGGGACAATACTCCAGTAATTAGCTCAGATGGAGAGAACACCACGGAAAGTGTAAGGAAAGGTTAAATTCCTCACCAATCAGGAGTCAGCGAGGTTGGAGGAGAATCACATGCTGTCACATTCACGGGTTCCCCAGAAGGGGCACAAGTCTTGCCCTTGGGCAATGCCAAGTTCCGTAGCATTTGCTTTCACTGACCACAGAGTGCAGTCTTTTTCCCTGTTGCCACCTGAATAATTGTGAATGAAATTCAGGACAAAATAGTTCTGGAATTTCTGAATTATTAGGCTCTGAAACAATCCAATACTTTGTCATAATTCTGAACAGGAAAGAAATTAATTCTTTGATGAATAGAATTACTATTTAGCTGCCTTGTTTCTCCTTATAGTATAACCTAAATTGGAGTGATTATCATTGGAAGTCAGGGACCTAAAGTGGCCTAAATTATTTTTTTTTGCTGAATTCAATAATTGTATGTACATTAGTAATGGTATTTGTGTACGGAGATGCAGACATTTCAGTGTGTTGGAAACTTTTTATGCCGGAGCAAATATGATGAATGCATGCTACAAAACAAAGGAGTAAGCCGGGCATGGTGGTGCACACCCTTAATCCCAGCACTCGGGAGGCAGAGGTAGGAGGATCGCCGTGAGTTCAAGGCCACCCTGAGACTCCATAGTGAATTCCAGGTCAGCTTGGGCTAGAGTGAGACCCTACCTTGAAAAAAAAAAAAAAAAAAAAAAAAGGAGTAAAGGAGGCTTCAAACAGGAGAATTAGTGGGAAAAGACACAAAGAAAATAAAAAGTCTTCTACAAATTATATCACTGGATATAAACGCTATGGTTGTAATGACTCGACATTTTTGTTTTGTTTTGTTTTAACCTAACCTTGGGTTACCTTCACTAAGAAATAAACTACGTGTTTGTTTCTTTGTTTTTCACTAACCCTTGTTGTTACAGGATTTCACATGTTATTTCTTTCAAATTCTGGATGAACAGTGTTTCTTTATATCAGCTAATCCATATGAGGGTGACTCAACTGGCTGGCAGCATCTTAGCTAATGAGCATAATTTAAAAAATGACGTAATACCAGAAATTTTGAATTACTTCTCTTGCTAGTCAATTTCTTATTTCCCTCTTTTATTACTTCACCAAACATACAAATTTCAAGGTGTATGTTTACAAACATTCTCTTGTGTTTCACATGTGATTAGCATTCAGAAGCCTTCTCTTTCCAGGTTACTATGGCAACAAGGATACAGCACATTCATTAGAAAGAAGTTCCGTTTAATTGATCTACTAATGTATTGCTTAATAGTAACTGTTAAGCAGTCTTTTGTTTCCAGGTCATATTTAGAGTTCACCTATTTGCATAAAAACATTTCATTAGCTCAAACCAATTATTAATAGCAATTTTCTTTCTCTAGTTTTAAATAACTAAACCCTCATTGAGGATTTCTGAATAGCAAATATTTGTGGCTTTCAGGGGCCACTTGCTGCATGGTTTGGGCGGGCTTTGTTACTGCGAGCAGCAAGCAAGACAATTATAGTGCTTGGAATGTTTAATCCAAAAAGATTAACAACAAGGTATCTGTTTTACAAGTTAAAGTTGGATTTTCAGAAATGCTAACTGTAAGTTATGTCATGCACTGTACAGCAGCAACAGTTATCTGCGGCTTCCATGATAACATACATAATATATGAATGTAAAATTATTCTATAGACTACAGAGAAGGCTCAGCGGTTAAGGCACTCGCCTACTCCCCTGCAAGGCCTAATGACTGTGGTTCAATTCCCCACTACCCACAGCTGCACAAAGTGATGCACACATCTAGAGTTTGTTTGCAGTGGCTAGACACCCTGGTGTGTCCATACTCTGTCTTTCTCTCTCTCTCTGTATCTCTCTGCTTGCAAGTAAATAAATGAAACATTAAATCATACTAGAATGTTCTTATCATAGTCGAGGAAAATCCTGACATATCTGTATTTAAGTATCTATGGAAATTATCACTGGAAGTCAGGAGCCTAAAGTGGCCCAAATTATTTTTCTTGCTGAATTCAATAATTGTACATGCTTTAGTAATGGTATTTGTGTATGGAGATGCAGGCATTTCAGTGTGTTGGAAACTTTTTATGCTGGAGCAAATATGATGACTTTATTTTTTATGTATTTATTTATTTATTTATTTTGATTTTTCTAGGTAGGGTCTTGTTCTAGCCCAGGCTGACCTGGAATTCACTATGTACACTCAGGGTGGCCTCAAACTCATGGTGAACCTCCTGCTTCTGCCTCCCGAGTGCTGGGATTAAAGGTGTGCGCCACCATGCCCAGCCACTATGGAGATATTTTAGAATTTATGTTAAAAACGTTTTTATATTTTATCTTTATATATTTATTCGATAGAGAAGAAAGGGCAGGGAGAGAGAGAGAGAATGGGTGCACCAGGGTTCCAGCCACTGCAAATGAACTCCAGACACATGTGCCCCTGTGTGCATATGGCTAAAATGGGTCCTTTAGACTTGAACCTGGGTCTTTTGGCTTTGCAGACAAACGACTTAATTGCTATACCATCTCTCCAGCCCCAGAACCTTTTTTTTAAAATGTATTATTTGTTTATTTATTTGAGAGAGAGGCAGATAGAAAGAGAGAATGGGAGCTCCAGGGCCTCCAGCCACTGCAAATGAACACCAGACGCATGTGTCCCCTTGTGCATCTGGCTAATGTGGGTCCTGGGGAATCGAGCCATGGTCCTTAGGTTTCACGGGCAAACACTGCTAAGCCTTTTCCCCAGCCCTAAAAAGTCTTTTAAGTGAAAGAGTTGCATTATTAATGTAGATTGAAATAATAAAATATATAAATTTTGCAAGACAGAGTATTGAGGCTCAATACCTATGTGTGGGTAAAGTGAGGTTACACCACTATACATGTGTGTGTGTGTGTGTGTGTGTGTGTGTGTGTGTGTGTGTACTGTGTGTGGTGTGTATGTGTGTTGTATGCATGTGTATGTGCCCTTACAATGCCCCATGTGCTCACCTGTGGCAAAGGGGGTACATCAGGCAACACTTGCCTGAGGCAGGGAACACTCTCTTGAGGTGACCAGAGCACATATATATATATATTCTCCCCATTCTTATCGTGAGCCTGAGTCTCTCATTGATACCAAGCTTGCTTGGTTTCTTTGTTTTTGTTTTTGGATTTTTTTTCCCCTGGGGGGAGGAGGAGGGAGAGCCAGGGGAATTCTCTGCTCTCTGCTCTCCTTTGCAGTACTGGGTTTAAAAGGGGCATGTGGGGGGCCTCCAGTTGCTGCAAACGAACTCTAGACACATGCACCACTTTGAGCCTCTGGCTTCATGTAGGTACGAGGGAATCAAACCCCAGTCGTTAGGTTTAGCAGGCAAAAGCCTTAGCTGCATCTCTCTCTCTCCAGCCAAACACTGAATTTTTCTTTGCAGAATTAGAATGAAGAACGGACAGCTGGTTGTTGTGCGTACCAGACACGGAGGTGAAGGATGTGTTGAAGGTTCACTGGAAGCTTTAATGGGAGGTGAGATTCTAGCGAAAACTCAAAACCTCTGAAGAAACTAGTCCGGTGGGCCTGTGGAAGTGGCTGGTCCCAGATAGAAAAGGTGACCACAGAAAAAGCCCAGTGGTAGGACTGCCCGGGTCCCGAATGAGGGACAAGTGTGTTGGCCGGTTCCCCTGTAGCTCTGTGAGCTGAGGACAGAGGAAGTTATGTGACAAAGGAGGGCCATTAATTTTAGCGAACGGGATTTGCCACAACACAACAGAATAAGGTCTACTTTGTGTAACAATGAGCCTGACTCCTCAGTTGAGAATGAGCCACAGACCAATAGTTGTTGCTGTTGTTTGTAAAACAAAAACAAAACAACAAAAAAAAAGTTTTAAAATTTTACATCATCTTAATATTACAAGTCTGCAGTTGAAGTCATTCCCCACTGGGGCGTCGTCATCGAGGAAGTCAGGAACTGTGTTCTCCAGAGGCTTCTGTGGGCAGAACAAGAGGCAAGAGTCAGTCACGGGGCTGGAGGCTAACACCGCCCCGCACACCCCCATCTGGGCCTGGCTGGGAGATCATCTAAACAGGTTACAGAAACAGTGGTGGTCTCACTTACATGAGGGACCCAAGAGCCTGGGTTTTATGACACAGCTTCAGAAATCACATTGTATCATTTCCTTGACAATTGGTAAACAAAGCCAAAATTCTCCTAAGATTCCAGTAAGAAAAGAGAGAATTTTCATTCTTTATGCTAACTAACTCGCCAAGTTGCCACCTGTAGCTACAAATTATTCACATTCTCGCCCTATCTGTAAAATGCACTCACTTACGGAGTGAAGTCCTAAATTTGCATCATATTGCAGCAGTAGGCTGAAGCCAGAGAAGGAAGTAACAGCCCAGAAATTGGACAGAAGCACAGCACAGAATCCCTGCTCTTAAGTACACTTGGCAATCTTTCAAGATGAAAGTCACAGAGAAAGAGAGAGAGAGAGAGAATGGGCACGCCAAGGTCTCTAGCGTCTGCAAATGAACTCCAGACGCAAGTACCACTTTGTGCACCTGGCTTGCTGGACAGTGGGGAATCAAACCTGGTTCCTCTGGTTTTGCAGGCAAGCACCTTAACGGCTAAGCCATCTCTCCAGCCCCGAGAACTTTCTTGTAAACACTAAGTGGACCCAAGACACACCGTGGCAACAAGAAGAAAAAGCAAGTGCCTAGCACCTGGTCACTCATCACCATCACACTGGCCAGAGCCCTGGGAACATCAGAGAGGGCAAGGCAGATTGAAGGTTGAGTCCTGCTTTCCCCGGCTAGCCAGAGAAGCTTCTCCACGAAGAATGCTGTAGCCACTGATGAGATTCAGAAGTTTGAAAGACGCTGTTAGGAGTTCTCACATAAAGGTTAGGTCCTGCAAGGCTCATGGACCATCGGAGAAGAGGGTGTGGAAATAATGCCAAAGTCACGAGGGTGGGCAGTCCTAGTGTGGGGCACAGCCCTCCCTACAGTATGGACTGGTGCATTCATGACCCACAGTGGGCTACGCAGAGCCCCACAAGACCTGCTCAGTTCTTAGCCCTGGAGGGGGGCTTAAGGCAGGAGACAATAACAAAGAAAGGACAATTTCGAAGTAGGACGCCCCTCAGTGGAATGGGAGTAAGGGGAAGAAGACAAAAGACCTGATTAGAAAAAAACAATCACCGATTGACAGTATATTCATGTATTAAAGTTCCCACTAGCACATCAATAAACAATAACAGAAAAAGACATACACAGGGAAACTTTTTTCTAGAGATTAAGGGCTTACAACCGGGAACAGGGCAGAGAGAAGAACGCATTTTCACATTGAACGAATCCTGAAAATAAGGCAAGGAGTGAAGAGCAGGAGATATGTGGCTTGCAAGGGCCCTGGAGCAGCTGGAGGAGGATCGGCTTTCCTAGCCTTGCCTGTGGCTTTTGTCCACCCCCCCCCCCCAGGTCCCCTCAAAGGCCACAGAGCAGATGCTGGGAGAAGGCGCCTGAGCCCGAGGGCAGAGTAAATACCACCAGCGCTGCCCATTCGTCTGCACAGGTCCTGAAATCTGGGTTTCTGACACCAGAGTCAGCATTTCTCGTGTGCCCTGTGCTTATGCCTTCCTCTCCAGCTATCGAGAGAGAGAGGCAGGGACTATTCCTACTGCCCTACTTTGCAGATGAGGTGACTGAAAGAATGGCAGGTGAAGCCCGGAGAAAGCTACGATGGCAGCTAATGCAGAAGGGAGATGTGGCGGGTAATTTTCGCAGGAGCATTAGGGGAGAGCGGTGCTTCCGAATACACCCAGGCGGGCCGCGAGGGAAAGCGCCAGGCCCACGCAGGGCACTGTGCCATGGGCCCTGGAGATGGGCAGATGGCCTGAGTGGGTTGCAAGGAGCAGCTCTGATGGCCAGGGAGATGCGCTCCAGTCTTACTTCCAGGTGACTGTGAACATTGCTGTCCACCGCCACCACAAGGGAACGGAAGTACAGAGGACAGGGCAGCGATGCCCAAGGGAGATGCAACCTCTCACTGCCTCACTGTCGGGTTCCACTGGTCCTTCCCAGGGCTGGCAATGACTGGAGGAGGTGCTGGTCTGGGAGAGTGGGGAGGGTGGAGTTCCTGGACCCCTCAGTAATGTGAGAAGCTGGGCCACTGTTCTCGTTTGAGTGTAGTGCCTGGGGCTTTAAAGCTAATTAAACAAAAGCCCTTAAAGCACTTTTAACTGTTTAGTTTTTATTCGAGAGAGCATGTGAATGGGTGTGCCAGAGCCTCTAGCCACTGCAAATGAACTCCAGATGCAGGTGCCACCTTGTGCGGCTGGCTTTACCTGAGTACTGGGGAACGGAGCCCAGTTCGTTAGGATCTGCAAGCAAGCACCTTAGCTGCTGAGCCACATCTCTCCAGCCCCTAAATTAACTTTTTATTCTTCTCGTGTTTTGTACAGAGGACAGAGCTCAGGGCTGTGTTTATATCAGGCCAGTGCTCCAGCATTTCGTTACATCCTAGGCCAGACTTTTATTTATTTATTTATTTTCTTTCTTTTGAGGTAGGGTCTTTCTTTAACCCAGGCTGACCTGGAATTCACTATGTGTAGTCTCAGGGAGCCTCGAACTCACTGCAGCCTAACTACTTCTTCCTCCTAAGCTCTGGGATTAAAGGTGTATGACACTAAATCTGCTTCCTGATTCGTCTATGAGAAGAGATCTCCCTACAGCATCAAGCATAGTATTCCTGCCTTCTCCTCCCGAGTTAGATATTATTTTATGAAATCTTTCCCTAGATAAGTGCAAGGATGAATAACTGTTCCCTGCCCAATTTTTTTTCCACAAACTCCAGTTCACTGGAGACCAGAAAGAGCATTCCAGGAGTGACCTGTGAATAGAGAAAGGAGAAAATGGCAGAGCCACGCGGTGGCCTTGGTGGCAGCAGACAGGAAAGAAGGAAGACTTCAGTTCAGAGCCTCATGCTCTGGTCAGATGACCTGTTGTGATTCAGGGACTCACACACCTGCTTTTGATGTTGAAAGGAAACATGTTTAAGGAAGTTTTCCAAATGAAACAGAGAATATTTTGAGAAGGACAAAACTACCACACATTTAGAAGTCTGGAGATGCCACTGATTATATTCGGATAATAATGTTACGAATTGGAGGGTATTACCTTCTCTTTCCCCCTCTACCCTCGTTTCTTTCTCTCTCTCCCCTCAACCCATACTCCAATACTGCTGGCAGCCAGATTTCCTCAACTGTGAATCCAGCATGATTCAGCATAGCTTTCCTCCTCGTCTCTCACGTCCCTTTTCAGTTCGAATTAGAAGTTCAATACAGAAAGCAGAATAATTAGCATCATAAAATACCAGTGAATAAATGGAGGGCATCTACTCCCACCTGTCCATACGCTCTGAGAAAGGAGTTGATGCTGACGTTGTTGTCATTTCAATTTAAGTTCATTGTATCTCCACACGTTTGCAAACATTCTTGAGAGTCGTTCTGTAATTCAAAGAGTTTCCATCAGATTTACCAGGGAAATGAGTGTGAACATGGAGAATTACAGGTTCTGACTGAATCAGCATGGAGTTAGCTCTACTAATTGATTTCACTGCAGATTACAGTCAGTATTTTTTTGTTTGTTTGTTTGTTGTTAGAAATGTCTTGCAGCCATGGCGACAAGGTGCTATCAACTGACACTTCCCATCAAAGTCCACCTCGCCCTGATGGAAGAACATCTGACCTCGACGAAGTGAAATAAGATTTTGATAGATGAAATGCCTGAACTGATTCAGGTTCCCCAAATTATATATAGATATGTACATATGTATGTATTCTCTAGTTTGGTCATTAGAGACAGCCCCTTGAAAAGGAGACTGACAAACCCAGAAAAGGTAAGTATCGCTTCATTGTTAGAGCTCAACATAGCTTCCAGACCCCTAAAAATGGGGGGTTTTGATCTACTAATGAAAGCAACGTTTTGATTGTTTTTTCTCTTCTCACACCCTTCTCAATTGACAATGTGTAGTTAAAGAAAAGAAGAAGAAATTGGGCAGATAATTTGAATATTGGCTTTTGCCTTCTCTTTGGTCTACCTTTTCTTTTTTATTTATTTATTTATTTATTTATTTATTTATTTGAGAGAGACAGACACAGACAGAAAGACAGATAGAGGGAGAGAGAGAGAGAATGGGCGCGCCAGGGCTTCCAGCCTCTGCAAACGAACTCCAGACGCGTGCGCCCCCTTGTGCATCTGGCTAACATGGGACCTGGGGAACCGAGCCTCAAACTGGGGTCCTTAGGCTTCACAGGCAAGCGCTTAACCGCTAAGCCATCTCTCCAGCCCATGGTCTACCTTTTCTAAGTAGATGAATTGACAGTAAGTGATGCCTTGGTTTATATAACCTCAAGCAAACACCTCTGTGCTCCGTTCAGAACTGTCTCTTGATGCCTTTCTTGAGCTCATTTATGTAGGAATGCAGATTGCTTCTCTACATGGATTTTATAAGACAGGAAGGATTATTTATTACAGAGTTTGAACATATGATTAAAATGTGTACAAGGGGGCTGGAGAGATGGCTTAGCTGTTAAACACTTGTCTATGGAGCCTACGGACCCCAGTTCAAGGCTCAATTCCCCAGGACCCATGTTAGCCAGATGCACAAGGGGGCATACACATCTGGAGTTCATTTGCAGTGGCTGGAGGCCCTGGCACACCCATTTCTCTCTTTCTCTCTATCTGCCTCTTTCTCTGTCTGTCACTCTCAAATAAAATGTGCACAAAGTTTTACATTTTTACCAATTCTTAATCAGTTACAATAAAATAAATGAGCATTGTTGAAACATAACTTAAATAATATTTAAAACTACCCTACAGGTTAATATCTCCATGACTATTGGTTTCCAGTACAGCATTTTTAGTACACCTCTATTCAGTTCTTATACTAGAATATAAAATCCCAAATAAGTGTGTATTTGTAAATATATGTGATACTGCGGTAACGTGTTAGGAGATAGTTCTCTTTTATGATTTTGTGGAAAGTGTTCTTTAAATGTGAAATTGTGACATGTCAGTGTTTACTTTTTGAAATTATAATACATGCATTCCCTTCTGCAGAGACCTACCCTCCAAAAAGATTGCAGTTGACTGTTTTAGTTGTATTTTGTCAGAACATTCTCCCTTTTATCATCCGCATTTGGCACCTTTATGAACTTTGATTATTTCCTTTAATAATTTTCCTTTCAGAATTACATGTGTAAACACAGACATATCTTGTGTTAGTAAATGAATGGAATCAAATTAGCTAAACCTATTTCCTTACTACCGACATTACATTATAGTATTTTTTTTTGTCTTTTTCCTATTACAATACTTGTCCCTGAACATGTGAGTGTATGTGTGTGCATTTAACTGAGATTTTCTATTATTAATAAGATTATATTACAGCACTTACTTACCCTCCCCAGTTAAATCAAGAAATGCAATAGAATTAAAAGGATAGGATTTTGATTTGAAGTATCAAAACTAGGAGAAACTCCTGCCGAAGTAGAGATAGAGGGGTTTTTCAAGGCCCACCGTGGGGTAATATCAGCCTGAGTCAGGCGAGCTGGTACTGCCCCATGATCACACTCCCTGATAAATTATTACTTTTAAGAAGAAAGCTGCCGAGGTCCTTACAGCTGAATAGAAAACTGGGCGATAGGACCAGTTCTATGAATTCTCTTTCCTCTTCTGCAGCCTGAACATCATAAGCAACTGAATGGACTTCAAAGGCAAGAGGCACACATGCGCAGAGACATTCTCCAACCCACCAAGTCACTGAGTGGGAAGAAAGCAGCTTGTCACACCTGCGTGTGCTGTTCTGGGAACCTTTGCTTGGGTGAGCCGCCTCTGCACACCCATCGGAGGGGAAGCGGAAAGGAGAAACATCTCACAAACAAAACAGCCAGGCAGGGAGGAGTGTGGCGAACATGAAGGAGTGCCTGAAGTACAATGCTCTGAAAGAAGTAGAATCAATAGAAGCAAAATAATCAAGAGATTCTTTAAGGAAAAAAAAAAAAATCCATGAAACTATCAATAACAGGAGATGCAGTTATTATTAGGCAGGCATAGTACAAATAAAAATCACCATGTTTGGGCTGGAGAGATGGCTTAGCGGTTAAGCGCTTGCCTGTGAAGCCTAAGGACCCCGGTTCGAGACTCGGTTCCCCAGGTCCCACGTTAGCCAGATGCACAAGGGGGCGCACGCATCTGGAGTTCGTTTGCAGGGGCTGGAAGCCCTGGCGCGCCCATTCTCTCTCTCTCTCCCTCTCCCTCTGTCTTTCTCTCTGTGTCTGTCGCTCTCAAATAAATAAATAAAAAATGAAAATCACCATGTTTGTTTGGCTTAGCAGCTAACGGCGCTTGATAGCAAGTGCCTAACAGCCTGGGATCGGTTCTCCAGTACCCGTATGGAGCCAGATGCACAAGGTGACTCACACATTTGGAGTTCCATTAGCAGTGGTAAGAGGCCCTGGCACCTCATTCCCTCTCTTTCTCTATCTCTCTCTCCCCTTGTAAATAAATAAAAAAGTTAACTAACACATTTAAAATAAGCAACCCAATATATACACTAAATGAAAATATGACAGACCCAAGAATAAATTTTGGAACTGGAAAGCTAGTTACAGGAAATGCAAGACATAAAATATTAACAGATGTAGAAAACAAGGAGAAGTTATTATAGTTTTCAAAGAGCTATAGAGGTAAACAGGAAATTGAACAGAATATTTAAAATAAATGTAATGGCTATACATTTCATAAAAATACAGGAAATTCTGAGCATTTACTTGACACAGTAACAAGCAAAATAGATGGAAAAGTCTACATATATCAAAATTACTCTATAAGCATAACAATTAGGAAGGGAGGGCTGGAGAGATGTCTCAGTGGTTAAGGCACTTGCCTGCAGTTCCTAACAGCCTGGGTTCAATTCCTCAATATACATGTAAGCCAGCTACACAAAGTGGTATCCACCCCTGGAGTTTGTTTATGTGGCCAGTCCCCCCACACCCCACTTGCAAATAAATATTTTAAAAGTTATAAGCAAGAGAAAAAAATCACTGAGCTGGAGAGATGGCTTGGCTTGGGGGTCAAGATATTTGCCATCAAAGGTAAAGGACCCAGGTTCAATTCCCCATTACCCACATAAAGCCAGATGCACAAGGTGTCATAGGCATCCAGAGCTCGTTTTCAGTGACTAGAGGCTCTGGCACATAGATTTTCTCTCTCTTTTTTTGCTATCTGACTCTCTCTCTCAAATAAATAAGTACAATGTTAAAAAATAAAAGAAAATCACTCACAAAGGAAGTTTAAGCTGTTGGACAACACCCCACACATCAGAGACCCTAGAAACAAGATCAGGATTAGTTATACTGGGAAAGATCCTACCAACTGGAAGTTTATATGCGACCAAAGTAGACTTTGATGTGAAGGCTCATCAGCCTGAAGGCTGGAAGGCTGTAGATAAGACTGGAAGACCTAGATCGAATAAGAATTAAAGAAGAGGACACCCTTGTCTTGTTCTTGATATCAGTGGGAATGCCTGAGTTTTCCTCCTTTTAGCATAATGTTAGCACACACTGAAACTTCTTATTCTCTCAACAAAATGAAAGAGATGTCTGGAGAGATGGCTTAGCAGTTAAGCACTTGCCTGTGAAGTCTTAGGACCCTGGTTTGAGGTTCAATTCCCCAAGACCCATGTAAGCTACATGCACAAAGTGGCACACGCATCTGGAGTCATTTGCGGTGGCTGGAGGCCCTGTCGCACCCATCCTCTCTCTTTACCTATCTTCCTCTTTCTCTCTCTTTCCCTCTGAAATAAATAAATAAAAATAAACAAAAAATATTTTTTAAAAACTGGAAGATCTATCAAAACCAACAGATGCAGAAACCACAATGCAGAGACACAAGAAACATAAAGAAAAACAAGGCTCTAAGCCTAGAGGGAAAAAAAAAAATCATGATTCCTCAACGATTGAACTCAAAGATACGAAGTTTTCCAAAGTTCACTAACAGAAATGATACATGGTCTGCACGGGGATACAAATAGGCCAGTGATTGCAATTTAGGATTTACAAAAATCCATCAAGAACTACAAAGGAGTGGGGAGAGCCAAACTTACATGAGAGAACCTCAGAAAGTTCAAATAATATGATCAGTAACAATGCTGTATGAGGAAAACCTATAGCTAGGAGTGTTTGCATTGAAAAATCAGAAATATTTCACAAAAAAACAATAACCCAATGATATGTCTCATTTTTGTGCTTGAAAATCTTGCCTGGGTTCTTGAACAACTTGGTTACTTCCACTACCAAGTTGTCATGTGTGGTATGCAGGTATCTCTGTGATATGTTGCCTGAAAATCCTTTGGGTACATGGCCCAGAGTGACATAGCCAGGCCACATCATAGGTCTTTATGTGATATCGGAAGAAACTCCCTTCAGACCACCTTCGTGACTGGACTAGCTTACATCCCTGCCATCCTTACATGGGGGGGGGGTCCCTTTTGCCTGCATGTTTCCCAGCGTTTGCGGTTATTTTCTTTTTCTAAGTGACTGACATTCTGACTGAGGTAAGGGTGGAATCCAATGTAGTTTTAATTTGCATCTGTCTGATGACACTTGAGGTTGGACAGATTTTCTTGTGTTTATTCACCATGTATTTTTCCCCTTTTATGACCTTCCAACTTATTTCATTAGCCTTTTTATAGATTTTGGGGAGTTCCTGATCTTTAGGAGTTTTTTTTAGTTCATTATTATAGATATTAGTATTCTATCAGATGTATAGCGATTACTATTTTCTTTCATGCTGTCTTTTCATTCATTTTTTTTTTCTGTATCCTTCACTGTGCAGTCAATTTGTAAAGTTTCCCAGAATGTGGCTCATAGAGTAAGGACTGCTAAGCTACAAACGTTGCAAAGGTCTTTAAAAACTCACATTTGTATGAGTTGGAGCAATGGAGGAGCAGTTAAGGCACTTGCCTACGAAGCCTAAGAACCCAGGTTCAATTCCCCAGCAGCCAAGTAAAGTCAGGTTCACAAGGGGGACAAGCAGAGTTTGCTTGCAGTGGCTACAGGCCCTGGTGTACCCATTCTCTCCCCCCCTCCCACTTTCTCTATCAAGTAAATAAATAAATAAAAATAAATATTAAGAAAAGTGAACAGAAATTAATGAAATGGAGGCTTCCAGAATAACACACATAATCAAAAAGAGTTAGTTCTTTGAGAGAAAAAAAATGTACAAGTTACAAACTAATCAAAGTACATACAAAAAAATCCAAATTCACAAAATTAGATCTGAAAATGAATGTATATACAGATTCCAATGAAATAGAGAGACTCATTAGAGAATACTTCAAAACTTCTATTCCAAAAATAAATTGAAAAAAGTATCTAGGACATATGAGACACAAATGACACATCAGAATTGATTCAAGAAAGTAGGGACAATGTAAGCATATCAAGAACACGCAATACGATTGAAGCAGTTAATTTAACAAAATGAACTAACAACAAAAAAGTCAAGGATTGGATGATGAAGGATCTTATAAAAGCTCAACACACACACACACACACACACACACACACACACACACACAGTTCTCAAAAAATACAAAGGGCCAATAAATATTTTAACAATATTCAACATCCTTAGTCATCAGTGAAATGCAAACTAAGGCTGCTTTTAGATTCTGTCTCAAGCAAGTCAGAACGTCTGGCATGAAGGAACTAAATGCTGCCATGGATGAGGGAGAGAGGAGCCATTGCTCATTACTGATAGGAATATAATAATGTGAACTCTGTGGAATCAGTATGATGGCTTCTCAAAAAGCTAAAATCATACAATTCAACTCAATCACTCCTGGATACAGACCAGAAAGACTCTAGGTCAACATGCCTCAGGGTTTTGTACATTTCTGCTTAGGACTGCGCTGTTCACAATAGCCCCTCAAAATGGGACAAGTCTGAATGATCCACATAGACGAATGAGTAAAGAAAACCTGGTATACACAGAAACTGGAAATTCAGCTGTGAAAGGAGATGAGATCATTTCATTTAAAGCAACATGAAGGCACTGGAGAGATAACTTAGCAGTTAAGGCACATGCCTGCGAAGCCTACAGACCCAGGTTCGATTCCCCAGGTCCCAAGTAAGCCAGATGCACAAGGTGGCACATGCATCTGGAGTTCATCTGCAGTGGCTAGAGGCTCTGGTGCACCCATTCTCTGCCCTCCCTCCATCTCTAATAAATAAATAAATTATTTTTTAAAAAGAAAAAGAAAAGGGACAGGCCATTGGATAATTGTGTTAAAGGAAAAAATGTCCAAGCACAGAAAAAAAATCACACATTTTTTTCTTATATGTGAACTCTAGATTTAAATGTGTATGTGTGCACACACATGTGTGTGTATGTGTTGGCATGTGTGTGTGAGTGTGCATGTGGGTGCTTGTGTGCTTAGGTCTTGAGACTAAAAAGGGCATCATGGAGGTAAGGAGTGATCTGAATTTCGGAGAGAAAATGAGGTTAATGAGGTTCATGTGTCATGAAGGAGGGAGGGGTCACCACCTGGAAGGGAACCAATCAGAAGAGTGCAGGAGCACAGGGAAGGGCTGTGGGGAAAAGATGCCAAGATGGATTAGAACAACATGTAATGACACATAGATATGAAAGTGCTGAAACGAAATCTACTACCTCATGTGTGTGTGTGTGTGTGTGTGTGTGTGTGTGTGTGTATTATATGTATGTATGTGGTATATACATATATATCACAACACAGAACAGTTCATTATACTATTTACTAATAAAGCAATCAGCCATCTTTTCTAACATTCTCACTTCCTCACTTAAGGGAAATTATTTGGGAATGTTAAAAATGGCTACCTCAAAGCCTTCACAAAACGTATTTTTTTAATCTATTAATGGTATCTCTGTATCTACATCCAATTAATTATAGAAAGCAGACAAAATTATAAGTAATGTTCTTTGGTTGCCTAACTGCAATCATGCTTCCTTGAATGTAAGCGCCTGTGACATTGGCCTAAAGGAGATAATAAAGAATTGCATCTATGATCATTCTCCTTGACTGAAAACTGGAGATGTCTCTGCATATGGGTGATCTACATATGCAACAAATAACTGTAACTCCTGAAACATTTTCAGACTTTCAAAGATTATTTTTCCTGCTCTTCATGTACCTACACGTACATACACACATGCTCAATCGTCTCTATGTAGTCACATTGTGCAAAATAAATGACTATGAGAGTCAAATTAGTTGTAATTATATGGAAATATTAAATAACCCATATGAATAATTAACTAGCATTGTGTATTGTAAATGACTGATGTATCTTATGCAAAGAAGGATAATAAGTATTCAACATATGAAACTGAAAGATGTGTAAGCAGCTGATGGACTTTCTCTCCTTAGAATGCATGAAGGGAAACTCTTTGATTGCTCAACAGTATAGACTAAACAAACAAACATCCTTTCAATTATTATGTTGTGATCACAACTGTTGTCTCCAACAGGCTTCCCAAGTGTAGTCACAGTGGGAGGGGTTCTCTTTCCCATGGGTTACAAGATACATGTCTCTGAGCAAAATCACCACTTCTCAGCCATATGGACACCTTATGGCAGGTCCACATGTTGCAAGTCCTGGAGAGGGGACTTCACTCAAGAACTCTGCTTGGATCTTCACATTTTCTCACATGCAGCCCATTTTTCTAGAAGACATCATCTGTGCACAGTCATCTGATCCCTGAGAAAGCATATTGGCTTTCAAGATTGCTTTACATCTCCTCGTTTTCTGAAAACTCTGTTCACCATACTTACCCTACAGTAAATCCCTAATAACACATTTTTAAAAGTATAAGAGCAAAAGAAAATAATAGACTTTATTAGCTGTCTGGTGACCACCCAGACAGGTTTACTATATCTATTACATTGATAGCATACAAAGATACCATATGGAAGATGCATTCTTGCAAAAAGGTATTGAACAACAAGAAAATGAAAAAAATTCTGATGTGCTTAAATTCTGCCAAAACATCTTGAAATGCTTTTTATTCATTTTAGGACCAAGAAAACTGAGCGATGATTTGCCTAGTATTAGCCCATACACATTTCCAAGTAAATTTAATCCATAGGATTCTAACTTACTTATATTTAAATCATTAAGTAGCTTCTTAGGAGCTATTGGTAATTTTTAAAGTTTAATATCATTTTCATTAGATCTAATGTTTCTTTTTAGGAATGAAAAAAGTATGTTTCACTTGGGTCCAGTGTCTAAAGAGAGGTTGTAGCTCTGTTCTGAGATTTGTTTTTTTTTTTTTAATTTATTTATTTGAGAGCGACAGACACAGAGAGAAAGACAGATAGAGGGAGAGAGAGCGAATGGGCGCGCCAGGGCTTCCAGCCTCTGCAAACGAACTCCAGACGCGTGCGCCCCCTTGTGCATCTGGCTAACGTGGGACCTGGGGAACCGAGCCTCGAACCGGGGTCCTTAGGCTTCACGGGCAAGCGCTTAACCGCCAAGCCATCTCTCCAGCCCCTGAGATTTTTTTTAAATTTTATTTATTTATATGTTTAAGAGAGGAGAAAGAGAGAGAGGGAGGGAGGGAGAATGGGCATGCCAGGGACTCCAAACACTGCAAACAAACTCCATCTGCATGTGCTACCTTGTGAATCTGCCTTACATGCATATTAGGGAATTGAACCTGGATCCTTAGGTGTCACAAGCAAGCACCATAACCTCTAAGCCATCTCTCTAGCCCTGAGCTCAGAGTTTTAAAACAGCTATTGACCTTCCAAAGTACTTGCAATAGAATACATTCAAATATCATCTGTAAACTTGACTTTGTACTGTGGGCCATCGGGTGTGCATGATAAGTACGGGTGCATACCTTGGTGGTTTTAACAGAGCCAGATACCCACCGTGAAGAAACATCTCATGCTTTGTACCTGTAATTGTTCATGAGCCCTGTAGGACCAGCCTTAACTATGGGCTCATTTAAAATGCATACTTATTGGCTGTTGCATCTGAGGTTCAGATTCATCAAGTCTGGGTTGCTCTCAAAACCAGTAACACTGTAGCTCTAATAGTAAATATGCAGCATGCCCATAATCATTCTATGAAAAGAGATAGAGCCAGGAGACAGATAAGATAGGAAGTGGATGCCATGGGGGCATTTAGAGGAGAATACTAATCCTATCTGATATGAAAATGAGAGGCAGGAGCCAATCAGAGTACATTCCAAAAGTATGGGGATCTAATGCCATCTTAAAATGTCTGCTCAGAAACTAGAAGAATCCACAACGTAGCTACAATACCGCTTACCTACCTAGATGTCCCAGGAAGGCACAGTCATGCCACGGACCAAGACCAGAGGGCTTCCTGTCCTGACTGCCTGCGACTCTCGTACCTAAGACCGTGGGGTTTGTGCATCCTTACGTCTCTTTCAGCGTGAGTCCCTGAACATATGTCCTATCTCAGTGACGTTCCCAGTGTCTGGTCATTCTCGTAAACCAAGTTTCCTTGTTATCTGTATCCCAAGGTAACGTAGAATTTAAATGTACTCTTATTATTTAGAATGAATACAAGTTTGGTCATCATGTAGAGGAGAAAAGAGTCAGTCAACATATCTTAAACATGAAGGTGGGGATGGATGTTCTAAATGTCTCGATTCTGTGAACTTACTACTGAAACATGCTTTCTGGTACATAAAATACAGCCTTTCATTTTAAAATGAAGTTGAGGGCTGGAGAGATGGCTTAGCGGCTAAGTGCTTGCCTGTGAAGCCGAAGGCCCCCAGTTCGAGGCTCGACTCCCCAGAACCCACATTAGCCAGATGCACAAGGGGGCGCACGTGTCTGGAGTTGGTTTGCAGAGGCTGGAGGCCCTGGCGCTCTCATTCTCTCTCTGTCTATCTCTCTTCTCGATCTCTTTCTGTCTGTGTGCTTGCAAATAAAACAAAATATTTTAAAAAAATAAAAAATAAAATAAAATGAAGTTGAATGATTATTCACCTTTTTTCCCCTTTCACTAATTATGATATATTTTTTACCAGGATCCGCATGCTCAATTTTGTGTCAATTGTTGACACTTTCTACGTGCCCAGCACTATGAGCTCCCAATGGTTGTGATGTCATTTTGCTCTTACAGCAGACTTTATCTTGTTATATCCTTTACCCTCAAACTTTAGATGAAGTAGGGTATAAGAAAAGTCAGATGACTTATTCTGTTGACACTGTAAATGAGTATTCTGGTTTT
The DNA here is from genome assembly GCF_020740685.1 of Jaculus jaculus. Taxonomy (NCBI): domain Eukaryota; kingdom Metazoa; phylum Chordata; class Mammalia; order Rodentia; family Dipodidae; genus Jaculus; species Jaculus jaculus. The sequence continues at coordinate 25,413,880 of NC_059121.1, forward strand.
GAGGGTTTTTTTTTGTTTTGTTTTGTTTTGTTTTTTTTGAGGTGGGGTCTCTCTGCAGCCAAGGCTGATCTGGAATTCTCCATGTTCGTTACCTTTTTCATCACCTCTGCCTACCTAGTGTTGGTACTGAAGCTCTGTGCCACCATGACCTGGTAGACTCTGCTCTTACTCACTGCATTGCAGTTTCTCCCGTCACAGAGGATCCGAATCATCCACAGCGAAGAGCTGATGCGTCTTATAAAGACTGCGTGATGAGCGAGTCAAAGACAATTCTAAAAGGTGTGACTATCACAGGCAAATTATTACAAACGCTTTAGTGTTATTTCAGAGATACAAAAAAAGTCACTTTTTCATATGTAATGTTTTTCCTTTATCTCTTTTTTTTTCTTTGTGGGAAGAAAAAAATAAAGAAAGCTACAGTTCAAAGAGTCAAGTTGTTAATGGCAATTATCATTTCTTCTCCAAAGATTTCAAATGGAGAGGAAAAAAATGATTATGTCATATGGCACCAATTTTAAAATCTCTGAACACAGGGCAACAATGGAAGCAATGTTGGGAACAATTAAGTGGGTTTATATAACAATTCAGGTTGATGTGCAGCTTCACAGAGAAAATAAACTTTAGTAGACTTTCATTCTCGAGTCATACATAAATGCCATTTTTCCAAATTGTTTAAGTGATGATTAAATTTTTAATCTGACAGAATGTCATGAGAAACATCTTGGTAGAGAAGTCTGTAGCCATTAAACCTCCCACAACTCCAGGTAGTCAGGTACATTAAAAAAAAAGTTATGACATCCATACATCTACTTAATATTGACCCTGTGGCAGGATGATATGCTGTGACATAAATTTACTTGTAGAGTATAGTTTCAGATTTACTGTTCTCATCTTTACCCAGATTGCATGCAAATACAGGAAATTTTATCACAAGTCTTAGGTCTGTAAGACAGAGAAAAAGTATGGCATCTTTCAAAGTACATTGAGGTAAACATTCTGCAGAGATGTGGCAGTAAAGGAAGGAAAGGTGTTTATCCCAGATTCCAGAGAATATCCGATGGCACTTCCTTTTCTGAACACACACACACACACACACAAAGATGTGCATGCCTGCTATTACAGGAGCCACATAGATGACAACGTGATGTCAGGGCACCCGGGTAGTGACATTTACCCCTGTAAATTAGCTTCCTACGAAATGCACTCAACGTGCCTCTGAGGAAGACAATATTGTGTTCACTCTTTTGTTTTCTATCCTTCATTTTTTTGCATATTCAGAATGGATGCAAGTAAGCCTGCTCGTTAGAATTTACTGTGCCTGGCACAGAATGAGTTCCCAATAAACGCAGGAAATCTGAGCAGTTTTATAAAAAGATGGGTATTGATGTCACTTGTTTGTCTCCTCTGTCAAAAAGCAAAGAAAGAAACAAGCGGACACGTCATTCTGATACCTGGAATTTCTGCTTCAGTTGACCAAGTATAACTTGGGGTTCCATGGCATAAAACTTCTCCTAAGTTGTGTCGTTCTGGTGTCATCTTTAATGTTACATCTGTGTCATCACTTTAGACAATTTAGATCATAAACTCCTGGAGGTCAGGTTTTGTAAGCAGCTCTAGGAAGAACACTAGGCAGAATCATGAATATGCAGCGTTTGAATTCTGCCATAGATCGATCCAATTTGAACATCGATTATTCTAGTGCTGAATTAGGTCACCTTTGTAAAAAGGGCCAGTAGGAACAATGACTAAATGAGAAGGCCCATAAATAGGAATGCATCTTGTAATTCAGAAAACAAACATTTCATCAAAAAAAAAAAAAAAGCAGGGCTGGAGAGATGGCTTAGTGGTTAAGGCATTTGCCTGTGAAGCCAAAGGATACCGGTTCGAGTCTCCAGGCCCCATGTAAGCCAGATGCACAAAGGATTCATTTGCAGTGGCTAGAGGTCCTAGCATCCCCATTCTCCCCTCTCCCTTTCTCTTCTTTCTCCTTATCTCATAAATAAATAAATAAATGTAAAAATAAATAAAAACAATAGGTGATTAAAAGTGACACATACATCTAGTGGAAAGAAATGCTGGTGCACCCATACATAGACACATATATTAAAAAGTCCAAGACCCTTTCTGTTAATCTAAGACCCTTCTACAGAGTTAAGGTAGCTTTTGTGATGCATTGGAAAGCTCACAGAGCATACCCTACAAGCACTTCATTTCAGCCGGCATATGACCCGATCAGACTGGTCACCAATAAGACCAACTGCTGGAAAAGCCATCTCTTGTGCATTCTGACAAAAGCCTCCTTGAACTGAACCTTGCCTGTTAAGTGCGTTGGCAATGAAATCCTGGAAATACTGTTTGGGCATGTTTTACCCCAACATTTCTTTTGTATTCAAATATACTATATAAATAGTAAAAATATACTTATTTTTGAATTAATTTCTTTAAATATTATATCATTTATTTATTAGAGAGAGGACACAGAGAGAAAGAAAGATAGACAGAAAGGGTGTGTTGGGGCTTCTAGTCATTGCAAACAAACTCCAAATGCGTGCACACCATGTGCATCTGGCTTATGTGGGTACTGAGGAATTGAACCTGGGCACTTAGGCTTTGCAGGCAAGTGCCTTAACTACCAAGCAATCTCTACAGCCCATGAGATAAAAGAATTTAAATAAGAAGTGCTCACATCCAAGTCACCGTCACTCTAATCACAGATTCCCATCACCCCGGAACATTCAGTTCTCTGTTGATCAATCCATGGGCACACTGTCTAACGTCACTGCCAGTCAGTTACATGTCTGGCATCGTCATATAAATAAAATCACAGCATTTCTCTGCACTGCGTCCGGGGCCTGTCTCTCACCACGTTGCTTTTGGAGGTCCTTCTACAATGTGCAGCATAGGGGTACTCTGCTCTTTGCTGCTGGGCAGTGCTCTATAGTACCACACAGCACTATGTTGCAGTTATCTTCACACTGATGGGACAAAGCACCCCACCAGAAGCAGATAATAGGAGGAAAGTATTCATTTCAGCTTACAGTCTCCAGTAGGAGCTTAATGAGGCCATGTGCAGAGGCTGGAGTTCACCTTGGCCACAGCAGGTGGGAAATAGCAGCCAGAGAGTGAGCAAAAATAGCAAAAATAAACCTCGAGATCCACCCCAACCAGCACACCTCCTCCAACAAGGCTCCACCGCCCAGGTTTCTACCAGCTGGGGGACCAAGCATTCAAAACACATGCTGTTAACATATTCTCCTGGGCATTTGTCCCCAGCACACAGCTGCAATGAACAAAGGAACTCTGCGCATTTATAAACAGGTCTGGGTGGATGTATTTTAAGTTCATTAACTACATGGCAGTGTAATTGCTGAGTCCTGGGCGATATGCATGCTTTACTACATGAGAAATAAGTTGTACCAAGTGGTTAAATTAGTCAGGTGTGGTGGCATGCAACTACAATTCCTAGAATTCTGGAAGAAGGAAGGTTATGATGCTAAGGCCAGCCTATGTTGCAAGACTTTGTATCAATAACACACCAAATACTGCAACCGCTATGCTGTTTCCCCAATTCCCAAGGAAAGGTAGGACTCCTTACAACATGCTCCCCCCAGACACAAAATGGACTGGATATCCATGACCTCACAGTGCCTGACACTACCTACACAAGACCATCATAATAGGAGGAAAAGATCATGACATCAAAATAAAGGAGAGCCTGATGGAGAGGGGGAGGGGATATGATGGAGAATGGTGTTTCAAAGGGGAAAGTCTGCAGGTGAGGGGAGAGGGCATTACCACGGGATATTGTTTGCAATCATGGAAGTTGTCAATAATTTTTACCCCCCCAAAATAGCAAAACAAACAAAACAAACACACTATACGTTTCTGCTAAAACCGTATCAAAGTTGTGGGTGTTCAGCACCCTCCCAGCATGAAGACTTCTTTGTTTGTTATATTACAGCCATTTTCATCAGGAAATAGAACATCATCTCATAGCTTTCCAGAGATCAACTCAGAGAAGTTAGTTGCTATTTCATTTCTCTCAGCTTGGGAGATCAATGCCATGGTAATGGAGATGGTATACTGTAAAATTTACCACAGCAAACTAATGCACTACAGAACAAGGGTTCTTGAGCAGCTCCAGCCACTGCTGGTAAATTTTTATTCAGACATTATGTTTCCACATTTTTAATCTTTTACCAAAATCCAGAGAATTGGATTTAATAACAGTGTTTTCAAACAAGATGTTCTTCCCCTCGCCTTGTTCCACATTACGTACTCCCCCATAACTTAGCTCCTCTGCTTTCAAACTTCCTGTTTTCTCAAGCCTTTTTCCTTGGCATCATCTTATGTCCCCTCTTGTTGTCTCCTGTCTCTACTCCTATTACATGCTCAGTCTCACGGAACCACATTCACATACGCACAAACGTCAAAACTTCCAAACACAGATATTTCTCCCTCTCCCCAGCCATTATCTTTCTTTAACAAATGGGTTTAAGAGCTAGTTACAATGGATATTTTTTGATAAAATGGCATTCCTATGTCCATTTTGTATTTCCCACATAACTTGCCAGTTGCAATATTCACTTAAAGATGCAAGAAAGATTCTCAAGGCATACTATAATTTGCATCAAATCAAAAGAATGGCATTACTAAGAGCCGAAGGAAGAGTAGGACTCCTTACAACGTGCTCCCCCACCCCCCGACACAAAATGGTCTGGCTATCCATGACCTCATAGTGCCTGACACTACCTACACAAGACCATCATAAGAGGAGGAAAAGATCATGACATCAAAATAAAAGAGAGACTGATTGAAATGGGGAGAATGGAGTTTCAAAGGGGCAAGTGGGGGGAGGGAGGGCATTATCATAGGATATTTTTTTATAATCATGGAAGTTGTTAATAAAAAAAAAAAAGTTTTGGAAAAAATCCTAAACAACAACAAAAAAGAATGACATTATGATAGAAAGACCTTATATTTCATAGAATCTAATGCTTTATGCACAGGGGAATAAACTAACCTATTAGAATCTTTAATAATATATTTTGTACTGTATGAAGATACAAACCTTAAGTTTTATAATATCCTCCATTATCCCAAGATTTCTCAAGCCAAGCAGGGAATTAAATAAATGTGCAAGTTTCCCATCTGCATTAGCCATTGTTCAAACTGAGAAAAGGCATGGATGACAAACCTCATGAACATGTCACATATCATGTCAAGCACCCCTCCGTGACGGCTCTTGGCGGTTCTACCATCCTTGTAGATCATGGCCTGCTCTATTGCTGCACTCAAGTACTGAACTTAATTTGTTGCTTCTATATCTTTTGTAAGCTTCCTGTCACTGTGTCAAAATATCTGAGAAAGCCAACTTACAAAAAAAAAGGAAAATCCAGACAGAAGAAATGGCTTAGCAGTTAAGGTTCTTGCCTTTGAAACCTAAGGACCCAGGTTCAATTGCCAAAGACCCACGTAAGCCAGATGCACATGGTGGCTCATGCACCCAGAGTTCATTTACAATGGCTAGACCCTAGTGTGACCATTCTCTCTCTCTCTCTCTCTCTTTCTCTTTCTCTCACACTCCATTCTTGCCTCTCTCTCTTTTATCACTCTCAAAATTTTTAAAAATCAAAAACTTAAAGTCATGAAAATTCTACCTGGGCACATTATTTCAGGGATGTCAGTCCACGGCTGGCTGGGCATCATTGATGTTGGACCTATAGGATGCAGGATATCACAGCAGGAAAGTTATGGTAGAATGAATCTGCCTTGTCTCATAGTGGCTATGAAGCAAAGAGAGAAACAGAAAAGGCCTATAGTCCTGTTGTTCCTTTCCAAAGTTGCATCACAGTGTCCTCTCTCTTTGTCCACTAGATCCACATCCTAATGGCTTTATCACATTTCAAAGCATCATGGGCTTATACCCAGCTCCTTAACACATGACCCTCGGGGAATATTTATGATCCAAACCAGAACAGGTATGTTGTACCTTACCAAAGCATGAGTCCAGGACCTCTTAATTATAAGGGCTACACTCAACCATATTGTTCATATTAACTAAGTAAAAAGTCTGCTAAATGAATAAAATTGCAATCAACTAAAATATGTTCAGTAACAATCCTAATTCACTTAGTGTTTATGATGTGATAGGTAGCACACTGATTTTGTTTATTTGAATTACTCCCCTTTCTTCTCACAATAAATCTTGTAACATAGACGTTACGATTACATGTTTAACAAATACTGATAATTCTGTTTTTAAATCCTGAAAGCAGTTATTCCAGTAAGATGGTGAGGAGTCTGAGTTGCATAGCCTTACCCCTGAGTAGAACTTGTTGCTGTGTTTCTTATCAGTAGCAGAGCCACAGGAAAATTATGGAAAAGTCCTAAGCCATAGTACCTCAATGTTCATGTGCCTTCGATTCTCATCTTTGAATTGGAGGTAGTACATAGTGCCTGTCCATGAGTTTGCATTGAGTTGTGAATGCCTTACTACACTGGCAACGCTTAAGAAACAATCCTTGGCTGTCTGAGTGCTAGCATTATTGCATAAATCTCTTTCAGATGGTGGTATATAGTCAGCATGGTAAATTAATTTATTGCTTAATTGCCCCCTGTTCTCGGTTACAGAATATATGGCGAATCTGCTCTCTGGACTTCCCTCTGCAGTTACAATGGCACCAGGTCCTCATGGGGCCTGGTCACTTTTGTTTGATATCAAATCCCTCCAGTACAAAGCGCAGGTCAAAACGGAGCAAGGCTTTGCAGGTGTAACTTTGCGCTGCCTAAACAGAGCCAATGAATAGATGAGGTGGCTAAGTATTTCTAGGCTGAAACAGAATCAAAGAAGTGAATGGTCGTGGGCATTGGATGTCATACTATTACAAGGCCAATTTGTTAGTCTACAATACTTGGTGGAATATTGGGTTTTGAGCAAAGAAAAGAAATGATAAAGTAACATCAACTAATTCACCACAAGAATTCACGTATTAGGTTTAACACAGATTAAATAATAGTATGCCCAGGAGGAAAAAGATATAGAGCTATATTTCCAGGACACTGAATAGTAGCTCTGTTTTTGGAGGGTTATTTTATCTTTCACTGGTGCCAGGTGTAAGATACAAGGAAGGCGTTCCTGAAGGACATTTCAAGAAACAATGAAAAGTCTCAAACACAGGGACCCCTTGAGCACCAGAAATAGCCCAGTGATTTGTTGCCTTTCAATATACAATATCCATTTGTTAACTATGAACAGGAATCCGTTCCACCAGTCATTAATGCAATAGCTGCCACTAATCTGATCTGTCACACCCTACAATTTGCTCTTAATATTAAATAAAATATTAAAATGTGTGACTTTTTATGCCATCAGCCTTTAAAAAAAACTCTCACTAAGTTATTTTAATCAATATACTTGTTTTAAGTAAAAGCCATTTAATCTCCTGACTTATACATTAACCTTCCATTAAGTATTAGTGAAGAAGTTAAATGTACCTTTAGTCAATAATGCTAATGCAGGAACCACTGTATTACCTATGGAGAAATGTGTATTCATATTATGTTAAAGTGGCTATTCTTAACGATTAGCCATTACGTGTCAGGAAACTGATAATAAATTTGAAATATTCCGTTGAGACAATGAGTTATAATGTTGAAACTGAGTTCTCAGCGCTGTAATAATTTTGAAATGAGGTCATCTGCTTCTTCTGGTCAGTACCTTTTAAGGCAATGATACTGAAGTGATGAACACACCCCCGGTGACACCTGAACTTCACCTTGCAGTGCCCCATCTTGGCGGGCAATAAACGAGGCTGCTAATTGAAGCCGAGGTGTGGGTGTGCACGCTGCAGAAGCCGTTTTTCACAAGGACCCCGGTGTCTACAACGTGCTCGTGACAGTGGGTCGCTTATGGCAAAGCAGATATTCTCGGAATTCACAGCCGGGTGGCGGATTTCATGCTGCCCGCTTCCGATTCCTTCTTTCCGCACACTCTTGCATTTCCTTTCAGAGTCCTTGGCAGATTTTCTCTATCAAAAGCATACTTTATTGTGAAAGTAGCAACACGGATTCTAATGGTTTTGCGGAAGCCTTAAGAACACATTTTCATTTTCGTTAGCAACGATCTGTGTGTGTAATAAAAAGCTGCTTACCAGACACACAAGGAAACGTAGACAGATTGTAAATAATTTTTTTTTCCAGATGTTCAGTATTTCTCTGTGCTATACATAGAGAATATGAATTCGTGGCTTAAGATAAACTACTAACTGTTGGGAATTTTTCATAAATCCCTTCAAAGTGGATGACTAACTGCTCTCCTCCTACCCAAATATATGTTTCCTTATGGTAATGGAAAGTAAGGCCAATATTTGATAAAAAATTTTTAGTTTCTTGAGAAAAATATGTTATCTATAAATATTCCAAAATAACGTATCTTAATTTTCTTAGACCTGCCTTTTGATGGGCTGGGGAGGTAGCTGAGCTGACATAGTACTTGCCCTCTCATGCAGAGGCCTGGGTTCAATCCCCAGCACTGCGTTAAGACATGGGGCATGGCAGCTCAGGCCTGTGGTTCCCGTGGTGACATGGTTCGAGACCAGCCACGTCTACTTCAGACGGCATCTTCAGACGAACAAGCAAATGCAAAGAAAACCACTAGAGTTTGCTACTACAAGTAAATACAAAACAGAAAATTATGCCTAACTTAATGGTGAAAAACATATTCTTTTCATCCCTTGACACCATGTTCTGCCTGTTCAAAGCTGCCTTAAGGTAGATATTCACACGAAAATCATCCCATTCTCCATAATTGCTTAAAGTCTCAGTTTCTTCCACTGTCAGATATTATTTCCATACATTTGACTCCATCAACTAAATAAAACGATAACGTTTTAAATGTTTTACTTACTTATTGTATATTATTATGAATTTAACTCAAAAATCACCACTAAACTTATAATAAATCCAGTACAATGGTGCATATTTTAATATCAGCAGGCAGAAAGTTGAGTCAGGGGCATTGCCTCAAGTTTCAAGTTAATGTGGGCTACAGAGTGAGTATCATCAGACAGTCCAAGGCAATATAGCAAGGTTATAATTTAAATATTTTATTTTTATTTAGTTATTTGAGAGGGAGAGAGATACAGAAATTGGCAGGTAGAAAGAGAGAGAGAGAGAGAGAGAGAGAGAGAGAGAGAGAGAGAGAATGGCACGCCAGGGCCTCCAGTCACTGCAAATGAGCTCCAGACACGTGCACCACCTTCCACATCTGGATCACGTGAGTCCTGGGGAGTCGAACCTGGGTCCTTTGTCTTTGCAAGTAAGCGCCTCAACTGCTAAGCCATCTCTCCAGCCACAAGGTTATATTTTTTTAAAATAAATAGTTCTGTTAACAAACTTCTCTATGAAAGAGCAAAGAAACGGTTCTGCATAGCCAGTTTCCAGCTACCACACTATAGCTTTTCTTCCATTTTAAGAAGATGGCACCTTATTGCTATTTCATTACAATAGTCCATAAATAAAATGAAAAACAAAAATACTCAGTAAGATGATATTTCCAATTGGTACGTATTTTTCTTCAGAAAGAAAAATCAGAAAAAACAAAAAATCCTGATTTCACCACTGCATGCTCAGTGTTCAGAAGTGTGCCATTCCCTTTGAATCACCCTTACTCGCCCCTGGAACTCCCAAGACCCGCTCTCACCAAACACGAGCCGAGCTGCAAGCGGAGATTCAAGCACTTTCCCACTTCACGCCATCTTTAGACTTATCTGCTCTATTTCTTCTCACTAATGGGAAAAACGCTCCAGAGGAAGCGAGTAGATTCACCCTCATCCCTGGGATGCCTGACAAGATTGCAAACTGGACAATGAGTCCGTATTCTATACGTAGATAATACCTGTATCCCCTTGATACATGGTAAAGAAAGATGAAGGCAAGCGGTCCTGTAATTATGTGAAAGAGATTCTTGAAACATTGCTTTGCGTGTTTCTTTTTTTCCCTCTCTTTTACTGGACAGATTTGATAAAAGATAAAATTATAGAAATAGAAGACCATTAAGCTTAATCTTGTTTATCTTGCCTTTAACTTTGATTCCTGGGAAGTTTCTGTGAATGTGACATAGCAAAATAATAATAATAATAATAATAATAATAATAATAATAATAATAATAGTGTTTAGAGGTATTGGATCCAAATTAGATTCTAAATGAACCCAGGCTCCATGAAATGGGATGTTGTGTGAGGGAGACAAGTGGTAAAGGGAACCTGTGACAGAAGTAGGAGCAATGGTAGTTTGAGAAAAATAGATCAATTGTCCCCTGATGCATGTGCATTGGAATGACCGGATGTCCCCCAGCATGACCCCCGTGAAGGAGTGGAAGGCCCTTCATTTAAGCTTAGGTATATATCACGACCCTGGAGAGTGAAGAAGAGATAGGTTGTCAAGTGCCACCCTTAAGAATAGGAAAGGGGAGATCGTGTGGCATGGATTTTTTTCTGGGGGCAAATTAAAGATGGAAACATTTGTGCAATTTCAAGCACTCTTCTAGAGCTTAAAATGAAGTCATATTTTATTTTAAGAATCCTAGGGAGGCTGGAGAGGTGGTTCAGTTGTTGAGGTGCTTGCTTACAAAGCCTAAAAAAAATCAGGTTCTGTTCCATGGTGCCCACATAAAACCCAGGCAGACAAATTGGCACATACATCTGGAGTTCCTTTGCAATGGATATAGGCCCTGGAACACCAGCATGCTCTCTCTCCTCTCTCTCTCCCTCTCCCTCTCCCTCTCTCTCTCTCTCTCTCTCTCTCTCTCTCTCTCTCTCTCTCTCCTTACAAAAAGAAGAAGAAAGGAAAAAAGGAAGGAAGGAAGGAAGGAAGGAAGGAAGGAAGGAAGGAAGGAAGGAAGGAAGGAAGGAAGGAAGGAGAGAAGGAAAAAATAATGAGGAAGAAAAATGCACAGGTGTGCTGGCATATGTCAGCACCCCGAAGGAGGAGGCAGGAGGATCACAAATCCATGTCCAGCCTAAGCTATATAGCAAGACCCTGTATAGAAGAGAAGAAGGAAGGGAGGATGGGAAAGAAAAAAGTGAGCGGTAGATGGTGAAGAGGGAAAGGAAAAGGGAGGCAGATGCATGAAAGTCATATCTATGGGACATACATGTGGCTGAGATTGTTCCTGATGAAGGTATGGGGGGGCTTTCTGGATATATTTTTATCTGTTATAGGTAGCCTACCTGACCTCTACAAATCAGACATTACAACCACACACAGAACCTTCCCTTGAATGGGGCGTGTCTGTGTTTCCCCAGTAGGACATGAATCACGCTCTTGCTCCCTGCGCCTTCTCCAGCCTCTAGTCCATCAATCATTTCTGTGACCTTCCTTTCGGGAATTCTGCTACATTTTAAACATGTTTATATTTGTTTCCATACAATGGTTGAGTAACACCTATGCAAAATTCATGTCGAAATAAAACTATCAATTACAAATGTTAGAGGTGATGCTCAATGCTCAATCAATATAAAAGAATATCATTTTTTCTATGAGAAGCACTTGTTTTTTTAGAATCATCGCTAACTGACTAGCAAACTGGTAGATTTCCTAACTTTCATTCCTTGTCATGTTTTTGAAGAATAATGTAACTTTCTACTTTTGCTTTTTCTCATGAGTATTTTGTAGAGAACATAGGTTGCCACATTCTCCTAGCTGCTTATTAGCAATTACTTTTTTTTCAAACTATACCTTTTTGTGGGTGAATAGCCAACCAATATTTAATCAAACAAAGTTCATAGCAATATTCTGAATGGGACCAAGCATTAAACATGCAATGATTAAAAGGTTAAAAAGAATAATATAGATATATATAGAGAGATGATAGATAATGATGATGATAGATGACTGATAAATAGATTGATAGAGAGATACATACATACATACATACATACATACATACATACATACATGCATATGTACATAGATAAATACATAGAAACATAGATGTTGGATGGAGAAAGAAAGAATAGATAGGTATATGATCTCCTTTCTTCTCTGGCCTTCACCCACACAAGAAGAATCCCTGTAACTCAGAGCAAGACTATCCATGGCTGTTGTTGCGTTGTCCATGTAGACGGTCCATTGTCACACACAATCTCACCAATGGTACTTAGTAGGAAATAACAGAGCTTTAAAATACCACAGAAGTGATATGACTTCCATGGCATAGGGTTTCTCTTTAATTTCCTCCCAATTATTCGCTGCTGCCTTTCTTCTCTGTAACGTTCCTGAGGCCAACTTTCAATGGAAAAAGAAGAGGTGCTTGATTCGGATCGTCTTCTCAGGCAACTCCACCTCCTTGTTTAAGGTTACCCTCTTTTGTCTGCACAAACTTCCTCCTAGTCTAGTGTAGGCATCTTCTGAGCTGCCCAATGTGTCCGACGGTACGCGACATTGTCAGCTTCCTTTCCCCAATATGCCGAGCTTCATGCTTCCTCCATGTTTATATGTCTAATGAGAAGCAGTGTGTGCTGTTAGGAAAAATAAAAACCAGCCACAAGAGCAAATTATTTCATATTTAAAGACTGTTTGGACACTTGAAGAGGCCTTTGTTATGTCACAATGACTTGTGTTCAAAAAACTTGTTCTTGGGCTGGAGAGATGGCTTAGCGGTTAAGCGCTTGCCTGTGAAGCCTAAGGACCACAGTTCAAGGCTCGGTTCCCCAGGTCCCACGTTAGCCAGATGCACAAGGGGGTGCACGCGTCTGGAGTTCGTTTGCAGTAACTGGAAGCCCTGGCGCACCCATTCTCTCTCTCTCCCTCTATCTGCCTTTCTCTCTATGTCTGTTGCTCTTAAATAAATAAATAAATAAATAAATAAATAAATAAATAAATGAATAAATAAAAACTTGTTCTTCCCTTTGTATGGTGCTTGGAGGACACTGGCTGGCCACAGGGAAACTGCTGCCTACCTGCCCATTCATGTGGACGTGGAGCTACAATATTTTCAAATAAGTTGACTTTGGGAGAAATGGCCCAGAATCCACACCTGTTTCTCCTTTCTGGCATTATCTGTAATCATTAGGGTTAAAGACTTACTTTGTCCCAAAAATGGAATTTTGGTGAGCTATTTGTCAGAGCCTTCTGATCAATACAGTATCAAACCAAAATTGTAAGAGTCAAATTTACAGTGTGTGGCTTAAGAAGGGCTTCAAGGACATAGCATTATGTACAAGCTATGTCTCTTCATCACATCCATGGGACCATCTTGACCAATTGTATGTAAGTGGAGTTAACAAAATGGAAAATCTACTTACGCAAAAATATCTATCTATATATATTTATATTCTCTCCCTAACTCGTGAAGTGTTTAGTTCCCCCCCCCCAGAATTAACAGTGACTAGAACTCATAGTTAAAATCTCATTTTTTTTCATTGTAAAAATTCACTTTTTTGTTGTTGTTGTTGGTTTTTCGAGGTACAGTTTCACTCTAATCCAGGCTGACCTGGAATTCACTATGTAATTTCAGGGTGGCCTGGAACTCAAGGCGATCCCCCTACCTCTGCTTCCCAAGTGCTGGGATTAAATGCGTGTGCCACCACACCCGGCTTGAAAGCTCACTTTTTATGGTAACGTGGGTGGACAGTATTTTACGAAATATTATCAGACTGCTCTGTTACCTATAGTTCTCCCGTCCCAGTGTGCTGAGGGGACAGGATAGTATTAAAGTTCTTTATTTTTCAGTGATAATAGCTGTGCTGATTGGCTAGCCCACAAAGACATCACTCTCAAAACTATGGAAATTCATCCTATAGGATTTCATTTTCTCAGAATCTTTGCTTTTCTTTACTTCAGAAGACACTAAGTTATTACCAAAAGTTAAAAAAATCCAGCTCTAATAATTATGAACTTTGGCAAAAGAAGAATGGATTGAAAAGATCAATTAATTACACATTTTTCTACCTAATTCTTTTTTAAAAATATTTTATTTATTTATTTGAAAGAGAGAAGGCAGAGAGAGAGAGAGTGGGGGGTGCACCAAGGCCTTCAGCTGCTGCAAACTGTGCATCTGGCTTATGTGGGTACTGGAGAATGGAACCTGGGTGCTTAGGCTTTGCAGGTAAGAAATTTTAACCATTGAGCCATCTCTCTGGCCCCTCCTATTTAATTCTCGCATCAAATTAAAAACAAAAATGTCATTAACATAGTATGCATGTACAAAATTTTCTAAAATAATCCTGTATATGCACATATCATGCAATATGTATAAGAGGTTACTAAATATAATTTTGGTGGACATTTGAAACAAATAGAAAAAAAAAAAACTTAGGGCAAAAGGTAACTGAGCAATGTAGTACATTACTTGCAATGATCATGCTTACATCATTATCCAGTCAGTACACAGTGAAGGAACCCATCAGTAGATATCCACAGAAAACTGAAAGCAACGTTTAACACCTGTTCCTTTAAGTGAATCAAAGACAGCCCATCCCTAATCAAACTGAGCCAGTGTCGAGGGTAGAAATTCGAGGTCAGTTTCAGTGGAGAGGCATATGGAAATATTTAATACATTTTGGCTAAAGCTATCCAAAATCCTTGTTCAACAAAAGGCCTAAAGAGGAGGACCAGAGACTTGCTACTCTACAAATATCTTCCTTGTCTCCTGGTCACTTTGTGGCAGAAACCAGAGTGTCTGCCTTGTCAGACATGAGCAGCTAACTGATACAATGATTTAAGATAGACCAGTGATCTGTGCTTTGCTATTTTTCTATTGAATTTAAAAGAGAGAATGAATGTAAATCTTTGAACACTGTACGGGCAGGGTAAGCATTGAATACCAGGAGAAGCTATATATCATGAAGTTTAAGTGCATGGGCTCTGGAGACAGGGTGCCTGGCTATGAATCCCAGTTCTACCACAACTGGTCATGTGGCTTTTAGCAAGTGCTTGATGTCTTTGTGTCTGTGAAATGGGGGTAGTGACCAAGCAACTATGTGAGGTGGCTGTATATGTTAAAAGAACACGTTCATGTTAAGTGCTTTGAACAAAGTTTGCAAAATACAGATCTGATAAGTACTAGCTCTTATTTATTTGCAAAATATCTGAAGTTTAATAAATATTGGTCCCTTACTTAATAGGTTGGTATTGTATATATGTAATTACAATGATTGAGATGGGGAGGTAATATGATGGAGAATGGAATTTCAAAGGGGAAAGTGTGGGGGGAGGAGGTATTATCATGGGATATTTTTTATAATTATGGAAAATGTTAATAAAAATTGTAAAAATAAAAAACATACAAAAAAAGAAAAATAAATAAATAAATATTGGCCCCTTTTATCTCTTTTTCCTTTGCTGCTTATCCTGAAGAAAGCATTTTTATTTTCATGTTTTTTGATCTCTTATACTGCATCTAAAAATAACTTTTCCTTTTCATAATTTCCAATGATCACTTTTCTTATCTTAATTAATAATAACATATTGTTATGTTTAGTACATGAGAGATTTTTCAAAACCATCTATATGTTTAAAATAATTCATTTTTATTTGGGATCCTAAGAAAAAGAGTTGCTTTTGAAATCACATCACATTTTTAGGGTAGATTATTTCTGCTCATGGATGATGATAGAGAGTATTCATTTTGAGCCTCCAGAGTGTGAACAAAGACACTATTCAAGTTTCATAAATTCTTTTTTCATGCCAGATGTAAAATCAATTAGCTCTAGTAGAAATATGGCCTCATATTTTAAGGGCTGCAAGATTCTAATTGCTTCGTCTGCAGGTTTTTTAAACAGTGATATGAAGGGATTTGGACTGAAACATTTTTCATTTCTAGAATGTTCTGGTTGATTTTGGAACTTGCCTGAGGATCAAGGTGTTGAGAGTCTTCTTTAAAGATGTAAAAACATGAAAAATATATTTTCATTTTCAAAAGAACCTCTCATAAAATTCCCTCATGCCACAGCAATAAAATATGATCAAGATTCACCTCAGATCCTTAAGGATATGTCATGGATGTTCAAAATGGAAAATGCTTGTATGAGCGGATTCTGATGATAACTGATGTAAAAAGTTTCAGTGGACTAATGTTGTTTTATTTTTTTTACCTTGACTACATTTCAAGTAAGGAAGAACAAAAATAATAACTATGACTATCAGACAGAAGCAGTAATACCAAGATAACAGATGACAGTATACAGAGCGGCCAAGTAATGACTTTAGATGAGAAGTCGGCCAGATTTGCTGCACTTAATCTCACATATCTAGCCCATGTAGAACCCTAGCCACATTGTCCGAAAAATGATATCCAGACAAGTTGCCTTACACACAAGGATACCTGACAACAAATATTAGCAATGACCGCTCTGCTCTAATCAGTGGGTCTCTGTAAATGCCAGTTTTGTTTTCTATATCTTTTCTATTATTATTTCTTTCAAAGAGAGAGGGAAAGTATGGGATCACCAGGTTCTCTTGGCACTGCAAATGAATTTCAGATACATCCAGCACTTTGAGATGTGAGCGTATGTGGGTGCTGGCGGGTTGAACCCGGGCCATCTGGTTTGTCAGCAAACACCTGTAACTCTTCAGCCATCTGTCCAGCCCAACACCGGTGTTGTGTCTTTGATTTTACTTTTTTTTTTTTTTTTTTTTTGAGGTAAGGTCTCACTCTGGCCCAGGCTGGCCTTGAATTCACTATGTAGTCTCAGGGTAGCCTCGAACCCATGGAGATCCTCCTACTTCTGCCTCCCGAGTGCTGGCATTAAAGGTGTGTGCCACCACGCCCGGCCCAACACCAGTTTTTTGTTTTTGTTTTTTAATAATCTCTTCATTTCCCTTTTTCAGATTAATTTCCACGGGGGTATGTATAGCTCAGTGGTACAGCACTTGACTGCAGAATGACTTGTGCGAAAATAATTCTTACTAAAGACACTTTTGCTATATGTATAGTCTAGATCAAAAGGATGACTGTTCAGATTTGATATAGATGGAAATCACACATCTGAAACCATTCAGATCAAATTTACTTTGAAAATTCATATTTTCCACATTTTAATAAAAATTTGTTATCCATGTATAATATTCCCCAAGATATCCCAAACTGGGTATAATAAAAGATCTGATCAAAGTAGTGTATTTTAAATATAAACAATATATATTTTTCATAATAAGTGAAATAAGTATAAAACCACCTAAGATGTTAAGGAAAAGCAAGTGTTTTGAGAGTATTGGAGATTTCTCAGTTATAAATATATTATTATAGATTTGTGATGTAAAAAAGGACTTAAGGGCTGGAGAGATGGCTTAGCGGTTAAGCGCTTGCCTGTGAAGCCTAAGGACCCCGGTTTGAGGCTCGGTTCCCCAGGACCTACGTTAGCCAGAGGCACAAGGGGGCGTATGCGTCTGGAATTCATTTGCAGTGGCTGGAAGCCCTGGCGCACCCGTTCTCAATCTCTCTCTCTCTCTGTCTCTTTCTCTCTCTCTGTCACTCTCAAATAAATTAATAAAAAATGAACAAAAAAAATTTAAAAGAAAAGGACTTAAAGTAGAAATAAAAATAAATTATTGCTAGGCATAGTGGCATACACCTTTAATCCCAGACCGTGGAAGGCAGAGGTAGGATGATTGCCATGATTTCGAGGCCGCCCTACGAGTACATAGTGAATTCCAGATCATCCTGGGCCAGAGTGAGACCCTACCTTGAAATAAATAAATGATTATTGAAATCTTACATATAAATAACCACTAATAGAATAATGTGAGTCTAATCATACTAGTGACAAGAACAATATTTTCATTATTTACTCTCTTTATTTATTGAGAATTTTACACATGTGCACATATAATATATGATAAATCATAGGTAATATATATCAGTGATTATCACCTCCCACTACCTTCTCTTGACCCTCCCATCCCCCTTCCTCCAAAACTCTTTTTCTTCCCACCTAACTCCTATTTGAATATGTCTTCTTTCTCCTATGTAGGAGTTTTTTTTAATTTTAATTTTGCTTATTTTTATTTATTTATTTGAGAGTGACAGACAGAGGGAAGGAGGGAGGGAGTGAGGGAGAGAGAGAGAGAGAAAGAAAGAATGGGCACGCCAGGGCCTTCAACCACTGCAAACGAATTCCAGACACGTGACCCCGCCTTATGCATCTGGCTAATGTGGGTCCTGGGGAATCGAGCCTCGAACTGGGGTCTTTGGGCTTCACAGGCAAGCGCTTAACCGCTAAGCCATCTCTCCAGCCCCTGTGTAGGAATTTAATTGGAGTTGCCTGAGGTGGCTGATGCCAAACCAGAGCATGTGGGTCATGCCAGTGGCAATGCCACTTCAGAAAGTGACTCCTCCTCCCAGGGATTACTCCTGTGGAGGGACTGAAACCCCATTGCCTTCCTCTATAATCTGTGATGGAATGCTGGTGAGATCAGTAGGGAGCAGGTCTTGTGCAGATGACAGCTACTGTGAGATCATGAGTTCAATCGCCAGGTCGTGCCAGGATGGCAGTGGCCCTCTGTATCCTCTATCTCTGGCTGTGGAGCAGGTGGGCACAGGTAGCGTTTAGCACGGAGCACTCCAGAGTCACCTCTCGGAACTGTGATGAGCTCTGAGGTCCCTACAAAGAGGAGACTCTCTAACCAGAGGCCAGAATGGTTCTACATGTGAGCCTAGACATTCGTATTCAGAGGAAGTGTGCTGGGCAGTCCAGTATATATCAAAGAGCTAATTCACCTTGTTCAATGTGGCTCCTTCCTAGAGATGCAGGGATGGCTCAAAACGTATAAATCAATGTAGGTAACATTTTACATGAACAGACTCAAGATGAGAAGTCCCAAGATCATCTCAAGAGGTGCAGAAAATACCTTTGATAAAATTCAGTGTCCCTTCATGATATACACCCCAGAAAGACTAGGGATGGAAGGAACATATCTCAACAAAATAAAGGCTACACATGACAAAAATAATATTTGGCAAAAGATGATTAAAAAATTTCTCTAAAGGCACTAGAAATCTAAAGTAGAAATAATACGATCCTTTGGTCAGGGTGAGGAACTGTGTTTATTGGCTTTCCATTGTAGAGACAAAAAAAAAAAAAAAAAAAACCTAACAGATATGTGTTAGGAAGAAACACTTATTTTACATTGTGGATTCAAGACCAGCATCCCCAATGCTTCAGGCTAGACAAGAGGAAGATTCGCAGGATAATGGGAGCCCAAGGCAGAGGAGGGCGCTCTCTGCTTTTAGCCAAGAAGCCAGCAAGAAGGAAGCAGTCAGGAACACTCTCTAGTCCACGTGGATATGTTCCCAGGGACACACTGTACTAGATCCCACCTCCTAATGTTTTATTATGCCTCAGGAGATTATCACATCATGAGCCTGTGAATGGATTAATTCATTGATGAACTTACAGCCCTCAAGATCCAATCAGATCCTGAGGGTCTATCAGTGGTAGACAAACCTGGATCATATGGCCTTTGGTGGACATACTGTGTTTTAAACATAACAGAATCCAAAGGTGTCTGAGTATATCTGTATCAGTTTGGATCCCTTTCACTCATGCCGGTCCACACTGCATAAGGAAGAGTATGAATAACCTTGAGATGGGATTTTAAACTAGTAAATACAGCCAGAAGCTGAGGAGGGAAACGCTGAAAAACAGGCAAACACGAATTCAAATGCTGATTCCTAAGTGGTCCAGGCTTAGATGTTACTTCCTATCACCAAGGAAAATGATGGCCGAAAATTCAGCTGTTAGGCGACATTAAAAGCTGGTCTGTGAACGGAAAGTCAGAACATGGACTTGAACTTTCACTAAGTTAGAGAAAGGTGATGAGGACAAACTGGGCTTCACAATGACCTCTGTACAAACCAAAGGTAAGTAATAAAATCCAGATCCCCAAAACCTAGGAATTTGGCCTAGGAATAAGGCCACAATCCAAACAGATCTATTCTAGTAAATCTAAAAGGATCCTTTCAGCTATTGAGTTGATGATGTGTCAAGTAATTTAAAGGACTGCTAGAAAAAAAAAAATTCACTACCTTCCTAAGGCAGACAAGCAAAGTCAATTTCTACATCCTATCATCTGCAATGCAAGCGTGCATCCCAAAAGGTAATTGAGAAATTCTGCTGGAGGTGAGCTTAAAACCTCCTCCATGTAGACCAGCTGACAGGAAGCTGTAAAAAGCCATACTGCACGCAGTTCAGTGGGAGGGAGAGAGAAATCACCAGTGAAGATAGTCAACAGTGGACACTGCAAGCCTTATATTTGGCCAGCCAGGCCAAAGAGCCAAGGGGTGCAATAGTGGTGTGTCTGTTATGGGGGAAACCAGCCACCCTCTAATTTGATTGAAAGCCCACTCTGTGGGAGGGAATACATCCCTCATACTGAAAACCTACAACAGGGGTAGTCATGAGCCTTAGGGTTTTATGTCTACTAAACTACCAGACATAAGAAAGAAACCAGAAAATTTAACTCATGTCCCAAAACAGAAGGTTTCATATGCCTTTTAAGGGTAGCAACTTATGCATGTCTACTTGCTGATAGTGATGTAATAACAAGTATTTTTTTTAATTTTTAAAGCTTCACTTGTTTTTATTCTTACTTATATTATTGTTGACAATAACCATAAACAGTGCTTGGTACTTATAGCCAGGCATTTTTGCTCACCCTTGTAGTAACTCATTTGACTCTTACAATGCTCCTGTGGAGTAGTTACAGTTATAAGCTCCTATTTTTAAGACAAAGGAACCAATTCACAGAGAGGTTCATAGAGTCACCCAAGGTGAATGAGCAAGTTGATGACAGAGCCAGAAGGGTGTGGCTCTGGAAACCACATTTCCACTTCTCTGTTTTCTACTGACCAGGTGATGGTGTGAGTCTCCACACATGTGCTCATAACAAGTGTTTTTAATAACAATTTTTTAGACATAGGTGAGACCATAACCCAGAAAAGAGTAATTAGTATAACAAGTAACCCAGAACATGCAGAGGTATGGGAGCTCTATCAGATAACATCAGAATAAACTTCAGACAGGTAGAGTCTGTTAACTCCATAGGTATTAGTAAAGGAGACAGGGAGATCATATGTGAAATACAATTTTCTTAGTGGAAATTCTTAGCTGTGAGAAGCATAATAGATGGATGGAAGAAAATGGAATTAACTTAAGACCACCTTGTCTAAAAAAGTTTATGTAATCCTATTCAAAAATGAGAGTCAATAAAACAGCTAAAGATCACTTCTCCTTGCCCAATATCCCATGAAGAGATCAATGTCTACAGTTCTCTGAGGTTAATCCAAAAATCTACTTTAAAGGCGTGTGTGGACAGAGCAAGTCACATGATCAACCAGAAGCCACCAAGAACTAATGACTCATGTCGCTACATGTCTTAAAGATAAATCACAAGAAACCAAAAAGAGGGGATTTGTTGGTTTGGTCCATTTTTATAGTGGTAGGAATCAAAAGGACCTTGTGCATACTAGGTTAGCACTCTACCACTGAGGTCCATCCCAAGATTCACCCCCTCTGCACACACATACACTTTTAATAAATCACACTAAGTTAGGGACACTTTCTGCTATGGACTTGAAAGGATTGATTAGACTAAGGCGACAGACAAAGTGTGCAAAACACAGGCATTTGATCAAGACTTCCATGTGGACATGATGAAGAAAAGTGTACGTGGTGATTATCTAGAAAGATCAGATGCCAATTAATTCATTGATATTGTCCAGAAGGAAACCACTCCGTGGAATACTGAAGAAGGTGGTTTTCTAACCTACTCATTGCAAACATCTTTATCAATGCATTGGATGCAATTCATGGCTCCATTATGATGGTGGAAGAAAGTTAACCAATGAAGAGTAAGTGTGTATAATGTGGAACTGAGAAAGGGAAGGAGAATTGTGGAAGGACTCTGGAAGGGTTTTCCTCAATAGATATGTACGTAAAATATATCCACTTATCTGTAGACTTAATACTCACTTGCCTCCAAGCATAGACGTCAGAGCTCCTGCCTGACTTGTCCTGGTTTCATTGATCATTATTGATTGATTGGTTGATTGATTGATTTTTTATTATAAAAAGGTTGTACTCTTACACGTCCTTTCCCCTGCCCCAACTCTACTGGATGTCAACTTCAGTGGAGTTACTGGTATTCATTCGGGGAACTAAGAGACCTCAATCAGTTTCTGCAAGGCAGGTGTGTGGGGGGGATGGGGGAACATGGTGCCTCATCTTCCATGGCTTCCAGATTTAGAATAATACAAAATCAGAAGGTGGGGTACTTTGCCACCTGATGGATAAAGGTTTGAATCTTGCCTCTCTGGCTAGCAACCATATGATTTGATCAAGTTCCTTAATGTGTCTGGGGCTCTTTTATTCTTCTGTGGGCATATGATGTGTAACTCACCAACAACACAATTGAAGATGCAACGAGATTATGAACACCTCATATGCCCGACTCATTGGCTCCTATTAAATGTCTACAACTTAGTAAATGTACTAGATGATCGTGGTTAGCCTCAAACAAGAAAAGATGGAATAGACAAAATGGATGTTTCCAAAAATTAATAAATGTGATGCTTAAATACTCTTTCAAGTTTCACATTAAAAATGTGGTTTAGATAAATATACTGGTCTACAGAATAAGGGGCAATATGTCACAGATGGAAGATTTATGAACATTGGAAAAATATCAGACAGAACTAAAGTTACTTGGTTATTCAAAAAGATGTGAAAATAGAAGGAAGACAACTTGAGATCATCAGGAGGAAGAAGAGGACAAGAGAGAGTAATGGGGTGAGTATATTCAAAATACATTATATGACTGGACAGAGGGCTCAGCCAGCAAAGCCAAATGACCCAAGTTCCATGTCCCCATACCCATACAAAGCCAGATGAACAAGGTGGCACATGTATCAGAACTTTGCCTGCAGTGACTAGAGGCACTGACATGCCCATTTTCTCTCTCTTTCTCTCTCTCTCTCTCTCTCTCTCTCTCTCTCTCTTTCTCTCTATATGTGTGTGTGTGTGTTTGCAAACACATTTGTGTGTGTGTGTCCCTTTCTCTCTCTTAGATAAATTACTAAATAACTAAAATATTTCAAAAAGAGAGAGAAAGAGGCAACTACAACAGAAGTCAGGGCCTCTAGCCACTGTAAGCAATATCCAGATGCATGAGACACTTTCTACATCTGGCTTTATGTGGGAGCTGGAAACTAACTTGTGACCTTAGGCTTTGAAGGCAAGGACAGTTAGCCATCTCACCAGCCCATCTCTCTCTTACATAGACTAATAAATAAATAAAATATCTTTTAAAGTCCATTATATATGTGTGTGAAAATGTCATGCATAATGAAACCTATTATTTACAAGTAATATATGATGATTAAAATGTTTTAAAACTAGGCTACTGGGGTTTTGTTCAGGAAGACTTTTCCCAGTGGGGAGAGGGCCTCCTATTTTGTCTTCCAGTAGTTGAAGAGTTTCAGGTTTTATATTGAGGTCATTAATCCACTTGGACTTGATTTTTGTGTCTGGCAAAATGAGTGGGTCTAATTTCATTTTGCTACATATGGTCATCCAATTTGTCCAATGCCATTTGTTGAAGGTGCTGTCTTTTCTCCAGTCTACATTATTGGCACCTTGGTCAAGCATCAAGCAACTGTATTTACTTGCCCTAAAGTCTGGTTCTTCAATTCTGTTCCATTGGTCTATGTTTCTGTTTTTATTCCAGTACCATGCTGTTTTTGTCACTATAGCTTTGTAATATAGCTTTAGATCAGATATGGTGATACCACCATATATTCTGTCTAGGACTATACCAAGGTCCATTATTGAAGGATTCTCAGAGAAAATGAAAAACTAGCCGAGCTGTTATTAATGTGTGTGTGTGTGTGTGTGTGTGTGTGTGTGTGTGTGTATGTGTTACAGATAGGACCATAGGCTCTGAAATCCCATCCACAATGTGAGATTCTTTAATTCTAAAATTACACTAACATTTTCCATTATTTAGAGAAATTCATATGAGAATTTGAAACATATTTTGGTCTTAAAGCAGTTATAATAACTCTGAATCTGCAATACACGTACTGTAGGAGCATTAGCTACACTATGAAATTTTGAAGCATTTTCATCATATATTCATGAAATACACACATTTATACACAAACATATTGAAGATATTATATTAACCTATTTGACAGACATTGAAAATACCATCATATTGCTAACATAATTAGTAAACAACCTTGTTTCTGTTTAATTACTGAAAATACTAAAATGGGAAATTAGGTTGGAGATATGGCTCGGGGGGGTGGTGGTTAAAGGCGCTGGCTTGCCAAAATAGAAAATTACAACATATATATAGTTTTATATTATTTTTAAAGTTTATTTGTTTGTTTATAAATATCTATATTAGGGGAAAAGAAGGAAATCAGCAGGAGGGGAAGGAGGACGAGAGAGAGTAATGGGGTGAGTATAATGAATTGACTTAGCAGCAGAGAGAGAGAGAGAGAGAGAGAGAGAGATACAGAGAGAATGGGAACCATCCATCACAAGCAACGGATATATGTTCCACCTTGTGCATCTGGCTTTAGTTAACTGATTCATACGCAGAGAGAAACAGAAGACAGATGCAGATAGAATGGGCACCATCTACTGCAAACAAACACCAGATGCACGCTTCACTTTGTGCATCTGGCTTGATGTGGGTACTAGGGAATCGAACCCAGGTTGCTAAGCTTTTCAGGCAAGTGGCTTAACCACTGAGCTGTCTCTCTAGACCTCGTAGCAACCTTGTTTAAAATCGCGTCAACTCAGAATTTTAGTTTTAAAACTTGGAAGCCCATTGTAGAAAAAGAAACACAAGATGAAGCATTTTATCTTATTTTTTTTTTTTCAATCACTGGTCTGAATGGGGTCAACAAGCACTCTTATTCATGGCATTTCTGCTTGCTGATCTTTGAAAGGAAATTGGGTTGAATTTTTTTTTTCAGACTACAGAATAGCAAATCTATGGTTGTTTATCTTCAGCTGCTCGCCTCTCTTTTATGGCAAGAATGAAGATAATGACCAAAATATATGCAATACTTAAATGTTGTCAGATATCCGTCATATTTATATTCTTCAGTGACTCCACTGTCCACTGTGATGTAAAACTACATTAAAGTCCGACCTGGTAGGACATCATAAGCAGCTCGTGTTTAAAAGCCATTGTGAAGGAGGGCCTTTAATCTGATTGATGAAATAAATGGAAAGTAATCTATCCTCTATTCAACAGCTTGTTGATGATATGAAAGAATTCCTACTCAAGCAAGCAAGGCTTTAAAGAGAAAGACCTCTTTCATCCTGTCAGCCTCTCATTTTTAGAAGAAAAAAAAAAGTTAAGTTTTTCATCATGGTTCAGGGGAGTCCTTGTAAAACGTTCATTGAAAATTTAAGAGCAATTACAGTGTCAGACAGCTAGAAAAATTGCTTTTACTGAGTGAGAGTTCTCTGACAGATGCATTGTGGGAGAATTGATTCTTTCTAAGGGATAAGTGAATTGTCATTGTTAGGCTCTTCTCGTGACATCTAGCTAGATGTCATCTGCTTTGTAACAGAAGATTTGAATCAGACAACTGTGCTCAACATTAGACAGTGTCTAGATTAGTTCTGCAAAGAAATAAGGCTTTGCTCTGCATGGCATCAACTGAGCTTTTAAAGATCACACATGAGCAAGGGTTTAAAAAAAAAGTTAGAAAAATCAAAAACAAAGCTTTATAGCCACTTCAGAAAGCCTGGATGTTTAACCTGCAAGGAAGTCTGTCAAATCCTTGTGGAAAGTATATAGAGAAAAGATCAATAGGATACCTACTGGCTCCATTAGCTTGATGTAAAAGGGGAGAGGAGAACTGCTCTTCCACAAGAGAAACTCCATTATTCCAGGGATTATGCGGGGATCAGTTCATTTTGCAGACAAGAAGAAGAGAAAATGAATGAAGATTCTTGGTGGGCCAAGACTGGAGAGAAAGGGCTTGTCAGGTAATATCACTGGTGATAACAAAGTGGCTTATTGACTGGGAGGTGTCTCTAATTAGATGTTCATTTGCATAGGGGAAATGCCAGTTGTAGTCTGGAGTGAGGCACCAGGGAGAGAGATTCAGAGAAACTGCTGTCACTCAAATATGCTGCAAGCTCAGTCTAACAGAATTAGGAAGGTGAGTGCCACTGTGTTATTTACACTGACTTTCAGAGCAAAGGGTTGTGCTGGCTGTGAAAAGCATACATTTTAATCAATAAAGTAACTCTACCTCTTGTAAATCTTCACAGCCAGATGTACGTTAACTCTTGAATTAACACTAAAATATTATGTCAGGTCCATAGGGATATAAATATTTACTGTGACCTAATATGATAGAAAGTGTAATTGCATACATGCGTGAACAATGATTTCTAATTTGATTTTTTATTATTTTAGGTTTATGATTATGATAAAGTTATTTTACAATTGTCTTTTGAGAAATACTTTTTCACGAAATTAGCTTTTAAGCATTTTCAGTTAACCATAAGGCATTAGGGACAGCACGTTTGAGTGGAAAGACATGGGTAATTTCTTTTTAAAGAAGATAGTTGAGGTTGACCAGCATATTACCTGTTACTTATAGAGTACTTCGGAATTCCTTTAGTTCATCTTGAATAATTCTGCTCTAAGTTCCTCCATAAGAGTACACACTTAAAAATTGTACAACTTTAATATATTTTCAAGACTTATCTCAGCTTTACGAGAATAAGCAAGACATTAACTGCCTCTCCGGTCTCTCTCCCTTCCCCCTTGTGCTTTTGTGCCAACAAACGTCCTTCCAGTTTTGAGAAACACAAACTTCCAGCAACATCTTTGCAAGAACAGCCTTGTGTTCTCAAAACAGTAGACTTAGTCTCTGTGCTTGTTGTGAGCTGACTCACCATTTACGCTTCCCTGGAGCCCTTTATCGATGTTTGCATGAGTCCACAAATGAATTGATAATGATTCAACAAGGCAAACTCAAATTCTGCTCATGAAGCACAGTTAAAATTAAACAGCACACAAATCTGACTGCCTTCGTTTCTAGTATTTTCCTTTTAATATCCTTACACATTTATTTCACTCAGGTTGGCAAAGTGCACTTAAATATCTTACTAACAACTGAGTTATTTCATCTGTCTCTACCATAAGCTGCAGTATGATATTTGGTGCGTGTACATGAGAACAGGACTGTTATCTAGTCAAAGGAGTAATAATTCAAAAATATTTGACATGATCAATATCACCATATATATTAAGTTTAGAAGAACTTGATTGCCTAGAATTGTATAAGTATAAATCTCAGGGTAAGATAATGCAGTTAAACTGAATGCCACAGCATAACAAGAAAGCATCTACCACATTTAAAAACTAATAGGCAAAGAAAAAATTTTTTTCAGCTTTCATAAGAGAGCCTTTCTAGAGACCTGCGTAATAGGATCGTTTACAGTGAACCTATGGCAGGAGCAATCTTTATATGCTATATTATGAAAGCTAAAATTCAAAAATGCATTAAAAAATTCCTGTACATAAAACTTGCTTTTAAATTGAAAAGAATCCTCAATTCCAAAGTAAAGGTGGTTGAAAAAAGATGAGAGATAAATGCTTGATGATGTGATTGGGGTATTAAATCAACAGTGTGCAATATGGAACAAAAATCAAGAGGCAGAAACTTGTCAATGACTGACCAGTTTGAGGCTACACATGTGAAAGTAAATGAATATATTATGACATTTATTATATTAATGATCATAATAACACAGAAAATGTAGATCATGCTGTTGCCTTATATGAATATCAGGCAGAGATATTTCAATTCCATTTTATTTAATATGAATGATGCCTAAGTGTAATAATCAACAATTGGATACTATTTTCACTTTTACCCACACATTTAGACATGTCTACATGGGTAGAATTCTTGAAACTTAAACTGTTTATGAGAAGAATAGCAAATATTCTTTTTTTAAAAATTTGATTTATTAGTTTTCTTTTCATCAAATACAGGCAGTTTGGTACCATTGTTTAGGCTCATCTATGATCTACCCCCTCCCATTAGACCCTCCTTGTTGATGTAAATGGGTCGTGCACTGTGGGGTTAGTCCCTGATTAAAAAAATGCAACTGATTGTAATAACCACATTGAAATGTTAAGAAACATGAAAAATCACTTACCAGTTACCTGTTACTCTTGCTAGACAAAAAAGTATCAAGATGTGGCACGTGGCGGAGCCCCAGTCATGAATCCAGTGCTCTATGTTACCATAGTTACCTCTGGCTTCAGGCATGCTACAACTTTACTCCCTTACAGTCATCAGCAACCTTATACGAGGGAGGTGCTAATATACATGTAAGATGAAATCATGTCTCTATGTTGTGTGGCGATGATGTTATTGTGAAGTGGTGTTTACAAAGAAACAGACTGTCGTGCCGTGTTTGTGCTGAGAACGAACAGCTTTCCTCTCCAACCTTTGTTGCGCATATCAATACTGAGTAGTTTGAGCATATCTATGTTTGTGTAACTTTGCTGTCTATAGTCATGTGCATAATCTAATGTCACACTGTAACAGTTTCATTAGGGCACACTCTTCTTCCCAATATGCGCAACAGAATTACTTTAATCTCTTTCCTCTATGAAGAAAGATAAAATTATCTGCTGTATATACCTGATGAAACACTTATCTATTTTGATAATGAATGAATCCATTTCAAGCACATGTTACACCATTCATCTTTGGGGGTTCAAAAATGGATGACAGTGTGGTTATGTCTTTGTGAGATAAGTGGATGTGTATATTCTTAGATCATCTGGCTTTTAAAGTGCCAACAAAGTACAAGTGTGGCAAATTGGTCCTTTCTCACAATGTTGACTTTATATTGGGTAGCTTTTTGAATGTCTTACGGATTGAGAGAATATCTGTTAGTATAAAGGAGGCTAAGTTATAATGAAGTGGAATATTTCTTAAATTTTCTGAGATTATTTATGAAGTGCGTGTCACAAAACATTTCTGTGGGCAGGGTTACTTTAGAGAGTAGATAAAGATATTGTCAACCATATTTGTTAATCCAAGAATAAAGTGTTGGGAATGGAAGGTTCATGAACCTCCAGAGAGTGCCACTCAGAGCAGGTCTGGGTGAGCCATGAATCCAAGCAATCAGCGTGTTGAACAGTGTGATGTTCCCCTGCAAGCCCAGAGCATCATCGCACTGACTGCCAGCCCAGCCAGGGCCCCAGATCTGAGAGGCATAAGGAGTACTAAGTAGTCTGAAGACTTGGAAATGTGCTCAGTTCTTAAACTTGAAAGAAATGTAAAGGCATTATGCCATGTCTCCTTAAATCAGCCCCAGTTCTAGAAACTTGTTTTGTGTGGCTGAGCTATTCAACTTAGAGAGTATGTTTCTAGCGTGATGTCTCCTCATCTTATTTCTGCAGCCTTGTCCTTTCTGAAGGCTTGACTGCTCCTGCCTGTGACCATGAAGACATACTGTCCTGGAGTGCAGTGCCCTCGGCTTGAAGGCTTGTAGCTACCAACTCCAGAGAACATTAAAAACAAGCTTCATGTGGTAAAAATATAGGAGGTAAGAGGAAAACCGGTCACGCTGAGAACAACACCAAGTCTTGAATAGCAATAGATTTCAGTTAAACCAGGTCTCAAAACTGTTTCCTCTTGTCTCATATTTCTTGGTGCATATTTGAGATATTTAAAACAAGGTCGCCTCATTCAGCATGCGGCATGCGTGCACGCACGTACAGGGCAACTCTCCCACCAGCGGGGGGAAAGAATAGACACGAGCTAAACTGCACTCAAGATGTTGGATTTACCTGTAATAATTATGAAATGTTTAATGTTCTCTCATTAAAATATTTTCAGTCAGAAAAGAGAGATAGCGAAATACTTCCAGACTTAACTAAACATCTCTCTCCCAAGCATTGTATGTTGGACAGAAACATTCTGATTTATTTTAATGTCAACTAAAAAATGATATATTCTTTCTCCTTGAACCAACCAGTCATGTTAGCCTCATGTTGACAGTGGGATGGGAGATGATTAGAGCAAAAATAGCTTAAACTTTGAGCTTTCTCTACATGAGCAGTTCTGTTATCGTCATTTGTTGCAATGGCATGCCACCAGGGGATTTGCTTTCCCAAAGTGATTAAAGAAATGGAGAGATAGAGGGAGGGAACTGGTAACACTGGAGATAACAGCATATCTCCATGAGTTATATTTAAAGTCGTGATGACATTAAATTGCTCCCTTAAAAATTCCTTGCTCTGTGTGACATGTCCCAGAGTGTAAGATTGACAAATGATGTGTAATATCAAGACTTTTGGGTTAATCATTTTTTTTTCAATGAAAATGGGTTTAGTTAAAGAGTACTGATAAGCTTTAAATTATACACATTGTCACATTAAAGAATGTCAAATGTGTTTAGATATTGACTCATGAAAATTCAAGTTGGGCGTTTCTCAGCTTCACAATTGTTAGTCAAAGAATCTGTAATTGAATAGTTCCACACAACTCATTTTGGAAAATACTGTTAAAAGTTTACTGGTAAATGACAAAGTCTACATCTGGAATGACACAAATTATAAACGTATCAAGTAACTTAGGACAGAAAGTATTAGATTATAGTTCAGATGTGTCTACACTTCTTAGATGTCTGAAGCAAAGTGGGTCCTGTGTACAAGCTGGTGCTGCAGAAAACATTCTTAAAGCTGGTTTGGTGTTTCATTCAGGCCCATTGAGCACCATTTATCTTTTTTTTTTTTTTTTGGAGTGGAGGGGTGTTTCGAGGTAGGGTCTCACTCTAGCTCAGGCTGACCTGGAATTCACTACATATCTCAGGGTAGCCTCAACTCATGCCAATCCTCCTACCTCTGCCTCCCAAGTGCTGGGGTTAATGGTGTACACAGCCACGCCTGGCCCATTTATTTTATTTTTTTTTAATTTATTTTTATTTTTTATTTATGTATTTGAGAGTGACAGATATAGAGAGAAAGACAGATAGAGGGAGAGAGAGAGAGTGGGCACGCCAGGGCTTCCAGCCTCTGCAAACGAACTCTCCAGATGCATGCGCCCCCTTGTGCATCTGGCTAACATGGGACCTGGGGAACCAAGCCTCGAACCGGGGTCCTTAGGCTTCACAGGCAAGCGCTTAACCACTAAGCCATCTCTCCAGCCCTGGCCCATTTATTTTAAACTGCTTGTTTTACCCCCGTTGGTTTCCTTATCCAAAGCCTCATTCACCTTGCATCATACTTATTTTAAGAAAACAGACAATCAAGGAACAAAAGCAAGGAAAGCCATACGTCTCTAGAGATTCTAGAAATATGTGTGATCTAGAATGTTTACCACCGACCTCACAAGAAAGGGGACCCAAGTCACGCCACCCCATAAGTGTTGACAGAGAGAAGTATCATAACTGGAAACATATATGAGGACAGATCCAGAGAGGGTCACAAACACCTAAAAACAAAAGCAATGGCACAGTATGCCTACAACCGACTGTTAAGTGTTTTGCTCTCCCGGATGTTGGCTGTTGAAAGCCCGAGCTCACGAAGCAAGGGGCTTCTAGTGTCTGCCTCCGTGCCCGCTTTTATGTTCAAGAACTCTTCTTCACGTTCCACTTTATCTAAGGAGGTGATAATCGCTTTTCTATTGCCCTGGCCCTTAGTTAACATCAGGGACATCGTACCGACCATTCCTGCCTTTAACTCTCCAAATACCTGTGTCTGCAGCTGGACACTTTTTTGTTGTTGCTGTTTGTTTTAAAGACCATTCCTATGGCTATCCCCCCAAATTTTCAGGTGAAGCCACGCTATGTATGTTTTCTTTTATTCATTAGAAACAACTCATAGAGAGCTTTGACTCTGAAAAGTAGAAAAGCATGTGGCTGAAACCTTAAAGAACCTCGTTCATTAGTCAAAAGATATTTCTGTTGACTTGTCCCTCGTAAATGTTCTTCCTCCTCCTCCCAACCCAGTCCCTCATTGCTTGAGATGGTGTTGAACGCGTTCAGTGTTACCTACATGATGTTGTATAATTAAAATTATTTCACAAATTATGGGCACTTATGTTATGTTCCAATGAGGCATGTAAATGAAGGGGTTCTTTCTCTCTTTCTTTCTTTCTTTCTTTCTTTCTTTCTTTCTTTCTTTCTTTCTTTCTTTCTTCTTTCTTTCTTTCTTTTTGGTTTTTCGAGGTAGAGTCTCATTCTAGCCCAGGCTGACCTGGAAATCACTATGTAGTCCCAGGGTGGCCTTGAACTCACAGCAATCCTCCTACCTCTGCTTCCCAAGGGCTGGGAGTAAAGGTGTGCACCACCATGCCTGGCTTGGTAACTTTTTTTTTTTTGTATTAAAACAATTTAATAAAGTGAAACTCATAGCTTTGGCTTTAAGTCCCCAATTCCCCCATTAACATGCCTTGCATTTACGATACACACACACACATACACATATACACATAGACATGCTCTCACACGCACACACATACACACACACACACATGCACTCACACACACATATACACACATCCGCACACACTTATACACATATATATATGCACATATTATTGTTTCTAGCCTAGAGAATTTCTCAGGCTTGCAGAATTAGTCTATCATGACAACCAAAATTGTGCTAATGGATGAAATGGTACTAATATCCTAATTACAGACACGTTTCAGAAATGGTGAGGAAATATGGGGCTAAATTCCGCAGTTGTTGTTGATGAAGGATAATAGGAAACTTTGCGTCAAGGTGTACAAAACCAAAACAGCAGACAGAAGCTTCGAAAGTTAGCAGTTGGTAGGGGAAGTGGCGAAGATGAGAAACGGGAGTGCTGGATCTCACCACCATGAGAAGGATTTCGACTCGGGCTGGTGGCAGTCACTCCAACAACTGGTTCTTATTCCAGCCACTGCCAGGCAGCAAATTACAGACACTCTGACAATGGGAAGTGTTAAAGAGATAAAAGATAGAGCAGCTTGGCACTTGACTAGATAACTGGATGCTGAGAAGAAACAGCCAATTGCAACCTGATACAGAGTCCCGAAAGGCCTCAGTGCATCATCTGCAGGTCTGCCAGTCACGGAGAGCCAGCACCTTTGGGACACATGGCCCTGCACTGGATGCTACACAAGCTTGGCTTTGAACATTAGTCCAGGTGCTTAACTTGCTTTGTAACTTTAGGCCAAATTCTCAAGCTGGAGTTTGCATAATAATACTACTGCTTGCCTCCTATGGGGTATGTGTGTGTGTGTGTGTGTGTGTGTAATATATACATGTCTGCATATGTACATAATTAAATGTAAGCATTAGGTGTTTAGGAATAGCTCATATGTCATTTCCTTTGGTTTACCAGTACTTTTTTTTTAATAAACAACTTTCATTATAAAAAGTAATTTGGGAAATGCATCAATAAATTTCTGTTTTATAAATATGGAAATGCAAAGTAAAATTGAATATCTACAATGTATATAATAATTTAAGCAAAACATAAATAACTATTTTTCAGTATCTAGAGGTAAGTATTCAATGTGAATATTTAGTAGGTAACTTAAGATGAGCTGTTAATATTTATAACCTCAAGTTATCATTCAGTATAAAAAATTCTTATTAAGTGCACTCTAGCATATCCTTGCTGACAAAGACAATATGGCAAATTAGAGAAAATTGTGGGAGGCATATAAAAACAATTCCAAGACTGTTGATAACAGTCATTTGAAAAGTTCAGGGTTGGGGCTGGAGAAATTGCTTATCTAACTAAGATGCTTGCCTATGAAGCCTAAGGACATGGGTTTGATTCCCAGAACCTATGTAAGGCAGATGTTCAGGTGTTACATGTGTCTGGACTTTGTTGGCAATGGCTAGAGACCCTAGCATGCCCATTCTCTCCTTCCTTCTCTTTCTCTCTCTCTCTCTGTCTCTGTCTCTCTCCCCCCTTTCTCTCTCTCCCAAATTAATCAATTAACTAACTAAAGTAAATGAAAATTTCAGGGTTGGAGGGAGATGACTTTAGGATTTTTCCCTTCTGTCATAATTCATGTCCATCCACTATTAATGTTCTTTTGTCTGTCTGCCTGTGTGATTCAGCTCAGTAGAACTTGAAGGCACAGACAGGTGGTCTCTTCATACAGTGATGCCCATCCCCAACCATAAATGCCATTTTGTCATCCCTTGGCTATGGCCTAGGGCCACAAACATTTCTTGAAATGCTGGCAAAATGGAAATTTCTAAGACATATTGAACATCGGTGAGGAGTGTTTCAGGGAGCCAGACAAAATCTGACTTGATGAGTTAAAAGATTTATTTAACGTCTCAGAAGATAGTTCTTCCCTGGTCTATAGGTTTATAGACAATTTGGTTTGGTTTCATTAAAAAAAAAAAATCCTTGTCTGAAAAATATTTCACTATTTTTTCCTCATAGAAGTAATTGTTTTCCTACTGTATTTGTAGAAAATGGTTAACAACTCTGCAAACTGCCCATAGAGGTGTTTTCTTAAATAATTTCTTCATTCATTTGCAAGGAGGGAAAAGGAGAGAGAGAGAGAGAGAGAGAGAGAGAGAGAGAGAGAGAGAGAAAATATGAGTGTGCCTGGGCCTCTTGCTGCTATGAGTAAAGTCCAGATGCATGTGCCACTTTACTCATCTGGCTTTACGTTGGTACTGGGGAATCAACCCAGGATAGGTAGGCTTGACAAGCAAACACATTTAACCACTGATCCATCTCCCTAGCCCTAGATTTAGGCTTTCATCATATCTAGGGCCATGAGGAAACTGGCAAGAATCTCAGCATGTGTTGACTTCACAGAGCATCTGAGGACTGATGTCATTCTCCACATTCATCTGGCCTGGGTCCTCCTCCTTTCTTCCAGCCTTATAGAGATGTAAAGATGAGAAATTCCTTCATCACCCGGCCATAAACCTCCATCATCTTCCCTTACACAAGTCTCCTCAGCCCCATCAGACCACGTGCTCCAGCGACACGGAAGGGCACGGAGTCTGCTGGCGTGGCGGTGATGCTTTTCCACCACATGTCGCCTCCCTCTCCCTAGAGCCCCTGTCCTCAGCCGGGCTACTTCCTCACCCTTGCTTTTCCGTCTGGGCGTTCCCACCTCCTCCTCCTCCTCCTCCTCCACTGTCACAAATTTGCCACCTTCTCTGTGTTTGTTCATCTTTATCTTGGATGTCATTTCCTTAGGAAATCATTCTGGCTTGTTCCTAAACCCTAGGGACGTTCACTAGTGTTCTTATTTTCTCCTGTTGTTTTCTATGTTTACTGTGGGGCCAAAACTCTTGTTCTTTATTGGCCATACACTATAAAACTATAACTTACCTATAGTCAAATTTTTAAAAAAAAACACATTTTAGCTATTTTATGGGTATATATTGATTCTATAATTGTTCAGTTTAATAAAGAAATGTTGAAGTATATCATACTTTTGACCATATTCACACCCCGACTTTCTTTTTTCTACACTCTTTCCCTGCTCCCTCCCTGGTCTACTCTCTCTCACCACTGCCTCTTCTGCTTTTGTGCCATGTACACACGAAGATGTATGTACTTTCATGCATGTATATTAAGTCAACTGTACTCAAATGAAAAAAAAAAAGTGTTATTTGTCTCTCTGAACCTGGCTATGTTCCTAGCAGGATATGCAACATAGTAGAGACATGTTAAGCATGAAGAAGTAAACCAAGAAGAAAAGATCTCCTTTTAAGTATAGCTAAAGACATGTTTCACTTCTCTTTTATTACTCATGAGACAATCATGGTTTGTGAAACAAATTCACATGGAAATTACAAACTTGAGTCTCATAGTTTATTCTGGAAAATTAATAAGAGTTATCTATCCTTCTTCTTTCTAAACATATTACCATTATAATAAAGCATAAATGAGTTTCAAAGGCAGTGTTACTGTGGCTCTTCAGTGAGTTTGATGTTCTCATAATTATGGAGAAACATAAGTTATACCTACGTATTAAGGCATGGCTAAAATGAGATAAAAATGAAAAATATTATATAGCTTATAGTCAAAGCTATGTCCAAAAAAGTAATAATTAATTTAACATTATTCATATGCTTTCTTTTTCATGCTAAAAAGACATGATTTTTTTTCCACTGGAGAAAGAACATTTTATGGGTTGGAAAACAGTAAAGCTAAAGAAAATTAGGTGATTTAGTATAGCAATGCCACTAATAATCCCATTCATTTATTTTAGGTATTATAGAAAAAAATATGGCTTATGTTTATTTTCCAAGATTAAAAAGTATATATAACATTTTCAGAGTTATAAGTCCAGCCAAGAGAGATCAAGTATGTCAGGGGTCATGTGTGATTCCTGAGCAAGCATGAGATTCTAAAGGAGCCTGGCATCACCAGTGTTCAAATATCCAGATCCCACGTAAGACAGCTGGGCCTGGCTCACAGCTTCAAGCCCAGTCTCACAGGGGAACAGAAACCTGAGACTCATCGGAGCCCTTCAAGCTCCCAAACCAGTAAAACCAGACCCTGCCTCTAAACAAGACAAGACAGTAGAGCAGACACCTAACATCCTGTGCATCCCCCACAGACCAATGACCACCAATGAGTGTGAATATAACAGATACGTACACGCACATAAACCACAAACCCAACACACCGCGCACACACACACATACACACACACACACACACACACACACACACACACACAATTTCTAAGTTGTAACTTGTTCTTGAGCCATAGACATGTTACTTTGAAATCAATACTAGAAGCAAGTCTACTCTGAGTTTTGCCATCACCTTTTCTGAACACTGAGAAGGAGCTATGACAGCTTGAGTCAGCAAAGGGCAAATAAGCGGTTGAGGGTAAATTCTGTTTTTGTATGCCATTATCCAGGCAGAGAAGGAGGTTTCTACAAGCTTAATGTATCAGAATTCTTGCACTGCATTGCCCAATGTCCCTTATGCTGACTTCATAGAAACATGGGATGAGTGTGGCTTTTGGTGACGGCGCACTTAATGGGTTGAAAGTAGTGCCCTACTGAAATAGTGCTATTTACTGTCATTTTTTTTTTCTTAGTATGGAGAATGATGTTGTTCCACATTCCACCATCAATCTTACCTACTTAGTCTCCTGAAAATTGGTTGGATGGTACATTAACTTTGCTTTTTGATCCAACTCTTGCCATTAAGTTGGGATGGGAAACAAGACACGTGCACAGATAGGAAAATGGTCAGGTATGCTGCAGCATTTACAGAAACCAACAGTGTAAGAGGCTTCCGGAATAGCAAAAAGCAGGGTTTTATAGCAATCTCCCTCGACTAGTCACCAAGTTCTAAGAACACAAACTTTTAGAAGTGTGAAAATACCAAGCTGGGTCTACAGCCAGTGAGGACAAAATTAACATGGACGATAGCAAAAACTACATCGGAATGCCAAGCAGAGTGATTGCTGCCTTCCCAAGAGCACAGGACTGTCGCAAAGAAAGAGGACCAAGTTGTTCTCTGACACACCCTTGGATGCACTAAACATAAATAACAAAGGACAGAAGGCAAGTGTGCAAAATGCATATTTGCCAGCACACACGCATATCACAAGCAGTCAGCGCAATCCAAAGATAAAACGGACCTTGGCGGGAACCAGAGTTCCACGCTAGGAGAGATGTCAGCTATGACTCTAATGAGCAAGGAAAAATATATTGGATTATCACTTTAGGAACACGGTAAAAGAAATTTAAATGTCCGATGTGTAGAAAGCATGAGAATTGAATTGGACGACCTGTCAGAGCTCCCGAGGCTGGGATGGTCGTGTTTCTATGCAATTACCTGGTGTAGGAACACTAGCCATTGCAGATAACAGTCATGTAACTACTCCGCAGAGGCTTGACAAATGGAGCACTTTTCTGTTTTCCATCCATGTGCTTGGCACCTCACCAGTCACACAACTCGACCAAGTCAGGGCCACTCTCATGCTTGAATCCATAGACCAGGGAGAGAGAGGAGCTAGGGATGCGATCTAACCTCCCCTGAGCATGTTGAATGAGTGAGGTAGGAATTAAACACAGCAAAGTGTGACTCAGGGCAATGAGCTGAGTGGCCAAACCTGAGCTGCACTGCACAGTAACAGAGAGTGACGACTTCTGCATGAGGGAACTCATCAGTTACCTCCAACTAGGGAGAAGCGCTTGCTGCTAATGGGTTTCACACACTGATGTTTTCTCTATTGCCTGTGTGTTGGACAGGGGTAACTAATCCTGTAATAAGTGGAAATGAACATGCATGCCACATGTATGTATAAGTTAATCTCAATGTAAAGCCTTTTAACCATAAGCATCTTGTGATAAGATGATCAATGAAATATAATGAGAAGGCTGGGGATGTGACACATTCGGTAGAGGGCTGGCCTCACGTGCATGAAACCCTGGCTTAAATTCCCAGCAACCAAAAAAGCAGGCATGATGGTCAGAGACACTTGTAATCATGTCACTCAGGGATGGAGGTAGGAGGATCAGAATTCAAGGTTATTCTTGGTTGCAGAATGAGTTTAAGGACCAGCTGGGACATGAGAGACAGAGCCAGAAAGAATGAATGGATTTAAGTATACAAATGATGCAGACAATGTGAAAAACATGCAATGTTTTTAATAAAGAGCTTAGCCTATACTTCAAAGTGATTAGTACAAAGTAATAGTTTGTAATTTACCTAGCCATACACACACTTCCAATGCTGAAAGAGGAAACTGTTACATTTTTAACATAATTGTCAAATTTTATAGGGAATGTATTTGGCAAATAGTATCCTATTGATAAAGAGTGATATGCCGGCTGGAGCGATGGCTTAGCAGTTAAGGCGAAGCCTAAAAACGCATGTTCCATCTCCCGATCCCACGTTAGCCTGACGCATAGACGTGAGGCAAGCACAGGGTCTCACTTTCCCACTAGAAGGCACAAGCATCTGGAGTTTGATTGCCCTGGTGTGCCAATTCTCTCAATCTGTCACTCTCTCACTCTCTCACATTCTCTCTCTAGAAAAAGGAAATATAGATAAATATGTTTGATTTTTCTATTTCACAAAGCAAAGCTGTATTGCTTATTAATCATACCCATAAATATATGTACATAAACAAATGTACAAACCAAGAACCCATTTGTTGCACGATGAAGTATTAAGATCCCCAATCACCACACCCGGCATGGTGGCGCACGCCTTTAATCCCAACACTCGGGAGGCAGAGGTAGGAGGATCGCTGTGCGTTTTTGCCACCCTGAGACTACATAGTGAATTCCAGGTCAGCCTGGGCTAGAGTGGAAGCCTACCTTAAAGTAAATGAATAAATAATATAATATAATAATAATAATAATAATAAAATAAATAAAATCTCAAAAAATAAAAATCCTCCATTGCCAATGTTCTGCTTCATGCTTACAAAACTTCAATCAAAGTCAGCAAGTGTTCAGTGCACCTTCCAACGGAGTGTCCACACCAAGGCTTTGCGTCACTCGGGCCAGAAAACCTCCTGGCAATGCTCACACATGGTACGGCATAGTCAGTCTCACAATCAAAGCAAACAAAAAAAGAAGATAAATATTATTCATTGCTTTTTTACTATCTTGAGGAAAAAATGAATATAACACTGAGTACCAAAGGATGTTAAATACTATACAGAAAATATTTGGTGCAATAAATGTAAAATTTATTTAAGCTTACCATACATAAAGCCCTTCCCTCCTATTGCCAAAGACAAACTGACTCATGATTGATCGGCTTGAATTCATGTAATTTGAAGATATTCCATTCCATACACTCCTGGAAGAATGGAACATCCCATGACATCATAAATTTTGGTACCTCACACCGCCATGAACCCACACTGCCGTGAGATCTTCCTTTATGCATCTGACCAG
This sequence comes from Jaculus jaculus, assembly GCF_020740685.1. Lineage (NCBI taxonomy): Eukaryota > Metazoa > Chordata > Mammalia > Rodentia > Dipodidae > Jaculus > Jaculus jaculus. The sequence goes on from NC_059121.1 coordinate 25,453,805, forward strand.
ATGGGCTTCAGGTGGCCAAACTCCCTTTAAAAGGTGACAAGAGTACTGACATTCAAATGGACACACAACCACCCTAACGCACAGAAATGGCTCTCAAGGAACTGACACTCAGTTCCACTGGAGGCCCTGGCACGTCCATTCATTCTTTCTCAAAAATAAATAAAAATAAAATATTTTTAAAAAGGTGTATTAATGTAGTGAAAGTGCAGCCAAACCTTAGCCAAAACATGAGCAGAAAAGCTGAAACTCCGGGTCACTGCTGGTGTCATAATGGTGGCGTGAGGGACAGGCTCGCGGTGGGTCACCCCCAGGAGTCCCCCTAAACCAGCTCAAGTCCAGCTTCTTCAATATTGTGGTCTGAGGGACGTTTAATGCCACATCTGCCACCTGTTGCCGCGCACATTCAGTGACAGCAAGGACCTCAGACTCTGACGACTAACTCTTGTTAGCAGGAGGCATTGGGAACGGTATTTATCTTGATGCCTTTACAAAGGGAGTGCATTCTGCAGATGCCCGTTGAAACACTCCAGGAGAGCTTGGGTGTCAGGCCTTCGAAGAAACACATCAGCAACGCTGGAGGAAATAGGAGGGGAAACGAAGCAGAAGTGATGTGTGGATAGGAACCTCAGGAAAAAATAATCCCCTTATTCCAATCACAGGGTCTTGTGGACTCAGACTGTGGACGGCTGAGAGGCTCAGCGCAGCAAACGCCAGCCCAGACATGCCGCCCGGGAAGCTGGCAAGGTGCCTTGTGTGCAGCGAGACGCAGCTGAAGTGGAAAGCGCGCGCTGGGGCTCGGAGACCTGAAGTGAAACTGCAGGTAAAGGGGCCTCTGAACCACGCAGACCGCGACACCTGCGGAAGTCAGATTTTACGCACGCTGGGTGAAATAAGATCTCTCATCCCAATTAATTTCCCCACTTCTTCTCGCTTCCTACGACGGTATGTCTATGGATGTGTTTGCCTATGTATTGATTCGTGCACGTGTGTGACGTATGTGGATAGCTGTGTTCGTATGCACACTGGTATAGGTATGCATGTGTGTGCGTGGATTTGGAGGCCAGGGAAAAACCCTGGCATGTAGGTGGGCTCTGGGGATGGAGCTCAGGTCTTCATGATGGAGAAACAAGCTCCTTCCTGACACCTGTCTCCTCAGACCATGCTAAGGTCTAGCTTTCCTTTTAAAATGCATGCTGTCTAACATGTATTAATTGCATTTAAGTGGAAATTAGTACATTATTATTAGATAGGAAAGCCATTTTTGGTGTGTGTGAGTGTGTGTGTGTGCGTGTGCTGTGATATTGGGGTATGTGTGGTGCACGCACATGTGTGATGTGTGTGCAGTTGTGCCGGGTTATAGACTTACAAGGTGTGCTGGCTTCATTCAGGTATCCCCTACAAACTTAGGTGCTCTGGATGCTAGATGCCCAGCTGATGGCAATTGGAAATTGATAGGATTGTATGGTTGCGGGCAGGCTTATGGGTGTTACAGCCAGTTTCCCCTTGCCAGTGTTTGGCACACTCTCCTGTTGCTACAGGGCACCTTATGTTGGCCAGGGGATGATGTCCACTCTCTGCTCATGCCATCATCTTCCCTACCATCATGGAGCTTCCCCTCGAGCCTGTAAGCCAAAATCAACCTCCCACAAGCCGCCCTTGGTTGGGTGATTTCCACCAGCAATGAGAACCGGATTGTAACAGTAAAGTGTATGGAGGAGTGGGATTGCTGCCAGACACCTGACTATGTGGCTTTGGCCTGTTGGAGATAATTTTCAAGAGTAATGTGGAAGGCTTTGAAAGCTTGGCCTAACAGACACCTTGAAAAGCTGTTAAGTACTATTCTGGTCAGAGTTGAAAGACCTGAATGCAGTAAGAACTATGGACTGTGAGGTTTGACTTATGAGGGTGAGAAAGAACTTTGCTTGGACCGGGCGAGCAGTTTGTGTGAGAGGCTTGCTGTTATGCCCGTGTCCTTAGAAGTTGTACAGGGTTGCTTTGCCTAGAAATGAACTGGTGTGAGCAAAGGGATATGGCACAGAAAGAAAAATCTTTGGGTGAACTGTTGCCCATTCAGCTGCAATAGAGAGATTACAGCCTTTGAGACTGGGCTAGCTGACCTGCACTGGGGCAACAGGAAGAATGTCAACTCTTCTGGTGGGTCCTTAGGCTTCACAGACAAGTGCTTCAATGGCTAAGCCATCTCTTCAACCCTAACCTTGATTTTTTTGTCTTTAAAAAAATATTAAAAATAGGATAAGTGACTGCATCATTAGCAGAATGAAAACCATTGTACTTAATATAAATCTGTTTAAACCTCATTCCTTTGTGTGTGTGAGAGATAGGGAGAGCAAGAGAGAGAGCATTGCTGGTTAAACTCAGAGTTTCAAAGATGCTGTGGAAACATTATGCTACTGAACTATGCTCTCCAGATCATCAATTCTTTTCATAGCAATTTGGAGATGGGTTGCTGTGCAAAAGTCACTTGGACAAGACCATATACAAACTATGCATATATCATGATTGCTCTACCAACAGGCACATGTAAACTTTTCTGTACTCTAGTCATACTTGAATACATAACTAAAAATGTTATTTATCTGTCTCATGTTGAATAAAAATAGTTGCTTTTTGTCAATAATTCAATCTATCTTTCCCTCATTCTGAAAGATTGTCACATATGACCCTTTCTCTTTGCAAACTGTCCTCTCCACTTTTATGACATTTTTTAAATATTTTTGTTCATTTTTTATTTATTTATTTGAGAGCAACAGACACACAGAGAAAGACAGACAGAGGGAGAGGGAGAGAATGGGCGCGCCAGGGCTTCCAGCCTCTGCAAACGAACTCCAGACACGTGCGCCCCCTTGTGCATCTGGCTAATGTGGGACCTGGGGAACCGAGCCTCGAACCGGGGTCCTTAGGCTTCACAGGCAAGCACTTAACCGCTAAGCCATCTCTCCAGCCCTTTTATGACATTTTTGTTTGCTGAAACGCTGAGTTATGAACCTAAATCTTTGTTTCTGTTAGGTAAGTGCTCTATTACCGAGCTATATCCTCGGGCGTATTTATTTATTTATCTTAATTTAGACAGGCTCTCACTAAATTGCCGAGGCTGTACTAGAGCTCACTGTTTAGCCCAGTAGGGTGGTTTGAATCAGTTGTGCCCCATAAACTCATGTGTTCTGAAACCTTGGTACCCACCTGTTGGAAATCTGGGAGGTGGAGCCTTGTGGGAGGAGGTGTGCTGTTGGGAACAGGCTTAGGGGTATTATAGCCAGCTCCCCATTACTTCAGTTTATCTCACACTCCACTTGCAGCTGCTATCCACCTGCTGTGGTAGAGGTGATGCCCAGTCTGTGCTCATGCCCTGCTGTCCCGTGCCATCATGGAGCTTCCCCTTGAGACTGCAAGCCAAAATTTAAAAAAAATTTTCTCCTGTCAGCAGCTTTTGATCAAGTGCTTTATCCCCACAATAAGAAGATAGCTACAACACTCAGGTAGACCTTCAACTTAAAATCCTTTTCCTCAGCCTCCCAAGTAATTACAGAAATGTGCTACCAGTGTAATTATAGAAATGTGCCACCACGACCAGGTTTATGTCTTTTTTTTCGAATATATATTCTGCATATAAGAAAAATATGGTAGTTATTTTTCTGATTTGACTTACATTGTTTTATATTATCATCTCCAGTTTTACCCATTTTCCTGCAAATATTATAATTTTAATCTTGGTCACGAAATATAATTCTCTTGCGTCTATATGTAATGCACATTCTTTTCTAATATCTTATTTATGTATTTAACAGAGAGAGAGAATGGGTGCACCAGAGCCTCTAGCCACTGGGGTAAAAATACTCCAGATGCATCTGGCTTTACGTGGGTATTGGGCAATTGCATCTTGCTCCTTAGGCTTTGCAGACAAATGCCTTAACCACTGAGTCATCTCTCCAGCCCACTGCACGTTGTTTATCAACATTCATTCCTGTTGATGGGCATTTAAACTGATTCCATAACTTGGAACATACAGGTCTACCTGTTGTATATTGACTTAGATTCCTTCAAATACATGTTCTGGAGTGGTTTAGCTGGAATCATATGGTAGTTCTATTTTTAGTTTTGGGGGAACAAAGTTAATACTGATTTCCATAGCTAGACATTGTCATTAACATAGTCAATGTGTATGACACAGTCATAGTCATATGCCAGCATTTGAGGGCTGTGCAGTATGAAGGTACCTGAGCATTTCCAGGCACAGTCGTAAACACTTGTCATGTTTTAGGAAAGTGAATGTGTTTTGTGTTCAAAGAAGCATTAAGTCATAGCATTTCATGTCTATGAAGTTGGAATTTAACTACCCCAAGGTGGGTGCAAGTACAAGGTATGTTACTAGAAGTGCTGTTTAATTCGTGAAAAAATTTAGAAGATAGCATACCTGGTGTAAACATAATGATAGTATGCACTCAATGATACTTAAAACCCTTAAGTAATGTTTTTTCAAATGTCTGTAGTCACAGAGTCCACCACAAAATTGAGCATTACAAGCAGTAAAATGTAACATGTAGTTTCGTGTGTGTGTGTGTGTGTGTGTGTGTGTGTGTGTGTGTGCTTTATTTTGAGTGCATAGTCATCCCATGAGACGATGGGCTTTATTGTGGCATTTACATAAATTTATCTCATTAGTGAACTTCAATCATATCTACCTCTCCATGACCCTTTCAGTTACTCTTTCCCTCCTCTCTCTCTGGTCCCACACCACTTCCCAAGTCGCCCCTCTTCTACTTCCATGTCTTACTGTTATGATTGTCTTTGGAATCTCCATACAGGTTTTTATAGTACTGGCATAAATTTACATGCCAACCAGCAGAGTATAAGGGCCCATATTTCCCCATATCCTTGCAAGAATTTGTTGAACATTTCTTTCTTTTTTTTTTTTTTTGCAAATTATTTTCAAGAGCTGGAGGGGTGGCTTAGTAGTTAAGGCATTTGCCTGCAAAGCCAAAGGACCCAGGTATGATTCCCCAGGACCCACGTAAGCCAGATGCACAAGGAGACACATGCATCTGTAGATATGTAGTTCGTTTGCAGTGGCTGGTTGCCCGGGTGCTCTCTCTCTCTCTCTCTTTATTTATCTCTCTTGAATAAATAAATAAGAATAAAAGATTTTTTTTTTTAAATTTTCAAGGCCCATGTGGGTCTGGAAGACAGTACTGTTAGCAGTCCGGCCCTTCCTTTGGCCCTCTTATTGTTTTCACCACCCCTTCAGCAAATAGCCCCTAACCCGTGGAGAGGATAGCAGAGAGGTCTCCTGACTGCTGGATACTCCACTGTCAAATCTCCTCAGCACTGTCGTGAGTTTTGATGCATTTCAGTGGACACCACCACCTGAGAAGAGAAACTCATCTAACCAAATGCGAGAGCAGCATTGACGTGAGGGCACAAACACAAGTATTCAGAGGGAAGTTTGGGGTCATAATATCTCCATTTCGCCAGTCAACAGTAGTAGAGCTTATGGCCTGCCTAGCCATATACTTTTTGATTATATTTTCCGTATCGGGCAGGAGTTCACTCCTGTGAAGTGAGCCTTCAATTCAATTAAAGAACACGCATGTCACCGTTGCAACCAGTTGGTACATTGGGCCTGGCTGTCCAGCCATGGGCTTGCTGGGTCTGCTGTTGGGTAAGTCTGTGGATACGTGTGATAGTCATGACCTCACAGTGGCTGATGCTACCTACGCAAGCCCTGGGCAATAGGAGGGAAAGTAGTGACATCAACATACAGGAGAGACTAGTTGGAAATAAGATAGGGTTCCGCAGGGGGGATTCAAGAGTGGAAAAAGTAAGAATGGTGGGAGGGATTGCGATTATGGTATATTTTCTATATTTATGAAAGTTATCACCAAAAACTTAAAAGTAGAAAATTAGAGTGAGACCTTACCTCAAAAAATCAAAACAAAAATCTTCATTGTATAACGTGTGTGTGTGTGTGTGTGTGTGTGTGTGTGTGTGTATTCACGCCTGTGTGCACATGCACATATTTGAGCCTGAATGTTGGGACTGTGAACAATCATGAGAATCATTTCTCAGGAATGCGGCCCACCCTAATCTTTTTAGACCATCTCTCATGGACATGGAGTCACTAATTACAGCAGACTGCCATGCCAGCAAGCTCCAGAGATCCTCCTGCCTCCTCGTCGGCACCAGGAACGGTAGCATGAGCCACAACACAGAGAATTTTTATGTGGATTCTCTTGTGATCACACACAGGTTTTCACACTGGCAAGGAAAGCACTTTGCCAACTGAGCTATCTCTCCGGTTACTTTAAGATAACAATTCTGACAGTGGAATCTCAAGATAGTTAATGTGTGTCTTTGGTTTTGGGATGTCTGCATGCATGTGCATTGGTGTGAGAGTATGGATGCACACAAACCACTGTGTTAAAAAGACTCATTATTTTCTTGGAAGTTAATTTGTTTATACCTATTTACACAAGCACATGTTTCATTTTATTAACATTATTCGTGGAGCACACCTTCATACTCTCTGTGAAGGTAAATGAAAAGAGCAATAATATTAAAATATAAATTTCAAATTTGACACCCCACTACAGTTTATATTTTTTTGTTTTTGTTTTTTAATTTTATTTATTTATTTGAGAGCAACAGACAGAGAGAGAAAGAGGCAGATAGAGAAAGAGAATGGTCGTGCCAGGAACTCCAGCCACTGCAAACGAACTCCAGACGCATGCACCCCCTTGCGCATCTGGCTAACATGGGCCCTGGGGAATCAGGCCTTGAAGCAGGGTCCTTAGGCTTCATAGGCAAGCACTTAACTGCTAAGCCATCTCTCCAACCCCCAGTTTATATTTTGAATGTTCAATCTGAGCACCTAACATATTTCTTCTGTGTAATACTGACGCACACTCCAGCCCTTAGCTTAGCTCCTGGATATTCCATACACAATGCTCTGTGTTATAGTGACTCACACTCCAGCCCTTAGTTTAGCTCCTGGATCTTCCCATACACAATGCTCTGTGTTATAATGACTCACACTAGCCCTTAGCTGAGCTCCTTGATATTTTGAAAATATGGATCCAAATTCCATGTTCTCTGTGGATGTTGTTCTAGTAAGTAAAGCTAGATTATTTTGCCATAAGCACATTTTCCTCAAAGTAAAGCCTATAAGTAGCAAAAATTAATTCACTGGGACTTAAGATAGACAAACAATAAAGCAGCATATTTAAAACTTTCAAACTTCATGATAAACAGGAAAAAAAGTCTTCAGAGAGAAAGCACAAGTTTTCAAGACACTGATGACATGCTGATACAGAAAAATACCAATAAACATACATGTTGAAAAGGAAATTTGCCAAAGTCACTTTATACAACAATAACAACTCTGCAAATAAAAACTGTCCAAAGATATATAAAAAAGGAATTCTTTATGACCACTGACATACAAAATGCTTAACAGACTACATCAAATGGTCCTGAGTCCAAGAATTAAACTATAAATCATTATAAGATCTAATAATAAAATGTATCACATGGTCAAATTAAATTTTAAAAGAATTGTGAATCTTCCATTAGATCCCCCAAAAGGCTACAACAAAACCCAAGTATCATGAGGTTTTAATGTACCGAGATAAAAACACCTCCCCAACTCAATGAAGAGCGTCTGTCTTGATCCAAGAGACCATGTGGCCCTTGACCCAAAGCTTCAGGAAGATACCATTACTATTCAACATGGTCTTAAATCTGGTTAGTGAAACTTGGAAAGGATGAAGCAAAGTCATTATTTGCAGATGTCATGCTAAATCTGTAAAAATTCAAATGTATACAGGATGGAAAGCAATACAACATCCAAACCTCATTAACAGTGAACCTCAGCATAGAGCAAACCTAGATGTGTACCTAGTGGAATTATTAATGTTTCATCGTTGCTCTTCCCTTTGTTGTTTTCAGATATCTCTTTGTTTTTTTTTAATTTTGTTCATTTTTATTTATTTATTTGAGAGTGACAGAGAGACAAAGAGACAGATAGGGAGAGAAAGAGAGAGAGAGAATGGGCATGCCAGGGCTTCCAGTCACTGCAAACAAACTCCAGATGTGTGCGCCCCCTTGTGCATCTGGGTAATGTGGGTCCTGGAGAATCGAGCCTTGAACCAAGGTCCTTAGGCTTCACAGGCAAGCACTTAACCGCTAAGCCATCTCTCCAGCTCTCAGATATCTCTTTATGCCAGTATTCTGTCTAAATAATGCAAACAAAAATAACAGCAAAATTATCTGCAAATAATGACAATAGGCAAACAAGCTGGCAAGCATGGCAAAATCCTGCCGTATCACACACACACACAACCTATCAATCTAAATATGTACATATATGTGTAAATTAATACTGTCTTCTTACTTGCCAACGTGTCTTAGCACTGGCTTCATGAATCATGTACATTAATTCATATAAGTACATGAGTTTGTCCAATTCATTTAATCGTCAGATTGCCAGTGTCTTGGGTAAGCTTGCTACGACTTTCTTAGCTAGCTACTTATCAGTAAAATTTAAATTGTCCTCGGGATTTAAATTTTACAGATATTATTTCTCAAAAAGTGGCAGCTTAACGACCCACAATCCCCAATGAGGAGGGTCCCTTTGAAGGGAGGGCAGGGATGAGGGAAAGGATGGTACCAACAGGTGTTGTTTATGTATTAAGTGTGTCTATAACAAATGAAAAAAAGAATAAATCAAATAAATAAAAGTGGCAGCATAAATGTATATATTTTTATGAAGGTCCATTGCCAGGAATTTGGGTGTGGGTTTCCTATTGCCTGTGTACCAAATAGAAGTCGCTTGGTAGTGGTTTCTTGTTTATTAGCAAGGAGCTCAAGAGAAATATGCCCAGATGAAGATGCAGGCAGATCTTGTCTTCTGACCTCATCTTGGATCCCCATAGTATTGCTTCTCCTGCTATGTGGTTGTCAAGGAATAGTCTAAGACTGACGTTTTAGAGTGGGCAACTGACTACCTGTCAATGAAGCCATAAATAGGCCTGGGCTTCTGTCCTTTCAAATAGAAAGTTTAGGGACATTTTAGAGTGGAGAACTGACTACCTGTCAATGAAGCCATAAATAGGCCTGGGCTTCTGTCCTTTCAAATAGAAAGTTTAGGGACATTTTAGAGTGGAGAACTGACTACCTGTCAATGAAGCCATAAATAGGTCTGGGCTTCCATCCTTTCAAATAGAAAGTTTAGGGACATTTTAGAGTGGAGATCTGATTCGCTCTCAATGAAGCCATAAATAGGTCTGGGTTTCCATCCCTTCAAATAGAAAGTTTAGGGACATTTTAGAGTGGAGAACTGACTACCTCTCAATGAAGCCATAAATAGGCCTGGGCTTCCATCTCTTCAAATAGAAAGTTTAGGGACATTTTAGAGTGGAGAACTGACTACCTCTCAATGAAGCCATAAATAGGCCTGGGCTTCCGTCCTTTCAGAAGCATAGGGAGAGCTGAAGGCTAAGCTAAGTGAATGTGGTGCTCCTTGTTTGTACACTGAACAGGACAGATGAGCCTGGTGACACACACCTTTATTCCCAGCTCTTGGGAGGCAGAGGTCAAAGGACCGCTGTGAGTTTGAGGCCACCCTGAGACTACGTGAACTGAAAAGGGGAGATCGGAGGAGCATGGCATTTAACCATGTTCTTCCTTCTTTTCCCTTTCCTTTCGATTCTCCCTCTCTGTACCTCTCTTTCCATATATATATATATAGATAGATAGATAGATAGATATAGATATAGATATAGATATAGATATAGATATAGATATAGATATAGATATAGATATAGATATAGATATATATATATATATATCTGCTGTTTGAAAAAGAAGACGGAATATGGCTCCACAGTTAAAAGGTGCTCGCTTGCAAAGCTTGTCAGCTCCCCATTCAATGCCCCAGACACCCATAAGCCATGCTCAAAAAAGTGGCAAAAGTTCTAGTGTTGTTTTTTTTTTTTGTAGATACAAGAGGCCCTAGTTCATGCTTATGCATGTCCACACACGTACACTCATACACACATGTAAATAGATAAGTTATAAATATAAATAAATAAATAAAATGAATTTGCCTGTATTTGCTGAAAAGAAAACTAATAAATTAAATTTAAAAAATAAATAAAATATTTAAAAAAAAACAGAGATCACAGTGTCTGATCTAATCTATCCTACTTTCATATGTGCACATGTGTTGCCTCGTGTTGTTTTTATTTTAATGAGAAAAAGGTGTTTCTTCCTTCCTCCCTCTTCCCCACTCTCACACCACAGCTCCAGTCCTTCTTAGTCTGTTAACCACATTTTTTTCCTGTGAGTCCACATTCCTGTTTGTGATTATTTACTCAACATTCAGGCTTTAGGTAAGTCAAAGTCTTTCTGCATTAAAAGACAAAAAAAAAAAAAAATTCCTTTCCAAAAATGTGTATCAAAAATGATAGGCCTGGAGGGATGGCTTAGCGATTAAAGTGGTTGCCTGCTAAGCCAAAGAACCCAGGTTCGATTCCGCAGGACCCGTGTAAGCCAGATGTGCAATGGGGTGCATGCATCTGGAGTTTGTTTGCAGTGGCTGGGGGCCCTGGCGTGCCGATTCTCTTTCATTCTCTCTCTCTCTCTCTCTGTCAAGTAAATAAAAATAAAATATAAAAAAAATAATAAAATACTAAGAAATTTTAGAGCAATATTTTAATTTTCTGTTTTTATTTCATTTTCTCATGAGTCCATGCAAGCATACAATATATTTTGAGTATTCTCACACACATTAACTTCCCTTATTCCTCTTCCACTGTACACTTTCTACCTCTTGCTCCTTTCAAGATGTTTTTGGTGACCCACTGAGTTAAAGTTGGTGTGTGAGCATGAGGGGACGTTATATACTAGAGTATGGGAAACTTTCCAGTTTTCCCCGCAGTCACTCACTGCTGCTCCCAAGATGCATGACCCAGGACCCCATGGGAAATAGCAGCAGCCCCACTGAGGAGGGTCCCCAGCGGAACGGGGGCAGGGAGGAGGAAAAAAGTGGTACTAACACATGATCCATCCACACAAAATGTGTTGTTAATAATAAAATTAGAAAGTAAAATAAAATCTGGGGAAGGCTAATGGAGACAAAAACTAGATTTAGAGAGTTAAAAGCAGCCCAGTTAATAGTGATTCTGGACTAAGAACACGAAGCGTATCCAAGTTACAAACGCATCAACTCAGTTCCCCAAGGCATGTGTCGGTTTTAGTGATGTAAAATCAAGATCTCTGTCTCCCTCTATCTTTCTCTCTCCCGCTTCCTCTCCCTTCCTCTACCTCTTTCCCACTCTCTTCATTTCTCTCCCACTTTCTTGCTTCCTGTATGTCCTTCTATCTCTGTCTCTCCCTCTCTTCCCTGGATTTAGCAGGAGTGGGAATGGGATAAAAAGTGTAATTGGTTGAATACAATCAAAACATATTGTACACAAGTAAGAAATTTTTGAAATAGATATTTTCACCTAAATTCAGTCCTTATATTTTCTCATTTGTATGTGGGGCAATGACAGAGATTTCATTCAGGGCTATGTTTTATTATTTCAGAATGATTCTGCTTCAGAGTAAGTAAAATCATAATGCACCTTTAGTAAAATTGGCTTATTCTCAACCACATCACTACTCACCATTGTTGCTGACCCAGAAGTACTGGGCAGTGTGTTTAATGCTATATGTAGACTGCAACATCTAATTATGTTTTTTGTTATATTTTTATGTGGTGATGCAAAGGGCCATGGGGATTATTTGCCTAAAGTCATTTGCAAACCTACAGGGCCAGAAATTAGACATAATTACATTTGATACCAGAGACCAGGTTCTTACCCATTATTTAATTGATTACTTAGTAAAATGTCCATGAGCTTTGATCATATATATGTGTATATATATATATATATATTGTCTTTAATTCAACTCTTACTAAACTATGAGCCTATAAGCTGACACACTCTGAACAGAGTGATTTAAGTCCCGGATATGTGTTTTCTTCGATGGTATGTAAGCACTCTGCAAACAGGCAGGAAAGACCAAGCTTGACTATTTCCAAGGAAACTAAATACTGGTGGGCATGGGGTAGTTTGATGCTCTGATCACTGCTAAGTCCAATAACCGAAGCAATAGACTTTAAAACAGCGAGAGAGTAGCAAGACAGCCTGTGATAAGATAGAGTAATGGAAGGATTTGTTGTAGGCCCTTCAAGCACTAAGTGGATTAAACAGTGGCTCTGGTCAGGACAAAATGATAGGCAGTGAATCGCATGGAACAGATATGGCAGGAAGCCCATAATAGCCTGAGGTAGAGAAGGAAACAGGTCCTTTGCAAAGCAAACTCTTGCCAATGCGACTTCTGCACACTGGGTTGGCAGCCAGCCTGCAGAGTCCTGTTCAGGGCCAGACTCCCATGAGGGTACAGTGTGGGATTACTACCTGCATGCTTAGCAAGTGAGAGGCTAGCTCTTTTTTCCCTTTCCAATGTTGGTTTTTTTTTTTTTTTTCCCCCTTTGTTGCTATAATAAATAGGAAAATATTTTCATGTTTCTTGGCCGTACCTCTTGGAAGGGCGTTTCAGACAGTTGTGCGAGGCTATTTCCACCTGAACAAAAGTGAAAGCGCCCCCAAAGAGGGAGGGAGTACTGAAGTGGATAAGGCCCCATATTCCCTGTGTAATGGCAATTTGAGGAAAATTTATATTTTCTGAGACACAGCCTCCATGTAAAGCTTCCAAGCCAGCTGTGCCCGGAAGTAAACACCTGAAACTTAACAAGGAAATTAGGAAGTGGGACCATTTGTGAACAAAGGTTTTTCTCTCCTGTGTATGGCTACATTGGCAAATATTTGTGTTTTACATTACAAAGCATATCCATTGGAAGGCATTATAAAACACACTGGATGGAATTATGAGTCTAAAAGCCACTTACACCCTGGAACAATGACAGAAGAGCTCCGTATAGAAGAAACCACAACTTCTTAATGAACGTGAGAAAACCAGCAAATGGAAACCCGCATCTCCGAAGGCATGGCTGCCCGTAGTGGAGCGTCTTAAGATGCCGGCGGCTAATGCGATGCACTTAAACGGCCACTTTACTTGCTGGGAACCCAGTGTTCAGGTTTCACCTCAAGAAATAGCAACTCTGGAGGCTGGAGACATGGCTCAGTGGTAAACGCACTTGCTTGCAAAGCCAGTGGGCCTGAGTTTGATTCCCCAGGACCCATGTAAGCCAGATGCACAAGGTGGTGCATGTGTCTGGAGTTTGTTTAAAGCAGCCAGAAGCCCCAGTGCGCCCATTCTCTCTCTCCCTCTCTTTTTCTCTCCCTCTCAAATAAATAAATAAAAATAAGAATGTTCTTAACATAGCAACTGGGTAAGTTATAAGCTGTCCGGAGAGGAAAGAGAAATGAAGAAAATCCTAGAAGTGTGAGATCAAGCACTTTCTGGTTTTGTGTGTTTATTTTTATGATTTTCTTCAAGACAGGGCCTCACTGTAGCAGGCTGATGTGGCGTTCACGCTATGGTCCCAGGCCAGCCCTGAACTCACAGTGATCCTCCTACCTCTGCCTCCCAAGTGCTGGGGCTCAAGGCGTGTGCCACACCCACACCCCGTGGGATCAAACCCTCTCTCACTGCTGCTGTTCTGCTGACTTTCACACCAGCCCCTACTCGCGACGAGAACTAAGGAATAAGTTATGTCAGTTTGCCTTAAATATTCCACAACAGATACAGGTTTCAAAATATCACTTTGTATACCATAAGTAGGTAAATTTTTTTAATCTCAATTAAAATTTTACATCAAGGCCGGGTGTGGTGGGGCACGCCTTTAATCCCAGCACTTGGGAGGCAGAGGTAGGAGGATCGCTGCGAGTTCGAGGCCACCTTGAGACTACGTAGGAATTTCCAGGTCAGCCTGGACTAGAGTGAGACCATACCTCGGGGAAAAAAATAACTAAGTAAGAGCTGGAGAGATGGCTTAGTAGATAAGGTGTTTGCCTGTGAAACCTAAGGACCCAGGTTTTATTCCCTAGTTCCCACATAAGCCGGAAGCACAAGTTGGCCCATGATTCTGGAGTTTGTTTGCAGCGAATGGCGGGAGGCCCTGGCATACCCATTCTCTCTCTCCTATCTCTGCCTCTCTCTCTCTGTCTCTCTCTTTTCAAATAAATAAAATATTTTTTTTTAAATTAAATAATAAATTTTAAAAATGAAAATAGAATCAAAAGAACTTTGTTTCTGTCAGTAGGATAGTGATATTGCATAGTATTGATGTCCCAAGGCCCAGACTACTGGTTAGAGAGTAGCTGGACAGAAATCAGCACATGAGACTTGGGGCTTCCCAGCATTCCAAGGTCCTGACACACAGCTAGGCTAGTAGGAGGGTGATGCCATCCTGGTGACTCAAATCGGAATTACCTTAGTAAGGATTTTCCTCACATGCAAGGCCTGCCGACCGGGATTGCAGAGGTTGTTTCCGCTGGTACTTAAGGCTTTACAACCTGTGCTGGCCAGTGCCTCTACTTTACAGGCCTACTGGGAAACTGATATGATTTCTTTCTCAGAAACCAAACCAGGGCTGGAGAGATGGCTTCACAGTGAAGACATTCGCCTGCAAAGCCTAGCGACCCATGTTCAACTCTCCAGGCCCCACGTAGGCCAGATGCACAAGGTGACACAATCGTGCAAGGAAGCACGAGGGCACAGGTGGCATGTGCGTCTGCAGTTTGATTGCAGTGGCTGGAGGCCCTGGTCCATCAATTCTCTCTCACTCTCTCTTGCATTAAAAGGCCAGTCTGTTGGGCTTGCCTAAAAATAAAATCTAACAATAACAACAAATAACTAAACACATTCATTTTAAAATAACCCTGAGCTCATTAACTTTTCCCGACTGTTAAAAATATATGATTGGCATAGAGGAAGTGATTCCAAATCTGAACCTGACTTTTGGACATACAAGTACAGATAAATGGACTCTAGAAATGCCTAAAGATTCTCCCTAAGAAAAAATGTAGCCTAATTACCTGAGCAGCCTCTGTTTAAAGATTCTGTGACTTACACACAGCCCTGCTCTCAATATCCTCCTACAAGACAATTGCTAACCCTAAGACAGGAGAAACCTACCCATCTGAAAAGACAAAATTGGAAGAGTTGACAGTTTCATGCCTCGAATATTTTTTTTACTTATATTTATTTATTAGAGAGAGAGAGAGAGAGAATGGATGTGCCAGGGCCCCTGCCACTTCAAGTAAATTCCAAATGCACGTGTCAGTTTGTGTATCCAGCTCTTCACGGTTATTGGGGAATAGAACCCTGGATCGTGAGGCTCTGCAAGCATGCACCTTAAGCACTGAGCCATCTCTCCAGCCTCCCAAATATATTTGTGTTTAAACTTTGGCAATGGGTATTACTATACCCATTTTATAGGGAGATGATGCATTTAAAGAAAATTGGTAAGTTGCCTAAATCAACTTATATCAACTCGATCAAATATCTAGTAAATGAGAAACGAGAATGACCTTGGGACTGCCTGAAGCCAAATACCGTGCTCATATCTCGCGGGGTTTCCTGTGGAGACTTCTGGCACAAGGTCTCCACTTTAGCAAAACACTGACTTCATTGGAACATATTAGTACATCTGTTCATGGAGCTTATACATTCACTTGCTTCCAGGTTCCAGCTCAGTTTTACCACCACCCCTCCCCCCAAAAATAAAGACAAACAGGAAGAGACAACACAACAGCAACTTACAAATACAACCGTAATCATCATCAGCTAGGAGAAGCGAGAGCCAAAGTCTGAGAGTTGAAGTCAGATGCGTTCTGATTTCAAGTCAGCTACAACTATGTGGTAAATTGCTTAATTTTCCTCAGTTCCTTCCTCATTGGCGAAATAATTGCCGTACAAGTTCTCATGGAAGAGTAAATGGTATAATCAATACTAAACATGATTTATAAATAATAATTTTTCCTCACATGGCTCCCTTTCCCAGGAGCCAGTTATGTGTGTGACATTTTTTTGATCATGTTACATGGATGACCCCCATTTACCTTTCCTATGATCCCTAGCATGTAAGCATGGAGTGGCATTTTTGTGAGAGCTCGCAGCACAAATTCACAAGCCAGACTCTGGACCTAGATATCATGTACAACCTCTCTCTGAGACTCCCTCTCTCTAGAAAGAAATGATCTTAATTCCTTCTATCCTCGGTCTGATTTAAGAAGTGAGTACTGAGGGAGGGGCTCTCTGCACTTCCTGTTCAATTTTCTATGAATCTAAAACTTTTCACAAAAATTGTCTATTTTAATAAAAATAATCCTGAGCTACTACATGCACCCCAAAAATGCTAAATTTTAGTTATTTCTAAGTTCTAGTTGCCCGGACTTGTGATTTTTATATCATATGTTGTAATAAATATTAGGTCAGGTACTTGTTTTGTTATTATTTAAAAAAAATGGCAATCTACATGAAATTATTAGAAATTAAATTCTTAGAATTTTTCAGTTATTGTTGGAATTTGAAAATTATTTAAATAAATTTTTTTTTTGTTGGTTTTTGAGGTAGACTCTCACTCTAACCCAGTATTCTCTGACCTAGAATTCTCTTAAGTACTCTGTGGCTGGCCTTGAACTCATGGTGATCCTCCTACCTCAGCCTCCCAGGTATTGGAATTAAAGGTATGCACCACCATGCCCTGCCTTATTATTTAAAGAAATAAATTAATAGTTTGATAAGGACTGCTCCCAATCTAGCCCAATTTTATTTGCATTAACTTATACCTTGAGGCTTCTACCAAGCAGGTAGGTTCAGAGGAAACATGAATTGCACAATATGTAATCGTGTCTCCGTAGCAATCCATTCCAACCTCCATTATTATCATTCCCTTACTTCTGCTCCCCCCCCCACTCTTGGGCAATCTCATCACAGTCCCTTCCTCTGCATTTTCTTTCACCCTCACGGAATCTCCCAGTATTCTTCTTTATGGACTCTGCCAACACGTCTAAGGTGCCCTCTGTGTGCCAACAGCTACATTCCTTGCAGAGAAATGTCAACTGTCCGGTCTTCTGTATCAACCGACCACATCACCTTTGGGAACAATACATAACAACTTTATTCCCTTTGATTTTTCAATTCACAAGGTACTTACCTGTAGGAAAGGTAAAGACAGACAGTGTCCTAAGAGGAAGACCAGGCTGTTCGGACTTCTGACTGGCAGCTTTTCTTCAAACCACCAAATAACCCCAGATATTCAGAAGACAATATGGAATGATAGGCCATTTTAGTAACAGCACCAAGTTTCATTTAAGAAAAGTAGACAGGCTGTTAGCATTTTTGACTCACGCAGCATCATACGTGCTGACCATGCAGACAAGAATGACATGCGAGGCTCAGTCAAGTCACCTGAGGCAACTTGTCTGCGTCACCTCGGACTGAAGAGTTCAGAGTCTACGGAGATGAAGTGGTTCGTTCATTCAGGGATCTGCCCGCACCACCAGTGATTTCCCTCTTGTTTTCTAGACAAAGCAGTCAGTGCCACATGGGAACATGAATCCATCAAAAAATTATGTTAGTAAGCACATAAGAGAATAACGTTAACCAGAAATAGAGGGGTCTCTTTGACAAAGAACAAGTTAGTAAAATGCATGCTACTTATCTCTCTCTTTTCCTGCAGCAAATCTTGCATAATACAGAGGTTCAAAGCAAATTAAGGAGCGAATGACTTTGTAATCTGTGATTTTTTTTTTAAAGTAGCAGTTAAGCAGAATTAATGAAAATAGGTTTGTCTGCACATGACTTTCTAAACAAACATTCAATTCACACTGAAAACCTTTCTAAACATATGGATAAAGAGGTGGATAAATTAAGTGAAGGATAGCAATAACTTTAAAAAACATCATAATAGGAACAGGAGAAATAACTCACTGGTTAATCTGCTTTGCCTACGAAGCCTAATGGCCTGGGCTTGATTTTTAGTATCCTTGGAAAGCCAGATGCACAAAGTAGCACATGCATCTGGAGTTCATTTGCAGTGGCTGGAGGCCCTGGCTCGCCAATACGCTCTTTCTTGTGTGTGTGTGTGTGTGTGTGTGTGTGTGTGTGTGTGTGTGTATCTTGTGCATGCTCCTTTGAAGTGCTGCGCCATGCACACTTATCTACTTGGGCAGTGGGTGGTAGGAGAAGAAACTGCAATGTAATTGGAGGCGATTTAACAAAACATCTGCTTTTTATGTGATGCAAAATAAACTAAAGAAGTATTGGGTCCAAATAACTATTTTATCCCATGTGACAGTGTGAGCTTCTACAATGTGCAAAAGCTGAGATCAGAAAGCACATAGGCACATATTTTCACTTTTCAAAAGATGCAAATGCAAAGAAAATATAAAGTTAGCCTTGGTTTGGACTGCAAAAGGCTAAGAATTTTTTTTTAAGCATCTAACTTCGTGCAAAGCTATCCTTCTTTTTTCTTCCCAGAGCAGATTAACTACTTTTGGTATTTCTTTGAATAGCTTAGAAGGTTCAAATTATATCTGACAGAGTGAACAGGTAATGATATATGCCTCATTCACCAAAGAAACAAATGTTTTGTTTCCCAACTCTAATTCCGTATTTTGTAGTAAGCTAGAGTGATATAAAATACACCAGTATTATTGTAAAACAAGAGTTTATTACTTGGCTAAGTAAGCTGATCTTTGGAAAAGTGTACAAGTCCTTTGAAATAAAATAAAAACTACTTAATCCAATCTTCTCTCATACAATTTCTTTCATGGAGAACAGACACAGCCTGTTAAAAATAACAAAGAATGTAGAGTTTCCATTCACGGACAAAGTGTCCTCATTCAAACTCCCACTCCAAAGCCACCTTGCCTCTCCTCAGCTTTCCTTGCAGTAGGGAAACGTGATTCCCTGAAACCTCTGGGATTTTGTTTTACGTTAACTGGCAGGGCTTTTCACGTCTCACAGACCCAGTGACACCTAAATGACAAACACTTTGGATTGTCTTGTGTGGAAAAGGTAGAGAAAGGGGGAGTAAAACAGCTGGGCAAGGGCAAGGTGGCTTTCACAAGCGTTGGGAAGACCAGGGCCGAGCTTGGGATCGCTGGGGAGATAAAAACCTTTGCGACGGGGAAACGATTTCACAAGAAGTATTCGATTACAAAGCAAGTCCTGAGAATTCTCCCGTCTAGCGACCTGAGAATGGAGCTCTGCAAAGGAAAGGAAAATCTTCTGAATCCTTAACCAGGATCTGAGCAAAGATGAACAGAATTTAAGTGTAATTGGTACAATCACACTGGATTAAAAATAACCACAGGGCTTTTTTTTTTTCAGGTGAGGAGTGGTGTGAAATGTCATTTGCACTTTTATTAGGAACTATGGCCCAACATTTTCAATAAAATTCTTTTGGGCTTCATACCTACGACAGGGCCAGAATTCATCTATGGATGCACCCTAGGTTTTCAAATTCTTTGAAAGAAATTGTAAACAATGTGTGCTTTCTAGTTTCAGAGTGGTTTACAACAAATAGATTCTACTAGTGAGTCAAATAAAATATGTAGCTTTTCAACTTTATTATAATGTGCGTTTAAGTTGTGCCTTCCCAAAATAACCCTACAAAATGTGCTCAAATAAAAAGAAAAAAAAAAAAAAAGGTTGAAATGTGATTTCCAAGATGGCAAAATGTAAAACAAATGTCAAAGTAAAATTTTGCAATTGCTTTTGATTATGGCACTTTGAGTTTCTATAGCATTTTAGAAAATTCTTAAACCACTATATATATACATATATATATTATATATAATGTATAATATATATTATATATACATTATATATATTCACATATTATATATATATATATATATATATATATATTTTTTTTTTTTTTTTTTAACTAAACATAACCTCCCTTGAACCTAACCACATTTCTGTCCCCTTCCTGTCAGTCAGTCCCCTGTACTTCTTTTGAAAGACTATTTGTAAAAACAGGCCCCTAGGGCAGAAAGTGTTTGTGGGGCCAGCTGCTATTAGGAGAAGACCTTTCTGTGGTCTGTGGTTCTCTTCAACACTGAGAAGGCAAGGCCTCTTCTAAGAGATCATTTTTGTTTTCTGTTTTTTTTTTTTTTTAATTATTTTTTTTTCTATCAAGTTTCTTGTTCCTGCTGTCAGTGTGAGTAGCTCGCCAGTCCTGTGAAAAAAGAATGAAATCAAGTGTGAATCAAGGGTACAGACCAGAGCTTTTATAGTGAGTGAGATTATTTCTTCTCTCTCTCTCTCTCTATCTCTCTCTAAAAGTTCAGTAGTGGCTAGAGTTACTAATGGGGCCGATCATTACCAAAACACATCTGTATCACTGGCTGTGTAGTTTTTGTTTTTTTTTTTTCTCCAATTCTGAACACAATTGTGTTATAGTTACACAAGAGCTTCCTTGCAGCTAATGAGTTCAAAACTAAATCTAATCTCAGTAGTTATGTACGGCAGCATGGCTCATTCCCACTGAGGAGAGCAGCTCTTTGGGACACAAAAGGAGGCCAGGTGGGAGGAAAATGCCCATCGACCTTGTCTCTATTCCATGCTGCTGCTCTGAGAAAGCGTGACCTTCCATCCGGTCCCACCTCGTGGGCTTCAGAGAGGGCATTGTGATCATGTGCATGAAGTTATAACATTCTATTTATCAAGACACCATAGATTCTACAAGGATTGTAATTTCGAACTTGGTCTATTTGTGCCAAATTGACTGAAAATAATAATTAGAGACAATTTAACATAATGAGTACAGGAGTTTCAGGTAAATTACCCCTACAGAACATTAATTGTATTCATTAAACAAAAAAGGACAAAATTCTAAGGTGGCATCTAGTATGGTTTTATGTTTTAGAAAAACATCTTGAATTGCCTTCTTTTTGGTTTAGAAGCCAATGATTTATACTAAATACATAGGTACTAAACCAGTAAAATGATGGTACTAGAATGTAAGTTTTCATTAGAAAATTCTACATAAGTTCACTAGGCATCACATTCAAATTATGTTCTGATGATGTTTGGGGTTTATTTTCCTACTTTTCATTGCTGTATGTTTAATTTTCTTAGAATTTAAACAATAAGAGATTAGATTAAATTTTGCATTTTTTTTCTTCTGTTGACTAAAGTGGTGTTAACCTAAATGAATAAATATAAATTTAGGCAAATTGAGAAAAATATAGTGAATTTCACATCGGGAAATCTATCTAAAATAAATGTTGGAAGTTATTAATGGGCAAATTTAAGTACAATAGTATGGTTTGAGGGCTGGAGAGATGGCTTGCCTTAAAAGCCAAAAGGCCTCAGTTTTATTCCCCAGGAGTCACATAAACCAGATGCTCAAGGTGGCACATGCATCTGGAGTTTGTTTGCAGTGTCTGGTGGCCATGACGCGCCCTCTCTCTCTCTCTCTCTCTCTCTCTCTCTCTCTCTCTCTCTCTCTCTCTCTCTCTCTCTCTGTGTGTGTGTGTGGGGGGGGGTGGGTCTGCCTCTTTCCCTCTCTTACTCTCTCAAATAAATAAAGAGATAAATTTTAAAGGTGTAAAAAATGAATATTATGCTTTGATATCTACAAATTGATTGGATTATTTATTTATTTATTTAGGTTTTACGAGGTAGAATCTCTAGCCCAGGCTGACCTGGAATTCACTATGTAGTCTCTAGATTCCCTCGAACTCATGATGATCCTCCTACCTCTGCCTCCCAAGTGCTGGGATTAAAGGCATGTACCACCATGCCCAGCAAATTGATTAGATTTTTGACTATTATAATCATATTTGTTATAATTCTATTGTAATTAAAAATATGTGGGCTGGAGAGATGGCTTAGTGGTTAAGCGCTTGCCTGTGAAGCCTAAGGACCCCGGTTCGAGGCTCGGTTCCACAGGTCCCACGTTAGCCAGATGCACAAGGGGGCGCACGCGTCTGGAGTTCGTTTGCAGAGGCTGGAAGCCCTGGTGCGCCCATTCTCTCTCTCTCCCTCTATCTGTCTTTCTCTCTGTATCTGTACCTCTCAAATAAATAAATAAATAAAATTTTTTAAAAAATGTAACCAAGAGCAGGATTGTAAAAAATAATTCATGGAGAAAATAATGCTGGGCTGGAAAGATAGCTCATTGGTTAAAGGCACTTGTTTGCAAAGCCTGAAAGCCTGGGTTTGATCCCCCAGTAACCATGTGAAGCCAGACGTACAAAGTTGAGCATGCAACTGGAGTGTGTTTACAATGGCAAGAATCCCTAGTGTGCTTCTGCCTATCTATCACCTATCTATCTATCTATCTATCTATCTATCTATCTATCTATCTATCTGTCTGTCTGTCTGTCTATCTATCTATCTATCTATCTCATCTATCTATCTATCTATCATCTATCTATCTATCTATCATCTATCTATCTATCTATCATCTATCTATCATCTATCTATCTATCTATCTATCTATCTATCTATCTATCTATCTATCTATCTATCATCTATCTATCTATGTGTGTGTGTGTTTCTATGTATAAATGAATAAGTAAAATGCTTTTAATGCTGGGATATGTTTTAAGTCTACTTCTGTGATGAGCTCTCAGAAACCTCTGGATCTCTGCTTTGGTAGGTGTTGAGCATCCTCAGTGTCTGTCTCCTTCACCCTGGAGCCAATTGTCAGGATCATCATGGAAGCAGAACTCTTGCTCATCTCTCCAATTCCTCTGTGGTTTCACCTGGGCTTTGACTGAGAAGAAAGGGGTGGTTTGCCTCCTGGGGTTACCTCTGAAAAGGAAAACCAGATTCTCTAAAGGAGAGTGAGGTCAGCACAGGTGAAATTGAATAAGTGTTATTAAAATAGGGAGAGTGGTGGATGGAACCCCTCTTTTAGCCAAAGACTAGTGGGAGCTTGACACTAGAGAGCATAATCTTTATATCCAGGGGATTCTTATCTGGTTCCCAGTACCAGATATGGGTTCCTTTACACTGAGCAAGTCTGTTGATCAATTAGAAAGCCATTGGTTTCCCACCAAGGCTGTGTGCCATCACTGTACAGTAAAGAGGAATGTGGAAGGATAAGTACAGCTTGATGGACTACACAGGTCAGAGTTTAAAGACCTTAATGCAATAAGAACTATGGACTGGGTGGTTTGGCTTGTGAGGGTGAGTCAGAGCTTTGCTTGGACTGGGCTAGAAGCAGTTTGAATGAGATGCTTATTTTTATGCCTGTGTCCTGAGAATTTGTGCAGGCTTGCATTGTGTAGAAATGAACTTGTTTGAGCACAAGGATATGGCACAGAAATGAAATCTTTGGGCCAAAACTATTGCCCAATGAGCTGCAGTTGAGAGATTACAACCTTTGAGACTGGGTCAGCTGACCTGCATTGGAGCTTTTTTGAAGGGGCATAAATGCTCAAAGAGTGTCCTGTTCTTCAAAGTCTGCTTTATACCTCCCCACCCAGGATTAACAAATTGGTACCCCACCTGGTATGGCGGAGCATAAGAAATGCAGCAAAGAGAGGATCATTGAGTTTGCAACACGGTCTTTTGTTTTGGAAATGGCCATGGGCAGCGTGAAGTAGGTTTGCTGGATGCTTGCATGGAGACCCCGTGGAGCCGTGAGGATGAACCAATGGTTGCAGTGGAGAGGCCAGGCCCGCGAGATGGCTGATAATGAAAGCTTCTGGCCTCAGATGAAGTTTTCCAGGACTGTGAGTAGCCTAGCTAGAGGGGTGGACTTGGAACTCCAGAGACTTACTGCTGGTTAGAATTACCAAAACTGAAGATTTGTCACTGACTAGAGTTGTTGGACTTGGAGCTACAGAGTTTGATGTCTGCCCTATTTAAATCTTATATTGGTGGATTATTTCTTTGCTATGCCCAATGCCATCTTTTGCAGTATGAGTGTTTATTCTGTGCCATTATGTGTTGTTTGGGGGAATTTTCTGGTATTATGGCTCAGTTAAAACACCTTGGATTATGGGGATGTTTGAACGTCATTGAAATTGATAAAGATTATGGGAACTTTTAAAGTTGGACTAAATGCATTGTATTTTATATCAGGTATGGTTATCACTTTTGGGGGGACAAGGACAGAATGTGGTGGTTCATTCAGGTGTCCCCCATAAACTTAGGTGTTCTGAATGCTAGGTTCCCAGCTGACGGAGATTTGGGAATTAACACCTCCTGGAGGGAGTGTATTGTTGGGGTCGGGCTTATGGGTGTTATAGCCAGTGTCCCCTTGTCAGTGTTTGGCACACCCTCCTGTCGTTTTCCACCTTACGTTGGCTGGGGGAGTGATGTCCACCCTCTGTTCATGCCACCATTTTCCTAGGTCATCATGGAGCTTCCCCTCGAGTCTGTAAGCCAAAATAAACTCCTTTTTCCCCAAAAGCTGCTCTTGGTCAGGTGATTTCTGGCAGCAATGCAAACCTGACTGCAACACTACCCAAAGTCGAAATCACAAAAAGGAGACAGTCGATCAATTTTTATTGGCTTATTTAACAGCACATTGTGAATTACACATAAAGCTGTTCTTCACCTCATAATGTTCACACCTGGGGCTGTAAAAAAAAAAAAAAAAACACATAGCACTTTACAGGCTGTGGCTAAATCAATAATTTTGATTTGCAAAGTCACTGTTGTTTGAATATAAATGTAGAGGACACATGTCTTTTTTGGCAAAATTTTATTTTACACAAATACTCCCCCTTTGGACTTCAGTATATTTTTAATGTCCCTCTTGGCAGATTCCTAATGGCTTGATGTTTAAAAAAATTCAATTCTATAATTCTAAGGCTGGTAGATATCACCACTCTTCTCCTTTATCTTAGTTAAGAAAGAAAAAGGTTAGTTTGATTTAAAGTACTGGGAGCAAGCCAAGCCTGGTGGAGTGTGTCTTTAATCACAACCCACAGGAGGTAGAGGTAGGAGGGTTAATATGAGTTCAAGGCCAACCTAGGACTACAGAGTTCTGGGTTAGCCTATGTTAGAATGAGGCCTTGCCTCAAAAAAGGAAACAAATAATAAATAAAATTTTAGGACTTATATTAACTAAAAGCACAAAATGATAAGCTACATATATAGTGTTAAAACTGACTGCTAGCTAACATGCCCATATACACATAAATAAATGAAGATGAATTATCACTTCCTCAACCCCTGAACAACAACAAAAAATGGACTTAATTCTTGTATTTGTTTTAAATTTATAAAAATAATCTCATGCTTGCTGTAACTAACTTATATGCATTTTTTAAAAAAAATTCAAGCCCTGGGGCTGGAGAGACAGCTTAGCAGTTAAGGCACTTACCTGTAAAGCCTAAGAACCCAGGTTCAATTTACTAGGACCGACCTAAGCCAGATGCACAAGGTAGAGTCTGCATCTTGAGTGTGTTTTCAGAAGATGAAGGCCCTGGCATGCCTAGTCTCTCTGTCCCTGTATGCCTCTTTTTCTTTCTCCCAAATAAAAAATAATAATTAAAATTTAAAAATTCAAACCCTCATTAGTAGTAATAGTACATTGAACTCACATCCTTGTCACTTCTCTTCCTATAAATAATTATTCAATGTTTTGTGAATATGATTTTATTTTGGAACATTTGAATATATGTGTATATGCATATGTATAAAATGGCACAAACATGCACATGTGCATATTATATGTTACAAATGGCTCTCAAAGTACATATTGGAAACTCTACCTGATTATTTTTGCCAGATTAACATGTCATGTCAATGTTTTCCTACATGAGCTAATAATTCACAGTTTATATTCATTACAGAGTTGACATATGTGAGTTTTGAAGGGCACACAGTTGGGTTTTACAAGCAATTTTATTAAAATCTTCGATGACATGCAGTCAATAGTGTGACTAACGTGTAATTCATTTTATCTCCTAGGTTATGTGAAAGGACATAGAGAAATGCATTATTCTCACCAAAAACAGACAGATAAACAAATGGGAGAAGCCTTTTAGTCAGGAGATTGAACGGCTGCCATGATTTTGTTGTGAATTATTTCTGGAGAATGTGAGACTATGTAAGAGCGTCAAGTAGCATTGGCAGAATGAAACTTTTGAATATCCTGGCTTTGCCTGCGCATCGCTGCTGTCTTTCTGGCTGTACACAAGAGTTTTCCATCAATGCTTAGGGTGAACATCTACACTTGTCCAGATCAGCCTGATTTTTTACCTTCTCCCGCAATTGTGTGACTGGCTTTAATTTCATGGTCAATATATATCTATTGGGAATAGCAGAAACTATTGTTATTAATTTTAATATTTTTATTTATTTATTTATTTGACAGGAAAGAAAGAGAACAAGAGAGAGAGAGAATGGGCGTGCCAGGGCCTCCAGCCACTGCAAACGAACTCCAGTCGTGTGAGCCCCCTTGTGCCTCTGACTAATGTGGGTCCTGGGGAATCAAACCTGGGTCCTTTGGATTTGCAGGCTAATGCCTTAACCGCTAAGCCATCCCTCCAGCCTGAAATTCTTGATATTACTCTACAGTGTCAAGCACACCTGTATTCTGATTAAGATAATATGCTAAGAATAAAAAAAAAAAGTAGGAATAGGCCATAAAAGCTTATTCACCAAGGAAACTCTCAGATTCCATCTCACTCCCAGTGCAGTAAGTAAACATTTCTTTGTAAGTAAAATTTTAATTCACAAATTGGGAACAAGCCACTCACTAAAGACTATGTCAACATTATGAACTTGAGAAAACCAGGTATGAAATAGAAGAAACTCTCTTAGCTCTTCTTTTTTTTTTTATTTTATTTATTTATTTGAGAGCGACAGACACAGAGAGAAAGACAGGTAGAGGGAGAGAGAGAGAATGGGCGCGCCAGGGCTTCCAGCCTCTGCAAACGAACTCCAGACGCGTGCGCCCCCTTGTGCATCTGGCTAACGTGGGACCTGGGGAACCGAGCCTCGAACCGGGGTCCTTAGGCTTCACAGGCAAGCACTTAACCGCTACGCCATCTCTCCAGCCCTCTCTTAGCTCTTCTAAAAGATAGTGACAAAGTCAGGATTATATCCAGTGATAAAATATCAGGTTTTAAAAAATATAAAGCAACACTTGTAATTTGGAACATCTTATTTAGGCAAAGTTTATGCTTTATTATTTTACCTTTAGTTATTTATTTATTTACTAGAGAGAGTCAGAGAGAGAGGGAGACAGAAAATGGGCACCTCAGGCTCTCTAGCCACTGCAAATGAACTCCAGACACATGTGCCACCATGTGCATCTGGCTCATGTGGGGTCCTGGGGATTCAAACCTGCGTCCTTAGGTTTGCAGGCAAGTACCTTAACTGCTAAGCTATCTCCCCAACCCCAAAGTTTATATTTCTTATTTCAGAGATGGTAGGCAGCTAAAGGAGTATATTGAAATCATATGGCATCCCTGTTAGATGGACGTCCTAAGCTTGAATATAATGCAGGTGGTGGTCCATACTGGTGAAACCATTCTCATCATGTTATCAACATGAATATCAGAACTTTCAGGGAAAGAACTGTAACAACAAGATTTAAGTGGTTTATATAAATTTTGGGTCATTAAATGGAGTTAGATCATTCAGATAGACTATGAGGCGAAAGGAAATGGAGAGAGAAAACAGCAGAGTCAATGATTACTCAGGATGGCGAAAAGTTATTATAGGCTGCTGTAAGGATCACCGAAAGCTTTAAAGATCTGGAAACAGGAAATGGACTTCGGTTTCCATAGATGGATTTGTTTCAGACTGACGGAAGAGACTACTAAGCGCTGAGCTTCCTTCCTGGGAAGTATTTAAGTATTCTTAAATAGCAAGCAGCTGCCTACCAACTATTAAACGAAGAATAGTGAATATCTATTTGTAGTGAATACTTTTGTAACATCTTGGCTAAGAAATTCCACTTTCCACTTTCTCAACATATAAAAGTGTGATTCATCTTTTTCTTTTTCAGTGACAGAAGCCAATATCTCAAAATCCAAATTGGGAGAATCCTTAATGATTGAGTAACATTGATTACTAGCAATAATTTGTAAGAGTGGAAGGCTGAGGGTTTTTTTTTTTTTCTGATTTTCCAAGATGGGACAACATAGGTGGATGGGAAAGAGTAGTGGTTTGTTTAGGAAATGTTTAAAATATGTGTAGTACCATTATTCCTAGTATGAGAGCCCAAGCAGTATATTTCATAAAATATGTCAATTAGTTATCTGTGTACCACTGACTAAAAGTCTCAGAATTTCCTGAAGAATTGTATCCATGTATTTCAAATACTGTTTTAATCCAAAGTCAAAAGGGTTAAGATTACAAAAGAATATGACTGTGAGCCAACTTATATTCTTCTTTCTTTGTTCTTGAAACTACAGTTACTCACCTGTTTAAGGAGCTAAAACGGTAATAAAAATACTAAAAACCCTACACATGTTGAGAGTGTCATTTCGAGGCTGGCTCACAAACCCTGTCTAGCATGATCTCACATCCTCCACAGCCAAATTGCATCTCACATGTTTACATACATCTGTAGGTTGTTAATCATGGATATATTTGGAATAAGGGAGGACTTCAGACTCCATATGAATCAATGGTGTTTTGCAATGTTGATGTACTTATTGTAAGTTTAGGAACAAGATTCATCTTCCTCTTTTTATGTTGCCAAGAGTAAGTGACATAGGAGTCTATAAATACTGGATGCTCAATAAATTCATAATTAAAGTGAAATGACTCCAGACAAATTTAAGAACTTGTGTATGGGCTGAAGAGATGGCTTAGCAGTTAAGTGCTTGCCTGTGAAGCCTAAGAACTCCCGTTCGAGGCTTGATTCCCCAGGACCCACGTTAGCCAGATGCACAAGGGGGTGCATGCGTCTGGAGTTCATTTGCAGTGGCTGGAGGCCCTGATGCACCCATTCTCTTTCTGTCTCTCTCCCTCTTTCTCTCTCTGTCTGTGGCTCTTAAATAAATAAATAATAAAAAATTTTGTAATATGCATTTAGTTATCATAAGCATAAACCAAGCAAGACTATAATTAGCACTTTTTTATACTGATTTTTTTGTCTCATATGTCAAATGTGCATTTGACTTTGCTTGAAATCCTTGGATTTTCTAGATTCAAACACAGGAGGTTTGCAGAGAGAGTCTTCAGTTATTTTCTCATTTCTAACAGGAAATACCAAAGCAGAAGCAGCTTGTGGAAGATAGGGTTTACTTTGGCTCACAGTTTTCAAAAGGTAGAGTCCATCTTGGCAGGAAAACCTAGCAGAGGCAGGAGACAGGCATCATGTCATCATATCAGCTGGAGGAAGTGGAGAGAGAGATGCTTGTTGGCGCTCAGCCAAGGTTTTCCTTTGAATACAGACCATGGGCCCATTCCAGTGTTACGATGGTTCTTCTGGCCTCTGCTAACCCAGTTGAGATTATCCTCTTCCAAGGATTCTAGTCCTGTCAAGTTACAATCAATACCAACCATCACAAGCAGCACCAGTGAGAAATAAGAGCAAGGCTGTATAGAAGAAGTCATTGCATTGCAGTGCAGTTACAATGAAGACCCTGACATCACAAACGTTGCCTGGGCTGCAGTGTATTCTTAGGGTCATCCTTCCTTAAGGCAAGGAAGTTGGCCTCCATAGAGAAGTCTTCTATACACTCTGCTCCCAATGAAGGAGAGATGAATTTCAGTAGGCATTTCCGCAACCAAGACTAATTCTGGAAGAAGGAATTAGTTAAGAATCATCAACCACCACCAATTCCAGCAGCTGAAGAAATGAAAGCTTAATCTACATTACACCATTCCATGTACTGTTTAAGTTAATATGTAGTGACCTAGTCTCACCTCTCTACTTAAAAAGAGATTTCTCAAGC
This sequence comes from Jaculus jaculus, assembly GCF_020740685.1. NCBI lineage: Eukaryota > Metazoa > Chordata > Mammalia > Rodentia > Dipodidae > Jaculus > Jaculus jaculus. Next base: position 25,483,675 of record NC_059121.1, read on the forward strand.
TGGGGCAGAGTGGCACATGCCTCTAATCCCAGCACTTGGGAGGCAGATGTAGGAGGATCACCGTGAGTTCAAGGCCACCCTAAGACTACATAGTGGATTCCAGGTCAGCCTGGGCTAGAGTGAGACCCTATCTCAAAGAAATGAAAGAGCAACAGAGAGAGATTTCACACTTCATTGCTCATTTTATTTTATTTTTGTTGTTGTTCCCCCCTTTTTTGAGGTAGTATCTCACTCTCCCCAGGCTGAGCTGGAACTCTGTCTGTGCTCCAAGACTGGCATTGAGCTTACAGAGCTTCTCCTACCTGTGCCTTCCAAGTGCTGGTATTAAAGGTATGTGTCACCAAGCCTGGGTCACTTTATTTTTTTTCTTTTTAAAAATGTTGTTTATTTTTATTTTTATTTTTATTTGAGAGTAACAGACACAGAGAGAAAGAAAGAGAGAGAGAGAGGGAGGGAGGGAGAAAGTGGGCACGCCATGGCTTCCAGCCACTGCAAATGAACTCCAGACGCATGTGCCCCTTTGTACATCTGGCTAACGTGGGTCCTGGGGAATCGAGCCTTGAACCAGGATCCTTAGGCTTCACAGGCAAGCGCTTAACCGCTAAGCCATCTCTCCAGCCTTCACTTTATTTTTTAATATTCAATTTTCTCTACTGACCAACTAGAGTTTGGAAAAGATCCTCCACTTTTGAATTATGTAAGCTTCCTTTTTCCCTTATTCTGGCTTACAGTCTTGAGGGAAATTCCACAATGGCAGACAAAAGATGAGACAGCCTCTGCTGTGCTATTCATTCACATTACTCCCTTGCAAAGCAACAGCAGCATCCAAAAGCTGCAGGAGAGTGAGTCAAATGGTTTTATAACTCCCCATGTCCCCCAACAAGGCACCTCCTGCTGCAAGACGCCACCTCCCAAATTGCCACCTGCTGAAGACCAAGTATGCAAACCATGAGTTTTGGGGTGGGGGACATCTGACTCAAACCACCACAATTCTCAAAGAAAGTGAACAGTGTGCCAAATATCTCCTACTTCTCCACAATTCCACATAGCTCTTTCTTCACCAAATACATAGTTGATATTTTCACAGGTATATATCTCTTAGTATCCTAAAGGGAACATTTGTGAATGGTAAAGGCAATTTCAATTTTTTATTTTATTATTACTCAATTATTGAAAGAGAAAGCGAGCGAGCGAGAGAGAGAGAGAGAGAGAGAGAGAGAGAATGGCACATCAGCCACTGCAATTGGACTCTAGACGCATGTGCCACCTTGTACATCTGTCTTATGTCGTGGGTTCTGGGGAGTTGCATAAGGGTCCTCAGGCTTCACTGGCAAGCACCTCAGCTGCTACGCCATCTCTCCAGCCCAGAAGGGCAATTTCAAAGTGACAAAGCATTGGGTGGGAAGATTACTCAGTTGGGAAAATGCTCGTCTTGCAAGCATGAGGACTTGTGCCCGGTTTGCAAAAGTCTTGTAAAATAAATGACAAGTAAAGCAATGTTGTTTTGTTTGTGGCCAGCACTCATCACTAGTGCTAGTATTATCATTACTGAATTCTGTGAATGATTCAGACCACGCATTCATTTCTTTCATTTAATTGTTACTATTGATATCGTCAGTAGGCTAAACCGACTCTCGAAACACTTGATGTCATCCTGAACTTTTAATGCATTTCCTCCTTATAACCGGTTATTGAGTATTAATTCTTTGCAATCACTCACTTTTTTTTTTCTGCTAGACATTATTCTTTTCTCAAATGTTGGCAGCTTTGGACACTTTAAGTCATAATTTGGGAAACTTATCTTCCTGTAGTATACCTTTATCATAATACTTTAGTTTCATTCAGTACTAGAGATTGAACCCAGGGTCTTGCACAAATGGACTGCTATTGCATTACATCCTCAGCCCAGAATATTTTACAGTAATATATATGTGTGTATATATGTGTGTGTGTGTGTGTGTGTGTGTATATATATATATATATATATATGTATATATATATATATACACACATATATATATTTATTTATTTATTTATATTTATATTAAGGTTTCTCAGAGCTATGCAAATGTAATTCTACATATTTGCTTTAATTCTTGGGGCTTTAAGCACATATTCAAGCACACTGTTCGAGAAGTACTTGTGAGCAATATTTATGTGCCAGGAACTCAGCGAGGCACTGATACAGCAGTGGGCAACATGTACACATGCATCTAGCGAATGCATGGCACAGTAAGCCAGTTAAAATGTAAAAATAAAGTATTTAAGACATACGTGGTAAGAGGGGGGGTAAAGCTGAGACGGAAAAGCGAGGGTCTAGATTAGAGGGGCAGGACTTTTTGTCGGGTGGGGGTTTTAGTTCCTGCCGCAGTAACGAACACTGAAGACGAAGTGATTTCAACAACAGGTATCTGTCACAGTTCCGGAAATCGGGAGTCCAAGACCAAAGTGCCACCAGAGCTTGTCCCCGTGGAGGGGTCCCTTGCCAGGTGGGCATCGTCTTTATGTATTCTGACCTAGTGATGAAGTGTGATGTCTCAGTGCCCCTGTGTGTTGTGTCTGCATGGATAAGTACACAGGCACACGCGTGGTGTGCATGCGAAGGCAAGATGACAACTTAGGTGTCGCCTTAGGCGCATTGTCCCACTCTCTTTCACACAGGGTCTCCTACCGGTCTGGAGTTCACCCATTAGACTAGAGTAGACAGCCAGAGATCCCCTGTGATCCTTCGATCTCCACCTTCCCAGCACACTGAGGCTACAGGTACATACCAGCACGTTGGCCCTGCAGAGGTGGGTGGTAGCGATTGGACTCGAGTCTTCATTCTTTCAAGATAGGCACTTTCCAAACTGAGCTATCCTCCACTGCTCTTACATGTGGTCCATCCTGAATCTCTCTCTTTTTTTTTAATATGAGCAATGATCTATTTAAGTAGAGATCTATTTGGATGTTAGATTAACTTCACAACCTCCAGCCTCCAAATTAAGGCTTTAACACTTGAATGGAGGGGGGTACATAAACATCCTACCCATAGATCAAAATGGAGCAAATGAGGAAAGAATTAAGGCAAATGACAGCCTATGCCATAGGAATATCTGGGGGAAGTTACTCTACAGAGAGGGAGCAGTCATTCCGAAGTAATGTAGGGAGATGGGTGTGTTGGTCCAACTAACACATAGTAGAAAGTAGAAAAATGGTAGACAAAAAAACTATGTATCTTGAGTACAATGAATGAGATGGAGAACACCAAGAGATGAGGCCAACATGATTCAGGATGCTATATCATGAGAATGTTTAAGGCAATTGGTAAAGCATTTAGGTTTTACATTGAGAGAGAAGCAGACAGATACAGAGGCAGCATCATTAAACAATTTATAGTACAGAAGGGTTGTAGTCTGAGCTGGGTTTCATTTTATTGTATTTTATTTATTAGATATTCAGAGAGGGAGAGATAATGTGTGTGCCAGGGCCTCCAGCCACTGCAAACAAAGTCCAGACACATGCACCACCTAGTACATCTGGCTTATGTGGGACCTGGAGAATTGAACCTGGGTCCTTAGGCTTCACAGGCAAATGCCTTAAGGGCTAAGCCATCTCGCCAGCCCTGGGTTTCATTTTAACAGCTGCTTTTCTCAGAATGCCCTGGGGGGACAAGGTGGAACAGGGGGTAAGCTGGAAGCAGATAATAACCCAGGGAAGAGGGATGGGTGGACTGGCTTGGGGAGTTGGCTGTATAGAGGGCAATGGTCGGACTCAAATGCATGTTTCAGGAAGCATGTTTATGATGCATGCTCCAATAAGATCGACTTCTCTATTTAAATAGGTGCCCATGGTTAGAAATTGAAATTAACAATTAGCCCAGTATGCTAAGCAACTTTAATAGGATACCTGTAATTTAATAAGATGAACAAGCCGGGCGTGGTGGCACACACCTTTCATCTCAACACTTGGAAGGCAGAGGTAGGAGGATTTCATGAGTTCGAGGCCACCCTGAGACTCCATAGTGAATTTCAGGTCAGCCTGTGCTACAGTGAGACCCTACCTCAAAAAACAAAAAAAAAAAAAAAAAAAAAAAAAAAGGAGAAGAAGAAGATGGACAATATTACAGAACAAGGAGGTGGTATTTGGAAATGTCCCATTCTACATATACAGTTATAGATCTCAAGGCCAAGGCTTTATAACTGACTGTGAAATTCAGAGGAGTGGAGATTAGGGATGACAGTGTGGGAGATATCGCTCTGCATGGCATACGAGCTGATGTGATTGAAAATATGTTACCTTTGAAATAAATGTAAAAGAGCCAGCAAAATCGGTTAGGAGAAATATACAGGGAGAATAAAATCCAGATATGCCGTCAGTCTATGCAAGCCAACTGATTTATTTGAAAGAAGGGAAGGAGCCAGGTGTATCTGCATCAGTAACTGATCAAGGAACCTGAAGATAACTAGGTTGTCATTTTATTTCAATTTTTGGAAGACATTGGGGACTAACCTAATCTCCTAAACAATTATGCCATAAACACATTTGCCCCCTTTCATAGTTAGATTTTCCTCCTTTGTGCTTCACCAAAATAAATGTTTATTTATGCTTTTTATTCTGTACACTTAGACATACATTTCCAGTTAAAATAGTTGTTTCTGTATTCACTCAAAACCTGTCCATCATTAAGGTTTTATATGTCTCATCTTTTAGTCACTCTCTGCAATGTAATTTCTATTCAATATCTAGACTACCAGAAACCTACTAGCAAAACTCTATGTTTTTAAAAGTTATTGTAGGAGCACCGTGTTAAAGTATAGATTGATAAATATGCTTAGAAATCCTCAGGGGTATTGAAGCAGAATTCATGCATATTAGGGACCTTAGACATCAAACTTTTGCCAAATTTTAATCTACATTAGAAAGTACATGCATTTCAGAATATTGAAATGGAAAAAAAGTTCCCATTTTCTAAGCTTTACCTCTAATCTACCTCTACTAGAGAATCCTTCTGTGATGAAAAAAAAAAAATCCCTTTTATTTTGTTGGTCCCGTAAATGTTTAAAGATAGATGGCTATCATGTTCCTCCAGCCATTCTGTAACCCCATCATTCTTTCCTTGTGCAGACTAAACATTCCAGTTTTTTTCTAAACATTCCTTATGTGACACCATGTCTAGCTCTTTTACTATCTTGGTTGCCCTGCGTATTCACTCCAATTTGTCAATGTCTCTCTTAAGGACCAAAGCTGAAGGCGGACTCCGGAATGCGTCCGGTCAGAGGACACTGCAGTGCAGAATTTTACCTCAGGATTCCCAGCACTCAAACTGGTTAAGGTGGCCTAAGATTTCATGTTCTGTTGAGTTGCAAAGAAACTTTCTGTTGTTTCTTCACTGATTAAGTAACAGAACTGTCAATTAACATCATAGAAATGTTCCAATGTACAGAATGTTGACTTTTCAAGCAGTGGTAAAAGAATCTAATGTTTAACCTGCTGTTAATTTTCCTTTATTCTTTCATTGCTTTGTGATACTTAGTTAATTTTAAATCACACAGAGTCAAAAATGCAAAAAAAAAGCATGAACTGAAATACATTGGATATCAAATTACTTGAACATATTCATTCATATGTTATAAAACCAAGGAGCAATTGGAAAATCACTTCTCCAAGAGATTGAAAGCTTGCTAAATTATAAGATATAAAGTTAATAGTTTAGGTTCAACTGCATTACTCAAATCTAAGTGTACTGGGTGACAAAGAGAGAAAAAAATGGGGGCTAGAGAGATGGGTCAGTAGTTAAGGTGCTTGCCTGCAAAGCCTAAGACTTTGGTTCAGTTTCTCAGTATTTAAGTAAATCCAGATGCATGAAGTGGCACATGCATCTGGAGTTTGTTTGCAGCAGCTAGAGGCCCTGCATTGCTCATCCATTCTCTCTCTCCTTACAAATAAGTAAAAGTATAAAGAGAGAAAAAGAAATACATAAAAATATGAAAAAAATTCTTATCTTTGAATAAATAGAGAGCTCTCTATATTGGTATGAATAAATATATTTAAATAAGTTTTAGTGTATTACTATGAAAAGTAATGCCTTAAATTGTACATTATAATAGACAAATTATATGAAAATAAAGTTTAAAAAACACTGTCATAGGACTCAAACTCAGAATATATAAGGAAGTCTTGCAGGTATAAGAAAACAGGTAAAATTGAAAAGACTTTGAATAGACACCTCACTAAAAAAGATACAGAAATGGCAAATAAGCACATCAAAATTCCAAACAATAAAGTATCACTTAATAAACACTGGAATGACTAAAACTAAGTAGAACCTATAAACATACACTCTCAAAAATGGAGAGCAACTGGATTTCTCATGCATTGCTGTTAAGGGTTAAAGCCTTTAATCCCAGCACTCAAGAGTAGTAGGAGTATCATTGTGAGTTCAAGACCAACCTTAGAATACATAGTGAATTCCAGATCAGCCTGGACTAGAGCGAGACCCTACCTCAAAAAACAAAACAAAACAAAAGCTAAATAAAAATTAGCAGTTCAGGTGTTTGCCTGCAAATCCTAAGGACCCAGGTTCAATTTCCCACTACCTGTATAAGCCAGATGCATATGATTTTGTGAGAAAATTGGTCCTGACATGCCCATTTTCTCTCTCCTTTTCTCTCTCTCTCTCTTAAATGTAAATAAATAAATAAATATTTATGGAATAAAATATGTCAAAAGCACTTCAAGAAAAGTTTGGGGGCTGGAACGATGGCTCAGTGGTTGAGGGTCTTTCCTGCAAAGCCTTACAAGCCAGGTGTGGTTCTTTTGCACCCCGTTAGCCAGGTGCACAAAGGGGCGCACGCATCTGGAGTTCCTTTGCCGTGGCTGCAGGTCCCGGTATGCCCATTCACTCTGCCTCTCTTCTCTCCATCTCTATTCTTGCAAAGAAAGAAAGAAAGAAATCTGTTTCTTTTTAATCAGTTTTGTAGAACTTATGTCTACACAGGGATCACGAGACAGTTTGCCTGTGCAATTAAAGAACTGTGCTCCTAGGTAACCACTGGACAGAGTGAAGACATGTCCATACTGAATTCTGTTCGTCATTGTTTTTGTGTAAGTTATATTCATAACCACTCAAACTGACAGCAATGAAGGTATTTCTTCATAGAATTTGTACATGAATGACAGTACCTCCAAATAACAGAATGCTTCTGTGTTTGCTGTTTGTTGTTGCTTCTTGAGACATGTTCCAAATCTGCCACTCACCCTCCAGCTCTCTGTGACGCCGGGTTAGCCTTGAACATGCTGCTACCCAGCCCCTCACACTCGACTTCAGCGATCACAGGCATGAGCCAACACAACTGGTTTTAGACTCTGCGCTAAGCCCGAACTGTCAGGCCATTTTAAATGTAAATGGATTTTGGACATTTATTATCAATTATCAGATAATAACATCAATCGTATTAATAACCTAATACTAACATGTTGCTGGTGAAAAATAAAAATGCTATTGTGCCAGCCTGTTTACATCACATTCTAAAGGTGTCCAACCATAGATGCTGAAAGTTGGTGAGTGAAATATTTGAGGGCTGGATGTTAGAATTGCTAGAAGCACAGAGTTTTTTAGGTAATGAAATGGTCCTTCACGTTGCCATAACCATTATAAGTAACACTGCACATTTTTCAAGTACCCTAAAAATATGCCACAAGGTATCAACTTGGGTGTATGGAAAATTCAAACTCAGAAGACCATTTAGAAGACCAAAAGATATCACATGTAAGCAGTAAATGGCAAATTATTCCAGTTATATCACAGACAAATGACATACCCTCACTAAAGCTTGTAAGGCAAATGTTCTCTCTGAAGTCACCTTAGAAAAGTAAAGACCAAAAAAGAACTGCACATAAGAACATTGCCCCAGTCAATAAATTGTTTCACAAGGTAATAATTCTGAAAACATTATTCTAGAACTTATGAATCATACAGCTGGGTATAAAGTTGTTAGACATGGTTTTCCTCACCCTAGAGGTGAGAGGCCCAAGATAGGAAAGGGAGGTTCAAATCCTCCTTGTGTTAATGGTCTAGAGTAGGAGACATTAGTATGAAATAATATTTAGGTCAATAGAGACACAGACAATTACATATAGAATTACCATCAGACATCTGAATATTGCCCTAACTGGAAAGACCCTAATATTCTTCAATTGCTATATGGCCAAGCTGTTGTACACACATAAAATAGACCACTATCTATCAATACCAAAAAGAGAACTTGATAGATATACGCCACTATGCAGTTACTTTATACTTTGAGATACAATATGATGTCACATCATTTATTTTATTTTATTATTTTATTTTTGGTTTTTCAAGAAAGGGCCTCACTCTAGCCCAGTCTGACCTGGAATTCAGTATGGAGTCACAGGGTGGCCTCAAACGTGTGGCAATCCACATACCTCTGCCTCCCGAGTGCTGGGATTCAAGGCGTGTGCCATCACGTCTGCACATTGTTTATCTTGTTATGTTATCTCAACTTGGCCTACTGGAAGTTCTTTCCATTGACTTGCATGTCCACCTTTTCCATTTGGAGTTGGAAGATATCCGAGCTATGTCAGTGGTCCTGGCTCTCAGGAAGTAGAAGCAGGATGGTTATCATGAGTTTGAGGCCACTTTAGTCTGTGTAGTGAGTTCTAGGACAATCTGGGCTACAGAGCAAGAACCTGTCTCAAATCATCAATAAGAATAAAAGAATTATCATCACATTAACAAAATAAGGGGTACTTTTCACATAAGGCTGGGGGATAATCAGACTAAAAAAGGACTATTTTTACCTCTATTTTATTTTCTATTACTATTTCTTATGGCAGGAGTCTGCTGTCAACAAATTGTCCTAATTCTTAATTGTCATTTATTAGAAAATGTGTTTGTTTCAGGTAAATATTAATCTTTTTTATTTAAGGAAGGAATAAGACATAATATGTAAAATTTACACTTTTTGAATATTTAAGCTGTTTACTAATTATAAGGTTTACTGGCTTACATAAGATAATGGAGTAAATGTAATTTTACTTTTCCAGGGGAAAGAACATAAAAATAAATAATCAGAATTACTCACACTACTAATCCTTCAGTAACCAATTTCAAAGAACAAGACTTTCAGACCCAAGATGGGCAGGTATGAAAAAGGCACCTAGGACTTGACTGTGACTTCTCAGTAATGTGAAAAAATCCGGTGTGGGTCAGGTCATGTAATTCACAAGGAGTGAGAGGGAGGGTTGAAGTGAAGATATTTAAACAGGTAAGAAGTAGACCCACTTCCCAAATACCCTCCTCGGTCCTGGAGTCTATTGCCCTCTGCCTTTTTACTTTTGCTTCTGAAGAGACTTTGCTCTTAGAAACTTAAAAAAAAAAAAAAGAAGAAGAAGAAGAAGAAGAAAAAGGAACATTCCTGGAAATTTCTAAGGTCTAAAAATGAAATCAAGACCAAAGTAAAAGAAGAAAAAACTAAAATGTAGATGCAGGTCTTCCAGGCAGAAAACTTCCGGAGGCATTTTACACGACTCATTCATAAGGGTTCCTCAGACGCCTGCATTGGTGCCAGGGCTTGAAATGAAAGGCAAATGCTTTCAATCAAATGTCAATGCCATCTTCAAATACCAATAATTCATCTTGAATTCTTTGAAAGATGAAATATGAATATAAAGATCTGGAACCCAGAGTCCAGTGGTATAGATCATGAATAAGCACTTCTCTGATGATGATGATAAAAAAGAAAGAAAGAATGCAGTCTTCTGAGGACGGGAAAATGGAAGGAAGACAATGAACCCTAACGAGTCATCCTGGAAGAAAGGGTCCGGGAAGAGAATGAGCAGCTTCTATCTAAAAGAGCTCTGTGAAAAAGGTATTTGAGTCTTTCCAGCAGATCAAGATAGCAGCACTATAGTTGTGAAATGTTAATTACATTTATGTTTTCGTGTTTCTCGAGATTATTACTGTGACTTATGTCTCTCGAGACCCTTTGACCTTGTGGTGACTTGAGTATGATCTTTAAGAACTGTTTTTTGTTTGTTTGTTTGTTTGTTTGTTTTAGTATTCAAGTTACAGTACATACTTTCACTGTTAACCACTATATACGCAAAATATTACCCAAACTTCAGTTCATGTCGGCACCGTGAGCCGGCATGCAAGTAAGAATATACACAGAGGTGGCTTCACGATGGCACTGGCGTCCAATATTCATGTAAGATCGCATAGAAATTCGCGTTCACTGGGGGACCGTGAACGAGAACACTATGCAGACTCCAGTTCACTGCTCCCATGGGCGTCTGTGGGCAAGCAAGTCAGTGTAAAAGTCGCATTTTGTCGTTTTCCGCTATGAGTGTGCACGTCAGATGGGATACGTACTCCGATCACCGCGAGAGATCGAGCCCGGATTCATCCCTGAGCCCTATTTCATGGCAGCACTTCTGCTTTGAAGGTGGCGTATGAATATGAACCCCAGTTTAAGTTCGCTCTATGTCCAAGTGTGGAAGTGAGGCCATATTCAACATGTACTTCACTCTATCACTGTGACTCTTCACGCATGCATGACAGTATCCAAATCCCACTTCAAATCAGCTCTATGAACCAGAGGAACACTCCCTATGGCATTATTATCCAGTTACACGTGACTTAACTTAGAAATTCCGGTCGAGTATGACACGATGGATCACCATGTAAAGTTGTGTACAAATTCTTTTCTGTAGTGGCGCTGTGATCTTGTACACACTGAAGTTACTAAGCCAACAGGAATGGTGGGACTCCCTGACTTGAACTCTATTCCACTGTCCCCATGTGTTCCTTTCGCTCTCTATTGTGTGAAATCAAACTAAATAAGACTACATTGCTAGAACGTTTTGATGCTAAAGAAAAAAAAAATTGCATACGTGTTTCAAACCAAAAAATCCAGTGAGTTCCTAGGCTGGGCTGTGTGAGTTTGGCTTTCGTCGAGAACAAGCGGAGGGGTGTGTTTAGAATGGCATGTGGTCCTGGCATCAGAACAACTGTCGTGAGCAAGCAGCAACCGGACTAGTACAAACAGGGGAAGATAGATGGCTTTTCTCCAAGCTGCAAATTTTCTTGAAGCATGTTCTTGCAGAGGGTATTAACAAGAACTAGAAGGTCTGGTTAGTGTTCAGATCACGTTGTAAGATCTCACATGTAGGCTCCAGGTTATATCCAATAGGAACCCTGCAGCAAATCCACTGGAGATTTTCGTGTTGCCTAGACTCATAGTTTTATCCATCACTCAAAAGATCTAACGCAATTCCATTTACAAAGACATTCTAGGGGCCCCACCTCTGGGGTGGGGGTGCCGCCACTGAAAAGTCAAGGAGCAGCAACGCATTTGACAAAATTCTCCTGTTTCCCATTTTGATGCCTCAGAGAATATCATTTACACAATGTCATTGTTAGTAATGGAAGATACCTGAAACATTTGCACGTTGATTTCTCTGTAGTAATTTTTGTTATAATTACGAAGTAGTTAGGGCTGGAGAGATGCCTCAGCGGTTAAGGCAGCTGCAAAGACTAAAGACCCGTTTTCCTTTCCCCAGTGCACATGTAAAGCCAGATGTACAAAGTGGTGCATGCATCTGGAGTTTGTTCATAGTGGCTAGAAGCCATGGCAAGCCCATATTCATTCTCATATTCTCTCTCTCTTCCTTTGTCCTTGCAAATAAATAAAAATATGTTTTAAAAAACAAAGTATTTGGCAAAATATGATCTAGAGCATATTTTCGCTCGACAGTCAATTAAGCACTTACTAAGACAAGCAACCCTTTTAATTTTGTGACTGTGACTATTCCAACATGGAGGTGCCTTGTCCATCTTTCAACGATGCGAACAGGTCTAAGTTCTGTCTGAAGTAAATGTTAAAGTTTCCCTGATCCCTATGCGAAGCTTCACATGAGTCAGAATACGCTGTGACCATGGACCTTATTTCACTGGGGTTTCATCCAAATCTACACCTCTGGGCAAGTTCCTGCATCGCCACTTCGTAGGGAGAATGGGGACTCGCCTCCAGGAGCAGCAGCAGAACGAGAAAGAGCAGGCTGAGTTATGACGCCTAATGGTTGTGGCTCAGAGACGCTTGGGCTGCAGAGCTTGGCTTGCTTCCAGCTGGCTTTCAAATACTGGCACCACACATGCACACACACACACACACACACACACACACACACACACACACATTCACATCCTGGTCTGTAGGTTTAGGGTGGGATTGACAAGAAGATAGAGAGGGGAATTTATAGATTAATCCCTCAAAGAAGCCAATTAAGATGGGCTTATCTTTTTTTCTTTTTTAAAAAACAAGATTTTACAATCCTTTATTTGATGATTTATTTATTTACTTAGAAAGCGTGAGAGAGAGAACAGACACGTCAGGGTCTCCAGTCACTGCAGAGGGGCTCCAGATGTTTGCGTCACCATTCACATCTGGCTTACATGGGTTCTGGGGAATTCACCTTCATACTTTTCAAGACAGTCTGGAACTGAATCACACCTTTCTGCTCCATGTGTACTCACCAGTGCACACACATCTCTTAATGTTGCTAAAACTTAAGCACTATGGGTTCTGAAAAAAAGTAATTTGGTTTTGAATTGTCCCATACCATAGCTACATTTTTTTTTTAAATTTTTCAATAAGTGGTATAACTTGTTACATGGTTCCTAAATTCTGCAAAATAAAAATCTATGCCTATGCGCATTTTGCCGTATAAATTTGTTTTGGTCTGAGTTGTGTGCATTTGTGATGGGGTGCAAATTACTAATGATACAATGTTAGGTCTCTTTTTAAAATGTTACTTATTTGCAAGAAGGTAGAGAATGAGAACAGGCACACCACAACGTAACACCACTGCAAATCAACTGCCCTTTGTGCATGGGCCAGTTTGTGCACCTGGTTTTACATGGGGACTGTTGAACACTTCCCAGACTGGCTTTTCCAGCAAGTGCCTTTAGCAATTGAACCATCTCCTCAGCCCCCAGGGTAGCTTTGCTTACTGACAAAGTTTTATGCAACATCAAATAAAAAGTTTAACTTGTTACTGACATTACTGATGTTTTAAAATACTCAGTTTTAGTTGGCTACATCAAGGTTATTTTACTCAGATAAGTAGCCACATTATTCATATTGTTACATTTCACGTGCAACGATATTATTTAAGAAAACTCATGAAAAGCAATGCCCATAGTTATGTAGACATAGTCACAGCCTCTTTATATCAGAACATAAATTGTTTAGGCACACAGCACCATTTTTGTGTAGAACAGTACCCTTTAGGATGGAGAGAAGTGCCAAGTTTTCTGCTTAGATGCTCTGGAGTCATGTCTCTTTACGAATCCTTAATGAACATTATTCTTTGGAAGTTAAGTATGATAACAAACAAAATGCATGTTCATCTTGTGGTAAATAATTAAAATGCAATGAGAAACTCTTCATGGCATAGAGTTGAGCTGAGAATCTGCTGGGAATTTCCCGCTCTGAGGTGTGATAAGGAAAGTACTGTGTTTATTCAGCTCACTCTTTAACCTCCTCTAATGAATATTGCATAGGTGCAACACTGTGCATGAGCCATAAGATTCACTTGTCGATATTCACCAGAGCACCAAAATGATGTCTTTGTTTAAATAAGAATTTATTAATAGTACTAATTAAAGGACATTGTATTTCTTTTAAGAAATATAATTGTCTCTTCCTTCAATAAGAGATTGAACATCAAATGGAGTGTCTTGGAAACATTAATCAATAACTACTTGGATTTCAGCTGTTAACAATGTGAATTCAAATCACGAGGATTATTACCTTGAATGATAACAATAGTACTTTCGATGTTTCTCAATATGTATAGTTTAAACGACTGGTTGCACTCAACTGTGCACAAAACAAACAAAAGGGTTTTGATAATCTTTCTGAATATTCTACATTACTTATATACTTGTGATTTGGTGTCAGCCCAAACAAACTATTGAATTCCTCAGTTTCTGTTTCGGTGTGTTAATTGCATGCGTTAGTGTGAGCCCAGTGTGAAACATCCATGTACGCATAGCGCGCGCGCTGATGAAATCGGGGCACTAATTGCTTGTCTCTGCCTGCCATTCATGGCTTGGAGATGTTCAGCATCTCTCTCCTCGGGCTTTGTAAAATACATGATAGAACGTGGGAAAGCACAGTCATCCCAGTGTACAACAGAATGCTAGAACTTAATGTTTCTAACTACGCTTTGGTACCCGTGTTCCGGCCTCCAGTTGGTTGTACCCTCTTACTTTCACCATTTCTGCTAATAGCAACCACTATTCCATATCACACGTGTGAAAGAAAACACTCCTAATTGTCTCTCTGAAACTCATTATTTCACTTATCATAATGTCTCCTAGCACTATCCATTTGGTTGCAAGTGACAGAGCTTCATTTTTTTATGGACAAACAATAGTCCATGTGTGAGCTTTCTTTATCTAGTCATCTACTACTGAATATATGAGTTGATTCCATACCAGAACTATCACGAGTAATGCCACAAAAAAAAGATGGCATATGTGTATTTCTTTGGTATAGTGAGTTATCTTATGAGATGTAAGGGCTCAAATTAGAAAAATAAGATTACATAGCAATATTAGCTACCAAAATACTACCTAGAATTGAAACACCTCCCAAGCCAATGGATTGCCAAAATTAATATGATGAAAATGGCCTCAATCTCCAAAAACTGAATACAATAAGTAGAAAAGCATCTATAACAATCTTTATTTTATTTTTTTTACATATTTTATTTATTTATTTGACCAAGAAAGAGGGAGAGGAGAGAGAGAATGGGTCCACCAGGGCCTCCGGCCACTGCAAATGAATGCCAGACACATATGCCCCTTTGTGCATCTGGCTGATGAGGCTCTTGGGGAATAGAACCTGGGTCTTTTGGCTTTGCAGACAAATGCCTCAACCGCTAAGCCATCCCTCCAGCCCACATTAATAACAATCTTTACAGGATTAGAAGTGATTAAAATTTGTATGGAACCACCATAGACCCTGGATGTGCAAGGAAATCCTGAGAGGGAAAAGCAATGGTGGTATTGAAGATGTCACAACACCCAACTTTAAAATACATGACCGAGTAATAGAACAAAAGTAACGTGGCATTGGCCTCAAAGCAGACGCTTGTGACAGTTCAGCAGGCTGGAAGATGCGGAAGGAAATGAACAAGCATGCCAAAATCGTGGCAGAGAGAGGACAGCCTCATTAATAGGGAAAACTGGATATCGACATGTGGAAGATTGAAAATGTATGCCTCACTCCCTCAACCTGTGCAAAAACCAATGCAAAATGGTTCAAAGACCCGGAAGTATTAAATGACTAGAGAAAGTCAGGGAAATGTGTCAAATCACAGAAAAGGGCTTTCTGAATCAGCATTGAATGGTGCAGGAGATAACAGTGACAATCAACAGATAGGATATCCTCAGATCATACAAGTCCTGACCAGCAAAGGAAATGCTTAACAGAGCGACATGGAAGTCTGCAGAACATGAGGAAAGTTTACCAGATGCGCATTTGACATCACGCTAATAGCCAGGATAGATAAAAGTACTCAAAATAATGTTTACATCCCCGTAATCGAACCAACACACAGACAAGGGAGCTGAACAGACACCCGAAGAAATACGAATGTTCCGTAATTATTTTTTAAAAGTTTTAAATCTGTAACCATCAGGGAAATGGAAGTCAAAGCTCACGTAGAGTGGCTATCATCACGAAATAAAATAGTAAGTCTTGGTGAAGAAGCAAGGCTAAAGGAACCCTATAAAGTGGTGCTAGTAAATGAATGCAGTCAAAATGGAAAGGCGTTCAAAGGCTCCTCAAACAGCTGAGAGCAGACCTACCATAGGATCCCACTGTACAATTCCTGAACACATACTTGCACACCCATATTTATGAAGACACGACTCACAAAGGTCAACTTGCAGACTCATCCTTGGCTTCTAGTAAGAGATAAATGGATTAAAAGTGTAATACATGTGTGCCTATGTGTATATAATAATGTGCTTTTGCTGCCATAAGCAAATGTCATGTCATGATCAGCAAAGTCATCTACAGTAAAATGGAAATCATAATGCTAATCAATATAAGCCAGACTCAGAAAGAAAAAAAATATATATCATGTGTACCCCTCATGTGCTCAATATAAGAGGAAGCAAGATAGAGAAGGATGAATGAAAAAGAGGGATAGATATTATCAAGTATATTACATATGTACTTGAAAATGTCACAGCAATACCCTTTGTTCTGTATAGTTATAAAGCACTAGTGAGCTAAAATGTGAAAGATATCCATAGATAAATAAATAAGCTTAACTGAGGAGGTAAAAGCCTTCTACAGTAAATATTACTAAAACTCATGAGAGAAATTGAAAACCACATTGAACCAAGTATGGGGCTGGGAGGGTCTTGGGGTGGTTTGAAAGAGGAAATGCACAGGACTCATGATGTCATGAATCAGTCACCTTCCACTTGGCTAGATAATTGAAATATGAAACTCTTGGGCTGGAGAGATGGCTCAGCCATTAAAAGTGCTTGCCTGCAAAGTCTCACTACCCAGGTTCAATTCCCCAGTCCTCACATAAAGCCACATGCACGGAGGGGCACATGTTTCTGGAGTTTGTCTGCAGTACCTGGTGGCCCTGGCATGCCCATACTCCCTGTCTCTCTTCTCTCTCTCTCTCTCTCTCTCTCTCTTTCTCTCTCTCTCCTTGCAAATAAAAATATTTTAGTGCTCGCTTCAGCAGCACATATACTAAAATTGGAACAACACAGAGAAGATTAGCATGGTCCCTGAGGAAGGATGACATGCAAATTTGTGAAGGTTCCATATTTAAAGAAAAAAATATTTTAAAAGCTATTACTTTTTTAAATTATTTTGTTTTTGTTTATTTATTTGAGAGAGAGAGAGAGAGAGAGAGGGAGGGAGGGAGGGAGAGAGAAGAGAGAGAGAGAGAGAGAGAAAGGCAGCAGCAGGAGGAGAGAATGGGTGAGCCAACGCCTTTAGCTAATGCAAACAAACTGCAGATGCATGTGCCACCTTGTGCATCTGACTTATGTGGGTCTTGGGGAATTGGATGTGGGTGTTTTGGCTTTTCAGGAAAGTTCCTTAACCACTAATCCATCTCTCCAGTCTGATATAACTCTTAATAAGATATAACTCTTGATAATATCTACCCCTTCCCTTCTCCACCAATAATCCTGTTCTTCTCCCTTGAACCTTTTCTTCTTTCATATTATCTCCCTCCCTCTTGGTGAGGGAGTAGTCTAGGCAAAAGTACCCTGAATGGATGGAGAAAGCTTTAACGTAAAGCTATAGTCTCTCTCTCTCTCTCTCTCTGTCTCTCTCTCTCTCTCCCTCCATATGTATGTGTGTGTGTATGTGTGTGTGTGTGTGTAATATATATGGGCTATACACATAACTTTAAATAAATTTACATATTCATTATATACATTAATATATAATTAAAGCTATTCTATTTTCAGTACATTGTGTCTCTGAAGAATGAGTCCGAGCTTATAAAACTATAGAACGTTTTCCTTCCTTAAATATGTTAGTTGTCTATGCCCCACCACACAGTCATTATACGTTCAAAAAAACTGAATTCAGGGTCAAGAGGCAGTTCTAACTCAGCAGTGATCATCAAGCACAACATGCTTATCTTAAAGGGCACGCTTTCTATAGAATGCTTTGGAGATTTAAAGTTCTCTTGCTTTGTACATATAACATGGGCTGAGGGACAAAGAAGTGTCAGTGGTGGCAGGCATACAGTCCTGTTGAGGAGTTCTTTTATTTAGGTCCCTAAATACTCTTTAATGGCAAGCAAAAACATTAAGCCAAGGCCAAGATGGTTAACACAACAAACAATTCCTCCTTATGCTTTAATTTTTTTTTTAATTTTATTTTAAGTAACACTCAGCTTTATTTGAATCATAAAACTAGATGGCTGGAGAGATGGCTTAGCGGTTAAGGCACGTGCCTGCAAAGCCAAAGGACCCAGGTTTGATTCCCCAGGGCCCATGTAAGCCAGATGCACAAAGTGGTACATGCATTTGGAATTCATTTGCAGTGGCTGGAGGCCCTGGCACACCCATTCACCCATTCTCTCTCTCTCTCTCTCTCTCTCTCTCTCTCTCTCTCTCTCTCTCTCTCTCTCTTTCTCTCTCTCTCTGTCTCTCAATATCTCTCTGTCTGTCTTGCATGTGCACACACGCTCTGTCTCTTTCCCTCTCTCAAATAAATAAATAAATAAATAATAAAATATTAAGAAAACTAGATGGTGCTCTCACTCAGTAATTATTTAGCTGTTAAAATATTACCTCATGTCATTCATGGTGGCATAGATGCATGCAACCTTTCTCTTCCGCAGTATAGAAACATGTTTATTCCTTTATTTCATCCTTAAAGGAAGCCCTTTATCTGCCCTAGGTACACTTTCATGAATCACTCCTTGGTCTCTACAAGGTTTATATGAAAGTAATCTCAAATATTCCACCTAAAGAAAAAACTCCAGGAAACCTAGTGAGGTGCTCAGTTACAATTATCTAAGAACCACTCGGCCGTGTGGGTCTACGTTTTCCACACACCCCCTTCAGACTCCATTTTCGTGTGCTTCCATACTTGAACTGGACAGAAGGAAGAGAAATACGCAGCCCCCGACGCTTTGTCTTTCTCATGTAGAGATGAGCCATGAATGGGCTGATTTTCAAAGTGACTCCATGCTAAAGAAGGATTTTAAGACCCTCTAAATATATCGATGACAAGTGAATCCTCTTAGATATTAAGTACCCTCACACCACACAGCCAGAAAAGAACCTTCATTTTAAAGTATTTAATGGGGACTCAAATATCACTAAACAAATAAGAGGATCGCTTTCATGGATTAGACTGCTATAATGCAAGCGCAGGTAAACTTGATTTACTGCCTCAAGGCTCATGTCTGAAAGCTTTTAAAGGATACTTTTTTTTTTTTTTTTTTTAATTTAAATTCCCAGGAAAAGGACATCCCGTTGATGTTCTCCTGAACATGAAGCCAAGTTCCACATTTAGAAATCTAGGCCTTTACAGCCATACAGCTCCAGTGCTGGCGTGAGGCTGCTCGTGAGTAATCCACAGTCTCCTTTCTTGCTATATAAAGAAGCGGCCTGATTTTAGGTTCTCACATAAATTATTCTTTCCTCTATTAAGTTTCAGCTCCTTTATTATTTATATCCTTTGTAAAATTCTAAGAAAAATTGCCCCGCAATATGTTCTTCAAATAATGAAGAAAACGTTTAAGAGTCAAGCAGAAATTTGGAGAAAACTACCAGTATCATATTTTTTTTTTCAAAAAAGGTGAGTAAACCAACAAATTTAGAAAAAATAAATCATGTTTCCAACTTTATAATGAATGGAATTTTTTTTTTCCTGTATGCTGACAGTATATGTTGGCTACACTGAATACTGTTTCACTACAGATTTATTCATTCAATTCAGGACTTGTATTCTTTTCTGTGTTAATGAGTTTTAACTTAAACTGGGTTGGCAGTTGATAGGGAATTAATTTTACATTAATTGTATATTCATCATCAAACTCTACTAGTATGATTTTTCAACATGCATTCAAGATGACATAAGATAACTGTAAGGCCACCACTAATTTAACTTAGCTTAGCTTGGTTTCTGCTAAGGTCAGTAATTTCCATAGTTTCCATAAGATACCTATGAGGGAGGCTGGTCAGCTGTTAAGGCACTTGCCTACAAAGTCTGATGACGCAGGTTTGACTTCCCATTATCTACATAAAGCCAGATGCACAAAGTGGCGCATAGCTCTGGAGTGTATTTGTAGTGGCTCAAGGCCTTAGTTTACCCATGTTCCTTTGTCTCTCTTCTCACTTTGTCTCTCAGCTTGTAAATAAAATATATCCCTGTGAGGTCTTCTCCGACTTAATCTAGCTTAGCTTGATAGCTTCAACTTTCCAGTCTCATCGTCTTGTTCCATGTTTTCATGAATTTCGAACTCTGTGGCTTCTATTCATACCACACAAGTCTAACCTTTTGATTATTTTCTTGTAAGAGATATTCGCTCCCAATTCATCTAGACAACAGGGTCTCCTCCAAGAAGTCTTGCTTAACTTCTTGGAAATCCCTGCTCTGTCCTCCCACAGACTTCATGTGTGCTATAAATCTTTAACAATGTTTACCACAAATATTTCGAAATTATCTGTTTATTGCTCTATTTCAAAGAACATAAAGTTCTGTGGAGTAAGGAATCATGGCTGTCCCTAAATGGACCCTGCTCCGTATCACTTGAAATCAGCTGAATCGGTGTTCAGTGAATCTGAATGGACTATATTGTCTTCCCTCCGCTAATGATCCGTTCTCCAGTTTTTGTTGATTTGATTCTAGAGAATTCATTATTCATACATTTTATTTTGCTATTTATAATTCTCTCTTTATTTACTTATTTAAGGAGGGTGTGTGAGAGACAGAGAAGGGGGAGAGAGAAAGAATTGGCATGCCAGGGCCTCAGCCGTTGCAATAGAACTCCAGACCCTTGTGCCACCTGCTGGGCACGTGTGACCTTGGGTTTTCCTCACCTTTGTGCATCTTGCTACTGTGGGATCTGGCGAGTCGAACGTGAGTCCTTAAGCTTCTCAGGCAAGTGCTTTAACCACTAAGCCATCTCTCCAGCCCTTTGCTGAATTATTTATGGTTTATTTAATATATTTTACGTTTAATATTTTTACTGAATTTTATTTATACTGAATATAGTACAGGAAAAGAAGAAGGGGGAAAATATATATATATATATTAAGTGCTCTGGTTCAAGGCTAGGACCCTCTGGAACAGCTAAGTGCTTTGGTATGGTTCTGAGAGATGCAAGACCGCTATGAGAAAGAACATTTAGAATGTTTACTAAAGACCCTTCCATAAGAAGCTCATACCCGATCCCATTAGAGTGAGGGTTCTACTGCTGGTTACACCAGATTCCCTGATCTCATCTCTCTCCGCCAGGTGACCCCAAGTCCCACCCCGCCCCACCCTCCTGCTGCTTTGCACTGTGTCCCCCAAAGTCATCATTTATTCAGCATCCTGTCTGGTCGCCTTAAAGTTATCTTTCAAGATATGGACGTCCTATTACCTTCACGATTTTTCTGTCTCACAATTCAAAGTTAAATTATTTCCAAATTCTTCTTATGATATTGTGTGTATTTCTACTATTGTACACTTCTGTCACGTCTTTGGGATAATTTCATTCCTCTCTCTCATATTGTATTTGACATTCTGCATGCATGTTTGAGTGTATACCCTAACACCAACTTCATTCTATAAATATTAAGTAGATAAGAATGCATGAAATGTATAGGAATATGTGAAAATATCTGAGTAGTGTCTCTTAATGGGTTCACATATATACATAATTGTTTTTATAACAAAATATAGTAATGCCCCAAAGTATAGGAGATACTTAAAAATAAACGGTCAACTCAAAAATGTCATCAGAATACATGGCTTTGCTTAATCAGATGACTATGTCAATATTAACAAGGTTTTCTTTTTCAAGTGATTCTTAATATTATGTGATTGTTTTTACTTCCATGAGGCTAGAGATGAAAGTAGCTGAAAATACACTGTTACATATGTGGTTGAATATATTAAAACCATATATTACAAATAAATTATATTTTTCTTTGAGAGTAAAAAATGTATATCCCCCCTGTGAATCTATTGATACAGTGTTCATTCCCAAGGCCAAGGCCGCAGTTTCTTTGTTCATGCAGCTCTTATCAAAGTCATAACTTGACCTAGGCTGTCTGACCTCAGAGACCATTTAAGAATATCAAAATTACCTGTTCTACATGATTCAAAATTGTTATGGCTTCTCAAAGTCCTTAACGTCCACAAAGCCAGCCTTTGTTTGTCACACTAAAATCAAATTTAAAATGGAATCAACTTCCTCAAGAGTTATTTGTACTGAAGTTTGTGCCAAATAGAAAGTTTGTTTATGAAGAGTAGCGGGTTAACTATAATTATAATTTTGTTTTGTTCTGGTGGTTTTTTTTTTTTTCTTTTTCTTTTTTTAAAGTAAGGAGTTACTCTAGCCCAAGCTGACCTGGAACTCACTTTGTAGTCTCAGGCTGGCCTCAAACTCACAATGATTTTCCTGCTGCTGTCACCAGAGCGCTGGGATTAAAGGATCCTAGACCACATCCAGGTCTAGAATTATAATATTTAAGAGGATACAGCCATAGTAATCAAAATCTCTCCTGTCTTCCTCCTTCGCCATCTCTCTTTATCTCAACATTGGACTGCATCCAGGACTAAAAGAATTAAAGCCAATTTGCAGATCATTGTAACCTATGAAAGGACTAAAGTTAAGTGAAACCCGGTAGTTGTTTAACTTTCCTGAAAGAAAATGATAGAATTCCATTAGTAACTCATACAGCTATATTAGCAACATGTGAAAATGAGAACATTAGATCATCCTTAATTATTTAGAAAGTGTGTGTGTGTGTGTGTGTGTGTGTACTTGAATGATAATGAAAAAAGACACAAATTTGGCATCATTAGTACAACTAAATATCAATTATTTAACTGATGAATATAATTCAAATGAAACATTTTATAAAAATATGAGGGAATCCTAAATAGACACATGCACAATTGATTGTTTCAGGGTGAGAGCTATAGACTACGTTTGTGAGCACAGATCTGCCCTTACAGATTCTTGTTCTTAGCTCACTCTGCCTCCCAGAACTCATTCTCATCTAACAAACATAGTATACATAATCTTTGCTTTCTATTTACCTCACTCTTCTAGCTCAAATGTTTAGCCCATTGCCTTTCTTTTAATTTACATCCTACGCTTAAGAAAATATTGTAAATTAAGTGCACACAAAGAAATGGAAGAGATAGATAGGTAGTTAGGTAGGTAGGTAGATAGATAGGTAATTAGGTGGGTAGATTGTTAGATAGACAGACAGACAGACAGACAGACAGACAGATAGATAGATAGATAGATAGATTTCCCACAAGTGAAGTGGTTATTCCATTGCTTCATTAATCAACTACTTGTTTATAGCTGTCAACAAAGAATACACAAAAGTGTAACATGCTTGCTCATGTCTGGAGTCTGAGGGCTGTGGTGACCTAAGTTGAGTGTTCCAATCCAGCCCACACTACATAGTAAGTTTGGTTTCAGGCCAGTCTGGGCTAAAATATGAGACCTTGCCCCACAAAAGCAAACAGTAGGGAAACCTTAGAGCCAGAAAATGATGGATTATCTAGTATTTGGACATTCTCGTGCATGCTCTGTATAACTTTGGTGGTGGCTGTCTAACTGACCTCCTGCAGCTCTGCGTTCTTCAGTATTGCAATACACAGCTAGCATGATATTTTGACCTACTTGATTAATAAGCCTCGTATAATCTTTGTATGTTAGTTCATTTTTCCTAAAATAGTCATGTGGAAGCCAAATTGAATTGTGACTATAGATCAGCTACAGATTCATCTCTTATTCTCTTAAGCACCAGAGATTCAGCATTTCATAGCATCATTGCTGTCTGTATTGAATGGCTCCAACCAATCACAAAAGACGCAGAGCCAATCACCCTGGGAAAGGGAGCACACCCTGGTGGGGTCAGGGGCCTGTGGACAGGAATACCACAGGAAGTTTCTCAGTACAGCCAGCAGAATGTTAGGAGCTGGTACCACGTCAACCCTGACAGCTGTAAAGTGAAAAGCCACTAATCTTTGCTTGTAATACCCACAGTTAAAGAGAGAAAAATAAAGTGTTTCTTCTTAAGCACAGTCTAAGTATTCCTGGTCTACAAGTTTGGAGAATGTTCTGTACGTCTGAGTCAGAGAAAATAGAAAACAACAATGGAAAAGGATTCAGGTTTTGTTTTTTTTTTTTTCCTCACTCCTGAACCAAAACACATGATTAAAATGGAACACAGTTTTCAAGACCAATCAATTCACCAGTCAGAGCCTATCAGAATATGTGCATATATTCTGGGAATAATTTGTATATGAATTTTAACGAGCATTTTTGCATCTATACGTAGACGCTGTCCAAGAAGAGTTTCTATATTTTTTTATTAAACCAAATCCTAAAGGAATCTTTGTGAGTGGCTGGATTGTCCAATGTGAAGTGGAATCTGTCGTTAGCTCTGCATTATTCACGACTATAAAAAAAAAAAAAAAAGACATTTTAACAATCCCAGACTCAATTAGGCATCAACTGCTGTCCTGGCAGGATCCTGGCATGCATTTTATTCTCCGGAAGCTTGGATGACGTTATTTACAATTCGTCCCTCAGGGAATGCCCTTTAAAAAAAAGAAGAAGAAAAAAAGAAGGCATGTTGCTATCATAACTCATGTACCCCCTTCATAACTCTCTACCTCACAGCTCAGTTCATCCTTCATTGAATCAGAAGGTACTAGACTCATGCTTAAAGGCCAACACTTACCACCCAGCTCTCTAGACACACGGGAGCATGCATTTATACAAGGAGGCCACTCGGGCTTCGACTGCTTTGAAGATGGTCATTGATAAAAGTAGTGCCAATAATTTAATAGGTATGAGAAATCTACTTTAAACATGAAATTTTCTAAACCATCGTTAAATCTACAGACAAACTCTTGTCATTGTTATATTATGTTTTTTTTTGTTTGTTTGTTTTTTTGTTTTTTTGTTTTTTTTCCCCTTGAATCCTTGTATTTCTTCCATGGACTCTATCCTTTTGTTTGCTGTAACAAGACACATGATCTGACTCTCCCTTCGAGATGTATAAAATTTTTTTCTTTGAGGTACTGCATAAAGTTGAAGTCAAGAGGTTTTTAAGTGTTGCTTAAATATAATTTTAAAAAGAGAGAGAAACTGCATTTATTTTTCCACTTACAAATGGCATGTGAGTAAGCTGACTTCAGAATGCATTCAGAATTTATAGCAGTGTCAAACATGGGGTTAAATTTTAGAAAGTAGTTATATTCTCTTTATTTGTGCAAATTTTACTTATTTTTTCCTTTCCCTTTCCTTTTAGTCTTACTTTAGTTCATTAGATGCAGTAATATCTCCCTTGTCTGTGACAATTTCCATTAATATCTCAAAAGCAGCTATTAAGTCTCATTACAAGGAGAGATTATAGAAGGATACTGCATTGCTGTGACGATAAAGACAATAGTCACATTTTCATTTATTTCTTTGTTCTTAAGATGCAAATCATTCGTGAGTCTCTTTTTAGCCTGCTTTTCTTCATTTATACATTCAAATCCTTTGGAAAAGGAAAAAAAGAAAGCCTCCACAGCTAAATAAATTCTCATTTATGGATTGCTTCATTTTCGAAACGCAACAAAGAAATGTATCACTGTCAGAAATTTGCCACACTTATTATGCTCAAAAATCTCATTGTCAGAAGATTCTGTGCAACTACAAGCCTCACCATTTACATAAGTTACTTTCAAGAATAAACTGTAGGCTATGATGCAGCTAATTAATGGTTGTTCCAGAGTGGCTTATAAAGTGTTCATTATTACCAACAATAGTCTATCATGCCATCGAAATATGTGAAACATCAGCTCCCAGACAATTACTTAAACATATCCATGGAAAATTGTGTATGAGTAAAGCTCAGTCACACCTCTAAGAAATAAACTTTTCATGAATTCTTAGTCTAAAACTCTCTATTGAAAATGAACATATTGAGGCTGGAGAGAGGGCTTCGAGTTTAAGCCACTTGCCTACAAAGCCCGATGGCCTGGGCTTGGTTCCCCAGTACCCACATAAAGCCAGATCTACAAAGCATGCATGCATCTGGAGTTTGTTCACACTGGCAGAAGGCCCTGGCATGCCCACTCCCCCATCTCTCATTCTCGAAAATATATAAATATATATATATATTTCTTTGGTTTTTCAAGGTAGGGTCTTACTCTAGCTCTGCCTTACCGGGAATTCACTGTGTAGCCTCAGGGTGGTCTCCAATCTTAGGATAGATATGAAATTCAGGCCCAATGTTAATGGATTTCTATTATAATCCCAATACTTGAACACTATCAACACCAGGTGAGTACAGTTCTACTCCATGGACTAAAATTTCATGGAGGAGCTGAGTAGATGATCAAGAGTTTACCACTGAGTTGTAGAAGAGAGAAGCTATGGTGAGCTTCTGTAAACTCCCCACGCTGAGGTTGGGAGGAGGACACGGGAGAAGTTTCCAGAATCTGTTGGCCCAGATGACCTACTGAGTTTACAATGAGCAGCAAGAAAAATGAGACACCCTGATGTCAAGGTGAAAAGTGAATACTGAAGACAGACCATTATTCTCTGATCTCCAGAAGTAAGGTGTCCACACTTAGACATGCACTCACACACACACACGCACACACACACACACCTGCCAAATGTCATATGTCAGGAAACATAGGATAATCTTGTCCCTGTTCTCTTTCTGTATTTATTACCCATGGCCCCTGACACAGAGGACAAAGGCCTTCTCTGTCTTTGTGGGACCTTGGAGCGCTGTTCAAATTCCAACTCTTCTCTGATTATTCTTGTCTCATGTAAATCCTCTCATAGTTTTGCTTGCAAGTTTTTCATTCTTTATATTTCTATTCTTAAAAATTTAGTTGACGCTGTCTGGGCGTGTGGTGCGTGCCTTTAATCCCAGCACTCGGGAGGCAGAGGTAGGAGGACCGCCGTGAGTGCGAGACCACCCTAAGACTAGGGAGTGAATTCCAGGCCAGCCTGGGCTACAGAGAGATCCCACCTCAAAAAACAAAAATTAGTTAATTCTCCCTATTGACTCAAAATATCTTCAGACATTCCCTAGCTACCTAGCTATGTTTCCAAAATACCTACCTAAATGCATTGAAGTTTTATTCATAATACAATGTTAGTGGATATATATATATATATATATATATATATATATATATATGTGTGTGTGTGTGTGTGTGTGTGTGTGTGTGTGTATATATACACATATATATATACATATATATATATATGTATATATATATAATGTATTGATAAAAAATTAATACATGTGGGCTGGAGAGATGGCTTAGCAGTTAAGCACTTGCCTGTGAAGCCTAAGGACCCCAGTTTGAGGCTTGATTCCCCGCAACCCACGTTAGCCAGATGCACAAGTGGGTGCATGCATCTGGAGTTCATTTGCAGTGACTGGAGGCCCTGGCGCGCCCATTCTCTCTCTCTCTATCTGCCTCTTTCTATCTCTGTCACTCTCAAATAAATAAATAAAAATAAACAAAAAATAAAAAGTAATAATACATGTAATAAGGTGTGTATACACTATACAAATACAGATATAGGAAAAATAAATATGAATAAAATGAAAGGATTTTTGATTGTGATCTTTTAAGATTTCTGTTCATCTCCAATGTGAAGATCTAATAATGTAAAATAATATTCAGAATTTCACTTGGCCATGAACCAATAAGATTTCTCTCTTTTTTTACACACTCTTATATATTGCTATAGATACATATCTATAGATATTTATCTGAATGTATATAAAAAGTATGCATCTGTAAAATAATGTTTATAATTTTACTTAGCTATGGAGCAAAGAATTGGATATGCACAGAAGGAGAAAAGGCGATGTCGTATTCCTTGATCCTTGGTTAAGTAAAATTCCCACTCCTGTTGCTTTACAATGCTGAGGAACAAAGACCTCACAAAATCAAAGTAAACACAGCTATTATTTTGGCCACAGTATCTATAATGTATTCAATCATAGAACGGCTTTTTGGGTGAGGCCTATCTTAAGATCCTGTGGAATATTGTACTCCGTGGGACACAGCATGAGGCTCACATTGTTGTCAATTTCAAATGCTATCTATTCTTTTTATTTAATATGTATACACATATTCTTAAGATTCCCCTAACATCACAAGATTTCATCTCATCCTCAGTTCTTTCCAGTCTCTGACCTTCAAGTGCAATAACGTCATCACCACGGCCTCTTCTCTGCTTCTGCACTTGCACTTGGTCACACTTTGCCTTCCTTCCCCTTCTGCATTCTACCCTAAATCCTCATAATCTTTGTCTCAGATAGTAGCTTTAATTAATGTTAAACCAGAAATGATAAAATAAAACACACATCACACAAATATATTAGTGGATCACATATGTATGCTATGCTGTTGATATGCTAAGCATATTTAATATATAAATGGATAAAGTCTCTATGAAATAAATGTAAAATTCACAATGTTTAAGATGGCTAACCCTGTTTAATTGGTTATGTCACAGGTCTTTCAACGTAGGTAGCTGTTTCAGTAAACATGAAAATGAATCAGTGGCATGAGCTTTCAACTAGCCTTGAGCGTGTTTCCCCCTGACGGCTTTAGTATTTTCATTACACAGGTGCGAACATCTTTTTTATTTTATTTGTTTTTATTTGAGGTAGGGTCTCACTCTAACCCAAGCTGACCTTGAACTGGCTCTGTCATTCCAAGCTGGTGTCATACTTGCAGTGATCCTTCTACTTCTTTCTTTTTAATTTTTTTTAAACTAGTAGCAATTCTCCATCATCATCAGATATAAAAGAAAATGATATATTCTTTCTTCCTCCATACTTCACGGCAGAGTTTTAGCATATATAAACTGGAGAAAATTATCGTTTCCATTTTGCCATTTTCATTCATGAAGGTCATAACTCTTTTGCATATGAACAAGAGATTTTCTCAATATAGGTCAGAAGCAAGCTTTCTCAGTAATACTCCCTCATACGCACATACCAAATTTGTTCCATTTTGAAGATTCTACAGTAACCCAACTCTGTTGAATTTTATGGAAATTATCCAATTAGTATTTAATCTCCTAAACCCTAAATGCTTTGGCTTTAACAAAACCATGTTTCAAATTCCCAGCATCTTTGGCTTCATATTTTTATTAATATTTTAATCTTTGAGACCAATCTTCAGAGAATGAGAAAGAAATTATGGACTAAGACCATGTCTACCATCCCCAGAGGAATGAACAAACTGAGTTAATTTCTCACCAAGAAACGAACAAGTTTCCTGTCCTCAAAGTTTTAAAAAGTCAATAGCACACATTTTAAAATGAAAGCCCTTAACAATGAATAGAAATAGTAGCTACTATTTAATATATTATAGGACACTAGAGTAATTTAAGATCTCTTCCTTAGAAGAAATGACAAGGAAACAACCTACCTTAATCTAAATTAAATAATATTTCATCAATACACATCATATAAAACAAATAAAGTATAATGTAAGCATGAAATTATTCATTATTCTACACTTTTCCAAATGTTGACAATCATTATGTTGCGATTAAAGATGGTATTAAATATGTACATGTTAGTCCTTCACTTGTCTACTTCCTCTTCACGCATAGCTTTGAGGACATCTGCAGATCACCTTCTCTGGGAATAGTCCAGAAGAAATGGCTGTAGAAGCCATGTTTCTTTTAATGTATATATTCACACAAATATTCTTAAGAACAATGGAAGACTTTTTCCATTCAAAACCATCAAATTTCCATAGACTTAGTTCCCCCCCCCAAAAAAAGAAATATTCTAATTGAAAATATTAAATACTTCCCCAAAGGAAAAGAAGCTGAGCAAGTCCCCTTATGTTTTTTCTCATGTCGGTAGCAAAGGCCACACATCAAACATGTAGTTTTGAAGTACCTACGGCAATGGAGGCAACGAAATACCAGTCGATAAAATCAACTTTATCTAAGATTTATCCTATTCTTTCATCCCATTCTTTTCTTCCTGGCTCACACTTCCTCCACTCAAATTATGAGAAGTCACAAAATGACCTGCTGTCATAATGACTTGAGAGAAGACACTTGCAGAAAGAAAAGCAGCGGGTCTGCACGGTGTTTGAAGTCACACTGCTGGCATTTTCAGTGAAAAATAATAAAACTCACACTAAGCATCTGGAACTAAGACTTTTTTTTGCATAAAACCCATATCGCTTTGGATAATAAAACTAACCTCTACATCCTCAAAGAGGGGAAATTCTCAAGAGAGCAGCCCAAAACCCAACATGGATTAATTCAGGAATAAGGAGTGGCACAAATGCCCAGGGATTAGTGATTTCTGTAACACGATCGGAGCGTGACAGCGTTAGAACTCTGGTAATACGGCATGATCTTTCCCTAGAAGAAAGCAAAGAGAGCTTGTATTCCATCAGGGGGAATTACAAAGTTGTAAATCACATCGTGCCACAGCCAGCAGCATTAAATACCAACTTTGAAATTAGCACTTTTTTCATAGTAGTTTCTCATTGAGATATAACGCTACAATGCTCAACAAGTTCTTTTTGGTTATAACAGATGTCTAATCAAATAAAAGAAAAGAAAATTCCAAGCACTGCCAATATTATGTATGGTTTGACAGTTAAGAAAATAATATAAAAAGAAGTGGTTAGCATCTATGTTGAACCTGATTTTACTACATTGCATTGGACCTGAATGTTATTAGTAGTCAATGATGTTTTAGGCTCTGAGAATTATTTCAAGAAATATTAAAGGTGTTAAGGGACTGGGGTGGCTGGGCTGGAGGGATGGCTTCAAATATTTGACTATCCAGATCCCACATAAGCCAGACACTCAAAGGTGAGGCAAGCGCAAGGTCACACATGCTCACTAAGTGGTGCAAGTGTCGGTAGTTCAATTGAAGTGGCTGAGGCCCTGGTGCGTCAGTTCTCTTTCTCTCTCTGTCTCTCTTCTCCTGAAAAATAAATAAAGATATAGATCAGGCAAGCTGGGGAGATGACTCATCCATGAAAGGAACTTGCTTACCAAGACTGCTGGCATAGATTCAGTTCCTCAGCCACACATGTAAAGTTGGGTGGACATTTGTTTCCCTCAGCAAGACACCATGGATGTGCCTACATTGCCATACATACATATAAATGAATTAATAAATAAACAATGTTAAAATATAGCCCAATGATCGTATGAGGGGAGAATGTGCACACCTGTATACACTTCTCCAATCTCTTTTGTGGGTGGCTTAAGGTACTCATGAGGTGCAAGTAAATTCCTTGTTGCTGATTGCTTTGAAACTTAGACTCAGTTTTGCCACTTGATTGACAAAAGAATTTCATCTCTTTGAGTTGGCAGTACCTCCAAAGTAAATTTAAACTCAGCCTTCCAGCTGCACCCTCAAAGATCTTCTGCAGGGAGCCCAAAAATAAAAGAGGAAGAAGCCACACAGCCTTCCTGGGGGTAGTGCCCAAGGAGCAAGAAACATGGGCTCTGTATTCCATAACACTACCTCTTGGTCCAGGTTTGCCCATAGACCAGTTCTGAACACCAGGAGGCTAGATGTCATATTGTCTTCCTGTTCTAAATATAATTTTGGGGCTGGAGAGATGGCTTAGCGGTTAAGCGCTTGCCTGTGAAGCCTAAGGACCCCGGTTTGAGGCTCGGCTCCCCAGGTCCCACGTTAGCCAGATGCACAAGGGGGCGCATGCGTCTGGAGTTCGTTTGCAGAGGCTGGAAGCCCTGGCGCGCCCATACTCTCTCTCTCTTCCTCTATCTGTCTTTCTCTCTGTGTCTGTCACTCTCAAATAAATAAATTAATTAATTTAAAAAAAAACAAAAAAATACATATAATTTTGACATTTCAAATATTTATAAAGAAAAATGAAGTTTTGACATGAAACTGTTAAGAGCAATATGATGTTTCTATTGTTTTATTGTAAGACGTGAGCGGGCTGCAAGAGAACTTTAAGATGTATGAGCTCTTAAGATTTATGAAAGAGTAAAGTCCTACCTTTTCATCATTCAGTGCTCAGACAATTATGATGCTACCAAGAACCCCAGTGCCATTCACTAAGTAGTCCAGTCCACTGATAAGTATCCAGCAACAAGATCTCTAGAAGAAGAAAAAAATGGGCCAAATCTCTGGTCTCGCTTGTCTGTATGTTTTAAATACTGTCACAAAGGGATATTTCAGGTTGTAGATGATTATCCCACCATCCTCCATCCAGATGATAAGCAGAAAGATAAGGAAAGAGAAAGATAGAAAGAACATTGGTGTGCCAGGGCCTCCAGCTACTGCAAATGAACTCCAGATGGATGTGCCAGTATGTCATACTAGGGAACCAAACCCAGTTAGGCTTGGCAGGCAAGCTCCTGAACCTCTAAGCAACCTCTGCAGCCCTATATCTTGTATTTTACAAAATAATAGTTTTGAAGACATTGCCTGTGTATGATTGTGAAGTAGTGATAAATAACAAAAATAAGTAGGTCAAGAAAGCTACTCTAACTTTATTTATGTTTTTTTTTTGAGAGATAGAGAGACAGAGTGGACATGCCAGGGAATTCAGCTGCTGCAAATGAACTCCGAATGCACGTGCCCCGTTGTGCAGACGTGCGACATTGTGTACTTGTGTCATTGTGCATCGGGCTTACCTGGGACCTGGAAATTTGAATAGGCTTCCCAGGCAAGTGCCTTAACCACTAAACCGTCTGTCCAGCCCTCACCTTTCTAACATATGCATTGATTAGCAAACATTCTCAGATGCTGCACGGTAAGATAGAAAAGGCACATTATGAAATGTAAACAGATTTTGGATGTAAGCATAAAATATTTATAAATCATGTGAATGAGTTAATGTTTATATATTTGCCTAAATTGGTCAGAGAATCTCAAAATATTAATCTGAATGATGTTTTTTTATGTTCTATTATATTTTTCTTCATTTTAAAACCTTCTTGTCATTGAATAGCCTTTGTTTTAATAACTATAAAAGTAAAACTATCACAATTGTATTTGCTTATGAAAGCATAGAGTCATAATATAAGGCTCAATGAAAAGTTACTTTCCTTCCCCTAGGAAGTATCATATTGTTCTTGTTTTGTCCCTTATAAAAGGCATGCAAATGTCAGTCAAACAAGAAGGGCAGTTAGAGAACAGAAGTCTCCTCTACAGATCACCCAATGTGCATATTCGCGTTGATCCAAGGTCCGACGTAGGAACGGTGAGGTTTGCCAGTGATAGAACTACGATTCACTGGTCACTGTGACAATAAAAAAAATAAAAAAAAAACCCAGAAGGCTATTCAGTGTTCAGCATGAACACAGTGAGAGATTCATGGCATAAGTAATGTGAATGGGAGATGATCACGAATGGCAATCGCTTCAAAGAAGAATGAGGTGTGTCTATTTGAAACAGAAGGAGGTGGTGGTGTGTGTTACTGTGTGTCTGCACTGTCCTCTCTCTGTTCAGGAGAGAAATGACAAGTCCAGACTGCCACTGTAGTACCATTGTTTCCTCTGATGTATGTTGTAAGTATATTTCCTTGCAGCTATTAAAAATAAAGAATGAACTCAAATAGCAAAACTGTGCTGAAACAAAAGGAAGAGAGAATGTGTAATTCTTAACTGGCGCAACAATCATAGCTGAAAGAGCTAAATGGTTGTGTGAGGTGGCAGTTTCAAGGACCATATGGCATAGTCTCATGCTAGTAGGAAAACCACAGTGATACCCATTCCCAATTGTGTAACATGTTTTATATGGGAAAAAAAAATCATGCTGTGCCCACAAACCTCATCCTCATTCTCTCTTTCTCTTTCATATTCTCCTTACTCTTTGTCAGGAAGATTTCCTAAGTAAAATATGCCACCTTATCTACTAGTTTTTACTACACGGTCTGTTAAGTATGCTGCATCAAAATTAGATAAAATTATTTTTTTAGTTATTATTAAATAAGGTGTCAAAGAGATTCTTTTTTCATTCATCACCATAAGCATATGCAATTTTTCAAGTGCTCAGAAATGTTCTCTTCTTTAGTATTTTTAATTGTATCTGCTTATTTTCCATGAATTTCCATATGAAATATCATTAATTATAGCTTTTTGACAATTCGATTGCTTCAATGCACAGACACTGTTCAAAATGTGATGCCTCGGGGGAGTTATAAGACAATAAGTGTATATATCCACCTGTGGGAGAAAAATACATGTGGCTGCAGTATGGTGTGGGTCAAGGAGTACTTGAGAGCAGGTACTCCTGGGTTGAGTAATCCTGAAAACAGCCCAGCCAGACTACTGAGCTCTTAAGGTCTGGTTTCATTACTCCCCCACAAGGTAATTTCTTACTAACAGGCGTGTCTGCATATGAAACTTGCTATTTCCCAGTTCCATGCTAAATCCTTTTACATTTTCCTAGACACCATAGAAATAAGTTAAATTTTTAAATTTATTTAGCTTTTTATTTGAGTGTGTGTGTGTGTGTGTGTGTGTGTGTGTGTGTGTGTGTGTGTACATATGTGTGCATGACGACCAGGGCCTCTTGCCTGTGCAAAGGAACACCATTCGTCTAAATTACACGGCTGGCTTTGGGATTAGACTCGAGACTGTAGGCTTTGCAAGCAAGTGCCTTTAGCTGTTACGCCATCTCCTTGGTTTCCCAGTGTTTTGGACGCATTCCCATTGTATGCACAGTGTAGAGCCGTGCACCTTGCTCAAACCACTCCCACTGTTTGAATCAATTAGTTAGCCTTTTTACATTACCTAACTATTGCTACCCTCCAGTGCTTATAACACCTAAACTTGTGTGTGTTTACTCTAGTTTTCTTTGTTATATTCACCAGTATAGTTTCCTGTTCTTCCATATTTTCCACAATAGGGACTGGAGAGAAGCCTCAGCAGTTAACACACTAGCCAGCAAAGCCTAACGACCTGGGTTCAATTCCCAAGTACCCGTGTGAAGCAAACTGCACACAGTGATGAATGCCTGTGGAATTTGTTTGCAGTGGCAGGAGGCCCTGAAACCCTCTCTTTCTCTCTTGCTCTCTCTCTCTTTCTCAGCTGCTTCTCTCTCTCTCTCTCTCTCTCTCTCTCTCTCTCTCTCTCTCTCCCCCTCTCTAATAAACAAATACATAAACTATACTAAGAAAATTTGTGGGGGTTATAAAGTTTGAATTTTTGCAGGTCTTCCGTCTTGCCATAGAGCAAGGACAATTGGACTACAGAGACAGCTTAGTGATTAAGGTGCTTCTCTGTGAAGCCTAAGAACCCAGGTTCAATTTCCCAGGATCCACATAAGCCAGATGCACAAGGTGGCACATGCATCTGGAGTTCATTTGCAATAGCTGGGGGCCCTGACACACCCATAACTCTCTATTTACCTCTGTCTCTCCCACCCCCAATAAATAAATAATTTTTAAAAGTCAGTACAGGGTTAGAGAGACAGTTTAATGCTTAAGGTGCTACGGACTCACGTTTGACTCTCCAGGTCCCATGTAAGCCAAACGCACAAAGTGATGCAAGCACACTAGTTTGCATGTGCACACAGGATGTTGCACGCATCTGGACTTTGCAGTGGCTGGAGGCCTTGGCATGTCAATTCTCTCTCTCTCATAAAAAAGTAAGTATGGGGCTGGAGAGATGGCTTAGCAGTTAAGCGCTTGCCTATGAAGCCTAAGGACCCCAGTTCGAGGCTCAGTTCCCCAGGTCCCACATTAGCCAGATGCACAAGGGGGCGCACGCGTCTGGAGTTCGTTTGCAGAGGCTGGAGGCCCTGGCGCGCCCATTCTCTCTCTCTCCCTCTATCTGTCTTTCTCTCTGTGTCTGTCGCTTTCAAATAAAAAAATACAATTTTTTTTAAAAAAAGTAAGTATGATTAATTTTAAGATTTAGAATTTGTTTTAGAATTTTAAAACATCAGTATTTTCAATTATTTTAGTCACTTGAAAGTTGTTAATCTTCTAAATGAATTTTAAGACAATGACAATCATTTTATTTATATATTTATTATGTATTTACTTATTTGCACGCAAACAGAGATAGAGAGAAGGGAAACAGACAGACAGAATGGGTATGCCAGGGCCTCAAGACACTGCATACAAACTCCAGATGAATGCACCACCTTTTGCGTCTGGCTTTATGCATGTACTGGGGAACTGAACCCAGGTCATTAGGCTGTGCAAGCAAGTGCTCAACTGCTGAGCCATCTCTCCAGCCCCATTAGCAAATTGCTACAAATTGCCCCATGTTTAGGCAGATATTTTATTTGTTTTATCTTGGTATTATTGGTCTAATTTTCTCATTGACATTCAATTTTCTTATAGAAACAGAAGAATATGGGTAGTACTTTACTGCAAGATTCAGTGTTTTTCTACCTTTACAAAGATACTATCCCGGGGCTGAGATGGTCTAATGGCCGCTCTGCACACTGCTCCTATTTCCTCACGTATCTGTAATATATTCACAGCTTGTAATATTAGACTTCTAGCATCATGATAAACTCAGAAGGTTTCACACATGTGTAACCGATACAGAAGGGAATAAATGGAGATATAAGAAGGTACAGTCTTATCAGGAGGGAAGACTATTCCACATTCTTAGAAAGTGAACAATTGACCGGGTTATAGAAGCTCCATTGCACACAAAATATTAGAGAATGCTTTTCACAGCCAAAGAGGCAATTTGTGGTTTATTGTGGAGAAGGGCTTTCCTGCAGAACCACATTTGAATGGTTGTGTCCTTGGTTTTGACCTTCAAGAAAGAAGGCTGTTTTCTCAAGCCCCGGGGAAAGATCCGGCTCCCTAGCACAGCCTGGCCTATATGATAACAGTAAACCTAGCTGTGGCTTGCCTCGGGATCTCAGGACAGGTGGGCCATTGTTAATGTGACTCGTGCCCAAGGTTGAGCCCTTTGGAGAAAGACATCGGTCACAAGGGGGGGGGGGGGCGGGGAGGGAGGGTATTGTTGGGAAAGAAACAGCTCATGACCATCTACAAATTTACTAAAACTCAAAGGAGCTTGGGTAGTCACACGAGGGGAAAAAAAAAAAAAAAAGTAACCCTTTCAGGTAAACATACAATGTTGTTTAAGCCTAAGCAATACTTTCTCTGCGAATGAGGCAGTAAAATGAAGTCACTACTGAAAATTGATTGTTTAAAAATGGATAGAAGTGGGCAGGGGGATAAGAAAACATGTCTTTTTCAATGAAACTACGACAGGAGTCACAGTGCCAAGAGAAAACTCTGTTCATGCCCCCTGGAGTCATAATATTTGTTAATTTGATCATATCATGAATTGTCACTTAGTGATAATTATGTTGGCTTAATTCTCTGTCTCCGTTCAGCAAAGTACATTTGACCCTGCTCCCAGCATCTAGGCACCGTGGGGCAGGCCACACAGCCATCAGAAAAGCTCAAAGCATATTGTTGCTACCAAAATGACAGCTAGTGAAGGAAAGAGATGTTCTTAAGGGACTGACCTTTTTGTTGTTGTAGTAGTTTTTGTTTTTTGAGGTAGGATCTCACTCTAGCTAGCTCAGTCTGACCAGAAAATTCACTCTATTCTCAGGGTGGCCTCAAACTCACGGTGATCCTCCTACCTCTGTCTCCCTAGTGTTGGGATTAGAGGCGTGCGCCACCACGCCCAGCTTTAAGGGCCTGATCTTGAATGAGATATTTTAGTGGCTTCTGTCCTTGATACTTAAGTCACTACACATGATGAGGTGGGCCAAAAGCTACGAGAAGCGAGGTCCTGGTAGTTCTTCTGCCCCCGGAATGGGACGTGTTTCACGAAACATGTCTGCAGGAGACTTTCAGAATGTGAAAGAGGAAAGGGGAGATGAAAATCCACTGTATTTAATTTTTTTTTTTTTAATAAAGTAGAATAACCAGGCTTAGTGGTGCCTGCTTTTAATCTCGGCACTCAGGAGACAGATTTAGGAGAATCACCATGAGTGAAGGGCCACCTGGGACTACAGTGTGAATTTTAGTGAGTTACTTTTTGTAATACATAGAATTTAGTTCATCCGTTCAAATTATTAATTTTTAATTTTTAAGATAACTTGTGCAATTGAGCATTAGACAAATTTTTTTCTTATGAGATGAAGAACTAAGATTGCTTTCTTTGTTGTTTTTCCTGTTGTATCATCAGCTCCCTAAGTATAGTCATGTGTTACTCTGCTACGCAGTAGCTATCATGTTAACATCTTGACTCACAGGTGATGCTTGTATAGACAAATGATGAGGAAACTACAGATCATCAGTAGATCTTTATCCTTACTGACTGTAGAAATGTCCAGGAAGGACTGGAGAGGTGGCCTGGTGGTTAGAGTCACTTGCTTGCGAAGTCTGATGGCCTGTGCTCAATCCCCCACCACACACATAAAGCTAGAAGCACAAAATGGTACATGCTTCTGGAATTTGTTCATTAATTTGCAGTGGCAGGAGGCCCTGGCTTGCTGTTGCACTCTCTTCCTCCCTCTCCTTGCAAATAAATATTATTTTTAAGTGAATTTTCATGTTTGCCTAGTCTCTGTGAAGGAAGTTTCCATATTTGAGACAGAAGCATTGCCTAGACACAGCTGATGGAGGCTCACACTGACTCAGGCTGTCGTCCTTACAGTGTGAAAATCTGCAACAGGGTTCTTTCTGAGGTGACCAAGTCCAGCCACTGGCGAATACAGCTTCCAGGAAATGATTTGATCGGAAAGACTAAGTGACTTGTTGTTTTTGAAATCACCCATGGTTATTCTACTCTAAATTTTAACCCGAACTGGACAGATGTTTTTCTGGATATGATAACATGGCTGTGATATTTCTATATGCCATTATATTCTTTTATTATAATCTATGGCTATATGTAAATAATTGAATAAATATATAATGAATTTTTAAATATGGCAATTATAATCCTGCAAATGCTGCATTCATTTATATTATCAATTATTTCAAGATAAAAGTTATTTTCAAATTTAAATATTATTGGTTATACTTACATTCATATCTTCTTCAACAGGGTTGATATTTTTATACGAAAACATTTATTCTGTACCAACAGCATATGGTGTCTTCAGCAATAGGGTCTCACCACTAGCCTTTGATGGGTTATCAAGTACTCTGAAAGAAATCTGTCTTCTTTTGTTAAAACTCATAGATCTCTCTGATCCACACAGTTCACTGTGGATGTTAGCCATAGGCTTATACTGGGAGTTACAGGTCAGTGCCAAAGGAAAGAAGGAAGAAAGAGACAGGTAATATAAAATAGATAGAGAGAAGAAGGAGAGAGAGGAAAAAAAAAGAAGATTAAGGTCTTCATTGTACCCTCTCCAGGGCCTTGTGATTCAGGTGTTCCTTCTAAGGACCTGATGAAGGTTCAACCACTTAGTCTGTCTTTTAGTATGTAGTCGTCTATGTTACGATGGCCATTTGGGTCCAGTTTTGTGTCTCCCAGCCCTACCCTTACCCTCTCTTCCTGCCCCAGCCTCCCTATTGCCTGGCCTTCAGGATGCTTATGAGGTGTGTCAGCATCTCGGGTAGGTTCAGGTTTGGGGCTGTAGGTGACTGAGACTGCGCGACAAATAACCTTCTGTGATCAGGTGAGTTCACCGAGAATGATCTGTTCCAGGTTCAACCACTTTTCTTCATATTTCATTGTGCCATTTTTCATTTCTGCTGTGTAGAATTCCATCATGTAGATATGCCACATCTTGGTTATCCATTCATCTAATGATGGACATCTGGGTTGATTCCAGCTCTTAGCTATTATGAATTGTGCAGCTATAAGCATGGTTGAGCAAATCTCTCTAAACTGAGGCATGGAGCGTTCAGGATAAATGGGAACAACATGGAGTGACCTGGCTGGAATCTGGAAGAGAGTCAGTACCCAGACAGTTAGTTATCTAATGCTAGAAGGTGCTACCTGAGCGACTGAAGGAAAATAATCATCTGTCTAAGCAACTCATGCTCGAAGCTACTCAGTAGCAAACAAACTGACTTGAGGTTCACACAAGTGCAGTAGTGGCACATAGTCATGGTGGGAAACCTACTGCTCTTGTGTGGAATGGAACCCATAGCTGAAAGCTAGGAAACAAGTCAGAACCATATCAAAAAATGAGCCTGCTCTTCATTATCAAGCTCCCAACAATCGTGGGCTACAAAAGGACCTACACCTATTAAATTCTCTCTAAAAACAAACAATTGCTCTCCCATTTACTGGTGCTGACTTCACTCTCCATTGGAGAATTTGCTTCTCTTTTTCAGATGGACACAAATCCTAAAGAGAGAACCAGCCCATCAAAACTCAAAAGGGCCCCAGTTGAAACTAAGAGTAATTGGGGAAATGAGCAAGACTGCTGCTTTCTTGGTGAACCTGGTACCAGCACAAGAGTGAAGGAGATAGACACAGAGAACTCTCAACTCCTACCAAACCAGAGATCCAGAGACACAGAGGCTCCCAAGACTTCATCACCGAAGCAGACCTAAAATGAATCCAACATGGCTCAAGGAAATTTGTGGAAGAGGGGGGCAGAAAGATTGTTAGAGCCACATGTTGGGACATTATGCACAGAGACATTGCCTCTTACCCATTACTGATGGCTAACTGCACAATACACGACCCACCTTCCCCAACAAGGAGGGTCCCTGCAGAGAGGGGAAGACAGGGAGGAGGCTAACAATGGTACCGTCATGCCTGTGTACTCTGAGTACAAAACTAAGAAAAAATTATTCGGTGGTTTTAATAAAACATTGGTGACTTTCAATATTACTTAAAAAACCATAAAAGTGGCTGTTCATTTTTACTACCTACAGACACATATATATTATAAACAACCATTTTTAAATTTTTTTAGGCTATGATAATAGTGAGAAGAAAAAAAAAATCATTATACCTAGAAAGTAGATTCTTAACTTGAGAATGAGCAATGGTGGATGATGTTGGTGTGAATTGGTATGATCCTCTCCAACATGCTCGCCATGTTTATGGAAACTGCTTTGCAAACCTACTCCAGTGCTCCACCTTTCTTGTGGTTCTTTAGATGTCTCCACTCTAACAAGGAATGTAACTCAGTCCACACGACTTCAGAGCTTACACTGTTTGCAAATCACCCTATGTTGCTGAAATACCACAGCGATTATGGAATATCAAAATTAAAGAGCTTTGAATCTCTAAACACTCATAAGCAAGCTGGTAGTTTCTTAAAATGTCAATGGTTAATCTTCGGCCACTTTTTTGTGGAAACTGCTGTGTTTCAACATGAAGCGGGAAGATGGGAAATTAGTATCTATAGTCTTAGGGTACCTCTCGCAAACTTAACTCATACTTACGGCAGTCTGAGTCTAGGTTATATACAATAATCACTGTCGTTAATCTCCCAACTGTATAAAAACACACTGAATATGTGCTATATAATCGTAGATACCACACAAACACATTAAAATATATATCCAATAATTTGTGTAATTAGGACAGAACATATTTGTTTCAGATAGGCCACGGTTCACAACAAATATTAGAACTTTGATCTTTTATCTTTGAGTTTATCTCAATTGCATTTTTCTCTAAAGAATGCTATATCTCAACTTAGAAGTACTGGGTAATAAAAGCTATATGAAATCAAATCCTCCACATTTACATAGCACAAATGCAATAAAAGGGGTCCCCTCTTTTTAGGCATTTGCATATACTTTATTTCCAGCAACACAAAAATATGATCAAATGTTTGTTTTCTTAGTAACAGGTGTCTCTAAACAATCAAGTACAACATGAAATATTAACCCACAAAAGTCTTGAATTTATTGGCCAGCCAATGTTTTCATTGTTTTATATCAGCACTTTTAATAAATATTTAAGACTTCAGATCTTTAATAGGCTATCTGGCAGATTTCTTTTTTACAAAAATCAATCATCTTATCAAATTAAAAATAAGTAACAGGGGGATAAAGTATTGCAAATGGATAAACATAAAAGGGAAAGCTCTCTAGGTGTTGAGAAGTTCTCATGTATTAACAGACAGTAAGTAATTGTTTCATTGCTTAATTTTATACTTTCTGTATTTTGAAGAAACTGCTGAAAGAGATGACAATCTAAGGATTGAGAACCAATCAGTAATGCATGGCAAAATGTATGCCAGGCCCCACTTCTTAATCCCAGAGTTTTATTTCATATTAGCAAAAAAATATCGGGCTGGAGAGATGGCTTAGCGGTTGAGCGCTTGCTTGTGAAGCCTAAGGACCCCGGTTCGAGGCTCGGTTCCCCAGGTCCCACGTTAGCCAGATGCACAAGGGGGCGCACACGTCTGGAGTTCGTTTGCAGAGGCTGGAAGCCCTGGCGCGCCCATTCTCTCTCTCTCCCTCTATCTGTCTTTCTCTCTGTGTCTGTTGCTCTCAAATAAATAAATAAAAAAATATCTACTTAACAGATATAATATAGAAAAATTTTACTCCACTTTTGGCAGTGGTTGTAAATCTGAAAAGAGAAAAAGAATTTTTAAAAATGGCTACAAAGAGAGCTGGGGAGATGGCTTAGCAGTTAAGGGACTTGACTGCAAAGCCTAAGGACGTGGGTTCAGTTTCTTAGTACCCACGTAATGCAGATGCACAAAGTAGTGCAGGTATCTGGAATTCGTGTGCAGTGGCTGTAGGCCCTGGTGTGTCCATTCTCTCTCTCTCTCTAATAAATAGACCATAGATAGATAAATGATAGATGATAGAGAGATAGATAGATAGATAGAAGATAGATAGATAGATAGATAGATAGATAGATAGATAGATAGATAGATAGAATGGCTGCAATGACAATGCTGCCACACAACATCACAAGCACACCACATCTGCACTGTCCACTGTAGATATATCTGTGTCCTACATTTAACTTAAGAAATAACAATTATAAAAATAATGCACATGGCCTGGAGAGATGGCTTAGCAGTAAAACGCTTGCCTGTGAAGCTTAAGGACCCCGGTTTGAGGCTCGATTCCCAAGGACACACTTTAGCCAGATGCACAAGGGGGCACACACATCTGGCGTTCATTTGCAGTGGCTGGAAGCCCTGGCACGCCCATTCTCTCTCTCTCTCTCCTTCCCTCCTTCTCTCTCTGTCGGTCTCAAATAAATAAATGAAAATAAACAAAAATTAAAAGAAAATAATGCACAGGCCATGATTTTCACAAATGCTTTTTTATAATTTTTACTTCCCTAAGATATTTCTTCAAGATGGGTTATGCACAGCATCTAATTACTGATGATAAAGTATTGTGTTACAATATGATACATTTTTTACTTGAGAGACAGGTGGATACTTGTAAAAAATATATATATAGTGTTTCAGTTGGTACAGTCTTGCCATTACTTGTGAAAAACAAAATAAAAAGAAATTCAAAGCAAGTATATGAAAAAATTGGAAGCCTTCAAAAATGCTAAAGTTATAGAAAATCAACTTTCTCATTCCATGAATATTGAAATAAGCTTATATCTTTTTAAAAAAAAATAACGTTTTTCTCTCTGGGTGGAGCAGGACACTTTCAAAAGACCAGTCCAAACATCTCCCTGAGATAGTGACAGGAGATGACGTCTTGTACTTTGTGGTCACACATTTCTCCTTTTCCCTATGTTTAAGGAAAAACCACAGAGATTCCTCATTCAGTGAAAGGCTATCACAACTGGCTTTTGGAGGACATAAATTTTGTTTCAAAAAAATGTCAGTTTACTTTCATTGGAAATGAAGAGTTTTACATTTCAAACGCATCACAAGAAGACCTTTTCAACACTGCTCATCAACCAACCTTGGTCTGTCTGCCTGGCCCACTCTGTGATATGAAACTTCAGCTTGCAATCACGGTGTCATCTAATGGTTAAAAACAAATGTCTCTGGGAGGTAGGAAGTTCATAAACGTCTATTTTCTATATCATGCACAATATTTTCCTTCATAAGAACAACAGACTGCCTTATAATCATCTGTTTTGACAGTTCTCACATACAAATGCCGCGTTAAATATTTTTAGTCATGAGAGCGTCTGGACATATGGGTACAGATGTGTAGGTCTCGCCTATAATTATATGCATTATACGATTTGCTATTGTTAGAAACCATCTTCAATTCATTTAATAAGGTTTTTGCAAATTGGCAGATAGCATTTGGGCTAAAGTACACACAGGATATTTGCAATGAAAAAGGGAAAAAGAATACTCCTCTGTCTTTTCTCTGGTGTAGAGCAATTTGTCAAGTAATTAGCCAACCTAATTAAATTTTTGTAGCACTAATCAAACGAATATGCTAAAATTTTCTTTGCACAGCCAGTTTGCTGTCTGCTTGCATTTAACTTGATGGTTTGAAAGGGGCCCTCCTCTGTCTGCCACTCCACTTAATAACCTAATTTGCATTTTATATTGGTAAATCAAATTAAGCACCACTGGCTTTTAGTATGATTGACTGTGGTCAGGCCTTTTCAGATGGGACTTTTTCACAGAAAATTAGGCACATTTTAATATGACTAAGGCTGTGCTTTCTGCGTTCAGCAAACTGCATTCACTCAGCTAATTAAAAGTGCTGGCTTCCCCCACCCCCTACCTATGA
This sequence comes from Jaculus jaculus, assembly GCF_020740685.1. Classification (NCBI taxonomy): domain Eukaryota; kingdom Metazoa; phylum Chordata; class Mammalia; order Rodentia; family Dipodidae; genus Jaculus; species Jaculus jaculus. The sequence goes on from NC_059121.1 coordinate 25,528,029, forward strand.
TAGATTTATCCAGCTGGTGTGTCCATTTGCTTTTGTACAATTTCCTGATGGAAGTTTCTTTTCTTAAATATAATAAGAAGGTCTAAGCAACACTTCAAATCAATTTGCATGAAAACATACAAGAAATTCTTAGAACTGATTACTGTGAAAGTTGGATGTGACTGTGTGTAAACGCAGAGCCATAAGAGAGCTTACAGGTTCTAGTTATGACTGAGCAACTTCAAAGTTAAAAAAGGGTCCATGTGTTACTATACTCTCTAGTAACCAACTCTAGTGAATTGCAGCTCATGTGAAAATAAGAAACACATCTTACACTGTTAATTTATGTAGTTATTGTCAGAATAATATTTATATTTTAGGGAGGAAAAATTAAGTCCACGTTTAGGAACTTCTCTCAAACTCAATAAAAGTCACTCTTTGATTAGCAATATATTCCACCATAAATTAGTATTTTTCCAGCCCAGAACTGAAAAAAAATGAAATACTGAGATATTAACTGGCTTTTGAATAAGAAAGGATGACATGCTAGCTTCTTGACCTTCAGTCTATATGCTTTCTAACATACATGAGCTCTAATAACTGCCATGTTTTTTTTTTTTTGCTAAGTGATAATTTATAATATGTACTTAGAAAAAAAACAACGAAAGATCTGCTTGCAACTTTAAGCTGTGCAATAATGAATAATGTCATTTTGTCTGCATCCTTCTCATGAGATAATTTGCACAGTTAGTGGCAGAAATATCAATCAGGAGCTGACTCCAAGATACAAAATAACATGCATGTACTCTAGGATACCGTTAACAACAGCTATGGCAAAACTTCTATGTGTGTGTCGACCCTTTAAATAACTATCAAGCAAATGGACCGAACGTTATTATATTAGATTGTCCTGGATTTTTACAAGTGCATAAGAAAAGATTTTCCCACCTGTGAAAGAGCACTTCAGCTTGCAAGTCTGTGAGAGTTGACCGAGCAGCGTGGGGAGCTTTGGGAAGAGAAAGATGCAAGCCCGCGGTGCTCTAGGAGGAGAGGGCCAAGCGCCACGCGAAAACCCAAAGGGAAATGTGTTATGTTGTCTCATTATTATCTCATGATCTGACATTTCCTAACACAAGTTCAAGTTAAGTGTACTCTGTAACACATGCTTCAACTATCTTAAGGCTGATCATTAAGATAAATCTTTAATTAAAAAAAGAATTAAGGTCATGAAAGAGATGAAATCAAATGTAGCAATTGCCCAAGGCACATTTGGATTCTCTGTTTTGCTTTAATTAAGGTAATGGTGCATTTGTTCTGAAACCTCAGTTCAGTCCATTAAAAAAATTATAATTCTGAGAGAGAGAAATGGAGAGAGAGAGAGAGAGGTGATCTGATGGTGGTTCTTAGCCCAGAGAGGGGCCAAATTTCAAAGCCCTAAGGCTCTCAGATCTCCATGGATGGACTTCAAAAGCTATGCCTGAAGATGGTGCCTTTTGCCTAACCAGTGAATAGATTGTTATTTTGCTATTTTATTTTGAAAATACTTGTGGCTTTTGCCTTGCCTGCCATTCATATGCACTACACAGCTTCAAATACAAAGGTGACATTAGTTCCTTAAACATCCCTATGTATATTCTTACCAATTTCTGGCCTTAAAATTCTCTAAGATTAATTTTCATGCTGTTATAATTTTGAAGCATGAAAGAAGAATGGCACAACATTTAAAGCATACCCATTCCAGTATGATATCATTAAACAAATGAAGTGACAATAAAATATCAGTTTTTCTTTGACAGGTACAACTACATCACTTCATGCTCTTTAGTAACATACAGACATACCTGGACATTCTAACAGTCAACCAAGTGTTGAGTTGGCAACTACCTACAGTCATGGATTACCATGTATGTTATTAGTATTTCCATCAATCGTTGACACAGAAATTCTATTCTTCAGAATGTAAAGAACTCACGAAGTCAAATATTCTGTTCATTAAAATGCTTCACTGATTCATTATTTTCATATTTGTATAACTATAATTCTTATATCTTATGGTTGTTTTGAGTTCAACATTTATAATGAGACTGCATTTCAAGGTAAGACAGTATACGATAAATAAATGTAGATTATTTTAGGTCTTTCATTTAAGAAGATCTAAATAATGAGAAGAAAGTAGTTTGGAGAATGGAGAGCTTTTAAAGGGTCAGGGTCTTAAAGAGTATATAAAAACAATTTGACTAATAATCTGATAAGGGAACATATCCCAGAGGTGGACAGAGAAAAGCCGGGCCTCACCCAGATTTTCCAGAGACTAGTATTTCCCTAATCATTATAGTCTTTTATGTTTGCTTCATGTTTAAGTCCATTAAAAATACTTACTATATGGAGCTGGAGAGAAGGCTCAGTACTGAAGGCACTTGCCTGCAAAGCCTGAAGACCCAGGATTGAGTCCCCAGTGCTCATGTAAAGCCAGATACACAGGGGCACATGCATCTGGAGGTTGTTTGCAGTAGCTGGTGGCCCTGGCATATCCATTCTCTCTTTCTCTTTCTTTTTCCCTTTCCTATCTTTCTCTGCTTATAAATGACTAACAATATTTTTAAAAAACATTTAGTATCTGGTTATTCATGGACTACAGTTCATATACCATGTCCATGCTTTTGCAAAGTCTTTATTTATTTATTTTGAGGAAAAGACAGAAAGAAGCAGAGAGAGAGAATTGGCACCAGGAACTTCAGCCACTGCAAACAAACTCCAGACGCCACTTTGTGCACATGTGCAACGTTGTACAATTGTGTCACTTTTACTCTAGCTTACGTGGGACCTGGAGATTTGAACATAAGTTCTTAGGCTTCACAGGCAAGTGCCTTAACCACTAAGCCATCTCTCCAGCCTGCTTTTGCAAAATCTTAACGAAGTCATAACTCTGTTTGTACCCAAATCCATGTACTCACCAGAGATTCTTATCACCAAATCACATACCGAATTAAATGAAATGTACATTACATGATGTGGGTGTTTTTAATGCTAACATAATAATATTCACAAGTAGGTGTGAATATGGCATAAGAAATACCTGTTCTTCTTCATCTAGTTGGACATGATGGTTGAATTGTATGAAATAACAGAAAATCTTTAAGCAGCAAATGTATATATGTCTCACATACAATATGGAAACCAGAAAGTTGCTGTTGAGATTATTTATTACTGTCATAGCATTTTGTCACATGCTCAGATTTCTGGACAAATAAACAAGACAGAGGGACAAGGCTCAGTTCTAGCACACATGCTTAGCATCTTTGAAGCCTTGGGTTCAATCCTCAATAATGATAGTAATGAGAAGGCACTTAGCAATTTTATCACCAAGGAGTTTTTTCTCCTCCTACCTCTGCCACATTCCCAGTTCACCTCTGATTCCCCGAATCCCCACTGGCTCTAAATTGGGGCAACTGTGAACTTTTCTCCATCTCTAATTTTGTAATTTCAAGGATATGATATGCATGTAAGTATACAGATTTTTTTTTTTTTTTCGAGGTAGGGTTTCACTCTAGCTCAGGCTGATCTGGAATTCACTATGTAGTCTCAGGGTGGCCTCGAACTTATGGCGATCCTTCTACCCCTGCCTCCTGAGTGCTGGGATTGAAGGTATGCTCTACAATGCCTGGCTATACAGATTTTTTTTTTTTTGAGAAGCATGTTGTTTTTCAATTAGCTTAATATTTGATATACAATTCATTGCATAATGTGACAAACAATGGTTTGTTTAGGAATGTACATGTGAAAAGATACTTTTCTCCACTTTTGGAGCAGATCATTGTCAGTGAACTTACACAATCACAGAAAGAAAATTGCTACACAGTGTCACTCATCTCCAGCACCTAACCTGAATCTACCCAAGAGCCCAACATGCTCAGCAAGTATCTGGAGGACTAGACACTAGGACGGGTGGGGAGGGAGGGGAAGACAATGGAGGGGGGACACACAAATCTAGACCCAAACAGTAATGGTACCATAAAATTCTGTGTCCTAAAAGGCAGACCAAATGGTTGAAACTTCACCAGGCCCTTAGAGGGCACACCTGAGACACAAAGCCCTGGAGACGGTATCATGAAGACTGACCTTAATCCTCTACAGCTTCTCTCATTCTCTCTCTCTTTCTCTCTCTCTCTCCTCTCTAACTCTTCCTTCTCTTAGTGGGCACTGACCTGTAACTCCAAGTACCAGCAGGTGGCTATCAGCCACAGTGAGCTTTTGATCAGAGAGACCTACAAGGTTTCCTAAAAGAAAGACCAATTTCTGTCAGAGTACTTGATGACCCACCGAAGGGTAGTGGTTAGACCCTACTGCTCAAGACACCATATGTGATTGACATGAAAAATGCAATGACATGGCTGGAAGTTGGAAGAGAGTCAGTCCCCAGACAGTCATCACATCTCGTGCCAGAATGTGCTACATGGGTGACTGGGGGAAAATGACCAATATCTGTCCAAGCAACTCATGGCCTAACCTACTTAGCAGCAAACAACCTGCAGTGATGCTCACACAAGTGCAATAGTGGCACACAGCCATGGTGGGAAACCAACTGCTCTTGATTTGGCTAACTGATCCACTCAGTGGAACAGGACCCATAGCTGGAGCTGGGAAACAAGTCAGAACCATATCGAAACATGAGTCCACTCTCCATTATCAAGCTACCACCAATCGTGGGCTACAAGAGGGCCTACATCTATTAAATTCTCTATTTAAAAAAAAAAAGGTTGTCCCATTTGTCTGGTGCTAACTTTACTCTCTGTTGGAGAATCTGCTTCTCTTTTTCAGATAGACATAGTTTCTAAGGAGATAACCACCCATTATACCTCAAAAGGGCCCCAGCTGAAACTAAAAATAATTGGCAAAACAAGCAAGGGTGCTGTTTTCCTGGTGAACCGGGTACCAGCACAAGGGTGAAGGAGGTCAACACAGAGAAAATTCATCTCCTATCAAATCAGATTTTTCAGAGACACAGAGGCCCCCAACACCTCATCACTGAAGCAGACCCAAAATGAACCCAACATGGCTCAGGGAAATTTTGCGGAAGAGGGGAAGGAAAAAAATGTCAGAGCCATACATTGGGTCAGGATACGCAGAGACATTTCTCTTACCCATAACTATGGGCTAACTGCACAATGCACGACCCATATCCCTTAACAAGGTGGGGTTAGGAGGAGGGGGTAGGACATGGACGAGCCTAACAATGGGACCAATTTGTCTGTATTTACTGAATCCAAAACTAATTAATAAAAAAATAAATGAATTTAAATAAATAAATAAAAATGACTCTTACATCAGCATTTCTATATACACTATTTATGTAGATATATTTTCTCTGGAGCAGGAATAGTGCTCAGGAGTTTAAACAGCAAAATTGTTTGCCAAGTTTTTGTGCCATTTTACATTCCTGCCGGCAATTTCATATTGGAAAGATCTAATTTTTCTACATTCTCACTGACATTTCAGTTTTAGATTTCATAAATTGTATGGCTTTAATAGTCTGTGTTTTTTATTATTATTAACTTGCCTTTCCCTAAAGGCTACTATTGCTCTGTATTAACATGCTCATGTTTGATCTGGATAGCCACTCTTTCTTGAAAATTCTTTTTTTTTTTAAAATTACTTCCTAATTGCATTGCTAGAGGGAGAGAGAGAGAATGGGCGCGCCAGGGCTTCCAGCCTCTGCAAACGAACTCCAGACGCGTGCACCCCCTTGTGCACCTGGCTAACGTGGGACCTGGGGAACCGAGCCTCGAACCAGGGTCCTTAGGCTTCATAGGCAAGTGCTTAACCGCTAAGCCATCTCTCCAGCCCTGGTTTGGTTTTATTTTAAAGGGAATTTCATTGTCTTTATAAACCATACTTCATTGTTAGTTTATTTAAATATTTTCTTGATTTCCTTGCAAGCAGAAAAAGATAGAGAGACAAGAGACAGAGAGAATGGGTGGGCCATTCTCCAGCTGCTACAAGTGAACTCCAGATGCATGTGCCACTTTGCACATCCAGCTTTACTAGGGTAACAGGGAGTAAAACCTAGGTCATTAGACTTTGCAAGTAAGCAACTAACCTACTGAGCCATTTCTCCAGACAGACACACAGAGAGAATATGTGTGAAATTGTTTTCAGCCACTGTAAATGAACTTCAGACACATGTTCCACTTTGAGCATGTGGTTTACAAGGGCCCTGGTGAATTGAGCCTGGGCCCTTTGGCTTTGTAGGCAAGTGCCTCAACTGCTAAGCCATCCCTCCAGCCCTGTTGTTTCCTTTTTGATGTAAACTTTTATGAATTGCTTGGGCATTCTAGATAAGAGTCCTATGTTTTGTATGTAGTTTGGAAATATGCTCTTCTCTGCTGAAGTTTATCTGCTCATCATCTCAACAATACTTTGCAGAGAAAAGTTTTGAATCTTGTTGATGCCCAATTTGTGCTTTTCTTTCCATTACAAATTACTAATGGTGCAATATCTAAGAATTCTTCTCCAAGAGCAAATCATGAAGATTTTCTTCTATATTTATTATATGTACATAAAATTTGTGACATATATTTAAATCTATAGCCTGCTCATATTTTATATATAAAGTATAAGATTTAGTTCAAAGAGAATCAGGCATGGTGGCACATGTCTTTAATCCCAGCACTTGGGAGGCAGAAGTAGAAGGATCACCATGAATTTGAGATCACCCTGAGACTACATAGCGAATTCCAGGTCAGCCTGAGCTAATGTGAAACCATACCTCAAAAAAAAAAAAAAAAACCTAATAAACAAACAAACAAAAAAGACTTAGGGGGATGGAGAGATGACTTAGTGATTAATGCGTTTGCCTGCAAAGCCAAAGGATCCCGGTTTGATTCTCCAGGTCCCAGGTAAGCCAGATGCACATGGTGGCACATGCATCTAGAGTTTGGTTGCAGTGGCTAGAGGCCCTGGTGTGCCCATTCTCTCCCTCCCTCTCTCTCTCTCTCTCTCTCTCTCTCTCCCCCTCCCTCCCTTCCTCCCTCCCTCCTTCCATTTCTGTCGCTAATAAATAAATGAAAATAAAATCTTTTTTATAAAGATTTTTAAAAAGACATCCAATGCTTTCAATATCATTTATTAAACTCACTGGTGTGCTCAGTACTAAATAAGACATCTGTTATCACCCCTCCAAAGGTCTGGAATCAAAAAGACGCATGCAATTGTCAGAGCCATGTAAGAAGATGAGTAAGAATACTGTAGAATGTTGTAATGCAGGCATGACATACCATGGCATTCATCACCTCGTGGTGACTGTGGTCACCTGGGTAACAAACACACTACACTGGGCCCATGAGCACATTGTCATGGATGACAGAGGAGGAAATGAGCCCCCCATCCCTCCTTAGGAATGTATTAGCAGTGAGTGATGGCTGTGGAATGGGAGGCATCTTTTGTAGTAACTGTTATGACCCAAGTGCTCTGAGAAACAATTTCCTACCTGTGCTCATGCAGGTAACCCTCATTCAACTCAATGGGTCACAATCTGATTAGGTCTCAACATAGGTAGGGGTATAGTAATATAAAGAGAAGCAAGTAGAAGAGGGGTCAGGTGGGAAAGAGTTCAGTAGAAGGAGAATAAAGTGCTGGTGGAGGGGTCAAAAGAAAGTAATAGAAAGGGGGGTAGAGAGATGGCTTAGCAGTTAAGGAATTTGCCTGCAAACTAAAGGACCCAAGTTCAACTCCCCAGGACCCACGTAAGCCAGCTGCACAAGGGGGCTTTGGAGTTCGTTTGCAGTGGCTGGAGGCCCTGGAAAGCCCATTCTCTCTTTTTCTCTACCTGACTATTTCTCTGTCCCTTTCCCTCTCTCTCTCTCAAATAAATAAATAAAAACAAAATATTAAAAAAAGAAAGCAATAGGAGGAGACTAACTTCAAAGTGCATTATGCCCACATTTCAATTTTAAATAAGTTTATATTGTATTATCTATTTTCCCTTTGATTTGTAACCTGTCTATATTTTCATATTTATATTGTATTATCTATATTATTCCATTTTACTTCCAACCTACTATCTATATTGTTATATTTGATGAAAATTTCTTAGATAGTTCAGTAGTGACACTACTAATGATAATTTTTGTCCAATCAGTGCTTCTCTGCCTTATAATTTGCACACTTAACTTATTCACATCTAATAAATTTTTATATGTTAGGGATTATATCGACCATATTTTTGTTTAATTTTTCTTTCCCTTTTTTAATTTTTATGTTTTCTTTATTTCTGCTTTCTTGTCAGATATTTGGAAGTTCACTGGCTGTTTATATGACTTATCTGTAACATCCTTGAATACACCACTTTGCCTTGTTTATCTATATGTGTGAATGTGTGCTAAGTAGAGATACTGCATACAACATATACAAGTAGATAATGTAAGATATGGGCATATATGCAGGTACTGCCTTGTGTTGTTGGCAAATATAAATAAATATAAAGACATGGGTTCTCTTTATGTCACTACACCCACTGCCTATGTTGAGAACTAATCAGATTGTGGGAGCAGTTTTGTTTCAACTATAAAAACTATTTAGAAAATTCAAGTATCTTTAAAAGATGCATTATATTTTACCATGTTTTCACCCTTTCCTTTTTTTTAAAGCAGATTTTTTTTAATTTTTATTTATTTATTTATTTATTTATTTGAGAGCAACAGACACAGAGAGAAAGACAGATAGAGGGAGAGAGAGAGAGAATGGGCGCGCCAGGGCTTCCAGCCTCTGCTAACGAACTCCAGACGCGTGTGCCCCCTTGTGCATCTGGCTAACGTGGGACCTGGGGAACCGAGCCTCGAACCGGGGTCCTTAGGCTTCACAGGCATGCGCTTAACCGGTAAGCCATCTCTCCAGCCCACTCTTTCTTTTTTTTAATTCATGTATTCCTTTGTTAAAACATTCATGGGCTAGAGAAATGGTTTAGCAGTTAAGGAGCTTGCCTACAAAGCTTAAGAACCCAGGTTCAATTCCCCAGTACTCACATAATCCAGATGCACAAGGTGGCACATGTGTCCAGAGTTCATTTACAGTGGCTAGAGACCCTGGTGAACCCATTCTCTCTCAATCCCTTTCTCTCTCAAATAAATAAATGCATAAAATATTTTTAAAAGCATTCATGCCTATTTAATGCAGCTCTTTTATCTATTTTTAGTCTAAGTTCAATTTCCTGGCTACAGATTCTCTTATTTTTATTTCAGCTAAGATTATTTGTTTTTTGTAATTAGTTCTTGGATGAAATTTTTATAATATTCAAAACTAGGTTGCTGGACTTTGTTTTTCTTTCAACCTTTAAAAATTATTTCCTTCTTTTAGCCTCATGGTTTCTGAAGAGGAAAAAAAAAGCTACTATAATTTTTCTCTCACTACTTTTGAGATGTTTTCTTTTTCTTTTTTTTTAATTTAATTTATTAGTTTTCTTTTCAGTAAATACAGGCAGTTTGGTACCATTATTTAGGCTCATCTGTGATCTACCCCCTCCCATTAGACCCTCCTTGTTATTGAAAATGGGTCGCGCATTGTGGAGTTAGCCCCCAGTTATTAGTATGATAAATGTCTCTGAAAATCATGACCCAACATGTAACTCTGACATTCTTTCCGCCCCCTCTTCCGCAAGATTTCCCTGAGCCATGTTGGGTTCATTTTTGGTCTGCTTCAGTGCTGAGGTGTTGGGGGCCTCTGAGGCTCTGGCTCTCTGATTTGGTAGGAGTTGATTTTTCTCTGCATTGATCTCCTTCCCCTTTGTGCTGGTATCCAGTTCACAGGAAAACATCACCCTTGCTTATTTCGCCAGTTGTCCTTAGTTTCAGTTGGGCCCCTTCTGAGGTATGTTGGGGCAGCTCTCTTCTTAGGATCTGCATCTATCTGGAAAAGAGAAGCAGATTCTCCAACGGAGAGTAAGTTAGCACCCAGAAAATTGAGATAACATTTACTTTTTTGATAGACAGTTTGATAGGTATAGGCCCTCTTATACCCCGTGATTGATGGTAGCTTGATATTGTAGAGTGGGCTTGTGTTTGGGTATGGTTCTGACTTGTTTCCCAGCTCCAGCTAAGGGTCTAGTACCACTGAGTGGATCAGTTAGCCAAATCAAGAGCAATTGATTCCTCACCATGGCTGTGTACCACTATTGCACTTGTGTGGGTATCACATCCGGTTAATTGTTGCTACTTAGGTTAAACAATGTGTTGCTTGGACAGATCTTGGTCACTTCTTTTTCTTAATTCTATGAATAGTGCATAGGTACCCTTTGATCATATTCACTTACTGAATTTTCCAAAACTGTAGATTTGTGTCTATCGGAAACATTTAAAATGCTTACTATTTACTTAAATACTTTTCAACTGCCCCTCTTTTTTCTCATCTCTTGGGACTTTAGTGCCAAGAATGCTGGATCTACTTGATTTTCTGGTAGTGTATTTCTTCTTATGTTTAAATTGTATCCCACCCATTTTCTCTGCCTCACTTTCTCTCTCAAATAAATAAATAAAACATTTTCTTTAAAAATCTAAGGGCTGGAGAGATGGCTTAACGGTTAAAGTGCTTGCCTGTGAAACCTGAGGACCCATGTTTTATTCCACAGAACCCACATAAGCCAGATGTACAATGTGGCGCATGCGTCTGGAGCTCATTTGCTGTGGCCGGAGGCCCTGGTGTGCCCATTCTCTCTATCTGCCCCTCTCTCTTCTGCTCCTTTTTCTCTCCAATAAATAAATAAAAATAAATCGTAATCTTCTTGTTCCATCCTCAAGTCCATTGTTCTTGGTTCTGCCCCTTCCATTGTGTTATTGAGACTATATTTCATCCATTTATTGAATGTATTTTTTAATTTCTAAAATTTCCATTTAATTCTTCTGATATCCTATTTCCTTCTGAGATTTTTTTTTTAATTTTTATTTATTTATTTATTTGAGAGCGACAGACACAGAGAGAAAGACAGATAGAGGGAGAGAGAGAGAATGGGCGCACCAGTGCTTCCAGCCTCTGCAAACGAACTCCAGACACGTGCGCTCCCTTGTGCATCTGGCTAACGTGGGACCTGGGGAACCGAGCCTCGAACCGGGGTCCTTAGGCTTCACAGGCAAGCGCTTAACCACTAAGCCATCTCTCCAGCCCGAGATTTTTTTTTTTTTTTTAAGTTCAGGCACTTGATAAATGATTTTCCAGACTGCTTTAAAAGACTAAAGTCTTGTCAGATAAGTCTAATATTTGTTTTGTCTCAGTGCTGACATCTAGTGATTTATTTTTCTCGTTTGATTTTATATTTTCCATGCTTATGATCTGATGAATGACTCACCATTGGGATCTGAACGTTTGGGGTAGATGATGATTCTTTTGATAGTACTGAAATAATTGTTTCAGTCTTCTTATGACAACACTGGCTTGGGAGTTGAGGAAAGTGGTTGAGAGATGGATCTAGAAATCCAAGATCTGCTCTAAACTTCTGCAGCTGTGCTGTTTTGAATGTCTGATTTCCAGCTGGTGGCAATTTGTGCGGTGGAGCCTTACTGCAGGAGGTGTGTTGTTGGGGGAGGGCTTAGGAGTGTTATAGCCACCCCCCCTCCCCACCTTTGCTTGCGCTCCGATCAATCTCCCACTTTTCCACCTGCTGGGGCAAAGGCTGCGTCCAGACTCTTCTCACGCCATACTTTCTCCTGGAGACCTTAGGACAGAATAAACCACTTCCCTCCCATCCTCTGGCCAGGAGCTTGTTGCCAGCAGTGAGAAGGTGACCACAGCCGGCAGCTTCTGTAAATGAAGATGAACCAATTATTGTCCCCCAGGAATGACTTCCAAGTAGGTATTCACTGATGTCACACGCACTGCCTGACAAGAAGAGTTCCCCCATTGTGTCTTCTCATGAGGCTTCCTCTGACACTTTGAAGAATTCCCTCATTTCTGTTGGGTGATGTGGAAATACCTGGCTGTCTGTCAGGGGACACTATACCAGTGACGCAGGAACACGCGGTCCCTTCACCTCCTTTTGAACTGAGAAGTTCAGGATCAACGTGCTATCCACAGGCAACAGCCTTCCTGAATTCTTCAGGAGTTAAGAAGAAATCTCTAGCTCTGACCAAAAAGAATCTTCACAAGCTCAGATGATCACAGCCAGTTCCAAGCAAAAGGCAATAGAAAATTCTCTTTTATATTCCCTGACCTTCTTAGCTTTCTGAGGCGCTTAAGCATAAAAAAGCACACAATTACTTGCTATCACCGTAATAATAAACAATAAAAATAAATAAAATAAATAAAATAAAATAAATAAATAAATAAAATAAAATAAATAAAAAATAAATAAAATAAATAAAAAATAAATAAAATTTAAAAATAAAATAAAATTTGTTTTTGTAGACTTGTCACCTCAAGGTATGTTATCATGCCTTCATTTAGTACACATTTGCTATCTCCGTGTTTGACAACCTGACCTGGATGAGAGGCAATGACCATGGCCCCATTGTAAGGAGTGAATCTTGGGGCTGGCGAAATGGCTTAGCGTTTGACTGTGAAGTCTAAGGATCCCAGTTCTATTTCCCAGGATGCATGTAAGCCAGATATACAAGGAGGATCATGTATCTACAGTTCGTTTGCTGTGGCTAAAGACCCTGACACAACCATTTTCCCTCTCTCTCTCTCTCTCTCTCTCTCTCTCTCTCTCTCTCTCTCTCTCCCTCTCTGTCATACATAAATAAATTTTTTCAAGTGAATCTTGGCTTTTGGAACCTACCTAATGTTTCAACCAGCAGAATGTCTATACACGTGAAAAGGTCTTCTCTTTATTGACTAAAAACCAGCATGATATTTCTGATCTAACGGAATCTAGCTCTAGTACTGGTTCTTGAACTCTGCCGCTATGAGACATTGTCCTCTGTCCACCGTTCATGCCATTGCCAACACAAATGTCAAGAATCTTCTTCTCTTATACTCTCTGCCTTGCATTACAATATTGACACTGGTCTGTAAGACTGACCCAGTTCTCCAAGGTTCCAGTACTCCACGCACACAGACTGAACTTGCCGAACCACGCCTGGCCCCATCTGATAGATCACTATTTGTACACTAGAACCTTGGCAGTTGGGAAAGAATCTATTGACTCTTTCTTACCACCTTAGCCTTGGCATTTGGTACAAACCCTGCTATATTCTTTGGCCGAGCCAGTTTTCTCGTGACGCCGCTGTATAAATCTACGGTTGCTAAGAGCTGATGCACACATGCGGATCTCGGCTGTCTCTCTGCACCCTTCCTGCTCCCCTCACACCCCCCAAAAAAATTATCAAAGATGTGGCAGGGGTAGCTAAACCACCGCTTGCTCCCCCTCCTTTGTTTTTTATTCTCCTCCTTTCTCATATAATTTCCTTTCCTCGGTATCAGAGATAATTATGTAAGGTCAAGAAAACTGTTGATTTTTGAAGGGTTAATAGTTTGTTTTTGTTTTTGTTTTTCCTGAAAACCAGAGGGAACTAAAGAGTTAATCACTCCACCCTTAGACAATCCTGGCTGAAGAAGCCTATTCTGAACAAGGACACAAACAGCTACAAGTTCCTATATCCACGGAACCTGGTACGGTCTGTTTGTCTTTGATCCTCCTCCGTGGGCTCTGAGTCTGTGGTGTGGCAGGAGGAATGACTTCATTTCAAAATAGAAAGCATCTTGCTTTAATAAGAAAAAAAGAAGGAATGGTATATAATAAAATTCTGAAAAATGTGTACGAACACCAAGTGCTCTGGTAATTTTTAATAAAGTACGCTACTAATACTTACTTAGGTCATCAAGAACATAAAAATAAGAAATCAGGAGAGCTAATGACTTAATGAATCTATCAGCCTGTGCTCCAACATGGACAGCACACGCCCTGTAACCTAACATGCTTACTTGAACCTGATAGGATCATGTGAGCTGCTTTTATGCAGTGGAGCCTGGTCCAAGGAACAGGAAAATGGCTCCGTGTGGAGTATTTGTTTGCTGAAGTCTGTGTGAATGTTTCTGAGCAGCTTACACCTCACGCATCATCTAGACACAGTAGCATGAAAGGGCTGACTGTCGACTGCTTTGTCAAATGCTTCTTTGAAGACGGCCTGTTTCTTCCTGCTCTGGCTTTTGTGACATCATTATGAATACTTGTCAGAACTCAGTCTTACTCAGCTTGCTTAAAGTACACTCTTGCCTTACGGACTCCATCCTGTAGTTGGAGGCTAAGGGGACATCTACCAATACCTCTTTTTTTTTTTAATTTAATTTATTAGTTTTCTTTTCAGCAAATACAGGCAGCTTGGTACCATTGTTTAGGCTCATCTATGATCTACCCCCTCCCATTGGACCCTCCTTGTTGATGTAAATGGGTCGTGCATTGTGGAGTTAGCCCACGGTTATTGGTATGATAAATGTCTCTGCAAATCATGACCCAACATGTGACTCTGACATTCTTTCCTTATCATTACTTTTAGCTCCAAAGATGCAATACAAATGGTCTCACTGGACCACACAGTACCTTGTTCAAGTCCTTATCTTTGGATAGATTCTCACACGGCTGATTTCAAAGTGTGTGTGCCATTGCACTTAGGTGCTTGCACATTACACTAGCATTGCAAAATCCATTCGATAAGAGTAAAACGGATGGCAGAAACTGATTTGGTAAATGGTATTAAGCAAGTAAGTTCTATTTATCCCTATATCATGGCTTTGAAAGTCAAAGGTAAAAGAGCAGTATATCTATTACACATCTTATAAATGCAACCCATAACAACTGTAGAGAAATTTGGAAATCCTTTTTAGCTTGCAGTAAACAATATAAGTTTGCCATCACTACTAGTATTGAAAAATAAACACTATTGACATTAAGTAAATTTTCTTATGTTATTATTATTAAAATACATCAATTTAAAACCAGATTCATAAATAAATACCTTATAAGAATTCCAATTATACCATGCCACTATATGTCTAATTTTAATCCTTATTTTTTCGCTTAGCTTAAAACAGCTTTGTTCACAAATGTTAATGTTTAAATAAACTTTACTTTGGGTATATTGTAAGATATTTCAAATGCCTCAATTATACATAATGCTGTTTAAAGAAAGCTGAATTTTCTCCACTACCAGTCTCATGTGTTTATCTACTTTAAAACATAGCCTTGTGCTGGAGAGAAAACTTAGCAGTTAAGATGCTACCTGCATAGCATAACAAGTGGGGTTCCATCCCCCAGGGACCAATAAAACCAGACGCATAAAGTGGTGTATGTATCTGGAGTTTGTTTGCAGCAACTAGAGGCCCTGAAGTGTTCAGTCTCATTCTCTATCTCTATCTCTCTCTTTCTGCTTGAAAGCAAATAAATAAATGAGCATTAAAAGGAGATCATAGCTTTGTTAAATATGATCCACATATGAAATATTCACACTTTTAAAATGCGCAGCTCAATGATTATTAATACATTCACAGAATCATACAATCACTGCTATCTAATTTCGAGATATTTGAAGCATCTCTCATGGGTCATCAGTGATCTTCACTCAGGCATCCAGCACCAAGTCGTCACTATCCTGCCCTCTGCTTCCATAAATTTAGCTCTGTACAATCACACAGATGATATCTACAAGGGTGGCAAGTGTCAGTCCCAAGGTAAGGAGCCGCTATAGAACCCAACAAGAAAGGTGACGGAAATCAAGGATTAAAAGAACTTTGAAATCTCTGTACCACAGCAACAGGAAGTTCCAACCCCAGCCTAGCTCCTAGCCATAGAAATACAAATGCAAGTGCTGCAAATAAGTACTGAAAAGAAGTAACAAAGGAGTCAAGGGGGGAAAAAAAAGTGAATCTGAAGATATATTAGTAAATACTTGCCAAACAAAAACAAAAACAAACAACAGAATAACCAGGACCTTTGGAAAATCTACTCACCTAAAAGGCTGCATCTAAAAAAAAAAAAAAAATTAAAATCTTTTAGAAATTAGAAATGAAGTTGAAATAGATACGTCATCAGACCAATAAAAATGCAGACTGTGAGGAACAGTCCTACCATTTTAACATTTCAGCCCATTTTGTGCTACTACAAGAAAATATTTGAGACGGGATCATTTGTAAATACTGGGTCATTTGGGTCACAACTGTGCAGGCCAGAATGTCTGAAAGCATGGCATTGACCTCTTCCCAGTCATGTAGGAAAAACCTCTTCAGAGAGGGTATCACATGACCAAACAAAGCCCTGCGTCCCTTCTTGGCTCTCTTTAACTCCCTCCTCTCTCTCTTTCTTTCTCTCTCTCTCTTTCCCTCTCTCTCCTTATTACACTAGGAAGGCACAAACTCTGCCACTGAGCTTCATCCCCAGCTCTTCTCATCGTCTTTGAAGACACAAATTCTATACTGTGGGCCTTGTCACCATGGTCATATGTGTAAACAATTATATATCCCCAAATTTGCAATGCATTTTTTTGCTGTTTTTTGATTTTTCGAGGTAGGGTCTCACTCTGGCTCAGGCTGACCTGGAATTCACTATGTAGTCTCAGGGTGGCCTCAAACTCTAGGTGATCCTCCTACCTCTGCCTCCAAAGTGCTGGGATTAAAGGCATGCACCACCATGCCTGACCTAAATCCCACTTCTTAAGAGCATTCCTATATGAACTTGGAAGTTATAATTGTAGCAATTAACTTCTGGTGATGCCTTCAAATCATGCCTCCTGCCCTCAAGAAACATTAAGAATCCCTGGGGAGGGGGGAAGAGGAAGGGAAATGGTACAGGTGAGAAACATATCTACACATGGAGGCTTTTAGGAAGTACAGACATGATAATAAAATAAGGAAAATAAATTTATATAAAATGCTCTTTTCAAGGAGTAGAAAATAAGAGACAAAAGAAGGAAATGACGAATGCACAGGGAAGAATGGAATGTACAGAAGACGTTAATGCAAATGCACCAATCACCATTTTACACTTTACATGTGAATTTTCAAAGTATATAAATGAAAAGACACTAAAGTAGCCTGGAGAAATTGCAGCAGTTAAGACACCATCCTGGAAAGCCTGAGGATGCAGGATCCATCCCCCGGGACCCACACAAACCAGATGCACAAATTGGCACATGTGTCTGGATTGGCATTGGGTAGAGGCCCTGGCAAGCACATTCTCTCTCTCTCTCTCTCAAATAAATATTTTTTTAAAAAAAGAAAGACTGATGGAGTGTATAATGAGTAATACCCAACTGAAAAAATGAAGCAGAAGTCAGTTGAAAGCGCAAAGCAGTTAAAAACCATCACTAGAACTAAGAAGTATTTGTTTGGGAAAAAAAAATATCAAACTTGTAAAATTCTAGAATGTTTCACCAAAAAAAAAAAAAAAAAAAAAAAACAGAGAAGATACCATTTATAAATACCAGAAATTGAGTCATCATTGATGATGCTTTGGACAATAAATGGGCAAGTAAATGAATATTACTGACAATGCTAAGACCACATAATTTGATGAACTGCACAGACCAGATCAATCCCATGAAATACGTAAATTATTATTCGCCTGATGTCTACTAAGGGATAGTCTTAGTAACAAGGTTCCAAAACAGAAAACACAAATCCAGGAAGTTTCTACGGTGAAGTCTATTAAATATTTATGGAAGGAAAAAATGTCGATTTTTAATACATAGCTCCAGAAAAGTAGAAGAAAAGCAAATTCTTAAGTCATGCAGTGAGCTCAACATTTCCTCAATACCAAAACCAGATAAAGGCATTAAAAGAAAGAAACATGAATATATTTCATAAATATAAATGTAAAACCTCAAAAAAATTTAGCAAATTGAATCCAACAGAGAATCAAGCTAACTGCCTTGTGACAAAACAAGATGAATTCCAGGTAGTGCCGAGCTGCCTCAACATTTGTAATCAATTAATATAATCCTTGACATAAACATTCCTAGAAGGAAAAATTACATGAACATAACAATGGATGCATAAAAAGCATTCAACAAATCCCAGCATTCATTCACGATTAAATAACTGTCAGTTTAGTAAGAATAGAAACAGATTTCCATGAGTTAATAATTTGTCCAGAGTGATATCCACAAGGATTAAATAAATAAATTAACTTTCCCTTCATATCCATGCAAAAAATCTAAATAGCAACTATCCACTGTTGCAAACACTTTGACAAAACAAACAAACAAAAGAAAACCCTCAAAACTTTGGAGTAAGCCCAATACACCCTTGTGGGTCACAGAATAAAATAAAGATAAAGGGCTGGAGGGAGGGGTCAGCAGTGAAGGCTTGCCGTCAGAGCCTAACCACCCAGGTTCATTTCCCCAGTTCCCACTAACAGCCAGATGTGCAAAATGGCACATGTCTATCTTCTCTCTATAACTCCCTGCTTACAAGTCAATAAATAAAAAAAATTATAAAAAACAAGATTGAAAATGAAATGTAAGCAAACTGTCTCACTTTATTTCACCCTTCCAAGTTGGTACAGGAACCCCAGGGAAAGATCCTCTGGGCTCAACAAGTTCCCTTGTGGAAAAAGACCCGGAGGAGATGGACACCAAATATACACATATATATGTTTTAATCATATATATGATGCCAGCCTTATTTTTATATAAGAGATAAAAGAATTGCATGACAATTGAAGAAAATTAATGGTGAACATTGGGGGAAAAGATACAAGAAAGTAACACTAGATCCAACCCAATTTCATGTTGGATGGATTACTTATTCACCAGAGCAACGAGATTCACTGACATCAATACATGCCAACCATACATGGGATTCACCACACATGGGCACCTATTTTCTCCAAATTGAAACATTGCCCCCGGGATGGAGCCATTCCTGAACCACACAAGGCAAGGAGCCCCTCCCCCACGTGGCATATCCAGTACGCAACTGTAAGAAGAGGAACCCTTTGCTGGATCTGCCTGCGTGTTTGAGGGAAATCAGCCTTGTAGCTCTTGTGATTCCCACCCCCCCCCCCCGCCCATGCTGAGGTGAGTTTTAGTGATTCATTGACTGATTCACTGCTCACTCATCCACCTGAGAGACACCTGGTAAACTCCTTGATTCAACCTAGATGTGGGTGTGCGTAATTGTTTCTTTGGTCTGCGGTAACTGTGCTCACTGGGGTGAAGAGACATTTGCTGACATCTTCCTGGGCGGAAGGGGGGAATAGGTGACACGTCGGCTCCCAAACGCACAGCAACAGAATCAAAGACGAGTCTGGGAGGTGTGGTGGCCTGGCCTCTGTTATGGGTGCAAGCGAGGCTCATGCATCTGAGAATGGAGCATCCGAGGAGGGGTGATGTGGGGGGCGACCTCAAGTACAACTGTCAAGCCGGGCGTGGTGACTCACACCTTTAATCCGGGTACTTGGGAGGCAGAAGTAGGAGGACTGCTGTGAGGTCAAGGCCACCTTTGTACTCCATAGTGCATTCCAGGTCAATCTAGGCTAGAGCAAGACCCCCAAAAAGCAGCTAAAAGCATATGGCTGTCATTGTTCATGTAGACCAGGATGCTCCCCCTATGATTGGAGGGGTGCGTCCCTGCTGTCAGTGATCAGACCTGCAGGCAAGCCTAGACTTGCTGTGTATAGCATCTCCTTGAGAACCCCAGTGTGGCTGTCTTCCTCTCCACGTTATGAAGTGGCATTTATTTGCCGAATAATGTCTGCCACTGAGTATGAGGTGTCCCCCAAATTGGCTGGTAAGCTAGAGAATCTGGTGTAACCCTTGGGGCATGTACGGGACAAGCTTGCAAGCCGGCCTCTGCTGTGGTTGGGAAGACATGCACCTGAGTCTAAGCTGTCTCCACCGAAAGACATGTGGACGTTACCCACGCCATGAGCCTCTGATGTGGCAGTAAAAATGGATAAAAGGAAGGATGAGACAGAAGTGTTGGCTTTCCCTTGGCTGTTGGCTGACAGGGCATATATAAACTGGCAGGTTGTCAGAGTATAAGTTAGATCTGGACTAAGGAGTCTCACCTGGGATCCAAAAACATGACCCGTGGGGGAAGAGGACAGAGGAATAAGAGAGAGTGGCAGAAAGGACAGAACAAACCCCTCAAGTCCAACCTTGAACACAAAAGAAGGGAAAATCCAAAATTCAGCATGCAAATAATAATGTCTTCACAATGTCCCAGGACAAGAAGCTATGATGACCAAGAAATTGTATGCTTCCAGGCTGCTTGAATTGAGGAAGGCCATTTAAAGATGAAGTGAAGAAGACTCTCGCATCCTTTCTGGTGAGGATAGTTGCGTAGGGCCGAGGAATTCAGTGGGAGGACATTACAGGCAAGGAAACTGAGTTACATAAACACCCGTTCTTCCACAAGACAAAGGCTATGTGATCTGAGACAACGTGAGGGAAACCAGCCATTGACAGATGGGCGTGTAAGAGCTGTGACGAGCCCTGGTTTTCACCAGCTGAGACCCTGATGGTCAGGGCCTGGAAGGTAACAGAGTAGGCTTTACTGAGGGAAGTGAGGGGAATGTTTGGTGTCAAGTTCACTGGACTAGACAAGACAGTGTTCACACAAGAGTCAAGAAAAGGTTGGGGAGAAGGCTCACATAAAGGTACGTGCTTGTAAAGCCTACAAACTTGGGTTTTATAACCCAGTACCCACGTAAAGCCAGATTCACAAAGTGGAGCATGCATCTGGATTTTATTTGCAGCAAGAACAGGCCATGGAATACCTATTCTCCCCCTCCCTCCTGCATCTCTCTCTCTCTCTCTCTCTCTCTCTCTCTCTCTCTCTCTCTCTCTCTCTCTCTTTCCCTCTCCCTCTCTCTCTTTCTCTCTCTACCTACCTATAATCACCTATCTACCTATTTGTCATCTATCTCCATCAACCTACCTATGTCTCTCTCCCTATCATCTATGCATCTACCATCTACTTTCTCTCTCTCTCTCTCTCTCTCTCTCTCACACACACACACACACAAATAAATAAGTAAAAATATTTTTAAATAAAAGAATGAAAAGAGGTAATGTTTGTAGAGATGTCGCTGGCGCTGTGGGGATTTTAGTGGCTCTGCTGAGGCTCATGGTGGGATGTGATCACTGAGAGATCACCCGAGAGTCTCGTGCATGCACACGGCTTACACCAGCAAGTCCATCTGGGTCACAGGGCTCTAAAGACTTCAGGGGAGATTTGCAGACAGAGGGGAGATGAAGAGGACTGTCCTCATATTATGACAAACGTAGGAAGTTTTGAGTCAGGTTTGAGTCAAGTTGCGGGAGGGGAATTAAGAGAAATCAAGACGCAGTGCCAGTGAACATCTGGAAGACTCTAAGGCCTGCGTGGCAGTTCACTGAAGGGTGAAGAAAGGAGCAGAAGCCAGGCCCGTACATGTGAGAAAGACGGAGGTGGCCTCGGGCGTGGGCAGTGATCCAACCACAGCGTACGGTGGACCCTTCCTCCCTGCTGCAGTGTCCGCTGGTGGCGGAGAGTGTTTGCCAGGCATGGATCCTGTCCCTTAGCCATCTGTACCCAACGGAGAGGCAGTGCCCACAGCGGTGGCCCTGGACCCCGTCATCCCCAGCAAGCTGGCTCTAATGGCAGGTGCAGCGGGGCAGAGCGTTGCCTTCCCAAGCCTGACCCCAAGCTGGGCAAGTACTATGACATGGCCGCTGAAAGCCAGCACAGGTGGAGAGATAGGCAGCAGATGCACAAGAGCGTCCTGGAAAGGTGTGGGATGCCTGAGTCAGCTAGTGCCTTTGGCCCACACCCCTGGGCCTGCTTTAGTTATTTCCTCCTGCTGTGAGACAAATACGCCCCACACACAAGCAGCAACTTCAAGGAAGGAAGGGTTTATTTGAAGTTGCAGTCCCCCAGGAGAGAGAGGGCATAGCTGCAGGAGCAGGCAGCAGCTGGCCACGGTGTGTCCCCACTCACAAAGCACAGGGTGAGGGGTGCCTGTGCTCACTTGTACGCAAGCAGGGACGTCTAACCCTCGGGAACGGCGCCTACCTGCTGCTGCGTGGTCACACCCGCCGTGGCAGAGGTGATGTCCAGCCTTGGCATATGCCACGCGTCCCCTGCTGTCATGGACAGCCCCCTGGAGATTGTGAGCCAAAGGAAACCACTCCCTGCCCCCCGCTGCTTTGGGTTGTGTGCTTTTTGTACCAGCAACACAAAGGTAATTACAAGAGAGTGGATGACTTTTTTTTCTTTCATCAATATCAGGAATGAGACAAAGATGCTTAACATATCAGCATGTTGATTCCGTGCAGTCCTTGGGGACCTTGCAACAGTAATTGGGCGAGAGAGGAAAAAAATTTATATACAAGTGAGGAATTGTGAAAGTATACTTTCAATGTTTGCTGACATGTTCTTATAGAGAGAATATCCTAAAATCTCTTTCACCAAAACGTTAGAATTTATGAATGCAGTAAGGTCGACACGTAAGAGCTACATGAGTTTACATACACAAAGAGTGAACTATTCAAAACATAAAGAAAATGATCCCTGTTTACTATATATAGCTCCATGAAAACAAAGTATGTGGGAAAAAAGTTTAGCCAGGAACGTTAAATATTTGTAAACTAAAATTCATAAAATACTAATCAAAGAAATTGGAAAAGACTATTCAAGGAAAAGTATTCTTTATTTGTGTATGGAAATTATTATTATTGTTAAAATGTCCTTATTACCTACACAATATAAAAATTCAAAACAAAAGGCAGCAAAATTCAAATGTCATTTACACAATAATAGAAAACAATTCAAAACTATTAACTGCCTGAAATAATCATTTTCGTGAACTGTTATTGTTATTGTTATTATTATTTTGTGGGGTTTTTTTTGGTCTTTCAAGGTAGGACCTTGCTCTTTTCCTGGCTAACCAGGAATTCACTATGTATTCTCAGAGTAGCCTTGAACTCGTGGTGATCCTCCTACCTCTGCCTCCCAACTGCTGGAATTAAAGGTGTATACAGCAAAGCTCAGCTATTATTTATTATTATATTTGCTCATTTGTTTATTTATTTATGAAAGAGAATGAGGCAATCAGAGAGAGTGAGAATGGAGAAGCCAGGGCCTCTTGCCACTGCAGATAAACTCCAGACACATGCGCAACTTTGTGCATCTGGTTTTATGTGTGGGGTACCAGGGAAGTGAACCTGGGCTGTGAGGCTTTGCAAGCAAGTGTCTTCAATCGCTGAGACATCTTTCTAGCCTGGGACTCTTATTTAATGAATGATGGCTTGGGCTAGCACCATGGCTCAGCAGTTAAGGAGCATGCCTGCAAAGCCTGAGGACCCAGGTTCTATCCCCCAGATCCCAGGTTAGCCAGTTACACATGTTGGTGCATGGGTTCATTTGCAGTGGCTAGAGGCCCTGGGGCACCCATTTTCAGCCTCTCTCTATCTCTTTATTTCTCTCTCTCTCTCTCTCTCCCTGTCTGTCTGTCTCTAATAAATAAACAGATAAATAAAGACAAAATGGGAAGGAGAATGAATGACTGTAGTGGAATCTATTTTATCTGTACAGTGGCTGCATCTCTAATACTCCCTAGGCCCAGCTTGGCCGTGTCCACAGTCACTCTCACTGAAATGCTGAAACTGCTAGAGAAAAACACAGGGTAAACTGTTCAAGATCTACACGTAGGCAAGAACTTTCTGTCAAGTACGATGTTAGTCCCAGAAATAACCCAAGAATTAGCAGACGACGTTCCATGAACTTACAAACCTTCTACCCAGCAAACAGTCACCAGAGTGAAGAGACGACCCTGCAGAATGGGGCAAAATCATTGCCAACTATACATCACACAGAGAAATAACGCCTAGATTATATAAGCAACCGTGGAAATTAAATACCCAAAATGCCTTCCCAAACAGTAAATGTGCTAAGGAATTAAATATATAGTTCCCAGAAGAAGAAATACATGTGCCAGCAACTATTTTTAAAGTGTTTTTTTTTTTACATCCTTAGTCATCAGGGGAAATGCAAATTAAAGTTTTTTGAGGTTTCATCACACCCCGGTAGGAATGGCTGTCATCAAGAAAACCAATGACAGTATATTACTGGGGAGATTGGGGGCGGTGGGGGACCCTTTATTCACTGCTAGTGATCAGGGAGGTGAACTGGTGAAGCCACTGCAGTAATCAGTATGGAAGTTTATCCAGTCCCCCAAACACAGAACTGCTATTTAGACCACTTGTCTGTATACCAAGGGCCAAGACACCATGCCACAGAGACAGCCACCCGCCCGCTGTTTACTGCTTCCCCGTTCATAGCAGGTAAGAGGGGAAACCCACTAGACAGCCATCAGCATAATGGATACAGAAGACGTTGGACATATACACAATGGAATTTTATTCCGTGGTGAATAACAATTGCATAATAACATGTGTAAGGAAAGGGGAGCCACAGAAGGTCATTATGTTAAGCAAAATAAGCTACATTCAGACAAACAAATACCATGGAGGTTTTTTTGTTGTTGTTGTTTATTCGTGTGTGTGTGTCTGTGTGTGTGTGTGTGTGTGTGTGTGTGTGTGTGTTGGGATGAATTGTAGCTCACAAAATTAGAAAGGCAACTCTGATTGGGAAGGGGGAAGAAAAGAGCAGAAGAGAAAGGGGAAAGGTTAGGAAGGACATGCAGCAGGAACAAAGAAGGGGTGTTGTTGGGCAAGAAGGAAGGAGACTATGAAGAATATTGTTGAGGAACAAGGAAGGAAGTAGAGGAGCAGAAACAACAGAAGCAAAAAGTGTGACAATGTCACCCATCACTTTGTATGGTTACTAAAAAAAAAAACAAAAAAAAAAAAAAACACTGATTTAAATCACAATAAAAGTGAATTTCAAGCCTTGGCATAGTTGTATGGGCTTAATGGGAAGGAGAATCGTGAGTTCCAGACCAACCTGGGCTACTATAGCTAAATCCTGTCTCAAACAAACAAATGACAAAGTAAAAGTTTCCCATTTTGTGTTCATGGCTTGTATATGATGGAAAGATATAAAAGACTTCTATACCTAACACCCCATTCCTCTTTAGAGTAGGGTTGTTATTGTAAAATGTTTTATCACTGCTCGTTTTCCTTGTCCACCACACCCACTTATTAATATCTACCAATGACTGACAGCTAGCTTTGCTGTTTTCAATTATGTTTCTGGAGAAACTATCAAGAAAAGAAGAAAAAGGAGGAGGAGGAGGAGAAGAAGGAGAGGAAGAAGGAAAGAAAGAAAGAAAGAAAGAAAGAAAGAAAGAAAGAAAGAAAGAAAGAAAGAAAGAAAGAAAGAAAGAAAGAAAGAAAGAAAACACAACACAAGACAAGACAAGACTATGTCAATGTTTAAGGTTTCATCTGATCCCACACTGGTTCCTTGTCTTGTTCCCTGAATGAACCAGGCATCCTATAGAAAGGCTGATCTGCCTACAAAATATACTGGTGTATTCTCAGTTATTTCCCCCGCACAGCGCACTCTATCTGAAACTCACCATAAGCGTGGACCTCTTCACTCTGCACTTCACAGAATATCAGTTCTTCAGAGGAATGTCTCAGAACTTTAAGATCTGCAACTTACTTTTTCTCAGGCAGAATTCTCTCAGCCAAGGGTCTGGTGTTGCAATAAAATGGTAGGCTACTCTCTGAGAGGCATCCCTTTGTTAAGAGCTAAGGGCTTTGGGGAACAAAGATCTTCCAGATTTGTTTTCCCCAATGTAAAATTATTGCCCCATTGTTCATGGCAAAAGGAAAGGCCTCCCCCGGTGTGGCTGCAAAGGAGCACCCCTACTTTATTACTGGGGACAAAGGGGAAGAGGGCGTCCTCAACTCTGGTCTACACTCTCTTGGAAAAATGGATAGCAGGACATAAACTGAGAAGTAGGGGCAACTATGTCCTATGCAGCTACTTTTAAAACATTTGAGAAAAATAATCATGTAGTTGAGGGAATATTCCACTTATAGTCACAATGATTATGTTTATTTTTACTTCAATACTGGATTGCATATATCCACTTATTAATTCTCTTGCACACCCAAAGTGAGACGTGAGTAGAACATGGTTTATTCCCTCAAAGATTTTTGAAGGTTGTGAAAACAAAGACATGTTCTGGGCATCTTATTTAAAAAGCAAATGCTCAGATTGCATTCTTACTCTATAAGGCCAACTTAGAGATTTTTTTTTAATATAAGAAAATTTATGCGTACAACATTATCAAACCATACTTCTATAAACAGTGATCTCTGGGAAGCAGGAATAAAATCTAGTTGTTGTTTTTTTAAGGCAGTTTGAAAGTTAAAATTATGACCCAGACTCAGATTTGTATAACATTCACACATTGTTCCAGATAAATGACCTCCTTTGGTGCGATTTGAATAGACTGGAATGCTCACAGTGCCTCCTAGTAGTGGAGGGGCAAAGCGGTACAGGGCGCAGCTCTGTCTGGGAGATGTGAGGGGACCTGGGAACACTGAGATGCTCACACAGGGTGGGAAGCTGTGATAGGAGAGATGACGCTGATACTGAAAATATCTCGGGATTTTTCTTTTTTTCTTTTTGACAGTACAGGGTACTGAATCTAGGACTTCACACATGATGGGCAAGTTCTCTACCACTGGGGTAAATGACTAGCTCCTCAGAAATTATTGAACCAAGCGAAGGAAGTAATTGCAAAATAAAGTCATGAGAGGTAAGAGGAAGAGTCTCTCCTACAGTGAGCCAGGGCCCCAACCTGATTACAAAACAGAAAGGGAATGATGGGAAATGTCCCCAAGAGCTGGAGAGATGGCTTAGCAATTAAGGAGCTTGCCTGCAAAGCCAAAGGACCCAGGTTCAATTCCCCAGGACCCATGTAAGCCAGATGCACATGGTGGTGCATGCTTTTGGAGTTCAATTTAGGAGGCTGAAGGTCCGGGTGCACCCTTTCTCTCTCTCTCATTTTATCTACCTTTTTCTCTCGGGGAGAGAGAGTGAGAGAGGAAACCCCCCAAAAAGAAACACTGAAGTCAGTGAGGAGATGGTCATGACAAGCCCTGTGTAAGAGAAGTTGAGGCATTTTCACTGTGCAGTGAAGATGGGGAGGAGAATGGAAAGAGAAGCAAAAGGGATTTGGATTTGGGGGTTGACTGGGGTGACATTAAAGAGGCAATCTGATAAGGAAGACTCACAGTACCTTTAAAATTACTTCCATTCAAACATTTTATATATTCCTCTGCACAATTCCTCTTTCCCCCTGCCCCCAACACAAGTGAGTATTTTTTTAATTTTTATTTATTTATTTGAGAGAGAGATAATGGCTATGCCACAGCCTCTAGCCACTGCAAATGACCTCCAGACGCACGTGCCATCATGTGTATCTGGCTTTACTTGGGTTCTGGGGAATCAAACCTGAGTCCTTAGGCTTTGTAGGCAAGGGCCTTAACCACTCAGCCATCTTTCCAGCCCCCAGGTGATTTGTTTGTTTTGTTTTGTTTTGTTTTTTCATTTTTTGAGGTAGGGTCTCACTCTGGCCCCGGCTGACCTGAAATTCACTATATAGTCTCAGGGTGGTCTTGAACCCATGGTGATCATCCTACCTCTGCCTTCCGAGTGCTTGGATTAAAGGCATGTGCCACCATGCCCAGCTTCACAAGTGAATATTCTAATGATGAATTTTTGTGACACCACCTTCCATTTTAGCAGGTATAGCTTGATGGGGAAGCAGGGTCACAATTCTCCATGATTTGCTCTTTTTGAACATTATATCCACTTTATCTGTTTTCTAATGTTTCCAAAAGCAGGCTTCAAGAGTTACTTAATATTTCAGAATATCCAATGAAGCTAAGAGTTATTTGCCAACAATTATTTAATAATATCTGCTATAAACTTAAATTCAAAATTTAGTTGTTGAAAGAGAACACCTGAGAAAAGAATATATATTTTTAAACACAAATATACAAGAGAAAAAATATATACCTTATTGTATTTTTCTTTTATTTTTGGAGAAATGTTGGAATTTGTTAATGAAATGTTTTAGGGTTGGGGACGTAGCTCAGTGTAACTCTGCAAACACAAAGGGTTTGACCTTCAGTACCACAAGAATAAATAAATAAGTATAAATTTTAATATAGACTTAAAGTTGAACAGGTCAGGGGGGGAATGGCTTAAGAAAAGGGCTCTTGTTCATACCCAAAACTGTTCATGGTGTATATGAACTTCTAAAAGGAGACACTGCGCCATGATTTTGAGTCTAGAATATTTTGCTATAGATTTTAAGACTGTTTATGTTTAAAGAAAAAGGTTGAGGGGGGAAGATATTAAGATATTACAGCAAAAATGACATGCAATAGTGACTAGTGGTGTCAGTCAATTAACATATAACATCGCGCAAATGAGTAATTCTGAGGCCTCTTTGGAAAATGGGATTTCTAGTTCTTGGGCTTGTGAGATCCCCTCAGCCGACCCAAATGCCGCCTCCCCCTTCTTCCTCACCTACTTTACTGGGAGTGGGAGCCTCCTTGTAACCAGAATCCCAACTTGCTCTCACTGGAATGTTCTAAAGTAATTCAGGTCTTTCATCTTATTTAACTACTGAGCTGGGGTTTATATAAATTCATAATTGTGATTCCACACTTCATGACAAACATAAACAAAATCAGAAACCCTGGACAGAAAAGATAATAAATGTTGAAATGGTGCCCTTCAGATAAATCATATAGATACAGGATTTCAAACATCAGCCAGTGTGTGGCTCCTTCTCCTTTGAAAAGAAATCTTTTTTTTTTTTTTTCTGTGACAAGCTGATGTTAACATTTTAATTAATGAGAGAAAGTCAAATTTAAAAAAGCCCTATTATTCTCTATTACATTTACCTAACTTAAAATACACTACTCTTATGTTCAAGTTTTATTTTCCATTAATAAATTTACTTTAAGCTACTAACATGGGCGTCAGCATGTTGATGTTGACGTCACTCCCTGAAGTGTATTCTGTAAATGACATTTTCTCTAAAGCTTAGACTTCTATAAGTTTGCTGTCAACTGAAAGGCTTAAATACCACTTCAAGGTCACAAGGTTGATTCTCATAATAGAAAGTCTTTTTAATTTTTTTTTTACTTACAAATCTAGTTGAGCCCATTCCGTTTGGTAACCCCCGCTCACTTCTTGAGCGCCCCGTGGCATGAGGTAACTCGTCCTCCGAACGCCCTTCTTGCCTGTCTGGCTCTATTATGGCTACTAAAAGGTCAGCCGCAGCTTGTGGCACCAAAGAGGTTGCTTTTGCCAGTCTACAGAGAGAAGTTTTGTCATCTGATATGTTATGAAGAGAACAGAGACACTCAGGGATGCTGTAACACTAGCCACCATGTCTTTACAGAAGGAGGAATCCTTTAATCTAAAAATAATTGAATGTGCAAAATATTTTAAAAGATTGCATTTCATATTCTGTGGTCCATGTCACAAAGTTTACAATTTTATACATTTTAATATTAATATAAATATTTTAATAGTATATAAATATTTTAAATAATGTAAATATTTTAATATTAATATAAATATTAATGGGAAACCTAAGTTACATTTCAGCTCACTGGCATTCCTCATTTCGTTTTTGCTTAACCATGACACACGTACTTCTGCATTTGTCAGCATCAAACACGGCTTCGCAGAATTTTTTTTTTTACATTATAAATTTCTTGTTCTAAAGCAAAGGCCAGCCATCACAGTTTTCTTCCCCGATCTTCCCCATTTTACAAAAAGGGACATTGCTAACACCTGAACGTGGACCACTCACGAGCCAGTTTATTGGCCCTAGGAATGCTCTGTACAAACAACAATGAGGTGAGTATCTAAGTATATATCTAAGGGTGGGGGGGAAACTCCTTGACTGGTTGCATTTGGAGAACTGTTTATACTGCTACAACCTTCCAAAGTCAAAGTTGAGTTGAGGGTCCTCATCCAGGTCTCTGGTTCGACTGGATTCAGCAGAGAAGCTGGAGCGAGTTGACGCATGAGGATCAGCAGGCCCTGACTAATCCTCAAATGCAACTATTGCAACTTCTTGTTAAATACCAGCGATGGAGGGCTGGAGAGGTGGCTTAGCAGTTAAGCGCTTGCCTGTGAAGCCTAAGGAGCCTGGTTCGAGGCTCAATTCCCCAGGACCCACGTTAGCCAGATGCACAAGGGGGCGCACGCATCTGGAGTTCGTGTGCTATGGCTGGAGGCCCTGGTGCCTCCGTTCGCTCTTTCTTTCTCTCTCTCTCTCTCAAACAAATAAATAAAAAGTAACAAAAAAAAAAAAACTAGCAATGGAGCTGTGATGGTGGAGCTAGAAAGAGCCAGAACTACCTTGTGCGCTCTCCAAGAGTTCTTTCTTGCTCACTCAGGAGGGCGCGTCCTGGAGCAATAGTAACAGAATTTACGGTGTGATTATTCCAGCACAAACACTCAGCTAAGTGCCTCAACACTGCTTCATAAATTATCTGTAAACATTTCCCGTATCATCCTCAGTTCTTACCACAGCACTGCAAGTCAGCTACCATAATCACCACATCTTAAAACGAAGACATCGGAGGTGTGTTCCTTCCATTAATACTTTGGTAGAAACCTAGAATCTTCCTTGCAAATAATTTCAGTAGATGAATCTTTTTCTTCACATGGTAATTTAATAGTGAGCACATAAAAAGTAATTTATTTGTATGCATACAGTTTTTCAGATGTATAAATACCTGCATTTTGAGGTAATACTGAGAACATAAACAGAGATTATAAATGACAGCTAGCAACTTACATAAGGCTGAACATCCAAATGATTTCTGTTCTGTTTTGGATTGCATGAGAGAAAAACAATTGTGTATCACATAGAACAATTGCAAATGATAACAGTTTTTAAACCGCTCATCTTGCAATTTTGTGATGCTCTTCAATTTAATTCATCTGGAAGACTAAAGGAAAAGCAGCAGAAAATTGTTTCAAGGTTGAATTACTAACATTATCTAACATCTGCTCTCAAACCTTAATTGTTAAATTTTCAAGTTGGAATTAGTTGATGAGCAACCCCACGTCCCCTGTCAATTTCCATTCTTTGGAGAATATCGTTGAAACATACGTTTCATCCGATCTATGTTCAACGACAGCCACTTCTAAAATTACCCAAATCACACTGTCTCCATCAAAGTTTCCAAATAGTAAATATAACATGACATGCATCTTGAGATAAATTTTAAAGCTGTGTTTTGAACGCTGACACTTTACCTTCAGCCTTAAGTAAGAAAAATGACATTGCATCGGCACATCGCTAACGAGTGTCTTTGACTTAATCCAAATATTAGGATGATGTGTAGCGAAAAGAGACCAGGTGATACTGGGTTAAATTCAGTTAAGAAATTTGAAGTGTATACCTACTAACACCTTACAGTTCAATTGTCAGCAAACTCTAATGTGGAAAGAGCAGAAGTTTAAAACTCACTGCTGTTCACATTTAAAAAATAACAAATTTAACTTGTATGACATTTATCTAGCACGGTTACTAAGGATGATGTATCTTAAGAACTCCTATGTGTATCTCTGGGCCATAGAGTGAAATAAAAGCCGAGAGTGTGGTTCTGCACGGGCTTTGTGATAATGAGCCCTGCCCCCCCAGTCCTTGATCTGTTCTGCAGTTACGACAGCCCCTACTAACCGTTGGCCAACTTATGTAAGGAGGGGATAAGTAATTTGAATACTGTGTTATATTATATATCTTTTCAGTATTTGAAAATAATTCTCCTCTCTCTTTATATTGGTCTACGTGGAACAACAACAACAACAAAAATGTCGCAACACCCATCTCCTTGCCTGGTAATGGCAAAGACATCACACAATATCAAGTTCCATTTGGTAACTATCTTGGCTGTGCATTCTCGGGATAGCCCTGCATCATGCCACTCAGCAACAGGGCGAGCTGTGTCTTCCCTGAGGCCTGTGTCACCCTCACACTGGGTGCACTGTCTACAAAAGAATACTCAGTAAGCACTTTCCTAATGGTCTACCTCTTTCTCATATATGATGCACTCTCCAAAAGTTCAGTGAAAGTGCTTTGTAGAATTTCAACTTTTTCACTTCACATACAAAATAATGACTTTCATTGTGATATTTCCATATCTTACATCATGATATGCATATATCATTAATAAATGCATTTCAAGTGGCATATTTAAACGTCACTGAGTGATTTTTATGATGCCATGCTGTTAAATGTTAGGCAAAAGTGAAGAATCCTGTCTTAGTGTCTGTTTATTCGTGACTCACAATAATCTGGCAAGAAGTGTAAAATATTGCTGTAAAATTCCATCATGGAGGAGTCATTGATGGCTGTCATAGAGAACAACTTTATCCTCTAAAATGTGAGCCAAGATGAAGGGCGTGAAGGGCGGCTTTGTGTCTGTTTTGTGTGAATTTTCAGAAGACTGCTTTCATTTGATGAGGGCTTATAAGAAAGGAAGATAAAAGCTATATTCCCAGTTGAGGAATTCATATATATATATATATTGAGAGAGAGAGGGCCTCCAGCTGCTGCAAACGAACTCCAGATACAGGTACCACTTTTTGCATCTGGCATTACAAGGGTACTGGATAATCGTTTTCAGGTCAGTCATTAGGTTTTGCAGGCAAGCCCCTTAAGTACTGAGCCATCTCTGCAGCCCCTTTCATGTATTCTTTTAAACAGCCTTATCATTTCTAAAACATAAAGTCAAGGAATGTTATTTTTCTTTGCCTTGAACTCTTGGAAAATTTATAAGTTTGAATACAGATAATAATTTAATACAAATTGTCAATATAATACAGAAGTAGGTTGAACTTAAACAGAAGCAAAACAAGAAACTCTACAAGTAAAACTTAAGCTTAGCCATATATATATATATATATATATATATATGGAGAGAGAGAGAGAGAGGAGAGACTTGCCAAACTGCCATGATCGATGCTGGTTTTACATATTGAGCAGCTATTGTGTGCCAAGTCCCGTAATGGAAACACACCCAGGGAACAAAAGAGAACAGTCTAGAAACTTATCATGATGATTTTAATTTCAACCAAAAGTTTGTCTCACTACTGAGCTATAGTGTTCTCAAGGCTTCTTCAAGCACAATAAACTCACTCTTGATTCTCCTGTGTCCTTTAGGACCTGTACTCAGTGTCCCTTACCCCTCCCAACGACACGCTAATGCCTTCTAGAAACAGCCCACCTTGGATGTTTCATCTTCCTTCCATTTGGTTTGGAATCTCACATCCATTTTGGAAACAAGTATATCAAATAACAGTTCTAGGAGGGTACTGGAAGCCCCTTTGAAACAAAGGCCTCTGCATCGCAGAGACATTCTTTTGTCCACACCCACACTGTTGGATACTCACTGTGGGGCAGGTACAAGGCTAACAAAATAAAACATCACAAGCCTCATCTCAGAACGCAGGATGCTTGAAAGATTCAGAGAAATGGAACTGCTGTGGGACAGTAGAGACTAGATGGTAATTATTTACTACCCTAGTCCATGCTGAACTGGGTAAGTCCTTTCACTGATACTTTATGCAAGAGCAGCGTTGGATCTAGAGGGAGGGAGGAGTGCATTGCAGTAACAAACGCAGTCAGAAGAAGCAGAAAGAGTAGAATTTGGTGTGCTATTAGTGCAAGAAATGAGTCTTGATAAGTAATGTATTTCATTCAATGTCAGAGGCATGCATTAGTCATAACTTCATAAGACATGGTTCAGACTTTGTGCTTCATCGACTCCCTTTTTCCATTTCCTTGCAGATAAATATTGTGGGGGCTTTTTGTTTTGCTTGAAGCAAGTCACACAAATCTAGTGTACCTACCCTTTGAATCCTGTTCTATAAAGAACGTGAAGCTCTGAAGCCTATTTCACAGGTCATCTTAATTTTATCAGTTACTTGTAATAGAGTATTTTTCTTTGTCAAACAATGGGGATTGATCAAAAATCAAATTGTTATATCCCACTTAGGTGTAACCAACAGGTGGTTATTTCAGAAGTTATCTCAATTTGAAGAGTTACATAAAACAGCATCACTGTTTTGTGCCATCATTTTGAATTAATTTTATCTAGACTATCTAAAAAAAAATCTTTGATTAATATATTTTAGTCAATTCAGGACATAATTTAAATAGTAATGAGAACTTTTAACTGATATAAGTTTCAGGTACTAATTATTATTTTATATTGTCTACATATATTGTTCATATTTATTTGGTCTTTTGCAAGTTGTACTCCAAATTATTTCAGAATTTTATCTGAAAATTTTACCCTTAAACTGTTGTTTGAACATTTTAATATTCAATCATATATAATTGGTCAGCGTATGTATCCATCTATTGAATATGAATTCCAAATAGAATATATATATCAACACCATGAATATAAAACAACTTTTGTGTGCGCTAATCTTTTCAAAGTGCATCAGAAGCAAACAAGAGAGAAATAAGTATGTTTAATGTCACATTAATAGTTTTCATTTCTCAGTATAGGTAGTTAGAGGGTTGTTTTTTTTTTTAACAATGAAAGTGGCTTCCTCCTCTGTCAAAATAGTTTTGAAAAGAAGGAAGTCATATTATTTGGGCTGATAAGACAAGAAGGTAATGGAGATAGGTAAATGGTGACAGTGGCAGGTCCTTGTCTGTACACTACAAAGTGTGATTCAAATTCAGTATACTCCAGGTACACGTGAATATAAAAACTGAATTCCCCCGTCCCAATATGTTTTCTAATGGATATAGAAACTGTTTCTAGAAGAAAAGGGGTTTCAGTGCCGTGTTACTGGTTGTAGGTTTGTTCTGAAGGGGAGGAGGCCAGACCTGTCACCGGAGGGTTGTTTGGTCTCTTTGTGTGGTATTTATAGCAGGGTCTGGTTAATGTCAATCTTCACTTTATTGGTATTCTCTTAAATCCTGAAATTTTACCCAGACTTTTCCTTATAAGACCAATCTTCTCAAAAAAAAAAAAAAGAAAAGAAAAGAAGGAAAGAAAGAAAGAAAAGAAAAGAAAAAAACTCTGCAAATGTTGAGCAATAGAAAAGTTTCCCCCCCCAAAAAAAAAAAATTTTAATTGTCAGTGCAAATTTCACCTAAGACCTCAAGTTCAGCATATTTAGTGTTTATATTTTGTATGTGCATTTTCCCCCACTCTCCAGTTAACAGAAACAAACACAACCCCTTTTCAGAGTCGCAAAGACTGATTCTTTTTCAGATAGCCCTTGTTAGTAATGCCCGCAGAAAATGCAAGGAGTCAGCTACAAGGGAGAGGAGAATTTTAAGGCAGCAATGTGCATATTAAAGAAACATATTTCGTTGTCCTTAGAATGTATAAAATCAAATGACTCATAATGTATGACACAGAACATAATATCCCAAAAACTTCAACATTGTCTTATGAAGAAAATACCTAAAATAGTTGGGTCTAATATTCAGTGCCAGTGGCGCTTTGCTTCTTAAATGATCTCACTGGATTGCAATAGCGTAAACGAATATGTGGCAAGGAAGAAAATAAAATGAAGATTGTATGAGTCATATACTAGTGGGGAAAAATGAAAATTGGTAGTTCACCATACACAGAAGGTGCCATGTCCATTTCCTTTACTTGATATTAGTGGAATATCAATACCCATTTCTCAAAAATAAAGCAGTTTTAAAGATAATAGTAAATAGAATCTAAAAGTTATTTCTTCAAGGAATGCTAGTTCAGGCAAGAAAAATGAACCCACATTGAAGTTAGGAGAGTTCTATATAGTCACATTCTTCTAATTATCAAGTGTAATAAGAAAAATGACCAATATTTATTTTTGAATTTGGTAGGCAGAAGTAGGTGAACATTAAGGAAAACATTAATTTATAATTTAAAATGCATATATATATATATATATGATATATATATTAAGTAATGTGATGAATAATACTGAGATCCTAAAGATTCCAACTTTTGGACATTCAAGAACTGTAATGTTTTTAAATAATTAACAAGCAGGATAAATATTTATTCTTATATCTTGCACATACAATTAATTGTTAAGTTTTAACCAAAACCATACATAATACTTTTTTTCACTTTGTGTAAGTTTTAGAGTATATGATCTGTTATTAGTTTCTGTGAATGAGTTTTAATAGATATTCATGTTGATACTGGAAATTTTTTAAAATATTTTTAAAATATGGTTTATAAATTTGGATCACTGAATTTTTAAATAATAAATCATTATACAATACAGGGCTGAACTATACAGGAGCTTCCAGGCAATGAATTTGTCATCTTTCATGGATTGTACGATTGCATACATTTTATTCTCTCAAGATCATCATCTTTTTTCACACAAAATTCAATATTATACATGGATATTATGCATAATTTTTCCTACAAATTTTCCCAGTATCCTAAAAATATTTACAAAATAATTTAACACCAAGTCTAACATACAGCGTCCTGAGAAGCTCAGATGGACAAATGGACTGTTTCCCTATCTGTTCTCACGCCATACTTTATAATCTTTTTCTGACTGAATCAGTTCTGTGATCCAGTCTCAAACTCTGGCCCCCTAATACTCTTTACCTCAATACCAGCTTGGTTTTTCACGTGTGATATGTAGAAGTAAGATAAAAGTCTAAACTAGGGACTGGGGAGATGGTTCACGGTCAAAGGCAATTGCTTACAAGCCTACCATAACAAGTTCAAATCCCCAGCGCCCACACAAGGCCAGAGCAAAGAGGTGCCACTTGTCTGTGAATCCAGTGTAGCTGTGGAAGTGGTAGGGGAAGTAAGAAACCTCATGAAGCTAATCGGCAGCAGCAGAAGAAAGCAACAACCTTTGAAAAAAAAAACGACACAGTAAAGCTATCCTCTGGCCCCTACGTGTATGTCATAACACACACATAATGCACACTCACACACACACACTCACACCTACTGCACACATGCATACACATCATATATACACAAATAGACGATGGATAGATAAATGATAGATGAATAGATGATAGACTGATAGATGATAGATACATAGATATATAGATGATAGTTACATAGGTAGATGATCGGTAGATAGATGACAGAAAGACAGATGATAGCTAGATAGCTAGATAAATAGAGAGATAGATAGAGAGATAGACAGATCGATACATAGATGGATAGGTAATGCACGTACTTATGAACATACATTTACACTGGGGCGGGGGGAGAACCCCGAGCAGTTAAACATGCTCACTTGCAAAGTCTGCCAGGCCAGGTCCAATTCCCCAACCACTCACACAAAGCTGGACCAATATTCATTTGCACTAGTAAGAGACCCTAATGTTCATACACATACACACACATGCAAATAAATAAGTGTTTTAAACTTATATACCTAATACTTTCTAAATTACTCCCAAATCAACTAGGATTATTCTTCTCCTACCATCCAGACAGTAAGTTATGCTGCTGTTGAACATTTATCTCTTATATTCTAGATGTCTTAAATATCATCTATCTAGGCCAATGGTTAAGTTATCTGTTAGGTAATATATGACATTTTCATTATTAACGTTATAAAATGCTCATTTTTCCAACAATTTTACAACTAAATAAGAAACTATCCCGTTGCATTTTAGTATAACTTGCCTTATAAAAGTAAGACTGAAAATGTGTCCCCAAAACTACTTTACAGAATATTTTAAAAAGTACCAGTCAATGGCTGAAAAGGCCAAGTGGAAAAGATTAAACAGAAATGAATGGGAGAAGAAAATCCTTACAAAGTGTAGGGTAGATTTTTTTTTTTTTTCACTTTAAAGACATCCCTGCCCCAAGAAGTTAAAAACTATTCACAATACCTAAATAAAACATACCATTAAGCCAGGCATGGAGGTGGTTGCCTTTCATCCCGGCAATTCGGAAGCAGAGTTAGGAGGATCACTGTGAGTTAGAGGAGGGGCTGGAACTACAGAGTGAATTCCAGGTCAGCCTGGGCTACAGTGAGACCCCACTTCAATGTATATATATATATATATATATATATATATATATATATATATATATATATATATATATATATATATATTGTGTATATATGTATACATACACTCTCCCGACTGAAAACAATGGACTACCTTACAGGCTGAAATGTGCTCTTTTTAATTAACTGCAATTTGGAAAGTCAGACCATTTATTAAAAATTCACATTGTAATGGCACAAATGTCCCCAAAAGCAGAAATCACTGGGTGAGCAAAAGTGTCACTAATCTCCAAGTTCAAAGGTGTTCGTGTGGAAGCTCAGCCTGTGCTTGGGGACTGCCAGTCTCTGCAGGCAACAGCTGGTTCCAGCAGCATCTCTGCCCGTGTGATCCCCAGCCAGAGGCTGGGCCCTGCAGACTCTTGTGCAGACCCTGCCAAAGTGGACCTGTGACTCGGACTCCAACCTGGCAGCTACGGGAGATGTTGGTTTGTTTCAGGAGCCTCTCCCCAGGAAGGCAGCTTGCCTGTCTCCAAGCTGCCCCGGGCAGCAGCTCCAACTTCAGGTCTGAAGCCTTGTGTCCATGTGTCCATCAGCCAACCAGCCTGTTGGCAAACAAAACGAGAAGACTCTTTTAAAAGTGTTCAGGGGCTGGAGAGATGGCTTAGTGGTTAAGGCTCTTGCCTGCGAAACCTAAGGACCCAGGATCAATTTCCCATACCCACATAAGCCAGATGCACGTGGTGGCGTATGTGTCTGGAGTTCATGTGCGCTGGCTTGAGGCCCTGGTATGCCCATTCTCTCTATCTGCCTCTTTCTCTTTCACAAACAAATAAATAAATGGTGAACTGGGTGTGGTGGTGCATGCTTTTAATCCCAGAAAGCCAGAAGCAGAGGTAGGAGGATCACCGTGAGTTTGAGGACACCATGAGACTACATTGTGAATTCCTAGATAATCTGGACTAGAGTAAAACACTACCTCAAAAATATTGTCCTTTCTTCAAGTCTATATTTCTTTATGGTTAACCTTCCCACATATAATTGCTGACATAAAGGCATCTTGTAAAATATTTCACTATAAGGGGCTGGAGAGATTGCCTAGCAGTTAAATTTGCTTACTTACAAAGCTTAACAACCTAGGTTCAATTCCCCAGGAACCCCATAAAGATGAATGCACAGGGTGGCACATGCACCTTGCAATTTGCTAGTAGTCACTTGAGGCCCTGGCACACCCATTGTTCTCTCT
Source organism: Jaculus jaculus (assembly GCF_020740685.1). Taxonomy (NCBI): domain Eukaryota; kingdom Metazoa; phylum Chordata; class Mammalia; order Rodentia; family Dipodidae; genus Jaculus; species Jaculus jaculus. The sequence goes on from NC_059121.1 coordinate 25,567,141, forward strand.
CTCTCCTACCCTCCTTTCTCCCTTCCTACGCCCCTCTCCATATCTCTGCTTACAAACAAATAATAATATATCACTATAATTGGAAATCCACCATCCTTCTTTTGACCTTAGAACTCTTGTCTGGCATCTCTTAGCCTGATGTCTTCTTTTCCCAAGGATACAGCTGCCTTCTTCAAATCCTTTTCACATCTCTGTCAATGCAACTCCAAATTTCTCTGCATGCATCTAAATTCAGGCTCTTCAAAACCTCAGACTTAAAGTCATCTATGAACTAACGTTCTGCCAAGTCCCAAGATTTAAAATTTAAAAAAATAAAAGGTAAGTGTTAGAGTTAAAAGAAAACGGTGGGATAAACTTTATCCTGAAATCTGACTTTTAACTGAAAAGTCACTGTAATTATCTTACCACTTCCATTTTTTTTTCTAACTTTTGTAGACATCAAGACACCTTTTCTGTATCCTGTTTTAGTCAAGGATCTGAGGCAGGAAGCTCACAAGTTCAAGGACAGCTTAGGTGATATAGTAAGACTCTTTCTGGGAACAAAATATGAATTAACGATTAAAGATAGTAGCGCAGTTGAACGCTTGTTCTTGTTTGTGCTGGTTTTCTGTTTTGTTGCTGGTGCTGGCTGGTACTCACTGGTCCCACTCTCTTCCCGCAGCCCCCCACAGGCTAGCTCTGTAAGCTGACTCCTGGCCTGTTCACAGGAAAAGCCTGGCTTCAAGTTCTCACTGCCCATAATCCCTGCCGAAGCCCGCTCAGCCTTGATCCGACTCTTGGCAGAAAGAGTAAAAGCGCTGCACTTTTCTCTGCTTCCCTGTAGCAGGTCAACTAAAAACAAGTCCTGAAAGAGATATTCTAACCAAACTCCAGAAATGTAAATGTAAGCACTGGAATTCTACTCCGGAGAGAAAGGACTTCCCTCGTTCATTTTGTTCACATTTTCTTCTGAGTGTGTTTGCACCGATGCTCATAGGAAAAAACAATGCATGTGTTATGCTAAAATAATAATTGTTACACAGAACATACATGGACACATGACTAAAAGCTTCAAATTAATGGAAATTATAGATTTAAAATGTGAAAGGTAAAATATAAGCACTATATGACATTTTATCTGGTGGCTTATGTGCACAAAACTTTCTTCAGTAAGTATAGGAGGGAGTTATTTTTAATGACTCAAAATAATTAAGTAAAAGGTGTAACAAAAACTCTACTCATATAATATCAATGAGTTATAGGGAGAAAAATAACTTAAAGGAGATTCAAGAGAACATTTTATTTACCAAAACTTTCTACCCAAGAACAAAACATAAGAACTCTGGGTAAGCTTGGGGAAGGTAGTGGCTTTCTTTTTATCAACGAAAATGTCGATCCCCAGCTAATGGCCAACCTTATGTTTGATGCCAAAATATGAATTTTTATAATAATAATGTTATATTACATGTTATTTGAGTCCATTAGCAACCATAAAGCATGTGCCTAGTACAACTACGGGTGATAAAAATATAATCTATACAGGAAGTCCCGCATATTGAGTCCAGGACTATCAGAAGTAACCAGACAGGCCAACAACTGCTGCAGTATAACATGGATATAGATAGAAAACCTTTCCCTTTTTCAACAACAAAAAGAGTTGTGTGTGAAACTATTCCATTAAGTGCCATATTCCAACTACAAATACTTATGAATGTTTTCATTCTATTAAGTGCCAAGAAAAAAGAAATACACAAAACCTGAAAGAAGAAATTTTGTTTAAAACTCTCTGTAATTTGAGTAGAATCACCAATAACAGGGAAAACCTCCAAGTTCCTAGGTGAGAAGAATAAATAATTTTAAAATACCAAGGCAAATTTTAGTACTAGTATATTAATAAATGTAGTTTATTTGTGAATGAGTTGACCAAACAATGTCTATAGATGGTAAAGAAAATAGTTTTTAAAAGAGTTGAGGAAGAAAATGTATGAAATATCAAAAATCAAAATGAGCTTTGGTTGTATTTCAGTGGTAGAGTACATGTCCTTAGCATGTCTAAGGCACTGAGTTCAAGCCCCAAGGTACCCCTGAACTCCCAATGAGAACATGCTACATGGCTGGAGAGAAGGCTCGGTGGCCAAGTGCACCTCCTGTGTAAGCATGAGGGCCTAAGGGGGCATAAAAATGCCCAATTGTGAATCTTCAGATCCCAAGAAAACAGCTGGACATGGCTGCGGGGCCTAAAACCCCAGTTCCTCAGGGGGAGACAGAGACCAGGAAATTTCCCAGTGTTGTGAAAAACACCAAACTCCTGTAGTAACAGACTCTGGCTCAACTCATATCAGAGGAGGACACCAGACATTGAGCATTGGCCACACACACACACACACACACACACACACACAAACACATACATGTACACATACATGTACACATACAAACACCTACACACGCATACATGTACAAAAGCACACACATACATAGGCACATACAAACACATACACACATATACACATACAAATACATACACACACATAAATATACAAGTACACACACATGCATATACAAATACACATACACACACACACACAGAGTGCACACACCACACACGAGGGAAAAATGTACTATAACTGCATGGCACAAATACTAGTTATATAAATAAGGGGGAATAAAAGACACTATAGAGTTTAGTCATATTATAATAACAATTTAGAAAGTTCCTTAGAAATGGATGAAGAAAGACATAGTAAGGAGATGATGCTGGAAAACTAGCTAAACATTTCATTTCAAAGTATGTGTGAACAGAATATATCTTTGGTCAAGGTGGGATTTTGTTTTTAGTCGCAAAAATAAACTCTCTACTTAAAATAATGCCCAATATGAAATTGCTACATGAATAAATAGAATAATTAGATTCTCCCATACCAATAATAAATTTTAAAAATTATATACATATAACATAATATTTTAAGTGATGAATTTTATCCAGAAAATTATGAAATATAAATTTTAAATTCTGATATGATATATATTCCAGTTCTCAGCTTTCCTTCTAAACATTTCATATCCAATTTATAGCTATACTAAATAGATACTTTATCTTAAATATAGAGTTCTAAAATGTAAATAAATGAATAATTACAAAGTCAAAAATACCTACTTGAACATGTTGTGATTTAAATGTTTGCATATCATAATTGTCTTCTTAACTTGTTCAAAAAGCAAAATTAAAGTTGGCAATTCTCAACTGTGTTCAAAGTGAGATGAAATGGACAGTTTCTCACATTTTGTATGTTTGTTAAGGCTGAAAATGTCTTTTGAGAAACAACTGGGAAATATAGATCAAGGCGATTGAAATAGTCTCACAGTTTCATCCAGTAGCCCACTTCTAGAAGTATTTCCCAGAGGAATCACCAAGGATTTTGTGAAAAATGGAGAAGTTCTCATTAAAATCTAGGCATGTTGGCATATATCTGTAATGCTCATCCTTAAGAGACTTAGGTAGGAAGATTTCTACAAGTTGAGGTCAGTCTTGGCTTTACACTGAGTACAGGCAAGTCAGGGCTACATAGCAAAACCATATCTCAAATATATTTGTGTGTGTCCATGTGAGTGTGTGGGTGTGTTTAAACAAATAATGTTATTAGCAATATTTATAATCACATCATATGGTATGATCACATGTTTGTATAACTATGTTTAGTTTCTTTTTTTGGTTTTTTGAGGTAGGGTCTCACTCTGGCCCAGGCTGACCTGGAATTCACTATGGAGTCTCAGGGTGGCCTTGAACTCACAACAATCCTCCTACCTCTGCCTCCCTAGTGCTGGGATTAAAGGCTTGCACCACCACGCCTGGCTTAACTATTTTTTTTTTTTAATATGAGTAAGAATAGACTCAAAAGAAACACCTCTGGAGTTATCACCTTATCCTTTGTAAAGCTATACTACAAAGCTGTTGTAATAAAAACAGCATGGCACCAGCATAAAACCAGATCTTAGGAGGCAGAGGTAGGAGGATTGCCGGAAGTTTGAGGCCACTCTCAGACTACATAGTGTATTCCAGATCAGCCTGAATTAGAGTAGTGAGACCCTACCTCGAAAAACCAAAGCAAACAAACAAACAAAAAACAGATGTATAGATCAATGGAACCGAATTGAAGACCTGGGCCTTAGCTCAAGTAGCTACAACTCCTTGGTCTTTGACAAAGGTTCCAATAACATAGTCTGGAAAAAAAGAGCATCTTCCACAATGGTGCTGGACAAACTAAGTAGCCACATGTAGAAAAATGAAACCAGATCCACTCATCTCACCATACACAAAAATCAACTACAAATGGATTAGAGACCTAAATAAAAGAACTCAAACTGTTCAACTACTGGAAGGAAAATGAGGAGGAACTCTACATGACATAGGGGTGGAGAAGGACTTCCTGAACAACACCCCAGTAGCCCAGGAAATTAAACAATCCCTCAACCAATGGGATCTCATGAAGCTAACAAGCTTTTGCACAGACAATCATACCATATGCACAGCCAGCAGATCACCCACAGAATGGGAGAAAAATTTCACCAGCTATAACACGGATAGAGGCCTGGTATCTAGAATCTACAAAGAACTCGAAAAACTAAACAGTTAAAAAAAAAATCAAGCAACTCATTGAAAAAAATTGGACAGAGAACTGAACAGGGAGTTCCCAGAGGAAGAAATGCAAATGGCTAGCACACACTTAAGAAAATGTTCAACATCCATAACCATCAGTGAAATGCAAATTAAAACAACTATGAGATTCCACCTTACCCCAGTAAGGATGGCAATCATTAAAAAAATCAAATGACAACCAATGTTGGCAAGGACGTAGGGAAAGAGGAACCTTCATGTACCGCTGATAGGAACGCAAACTTTTGCAACCACTATGGAAATCAATATGGAGATTCCTGAGAAAGATGAATATAGAACTTCCAACAGGCCCAGTTATTCCCTTACTGGGCAATTGCCCCAAATGCTCCATGGGTCACTACAGATTGCTCAACCATGTTTCAGTAAAGAAGGGCCATGGGGAGGGAGGGATTTTTCCAGATTAAAATCTTTGGCTCTGACCTGTAACTCACAGTACCAGAAATTGGAGCTCCCCACATTGAGATCTTGAAAGGAGAGAACTACAAGGTCCCCCCAAACAAGACAGGCTTCTGTCAAAGCAGATGATTACCTGTCTGAGGTAAAAGGTAGAGGACCCTATTGCTGAAGACCCCATATGATACTGGCATGTTGCATGCAGAGACCTGGCCGGAATCCGGAAGAGAGCCAGTCCCCAGACAGTTAGCCCGCCTAGTGCTGGGAAGCATTCATCAGCTACCGGGGGAACGAGGGCAACAACGGTGTGAGCAAGCAGGGGGCTAAGCTGCTCAGGAGCAACCAGCCTGACAAGAAGTACTCTCCAGTGCAATGGTGGCACGCAGCCTTGGTGGGTAACCAATGGCTTTCTTATTGGCCAAGAGATCAGCTCAGTGGGAAGGAACCCATATCTGGTACTGGGAATTAGGTCTGAATGCCCTGGAGACAAAGATCTTGCTCCCCATTGCCAAGCTCTCACTAGTCTTTGGCTAAAAAAGGGGTTAAATTAATAATGCAACTTCAATTAAACCTGTGATGACTTTACTCTCTGTTGAAGAATCTATTTTTCTTTTTAATTTATTTTTTATTAGAAAGAGAGAATGATATGGAGAGAGAGAGAGAGAGAGAGAAAGAGAATGGGTGAGCCCAGGCCTCCAGCCACTGCAATCAAACTTCAGATGCATGTGCCCCCTTGTGTATCTGGCTAACATGGGTCCTCAGGAATTGAACCTGGGTCCTTTGGCTTTGCTGGGAAGTGCCTTAAGTTCTAAACCATCTCTCCAGCCCAAGAATCTATTTTTCTTTTTCAAAAGGTAGCAAGACTTACAGAGGTAAACCACCCCTCACATCTCAGTCAAGGCCCTGGTGAAACCACAGAGGCACTGGGAAGATGAGCAAGGGAGCTGCTTCCACGGAGAGCCTGACAATCAGCGTCAGGGAGAAGGAGACAGATGCTGAGGACACTCAACACCTACCAAAGCAGAGATCCAGAGGCTCCTAAGAGCTCATCACTGAAGTAGACTTAAAACACACCCACCACGGCTAAGGGAATTTTGCAGAAGAGGGGGCTGAGAGATTATAGGAGTCACAGGTTGGGATGTCATGGCCAGAGGCTCTGCCTCCCCTCAAATAACTGACTGCTTTTCTCACAATGCATAACAACAACCCCACTCAGGAGCCTTGCCTCCTTGGAATGAGGGCAGGGACAAGGTAAAAGATGATAAAAACACACGATGTATCCATACAAAATATGTTGTTATTAGTGAAAAAAAATAGGAGACTAAAAAAATAGCATTTTATAGAGCTATAAAGCAAATGTAAGCTAAGCCTCAAATTGCTCTTATTTCCAGTAACTACCTTTAACTATTGATGCTAGATGAAACTTAATCATACCTGGAGTTGGTTAAAATATATTTATTTAAATAGAAATTCCTCTAATTGTCAAAACAAGTAAGGGTGGTGTTTTTTTGGTCAACGGGGTACCAGCACAAGGGTGAACAAGATCGACACAGAGAACAATCAACTCCTAACAAGTCAGAGATCCAGAGACACAGAGGCTCCCAACACCTCATCACTGAAGCAGACCCAAAATGAACCCAACATGGCTCAGGGAAATTTTGTGGAAGAGAGGGCAGGAAGAATGTCAGAGCCACACACGCCGAGACATTTGTCCTACCCATAACTGTGGGCTAACTCCACAATGCATGACCCATATACCTCAACAAGGAGGGGCCAGGGGGAGGGGGTAGGACATGGACGAGCCTAATAATGGTACCAACTTGACTGTACTCTCTGAGCACAAAACCAATTAATAAAAATAAATAAATAAAATGATATTACAAACTAAAAAAAAAAGAAGTTCCTCTAATCATTTATTGCCTACTAGAAATTAAGAATGGGTAGATTTGAAGTGCTATTAACCAAATTTTAAATATCAAAAAATGTATTCAGAACTTGCTCTTTCTGAGCAAAGATTCTCCCTTTTAATAACCTCACTGTTATCATTAAATTTATCTTTCAAAAAAACACTTAGTCACTTTGTTACTTATTACAATCATATAGGTCAAAAGCACAGTAAGAATTTGGTAATGATTCCAACTAATAACTTTCACAGTTACAACTCTGTTAGGCTAGGCTTCTAAATATACAAGCATGATATTTATCTAGAGAAATCTCATTTCTGTTTTTAAATTTTTGGTTTATTTTTATTTATTTACTTGAGAGCGACAGACAGAGAGAGAGAGAGGGAGAGAGAGAGAAAAAAAATGGGTGCACCAGGGCTTCCAGCCACTGCAAAGGAACTCTACATGCATGTGCCACCTTGGCATCTGGCTTACGTGGGTCCTGGGGTATCGATCCATGGTCCTTAGGTTTCACAGGCCAGAGCTTAACCACTAAGCCATCTCTCCAGCCCCTAAGTCTCATTTCTTACTTACCTAAACAAACACATTCAAAACTAACTTTCTTTGGATAGCATGTTCTGATAGTGTTTGATTTTATTCTTTCCTGAGCATGGAAATGGTTCTGAAATTTCTTTTATTCTCTTCAGTTTAGTATAAAGTACTGCACAGAAAACTGTATGTATGAGTTTATAGTTGGTTGTCCACGTCACATGTTGAATATATGTATTAGTGAACTCTGCAAAAGGAATAGTGGTATGTAATTTGAAACGTTATTAGCTGTGCGTATTACTTAGTTGATTAGTTAGCTAATAGCAGAAGGTCCTCTCTGATACTTCCTGCCTGGGGATGTGAAGAAGCGAGTAGAATTCTGATGTTTGTTGACCCTGCTTTGTCAGGTGAGGAGTGGCGAAGGTTCCCGCCTAACTTGGCAGTCTATCATCAGCCATACTCCTCGGCTATTGTAAATTCTCTCTTGTTCCACGGACAAGAATTTGGCAAAATGTTTATATATGGTAGTAAACATCACTTGTAATGTTCCCACCTTAATCAGAAAGTTCTTTGTGGACAGGGGTATTTTTCTATTGCTTCTGGATTGTGCCTCTTATAAACTGCATTTGTTAATAGTCATGCCTTGTTAATTAATACACGTGAAAGTTGAAATGCCCCTCATGCAAGATGCAAGATACCATTTTGTATGGCATTGCCCTTGTTAAATTTTATATATATATATGTATATATATATATATATATATAATAAAATTTTTAAATATATATATATCATATATATGTATGTATATATATGATATTTTTTCAAACAAAATGTATATAATATACATTTTTTTCAAGGAAACCCATTAAGTTGCCTTGTTCTCTCCTTCTTGCAGAGTAGTGAAACCATGAAGTCAAACAGACATGTGCTGCATGAGCCACAAGGGTATAACTCCATGTCATAAGAATTTTAAGACGTTCGTGATCTGAACTTGCTCTCAGTATTAAGGCTGTATTCATAAAAAAAAGAGACTGTACATTCTTTATGTTGATATGTTGCAGGCTTATTCATAAAATAGTAAAAACTTTTTATTCAAAATGAATTACTGTTACCGGCTGTTTTTTCTATTTAACAATGTTTCTCTTAATCATCGTTTACTTGCCCATTGAAGGATTTTGCTTATAAAAAAAAAAGTTTAAAAGTTACGTTTAAAATAGGTACATACACTAGACGTAACATCTTAAATAAGATTTAATGTAGCTATGCCTATGATGGTGCGTGTCTCTCGGAACGCCGTCCTCACAACAGCATTCCCACATTTACATCACTTCAGGTGCCACATATGCTTTCTGTGAAAGTTCTTTAAAAGAACCTGATGCATCCACTTTCTAAAAATAATTTAGGAATTATACTACAATTAATTCATTATGCTATATATTCAGCGACATTTTAACACGTGTATGTCCAGCACAAACATTTTTATCTACTACTGAAAAACCTTATTGACCATATTCACCCTAAACATGTGTCTAAAGGGGGAAATTAGTATTCTTAGCTTACACCCAATCCCAAAAGCCATCCTCTTTTTCTCATTCACACGCTGAGGCTGATTTAAAACTCATAGGTTTAATCCTTCTGAATCTGTCATTTGCAGTCCAGACCCTGCCCTGCCCCCCGATCCACATTACTCGTAATAGATGTTACTTTGGGACGAACCTGTTTCTTTTTAGCACACTTTCCGAGCATTCAAGGACTAATCACACTCCCCTCATTTTCTCTCGTCTGCCTCCTCACGGCTCTGCTGTTCACACCTGCTTACCTTCGACACCAAGTACTGAAGGTCACTCCTCTTTTCCTCTCTGGTCGAGAATGCCACATGGGATACCACCACCAGAAACCAACCCTTTTTCATGGCATCCTTTCTCCCTCTCCTGAACATACACCTAGTTCAAGAATTTCAAGGTTAAGGAAGGACTGGCTAAAATAATCAATAATTACCAGAGCAGAAGTTGCAAAGTTGAACCAAGCAGGCGCCCATCTGTGTGTGATGTGTCTGTGCACATGTGTGAGCTGTGTGCGTATTTGTGTACACGTGCTGTGCAGTGTGTGTGTGTGTTTGATGTGTGTGCATGTGCATATGGGTGTGTGCTGTGTGTGTGTATTTGTGTGTGTGTGTGCATGCATGTGCAGTGTGTGTGGTGTGTACGCTTGTGCATGCATGTGTGCATGTGTGTGCATGTGCATGTGCGTGTGTGTGTAACTCCAGGAAGGGGCAAGGACTTGGGCTGGGCAGAGAGCGTAGTTGGTCCAGAGTGCTTCTGTCTTTCAACTCCAGGCAGCGAAGTCCAGCAGCATCAATTCCATGCCACCAGATCTTCCCTTAAGTCCTGCTTAATAGTAATTTCTTAAAAATGATACTTAGCAGTCAACAAAAAACATTTCTGAAACCTCTAAGTCAAAGCACCTATTTTTAAAAAAAGATATATTTATTTATGTATTATTTACTTATTTAGGAGATAGAGACAGACAGACACAGGATGGGGGACCAGAGCCTCCAGCTGCTACACACAAACTCCAGACGCATGTGCCACCACTTGCCTCTGCTTATGTTGGTACTGGCGAATCAAACATGGGTCTTTAGGCTTCACAAGCAAGTGCCTTAATTGCTAAGACATCTCTCTAGCACAAAAGACTTAAATTTATATATATATATACATACACATACATACATACATAAAGAGAGAGAGAGAGAGACCACTGAATGATGCATATGGAAAACATATGAATAAAGGGGTGGCTATATTTTGAAGAAAACACTCAGGTTAATTAATATTCCCTGACCAGCATATGTACTAATGACTTTAATGAGCTAAGAACACTATTATTAAACCTGTATTTAAATTTGACATCTCAAATACAAACAGAGCACCAATGAAAGGGTTTTCTAATTAAATGAGACACTCAAACATGTATTGGGCTCTTCCTAGCCAGCAAATTACCTCTCATCCAATGCAAATCTCCTTTTCTCCATCCTCAGGGGAAGAACAACATCGTGCTCTGGGATCAGAAATGCACACAGAGCTGGAAGAAACAACAGCCTTGCCTGGTCGCTTCTCACGTGCCCTGCACAGTGCTTGGCTGTGGACATGCACCCTCACTGCAGGATAAATCCTGTGCTCCCCCTTTCCAGGTGAGAAGTCGAGAAAGCAGAGGAACGATAAGGAACCCTCCCAAAACCAGACATGTAAAGTATAACACAGGTCAACTTTATGCCAATAAAACTTGAAAACCATTTAAACTTGAATGGATGTTGAAACCCTCTTGGGTGTACTTGACTAATCCACAACCCAAACAAAATTTGTGACAACAAATTTGAAGCAAAATTATTTCTTGTTAAACTGTTGGAATGGCTTTTTAAATTTTATTTTCCCATGGGTGTGTTTATGTACACGTGTGTATACACGTGGATGTATGTACATGGGTGTGTGTCCATGATATATGCACATGTTTGTGTAGATGTACCTCCTGTTCATGAATGTGAAGACCACAGGGAGAACCCAGATATCTTCCTCTATTGTTCCTCCACTTCATTTTATTAGTATTATTATTAAAAAGATGTTTTATATAGATACATCATGTGTTGGTACCCTCTTTTCCCTTGTCTCTGCCCCCATTCCACTAGGGATGCTCCTCAGTGGGGTTGCAGGTATTCCCCATGGGGTTTTGGTTTATGTGTTGTGGGAGCAGCAGTCAGTTATTTTCCACTTTATTTTCTTACAACACAGTCTCACACTCAATTTGGGACTCAGTTTTTTTGTTGTTTGCTTGTTTGTTTAGACTGTCTGAACAGTGATATCTAGCAATTTTCCTGTCTCTGACCCCTTTGATGATGGGGTTACAGTCATGCCTGGACTTTTGGTGGGGGCTGCCTGGGATCAAACACAGGTCCTCATGCTTGCTTAGAAAGTATCTTCACCCCTAGCTCACCTGGCCAGCACTTGTTTCCTGATCAACTGCGTATCCTATGTGAGCATATATGTAATACAGTGAAGTCACAGAGCTCACTTGAGAGTTTGGAGGAAGAAAATTATTATTTAAAGTGAAACTGTGAGAAGACACTGAATCAAGTTTATAATAATAAAAAATATGTAAACCAAAAGCAGAAAAAAAATTCTCTTGTATTACATAAGTCATCAATGTAAGGACTAATCCCTAGCTCTGTTATATGCAAAATTGCTTAAACTGACTTTGAGTTTCCAGCCCTGCCAAGGAAGAATTTGGAATTCATCATTTCCATCCTCACAAGAAAGGAAAAAATAAATGTGTGGAGCAAACAGAATATCAGTTTTTCTTACATCCACCAGAAAGCTGTTGTCACCCATCAGCCCTCAGCACTGGTGAGGCAGATGCATGTGGAGAATCTCCAAGCACTAGAACAGAGAACCAGGAGCTGAAGGCCAGGGAAGTTCTTGTTTCACAGTCCCAGTATAGAGAAGCATGCAGATTGTGGGAAGCCCAGGGCAGGACCGTATGAGACTCTGTGGGCGAACAGCAGAGGAGGTATTATCTGAAGGACTACTGTGGTTTGAGTGTCTCTGCCTTCATGTTGAAACTTAGCAGTCCCATGCAACAGTATTTAGAGGTCTGGCCTGTGAAGGGTGAATGAGATAAGTGGTCTCCGGCATGAAGGACGAAGCTCATCTCCTTGCCCTCTTCTTTCTACCATGTGAGGACACAGTGTTCCTCATTCCTGTAGAGTGCAGACCCCTCCCGACCCGGATCCTGGGCCCAAGAATCCAAAACTCATAAGCTATCCATGGAGCTGTGGAGAGGGCTCACTGAATAAATGATTTACCACACAAGAATGAGTACATAATTTTTGGATCCCTCATAATACCCATGTAAATATGCCAGGGGGGACAGATCTTGGTAAGCCAGAGAGAGTTGAAAAAAGATGACAGGTGTGATGTCAACACCTGTAATTTCTCCTGTAAATTCAAGGGAGGAGGATGCAGAGAATCTCTGGGGCTCGGTGGCTAGCTAGTCAGGCAAAATCAGGGGGTTCTAGACTCATTGAGAATCATGTCTGAGTCATGTCTTAAAGAGAAAGGTGGAGAGACATAGAAAGACAACAAGCCAACATTGACCTTTGACCTACACATACACATGCACACATGTAGACACATATCTCCATACACATGTGTGGTCACACACATAGGGACATATGTGAACACACATGCACACCATACACACACACACACATACACACACACACTAGGCAAAAGTGAAAATAAATTTTAAAAGGAAAATAGCCATTCCTCATAAATTGGTTAAGCTCAGGTATTCTGTGGACTGCATATCTTTACCTCAGGGAGGCCCATGCCAGATTCTCAGAGAAAGTCAGGAAATGACTTCCTCATGTTCCAGTGGGAGTAAAGGAAAACTGTCCTTTCCACTTCTGGGACAAAGCACCAAACGAAAGCAGTCTCGAGAGGACGCTCCGTGGTGGCAGGGGAAAGCGTGGCATGAGCAGAGGCTGGACGTCCCCTCTGCCCCAGCAGGTGCAGAACAGCAATAAGACCGAGCTGAGCAGGGGCAGGAGGAAGCCGGTTCTAACGCCCCAAGCAAGCCCCCCACAACAACGCACCTCCTACAGTAAGGCTCCAAATTGCTACCAGCTGAGGACCACGTATTCAAAGCACATGAGATTATGAGAGACAGCTTATTAAAACCACCACCCTAACCATTTTGCATTATGCCCCAGGCATGATTCTTACCAAGGTGTGCCTTACAGACAACTATTTTGTCCAGAGCATAACTGACAAGGGTTTACTTACAATCTCAGCAACCGCAGGGAAAAATCTGAAATTCTGCACCCCCCTCCCTGCACTCCAGAGTTCCTATCTCATCTAATGGGTGGCAAAGTAAGCGTCAAAAAATCTCCCCTTTTAATGTTGTAGATGAAAATAGAGGCATGCCTCCGAAAGCACCTGAGAAGCTGAACACAGCAGTGAAATTCTCATATGTTACCTTCATCTCTCACACTGTATCATTCAGGGCCTTTGCTGAGGCCTGATAATGGTTCCCAGTGACCACCAGGGCTGACAAAGCCTGTCCTTTAAATCAATGACCACTTCTCTGCCAGGTGCATTTGTAACTTTGGTTCACAAAGGTTATGTCAGTATAAGGAAAATGAGCTGGGGATGACAGAAAAAAATACAGCAAATCAAAGCATACATGATACTTTAAAACTGCAAGTGCTAAGTCTAGACACAGGATATCATGTATCCTAGGTTGGCCTTGAACTTGCTCTGGAACCAAGGACAGTTGTGGGCTTCTGATGCCCCTGTCTCTGCCTCAGATTACAGGTGTATGCCTTCACACCCAGTTATGTGCCATGCTAGGGCTCAAAACCCAGAGCATTGTACATTCTAGGCAAGCAGCTTACATATTACACTGTATATCCACAACCTATAAAAATGACATGCTTAACTGTTACCAATTACAACCACAAATTAAACCTTCTTTAATGGTCAACTCTCATCCTAGTTTGGTTGGTATTCAATTCTTGTGATTCTGGGTATCAAGTCCAAGGACTTGTTGATGAAAGGCTGGTGCTCTGCCTTTGAGCTACACCCCAACATTTCTTACTTTGTTGATGTTTTATTTATGTTTTTGTTTATAACAGTGAACACCTGACCCAGGCACTGATTCCACAAGCCAAGTCTTCCTCTTATTTTTCACCTTAAGATTATGCCTTATCTGTATCCCTGGCATTATAAAATTCAGAGGTATGATACACTTCTAACTGTGATTCCCAAAGGTTATATCACTGTAAGGAAAGTGAACTGGGGATGACAAAAATGGTAGAACACAGCACATCTCATACTTTAGAGACATAATTGCTAAGTCTAGAGATGAGATATATATTAGCAGAGAGATGAATTTGTACATGTAAGTGTATTTCCTTAACCTACCCACCAAATGAATGTGGAATCTGTGATGTTCCTTGAGCAGCAGATGCATTAGGTGCCCAGATGCGGGGGCAGGGAAGTGTCAGGGTTTGCCCATGGAAGCAAGTGCTTGTCCACTGAGCTATGCCCCCAACCCTGAGTTCTTGGCTAAACCCCTATCTGACACTACACTCTCCTCTCAATCCCTCCATTTCTGGAAGTACATTTCTAGTTTGAAGCTTCTTATCACAGGATATCTCACATCTTAAGGCAAACTAATTTTGAAAGTATCAATATTAATGCTAAATTAAGCCAAAGAGATGCTGAATGCAGACAACGAGGGCGTGGTGAAGAATTTATGAGGAAACTTAGAAAGTGGGCGGGTGCTCATCTCCGCGGTCTCCATTCTGCTCTTTCTTTCCCAGCGAGACAGCATCCTTTCGCCGTGTGGCAGAAATCCACCTCAGCTACAAGACTTACCACAGAGATGGTCCAGGCATCAAAAATAAGATAAAAAATATTTTTTATTTATTTATTTGTAAGCAGAAAGAGAAAGAGAGAAGAAAGACAGACAGACAGACAGACAGACAGACATAGAGAATGGGCACGCCAGGGGCTTCCAGCTGCTGGGAACAACTCCAGATGAATGCATCACTTTGTGCATCTGGCTTTACTTTGAGTACTGGGGAATCAAACCTGGGTCATTAGGGCTTTGCAGGCAAGCACCTTAACTGCTGAGCAGTCTCGTCAGCCCTAGTTCTCTTCCGAATTGCTGAAGGAAGAGTCTATCTCTGTATGCCCTCTGATATGGATAAACAAGACTGTATTCCTAGTAGTAGCAAACATCATCATTTGGGGTCTCGTAAAGAAATAAATTAATTTTCTAAGTTGATTTGTTTTCAGAAAGAAGCAGAAAAAGACTGTGAGCATCCATCTATCTCTGCAACCTCCAAAGCCTCACTTTTACTCTCAATATCAGCCTCTGCTGTAATTGTTGGTATAGGCACTTTCTTTTCCCTATGCAATAAACTCCAAAAAGCCAAGTCTGCCGTTTAATTTTTGGTTCCAAACAAAACATAAGGGCTGGAGAGATGGCTTGGCTGTTAAGGTGCCTGCCTTTGAAGCCAAAGGACCCAGTTTCGATTCCTCAGAACCCACGTAAGGCAGATGCACAAGGTGGTACATGCACCTGGAGTTTGTTTGCAGTAGCTAGAGGCCCAGGCATACCCATCCTCTCCCTCTCCCCTCTCCCTCTCTCTCTCTCTCTCTCTCTCTCTCTCTCTCTCTCTCTCTCTCTCTCTCTCTCTCTCTCCCTCTCTATCTCTCTCTACCATAAAATATTTTTAAAAACAACGAAACATAAGGCATAAACTAAGTGCTTATATACTTGCATGTGTGTGTGGTGGGGATGTATCAGGGCCCATTTCAGCTGCAGATGAACACAAGACTCTTTGCCACTTTCTGCAGCCAGCATGGGACCTGAACCCTGGCATGCAGGCATTGGAAGTAGCTCCTTTAACCCCTGAGCCACCTGCCCAGCCCTGTCACTGTTTTTCTTAATTAGTATTCAAAGTAACGGGTTTCGTCACCACATTCCCATGCACACTATTTCTGCTGATCCTCTTTCCCACACCTCTTGCCGTTCCCACCTGTCCCCACCAGCTGATGCCATTCCTTCCCCCATCTTCAGTACCTGTTCTGTTTTCGGGTCACTTGCATTCAGCTACCCTGCTTTTATCTCCGTGACTCTTTCTCAATATAACTTCTCACCCCTCTCTCGTGGCCTCCTTTCTAGGTTCAGAGCCTATACTCCCATTAAAATCTTGGACCAAAGCCGGACGTGGCGGCACACCATTTTAATCCCAGCGCTCGGGAGGCAGAGGTAGGTGGCTCACCATGAGTTCGAGGCCACCCTGAGGCAACACAGTTAAATACAGGTCAGCCTGGGCTAGAGTGAGACCCTACCTCGAAAATCCCCACCCCCCAAAAACTATCTTGGACCCATGTGTATGCTCTCTTTGTCTTCCTGAGTCGATTTTATTTCACTTCACATTATGATTTCTGGTTCCTCCCATTTTCCTGCCAGTGTCTTGATTTCATTTTTCTTTACAACTGAAGAAAATTCTGTTGTGTACATGTGCCATTTTTTTATCCACTCATTCGCTGATGGATGTCTGGATTTTTTTTCCCCATTTCTTAGCTACTTTGAAGGGAGAATCAATAAAAATGGATGTGCAAGTATTTTTTGTTGGGATTTAGATTCCCTTGGGTACATACCTTGGAGAGGTATCGCTGGGATATATGATATTTATTTCATTAAAAAAAAAAAACTTCCACACTGATCCCGTACGGCTTCACCAACTGTGAACAAAGGTCACTTCTTCCTCACACTCCCCAGCACCTGCTACCCTGTTTCCATGATGACAGCCATTCTGCCCTAGGTGAGATGGGATCTCAAAGTAGTTTTAATTTGCTTTCCTCTGGTCAAATGATTTTTAACACAGCAGGTGGAAAACAGCCACAAGAGCATTAGCCAAACTCTGGCAAGGAGGAGCTGGCTACAACACCCTTAAGCCTGCCCCCAACAACACACCTCCTCTAGCAAGTCTCTCTTCACCTCCCAAATGGCCACCAGCTTGGGACCCAGTACACAAAAGCCTGAGATTACAAGGGACATCTGATCTCAACCACCACATAACCTTATTGATTCAAACAGAATGAACGAAACTGAACTCTATTTATTGGTTGATTTGAGAGACAGACAGAGTGACAGAGAGAAAAAGGCAGATATGGAGAAAAAAATGGGTGCTCCAGGACACTGCAACCACTCCAGACCCACATGCCACCTTGTCTGTCAGGTTTTACGTAGGTACTGGGCAATCAAACCCGGGTCCTTTGACTTTGCAGGCAAGCCCCTTAACCACTAATCCATCTCTCCAGCCCAAACTGAACTCCGAAAACAAATATGAGTTTATATTTTCTGAACAACTTTGAACTTTTATGGTCTATGATACACATTTTTCAGCAAGTTTATGTATCCATAAAAGATAATTATAGTGGTCACATTTTTTTAAATATGTGATTTTTAGTAAACAAATGATATTAATAAGCAATCAAAAACCATTTTAGGGCTGGAGAGATGGCTTAGCGGTTAAGCGCTTGCCTGTGAAGCCTAAGGACCCCGGTTCGAGGCTCGGTTCCCCAGGTCCCACGTTAGCCAGATGCACAAGGGGGCGCACGCATCTGGAGTTCGTTTGCAGAGGCTGGAAGCCCTGGCGCGCCCATTCTCTCTCTCTCCCTCTATCTGTCTTTCTCTCTGTGTCTGTTGCTCTCAAATAAATAAATAAAAATTTAAAAAAAAAACCATTTTATTGATTACATAGATGGTGAGAAAGTACTTTTCAACCGTAAAGCAAACTAAGGTGTGAGTTTTCTTAGAGCAATGTCAATGCCCACCATAACAGAGCACAGTTCACTGTCGTGATTCTGACAGACGGCAGCGAAATGAGTGACGCAGGCCTCCGACCATCTTCAGACAGGCAGGAATCTTCCACAGGAAGGGAGGTTAAGAAGTTAAACCACAGGAACAATGATGCACCACCGAAAGGCATGTTCCCTTTCATTCGTACGGTTTAAACTAGAAAAGCTGTCATCTGAAAGAATAGATGTGCTTTGAGTCATGGGTGGCGGCGTAAGTCTCGCTTATCCTGACGTCTAGCCCAGGGCTGAAGTCCTTGATGCTCATCCCGGCAATTCCCCTGCAGCCCTCCCCGGCAGGCTGCGGCCCCGCATGCCACGGGGATTAGCAGGCAGCAATTATAAACTTTCTTTGCGCAGCGTCCTGGTTCTTAGGTCGACTGACCTGTAATTTTAACTCTTTTCCTTTCCTATGGCTGTCTTCGCAGTGGTCTGCCTTCACAACACAGCAGGCTTTGGCTTAAACTTGCGCAACACCCGTCTTCAGACACTCGTCCTTGAAGGCTCTAAAGAAGAGAAAAATGTGACTGGGCCACGAACGTTCTTCCATTGCGCCTTGCTTTTTCCCTGACAGCCGCAAGGTAGGGAGAAACCTAGCCAGGCATCGGGGGGATTTGGACAATGGAGTTGAAGGGAAGAAGTTTGGAGTGAGTTCAAATCTACCTGAAACTCTGCCAAGCCAAATGGGACGTGATTTGACATATTGTGTGGCCAAATAAAAGCGTGCCAGCAAGAAGACGGTTGGCTGGCTAGCTGCAGATACAGTCAGCCTGTATCCCGAGACTGACTTTCCTCTTTTCAAGAAATGCTGAGGCATCACAGCAGACCTCGGGCTTGTAAAGTCCTGTGGGGCCGGGATGCAGGCACAGTAGGCACTCTGCCCGGGCAGCAGCTACGCAGGAAGCTTCCACCTCGTCCAGGTTCGATGGACGGGTCAGCGGCCACCTTCAGACACCTCTGCGGAGCCGTTGTTCCAGCGCCATGGCTGAGCTCACGCTCCTTTAGAAGTCAGACTCCAGGAACCCTGTCAGCTATGCCTTCAGGAGCCTCAGTCAATCTCCAACCATTCCTGGGGTCCCCAAACCTTCACGTTTGCCCATGATGTTGAAGTCTGGAAGGAAACCTGATTGTGCACCCACACTAAGCTGTCTGCACAGAAGAAAGTTAGCAAATGTTGGTGACGGGCTCCGCAGCCTGCCCCGCACAAACCAGCAAGCAAGCAGATGATGGAAAATGGCCATTAGATCTGTTCTTAACAACCTTTCTACAGAATATGATTTGAAACACTTAGGGAGGTGGCCCGATCTTCCTGGAGATCCTTGTCTCTGCAGCGGCAGAATGGAACAACAAACGAGCACTCTTTACCCGGGGACAGAAGAGCTGCGCAGACAGCTGTGAACTCGGCTCCGCGTGGAAGAGCATTTGGTAACTGAGAGGGCAAGGGGAGTGGTTACAGTTGACTGACTCTTGGTAACAGCAGGTTTACACAAGCAAGAGGTCACAACAGTGTTAATGCTCTAACTCTGGTGGCAACGGGTTACTCACTAAGAGGATATGAAGGTGTGATAGCTCTGGCCCATCGAGTGCACCCCAAGGCTGCAAGAGCGGCTGCCTACACCCTCTGAAGTGGAAGCCAGATGTCTCATTAGGTCTGTCTTTGGGACAGGAGAGAGGCCAGGCATTGAGAGGAAATAGAAACAAGTCCAGATCAAGAATTGCTTGACAGTCTGGAGAGGTGGTTTAGCGGTTAAGGCTCTTGCCTGCAAAGCCAAAGGACCTTGGTTCGATTCCCCAGGGCCCATGTAAGCCAGATGCACAAGGTGGCGCATGTGTCTAGAGTTTGTCTTCAGTGGCTAGAGGCTCTGGTGTGCCCCTCTCTCCCGAATAAGTAAGTAAATAAAAGAATTGCTTCAGCCCCGCAGAAACAAGTGCAACTTGTGGGCCCAGGGCTCTCAAGTCCACCTGCACTCCAACAGCTCCAAGGCGTCCCAGAGGCAGCCCCGGGGGCCTTGGGTCTGCTCTGTCCTTCCACGGACCTGTCCCTCAGGAGCCCCAGTGCACCTATATGTTGAGGAGCTGAGTGCAAGGGTTTAGAGAGACACACGTGGGCCCTGGTTGGTCATGCAAATCAGATGGACATCACACAGAGTCTTTCAGGAGTCCAACTGGACCCTCTCTCCTGTTACCATGGAGACTGCCAAGCAGCAGCTCAGCTATCAAAAAGATGGCAGAGTAGGGGAGAGGTTACAGAAGGGCTCCCCCATTCCAACCACTGCTCGGGAAGGGCCCCTCACCCTCAGTGAATCCTAGCAGCCAGTGATCTGGAAGCGCCAAAATGGGCACACACAGTCACCTCCCCGCTCCTGCCCCCTCACCGGCACTTTGCGATTTGTGACAAGGTTTTTGTAATGAGCTGTCTGCTCCAATGCCAGCTATGGGTCTTTTCTTCACTCTCACTAGGAACTCTTGCACATTTTGGAACTAGTGGCCTTAATTAAATCTCAAATTATAGAGCTGGGGAGATGGCCCAACAGTTAAAGCTGCTTGCTTGCAAAGCCCGCAGATCCAGGTTCAATTCCCTGGTTACTCATAGTAAGCCAGATGCCCCCACAGTGGCCCATATTTCGTGGGTTCACTTGCAGTTGCAAGACGTCTGGTATGCCCGTTCTCTCTCTCTCTCTGTTTCTCTTCCTCCTCACAAATAAATAAGTAATATAAAAATTTAATTTATGGCTGGAGAGATGACTCAATGGTTCAGACACTTGCCTACAAAGTCTAATGACCGGAGTGTGATTCCCCAGTCCCCACATAAAGCCAAATTCACAAAGTCGTACATGTATCTGGAGTTTGTTTGCAATAGCCAGAGGCCCTTACTCACCTATTCATTCATTCATCCATTCATTCTCTCTCTCTCTTTTTCTCTCTTTCTCCTTCCCTACATCTCTCTCTTTCTCACTCACTCTCTGAAATAAATAAGTGAAGTTTTCATTTTTTAAGTTATAGATAATATAACAAGCGATGCTCTTTGTTTCTCCTGGCCCCTGCTCCCATTGACCTGAGGCCCTCATGAGTGGGTTATGAAATTCCCTGTGGGTCACAAAGGCCTCAGCCAGTCCCTGTGGTGTAGGTGGGGGACCAACCATGTCTCGGGGTGTTCCTACCCACTCTGTGGCTCTTACGACCTTTCCACCCCCTTTTCGTCAGTGTTCTCTGAGCCATGGCAGGGCTGCGGGCAGTCTGATTTAGTGTTGAGTTCTCTGTAGCCTCTGGATTTCTGCTTTGGTGCATTTTGACTGATCACTTTGTCTGTCCCCATTGCTCTGGAGTTGGTTATCAGGCTAGCAGTAAGAAATTAATAATATCTTAAATGAATGTAATCGCTTTCCCAAGATCTAGAACCTTTGCAAGTGATTTTTCATGCCCTGCTTAATCCAGCCCTCGTTCATCCATACAGACATGCCCATGTTAACAGTGTTTTAAGGAAGTAGCCCCTGGCCTCATGAAGTCACTTGCTATTGAGGAATGCATCCTGTGTCCAGACAGAACACAATTTAGATAGACCGTTGCTCACTGGAACAATGCTTTGTGCTAATTAGAATAAATCTACTCCTTTGTCAAAACACTTTACTTCCATCTGTCAGGATATTGTTGTGATAGATGGAGATTTTGTTGGAATAAAACACTTGAGTGCCATCTGCCTGAAGTTTGTTTAAATAAACATCCAATGTGAGTGATGTGCTTGTAGACACACACACACAAACACACTCACACGCACACACAGAACCATACCCAGGGAAGCTGGTTAACCTCCGTACAAAACGGATCCGAGGAGACAGGGCAAAGGAGGCAAGGAACTGGTCAGGAGGAGCTCACTGGGACAGATGGGCTAAGGAAAAGTAGCGATACTGTCGCGCTGCCTACAGCGTACAGCTTCAAGCCACAGCCACACGGGGTCTTCTAAAGGCCTGAGGTCACAGACACTCACAGCTCTTCTTGGTGGTTGCAAAATAATACAACTGCATTCAACAAAGAGGACAGCTGGACTTGGAAAGTCCACGGGCTTGTGAAATCTTACAAAGTCAAAGGCACAATCCAGACGTTCCCTCAGTCCATGGCCTCCTTCCACCGTGATGCCTACTTAAAGGCTTAAGATAGAAGTGAGGGACAATCCTGTGGCCTCACTGGGTTTGGCATGCATCGTAACTGTGTTGGTCCCAAATGTTTTTTTTTTTTTTTGGATTTTTGGTTTTTTTTGATAACAGTTCTACAGGTTGAATCAACCATTCTTGTTAGTTTCATCTTAGTTTTTCTTCTGGTCATAATTCCTACTTTAATAATAATGATGCCAAAGGAAAGCCTCTCTATCTTGTGTTTGGTGAGCATACATGCTCACTCTCTCCCTCCTTCTGTCTACTTCTTTCTCTCTCACACATACAAAACTGCCATATATTTAGCTGAATATCATGACACAAGGAGGAAAATTTTCTTCCAAGTCTTAACGTGCAAATTTTAGTATAACACATGCTTTGGGTAACTTCATATGACTTTTGTGTTCCTTTCCTACTTTCTAATACATAATCTACTCATTATTTTCCCAAAAATTTAGCAAATATTGGGGATCAGGCTGGAGAGATGGCTTACCAATTAAGGGACTTGCCTGAAAAGCATACTGACCCTGGTTCCATTCCCCAGGACCCACGTATAAACCAGATGCACAAAGTGGCTCATCATTTGGAGTTTGTTTGTAAAGGCTGGATGCCCTGGCACAGACATCCCCTCTTATCTGTCCTCTATCTCTCTGCTTGCAATTAAATAAGCATATTTTGAAATACTGGAGGCCAGTTCGGAGAGATTGCTTAGTGGTTAAGGCATTTGCATGCAAAGCCTAAGGACTCAGGTTAGATTCTCCAGGTTTAATGTAAGCCAGAAGCATGAGGTGGCACATGCATCTGGAGTTTATTTATAGTGGCTGGACATGCTGACGTGTCCATCCTCTCTCTCTCTTCCTCTTTCTCTCTCTGCTTTCAGATAAACAAAAAAAGATTATACACCAAATGGTAAGTAAGGCATGAGGCCTTCAAAAGTTTTCTACAATATTTTCTTTATTTACTTATTTGAGAGAGAGAGAGAGAGAGAGAGAGAGAGAGAGAGGCAGATGAGAGAGAGAGAGAAAGGAAATCAGTCACCTGGGCCTCCAGTCACTGCAAACGCACTCCAGACGCTTGGGCCTCCTTGTGCATCTGACTATGTGTGGGATACTGGTGAATTGAAGCGTGGTGGTGCACGCCTTTAATCCCAGGACTCAGGAGGCAGAGGTGAGAGGATCACCGTGAGTTCAAGGCCATCCTGAGACTACATAATGAATTCCAGGTCAGCCTGGGCTAGAGTGAGACACTACCTCAAAGAAAAAAAAGAAAAGAAAACAAAAGGAAAAACTGGTGACTTGAAGTGGGGTCCTTAGGCTTTGCAGGTAAATGCCTTGACCGCTCCAACCCCTCCATGAAGCCTTTAGTAAGAATGTATTGCTTAATCTACACAAAGATATTTTTCCACTTGGTATGTTTAAGTGCTCTGTTCATCATCACGAGGATTACCCGAGTGGTTTCAGAAGGACGAGAGCACACTCTGCGGTGACGGTAGGTGTGGAGCCGATGGTGACTGGATGGGCTCAGCGGTTAACAGAAATCAGTTCGTCAATCACATAGTAACAGACTGGAGACCGCACGGACTTCGAAATGGGGAGCAGGTGAACGCTTAGTCATGTTTTACTTGGTGTGCCGTGCGCAGCAGGAAGTTGCCTCTGCCAGGGACTGGTGCCCTTCTCATGGACGTGCTTCTCCTTGAGGCGTGTAGGCCGGCTCAGAGCACTTAAACCCTGTTGTGCAAGACAGCCATCCAGGCGGTGACAGGCTATAAAGTGAAGTAATTTCGTAACTTGCTTGGTAATTACAAAGCCCGAAGATGTGTCTTATTGGGTACTAAATCAGGAGAATTAACTTGTCATGATTAGATTATCCAAAGGCAAGATACACAGCACAGTCGTGATCTCTTCTGCAAGAACAACAGGAGCGCCAGGACGCAGAAATCCCGAGCTCAAAGCCTTAAGACACTGGACTAGGGGGGGATAAAATGTACGACACCAGGAAGACGACCTAAGAAGATACTTCAGAAGTTGTTCATGGTGAGAGTGGCTGGATTACGGCTGAATAGGAAGGTACAGGTATCTCAGTTTGGTGAGCTGGCTGATACACAACAGTACCTTAATACCCATATGTCGCATTTGTTCACTGACATTGTTTAACATTCTAAACTTTTTAAAGCACTCATATAGGGGACTGGACAGATGGCTTGGCAATTAAGGTGCTTACCAGCAAAGCCGAAGGACCATAGTTTGATTCCCCAGGAACTACATAAGCCAGATGCACAAGGTGGCGCATGCATCTGGAGCTTGTTTGCAGTGCCTGGAATACTCATTCTCTCTCTCTCTTTCTCTCTCTCTCTTTCCATATGTGTGCATGTGTGTGTGTGTGTGTGTGTGTGTGTATCCCTCCCTCTTTCAAATAAATAAATAATTCTTTTTTAATTTTTTTAAATTTTTTCTGTTTATTTTTATTTATTTATTTGAGAGGAACAGAGAGAGAGAGAGAGAGAGAGAATGGGTGCGCTAGGGCCTCCAGCCACTGCAAATGAACTCCAGACACATGCACCCCCTTGTGCATCTGGATAACATGGGTCCTGGGGAATCAAGCCTTGAACCGGGGTCCTTAGGCTTCACAGGCAAGCACTTAACTGCTAAGCCATCTCTCCAGCCCAAATAAAAATATTTTTAAAAGCACTCATATAGATTGTTTTATTCATGACTCCATGGTGAATACCTAAAACACCGTTGATGAAGGCCATCCGTGGAAGGGGCGCAGGGGAGAAGGGATATAAGAGTATAATCCCATGGGAATGTGACTCACACAACTTGCTTATAAAGTAAACTTCATAATTATTTTTTAAAGAAACAATTGGGTTGGAGAGATTGCTCAATGGTTAAGGTGCTTGCCTGCAAAGCCTAATGACCCAGGCTTGATTTTCCAGTACTCATAAAGCCAGATGCACAAAGTGGCACTTGCAACTGGAGTTTGTTTGCAGTGGCTAAAAGCCCTGGTGCACCAATTCTCTTTTGTCTGTTCTCTCTTCTACCTTTCTCTCTCTGCTTACAAATAAATAAAATTTCAAAAAGAAATAGTTGATGAGATAGGGAGATTGTTCAATTGTTGAAGGCTCTTGTTTGCAATAAATAAATCTCTCTCTCTCTCTCTCTCTCTCTCTCTCTCTCTCTATATATATATATATATATATATATATATATATATATATAATTTTGCTCAGCATAAAGTTCTCATTGCAGTGACTGTTCAGCCATATGTAATTTAGTGAAGTAATTTGCAAAGATACACTTCAAACACCTGCATGGTTCTTTCATATATGCAGGATTCAGATGTTTATATTAAAACCAATCTCTGAGAAATTGGTCTATACCACACACACAAACACACACACACACACACACACACACACACACACACACACACACACAAACACACACACTAGAAAACATATTAAAATTTAGACTCTGTGTAAGTACCAAGGAGGATTTGAGAAGTTTCAGGGGGAGGGGATATGATGGAGAGTGGAGTTTTAAAGGGGAAAGTGGAGGGAGAGGATTATCATGGGATATTGTTTATGATTGTGGAAGTTGCCAATAAAATAAATAAGTAAATTTAAAAAAATTTAAAGGAAATATCAGGGTGAAAATTGGATTTTTGAAGTGAACTGATTAATAAACTGGATCTAAGTAGACTAAGCAGTGGTTGATGTGTTTTATTTTCCAAATGGTGTGGTCAGACAGCATGCCAAACCAATTAAATCACATTTCTGAAGGCCACAATCAACAACCAGCAGCTAACCAGCTAACCAGCTAATCCCAAGGAAGGCTAAGAACTCGGATGTGATGTGATGACATATGCATATTCCTATCATATATGTTGATGCACAGCCACCACCAGGATATAATAATATGCATATGTCCAAATAACAATCAAATAGACACTCTATACCAAAAAAATCTGAATTTAATAACTGCAAAAAAGAGTACTCAGGAGCAAATATAGCATGTTTAGTTCACTGACTGGATTTTGTCTTTCAGGATACAATTGAATTATGGTATTATGAAAGTAAAGGGAACCTTTACAACCTCCAAGCCCTGTTATAAATTCAAAAGAGATATTGAATGGCGGGAATTATCTGAGAAGAAGCAATCCCACAACACACACTAAAAGCCTGTCTGTGTAACTAATCTATAATGCCTAACTTTGAAAAAGAAAGGCAAAATTAGTTCACACTTATGGAACGTAAGCTTTTTAATATATATTTGATTGTCACTATGTAACAACATGAGTCTTTGTGGGGAAAAAATAGCCTCTCATCCATTTTCAAAAAACTGTTTTCTCCATGCTAGGAGTTATTAAAGTCAGTCACAATGTTTGACTTGATACTCTCACAGCCTTGAAAGCTGATATCTTTATTGTTAGTTCATAATGTCATAGTTTCGTATCATAAACACTTCTATTCCTCTAATTTAAAAAATTAACAATTGACTTGACTTTTGTTTTCACAATGGACACCTTGTCTCAGCTCCCTCATCCTCATTTTGGTCTGGAGCCACATATTTTTCTCTGTCCTTTACTCAAAATCAATAACTCTAAAAGAGTATGATGTTGCTGTCAATCACTGGGCCAGCAAGAGCAGGATCCCAGTGCTGCCCCACTTGCTGAGATGACTGACCCCAGCAACTCAAGGAGCCAATGAAAACATTAATGACTGGCATCCCAGATCCTTCAGGAGCAAACGTCAACTGCCAAACACTTACCAGGAGCACCAGATGATGGTCCAGGAACCAAGCTAGCATGTTGCTTTTTAGAGCTAGTTTCTGTCAGTCACAGCTGAGTATAACACCAAGTACACTAACAATGACATTTAATCATATCTTCATCTTCTTTCTGGCTTGACTTCTGGGAACACATCTCATTCTGCTTCCCATGATGTTTTGAATATAACTGATTATTGACACCATTATCAATATAGTTTGTGACCAAATAAGGCCTATCATATGCCCCTAATAAAGTTAAATGCACTAAGGCATGCCTACCCCAGATGGATGAATCCGTGAACAGGTAGTTAAGGTGCACTCCTGCCTCGTTTTTCATAAGAATAATCTTGTCTGGACATCAGCCAGAAAACAAAACAGGAGCTGGGCAGTCTTTACTCCATTGCTAAGAACTTAGACTGGTTGTGCACTATTACTAGCCAAACAATTAATATGATTGCTCCCATAAATATAATCATTTCCAAAAATTAATGAGATTTTTGCAACCATTCAACCATAAAGGCAAGATCCTCTTTAAGAAGCTTCTCCTATATTATGGCTGAATGATGCATTCATTAGCACATCACATAAATCCTAAACTAAAAATGTGCTTTCATAAGCTTTTTCATCTATATTTTGTGAAACCAGTTGTGGGTATGTTTCTGAGAGACATCCACCCCCAAAAACTTAAATGGAGTAAATTAAACATGAACATGGAATTTTGTAGCTAAATAGTAGGTTCCTATTGATTTAGTGTAAAGTCATAAAAATAAATGTTCTTGCAGGGAACGTGAGAGAAGCTGTACACTTTGTGCTCATAGCAAAGAGAATTGCCAAGTCTAATTACAAGCTGATTGTCTGAAACAGTTTAAAAAGAAAGGAAGAAAGAAAGAAAGAAAAGAAAAACTAAGGTTGCGACAGTTATGGTTGTATCCTAATTGAATTGTCCACTTTATCTTGCCCATTCTGTACTGTAAGCAGGAGGGTAAATCCTGGTTTTAGCTATACGGGATAAAAGTCTATTTGAAGTTGTCGGCTATGGCTGGCTTTTCACAGTACATTGACCTTGTTCTGCAAGCCAGCGTCAGAAAGCTCTGCTTTATCTAGGCTGAGAAGGGAAAGTCGCAAATTGCTTCTGTACAATTAGTTCTGCCACTTCAAACGCGTTTCCTCGGAGGTGGCTTCCACACTTGCTGTTAAAGATACATGCCACTGGGAAAGGCTGATCCCACTCTGAACTTCTCCAATTAAATCACTCTTTAACTGCTGGTTCTTTCGGACAGATTCAGTAGAGTTAGTAAAAGGGGTCTATCTTTTCATCAGTGTTAACATAAGAGCAGTTTCTCTCTGAACATAAAAGAGAAGTTTCTCGAAGCGGGAACTTCATTTCAACATACCAAAATCAAATTTCATGTAAAATTAAGTGAAGTTATATTTTAAAAAAACAAAGTTGAATTTGAAAAGCTAGCAAACATTTTAATCAATAGAATCATGTATCCAGAGCTTTGCTTTTTTTTTTTCTCACAATATCTGGAAAAGTCTAAAAATTATTACAGCACAATGCAAATTTATGTTCCTCTCTTTACCAAATTTGGAGCGCTATTTTTATAAATCATTGAATTTGTTTTTTAGAAAGAATAAAACTGTTTATATTTGCATATGATACAAGTGCATATGTATAAAATTTCAAGGGGTATGCAAAAAATTACTTAGAATAATCACTCAATAAGGTGACAGTATACATATCTACCATGCAAAAATTAATTGTATTTATTTTTTAACTTTTCCTTGACAGTTCTAATGCATATATTTAATGGTATTTTATATCATAATCTCCTACCATCGCCTTGTTTTGCCCTCCTGCCTTTCTTCTATACAGTTATAAAACATAAAAGGTAAAACTGCTATTTGGTTTTCTTTTAAAAAGCCAATAACTAATAAGTATCCATTTATATTTTCAATTAGAATGTCGGAGACATTATTCTCTGATTATCCTAATTTTGTGTAGTTTTGTTGATTTTCTTGTTTTAAATTTTTTATAATTTTATTTTTATTTATTTATTTATTTGAGAGGGAGAAATGAGAGAAGGGGAGGAAGAGAATGAACACGCCAGGGTCTCCAGTGGCTACAAACAAACTCTGGAAGCATGCATGTGCGTCTGTCTTATGTAGATTCTGGGGAATCAAACCTAGGTCCTTTGGCTTTTCAGGCAAGCTCCTTAACGTAAAGTCCTAAGCTCCTTAATGCTAAGCCATCTCTCCAGCCCATTGCACTTGTCAAGTTCTAAATGGCTGGGAACCAGAGCCTTGAATACTTAAAACCTTGGCTCACATTTATTTGTTTAAATTAAATAAGTTGATACTCCACTGATAAAAATGGAATACTTGGTTAACTCCCAATTGTTCAAGATGGTTCCTAGAACCCATTTGCCACTGTGCCAACTTTAACGGCCTTTTGTGGGGAGTGCCTGTCTTCTACATAGAAAGGGGCAATGGGTGTGTCTAAAACATGTTTATTTTCCCCCGTAATCTCCAAGAGGTTGGCCTGCATCCCCAACGAAGAAGGCCTCTTCAGGGAAGGGGCAGGGATGAGAAAAAGGATGGCACCAACATGTGTTGTTTACATTCTAAATATGTCCATATATAATAAAAATGCATCTTAAAAATCGATGCTCTTATGAAAAAGGAGGGAAAGAGGTACACAGACGCCACAGGACTGGGAAGTGTTAAAGTTTCACTTTCAGATTCTAACAGGAGTGACGTGAAGTAGATGGACCCACCTGGAGATGAAGAGAATGCCTGTTACCTGGCCATGATTCTGTATATCAGGAGGTTTCGTGAAGCTGCCTGGCGCCTCCACCGCACATGTTGTCAACTTCTATTAATCATGGTCCACATAAGGACACCACCAAGAAAGCTTTCTCCTTGACAACCAATGTTATCGCAGAGTTCTCCACCTCTTACTTGATTGAACAATGCATGCA
This sequence comes from Jaculus jaculus, assembly GCF_020740685.1. NCBI lineage: Eukaryota > Metazoa > Chordata > Mammalia > Rodentia > Dipodidae > Jaculus > Jaculus jaculus. The sequence continues at coordinate 25,596,949 of NC_059121.1, forward strand.
CTTCTAAGTAGTGAAAAATGATATTTATTTGCAACCAAATTTGGGAATGTGGAAGTATTAAGTATTAAGCATTTTTGTAACAGAATCTTCAGACATGGCTCACATCCTTCATAGATATTTTATAGGCTTGATAACCCTGGAGCTCTGAATGTTGAACCTGTAGAACTCACTAGTTCACTAATATAACAACAAACTTCTTAAAAGAGTACTTTTAAATAAGCTTAATTCTTGAGTGAATTTGTTGCATACTCAGAAGATGCATACTAGTGTGTGCTGCAGGTTTTAAAATAATTTCTTCTGAACTAGATGTAAACACACAAGCTTCATACAGGATAAGCCACGGAGGCCCTAGTGAATTCCATTGTGAAGGATCTACAGAATCGTTAGCAGTATTGAAATGAGTACAGTCGTGTAAGATTCCATGAAAGGATTTAGTTACATTATTATACTCCAGAGGTTCTATGTGGGATGGTTGGAAGCAAATATTAAATTGTGTTCTTCAGACAAAAAACAAGGATGTGCTAGTGAGGACATGGTGAAAATAACTGTGATTCCCAATCATATTTGCTTTTCAAAACTGGGCTCTGAACTCTGCAGCCCATGTTAACTGTTAACTCCCTTGGCCAATTTTCTTAAAACCTCAGAAGAAAGTATGCAAAGGTCAGAGGTAGGATTAGATTCCAACATGCTTGAACATCCCCAATTTAAGGGAAAAAAAAAAAAGAAAGAAAGAAAGAAAAACTTCCCTTAAATCCTAGACTCGGGGCCACCAGAGTAGCACACTGCCCAGGAGAGAAAAAAAATCCTCACCCTGGGGCGAGCATCAGCTGGTGGGTGGGCTGTGCTCAGCAGAAGAGCCCAGCTGGGCACCGCATTCTGGCCAAGCTCCATTATGATTTATGCCCCTGTCTACTACCCTGCCTATTTTCTATCTGCTTCTGAACATACTAACATATCCTTTCTCTACCCTTTTTCAAGTAAAAGGCCATGGGAAGAAGTGAAAGTTACAAGAAATTGTATTTTTAGATGTTTATATGCCATCTGGATTTCTTTTTTTTTTTTGTTTGTTTGTTTTTTATTGACAGTTTCCATAGTTACAGACGATAAACCATGATAATTCCATCCCCTCCCCCACTTTCCCCTTCACCCATCCACTACTCTCCACTATATCCCCCCCCGCCCCCCCGCCATTACTCCCTCTTTTATTTTGATGTCATCATCCTTTCCTCCTATTAGAGGGGTTTTGTGAAGGTATTGCTAAGCACTGTGAGGTCATGGATATCGAGGCAAACTTCTGTCTGGTAGATTGCATCGTAAGCAGTCCTGCCCTTCCTTCGGCTCTTACATTCTTTCTGCCACCTCTTCTGTAATGGACCCTGAGCCTTGGCGGGTGTGATAGAAATGGCTCAGTGCTGAGCACTCCTCAGTCACAACTTCTCAGCACTATGATGGTGCCTTTTAGGTCATCCCAGTGGCCATCGCCATCTGAAAAGAGAAGCTTCTCTAACCAACAGTGACAGCAGCATTAATACATGGATAGGAACATTAAGAGAAGTGCTTACAGGGCAGTTTGGTAAGCATAATGTATGCATTTAGCCAGACAAGAGCAGTCATTACACTCCTAATATTCATGACCTCCCCCACCATAGGCTTTTGGTTAGATTTTCAGTAGCAGGCATGTGTTCCCTTCCCATAGAGCGGGTCTCCAGTCCAATTAGAGAGCAGCTGGTTTCCCTATCAACAGACATGCCACTATTGCGCCCATTGGCTCACTTGGCCTGGATCACCAAACTTGAGGCTTACAGTGTCCACTGTTGTTTATCACCACCGGTGACTTCTGTCTCCCAAAGGGCTGCTTGTTGTACAGCTTTTTCCACCTTTCTGTCACTTGGTCTGCGGGGAGAAGGTTACTCAGCTCAGTCTCAGTTTAATTTCTTGGTGATCTTGCAGCCCAGGCATGTGGAGTCTTCAGCAATAGGGTTTTATCATCTATTACTGGTGGGAGACCAAGAGCCTCAGCAATGGCCTGTAATGTTTTGGGGGCAATTGGGAACGTCCCAGGCCAATGCCTCATTGGAAGGTATCCCATCCCTGGCACTGACATTTTGCTAGTGACAGTCTGTGGCTTCTGGGTGTGCCATTCTCCAAAGAAGTTGGTTATCATGTGGCTTATTTGCAATATCCTTAATTTTGACTACCACTGCCCCCCACACTCCTTTTTCTCAATCTCCTCCCCTGACCTCGCTTAGGCCATGCCTAAGGTAATCTGTCCATCTACTTACGTACATAGAATACCATCCCCTTAAGCCCACACGGCTCCCCCCTCCCTTAAAGCTCGTTTCTAGCTTGCTGGCCTCTGCTACCGATTTTTCACTCCAGCTCACATACAAGTCTGAACATTTGTAACTAGGATTCACATATGAGAGACAACGTGGGACATTTGGCTTTCTGAACCTGGGATTTTGCTCTGCCTTGATGTTTTATGTGTGTCCTTGTGGGTTTTACCAAACTCCTGGAAATAGTCTTGATGTTCACTGCGTACCTCCATCCTTTCCCTGCATGTCATCCCATGACTGTCATTACAGGTCACTAAATTGAACAGAGCAATCCATTGGTAGTACTCCCTCTCTCTCAATTCAAGTTGATCTCTGTGTCAGTGTGGTGTGGGGGTATATATATATATATATATATATATATATATATATATATATATATATATATATATATATATTTTACAAATGTCCTTTTTCTTATTAGTTCAGTACAACTGTGAAAATACAATACCATAGTTAATTCTCACATTAATCAAACCAAATAAAACATTATCAACTTTGATTTTTGTGACAAGACACTGCTCTAAACCAATCTGTTTCATCATTCCTGAGCCATCTAAGAGTTTTGTTTTGTTTTGTTTGTGTAGGAACTTTTCTACTTGGATAGTCAGTTTGGATTCAGGTATATTATATCTAAAATTCCCCCGCATGTATCATGGTGCTCTCAAGGTACCAAGATGCTATTAGCCACTCTTCAAAGCTTAGAGCAATTTCTTCCTTTCCGTGTCCCTGTGTCCACCTGCTGAAGGTAACATTCCTCTTCCGTCCTGTAGAAAGTATTCTCAAATCCCTTTAAGATTAGAAAGCATTTCCAAATACAGTCTAAATTTCTCAGCCTGAACACTTCAGCAACACATAAAACTTAAAAATAAAAAAGAAACAGCCTCAAGTGCAAATGACAAGGTAGACCTCCTTTCTCTCTCAATGTTAATAACATGATGGTTCTCCACATTACTATGACCCAACTCTGCCTATCCCTTCTGAATCCTAGAATATTGATGACAGCTCTTAACATTTTCTCGTCTTCATGCATGCGCTGATGAACATCACCAGGCAGAGTTCAGTTCCTAAAGAAAGCAGCAGTGTCTCTGACCGAGCAACTCATTTTTTTAAATTTTTAATCCAAATTCACGGGCAATGTGGGGGCAGTGCACCCAAACGGATGGCACTTGCCGGTGACTAAATAAAGTTGCTAGTTTAGAAAGGGGATCCCAGAAAGAAAAACAGATTTTACATAAAAGTAAATGGGCATAGTTTTCAATAATGAAGAGATACTAAGAGGCAGCAGCTGTCTGTGAACTCAGAAAGTGGAACTGGGCTACTAACAAGCAATCTGCACATTAAACAGTAAGGAATGAGATATGAGTGGAAAGAGAAAGGGAGTGAGAATCTAGATCTGGGGGAAAAAAACATGTTTAAGGTGTAGGAAGAGAAGCTAAATTAGTGTAGGTAACTGAATGAAGGAATAGGAAAATACTTTCCAATCTGAAAAGCTGTCACTTTATCTTCTGTAGAGAACCATTCCCTCTTTAGGTATCTGTACACAACATCAAGGCACACATTCTTTTGAAGAAAGTTTATTTTTCTGGACATTCTTTCTACTTGGAATATCAGTGTGTTTGGGTCATTGCTATCCTTCATGCCTGGCATATAACTGGTATTATAAAACATGCTCCAGGTTTGTACAGATTTAATAAGCATATGGAAACATACTAACATAGAACTCAGAAAAGAGAAATGTTAGAGAAGGATCGTCACATGGTGACTTGGAAAAGGGGGAAACAGAATGAGAGCACTGAGTTGTAAACTCAGCTTGAAGGTCAGGTGTTAAGAAGGCAAGAGAAGATTCAGTACAGTGATGAGAAGAAGTCCGGCATCTAAGAGTATAAAACTCAAACACGGTTTAAGAGTTGGTCATATGCGAAACCCACCTTGGGCTGAATCCTGCAGTTAAGTAAGGGGAGGGGCAGAAGTGGAAGGTAGAGAAAGAACTGTGTACGTTCCCGTCATGTGGCTTGGGGATTCTCCCACAAGGAGTTCACTGTACAGTGCGTGTGGTTCTCAGCCTAAGGCATCGTGGGTGGATGAAAAGGCCGCCAGGGCTGAGCTTGTGAGGTGGAAGGCAAGGTGAGGCTGCCAGGGACTGACAGGGCACGTGATGATAAATGAAAGATCTGGGGACAATCGAGGAGGCATTTGGTGAGAAGTCCTGAGCAGACAAGTGATGACAAGTCTTCATTTCATGGCACTGCGGAAGATGTGGCAATTCTACGTGATTACGGAACACTTTGTAGGTAGAGGGTGATATAGGGCATGCCTGTATATATATATGTATTTTTTTTCCCTTTGTGATAGTAATGATTGAGGTTTTGAGTACATGCTTAAGTAGAAACAAAGATGAAGTAGAGAATGAGTGAGCAACTGACAGTTCAAAGAAATATGAGTGTGTGTGTGTGTATGTGTAATTGAATACTAACAATCTTTGGAAAAGCTAAAAGGTTTGGAAAAGGGTAAGCTTGTTGGGGAAGACCCTTGTTGAACTATATGGACTGAGCTGGTAGCAAACTGGGAAGAGTAAATAAATGATTCATTAATGGAGGCTCGTACCCATAATCCTAGTGCTTGGGCAACTGAAGCAGGAGAATTGACGTGAGTTCGAGATCTGCTTGGGATACAGACTAAGACCTTGTCTCTAAAACTGCAAACAAAAACAAAAAAAAAAAGGAAGATCAATATGCGTGATGGTAAGCCTTAGGAATGCAGTCTTAAATTTTCCCTGATTTAGAAATTAGGAATGAAAAGTATGGATAAAGAATGGGCAGTTCCAGGGTAGAAGAAATAACTTTTTTTTTTTAACACTGTAGATATTTAGAAACCAACAAAACTTAAGTAAGTGAGTTAACCATTTGGGATTTTTTTTGGGGGGGGGTATTTATTTATTTTGGTTTTTCAAGGTAGGATCTCTCTAGCCCAGGCTGACCTGGAATTCACTTTGTAGTCTCAGGGTGGACTCGAATTCACAGGGATCTTCTTCCCTGTGTCGCCCGAGTGCTGGGACTAAAGATCTGTGCTTCATTCCAAGTCATCAGGCCTCAACTCAGTGCCCAACACAATGGCTCCTTTGAGCTGCAGAGGGGAAGTATTGACAAACACGCGTCTCCCTTAGTATTTGATTTTCCCCAAGCTTTGTGATCACCGCCTACCGTGAGCCTTCCACCAGATTCACTCTTCTACTCTACTGCCTACTGTCACGTTAGAATTTGTCTCCCACATGACTGAAACAATTTGTAAAAATCAATCAAAATGGCAGAAATCAAGAGATAACCCTTACATTAGCATGCTGTCCCCAAATCATACACAACACCCGTGGCTTTCCATAGCACGGGGTGCATCGTATTTGGTATCTGCCACTCCCACCATTACCTACTGAGAGTGAGAGTTTTCATCCCGCCGCCCACAAATAATCTTATACTTTGTCGTGAGCATCAGATGTATGGAATGAAATAGTGGGGAAACACTTTGATATGCACCCAAGAATGAGTTTGGATTTACTCTTGAAACTGACCGGGCATGTTTTCATCCGACCATCCAACCTGGGAAAGTCGTGAACTAGTGAATAAACTATGACAGACTTCTAAGATACCTAGACAAACGGCTGAAAACGATAATTGCAGCTATCAGCCGAATAACGGGCATTGGTATCTTTTTGTTGTTGTTGGATAGCAATTTCCTGTGAAAGAAAGCATTCTCTGTTTGAGAGACTCGGGTGGTAAACAACTGTCTGGCAACGGTCAGGGAGCTCCTGAAACTTCCAGGCTCCTCAAAGCCCCTGGAAGGGTTTTGGAGAGTGAACAATTGCTGGGGAAGAGACAGGCAGAGCCAGAGCCATGAGCAGAGGGCTCTTGGGATGACAGAGACGCCCTTGGGGTCATCCACGCTGCCGTCAGTAATCCCGCAGCCATTCTCTGCAAATAGAATGACCCCATTGCTTCTCCAAGTTGGGTTTTGGTGGATAGTGCTTCTGCCCATGCCCTGTGCCCTTTTTCTGGTGAGTAGACATGTGTTTGCATCTCCCCGGGAAAAATAAATGTGTTGCCGTTATGAGCCCTCAGTGAATACCAATAACCTCACTGAGGCAGGTCCTCGTGGAAAATGGGAGCTGAGTGTGTAATCTTTTAAAAATAAAAATAACTAAAAAGAAGAGACGGGGGTGCTGGAGATGTGGCTTAGCATTTAAGGCGCTTGCCTGCAAAGCCAGAGGACCTAGGTTTGATTTCCCAGGACCCATGTAAGCCAGATGCACAAGGTGGCACATGCATCTGGAGTTTGTTTGTAGTGGCTGGAGGCCCTGGTGTGCCCATTCTCTCTCTCTTTCTCTCTTTGCCTCTTTCTCTCTCTCAAATAAATAAATAATATTTTTTTAAGTAGAAATGATACAATTGAGGACAGCATGGCTTTCTCTGGTAACAAGTTTGAAAAGTAAGTAAATACAGATTACTTCTCTTTTTTATGGGGGGGAGGAAGCCTGGCTTTTTTATGGTGACAAAGCAATTCTGAAAAGTAAAGCATATATACACATATATATGTTTTCTCATTCCTATGGGAAATAAAAAGATCAGGCAGCACTTACACAATCTTAAATTACATTTTGAGTCATTAATGTGTTAGGAGTCATTACTCTTAATATATTAAATTATATAAATTATATTAATATATTAAATGTTGTAATTTCACAGGCCTCCAAGTCCACTAATACTCAAACACCAGCCACATGCTGTGATGAGGTGGGTTGCTGAGAAAACTATGTAAAAAAAAGAGAGAGAGAGGGGCTTATTTTTGTACAAGCATTGCCAAATACATCAGTTATTGGGTAGCACTACCATTTACTAGAAATGATCCATGTTCTTTCGACTCATGACAGTGACCAAAAGTAGCCGGCCCCAGCGACGGCGGCTCGCCTCTTTTATGTAACACTTCCTCACACTGGGAGATGTCTATTTTAATCAACCATATGGGGAGGTAACTCACGGGTGGTAAAGATCACCGGCCTCCTATGAGTTTTGGCAGGTGTCCACGCCTCTGTGCGGGAACCACCGGGGCGATGGCTGCGGCTTTGTCTCAGCAGAACTACTGCAGGGCTTCATTGAAAGGTGCGCGGTAAGGACCCCGAGCTGATCAGCACTTGGACCCCAGCACCCCCTCCAAACATGCTAAGTGCCATCATTACCCGGAGTGAACACCTCTGAGGGTTAGGATGTGCTCCACACGCTGACTCCTACTTGTGGGATGAAAATTAGGCATAGGGAGGCCAGTGGTGAGATAATGCCTTGGCTCTGGGGTTGTGTACAAACTGAAAGGTTGAAGTGCCCCCTTTCAGCACCCCACCCTCTTCTCCCACGGACCAGAGCAGGAATGCCCACAGCCTTCCCCACGCTCACCCTGCGGACAAGCCCCTTGTCCATGCTGGAGGGCCCTCTTCACCGACACATTCCAGGCTGCTTGGGCCCAGGGAATCTAAACTGGAACCTGATGACAGATAACTGAAATCTCTTAAGGAAACTCCAAAAAGGAAAAAAAAAAAAAAAAAAAAAAAATTAAAAGGGTGGGGGAGGGAGGAGAAACTAGAGGTCCGCCTGTCAACTCACACTGTTTTGTCAGCTACGTGAGGCGACTGAGAAATACAATTCTTTGGAATGGAAGACGTTTCAATGATAACCTTTGTTGGATATGATATCAAAGGACAAAGGTGTCACTTTTAAGTGTGTAACTTGGTACTATCAGCCCTGTTCACTTCTCTGGGCACGTTAACTCTTAAAACGGCTGCAACGAGACTTGTACCAAAAAAAAAAAAAAAACAGTGTGTCAGTAGAAACAAGTTTATATCCATGAAGAATGAGCATGGTGCCTTGGAGGAAAATGTGTAGCATATTTTTAGGCAACAACCAAGTTATGGGCTAGAGAGATGACTCAATGGCTAAGGCCCTTGCCTACAAAGCCAAAGAAAGCCAGATGCACAAAGTGGCATATGCACCTGGAGTTTGTTAGCAGTCACCCTGTACCCTGGAATGCCCAATCTCTCCTCCTCTCCCTCTCTCTCTCTCTGTCTCTCTCTCTCTATCTATCTATCTATCTATCTCTCTCTCCCCCTCTCCCTCTCCCTCCCTCCCTCTCTCTCTCTCTCTCTTTCTCTCTCTATCTCTCCCCCCTCCCTCTCCCCCCCTCTCTCTCTCCCTCCCTCCCTCTCTCTCTCTCTCTCTATCTCTCCCTCTCCCTCTCCCCCTCTCTCTCTCTCTCTCTGTGTCTTTCTCTGCTTGCAAATACCTAAATAAATAATTTTTAAAAAGATAAAGATAGTTATTACCCTAAGCAGGTATAGCATGTTACTTGTCTTGAATTAGATATTTGTCTTAATGCCTCTTGGACCTACTTTCAGATGCCGGTTTTGTGGTGATTACCACGCAAACGAATAACGGCAGCTTTAAAAGGAATGGTGGCATTAATTTGGAAATGGCAAACATCAGAACCAGAAATCTCAGTGGAAGAATAAAATAGTCCTTAGAGGCTACTGTTTAGGATTTTGTTGAACAAATGGATGATTGATGTCTTATTTATCTGCATCAATGGCTAAAGGCATGCACATGCAGGCACGTGTATTTAGGTGTGTGAAGTTTTATCAATCCAGTTCTTGGTTTGTCTATTTTCCTTTTTGTGGTTCAAATGCTTCTATTCTGTTATAATTTATATAATCTCTGAAAGCTAATGTGGGAGAAATACAACACATCAACAAATCATTCATGCTATCAAAAAGAACTTTTATCTCATTTACTCTAAAATCTAATCATAACAAACATTTTTTATATATTTTAGTTATTTGCAAGCAAAAAGAAAGAGAGGCAGACAACGAGGGAGTGAAAGAATGCATGCACCAGGATCTCCTGCCACTGTGAACAATTTCAGATGCAACTGCCACTTTGCACACCTGGCTTTATGTGGGTACTGAAGAATAGAGGCCAGATCTTTAGACTTTTCCTGTATGTGTGCATATACATATATATATATATATATATATATATATATATATAAAACATTTTGTTTATTTTTATTTATTTATTTGAAAGCAACAGACACAGAGAGAGAACAAGGCAGAGAGAGAGAGAGAATGGGTGCACCAGGGCTTCCAGCTGCTGCAAAGGAACTCCAGACGAGTTTGCTCCCTTGTGCATCTGGCTAACGTGGGTCCTGGGGAATCGAGCCTCTAACTGGGGTCCTTGGGCTTCACAGACAAGCGCTTAACCTTGAGACCTTTCAACCAAGCATCTTAACTGCCAAGCCATCTCTCTAGCCCACAAACTTATATTGATAAAAGTTATAAATGTAAATAACTTAAAAGTTCACAAAATAATAAACCTAGTAACTTATCATGAAACAATAACAACTAACCCTAACTTAAAACAAGGATTTTACTCACTTAAATACCAGCTAAATCCTTAAAGAGTCTTCCTTTGCAAAGCTTACAAAGTAAGAAACATATTCAGTATAGGAATGTCTAGTCTAGAAGGCATTGTTTCATTATTTCAAGGCAAGTGTCCCGATTATTATATATACTATTTGAGTAGCTAAATATTTAATTATTAAAAACTCTACAATATAGCTCATATCCAAACAATTCATCTCTAAAATCATTGTTAGTGAAATAAAAACTAAATGTTAATAGGTTTCAACCCAAATAATGGACATATGTCTAAATATGTATAATAAATATATAAATACATATATTCTATATATATAATATATGAAGGCATGATAAATATCATAAATAGCTAGTCCTGTTCCTTTTTCTTTTCTTTTCTTTTCTTTTTTTTCTGTTTTTATGAGGTAGGTCTCACTCTAGCTCATGCTGACCTGGAATGTACTATGTAGTCTTTGTGTGGCCTCGAACTCATAGTGATCCTCCTACCTCTGCCTCCTGAGTGCTGGAATTAAAGGCATGTGCCACCATGCCTGACTTATATTTACTTTTTAGATTGTATTTATTTATTTCAGAGACTTATTTTGGAAGAGTATATGTGCCCCAGGGCCTCTAGCTATACTGCAAATGAACTCTAGACACATGTACCACTGTGTGATCTGGCTTTATATGGGGCCAGGGGAATGGAACGTGGGTTGTCAGGCTTTGCAAGCATGCATCTTTAACCCCTGAGTCATTTCTCCAGACCTAAAGATGTAGATGTATTCAACTTGATTTAAACATTATATAATGGTCCAAAATTAGGGCCATATGCTTGCTAGGCAAGCGCTCATCTACTGAGCTAAATCTGCAATCCCATTAATCAACTTCTTAAAAATGCGTATTCTGGGGCTGGAGATATAAGTCAACAGCTAAAGGCACTTCCTTGCAAATCCTGATGACCTGGATCCGATTCCCCAGTCCCCACATAAAGCCATCTGCACAGGTAGCTCATGTGTCTGGAGTTCTTTTGCAGTGTTTGGAGGCCCTGGAGTACCCATTCTCTCTCTCTCTCTCTCTCTCTCCCTCCCCCCTTTCTCTGTCAAATAAATAAAAATAAAATATTTTAAAACCAGTTACCTAGAAATCATTGTTCTTGTTTTATATATACAGAAATCAGGAACCAGGTAAGATAAACATCTTTTAGGTTACTCCTAAGGAACAGAGCCAGGATTTCAACCTAGATTTTCCCTAAAAATCTAAGTTTGTGCATTCTATACTATACTGTATTATTTTTTGGAAAAACCACAGAGCCAACATAGAATTTGAATTTTAAACAGATACATGCAAGTCACAGCACTAATAACATTGCATGTCATATTCTATTTAATATAGGAACGAATCTAAATATCCCACCACAATATCATTGGCATATTAACAACCTACCATTTTCAGTATCCTTTTCAAATAGTATTTCATGCATTCTAACCCTTACATTTTCTCCTTCACTCTCCATACAGACAGGGACTTGCTACCCCAGACTTATAGTAAATTGGTGATACTCCTGCCTCAGCCTCCAGAGATCAAGGATTACAGGCAGGCACCACCATGGCCAGGTAAGCCTTCCTGAAGGTATTTGTTATCATTGTTGGGATTGTGAAGGAAACTGAGATGGGAAAAAAAACATGGTATTGCATAAAGTCATACCTATGCTAAATGAATGGGAATGTGAGATTGAGGTGCCCTGTAGATGTTTCCTGTCTGTCTTTCACCATGTATATGACAATTACAAGAAGAAAATAGTTGTCAGCAGTCTGAAATATTATTCACAAAAGCAACGTTCATTGGGGACATTAAAATTTGATAGAACTTGAAAACAATACTGAGCCAACAATTTCATTCAAAATATTTAGCTTCTAAGATTATAACTCAGGATAGTGATGACATTCAAGTAATTAGTATTTGAAATGTTTTCTTGAATAAATTTTGATTTGTTTTTTATTTGCACAAATTCTCACCTCATGCTTATAAACTTGCAGCCAGGAAAATATACCTGATGGATGAACCATTAAAAAATTTACACAATATCTTCCTATATAATGTTTGGCCACAAAAAAAAATAGAGAGAAGTTCACATCCCGGTGATCTATATTAAAACATGTAACTTGTTGGGAAAAAAAAAATCATGATGAATAGTTCTTCATCAGAACTGAGACAGAAGAATCTAAATTGGAAAATTTATATCAGCACAACCCATTTTGATCATTTCTCCATGAACATCTAGCCAAGACTCTTCGACCTACAAAACTCATCACTGTCCATGTAAATAAATGGTTTTTGCCTTGGGGCTTAAGCGCTAAAAGTTAACTTTAAAAAAAAAAAAAAAAAAAGAGGCTTTTCACTTCAAAAACTCCAGTGCCTTAATTAGCACACATCTTCCCACCACTCTGGGTCGTGAGGGTTTCACCTGCGGGGATGTATGCTGTAGGTCTGTTGTAAAATAAAACCTCAGGCTCAGAAAGTATCGCTTTGCACTGCAAAGATGTGAGGCATTGCGTTCTCCTCTCCCTCCCTGCCTTCCTGGAAGGAGAGAACCACTCTCCCATTTACTCCAGGAACCCACTGCAGGAAGGGAGACACCATGATGGAAAAGGGGAACCCATTTTTGTCCACTGGATCAAAAACCTCCAATGGACAAAGGTTCCGTCTCAACAGATGATGCAGCTAGGTAATTTTTCATAGTTTTTTTTTTTTTTTTTTCTAAATATTTGTCTAGATTTTCTTCTGGAAGATAGCACCTACTTAGTAAAACTGTGATGACCTTGTTCATATCGCCAATAATAAAATCAGACCTCATAAAGGAGCGTGCCTCTCTTTGAAATTCTCCACTGTTCAGAGATGCCCACCTTGTCCCCCTCCCCCTGGGTCTTTTCTATTATTTCATGGTGAACTTCTAGTGACTCACGGTAGTCACCCAACACCTTTCCTCCCCACTAGGAAAGCAATCTCCCCCGTGTTTAATACCATTAACACCACAGAGCTATACTGTTCCTCCATATGACCTCAGGATATGTGCCTACAACATGTCCTGTATTGATTTACACCTTTTAATATGATTTATGTCCTTTCCATGTATGGTTTCCTTTACTCACATTGAAATATAAAGTCTTTGTGAACAGAGGTCACACAGCCTAGGTGATAAGCACCCCCTCCCCATAGACACCTAGAAGCGTTACAATTTTTGTTGTTGATAGACTTACTTTCTGCCTATACTGTTCAAAGTCTTGTCCTGTTTCATCACATTGGACAAATTAATCAATATTTTGACCCATTTTTGTCACCTATAAAGTGGAGATAATTATCTGGAGCTTATAGAGTTGCTATAAAGTTAAATGTGACTGTTCTTTACAAAATAGGAAGATAGAGTGATCTGTCTTGAGGAAAGAACAAAGTTTTGGGAAAGAGTTGGGTTTTCCCATTTTCTAATTATTAACTATTTCGAAGATTTGCCTACGGCAGGATTTTAAAAGTAGCAGAACTCAAGGGGGAAGAGGACAAAACACCTCTGGACACATTTACTGTACCCAACGGAGAGCCTGAGCGTCCCAGTCTCCCTCATGCTGTTTCCTCCCGGGCCCGTGGTGCCCCTCCTGTCCCCTGTCCCTGTCAGGCTGAGCGCCCAGGATTAAGGTTCTGATCTGCCAACAGTGGAGAAAGCAGCACTTCACAGCTCATTAATTTTGAAAGACTACATCTTTGGCCAACAAAAAACGTCTGCCATGTTTCATTGTGCATATTGTTAGGCCTTTATTCTCCCCCAGAACAATTCAACAGGATCTAGAACATGGTAAGAAGGAGACAGCGTTCACTGAAGAATACAGCTCAAAGTAACGATTCTTGCTCATTTTAGGTTTCCCCATCGAGTTAAAGTAAGACGCAAGCTCATACTGCAGATGCCCTAACTTACATACAAAGTGAGCATCGCTCTGCTTGGGAACGGGCAGGGAGGGCACCTCTCCACGGGTCTCCCTCGGCTCAGGTGTGTGCACGTGCTCTGTCCTGTGCCACTGCCCACAGCACCCACACCACCACGTCCCTTGCCCCTCGCCCTGCCGTCCAGTACACCACACAGCCATGTGGATACAGCTCAAGCTTCTGTCCAGATGAATGCATCTGTCTCTGAGCCTGACTTGCCCTGTCAGCATGGTTTCTACAGTCAAGCTTTGAGTACCTAGTGGCACAACCCTTTCTATTTACACAGCAGTCCCCAGCCTAGGATGAGCAGGGATGGTCAGGCTGTCCAGGCATGTTCTCCTGGTACAAGAGTCGCCCTTCCTCACTAGCGTCTCCACCATTATAATCAGCCATGCTCTGACAACAAAAAAAGGTGGTGTTTTCTCCTCATAGGGAACTATGATTGCCACCTTTTGGGATGAGTTTCAATCAGGTTTGCTTTTGTACTGAATCCATGATCCAGGTTCATGTCTTTTCCTCACACTTCTCTTGATGCAAATTATGGAACTTACCAAGGCAGCTGCTTTGGGGTAACATGCTTGCCTGAAAAATAGAGTCCCCAAAACATTCAGTGCCATTCAGAGGTTCCTCTGTCCAGATCTCACATCAAAGACCCACAGGAGGCTGAGCCATGCAGGCCACTTCCTGACAGAATGTCACCTCTGGTCCATCCAATGCCATTCTGTACATGATGGCAAATTCCATCTGAAAAGGACATAGGGCTGGAGAAATGGCTTAGTGGTTATGGTGCTTGCCTGTGAAGCCTAAGGATCCAGGTTCAACTCCCCAGAACCCATGTAAGGCAGACACACAAGGTAACCCATGCACACAAGGTGACACATGTACACAAGTTTATGTATGCACACAAGGGTGCATATGCATCTGGAGTTCTACTGCAGTGGCTAGATGCCATGGCATGCCAATTCTCTCTCTCTCTCTCTCTCTCTCTCTGTCTCTCTCTCTGTCTCTCTCTCTCTCTCTCTTGCTCTCACTCTCTCTCACACACACAAATGCACACACACAAAAAATAAAAATAAATCAAATAAAGAAAGCATATTAGCATCCAGGTGTGGGAAAACAAACCATTCATCACTCAGGAGGCAGAGGTAGAAGGATCACAGAGTTTGAGGCCAGCCTGAGAATACATAGGAAATTTTAGGTCATTTTAGGTCAGCCCAGATTAGAGTGAAACCCTACCTCAAAAAAAAAAAAAAAAGAAAGAAAGAAAAGGAAGGAAGGGAAGGAAGGGAAGGATGGGTGAGAAAGGAAAGAAAGCAAAAGCAACAGAAGAAAAGAAAGTGGGCTGGAGAGATGGCTTAGTACTTAAGGTACTAGCCTATGAAGTCTAAGGACCCAGGTTTAACTCCCTCGTATCCATGTAAGGCAGATGCACAAAAGGGCACATGCATCTGCAGTTCATTTGCAGTGGCTAGAGGTCCTGCCGTGCCCATTCTCTCTGTCTTCCTCTCCCTCTCTCTCTCTTCACTTGCAAATAAATAAATAAATTTTAAACAACAAAAGAAAGAAAGAAAAAAAGAATGACAGAAAGAAAGAAAACAAGCAAACACGATTGGAATGCAGAGGGAAAAGCTGGATTTGTGGTTCTGCTGAGAAAGTAGCCTAATAATTAAATCTTGTAGCATGAACACAATTTCCAGACAAACCAATACAAGAGGGAAAGATTTTCCATTTGGACTGTGCAGAAGAAACGTCATAGAACGAGGGAATGCTGCATTCCTTTTGTTCATAGATAAGTTGTGATATCACGACAGCAATTATTGGAGATTTGCAATAATGCTCGCAGGAATACGCTAAACAAAGGTAAGAGATTTTCTACTTTTCTTGTTTATAGTTTTATTATATTATATTAGTAAAGCAACAAAACAGAATCTCAACAACTTCATTGTTTTATGATGACTTTTGGCATGTAGATACTCAGTTGGCTTTTCTTTCATAAATCATATGCTTAAAATGGCAAAATCATGTGCTTAAAATGTGAAAAAGTAGCAATTTGAAAAAAAAAAAAAAACCTGTGGGCTAGAGAACTGCCTTACAGTTAAGGCACTTGCCTGCAAAAGCCAAAGGACCCAGGTTCAATTCCCTAGGACCCATGTAGGCCAGATGCTCAAGGTGACGCAAGCGTCTGGAGTGCATTTGCAGTGGTTGGAGGTCCTGGTACACTCATTATTTCTCTCTCTCTTTTCCTCTCTCTTTCTCAAATATTCAAAATATTTTTAACTAAAAGAACTGTAATGAAGTCCTCTGAATGTGAGTCCTGATGAATTTTTCTACATTCTCGATGAAGTAAGTGTGGCCAATCTTAAAGGTACTACATTTTCAGTCATGATTTCAAAACCAGAGAAAAATGCCTCAATACAGACAAGGAATGGTACACCTTCCTTTCATTTGTGCTTTTTGCTAGCTAAAAAAATATGACTCTTTATCCCATTTTTCATGACAAATGTTTAAAAACTTAGACTAAATTTAAAATTTATATGTTGATACTAGCAACATTTTGACATATTACCAATTTCTTAGCCTTCATTTGTCTCCTTGTGTCCTGAGAGGCAGAAGGTACAAGAAATTCAAGTTATGAGTCTCATCAGGGGCGGATGTGAGAGAATTGAGAATTAAGCTTTCCTTTTCCCTTTCTCCCCCGTCAACAGTTGTGAATGTCTTGAGAGCACGCACTGTGTTGTAATCTCAAATCCCATCAGACAGTTTCCAGCAGGATGCAGGGAAACAGAAGCAGAAGGAGAAAGTCAGGGACAAACTGCCAGCCATCGGGAAATGTCTACAGCACTTTAACAAGCTTCTGGAAGGAACAACCGTGTCTTTCCAGGAACAGGTTGAAGAGGACCCGAAAGCAATGGAAGGGCACTGAGGATATTGGACATGTAGGTAGATTCAGACATAAGCAAGCCGGGGGAGTAGCACACTGGCGGAATGCTTGCTTAGCATGCACGAGGCCTGGTTTAATTCCTACTACCAAAATACACATGTATAGATTTCATAGACAGATAGACAATAGATGATACAAAAAATGATTAAAGGCCTGGAGAGATGGCTTAGCGGTTAAACGCTTGCCTGTGAAGCCTAAGGACCCCGTTCAAGGCTCAATTCTCCAGGACCCTCGTTAGCCCGTCTGGAGCTCTTTTGCAGTGGCTAGCTGCCCTGGAGCTCCCATTCTGTTTCTCTGTCTAACTGCCTCTTTCTTTCTCTGTCTGTCACTCTCAAATAAATAAATAAAAGTAAACAAAAATTTTTTTTCTAAATTTTTATTAACATTTTCCATGATTATAAAAATATCCCATGGTAATACCCTCCCTCCCCGCCACTGTACCCTTTGAAATTCCATTCTCCATCATACCCCCTCCCCATCTCAATCAGTCTCTCTCTTATTTTGATGTCATGATCGTTTCCTCCTCTTAGGATGGTCTTGTGTAGGTAGTGTCAGGCACTGCGAGGTCATGGATATCCAGGCCATTTTATGTCTGGAGGGAGCACGTTGTAAGGAGTCCTACACTTCCTTTGGCTCTTACATTCTTTCAACCATCTCTTCCGCATTTTAAATGATTAAAAATGTTAGTCAAAGATTAGCAATGGTTAGATGATAAAAATAAAGAGGTAGGAATGAGCATAGGTAAGGAGAGAGGGAAGAGAGGGAGGAAAAGGAGGGAGGGAAGAAGGAAGGAAGGAAGGGACAGAGGGAAGAAGAAAGGAAGGGAAGGAGAGAGGGAAGAAGAAAGGAAGGAAGGGACGGAGGGAAGGAGGGAAGAAGAGAGGAAGGGAAGGAAGGAGGAAAAAAAAGGAAGGAAGAGAGAGAGAGGAAGAAATGCATTCTCAAGAAAGCAGCTGACAAGGAGCGCAATGTCTCAGGAGGCTCATGAGCTACGACAGTGCCGCACTGAATGCCAGCCTACACAGCACCGTAGCAGTTTACTGGAGCCTAGCACGCTGAAATTTAACGCAAATTCTTACTGTTCAGGCTCCTCTCTTTTCTTGGAAATAGATCACACAAATTTTGCATGGGTTGGAATAGAGATTAAGACTCCAAACACATTTTCGCAGTGTTCTGAAACTTTAGGACTAAATAAGTTCTAACTGTGGTACCTGTTTGGCATACTAATAATGGGTACGGTCTGTCCTCAAATGCCACTAATTTACATAACAAGGCAAAGGTAGAGATTGGCCCTCTTATTAACTCAGAAACGCCAACTACTATTGGGTCAGAAGTTCAAATATTAGCAAGCCTCTAATATTCAGTCAACCGGGAGTTCCGGTTTCCACATCTATTTTTTGGCACAAAACTGCCAAGAGTATTTTAGATTTGACAAAGTAAGACTTCATCCACCTTGCAAGAATAGTTATCTTGTTTAAAAACAGTTTATATGATGCCATTTAAATGGCTTGTTTCACAAAACCCAAACTTAATGCAAGTTCTACACATGTCTAGTTGTATCTGAATGATTACAGAAATACCTATTCACTGCCTCCAACATGAGTTCTCTTAAAATCTAGGAACCTCTGTTTTACATTTATGAGAATGATGTGCAGAAGAAAGAAAGAAGATAGATGGGGAAAAGTAGTTTAAACAACTGAACAGGCTATTTCCTTATTCTTTTGAATAGTCAATAGGCTTTTTTTTAAGCAGACACAATGTCAGGACATGGCTGGGTCAAATTTTCTACCCAGGAATAGAGTAGAAGGCAAGGAAAGGCTCTCAGGTAATCCACACGTGTCCAAAACTTAAAGGGGACTTTTTTTTATGAATTTAAAACACTGTGTGGGGAACTTATATCCTTAGATTCATGAAGACACAACTTTATTTCTCCTTCCTTCACTTGTTGAAACACCATGCAATGTACCTGATACACACAGTCACTCTCAACAACAGAGGGAGGGGAGATTGAAGAAAACATTTTAACACGGGTTTGCAACAATGTTTACATTTTCTACCTTTTTTGTTTATTTCAGACTTGTCATTCAGGAAACTGTAACACTGAGGATGGTATAGAAAGTTGGCTAGTGTCTGGCTTCAAAGATGGTCGTTTCTTCTTTCTTTTTAACTCTCCTTTTCTTTTCTCTCTCTCTCTTTTTTTTTTTTTTTCCTTATGCACAAAATGCCTGCCAAGCCGGAGGATGACGCAGATCATGTTTCTGCGTCTGCGGCGCGGCGGCGCGCACCAGGCAGTCTGCGCTGGAATTACAGTCGGGTGTGGGGCGGGCTGCGGAGGCCGAGGCTTTGTCCCCCTGCTTTTGGAATCGCATCTAATCTTATCAAGACCCTGTCATTGTTGCTGCAGGACCAGGAACGGGTACAGTAAGCCTTTTGTTCTGGTCAGTAGCTCTGCTGTATAAAGTGGAGGGAAAATCCAAGACTAAATAATATTCTTTCAGTACCTCATGTACCGGCTTGGGGGGAAAAAAAAAAAAAAAAAAAAAAAAAAACTTTTGAAAGTGAGGGAGGAAAAAAAAAAGCAAGGGTGGAAGAGAGACAGGCTAAGTCACAATAGAAAAGTATCAATGTAGTAAGGAAAAGCATGGATTTAAGGTTTGGAGAAGGAACTATAACGGGGGAAAAAATGTGTTCCCAAAATGCCTTCATTCTTATCGGTTGAAAAGTAGTGGCTTGTTTTCTTTGGCAAACTATAAACCTAAAAATCAGGAAACATATTTGGAGTATTTCCCCTCCCTGAGAAAATGGAAAGCTAATGCAAGCTGTTTTTTTTTTTTTTAAAGTGGTAAAACTAGGTGCTTTTTCTTACTCACGGATAAATAGTCCCAAACCTTGTTTGTACCTGTTGAAGTAGCTGTCCTTTTCATGCAAAAGACAAGTTTCAGAGCGCCCGTCACAGCCCTGGAGCTTGGAGCTTGTGGCAAACCTCAGACCAGTAAGGTGGTAGCAAGTCCAAGTTCAAAACAATTTTCCCTGAGCAGCTTTGAGCAAAGCAGTAACACTGTAATTCTAACAGTCAGAATGATATAATTATTCAGTGAAGAAAGACACCTCACTTCACGTGTCAATAAGGATTGCAGATTAATTCAGACAGAAATAACTGGCATTAAGATTTACCAAAGACTCTATTTTTGTCGTTTGAAAATTAAGATGAAAAGTAGAATGTTCAAACATATGAGGTTCGAAAATATGATGAATTAACCAGGCTATTCATAAACATGCTTACTCTACAAAGCAAGGTTTTTATTAAAAAATAAAACAGGTTTTAATTTTTGCTCATTTAAAAAATTACATTTTATTGGATTTAACAAACTCTTGAGAATCTGAAAATATTTCTTTCTTTGTGCTCCCAGCCAACCAAGAGTCAAAATGATCCAACTTTCTGACCAACAATCCTACAAGAATTTGATCGTCAATGATTTTCACATTTTAAGCCTCAGCATACACTAAATAATATTTAATTTTAACACAATTACCATGAAAGTACCTTCCACAAACATGAGTTTTGGAGGACTACAAGCATGACTTCTAACCCCTTGTATTTTAGTAATGCATTCTTTTTCTATTAAAATTTATATTTGCTATATTAAACAGACAGCTATCCTGACAATTTTCAAAATAATGTGGGCAGAAAATGAATATTTAAAAAAAATCCAAGAAATTTCAAAGTTATAGGGGTGTGGGTTATGATTTGATTATCATTGTGCTTATCAGAATAAAAACCAAGGTCTCCCTAAGATAGTTGTTCATTAACAGGTTGATCACTTCCAGCATCCTTTCTCTGACTGGACCAAACACTGTAACAGACATGTAACTAACATAAGCATTCACATTTGTTTCAAGGGATTCAAAGCAACGTACACACATGCTTGTGGAGAATTTTTTTGTTTGTTTGTTTGTTTGTTTTGGTGGGGTTGGGGGGCTTGAGGTAGCTTCTCCCTGTAGCTCAGGATGACTTGGAATTCACTATGTAGTTTCAGGCTGGCCTCAAATTCACTACAATCCTATTTCAGCCTCCCAAGTGCTGTGATTAAAGGTGTGTACCACCATGCCGTGCCCTATGTATTTTAAAGTTGTACTAGAACCTATCTGCCACCCTTGATCTAAAGATTAGTTTAACTGTGTAACTTACCAGAGAGTCATTTGAAGCATAGATCCCAAGTCATCGGGTATAGTTGCCACAGCGAATTTTCACCATGGCTTCCATAGAGACTCTTTAAATCAAATGTATTCTTCTATTCAGAGTTTGTCATTTGCTTGGATCTCAAGCCATCTATTTACAAAGACTAAAATGGCATCTAGAGCCGGGCATGGTGGCGCACGCCTTTAATCCCAGCACTCGGGAGACAGACGTAGGAGGATCTCTATGAGTTCGAGGCCACCCCGAGATTATAGAATGAATTCCAGGTCAGCCTGAGTGAGCCCCTATCTCGAATAAAAAAAAAAAAAAAAAAAAAAAAGCATCTAGCTCCATGGTCATTTTCCATCATAAAAGCTTTTGTAAACTCTTTAAACACTTCACTCTTTCAGTAAACTTTGTCACCTGTGATGGTCTCTTCCAAACATCAATGACTACTTTTGTTGGTACTGTTTATAATTAGGTATCATAAGTCAAAAAAAAAAAAAAAAAAAAGAACACACGACCATATTTAGATAAGTCATATCTATTCGTGTTCCATTGATAATTTTCAAAATAGGTTTTCAAAAATTACATAGTGGCCCTGAAAAATGCATTTTTCTGGGATGACCTTGATTCTAGATGTGCTTTTTTTCCCACTCCTAAAACCTCTCCTAGATCCATATAGAACTGAATTGTTATTTACATAGCCAACCATACTACTTCAATTCATAGGAGACATGACATCATAATTCTCATTGCTAATCACACTAAAGACTTCATTGTAAATGTGTTTTTTTTTTTTTTTAAACAGGAATGGGACAGTTGGATGTTAACTTTTTATTTCCTAGTCAATATCCAAATTGTGAAATTATCTTTATCTTCCCTAATCATGTTGTAAGTCTTAAGGGGTGAATTATATTTCACCACGTTCTCTTAAATCCTATACTTAGGGTTCATGATTAATTAGGGTTTGAGTTGATATGAGAAATACCCTAAAAACAGTTACCAAGAATAAGGGTTGAATGCCTTATTAATTACTTCTGATGCCACCTTTACTCTCATAAATAATAATATTTAAAACTTTACAAAAGATATAGTTTGTTACTAGTCAATGACAAGATTTTCACATCACATGATTGCAATACCTTGAGAATCTGCTTCTCTTTTTCAGATAGATGCAGATCCTATGGAGAGAGCTGCCCCAACATACCTCAAAAGGGGCCCAACTGAAACTAAGGACAATTGGTGAAACAAGCAAGGATGATGTTTTCCTGTGAACCAGATACCAGCAAAGGGGAAGGAGACCAACACAGAGAAAAATCAACTCCTACCAAATCAGAGAGCCAGAGCCTCAGATGCCCCCAACACCTCAGCACTGAAGCAGACCAAAAATGAACCCAACATGGCTCAGGGAAATTTTGCGGAAGAGGGGGCGGAAAGAATGTCAGAGTCACAAGTTGGGTCATGATTTGCAGAGACATTTAGCATACCAATAACTGGGGACTAACTAACTCCACAATGCACGACCCATTTACATCAACAAGGAGGGTCTAATGGGAGGGGGTAGATCATAGATGAGCCTAAACAATGGTACCAAACTGCCTGTATTTGATGAAAAGAAAACTAATAAATCAAATTAAAAAAAAAAATCTAATTGCGTTTCCCTTACTAGAGCCTATCCTGCCCTTGCTGCCTTTATCCTCCATAGCACCATGAAATATTTTTATGCTGAGTCACCAACCACTCTCTCCCATGTTCTCTCACCCTCAAATTCAAGAAGTTCAAAGTGTAGGAAATAAATCTGGGGGAAAAGGAGCAGATTTCCAGGCTGAGAGCAACATCTGTCTGTTTATTGTTCATAGCTCCATATTATTGCAGTTACAGCTGAGGAAGGAGTTAATATTCTCTGAGGTCACAGATTTTAGTGTTTTGTCCCTATCTTCCACAGGACAATATAGTCTGAGATCCCACAAAACAATTTAGAAAGGGATTTTTTTTTGCAACAATCCCACTCAAAAATGGCAATACTTATATCAGATAGATGATAGATAGATAGATAGATAGATAGATAGATAGATAGATAGATAGATTTTCTCCTAAACTACATTCTTTGCCAAGGGTTTTATTTTTAATTCTTCCCCATCTTTAAAAATAGGTCTCGGGGGCTGGAGAGATGGCTTAGTGGTTAAGCGCTTGCCTGTGAAGCCTAAGGACCCTGGTTCGAGGCTCGGTTCCCCAGGTCCCACGTTAGCCAGATGCACAAGAGGGCGCACGCATCTGGAGTTCGTTTGCAGAGGCTGGAAGCCCTGGCGTGCCCATTCTCTCTCTCCCCCTCTATCTGTCTTTCTCTCTGTGTCTGTCGCTCTCAAATAAATAAATGAAAAAAAAAAATAGGTCTCGGGCTGGAGGGATGGCTAAATGGTTAAGGCATTTGCCTGCAAAGCCAAAGGACCCAGGTTCGATTCCCCAGCACCCATATTAGCCAGATTCAAAAGGGGACGCATTCATCTGGAGTTCGTTTGCAGTGGCTGGAGGTCCTGGCGTGCTTGAGCTCTCCCTTTCCCACCCCACCCCGTGTCAAATAAATGAATAAATAAAAATAAAATATTTCAAACAAAATAGGTCTCTATTTTCTGAGGGAACTATCCTTCCAAGTCATTTTCAATATATAATGCTAAAGTTCTGGAGCATTTAAAATACAAACTTATATTTCTTGTCTTGTCTATGACTGACAAGGCCTTATCAGACCTTCTTTACACAAGTTTTGTTCATTTTTGATATACCAGCATAATATAAGTTATCTTTTTTTAAAAGGTAAAGGTTGGTGCTGGAGGGATAGCTTAGCAGTGCAGGCATTTTCCTGTAAAGCCAAGGGACCCAGGTTTGAATCCCCAGGACCCATGTCAGCCAAATGCACAAGGGTGGGGGGCAAGCATCTGGAGTTCATTTGGAGTGGCTGGAGGCACTGGTGTGCCATTCTCTCTCTCCCTCTCCTTTCTCTGTCAAATAAATACATAAAAATAAATAAAATATTTTTTTAAAAAGGGTAAAAGTTAATTTTTTTTTTTTTGACACTGAATTTGTTCACGGGAAGTTGTTATGAAAGAGATAAATCAACTTTCTTGGCCCCCCCAAAACTTGGGGCAATATCCTGGGGGAACATGAGTTGCTTTGCTGATAGAACTGAAAGAAGGAGCAAGCGTGTAGGTAGGTGTTCCGGGAGGGAGGGTGGGTCTCCACTGCCGGACGGGGTCTTCTTTCCAGAGTGTGGGCTGCTGGGTACACTCAACCTGGAGTTCTCTTGCAGGCCGCAGACTAAGCCAGGGAAAGGTCCGGAAGTTGCAGGTGAATGAAGGTGAGATGACTTTGCAATACATCAAGTTAAGTTTGACCTGCGCTTCGAAATCCCTAGGTGACTTGACTTGAGGTGGGAAAGATAATAGATACAACTTGTATCTTTTCAGAGGAATTCAGTTGACTTTTCATTTCTCCTATAAGTTTTGTGTGTTGGTTCTCATTTATTGCATCACATGTTGTTTTATATTTATTTATTTTTAATTTTTTTTGTTCATTTTTTATTTATTTATTTGAGAGTGACAGACACAGGGAGAAAGGCAGATAGAGGGAGAGAGAGAGAGGATGGGCACGCCAGGGCTTCCAGCCTCTGCAAACGAACTCCAGATGCGTGCACCCCCTTGTGCATCTGGCTAACGTGGGACCTGGGGAACCGAGCCTCGAACCGGGGTCCTTAGGCTTCACGGGCAAGCGCTTAACCGCCAAGCCATCTCTCCAGCCCTATATTTATTTAGTTTTATTTATTTATTTATTTATTTATTTGAGAGAGAGAGAGAGAGAGGAAGAGAGAGAATGGGTACACCAGGGCCTCTACCCACTGCAAAGGAACTTCAGAATCATGCACCACCTTGTGCATCTATCTGGCTTATGTGGGAACTGGGGAATCGAACCTGGGTCTTTAGGCTTCTCAGGCAAGCACCTTAACTGCTAAGCCATCTCTCCAGCCCTTTTGTTAAATTTATATTTATTTATGAGACAGAAGGAGAGAGGGAGAAGGGACATTCCAGGATCTCTTGCCGCTGCAAACAAACTCCAGAAAACATTAAGCACTGTATGCATCCTGTTTTGCATTAGCTACTGGGGAATTGAACTGGCCAGCCATTGGAACCAAGCGCTTCTGACCACTAAGCTATCGATTCCACAGCCCCCCCGCCACCATACCATTTCATAATAGTCTTTCATCTTACTGATCTTAGTTGCTGATATATAGAGGGGGTTTTTTTGTTGTTGTTCTGATAAATGCACCCATGTAAGTTTTCCTCTTTCTCCAATATTGCATTCCCTTCCACATTCCAAATAGATTCAGGAGGGCTGGTGGAGGGCGTTACTTCTTCACATTGCTGTGATCAAATACTTGACAAGAAGCAACTTAACGAGGAGGATTACTTTGGCTCACGGTTTGTGGGGATAGAGCACTTCCTGACATGGGAAGCAGAGCTGTGGCAGCTCACTTGGTCACGTGCGTGGGTCAGGAAAGGGAAAAAAGGGAAAGCCGACACTGGCCCAGCTTTCTCCCTTTTTCTTTTGATTCAGTCCAGGACCACAGCTATGGGCTGACATCACCTGCATTCAGGGTAGATCCTTCTTTATCACTTAAGCCTTTCAGAAAACCCCTTCACAGACATGACCAGAGGAGTGTGCGTAGGTAGTCTGGGCCGTCCCAAATCAAGTCGATGAACACTCACCCTCACAGCCTGAGGTTAGCCAAATGAGTCTCTTTGGTGCTTTGCTTTGCACAGTTGGGCAAGCAGTCCATCTTCTTTGGCTTCCCTCATAAACTTGGGCTTGAAAAACTTTCTGATAGAGCTTCAGTAAGATGCAAAAAGTTGTTAAACTGGTATCACTTTGAAACTCCTAATTCTGGATAAATTGGACTCCTTGTGAAGAAAATAAATACTGCCTAGTTTAAAATGTAACTTTCAAGATTTTCATTTTTAGCACAGTCAAGAAAATGTGTGTGAATTGTCAAGGCCATCATATCCGACAAAATAACACACTGACAAGCCAGAAATCCAAAATACCTCCCTGTCTCCTGCATTAACATTCTTCCCTCAGCATTTATCAGTCTTATCAGTTTGAAGTTATTGAAGCATTCCAGAATTTAGTGTAAGTGCATGAGCAAAAGAAAAAAATAATAGAAATACATTTCAATTGTTATAATTGGGCAGAATATATCTTTCCTCCCCTGAGAGCTAAATGAATGCTGCTAATCCCCCCTCCCCAGTTTTTAAAAATGCATTGATGGCTTTTCTAATGTTCTCTAATAAGCTCTAATTTCCTTGTGATTTTAGTTGATAGAGGTACTGTATGTGGGAAAGATAAAAGAGATGGTTTAAGGAGGTTTTTCTATCCTTTCCTTCCATCACAATATTGTAAGGAATAAGAGGTAATATTCTGAGTTCCACCTGCTTTTGATATTCTCCAACCAAATTGTTCCCCAGAAAGACAAAAAGGATAGAAGTCTGGGTTTCATCATAATAAAGTTTCATACGTATTTTTTTTCTATTTTATGGAGGTGCCCTTTTCCGTTATCTAGGGAGGCAAACTGAGCCCTAAACTCTCTTCCAACTTGTGTTATTGACTACAAGACTCCACAGATATTCCATCTTTCCAAGCAAATGAATGAAGCAGGTATACCAGCCTCCACTTCACCTGCTGAAATAAAGTGCAGGCTTCTCTGGGGTTGAGAAACAGCAGTCAACTGGAGATTTGAAACCCAGTTTGTGGTCCATTTGCACCTATTGCTTTTTTACCCAGCTGCACTGACCAGTTCTGAACAACTGACCATGCAGACACTCATGTAGTAGATCTAGGTAGCAAATGTTCCAGCCTCTTGCTTGAGAAAGTTAAAGGTATACAAAATTATACTTGCTGCCTGTTTCCAATGATGTAATAATAGAAACTCTTTGAAATCTAGTTCTTTCAGTAACTTACTCAGCAAATACACACACACACACACACACACACAGAGAGAGAGAGAGAGAGAGAGAGAGAGAGAGAGAGAGAGAGAGAGTGTTGATGACCTTCCTGGAGTTTAGCACTGGACATATATCATTCAATAGGAATAAGAGACACACCATGTCCGTGTGCTGTGGGCTTTAGTCTTTATTAATACAGGTTACCATGCAGAATTACAACGGCTATGATGGAGAAGTACAGAATATGGAGATCTTCTGAAAGAACACTGTATTAGTTTCTGCTGGTAAAATAAGTTGGTGAATTTGTAATTTATTACCATTCCCAGCACCAAAGTCAATTAAGTTGAGGGTTAAGGTTTTGAGGCAAATTAGACATTATTGAAAAGCTGACTGATGGCGGAGATGAAGGACTATTGCCCAAAGCCCATCTTGTTGGGAATCAAAAGTAGCATTAGTTTATATAGTTTCAATATGAGTGTTGACGGGCCAGTGGGAGCCTTCTCACCGTGAGTGAAGTTTCTGGGTTTATGGCGAGACGATACAAACATGGTTTTAACAGCCTAGTTATAAGGCATTTTTGAGTTCTGCAAATCTCATCTGATTTTGTTGGCTAAGGGCTGTTCCTGAGATATATACTGGCTAATCATAGATGAAAGACAAAGGCGGTTAGAAGTATAAAAAAGAAAGGAAGGTGGCTGGAGAGATGGCTTAGCAGTTAAGCGCTTGCCTGTAAAGCCTAAGGACCCCGGTTCGAGGCCTGGTTCCCCAGGACCCACGTTAGCCAGATGCACAAGGGGGCGCACACGTGTGGAGTTCGTTTGCAGTGGCTTGGAAGCCCTGGCTCGCCCATTCTCTCTCTCTCCCTCTGTCTTTCTCTCTGTGTCTGTCACTCTCAAATAAATAAATTTTTTTTGAAAATTTTTTAAAAAAGAAAGTAAGGAACAAAGTAAGAAAAGAAGAAATGGAGTCTTTAATGTGTGGCTCCACAGTGATACAAACTGACATTAGCACCATGGAAACAGTTGACTCCTCCAGATTCTTGACTCCCCTTCCTGAAGAATGGAGCAGACAGACAGAAAGACAAGAGGAGGCCTTTATTTACCCAAGAGCGCAGGGTTGACGGAAAGTGGACTCCCGGTGACTGCAGAACGAAATCAAGAGAGACAAAGGAGGCAGGGACAGCTGTGAAGCCAACACTCTGGGCACTTGAACACATGCGTGCCCGTCGAGAGGGCTGTGGTCCAAGCAGGAGCCAGGACTCCCAGATAAGCAGCAGGGCTCATCGGAGCAGAAGCTGGGACCGACCATGGAAACAGCAGATCCCGTTGGAGCAGGAGCCTGAGGCTGCTGGTCTCCCCACACCTCCCCCCACCCCCAAGTGCAGACAGACAGTGAGATCACAGGTCTGGGCACAGGAGCAGGTCAGGACTTGAGAGCAGCTCTGACCCTGGAGAAGCAGTAACAGGTCTCGAACCCGCACGTGCAAGCAGCTTCAGGGCAAGTGGCTCAGTTTAAGAGCCCTAAACAAAAGGGGCTCTCCAGGGCAGTAGCGTGTCCAGTAGCCCCCAGTGCCCGGGAGTCCAGGAGGTCCAGCAGCTGAAACACCAACCGCCCCAGAGAACCGGACATAGACGCATCATCAGGCCTTCCTCTGAGAAGGGTCGGACATGAACAACTAAAGCGCCAAGCGCAGGGGTTTGTATAACCCACATGATCCCTAATTGGCTGGGTGCATACAAATGAGTTGACAATCACAGGGACCAATCAGGAGGGCCGGCCAAGGTGACATCAGCCTGAAAACAGGTGGTGGGCTGTGGAGCACAGCCTCGATTGGAGCATCGTTAGGGGAGGAAATGCTCTTTGCCACCTGGGGCTGGGTGAGGAGGGGGTCTTACATGTGCCTGCCATCACCAACAGTATTTGATCAATCACCTCAACTGCTCTCCACCACCTTTGGCAGTCTCCAGTCGCTGCCAATGGTTGTGTCTTCCCTTCACACCATGCCAGAGGCTAGAAGTCTAAAATGGATCTCACTTCGCTGAAATCAAGTTGCCAGCCGAGGTTTATCCCTTCTCAGTTCTCTTGGCAAAGGATGGCTCTGTCTTCTCTAATCCCAAGTAGCTGCCCATATTCCCTCCTGCAGTTCCTTCCAACTTCAGAGGCCTCAGTGGGCAATGGAAGCCGCCTGGTGTGTCCCAGGCCTCTCTGATGGTGGTCTTTATCCTTCCCTATCTCACTGGTGGGGATTCTGTTAATTCCATTTAGTTCACTTAGACATTCTAGAATGGTCTCTCCATCCCACCATCACCTGATCACCAACTTCAGTTCCATCTACACCCCTAGGTCCCCATCTCCATTTCACCTAACACACCCCTAGATCTCACAGACCCTCATGGACATTTCTGAGAGCCACTGTCATGCCTACCATAAACTGCAACCTAGACTGAGCAGTGACGCTGGATAAGAGGATGGGTTTCTCAAAGGAACCGATATTAATAAAGGGCTCAAATATGAGGAGGGGATATAGCTCACTGGTAGAGTATTTGCCTAGCATTGCACAAGGTTCAATTCCAGTTCTGCGAGAAAACAGGAGTTTTGAAGGAGAAATGCTTGTACAAACAAAGTAAGTGTGTAGCAGACTAACAGGAAAAGCCAGCGATGAGGCAGTTGTGCAAGATCTTACAAAGGCCGAAAGAGTTCAGGAGTACCCCAATGGAACTCAAATATGACAAGCCACTGAAATATAGGCATGCGTGGCCAGCACTGAGGTGTACAGAGATCGAGTGTGGTTAGTGCATCTTGGTCAGTGTGCTGAATCACCTTGGGCGGGTCAAAAGAGACGCGCTTAGAGAAGAATCGGCGAGGGGGAGAGGCACTCATAATTCAAAGAGGAAACCTTTAGCTGTGGGTCCCTAGCACAGAGGCACACAGGCAATACTCAGAAAGCTTCTATGCAGTGCTTACAGCAAGCCCATAGTCAGGGAACATTCGTGTGTAAAAATACTGATGAATTATAATTTTGATGAATGCTAGGCTAGGAAGAAGATGTGTGGAGTACCTCAAAAGACTCACGGGAGCCCCAGACTTGGCTTTACGGCAGAGAAAACTCGAGAGGAAATATGTGAGCTGAGGTCCAGGAAGCATGGGGGATTTGGTGGAGAGCAGCACAGATTTTTCTAGAAACCAAAAGGCTACACCTTAAGAGAGAGGACGGCCACAGAGGAGCCAAGACGTTGGACTGGTGAGGTCCAAGGACCATGCAGGGGTGGCAGGATCATCGAGCACTATAGGAACGTTAGTTTCCATTCACGGTTTAGCCAAAGGAACAGCAGTCACATTACTGGTTTACAAAGATCATTTGCCTATAGTGTAGACAATGCATAGCAAGTGGTAATAATTCATCACCATCATGTGTAGTTTTACTTATAGTTTTCTTGAATAGAAGTATTATACATGCATATCATAGAAAGACCAGCTGATGGGAGAAGCAAAGGTTGATCCTGCCTCCCATAAAAATGACAAGACTTTTGAGAAATACACCTTAATGGTAGAGGCTGCTGCTTCCTGTTTTGGTTGAGAAAAGCCAGATTCCAGAGTTGGGCTTGATGAGCAGTGAGATATTCAGACAAAGCTTTGGCCAACCTTGGTGGTGCATACCTTTTAATGCCAGCTCTTGAGAGGCAGAGAAGGAGGATCACTGTGATTTCAAGGCTACCCTGAGACTACATAGTAATTCCACATCAGCCTGGGCTAGAGTAAGATCCTGCCTCAAAAAAATAAATAAATAAGTAAATAAAGCTAGGCTGTTACTGAGCATAATAAAGTGAAAATAGTTTGATTTTGCTGTGGTCAGACTAGGAAAGGAGATCGGGGATAAGGAAAGATGAGAATTGCAAGGAAGATCCAGGACAACCCTTTTACTCCTCTGTTCACATGAGACAAGGAAATACCTTGGAGCAACACATTGTGTACTCAAAACCACAGGAAAACGGAAGCTTGTGATTTCAAGGTCACCAAGAAAACCAAGAAAAGAAATATAATAATAATGGAGTGGGGGAATCATTTAAAATGACTGAACATATTGGCATGTGTTCCTGACTTTAAAGAAGTGCTTCTGACCTTCCATTAGGTTCTGTGGATTATAAATGGCCGGGGGGCGGGGGGGGGGGAGACTATCACTGGTAGCAGCGTCCGTTTCTGGAGGGGCTAGGGGTCAGCACCCTACAGTGGGCCAGGCTGGCCAGACAGCGCCTGGAGAGTGAATGACATTAGTCAAGAGCACATGAGAGAAGGTGCATGGATTCCACAAATGTGGGTTTGCGTGGAAGCAATCACAGCCCAAAGCTCCAGATAAGGAGGGATGCTCCTGGGGAGAGCTGAGGTTCCCAAAGCGAAGGCAAAGGCGTTTAGCAGAGATGCTATAGGTATGGGTGACCCTGAGAAATTTGTGGGCATGAAAGTGGGAAAGATCTGGCTTCTACTTGTTTATATGCAGGGTTATAAAAACCCCACATTATATTTTTTGATGGTTATTTTTAATCAACGTTCACTCTGAACAATAGAGTCTTGACAATTCCTTGAATATCTCCAATAGGGCTATTTTGACAGATATTAAAAACCTTACCAAGTAAAGAAATATTCCAAGGTCTCAAATGTTACATAAGATACAAAAGTGAAATCTCAATGTTCTCTACATCTGAATTACCGAGCTGTCAAAAAAGTGCATTGATATGCGGGAAGGAGGCTACTTTTCTTCTAAAAGCTGGGTAATGTGATAAAAGTCTGAAACAACTTCTGATCGGCTAACATTGTCACAGAAATAGTAATGTGAGTGAGTTCAACGGAAAAATTATCTTATATCATATGGTCTTGATTAAAATACCAAAACAGTTGAACAAAACACTTCCAGTACTAAAGATGTTTTCAAGCATTTTTAACAACGAGACCCTGCCTTGAAAAGCAAACAAAAACAAAACAACAACAAAAAAGGAATGTCACGATCACTTGAGTTTATGGGAAGATTTCATCAGGTTTAACGTATGTTCTGTTCACGATAGGCCACCAGCTAGAATTCCATGAGCATCTGAAATAAAAGGCGTGTGTGCTCACATGCATGTGCATGTATGTTTGCATGTTATTGAAAATTTGTTATGATTATATAAAAAATATTTTTGATAATCCTATGTAATGATAGATATCAATATGTAAGTCATGGCAAAGAAATTGAATTTGTAATGGTGAGAAAGGTAAAATTTCTTCTTATACTATGTTAGACATGGTATGCTTATGAGTTTTATATTTGTGAAAAAGTGTCATTTATTAACTTGGTAAGGTTTTCAGTTCACTTGTGATTATTTATCAATTTTCATACTTAGTATTAATTTCAAGTTCAAAAAATATATATAGTATTTTTCCATAAGCACCTACTTTTGCTTTTATTTAGTTAATTTTCCAAATGCCAACTGCATAATTTTAGGAGTTTCAGTGATATCAGTTATGTGAAAGTACAAAAAAGAAAATTATTGACATGATTATATAAGGTTTCTCTATGCCCTTCACCTGACCAGATCTACCTGGAGCCAGACCCACAGTGGATGATTAGGCCGCTGTCTGCTAACCCCGGTGGGTGGCCCAGGTATCTTACAAGTATGTGCTATGTGCATGGCCATAGGAAATAAGGGCCCAGAAATTCTGTGAAGGTGTTTGTTTTCAAAGTTTAAATCCATGGGTCACCTTTTTTTTTTTTTTTTGGTAGGAGTGTAT
Organism: Jaculus jaculus; assembly: GCF_020740685.1. Classification (NCBI taxonomy): domain Eukaryota; kingdom Metazoa; phylum Chordata; class Mammalia; order Rodentia; family Dipodidae; genus Jaculus; species Jaculus jaculus. The sequence continues at coordinate 25,629,578 of NC_059121.1, forward strand.
TCTGGTGGAATATTTCATATATCAAACATGGTAGTTACTCAACTTATACCTGCATCTTCTATTCTATTTCATTTATTTGTTTGTTGAAATCAGGAATGGTGACCTACCCGTAATATACTTCTTGTGAGGACATTTTTGGCTATCTGAGGTCTTTTTGTGCTTCCATATGAATTTTGAGACTACTTTTTTTCCCTCTATTTCTGTGAAGAATGGTGCAGGAATTTTCATTGAAACTGCATTGAATCTTTATGTTGCTTTTGGTACGTGGCAATCTTTGTGAAATGAGTTCTTTTGATCCATGAGCATGGGAGATCAGCACCAAATGGGACTGAGCCTCAATCGCAGCAGATGTGGAGACAGAGATGTAGGTGGAAGGCAGCGATCCTCTGGGCCCTGGGTGATCTACTACATGTGTGAAACTGGGGAGCACAGCCAGCTCTGCATCCCTGCTCCAGAGCCACACTGAAATCAGCTTTTATTATTATTATTATTATTGTGCTCTATCAATTAGTTAAATATTTATCTCCTCTTCAAATCTTACACATTACTTTAGTTATGTAATTCTTGCAAAAGATTGTTTTATAACATTTATCTATTTAGAAATAAAAGAACAATATCACCAAAATTAAAGCCCACTCAGTTCCACCTTTACAATAATATCCAGGAAAAGGTTACCACAGAACGGCCGGCTAGGTTACCTCCGAACAGCACGCTAAGTCCTGCCCAATGTTACCTCACTGGTTCTCACAAAAACTTGAAGTGGTGAAGGGGTGTTATCTATTGATCAATTGTTTTCAAACCTGGCTTGTGCCAGCTCCACCAAGAAAGCTTGTCAAAACATTTGTAGCTCCCCACCCCAGAGTTTCTGAGGAGTCAGTAAGTGAAGGAAGGCCAAGACCTTGGAGTTTACATTGTGAAAACATCCCCAGGCACAATTAGCACTGAGGGGTAATAACTCTTTCACAGGCTTATTGTGAAAACTACCGATATAAATTCCATTTCAGAAAACTGTAGTCCAAAGATCAAATCGAAACTATCTAGTCTGTTTCCTGTTTGGACTGACTCACATTGGCTTTTTCCTTTTAAGTAGTGGGAAATTTCAAAAGAATATTTGTGCATGTAAATAGTACAATAAGCCTAACGTCTACATCCATAAAATAACAAAAAATAAGAATAAAGTCACGAAGGCTATTTTTGCAGACATTATTCATCTCACTGAATAAATATTCAAAAGCTTATTCATTCATATACTTATATGCCTATAGGTATTTTCACTCTACAGTGGCAGAAAAGTCATAAAAGAAACAGCATAACACAAAAAACCTACACCACAAGAGAAAATAGTAACTCACCATTTTCATAACTGGAAGCAAATCTTCTGTGTTATCATCAGCAAGTGGTTGCTTCAGGATTCAAACCCACAGAAGACTTTAGAGGCCATATTATTACTAACTTTCATTTGAGAGAGAGAGAGAACTGGCATCCCAGGGCCTCAGCCACTGCAATTAAACTCCACCTAGTGGGCATGTGTGACCTTGTGCTTGCCTCTTTTTCAGGCATCTGGCTTATGTGGGAACTGAAGAGTTGACCACCGGTCCTTAGGCTGTTCAGGCAAGCACCTTAACGCCTAAGCCGTCTCTCCAGCCCGAGAGGCCATGTTCTTATATCAACTTTGCCAAGTGTTGAAATTCACTATTTGTGAAATAATCCTTTCAAGTTGTCAATGATAACTATTTCAGTCATTTTTTTTTCTTTTTTTAGTTCAGTCATGGCTTCTTTCCAAAGTCTTTTTCATTGTCACCAAACTCCCTACTTCCTCCTCTAGGAATGTTCCTCATGCTGATTCTATTAACATCACATCTTTTTTGGCTTTGTGCAAAAAACATACAAAGAAACATTTTCATTTTACTCCACCCTGAGGGAATGAGATTTGGTGGTTCTATCGATCAGAACTCCATGATACACTTTGGATGAACAGAATTGTATGGCTCATGAAAGATCCTAGAAGCTATTTTTGTATTTCAGAGTAATAACTAGCAGTGGATAAACCAGGGGGCCTTCTAAAGCTCAGCCTGGTTTATGTCAGCATTGAAAATCTGAAGAATGAATGATAACCTCACTGGCCAGGCAAGAGGAGCAGGCTGTGGTGGCCGAGGTCTCTGCAGGCAGATGAGGCGGTGTCTTCCACAAGAACTCAGAGCAGAGAACAGCGGAAGCTCCAGAGCTCTCACCCACCCTGGCAGCCCTGGGCTGCCCACACAGCGACCGTCCAGCTGAGGACAGGTTGTCTTTTCCCCATGTTTCAGCACAGGCTTCTCTGGGGGCGGGGGGGGGGGGGGGACTGAAACTGTAAAGCATTGTTCAAGAGGCTTAAGCAGTGGTTGAGAGAAAATATTCTAAAACTTCTACTGGGGAGATGCCCCGACTTGTATAGTGCTTGACATATAAGCAGATGGACCTGAGTTTGTATCCCTAAAACCCATGTAAACTGCCTGGATTGTTTTGATGCACCCCGAGAATCCCAGCAATGGCAATGAACGTGCACACATGCACACACGCGCGCACACTCGTTCTAAAACTCCAGTGCAGAAGACCTGCACTGATACGTATAGCTCTTTAAGATCATTACTAAATTTCTCCAAAACTTGTCACGACTATTTCAACGGCCCTGCAGATTTTCATTGTCATAAATAAAGCACCTTAAAATGGACAGCTTAATTAAAATGAGATGGAATTAGAATTTTATATAAAATATATAAGAACAGACACTTGCTCTGGTTCGTATTTGGATGAACTAGTAAAGACTTAATAGTAGAAATGGGAGACTTCTCTTTGCCAAGTATTTCACTAAAAGTCTTTGATCCATCTGAAGTAAAAACCTCACAGTTTAAGTCTAATTATATCACTTCCAGCTTCAAGCATAGTAATTATTAGCTCTTTTCTTAATTAATATTTTCAAGATTGCTACACTAATTACCTACAGATGTTTAAGGTGCTGTTTAAGAATATACGTCCAGATGAGATGCCGTACTCCAACTGGTATTTTCCAACTTGCCAACTTGGATATTTTCCAACTTGTCTCCCTTTTGACAATTCTGGCATTGAATCAGGAAAAGGAGAAAAAAATAGAACAGCTGACATACGGAAATCAAAACTTTAGCCTCCATAAACGTTTTAAGAAAGACACAGAAAGGAGAAAGTGGGCTGCGGAGACATGCCGCTGGATAAGCTCTGGATACTAGAGAACCCAAGTTCCATCCCCAGCGGCTTCCAGACTGCACATAAAAACCAGAAGGCCTGGCAAACTTCTGGAATCCCAGCATGCTGAGGGTGACAGTGAGGTGAGAGGCAAAGACGGAGAATTTCCTGGGAAAATTCCTGTCTATGGCAGCAAGGAACCACGAAGAAAGAATCCAGAAAGAGAAACACTGTCTCAGACGAGGAGCCCCCAAAAGCTGTCCATTGGTGCCCATACAGAGACACGCACCCCATGGCACGCAGATGTCCTTATCACACTGAAGAACACACACTCATCATGCACACAAACATGTGCGTGCACACTATAATAATTAAAAATAATAATAATAAAGGAAAGTCAGAGATAGGAAGTAACTTCATCTAAAACAACTGGTTAGAATACTCTAATTAATACTCTATTTTTAAAATAAAGTTTACCCCAAACTGCTCAATAAGCATTTATGTCCATACCCATATAGTAATGCTACTCTCACTTCTGGTTAGAGAAGCTTCTCTTTCCAGATGGCAGAGACCTTGGGATGACTCAGAGGCAAAATGGTGCTGAGAAGAAGTGACAGAGGACTGCTCAGCACTGCAAAATCTCTATCACACCTTCCAAGGCTCAGGGTCTATTGCCGAAGAGGTGGTGGGAAGAATGTAAGAACCAAAGGAAGGGTAGGACTCCTTACAACGTGCTCCCCCCAGACACAAAATGGCCTGGATATCCATGACCTCACAGTGCCTGACACTACCTACACAAGACCATCATAATAGGAGGAAAAGATCATGACATCAAAATAAAAGAGAGACTGAAATGGGGAGGGGATATGATGGAGAATGGAGTTTCAAAGGGGCAAGTGGGGGAAGGGAGGGAATTACCACAGATATTGTCTACAATTATGGAAGTTGTCAATTAAAAAAAAAAAATTAGGGCTGGAGAAATGGCTTAGCAGTTAAAGCATTTGCCTGCAAAGCCAAAGGATCCTGGTTCGATTCCCCAGGACCCATATAAACCAGATGCTGAAGGGGGTCACACATGTCTGGAGTTCGTTTGCAGTAGCTGGAGGCCCTGGTGTGCCCATTCTCTCTCTCTTTCTCTCTTTCTTGCCCTTATTCTCTCTCTTAAATTAATAAATAAATAAAACATATTTTAAAAGTAAATTTAAAAATAAAAATGGAAATTAAAAAATTACATAAAATTTACCAAAAAGCATAGCTCCTTGCAAAGTAGGGGATCTTACTTGAAACTATTAATCAACACATGTTAATTCTTTTGTTGATAATCTAAGAATCATTCTTATTAAAACATAAACATAATGGCAAAATCATGATGGTTATTTAAGCTGGAAATGGATACATGTGGGTTTTATTGTAATTTCTACTTTGGGAACTTTCATAATAAAAAGGATTTTTAAAGAAAAAAAAACATAAATATGACTGCTCATGTTTCCATACTGATGGATGATTAAACAGATTCAAACAATTGCAGGGTCAATAAATCTTTCGAAGATCTAATTAATGACACAGCTCAAGCATTTATTTCTGAAGTGCTTATTCTGAAAATGTTAATAAAAGAATTATTGACGTTCAAGCCCCAGAATACATCCAGTGAGGTGAGTTAAAATGGAGCTAAGACAAACATGCCATAATTTTTTTTTTTTTTTGAAAAACGGAAAGCTCTGATTCAATGCTCGTCTGTTTTGGATAAGTCATAACAGCAAAGAAGAATGAAACCTAATGAAAAAGAGAAGCGGGGGAGAAAACCCTACCTGGCCAAATTTTACTGCCTCACTAACAGTTTCCTTTTTAAAGTCTTCTAACTCTCGCTGCTGTTTCCCATTGTGAATACTCTCTCTTAAAGAGGCGAGCTATAAAAGTAAATATGAAGGCTCCATCCAAGCTCTGGGGCGAGACTGTACCTAAGCCATTAAAATAAGCCCTGGGAACTGTCAGAAGGGTGAGCACTTTAATATCTTCTACCTGGGCTAACGGGGCTGCCAGTTCCCAATGTCAAAATCATACAGAGGCCCCCAAACTTATGTGAGCGAATGTTTGAGACTTCCTATGCACACAAAACGAAATCGGCCAACTATCAGATCTGATTAATCTGAGGAACAGCTAATAGAGCTGTCAGTGTGCAATAAAATGTCTAGGATTTAAACGTACCAACTGGGGAGAGAACATAGGAGACTACTTAACATACATTCTATGGACAATACCACAGCCAAGAGACTTTGAAAACAAAAATACCAGTCACACTAATACTACATTTGTAAAGACTATGAACTCTACCATCTGAAGGCACACCAGCTGCCTCAGAGCCAGATTTCAGATGCCAGTATTTTTTCTAATATGGTAATAAATTTTCCCAGTGGCTCTACAGATTGGAAAATTAAATTGGCCCAAGCAGACAAAGGGGAGATATAAAAGGAAGCGAGAAGGAGAAAGCAAGAGACCTTTCTGAACTTTCATGGGAAAAGCATCGCAGCAAAGCAAGTTTAAATGCCAACGTGGGATGTCTTTTGGGAAGGTCTGACCTGTGACCAGTGAGTGTTCTCTGTACCCCTTATCAACGCGTGTACATCATATGACCCCTTCATTTCACTGGATTTCCCATCAGTGCTGGGGAGTAAGGGCCAGTGAGTGTCAACACAAGACTGTAAGCGAGCAGATGAAAAGATAGCTGTAGGTACACATTCTAATTATTTCATGTTTAGAAAGCATATGGAGATGCACAAGGTCATTGTTCATTCATTAGTCGGGGAAAAGTGTTAAGCTCAGTGGAAAGTCAATCATATACATAGGTTCGATTCCCCCGTACCCAGCCCATGTAAGCCTGATGCACATAATGACACATGTTCATCTGCAGTGGCTAGAGGCCCTGGAACACCCATTCCCTCTCCCTCCCTCCTTCTCTCTCTCCCCCCTCCCACCTCTCCCCCCTCTCTCCCCCCCTTTCTCTTGAGTAATCAATAAAAAATATAAAAATAATTTTATATTGTCATGATACGTATCAACATATATTTTGGGTTGTATTACCACCATGATGTCTATCACACATGTGACATTAAGTGTTCATAATTTAAAATAAATAAAAATTAGGCATAAACATGGGAACAATGATATATGTCCGAAGGGTGTTTTGCTGAGAATCCCTACCACGAAAGATTAGAGATGGAGATGAGTTGGTGATAAAGCCTTGTCACACCCGTCTCTTCCATGGGTACGGTGATAATCCCAGTCACTCTGCTTCCTGTGCCAAAGAAGGTGCTCACCAGTGGAAGTGAGCATTCGCCCGGCTTCTCTTCAGTCACGTGTCATTAAAACCTAACACACAACAGTCAGTGTTTAACAAGTAGTGGCTGAATAAAATCATGTTATTCATGTTCCTGAGATAATAAAGTACAACAGCACGAGATTCCACAATATTTCCAAATTCTACAGTTTGAGGGGGCTGAAGAGATGGCTCAGCAGTTAAGGCACTTGCCTTCAAAGCCAAGGGACCAAGGTTCAGTTCCCCAGTACCTGTGTAAAGCCAGATGCACTAGGTGGCGCGTGCAGCTGGAGTTCATTTGTAGTGGCTGGAGGCCCTGGCACATGCTTATACTCCCTTTCATAAATAAATCAAAATATATATATTTTTAAATTCCATAGTCTAGGACTGGGGAGATTGCTTAATGCTTAAGGCATTTACCTGCAAAGCCTAGGCACTCTGGTTCCCCAGAAGCCACACGTCTGGAGTTCATTTGTAGTGGCTGGAGGCCATGGCGTGCCCATTCTCTTTCTCTCTCTCTCAAAATAAATAAATAAATTTTGGGAAAAAAATTTCCGTAGTTTTAAATTCCAACCTATATTCCATTATCCTCTGGCTGGGTTTGACATTTCAACTTCGGCTTCTAGAAAGAAAGGCTAACTTACGGAACTCAACTACAAAGACTAAGGAAGCCACTTGCCCTTTGTGACTGGAAAGTGTGGTCAGAAGCTTAGTGAGGTGACCTTCCCAGCTTGCAGCTGGGACAACCCATTAACACCTTTTTCTCGCTGCCTGCCCCAACTTGGATGGCTCAGCTCCAGCTGCTCCCTCACAGCTGGCTGTCTTTTCTGGCATGGTGGGGACAGGAAGGAGAAGCAAGAGGGTTAAATTTTTGGAAACGCTCTTTTTTTTTCCCCCAAAAACTTCTGCTTAGGAATTCCTTCCTGCTGGGATAACTTCCCCAGCCACAGTTCCTCTCCTCCAAGGCTACACACCTATCATCCACGTAGGTTTGGATTTCCCTTGATGACTCATGCTTAGCTGAATCTGCTACCTCACAGTCGCCTGGACATTTAAAATCCCCAAGGAGCACAGTATCCTGTGTTTTCTAATTCCTGAGCATTTGATCCTGCAGTTCTTACTTGATCCTTTATTCCTCTACCATCCTTGGAACAAAACAAATGCTCTAGACCGTCTATTCTTCATTCACATGTGGCAAATCAGAGTGGGACCATAAAACAGCAATGCTTCCAGGGCACTTCGATTGGCAAAGACTCCCTGTGCTTGGGACTACGTTTCATAAGGTGATTTTCATACAAGTCCTTAATTTGCTCCAAGCACATTTCCCCCATGCTAGCTTACAGTCCCATCTCCCCTTTTGATTCCTTAAAGAGTTACACTTGGGTTTTCAAAGCATAGACACATACATGATTTTCTGTATCTATATGCAATCGATGGTGCACTAATAAGAGAAAGCATGCATGAACTTTTTGTTGGAAAACTGAGTTCTCTTCATATGATAAGCTTCATCTGCATCCATTTTCCTGTGACACGATTTCATTCTTCTTTATGTCTGAACTATACATATATGATTTGATATCAATATAGATAAAGATAATTTTCTTTATCCATTATTCTGTTGATGAACACCTAGTCCAGCCACTATGGAAATTAGTGTGGAAGTTTCTCAAAAGAAATGAAAATAAAAACAAATCAAAACAGATTTACCATTTTACCTAGCTGTATCATTCCTGGGTATTTACTTCAAAGCCAATGTGTCCTGGAGCTCCTCTCCCTCCCTCTCTCCCTCTCTCTCTCTCCCTCCCTCCCTCCCTCCCTCCCTCCCTCCCTCTCTCTCCCTCCCTCCCTCCCTCCCTCCCTCCTTCCCTCCCTTCCTCCCTCTCTCTCTCCCTCCCTCCCTCCCTCTCCCTCCCTCCCTCCTTCCCTCCCTTCCTCCCTCTCTCTCTCCCTCCCTCCCTCCCTCCCTCCCTCCTTCCTTCCCTCCCTCCCTCCCTCCCCCTCTTCCTCTTTCTCTGCCTCTCCCCTCCTTCCCTTTCTCTCTGTCTCTCTCTCTCTCACTCTTTCTCTCTCTCTCTCTCTCTCTCTCTCTCTCTCTCTCTCTCTCCCTCCCTTCCTCTTCTGTATGTCATGCCTTGTGACTTTGGTTTTTAAATTTTTTAGCTCAGTTTAAATATTCCAAGTTTGGAAAGGAATATACTAAGCACACATTTCAATACATTTAAGGTGGGATCTAAAATGTAATCTAACACCATGAGCTGACTTAGCCCGACACGTGTGCGAAGGGCAGAGCCAAGTGGAGGAGGAGCGGAGCGCAGGAAGAGAGCAGGCTCTGGACTGAGGACAGCTCGAGGCTCACAGACAGTCCAGGGCCATCTGGTACCTAGAACCAGACATCTGCAAAGAACTATGGAGCCTTTACAAAGGAAACCACACGAGGCGCACAATAGGCCTAAATTTAATTTAGCAAACGAGGCGATTTGAGCTTTCGATGAAACTAAATTCAAAACCGAGAGCCTTAGCTGAAACGATTTCTCAACTAAAGAGCGGAGTTGGGACCTGTCGCATCCATGTAAAACGTCGGTCCTGATCCCAGTGCTGGGAAGAAAAGACAGGCGAGTCCCGAGAGACGCTGTGTAGCCATGGCAGCTGAACAGGCGGCTCTAGCTTCAAGGAGGGACCCTTCTCAAAGGAGAGCGTGAAAGGCGTTGGAGGAAGACACCTGGTGTCGACCTCTGCCCTCCATATTCAGGTGCGTTCATAAGCAACCATGCACACTCACAAACACGTATCACACACGTACACCATGCACACACATACTCACACAAAATAACGTACAATTCAACTTTTGCTCAAACCCTTATGCTATTAATAGTTCGCTTTGCTAAACTGATATTACAAGGAAGTATATAATCTACCTTTTGACTGTAGTACAATGAACTGAAATGAATTCCGACTGTCGATTAAAGAATATATAATCAGGGACAGCTTCACAGGTTTATTTATTTATTTATTTGCTTCTTTGTTTGTGTGAGAGAGAGAGGAAGGTAGAGAGAGAGAGAACGGGCCTCCAACTGTTGCAAACGAACTCCAGATGCATACACCACCCTGTTCATCTGGCTCTTTGTGGGCACTGGGGAAATCAAACCTCAATCTGGGGTCCTTAGTTTTGGAAGACAAGCACTTAACCACTAAGCCATCTCTCCAGCCCTTTTAAAAAAATATGTTTACACATGTTTTTCATAATTCTCAATTTAAAAAAAAATCAAACGCTTGAAAAATAAAACGTGTGGCATGATGAAGCCGAGGAGGAAAGGCAAGAGGAGAGATGTCAGCTAAAGAGTCAAAAAACTAGTCCCAGGGGATGTGCAGGCACACTTAGCATAGCTTCTCCATGAAGGCAGACAACAGTGGAAGTTTCCTTCCAGGGCGTGTGGCCTTCCAAGCTGTAGGCTTCTCACAAAGCTGCTGAGAGTTCAATGCTGCAGGAGACTGTCAACACAGCCTCCCAGGCTCCAGGATCACGGGGAAAGAGCTGGGTCAGGGAGAACATGAGCCACAGGGTGGGAAGGTTCTGTCCTCCAGACACGAACCCAGCTGGAGCATGCGTGACCCCAACACTGGTTACACGTACCCCCACTGAGGGGTCCCTCAGTGGAATGGGGGCGGAGAAGAGGGAAGGAAGAGGAAACCTGGTGGGACTACTACCAATTTATGTTATGTTTGCCTATCAGAATTTACAATAAAATTGTCTTAAAAGGGGCTGGAGAGATGGCTTAGCAGTTAAGGCATTTCCCCGCAAAGCCTAAGAATCCAGGTTCGATTCTCCAGGACCCGTATAAACCAGATGCACATGGTGGTGCATGTATCTGCAGTTTGTTTGCAGCAGCTGGAGGCCCTTGAGCACCCATTCTCTCTCGGGATCTATCTGCCTCTTTCTCTCTCTCAAATTAAAAGAAAAATCAATATTTTTAATTTTTTTAAAAAAATAAATCAGCAATATAATTAACTGCACTTCTAAATAACAGTGCTGTTTATTTGGAGGTACATTTTAAATTAATTTCCTTTGATATGGGGCAGTTACTAGCTGATCTCTCAGAGTCTTGAATTTCTGCTCCTGTAAAATTAGATATATCAATGGCAAATGTAGATGTATAAGCACTAAAAAAAAAAAAAAAAAAAAAAAAACAGTAGTCACAGATTTTTCCTAATGAAATCAGAAGTAAACAATTTTTTCATGGAGTAACAACTCTAATCAAGATATGTCACTTTAGGGCTGGAGAGATGGCTTAGCAGTTAAGCGCTTGCCTGTGAAGCCTAAGGAACCCGGTTCGAGGCTCAATTTTCCAGAAACCACGTTAGCCAGATGCACAAGGGGGTGCACGCATCTGGAGTTCGTTTGCAGTGGCTGGAGGCCCTGGCACGCCCATTCTCTCGCTCTATCTGCCTCTCTCTCTGTTGCTCTCAAATAAGAAATAATAATAAAAATAAAGATTTGTCATTTTAGAGCCAGCATGATGGCACATGCCTTTAATCCCAGCACTTGGGAGGCAGAGGGAGGAGGATCTTTGTGAGTTCAAGACCACTCTGAGACTACATAGTGAGTTCCAGGTCAGCCTGGGTTAGACTGAAACCCTACCTCGAAAAAAAAAAAAAAAAAATCTTTTGTGAAAATAAAACTACATGGAAAGAGGGATGGAGAGGTGGCTTGGTGGTTAAGGCACTTGTCTGCAAAGCCAAAGGTCTAAGATTCAATTCCCCAGGACCCATGTAAGCCAGATGCACAAAGTGGTGCATGCATCTGGAGTTCGTTTGCAGTGGCAAGAGGCCCTGGCACGCCCATTGTTTCTCTCTCTCTCTCTCTCCCACCCCCCCCCTTTCTGCTTCTTTCTCTCTCAATAACTAAATTTTTTAAATTATTTATTTATTTATTTGAGAGCGACAGACACAGAAAGAAAGACAGATAGAGGGAGAGAGAGAGAATGGGCGTGCCAGGGCTTCCAGCCTCTGCAAACGAACTCCAGACGTGTGCACCCCCTTGTGCATCTGGCTAACGTGGGACCTGGGGAACCGATCCTCGAACCGGGGTCCTTAGGCTTCACAGGCAAGCGCTTAACCACTAAGCCATCTCTCCAGCCCCTAAAAATATTTTTTAAAAATACATGGAAAGATATAGCAGACCATTACTACCATGTATGTGTCAGTGAGCAAGTGACCAGTGATAAGAACTGAGGCAGCCCCAGCAATCATTTCTTCAGCTCATTTCCAGCTGTTGCCAGCCACTAGGCTTATAGCCCCAGGCAGGAAGATTAGACATGTACTGCAAGAGTTAACATTCTTGTTCATTCTTGTGATGGGGCAAGGAAAACTGGAAATATGTAAAGATTCATGCATACAAATGATTCTGAGGATTTGCATAGTTCTCTATGCAAACAAAGTAGAGTTAGATAGTACATTGGGAAGTTACTTCTATTGAGTTTCTTAGGGAGAGTTGTCTGGGATGTCAACCTTTGAATTTACACCTGAATGAACATGAAGGCAGCTCTGGTAAACCTGGGGGGGCGGCGAGCTCTCATACTCAGGGAAAGATCTAGAAAGGAGGAAACGTGGTGTGCATGGGAGACGGAGGATCACTGTGTTGTTCTGAATGCTGGAAGGACAGAGCGGAAGAGATGAGGTCCTTGGGTAGGAAGGACTTGAACCCAGAGCAGCCTCGTGAAGAGTTTGGGCAGAATCCGTTCACCACTACGCTTTACTCACAGGCTTTAAGCAGAGTGGGCATGAGATCTGATGCTCAAGAAAGAGCTTTGTACCGGTTCACGGGATAACGAAGCAGCAACGGGGCCAGTGTGACGGAGACAGCCAAGTCACAAGCACTGTTACAGTCGTGCAGGGGTGTGAGGAAGGCGCCTGGGTCTGGGGTTGTCGCAGCAGGATTGGTGAAAAAACAGGCGGACATCACTGAATTGATGGGCGTACGGTAGGTGTGAGAAAACGGACGACCCGACCGCTCCCCAGTATTCTGACCTGTGCATCTAGACAGATGATGTCCTTAGATGAATGGGGGTTGCCCGTGCCATTCTGGAACTGGACCTGGGCAGAGGAAACAGCCACCAAGACAGCAAGAACACTGACATCAAGTTCACATCGACATCCCAGGGATTGAGCGCAAATATTTACCTCAAGCAGTAAGAGAACGCGCAGTGCCACCATGTACCACACGCTGCTGGGGCAAAGGGAAGGCCGTGTCTGAGGGAAGAATCATGGTGTCGGCCACCATGATGAAGGTATCACTCTTTACACAATTCTGGTGAAATATGCATCACTATACCCCCTTCTAGAGAAGCCAAAACTTGGCTTCAAGGAGTAACTTTGCATACGCTTTCTGGCCTTAAAGCCTATTTTTTTTTTATATTCTCTGCCTGGAGTAGAATTAAGTAGCATTCTGAATATAACATTTCATGCTTTTTAAAATATTTTGTTGATTTATTTGCAAGCAGAGAGACATAGAAGAGAGACAGAAAAAGAGAAAGAGAGAGAGAGAAAGTGAAAGGGAATGAGAATGGGCACGCTAGGACCTCCAGCTGCTGCAAATGAACTTCAGATGCATGCATCACTATGCATCTGGTTATGGGTGGGAATCAAAACCTGGTGGTTAGGCTTTGCAGGCAAGTGCCTTAACTGCTCTCTTCAGTCCCTAAGTATTACTTTAAATCTTTCTATGTGAAATACTTGTTCTTCGTTGTTGAAATATGAATTAAGAATATATTCATTGTGGACTGCAGAGATGGCTTAGCAGCTAAGGTGCTTGCCTGGAAAGCTTAAGGACCCAGTTTGATTCTCTAGGCCCCATGGAAGCCAGATGCACATAGTGGAGATGCGTCTGGAGTTCATTTGCAGTGGTTAGAGGCCCTGGCATGCCCATTCCCACTCTCTTTCTTCCTCTGTCTCTAATAAATAAATAAAATAATTCCTTAAAAAAGAATCTATTCACTGGGAAAAGTATTTTTCAGTAGGTATGGAATCTTTAATCAACAACTGCAGGCATAGAACAATTATCTAATTATTATAGATGTCTATTCTTTGTTTAACAAAAAAAAAAAAATGGATTGTTAAGTACCTGGTAAATGCCTGTTGAGGATTTCAAATACTTAAAGAAAAGCTTGAGAGGCTTAACATAAAACACACACACACTTTAGAAGGAGATCTCTAAAAATACAAAATCCATTTTATTCCTTTGGAAAAGGAAAGGGCAGCTTCCTTACCCCGACTGCTTGTCCGTAGAGAGGAACTACTGAACTCTAAGCATCCAAAAGAGCGTCTTCCAGGGACTCACCGCCCCTCCCCCGTCACAGATCGGTGCTGAGCCGCAGGAGGTTTGTTCAAGTGGGGCGCACTCTTAGAGAGAAGAAGGAAATTTATTCCACTGTTACATCCCCATGTGCATCTCTTGCCTCAAACCTCAAAAGCTAATACACAATTAATAGAATAGAGATAGGGATGGGGCAAATGCAGGTTTTACATGAAAATTCTTCACTGAGTGTGTAAGCCCTATAACAGGTTATCTATGAATATTTACGAATTAGAACACTCACCTAGTTAATTTAGTTACATGATAAAAGAACAAAGGATCTAAAAACACGGGTGACTTCATATGGAATTATTAGTCTTAACAAATTCTAAGTCTTCCTGAGAGCAATTCAAATTTGAGACATAATATATATTGATAGATTAAAATGATCAGATGCATTTTCAATTATCAATCACTCTCAAGGGAGGTCGTGAAGTAATTATTTCCTTAATTTCTAGGTTCACCAAAGGTTTTATCCTTTTTTAAAACAATATTTATTTGTTTATTTATTTTATCTATTTAGCAGGAATAAAGTGTGTCAGGGCCTCCAGCCACTGCAAAGGAACTCCAGACGCATGCACCAGCCTGCGCATCTGGCTTATGTGGATACTGGGGGAACCAAACCAGGGTCCTTATGCTTCGTGGCTAAGCACCTTAGCCACTAAGCCATTTCTACAGCCCGGGTTTTATCCTTTGATAAGAAATTCTTTTAATAGAGCTTTATTGGCTTTGGGTAGTTATCTAGGGACAAAAAAAAAAAAAAAACAAAAACATATCTTGGACTGGAGAGATGGCTTAGCAGTTAAGGCACTTGTCTGTGAAGACTAAGGACCCAGGTTCAATTCCCCAGGACCCAAGTAAGCCAGATGTATAAGGGAGCACATGCATCTGGAGCTTGTTTGCTGTGGCTGGAGGCCCTGGTGCGCCCACTATATCTGCCTCTCTCTCTCTAACTAACGAACTATATATATAAATAAAAATAAAAATAAAAAAAATTTTATATATATATATATATATATATATATATATATATATATATATGCATGCCATATCCTGCTATTTTCTCCATCCTCAGAAGAGAATACCATACATGAGAGAAACAAGAGCTCCTGGTTTCTAGTCACGCACAGGATCTTCTGAGCAGCACACAGCCTCTGGTTCCCCCGAATCTTTTGTAGCAGTGGCACATCCACTCCTTTCCTTTCGCTGGGCCACAAACCTATCCAGAAGCCTGGGCACTAAAGAGGTGAATGTAGTTCAGTTCACACGGGCTGGTTGGGGGGTGGTGGGGAGAGTGGAGTAGAGAAAATGGAAGTTACAAGAAAAGAAGGAGCTGGACTGAAGGGATGGCTTAGCGGTTAGGGTATTTGTCTGCAAAGCCAAAGGACCCAAGTTCGATTCCCCAGGACCCACATAAGCCAGAGGCACAAGGTGGCACATGCACCTGGAGTTCATTTGTGGCGGCTGAAGGCCCTGGCATGCTCATTCTTTCCCTCCACCCTCTCTCCCACATAAATAACTGAAATAAACTACATTTTTTTTTGAAGAAAGGAGTTACTCCGAGTTTAACGTGTTAAGGAGAGGGGCAGAGGGCCCGCACTGCTCCATCCACTGTCAGGGAATCCTGCAGGTAGCCTCCCAAAGCTGTGTGCGCCCTGCTGAGGGCTGAGGGAAAGTTTCCTTCAGCTCTCCGGCTTCCACTCCAAGCTCTGTCCCCAAGCTTTACCGCTTTCCCGAAAGCCACACCCTCCAGCTTCCCCACGGTCACGGTCACAGGCGACAAGGGGAAGGGAGTCATCTTCGCAGGCCTGCCTTCCCCTTGCAGGGTGGCCGGCTCCTGATTGATCCTCATGGTTTTACTGTGGATCCATGTAAACAAACTCCACACTTGTCTCTTCAGTGGAACAGGCTCTCTGGGCAGCTGAGAGAGAAGATGCAAAAATAAATGAGAAGGGTTCCCTCTTGGGCCAGACATGTTATCTGTCCTTTGGGGCCTCTTGAGCTCAGACTTTCAGATGCAAGCCCTCCTCCTCCTGCAACATGCACACAGCCTTCACGGGGGCTGTTGGACTTACTCCTGCCTCCAGGAGCCCCAGTTGCTTGTCCTTAGGGCACCAGACCAGAGATGCTAGAGTTGCGGGTGCTCTGGGGACTCCAACTCTTCCTTCCTCTTCCTCTCTAGGGCCAGAGCTCCTGTGGGTCGGACCTGCTTCTACCGTGGGCACCTGCTCCTGGGGCTGCATGCTTGGTGCCAGGACTTGCTTTAGAGGCAGACCTGCAGCTCCCAGAGGGACTTGCTGCCTCGCTAGCTTGTGGCCTCTGCTCAGAAGGGACCCGTTGATGTTTTTGGTGGTCCCGGTCCCTCATTGCTTTAGGGCTCATCATCCTCTTTGGTAGGACCACTTTTGGCTAGGACCAAACAAACCGCCATCGCTCTGGGTGGACATCCTGAGGCGTTGGAAGTCACGACTGTAACTTCCACCTTTGCTTCTTCTGGAAAGGTCTAGGAATTCTCTGGAAAGATCACTCCAACACCAAGGAGCTTAAGGTAGCCCTCCAGAGAAGCTTTGGCCCCCAGCTGAGATTTTATTTCCATTTTATAGTCTTCATAGCGAGGGGAGGGGTGAGTGAACTAACAAGACATGGTGATTTGCGTATCAACCATTTCTGCAGTCAGGCCACCCCAACAGTGAACTCCATGTTACTTTGTCTTCACCTAAGCTGTCGTTCCTTCTTATCGTCCCTTTGGGCCCTTTGTGGACAGTCCCTTCTTTGGGATTTTTTCCATCTGCTGACAAGGATAAGCTTCAGCTCCTCAGCAGTTAACTAACTCTTACAGTAGCTCATTCGACCAGTCCAGCTTTTAGCTTCTTTTCCACCACGAAGGTGCCAGGTCGCTGCCTTCAGAGATGTCACCATCCACTTTGTACCCTCCAAGTTAGCAAGCAGCTGCCACCCAAGCTGACAGTCATATTCCCACGTAAATAGCTTCCTCTTGCTTCCTCACCCTTTGCTGTCTTCCTGTCCACTGCATGCTTTGGCTAGAGAGACAAGAACCCAGAAGAATAAGCCATTTCATCAGCATATTAATCAGAATAAACTAGGCCAGACGGTGATAACAAACATCAACATCTCCTTAAATCTTACTTATTTCCAAGTCTTCATGGGTCTGGGAGATCTGCCCAGGACCCTGGCCCCATCCTGTCGTTGATCTGCGGGGTTCCAGCCCTCATGACTGTTAAGAAGACAACTTGTCCACACACGGTGCCCAGGAAAACCAAAGATTGTGCACGGGGTTCTCGACCCATCACCACCAAACTGTCATGTGCGCAGACTCAGATCTATGAGCTAAGGCTAATCCACGGGATAGCTCCAAGGCTTCCAAACGCCATGCTTCTCAGAGCCCAGAAAACATGTGAGACTACGGCTGAATAAACAGCATATAATTTCATGCTCCCAACAAAATTTTTGTAATTTTCAATGGATATTATCTACATTCTAACCTTAATGAACTTTTTTTTTTCTTTCAAAATTTAGGCAGGGTGTTCTGAAATAATACCTTGTTAGCACAGCCACCTCTCCTTTCCTAACCCTACCACAGCGTCAGGGGAGCAGTTGATGGGTTGACGAGGCTGGAAGACAAGAATGTGAGTCAGGAGTAGGACGTTGTCTTCCCTGCCCTCTGCGCACTCCCCCCCCCCCAAGCTGAAGATTAGCAGGCAAGATTCCAAAGAGCTTGTCAATCTATTAGACACAAAGGGAAACCTCCTTGGTATGCGATTTTTATCTTAGTGATTTAGTGTTTAAAATATATTTGGCTAGTTTACTTTCCCATGTCCATTTCTCTGCTATTTTGTTTTGTTTTGTCATATTAGAAAGCTCAAAAACGAGTAACAGGAGACTTCATGGAAAAGCATATTTTTAATATAGCCTGGTAAAATGCACTTTGGAGACCTTTGTGGAAAATAATCAAAGACCATTACAATTAAAATAGGTCTCCATATCCATGAAATCTATCACAAAAGATTACAGAGTGTTGTGCATTAAAAGCGTGTGGAAAGCTTTTAAATATGAGTTTATCTGAGGTAAAAAGAACTAAGAACTAGAAATAAGGTAAATAATCTATAGTCAACTTTGTTACAGCTATAGTATATAGTCATCACACACCCATTATCAAATAATATTCTGACTCAGAAATAGCACATTTACAGATTTCTCTTGGGCTGGAGAGGTTGCCTGCAAAGCCTAACAACCCAGGTTCTGCACCTCAGTACCCATGTAAAGCCAGATGCACAAAGGAGTGCATGTATCTGGAGTTTGTTTGCAGCAGCTAGACTCCCCATCACACCCATTCTCCCTGTCTTTCTTCTCTCTCTCTAACTGCAAATAAATAAGCAAAAAACATTGGAAAAAATAACATCAAAAGATTTCTCAATTGGCAGGGAGTTTTTGGAATACCATGACTAATAACCCTTCATAGATATATTGGTAGTGAGGCAAAATTAAGCTTGAATTTTTATAATTACAACTTTAATCCTATAGACTAATGCTTCATAACTACTGGTTTCAATATTTTTAAGTAAAGCACAGTTTTTAGCAGTTTAACCATTTTAAACATTTCTAGTCATTTATCTGTCATGGATATGCATTTTGTAAACTTAAGCTTCCCTAAAAATACTTCAAGTGACAGATGAGTATCCACATGGCTTGAAGGTTAAGATGCCACAAGGCAGAACTGATATTCAGAGAAACTTGATCATCTCTACTATACATAAATCCTCCCACGTCAATAATGTCATTGCAATAAAACACCTGAAAAAATACAAAAAAAAAAAAAAAAAAAACCTTAGGGGAGAAAGGCTATTTTTAGCTCACAGTTTCAAGGGCTTCAGCCCATGGTGAGTGGCTCTCTGGCTTTTTGGATCCTTCATGAGATAGAACATCATGGTGGGAGGGCATGACCACAATAAAGCATGGTTTCAAAAATAACCAGGAAGCAGAGGGATGAGGCAAGGTACAGTGAAGGTTCTGGGAATAAGATGCACTCTTTTTCAAAGGCACATGCCCCTCCTTCTGGCTCCAACTTCCTAAACGTCCACTTACCTGTGAATTAATGTCTTAATCCATTGATGAAGTTCAAAGCCATCCTGATCCAATCTCCTCTAAAAAGTCTGTCAGGGTCTGAAGAGGTGGCTCAGCGGGTAAGGTCCTTGCCTGAGAAGCCTAAGGATGCATGTTTGACTCTCCAGATCCCAAGTGAGTCAGCCGCACAAAGGTGAGGCAAGCGCAATATCACACATGCCCACTAGGTGGCGGAAGCGTCTGGAGTTCAATTGGAATGGCTGAGGCCCTAACACACCAATTCTCTTTCTTCTTCTCCTCCTCCTCCTCCTCTTCCTTCTCCTCTCTCTCTCTCTCTCTCTCTCTCTCTCTCTCTCTCTCTCTGTTAAATAAAAATAAATAAATAAAAGGCCTATCAGCCAGTCCTTTAACATGAACTTTGGAGAAAGTGATACCTAATTTCTAAGCCATGACGACACACATACACAAGAAGCAGATATGCATCACCAGCAAGTGGTCTAAAATGTAGCATCTGTAGTATAATATATAATATATACTTGTATGTTAGTATTACTTCTCAGTAACTGCTACTTTGGCAAAATCATTTACTTCCTGAAAAGGCTGTTTCATACAGGTCAATTGCTAACAGGATCCAGCATGATGGATACAAGGAATTGAGAACTGTATATGTGACGATGCAGGCAGAGCCAACAATAGACACATTCAGTGAAAACAGATTACCATTATATTTACCACTAATTTTTTTTTATAAACACTGACAATATCCTTAACTTTTGCCTCACCTTGGTGTCAAAACATCCTAATTTTGTCCTTTTGATCATCAGATTTTAAGAAATATTTCCTATCCCTCTCTATTATAAATCTCATAGAAAATATTTGCTCCCATTATTTTTCATGGAAATATCCCCTTATATGGGACAATTAGTAAAAATTTAAGGTGGAAAAATAAAGCACACCCTGTCTTGTTTTCCATAAAAATGACAGTTCTCTAGAAGAACGTTCTATAGCAAACTTCCTCCAAATTGAAACATTTTATCCTAGAATCCATCCAAAGAAGTAGGTCCTCAGGAAGTGTTCCAAATTGAAATATTGTCTCATTAAACTCAGGAAATAAACAAGGCCCTGTAAGTAAACTGGGTCCAGGATGTAAACAAAGCTCAGGATGTCCCTGAAACTTACAAGGTTCACAAGGCCCCTCTCCCAGGGCACAGAAGCAGTAAAAATAAATAAATAAATAAATAAAACAACTGCTGAGAAAGGGAGACTTTCTGACTAGGAATACAACTTCTGTTGAGTTCTTACCTAGCCTGAGCAGAGCTTGCTCAGAATGAGCTGAGTTCCTCTGCCCCTGTAAATGATCTTTCTCACCCACTGGGCTGCAAGTAACACCAACAAGCTTACCTCTTCACTAAGCTGAATTTTGAGTGGAGTCATTTCTCTGGCCTGTCCCCAGTGCCCTATCTGAGGTTTATAATATTTGCTCACATCTGTCCAGGAAAAGATAAGAGGCACTCTCAAAAGCAGTGTGTATTGGTGCCATGCTCCCTGTACCAATGCAATGCAGTCTTAGGAGCAAAACTTGCCTTTCAGTTGCTAGTTGGTAAAATGGTATCTTCAAAAGATGGTGATCTCGCCAGGCATGGTGTCTCACGCCTTTCATCCCAGCACTCAGGAGGCAGAGGTGGGAGGATTGCCGTGAGTTCGAGGCCACCCTGAGGCTCCATAGTGAATTCCAGGTCAGCCTGGGCTACAGTGAGACCCTATCTTGAAAAACCAGGGGGAAAAAAAAAAGATGGTGGTCTCTATAGTTCATTATTGCTTGTGTGATAACAAAGGTAAAATTGGAAGAAAAAAAAAAAGAGAAACAACTTTTTAATTGGAATCTTGTGTTAAGTTGCATCTTTTTTTTGATATCAGGAAAGCTTTTTGTATAAAGCTTTTAATCATTTGGATTTACTTGTGAATGATCTAATCATATTCATCTATACTCTTGATTTTAGTGATTTCCTACTGAGAACTCTAAGAGTATTTTATTTATTTACACACAGCTTTCTTTACTTGATAGGTTTTACTTTTATAGTGTCGAGGATTAAAATCCACTTTTTCACCAATGCTAGGATACCGTGGTACCATTGAACTATATGCCCAGCCCCATCAGATTGGTATTTTTTTTTAATTTATTTATTTGAGAGCGACAGACACAGAGAGAAAGACAGATAGAGGGAGAGAGAGAGAATGGGCGCACCAGGGCTTCCAGCCTCTGCAAACGAACTCCAGACGCGTGCACCTCCTTGTGCATCTGGCTAACGTGGGTTCTGGGGAACCGAGCCTCGAACCAGGGTCCTTCGGCTTCACAAGCAAGTGCTTAACCGCTAAGCCATCTCTCCAGCCCCAGATTGGTATTTTAACACCATAAAAATATAGGACATTATGGTAGCTGTGTAAAGGGGAAAAAAAGAAAATTAAAATTAGAAGCATCTAGAGCAAGGCTCCTAAATTCAATACCACTCGTCAGGTGTCAAATACAGATAGGGCACTACGTTGGGCGTGTTCAGTATTAAACATCATCTCTGGCCTCCTGAAGCACAAGATCAAATCATAGAACCAAACATAAAGAAAAGCAATGGGAAACAATATTAAATGAATGATCATATAATCCAGGTCTACTTCCAGAGCAAGGAGTGATCGTTGGGAGTTGTAAAGGCAGGTAAGTACTAATAGATATACAAGGTAGGACCTGGGTGAGTTAAGTGGAGGTAAGAAAGGACAATAATGTAAATAATAAGGTATGGTTTTGAGGAAGTCCTAAGAAAAGAGCACATGTCTGAATTCATGATGGTTTCCCAGGAAACCTCTACAGTGGAGAAGACCTTTAATGTCTGTCAAAAGGAAAAAAAAAAAAAAAAGCCTGAGTTAATTGTAATGCTTTCGTGAGAGTTGCAAGTCGGGTTTCAGTTGTAGCCCTGGCCCAGTATCAGTTATCATACAGGTTCCCATGAAGAAGGTTCAGAATAAAACCTATTTTATTGTTGCACTACTCTTTAGATCTTATTCCTAGATGAAAGCTCCCCCTTTCGGCTCAGCCTTTTGGGGTCCAAATGCAAGGCTACCTCCCGTCCCCACGCCCAGTGGTAACCATAGCAGCACATCTCAGCCGCAGGACAACAGCAAGGCACCCATGGCTCAGAGGCCCAGCTGCGGCAAGGCCAGCAAGTCAGCTTCGCAAGCTCACCGTCCCAACTTTGCTGTGGCCACTGCTGCCCTCATCTCTCCTCCCAAAGCAGGAAGACGGAATTCAGCCACCGTCTCTGATTTGATTGAGGAGCGCAAAACGTTTCAGAATTCTGGTTAATCTCCAGTCAACAACAGCTTCCAGTCACACCACCTTCCCTTGCTACCAGGGGAGTCAGAAAAGCAAAATTTGCGGAACATAAAAGGAAAGGGTTTGGAAGTGACGTGGAAGTGGTCACTTGGCAACGGGCAGTACCACGTGAAGAATCCTCCGAGAAGATATCTCACAAGACATGGGAGCCCAGTGGTTAACACCGAGGGATCGCAGAGAGGAACAAGAACGTTGAGAAATGCGTATGAGCGCTTGTCCAGTCTGAGTGAGCCAAATTTAAAAGAAACAAGGTCAGCATCCACATACTCCTTGTGGAATATACTTAAATAGAATCAGAGTCTAAGTGCCAAAGCGTGGAATACCCAACATGTAAGGTTCCCAAGGTCAGAGAGGTTTCCTGAAAGGGTTTGATTCTCTGCATTTATTAGTGAGTCCTGACTTAGCAGAACCCCATCACCCCATCACTGCCTGCATTATTGATGAAGATAACTTCAGTGATGCAGATGTTGTGCCAAGAAAGGAAATATGAATCACTGTCTCTAATAAGATGGGAATCTTAGGAAACAGTCTACATAGCTCATGAGTGAAGCTAGCAATTAATCTTGACATGTTTTATAAAAGGTTTGGTGGCTTAACATTTCTCCCCCCACCCCTTTTTTTTAGGCTAGCTTTAGGCAGGAAAGTATAAAAAAAAAAAAAACACTGGCTGTGTAGCTAACAACTTTTCTTTCCTCCAAAAGCCAATGGTGCCAGCGCCTATTGAAATACGAGGTGCATCATGATAGCAGATTAGTCAAGGCGTTCATCAACGTGCCCTTAGTTCCAACTTGCTACAAGAAGTGATGAACTGGCGCCACTGGAGACAAGGAGTCGTGACCAATTTATTGCTCTGGTCTCGATGCTGCATATGCATGCAGTTTTATTTATAAAGATAATTTATGTGGCAGTTGGCTTATGTGGTAATCAGCAGGACATACTGTCTAAAACTACATCATGTCATCCTAGTATGTAGACAGAAATTCTCATGTTGATTTACATAGGAAAGCCTCCCAAGAAATATGCTGCAGCCAGTTCTAGCTGAGATGCTCCATTTGCTCTGAGGAGGAGAAGAAGGAAAACCTGACGTTTCTAAAATGCATTGACCCTGTGCCATTCCGCT
The DNA here is from genome assembly GCF_020740685.1 of Jaculus jaculus. Taxonomy (NCBI): domain Eukaryota; kingdom Metazoa; phylum Chordata; class Mammalia; order Rodentia; family Dipodidae; genus Jaculus; species Jaculus jaculus. Next base: position 25,653,021 of record NC_059121.1, read on the forward strand.
CTTTATTTTGCTTTAAAAAATGTGCTATTGAAAATCGTGTCAATAACTCAATGTGGTTTCCTTATTTTCTTTATTAGCAGAACTTCTTGGAAGGCTTGCAGTTTTCAGAGAATGTGGGAAACTCTAAGACAAAAAGCTTGGTGTGTTCTCTCTCCCCCTTTTCCCTCCCTCTCGCCCTCCTCCACCCTCTCCCTCTCCCTCAAAGGCTTCCACTGCTGGATAAAGGCACGCACGTCACGTTCTTAATTTGCACTTGTCTTCATTACTATCAAAGCACAAACCTCTGGAGCCAAAACAATGGGAAAGCGAAAGACAATTGAAGGACTCGAATTCATCAATGACTTTACACCCCCCCCCCCCCAGCTTTGTTTCCATGCTCTTATGAGATGCCCAGCTCGCACTCACTGGAAGTGTTGGGGAAAAAGGGGAGCGACTTTGTTCCCGGCAGAAACGTAAGGTTCTTCCATCACCTTAAGGGTTTGTCAGTTCATGATGGATTTGGACATCATATTAATTACTTCTCTGGCTTCGAGAAAAAAGTACCTGACAAAGAAAATGTAAGAAAGGGCTAACTTGGGCTCACAGTTTGAGGGGTGCAATTCATCATGACAGGGAAGACATGGTGGCAGCAGCTTTACCCAGCTGGTCATACGGCAACTGTAGTCAGGAGAGAGACAGAGCACGGGACAGACAGACAGAGAGACATACACAGGGACAAAGCACAAGAGAGAGAGGGACAGACAGACAGACCGAGGTCCCACTCACAGATAGGGTTAGTCTTCACACTTCAGTTTACCTCATCTAGAAAGTCATTCAGCTATGCCCAGAGATGTGTCTAACCATGTCATTCTAGATTCTGTGAGGGTGACAATATCACAAACATGCATATGGAATGTCCCCTGTGTGTTGTGAATTCAGGACCTCTAAGAAGCAGATGCCATCACTGGCTTAGGCATACAAGAGATTCACTTGGGTGAACATCTGCTGTTGGAACCAAAGGAAGTGGTGGTGGTTGGGGGGAAACTTCAAACCTCCATGTGGGTCTAACACCTGACAAAGACTGGGGAGTTAGCTCAAAGATTGGCAGAAAATGTTCTGAGCAAATCCAAAAGGGTTCTGTCAAAAGCTCTCATTCAAGGGCTGGGGAGATAGCTCAGCAGTTAAGATGCTTGCCTGCAAAACCTAAGGACCCTGCTTTGATTTCCCCAGTACCCATGTAAGGCAAGATGCGTAAGGTGGTGTTCATTTTCATTAGCTAGAGGCCCTAGCACACCCGTTTTCTTACTTCTTTCCTTCCTTCCTTTCTTCTTTCCTTCCCATCTATCTGTCTATCTATCTGTCTATCTATCTATCTATCTATCTATCTATCTATCTATCTATCTATCTATCTATCTGTCTATCATCTATCTGCTTCTTTCTCTCAAATAAATGAAGTATTTTTTAAGTTCTCATTTAGAGCTCCTCCCTGAGAGGAATCCCACGTCTCGTAGGTGGACTTTTGTTTTCCTTTCCTGACAGTCACCAGCTGGGAAGCATGGCAAGACGAAGGCACTATGAACTGTGCACAAATATAGAGTTGTTTGATAGGGTGAACGCATGGGTTCCCAATCCAAGGAAGAAGTATGGGTGGCACATGTTCAAAATTGTCACAATCCAACAACTTCATTTATAAACATCACTCAAGGGAAAACAAAAATGCTCACGTATTGCTTCATTTACTGGACTCCTCCTCCGTCATTATCCACAACTCTATGAAAACATGACGCAGGCTTTACCAGTTTATATTATTAATTATGATCAATCGACTTCTATTTCTTGGGTGTGAGGCACTCACAAGTGTAATTTAATCCTTTACTATCTACGTAGATTTCTTACTACTTCTCAACATGCCCAAATAGGGATTTATGTAGAGTGTCTGCAGCATACATGTTCCCATGGACATAGAATTAAAAATACATCTAACAAAAAGTAAGTAGACATACCAGCAGCGGTGTATCTCTTTAAGGGAATTGCATCCAGAAATAAAATTTACTACTGACACGGATAATAAATACCATGAATGGGTCGCAAAAAGTATATGAACAATGGAAACTAAAGGTGGTACTGTGTACAACGTAGATATACTTATTTGGAATTTTAGAAAAGATAAACCAAAGTTCAGTGGTAGGCCATCTGTGGTTGCTGCAAAGGGCCTGGTTGGAGGGTGAGAGCAGCCTTTTTGTTTCTGTCACACAAGCTCACCACATAGCCTGGGCTAATCTCACACGAGCAATCCTCCTGCCTCTGTTTCGCTAATGGTAAGAATTATAAGGGTAGATGTATTTTGTAAAGTTCACTTGTAAAATCACTATATTTATTGTGTAAGCTATACCCCAAAGGGTTGTTTTTCCAAAATGGACCCTGATTTTATATAATAATGTTTTCCAGGGCTATAGAGATGGATCAGCAGATACGGTGCTTGCTTTCAAAGCCTGATGGCCTGGGTTCGATTCCCCAGTGTCCACGTAAAGCCAGATGCACAAAATGGCACATTGCATCTGAACATCACTAGTTGTAAAAAGAGATTCTGGTGCTCCCATTCCCTCTCTCTCTCCTCTCTCTCTCTCTCTCTCTCTCTCCCCATATACCCATATATATATATATTACATATTTCTCTCTGTCTGCATGCAAATAATTAATTTAAAAAAAAAAGATTTTCCAAACAGCCTTTTATTTATTTATTTATTTTTTTTTTTTTGAGGCAAACCCAAGAGACTTGCCTGTTTCTTTAAAGGCAAGAGAGCAAGGACAAGAGAGAGGGCGAGAAGGAATGAATGCACCAGGACCTCCAGCCATGGTAGTTGAACTCCAGACGCGTGTGCCACCTTGCCCGCATGTACGATGTGACCCTGTGCTTGTGTCACCGTGTGGGACCTGGAGAGTTGAACACGAGCCCTTAGACTGCGCAGGCAAGTGCCTTAACCACTGAGCCATCGTCTCTGCAGCCTGGCTTCTTTACACTTGTGGTGGTTTGATGCCAGTGTCCCCCATATGCTTAGGTTCTCTGAATGCTGGGTTCCCAGCTGGTGGAGATTTGGGAATTAATGCCTCCTGGAGGCAGTGTATTTTGGGGGGCGGGCTTATGGGTGTTATAGACAGTTTCCCCATGCCAGGGTTTGGCACACTCTCCTGTAGGAACAGCATTGTGCACCTTATGTTGTTGGCCAGGGGGTGATGTCCACCCTCTGCTCATGCCATTGTTTTCCCCTGCCACCGTGGAGCTTCCCCCGTGAGCCTATAAGCCAAAATAAATCTCTCTTTTTTTTTTTTTTTCCACTTGCTGCTCTTGTTTAGGTGATTTCTTCCAGCATGGAATCTGACTGCAACAATGGTTATGGATAACTTCAACAGTTTAGTTCCATCAAATTATGAAAAATAAAAATATTGTAATGGACTTTTCTGTGTACTTGGTCACACATGAAACAAAGTCATGCAAATTGATCTTATCAAATGTGATATGACTAATAAAGGACCATTGTGAAGAGAGCATCTGTACTTCTTAAATTCAGGCACAATAAGAGAATGTCAGAATGGATGAGGAAAATATCAAAATGATATCTTTTTAAAATCCTAATAGGTGACTAACACATATAAGTAATCTGTCTTGTTCAGTAATGTAGTCTCACCTCAAACGTTTTCTAACATTTATTTTTACTTATTTATTTATTTAACAGAGAAAGAGGCAGAAAGAGAGAGTGTATGTGAGAGAAAGAGAGAGAGAGGGAGAGAGAGAGAGTGGCCCCGTCAGGGCCTCCGGCAACTGCAAACAAATTCCAGATGCATGCGCCCCCTTGTGCATCTGGCTAACGAGGGACCTGGAGAATCGAACCTGGATCCTTTAACTTTACAGGCAAATGCCTTAACCACTAAGCCATCTCTCCAGGCCTCCTTTTACTTATTTATATTTTTTGGTAAGACAGCAGTGGTCTTCATGAGCAGCAAAGACAAAGAAAGGGAGGGGTAGAGGGTGGATGCTGGCTTCATAAAAGCACGTTTGCAACTAAGTCGGGGCTAGCAACGAGACAGTTATCTGCACAGAAAGGACATGATAGCAGCAACCGCCTTCCGAGGCAACCGATTCTCAGTCCGTCTTTCTGTTAGACAGCAGGGGATAAGTGGGGGTCATGAAAGAGTGTGGCTCAAATCATGCCCCTGACCTAAAACAAAGCCACTTGGAATCCATAGTCCACTGGCTGCTGGGTCAGTGGGACACTTTTAGCCTAACAAGGACATGAAGGTGCCGGAACTCACTGGAGCATTTTTTCCTGTACCCTCACTTGGTTAAAGTGTGCAGGCATAAGAACAAGGAGGGAAGAAACTCTTCTGTGATTGCTGTCACTGGAATACAGACAAAATGACCAGGATAATGCAGGCGAAGTCATACCCCTGAGTTAGGTAACTGAAGGAAGCTGGATAATGAATTTTTTTCAAACATATTTTATTTATTTATTAATTTGAGAGAGAAAGAGGCAGAGAGAGAGTCGGGGGGAGGGAGGGAGAGGGAGAGAATGGATACAACAGGGCCACCAGCCACTGCAAACAAACTCCAGATGCATGTGCCACCTTGTGCATCTGGCTAAAGTGGGTCCTGGAGAATTGAACCAGGATCCTTTGGCTTTTGCAGGCAAACGCCTTACCCACTAAGCCAATCCCTCCAGCCCTGGATTATAAAATTTGATGGCAACATATTTTTATTAAAGTGTCCAAAATCATGGTAACTATATAATGCTGTTGCCTGCCTATAAAGCAAAAGATGGACTGGGTAAAATAAATAGGAATATATAAATATATATAAAGCCTGATAGTCCAGTCTCCACTCAAAGCCAGATGCACGAAGTGGCACCTATGTCTGTAGTTCACTGGCAGTGGTAGATGGCCTGGCAAGCCCATATTCTCTCTGTCTCTGTGTGTCTGCCTCTTTCTTTCTGTTTCTCTCAAATAAAAAAAAATAATAATAATAATAATAGAAAATTGTTCCTGGACACCGAAAAGTTTATTCTACTTTCCAGTTTACTTGGTTTTAGTACCATCAGTCTATTTTTTCCATTCCGTTTTTTCCCCCTGAGATTGGACGATTATGCACGTTAGCTTATGTAACCCCAATAAAATAAAGTAATGACATATTTGCACATTAGACATTTACTTAGAGCCTAATGTCTACCAGGAAATGTGCTCTTCACAGAAGTGAAGCAATGCTTATAGCTGTCTTCTCCACACCCTTGGACTCTGGACTAGAGCAAAGAGTAATGTAATGAGCGTGAAAGGAGAGTGTAACGTGAGGGAGACGGCAATGGGGTCAGAGGATGAGAAGGTGACAGAATCAGCACTCTGAGGGGGGGACGCCACTCCATCAGAGACCTTCAAAAGACAAGGAAGTACTGCGGCAGCAAAGGGTTGGATTGCCCAGCTGGTTGGCAGTGGTACCCTGGAGAAAGCGCCCGGAGCTGCGCTTGCTGGCTTGTTTGTTTGTTTTGAAGAGAATCAGGGCTGAGCTTAGCAAATGAGTAAAGAATGGCGTGAGGCAGGAGCGGAATCGTACAGGGTTTTCAGCGCTTGGAAAGGGGGTTTCCGTTTCGCTCTTAGTGCAGTGGGGGAATCATTGTCCTGTGCAAGGAAAGTGATGTGGCTCCATTGACATTTTGATAAATTCACTTTTCCTGCCGAGAGGAAACTGGGCTATGAGGCAGAAACACTGATGAGAACTGTCGTCCTTACTCGGGAGACAGATAGTGGGGGCCAGGTTGAAGTGGAAGGGGTGGAACGTAATGGAGACAGAGCAGGTTCACACTTATTTTGAAAAGCGTTCGTGTGGTGTTACATTGCCTAGAGATGACTGGGAGAAGAAGGGGGGAAAGTGGCAAAGCTTGTATTTCAGACGTATGAAGCTCATGCATAGAAAAGTGAATTCTGTACTAAGTGTAGGAAAAATATGCCAATTCTTTCTGTATGTCTGCCTCTTTCTGTCCCTCACTCTCAAATAAATCAATAAAAATAAATATTAAAAAAAAATGTTTCCTAAATCTGGGAAAACAAATTTACCACAAAAATAAAGTTAACTAAGCAGGGCATGGTGGCGCATGCCTTTAAAGCCAGCACTTACTGGGGAGGCAGAGGTAGGAGGATCGCCATGAGCTAGAGGCCACCCTGAGACTCCATAGAGAATCCCAGGTCAGCCTGAACTAGAGTGAGAACCTAACTCGAAAAACAAAAATAAAGTTAACGACATTCTTACGATCATCTGATTCTCTGACTTCCATCATAATCCCCATAATACGTTTTTATTTTCAAGTGTCATGTCAAACAGATCAAGAGTAATGCCCAGACCCCTAGCATGAGGGTAACATCCCTGACCTTTTTCCCAATGAGTCTCCTAGGAGCCATACAGTTTCGAGGAAGATAGCTTTGTAACAACTGATCAGTCCAAGATCTCATTAAGTGACAATGCCATTGGTGTTTAAATCAGACCTGAGCTCTCTAGAGTTCCAGGAATGGAGCTAACCCAAGGGAGACCAGAGACCCTGACAGACTCCAGATGTTGATACTGGCTCTGGGATCATGACTCTGTGGAGTCTAGGAAGTCCCCAGCTCAGATCCTGACTCCTGTTCACGAACTGATGTGTTCCTGCTTTTCTTCCCCATTGAGCAATTTCTCCATGTGTGGGAAGGAACCAGAGGAGGCTGCCACAACCAGTCACTGCCCACAAGTCACAGGTACCTTACTTCAGCACCAGGTAAAGTCACTCTTTTTATTTATTTATTTATTACCCACCATTGAAAAAGCAGAAAGTGCAAGTAAATGGAAAGATGCTAACAGGTTTTTTTTTAATTTTATTTTATGGAGAATAGATGTGTAGAAGATTCAAATGTGAATATTTAAGTAGTATATCAAATACGGAGATGTTCCTAAATAGGTTCTCATTTGGATTGTAAAGATAATTGTGTAGACTGGAGCACTTAACTTTTAGGATTGCTCTCCTATTTCATGTTGAGTGTTGAGGGCAGTGACTGTACCTTTTGTGTCTACCAAGGCAGATGTAAGAATTATAGCGATATCTCAGAATTAACGTAGATTTGTGATATTTTGGTTAGTGTAAGTTTTGCAACACCTCTCTCTCTCCCTCTCTCTGCCTATTTCTCTCTCTCTCTCTCTCTCTCTCTCTCTCTCTCTCTCTCTCTCTCTCTCTCTCTCTCTGACACACACACACACACAGAGACACTCAGTATTGCTGGTTTTAATTTTTTTGTTGTTGTTTGTGTAGTTTGTTCTCTGGGCTGCTTCTTAGCAAGCAGTGCTGTATATGGCCAAGGACTGCTTTAGAACACACACCACCCCCAGCATTTCTGCACCCCAACTCTGTTCCTCAGCAGCTCCCTACTGTTCAGAATCAGGGTGTGTTCTAGCTCATCCACCCTTTTGCCAGCAGCAAACTAACGATAATATATAATCACAATGATATGTTCATGAGAAGAACTTCATTCATATAGCCGTGTAAGATGTTGCAATAGAAGATTAAAACACATGTGACATGTTTAGTCATTATATAATACAATCACAAGTCAAAGTGCAGATGGTATCCATAATTGCATAATTTCCCAAACTTCCATGCGGTTTGGTCCAAGATATTTTCAGAGAGAATAGTTTCAGTAATATTCATGGAAGTTGTGCATCCCACCTGAGAGAGAAAGCTGTTCAGACTGTATTCTGTGTTTGCAAACACTCAAGGACGTAGGAAGAGCACTTTGCAAAACTTTGTGTATAAAGATCACCCAACGATATGACGTAGGTCAACGGGCTGCTTACTGCTTGTAATATTATGAAACTGTAAATAAGAAAAAGGATAAGAAAAGTGGGGAGGAAACAGCGTGAATACTAGGTAAAGCTGTTGCAACTGGTTCTGACCCACCCGTGAGGTTGCAGAGCTGACTGACAGATGCGACCTGGGCCTGGTGAAGACAGTCACTGTATGAGGAAGGGTCGGTTTGTCTGCTGGGATGTCGGGCAACCTCTTACGGGGAGTTGTGGAAAGATCTCACCAACTCCAAGGATTTGTGGGGAACAAAATAAACAGGAGAAATGATCCCACCCTTCAGGAGATCTGGCACAGTGTTGGGTAGAAAGCATTCTCAAGAGGAATGGCCAAGTCTTTGTCCACGAGAATGAAGCATCTCAGTGATGTTGAATTATTAGAAATCTCATTACGAGGGGCTGGAGAAATGGCTCTGTGGTTAAGGCACTTACCTGCAGAACCTGAGGACCCAGGTTCAATTTCCCACTATCCACAAAAAGCCAGATGGACAAAGTGGTGCATGCATCTAGAGTTCATTTGCAGAGGCTGGTGGTCCTGACACGTCTATTTTTTTCCCTCTCTCTCCCTTCCTTCCTTCCTTCCTTTCCTTCCCTTCCTTTCCCTTCCCTTCCCTTCCCTTCCCTTCCCTTCCCTTCCCTTCCCTTCCCTTCCCTTCCCTTCCCTTCCCTTCCCTTCCCTTCCCTTCCCTTCCCTTCCCTTCCCTTCCCTTCCCTTCCCCTTCCTTCCTTCCTTCCTTCTTTCCTTCCTTCCTTCCTTCCTTCCTTCCTTCCTTCCTTCCTTCCTTCCTTTCTTTCTCTCTCCTTGAAAATAAATACATAAATAAATATTTTAAGAAGAAATCTCACTATCAGAAGTAATACTAATAATGAAGGTGACCTTAACTTGTTCAAGATGAAAGGTACCAGGTATAGACATTGCCCATCATTCTGAAGACAGTTCTCCAATATGTGGCATTAGGTGCCCAGTTCTTCATATTGTTTAATGTGGAGTGATACGGATGGCGCCTGCACCTTCGTGTGTGTGTGTGTGTGTGTGTGTGTGTGTGTGTGTGTGTGTGATTTCTTGCGCCTCTGGTAGGTGTGAGGAGTTGGAGAAAGGAGTCAAGCAGAGGTTAGGGGACATGAAAGGGGAGATCAAGAACGATGGACAGCGGCCTGACAGTAAGACAGCAAATGGACAGAATGGACAGAACGCCTTGGAAAAGAATGAAAAGCTTCAAGGCATTCTGCGCATGGAGGATCCAGATAATGCACTCATTTTGAGCCCGGCATGGTGGTGCACACTTTCATCCCAGCACTCAAGAAGCTGAGGTAAAAGGACTGAGAGTTCAAGGCCAGCCTGCACTATAGAGAGACACTGCCTTACAACAATAAAATAAACTATTAGTAGTAAAATCAGTCAATTCACTTGGAAAGACCATAGGGTGTTAATGGTTCCACTTAACACCACTCCTCTGACTGCTGCCCACTCCACCAGGCAGGTTCAACTGAAGCCAGCTTCACTGGACATGGATCTGAGATGGGCATATTCATGCTGCTTTGTCAAAACCAGCATATTTTTCTCATTGTATTTTGGACTGATCTTAAACACACACACACACACACACACACACACACACACACACACATACACACAGTGGCATAATTAAATACACAGTAGGAAGATGGAGAACCCTTCTGTGATAGGAAGAAAATCCTTCATTTATCTCCTTTTAAACATAGCGTAATCAAGTTTTGAGAATTCTATTTGTTCTCCTTGGAGTCTCACAAGGTCATTTTGTGAAGATATTATAAAATGTATATTATTTTAAATTAAGCGTTGTCCTTGTAATTTTTAATGACTTACCACGATTATTAAGATATATTGAAAATGCAAAGCCAGACCTGGCGACGCAGGACTAGTAGCCCAGCTTCTCAGGAAACTGGGGCAGGAGGAACATAACTATGAGACCAGGCCAGGCTGTAGAGAAAGTTCAAGAATAGGCTGGGCCATTTTGTAAGACCATCTTGCAAAATAAAAAATAAAAATAAAAAGAACTCTGGGTGGAACAGCTCAGTGGCAGAGTGTGTGATGTATGTGCAGATACCGACTTTAATCCAAGCATTGGATAAAAATAGGGCTGGAGAGATGGCTTAGTGGTTAAGGTGCTTGCATGCAAAACCTAAGGACCCAGGTTCGATTCCCCCAGACCCACGTAAATCCAGATGCACAAGGTGGCAAATGCATCTGGAGTTCATTTGCAGTGGCTGAAAGCCCTGGAGCACCCATTCTCTCTCTCTCTCTCTCTCTCTCTCTCTCTCTCTCTCTCTCTCTCTCTCTCTCTCAAATAAATAGGAATAGAATATTTAAAAAAAGATACAGTGACAATGAAGATCAAAGTTCATACCCCAAACATCATGAATATCCTCAAATAGGCTATTTGAGAAAACTAGATGGCAAAGAGATTTGACTAAGAGTCTTTTACCAGTTCAGGCTAATAAATAATATCTAGATACCTGTGTACCACATTTCGATAGGTCATAGACAGAATGTACCAGGAAATTGACTGGGGAAAATCACATTCAAGTGCTATGGATAAGGAGGTGTGGATCAGTCTTTACTGTGTATGTTCTCCTCATTATTTACATGTATGTTATTGTTTTTTTTTTTCATTTCACTGAGTTTTTTTATCAATGGCATTTTTTTTTAACCACAAATCCTTTTCAGAGTGGAGAGTTCAAATGAAAATGTCAGTTTTGACTCAGTGCAGATGCATGACTTTCAAAACATCTAAGGAAAACGTTCCCATTAAAACCGAGATGACTGGGTATTAGAATATGTAAATATCATGGTAAGTTCCATCATTTATTTAAAAAAATGTCAGGCTGGGTGTGGTGGCACACGCCTTTAATCCCAGTGTTCGGGAGGCAGAGGTAGGAGGATCACAGTGAGTTCGAGGTCACCCTGAGATTCCATAGTGAATTCCAGGTTGGCCTGAACTACAGTGAAACCCTGCATCAAAAAAAAAGAGATGTTGGGCCTTATTATACACCTCAGTAATGCATGAAAAAGTTAGTCGCAAATACACACATGCGTATGGCAACACATGCATATTTGCATGGACGTTGAAAACGCGTTGCACAAGCCCAAGCTCTTTCCACTGTAGCTTGCCAGCGTCCATGATAAATAATTCAATTTGTGGACAAGCAGTCTCCCACAATGACAGACAGGGTCTCAGTTAGGCTTTGCATTCAAATACAAATTCAAATCTCATGGAGAGCCTGCACCACCATCTTGGAGCAGGGGTGTAATTCCAGATACGGTTTCACTATATAGCCCAGGCTGCCCTTGAACTGTCAACCTTCCCATCTCAGACTCTCCAGGACGGAAGTTATGGTCTGCATCATCAGTACACCTAGTTCAAGCCTCCAGTTGTTTCCTTACATACATGACAATAGTGTCACACTTCCTTTCCTTATAGGAGCTCAATGCAGAGGATGAAGGTTCACTTCAGTCCAGGCTGATCATTTTGAGACTAATGAAACTTTTTTATTTATATATTTATTTGAAATTGACAGACAGAGAGAGAATGAGGCTGAGAGAGAGAGAGAGAATGGGCAGACCAGGGCCTCCAGCCACTGCAAATGAACTCCAGATGTGTTTGCCCCCTTGTGCATCTGGCTATCATGGGTCCTGGAGAACTGAGCCTTGAACCATGGTCCTTAGGCTTCACAAGAAAGCACTTAACCGCTAAGCTATCTCTCCAGCCCAAATGAAACTTTTAAAATGTCTAAATGTCTCCATCATTATTCAGAAGAAAAAAAAACTCACCATTTATTACAGTTACAGGAATTTAGTTCACTACTATCTGGGTTAGAATCTTACCGGCCAAAGAGCAAAAACCTGGTGGAAGAAAGGACACGCCCAGCCCACCCCATTCCACTGTCTTCCCCACTTTTCCACAAGGGCCCAGAATGAAGCTCATCAGCATCCCAACCTCTCACGGCGCCTCCCTTTATTTGCATTCTTCCTAAAGGTGGAAGAGTACAGGAAATCCCTTCTTCCCGCTGCCCTCTGAGATACAAGTACTCTTACGGATCAGGAAGGGAATTCCGGGATGGAAGGTTTAGGTGAATATTGATGCCCTGGTCTCTGATCACCTTTATCTCCACTCCCTTTTCCTTCCTAAGTTTTCTTCTCTGCTTCTCACAAATGCCAGCAGACCCTGAGATTGCACTCCTCTAATGTGGTCCTGAAGAAAACTCAAGGAACCCACCCAACTACACGCACTGGAGCGCTACAGTCTGTACTAGTCAATCTGACCCTCCCCTCCCCTGCAACATCTCACACCCTAAACGTCCTCGCCTCTCTCTGTCTCTCTCTCTCTCTCTCTCTCTCTCTGTCTCTCTCTTTCTCTCATACACACACACACACACACACACACACACACACACACACACACACACATCTGGAACAGTTATATCGCCGTCCCCTGACACTCAAAGAATTAAGAAGGTTTGGCCAATATCCGATTTCACAAGAGTTCCATGAGTCAATCCAAGACACAAATGACAATTATGTCAGAGTACTTAGATTCTAATGAAATTTGGCGAGGGTTATAAGGTAAAGATGAGGCAAATTAGTTGAGAACTCAAGAAAAGCCTATACAATGGTATCACATGAAACACGAATGTGAAATAATATATAATAAAAAAAAAGGCAATTCCCAATCTGAAGAAAATCTGTGGACATGCACAGTGCACACGTACAAGTATTCATACGTGTGCATCAGCTCATCGTGTGTGCGCACACATGTGCACATGTGTGGCAGAAATAAAAACATCTTGGATGTCCTTGCCCAGGCATTGTCCACCTTTTTGGCGCCAGGGTCGCTCCGTGGACCAGCACTAATCATAATAGCAAGACCAGCTGGCCTCTGGCCTCCTCCTCCCCAGAGGTGGAAGTATAAGTCTCGGGCTGCCACCGCGGGCTATATCAATATGGGTTCTGGGCACTGAACTCACGGTCCATACTTGCAAGATCTGCACCTTACCAACTGTGCTTCCTCCTAACCCCTTCGAGGTTATCTATTTTGTTGTTGTTGTTGTTGTTTGGGGCAGGGTCTCACTCTAGCTCAGGCTGACCTGGAATTCACTGTGTAGTCTCTCGGTGGCCTCGAACTCACAGCAATCCTCCTACCGCAGCCTCCCAAGTGATGGGATTAAAGGCGCGCACCACCACGCCCGGTGCCTTCAAGTTTTAAATCAGAACTTGGTAAGGGAAGGCTTTGTGGGGGAGATGGAGGTCAAAGTAAACTACGTATAGGAAACATTTCAGACAATGACATGAGACCTGGAAATCAGCGGCCACACAATGGCCGGAAGTGAAAGTCTGAGAAGTTTCTCCTAGGGCTGGCCTTTCTGTCTTACACACACCTCATTCAAAGGAAATTAAAACCTTCTTGTCCCCTTGGCATCAAGAGCTAGTTTGTCTCTTGCTTCCTTTTTACATAGTTTTTTATTATTTATTTGCACCCTGAGGCAGAGAAAGACAGAGAGAATGAGAGAGAGAATGGGTGTTACTGGTCCTCTTGTTCCTGCAAATAAACTCCAGATGTGTGCACCATTTTGTGCATCTGGCATTACACGGGCACTGGGCAATCAAACCCAGGCCATCAGGCTTTCAAGCAACTACCTTTAACCACAGGGCCATCTCTCTAGCACCTACTCTCTGCTTCTTGAATCCATGCCATCAAATGAAGCCTCTTTCAGCCAAAAAGACGTCAGCAAATATGCCCCTATCAAAAGCCAGTGTTTGTCTGTTAGGCACTAAGTCTTAGAAGACGGAGAGGGGTGGGGTGTTCACCAAAAGCACTTGGCACACAAGTTGTTCAGCTTTTGTTTCCTTATTCAGAGTTTTGGTCAAATCAATCAAATGTCTCCAAACATCACCCAAGTGTGTGTTTTCCCCTTTCAAACTCTCTTAGCCACTGCTATTAGATCAACTTTTCAAATGTAATAAAACAAAACACAGCTTTAAGTATCTTTCGATTGCAAATTCAATAATCATTACTCATTCAATAAATGCTTGCAAGTCATCTGGAAGGTGCCTACCACCAATGTAGATGCAATAAATAAAGCTCTGGGAAGGTGTGCAAAGTCCCTCTTCCATGTGAATCGTGGGCTAATTGATCATTTTCACATGCCATAGTGTTCACCAATATTCCTGCAAATGACTTCATCGGGGAAACTTAACAATTATGCTTGAAAATAAATGGCAAGATGATGAGTTAGATCCACTTTAGGTCATTTTTCATAGGGACAAGATGTGAACAGGTAAATGTGTGAAAATAACTGGTTTTGCTGATTTTTAACTTTTGAACCATAAAAATATTCTCTATTGTTACAAAACAAAATTGAGATCCATCTCTAAAACTGAAAATAAATGATGTTTCAAGTGTAACTAATGCCTGGTATAATCAAAAGAGTACCATTCAGAGTAAATGTTTTTTGCATGCTGGGGATTAATCAGAAGGCTTTGCATAAAGTGGTAAAGTGAGTAAAATGCCCAGTCTTCAAGGAGATTTAGAAAAAAAAAAAAAAAAAAAAAAATATATATATATATATATATAGAGAGAGAGAGAGAGAGAGAGAGATGTATATTCTAAACACATATATATGAACATACGTTATAGATATACCATATATATATATATATATATATATATATATATATATATATATATATATATATATATATATACACGTGATATGTTGAGAACATCATGGCATGAACAAACAGGTTCCCATTTGGTTACACTCTGATGTCCCCTGTTCCCATTGCAGTGTGGGCCCTGCTCAGGAGGGTTATATGTATTCACAGTGGGGTCATGAATGCACCAATAATTCTGTAGGAGAGGGCAAAGCCTCAGAACGCTCCCTTCATGGAGATTTTCAAGCAGAGTGAACAGACCCTATACTCCCACTGGTATATACACTAAGAACAAGAAGGTTAGGTAGGAAAAGCAGGGGTCAGGTTACAACAAATAGAGCTGGTATTGTTGAACTGAAACTGGGTGTGGGATGAGCATAGACCAAAACCAGTGGTTCACTGCATAATATTGTCAATCAGACTGTCCTGGCGCCCCTGAGAATCGAGATTTTCAAAGACTCTGGAGGAAAGGACACATCAGTATGAAATGAAACACTGTAGCACTGAACTGAAGTTGCACTTTCAGTAGAAATTCTTAATAGGATGTTATCTGAAAGACTAGTGGGCTGGGACTGAAGAGATGGCTTAATGGTTAAGGCACTTGCCTGTGAAGCCTAAGGACCCAGGTTCGATTCCCCAGGACCCACATAAGCCAGATGCACAGGGTGGTGCATACACTTGGAGTTCATTTGCAGTGGCTGGAGGCCCTAGTGTGCCCATTCTCTCCCTCTCTGTCGTTCTTTCTCTCTCTCTCATAAATAAATTTAAAAAATTAAAAAGACTAGTGGGCTGGAGAGATGGCTCAGTGGTTAAAGCACTTGCCTGCAAAGCCTAACAAGCCAGATTTGATTTCCCAGGACAGGTGTGCAAAGTGGCTCATGTGTTGGGAGTTCATTTACAATGGCTGAAGGCCCTGGCACGCCCATTTCTCTCTCTCTCTCTCTCTCTCCCTCTCTCTCTCTCTCTCTCTCTTCCTCAAATAAATAAATAAATAAAAATATTTTTGAAAAGCCAAAAAAAAAAAATAACCAGAAACAAATGTTGTCCTCATATTAATTATAATTAATCCTCTCGCTCCAACAATGTATGTATGACTAGAAAATGTGTTGAATGTCACAACAGGGAGGCATTAGGCAAAAGCCTAGCAGGAGTGGAACAATTTGACTTTCTGAGTAAATCTACAAGAAACGGGGGACAGAAGTGCCAGGGAGGAAAGGGGAGAGGGTCCCGGAAACACAGATCGTGGGTTTTGTCACGTCCTACTCCAAACAGTGCATTTCGGGGAGAAAAACACCTCTGCACACATACCCATATACATTTGTGAGACAGAAAACTGTCGGAATACCAGCTGCCTCATATCATTTTTAAGATGATGTTTTTGCAAAGGCTTTAGGATGGGTATTGTGGCGTGGTTAGAGTCCTTTCTCAGAGACACGCACTGAAATGTCACGAAGGAAGTGGTAGGGTAAGGGAGCTTCGCCGCAAAGCTGTAGGCACTGGCTGTGAGTTCGCAGCCCCTGATGGGGTGTCGGGAGGGCATTCCCAGCACCGCTCAGCCTACTTCCTGTTTCTCTAAGGAAACGGTCTCAAGTAAGTACCAGTGACCTGAGGCTCAGGTACTTGAGAAAGGACAGGAAAGAAGAGAGGAATGGAGGAGGAAGGGAGGATGAAAGAGGGCAAAAGGAAAGAAGAGAGAAAGAAAGAGGCAAACAAGGAAAACAGAAAGCCATCTGAAAATGACATCTGGGCCAAGAGCCACTTGTCCTCCAGCAGGTACAATCTGCCCATCCTTCAGCTGACTGGGCGCTTCTCAGTGGTTCTGTCAGAATCAGCTGAGATTCAAGCTAAGCATGCTCACTCCTAGGCTGCAGCCCGCAGCCCCCAACCCCCACAGAAAGTTCCCCAGGTTTGCATGAGGTTCTGGTGGTGCTTAGGAAAGGGTACGTTGGGGAAATCTGTAAGCCAGCGATGAAAAGTACCTTGATATGGCTTAATGGTTAAGGCTCTTGCCTGTGAAACCTAAGGACCCAGTTTCCGTTCCCTAGTACCCATGTAAGCCAGGCAGTGTACTAGGTGGTTCATGCATCTGGTGTTCGTTTGAAAGCACACCCATTCTCTCTCTCTCTCTCATTCTCTCTCTCACACACACTCTCTCATAAATAAATTAATAAATAACATATTTTATTTAAAAATTTAATTTAATTAAAAAAAATCCTTGACAGTATGAGCGAATAAGACCTGTAGCTCTGTGTGCAGAGCCCTGGATCCATCGCCCCTCTTGCCTCTGCTCAATTTAGTCCTTCCTCGTCCCACATGAAATGTCTCTCCTTATCTCTATCCATACCTCACCGCCTCTGAACTCATTTCAGAAGCAACCCACCCGTGAAGCTGAATCCTGAGCAAATGTGAGTCCTTTCTCATATGAACTCTCTGTTTTCCCTTCACACAAATTTATACCTGCTTATCAAGATGCCTCAGCTGCTAAGACAGGAAGCTGCTGTGAGCCCCCCCACAAAAAAAAAAAAAAACAAAAAAAAGGATCTTTGCAATTTAGACATTGTAAAGGCATACCCTAAATCAATAAATCAATGAAAATATAACAGTCAATGGTGTCTAGAACGTTTGCCCATTAGGGCTCTTCTCTGAAGGGCTGGTTAACATAACCACATTCCAGCCTCCATCCGCTCAGGAAGCATTTCTCATAGAAAAGGGGCTGGGGAGGAGGACAATTTACTATAATAAATGCCCATCAGCATTTCTTAAGAATCAGCTAAATTGCCTATAAAACCCTCATACGTTCTAAACCAAAAATGATTTTAAAAATCATTTTTAAAAACTAAAGAAATTGGTCTGAAGAAAAAAATAATATTCTAAAGTAGTATTTTGATATATTACAACTGTATCCAAAATGTGGTGAATAGCATAAGAGGCTACGTTTTATAAAATTGTAAGTAAATATGCCTTTATTTATAAATGTACTTCAACTTCATCAGGCTTCTAAAGAAAAGTGATGTATTTTTTATAAAGATCTTTACTTCGGATTCCTAAAAGGTGGGGGAAAGCTTTAAACTTTGCATGGGAGGTTTATCATCTCATTAATGGTTGGCACTCATGAAGTACTTACTAGGGACCAGGTGCTATTCAGCAGTTTTATGAACCTTTCTCTGAGTGTTCTTTGCAGGTTAGGGTTTATGAAGGACCTTAGCGAGACCAGGAGGGGATGGGTCACTACCCAAGGTCACATATCTAACAGAACTGAGACTTCAGCAACTTCCCCCTCCCCCATGGTTGACTTACTCTTTCTACAGACCCTTGATTTCTGAGCCCTCTGCTGTCTTTTGGAAGTGAAAAGAAAGCAGCTGAGGAAGAGGCAAGAAGGAGCAGGGGGTGGGTCAGAGGATGAGCAATGAGAGGAGCTGAGGCTGTGTTTGTTAGACAGATCTCAGCCCATATCCTGTAACCTTCCCAGAATGAGCTCTGTGCGGGTCGGCTTCCTCCTCGGCAGCAAGACGAAGTGCTGGAGAAGTTGCTAGGATGATCTGAGATGATCTCTGATTAATAAATGGAACACATCACTGATAATCCCAGTGCCATCAAGAATGGTGTTATCATGGGCAGGATGACCTGGGACATTCCTCGTGACTGTGTCATCATCTCATCCAGTGGTGTGCACCAAATGATTTGTCACAAAGCCTTATATAGAAACAGCAGAGTCGGGGCTGGAGACATGGCTCGGCAGTTATGGCGCTTGCCTGCGAAGCCTAACAACCAGGGTTCGATTCCCTAGTTAGCCAGGGAAAGCCTGATGCACAAAGTGATGTGTGAATCTGGAGTTCATTTGCAGTGGCTAGGGGTCCTGGCTTGTGTTTTCTCTCTCTATCTCATTGCAACTAATTAAATAAATAACAAATAAAGAAAATATAGAGAGTGTGTAATAATCAAAGTGCTGCTTGCCTCTCCCAATACCATGCCCATGAGTTGAGCTACTATATCTTTTCCCTATCTGTCACTCAGGCAGAATGTTCCACCCTGTGCCCAGAAAGGGTCAACAGAATGTGCCTGTCATGATTAGCCTAACAGCATTTCCCCAGCCTGCTTGGTTTCACATAGGGATAATGAGGGTCATTATTATTATTTTTTTTTTTCTCTAGTGCAAACCTACCTTCCTAAAGGCTTAGACCTGGCAGGAGGGAATGAATGCTTCTGATCCCTGAGCTAGCGCTGGAGCGCTCAGCAGGCCATTCCTCTGTCTCCTTTCCCTCCCTAACTTGATTTTTCTCCTGTAAGTATATTTGGGTATTTACCTCTTGGGATATCCAAGGTAGTAAAAAAACAAAAAAAAATACATACATATACATATATATGTATGTATTTATATATATATATATAAATATATATATATATATATATATCTTTTCTGAAATCTTTCCGTAGTGTTCACCCCAGAGGGACAGGTGGGAATTGGGAATTGATGGAACTGGTCTTCAAGTTCTTCCTGTTTCAAAATGGTGTGGACTTGGAGACACCAAATCAGTCACTCGAAGTGCTGAGAGACATGGAACCTTGCTGCTAATGGTATTTTTTTCATTACCTGAGAACCACCACAAATATCCTGACAAAAACAAAAACAAAAGCTGACATTATTTGTTAGAAAGTATTCGGTCACATGAACCATCTGCAGCATGTGATGTCCACTTTCCTTGTTAGTCCTCAGAAACAAGATGTCTTATTAGCATTATCTTGGATGTGAATTCATGAAAAAGCTACACCTTGAAGGGCCAATTTATAAGTCAGAAATAACTTTCCAGATATTTAACTCTGATTCAGACATACACACTGATGAGTGTTCTTTGAATATGCTTCCCCAGCAAAGCCCGCAGTTCTCCGACCTCACAGTGGCTAACACTCTTTCTTTCCTGGCAAATCTTTCACATACTAATTTATGGCTATATTTTCATTCTGTTTTTTTTTATTCAGAGTGAGGAATGAAGAGCCTTCCTTTTTAATGTAGCCCAAACATTTCTTAAAATTTAAAGCCATTTACATTTTTTTCCAAAAGACCCATTCGATGTTTACACTTAATAATATAGCTATTTTTACATAAATACAGAATATGTATGACATAAATTCAATATAAAATGAACAATCGTGTTGTGGAGCCAGCCGTAAAATAGGATTTTTATTGTTGTAACCTTCTTGAAAGCTCTCTGCCTTTATGAGATTAAGCTGCTGTGAAGTTTGTTTTATCTATCCCTGAAATTATTTTGTCAGACTCTTTAATTGTGTATGTACTTTTTACTGTTGGAATTAAAAACTCAATCCTATCATTAGCATTCTTATAAATAAAAATAAAAATGTATATCAAAGTGAGAAAACAAGTTTGTTTGTTTGTTTTCCTAAGCAAAGGAGTTCTTACGATCAGAAGCAATGAAGTCATGAGGTAATTCCATATTTTCCAAAACTTATATTTTCCCTGTTAGAATTGCCCAGGGGGGAAAGGTGCAAGGTCAGGGTGGCCATGTTTCCAGCTCCGGGGAGTGAGCAGCCGCCTCTGGTGCTCCCCGCACAAAGGCTGCTAAGCAACATTAGCATAATCCTGAATTATTAGGAAAATGAGAGGTCAGATTTGCTTCACAGGCAGAGCCCAGCCTATCTGAATCAGGCCTGAGAGGTCGGGGGCATTCCAGATGTGAACCTGCTGGAAGGTGTAAAGTGCACCCTGTAGAGAGCATGTGAACAGTAAGGAAAAAGACAAATTACCCAGGGCTATTACTGTCATTAGGCCCATCGGCCTGGGAGGCCCTCCCACGGCATTTTTCAGGGCAGTGCGGGGAGCAGGCCTGGGATTTATCACATCTTGTTGGGGGGGGGGGTCGTCTTCTGCCAGGCATAGTCACATAGCTTGACATTTAAGTTAAAAAAAAAAAAAATCTTATTCTCTATGCAGGCTTCTGTCTCCGGCTCCATGACCAGTAGCTAAAATAACAAGAGCCAGCCCACTGAAGCTGCCCGCGCTCATCTGGCCGCGGGATGGCCAGCCTCTGCAGGGCTGCGTGAGGCGGGGCTGGGAGCTGCTGTCACCGAATTGTTCCGAAAGCCCTTTGAAGGTTGTGTCACTTACCTTTTGAATACTTTGCCATGATTAACAGGCTAGAGCTCTACCCCACAAGAAACATGACAAAATGAAAGCATATTCCTTAATGTTGCAAATTTGCGCTTACACTGTACTGTGATAGAAAAAGCTTAAGGGACAATGGATGTAGGAAGGCAGTTTTCCTCAGAGGTCTTTTACTTTGAAAATATGCTATCATATTAAATAAAACAAGGCGTGTTTATATGTATACATACATACATTACACACACATATATATGGATATATGCAAGTGACACATGTACATGTATATGGAAATATAAACATGTGTATGTAGGAATCTGTCTTTGACAATTAATGTGAGAAAATGTAGCAGAGTGTGCGAGGGGGCTGTGATTTTTAAAATGTGTCTTTTATTCACTAAAATCCCATTAACATTGTGTATGCTCTTCAGCTAAAAAAAAAAAAAAGGACGCAAAAATATACGTGTGCAGGGCTGGAGGGATGGTTCAGCAGTTAAGGTGCTTGCTTGCTTGCAGAGCCTAACAACCTGGGTTTGATTCCTCAGTATCCACATAAAGCCATCTGTGCATCTGGAGTTTGTTTGCAGTGACAGGAGGCCCTGGGGTGCCCATTCTTTTTCTCCTCTCTCTTTGTCATTGGAAATAAATTAATTAATTAAAAATATATATGTAGACAGACATTCTCATGAAGAAAATAGCAACAAGAGATAAAAATAAATGTAAAAATATAAAGCATGGGGAAAGAAAAGAGGGGAAAAGAAATAAGAAAAACAAGGTTGGTTTGGAAAACTGGCAGGGAGAATCCTGGTTTCAAGGGTGTACTTGGATAAGCCATCAAGAAGAGAACTTGGAGCCCCTCCTCTGGTCTTTGCCCATAGGAACACACTATACCACAAACACTCCACTCACGCACAATCAATTAATTAAAAGTAACAATAAACTATATATATACAATGCCCTCCACATCCAAGAACAAAAAATAAGATAAAATAAGATCCACCATACAGCACAATAAGAAAACATAACGAAAAAATGTGGAGAAAAATAAATGACTTTATTGAAGGCAAAGTAAATTTCTCACACCTACCTTAACCAGCCTGTCACCCCATCTCCGCAGTGAACCGCCTGGTGGGTACACATCTCACGCAGGTAAAGACCGTGGCTCAGAGAAGCTATCCACAAACCCACGATGACGGCCAAGCGTTCCTGCCCGAGAACGCCCCCACTCCATGACCTTAACCCCTGCGCTACAGTGGCTGTTTGATGCATTCACTTGTCTTCCTGTTCCATTATGTTCCAGCCTTCATTCTGAAATTTATCTCTGGGTTTTTGGTTGTTTTTTTTTTTTTTTTTCAAGGTAGGGTCTCACTCACTCTGGTCCAGGCTGACCTGGAATTCACTAAGTAGTCTCAGGGTGGCCTTGAACTCACGGCGATCCTCCTACCTCTGCCTCCCGAGTGCTGGGATTAAAAGCGTGTGCCACCAAGCTGGGGAATTTCCCTCTTTTGTGCTGCTTCTGCTGCTGTCACACCTTAGGAAAGCAGGGTAGATCTTCCTCGACTTCAGCAGCTCTGACTTGCACTTATATCCAATGAACAAACAAATCCATGCTGGTGCTGGGGCTAGAAAGAAGAAAAGAGGGGGCGGGGGGGGGATAGCTCAGCAGGGAAAGACGCTTGCTTGCAAAGCTTATTCTCCTGCATTCAATTCTCAAGCACTCTCATAAGCCAGATGGAAAAAGTGGCCCAAGCATTCCTGTTCAGAGACAAGAGACCCTGGTCTCTCTCTCTCTCTCTCTCTCTCTCTCTCTCTCTGTCTCTCTCTCTCTCTCTCTCTCACACACACACACACACACACACACACACACACACACGCACGCACGCACAACACACCCCTGAGCTTGTGTGTACAATAAGGACCCACAATCTGCTGCAAGGCCAGGCTGCTTGAGGGAGGGCACCTCAACCGAGAAATTGAACACAGCATGGAAATACTTCCAGTAGAGTGTCAAAGGGGGACAGAAATAAAATAAAATAAATAAAAAGACAAAACAAAAGCCAGACAAACCAAACATGGTGCATTCCAGGAACTGAAACCAAGCCCGTCCCAAAAGAACCACACTGGTCTTGGTTGCAGCTCCCACAGTCTCTGCTTTGAAGTCCTGGAGGACTTACTTCGATGGGAAATTAGGTTTCAAGGTCTCAAAAAAAAAAAAAGAAAAAGAAAAAGAAAAGAAAAGAAAGGGAGGAAGGAAGGAAAGAAAGAAAGAAAGAAAGAAAGAAAGAAAGAAAGAAAGAAAGAAAGAAAGAAAGAAGGAAGGAAAGAAAGAAAAAGAAATGACTATCCAAGCGTCTTAGGTTTTCCTTAATGGCATGTGAGGAAATAAAGATGGCTTTGGGAGTAAGTATATCTAACGCATGCCATAGGGTTAGTACCTCTTCTGTAACACGGCATTTTTTACCCATTTACATGCTTATAGATAAGAATGACAGACAATGCATTACCTATTCGGGTGTCTGGCATACGAAAGGCACATCAACTATACGAGCAGGTATAGAAGAGTTCAGAAGGCAGAATGCTCAAACCTCTCAACTTAATGGTGAGGCAGAAAGAGCTAAACTGAGTCCCAAGCCCTGACTAGATGTTCCAATATCGGCTGATTTAACCGTCGTTAAAATTTCAACTTTGCAAATTATCTGGAAGACAAAAAGTCTTTCCCTTACTTTGTTGTCAATTACGGGTATTTTGCTTTTTGTTTAAATATGTGGTGGTTTGAGTCAGGTGTCCCCCGTAAAATCAGGTGTTCTCAATGCTGGGTTCTCCAGCTGATGGAGATTTGGGAATTAACGCCTCCTGGAGGCGGTGTATCGTTGGAGGCAGGCTTACGGGTGTTATAGCCGCTGTCCCTTTGACAGTGTTTGGCACACTCTCCTGTTGTTACTGTCCACCTTATGTTGGCCAAGAGGTGATGTCCACCCTCTGCTCATGGCATCGTTTCCCCCTGCCATCATGGAGCTTCTCCTGAAGCTTGTAAGCCAAAATAACCCCCTTTCCCCAACCCCAAAAAAGTTGCTTCTTGGGCAGATGATTTCTGCCAGCAATGAGAACCTGACTGCAACAAATTGTTTCTTTCTTTGTGGTAGTCTTACAATGCCATCCATGATGGCCTCAGATGCCACATCCTCCTCCCCAGAGAAAGCCTCTCAAGTACGCGTCACCATGCTCAAGTCATTTGTGTTTGATGATTTATGGGAGTTGGTGAGAGACCTCAGACCTTAAGAGCATTTGCCACACTAGTATTAGGAGCTGAGTTTTATCCCCGTCACTCACGGGGGGAAAAGAGCTGGGCATGACTGTGCAAACCTGAAACCCCAGTCATGGGGGGCAGGGGATAGAAACAGGTGAATCACTAGGGGCTTGCTAGCCAGCTAGGTTCTCAGCTGATGGAGATTTGGGAAGGAACGCCTCCTGGAGGTAGTGTATTGCTGGGGGCAGGCAAAAGGGGTGTCATAGCCAGTGTCCCCTGGCCAATGTGTGGCACACTCCAGGTTCAGTGAGTGACTCTGAATTGGGAAATAGTGCAGACAAGTGGTAAGGGAGGGCACGTGGTGTTTTCTTCCGGCCTCCGGGCACGTGCACAGGACGCACAGGGCAAGAGCATCTGCCTTCAACACATGCACACACACACACACACACACACACACACACACACACACACACACGCTGGAGAAGAGATACACTTCATGGATCAATGGCAAGCTTTGACTGCCTCATGGTAAGAGGCCTGGGGATGGTAGGGGACATTCCCAGTGGAAATTCTTCCAAAAGGCTTCCTCTGTGACTGTCTTCAAGCCTCCTCCTCCACTCCCCTGGCTTATCAATGGCTTACCATAGAGCTAAGCAGCTTAATGGCAAGGCATCTGTTTGGGGACTCTTGTAGAGTGGCTGACATTCACAACATTATCTGGGTATGTTTCTTCTGAAATGACTGTCTGAACTCCACCGCTTTGCACAAGATATTCTCACGCATTTTTCTTAAGCAATAACCAGCGACTCGAACGGCCACCCAGAGCAATGTGTGTTAGAAAGAAAATGATTCTTTTCAGTTGTAAATTATAATAATATTTTTTTCCTCATTTATTTAGTACATTTTTTTTTTCTCTCTCTCTCTCTGGAAAAATAAATCAGTGTTCTGAAAACAAATCCAATTTTGTAGTTTTGTGCCCCCTTTTTTTTTCTGAATGGTTAATCAACACTTCTTGGAGAAAAAAAAAAAAGATAACCATAAATAATATCAAGTGAGCTCAGTGACAAGAATAAACTTCTGTTTCCACTAGCAACATATTTTCTGTATGAAATTTAAGAAATTGTGGAGCATGACCACAAGTAATAGTTCCCTCAGAAAAAATAATTATATTTGGAAGTATGATATATAATATGATTTAATATATATTATATATGTATATATGTGTGTATGTATGATCTAGATTGCATAAATTGCATAAACCATTGCAGTGAGGTAATAAAATTATGTGCAACTATGGAGATGCCTTCGTTTAATGAATCGATAAACCTGAATTAGAACTCATAGAAAAAGATGGAATCCCTACCCTCTGGACAGAAATGCCAGGAAAGATAGCACCACAATCACTTTTTTTGGTAAGGTCTCACTCTAGCTCAGGCTGACCTGGAATTCACTATGGCGTCTCAGGGTGGTCTTGAACTCACGGTGATCCTCCTACCTCTGCCTACCGAGTGCTGGGATTAAAGGCGTGTGCCACTATGCCCGACCCATATTTTTGGTTTTTTAAGCAAGTACTGTCCACTGTTCTCTGACTTCACTTGCATTGTCTTGTCACACTTCTCTACACTTACTGGCCATTTACTGTTCATCAGATTATTTTTTCTTACTGTGGCCTCAATGCTGACCCCCAGAATCGCAAATTCCTCACCCTCTCTTCAGATATGCCCTCAACTAAAGACCTTCTATGTTAACCAGAAAGTGTTGGGTATAGAATAAGTAACCTTTTAAAATTATTTTAAACAACAAGTTACAGCCATCCAAGCATTCCTGTGCATGCTACTAGATTAAGACTTCATTTCTCCTCATGGGCTTGCCTCATAAACATGCGTATCATAGTTGCACCCTGTCGTCTTGCACACTCAGAACTAGGAGAACGTATACATTCTCATGGGCATCCATTCTGGAATGGGAAAATTATGTCCTCATTATTTCCTCATACCTGGACACCTCTATGATGCAAAACAATACAGCACTTGGTGTCCTAGAGATTTCAAACTGGCACCAGCTGAACGATGTGTCACATGACATTGGCATAAGGACTTCATTAAATGTCACCTGACTTTCTAAAGTTTAACTAACATTATTTCTTTTTACTTCATGTGCTGTTTATAAACCTGCTGCTTAGTTTTCAAAACCTTTTTGGTGAACTTTAAAATATGGTAACGTGCAGAACAAGAAACATTGCCTTTTGATAAAACATCATGTATTTGAAACCTAGTGTCAACAAAACCAAGCAAATTGCTAACCTCTCAAACAGTTTTACAACATGCTTCCCCACCCTCCTAGATTTTTGACTAGACTCTTGTAATTATTGGATAATTACCTCACCATACTTACTTTCTTTTGACAGTTTAGTTCTAGCCTCTGGGAGTTTAACATCTAATTGGCTTGTCTACTTTGATTGTAGATTCTTGACACTTCTTGAATTTGGCCAAGCCAGGAGCCAAAGGAGTTTTAAATGTACATATACAGTTAGATAAGCTCTGCACTCCACAGACCACGTAAGAGGCTTAAAGCAGTTCCTCCTCCCGTTCACTCCTTGTACATAAGCCGGGTAACTGGACTCAGAGAGTCCTTCGCTTATCAGACTGGAGACGCATAGAATCACTACACTCAATAAATGTCCAATAACAATGGTGAGGAGTTGGATGAACTATATTTAAAATATTTTCCCCCTAATTCCCCTCCTAAATCTGGCTTCCATCTTTGCCTCTTTATGGGATCCAATGACCTCCATTCAGCCAAGTTCAAAGGCATTTTCTCTGTCCTTATCTTGCTTGATCTTTCTGATGTGTGGGGCAAAGCTTTTCATACCTGCCCCTTTGAAGGCTTCGGGCTTTGGTTCCTCAGACATTTCTATTGTCTTTTATTTTTCCTCATCACCACCCAGACCTCTTCACTTACTTCTCACATTTAGGTCTTTCTTTTCTCCTTACATCTTTCTAGTCACTTTTCTTCCAACAGATCTTTGATGAAATTCTATATTACTTGTTTCTCCTTCCTGCTTTTCTTACTCTTTTGTTTTCACTGTTACGTACATGAATAATATGCAGATAGATCTCTAACACTGACCCGTTTATCTATGTGCAGCCTACTTGCATGGGGAAAAAAATTAAATCACTTTTAGTATAGTGCATTGGCACACACTCCGTTGTCACATCATTGCCCACCTCCTTTTGAAAGGCCTCCTCTCCAAAGAAGTCTGATGTTAGCTCCACCTCTGTCCCCTTTCCTCTGTTCAGCTTTTCTTCATAGTGCCTATCCTCACTTAATATAACGTGTATTTTTGTATGTTCTGTGAGTGTAATGACAAAGATGGCAGTGTCATAAAGAAATGTGTGTTTTGTTCATTGCTATATAACCTGCATGTAAAACAGAGGATAGCATCCAGCGTGCACTAAATATTTGAACCACGTGAAAACGAAGTGCATGACTGCTTCAGAGTCAGTGAGATTCAGAACCTTAGACTGATCCTTCTGACGCCCTGCCGACATCACTGCCCCAGTCTGTATCCAGTTGTTGACTCTGCAATAAGAAGACTACACTGATGTAGCAAACCGTTACCACTACAGCTTGGTTAAAAAATTTAAAAAAAAAAAATTAAAATGGGGCTAGAGAGATGGCTTAGTGTTTAAGCACTTGCCTGTGAAGCCTAAGGACCCTGGTTCAAGGCTCAATTCCCCAGGACCCACGAAAGCCACATGCACAAGGTGCACATGCATCTGGAGTTCGTTTGCAGTGGCCGGAGGCCCTGATGCGCCCATTCTCTCTCTCTCTCTCTCTCTCTCTCTCTCCTTCACTAAATAAATAAATAAATAAACTATATTTTTTTTAAAAAAGAAAATGAGCCAGGCGTGGTGGCGCACGCCTTTAATCCCAGCACTCAGGAGGCAGAGGTAGGAGGACTGCCGTGAGTTTGAGGCCACCCTGAGACTACACAGTGAATTCCAGGTCAGCCTGAGCTTGAGTGAGACCCTGCCTTGGAAAAACAATAAAAGAAAATGGAAATGCAATGCATTCCTGTTGCTGATGGCTCTCCCTGCCCTCAGTTGAAGTGCCATTGCATCTTACTGCTCCAACAAACTCAAGCGCACTGTCATCTCCTGGTTGCTTACTGTTGAGCCACTGTGAGCAGCGCCCAGTTGAAAAGCGAACAAGCTCAAAGGAAGAACCCTCTCTATCCCAAGATTAAGATTAGAATCCCATGCATCACTACTGCCTGACTTCCTTGGCAAGGATCCAGTCAGGCTTTCACCCCGCTGCAAAGGATCCGGGGCTGTACCTCCAAACCACAGGCGAAGGAGAGGGCAACACTCCAGTGACATGGTTACAGATCTCGGACGGACCCGTCCGGTTTGCGGACTCTCTCAAACCAGTCCCTTCCTTCCTTTAGGTGCTTGGGTTAGCCATCTTAATTGTCAGCTTGATGGGATTGAGAATCTCCTAGAAGCAAACCTCTGTGTGTGTCTGTGAGGAAATTTCCAGAGAAGTTTAGCAGAAGTGGAAAGACCCTTGGTAAATGTGGTCAATAGGGTGCCATGGGTTGACACCTGTGCAGAACATGAAGGTGAAAAATTACAGACAAGCGCTTTGTCTTCCCTTGCTTCCAAACACAGTGTGCAATGGGACGAGGGGCCTGATGTTCCTGCTGCCTGGACTTCCCCACTATGATGGAGTTAAATAAATAAACATATATATATGTATATATAATGTATGTATAATTTTACTTATTTAGAGAGAGCAAGAGAGAATGGGCACACCAGGGCCTTCAGCCACTGCAAATGAACTCCAGATGCATGTGACACCTTGTGCATCTGGCTTATGTGGGTCCTGGGAAATCAAACCTGGGTCCTTAGGCTTTGTGGGCAAGTGCCTTCACCACGAAACCATCTCTCCAACCCATGGTGGACTTCTGCCTGGTTACTTTCCCAGGCTTCAGTCTTTTCAACAGCCTCTCTCATTCCAAAACCCAATTGACTTTCAAAATTATAACTGTCATTTTTAATTTTCGCTTCAACAGAGTGGTCAATTCCACCCATCTGTCTCAAGTTCACATATGTGTTATGCATAAAGTTGCCATCATCTTCTCCATAGATTCACAATGTCAGGTTCTAAAGACAAAATCTTACACACCAGGATCATCCACCAGCAGACATGTGTCTTTCTCTCCTCTGCAGTTTCTTAAACTGGACACTTGAATGTTTCCTATATAACATCCCTGGCTCTTTTTTTTTTTTTTTTTTCTTTTTTCCAGGTCAGTTTGATGAAAGCATTGAAAAGTCTTAGGATAACACTGCATCCTGAGCTTCACTTAAAGCAGAGCTTATCACTAGCACAGAAACATGTGCAATTAACCTTCCTCAAGCAACAGCCTCAATGTGATCATTTTATAAAATCATATTTATATACATATGCAGAGAGAGGCGTGGGGAGAGGAGAGAATGGGTATGCCAGGGCCTCCAGCCTCTGTAAATGAATTCTAGCTGCATGTGCCACTTTGTGCATCTGGCTTCATGTGGGTACTGGGGAATTGATCCCAGGTCCTCAGGCTTTGCAGATTAGTACCTTAACAGCTGTGCCATCTCTCCAGCCCCTTAAGGCACATTTTTAACGCCATGGTTCCCATATGTGTTCTGAGAAATCCTGAGGGAATGACCCATGACTGCAACTTTTCAGAGACTACATAAGACCAAAATCCTATTTGATTGATTGATTTTTAAAAATTATTTTATTATTAGAAAGCCTCTCACTATGCAGCCCTGATTGGTCTGGAATTCTTAGGTAGTCCAGTCTGTCCTCAAGCTTCTTGGTATTCATTCCTGCCTCAGCCTCTCTAGCGCTGGGATTGTAGGTGTGTGCCCCACCACACTCAGCACGAGACATCCACCGTTCTCTTCCGCTTCCGTTGTCCTTAGTTTTCTCCCAAGTGGACCCAGAGGACAGGAAAACTTCTGACGCGTGAAAACCACGGACCTAGTGAGGAAGCAGCTTCCTTCTATGAAACAAAAAGACACCAAGGAGCTTTCCCCTCCCAAGATGTCGCTCCTCTCACTAACCTGCCTTCTTCTGTTGTTGTTTCATAAACCAGTTACATTTTTATTAAAAATCTGTTGATGTTAACATAATATGTGCACATTTCCCTTTTATTTTATTTTTTGTTTGTCTGTTTGTTTTTCAAGGTAGGGTCTCACTCTAGCCCAGGATGACCTGGAACTCACTCTGTAGTCTCAGAGCGGCCGCAATCTCCCTGCGATCCTCCTACCTCTGGCTCCTGAGCGCTGGGATTAAAGGCATGTGCCACCACCATGCCTGACTCAAATTTTCCTTTCAGATTTATCATACACTAAACAGGCACCAAT
Source organism: Jaculus jaculus (assembly GCF_020740685.1). NCBI lineage: Eukaryota > Metazoa > Chordata > Mammalia > Rodentia > Dipodidae > Jaculus > Jaculus jaculus. The sequence goes on from NC_059121.1 coordinate 25,683,335, forward strand.
ATGACCTCCATACAATTTCTTTCTTCTTTTTTTTTTTTTTTTTTTTTTTTTTTTTTTTTTTTGCTTTTTTGAAGTAGGGTCTCACTCTAGCCCAGGCTGACATGGAATTCACTATGTAGTCCCAGGGTGGCCTCGAACTCATGGCCATCCTCCTACCTCTGCCTCCCAAGTGCTGGGATTAAAGGCATGCACCACCACGCCTGGCTAAAATATTTTTCTTTAAGTGGTTTATCTGTTGGGGTTGGAGAGATGGCTTAGCAGTAAAGGTATTTCCCTACAAAGCCAAAGGACCCAGGTTTGATTCCTCAGGACCCTTGTAAACCAGATACACAAGGAGCACATGAATCTGGAATGCAATTGCAGTGGCTACAGGCCCTGGCGTGCCCATTCTCTGGGTGTCTGTCTCTCTTCTCTCTCTCTCTCTCTCTCTCTCTCTCTCTCTCCCTCTCCTTGCAAATAAGTAAATAAATAATTTAAAATTATATATATAAATAAATAAAGTTATTTATGTTCAAGGAGAGAAAGGGAGGGAAAGAGCAAGAGAGAGAAAGAATGGGCATGCAAGGGCCTCTAGATATTGCAAATGAACTCTACATGCATGCACTGTTAATGCATCTGGTTTTACATGGGTTCTGGAGATTTCAACTCGGGTGGTTAGGGTTTGCAGGCAAGGGTCTCAACCACTACGCCATCTATCCACCTCCAAAGTCTTTGTGATATACTTAAGAAATTCAAATGTGTGCAATGCATAGTCTTAAAACCAAAAAAACCTGGCTGGAGAGAAGGCTTAGCGGTTAAGCGCTTGCCTGTGAAGCCTAAGGACCCCGGTTCGAGGCTCGGTTCCCCAGGTCCCACGTTAGCCAGATGCACAAGGGGGCGCACGTGTCTGGAGTTCGTTTGCAGAGGCTGGAAGCCCTGGCGCGCCCATTCTCTCTCTCTCCCTTTATCTGTCTTTCTCTCTGTGTCTGTCGCTCTCAAATAAATAAATTTTAAAAAAATTAAAAAAAAAAAAACCAAAAAACCATGAGAACGACTGCTTTAAGGAGAGACACCATGGTTTTGCTGTGGTTCGAGTGGCACATGGTCTACCCAGCTGTACCCTGCTTAACACCGGAAGTAAATACAGTGGGTAGCACTGGCAGTGCCCATCAATAATTTCCACTGTCTGACCTAACATCGTCCTCACCAAAGTCACCAATGTCAAAGCGCTTTGCCTTTGACGCTCTGCCATTGGATATACGAAACAAACAAAGAAATAGAAAAAGAGAAGGGAGATGATGACCGTGCTGGGAAATAAGTGGAGAGGTCACTGGGCAAACAGACTCTGGTCGTTCACATGCATAACTAGTGATCAGAAAGTGCTTTTACACAGAAAACTGTTAAGTCATGGCAGAAACACCCAATATGCACAGTTCTCTTGGAGGAAATGACTCTTAATACTCCAGTAAAGACTGGAAAGAGCCTTCGACTGTATAGAAGATCCAGAAGATTTGAACTTGAGCCAAACCAACAAGCAGAAGAGTTAGCATTCCGTTTCATCTCACTCAACATCCCTCTTCCTTCTGTAAAGTTACAGATTCTAGTCTAAGCCCACACCTGACTTTGTCCTACAGAAAACTCTAGTCACAGCCAAGAGTGCTATCACATACATGAGAGCTGCACAATCCATGCATCTATCCACAAGACTGATTTCGTAGTCTATCCCCTGTGCTAAACACACTCATACAGAGCATTAAAATCCCAGTTGAGGACTGGAGAGATTGCCTGGTTAAGACCCTTGCCTGCAAAGCCAAAGGACCCAGGTTCGACTCCCCCGTGGGCCGCAAACAACTGGAGTTTGTTTGCAGTGGCTGCCTGTTTCTGTATCTCTCAAATAAATTTAAATATATATATGTGTGTGTGTGTGTGTGTGTGTGTGTGTGTGTGTGATAAAAATAGATAAATAAAATAAAATCCCAGTCAATAATTCAGTAGAAAGAACTTACTATAGAGAGTACGTAAGCAGACTCTAGCTACTTTTGTTCCAGATTCCTGTGGCTGTGTGTGTGTGTGTGTGTGTGTGTGTGTGTGGTGTAGGCCATTAGCCTGTCAGTGTATTACTGAAGTATCAGTTTCCTCAGCATTACTCCTAAATTTCTAACAGGTATAGAAAACCGTTTCAGGACTTTGTATCATTGTGTAAAGCAAACATCTGTCTTTAAAAATAAATTATCATTCTCTTATGTCATGCATTTATTTTCACTGATGAGACTAATATATTATCTAGGCACAGATACGATCAAAACGATTTTGTAGGTTGTTTCAACCCCGGCCTTCTTACTGTAAAAACACTGCCAGCTGCCTCGTTCCAAGCTCCTTCCTGAGCGCAGTTCACGAGGACGTGCTCCATGAACGTTCATGAGACACAGGAGCCTGCGGGGATGGGCTCGCAGAGCTGAAAGGTGAGTATGTATTGGCAATATGCTATCCTGCAAGCAAGCGTGCAACCTCCGGTAAACAGGGGCAAACTTACCAATGTGCAAAATGTAAGAATGACTACTACCTTTGAAGTCATGAAGATGTTAAGGTTATACTATCATCTTTATTGTTTATTTATTTGCTTTCTCTTTTTAAAACTACCATAGTCTTGGTGACTTCTTTCTTTAAAAAAAAAAAATAATTACTTATTTATTTACACTCAAAGAGAAAGAGAGAGAGAGAAGAGAGATGGAGAGAATGGGCATGTCAGGGCCTCCAGCCATTGCAAATGAGCTCCAGATGCATGCTCGCTTTGTGCATCTGGCTTCACGTGGTACTGGCGAATCAAACCTAGGTCGTCAGGCTTTGCAGGCAAGGGCCTTAACCACTGAGCAATTTCTTCAGCCCTATTTATTTATGTTCAAGTAGAAAGGGTGAGAGAAAGAGAGATTAAAACACACACACACACACACACACACACACACACACACACAGAGAAAGAGAGAGAATGAGAGAGAATGAATGCTCAAGGCGTTTAGCCACTGTAAATGAAATTCTACTTGGTACCTCTGGCTTTAATTGGGAAGTGGGGAATTGATGTAAAATATCTAATATATGCTGATACAAAAACAAAGGTCTAAGGAGCAATTTCCAAAATATCTCTATATGTTACTGAAGGAACTAAATGAATGACCAGGAATTTGACTTATTTCATCTTTTGGACACAAGTACTTTGTGTTCTGTGAGAGTACATACCTCTACTTTTGGAAGGTAACCCCTTTAAAAAATTACATTTGAGACAGAGGGAAAGAGATAGCAAGAGAAAATGGGAGCACCAGGGCCTCCAGCCACAAAGGAACTCCAGACGAATGTGCTACTTTGTGCATCTGGCTTATGAGGGTCCTGGGGAATTGAACCTGGGTCCTTAGGATTCACAAGCAAGTGCCTAAACCACGAAGCCATCTCTCCAGCACGGAGTCATTCCTTTTGACTTGTCAATTAAAATTTCAACGTCATTTAGGTTGCCTGGTTACTTTTACTCCAAATATCTCTTTGTAAAATGCAAACTTCCATAATTAAAATTCTTAGGCAATTGAGAAAGTGTAAGATATCTCTGAGCTATATCCTCAGAATTTAAAGTAAACTTTCCACCAATTAAACATTTATTTGTCTTGAAAGCTTAAAAATATGCTATTTCAAAGTATATATATTCTTTTTTAAAAAAAATTATTTATTTATTTGAGAGCAACAGACACAGAGAGAAAGACAGATAGAGGAAGAGAGAGAGAATGGGCACGCCAGGGCTTCCAGCCTCTGCAAACGAACTCCAGACACGTGCGCCCCCTTGTGTATCTGGCTAACGTGGGACCTGGGGAACCGAGCCTCGAACCAGGGTCCTTAGGCTTCACAGGCAAGCGCTTAACCTCTAAGCCATCTCTCCAGCCCATATATTCTTATTTATAATTAAATTTATCAAATTCCCAATTTTTTTCCCAACCCAACAAAAACGCAGGTATAGATTATCTTTATCTTTAATTAAATCCCCTTTTTAGCATTAAAAAGTTCACGACTGATATAATTAATCATTGAAATATTTTTGTGGGGTATTTTTCTTTCTTTCTTTCTTTCTTTTTTTTTTTTTCCAGTGCTGAGGACTAAACCCAAGGCCTTCAGCTTGCTAGGCAAATGCTCTTCCACTGAGCCAAATTCTCCAACTCCCTGAACAATGAAATATTTAAGGCAAATATATTTCCACTGTTTCAATTTCAATATGGAAAATAATCTTAAAATGCAGAAAATCAATTTGAGAACATAATTTAAATTATTTAAAAATTGTGGCACACTCAAACCTACAGTTGTACTGTTCTGCAAACTTTATATTTTAATTGCATTGGCCAGCCAATTTATTGTTTTATATTATCAATCTCTGAGTAATAATGATAAAAACATTTTTTTAAAATTTTTATTTATTTATTTATTTGAGAGTGACAGACACAGAGAGAAAGACAGATAGAGGGAGAGAGAGAATGGGCGCGCCAGGGCTTCCAGCCTCTGCAAACGAACTCCAGACGCGTGCGCCCCCTTGTGCATCTGGCTAACGTGGGACCTGGGGAACCGAGCCTCGAACTGTGGTCCTTAGGCTTCACAGGCAAGCGCTTAACCGCTAAGCCATCTCTCCAGCCCTGATAAAAACATTTTTAAAAAATCACTAATTGGAAAATTAGTTAGGGGGTTGGGCGATGGCTTAGCAGCTAAGGCGCTTGCCTGCGAAGCCTAAGGACCCAGGTTTGATTCTCCTGGTCCCACATAAGCCAGGTGCACAAGATGTCTCATGTGTCTGGAGTTCCTTTGTAGCGGCTGGAGGGCCTGGCGTGCCCATTTTCCCCTCTGTCTCTGTGGCAAATAAATATTTTTTTAAAAAAAAATCAGTTAGGGAAAGGTAAAATCTTTCACAGCCCTAGAAGTTAATTCCCCCATATTTTACTTTATCATGCTAGGTGGCCTGTCTAAAACTATCTCTATGTACCTGCTGAGTTTAACAACTTTCAAACAACATGTGGTATTTGTGACAGGTCAACATAAACAGCAACCTTTACTCATGAGAAAAAGAGGCCACTGGCTGAGTTACTATTCAGTATAACTTTGTGAAGAAGGGAAAAAAAGAAGATTTTAGAAAGATAATTAGTAAAACTTTTCACCAGAAATCCTTTCATTATATCAAAGTGGTTTTTTTCCTTGTTCTGTCTTTTTTTTTTACTGGTAAACACACTTATGATGCAGACACCAGACAGAAGATCCTGAAGGCTTAGATGTGCCAGGCCTCTAAACATGGAGATGGTAGTGTTTGTAACAACACTGCGTTTAACAATAATCAAATTACCCTCATCTACAATTACAGTTAGTTCCCAACAGAGGCACTATCTCGTCCTTGCCAATCTCTCTCCCTCTCTCTCTCCCTCTCTCTCTCTCTCTCTCTCTCTCTCTCTCTCTCTCTCTCACACACACACACACACACACACACACAGACAGACACACCATTTCTACAAAAGTCGAATGGAGAATAACAATTCAATATAATGCGAACCATTTCCCCTTTCTGAAACAACAAGTAATAAGAATAATCATAAAATCCAGAGGGGTGGGGGGCTGAGTACATTGGTAATTAACTTACTCTTTCAATTAAATTGAAATGCAAACCACGAAATCCTCGTTGATTCAAACCCCAAGATTGGCTATTTGTTACCCCAAGAAAGGGCATCACAAGGACTGACCCTCTGGCTGCCCAGTTCCCGGGTGGACAGCAGGGCCAGCCAGCACTTTTCAAGGTCCGGAAGGAAGGCACCTGACAGGTCAGGCCACCCGTCCCTTGCTGGCAGAGGAGAAAAGGCGAGGGCTCCAGCAGGAAACGCCCTGTGCAAGATGGGTGACGCGTCTTTCTGGGTACATTTTGTACAGAAAGAAACGCAGCTTATAGCTGGACTAATTTTTTTTTTTTTTTTATTATTGATTGCCCTTGAGTCAGGGCCTCCTGACCCCCCGCAAACCATAAATGGCTGTGGCACAGAAGCAGTCATTTCCAGGCAGTGACGGGAGGAGAGACTGGATGCGCCCCACTCTTCCTCCATCCCTTGGGGTTGGGAAAAAAGGAGAAGGAAGAGGAGGAGGAGGAAGAGGAGGAGGAGGAAGAGGAGGAGGAGGAAGGAGGCTGGGTTTCTTGAAGGCCTTCTCCAGGGGGAGGGAGGGAGTCCTGCGCCCGTGCTCCTCAGGGTGAGGACCCTGGAGAAGCTGGTGCGCAGTTTCCACCCTAGCAGCCAGCCCCGGGGAGCGGAGCCCAAAGGAAGAAACAAAAAAGACAAATGAATGTTTTGCAGCCTTCCTGGTGCAACAATGAAGCGAGCCGAGCTGTAAAGCCCGAGGTGCTGTGTTTGTGGGGCCGTCTGCGCGCGCCGCGCCGCTGGTGGCTCCCGGGGCCCCGGGCCAGCCGAGCGCCCCCGGACCCGGGCAGCGCCTCTTCGGCTGATCCCAGGGAGAGATAAGGAGCCGCCGAGCCACCAGCTCTGTCTAGACTCGCGACCTCACAAGTCAAGCGCCTTGTTTGGATTAGCCCCCTCCAGATCTGCCAACCTGATCGACTCCTGAAAGAGGAGGGCTCCCCACCCACCCCAGCGCCAGAAGCACCCCCTTTTCCTCCTCTCTCGATTATCCCTCCTTTAAAGGATCAAGAACCGGCTTGCCCACCGACGGGAGTGGCAAGGCAGGTTGGACCAGTGGGAGGCTGGACGTCCCGTTCCCAGCTCTGCCCCCACAGCTCCCACCGTAGACAGGCGTGGCTGACCGGTCCTCCTGGACACAGGATCCCACACCCTTGGGGGAGCAATCAAAATTTAAACAGGCCAACTCATCACTCCAAAACGACGCACCGCGGACTTTTCTCATCAATAAGATGCAAGCGGGCAGCTCCCTGGAAATCTCTCTCTCTCCAACGTGGCCTTCTCACACCACCTGAGCTAAAGCAATGACAGCCTACATCTGTCTCCTAAACCTGGGAGTCCCATTTTTGGAGGGAAAAAAAAAAAAAAAAACCTGTACTTTTCTTCTTAAGACCCATTTGTTGGTCAGTGCTGGAAACTTTGGAAGAGATACAATTAAACAGACATCTTTCCCAATTATTTTTCAGTGGACTCAAAGGAGTCAGCATTGCTGTTCAGAACAAAAAGAGACCCGGCTTCCTCAAGTTTAAGAAGCTGGCTTCTGAGAGCCAATAGCTTTAAACATCATAAAATTAAAGGATATGGTTGTAACAATGCTCACAGCAAACACTGGGCAGCCCGCCCTCCCCCTCCCCCTCCTTCCCTGCTTGTGAACCGACTTCTCGGCCTGCACTTCAGAAGTCTCCCGGAGGTGTGGACAGACCCTCCATCAAGCTTGGGGCACAGTAAGCTGTGAAGTGAAGGTTTCTGGCGCCTGGGCTCAAACAGTCATTCAGTGGCTAGCTTGGTTATCAAGAAGACAACAATCAGAAAAGATCAGTAAACAGACACGCTGCGCCAGAGCCTTGAATTAGCTACTCTTAGTTTAAAAAACAAAAAATCCAAAAGGCACACACCAGCACACTGTACGTATTATTTTCTTTTATTATAAGTCAGTAACAAGAACTCAAGATTCGGAGCTGTTTTCTTTGTAGAAACAGAGAAATCATAAGACCCCCCTCCTTCTGCCAATGTGTCCCAAGAAAACTCCACTCACTGGCCTTGTTTTGACATAATCTTTAATTGTTGATGAGCACAGAGGAAGCAAAATCGTCCTTAATCAATAGAATGCAAATCACATTTGGATTAGAAATCTTTCCAAAAGTGTATCAACTGGACTTTACAAATAAGAACACAAACTCTTTCTGCTTCGTTTACTTGAGTTCAAGATGAGATCAAAATAAATAATAATAATAATAAAAAAAAAGCTGGCTGGGTGCCAAATTAACATCTCTTTGAGGGATTTGGACGGAACAATAAACTTTTTCCACTTTTTAAGGAAAATGGGGGGGGGGACTAAGTAAACCCAAGTGGGTATTAGAACAGTTTTATCTCAGTGAGTTAGATCTGGTTTGTGGCACATATTCAAAGTCCCACAGGAAAGGTAACTTGAATGCTAGACAGTTCAGAGAGGAAGCCCTCCGGGTGAGCCTCTCAAGCTGATAGACGGCAGCATCAGAGAACCCTCTGCTGAACGCCCTTCGATCCACACTCCCAGGCAGTCGGAGATACAGTATCATCGTGGAGGGAAAAGCAGCCTTCCAATGCTAATGTTAACCAGCCCCCGTGACGAGAGGGGAACGAAGCGAATGGAGGGAAGGGGAGATGGACAGAGGGAAGGGGGAATGGCACTGCCCCGCAAGCTCACAGAGAGAATTGCTCACGCTGAAGTGACTTCCCAGACTTCAGGGGAGCATCCCGGACCCTCTGAATCGCGACAAAGGCTGGCTCTCAGAAGCCGGAGGAAAGGAGCTGTGATGTCCAGGGTGAAGGATTCCAAGAAGTAAGGGACTGGGGTGCACAGATAACAGGAGGAATTTCACTAGGGGATTGGAGCTCAAAACTGGACCCCAGAGGTGGGCAGAGAAAGGGAGAGAAGGGACCAGGAGATGATCTGAGTTACATGCTGAGGATTCTAGAAGGGGAAGACACACCTTTCATATGAATAATACAAGAACTCTCCAGTGTGGTCGACCCATCAATCCATCCTCAGCCATCAGACAACATGCATCTTGACTCTAGCAACTGAAATCAAAATCTATTCATCATCCTTTGCTGAATTACTTTAAGTGTTAGGCTGCAGAGTTTGGAATAGACTGACATCTATATATGTAAAACAAGACACGCCCCCACACATCCACACCTTTAATCTTAGGTATCAATGCCAGCAGGAAAAAAAAAACAGGGGGAGGGGCATTTGGCAAAGAAGTGCGTCTTACCTAAGTCCTTCTATTGCATTAAAAATCTCAATCAAGTTTTCTTCAGTGTTCTGGCTCTATCTAACATGTGTGAGTCCACTAGAAGCCATGGCTAGGGGCTGGGGGCTGGGAAATGGGGAGTGGGGAAGGGGAAGGGGAAGGAGCTGGCTAATGGTTTTCATTCAGCTCCTGACAGTCAAGTAACATTGCAAGCAACACTCCAAACTGACATTATACCTAGATACACCAGAAGCCTGTATTTGTTTGTAAGACCTTCCAACTTACACCGTGAGAAAAGGGAATCAAAAAAGTCAGACCAATAGATTAAAGCAAACAGGAAGCTAGAAGAGTCCAGTCCGCTGGGAGAGATGGGAGGAAAAGAAAAGAAGAAGAAGGGAGGAAAAAAAAAAAAGTGAGCTAGGGGAAAGCTTACCAGGAGAAGATCCTACTGCGACACGACATTACTCTTGTTTTTCTCAACAGACAACTACAAGCCATTATTACCGCTGGCCAAATTATTACTCCTCTGTCAAGAATTAGACACAACAATCAAAGTAATCAAGGGGCATGCCTAATGCACTGTGCCATTATCAATGCAAAGTTTGTTTTCTCTCTGCCCCCATGGTAGAGCCTGTAATTAACCCGTTATGTAGAACAATGTCAAACAAAAGCCTAATTGACGCTGCTCCCCCCCCCAAACACACACACCTCCACACTTGGGGCAGGTTTGGAGAGGGGCGAAAAAGACTGGAGCCCAGCGCATCCCAGGGTCTCCGAGGGTTAAGAGGCCACACAACACACTATGAGGGTACGTTAGATAGAGTTCGTATTTATTAAGTTGTCAGATATTGAAAACGGCAGTACACTCGCGCATACAAAGTAAATTCCAGTTTCCAGAGTCCAAGAATAATCCTGGGTGGGGGAAAAGAGGGACCAGTTGTATCTCTCCCACCCAAAGCGCGCAAAACAGGGAGGCACCAATTTGGGGCAGGGCCTCCTTGGGTCCATCCATCCCCTAGGCTCTGGGATTTTCACACGTGAACCATTGCTAAACTCCATGGGAGTCGGGGACTCTGCTACAGAAAGCGTGCTCCCCTCACTCTCACAGCCCGTGGTGGTGGGGGACCTGCAAGGCACAGGACCAGCACCCCCACCCCCACATCCCATGCCATAAAAGGTGGTTCCTCGCGGCCACCACCACCACCCAGAGAATGTTTGCAGCGTTTTCTCCAGGAGCCAGCCAGCCTTCTCAAGGATTTGAAATAAGAGATGGGAAAGGAGGGGCGGTGGGGGCGGGGAAGGGGAAGAGGCAAGAAAATGCAGACACCCACAGTTATGGGAATTAGAGAGAGAGAGAGAGAGAGAGAGAGAGAGAGAGAAACTCTTTTCATCTCTCAGCCTTCCCTAGTTCTTCACAAAAATGAAGCAGCCTTTCTTAACTGGCTGCCCTACTAAATAATGGGCATACTCCACTGGCTAGGCGAAAGCACGTCTCTCTTAGCAAGAGCTTGTGTTTGAAATGTGGGTCATTCCAACAATCCTAAGCAGGAGACTTTGGTATAAAGCACTTAACGCTAAGAAAATGAAATAATGACTCCAATCAAAAGCCATTTTCAACGGGACCCTCTTCCTTTTGGAGGTGGATGAATGAATGGGGTAAAGTGGGGGGGGTGCAAGAGGAAGGGAAACGTTCGTGGGGTGGGAGGGAAGGAGGCGGCATATGACAGTATCTCATTTTCACAAAACCTGTAACATTATCACAACTGGAGACCTAAGGGCTTCTTCCAACCAACTCCGATCCAACTACCGAAATTGAAACTTGCAAACTCTGCCTGAACTATTTGCAATACAATAACACACCAATTTCACATGCAGTCCTTAAATTTAGAGACTTTAAAGGCTTGCTACTCAACATATAAAAGAGGGACCCTGAATCATTGTGTTTATTTCATTATCTATGCCAAACGTTTATTAGTGAAATAGTCCTGAAGATAGAAGTCTACATATGGCGCTTTGATTTCACATAATATTTAAGAAAAAAAAAGACAACACATAAAATAAGACATATAATTCAAAGACCACGGTACAACCTTTATCTTTTTTTTTTTTTTTACTTCAGCAAACAAAAAAATAAATGTCAAGTGACATGGCAAGTGGCAAGTCTTCTGACAATAAATAATAAATTACTTTATAATTTTTGCAATGCAAGAGCAAACAGAAAAAGTTTCCTTTTCTCCTCTTTATTTCCAGAAAGAGCGAAAACAGTCATTTTAATCAATAACTATACACATCTTTGGGGGAAAAAAGTTCTTGGACAGACACAAGTCAAACACAATCCCGAGACGCTTGTGGCAAAATAGAGGTAACCTTGTTGCAATGCGTTAGAAGTTGGTTTTTAAATCTGAATTCAAAAACCTTTAAAGTCGCTTTAGACTTCATGATAGAGGATGGATCTCAAAAAAAAAAAACAGAGAGAGAGAGAGAGAGAGAGAGAAAGAAGAGAAAGAAGGAAGGAAGGAAGGAAAGAAGGAAGGAAGGAAAGGTAGGGAAGAAGAGAGAAGAAAAGTGGTAAAAGGCGCAAAAGTTAAAAGAAACCAGCTACAGGCCATGCTAAGGAGACCCTGAATTTCAATTAACCCCTTTTTAAAGTCAACCAAAAACATGGAAAACATCGCAAACCAAAGCAGCTCCCCGTTCCTGAAAGGGGTCTTTCATCCCGCGTGGCCAGTCTCTCCTCCTCTGCAGCCCCTCTGCCGTTTGCTGGAGCTCCTGTTTGGCAAGGCAGTGGCCAGGGTAGGGACAGCACCATTCAGATGAGGATGCGCTAGAAAATGTCCTGTTTCTGCTTTTCTCTAGATGTGCAGTGAAATGGAAATGCGTGTTTTTTTTTTTTTTTGAGATCCTTGAATATAAATCCTCTACGTTTTAAAAACGTCTTTTTTTTTTTTTTTCTCAGTACTCCTAAGGTCGTTGAATAGCATATGTTGGGGTTTTGGGTTTGTCTGTTTGTTTTGAATTCTAGTAAAATTCCATGATTGTCTTCACAGTGTTGCTACCATATCACCTTGTCATTAAAACAGACTTCGTTCATTTCTTGATACAGTTTCCATTGACTGGGTCGTTAAATACTTTTGCTTCCAAGAGTTCAACATAATTTCCCGCATTCTCCAACAGGGGAAAAAACAAAAACATACATCTGAATGAATGTTCCTCATGCCTCGATAGGACTGGCCACCATGCTGTTAGGAGTGTCTGGGAGCTGAGAGGACATGGATGCAACTTCGCTGCCCGTGGAGTTTGAGCCCGGTCCTCCTTCTGAAAAATTGACCTGCAAAAAAAAAAGGTTGAGACATTAATAAAGGGAGTTCTAGTAATGTTCCTAAACACACACAAACTCACACACACAACTTACTGTGTCATTCACGAGCGTTTATGCAAAACAGACATGCTGACAAAGGTGTCTACATAGACCACAGAATTTCAACAGGCTTAAAGAAAACCTATGAGAAGCAACTGAGAAGAAATCCTCTCACTTTTCCATCCTCCTAAAGATCTCTGTTTTTAACTCAAATTGAATTCCCAACATTATGTTGCATTAAATTATTTAAGGGCAAACGTGTTTCCCAACTGTAAAGTGGCAGAACAGCTCTACAGAGCGTGCTCAAAAATAAAATTATCCTGCCGGCTACAAGATGCCCTGGGAATAGGCACGCTCTCAGTCTGGAGGCTTCGAGGCTGTTCTTTTTAAATTGGAAAAGCCTATCGCACGTGCACTCAAGATCCTGTGATGGGAGACTCAGGGAAGGCTCCTTGGGATACTCCTTAAGAGGTCTCACAGTGTGGGATTTCGTCCTTGTCATTGGTACTCTTTCTCTTTATCTCTCTCCTTTCTAAGAGAATATCTGTATGTTATAACATCATCACATTATAAATATGTGACTCCTTCTTTTAACTCAAGAAGTACTGCATCATTGTAGCTGGAAACTTCCTTGGTCTCCGTGGCCCCAACCATTACCTTGGATTCCCCTCCACTTCTATTACTGGACAGCAAAGCTGAGAAGCTGAAAACACCTTGCTGTCCTAAAGCCTCCCCCAGTCTTCTTTCTACGACCCAAGTTTGGTTCACAAGATACATTAGATGGATGATTTTAAAATAAGGTTATTCCTCCCTCCCCTTCTATCTGTAGAACCCCCCTCCCTTTCTACTTTATTATACATTCCTCTTGAGAGGTCAAGGGACTTCTCAAATTTGCCTACCACTAGACTGGCCCACTTACACACACAGCCTGGGGCAGGCCCTCTTAACCACTTGCCTCTGGCCAATCACCCTTATAACTGTTGACATGAGAAAGCAAATGCCCTCGGGGTACATGCCAGGGTAAAAAGCTCTCCTCAAATGATGCAGTAGCTTCATTGCTAAAGGGGGAAAATAAAGTCCAAGTTTTCAGAATAGATTGTCATGTTTTAAGATAGGATCTTCATCCAGCTGATTAGACTTTAAGAAAAAAAAATGTATATCATACAAAAGGTATATATTTGGTATTTTATGTCTTAACCCCTTAAGCATCTGCAGGCCCAAAGTGAATTAATTCTGTTCTCTGGATGTGTCAAACACTAACGATAAGACAGATTTCCACAGATTAAATAACACTATCTCTGGTAGCTACACTTCATATTCTTTTGTGTCATGCATGCCACCTACTATGTGACTATGTCCTAGGCAAACTTATATAGTTGATATTCTCAGATAGATGGCCACGGAACATCCATCAACTATTTAATTATCCTATCTATTGGCATACGGGAAAACTGAACTCCGATGCTGTGTCTGCCGTTTATCTATCCCATCATATATGGTAACACTGAAGATGAATCGTCATCACTTTGAAACCTGAAATAGCCCGTTCTCTAAATCTAGACGAGGACACGCACTTATTGTTTGCTGGTTCAAATGCATGGTGATCTCAGATGTCTTCGGAATCTCTAATAGTCTGCAGCTCATGATTACTGCGTCCTTGTGTTCCTCCGCATACACGCCATCTAGTCACGCAACGTGGAGTTCACCCCATAAAACAAGCCTGACTTACAGAAAAATCACCTTCCAGAGTCAAATTATACGGTCTCAATTAAAAAACAAAAATGCAAGAAATTCATTTTCCTTGCATTTGTCTCTCTTCACCACCACTACTTCAGGGTCTCTTCCCAAGCCTGGGGTCACAGAGTACCATCGCCCTTCCCTCCCCAACACACCAAATCTTTCAGTGTGCGACAGCTAACCCAGATTCCCCTTTCTGCTGGGAATTCAGCTTGTTCCTTCTGGGAGCCAACGCTTACCAGTTGCTGAAAAGCAGGCTGATCTATGTCACTCTGCAAGGCGAAGTCACTCAGTACTTTCCAAGGCGGCTGGTAACTTTGCACTTCCACTGGGTTAGCCTGTAAACCACCGTCATGCCTCTCTGGACTGGCAGCCACCATCGGAGTTCCTGTCATCCCCTGGATATTCTGTGAACAACCGCCCCCCCCACATCCAAACATGTTAATGAGCAGGCACCCTCCCCTCCATTGTCTGCACATGCTAAGCAAATAGACCCAGGTATTATCTTATCTATCTAGTGGCCCTTTATTGACTCAGTTAATCTGCTGAACCTATGGATATTAGCTAAAGCTGGGCTTGTTTTGCTACTTCCGTGGGCTGGACTGTGAGGTCAACTGAGACCTTATTAAAACAATTCTGCTCAGACTATCATCTGCCCTTACCTTCACAGCTCACTCCCAATTCCATGCGAGGCCACAGTCCTCCAGAAGCTTAAAGCTGGGCTTTCCTTCAACCTCCTGACACTGTGATTTATTTATTTATTTTTTTTCTTTTCTGGGCCGTTGCAGAATTTCCTAGCAGGGCCAGACCACACTCCCAGGCTTTTGGGACTGGCTGCTGTGGTTACTATTCACTGACCAACTTAGAAAGTCCCTGGCCTACTCTCGGCCTCAATCACGAGGAGTTTAATAGCATTTAAAAACAGGGTTAGGGTTGGAAAGATGGCTTAGCGATTAAGGCTCAAGCCTGCAAAGCCAGAGGACACAGGTTCGATTCCCCAGAACCCACTTAAGCCAGATGCACAAGGGGGTGCATGCATCTAGAGTTCCTTTGCAGTGGCTGGAAGCCCTGTCACGCCCATTTTCTCTCTCTCACTCTATCTCTTTCCCTCTCTCAAGTAAATAAATAAAAATGAAAATGCAGTAACAATAAATAAATAAAGTGGGGGAAGAAACAAACTCCTTAGCTTAACCAGGAGATGCGCAAGTGGGATGCTGCCTCAGGTAACAAGGACAGGGGTGGCAGCAGTGACCTTGCCTGACCACCTTCAAGGACTCCTTCACCTTCCTGAGCTATGGCAGGCCTCACCAAGTGGGGGCCAGCAGGGTACCTGTCCACCTGAACTCTGGACCGAGGGCAGCACACAAGGTGTCTTCCCTCCCCTCTCTTTAGTATGTGGGGAACTAAGGGAGCCAGCTCTAGGAAAGTCAATGCCAGACCACAACGTTGCCTGCCTGCCCGGGTGAGAGGGTCGGTCACTGGGTCATTTTGGTTCCAGTGTGTGGATGACCTGGAAGTATACGGGGGGGGGGGAGGACTTGACATTTGCTCCCAGGTCTCTAATGTGCTGGCTGTGGCAGCACCTTTTCTGGACTCCCGCTGGTGCTGGGCCCAGGAGGTACGCAGCCACACACTGTCCAGGCTGTCTGGACCCCACGGCCACTCACAGTTTTGTCGTTGGGCTGCTGTTGCTGGAGCTGTTTCATCATGATGCTCCTCTTCTTGTCCTTGCAGCGCTTGTTCTGAAACCAGACCCGGATCACGCGCGGGCTCAGGCCCGTCATCTCCACCAGCTGCTCCTTCATGAGCGCGTCGGGTCGGGGGTTGGCGGCGTAGCAGGTCCTCAGGGTGTGCAGCTGCTTCTCGTTGAGCACAGTCCGTACACGCGTGGTCTTCTCGGGCTGCTTGTGCACGTGGGGCCGCAGGGCAGGCTGCCTCGCGGAGATGGGTTCGGCTGCAGGACCAGGGGAGAGGAGAGAGTGAGGAAGGTAGAAGGGAACAGAAGCCCCGGTCACCCCTTCATGCGCAGGGGCCCCATGTTGAGAAACGGGGCTCCAGAGCAGCCTCCCGACCCTCATCTCAGCTCAGGTCCACTGAGCATGAGCCAAGGGCGGCACATCACTGGATCAGCCCCTGGCTGGCATTTGCAAAGACATTTTCAACTCGGCTCCTCCTGCCCCCTTCCCTTTACTCTTAACCACAGCTACCCAGTTTACACCGAGTAGTACCCCTGCCTCCAGACTTAGTGTTTACTTCCAGGGTCAAAAACCAGAGGGTACCAAAAAGGACCCACAGAGCACCCTGGCTGACAGGGTGTGCAAGGGGAGGGTGTAGAATTCTGCCTGAAAGCCTCCAGCTTCAAGTCCCAAAGGAGTGTCATCTTCAGGGAGCTAAGAACTTTGGTTTGCCAGGTCCCTGGTCTGAGTACTAAATCTATGCGGACGCTCCAGAGAGCCACTGACCCCGTGCAAAGTAACACTGAAACAGGGTTGAGCTATCTAGGCTTAAGTCCTTGGCCCTCCACCCCAACATTTCGGGTTTCCCACCCTCAGCTTTACCCCATGCATGCTAGTCACAAAATGCCCCAGAACAGAACTCTCAAAACCGCCACGAAAAAAAAAAAAACAAACCAAACCAAAACAAAACACGTTGAGGTGGGGACCAATCCTTTAAAAGATGTGTAGCAGAGCGAGGGCTGTCGAGGGGGGGGGAAGGGGGTCAGGTAGCAAAGCCCCAGTCTGTCTTCTCAGCCCTGGTTCCACAGCCAATCCCGCTGTTTCCGCTTTCCTTTATGGGGAGCTGGCCCTCTGATCTGTGTGGCACAAATCTTGCACCGTCCACGACCCCCTGGGGTCAGGCCAAACACCTATGGGGTCAATTTAGAGCTACAGCAGCGACGGGGCTAGAAGATGAAATTGTCCCCAAATCAAGTAGAATGAATGGCTTAAAGAGGCAGGCTCCTTTTAAAAGGCAATTATGGAAGATTAGGTTGTTGACAGTTTTAAATTACAGCGCCGAGGCACCACTGAGCACTGGCCTGTAGTTACTAAAGACTGTAACTTTTAAGAGCTCTGTTTCTTACAAAAGGATATATGTATGTGTGTGTATGTATGTGTATATATATATATATGAATACACACATATATACACACATACATATATATGTATATACACACACACATATATATGCATTATATGTATGTACATTATATATGGTTTGGAGCAGAGAGTAATTCTCAAAGAAAGGGGTTTGGGCAGATGAATGACTGAGGTCTCCTTAAACCTAAGGTCCCTTCACTGGGTGAAGCAGTTAGCTCTGGGGACCCAGGGCTTGGGCCCAATTTTATTAGGTCGAAGCTAACCGAAAACGTGGCTGAGAGCTGAATCTCATTTTCAGTAAGCCACGGTTTGGAGGCCAAGGTAAAGCCGACTGTGCTGTTTGGGCTTGTGTGTGCAAGTGTGCACAAGTGGGGTATGCTCCTGCGTCCCCAAATTATGGGTAGTTTGTGCGTGCGTGCGCGCGCGCGTGTGTGTATTTGGGGCGCGCGCGCAGTCCAGACAGACCGAGAGGATTAAATGCAGATCGCAAGCATCCTTTTCCTTAACTGGAGGCCACCGTCGGGACCACCCTGTGTGCCCCCCTTCCCAACTCACCCACCCCCAGAGCCAGGGTCGAGGAGTACCTGCCATTTGCAGAGGCCTGGCTGGATGTAAAGGGCTGAGCGGGTCCCCCGTGCCCAGGCTGGCCCTCTCCACCACGTCGTGGTCAGCGCGACAGAAGAGCCCGTCCTCCCGAAGAGCGAACTCGTCCCCGGGGATGAGCTGGCGGCTGCAGGCCACGCAGCGGAAGCACTCGATGTGGTACACCTTGGAGCGCGCGCGCATCACGAAGTCGTTCTTGCTGAAACCAATGCTACACTTGGCGCACTTGATCCCGTACAGTCTGCGCAGGCCGAGGGGAGGCGGCCGGACAAGCACAGTTCGAGAAGAGGGGAAGGTCATTATTTTGTTTTTGTTTTTTTTTTAAGGCTCTGCCCTGACCCAAGACAGCCAGCGACCCAGGCCCATCAACCCCTTAGATGCTCGGAAAAACAGACAGTAGTAAACTTGCACTGAGGGCAGAAATTTCTCTCTCTCCCTCTCCCTCCCCTTTTCTTCTCCATTCTTTCCCTCCCTCTTTCTTCCTTCCACTCCCCCCCCCACTCCCCGCTTTTTTTTTATTCTCTCCTCCAAAAGATGAACCATTCCGCCAAACCTCTGTCTGGGCACCTCTTATTTCAGACACCCAGCCCCAAACCAAGGAAATTTTTTGGATGGAAACCAAGTCCCAAGGTTAAGCTTGCATATTCTAACAGGAAGGAATTCAGAGGTGGGCGAGGTGGGCGGGGTGGGTGCGCGCGGGGGGTGGGGGAGCGGTGAGCTGACTTTCAATTTCTTATGCCTCAATTTCTGCTGCTAGAAATATCTCCGAAATTGCAACAGCAACAACAGAAAGAGAGAGAGAGGGGAAAAAAAAAGGGTTGAGAATGAGCCTTTTTCCCCACTTCATCTGTGACTGTACTCACACAAGCAGAATAGCAAAATGAAACCTCGGTAGGTTTCCAGTGTGTGTGGGGGGGGAGGGGGGTCCCCAAGCACAGCTAGTAACTTCTAGTCACCATCCTACTAAGGATTTCCCCCAGTTTACAATGCTAATGGAAAGTGCCCTCCTCACTCTTCCTTTTATTACTATTTTTTTTAAATCTGTTTTTGCTATCTCACTGTTCATTTTTCCCATTCGCTCTGTCGGCGTTCCCGAGAGCCATGGGCAAGCAGGAAAAATGAAAAGACTCACTTCTGAGGTCTTCCTCATACCCTTCCTTCAAGAGGACAACAGTCCTCCTAGTTTGCCACTGCCCGGCACAAACGGGGGCGGGGGGGGGGGGCCTCACCCCCACTCCAGCTTTGCCTATCACTAATTCCTACCAGAGAATGGGGAAGGCCACATCCACAGAAGGGGGGGGGGGTATACTGCTCCACCGAGGTGATTTTGGGAATCAAAAGTGGTCATTGTGTTCTGTTTTTACAACTACAGGACTTAGCCAGGTTTGTGCTTGAGCGGTATGCCCCCCCCACACACACACGGGGGGGGGGTGCAGGGAGGGGAGGAAGGAGGGAGGAAAACAGAGGAGGAGAGGATACAGCGCACAGAGGGAAGTAATTGGAACTGGGCAGCTTTGGAGAATTAGGCACAAGTTGATCTGAATGAAATCAAACCAAACAGTATCTCAATAGGAAGAAAGATGCCCAGAGGTGCCAAGTGGGCTCTATCTCTCGCCAATCCCGAGTTCACACGCCAGCCGAGTAAACAATGAAAAACGGCTCATTTGTCAGAGGTTAGAAGGTGCACCGAAAAGTTTTTCCTCCCTCTGCCTACCCCGTGTGAGACCTTCCATTTTAGAGGAGACCTTGCCTGTGACCAAATAATGTAGAAAATCCCTCCCCTTTCCTGTACCCCACTTCCTTCCACTTTCACCAAAGTATTAGGGAGAAAAAGACACATATTGTTCAGTTGTATCTATCAGGAGTATACCCACCATTTGGAGATTTAAAAAAAAAAAAATTAAAAAGCCGGGTAGTTTATGAGGAGAAAACAAACTGACTGACTTTTTAAATAAGAATTACAGAGTTTCAATAACCGTAGGGCATAGGAAACCTTCTCGTTACTAGTCACTGAAGACTGAAAAATACAGCTTTTCTGTCTCGAACATAGTAGTGAAGGCAGTATTTCTTCTGTTTCGTGTTGGGACTGATGATCTTTAAAAATATTTTCTTTCTCTCTCTATCTCTCTCTCTCTTTAATGTAGAAAAACCTGACTGGCTTCCTAAGGTAAACAAAACGATGAAGTTTCTGATGTTGAGCACACAAGTCCCAGAAAACTTGAGACCAGCCCTCCCCGGGCCAGCGGGTAACGTGTAATATCAGGGACAAAACCCCCGCTCAGTTCCTCCTGGTTCTGAGCTTGTCTGAGGAGCAACACCATCATTTTACCAGTTACTAGATTTTAGTGTGAGAAAGGAAGCTGTTCAATTATCTAAATATGCCAATTGTTCCTACACGGATGATGGGCAACTTGATCTCCTCTGCCTAATTCATCAGCTCAGATAAGATAAGAAAGAAAAGACAGTCAGATGTCAGCAAAGGGTTAATATTTAAAAAGATTAAATTTCCGGTCTCCCTTCCACACACACACACCCCTGTAAGGATGTAAGGACTATTTCAGTTGGTTTTGAAATTTTCTAGGAAGAAAATCATAGGAGAAAAATAAAACGAGACCACACATGTACTTTGCTCTTTCAATAGGCCAAACTTTAGCCTTTCTCGGTGACACCGCCAAACAGTTTTGAACAAATGAAACAGGAGAAAAAAACAAAACAAAACAAAACAAAAAAACCACTGCACTCTATTTTGAAAAAAAAAATCTGTTTTTAAAGTTTAGAAACCTAAACCTATCGGTCACAATTTCGTTATTGTTGCTATTATTTCGGAAGAGGAAACGTTAAAGAAAAGGAAATAATTTCTGCATCGCAAATTCCAAGAACAATCAAGGAGCCTGCCTATCTCACAAATTAGGAAAGCCACCTTGAAGGGTAACCTCCCCCAACCCCCACCTCCGTCCCGCTAAGAAGCGAAAGGAAAGGCATAGTTCAGTTTTTAAAACACATTTTCAGGCTGGTTTTTTTTTTTTTTTTTTCATCTAAAGTCGTATTCCCCCAAAAGACAAAGACATGTCAGGTAAAACACACACAGGGCGAGGGGAAACAGGGATGCCCGGGAGAGCCGGGCGAGGAAGGCGGCGTACCTGATGTAATCTCGCTTACAGTAGGTTTTCCCGTCCCTCACAAAGCACGTGCAGCTCTCATCCAAATACTGATTGCACTCCGCGCATTTCAAACATGCCGCGTGCCATTCCAAATCCGGAGAGACCCTCAGAATATACTGGTCGTGAATTTGATTGCCGCAACCGACACATAGGGAAATCAGACGTTTTTCTGGAATGAAAATAAATACATGATTGACTACCCGTTTACTTCCTACAGAGATAAACACACTTTTAGCGTCCTTCTCTTACAGGGTGCGCTCTGGGAGAATTTTTTTCTCCCTCCACCCCCCCCCTGCACCTTTTTTTATTTTTATTTTTTATTAAAGGAGTGTTGCACTTTGGGATGTAATTTAAATGTCCCATCAAAACCCTGACTGGCTTACAAAAAAAAAAAAAAAAAAGGGGGGGGGAGGCGGATATATGTAAAATGCAGATTCGAGCAGTCTCCATTTGTAAGCCTAGCACGCAATCAAACAAGCTCATTTTGTGTTCTCTGCCCTCCTCCCTCTGCGCTGTAATCATTAGGAAAGATTACGGATAAGTCAAAGAAAAGGTTTTGACTAGAGTCGTTAAGTAAACGCAGGGATGTCTCTATTTTTCCATGAAGCACGCTGTTTAAAAAAAAAAAAATAGCAGGCAGGAGTGGATGTTGTCAGCAAGGGTATCCACCAGGACAGCTGTCACTGGCTCTCGTTTGCAAGTCTAATGCCAGTTCAATTCATATTTCCCGGTATCGCGCGTGCCGGCAACACAACCGCCTTCTGGAACCCCGACTAGGAAGGAAATCACCACTTAGCACCAGACCCGGGGCTTTGGAGAGCGCACACAGGCGAATTCAAACACAAGGTTAGGGTCCGTTTGGAGGATGTTCAGAACGGACAGCTAGCATGCAGGCAACAAGGGGAGTGGGGAAGCAACAAAAAACTAAAGAAAGAAATAAACCAGGAAAATAAAAAAAAAAAAAATCTCTTTTTCTTCTCTTTCTCTCTCCGGGCACTTATAAGTCCGGAGAGCCCTTGGCAGCCAGCAGGGCCAGGGAGAGAGAAAGAGACAGACAGAGACAGAGAGATCCCCCCCCCCAACCCCGCACCCCCCTCGCCGTACAAGACCCTCAGGGTTAAAAAAAAAAAAAAAGGAAAAGAAAAGAAAAGAAAAGAAAAAAAAAATCGCCTCTTACTTTTTGGTGGATCTCCCATGTCTCCCATATCTGTTAGAGGGAGTAATGTCCACAGTGAAATGGTTGGTTGCCCGGCTGAAGAACAGCCCCACCGAGAGAGAGAGGGGGAGAGAGGGAAAAAGAGAGAGAGAGAGAGAGAGAGAGAGAGAGAGAGCGAGGATGCTGGTGCTGAGGCTGAGGTGGGATGCAGTGGTCCCCACCCCTGGGGGGGGACGCTGCCGCTGGAGGCCGGTTGCCGGGCTGCGCTGCGCCCTCACCGGGGATGCGCTTGGTCCGGTTGGCGGCGGAGCCTGGCAGCGGCGCCAGCGGGAGTCGGAGGAGGAGGAGGAGGAGGAAGAGGAGGAGGAGGAGCGGCGGCGGCGGCGGACTCAGCTCGGCTCGGCTCGGGCCACCTCTCTCCAGCTTCTCTCTCTTGACTCCAAACTTCTCGGCACCAACTCGAGCTCCCTCGCCATTGGTCTGACGCTGCGCGCGGGCACGTCAGGCCCCGCGCCGCGCCCATTGGCTGCGGGGCGCGCGGCGCAGCTGTTCTGATTATCATATTTCAGCCCCGCGGGCCAGCCCGCGCCGCTGACCGCTCGGGGAGCCCGCGGCCCTGCAGGAGGAGGAGGAGGAGGAGGGAGGAGGAAGGAGGAGGGCTCCCGAGGCCACGGCTTGCTGGGGGGCTCTGGGCTTGGCTTTCCACACCCCTCTTCTTCCCATCCCATCCCATCCCATCCCCAAGCCCAGGCAGCTTAGGGGCATCCTTGTCCAACCTCTCCGCCCAGTCCCCCTCTCTAGGCTCCTTCCCGGCATCTCCGCCCCGGGGAGCCACCCCCGTTTCCTTCCCTGACTCTGCACCCCCTTTCCCCCCACCATCCCTGGGATGAGCTCGGTGGCTGAGTCGCTGGGTCGGTCTTCTCCCGGCGACAAGGTCCCATCGTGGACACTAGGAACAGGGAAAGGGACGTGCAAACAGGACGCTGGGCTCGACGTGGCCTCGCAGTTCCTGCGCCAGGCTGGGCTTGCCGACCCAAAGGGAGCCGTGCGCTCTGAGCATCCCGGGACCCCAGGCGCGCTCCCGGCCCCGAAGAATCCCCTCCCAGCCACCCCCTCAAGAAGTGTTGACTGACTGCTGCTCCCCCAGTTAACCCTCCCTACCCCCACCCACATTCCCAACCTCACATCTCCAAAAGCGTGGGGTGGGAGGCGGAAAGGGGTATTCTTCGTGCCGTGAGCGGACAAGTCGGGTTGGAAACACAAAAGGTAAAAAAGAAAGGTGATTGTGGGGACTGCCTCTCTCCTTCCGACCCGCGAGGGCTGCCTTTTCGGTTTTAACTCTCCAATTCAAGCGCCTGCTGACTCCCCAAGTCGGAAGGCTGCGCTCTGGAGCTTCCAGCGGTATACAGTGCAAGGCGGTTGTGCACACTCCAATCCTTCTCTTCGCCCTCCCCCCTTATATTTTGTTTTATTATTTTACTTCTCTTAGCGTTCTTGGGCTCTTCGCTGGCGTTATTTTGGCAATAATCAACGCAAGTTTCCATGTCTTCTTTTTAGAGAGCTGTAAGACTAGGTTAGGTCTGGAGATGAGGTAGGGACTGGGAAGCCTTCCTTTCCTTTACGCGGAGGACAGAAGCTATTTCACACTTTCTGAGAAACTATTCTTGGCGGGAGATGTTTGGCTGCATCTGCCCCCCGGGTAACTTTGCCCCCACTAATTTCTGACGTGCGTTCCCGTCGTCTTCCAGTGTCCCAGAGGCAGAAGTGGGAAGTCCACGAAGATCCCCCACACTTCCCCCAAAGCTCAGCAGAGCTTGCCTTGTCTACCGGGACTGCTTGCTTTCTCTAAAAAGGGCCGCAAATACATGCTCCTAGAAGGCTTAATGTGGTGTTTGGTTACCCGGGAGAAGACCCAGTGGGTTAGGAAACTCCTTTCTTTGTATCTCTTCCCCAGATCTAACCCCAGATAAGACCGGAGGGCCTTGGGCCTCCTTGGCTGGGCTCGAACGGACGTGCCTCCATGGAGTGCAGAAAAACTTCAAGCGTGAGTTCTCTCCTGGTCTGGTGGTGGGGGGTGGTGGTGGTGTGTGTGTGTGGCTTTACAAATAATAAATTAATTAAATAAATAAACTCCCAATTTCTGTTTTGTTCTGGTTAGCTTTTTTTTTTCTTCCTTTTTTCTTTTCTCGGTGGCAAATCAGATCTTTGGTACCGGTTGTTTTTTTTTTTTTTCCCCTTAAATTATAAATCATGTCCGATAGGTTGTGTGGGATGGAAAGATGGCCAGGCATAGGTGAAGGTTTGTTTCGTTTTGACTCACGTTTCTGCTCCCGGGCGCTATACGCCTCCACTCTTGTCAGGCACCTCCTGCGAACCCGACGTTGATAATTGCTGCTGCAAACAAGGCTTCCCCCGACGCAGACACGGCCCCCTTGTAGAGAACCAAGTTGGCCCCGTCCCTTTTTCTGTTGTCCTTTTTATTTTTTTTAAAAAAGTATTTTATTTAGAGATGCCGCTATACCACTCTAATGCTAGAAGCTGAATAAAGGATATGAACGTTTCCTCATGCCACGTGTAAGGCATGGGATTTTAAGAGAGAAATAGCCATTACCCTGGTGACTTACTTAGATTTGAGAGGCACTGTTAATCCTTTTAAGCAAGCCAGGCACAGTGCAATATCGTTCCCCAAGCCAAAAAATTATGACAGGGAATGATCACAGATGTTAGCAACTCTAAGCCTACATATATGTACGTATATATAGAGAGAAATATATCTACATATCTGTATCTATCCATCTATATGTATGTATATCTGGCGTATGGCTTGGGGAGAAACTTTCAGGAATACGCAGCTCCACCATCACAGTGAAGCCATGCTTTATTTTTCTTAACCCACACTATTATTTTAAACGGGCATTTTGCTAGTTCCTAAACTGATCAAAGCAAGAACAACCCTGCGTCAGATACTCCTCTCCAGGGGAGAAGTTTGAGGGAACCTAATAATTATGCTGTTCCATCCTGCATGTGATCTGCAGTTTTGTGCATGCCCTTAATATAATTTGCATTAAAAGTCAGGCAGCAAGCATTATTTAATTTCACCCGGAGTCTTCCTGTTTCCTTAGTTGATTGCTATATGTCTGTTTAACACGTCATGCATGTGTGTAAAATCGTCCATGTTTTCATAGAATACATAAAACGGATTACATAAAAATGATCAGCAGGATTTCCCTCCCCAGTACTTGATCACAGGAGCGACCTCTTGTGTTCAAAGGAGATCCCACACTGTCCAAAGTGGACTCATTTTGACCTTTGTATATTCTATTAGGTCAAAAATATATACTTGAAAACATCAGAGGTGTGAAGCCCTGATTTCACCTCCTCCACTGAGGATGGGGGTGGGGGGAGAATAGCTCCTTCAGGGAAGTCTGCGTGGCTTCCACCAAGCCTGCACACAGCGCGGTGGTAACTGAGCTTTGCTCAGCTCCTCTCGAGGCTGTGGCTCTGAGTGCTGCAGTGAGCTCGGGCACCGGATTCGAAAATGCAGCTGAGCATCCCGGTGGCCTCTTAAATGCCGGTGTTATTTGTGTATTATTGCTTTCTTTCTCTGCTTAAAAGCAAAACTTAAGCATAACCACATTAAACTTAATGTCAGGTGCAGATTCCTGGACACCATGAAATCAAGTTACTTTACCAAAAGCTGAGCAGGTTTTAACTGCAACTGACAAAATAAGAACACACATTGAGAATTTACCTACCCCGCGCACCTCTGGCAGGTAGAGGGGCATTTTAAGTTACTTCTGTGAGAAATCATGCACGCCGTGGAAAACTTTGCCTGGAACATAAACATTATTGGGCAGGAAAGGGACTGTGATTTGTTTTCCTTGAGCGGGTTGTACACAAATTTGTTTACTGTTTATTCTCAAGGAATTAAGTGTACGTTCACACCAGAATTTGGTTTGAGGGAGTATAACAATTAGTCTGTCAGTTTCTAAATGAAATAAAAAAAAAAATAACTGAAGGTTCAATTTCCTCCACAAATGCAGTTTTTCAGCGGGTGAAAAAGAAACAGCCGAGTCCATTCAGCTCTGAAAAATACAGGTAGAATGTGTGCATTGTATGTCGTGTGGCTCTGCTTGACTTTTTCTAAGCAGTCTCGGAATAACACTATAAACTGTGGCGTCTTTAATCACGTCCAAGGATCAGACAAAACTATGTCTTCTTAGAGGGAGCTGGAATTAGCCACGTATTCCATGGAGGGCAGGATGGGGATGTTTAGAACTAATTTGTTTCTCTTTTAGTTGTTGGCCATGGCTTGTCGGGGTTGTCCGGAGACTGTGCTGTGATTTCGGGGAAAGAGATCTCCATCCACCATTGGGTAGGAAGAGATTACCTTTTCCTTTTATTTTCTTTGGCTCAAGGGGCGGCGGGGGGGGGGGGGGAACGGGCGACAAAAAAGCAATGCTAATAAAGGCAGTTGTTAACAGTAACAAACCTTCCCTTGTGATTTTGGTTTTATTGCCCAGAACTCCTGCTTGAGAATGAGGTTGCATGGACTTTGTTAAATGGTTTCAAACAATGAATTAGCAAGAACTTGCTTTTGTATCAGAGCTCCCTCCCACCCCCCCACCCCCGCCCCAAGCTTCCGAGTCCAGGAGGTGGCTCCTTGGCCAGCTTTCGGTTCCTGTGAGTCCTGGCTGTCAGGCGACAGCCGGCCAGGGAGTGACCCCGTGTGGTCTGCTGCTCGTTTCCCAGCCTGGATAGGATTGCAGACCTCAGGTCCCGGGTGAGCTGGAGAGGCAGGGGTGCAGGGTTCTTCGGAAGGGGGCAGATCGCCCTGTCAGTTTACAAATCTTCCTTTCGGAGGTATTTAACATATTTTCCTCAAAATCTGTGACAACCCTTTTCTAGTGAATTGCCCTTGTCTGTTCCTGAACTCCCAAAATGACCGAGGGCAAGCAGTTTTTAACCGAGCTGTGCTTGGAGCCCAGGTTGTAATCAAGGACTTGCGATATGGACTAGAAGAAAACAGCCCCAGAACCCGACATTTGTCAAAACCTTCCCTAAATACATTGCATTCTGGCAGATGTGGAAGGATCCCAGGCTGTTGGGCTGAGATCACCAGATACCAGGTCTGCGGGTAGAGGGGTGTGTGCTGGGGAGAGGGGGAGGAATCTCCCAGAAAACCCACCTGGCAGGTCTGGCTTTGGGAAACCGGAGCGAGGGAAGCTAATTCTGCGTGATGCAAACCTTCCAGAAAGGAGAGACAACCCCCTTTCCCTTCTGCAGTCCTGTTTAGAGCCCAGGGTCGGTTCTCCCACGCTGGTTGGTGGTTTACTGGGAGGGGTCAGGGTGAGGGAGGCCACACTACCTGGGAGGAAGTCAAGAGGAGCCTAAAACTACCAGCCTGGCGTGTGTGTGTGTGTGTGTGTGTGTGTGTGTGTGTGTGTGTGTGTGTGTGTTGGGGGTCAGGGGGGAAGTTGGCTGGTAAAACAGCTATCAGGATGCCACAACCTTCTCTTACGCCTCAGCCTTTTGGGGCGCCCTGGGCTGGAGGAGTCCTTGGGTGGGCTGAGAAGATGAGAGCAGAAGTATAAATTGTAAACTAAGCAGGGCACAGTCAAAGCGCCGCAGGAGAGGTTCAGGGTGGAATCTGGATGGCACCTACCATACCAAGTGCCTGAGTGAGTTCTCGAACCCGAGAAAGGTCTTCAAATCTCAGTCAAAACCTGGTTGTAGGAACTTGTTTTTTTTTTTTTTTTCTTCTTCCTTCTTCTTTAAATCACTTTCTGTCCGCCGAGGATCCACGAAAGGGTGAAATAGGGGAGCTTGTGCCTTGACAAGAATTTTCTATGCCTCCAAATACATGCTGGTGAAAGCTCTTCGATTCTTTGGGATTTCAGGTTGTTAGAAAATTTAGCCTGACCCCTGTGCCTGCTAGATATAACTGCAAAGAGAAAGAGAAGGCAAGGCATTCAGGAGATGACCCCTTCTCCGAAAGCCTCAAGCCACTCAGCTAACTGGACTGGCTCCCCTTCCTCCCCCCACCCCCAGGGAGCCAGGAACAGTCTGTTTGGAAGACTCAGGGGTCCTAGGGTCCTTTTCAGGCTTGCTCCTGAAGCCTTGCCTCTCCAAGGACCACAACCACACCATACAAACATAACTTGTCTCAAGACCTTGAGCCCTGCCTTAGCTCAGGGACTAGTGAGACTCGGGAGGAGACCCGTCCTGGGTCCCAGTGCCCCTGGCTCGCCTCCCTTCCCAGATTGCAAGTTGCGAACCTCCAACTGAACCTCTGACCACCCCAGCTGTGCGGAGCGTAGAGGTGTTTGTTATTCAGTCTCCCCCCACCCCCACAGCGACGTGGAGCGATCCAGCCGGATCTACTCTCCTCTAATAGTCATTAGAGTCCAGGAAGGAGCAATTTCATTTCTCGCAACTCCCTTCCCCCTCCCCCGCACACTTTTAGCCCTGCTTTGGAGACTTTAAAGGTACCAAGTGGAATACAGGCCCCTGGCATGGGAAGAGGAGATGGGCCACTCAATGTCCTTGCCCTTGCTTCACATGAGGGCTTACAGCTCCTGCCCTGGGCTAGCGGGTCCCACCTTTTCAGAAGGTTGAACTTTCCATCTTCCTTAGCCCTCTCTCCAGGTTCAGGGCCCGAGCCCCCCAGCCCTACTTTGGGGTGCGGGAGGGGCACCTCCAACATGAATACTTCGTGGGAGTGAATGGACTGACACACCATCTGAATCTCTAGGCACTCAGGGCACCTTTTCTGCCACCCACCCCGGGGGTTCAGCTCTCCTGAGTGCTTAACATTCCAGAAAAGCCCCAGGACCCAATTCCCCCAGCACTTGTCTTCTTGGTAGCAGTCTTGGGGCGAGGTCACCAGCAGTGACTGCCACAGAACATTATCTTGAGTGACTGAACGGCAGCTTATTTCTACCTTCCTCACCCAGGTGTCCGTGCCCCAAAGTGTTAGTGGTCCATTTCTCCAGTTTATTTTATTCCCTTTTGTGAGGCAAATGTTTTAATTATGAAACAAGAGAAAACTCCCACTGAGAAGCGCTCCTGAGCTGTGCCTCCTGTCATGGAGGGACACACTACTGATTAGCCCTGGGGCTAGGCCGTTTTGTTGATTTAAGAGTTCATATGGCAAGAAGTAACAATTATCTTGTATTTTCTCAGTTGTCTATCTGGTACACCTCCATTGTGCAAAATTCAGATTGAAGACAAAAACAAAACAATTTTAATGTTAAAAAAATAACATCTATTTTAACTCCAGGCTTTATTTATAGATTGCATATGCCTCATACCCAACATGAAGAGCATCAAAAGTACATATTATTTATGTGCAATTATGAAGTAATTATATGCTAACGATAGCACCATTTAACATCACAAGGTGTGTAAAAAAAATAAAATGATCCTTCTGGTATATATAATTTTCCTCCTTCCAAGAAAGTAATTGTTTTAAAATGGTAGTTAAGGGGGCTCTAATGAAGAAGAAAAGAAACAAAATCGGAAATTTAATGAACTCAAGTTCAAGCAAACAGTTTGGGCTATGATGACGTGTTAGTTTATGCTGTCAGAAAATGCTCTTCTATTTTGCACAAATTCATTTATGTGCAAAAACACACATTTTGAAGTTGTGCATTTCATTGTGTATGCTATTACTGAGTACTGGGAAACATAATTACACTATGTCAACAATAAATAGAACCTGTGTATGTCCTAGGTTGTGCATAAGGAATAACTGTATTTTAACTTCTTTGGTGCAACAACATTTGTGTGATCTTTATTTAAGTGTAAATATTAACATGGTAAAATTAATAACTTCAAATGTCATCACCTCATAGTTTATAAAAAAAAATCAGTGTAAAATAAAAGCAAGTATAATAAAGAGACTCACCTTTTAAAAAGCCCACTTAAGAGTCTATTATCAAAATGTAGTACTAACGCTATGATTCATATGTATACCGTACATGTATGTGTCTCTTCTGTCTTTTCATAAAAGAACATCAAACTTTATTCAATGTGCACTCTTGTCTGGATGCAGCTAATTGATGCTTGCTGTATGTAAAGATTTCCCTGCCTTTACCCAGATCCTATGATGTCTGTGGAGGCCCCTGCACCTTGAATCTAGTACACTGTGGGAAATTATACTACTACCTATAACCAGTCAGCAAGATTGCAACAGGAATCAAAATGTAATATGTCCCCCTCCCGAATATGGCACGATGTGCTCTTCCTTATTCTAGCCTGGTCTTATGATTTCTGGTGACTGTCCTATCTCTGAGCTGTGTAAATCATTGGTCATAATGACAACACTGTTTGTAGTCTCCCTGGCTTTGAATTTTCACAGTCTTTCAAATCTGTGTCCCTTACAATCCAGAATTTAGCTGTCCCGGGTACCACACTGCGTTCTGCGTAGCCTTGTGCTCAGGTCACGACGCATCTCCTGACAGGGCTTTGGGTCTGAGGTTCAGTGCACAGACGGCCTTGTTGCTGTTGCCAGCCGTGGGGAAGAAACATGAACATGGTGCTCAACATGGACGGAGAATTCCAGTGGGTGGGAAACTGCGCTTTTGAATATGGTGGTGGATGAAGAACTCAGTGTAGGTGAAGTTATCAGCCATGGGTGTTTGGCGGAGAGAAGGAGATCACTTAGTTTTGAGAAGTGAAAGAGAAACCCTATGGGGTGGAGGGGGGGATAAACACCAAGACCTTGTCAAGAGAAACAATAGAAAGGAATGGGACTTGGTGATCCAGTTCATCCTGATAGAAGACATGTTTCAAGAGAGAAACTCAGTTCTGGGGCAGGTTTGTAGATGGAGGGTACGAACAGCAAATTTGATAGTATCTAAAACTTTAACCAGATTTAAGGGTGGTTTGGTAGAAAAGTTTATTATTTGGGAATTAAAAAAAAAAAACATTTCTTGTACCTTTAAACATATTACACTTGAATCTTTACCAAACACACTTACTACCAGTATACCATATCCTCACAGAAAATATAAACAAAATACTGGCAATGCTGTAATATGGAGACATGTGTTATCTTATATACTTTAGTTGAGTTAATACAATACAGTTCCCAGGGGCATAAAAGACAAGATGTGAGAAGGACTTTAAAAATAATAATAATAAAAAAAATGGTTTCACGGTTTTCCCCAGGGGTTTTGTTGTCTCAGCCCTTTCTTCAGATTGGATTATAGCACAAACTGTAATTCAAATATTTGGCTCAGCTTATTTAAACAACAATGGAAAAGGGGAAAGGTGTTGTGAAAACACTGCTCTGGCTCCAAATTATGCAAAGTAACTTGAAGGGCTGCCAGCAAGCCAGTGATGTGAGCAGCTCCGATCAGACGGCGGGCGGCTCTGAGGTGAGAAGAACGCAGGGCCAAACCCACAAGGACATCACTCGCACCCACACCCCCAGGACCACGCCGGGCATCCAAAGTACTGGAAAGGTCGGCGACAATCGTTCCCACAGACGTTGTGTCAGAAGTCACAGGGTCCGAATATAAAGCCAGGAGGCCCATATATGCCTGACAACAAGGAACAATACCTCACTAAAGGTCACAGGCAGCCCGGGTCTCGCAGCATTTGAACACTGTCTGTACCGCAGAAGAAATGTGAGCTTGATGGCATCAGAGGCAGCAGCTGCCTCGGCCATGGAGAATGATGGCTTGGGGATTAATCATGCTAAAATGCTGAGCAAAAGAGATTACGATTCTGCCAAACATGAATTCGTTATTCACAGGTTTCAGAAAGTACTCTTCAAAGTGCAATTAGATTGGCCAAGGTCAAGTTGGTCTTTACTAGGCTAAAAGATATGGGAGCTGAGCACATCCAGTGGCAGATGGAAAACATGTAAGTTTTTTTTTTTTTTTTAATGTTAAAAACAGGGAAACATTTCATATGTCAGCAACGGAAATACTCCTGATTGACACAGAAAAATCAAAATTTCATTCCCTGTCAGTACTCATAGCAGGCACTTGGAGGGGGGGGAGGGTGGTAACACCAATTTATTAATATTACTGGTTGCTATTAACCTGTGGCTCTCTGAGGCTGTGTATGTAATGAATTCCTCTTGTGCATCCAGAGTTAACATTGTGCCACATTTTGCAGTCTCTCCTCATTGACATAATTTGTGTAAGCAAACACCGGCCGGATACATGGCCATTTTTGGAAGGCTGCATAGGCAGTGACTAAACTCCATGGTTTAGAGTTCAGGCAAAGTCTCAAAGGCTGACACACCCTTTTAGCTTTGGTCAAGACACCTCAAAGCCCCAAGTAAGGATTGACTCTTCAGTGAGCATGATGATTCTGGCTTTTTTTTTTTAGTTTTTTTTTTCTTTTAAGTTATTATTTACTTGCAAGGAGAGACAGAGAAAGGGAGAGAGTGAATGGGCATGCCAAGACTTCTAACCTCTGCAAATAAAATCCAGATGCATGCATCACCTTGTGCGTATGCTGTACATGGGCACTGGGGAATCAAACCCAGATCCTTAGGCTTTGCAGGCAAGCACTTTAACCTTGGAGCCATCTCTCCAGCCCTAAGATTTTTTTTTTTTTAATATTCGTTTTTGTGTGCTGATTTTAACTCAAATGTCAAAACTTTGTGTAGGTGTTTTTATTTTCTGTTCTTTTACTGTTCTGCACAGTTAAGAAAGTTTAAAATAAACATGCCAATAAGAAGTAAAGATTCAGAAGGAAACAAAGCTGATAAACCTAAAAGCAAGTAACATACAATTGAATTTAAAAGGAAAGCACTGGGGCTGGAGAGATGGCTTAGCGGTTAAGGCGCTTGCCTGAGAAGCCTAAGGAGCCAAGTTTGATTCTCCAGATCCCACATAAGCCAGGCACACAAAGATAAAGCAAGCACAAGGCTTCACATGACCACTAGGTGCCACAAGCAACTGGAGTTCAATTTTAGTGGCTGAGGACCTGGCACCAATTCTCTCACTCTAAAAAAATAATTTTTTTTTTTAATGAAGAAAAGGAAAGAACTAATAAAAAATGATGTGATGAAGGAAAAACAATGCTGAATGAAAGAAGCCATATTGAAAAATAGACATGTTGCAGTCCTACTCCCATAACATTCTGTCATTTATAGACTGATGTGTGGCAAATAGTGGTCGGAAGATCACTGATGGTGTCAGGGCGCAGGAAATCAGTGGGAAGTTTGCAGGAGAACTCCAAGGAGGCTGAAGGATTAGCTCAGTTGGTGCTGTGTTTGTCCTGGATGCTCAAGGCACCACAGATTCAATTCTCAATAGTGGGGTGGGGGAGATGCGTGCAGAAAAGGACAAAAGGATGGCAAGAATGTTTTGGAGGTGATAGAGCTATTCATTATTTTACTGTGGTGGTGAGTTTCATGATTATACACATATGCCAAAGCTTACCATAGGTTGTTACACACACACACATATATGTATGTATGTATATACACACATACATACCATTTAGTGTATGTCAGTTACACTTCAATGAAACTACTAAAATGGTTCTCAGAAAACTACAAGCCTACCACTGGGCATCTTTCATCCCAGCACTTGGGATACAATGGTGGCAGATCACCATGAGTTCTAGGTCAGCCTGAGACAACATAGCGAATTCTAGGTCAGCCTGGACTAGAGTGAAACCCTACCTCAAAAAAGCAGGAAAGAAAAAAAAAAAAAACCAGGAAAAAAAGAACACCTAATAACCTGTGCTTTTCTATTATTTGTTGATATTGATAATATCATACAATTTTAAAACTATTTCTGTTTTTCATTTATTTGAGAGAGGCAGACAGACAGACAGACAGACAGACAGAGAACAGACAGACAGACAGACAGAGAATGGATGCACCAG
The DNA here is from genome assembly GCF_020740685.1 of Jaculus jaculus. Lineage (NCBI taxonomy): Eukaryota > Metazoa > Chordata > Mammalia > Rodentia > Dipodidae > Jaculus > Jaculus jaculus. The sequence goes on from NC_059121.1 coordinate 25,717,213, forward strand.
GGCCTCCAGACACTGTGAATGAATTCCGATGCATGTGCCACCTTTTGCGTCAGGCTTATGTGGGTCCTGGGGAATTGAACCCGGGTCCTTAGGCTTTGTGGGCAAGAACCTTAACAGCTAAGCCATCCCACCAGCTCTTATCATATAGTTTTTATAGGAAGCGATAAAGGGCAGATAGACACCATTACATGAGGTGAAGTCAGTGTTTATAAAAGGAGAAGGAACTTACCTTAGTTGGTTTTTGGTCATTAATTTCTCAAGGCCCACAATCTGAATTTGGGTTGCTTAAATATCATTTTAAGTTCTTTCTTTTTTTTATTTTACAGAGAATGCACATGAGAGAGAGAGAGAGAGAGAGAGAGAGAGAGAGAGAGAGGGGGGGGGGGGGGAGGGAGAGAGAGAGGGAGAGAGAAAGAGGGGGGGGGGAGAATTGGCATGCCAGGGCCTCAGCCAGTGCAGTCAAACTCCAGACACTTGCGCCATCTAGTGAGCATGTGCAACCTTGTGCTTGCCTCGCCTTCATGTGCCTGGCTTACGTGGGATCTGTTGTGTCTAACATGTATCCTTAGGCTTCGCAGGCAAGCACCTTATCCCCAAAGCCATCTCTCGAGCCCTTCTTTCATTTCTTAATATATCACTAATGTAATCTTTAAATGTCTTACTTTCTTCACTTAAAATTTATCATACCGTTTCTAGCACTCTGCGGGTAATTTTTAAGTCACATTTTTATTTTAAGTAAACATGAGTATTAGTCTTTCAAAAACTCTTCTTGGCCTGGAGAGTTAGCTTAGTAGTTAAGGTGCTTGCCTACAAAGCCTAAGGACCCAGGTTTGATTCCCCAGTACCCATGTAAGCCAGATTGGTGCTTTTGTCTGGAGTTTGTTTGCAGTGGATAGAGGGCTCAGCTTGCCCATTCTCTTTCTATCTGTCTCTTTCTCTGCCATAAATAACTTAATACATAAGTAAATATAATATGATATTTAAAAAAATTAAAACCAACAAACTTCATCTTCCAAAACTCAAAGTACTATGTTCTTTTTTCCTCTTTGTTAATATTTTATTTTTATTTATTTACTTATGAGAGAGAGAGAGAGAGAAAATATGAATTGGTGCACCAGGACCTCAAGCCACTGTGATCAAACTCCAGATGCATGCTCCACCATGTGTGTCTGGCTTACGTGGGTACCAGGGAACTGAACCTTGGTCCTTTAGCTTTGCAAACAAGCACCTTAGCCACTAAGCCATGTCTCCAGCCCCCGTGTTATTTTTCTTAATTCATTTGTTTTTCTTTTTGTATGTTTCAGGTAGACCTTTGTTACTTAGCCCAAGCAGGCCTGCAACTCATTCTGCAGCTTAGGTTGGTCCAGAACTTCTGATCCTCCTGCCTCGGCCTTCTCAGAGCTGGGATAGGATTAGAGGTCTTTGTCTCTATACCCACTTAAACTCTTGAGGAATATCCACATGCAGGCAGTTACTTTAAAGTATTCCTTCCCTTCAAATCTCTAGCTTACCTCACAGACAGGTTGTGATACTATAATACTCCTATCGCCTTTGACTGAATTCTCCAGATACCACCTGCTCATTTATCTCATATTCACCTGGGCACAAGCATCCCTTTCTGTGTCCATTTTCATCTTGGGTTCTGGAGTTGGTGGGATTCACATCTGGGTGCCGCACAGCCTCTGAGAACTCCTTCCAACACTGAACCACACCCAAGGCTGTCTGCAAAGGTTAGTTCCATCCACATTTGTGACCTTTGGGGATGAGGCTCCAGCATGCCCCTTTCTTCTTCCCATTTTCCAGTGGCTATCTAAGCTGATGTCAACATATGCCCTTTAAGTAGCCATCTTGGTTCTACCTTAATGACCCACTGACTGGCATGCTTTTCTGTGAGGCAAAGACAAAAGGGAAGAGAAGCATTTAAGTGTGATGTGATCAAACATAGAGTTCATTTCTCCTCAAGTTTTGAGTTTGAGGTTCAGAAGCCAGTGTTCAGGAAAAGGATTGGTTATTTGCTTCATAGTTCCTATCTGTGGATCTTTCTGTGGGGCAGGACATGTGCCTAGGAGGGAAGCAGATAGCTAACAACAGCTGGATATGAGGCACGTGGGGAACAGAAAAGTGGGGTATGAGGAAGAGATGCTCAGAAGGACACAGCTGGCTTAACTTGATTTTTTTTTAAGTTTTTTTTTGTGGACAACTTCTATACTTACAGACAATAAACCGTGATATCTCCCTCCCCTCCCCCACTTTGCCCTTCACAACTCTGCTCTCCATTATATCCCCTCCCTCTCTCCATTAGTCTCTCTTTTAATTTTAAGTCATCAGCTTTTTCTTCTATTATGAGGGTCTTGTGTAGGTATTGCTAGGCCCTGCGAGGTCAGGGATAACGAGGCCAATTTCTATGTGGACAGTTGTATTGTAAGGAGTGGTGCCCTTCCTTTGGCTCTTACATTCTTTCCAACACCTCTTTGACAATGGATCCTGAGCCCTGGAGGGTGTGGTAGGAATGTTTCAGTGCTGGGCACTCCTCCATCCCTTCTTCTCAGCACTATGTTGCCTTTTGGGTCATCCCAGTGGTCATCGCCATCTGAAAAGAGAAGCTTCTCTAACTGGAAGTGAGAGAAGCATTAATATATGAATATGAACATTAAGTGTAGTGATTTCAGGGCAGTTTGGTAAGGATAATATATACATTTATCCAGACAAGTGCAGGCTTTATACCCTTAAGGCTGGCTTAACTTTTAACACACTCTTGTTGTTCCTTCCATTTTTTTTTCACCACAAACATTCTACTTAAAATTTTCATGGGCTGGAGAGATGGCTGAGACATTAAGATGCTTGCCTGCAAAGCCAAAGGACCCAGGTTCACTTCTCTAGTACCCAGTAAAGCCAAATGCTCAAGGTAGAACATGCATCTGGAGTTCATTCGCAGTAGCTGGAGGCACTGGCATGCTCATTCTCTTTCTGTGACTCTCTCTGTCTCTCAAATCAATCAATCAATCAATCAATCAATCAATCAATCAATAAAACAAAGATTATATGGATGTGGTGGGGTACACCATTAATCCCAGCACTTGGGAGGGAGGGACGGCAAAGTAGGAGGATTGCTATAAATTTAAGGCAACCCTGAGACTACATAGTGAATTCCAGGTCAGCCTGGGCTAGAATGAGACCCTATCTCGAAAAACAAAAACAGAGCCTGGCGTGGTGGTGCATGCCTTTAATCCCAACACTTGGAAGGCAGAGGTTGGAGGATTGCCAGCCTGAGACTACATAGTGAATTCCAGGTCAGCCTACCTTGAAAAACAAACAAACAAACAAAACAAAGATTAAAAAATCTTCCCATCAGAAAGCCTTTAATAAAACAGAAAGATAATGACATTGAAAGATCGGTACAAGGCTGGAGCGATGGCTTAGCAGTTATCACAGTTAAGGCGCTTGCCTGCAAAACCAAAGGACCCAGGTGCCACTCCCCAGGACCCACGTAAGCCAGCCAGATGCACCAGGGGGCACATGTGTCTGGAGTTCGTTTGCAGTGGCTGGAGGCCCTGGCGTGCCCATTCTCTCTCTCCCTCCCTCTCTCTCTCTCTCTCTCTCTCTCACACACACACACACACACACACACACACAAACAAATAAAATGATAATAAAATATTTAAAAAAAGAAAAAAATTGGTGAAAAGAGCCTTTCCCCTTAAGTATGACTATCTGTTCACCAAATACCCGTATCTCCTTACCTTTCTCCTGTCTTACTAATGGAGTCCTTTTTCAGTGGCTGGTTATAGCCCTTGCTAGAGTGTTGTTTGCTCGCCTGTCTTACAGTGAGGAGGGGCTGATAAAGAGGGAGAGGAAGTTACTGTTTGCTTCTTTTGGAGCAGAGCTTGCAAGGGAACAAACAACTGGCACAAACCTCTCTTAGTCCTTTTTCCTTCCCTTATTGGCTCTGTGGTCCTTATGACTTGAGTCACGTCCACCATCTACGTTTTCTGCAGCGATACAGCAGGTGGTAGCCAGAGACCATGAACACTTGAGGAGCTTCCGTTTCTAGAGCCATCACCCCGTCTCTGGACTTGATCTATCGGCCATTGCTGTGCAACCAATTACCTCGACTTCCATGTATAACATCCACTGTCTCGGGTCAAATGTCTGGGTACAGCGTATGTCCGTTGAGGTCCTTTGCTTAGGGTCTCACAGAGCTGCCATCCAGATATCAGGCAGACTGCATTTGCATCTGGAGGCTGACCAAGAGGACCAGAAACTTCTGAACTCACTTAATGTGCTTGGAAGAACTCATTCACTGGCAACTGTCGGTCCTCGGTTTGCGTTCTCTTCCCGGCTGTTGGCCAGGGACTGCTGTCAGCAACCGCCTAGGGCCTGACCCGGAGCTGAGGCCAGCTCCCTGCCTCACAGCATGCCTGCCAGCAAAGAAGTCCAGCAAAGAATCCCCCTGTCTTCAGGAATTTTCATCACCTTTTAAAAGGATTGTGTATGATGTCATGTAACTCAGGATAATCTCCCGTTTTATGAACTCAAAAAAGTCAGCTGATTGGGGAATCTGAATTATATCTGCTAATATAAAAACATATGGCTGTAATTTTTAAACAATGAGGTTTAAAAGTGAAAACGTTCCCCCAAACACATCATTCCTGAAGGGTTATACCTATTAGCCTCTCTAGCCCTCCTAATTCTTTTCTTTATTACCTGCGCACATGTGCTTATACAACACAACAGATTATTTGTTTATACATAACATGGGTACATGTCTATATTTACTGTAAGTTTAATAATAAAAGTATGCAACTTTTTCACAAAGATTTCACATGTTAGTGCCTTTCAGCCAAAGGCCACTAGGGATTTATTCATAACTGAACAACAAAGGAGACCACATGGCATGAGGAATTGTGATGTGTCTCAGTAGCGGGTGGTTAGAATCAAGGGAATTTGTGTGTTTCATTTGGGAGATTTATAGGAGAGTTTGGGGAAATGGGATTTTGTTTTTCACATTCTGAGTTGGACACTTGGGAAGTGGGGATAATTCTAGGGTTGAGTGTCTTCATATATCTCTTTCTAGAGGGAGCAAAGACTGGAGGGGAAGTGGATTTGTAACGCGAAAGAGCAGTCACCTGAAACAGCTCATATTTCTGTGGCTTATTTAGTGACCTTGTTTTTGTTATCTGCTTAGACAAAAGTATGACATGACCTTTTAAAAATACTGCTTCTTGACAGAGTTACCTAGTATCTGGTTAATGTTCCCTGAGAATCATTCTGCTTAACAGCAGATTATCAATCCTTCCCTGTGAGAGCCTGGCCTGGTTCTGAAAACACAAAGGAGCAGCAGTAAGTGCTGGTCCAGTTTCCATATGCCATGAGCTGCTTATTTATTTATCTTTGTTTCTTACAGATAATCTCTCTGATGAGAGAAAAAGCTACAAATGAAGTGATATGGTATAATGTACTGGGGACAAGAGAATCATAAACTATCGTAAATGTAAAATCATAATATAGTTGATAGTTCCAGAATTTATTAGTCAAATTTCAATGCTAAAAAGTGCTCTATGTTCTTGGAATTAATTTATATAAGTTTGTTTGCTTGTATGTGAGTGTACTGTACAATTATATACCTAGGGCACAGGACAACATAGGATATGTTTTATACATGTGAATTGCTATACATGTATACAACTGTGCAAATGTGCACATAGATGTGAAGTAAGTTCCATATGTGTGTTTTGTACACATACATTTCTTTAAACATATTTATTTGAGAGAGAGGCAGACAGACAGAAAGAGAATGGGTGCATTTAGGGCCTCCAGCTGCTGCAAACGAACTCCAGATGCCTGTACCACCATGTGCATCTGGCTTTATGTGGGTCCTGGGGAATTGAACCTGGGTCCTTTGGCTTTGCAGGCAAGCCCCTTAACCACCAAGGCATTTCTCCAGCCCTACACATGCATTTTTAAAGAGAAAGTATAATTAACTAACACAGCCTGAATCAGTATAAAGTTAGAATTCTTAGGACTTTTCATGGTTAGTCTTTGTTTCAAAGTTGTGTAAAGTAAACAACTCACTGCTGCTGCTAATATCAACATTTTCTCAAAATATGTTCAGTATGTTGTGTGCTTCTAAATATTTATCTTTTAAAATAATCTCAATAAGCTATAGTTTGGCAATCTGATTGGGTGGGCAAATAAATACTTCCAACTGAAATAGTTTGAAGAACAACCCAACCCTTTTCAAGCATTGCAGAGAGAGACTCGCCTCAGAAGGAGCAAGCTAAGTGCCCTCTGGTCAAAATGGACCTAGGTTATCATGATTTCTCTCTCTGAATTTGGAGGAAGGGCGACTCTACCAAGCACCTGGCCTCTCCTCTCATCTGTAGGAGAAAGAGGGACTTCCCATATTCATTTTGAAATTCCTACTGGAAAGTATACATTTCTTGAACATTACTATTATTATTACTACTATTAATTATTTTACTTTCCAAGGATAAAACTCTCTACATTTTCCTCATGAGATTCAAAAAGAGCGATGCTGTGTCCCTTCTTCCCATTGGAAAAATGCTATGAAACGTGTGAGGCCCCCGGAGGCCGTACTGGAGTCTGGCCGGTAGTCCTACGGATCAGCTGACCAAAGGGGGACAAAGCCATCGTTTAATGTTTTGGCTCTTGCTCCTGCCATGTCCTACCCACTTGCTATGTGGTGTAGCATCCAAAATGCCACTTCATATCCAAGTTACTTACCCAGTGAAGCAGAAGGAAAAAGAGAATAGACATAGATTACTCTGCTTTAAAGAAACATATTTTGTTTATTTATTGAAGACAGACAGACAGACAGAGAGAGAGAGGGTGGAAGGAAATAATAGGTGCATCCAGGGCCTCGAACCACTGCAAATGAGCTCCAGGTGTGTGTGCTACCTTGTGCACCTCGCTTTATGCGAGTCCTGGGGAATCGAATGTGGGTCCTTTGGCTTTGCAGGCAAGCATCTTAACCTCTAACCTTTTCCCTCAGTCCCAGACATAGCTTACGGACATGGAGGAGACAAGTTGATGTTGAGTACTTTCTGCTTCTTATCGATGCTGGCATCAGCCACTGTATACTCCAGAAGCCTGACAACACATCGGGAACAACTCTGAGTTCCAGGACAGCTGAAGTCTGGAGTTAGAGCTCACAGCAGAGCTGGCAAGAGCTTAAATGCCCACCGTCATGATGCAGGCTGCCAGATAGTGGGCTAAGCTCACCCAGCGCCAGATTCTTCATTCTAAGTCTGTTCTCTACGAGGTCAGTGATTCTCTTAGGTGATGCCTGTGATAGGCTAAGGCAGCTCAAGGTTGGTTCCTTTTCAAGCACTAAAGTAGAAAAAGTGTTGTCCAAGTATTTGCTTCAGATTTCATCAAAGAATAAAGGGAAAGCTTTAGAGAAAAGTATGAACCTTAGCTGGACAACATAGGTGAGGTGTAATTAAATGTAAATTAAAATCACACAGCATTCCTTCACATCTGTTAAGAGAGAAAATGGAAAAAAAAAATATCATATGGGCTTTTGATGATGATGATGGTTATTTTGGTTTTTCAATTTATGATCTTGTTCTAGTCCAGAATAGCCTGGAATTGACTATGTAGTCTCAGGCTAGCCTTGAACTCACTGTGATCCTCGTACCTCTATCTCCTGAAGGCTGGGATTAAAGTTATGTGACACTATACCCAGAGGCATTTATTATTTTTTTAAAAAAATATTTTTGGGGGGCTGGAGACATGGCTTAGAAGTTAAGGTGCTTGCCTGCAAAACTTAAGAACTAATGTTTGAATCCTCAGGTCCCACATAGCAAGACACACAGTGATGCAAGCCTACAATATCATTCATGCTCCACAAAGCCTGGTGTACTCTCTGCCCCTCGCCTCTTTCTCTCAGAATAAAAAAAAAATGTGTATTCGTATTAATTTCTTTATATGCAAGCAGAGAAGAGACAGAAGAGATGCAGATAGACGGAATGGGCACGCCAGGGCCTCCTGCCTCCGCAAACAAGCCCCAGATATTCGTGCCACTTTGGGCATTTAGATGTATGTGAATAACAGGGGATCAAATCTGTCTCCTTTGGCTTTTCAGGCAAGTGCCTTAGCTACTGAGACATACCTCCAGCCCTTGACAATTATTTTTGATTGTCAACTTGATAGGATTAACAAAATTAATTAATAATTCTTAATTAAAGAGGCACAATTGTGAGGGAGTCATGAGAGATGTTTCAGTGAGGAGGGAAAATCTACCCTGAATGAAATTATCCCATGGGTTGGGTCCCTAGATTGTTTACAACATGCGAAGGCAGGAGCCAGCAGAGTACTTCCATCCCCAGGTCTCTGCTTTCCGGTCAATGCCACAAGCCAAGTAGCTGTCACGAGGGACTGAATTCCTCGGAAAGGTGAACCAGAATAACCCCTTCCACCTTTAAGCTGGTTGCTGGGAAGTATCTGGTCAATTGATGAAACAAATGACTCACTCAGTCCAGCCATTTGCATATGATTTGCATGGTATTGCATACCATGATCCAGAGCTGATTTAAAGTACACTGGACACTGTGAATATGTTATGTGCAAATACTCCAGCATTTTGTTGAGGGAGCTTGACCACCTCAAGATTTTGGTTTGAGGGGTTGAGAAGAACCCTGGTAGTAAGCCGGTTTAGATAAATAAAGACAGCTACATGTTAACATATGTGCTTGATGTGAAAAAAATTGATATGAAAGTGATTTAAAAAATATAAATCCAATTAGTTCAATAAGTACTATGACTGTACAGATCACAACATTGCCACTATAATTGCTATTAATGGTAGTGACCATGATGATAGCATCAGGAAGGATAAAGTAGTTTCCTTAAGTATTGATGAAAACTCGAATGATAAATACTCTAGGCATTTATTTTCTGGTTAATCACTCATTGATGATTTAGTCTGTCTCTGTAGAAACATACGGATTTATTATTTACTTAAAGTTGCCCAGAAAGTAATATATACTCTCCTATATATAACAATACTAATATGATCACATATTTATTAACACGTGTAATGTGAGACATAATGTTACAGTATTATAATTTGGGCTCAGCACAAGGCATAATAGGGTATGCATCGACTTAAGGAAAAGCTCAGTGTCATGTTAATTGTAGGTCAATTATCATATATGTTAATTACAACTCTATGTGCAGTGTTCTTGGCAAGATATAATACTTACTGCAATAGTGTGTGAAATGTTAGGCCAACCTTGGAAAAGCCAACACGCACACATGCATTGTGTGTGCACTTCAAGCACATTGTGTATTACTGTCAGGCACCAGCAAGTTGAATGACAGCATCTCAGTGTAGTTCAAACGCATGACTAATACAATGTGAGTGTGAATATTTCCTCCATTTAATATGCCTGTGGAGATATGGAGATGGAAACCAACTTTATAGCTAAATGCGGGAACTGACATTATAATCTAAACGTGCATGTTTAATTGGTTTTGTATTTTCACCATCCTTTTATCTGGGCATTTTTATTCTGCCTCATCTAGGGAGTGAAGTGTCTTCCTGTCTTTCTTTCCCTGAGAATGCAGCACTGACGCTATTGTGTCTCCAAGTATAAGACTCTATGGCATTTCCAGGAACACAGGTGAGTGCTGGGTCATCTGGAGGCCCCTCTTCTCCTCTGTGGTACTCTTGAATAAAGTGAGACGCACGAACAGAGTTAATATTTAAGGCAGGGAAAAGCAAAACGGTAGCCAAAGCAGTTATAACTTATGTACATGATGTACAGCATGCTTGGTGGGAAACTTTGCTTTGTTTCTCAGCATCTTTTATTACATACCCGAAGAGGAGAAAATAATATGCAGCACCCGACCCTTGTGAAATCCATGAGGAGTTTCCTGATTTCTATACGACATGTATCCAACCAATCTGAGGAGATTGATGGAGAGATAGGAGAATTATGGAGGATCCTTATTTCATTCAGCGAACTATGAATGTTTCCAATTTAAATACATGACAGAAGTGCCCTTCTACTTAATTTCTGCCCCTAGATGCAGTTCCTACAGGCCCAGATGCAAAAATGACTATCCTTGTGGTACTCATTTTCAAATTATAGTCATTGTTTAGATGGTTGACTAATTTTTTTTATTTTTAAAATTTTATTTATTTGGGCAGGGGGAGAGAGAATGGACACACCAGGGCCTTCAGCCACTGCAAATGAACTCCAGAAGCATGTACCACCTTGTGTATCTGGCTTATGTGGGTCCTGGAGAATCAAACCTGGGCCCTTTAGGTTTGCAGGCAAGTGTCTTAACCATGAACCCATTCCTCCAGTCTACAATAAGTGTTTTGATTAGTCCAGACATTTGGCTTTGCATTGATATAATTCTTTTTTTTTTTTTTTTTTTTTTTTAATTTAATTTTATTTTTTAAATTTATTTATTTGAGAGCGATAGACACAGAGAGAAAGACAGATGGAGGGAGAGAGAGAGAATGGGCGCGCCAGGGCTTCCAGCCTCTGCAAACGAACTCCAGACGCGTGCGCCCCCTTGTGCATCTGGCTAACGTGGGACCTGGGGAACCGAGCCTCGAACCGGGGTCCTTAGGCTTCACAGGCAAGCGCTTAACCGCTAAGCCATCTCTCCAGCCCTGATATAATTCTTAAGGGCAGCTGTATCATCATTATTATTTTTTTTCTTTTTCCTGTCATACTGAGGATTCAACCCAGGGCCTTGCATATGTTAGGCAAGTGATGAATGACTGAACTATATTCCAAGGGCTTACACAACAAAATAAATGTGCTTCTGATGGGCACATGCATTTGCAATATTGATTTCTATTTGCTATCCCTCTATAGCTATAATGAATCTTTATATTGGACTGAATTTTACATTACAGAAAACTGTAAGAGTTCATGAACTGTGTTTATTATTTTTACCTGGCTAATTAGTTAGAAAGATGACAAGTCAATTCAACTTGTTAACAGTATCTTTCCTACACTCATTAAATGTTACTTATGTGTATATAAATACAACCACCATAAAATGAGCATTTTGTCTTTTTAATATGAGGCAAGCTATATTATGATTCAGCTTAAAGGGTGAAGTTAAAGCAAATTACTGATAGATCATCAGTCTTTTAAAATATTTATTTATTTTTTGAGAGAGAAAGAGAGTGAGAGTGAGAGAGGAGAGAGAGAGAGAGAGAGAGAGAGAGAGAGAGAGAGAGAGAGAGAGAGAGTGAGAACACACTAGGGCCTCCAGCCACTGCAAATGAACTCCAGACACATGCGTCACCTTGTGCATCTGGCTTATGTGGGTCCTGGGGAATCGAACCTGGGTCTTTTTGCTTTGCAGGCAAGCGCCTTAGGCATTATGCCATCTCTCCAGCCCAGATGTTCTTGTGTTTAGTTTTCTTTTGGAGAAGCTTAAGAGAATTCTAAGGCTAAACTATTTGAGTCCTAGATAAATAGTTTAGGAAGGGTATTTTACGGTGAGCCAGGCACTGTACTTGTGGTACAATCACGGGGTTTAAACTGGAGAATTGAGGAGGATGGAGGCGGTGTCCCTGGGAGGGAGCCAGCAGAAGCTGCAAAGCTCGCGAAACAACACCGTTACAGTGACCTGCAAGGCTGACGCGATGGCTTTGCCAGCCTTCACATCGCCCGTGTCTCCCATTCACTCGCCGTGTCGAGAAGCCAGAGGCACAGCATGAGCGACATAGATCCAGTCAGAGAATGGTTGAAGGACCGATATGGGGAACTAGAGGAAAACAGCAGTATAGATACTCTATAAGCTTATGATTTTTTTCTTTTTTTTTATGTAAGAAATCATCACTAATTCACTGGGTTAGATCTGAAGGTTAGATACCCTACCTTTAAGCTGTCCGCAGTACTCAGTGTCCGGTGCAAGCTCAAGGAGGTGAACGCATTCTTTGCGCTTTCCAGTTCCCAAGCCCGCACGTAGCCTTGACTCCTGACCCCTTCCTGTAATCTTCGCACTGCCAGTCCTTCCTCCACTCAGACTCATGGTCCTACTCACAAAGACCCTCGTGATTACACGGGGCCCACCTGGAAAATCCAGGATGATCTCTTCATTGTAAGATCCTTAACTTAATCTCACAGGCTGAAACATGGGGTATCACATTCACAGGCCCTGGGGATTAGCATGCGGGTATTTATCGGGAACCACTCCCCCCCCCCAACAGATCGTTATATCCTCTGTTTATTGATATGAAAGAAGTTGGTGGCTGATAATGAGAGATTAAAACGAGGGATTATGTTTGCACATTTTACAGACAAGAAAGGATTGCTTTTGATCTGTGTTTTGTTTCATTGAGACAGCTGCACTATGTAGCCCAGGCTGGTTTCAAACTCCTGGATCCTCCTGTCTCCTCCCCAACCCCAGGACGTAGATTACAGATGTATTTGATCACTATGTTTTGTTTTTTGTTTGTTTCTTTTCCGAGGTAGGGTGTCACTGTAGCCCCGGCTGACATGGAATTAATTCACTCTGTAGTATCAGGGTGGCCTCAAACTCACAGCAATCCTCCTACCTCTGCCTCCCGAGTGCTGGGATTAAAGGCGTGTGCCACCACGTCCGGTGATCACTATGCTTTTTTAAAAAAAAAAAATTAATAATTCAACAATTGTTTTCTTTTTGAGTAATGTAAACAAATTGAACAGATATTCCAAATCACATATATATGTATATATGCGTGTGTGTGTGTGTGCGTGTGTGTGTATATATATACATACATACATACATATTTATGCCATTATATTTATTGTGTCTTCTTAAATTTTTAACTTTCCAAGATAGCCTATCTTCTACTTATGGCAAGGATACTAGGAGATTTCTCACAAACTCACTTGGGAAAGACAATATCTAATGATGGTTGAGTCATGGTTTTCTACCCATTTTAGTGCATTATCTCATAACTAATATCTCCTAAGGAAGGCACCGTTAACACTCGTATTTTAAAGATGATGATAGAGGGTCTGAGGAGATGACGCAGGGACAGGGCTTGCCACACATGCATATGAGCCCAAGAGGTGTGACATGGGCACTTCAGGACTAGAGACGGCTCAGCAGCTAAAGGCGCTTACTTAAAAGCCTGACAGCCTGGGTTGGATCCTCCAGTGCCCACAGCAAAGCCAGATGCTCTGAAGGTTGCATGCGTCTCGAGTTCCTTTGCAGTGGCAGGGGACCTTGCACACCCATACTCACTCTCTTTGCCTCCTTCTCTCTCTCACTCTCAAACAAAGTATATTGAAAAAAAAAAAAAAGACAAATTACTACCATGAGATTGATGACCCAGCAAAGGATCCCTGCACTAAATTATCCATAGCCAAGCTGCTCTGGGGGGCGGGGGGGGATTACTTCTTCCCTTTGGGATTTACCTGCAATACGGTTATAAGGATGTTCCACTTCAGGATCTGAGCAATTCCACTATGCTGTCTTTAATGAAAATTTACCTCCCAAACAAGTGAACTTGTGATCTGAAATAAATTAGTTGCCTTAATCCAAGTCTTCTATGCTTGATTTTACTCAGTGATTTTTTTTTTAAAGTGGCAAGTTCAGTGAATTAATCTGGTTTTATAATTTTCACGCATGGGCTTACAATACTATTGGTTGCGTACAGTGGATGTGTCTGTAATAAATTACTCTGCCACTCCTGACTTTTGTTCTTAGCATTTTCTCCATCTTGGTCTGATGTCATTATTTGCATTTTGATTCATTAACACAGGTTGTTACTCAGTGAAGCTAATCTTTTACTTTTTTTTTTTGAGGCAAGCACAACAGACTGGCCTTTTTATGTGTGTGTGAGAGAGAATGAGAGTGAAAAAGGAGAGAGAGAGAGAGAGAGGGAGAATTGACACGCTAGGGCCTCCAGCCACTGCAGTCAAACTCCAGACGTGTGTGCCACCTAGTGGGCATGTGCGACCTTGTGTTTGCCTCACCTTGTGCGTTTGGCTTTTGTAGGAACTGGAGAGTTGAACATGGGTCCTTAGGCTGCACAGGCAAGCACTTTAACTGCTGAACCATCTCTCCAGCCCAAAGATCTTAAAATGGTTTATAACATCATGAAAAGTTGTTAATAGAGTTTTTCATTATTACCTGGAATATATTCATAGGTCTTTAATTATTTCAAAATTGCTAATTAAAATGGTGCATATTTCTGTTACAGAGACTATGTTTAACTAATAGATGTACTTTTCTTCATCACAGAGCCTTTACACTATTTGCGTAGTAACCTTCCAGAAGCTGAAACTTCTCTGGTACTTTGGCTAGCAGTTAAATTATATGTGAAGTGTAATCTTTGGCTACAATAATGCCATATGGGTGATAAGGCTTTATAACTTTTGATTTTCTTAGACATTAATATATTTCATGCTTAAGAATTGTTTCTCAAATGCATGTTACCACCTACATCCTTTTTGGAATCTGTCCAGAAAACTTTCTACCTGTTAAACACATTAAAGGCACAACAACAAAGTTTGCTACATTAATGAAGTTTAAGGTGGCTTTAAGAGTTATTTCTGGAAGCTTATATTGTCTAAGAATATATCTAATTAAATTCCCCTTTTGAGATGTCACAGAGTCCATGGAAGACATTGACTGGAAAATAAAATGCAGGAATTTCACCAGCATGTGTTTTTGGAAGAGAAACAAGGAGAATTTGGCCTGTGATACAACTGCAAAGAATTCTTCAATCAAACCACACAGGTAGCCCTAAGCTGGCAAAGACCTTTAACGTTGTTCTGTGGCGAGGAGCCTGGGCTTCATAAAGCCCTATTTACCAGCCATTAAATGTGGATTGCTCCTAGAGGCAAGGCTACCTTTCGCCAAACCTCCCAGCCACCGAGGATTCCTTCATAAACCCCAAAGGGTACCTGACAGTCCAACACTTGAGCTACTTGGCTCCCTTTAAATGCATGCTTTTATTTTATTTTTTCCCCATCTGTATTCCCGATGGCTTGTTCTTCCTTAGGGGAACCAATTAGACTAGCCTCTGATGGCTGCTAGTGAATTCTTCTATTGTCTGTTCCAGATTCATCTCATCTTCAGTCAGCAACAGTGCTGGTCTGGGGCTTCTGTCATAGGACAATCAAGGTCTTCATATGTAAGGAGTCCAAACTCTACATCCATTGTTGTTTTTCATTTTCTTTTATTTTTTGAGGTGATGATGAAATTCGAGGCCTTGTATCTGCTAAGCAGGCACTGTAACACAGAGCTGCATCTCCAGTCTAACCACGTTCTTTTGAGGGTTTCTGCTCATGTCCATTGCCAAATAGCATTGGTCAAGGGAATGCCCAGGAGCACCACTGTTGACCACTTCCATATACCAAACACGGTCCCTCCTGCCCCCAGCGTGTAACAGCACCCACGCATCCACCTGATCATCTGGGATAATGACTCCAGCTTCTCTTTCTGCTTCCTGCTGCCTTGGGACAAGGAGCCCGGAGTTACCACGCAAGAGCTATATAAATTAAACTTCAGTGAGATCTGTCATCTGTTCCCCAGGGGCAGAATGGCAGAACTGGAAAGACGAAATTCCACAGCTGGGTCACTGAAGCATGGTCACTTTGGTATCCAGACCAGCCTATTCTATCTGGTTATAATCTTTGTGCTGGATAAAAGTTAGTGACTCAATGTACATACTAAAGCTTAAAGGCTAACACCTACATTTTGCACTGTGCCACCTCTAAGCTGGCATCCCAGCAGTACTTTTTTTTTTTTTTGGTCCATTCAATTCATTTAGAATTATTGGTAAAGAGAGAGACACCAACACATCGGAGGTTAAGTCATTTAAGTTAGAGGCACCAGCCATACTTTATACAGCCAACCATTAATATACTTTAAGGAAGTATCAGTGATTGTATGAATGATAGCTGACCCTCAGTTTATATAAATTTATTTATATGTATTTATTATGAAACCCTCAGTGGGTTTCATTATCAAGTGGACACTGCTGTATCACTTTTTTATGTAAAGTAAGCCCTT
The DNA here is from genome assembly GCF_020740685.1 of Jaculus jaculus. Taxonomy (NCBI): domain Eukaryota; kingdom Metazoa; phylum Chordata; class Mammalia; order Rodentia; family Dipodidae; genus Jaculus; species Jaculus jaculus. The sequence continues at coordinate 25,733,221 of NC_059121.1, forward strand.
AAAGGTGATGCAATTCCGTAGGAGTAATGTCACAGTGTATCAAATACTCTGGAAGAATATATTGCTGGTGTTGTTTTGAATACATGTAAGTCACTTCAATCATGAATATGTGATCAACAAAGCCTGACACTGTGCCTTCCCAAGGTAGAATGAATCAACTGCAGTCGATTCACCTATGAGTGACTGATCGGTTTTCTCAAGAAACTGTGCAGTTGGCCACATTCATGGCCCCAGCGTTGGTCTCTGTGGCTGGCAAGCTGGAATTCTGCAGCGGCAGTTCTTTTTGCTCTGAGTGAGAACCTACATTGTTTGCCCCATACTTAGCCATTGTCCCTCGATTTGTTTATATTCTCACTCCCTGCACCAGTGCTGTGGAGGGTTGGTGACAAATATTGACATGTCAACTGGCTGAAGTTCCCATCCATCATACTTTCTGTTGTCAATTCTAGGTGGGGATTCTCCAGGTCAGTGCTTGGCAGGGGGAGGGAACTAAACAGGATTGAGCTGGGTGAGACACTGGGTGCAGAGAGAAACCCTCTGCTGACCCTAGTTAGGCTTTGTATCTCTAGTGAGATTTCTACACATATAGGAAAAGAGAACCTTGGGGGGCGGGTGGAGGGCATTTCATTATTGGCTGGGGGTCATGCTGGGAAGGGAGGCAATCACCAGCAAGGTGGTTGTGTGTTGAAGAAGGAAAACATTATCTAGTAACATCTTGAACTCCGGATAACTGAGCTCCAAATAGACCTGGCTTAATATTCCACTAGGTTTGAGACGAAGGAGAATGAAGCTTCCTCCATGGAGGGCTGATATCTGACTAAAGGGACCTGAAGTTCATGCTGCTAGTTCATGCAATATAGGGGGATCAGGATCACAGGAGGGGTCCTCTCTCCTGGCAGGGCAGACTGGCCCGCTGGTTAGCTGAACTCAGACTGGCACAACGGGAGCTCTCCCTGGTGCTGCTCATAGCCTTGACGGGAGGCTCTGCCCTCTGATCTGAGAGCACTCACCCGCTCTCACTTTAGTGTGTGTTGCTTTAAAAGGTAAATCCCTTTTGCTTTCTTCCAGTCTTACTAAACCTGGTGGAAAAGCCCTGATGTAACTGTGACCCGAGGTAATGCTAAATATATATGCACAGCTCCACCCAGAGCCACCACCCTGTTGTAGCTAACTCACCCTAGGCTATCTTTCCCAACACAAAGAACTCCTTTACTGAGAACAGATATGTGGATTATTCCTCTGGAAAAAAAAAAAAAAAAGAGTAAGATTCATTTGATTAAAGTGTGAGTTTAATCAGCAAAGAGACTGGTTATCAGGCAAACCTGGAAGATGAAAGTGTCTGCTTAACTCTAAGTTAAATAAGCGCTAGAGATTTTAAACAAAGGAAGAAAGGCTTACAGCAGAGTGAGTATGGACTCAACTAAGCCAATTGGAGTGAATATATGCTGGAGAGTGGGTACCAGTTACTTTCTGGTTGGTGGAACAAAAACTCCCTACCAGAATTAACTTATGGAAGGAAAAGGGTTTATTTTAGCTTGGAGGGTTTTTTAATTTTATTTTTCTCACAATTTTAGCTTGGAGTTTTAAAAATGTATTTATTTATTTGAGAGAGAAAGAGAGAGCAAGAGAGATACCATATAGCCCAGGAGAATGGCAACAAAGTAAGCTTATTAACGCAGAAAGGCTAGCACTTTATGCTTCCCTGCCTGTTATTTTGAAGGCATCGCATACTGTCAGTAAAATAAGTGAAAAGACCCTTGGGACACGCGAAAATCCCTAGCAGAACTAGGCTAATCTTAAGGCAGAGTGAATTTTCATCAACACTGTGTGAGTATCCACTAACGGTAATACTCAGAGAGAATTAGATTTGGAAGCTGTGGTATGTCAGGTGGCAACAACATAGTCTGAGGTGAAGGACAGTAATGACTGGCAAACAGGAGTAGGGTTGAAGGTGGCATCTTGGTTCAGAGAATGAGGTGTGGCTGTGAGCTACATAGAAATAGCAGTTAAGGGCTGGAGAAATGCCTCAGCTGCTAAAGGCACTTGCCTGCAAAGTCTGATGCCCTGGGTTTGATTCGCCAGTCGCCATATAAAGCCAGGTGCACACAAAGTGGTGTGTGCATCTGCAGTTCATTTACAATGAGTGGCAGGAGGACCTGGTGTCCCCATATTCTCTCTCTCAAATTAATAAAATATTAGTAAAGAAAAAGCAGTTAAACTTACACTGCTAGTCGATTCTATAAATTAAGCTGGATCTTGGCATCATACTTCTATAGTCTGACAGGATTGCCACAAAGTGGTGATACATTCTTATTAGTTAGTACGGACTTTCGATTTTCAGAACAATAATACCAAGCAAATAACAGCTATTGGGCTGAAGAGGGTCCTTATTCAGTAACATGCTTTGCCTTCCAAGTGTGAAGAACTGACTCCGGTCTCTGTGAGCCATGCTGAAAAAAAAAAAAAAAATGCTGGTCATGGTTCATTCCTGTAATCTCAGCACTGGGGTACGGGTGCAGAAGCAAGTGATTCCTGGGAACCCCTGACAAGGCATTCTAGCCTTCTCCTTTAAAAAAAAAAAAAAAAAAAACTTTTAAAATTGCTTATTTATTAGAGACAGAGGGAGGGAAAGAAAGAAGAAGAGAGAGAATGGGTGAATAGACACACCAGGGATTCTAGCCACTGCAAATGAACTCTAGATGCGTGTGCCACTTTGTGCATCTGGCTTACTTGGGATCTGGAGAATCAAACCTGGGTCCTGAGGATTTTCAAGCATGCGCCTTAAGCGCTAAGCCATTTCCCCAGCCTTCTTGATGACATCCAGGCTGGTGAGAGGCTCTGTCTCAAAATAAGGTGGATAAGGTAGATGAAGAAGGTTACCTGATGCACCCACACACTTTGACACACACACACACGATGATTTCTTTGCTTACATTCCTGTTTTGGTGCTGGGACTCAATCCCAGGAATGTAAGCATGATAGGAAAATGCTCTTATCTATTCTCAGCCATACCAACTAACTGTTGACCCTTCTTTGTTATTTTGTTTGAAGTTAATGTATGTGAAATTATTCACTAATAATAAAATATCCAAATATTTAATCTCATTATGTTCTAAGATATAGCAAAGTGGAAAGGTCATTTGGAATAGCAATTAAGCCAAACAAACCACATTTAGGTCAGTAAGGGTGGCCTTTCCTTTCCACATGAAAAATAAAAGATGTTTTCTCCAACTCGGGGCACAATTTGTTATACAATTTCTTTTCTCCTGGTTGTTATGCCAGGGTACTGTTCGGGGTTTATTTTTAAGATTGCCCTTTCTTTGCTGCACTGGTCCCATAGTCTTATATATATGAATAGAATTTTTCAGGTTTTGAAAGCATTGTTCCACCCACAATGTAGGAACTCAGCTCTCGGCAGTGAAATCTCGCTCACACTTGATGAAAGAAGTGAGAACATGAAGTGAGATGAATCAAGTGAGCCGGCAGTGAATCATATCATACAGGTCTACATGACCTCTACTCAGCTCAGCTCTTAAGTACGTATTCTCTACAACTGTCGGCAAAAGTCTGTCCCTTGTTCATTTTGTAACTTGAGCGTGATATAATATGCCAGAAAAAAAAAGTGTCTAAATTGCCTGAGAGGTTGTAGATCATACTTTAGTCAGTCATACATTAGCCCGTTGGTTGTCTATTTCCTGTTCTACGTTCTTAGGTGGAAGATTTGGCTTCCTGAATGTTCAGGTGGAAAAGAAAGATGGCGTGGGGCAGGTAGACACCTGGAAAGCTTGCTGGAGGCAGATGGGAAGGAAAACATAGGAGAGCCAAGATCCCTCTATAGGGCAAGTAGACAGCTGACGGCCCACCACGAGACGTGCCATCTCTCCCACCTTTGCCAGGGCCCAGGAGGCCCTGCAGAGGAAGAGCACGCATGAACGCTGCTGCTGCCACTAGCCTGACAACCAGCTCTGGGGTGCTGGTGACACACACGGCTATCAGCCAAAGCCTGTCAGAGCAGAAATCCAGAGGGTACAGAGAACGCAACACAAAGTCAGATCGTAAGCAGGCCTGCCGTGGCTCTGGGAACATTGCAAACGAGAAGGTGGGCAGAAAGATTGTAAGCTTCACAGAGTGGATGAGAATACCCAGAGACTGGCTTCCCCTGCTACTCCATGGCCCATACAATGATACCACAGAGGAGGGCCCCCCCAAGGTGGAGGGACAGAAGAGTATTATATTATATGTTATATATATATATAAAAAACGTTACATTGTTATTATGATATATCATATTAAAAAGTCCAGCTACCAAAAGAAAAGTCTGAGTAGTCAGTCCTCAGCCTCACCTTATCTCACGTGGGGATTCAACCAACCACAGGTCAGAGATATTGCTATGTTTGTTATCAGCACATACACTTTCCTTCCTGGTCATTATTTCTTAAGCAATGCAATGTAATAACTGTCTGTATGGTTTACATAATCAACAGATGACTTACAGTCTACGAGATGACTGTAGGTTATGGGCAGATATGCTGCCAATATCGATAAGGCTCCTGAGCTTTCTTGGATTGCAGTAGCTGAGTGGGGGTCTAGAACTATCCCTCACAGATGGCAGGGGACAGCAATATTAACTTGAACTGAGAGAATTCATCAATGCACATGTCTGCCTTTATCAAACATACTATGGTTGCTTACAAGTGAGAAAAATAGTGAATCTTTTACACCAAGAAAGGGATACCATGTTATTTTAACACAATGTAATAGTGTGTGTGTATGTATTTGTATGTATAATAAATATTTTAAGAAAAAGGCAGCTTGGCTTGAATAGGACAAGATATTTCAATACACTTAAATCCTGCAAAGTCATGTAACTTGAATATCAGTAGTTCATCGTCTGCCTACTGTGTACTCTCTTCCACAGTGAATTTCAGAACGTTACAATAGATGTGGTTATTAGGGAAAGCCAAAAAAATACAAAGTAAGTTTATTACAGATAACTAGAAGAAAACACTGTCAAATACCTAAGAATATCCAAAGATAGGCTAACTTGCTTTTGTGTAGAAATTGTGCAGAACTGTTAACTTAAAAATTTGTGTTGGTATATGACTCCCCAAGATGCATAAACCTTAAGGGAACATTGAAAAGTCTTTTGTGAGGCATGTGTTTGACAATTATAGGAGGTGCTATCTTTGTGATTACCTATAATGGAGCGCATGAGGAAGGAAAACCGTGCAAGGAGGCCTTTCTTGATAACAGATAATGCCCCCATGCATTCCTCTATTGTTATTGATTAAGAAGATACTAGCTGACTAGCTCATGTCATTGGCCTTCAGGTAGTATTGGAAGATTTTAAGTGGTTTTTTTTTTTTTTGTTTTGTTTTTTTTTGTCTCCCAAACAGTATATACTGTGTCTGGTGTGAGATTGCTATACTCAAGGGACTGTGGAATAGTTTTAATATCAATGTTACTAAGCAGGATTTGACAAAAAAATATAGTATAACATGTAGAAAACAAATTCAAAATTTGTTGCTTTCCCCCCCCCACAAAAAAATTTAAGAAAATGACTGCCATGAAGCAAAACATTTTAGAACTTGTGAAGCTCAGATTTATGGAAATAGATACTTCAAACACTGAAGAGCACTTAGCCTTACCTAACAAGGAACTAAATTCCCCAGAATTCTCTATTTTGTCTTATTACTATTAGCAACACATTTTGTATAGATGCATCATGTGTTGGCACCCCCTTTTCCTCATCCCTGCCCCATTCCATTGGGGATGCTCCTCAGCCAGGTGGCAGGTATTCCCCATGGGGTTGTGGGTTATGTGTTGTGGGAGAGGCAGAGTTACCTTCTGGGAGGAGGGAACGCCTCTGGGCATGACGTCTCAACCTGTGGCTCTGACAATCTTTCTGACCCCTCTTTCGCAAAATTCCCTCAGCCATGGTGGGTGAGTTTTAAGTCTACTTCAGTGATGAGCTCTTAGAAGCCTTTGGATCTCTGCTTTGGTAGGTGCTGAGTGTCCTCAGATTCTGTCTCCTTCACTCTGGTGCTGATTTTGAAGGACCAGCCTGGAAGAAGCACGCTTGCTGGTCTCCCCAGTTCCTCTGTGGCTTCAGCTGTGACTTGGCTGAAGTTCGAAGTGTAGTTTATCTCCTTTGGTCTCACTACCTTCTGAGAAAGAGCAGATTGTCTAGTGGAGAGTGAAGTCAGCATAGTTTAAGTGGGATAAGCATTATTAATTTAGGGAGAAGTTGATGTATGTAACCCCCCTTTTAGCCAAAGATTAATGAGAGCTTGATGCTGGGGAGCATAATCTTTGTCTCCATAGGATTCTGATCTGGTCCCCAATTCCAGATATGGGTGCTTTACATTGAGCGAATCTCTCTGCCAGTCAGAAAGCTATTGATTTCCCACCGAGGCTCTGTGTGGCTATTGCACTGGCGTTTACATCATGCCAGGGTGCTTGCTTCTGAGTAGCTGAGACCGCAGCTTGATCACACTATTGTGGGCTACTTTCCCCCAGTAGCTCTTGTAGCACTTTCCAGCGCTAGATGGCTTTACTGTCTGGAAATTGGCTTCTCTTCTGGATTCCATCCACGTCTCTCCATATTCTGTCTTGTCAGCATATGGTGTCTTCGGCAATATGGTTTTACCTTTTGCCTCAGGTGGATAATCAGTTGCTTTGACAGAAATCTGTCTTGATTTGGGGACCTCGTAGGTCTCTCTGGTCAACAGCTCATTGTGGATAGCAACTGAGTTCTGGTACTGGCCAAATAATTCATTTTTAAAAAATACTTCATTTTATTTATTCATTTATTTGACAGAGAAAGGGGGAGAGAGAGGGAGAATGGGTGTGTCAGAGCCTCTAGCCACTGCAAACAAACTCCAGCCACATGGACCTCCTTGTGTATCTGGCTAACTTGGGTCCTGGGAGATCAAACCTTGGTCCTTTGGCTTTGCAGGCAAATGCCTTAACCAATAAGCCATTCCTCTAGCCCAGTAATTCTTTTTAACTTGATATTCAATATGGGATAAATGGAAAGATCCACAATCCTCTAAAAAACAAATAAACCTAATACCATGCAAGCAAAATGATACCTGTGGACGGTGATCTTGACGTTAAGAATATATCCTGAACCGAGGTGATTTACAGACACAGATTACCATCTTTCCTAGTTATTATTAGACCTGCGAATGGACACTTGTGGCAACCTTGATGAGAGAACAATGTGATCATCTGGGAACGAAAATGTGATTGGCTTTATTCACCAGGCCAACAACACTAAGATGGTTAATTTCATGGATCAGGTTAAGTGATCCATAGGGTGCTTAGATAATTGGACAAACATATTGAGTGTCTCTGGGAAAAAAATTGAAATATTTTACTTTTATTTATTCAATAGAAACAGTGAAAGAGAGAGAGAGAAGGAGAGAGAGTGAGAGAGAAAGAATGGGCACACTGGGACCTGTTGCCACTGCACATGTACTCTGGATGCATGTGCCACCATATGCATCTGGAGAATCAAATCTGGGTCTTTTGTATTTGCAGGCAGCAGCCTTAAACACTAAGCCGTCTCTCCATCCTGAAATCATTTTTTTTTTTTTAACATGAGATCAGCATTTACTTGGTAGACTAACACATTTTTTTCCCCTTCCAAATGTGAAGGTGAGTGACCTTCGTCCAATCGATTGAAGATCTGAGTAGAACAGAATACTGGTGTGCCTCTTTCAGTGGGAGTGACGTCATACTGTGAAAAGCTAGAACTGTTTCAGATTCACACCCAAACATCTGCTATTCTTGGGTTTCTAGTCTGCTCGCTTTTGCAATGAAAATCTGTGTTTACTTTCCCGGGTCTCTCACTTGCTGACTGTAGATCTTTGGACTTTTCAGAGTCCATAGTCCCAGGAGAAAGTTCCCCATCATCCTTGCCATAGAAACATGTACCGCACAGTCACCGTCACCAGCTGTGGAGATGAGGAGTGGACTGATGCGGTGGGAACAGAGACAAGAGGATAACGAAGCCCAGTTGTGCTTGTCAGAATTGCTGCATTCAAGCTGCGGCTGGACCCATCTTCATCTTTAAGATCTTTAAGAGGAAGGCCTATGGAAAATTCCCGAGGTGACCTCATCTTTAAAGGTTTCTCGGAGGAAGATGAATCAGCCAAGGACACTGCAGACTGGCCTTAGAAATCCAATAGTGCCTGCACCATTAGAAGGCTATGCTTTAAGAAGAAAGGCTCTTGCAAGAATGTTGCTTCTTAGAGAAGCACAGGGAAGTGGATTGGTGCCTTCAGATAAAGAGGGTTGGAGCTACTTCACAGCTAAGGTACTTGCCTGTAAAACCTAAAGACCTGGGTTCAATCCCCTAGCATCCACATAAAGCCAGATGCCCAAAGGGGAGCATGTATCTAAAGTCTGGTGGCTGCATCTGGAGGCCCTGGCATGCACGTTCTCTTGGCTTATCTCTCTTTTCTCTACCTTTATCTGCTTATAAATAAATAAATACTTTTTAAAAAGAGACTCAATAGCTGGAGAGAGACAGAGGACATCTCTTTTGGAGAATAGACAACTAATCTGGTGGACCAGCTGCCATCAAATCACCCAGGACAATTATGCCAAAGACATTCTTTAAATTCCCCATAACATGGCTGAGGAATGCACTTTTAGGTGCCTGACCAGCTGCCATCAAATTTGCCATGACAATCGTGTGAAAGACACCTGCTCAGTTGCTCATAACACGGCCAGGGAGCTCACATCAAGTGCGTTCTGCCTCATGGGGGCATCACGTAGTCAGCCTTTGCCTCGGGACTCCCCACCAGCCTGGTCAAGGATGTCCGGAAAGCAGCGTGAAATACCTCACCCTCTGTCTTTCCAAGAGTTCTACCTGTGCTGCGGTGTGAAGGCTCTTCCTCTGCTGGTCAAGCTATGCTTCTTTGGAATTGCCACCAGAAGATCTCTCACACAGACAGCAGACCTCTTCCTGGGACTTGCTTCTCAGGGTGTCCAAGCAGACGCACCCATGGGTCTGATGTGACGTGACGACACACTTGGCCCCGCCGGGCCTCGGCCCGAGCTGCTACATGATGGGGACTTGGCGGGATTGACAACTGGCTCACTCTGTTTTGGGCACTTGAAGTTTACTCTTGGCTAATACTTGAGCTGAGGTTATCAGCTGTAATGCCTCCAAGTAGCCTCTTCTCAAACTCTGCTTTTTGTTTTTTCCCCCTCAACATGCTGACTGGACTTCAAGTCCCAAGAAAAATTCAGGCAGATTCAATATTGCCAGAATCAATATGACCCAGCCCCAGAAGTCACATAGCATTGTATCTACTGCATCTTATGGGGCACAACTTCAGTATGGGAGACAGTCACACGCAGATGCATTCGTCAAGAAATAGGAACCTAGCTGGAGAGATGGCTTAGTGGTTAAGCGCTTGCCTGGCATGCTTAAGGACCCCCGTTCAAGGCTCGATTCCCCAGGACCCACATTAGCCAGATGCACAAGGGGGCACATGAGTCTGGAGTTCTTTTGCAGTGGCTGGAGGCCCTGGAGAGCCCATTCTGTCTATCTATCTGCCTCTTTCTCTCTGACTGTTGCTCTCACATAAATAAATAAAAATAAACAAAAATAAATAAATAAAAAAGAAATAGGAGCCATGGGGTCTACCATAGAAGTTGGCTCTATCAGGCTAACACACACACACACTCACACACTGTAATAAGTCTTAAAAAATTGTACTAAATTAAAAAAAAAACAGAAAGAAATCTAGAGCAAACTGTTCTTATAAGTAAACAACAACAACAACAACAACAAAAAACAACTAAGAACACACCACTACGGTACATTTATCAGCATGCATGCCAATGACAACGTGGGTATGTGCGTAGCCCCTCACTCTGGGGGCTGAGAGAGAATGGATATTTTGAGACTGTCCTAGGCTACGTAAGGAGACCTACCTTCCAAACCCAAGGACTCGGAAAACAGTTCAGTGGTAAAGTGCTTTCCTAGCACTTGCAAGGTGTCTGTTTCTTCTCCAGGCCTCCACACAATCAAACAACAACAACAACAACAAAAAACAAGCGAAAGTTTAAGCGTCAAACATTTTAGATTAGCTCCTGTGGGATGAGAAGCAGCCTGACAACGTAGGTCTAATTAGTCTTAACAAATATTTAGTTTGAATGTAGCTGTCTAGTCAAGTAAATATTCATATTTAAATGCTATGTACATGATTAATATGAAAATAATATTGGGATAGAAGTATTTTGATATGTAACTCAATTTCTTTCTTAGAAATGACTGTTTGGGACTGGGATGGCTTAGCAGTTAAGGCACTTGCCTATGAATCCTAAGGACCCAGGTTTAACTGCCCAGAACCCATGTAAGCCAGGTGCACATGGTGGCGCATGTGTCTGGAGTTTGTTTACAGTGGCTAGAGGCTCTGGCATGCCCGTTCTCTTCTCTCTCTCTCTCTCCCTCTCTAGCTTCCTTTTCTCTCTCTCTTTCAATAAATAAATAATTTAAAAAAGAAACAAGAATTTGATGTTACAGTAAACTACAGTAGTTTTACTTTATTTTATGCTCAAATAGCTAATGGTTCTCTGGAATTTTTGCCAATGGTCTTTGATTAAAGACTGTAATTTGTATAACACTGCCCAAGGTTTACACTCATAACCAAGAGCAGACCCCCAGGAATGATGATTTCCTGTGTGTTGAGACCAATTATTTATAGTATGTACATGTAAACATTAAAGATAATAATGACATATTTTGCTATGTGAGAAGTTCCTCTGTCTAGCCTATAAATTAATTTAAAGTGTTTAATTGTATATTTGACGCTTGCTTTGAATAAACATTTATGAGTTAATTAGAAAATATTTGCAAGTTTGAAAGACATGCCTCTCTACAGTGGAATGTTTTTGTGATGGAAGCTGCTTGACTTTTTGTAACATGAAAATGTTTCTCTCTTCAAAGATTGAGGTAATACTTTCCAATTTTCAACGTGCTTCTCTTTCATTAAAAAAAAAAACTTAAGAGCTTCACAGAGAATTATTGCAGAAGTTATGCTAATTATTTGTACACATATATCATTTTATTCCCTCTGCCTTTTAAAACCTCTGCACAGGGGTCTCTGAAAAAAAAAAAAAAAAGAAATCCCTTCCCCTGACAGTTGGCAACTAGTCAATTCTGAACCAACTTCCTACAAAACGACATTATTTTGCATGTCCTTTGAGACTGGATAATTGTGTAATATTTTACTTAAAGCTGTAATTAAGTTTAAATTAAAATTCTTTGGGTTTTTAATAGAGAAGGAAGCATTTTGGTGCCCCTTTCACTTAAATGTAATACTTGCCAGCCAGGCTGAGCCAAACCACCTCCATTTATAGATACTTAATTCTCCTGTTTTAAAGCTGGCATTTGGTCTGGAAACTAGAAGAGAACTTTGTTGTTTTCTTCCAGCTCCCAATTATCGTTGTTTGACTTCCGCTTCTGTTAAAGATAATATAAAACAAACAAGCCACCTGTCCTCATGTACTGGTTGCCTCTTTTTAGAAGATAGAAATGTACATTTAATCTTTCCTGGAGACTTTGGTTATATGAAGTATAAATTAAGAAGCCCCACAAGAGCTTTCCTCCGTTTTCCAAGGAGGAAATTTGGTATATTTACAGATATTTTATCTCAATTACCCAGACTTTCTACCCTGGGATGGATCCATTCTGAACACTGTTCTTGTGTTTGTGAAAATTCTTGAAGAAATCTTGAGGGTACACATACCAGTTGGAGGATCAGACGCCCCCATCATTATGTCTCAAGCTTAGATAAACATTCAAACCCTGTTTTTTGAGGGATCAGATTTTGTTCTGAACTAACTCAAAATGTTTTCAAATTATGTTTCACACACAGTTTGTGAACTTTGTGAATTTTGCATATTATCTAGTCTTTAAATATTTTACTTATTTTTTTTTTTATTTGAGACATACAAAGAGGCAGATAGATAGATATAGAGATAGATGAGAGAAAGGTGGGAGGGAGGGAGGGAGGGAAGGAGGGAGGGAGGGAGGGAGAGAGAGAGAGAGAGAGAGAGAGAGAGAGAGAGAAGAGACTGCACATACCAGGGCCTCTAGTGAGGGCAAATGAACTCCAGATGCACGCACCACCATGTGCAGCTGGCTTACGTGGGTACTGGGGAATCAAACCTGGGTCCTCAGGCTTCACAGGCAAATGCCTTAACCGCTAAGCCATCTCTCCAGCTGCACACTCTCCACTTTTCCTTCTTTCCAGTGCCTTCTTAGAATGGGAAGGTTTCAATTAGAATTGTGTTAACCCTTTGCATCTGTTCAGCGGGTTAGGGCACTGACAATGGATGAAAGGAACGACGCCACACAGGTTTAGCTTAGTGAGCCACAGAGTGGACTGGAGTCACCTCCAGGAGCATGGACAACTCTACGACAACCCAGTTGGGAAAAAGTTCAGCCCCGCCCAGGTGAGGGCTGACTCACAGATGCCACATCTCTCCCGCCCTCTGGACCGACCTGTGGGCAGTTCTGCCGCTAGGACAGTGACAGCATTCCCTGTAAGCGTGTACCTGGGGTGAGCTCCTTAGAGATGGGGCTTGAACGAGATCGCTGCGGAAAACATTGGTGTGTGTGTGGTGGACTCTATAATGTGTGTGCGTGCATTCACATTTGTGTGGGCACACCTGTGAGGGACGTGTGCACATTGTGCTCATCCATGAGAGTCCAGCGGTTGACATGGGCTGTCTTCCTTGGTGGCTCTCCACTTCATTTACTGAGGCAGGGTCTCTCATTGGACCCAGTGCTCGGCGATTCAGCTAGTCTAGATAGACAGACAGCCTCAGGGAGATCCTGGCTCTGCCTCTTGAGTGCTGGGCTCATGGGAAGGCTACCTAGGCTGCCTGACATTGATGGTGGGCACTATTGGCATAAGATCACAGACCTCTTCACTTTAGGCTTGGGATTTTTAGGTTCTGCAAATGTAATACTCTTTTTTTCCAGGCAAGGTCTCACTCTAGCCCAAGCTGACCTGGAATTCACTATGTAGACCCATGGTGGCCTCGAACTCACAGAAATCCCCCTGTCGCTGCCTCCCGAGTGCTGGGATTAAAGGCTTGCGCCACCAGGCCCAGCAAATGTAATATTCTTATGCCAAGTGCCAAGGAGGGCTGGCTCCTTGGTGTGTTGTTAGGAAAAGGTTTTCGTGTTTTGTTTTGTTTTTTTTTTCCTCCATGATCAGCCTAGGTGGAGGGATCCTTCCAGATTCATTTGTGAGGAATATTTTACCTTTGGGTATCCAGACTTTGTACAGTGGTGTCTGGTTATCTGTTTTTGTTTACAGTTGTGCATTTGTCTTCTGACCATTCACAGATACTAGGGATTGCCACCGGATTACATGAGCTTTGGCCTTCTCCTCAAATGACTTTTCTCTTGATTTTGAATATTGTCATGGTTTCTGATTTTGGACTAAATTCCATACTTTTTCTACTGCCCCAGAAATGATTCCCAAAGCATTGGAAAAAAACAACAAAAAACTAGCTTATCTGGAATTATAAGAAATTGTTACTCATCTACCAGTTGCTAAAAACAAGACACCTTGAGAGAAATATTTTCCAATAATTACATTGACTAGTTTCAATAGCTGAAAAGAAAACCTTTAAGACAATTGATATTTGAAGACTGTATACGTGACTACAGTGCATTGGTCCGTCTGTCTGTCTTATCAACTCTTGTCTCTCCTGTTGGGTCCCCTCTTCATAACTCTTCCTTCTATATTAGTGTGTCTTTATTTTGCAGGTCTCAAGCAGGCAGTCTCAGCTGCTATATGTTCATAATTACAGTGATCATGTCATGTCCAGTAGACAGAATTTCAAAGCACTTCTCCCTAGTCTCTGGCCCTTAGGAGCTTCCCACCCCACTATCACATTGTCCCCTGGATCTTAGAAAGGTTATGGATCACTGCTCCAAACTAGCCTTTTAGCGTCGTAAAGAAGCTGCTTTATAGTCAAGCTAGCCTACATGCGGCATTAAACAAACCAGTGGTACCAAACAAACTAGGGGAAAATACTCAACTCTGAATTCCAAATAATGATTCTCATTTGGTTATCTTGAACAAAAAAAAAAAAAAAATTGCATACTTACTATAATAAGACACAGGCTTCATGATTTCGGTTTGTTTTCTAAGATAAAAGAGGAAAATAATTCCTTTATAAAAAAAATTACTATGTTCTGAAGTTTCAAGCCATTGCCTCTGCTCCGTGTTTGATATACGTTACCGGTCTACTCTCACCCTGCAGATTTCCAGTCCCCTGGAGAAAAGCAAACCTCTGCCCACTCAGCCTGTGACAAAAGAACAAAGCTGAGCCCCACTGTAACCACAAAAGTGGCATTCCATAAATTGCGAATTAAACATGCGTGTTATAACACTAAATATTCAATGCTCTCTTGGCAGCTTTTGGGAACAGAGAAAACTTTTTTAATTCGATGTTTTTTGGGGTGGGATTGAGGACTTTGTTTCAGGGAAAGATAAAGGTTTTGAAGACATCTGTTAGGATTTTGGTTGTATAACCACTTCTCTATACCATGTAATCATTAATCTCTGGAAAACATTGACCTAACGTCTTATTTAGAAAATATCACCCTAGGATTTCAATGCTAAAGGTAGAACTGCGTGCATTTTATGTCCAGAGAATGACCAAGATCTGTGTGTTTTTGGTTAAGAGCAATTTTTAATTTTTTTTCTAATTAAAAAAAAAAAAGAAAAACTCCAAGATCTGAAATGATGGTTAAGTGTGTTTCCTGCACAAGCGGAAGAACAGAGGACTCCTGAAGCAACCAGAGTTTGAATCTCCGCATCCCACGTAAAACATTTGGGCGTGGGCATCTGGACTGGTGACCCCAGTCTCTCCAGTGGAGCAGAAACCTGCAAGGTCCAGGATCAGTAGATTCGGGCTGAAGAAACAAATGTAGAAGAGTGTTAATTGGATGCAGGACACCCAGTCTTTCACTCTGGCCATTGTAGTAGGGTGCCTTCCCCCCGCCCCCCGACTCCAGCTTCAGGTGAGTGTATGGGATGGTACACACAGCAACCCACACACCCCATTACAATGAAAAGAAAAACTCCAAATGTGAAAACATTATAATACGAGATCGCTTTTTAGAAACCTGGAAATTCGGGTTGAAGGATTCCGCACACTTAGCATGTTCACTTTATCTTTCATAATTAGCTGTCCCGTTTAATCTCATTTCTTTTAAATAAAATTTAAATAAAAGAGGACGTTGGCTAAGACCCAGGCATGATGGCATTTTGGCTTTACCTCAGCTATATGGCTGTGATAGTCTTTCTTAGTATTACTTTTTAAAAGAAAGTTTACATGCTATTCATGTTGGGTAATACTATATAATCAATTTCACAACATTGACTCACTTTCTTCTAAGAGTTTGACTTGAAATCCCATACTTAAGATATGCCACTGCTTATGGAATGAAATAAACTCTCCAGAGTAAAAGAATTAAGAATTTCAAAGTTATAGGATTACATTTCATCTTACAATGTCAAAAGATCCACAAAAAATATTCATAACAGCTAAGAAGTCTGACCTTTAAATTAGTCACATCAAATTCCAGGCATAAACATTAAAATTAGCTCATGGCCAATCTATTTCTGAAAAAAAAAGTCATAGTCAAGTTACAAAAGCTGTTACATTAGGAAGATCTTTAGAGAACAAATTATTTATGTGGAAAAAATAGAGAAAAATACAAAAGAGTTCTTAAAATATATTTGAAAACTATGGTATTTTGACTCTTAGTTATGAATATGGACATTAATATAATATTTTTCAAGTTGCTTTTTTAGTGTGGTTGTGGCTATGAACTTGAACCTCTTCTCTTCTTTTGCCTGGCTCCTCCGCATTACCAGAAGGAATTGTAAAGTTGGTATGTCTGTGTGTGTGCATGTGTGTGTGTGCGCACATGTATGTGCCTGTGTGACGCTTCATGAGCTCACCTGCAATGGGACGGGATATGTGGCATGCTCTTCTGTGGTGGAATATTGGGTTTTCTGCTCCATCAATCTTGTTCCCACTCTTGCTTGAGCTGTTATTAATCAAAGTGCTTGCTGTTTTTTTGTTTTGTTTTAAGATAAGGTTTCACTCTAGCCCAGGCTGACCTGGAATTCACTACGTAGTCTCAGGGTGGCCTTGAACTCACAGTGATCCTCCTACCTTTGCCTCCCAAGTTCTGGGATTAAAGGTGTGCGCCACCATGTCCACCCCCCCCCACAAGCTCTGGTGACACCCAGGACTGTGTCCCGTGATGACAATGATGTCACAGCCACACTTGGTCACACTCAGGTGCTTCATGTGGATTCTGGAAATTCAAACTCAATGGATCAAGACTCCTGAGCCGCCCCTCCCTCAATGTTTGTACAGGAAGAGCATTTAATCATTGAGGCATCTCTTCAGCCCCAGTTCTTGATTTTGTGAAACTTTTGGGATTCAGAATCCTTTTTCCTGGGCAAGCCAGAAATCAAGAGTGTGGAAGGGAAGTCCTGGATCTCACGTTTGGAAGGTCTCTACTATGACGTCTCTCCTAATTCTCATTTCAATTCTTTTGACTTGGCAAGGAAAGCCCCTGTCTTCTACAGGGATGTCAGAGGACAGAACAGACCCTCAGCACGAGAACTGCTCTCGCAAGAGGGAAAACCTTCTTCTCGCACGTGCAAAGGGTGGCCGGGACCGGAGCGTGAGACTGGCATTGGGACACGACTCTCATCACGGTAAGCTCTGGAGAGATGCGTGTTCTTCTCAGCTTGTGGCCCGGAGAACTTCAAGCCTTCTGTGCTTCGCCTTTGTCTTTGGAATCCACTTCTCTTCTGAGCATCTAGTAGCATCTTCTGACGTCTTCTCTAAAGTCCACATGGTACTAAACATGTTTTTCTTCTTCCTTCCCCGTCACCCTGGATCTTCATCGTTCACCATGCATGTGGAGCCCTTCCGTGTCCCTTCATGCCACCGTGGGCCTGAGCCAGCATTCCAGCAGGAGTGCGTGAAACCATGTAGTTTGTGGAGAACTTTCCACGAGGGCAACCGGACAGCACTTCACTTTCGACCTAGGCTTCTTCCCGTCCAGTTACTGACCCTGGCTTCTCCGTGGCCCTAGCGTGGGATGGGTGCTGCATCTCCCCATGTTCGTCGACACGCAAAGTGCATTTTTAGTAGAACGGATGCCAGTGGGCCTCATCCTTGACCAGTGTATGAGGGGATCTGATAGATGACCCTTGGGCTGGCCGGTTTGAAATCCAGTTCATAAGGCTCTCAGATAACTCAGTCTCATTCATTATTCAACCTCATTCATTATTCCCACCCTATGCCTCGATTGCCATACAACATACTAAGTGTTATACCATGCCTTCAACCAAGGTTATGATTTTAAGAAGAAACTTGAACAAGACACATTTTCTTAAATTTTTTTGTTTATTTTTACTTACTTATTTGAGAGCTATAGACAGAGAGAGAGAGGGAGGGAGGGAGGGGAGAGTGGGTGTGCCAGGACCTCCAGCCTCTGCAAACAAACTCTAGACACGTGCGCTCCCTTGTGCATCTGGCTAACGTGGGTCCTGGGGAATTGAGCCTTGAACCGGGGTCCTTAGGCATCACAGGCAAGCGCTTAACCACTAAGCCATCTCTCCAGCCGAGACACCTTATTATATTGAAATAGCTATTACTTTGAAATGGGCTTCCACTGTTATCCTGTAAGCTCTTGCCCTCATCAGCACTGTCCCCAGCACAGAATGTGTGCTTCATCAGTCTGAGAACATAATACACAAGTTTCTTAAAAAAAAAAAAAAAAAAAAGGCCACCCAGAAACAAATGTGGACTAGAAGATGACTTGGTGGTTAAGGTGCTTGCCAGATGCACAACATGGTACATGCATCTGGAGTTTGTTTCCAGTGGCTAGTGGTTCAAGCACATCGATTCTCTCTCTTCTCCCCTCTCTCTTTCTACCTCTTTCTTGTAAATAAATAAACAAAATATTTAAAAAAAACCCTAAGTCTTGTTTAACAAATATTATCTCTTTGAGCTTGCACAAAGATGGGGTTCAAAATCACATGGTCAGTGCTGCATGTACCACGCTGTGAATCTGGCTTTATGGGGGGGAGCGATCCCAGGCTGCCACGCTTTGCCAGCAAGCGCCTTTAACTGCGGAGCCATCTCTCCAGCCCTCCAGTTTGTGAAACAGAGAGTGGAGAGGTGCGCTGGCATGCACTTGTCCTGCGACACTTGGAAGGCATTAGCAGGGCGTGGGGGATAAAGGGAAACTTCAGGCCACTCCGCTCTGCATAGGAAGACCTGGTGTCCACAAACACTGATGAAAGCAAAGATGGAGCTTTCCGTGAGTGAGAATGATTTCCCAAATGTCAGAGCTCTATCCATAGAGTTTCACCATAACAAAAATGCATGGGTTAAATGTTAATAAAAATTTTTTAAAAATGCATGGATTACTTTTTTGTTTGTTTGTTTGTTTGTTTGCTGGTTTTGAGGTAGGGTGTCACTCTAGCCCAGGCTGACCTGGAATTTACTATGGAGTCTCAGGGTGGCCCTGAACTCACGGCGATCCTCCTACCTCTGCCTCCCGAGTGCTGGGATTAAAAGGTGTGCGCCACCACGCCCCGCTGGCTATTATATATATATTTTTTACAGTACAGAATTATATGTCTTGGAATAATTGTGGATTCCTTCATGTGAGGTTGATGGAGAGGTCAAACTTTCCTGTGTCAGATTTCTGAGTAGCAACAGCCAAAATAATGCAGTAGAATTAAGAGCTGTACATAATTTTTCTAACATAACATCAAATCTTTTCAATTATTCTGGCATCATGGACTTCATGTAACAAATAGCACATCAATCAACTGATCTGTCTGATTATTGGCATGGCTGTTAGTTTTCTTTGTAAGCATAAACCGTGCAAAGACTCCCTCTGAAAATTCCTAAGCCTGAAATTATGTTTTTGAAAAATAAAAGCTTTTCCCTATGGCTCCAAATGATATAACCCTCAGACCGGAAAATAAAAAATAAATACCTTAAGAACATATTTCTGAAATCATCTGTTCCTATATAGCCCCGCGGAAGTTGGACAAAATTGATAAAATTTAACAATTTGTCAGATTAAAATGATGAATGGCACATGTACCATGTTGTTTTGCTAGCTCGGTGAATGCACTCTGCGTGATATATAAATAAAATCAATTCCTTATACAAAGCACATGCTGAACAGTGATGACATGCAGCAGAGAATTATTCTGAAAGAATCCCATCTCAGAGTATGGATTTTAACGGCACATCTCATTCTTTTTATTTGTAAACTGGGAGATGCAGATCTGGCTGAGTGGCAGGGCATACAAGTTATGGAGCTAGATTCTGAAAATGGAAAATGGTTTGGTTTTATTATAGAGAAGGAGGACCATTGTCATGTAAACAAAGGGAACCCAGTAGCTATTTAAAATGAGTTACATACTTGACAGCTTACTCCTTTGCCAGAATTCTCTATTCTTTCAATATAAAAATAAGTAATGGATTTTGCCTAATTTTCTTCTCAAAGTAGGATATCTATTAAATATATTCTCACAATTACAAATACACATATTTCATTACATGCAAAAATTTAAACATGACATTTTATAGCTAATAGAAAAAGAATTAAGTTCTAAATAAAGTATGATAATATAGTTTCATATTATATTTTGGTTGGTGTGCAAATATGTTACCTAGCCTACATTCATGAGTTTTGTCATTCAAATGAGCAATTTGTATACAAGTACTGTGTTTTGTGCCTAGAGAATTCATCTAGTACTTTGAATCAAATCTTTTCACATATTTCATAATACACTCAAAATTCTTTAGGAAAAAAAGCACAATGAATTATTTTTACAATTAGCTGTGAAGCTGATAAAGATTCTTTTATTAAAGAGTAAAAAAAAATTAAACTGGAAGCCTTCTGGAATGAAGATTATGAGTAAGGGAGATATTGTTTCTCAAAAAAGGTAGTGTTGCAGCTTTACCAGACAAGACCATTCATAATTTTCTTATTACTTTTGGCTATCTAATTTGTGGGGGCAGGGGGAAGCGAGAAAGAAAATTTCTCATGGAAACCTTAAGTTAGTACAAATGAATAAATTATATTTACTTTATAACTACAGGGACAAACTATATTTCCTGAAAAAAATATATATGTCTTATACATTTTATACCATATATAATATAAATGCAGTAAGTCGTGACTTTATGGGGCCATAGATTCACCTAAGCTAGCGAGCTTATGGCTGAGCATGGAAGAGCATCTGCTGTGTAGGCACAAAGGACTGGTTCTTCTGCAGTTTGATTCTCCTGCACCCAACATTGAAAGCTGGGCATGGTCATGTAAGGTTATATCCCCAGAACTGTTGGGAGTTGAGACAAGAGAATCACTTGGGCACTTCGATCAGCCAGTCTGATTGAAAACAGCACCTCCAGGTTCCCTGAGGGACGCTGTCTGAAGGACATACATGGGTGAATATTAGTACAAGAAGCCTCATGCTCATTTTTATTTTTTTTTATTAGTTATGTACTGTGTTTACAACCATGTTGGCACCGTCCTTAGCCTCCTCTCTGTCCTCCCCCCTCTGCAGGGACCCTCCTTGTTGGGGAATGTGGGTCATGCACTGTGGGGTTAGCCATCAGAACCTGAGGAGAGGACCAGCCCATTATGCCTCACCAGGGCCCCAGCTGAAACGACAGAGTAATTGGGGAAATGAACAAGAGTGCTGCTTTCTTGGTGAACCTGGTACCAGCACAAGGGTGAAGGAGACAGACACAGAGAACACTCAAATCCTACCAAACCAGAGATCCAGAGATACAGAGGCTCCCAAGACTCCATCACTGAAGTAGACCTAAAACAAACCCAGCACGGCTCAGGAAAATTCACAGAAGAGGGGGCTGAAAGATTGTTAGAGCCACAAGTTGGGACATTATGCACAGAAACATTGCCTCTTGCTCAGAGGGCATGTTACACTTCCATACACACGGGCATACATCACACGCACAGCATCCATCCCCTCAAAGTAATTATATTACTGAGTTAAGACATTTAAAGGGGCATACTGTCCAAATTATAATACCTATTTTGTTTATTTCCAGAATTATCTAAATGTCACTATGTGCTAGGAGCATACAACTGTATTCAATTACCTCACGTTTGAGGCTTGCAACGGTACGTTCAATTGCATATTTATTTCTTGATGCCATGCCAGCTAATTAACAAGAGAAACATTTATAGATCACAACCACAAATTTTTAGAGTGCTGACATATGAACAGATAGCAGAAAATCTGGTTTGGGTTTCTGGGGAAAATTCATCAAGGTGTTCAAAGATCTCCATTTGTGACAGCTTACTATTGTGACATGCACAGAATCTTTGCTCTTCATTGCTATCTTTGTGTAACAGAGAAAGCTATAATTTTAAAGCATTTTTAACTGGAGACAACCCACACTGACCAGGTCTCAAGGGGAAGAATTTGCTACATTCTTAGGAACCACATCCCTGAGTTTATTTTGGAGGAGGAGGATATACTGAGAACTGGCTCAGACCTTGATGTTTCGGTCTTGCCATGTCCTGTCCAGATTCCAAATCAACCACTAGCTGGCAATGTGACATGGAACAAGGTAGCTCAATGTCACTGTGTCTCGGTTTCCTAGTCTACAAACAGAGAAACACATGATTGGGAGAACGGAAATAAAAATTCAAAGTGCTTCCCACATACTCAGTACTGGTTCCCACCATACCCATGTCTTGGGCTCCACCCTTTGCTGGATGAGAAGGAAGTGCTTGCTTGCCTGTTTCCTGGATGGAGCCTAGACTCATCCATGTAAGCCTGAAACTTTCAAATTTCTTTTTAGTTTTTAAATATTTCGTTTTTATTTATTTATTTGACAGAGAGAGAGAGGGGGGGGGACAGGGAGAGAATGGATATGCCAGGGCCTCTAGCAACTGCAAACAAACTCTAGATGCAAGTGCTTCCTTGTGCATCTGGCTAAGGTGGGTCCTGAGGAATTGAACCTGGGTCCTTTGGTTTTGCAGGCAAGCACCTTAACCACTATGCTATCCCTATAGCCCTCAAATTTCTTTTTCTTTCTTTCTTTTTTTTTTTTAAGCGGTTAAGGCATTTGCCTGAAAAGCCTAAGGACCCAGGTTCGATTCCACAGGATCCATGTAAGCCAGATGCACATGGGGGCACATTCTTCTGGAGTTTGTTTGCAGTGGCTGGAGGCCCTGGCATGGCCATTCTCTCTCTCTCTCCTCCTATCTGCATTTCTTTCCCTTTCTCTGTCTTTAATAAATAGACAAACAAATCCTGGCACACCATTCTCACTCTCACTTCCTCCCTTCCATCCCTCTCTCTGTATGTAATAAATGAGTAAATAAGAATAAATGTTAAAAAAATAATAACAAATGAATTGAAAAAGTTCACCAAAATAACTGGACATGAAAGTTTCACTTATGTTGCATTTGGCTCAATATTCAGAAATCCATTAACATAGTAAAGCATAATGACAGAAAACTATGTGATCCTTTCTGTAGGTATCAAAAGCTCACCTGAGACGTTCATGCTATAACCAAATGGGAGTTGCTTTCTTAACCTTGCTCATTTAAGTATAGCAAGGCAAATGCTCCTATTTTCTGGGGGTGTAGTAGAAACAATTGCATTAATATAATGAACAGGACAAAGGTCATCATACCACTGTAAAACGAATAATATTTTAATGATATGAAAGTAGCTGTTGATGTTGTAGTATTGGTAGTTCTTGTAAAATAACAACAATACCACCACCATCTTGATACTAGGCAACTATCTCACAGCAACTGTAACCAGGAAAGCAAGTCCTTTTATTTTCCTAAGGCTTTGAGAACAGGAGCAGGGCATATTACACTGAAGAATGTGAATATTCAGGAAAGAAAACCAAGCTAGTAGAGATTGAATGCATTTTGCCCATGCTTTCCCCAAGGTATCTGAAAACAGGGAAAATCACAGGATACTCATTTTCAGCTTTCAATCAGACCACCGGTCCCGGATTCTGAGTGAGGGATCTGATCGGTCCTTCAGAGTACTTGGAAAGAGTGTTTATGACTCTTGGGCTGGAGAGATGGCTTAGTGGTTAAGCGTTTGTCTATGAAGCCTAAGGACCCTGGTTCGAGGCTCGATTCCCCAGGACCCACATTAGCCAGATGCACAAGGGGGCGCATGTGTCTGGAGTTCGTTTGCAGTGGCTGGAGGCCCTGGCACACCCAATCTCCTCTCCCTCTCTGTCACTCTCAAATAGATAAATAAAAATATACAAAAAAAATTTAAAGAAAGAGTGTTTGTGACTCTGTACTCAGAGTCACATTCTGCTTCTGGTCATGTGAGTGTCTGTCTTCCTTAGAAGCCACTTTAGCCACTTTACTTGTCAATATTTGTAGGATTACTTCTTTTGAGAGTAATATTATGAACATACAACTCAACAGAAGAGGTTATCATTGAGGATCTTAAGATGCAGTTTGGTCAGGAGTCCCTCTGTACAACAGACAACTAGAAAACGCAGTAAGATTTTGTCATCGTATGGTAGATCATGTGGAATTTGCCATTTGGAACACTGGAATGTAAAGAAAGAGTTCTAACAGTCACCATCACAGTGAGACCTTACCTCACTTCAGTTAGAATCACTTTTTTCATCAAGAAGGCTAAGGATAGGCTGAAGATGTGGATGTGGCTCAGGGTTAGAGAACCTGTCTGGTGCGCACAGGGCCCTGGGTGTGACCTCCAGCTCAGCCATGCCAATGAACAAAGGGTGAAACGTGCGCCCCAAGGACGCGGAACACCACCACACACTGGTGGTGCGGATGCATGTTGGTACAACCATTATGAAAACCAGAATGGGAGCTCCTCAAAGGGTTACAAGCAATTATCTTTCAACCATCTCCCTATGAAACATCCACCCAGAGGCCATGAAATCAGCGGGTCGATGGGCTGTCTACAGTGCTAAGTTCATTACAGGACCACTCACCTACTGCAGCTGAGAAATGAAAGAGCTTAAATGTCCTCGACCTGAGGAACAAGCAAGTGCGTGTGTCTACTCAAGGGAATGCCACTCAGCAACACAAAGAAGGGGAAGGCTGGCCCGAGCAGCAGCTGGGTGCAGCTTTACTACATGAGATAGGTGGGTACGAGTCCGTAATGTTGCCTTCATGGAAGTTGAGAGCTGAGTGGCAGCTATCAGAGGCTGGAGGAGGGCTAAGTTACCGTGAGCTGGACCCAGTAAGCTCTGGTCAGCTCTTGCACAGTAAGGGTCACGGCAGATAACAGTACGATAGCATATGTTTCGAGAAGGTTAAAAGAATTATGAAAATTTCAAAAACAACCCCTGAGACTTCATAGGGAATTCTAAGTCAGCCTGGGCTAGAGTGAGACCCTACCTCAAAAAACCAAAATAAATAAATAAATAAATACATAAATAAAAATAATTTTAAAAATGACGAATTTGGGGCAGGCAGACATGGCTAATCTGGTTTGAACATCACTCAGTATGTATAGCAAACAGCAAGACACTGTGTGCTACTCATTAATATGAATTTATGGTTTTATGCCTGTAAAAATACTTAAATTTATATGTCTCATGCATAGGGAGTGAGCATTAATACCTAGCAGGGTTATTATAGACAATAAAAAGGTGTAATCATATGTTCTACAAATCAAGAATATTACATACCCTTAACGAATGTTAGTTGAAACATCATCTAACCTGGGTGTCATTTTCAGTGTTTTACTAAATGTTTACATGGAAACCCACTATTATATGGAGATGAAGGTATGACTTTTCTGCATATATATATATATATATATATACATACATATATATATATATATATATATATATATATATATATATATATATTTGATTATTTCCTAAGTTCTAAGTTTCGAGGTTACAGTAACAAACAAGAATGTTTTTTTTATAGAATGTAAATTCTAGTTTGTAAAGAGAAAAAAATAATTATACATAAAAAGAAACTATTGAGCAATGATATGTTAATGTCAATAAAGTAGAAATATATGTGTATGTAAGATGTGTGTGTGTGTGTGTGTGTGTGTGAGAGAGAGAGAGAGAGAGAGAGAGAGAGAGAGAGAGAGAAACACAGAGCTACTTTTAGACAAGATCAAGCGTGTTCAGGGTGGTATGGCCGTAGACAGGAGCTGCTTTTAGAGTGAGTGGTTATGCTGGCTAATCTATAATATTTTTTCAACCTAACAGGATTTAGAATCACCATGGAAGCAAATCTCTTAGCATGTCAGTTAGGAATTTTCTTTCTTTTATTTAAAAATAATATTTTATTTATATTTATTTATTTACTTGAAAGACGAAGAGGAAGAGAGAGAATGAATGGGCGCTCCAGGGCCTCCAGCCACTGCAAATGAACTCTAGACACGTGCGCTCCCTTGCGCATCTGGCTACCGTGGGTTCTGGGGAATTGAATCTGGGTCCTTTGGCTTTGCAGGCAAATGCCTTAAGTGCTAAGCCACCTCTCCAACCCAGCAATTTCCTAGATACGATTAATTGATGTGGAAAGACCCACCTTAACTGTGGGTGGCACCATTCTACGTACTGGGTGTTCTGGACTGTAAGAAAGGGAGGCCGTGGGCTGAGTACCAGCATCCGTCATTCTCTACGTCCTCCCTACCTAGGTGAAGATGTGGTGCCAGCTCCCTCCTCCTCCTGATGTGCTCCCTCATCATCACGGTCTCACCCCGACTAACTGTAAGACAAAATACACCTTTCCCTTCCCTACGCTTCTTCCGCAGGGCGTTTCGTTCCGGAAATGAGCACAACCGAAACGCTAGTAGTCAAGAAACACGCCCAAATGAGTGATAATAAAGTGGGAAGCAGAGTGATAATAAGGAGACACTTATGCACCTGGTCATGTGAATTCATCGACGAACAAATCAAGAAACTTCCAAAATCCTTCTTTGGTGACATGAAGATCTCAACACGGAAAGTCATCCAAGTGAAAGTCACTTAGTGCCTTGGCGAATCTATCTGTTGGAGTAGAAGATGAACTGAAACCAGCTGTCTCATGACACTCCTGGAGAATAAATACACCATACTCAAACACATCAGCAGAGCATGCCAACAAATGAGGTAAGCGCGTTTGTCCAGAAAACTTCATTTCAGATAACTTGCTATACTTGGATTCTTGTATCCATGTGACATAATGATTTAGGGACAGACAAAGTTCACACACATAATGCCAATAGATTATTTGCAAATTTTGTCTCACATTGCTAAAAAACAGGATGTTTTTTGCTTGTTTGTTTATGAGGTAGGGTTTTATTCAAACCCAGGCTGATCTAGAACTCACGCTATATTCTCAAGCTCACTACTCACTACTCCTACCTCTGCCTCCCAAATGCTGGGAGTAAAGGCGTATGGCACTCCCTGCAAAAGGACATTTTTAATATTCAGATCTTTATATAATGAATTGTAGTAAAATGGTTACTAAAATTGACAAAATAAAAATTTAAAAAATGGGACTGGAGAGATGGCTCAGTGATTAAGGCACTTGCCTACAAATCCTAATGACTTGGGCCTGATTCCCCAGCACCCACGTAAAGCCAGATGCACAAAGTAGCTCCTGTGTATCTGGCACACTTGTCCTCTCTGTCTGTCTCTCTTCTCTTTCTCTGCTTGCAAATAAATAAATTAATATCTAGATAAATAAATAGAGGGAAAATGGACAATTAATTGGAATAAAACTGTTAAAATTCTAATTCCAATAGTTTTTACCTGGATATTGCTGGATGGTTTCTCCTTGGGTCCATTTATTTACAAACTAGAAATGGAACAACCTATCTCAGAGATATATTATATCCTAAAACATATCTATGGTACTTGAAACAATTCTGAGAACATTTAGGTGTTCGACAAACAGTGTTCATCAAATGATTTGGAACAAAAGGAGGCGTTACTTAATGCACATGGAGAGATGTAGCTTAATGCTTTCAGCGTAGCCTCTTCAGTGCATTTTGCTTTTCAGCTTATTGCTGTCTCTCTCTTCCTCTTTGCTGCACCTCACTCTTATTTTACACTGTAGCTTCCATCATGACAGAATTAGGGTAACAACTTACTGATATTGTCCTCTGTTTCTCCATATTTCCTTCAAATCCATCTTCCATGTTGGTTCCTTGAGATCTTTCTAAAACAACTCACCTTTAAGAGTCTCATACTCTACCAACTGAACGAGCCGGAGAGTCACAGCTTTACTTTAAAAACTCACTATTGGGCTGGGGAGATGGCTTAGTGGTTAAGGTGCTTGCCTGCAAAGCCTAAGGACCCTGGTTCAATTCCACAGGATCCATGTAAGCCAGATGACCATGGTGGCACGTGCGTCTGGAGTTTGTTTGCAGTAGCTGGAGGCTCTAGCATGCCAATTCTTTCTCCTTCTATTTGCGTTTTTCTCTCTCTCTCTCTGTCTCTAGTAAATAAACAAACATAAATCTTTAAAAAAAAAACACCATCAGCATTTTGATAGCAACCAAAATCCACTACTTTGGGCTATCTTTTGTATTTTATGTGCTCTGCTCACACTGTCCCCTCTATTAAGGATTGCCTATTACAGTCTTTGTAATCAGTTGTCAACTTGGTGTCTTCAGAGTTGCCTTTTTTTTTTTTTTTCCTGCAACCTCATCTTTGTGACTCTCGCTGATGAAGCCCTTGTCCTAGCTTGGTACATGCCATGCTTGTTCTGCTAAGAACATCCTAGAACCAACGCACCCTGACATCTCAGCATTATCACTCCCTCCGAATGCTTGCTCATGTGGCAGCAAATCAGCAAATGCCACGTTTCAAGTGTGTCCATTTCACTCTTTGAATACTGGGTTCTTTAAGTCATTGACGTGTAATGTGCAGCGTCCATAGTGATGAGTGAGGGCCTGAGGAAGGAAGGGGAACGATACGGAACTGGGCCACAGGAGAAGTTTTGGAGCAAAGCAGACCCAACAATAGCTTCAGATCATCCCACAAGGAGCCCTGTATCCATAAACACCCCTCACCACTGTCCTAAATTGGCCCAACTGTCCCAGCTTTTATAATCCTTCATGTAATCCATTCGTATGGACACCTCTCTGAAGGATGTGAATTTGCGAGGTGTCTCTCTGCAGCTGAAGTAACATTTTTTTTTCTTCTTCTTCTCTTTCAAGGGACACACAGACAACTCCACTTTGCTCATAGCACTCCCAGGAGCTGCGGCCAGGACTGCATGGAAGGGGAATACGGAAAGCACAGACCTTGTATATCACACACACTTAGGAAGCAAGGTTTGCAACCGAGCTTTGAAAACATGACCTAAATGTTCTGCATTTTCTATTAACCAGAACCAATTTACAACATCAGAGAAAAACATCTGTGTTCCATGCCAGACAGCAGAGCCCCAGTTGGCAGCAGCCTGTGATGCAATGTCACCAGCCAAGCGAGGTTTATTCCAGAAAATGGCCTTCTTTATATCCTGCAGACTAGTAGAGAAAGCCGCAAGTCTATCCCTGAATAACAGACCTTCTGTCTCTGGCCACACTTCTTAATATTTATCAGATGCAGGAAGAAAACACACAAAAGTTTAGTGACTTAAGTCAGGAGTTCATTTTCCTTGTGAACTCTGCCTCTCCCCTCACAGACCCCAGGTAAGACAAGTGAGCACTTCCAAGCATCGCACATCACATTTCTCCCTGTGGAATGCTACTGCTAATAGCAATTTCTCGTAGCTCGCTGAGAGCCTTCACCTTTCCAAGGGTCCTCATCACACTGATTTCTCAAGGCTTGGAATCCGTCTTGCTTTTGACTTCTGGAATCTCATGGTGACATTTTCTGTCAGCTAACTAAGTGTATTTGTCTGAAGCTGAGTTCATGCATAGAGAATGCCTTTCTTCTCAGGAGCTCCACTGACGGCACGATCACCCTTACAGCGCTTCCTCGCTGCATTTTCAAATGCTTAGGAAAAACAAAATCTCATGCCTCGCATATGAGGTTTCTTGTCCTGTAATCAGTACCATACAGTTGTAGCTATGGCCAGTGAGTTAACATGTGTTCTTATCATTGCACTTCTCAGTTATGCACTTTCCGTATAAGACACTGTGCTAGACACATTGGGATCCACAAACAGCAATGCAATGTGGAGCTTAGAATCTGTTGAATTCTCATCTAGTTAGTGGTTTTTGTAGCTTCAAGATATGTATTTCCATTCAGAGGCTTCTCTGGCTACCCGTGAGAGCGGCACTCAGAGACAATGTGACGCGTCCTCCTCCATGGTCTCTGAGCGCTGGCTGGTGGATAGACATGACGTGGACTGTGCTAAGCACTGGGCTTTCTCATCGTCTTCGTGAGTCCTTGGGTTTCCCTGGTGTTCACTTACATCTGTAACAAGAAGCTTCTCAAACCAAAAGTGAGACCAGCCATAACCAAAGGGCATAAACACATACATTTAGAAGGCTTTTTCATGGGCATGGCGTTTCTATTTGATTGGTAGATGCTGAGGATACTCAAAACCCATCAAAGCTGAAAATAAGGGGATGTTGGGAGCTCCACACTAAGTGCAGAAAGAACGTGAGAAGGTGGGAAGCAGTGCTTTGGGTGTACTGTCCTCCCAACATGAACCAACTGCTGCATCTGTGACCCCACAGCTGTTGCTGGTACCCCCCTCCCAAAAAAAAAGAGAATCTGCACTGCTCTGAGCCCATCGATATTTAGACATGGAGGTTGTTGGGGGATGAAGGGAATAAGATAACAAAACAGAGGAAGGATTACTTGGAAAGAGGCAGGTCCTCAATGGAATAGGGGCCAAAAGAAGATCATGAGATAGGAATAAGTCAAATTGCGGTTAAATTATGATCAAACATTAATGTTCCCAATAAACAGAGATGTGTGGGATGTGATCAAATAGGTTTTAACTAAGTAAAAATGCTGCATATCGGCTGACTGGAGGATTAATAAGAGCATCCTACAAGGGATGACATCTATGTTTGACTGTAATGATTGAATGATTACTCATGGATGTCTTTAAAGTTCACAGAGAAAGTGTTTAGTACAGTAAAAATTCATACAAAGAAGCTAAAGTGACAATAAGATACAAATTACGTCTCTTCCCGCTATCTACATTGGTCCAAGTTTTACTTGATTTAAGCTTCTCGGTCAAAATTTTTACTCAGGTCAGGTGACTTTGGTAACCTCTGCCGGCCGCGCATATATTGAGGATTCAGCTGCGACCTTTTCCCTTTGTTGTGACCACAGCTTGTCATGGTCGAAGATGTGCTTATGATCCACCTGAGTCTGGATTCGATGAGCATGATGACGTTTCTTCTTTGCATGTAACAGGCTTAAGTCGTAAGCCAGCAGCGAGCCTCTACAGGGCTTGCTATCCCTTCATCCCAGGATCTTGGTTTTGTGACTTTAATGGTGCTGAGCTTCTGTTGCTTGCAGGTGATTGTCTGCTCCAGCGTAGTCTGAAATTCATCAGAAATAGTAGTGAATACACAGTGAAGTTTGCATACTACCTTCCGAGCCGAAATCACTGAAATGGAATACTAGCTAATCTCTCTAAGTGCAAGATCAGATCACGGAATCTAGAGCAGGGCTGGAGGGATGGCTCAGCGGTTAAGGCGTTTGCCTGCAAAGCCAAAGGACCCAGGTTTGATTCCCCGGGAACCATGTTAGCCAGATGCACAAGGTGGCGCATGTGTCTGGAGTTCATTTGCAGTGGTTGCAGGCCCTGGTGCACCCATTCTCTCTTTCTCTCTGTCTCACTTTTTCTGTCAAATAAATAAAAATAAAATATTTTTTAAAATACAGAGTATAACCACTAGCACAGTGACTCTTTTGCTTTCTCTTGTTGATTTGGAGGCATTATTATTATTTCTCCTAATTTCCAAGTTGGAATATTTGTAACATGTGAAGTAAGCTCAGTGCCGTACACTTCGAGGACACTTCATTCTCTCTGAAATGAGCAGGAGGGGCAGGTGGCCGTCCCTGTTCCTTGTAGGAGAGATGGCGAAGGGCCCCGGGAAAGCCGTCATCCAGCACCAGGTTCCGTGTGATGCTTCGGTGAGGGCATGAGTCCACAGCTCCAGCTCCAGGCGTTTTTAAAAATGCAAAATAAGCCAATTTTCTTCTCACTTTTGAATAATCACATCTGTTGGATCGTTGCTGGAGAGAAGCATTTTCATGACTCTCACCTGAATGAGCGTATTGTTTCAATGCTGCTGGTTACAGGCACCGGGCCTGAGCTCAAGTGCTGACATCTGGGAATAAGAGACCTTTTTGCCCCTGGCAGTGTTATCTTCAAGGTAGCTACTGGACTGGGGTAATGAGCTTAGAAGGATCTAGAAGGGTGGCAAACGGAGGTGTGAAATCCAGCTGTTTCTGATGTAAAATAAGACCCGCAGGTGCCAAAGAGCTCTGAACCAGGAGAAAGCTGTGTGACTCGCTGCTGAGCGCGACCCAGGGGTCCGACTCAGGGGGGCAAGCAGAAGCAGGCAAGCCTCCCTTCTGCAGTTTGCGGCATCTTTTTCTTTTCCTCATTTCAAGCAAAAAAAAAAAAAAAAAAAAAAAAAAAAAAAAACAGGAATAAGACACAGAATTTTGATCTGGCCACATGAAAAATTATTAAATTCAAATCCAAATTTGTTATGGTCCCTCTCATGTCTCCAGGCAACAACACATGAAGAAAATGTTACAAGGAGACGAGGACAGCAAGTTAATGGACATAATACTGCGGTAGAGACAAGACATATATATGTAAGACTGAAAATGTTTCATTTGTCTGTTTTCCAGAATCAAGGATGAATTTTGCAATTCGTAATGACAGTGTGAATGTCTCAGCATGATGTAAAGAAGAACACGTGTTTAGCAAACATACGGCGAATGCTTAGAACTGTGTATCCTCTCTACAGGGTTGATTTTGAATGTGACCCATTGAATCACACCCCTCCACACGTCAGTCATAACCATGCGTGTCTATGGATGTAACGTTGATTGGAAACAGGGTCCTCTGAGGACGTAACTAAGGTTAAGATGAAGCCGTTACGTTAAACCCTAACCCAAGGTGATTATTGACATTGGCAGAAAGGGGCACGTTGACATACACACATCCATACACAAGAAAAGATGGAAACGCACCCAGAGAAGACAGCTACAGGTGTGACATCGTCCACAGGGAGAGGAAGCTGCGTAAAGGTGGAGACCTAGGCTATCAGAAGCTGGGAGAACAAGAGAGAACCTTCAAGAGGCTTCTGAGAAATCATGCCCCAGGGAACACACTAAGCTTGACCGTTCAATCCCCACGACTGTAGGCAATACACAGTCACTTGGAGTCACGCTGTTTATCATGCTGGTCCTGAGAGCCCTGCCACACCAACACAACACACAAAGGCGCTGACATTGGCAATGACAAACTCAAAGCCCGGCAGATAAATAAGTCCAAGCCCGGGTCATCTGTGTCCAGACGACCCACAGTGACTCATGCTCTTCAAAGCTCTCCCTTTGGCTTGCAAACCTTCGGACTTAACCTCTTAAGTTCTACTTTCTCTGAGGTGCTCTTGATAATTAAATAATTTAAACAATATGTGACAAAAGTAATTTGTGTCTCTTGAATGTGAATTGAAAAAAATGAATTAACTGCCATCTCTCCAGCCCCATTATTTAAAACCTTTAATGTACACATCTACTTAAAATTAATATTTACCTTTTTAAATTCCTCTGAGCTATACCTTCCACTCACAACACAGTTTATGAACATCTGGTGAGGAATGAATGATTGAATGGAAGGATGAAGGAACAAGTCAATGACAAAAGGTATTTAATGAATTGGATTTTCCTAACCCTTCGTGTGAAACCCAACTTACAGTGGACATGCTTAAATTTCACATCATAAAATTCAGTGTAAGTGCTATGCTTTTCGCCAGCACAAGTCGCTTTAGGAGCATGCAGGTGGTAATAATTCTCTTCAACTGGAAGGGTGAATAGCAGAGATGTCTAAGAAGCTTCTGAAGTTCTGTCCTAAGAAATATTATAATATGCCACCTATATAAGTAAGATGTGCCATGTCGCTTCTGAATGTCCTCCCTGGTGCAATGAAATTAAATTTTTGTTAATGTTTCAACCATGACTCTTGAGGCTAATAACCAAAAACTATATCTTAAGGAATACTACAAATGACACTTTTCTTTCCTTTTTAATTTTTATTTATTTATTTATTGAGGTAGAATCTCACTCTAGCACAGGCTGACTTGGAATTTGTTCTGTAGTCTCAGGGTGGCCTCAAACTCATGTCGATCCTCCTACCTCTGCCTCTTGAGTGCTGGGATTGAAGGCATGTTAATGTTTCAATCATGGCTTTTGAGGCTAATAACCAAATATATCTTAAGGAATACTACAAATGCCACTATTCTTTCCTTTTTTTTTTCAAGGATGTTTCCACTCTAGTCCAGGCTGTCAGTGAATTCACTCCAAAGCCCCAGGCTAGCCTCAAACTCATGCGATCCGCATATCTCAGCCTCCTGAGTGCTGGGATTAAAGACGTGAGCAATCATTTTTAGCATTCTTTGGACTCTTTAGAATACTTTTTTAAATTATTTTTTTTCTTTTTTTTTTTCAAGGTAGGGTGTCACTCTAGCCCAGGCTGACCTGGAATTCACTATGTAGTCTCAGGGTGGCCTCGAACACATGGTGATCCTCCTACCTCTGTCTCCCAGGTGCTGGGATGAAAGGCGTGCGCCACCACGCCTGGCTTGGTGGTGAGCATGCACATGAATATGTGTTTCTATAAATTTGCATGTGTTTAGGGGAGTGTGTGTGTGTGTGTGTGTGTGTTTCTGTGCGTGCGCAATTAGGCTTGCTTTTGAGAGCTCCAGATACCCACCTGTTTCTGCTTCTCCAGCACTAGGATTTCAGGCATCGGTATAGGTGGTGGGGATCAAACTCAGGCCCACACACCTGTGAGGGCACCATTTCATATACTGAGCCATCTCCTTAGCCCTATTATGTAACTCTTTATATTAAAAAAAATGCTTATTTATTTGCAAGCAGAGAGAGATAAAGAGAGACAGAGATAACAGGCATAGCAATGCCTTCAGATGCATGCACCACTTTGTGCATCTGGCTTTATGTGGGTACTGGGGAATTGAACCAAGGCCATTAAGCTTTGCAGGCAAGTGAATTAACTGCCATCTCTCCAGCCCCATTATTTAAAACCTTTAATGTACACATCTACTTAAAATTTTTCTTTCACATTTAAAGAGATATGATCCTCATTGTGCCATAGATTAAAAACGTGTTGACTTACAGGTTTGTTTACATCTGCATTCAACTGATATTTGTAATTATTGAAACTCACGTGACCCAAGGAAGAAAAAGGTGGTACTTTATTTCTATTTTTATTTTTTTATTATCAACTTCCATGATTGTAAACAATATCCCATGGTAATTCCTGCCCTCCCCCAACTTTCCCCTTTGAAACTCCACTCTCCATCATACCCCTCCCCCTCTCAATCAGTCTCTCTTATTTTGATGTCATGATCTTTTCCTCCTGTTACGATGGTCTTGTGTAGGTAGTGTCAGGCACTGTGAGGTCATGGATATCCAGGCCATTTTGTGTCTGGCGGGAGCACGTGGTAAGGAGTCCTACCTTTCCTTTGGCTCTTACATTCTTTCCGCCACCTCTTCGCAATAGACCCTGAGCCTTGGGAGTTGTACACATTAATGTTCAATTTTTATTTAGTATTAAAAATACTTTTAAGGGCTGGACAGATGGCTTAGCTGTTAAGGCACTTGCCTGTGAAGCCTAAGGACTCAGATTTGATTCCCAAGTTCTCATGCAAGCCAGGTGCACAAGGTGACTCTTGTGTTTGGAGTTCATTTGCAGTGGCTAAAGGCCTTGGGGCACCTATTATTCTCTCTCTATCTGCCTCCCTCTTTCTCTCAAATACATACATAAATAAATAAAAATATTAAAAAATATTTTTTGAGTGAGAGAGAGAGAGAGAGAGAGAGAATAAGAATGGGCAAGCTAGGGTTTCTTGCCACTGCCTGAGAAATCAAACACATGGTCATTTTATGCATCTCTCTTTATATGGATACTGGGGAATTGACCTCGGGTTGTTAAGCTTTGTAGGCAAGTGCCTTAGCAGCTGAGCCATCTCTCCGGTTCCACAATAAAGTTTAATTTGAGAAGATTCTAATTGAAGGGACTTCATGGAGAAAAGCCAAAGAACAGGGACAAGAAGGCACAGGCCATCTCGACACATAAGTAAGAAATTACAGGATAGGAGAAAATTTAGACTTTGGAGAAAATAGTGATGATAATTTCCTGGTATAGATTTTATGTAATATTTTACATGATTATTTCTCTTGATATTCAGGTTAACATGGTAGAGTGGTCATTATGCTCATTTAAAAGTAAAGAAATTGAGGATTGAAGAAATCCCCAAATTTGCCCAAATTCACAGGACTAAAAATGTTGACGTTCAATAGCAGATGTCATGTGGCTTCAAGGACAGACTTATGCTACTACCCTCTAACAATCAGGCAAAGACTGTTGTAATCCTATCTACAAAATACCCTCTGGGGGCTGGAGAGATGGCTCAGCGGTTAAGTGCTTGCCTGTGAAGCCTAAGGACCCCAGTTCGAGGCTCGAATCCTCAGGACCCACGTTAGCCAGATGCACAAGGGGGCGCACGTGACTGGAGTTCATTTGCAGCAGCTAGAGGCCCTGGTGCACTCAGTCTCTCTGCTTCTTTCTCTTTCTGTCTGTTGCTCTCAAATAAATAAACAAAAATTAAAAAAAGAAAAACCTCTGGCTTCCTAACAGCTTGGCATGGTGACTGTATTGCCCCAGGCAGTACTACAGAAGACCATACTATTGTTTAGGCAGCTTTAAATCCACAGGTCATCTATCCCTTATTTCCCATCTGTTTTACATAACTAATTGGCATCTGTATTTGGCGAACACTACCCACTTTCCTTCTTTCCAAGCTGACAACGTGATGGTCATATTTATTGAAACAAGACGGTTTACTTACTTTGGGTGGAAAGTATATTTTCCTGAGTCCTTCATCATTTGCGTGGCCTTGTGGCTGCACGCTGGTCCACCGAGTGATAGTAACAATTAACTATATTTTCCTTCTCTCCTACTTCCCGGAAAGAGAAGTTGACTGAGCAGTTGCCGTGGGCCGTCGGGAAGTCCCTTGCTGTCCCTCCATGCATGCACCTCCGTGCCAGCACCCTGTTTTCTGGGTTTCTAGGCACCTCAGTATAACCGTTCAACCAATGCGGATAGCAAGGAAGGGGGAAGAACAAACAAGTGCTTTGTGGATTTGCTAGCTCTTTATTTTCCAGCTTAGTAATCTCACCACATAAGAATAAGTCACACCAACAGACAGGCACTCTTCATACACATAGAGATTTCGTACCTTGGCAATTATGGGCGCAGCCATGGAGCTGAGCAAAAGCCCCGTAGACAGCAACAGCGCTCAGGCAATAACAAGCACTTGAGTTGGACAGGAATTGTCCAAGTTCTGGAGCACAAAGCACTGGGTGGAGCGGCCTTAGGTAGAGTTAGTGGTTATGAACGGGTCACTGTGAGGAGCTTGCACAATGAAGGCTAAGCAGGCTTTCCTAAAGACAAAAGTGTGAACGTCCCAGAGCTAGCTTTTATTCTCTTGTGGTGTTGATTGGAGATTTAACTATAGTTCCCATTTTGGAGCTCATCCTGCACACAAGGAAACCTAGTTCTCCAGGCCTTATCTTTTCTCTTCAAGGATCATCAGGTAATCTTTGGTGAAAGCATTTAGGAAATTCCTCCAGGCAAGAAACTTCCATCCGTCCCACTTACCACAGTGCACGTCTAATTCATCATGCCCCTTCCCCCAGGCTGGAGGGAGACACACTTACGAGGATATGCCCACGTTCGGTTAAGTCATCGAGACTGCTTCTTCCTTTTGGATGAGGATCATGAGTAGACGCGTTGGTTTCCCAAGGTAAGAGAAATGATTGCATCAGCCTAGAAGCCTTACTGTTGTTTCCCCTCTGATCAGAGGACTACTTTTAAGAACCTTGAAGAAAGAGAGTTCTGTCCATGACTACCAGAATCTATAGGTTGAATGTAAGCCAAGGGCAAAGAGGAAGAAAGAACACAGAAGCATTCACAAAACGACAATGGACAGAATGCAGCAACATCCACAAGTCACCAGATGTGAGAGGGCCAGCCCTATTGTCTTGAGTTATTGCTCATCTTCACTCTATTCTCCCATGGCTTCTGGGCTGGAGTAAAGACAAACATATCAGATTTCCCCTGTTGAACAATCTAAGAAAGTTAACCTGATGAATATTGAGGATAACACACACACACACACACACACACACACACACACACACACACACACACTGCCAATGTGCTTGAAGCCATTTCAGTATACTTCTGACAAGGAATGCTGTAAGCCCAACAGACTGGTCTTTTTATGAGGGAGAGAAAATTGGTGTGCCAGGACCTTTTGCTCCCGCAGTCAAACTCCAGATACAGGCGCCCCCTTGTGTGCATGTGCGACCCTGTGCGCTTGCATCACTTCGAGCGTCTGGCTTATGTGGGACCTGGAGAGTTGTTTGTGAGTTCTTAGGCTTTGCAGGCAAGTGAATCGTATCTCCAGACAGGTGTTCTATGTTTCAGTGGCAACTGAATCCTCAATTGTGCAACTGGAATAAGTAAACCGCCAACGCTTCTCCACTGTGACCATCACGTGTAATTCATTACAATGCTAAACGTCGCCCATGTCATGCATTATGTTGAGAGATTGAGGGTTAGGGTTGTGGTGGTTTGATTCCGGTGTCCCCCATAAACTTATGTGTTCTGGTCCGAGGTCCCCAGCTGATGGAGATCTGGGAACTAACACCTCCTGGAGGGAGTGTATTGTTGGGGGCGGGCTTATGGGTGTTATAGCCAGTTTCCCCGTGCCAGTGTTTGGCACACTCTCCTGTTGCTATGGTCCACCTGATGTTGGCCAGGGGGTGATGTCCACCCTCTGCTTATGCCATAGATTTCCCCTGCCAACGTGGGAGCTTCTCCCTCCAGCCTGTTAGCCAAAATAAACCTCTTTTTTTCCCCAGAAGCTGCTCTTGGTTGGGTGATTTCTACCAGTAATGCGAACCTGACTGCAACAAGGGTTAAAGAATAAGCAAAATAAGTTCTTCCTGAAAAACTGGCTGCTTCCGCCCTCCTGCCCCGCTTGGACTCTCCTTTTCACTGAAGCATCTGCCGCCGCGCGAGCTTGCCAAAATTGTCACTGCCGCATTCTGCTGGACATGGGCTCTGATCATTTCCAAATGACAGAAAATGAGCTGTGGGATTTAGGCTTTAAGTAATCATTAACCACGGGCCACGCATTGACTGGGTGGAAAATATAACAGTCTTAATATGCCTGTTCGGAAAGGTCAAGCTGCTGCTAGCTAAGATTCAGCCCCAGACCCAGCGCCCGACCGCACAACACGACAGCCTTACCCTTAAAGTCACTGTGCCCCTTCTCCAAGTGGGGAGGGAGACGCTCGCAAGGATGTGCCCACGCTCGGGTTAAGTCATCAGCCGCTCTCCTTCCAAGTGGATGAGGATCTTGAGTAGACGCATTAGCTTTAGGACGTAGAGAAGATGATTGCATTAACACGGAAGCCGGACTGTTGTTTCTCTTCTAATCAAAGGCCTCTCTTTAAGATCTGCTTTCACTAGGTGAAAGGATTTCCCAAGTTTCTCCAAGTGCACTCTCCAAACACACACATGACAACGTCAGAGATGAGAGTTTCCTTAAAGTTACTACTTCAATAGCTATTGTTGCCAAAGTATCTGGCTGCCTAACTCTTCGTTGGAATTCAAGTAGTTAACGGTTGTTCAAGATATAGTGAATTAGGCTTTCTGGTTTGCAGGCTGTGGTGTATGGGATCAAGAAGCTACCATCCCATTCTAACAAATCATAAACTGAACAACTTAAAAAAAAATCAATAATCTTTGTCAACCTGTCAAGACCCGTGAGGGCACAGGGCAAACTACTACCTGCAAAACTAGAAGGTAGGGGCTGGAGAGATGGCTTAGTGGTTAAGCGCTTGCCTATGAAGCCTAAGGACCTCGGTTCGAGGCTTGACTCCCCATGACCCACATAAGCCAGATGCACAAGGGGGCGCACGAATCTGGAGTTTGTTTGCAGTGGTTGGAGGCCCTTTTGTACCCATTCTCTCTCCCTCTGTCTCCCTCCCTCTCTCTCTCTCTCTCTCTCTCTCTCTCTCTCTCTCTCTCTCTGCCGCTTCCTGTGTCTGTCTGTTGCTCTCCAATAAATAAATAAATTTAAAAAAAAATAAAAAAACCTGGAAGGTAGGCGGCTACATACAGTGAGTCACACCTCATACCTCATCACTTCAGTCAACCATGAGCAGATACTTTCACAGGGACCAGTCATATCAGACTCTGACCCCTACTGCGAAGAGTGACCACTTATGTCTACACAAGCACATAGGTCACCACAATTGCCAAAATGGGAAAGCAAACCAGAATGCCATCAGTAGCTGAGTGGATAAATAAACCAAGAAATGCATTTAGACAATGAAACATTACTCAGAGCTAAGAAAGAAAGAAAGAAAGAAAGAAAGAAAGAAAGAAAGAAAGAAAGAAAGAAAGAAAGAAAGAAAGAAATGTGCTGTCAAGGCATACAAAGAATATTGAAGTACAAATTACTAAACAAAAAGAAATGATTTGAAAAGGTGGCTGAATGCAGAGAGATGCCAACTCCGTGAGATTTTTGGCAAAGGCAAGACGGTAGGAGCAGTGAAAAGCGCAATGAGAGAAGGGAGAATGATTAAACAGCTCCAGGCTTTGCAGGACATTCAAAGAGTTCTGCACTCAGGTGAGCTGTTTTGGTCATCACTTTACAGTTAACTCCAGAAAGGAAGGGCTTATTTCGACTCACAGCTGCATGGATACAGAACACAAGGGCAGAGAAGGTGCACGGCTGCATTGTTGACTGATCCCATTTCATCCACAGTCAAGAAGCAGAGTGATGAATCCACAGTGTTTTCTCCCTTCCCTTCCCTTCCTTCCTTCCTTCCTTCCTTCCTTCCTTCCTTCCTTCCTTCCTTCCTTCCTTCCTTCCTTTCTTTCTTTCTTTCTTT
This sequence comes from Jaculus jaculus, assembly GCF_020740685.1. NCBI lineage: Eukaryota > Metazoa > Chordata > Mammalia > Rodentia > Dipodidae > Jaculus > Jaculus jaculus. The sequence goes on from NC_059121.1 coordinate 25,773,481, forward strand.
CTTTCTTTCTTTCTTTCTTACTTCTTCCCTTCTTTCTCTCTCTCTCCCTCCCTCCTTTTCCCCCCTCCCTCCCTCCCTCCCTCCCCTTCTTTCTTTCTTTCTTTCTTTCTTTCTTTCTTTCTTTCTTTCTTTCTTTCTTTCTTTCTTTCTTTCTTTCTTTCTTCTTCCCTTCTTTCTCTCTCCCTCCCTCCCTCCCTCCCTCCCTCCCTCCCTCCCTCGCTTCTTTCCTTCCTTCCTTCCTTCCTTCCTTCCTTCCTTCCTTCCTTCCTTCCTTCCTGTCTTTCTTTCTTTCTTCTTCCCTTCTTTCTCTCTCTCTCCCTCCCTCCCTCCCTCCCTCCCTCCCTCCCTCCCTTCCTTCCTTCCTTCCTTTATCTCTCTCTCCCTCCCCCTTTCTCTTTCTTTTTCTATCTTGCTATTTCTCTTCCTTCCTTCTTCATTTTCTTTCTGCAAATAATTTTTGGTTCATTTAAAAACAGAAGGAGGCCTGGAGAGATTGCTTAGTGGTTAAGACGCTTGCTTGCAAAGCCTAAGGTTTGATTCCGCAGTACCGTTGTAAGCCAGATGGTCACGGTGGCACGTGCATCTGGAGTTTGTTTGCAGTCATCCCACCCCGTGATGTGCTCTCCCCTCTCCATCTGCCTCTTTTTCTCAAATAAACAAACAAGTAAACATTAAACAAAACAGAAGGAGAGGGAGAGAATGGGTATGTTAGGGTCTCTTCCCACTGCGAACAAACTCTAGATGCATGTACCATTTTGTGTCTCTGACTTTACCTGAACACTGCGGACTTGAACACGGGCTCTCAGGCTTTGCAACCATTGAACCATCTCTTCAACACCTCCTTTCTTTCTTTGTGTTTAGTCTTGGATTCCAGCCCATGTCTCAGCGCTGCCCCATTCAGAGTGACACTTTCCCTTAGTTGAGCCTCTCAGGAAACATCCTCAGACATGCTCAGGCAATTCCACATCCCATCAAAGTGGCAGCGACAATAAACCATCACAGGTTGAGCCACTGTTAACTTGACATCAAAGCGTGCCGTTTTTGAAGACATCGCTTTCCGCCTCTGGTCCACAAAGGCTCATGGCCATCCCATGACGTAAAATGCATTCAGTTCACCTGTAAGAGCCCCAAAGCCTCAAAGAGTTCCAAATGCCCTTTAAAAATCTCGATGCTTTCTGAGACCAAAGGCAATCTCTTATTTATTTATTTATTTATTTATTTGAGAGCGACAGACACACAGAGAAGGACAGATAGAGGGAGAGAGAGAATGGGTGCGCCAGGGCTTCCAGCCTCTGCAAAAGAACTCCAGACGCGTGCGCCCCCTTGTGCATCTGGCTAACGTGGGACCTGGGGAACCGAGCCTCGAACCGGGGTCCTTAGGCTTCACAGGCAAGCGTTTAACCGCTCAGCCATCTCTCCAGCCCAAAGGCAATCTCTTAACTCTGCACTCTTCTCAAGTAATAAAACAAAGGACTCTGTAAATACTTTAAACATGTAATTGCATGTAATGAACATTCCCACTGGAGAAGGGAGGAAGGGGAGTATCCTAAGGAGACAGTGGACCGAAATGAGACTGAAACCCAGGAGGGGGAACACCAAGCCCAGAGGTTCCACGTCCAGCATCAGGGACTCTGGCTTTCATACCCTTGGGTAGCTCTGGCCTCCCGTTTCTGCCACATGCAAAAAGTCTCTCTCCTGGGTCTGTTCTACTTTATGCCCAGAGTTCTCTGGCAGACGTCCTGTGGTTCTGGCATCCCCAGTATCCTGGAGTTTCTAGTGAAAATCTCTTATCTTCACAGGTTGGGGTCTTCATATGTGTGTATGTACATATATATATATATACATGTGTGTGTACATAAATATGTGGAATTTATATATATGTGTGTATATATATGTGTGTGTGTGTGTGTGCGTGTGTGTGTGGAATATATATATACATATATATGTGGAATTTAATACTGTTATGTATTACTTGGCCCAGCAGTTTTCGGGAATCTTGTTGGATGTATCTTGATGCCATAACACTTGCATTTTGCACACCTGCAAACCCAGCAGGTGTATGAGGTTGCCAAGGTCTGCTGCCTGTTCCAGATGCAGCCTGGCCCCTTCGATTACAGCTGTGGTGTACCATGTACCTTGGTTGCTGAACACAGGAACATTGTCCAAGGTCATTATTTCCAAGCGGACAACCTTTTCAACAGCATTCTCAATTCAGGCTCTGTCCTTCCACGTAAAGTTATGTATTTCAGTAATTGGAGCCTCCCATCTGTGTCTTCTCAGAAAATATTTCCTACTGTCCCTGTAAAGAGCATGAGGTTACTTTTGAAAAACTATCATTTATTCATTTATTTATGAGACACAGAAAAAAAAAAAAAAAAGAAGCAGTCAGAAAAGAGAATGGGCACACCAGGGCCTCCAGTCGTTGTAAACTCCAGGTGCCTGCTCCACCTTGCATAGCTGGCATTGCTTATGTGCTGGGGAATCGAACTGGGGACCTTAAGCTTTGCAGGCAAGTGCCTTAACCACTGGGCAATCTCTCTGACCCGTTTTAATAAGAACCCAATTGTTCTTATGATGTAGGCTCTGGATCATGTTTCTTTTTGCAGCTGGATAATTTAGATCTTACTTGTCAGCCTGCGGCCTGTTCCCTTTCTCAGAAACATGGTCCAGTTGATTTCCTTCAAGGCTTGGCTCATCTTTCTCAGACACAGAACAAATGACACCTGTTCCCATTCCTACCCCATGGATTTTTTTTTTTTTTTAATTTTCATTCAAGAAATTTCACATTTTGAGAAGAGCCCCATTTTCCTGAACAACCACGTCGGTTGGCCGGGTGAGCATACCCGGAGCTCACCTTGCTGCAGAGCCGTGTTCTCGACGAGGCTGCAGATGGTACAAACGGCAGCCAGGTGCGTTCTATCTCTGCGTGGCCTGTCAGCTCGCAGGCGCTCGTTCATTGCGGGGAGACTCGGTTCTACGTCGATGTGACTGAAGTCTTTCCAGGCGGTCCACTGGGTCTGTCACAGCAACTGTTGGTCCCTTCAGAGGGATGTCGACATTTTCTGGAATGTGGACACTCTGCCTGCTGAGAAAAGCCTTCCTTCTGGCTGTAGATGTTGCAAAGAGGCAAGATTTTTTAAAACTTTTAATTATTTGACAGCAGGGCGTGGTGGCACACGCCTTTAATCCCAGCACTCGGGAGGCAGAGGTAGAAGGATCGCCGTGAGTTTGAGGCCACCCTGAGACTCCATGGTGAATTCCAGGTCAGCCTGGGTGAGAGTGAGACCCTACCTAGAGCAAAACTGAAACAAAACAAAACAAACCAACAATAACAACAACAAAAGCAACAACAGCAACAACAACAAAAACATTTATTTGAGAGAGGGGCAGATAGAGAAAGTGGATTCCCTGGTACATAAAGCCAGATGCCCTTAGCGGCACATGCGTCTGGAGTTTGTCTGCAGTGGCTGGAGGCCCTGGTGCACCCGTTCTGTCTCCTTGTTCTCTGTCTCTTTGCATGCAAATTCAAGAAAGGAAAAAGGAAGGAAGGAGAAAAAAGGAAGAAAAGAAAGAACACCCAAGCTCATAGTTAAAACTTTTAAGAAACTTCAACAACAGCATAAAAATCATGAACCCACATGTGGAAACCAAGAGAGTCGTGACCCTCTGTAACTGCCGGGACACGCTTTCAGTACTCCGGGTGTGGGTCGTAGCCATGACTTGAGCTTATTCTCTGACGGGTACTTGTAACTATGACTGAGAGCAAAGAACAGGTTGTACTTGTCCCAATCATTTTATGTACTTGAAAACAGATCGTGAGAAGAACTCACTGTGAGTACTTCTTTGAAATACTGTTCTCTTATTTACTTGTTTCTAATTGACTGTTCAGGTCTCAGATGCCCCTGGACGCTTCCTCTTCTTCTCTTATAATTCCTGCTGATGTCACAACAGATAAATGCATCAAAACAGGTGGCTGTTGGGCTGGAGAGGTGGCTTAGTGGTTAAGGTGTTTACCTGCAAAGCCAAAGGATCCTGGTTCATTTCTCCAGGACCCATTTAAGCCAGATGCACAAGGGGATGCATGCATCAGGAGTTCGTTTGCAGTGGCTAAAGGCCCTGGCATGCCCATTTTCTCCCTCCCTCCCTCCCTCCCTCCCTCCCTCCCTCCCTCCCTCCCTCCCTCCTTCCCTTCCTCCCTCCCTCTCTCTGCCTCTTTCTGTCTCTTAAATTAATAGATAAATAAAAAGTATTTATAAAAGCAAAGTCATTCCTATGAAGAAAACAGGTAAAGACTGGCACCAAATGTTCTTTGTAATTTATCTGTGAACCTAATATACTAGAACAATGAAGCTCTTGTGACATTATTTCAATTAATGAATTTTTAAAAAGTATTAAATTTATAGAAAAATAGAGAAGAGAGTGTAGAGCGTTCCCATGCACTTTGTTGCCTCATCCACATAGAACATCCCCTACTGCTTTGCCAACTGATACAGTTTTAGAATCACCTCAGAGATAGCTCTCGGAGAGTGGCTGAGGTGCTTTCAGAGAGACTTAACTGAGGAGGGACGATTTGCTCTTAAAGTGGCAAGTACCATCTCTTGCGCTGGGGACCCAGGTTGATTGCAAGAGGAAGCTAGCTGAACACTGCCTAGTTCCTGAGTGCAGATATAATGTGTAGTTAGCCAACACATCACCACTCTTTCCCCACCAGGTTGGGCTGTGCCCCTTAAACCATGAACCAGAGTAAACTTTAATTGCTCTTGTCAAGTCTTTTGTCACAACAGTGAGCAAGCAACAAATTTAAAAAAAAAAATTGGTATCAAGAAGTGGGGCCTTTCCTGTGGTCAACCTGAGCTCAGTTCATGAGCCTTTGGACATGGTTTGTGCAAGGAATGTGGAGGAGTTTGGAGCTGCAGTGTAGAGAAGACATGGAATGCTAGAAGCAGAGTTTGATGAGTCACCCTGGCGAGGGTTAGGAAAACCACAATGCCAAGGGGAATGCAAACAATAAAATGTGGCTCACGAAGTTCTATGAGGGAACAAGGACTTTTTTTTGCAAGCTGAACCAGAGACCAGTTTAGTTTCACATTCTGGCCACGATTCAACATGTGTCCTAAAAACTTGAGTGAGGCTGAATTCAAAGCGAATGAACTAAGTTGTTTGGCGGAAGAAGCGTGGACATTACCAAACCCAGGCTGTGGCCCGGTTAGTCCCCTGCTGTGTCAGCTCAGTGAGAGACAGGAGAGCAGATGACGTGCAATTAGTTGAGGAAAGGAGCGTGCACAAGTTTAAACACACAGAAAAGGTGGGTGCGGAGAAATCAGCTGTAATTCTTAAAGACAGTAGTGCCATCAGAAAGAAAACTCACAAGTTGGAGAGATGGCTTAGTGGTTAAGGCGTTTGCCTGCGAAGCCTAAGGACCCAGGTCCGATTCCCCAGGACCCACCTAAGCCAGATGTACAATGTGGCACAAGTGTCTGGAATTTGTCTGCAGTGACTGGAGGCTCTAGTGTGCCCATTCTCTCTCTATCCTTCTCTCTCAAATAAATTACACACACACACGTGTGTGTGTGTGTGTGTGTGTATATATATATATATATATATAGACTCTCAGCATATATACATATATATATATGTGTGTGTATATATATATATGCTGAGAGTCATGTGGGATTCTATGATCCCAGCACACTGTTGAAGACATGGGAGGCAGACACAGGAGCAAGAAAAGAAGAGTGACATCAAAAGAAATCCTGCCTCAAGGGTGGTGAAATGGTGATTAAAGACCAAAACATAGTGCTTTGAGCTTTACACATCCACTGTGCCAGGCACTCACACACACACACACACAAATGATTGAGAAAATCACCATACAAATTTTTAAAAAGATTTATTTTTATTTATTGATTAGAGACAGAGAGTGAGAGAAAGAGAGAGAGATTGAGATTGAGAGAATGGGCATGCTAGGTCCTCCAGCCACTGCAAACGAGCTCCAGACTCATGTGCCACCATCTGGCTTATGTTGGATCTGGAGAATTGAACGTGGGTCCTTAGGCTTTGCAAGCAACTGCTTTAACTGCTAATCCATCTCTACAGCCCTTATTTTTTCTTTTTAGAGAAAGAAGAAGTCAACACTGGCACTGGTAACCCTGAGAAGCCAAAGTTTGTGTTTGAATTAGAATTTACTTGGGTGCTGGAGAGACGGCTTAGCACTTCAGATGCTTGCAAAGCCTAGGGATACAGGTTTGATTTCCCAGTACCCATGTAAAGCCAGATGCACAAAGTGGCACATGCATGCAGAATGCGTTTGCAATGCAAGAGGCCCTGGCACACCCATACTCACTTTCCCTGCCAGCCTATTACTCTCTGTCTCTAAAGTAGATAAATAAATAAAATATTAAAAATAGAGTTTACTTGGAATAAAGAAAGTAATAATGTAGTAAGAAATGTGGAAAATCAAGAAACCCTATCATGGGCTGGAGAGATGGCTTAGTGGTTAAGGTACTTGCCTGTGAAGCCTCATGACCCAGGTTCAATTCTCCAGTACCCACATAAGCCAGAAGCATATGGTAGTGCATGCATCTGGAGTTCATCTGCAATGGCTCAAGGTCCTGGCATCCCCATTCAATCTCTGTCTCTCTATCTACCTCTTTCTCTCTCAAATAAATAAATAAATAGAATAACAAAGAAACACTATCATATCTTTCCTTACATTACTTTTCAGCACTGGGCAAACAGTCACACTCAAGAATATGGCATAGACAGAAAATCAGATGTAGAACAGTACAGAGATTTGTTGTGACTTTTTGTTGTTACATTTCACTTTTCTCTTATCACCAGGAGTCATGAAGTACTGTTTGATAGGATGTGTGTATATGCAAAACTGAAATTAAAGCATTTGAGTCAGATTTGTCCAATGTTTCCTCTTCTGAAATACAGATAAACTAAGAAGTTAGGGAAACAGAAACTGCAATTTTGGTCATTCTCTATAGGACTTAAATCTTATGCTTGCATTTGAAACTGATCTTGTATGATAAAAGATGAGAATTAAAATTCATGCTAATAGTGTAAGTTTTAAAATTTTCTCTGCTTAGGTTGCCATTAGCCAAAAAAAAAAAAAAAAAAAAAAAAATCATCATGAGAAAGAGAAAGAAAAAGGCTTTTACTATTTAGCTCTCTTAATGGATGTCCCTGATTTTTGAATAAGAAACATCACAAACCATGTAGCTGCCTTTAGTTACAGCATTTACTGTGTGTTGCAGTCAGGTCTGCATTGCTGGTAGAAATCACCCAACCAAGAGCAGCTTGTGGGGAAAAAAAAAGAGGTTCATTTTGGCTTACAGGCTCGAAGGGAAGCTCCATGATAGTAGGGGAAAATGAGCAGAGGGTGGACATCACCCCTTGGCCAACAGCAGGTGGACAATAGCAATGAGAGAATATGCCAAACACTGGCAAGGGGAAACAGGCTATAACACCCATAAGCCCGCCCCCAACAACACACTCCCTCGAGGAGGTGTTAATTCCCAAATCTCCATCAGCTGGGGAATTCTAGCATTCAGAACACCTGTTTACAGGGGACACCTGAATCCAACCACCACACCGTATTTGTCACTGTGAGCAAGTTACTTAACATCCTTGGACCTCAAGTACCTCCTCAGTGAATGGGCAATGGTTTCCTCACCTGAATGAAAAAATAAAAAGATGCTGCTTCAAAGGCTTAGAATATAGGCTCATTGAAAACAAAGGCAGTGATAGTAAATATTAATGTCTACCATATGGGGTGGGGAGAGAGATATGGGAGGATTTAGAGAGAGACCTCCAAAGAGTACAATAGTAAATGTTAATGTTTGCTGTATAGGGAGAGAGAGAGAGAGAAAGGAGAGAGAGAAGACAGGGAGAAAGGGTTTTCCAGGGCCTCCAGCTGCTGCAAATGGACTCCAGATGAATGTACCACCTAGTCCATCTGGATTTATGTGGGTACTGGGAGATTGAACTGGGGTTGTTAGGCTTTGTAGGCAAAAGCCCTAACTGCTGAGCCATCTCTCCAGCTTGGCTCTGTAGTCTTGAGTCAGAAAGCAGATGGAGGGAGAACTGTTTTGTTCCTTTGTGGTTGTCAATCATTTTCTCAGCAGGTTCAGCCAGGCCTCTCCACATTATGAAGGGTAATGTAGCTGAAAATTTATTGGTTTTAATGTTAGGCACTTCTTAAAATAAAAGTACCTTTACTGCATTTGACCAACTATTTGTGTGCCAGGAAACAAAACCCTAGATCTAGTAATGATTTTTCTACCAATAATCATGTGAGGATTGTTTCAAGCCATTCTGTAGACAGGGCTTCTGCCAAATGGAAGTCAATGAGTTTATTACATTGAACAATCTTGCCAAGGGAATAGAGACTTTCCCAAGAAACTTTAGCTGGACTCTGGTTCTCGAGTGTGATATTTTCTAGAAAGACTGTCAGATGGCATACAGGGGGAAGATCAAAGGTCTGATGAAAGTGGTATGGCATGTTCTCCCGGACAGCCAATCCGGTGACTTACGGTCAGATAGTCCTCTGCCATGCCAACAGAGCAATTTCTTCAACCAAAATGCTGTCACGAACAGATTTTAAACAAAACAACAATAGATTGTCAGATTTATAAATCCTTTAAAAATTCTGCAGCATTTATAGCATAATATTTTTAGCTCGCTGAGGGAAATGAAGGGGCTGATGACTCTTCTGAGGTTCTTCCACTTTACAGGTGCTTCTATTTCACTAAAGAAGCAGGTAGGGGGCTGGAGAGATGGCTTAGTGGTTAAGTGCTTGCCTGTGAAGCCTAAGGACCCCAGTTCGAGGCTCGATTGCCCAGGACCCACGTTAGCCAGAGGCACAAGGGGGCGCACGCATCTGGAGTTCGTTTGCAGTGGCTGGAGGCCCTGCCGCACCCATTCTCTCTCTCTCTGCCTCTTTCTCTCTCTGTTGCTCTCAAATAAATAAATAAAAATAAACAAAAATAAATTAAAAATAAAGAAGCAAGTAGGCATGGGGTTCTGTGTCTCTGAGGGCCTGGGAGGGTGACCCTTGACTTAGCCATGACGTTTCCATGAGAGGAGATGAATGTGCCGAGGAGCCAGCACCACCTCTTTCTCTGTAGCTCAGATTGCTGCCCACGTCCCTGGTAACTCTGTCCACTCACGTGACAAACATGGCTTAGAAACATCCCCAGATTTCTCCAGCTCGAAGAGGATGGTGTGTGCACAAGCGGCGTCATCTGTTCCCTAGCTGCTTCCTAAGTAGGTATTTTCAATAAGCTCGTGGACTATTCAACAACTTCCTTTGTGGAGAACGATGCAACAAAACTGTGATACCTCAACTGCTATTCGGACTTTCAGCTGCTAATTTTTCTACATGGCACCGTTTGTCTCTCTCAAATGGGGCTCTGCAAAATGTACTACGAGGCAGGAAAAGAATTAACCGACCACACAAAACACACTTTAAACCTAAGGCATGTGCAGATGTTTTTACCTCTATTCTGTTTGGTGTAAATCATGGTCACAGGCAATTTTTTTTTTTTTTTTTTGTTTGCCTGCATCATTGCTATTCCCAAAGAAAACTTAATTTCTCCAGTCCACATCTTTTTTTTTTTTTTTTTTTTTCGAGGTAGGGTCTCGCTACAGCCCAGGCTGACCTGGAATTCACTATGGAATCTCAGGGTGGCCTCGAACTCATGGGGATCCTCCTACCTCTGCCTCCCAAGTGCCGGGATTAAAGGCGTGCACCACCGCGCCTGGCTGGTTTTGGAGTTTTGGAGGTAGGGTCTCACTGAAGCCCAAGTTCACTTGGAACCCATTGAATAGCCTTAGGCTGTCCTTGAAGGCAAGGTGATCCTACCTCAGCCTCCTGCAGCTGCGATTGAAGGTGGGCACCAGCATGCCTCAGTGCAGCCAGAGGCTTTTGAGCGTGACAGTGGTGAGTCTGCTGCTTCTGTTAGTTTAAAGGCAGCCTTTGCCACTCCTCAGCTTCTAGACATGTGCCAAGTTTTGCCTTTTAACGCACACGACACTCTTGCTCTTCCACATCTGTGTCGAAATTTCCTCTTCCACTGCGGACACAACCATAACGGGTTATTTAATCATTCTTAGATTATGAGTGTCCTCAACTTGATTATTCACAAACATTCTAGTCACCAAAATAAGGACACACTCACAGGTATTGCGAATTAAGCATCAACGTCTTTTTTTTTCCGGATGGAACCCAACACTTAACGACAAGCCAACTGCTTTCCATGTCCTAGATGCAATTAGGAAGAAGTAAATTCTGCTACTCTCACAGTAACATGGGCATGAGCTTTACTACGGCCAGTAAATTATTCTTTCACTCAACTTAATCATCATCCTTCCCAAATGCAGTGCCTGCCACCTGTCAAAGAGTTACTCAGGTATAACACACAGGAAGGGCTAAGGATGGAGGACCAAGGCCGAAACCTCTCTGTGCATGCAAAGTATTGGTATTTGTGTCTATGTGTGCTCACAGGATGTAAGGATGGTCTTTACTTATTTATTTATTTTTTATCTTTCAAGGACACACACACACACACACACACACACACACACACACACACACACGAATCCACTTGAGCTATGCCATTGTCTGTATCAAAGGCTGCTGTAAGTCACATAATGCTGTGTCTTACTGCAAACTGCCAAGTGGCTCCCACTTCCTGTGCCTCCTCTGGTTACGTTCTTGGGTTCCCTCGAGGCTGTTGTGGGTAAAAGATGCCACATACAAACGCAGCGTGCCTCCAGGTGGGCATCTCTGTTGACCGGGCTTCAGAAGCCAAAAATGACCGCCACAGAAACACAGTGTGCCACAGTCATTATCTACGCAATCTAAGCAGTAGTTACGTGGTAAAGCCTTCTAGATTCAGCCCTCACACGACGAAACACCTTTCCTACACTCGCTTGCAAATAAAGTGGCTCATGAGCTTCTTCATGGGTTTTCTCATAACTTGATCTGAAACACACAAGTCACGCTCTTCTTAAAACATTTGGGAACATGCGTATGAGCCCTTCAAAAAAGAATGATACGGTACTTCTTCTTTTTTTTTTTTGCCAATACTCAGTCTTTTGATGAAAATCACTAGATAACCACTACCTGATTATTTTCAGCCAGTGTCAGAGAGAACTTATTAATATGTTAGTGAGCACATACATTCACGCTACTGGAGGGAGCCATTGTACATGACTGGTTCCAGAGGCGAAGGAGGGAGATGGTATGTACATCTAGAACAGATTGGACCTGTATTTGAATCTGGGCTCATCTATGTGGGTGATCTGAGAACTCCCTCAAAATCAAACACTTCCTTCATAGAACTGACACAGGAATAAAGTGGCAGAAACTATGTGAAAATGCTAGAACAATGACAATCCTAAATAAATGGTGTCTGTGCTGTTATGAAAAGGATGAATCATAAGCTACTGCAGCTTTTTCTTCCTTGAAGCTTGACATAACCATATTTTTTGGAAAGGCACATTGAAAAGGTCATACTGAATCAATGGCTTTTCATGTGCTCTTTCCAGTGGTCTAGCAAGTCTCCATTATCATATCCAAGTCCTGGAGGGGAATGACAACATGCTTTTAGTACATTTTATCTGAGTAGATTTTTCTTTCTTTCTTTTTTTCAGGTTACAGTGACTCGAGCTGGGTTCACCACAATTACACTCCAAGAAGAGACATTATGTTACAGGAAATTATTAAATGTGGCCAGAAAGCATGAGATTCAGGTTGTCACAGGAGAAGTCTGCAAGCAGAGAGTCATATATGACAAAAATCTTATATGGGGTTGGGAGGAGGGACAGGGAAGATGGCTCAGCAGTTAAGAGCACTTGCCGCATAGGCAAGAGGGTATGAGGACACCCACCTACCCAAGTCTCGTTCCCCTGAAACCACATCCACGGCTTGGTGTGGCTGCTTAGGTCTGTGACTCTAATCCTTTGGGAGAGGGGAGTAGAGGCAGGAAAATCATTGGGGCTTGCTGACTGTCACCCACAAAATGGTGAGAATCCCAGCCCTGGGATGAGTGAGGGATGAGAGACTCCATCTCAAGAAAACAGGCAGATGAGCAAACAGAGAACAGCCAGCATTCCATGGTCTCCACACACATGCGCACAGGGTGTGTGCATTTGCACACACACACGCATGCACATACCATGTGCACATCGCATCACACACTCCATACATCACACACACACTCTACACACACGTGCCAAATGGACGAAGCTCATACAGAGTTACTACAGGCAGATCCAAGAGCTCTGACGTTCACGTCGTGCTTCCCCCAAGGCAAAGGAGATGGGCTTTCCCACTCACACACTAGCCAATCATGGGTGAAAACAGCAGGTGCAATGGTATAAGGAATGCCAGATGGACTGAATGGACCCTTGTGAAAGTAAGTCCTGTGAAATTTAGAAGGAAACCTTGCTACTGACACAGTTAAGGAGTACCAGCTGTGCACTGATTCACATGCATGTCTGGGGACTTCAAACCTTCAATTTCGTGAGCTTCTGCCATTCCTTCGGTTCCAACTTCTATGTTACACGATGGGCAAAGGAAACATATTTCCTAGGAGCAAATCTGACAAAAGAAAGCCAAGTTCACAGCTTACAGCAGTGCTTCTAGCTCGTAAGTGTTTCATTTATCTTCAACAGGAACTAACAGGGTCTTCGAAGACTAGACGTGAGGAAAACAGATAACTACAAGTGTTAAGCAAATTAATGCAATTCATTAAGACTCTGCAGTCAATATTAATCTGTTATTGTCATAATCTTATTCATTCCTTAAATATGGAACAACTTGTAGAATCACATAGTATCTGTGTTATGTAACTCATGGGCAACCTATTAAACCATTACCAATATAATTGTTAAAGTCAAATAAAAGATTTTGCACTTAGGGCTGGAGAGATGGCTTAATGATTAAGCATTTCCCTGTGAAGCTGAAGGACCTAGGTTCAAGGCTCGATTCTCCAGGACCCACATTAGCCAGATGCACAAGGGGGTGCATGTGTCTGGAGTTCGTTTGCAGTGGCTGGAGGTCCTGGCGAGCCCATTCTCTCTCGTGTGTCTGCCTCTTTCTCTGTCTGTCGCTCTCAAATAAATGAAAATAAACAACAAAGGAAAAAGTTTTAAAGATTTTGCAGTTAGACCAATACCTGCCATCTGGTAAATCTCTATAAGTACTAACTACTATAATTAGGATATAAACTCAGCCTATGTCCTTTGACACATACTGTGGATTATCAGATGAAAGATAAATATGAACCAAGAGCACATACTCCTTTGTTTCAGTTTTATTTCTTTTGTGTGTGTGTTCTTTTTTGTGTTTGCAAGGTAAGGTCTCAGTGTAGCCCAGTCTGACCTGGAATTCACTATGCGTGACTAATTGTAATATTAGTACTGGAAAATAAAGTGGAGAATAATCCTTTGCTAAACTTTTACTGTGGCTAAGCAAAGCAATCATGAGTGGAGTGTTATTAAATTGAAACCAATGTGTAGCTTACTTTCCTGCACTGTATTCTTGAATTTTAAGACAAAATATTCATCAGGGATGGAAAAAATATGAACTTTGAATTCAGTGGATGATGTTGTTAGTTATTGACATTGGGGCTTAGCCCGGTTATAGAAACTCACTGATTTGTATTTTTTTCCTCATTTCTATAATAAGAGAACTAAACTATATATTATAATAGATCTGTCTATTTTTCCATGTGGCTACATCATGGGTCATACCAACATCATGATTTTGGAGGATGCACAGCATTCATGAATAAAATTAAATATGACATGGACTTCATTTAAGAACTTGGATGGAAGAGAGCAGCTTCGTGCTTAGTATGCTATTAACTCCTGTTGTGAACTTGAACAGATTAGAAATCAAGGCAGAAACATGACTCTTGGGAAAGTCATGGAAAAATAATATATGTATATATGTATATATTTATAGTCCAAGAGAACACGGAACCTTCACCTGGTGCATGCTTTTTATCTGAGGCTGTCCTGGCTATTACTCTGTTGTGTTGTGCTTTGCCTGTCCTCCGCAGGTTCTAGAACTGTGTTTCACCAGCCTTCCCACATGGGCTGAACCCAGCGGCTCTCCAGGGGGACTCTAGGCCTTCAGTGCCAGGCTGGGACTGCAAAGGCTTGTAACCGGATCGTTGGGTTCTTTGACTCTCAACCGCGTAGCCAGCGACTGTGGGACTGTCCAGCTCGTATCCTAGAAACTAATGCCAAGGAAACTCCCTGCAGCAGTCAGGGCTCTCTGGGGGAACAGAACGGACAGAATGAATTGTGTTAGAAAAGGGAGCTTTTTGGATTAGCTTAGGTCAGTCCAGCAATAGCAACCTGCCGGCCTGAGGGTTAGGGAGTCCAGGATGGCTGTTCAGCCCCCCGTGGCTGGTTCCCCTCAGCACTCCCAACGCAGCCCCAAGGCTTCCTGGAGAACTGCTGGTCTTCAGTCCGTGATGGAAGGCTGAGGGAGGAAGAGGCTGTCTTCTCCAGGGCTTCCTTACATAAAGCCTTCAGGCTCACTCTGGGGAAGGGCTCACCCTCAGGGAAGGACACCATATGCGGTCCATAGGTAACATGGAAGGACTTCCTCCTTCAGTTAATCCTTCCCGGAAGCAACCTCAGAGGCCTGCCCAGGAGGAATGTCTGTGGATTCCTCATCCGATCACTTTGACAACACAGTAAACCATCTCACTCCCTTTATCACATACTTTTGTTCTGTCTTGTCTGTTCCTCTAGAGAACTCTAAAATACTGGGAGCAAGTATTTTTTAAAATGGTGTTGAATACTGAAATCTTTAAAATGATAACCAAGTTTTTCTACTGGCAGAACTGGGGGTAGAAAGAAAGAAAGGTTTTCATGTTCTTATTTGTGCTTCTCTGAAAAGATATATGTATTTTTTTGGACTAGGCATATGTATTATTGTATCTATTATATATATTTAAAATATGTCAACTTGAGGTCTTGGTAGGCAAATTATAGATTTTTGATTATCTTCTCTTGGTACATTTATATAGTAATACGATTAATAAAACTTGTAAATCTTGAGCTGGAGAGATGGCTTAGTGGTTAAGGCACTTACCTACAAAACCAAATAACGTAGGTTCAATTCCCCAATACCAACGAAAAGCCAGATGTACAAGGTGGTGCATGTGTCTGGAGTCTGTTTGTAGTGGCTAGAAGCCCTTTTACTTTCTTTCCTTCTCTCTCGAATAATAAATAGAGTATTTAAATTAAAAAAATAAAAACAACTTGTAAATCTCTTTTGTAAGAGATTTCTTCCTGTGGTAAAAGTAAGGACATTCTCTGAGTTGGTTTGATTTCAGCACTTCTGATGTGAAATCCAAGAATTTAGGAGTATTTGTATATCTTTTTTTTTTTTTTTTTTTTTTGGTGTGTGTGTGTGTGTGTGTGTGTGTGTGTGTGTGTTCTTACTTAAGAAGTGTCCCATAACTACCTTCATTCTCTAACTTAGCAATAGCCTGTGGGAAGACTCAGAAGGCAGATGCTCTCAACAATATCAGAATACGACAATTAAAGTTTAGCAGCAGTTTTCTAGGGTTGAAATTACGAATGCTTCTACTTTGCAATCATAATGGGGATATTTTCTTTACTATAGGTTTCTTCTATTCCTGTTTTAAACATATTTTACTTATTTATTTATTCATTCATTCATTTATTAGAGAGTCAGAGGCAGGAGGGAGACACACACACATAGAGAGGGAGAGGATGGGTGCGCCAGGGCCTCCAGCCACTGTAAACAAACTCCAGGCACATGCTCCACCTTGTGCATCTGGCTTACAAAGGCACTGGGCTATCAAACTTGGGTTCTTTGGCTTCACACACAAGCATCTCAACTGCTGAGCTGTCTTTTCAGCCCTCTTTTATTCTTTATGTGATAGAACTTATTTCTCTTGAATTTGTCAACCACCTACGATTTTGGTCTCTTTAATTCTCATGATTGTGTCCTATGGCCCTAAACAAAGCACCCAATGGCAGAGAAGGGAGGTTTTGCCTAGCCCTATCTCTGAAGTCAGAGATGGACGGATGAGAAGATAGGACCATGTGTGAATAAAGTGAGAGCAGTTATTAGGTCACATCTGGACATCCACCGTTCTGCACTCTGCTTTTAGATGTTGGAACGGTAACACTAGCCGCCAGATCCCCATTCAGGGTTCCCAATGGGAATACTGCACAACAGGAAGAGGAAGGACTGTGTTTGAGCTGGACAACCGATTTTAGATCCGATGAGCAGTTGGAGATCATACACTGGAGCTATGTGCTACCAACTAAAACCTTCATGCTACATACGCAGCGCCAATTAAGCCCGAAATCGGATCTGGCATTCTGGCCAACAAGTTTTTCCCCGTGCTGTCTGTTGTTTGGGGGACTGTGGTTAAACTGTGGTGGGTGGCCAATGCCACAGTAGCTCAAACAGGAGAGCTTGGAGTGGCTGAGCCGTTGTCCATTATTGCACGGTGAGAGGCTCTCCTTTCTTTTGCTGGTTGTCATAACAGCATATCTAAATGCTGCTGGAGAGTCTTAGACACCGGTCCTTTGAAATCCGAGAATGGAAGACCAAGAGTAAGGTCAGAAAAACAAAGCACTCCAAAAGTGATATCATAGAATTAGTGAGTTATCCCAAACTTTCCAGCACACTTGAGGCTCCTTCCTCCTCCTTCTACATCGCCGTCCAGGCGACGCGGTCGCTGTAGCTGATGGAGGACAGGACGCGCGGGGGAAGATAGCGCCTTCGGGAAAGACCTGCACGCCTTTGTGAGGGATGAGTTCAAGGGAATTCTCACTTGAGCACTTGAATGATTTCAAGCCGCTTAGATGTAAGGAAAGTAGGCATGAAATGCTCCAATAAGGGCTCTTAAGTCAGACAGACTCAGCCTGACGTTGGGAGGTTGAAAGTAGAAAGAAACCTCTTTTCAAAAGCAATAAAATGCGATACAAGATCAGCAGCGGAGCGCAGGAAAACAGCCCGAGCGTCTTCTCGGCATTCACATGTTGTTAAAACGGCGCAAGTGCACGCTGCACAGGTACAATGGAGTTCTCTACTTCTGGTCTTGAGTTCGACCCTCACCTTCCCTCTTACAGTCTCGTCCGTGGCATCATAGGCATCTGTTTGCAGCCATTATTTCAATAGTTTTATTTTGTTATGAGAGGAAAAAAAATCCTGCCTGTCTTTCAGATCATGAATTCATGTATTTCCCATTGTTTTCTAAAATTCTGATCAATTCTATTAAATAAGAATAAAGAAAAATCACCTTTAGACAGAATCTATAAACCAGGTCTTGCAGTAGTTTAAATCCAAGTTCTGCGACGTTTATAAAAGGCTTTTAGACCTTATTGATTTTCGAGCCTTAATTGTTTCAAAGCTATGAGTTTTTACCAAAAGTATTTACATACAAACCAAAGAAGAGATGCTTTAGGAGCAAAAACTTACCTTTGGCATGTACTTACTGTGGCCTGAATGTCTGTCCTGCAAACTTGCTCACTGAAAGCTAACCTTTGAAGTGATCGTGTTAAGAACTGGAGGTCTTTGAGAGGTGAGGCTTTTGGCAGGATTTCTTGGGTGGGGTCTCTGACAAAAATGTCTTTATGAAAGGGCTTCAGGGACCATGTTTGCCCCTTTCACCAGGGGAGGACACTGTGAAAAGGCATCATCACTGGAAAAGGCCCTCAGCAGGTGTTTATTAATCTCCTGGCCTGATTTGCAAAGACCTTCCAGATGCCAGGAATCTTTTTTTTTTTTTTTTTTTTGTTCACTTTTTATTTATTTATTTGAGAGTGACAGACACAGAGAAAAACAGATAGAGGGAGAGAGAGAGAATGGGTGCGCCAGGGCTTCCAGCCACTGCAAATGAACTCCAGACGCGTGCGCCCCCTTGTGCATCTGGCTAACGAGGGACCTGGGGAACTGAGCCTCGAACCGGGGTCCTCAGCTTCACAGGCAAGCACTCAACCGCTAAGCCATCTCTCCAGCCCAATCTTTTTAAAAAAGCGTTTCTATTGCTCTTATCTTACCCACACTAGGGCACTTCGTTACAGCAGCAGGAGTGGACTGAGTCAGACATTGGTACAGAGAAGTGGAGTGGTCTACCTCATACAGGTACCTAAAATGTGGACGTGGCTTTGAAACCGACTAGTGAACAAGAGGCTGGAAGCGTCTAAAGGGTCAAGTTAGGAAAAGAAAAGGTTTCTAGAGGGGAGCTAAGAAATGTTTGGCAATTTGGCGAAAAGAGGCTTGTCAACCCTTAAACTATGCCTTCAGTGCTCACTGCTGTGCAGTTTTAATTCCTGGCTGAGAAGGAGGGTCTTAAAAAGGGCTCATTTATAAATATTACATTGCTTTCCTTTGGTGCACAAGTTCAGGTTTGTGTTGTTGAATGGAATACAGCTATGATGGACTCATCTGACTGAGCTGTAAGCAATTTGGCAGAGACAAATTGTCCCAAAGCTGTACCAACAAGAAAATACGCTGGCATTCATAGGTCAGGTCAGTGGTCCGTGGGGTGGTGTGTTTAGGGAGAAATTACAGAATGCATAAGATGCAGCTGTGTAAAGCAAAAGGAATAACGTCCAGGTTGTTCAGCACCGCTGTGAAGATGAGCACATGCATTTCTCCTATATTATTATTATTATTAACAAGCTAACTTTGAGAAATATTAGGCACAACCCAGCCTTGTGGGTCTTGCCAGTAATCACTGTTTAAGCAATACTTTTCACTTTGCTCCCAAAGTTGAGAAACTCGTCCACAGAGAAATTCAAGGTACATTTGCTGACAGTGCGACCTGGCTGTGAAGTTGGGTAACTAATCAAATTTGTTCCTAACTACCATCAACATCTCTCTGCATAATTGGAGTTCTCATTCTTTTGTTTCTCCACAAGAAGGAAATGGTTTTTGTAAAGATGAACTTGAACTTTTTAAGAATAAACTTTATCCTTTTGTATTTATTAATTTATTTGAGAGAGACAGTTATCATTGTAAACTCCTTTACTTTTTGTATGTGCACTTTTTTTTATTAATATAGCCTCATGATTTTATTATAAAATCTCCACTTTTGTACAATTGACTGGAGTTGGGTAAGTGGAGATTACCTGAGATGTTTCCTGCATGGAAATCACATTCACAAAATGGTTCTGTTCTGTTCTGTATAACTGGTTCTGGGTTTAACTATGGAGAAGATAAGGGAATAAATAAAATGTTCCTTCTATATTCATAACGTATGATCGCAAGGCTTGATGTCTTGTGACATTCCTGCTTTGGATGTGAGTTGCTAAAGAGATCTGTTTTTATCTTTGTGTTTCTTCACATACTCTAATTCCATCTTCTCTCCTATACAAGGTGCCTTACTATGTATATGGAAAACTAGCAAAAATGTTAGCAAGAGTCCTTGTTACCTCCCTATATACTTGAATTTGTTGTCCATGTCTCTGTCTACTTGTCATTAATCCACCATGTCTCTATCTAATATTGATCTACCTATGTGGCTGTAAGGCATAGAAATATCATGTTTGTATCCACGCAAGAAGGCGCATCTGGAAGAACTTTTAGCAATCATTTGTAAACTTGTTTGTTTCTCAGTGGAGGGGTTTTGGAAATATTTGGCTTTCATTGGCACTTTTATGATTATTTTCTTTTTAAAAATATTTATTTATTTGAGAAAGGCAGATATGTATATAATTTTTTCAAGAAACTATATTCCTCAAAAATGAACTTTTCAGGCTAGAGAGATTGCTCAGTGGTTAAGGCACTTGCCTGCAAAGCGCAAAGACCTGGATTCGATGCCTCAGGACCCACAGAAAGGCAGATATACAAAGGGGGAACATGTACCCGGAGTTCACTTGCAGCAGCTAGTGGCTCTGGTGCACTCATTTTCTCTGTTTTCAAATAAATAAATATTTTTTTCGGGGGGAGGGGCTTGAGGTAGGGTCTCACTCTAGCCCAGGCTGACCTTGAATTCACTATGTAGTCTCAGGGGGGCCTTGAACTCTCAGAGATCCTTCTACCTCTGCCTCCCCAGTGCTGAGTGCTGGGATTAAAGGTGTGCGCCACCACGCCCAGCAAAAATATTTTCTTAAAGGAATTTTTTCCATTAGGATCATGGAGTAATACAATAGAATTCACCTCAGAGTGTTGTAGTGAAGATGTAGTGAAATTATGCATGTCAGGGGGCATTGGTGTTACTTTGTGGAATTATGATTTTATTACTTTTACCAAATACTATTGAATAATTTGAATTGTTGTACAGTTTTGATGGTATATATCATGAAAATATTCATGAACTTTCTGAGATTATTGACCAATACTGTCTTTTACAGAATAAGATTTTATTATGATTTGAAAAGTTGTATGTAAAATAAAGGCAATTTAAGGGAAAAAAGTGAGGTAAAAGGAGTTTACTAGGGGATAGGTGATGCTTATACAGGCTAGATAAAATTCATAGGTTAGGAAAGAATGCAAGGGATATTAAGAATGTTATCATCAAAGAGGCTTAAAAACTAACATAAGGGCTGGAGAGATGGCTCAGTAGTTAAGGAAGTTGCCTGAACAGCTTAATGTCCCAGATTCGATTCTCCAGGTCCCATGTAAAGCCAGAGGTACGAAGTGGTACATTGCATCTGGAGTCTGTGGCAGCCAGAGGCCCTGTGGTGCCCACTCATTTGCCTTGCCCTAGCCTTGCCTTCTCCTTTCTCCCTATTGCTCTTCTCTCTCTCTCTCTGCTTGCAAAGAAATAGATAAATTAAAAAACCACCAACATAAGTACAAAGAAAAAAAGTCCACTATGAAGCTCATCATTGTTTTCATTTTTATTTTTTATTATTATTTTATAATGAGAGGGAGAGAAATGGCATGCCAGGGCCTCTAGCCACTGCAACTGATCTCCACGCGTGTGCATATATATACATCTGGTGTGGCGGTGCATAGCTCTTTTGCCTCCACTCAGGACGTGGGGGGCTGGATGCTGAAGAGATCGACATTGGGCTATGAAGGACTCAGGAAGCCACAATAAGCCTCAGAATCATCACCAGGCCAAGTTTCTGCTTCCCAGCAAGGTCAGTTTCCTGGTAAGGGGGAATAGACTGTCTGCACCACGAGTTCCTGTGGTCACTGATACATTTGCTTAAAATAAGTTTGTTTAAAGTTCCTCAAATACACCTAGCCAATCACAATAAAGGTTACCTAATCTGCTTGGAATCCCCCCTAGCTCCCTGCCCACCAACTTTGCCCATCAGTATCCTAAGCCTATCAGAAAAACACAAGTGCAGTTACTGCTGAAATCAACCAATCATGGAACCATTCTCCTACTTCTCCCTACTTCTTTGTTCAAATCCCTATAAAAAACCTGCCCCCTGCTGCTCAGGGCTCTTGTATGGATCCTCTGCATTGGTGAAGTCAAGAGACCGAGTTTAAGCCCAAAATAAAGCTCCTTGCCTTTGCATACGTGTTTGGTTCTCCTTGGTGGTCACTGGGGGCGCCGAGAACTGGTCATAGCACTCAGGACGTGGGGGGCTGGATGCTGAAGAGATCGACCTTGGGCTAGGCTAGGGAGATGGCTCCATGGGCAGAAACAGTTCTTGTGCAAGAGTCATGTCCGGAGTGCAGATTCCCAGAACCCATGTAAAACTGGACACAGTATCAAGCCTCTCCAATCCCATCCTTGAGATTGTCCTCTGGCCTCCACATGCACACATCAACATTCACATGCACCAACATGTAAACTTAAAAAGAATAATAACAATAACAATAGTAAGACTTCAAACTCATCCTTAGCTGCATAGGTAAAGAGCAGACTGAGCTATATAAGACTCCATCTTAAAAACAAATAAATATATATATATATATGCCTTATTATATGTGCTCATTCTTTGTATTTAGACAAAAATTGTAACAGTTATTTATACTACCTTTATATTTTATTAGGTATTATAAATAATTTAGACATGATTGAAAGCATATAGGCAGGTGGATGTAGTTGTATAAAAATATCAACCTATTTTATATAAGTGCTTTGCATTGTTCTCGATACACCAGTGACACTTAAGACTTGTTAATATGTTTTACCTATTTTCTAGACTGGGAAGGGAGATTAATGCCCATTGCTCTCTTTGCTAATGCAAACCTAATGAATTTTCTGGGTCCTGTTATTGAAAAGAGCCAAATATATCCTCAGTCATTTGGAGGGAAAAGGAAGCTTTTTAATTCTTGAGTCATGAATTTCCCATTAACATTTTAATTCTTTAATTCATAGAGGGAGCCATGGCTGGCTAATAATATAATAGAAAGTTTACTTGTAAATCTTTTGAAAATATATTGCATGTTTAATAAAGGTACAGTCATATTTTTGAAAGTAAAATGAGAACTTGAGAATTTGCTTTATGCATCACTTCCTGCAGTGACAAGAAGCTTTAAAAACTTTAAGAAATGAACAGAATTTATAACTTCCTTACTAATTTTAAGGTAGACCTGTGGGTTATCATGGTCAGATACAGTCATTGGGACTGCCTTATCAAAAATGAAAGAGTGGATCTTAGGTTTTCATCATTGCTGTTTTAAGACCACTGGAACTTCAATAGCTTATTATTTGCATCTTGCCTTTGTTTACACAAATGAAAAGCAGGATTTCTACTTATGCCATTGTCTTTTTAATTAGCAGCAATTGTGAGAGTGCTCTTGCTTTGTGCCTTTGCAATTAAAAAGATATTGATGGACTGGAGAGATGTCTTAGCAGTTAAGGTGCTTGCCTGTGAAGCTTAAGGACCCGTGTTCAACTCTCTACATCCCACATAAACCAGATGCACAAAGGTGAGGCAAGCACAAGGTAACACATGCCCACTAGGTGTCTGGAATTTGATTTCAGTGGCTGAGGACCTGGTGCACCAATTCTCTCACTCTCTCTCTCTCAAAAGAAAAAAGTTATTGATATGAGCACTACTGACCAGATTCATTAGAGAATGGTTTGGAGAAAGATCAAAATATATGGAAGGTAAATTCTGCTGAAATTTGGTGTAGCTGGTCTGAGTTAATGTTACTATTAAGGAAAAGTTTTACAGCCCAGGGCAAATATAAAACTAGAAATTAAATAACTTAGTATGAAAAAAATGTTAAAACTGTACCATGATTAAAATCTTCTCTTTCTTTCAAATTAGCGATGGAAGTCTCCCCTTGGTGCCCAAAGTATCAACTGAAAGCAAGTCACTGTTTGTGTTCCTGAGAGCTTCCCACATGGTTTTACTGTATTTCAACTTGATTTACTCACACATGCCTTTACTCCCGGCATCCCTGGTTTGCTTACTTTTCGGCAGTAAATACTATCATGTGCTATTAGTAAAGCCATTGGGCAATATACATGAAATCCATAGTAAATATTCAACTAGAGTGCCAGAGAGATGGCTAGGCAGCTAAGGCATGTGTCTGCAAGGACGAAGGACCCAGGTTCGATTCCCCATTACCCACTTAAGCCAGACACACAGGGTGGCAACAAGCACCTGGAGCTCGTTTGCAGTGGCTAGAGGCCCTGGCTCACCCAGTCCCTCTTTATCTGCCTCCGTCTCTCAAATAAATAAAAATAAAATATTTCTTATAAAAAAAATCCCGGTAGATGGAAACAATTACTACTGTAACTCTAACCCTGCATTTTATTCTTAATTTTAGCCCTCTGTTACTCAAAGTGTTGCTTATGGACGAGTATCTGCACATCACCTCTATAGACTAGTATCTGCACATCACCTCCGTAGACTAATATCTGCACATCACCTCCGTAGACTAGTATCTGCACATCACCTCCGTAGACTAATATCTGCACATCACCTCCGTAGACTAATATCTGCACATCACCTCCGTAGACTAATATCTGCACATCACCTCCGTAGACTAGAATCTGCACATCACCTCCGTAGACTAATATCTGCACATCACCTCCGTAGACTAGAATCTGCACATCACCTCCGTAGACTAATATCTGCACATCACCTCCGTAGACTAGAATCTGCACATCACCTCCGTAGACTAGTATCTGCACATCACCTCCGTAGACTAATATCTGCACATCACCTCCGTAGACTAGAATCTGCACATCACCTCCGTAGACTAGAATCTGCACATCACCTCCGTAGACTAATATCTGCACATCACCTCCGTAGACTAGAATCTGCACATCACCTCTGTAGACTAATATCTGCACATCACCTCCGTAGACTAATATCTGCACATCACCTCCGTAGACTAATATCTGCACATCACCTCCGTAGACTAGAATCTGCACATCACCTCCGTAGACTAGAATCTGCACATCACCTCCATAGACTAGTATCTGTACATCACCTCCATAGACTAGAATCTGCACATCACCTCCATAGACTAGTATCTGCACATCACCTCTGTAGACTAATATCTGCACATCACCTCCACAGTTTCCTGCAGTGCAACACGCAGTGCTGCCCAGCTGTAGACCTCTTGCCTAGCTTGTGCAAAGCCTTGAGTTCAAGACCCATTAACACTTAACAACACACATACCACCACCACTGCCTGCATTTCACCAAGATATTTAAGTGTTTCATATGTCCATTATGTTTTAAAATATTTATTATTTATATGAAAGAGAGAGAGAGAGAGAGAAAGAAAGAATGGGCTCACATGCACTTCTAGCCACCCATTAAATTTTTTCAAAATTTTTCATATCCAGAAACCAGAAAATGGCATCAAAAGGACTCATTCTTATCTTACCTCACTTTAAGACTGAACTCTTTATATGCTTTGAAGAATAAGAAAGATCATTGGCTTTTAATTTTTAATATTTATTATTTATTTATTTAACAGAAAAACAGGGGAACAGAAAGAGAGAGAGAGAGAGAGAGAGAGAAAGAGAGAGAGAGAGAGAGAGAGCGCGCCTGGGCATGCCAAGGCCTCCAGCCACTGCAAACAAATTCCCATGCTCCCATGTGCATCTGGCTAACTTGGCTCCTGGGGAATTGAACCTAGGTCCTTTGGCTTTGAAGGCAAACCCCTTAACCGCTAAGCCATCCCTCCAGGCCGGCTTTTAATTTTTAAATCCAATAACCCCCGTTTGCATTTCTCAAGTGCTGCTAGATAATATTGCTGAAAGGCTTATCCCACATGAAGAACCAGATCAAACCAGATCCACAAAGCTAGTTCAAGTTTATTTGACAGCTCTCGGTTGAGGCCAGGGAAGTTGGAGATGGCGGCCTTTTGAAGGGCCTGGGCGGAGGAAGCTGAGGGCTAGCTGGGATGTGGTCTGTTTGCCTGTATGGCCATACCTAGCCCAGGGGAGCAAGCTGAAACTGTTTTAAGGAAGTGGGGAGCCCAGGCAGGGGAGTCCTGAGAGTGTTGGCCCAGACTACACTGGGGAATGTGGGGAGTGGGTCTGGTGGAAGGCATCAAGATGTCGTCCAGCTTCCCATGATCGACTGCGTGATAACCAGCATAGTTGGCGAAAACTTGCCACTAGATCGGTGGGGTGAGATGAGAATACTTCGTGTTTATTTTGTTTTTGTGTCATCCCTCCGCCACATTCACAACATCGAGGGTCATCTCCTCTTCCTCCTCCTCCTGCATCTGGTTCCACACCATTCCACTGAAATTCTTATCTTCAATCATTGAATTGAGATCACCCAGACTCAGGTGTCCAGCCACACATGGCCTCGCTCATACATGGATCTTAGTTCTTAAATTATACAAACATGTAAGTTCATGTGGGAGTGAGTGTGGGTAAAAGACACGATCCCGGGAGAGGACAGAAGGAAGGGAAGAGGTTTTAAGGAAATTGGGTGGGAAACCTTTTCTCTGGGTTGACCCCCAATGCTCATCTTTTCCCCAGACAAGGCCCACATGACAGACCAAGGGAAGATAACACCAAAACCAGTGTGGTGAGCCAATGAGTTTATTGGGGTTACTTACAGGAGCAATAGGTGAATGAAGCAGAGGGTCCCCCATCCTGGAGGACCCTCCCAGTAGCTGCTTCAACACAAGGGCAGTTTCATCACCAGAAAGCCCGCCTAGGCATCAGTGAGCCCTAGATCTGGCCCACACTGCAGGAGCCCCCCTTTGTACATCCTTAGGGCCCAGGTCTTGCAGTCTTCTCCCTGGCTCGTTGAGTTCCTGAGTTTGTGGAACTTCCTTCCTGCCTCCTCCCCAGGAAGGGCTGCTTCAGTGTCTGGCTACCCTGTGGCTGTTACCGCGTTTCTCTCCCCCTTCTGGCACGTTCCCTGAGCGTTGGAGGGTGTGCCTTAAGTCTCCTTTGGAGTTGAGCTCACAGCAGGCTCGAGTTTTCCGTCTTGATGAGTTTGGCGTCTCCTTGGTGTCAGATCCATGTGGGAGGTTCTCAGGTGAGAGGGAGAGAACTGCACCACCTCCTCTGTGATGTTCCCTAAAACCTGGCCGAGGTGGTAGAGGCGACCTCTCTCACTCCTCGCCCTTGGCTTTCTTCCCCTGTCACCCTGATGGGTCTTTGGTCTCACCAGTATTTGTAGGCATTGGCAAAATGCAATTCTTGCACCAATATTGACAGCAGCATGGATTAGGGGGTATAAACATAGACACCAATAGGCAGTTTTAAAAGTGAAACTTGGGCTGGAGAGATGGTGCAGCAGTGAAAATGCTTGCCTGTGAAGCCTAAGGACCCAGGTTCGATTCCCCAGGACCCACATAAGCCAGATGCACAAAGTGGCGCATGCGTTTGGAGTTCATTTGCAGTGGCTACAGGTGCTTGTGTGCCCATTCTCTCCATCTGTCTCTTTCTCTCCCTCTTTCAAATAAATTAACAATTTTTTTTTAAAGCGAAAAGCATAAGCTTATTTGAAGTTTCACATGATCTAAGCATCTTCCAAAGTGAGGGGCCAATTGCTCAGGGAAAGCTGTCCATTCTATTCAAAGGTGGAATGAAGAGTGGACAGTGACGGGAGGTTTGTGACAGGATCAAGGCAGTGATCCACTGGGGTCTGGAGTGGTAAGGCCACACACTCTGTGTGTGCAAATTAATTTTAGTCTCTCTGTTCAATTCCTTCCCCTCAAGGTCAGTCTGGATGCTTCTGGAGTGAAAGCCTCATGATCTACTTGTGCAGAGAGTTCAGAGAATTCCGTCATGGTTGTCTGTCACACAGAAAGGCCAAGGGAGGGTCCTACTGGCCTTGATTCTGAGACTCTTCCAACCTCTTTCAGTTCAAATGATTTTAGAATTGTGCCTTCTGAGATGCATTATGCAAATAAATAGAATATTTATAGTTTTTATTCAAAAGCAAATGATGTTGGAATCTGGCTATAATAATCTGTTTTTTTTTCTTTTCAGATGCAAAAAGCTCTTAAACTCAAAATTCTAGGCTGGTTCTATTTATTTATAATTTTTATAACTGAAAAATATTTAGCATGTAATGGCTGAGTCAAAGACAAATTGCTGCTTAAAAGCTCAGTGGTCGTAATGTACTTGTTTCAGGCTGCATATTTCAAATTCTATAGCCTTCTCATATCATTTTTTTATCATTAAGGTAGCTTTTAGTATAAGAGGCTCAAAATTGCCAATTAATTAAAACTGCTGCCCAGTTCCCTTCAGCCGCATATATAATTCACATCGAGCTCTGCAGCTGGGTGAGCACAACCCTAGAATTTCAATCTCATCTCATAATTGCCTTCCAATATTATGCCTCTCAACGACATAGTCCAAGGAATCAAGAAAAAAAAAAAAAGTCTTGTTATTTTTTCTAGACTATTTTGGCACATGGATTCAGCCACATTTAATCTTTTCAAGAGCTTTCTAAAAATTAATATTTGGGACATACATTATAGATTTTGAGATTACTTCTCACTGGAAACATTCATCTCCTCTTGATGCCCCAGAACGGATGGCAAAATGATGCTGCTGGTTACCTTTCGTTTTTGGCTTGTTGCCACCATGTGCCAGGAAAAGGAAAAGATGGGCTGGGTGGTACCCTGTGCCCATGCACAAATTCCTCAGCCCCTCTGCATAAGTCTTTGTTTTAGTATGCTGCAGGGCTTTTGCTGAGGAGATGGGAACTGTCCACACACCCCAGATATGGATGGGGATTAAGGGTAACAGAGCTCCATTTTGTATTCAGCTAATTACAGGCCCAAAGGGAATAAACACATAATCTGTTTGTCCTGACAGATTTGATGAGCACAAACGTTTATAAGAGAACAGCCTTGGGATAATAATCTCCACCAAAAGGTCAAAACCCCTGAGTCATGATGACTCACCAAGAGGCCAGCTGGCTGGCAGGTCACAAAGTAACTGATCTTTTTGTCTTATGCATCAGCCTATCAAAGGCTCCCATGTATATTGAAAGAAGCCCATCCAATCCACCTCTAACTACCCAAGGGTGTGGTCCAAGTCAAGTCACCTTGCAGCTGCTTAGGAAACCTCCCAGCTCAGGAGCAATTGCGCCTCACTCCCCGACCCCCCCCACTTTGTTTTCAAATCAACATTTGCATAACTTTCTCCCCAGTCTTGTCTGCACTTGCCATTGTTCACAGGTGGCAAGATCATTAAGTGTCTGGGGCTCTAACTCCCTAAACGAAGCTCATTGAGAGCTGAGACCGTTTCTGTTGCTCTCAACACCTGCAGCAAGAGGAACTGAAGAAATGACCCTACTCAAGTCTGCGGTAGAAAACCAGTGAGTTTATTTCAGCTCTCCACAGAAGTGTGGATGAGCCCACCCCAGCCAGGGTAACTCACCAAAGCTGAGTTCCTAGGGTTGCCCAGCTAATCTGCATGTAACTCCACCAGCTTCTCCCCTCTCTGGCAATTTTTCACTGCTTTTACAACTTTAGGGAGGGCCGTTGTGAATCTTACAACTTTTGCAGTAACTTGAGTCTTGTAACGTCCCTTATTTTCCTGACATTAATGTAATTCCAGAAAGGACTATTTCACTCTTTCAATATGGAATTAATAGCCACACCACACTGTAGGGTCATGTCCTTTCAAAAAAAAAAAAATACAAAATATGGCTAGAGGGATGGCTTAGTGGTTAAGGTGTTTGCCTGCAAAGCCAAAAGACCCAGGTTAGATTCCCCAGGACCCACATCAGCCAGATGCACAAGGGGGCACATGTGTCTGGAGTTTGTTTGTAGTAGCTGGAGGCCTTGGCGCATCTATTCTCAGTCTCTCTCCCTCTCTCTTTCTCTTTATCTCTCTCCCCACCTTTCTCAACTTTCTGACTCTTGAGTGTCTTACTCAATTTTGGCCAACACATGAGATGTAATAATAATTATTATAATAATAATATCCCTAACGTTATTATTATTATCACTACTAAGCATCCTTGCCAATAACATGGCATGCTGCGTGGCTCATTTTCCTTACTCTTTGCTTGGGCAATCAATAGGGTTTCCTCAAGTCAGTGCATGCATACATGTGCAGGGTGAGGGGACCAGTCTAGAGCACAGTAAGCCCAAAGGGAATTTCAGTGAAGGAGGGTTGGGTCCATCTATGTGTCCACGTAGCTAAGATACAGCTGTGAAAGTTGCCATACTCAAAATGGAGTCACTTGTGTCAAACTTTGACAAAATAACATGGAGAAGGTCCGTGCAGCAAAGTTTCTCAGGCGAGATTTACCTGATCATGAGACCTGTCACAATAAATATTTCCAATTGCAACCACAGCTGACGACATGAGCTGCACAGGAGCACCTTACAACTCAAGTCAGCTAGACACTGAAGGACATTTGTGTGACACGCTAGTTTCCATGGGCAACGCATATGACTTCAAAATCGTGTATTTCCCTTTGTACCTAGCAATGCCTACCACAATTAGAGCTTGCTAGCTCACTAAAGACATTCACCAAGTCCAATGAACCTTGTTTCACAAACAACTTACACAGCTTTTCTCTTTTCCAACAAAATCCCAAAGGGTGTAAACCCTGGGGAAACAGATGGAAGTCTGATGCGGGGAAGGCCTTTAGGCCAACGTGACTTGGTCATACCCTTTATTTCATACAGTCTAGAACCTTTTCAATCAAAGAAGTACAGTTACATAGGAGTTGATCTCTGAGGTTGATGACTGTGAAATAAGGGGTACTTTAGAGCGCCACTTGACCATATACCTGGTTAATCCCAGGTTCAGCTATTAAGAAATATATGAAATTTATTTTTTTTGTTTTAAAATATGAGGGCTGGAGAGATGGCTTAGCAGTTAAGCGCTTGCCTGTGAAGACTAAGGACCCCGGTTCGAGGCTCGGTTCCCCAGGTCCCACGTTAGCCAGATGCACAAGGGGGCGCACACGTCTGGAGTTCGTTTGCAGTGGCTGGAAGCCCAGGCGCGCCCATTCTCTCTCTCTCCCTCTATCAGTCTTTCTCTCTATGTCTGTCGCTCTCAAATAAATAAATAAAAAGTGAACAAAAAAATTAAAATATGAGGTGTATTGATGCCATCAGATGATTCTATGATGCAGTTATCACTCAATGTCAACTGACAGCATTTAATGCTCAGTATATAAAAACAGTGCAGAAGCTTCAAAAAGAAATAAATAAACTTGGGTTGGAGAAATGGCTCAGGAGGTAAAGTGCTTGCCTGCAAAGCCGAAGGACCCAGGCTCGATTCCCCAGAACTCACATAAAGCCAGATGCACAAGGTGGCATGTGCATCTGGAGTTTGCTTGCTTGCAATGGCTAGAGGCCCTCTGCCTCTTTCTCTCAAATAAATAAAACAAAATATTAAAAAGATAGACTTACAAACCTATAGCAGACAGAGTGTCACATGGGAGGAGTCGGCAGAACCCAGACGTGACACGCTGGCTGTGTCTTCAGGGTGAATCCCTGGAGACTCACACCCTGGAAAATTTTGTCGGCTTGAAGCTATTGAGTGAAAATCCAAGAGGTTGTCTGATTGAGGCTTGATGAGCACCTGCTTTTAGATATTCAGATTTTAAAGTTGGATGTATATGGCATTATAATTCTCTCTAAAACCAGTGCGGTCAACTCTAATGGCTTTCCTCTTCTCGCTGCAGATTCAGCTCTGAGCGAACTTCCATTCACAGTCGGCTGGTTAGGAAGGATCTCACGTCTGCGCCTTCAGCTCTTCTTTCCTGACCCTCCTCCGGCTTCCAAGGCTCCTGGCTACTCTTTCAGTGGGTGGGTCTGGAATTCCACTGTGCCCCAAATCACCTGCCAGGTCTGTCCTCAAGTGGCTATTCCCTTCACTTCTATTACTTGTCACAGTGACAATCAATGTATAGAAAAAGACTCTTGAACAAAGGCAAACAAAATCATAGTGATTTTCCCTGACTTAAAAAAAAAAAAAAATCGTGTTGGCGGCAAGGCATTCGTCTTTCAGATTTCCACTCTCCATTCTCTACAGCTCCTTTGGCAAATTCTTTTCCATACCTTTTTCTTCCTCCTATTTAAAAAACAACATAATGCAACAATACACCAAGCATATTATGGTTTTTGATACCTGATAAGACACTCAGCCTTAGGTTCAGAAAGTGACTTTGGAAGCCAAAATGAGAAAAATTTAAAAGAAACCGTATGTTAGTAAAGACATAAAGAGAATGTGAGAATTATGTGAAGGCTGTAATATGTAGGATTGGAGAGAGTAACAACCTAAGATACAAGGCGTAGTGTAGTAGAGGCCAATTTCTTTTCCTTTTGGATTCAGAATATGCGGGGGGGGGGGGGAGATGGCTGGGCATTTCAATGTGCTTGTTTGCAAAGCCTGTGGGTCTGATATCAACTCCCCAGTAGCCACATAAAACCAGATGCACAAAGAGGTGCATGGGTCTGTCATTTATTTGCAGTGACAAGAGACCCTGGTACATCCACACATGTACGCATGAAGATAAATCAGTTTAAAAAAAAAAAAAGAATTCAGAATACGCCTCAATATCAGATCCTATTTCAGAAACTTGCTTCTTTTACTCAGTATGTCCGTGAAGGCTAGACAGCAGAGCAATCATTGCAACACTGAAAAGAAAGAACCAACATCCTGCCTCTGAAGAGATTATGATCTACAATGTGGAAAGACAGACAGACAGACAGATGACAGACAGGCCATGATTAGAGGATGGTCGTTATGGAGGTAGCCCCAAGGTGGGTAAGAGAATAGGGAGGTTCTAACATGCATTTTTTTTTTCCTCAGGAAGAGTACCCCGTCACCAAGACAGCATTAGAAAGTTTTAGCACCTTTTCAATTTTATATCACCGTTAGTTTCACTAACCAGTGTTGTCGCGCAAGAGTCTAGAATCCCTCTGATCCCCAGATCAACGTCTCACTGCTAGGTGTGTCCTAAAGTGTTTCTCCCTTCCTTTATATTACATGCCATGATGATAGCCCCTGAACAATAAAAGAGCAGTAACAACACTAACCAGCCAACCAAGGAACACCAGGAAGCAGGAAGAGACAGAGGGACAGACAAATCTTTCCATGTACTTTCTACCACGTGCAAGGCAGCCATTTCCCCTCCTGACCACCATGCTTTGCTAACTGTTCTCAGCCGCTTTCTGTGCGATCTCAGCCCCCCATGCTCAGAGCTCATTCGTCCTTGTGGTCCTTTTCTAGGTTTGGAAGTAGAATGTAAATCACGTTTCAGATTTCTCTCCCCGACTGGTGCCTAGCACAGAGTTTTGCTTGGAAAAACGCTCATTGACACGATGCTCAAAGGTTCTAAGGCTGCCCAGAGAATGGATGCTGTTACAAACTATCTTCTTACTTGTTTCAGAAAGAAATCAAGAGAACTGATTAAACAGCCAGGGCATTTTTTTTTTTTTTTCCCTGCAGAATCACCTCCCTGAGAATCAGTGGGAAGTAAATTACAGGAAGGAAACCTGAGGGGAAAGCTATTCTTGATTAGACCTCACTTTCACTGACCACTCAAAGGGAAGCCTAGGGCTCAGCAGTGGTACATTTCTGACACAGAGCACGGGTACCCTAGGAGGTAGGGCTCAAGGAAAAGAGACTGGTTCCAAGCCACTGGATTGGGATTTCATGTTAGCATGGACAGAAAGCTGAGCAATATAAAAGAAAAGAAAGAAAGAAAGAAAAGAAACACCAGAAAGCTAAGGATTTACCATAGTCTGCAATTCTGCAATTTTAGAAGTGAAATGTGAAGTAATGATATGGGAGAGTGAAGCTTTCCAAATAAAAGAGCCTGGGCAGTGTTCTGATGGTTCCCCTCTCTCACTAAAAGATATGCCCCATACACACAATTGCCTCTGGGCTACTAATCACTTTAAGTATGGTATTTCTGCACAAGTGTTATTGCTATAAGATATAAACAATGTGGAATGATGCAAATGGAACAAAGTAAAATATCACATCCCCTTCCATCAAATGTTTGATTAAAAAAAAAAAAAGGAAGTTTGAGCCCGGCGTGGTGGCACATGCCTTTAACCCCAGCACTCAGGAGGCAGAGGTAGGAGGATCACTGTGAGTTCAAGGTCACCCTGAGATTATGTAGTGAATTCCAGGTCAGCCTGGACTAC
The DNA here is from genome assembly GCF_020740685.1 of Jaculus jaculus. Lineage (NCBI taxonomy): Eukaryota > Metazoa > Chordata > Mammalia > Rodentia > Dipodidae > Jaculus > Jaculus jaculus. Next base: position 25,806,980 of record NC_059121.1, read on the forward strand.
AGTGAGACCCTACCTTGAAAAACCAAAACCAAAAAATAAAAAAAAGGAAGTTTGAAGCTGGTGAGATGGATTAGCAGTTAAGGCACTTGCCTGTGAAGACTAAGGACCAGTACCCACATGCGCCATATGTACAAGGTGGCGTAAGAAACTACAGTTCATTTGCAGTGGCTGGAGGCCTTGGTAAGCCCATTCTGCCTGCCTGTCTGTCTGTCTCTCTTTGTATATCTGCATATACATAATATTATTATAGTATACATGTTATATTATTATATATATGTATATTATTATAGTATATATTATACTAATATATATATATATATGTATGTATGTATGTATGTATGTATGTATGTATCTGCCTCTCTCAAATAAATAAATAAAATATTTTAAAATTATAGTTTTTCATTCTGCTAAATATGCTATGTATGGTCAATAAGGAAGGGTGGAGTGAGCGTGGAGTGTTGGAGCTCAAAACAAGGGCCTAACACATGCTGGATACTCTACTAGTAAGTTACGTGCCCTGGCCCCACAGTGAGTTTGAGCAATACACATTCTGCCTTATCAGTTCTCCCTCTTTCTCCCCTTCTTTGTTTGGAGACAGACTCTCACTGCATAGCTCATTCTGATCTTAGGCATGAATCAACCTTCAGTTTGTACCTCCTGAGTGTTGGGATTGTAAGTATGACCCTTCATCCCCAAGCTGCTTTGCGATTTCTTATTCAATTAAAACACCCTGTTGAAATTGATAACTTTGAACTAGAAATTATACTAGAATATATGTGGATTTAAGGGGAAATAATTTGCATTCAAAGCACAACTACTATGTAGACTCAACTGGAAAATTCACATGATACCTGATATTTGAAGTAGATTATGAACAGGTGATGGTTCACATTTTGGGCTAGGGAGATGGCTGAACAGTTAAAAGTGCTCGCTTTCAAAGCCTGTCAACCCAGGTTCAGTTCCTCAGCAAATATACAAAGGTAGGTGCAGAAAGTGGTACTTTATCTGGGCTCTTTGTAATGGCAAGAGGCCCTGGCATATCCATACTCTCTCTCTCTCTACCTCTCTCTCTCTCTCAGGTAAATAAAACATTTGAAAAAGTAGTTACATCAAAAAATTCTTTATTTTTCATAAGACATTTTCATGTGCCCTAACCCATTTCACACTCAATGAAGCTTCCAGAAATGGGTATCTTTCCCAACTTATAGAGTAGGAAATTAAGTTTCTAATAGTAATTTGTCATTCCAAGCCACTGAGCATAGAAATATTAAAAGGCTGTGACTAAATGTCCTTACTACAAGAACTGGGGATGTAGCTCATAGTCCTAAGGCCCTGGGTTTGATCCCCAGTAGCAAAAAATAAATGCATACACATTTCTTCAAATTCAGGGTTTCTTTCTACTCTTTCTTGTGCAGATTTTGCTACCCCCTAGGACAATCCCAAAGGCTTACATATGTAGACAGAACACTACACTGGGCCTCTGTTGGAATGTAAATCAATCTTTTGGCACATCATGAAGACATCTATCCATTAACTTAGCAGCATAGCCCCCTGTTAGTTCTCATGTGTGTTCCATTGCCCAGCAGCATCAGTGGGGCCCAGAAGCTTGTTAGAAAAGTAGATTTCTGAGTCTCTGCCAGGACCCATTGAATCACCGACTCTGGGCGTGTGCCCACCAGCATAGATTTAATGCCCACTCATCCCAGGCGTACTGATGAACATCAAAATTTGAGAAATTCAGCTCAGTTCTGTCCAGTGAACTTGCTGAAGATAAATAACTTCCTATTCAAATATAAGCAACTGTTGTTTACAATCATGGAAGTTATTAATTATAAAAAAAATATATATATATACAAGCAACTGCCCGTCTTCACCTTTGTGTTGAAATGGCCTCCTCTAGAGGTCAGAAGAGCCACCCACAGTGACCAAAGGCAGCCTTCCCACTGGATGTAGCTCCGGGGAGGTGTAGGTCTAGGCTACTTGCTTCAGGGTACAGTGGTTTCATTTGAGTTCTCTTAGTATATGCTCCATATTTCTGATCACTGTAGAAACTCTCAAAACACCTTGTCAATGTATTTCAATCATTTCTCACTGCCCACACGGCAGCCTGAAATAAGCCCTTACTTTCTATTGGTATCTTCAGCTCTAGAAGCATAGAGGGCAAAAGAAACTAGATAGCAAGCAAATGACTCACAGCAAGAGTGAAAATTCCAAATTCTTAAACATGATGTTGAGCAATAGCTTGCCTTTTGCAGGTAACTGATAAAATCCTGTTTTATGATGGTCAGAAGGGGGCAGGAAATGAAGGTAAAGCAGTGACATCTGTTTCACACTTTTTCCATAGTAGGTTGCGATTTGAGCTGGACTTGGGTTTGGTTGTCACGTCTGTAGAAACAGTACAGTCAGCTCATCCTTAACTCGGTTCTTTCTACTCCATGGCTCTCCAAGGTGAGGGAATTCTCCCAAGTACTCAGGTAAGATGTGTTGTGAAGGAAAGAGACCATTGTTTCTATTAAGTTAGAGTAGCATCAACTTGCATGAAAAGATTCTCAACCAAACGCACGTTTAATTGGTGAACAGATAAACTGACAAATCTATAAGAACCTCGGTGCCAAACTTCCATGTGTTTTTGTTCTATGGAAACAAGCCAGCCAAAAAGTTGTGGTTTGTATTAGCATTGGTGTGCTTTCTGTGTTAGATAAATAAAATGCTATCTAACACCAGATTGTTTGCATTTCCCTCACACTGAGCTATATTTCACAAAGAACTTGGTGACATAGGGCTATATATCTGGAAAAAAAAAAATTAACACAATGGAAAATCTGTACCTCAGAGTATAATCATATTGCATCTTGGGAAATGATTAATCTCTAATCCTCATACAATTTTTAATTAAAATGAGGTGGGAACTAGCCAGGAAAAATTAGGAATGTTTCAGTAAGCTAGTGGTAAGAGCTAAACATTAAATTAAAATATTTTCTATGAAAATGTGAATCTGCTTATGCAGATTATCCCACTGAATTACTTCCACCATCTGCAGAATTCATGCCTTTTTTTCTTTGACTCATTTGTCAACAAGGAGCTTACCAACAATAGCATTCACCATTAAAACGAGAGATGCTTAGAAAGGGGTGGAAAGAGGCAACTGGAAAGTCATACCCCACTTGAAACATTCAAGCAAGCTGTATTATGTTTTCTTGCCATATGTTGTAGCATCAGTAGGAATGTGCCTCTTATGAAATTCAGCAATATCTCTTTCTCTGCACCTCTGAGATACTAATGATCTCGTAGAGCTGTAAAAACAAGTACAGGTATTACCCATTGATCTAGTGATAGATTCTGTGCGGAATGTGCGTGCAGAAGAAGCCTGTTGAACAAGCAACCTGTACTGTTTGTGGTGCTCAGTTACACTGACAAGGGGAGAATGTTTTTAAAAATCACATTCTTGTTTAAGAAATTGCAAAACATGCCTTTAAAGACTTGGTATTCATAACATGATGACTGCGCTGTGCATCCGCAGACACAATACTTCTTTACCTTTTATTTACATGATAATGAATTGTTCAGAGAAGATATGGGCACATTTTCATAAATGGAATAGTGCTCATTTTAAGTCCTTGTGATCTGTGTCTTTTTAGTTTGAGGAAATAATATGAATACACAGGAGGCATCAAGGAGATGTTTATTTATGTTTCTCTGTATATCCATCTAGTCTGCTTCCCAACTCTGTAATATCTATCTGTGTGTGTATATGTGCTTTTGAGAAATTAAGAAGCAGATTTCCTCTGAAAATTGCAAATCTCATCCTCAAATGGCTGCCACACGTTCATGAAAATTAACTGTGGCAAAGTCACAACGGGAGTGCATATTGGGGATTTTTTAAATAACCAGACTTCTACATGAGGCTAGAAAAAATAAAAATAAAGAAAAAAAAAACACACTAAACCAAGAGAAAGGAGAAAATAATACCCAACCATAAACAGTGTAGAAAAGAATTTGGAATGCACTAATTATTCTATTTTTTTAATATTGACCAAAGAAATGAACTTTGGGTGAATAGAGATTCCCCTCCACAGACATTATTTAACATTACACCCACTTACAGGTGGTTGTGACCTAGGGTTGCGGTTTCTGCAAGGAGAGAGTTCACTGTTCATGGATAAGTGAGGCAAGTGAGGTTGTTAGAAAGCCTCATCCGATTATTGTAGCGCAGGCTCCTGTCATCACTGCATGGACGGCCCCGCTCAGCGGCCAGCTCATGACCGTGTTCCTGGGGGAGCTCATGACTCCTCCGCTACAGCTGAGCTGGTGGGCCCAGAGTGCCCACATGTGAGACTGCTCAGGTTGGCCTGTATAATTAGAAAGAGGACAGAAGTTTGGGTGAGTCGTATGCTAGCTCTTGAGGACATATTTTTGCCCACGTTGTTTGACTCACAGCAACAGATTGAAGAGAGTTCACGTAACAGTGACATTTAGCACGGACATGAAGCTGTGCCCTTTGTAACTCAGCCTGGCAAAACTCATTGTATCAAATGAAGGCCAAGTGACAAAACACAAAATAGGGGAAGACAGTGAATGCATGGCAAAAAAATGTAGCACATTAACAGCATTTGGAGTTTCTGAACATCTCTATGGAGCAAATGATTTTTTTTTTCAAATAGTGACTTAAAATGATAAAATCAACTTTTGCTTAAAAACAAATCCTAATACTTAATATCTAATACCAGTGGACTATTCCCTTGGTTTCTGAACTCTCCAGAATGGTGAAAATGGGCATATTTGGGGGCTAGAGAGATGGCTTAGCAGTTAAGGTGCTTGCCTGGACTAAGGACCTGAGGACTCAGTTTTGATACCCAGAACCCACATAAGCCAGATGCAGAAGGTGGTGCACACATCTGGAGTTTCTTTGCAGTGGCTAGAGGCCCTGGCGTATCCATTCTCTCCCTGTATCTCTCCTTCTCTCTCAAATAAATAAAATATTTTTAAAAGGGCAAATTTTCTTAACCAAAGACCAGGAAATGTAGAAAAACTGGGGTAGATTATGGCCGCTGCAGACCCAGCACACACTCAGAAAGGAGCCAGCAACCCCAGTCTCGAATCCTGAGGAGTGTAAGTTCAGCACAAAGTAAGCCTTCAGTGTTTGCTCACACTTACAGAAAGAAGGCTTGGCAAAGGCTTCCGATCGTGTGGATGCAGAGCTAAATTAGCTCCCCAGTTCTGATGAGATTGATCTACATTTCGATGGGTAGAAGTGATTTTAGGACTCTGTACTTGAATTCTAGGCAATTCTGAACGACATTGTGTTTGTTCACATGCTGACTGCGGACACTAACAAAGACAGCTTTAGGTGACTAATACACAGAAAACAAAGTGCACCTTTGACTTTTAAAGCAAATTCTTCAAATATATGAAGATACTTAAGTTTTATAACAGACCATAGAATGTTCTTCCCCTTCTCTGTTTAGATTGTAAAACCCTCCTTTAAGATGTATGTTGCTGAGTATTCTCAGTTATAATCTTGAGAGGGTACTGTTTCGCCTTTCTTTAATTTTCCAGATGTGCCAAAGGGCAGTTTTATTGCTTAATTTTGGACATCCTAAAGTTCTTAGAAATTAATTGGAAGGCGTGAGGAAGTCTCCAGTCTTCATGATTCAAGCAGCCTACGAGGAAGTTATTTTATTAATTTAACATCTCAGAGATACGGTTCACTGAGAACATGTTTTGAATTGAGAAAAACCCCACGGAGAATTTTGTCATGTGAGAAATTGCCAAGGAACATATGCACGAAGCTTAGAACTTAAAAACAACAGTATTTTATCTTAACTAGTGCATTGAGCCCCTTACATCAGAGTCACTGATATAGAAAACATATTCGCTGTCTTAAGCAAATGAAGGCATGGCTGTCAAATTACATAGTAATCTACCACGCACCTCAAAGTGTTACTAGGTCTCCTGGTAAACCGATTATATACACCTTTAAATGCTTGATTCATCTCTTACAGTGCGCTACTTTTCTAAAAAAAAAATGTAGTTACTAAGGCACACTACTCACAAAAGTGAAGGAGAAACAGGAGAAAGAGGGTTTTTTAAAAACTATTTTTCATTTTACTTATTTATTTGAGAGAGAGAGAATGGGCACTCCAAGGCCTCTAGCCACTGCAAACCAACGAACTCCAGATGCATGTGCCTCCCTGTACATCTGGCTTAAGTGTGTCCTGGGGAATTAAACCAGGGTCCTTAGGCTTCTTAAGTGAACGTCTTAACTGTTAAACCATCTCTCCAAACAGCTTTTTTTTTTTTTTTTTTTTTTTTTTTTTTTTTTTTTTTTTTTTTTTGTAAGCAGTCAGCCATGGGCAAAAGGCCAAGGTGATGCCACCTTGTTTGGCCTGGCAGAAGTAGAAAGCATGTCTGATCCAGTCTCATCCAAGGAGGTGCCAGTCAGCATGAGTGGCCACAGCTTCCTGTTTCTTCCTCAGCTCAGCACACCACAGTGGGCTTGGCCCTCCATCAACTAGTGCGGTCGCTGCATTACACACCTGAGTCACAGGGCACGCGGCCTCTTAATTAAGATGCACGGGCCTTATACTTGGGCCAGCCATGTGTGCAAATCTCGCTCTCTCTGTCTTGACTATTCAGTTGCTTGTCACCGGACTTTCCTGGTCTCTCTGCTTTGGTCAACTCTCTTCCCTCCCAGTCTTGCTGGGCACCAGGTGGGTGGAGGGAATTCTTACATGCCTGGGCCTTTTCCTGCTGGTTTTCAGCATGTATGGTTTGTTTCTGGGTTCCTTCTTGCTTTATTACACATAAGATTTTTGTCTAAGCCCTTAACTGTATATTATCTTATCCCTTAGCTTTCCTTTATGTGAAGGTGAAGAGCTTTTTCTTTTCACGTTTGCTGTGTATGTGTGTGTGCACGTGAGTGTGTGTGTGCGTGTGTGCATGCTTTTTCTAGATCTTTACTCCATGCCTTCACCGTGGCCTTTTTTTCCGCCTTCCACTTGGCTGGGGAGGGGATCCCCTGCGGGAGTCCTCCAGCCAGCCTTTTCCCGAGGTTCTCATGCTACGCAAACCAAACCTCATCATTCATTATTTACCTTTCTTAGAGTCTGGTTTGTTTTTTTTTTTTTTTTTTTTTTTTCCAACTACTTGCTAAAATTGGATCTGGAACCAAACGTTGGAGTTCAAAGGCTTGCGAATTCATGCCTGGACCCCAAAATCCTGGATCAGACCGGGATCAATGCTGGATGACTTCCCTGACAGGAAATATATTCCACGATCATAAAAGCAGAGAAAACAAACAGGGGTTCCAAAGAGTGAAGGAAAAGGTGGTGATGTGTTCAGTTCATATGGTTTCAGGTAGGCAGGATGGATTCATTGTGGACATCGGCTATGCAACCCAGCACTTACAAGTAAGGAAACCATAGCAGGCACATCAGTGTGTTTTCAGTGGGTGGGTCCCATGTTCACTGTGCTCATAGCAGAGGAGAAACATGAAGGAAAACCAAAACTAAAATGAGACGCAAAGACTGCTTGCAGAGAAGGATATGTTTATTAGTGGTAATGTGTTCACAGCTGCAGGCTGCGTCCAAATCCATTGGATTGAATACATACTTAATACGTGCATTTTTCAATCCCAATTGTGTCAAAAAATTGTCTAAGATTTCCTTCATACAGAGGAAAAGTCATCTAGGCCTTTTAAATATTATATCTACGTTTACATGAAACAAAAATCTGCTCATTTTTGTTTGTAGATTTGAAACTATCACATATGGATATTTGTAAGTAATGCCATCATCTTTGGAAGAGACAGCTAAAAATAGAGGGACAGGAAGTGAAGGAGTAGGTTGATTGTGTACTGGAACCAAATGCCATTCCTACGGTTAAAAGTCGTAAGTCTTTCACTTCTGCTGTTGCAGACTAACCCTGTCCGCTCACCACACTCTAAATAGATCAACAGATCTTACAATCAAGTGATTTGCCTTCATTTATCAAACCATTGAATGCTAAAAAGACAAGCAGCAGCATAAAACTTTATCAAGGCTGGAGAAATAGTTTGGCCTTTAAGGACCCAGGTTTGATTCCCCAGTACCCACATAGGACAGATGCATAAGGGGGCGCATGCATCTGGAGTTCGTCTGCACTGGCTGGAGGCCCGGGCACTGCTGATTTTCTCTCTCTCTCTTTCTCTCAAATAAATAAATAAAATTAAAAAAATAAATCTCGATCAGACAAGTTATTTGTTGTCATGAAAGTTTGCCTACCCAAAGCTTCAGGAACATATGATTGCTTACGGAGTCTCATGGAAATGTCACGATTTTCTACTCATTTTCATCATGTTCTTTTTTTCAAAGTACAAGTTCTATTCATGACAAAAAAAAAGTTAAAAAGTGAACATGTTCAAAGTTTCCAGAAAAATCACAGCACTGACACTGAATCAAGTGCTGTCGATTAAGGTGGGGGGGAGGCAGTGCCCAAGCGCCTTAGGCCTGAATTAAAGAAGGGGAAATGAGACGCGGGCCTCCCTGAAACGCGGAGTGGACTGGGGGAGGGGAAATGAAGGCATCCTTCTCGATTGTTGTCAGGGTGCTCTTGATTTCCATTCATGGACAAGGTCAGAACAAGCTCTTAGGAGGGGATATTTTTGAAACTTGATTCTTAAATGCTAATCATTTGTCTGGAGGGAAAAGGTGGAGAAAGGGGTTAATAAAAAAGCAATCCAAGAAGAGATAGCAGTGATTGTGAAGGATGGAGGAGGAAGAAAGAAAGGAGCCTCGGTGATTTGAAGGGAGGCGAATTTTAGTACAGCCTGAATATAAAGTGAGGCAAGAAAACCGTACTGCAAGACCAAAAAGGGCACTAAACAGCATGTTAGGGGGGCTTGGGCCGGTTCCCGGAAGCTATTAATAAAGTGCTGAATGATTTAAAGGTGTATGTTTTATTTATGCTAAAAAGGAACACATCTATTAATTGAGTTTTTCATGATCATGCTGAGGAAGTTGCTGAATTTAATAAAGGTTATTTGATGTCAGAAAAGTGTGCTGTATGACATAAGAGGGAACCTTGAGCCTTGCCTGGGGGCAGGGGAAGGAGGGATTGAGGCAGGAGGATCACGAGTTCCTGACTATCCAGTGAACTTAATACCACAGTGGACAACTTGGACTTTATCTCAAAATAAATTTTGAAAGGGCTAGGGCTATGACTTCAATCCCCAATAAACACACACACACACACACACACACACACACACACACACACACACCATCGTTCATTTGGATTGCTAATGTATTAGTGCCATTTTTCTCAGTTAGGCAGCATTCAAGTACTTACTCATCCGAAGTCATGTACTTGCGTCACTGCAATTAATGCAAACACCTCTCACCCATGTCATATATAAAGAACTGTCTTGCACACCTCCCACTGGCCACGCATTTCTTCATTGCTTAGCTTAGAATTCATATAAGTTTTAAGATTATTTTGTTTTTTGAGAAAGAGATAGAGACAGAGAGAGGCAGAAAGAGAGAGAGAGAGGGAGAGTGAGAGTGAGAGAGAGAGAGAAAGAGAGAGAGAGCCAGGGCCTTTCAGCCACCGTGAACAAACTCCAGTTGTGTGCGCCCCCTTGTGTGCACATGAGACACTGCACACTTGTGTCACTGTGCGTCTGGCTATGTGGGACCTGGTTATTTGAGCATGTGTTCTTAGGTTTCGCAGGCAACTGCCTCAACTGCTAAGCCATCTTTTTAGTCTGAATTCATATAGTTAAAAACATATATTTATTTATTTGTTGTCAAGCAGAGAGACACTCAGAGAGAGAATGGGCATGCCAGGGCCTCTAGCCGCTGCAGATGAACTCCAGGTGTCCAGGTGCATGCACTACTTTGGGCATCTGGCAGTATGACATGGTACTGGGATATCAAGTCCTGGGTCATTAGGCTTTGCAAGTCGGGGCTTTAAGCTAAACCATCTCCCCAGTCCAGAATTTAGATAATTTGATCCCTCTATTTGAACTAATTTCAAAGCCATATATGGCTTTTTATCACCTAACTGAAAATATCCTTGAGATTAAGTAAACAAACCAGAAATTAATGGAAACCTTTGGTTCTGTTGCAAATAAAAAGCTCAATGATTATTTGAATTTTGACTTTGAAAAATGCTTCTTGGGCTAGATGTGTGTTTTGCTTATATACATGCATAGTACATCTACGTATAGCAAGTAGAACTAACCAAAAAATATGAGTCTGACTCAAAATCAAGAAAAACATTAACAGATATATTCAGGATTTTATTAAATTAGTTTAGAATATGCAGGACATTTTCATCAGAAACAAATGACAGGCACTATGTTGAAGAATAATCATTAATGATTCTACTTTTCATCACATCTTGAAAAATGTGAACTTTAATTAAATCTAAAAACTCAGATTCAACTCCTAAGCAGGCTATATATTGCTGAGTGAGCGCTTTTTGTGCCGAGTCCACACTAATTTAGGGGCGGGGAGAGGAAGATGATGGATTCCATCATGGCTCCTGGAAAGCTGATAAGAATTCTGGTTTTGGCTATATCCTTCCCGGATTCAAAGTTTAAATCAGGCAAGAAATTTTTCCAAGTGCTCCACACAAACACAAATTAGTAAGATACATATTGTTTCCTGACAAAAAGTAACAGCACAGCAATAAAATGAAAGTATTTGCTTAATACAGTAAGTAGTATTGCCATGGCTGTAAATATAATACAGCATTAAGGGGAGTTGATCTGTAGCCTCAGAAAGTCATTTCTTATCTCAGCCTCAGCTCATTCAAAAAATAAAACTAAAATGTAGAGCATATAGCATTAACAGGAGAATAGAAGATACACTATTGTTTTGGGGAGATGGCCCTGTGATTAGAGGTGGTGGTTTGCAAAGCCTACCCGCCCAGGTTCAATAGTTTTAAATATTTTATAACAAATAATTCTACTAAGTTTTCAAAATCAATTCAGTCATATTTCTTTTTCAGAATGATGGATTTGCTGTATCCAGATCCCCGGACTGCTAGAGATAGTGAAACCTGCAAAAGCTTTATAGTAACATCCGAATGCCATTCTATTATGGGGTTCTGAGAAGGTGATCTATTCAGCATTTCAGATCTGCTTAGTGGTTAAATGTAAAGGAGACACAAAACATTGATTTTTAACTTTTCATAACCCCTAACATGCCTGCTACACTGTTGGAACTAAAACAAAAACTGATACACTCAGCTCCTTGTGGTCAGATTTGACATACAGAATGCCTCCATTTTTCTAAGAACTGTTCCTTTTCATGCTTGATGGAACAATTAGTCTCTAGAGAAAACCAGTTCATTGTCACTGAGCTAAGGTCATAACCAAGTTTTAAAGCTGAAAATTTCTCTTTCCCCACCATTGCTCAAGGCTTCCTGGGTCAGGCTAGTAGTGGTCACTGAACAATGAGAAACGACCAGCATCCAGGACTTGCCTGTCGAGGCAAGGGTCTTCCCTTTGCAGAAATGGATTCAAAGCGCATCCCCTGCCTGGTCATGGGTGAAGGCTTTCGGAGAGAGCTGGAGGAGATGACAGACGCTTGGAGCCAGCTGAATCCGCTCCTCTCCCAGCCTTTCCCTCTCCCACTAGAGGCCAGTGAATCATGCTAAGCATTTCATCTGAAGAGAAATAAAATTTTATACAGTTGTTCTCTCTTTAATGTAATGCTCAGAAAAGGGCCAGTGGGAAGCCATATTTATTTACAAAATGAGTATCTTTTTCATTTTTTTTTCTTGGAAACAATTGTACACGTTTTCTCAAATACTCAGCTTCTCTATGAAAACTTTTCTAATAAGAGGAAAGGCCCTCTGATGGCATCAAGTGTCTGTATTATTGATATATTTTTTAAAATAAAATTTGCTGGCTTATGTAAATACAATGATATGTAAAATTGCCTTAATTTTTTATTTTGTTTATTTATGTGAGATCGACAGAGAGAGAGAGAGAGAGAATGGGCACATGCCAGGGCCTCCAGCCACTGCAAGTGAACTCCAGACATGTACACCCCCTTGTGCATCTGGCTAACGTGGGACCTGGGGAACCGAGTCTCGAACCGGGGTCCTTAGGCTTCACAGGCAAGCGCTTAACCGCTAAGCCATCTCTCCAGCCCTCAAATTGCCTTTTCAGATATCTCCCTATAAATTTTAAACTCTAAGCTTTTGTCCCCACCCCTTCTCTGTGCCAATAGAAAAAGCAGTGCACCCATTTCTTATATCAGCAAGAAAAGAAAAATCATTATGGGAGCGATCCAAGGGATTGTTAATAGGCTGCTATTTGTTTATTATGGAATGAGTGAATACAAATATACGAATTTGGTATAATTTATAGGACATTCCAAGAACTTTTTCAAAGGATCTCCTCAGGGGCAGAGACCAAAACTAGAGTGAACACAGGGTAGGCCTACACTAAGTGTTTGCTGGGTAATATCATGAAGAAAAAGAGTGGAAATGGACTGCAAGCAAAATAAGTCTGATCTTCAACCAGTTTGTTTTGTCCTTCAAAACTGAGGTTCATCTCTTACCTAGGGGAGAGCTGGCCTCTCACTCTAGGCTTCATGGACATTCCTTTCAAGGTGCTACAATTTCTTTTTTTATTTTTATTTTTTTTATTTGAGAGCGACAGACACAGACAGAAAGACAGATAGAGGGAGAGAGAGAGAATGGGCGCGCCAGGGCTTCCAGTCTCTGCAAACGAACTCCAGACGCGTGTGCTCCCTTGTGCATCTGGCTAACATGGGACCTGGGGAACTGAGCCTCGAACCGGGGTCCTTAGGCTTCACAGGCAAGTGCTTAACCGCTAAGCCATCTCTCCAGCCCTAGAATTTCTTTTTTCTTTTCCTTTTTAACATGCAACTGGAAATCAGTTCACATTTTCAATATGAGTCACAAAATAGGAGTGCCATTAATTTATTGATATTATTGTAATAGTGTTCATTTTGAATGTTATACTTGATGTTAAATGAATTTTCAGGCAGGTTTAAAATTATAACTATAAAAAGATAGTATTTCTTCTCCTTAAATATGTTGATGTCTCTAATACCCTATGCACAGGTCATTGATCTTTAACACAGGCAGAAAGTCACAGGGAAACCATGTGCAGATGATACTGTGCTTCATGGCACCTCTAAAGGCAAGGAGAAAAGACTTGAATCTTTATAAAAATTTATTTTTTCAATATTCTTATTTATTTATTTGCAAGCAGAGAGAGACAGAAGAGAGAAAGAGACAGAGAGAATGGGCCAGTCAGGGCCTCTAGATGCTGTCAATGAAGCCCTGATGCATGTACCACGTTGTGCATCTGGCTTAATGTGGGTCCTGGGGAATAGAACCTGGGTCGTTAGGCATTGCAGGCAAGCCCTTTCCTGCAGATCCATTTCTCCAGCCCCTAAATTTTTTCTGTTTTCTGCCTTATAAGCACTTTCAGCTTTGAAGCACCAATATGTGTGCCACAACCCTAAAATTCACGATTCATTATGCTTTGACTGACTGTCTTTTGACAACAAATTTTTGTTTTCCCTCTTAAATATCAACTAGTTATGAGAAATAGCCACAAAACCTTTCTGCTAATACTTCCTTCTTTCTTTCTTTCTTCTTTTGTTCTTCGAGATAGGATTTCACTCTAGCCCAGGCTGACCTGGAATTCACTATGTAGTCTCATGGTGGCCTTGGACTCACTGTGATCCTCCTACCTCTGCCTCCCAAGTGCTGGGATTAAAGGCATGTGCTACCATACCCAGCTCTGATAATACTTATACGTACCCTAATGCATATTAAATTTTTCATAAATTTAATATATATTTCATCATATTTAGTTGCAGTTTTGAGACAGGAACACGAAGCTTCTTTGGGGATTCTTGTAAATATTTTGTCCTTTTAACACTTCAGCACCATGTGTTATGCACAAAAGTGATTCTGTACCTAGTTACTAGTTTTATTTCTGTATTTCTTCTCCTCCCAAACTTGTGCTTCTTGATATTGGGAAGGAAGGCTTTCTAAAATTGGAAATAGCGTGACAATGTCATATCTTTTAGAAGAAATATACTTGAACAGTTAAATTTAACTTAGCTGATAATTTTACTATATGAGTCCAGTCAATATTTCTAATATTGTTATACATTTTTAAGTATTTCCAGAGAGAGTAAGAAAGTGGCTTAAATACTTTCAGAGACAAGTGAATTCGCAAAGGAAGCTTGTGTTTTATGAGGCTTTCCTGAATTACAGAAATTAAAGATGGAAGGACCCATTAAGTCACTCAGCTCATTCCCCGTAAGAGCACAGCATAGCTCCCTAAAGAACAAGCACAGGGGCTTGTCTCGAAAGGAAACATTGAAACACAACTGCAATTGAGACAGTAAATTTGTAATTTATGAACAATAAAGGGTTTTTCCCTCAGATATTAATACTACTGCATATTTTAAAATCCGCCTAAAGCATTAATGAAATGATTTAGCAAAGTCATGGAGGCCATTTCTAAGTGTACTTCCTGATGGAATAAAAGGCTCCATAGGCAATTAGTTTTGAAGGAAATGAAAATGAACCCCTAATTCCTCCTTCTTATGCCACCCATCTAAAGCTTTGCTTTTTGTCTTCAAAAACACAGTTCCAGTGTTTTATAGCATATTGGTAATACGTCCTGCTGCAGCAGAAATTTTCTATTAATTTCTCTTGCTTCAGTATAATGTGTATGAAAAAATTTTAGAGAGATAGTGTCTAAACTATTAACCCACATGGCTTTCTTTGTAAGGATTGACACTTCAGGTTGCTAAAAATAGTTCTAAGCAATAAATGAAAATTTATTCGTATAGTTTTATTCTGAGGTAATCTCTCCCCCATTATTTTGAAGCAGTAAACAACAGACTGGCTTGGAATTAGTTATGTAATTGAGTCTGACTCTTGCCTCACTTACACAGACTCTAAGATTATAGATAGATGCCATCAGACATGCTAGTTTATTATTATATTTTATGGGACATAGCTTGGGAAAGTATATATACTTAATTCTCACTCTCGTGTTGGGTCCATCAATGACTGAAAGACTAAAAAACTCATAGTAAGGAAAGATGTTTGATTTTAAGGAGTCAAACAGTGTTTTACTTCACGGCATGGTCTTGGAATGTGCTTTGAAAACACTTTTGTAGATTAGCCAAACTTCTGCCTTTCCACAAAGATCTTAGGAAGATCATTCTCCCTTCAGAGATCTTATCCGTCACATGAATAAGCATCTTTGAGTTTTTCACTTAACAATATTCTTGAAATAACCGAACTGATAAAATGTTCCATTTATAATTGAGCTCTGTCCACAAGGTTTTGACAGTCTTGTCCATTTTTCTTTCTTTTTATTTATTTATTTGAGAGCAATAGAGTGAAAAAGAGAGAGAGAGAGAAGGCTTGCCAGGGCCTCCAGTCATTGCACATGAACTCCAGATGCATGTGCCCCCTTGTACATCTTGCTAACGTGGGTCCAGAGGAGTCTAGCCTTGAAAGAGGGTCCTTAGACTTTACAGGCAAGCGCTTAACCACTAAGCCATCTCTCCAGCCCACTTGTCCATTTGTCTGCACCTGGCTTTATGATTTGGCAAAGCCATTGAGAACAAACATGTTTTTCACAAGCCCACATTGATCCGTGTAACTTTCTAATCAACATAAGCTAAAATATAACCTTTCTCTTTATGTGTAAAGCTCTCATTATTTATCTCTTTCTGTCTGTCTCTCTCTCCCTCTCTCATATTTAAAGTATGGATATACTAGGATTATGACAATATGTCAAGTTCCCAAGGCCAGTGTTGTTTTTCTGCTTTCTGCTTAGGTCAGGCTAGGACACAAAGACAGAAGTATCTACTAGTTAACTAGTGTTCTTTCATTGGAAGATCTATATCGTAACCTCCAGGCTGCATACAATGTGTTGTGAGCTTACCTTACTTGTTTGTTTGTTTGCTTGTTTAATTGAATGAAAATTAAGGAGTGGGGGCAGTAAAAGTTTCCTCTTCAGCTCAACTGTCACTGGAATATAAACAGATAAATTCTAGGATACAGGAAAAAGAAGATCAATTCTTTATGTTAAAACATGGTCACGAGGGCACAAGAGTGTCTAACGTATTTAGCAGCAAATAACCAGTCATGATCACACAAGTGTAATAGTGGTGCACAGCCATGGTGGGAAACCAGCTGCTCTTGATTTGGCTGACTGATCCCCTCAGTGGAATGGGACCCATAGCTGGAGCTGGGAAACAAGTCAGAACCATATCCAAACATGAGCCCACTCTCCATTATCAAGCTAACACCAATCATGGGCTACAAGAGGGCCTATATCTATTAAGTTCTCTATTAAAAAATAAGGGTTATACCATTTGTCTGGTGCTAACTTTACTCTCCGTTGGAGAATTTGCTTCTCTTTTTCAGATAGACGCAGATCCTAAGGAGAGAGCCACCCCATCATATCTCAAAAGGGCCCTGGCTGAAACTAAGAAAAATTGGCGAAACAAGCAAGGGTGCTGTTTTCTTGGTGAACCAGATACCAGCACAAGGGTGAAGGAGATCGACACAGAGAACAATCAACTCCTACCAAATCAGATATTCAGAGACACAGAGGCCCCCAACACCTCATCACTGAATGAGACTTAAAATGAACCCAACATGGCTCAGGGAAATTTATAGAAGAGGGGGGCAGAAAGAATGTCAGAGACACACATTGGGTCATGATACACAGAGACATTTCTCCTCCCCATAACTGTGGGCTAACTCCACAATGCATGACCCGTATACCTCAACAAGAAGGGGCCAGGGAAAGGGGTGGGACATGGATAAGCCTAACAATGGTACCAACTTGACTGTATTCACAGAGTAATTAATAAAAAAAGTGACAGCATCAACTGCATAACTTATTTTTTGTGATATTGTAGAAATTTCTTAGTCATTATTGTCCTCAACTGTACAATGAGAAGCTAGTCACCAAACATGAACATTTTTCAGTTCCTAGAATCTATGCATTTTCCAGTCTGGTTAAGAAATTGAAGTTTTCCTGCTTCTGGGCATGACAGATAAACAGACTGAATTTATTTTCCAGACTGATAAAAAAAAAAAACAAAAAAACAAAAAAACAAAAAAACAAAAAAAACAAAAAAGACCAAGAAGACAAAACATCAAATAAATCAGTGATTGTATGGACACTAAATAATACAGCACACCATCAAGAGACAGGAGTCAGCAAGGCAAGCTTTATGACCGTTGCAACTTCTAACTTGAAAAGGTTTCTTGGTTGAACCTGGAACAGATCATTCTCAGTGAACTTACCCAATCACAGAAAAAGAATCGCCACATAGTCTCACTCATCTGCAGCACCTAACCTGAATCTCCCCAAGATACCTTACATACCCAGCAAGCATCTCATGGACTAGACACCAGGATGGATGGGGAGGGAGGGAAGGGCATCAAAGGTGTGGGAAACACAAATCTAGACCCAAACGGTAATGGTACCATAAAATTTTACTTCCTAAAAGGCAGACCAAATGGCTGAATCTTCACCAGGCCCTTACAGGGAACACCTGAATCACAAGACACTGGAGAGGGCATGATGAAGACTAACCTTAATCTTCTACATCTTCCCTCCCTCTCTCTCCCTCCCTTTCTCTCTCTCTTCTCTCTAACTCTTGTATATTAGTTATCTTTTTCCTTCTTTTCTTAGTGGGCACTGACATGTAACTCCCAGTACCAGCATGAGGCTATCATCCACAATGAGCTTTAGATCTACAAGGTTTCTGTCAGAGTACTTGATGACCCACCAAAGGTTAGTGGTAAGACCCTACTGCTCAAGACACCTTATGTGGTTGAAATGTAAAATGGAATGGCACGGCTGGAAGTTGGAAGAGTGTCAGTCCCCAAACAGTCAGCATGTCTAGTGCCAAAAGGTGCTACATGGGCGACTGGGGGAAAATGACCAATATCTGTCCAAGCAACTCATGGTCTAACCTGCTTAACAGCAAATAACCTGTTGTGATGCCCACACAAGTGCAATAGTGGCACACAGCCATGGTGGATGTAGCAGACCGCCTCAGGTTTGCTGAGATGAACTTCCAGACCAGGCACAATTATGGAGGAAGGGATATTTATTGAAGCTTACAGATCCAGGGGAAGTTCCATAATGGCAGAAGAAGCTGGCCTGCCTTCACAGGCCCAAGCAGACAGAAAGAAGTACAAGCCTAAAGGTCAAAAGCCACACAGTACACTTCAGGAACTCCAGCTAGACACACTTTGCATATCTTTAGATTGAAATCTGAAACCCATCACCACAACTTAAGATCCACCCAGTGACATTGCCTCCAGCCAGGTAGCCAGCAGATGCAAACTACAAACAAACAACTGAATATATTGGGGGCCATCTATTTGATTCAAACCACCACAGTGGGAAATCAACTGCTCTTGATGTGGCTAACTAATCCCCTCAGTGGTACAGGACCCATAGCTGGAGCTGGGAAACAAGTCAGAACCATATCCAAACATAAGCCCAATCTCCATTTCCAAGCTACCATCAATCATGGGCTAATGCAGGGGCTATACCTATTAAATTCTCTATAAAAAAAGTAAGGGTTATCTAATTTGTCCTGGTGCTAACTTACTCTCCATTAGAGAATCTGCTTCTCTTTCTCAGATAGATGTAGATCCTAAGGAGAGAGCCACCCCATCATACCTCAAAAAGGCCCCGGCTGAAACTAAGAAAAATTGGCGAAACAAGCAAGGGTGCTGTTTTCCTGATGAACCGGATACCAGCACAAGGGGGAAGGAGATCAACACAGAGAAAAATCAACTCCTACCAAATCAGAGATCCAGAGCCCCAGAGGCCCCCAACACCTCATCACTGAAGCAGACCAAAAATGAACCCAACATGGCTCAGGGAAATGTTGCGGAAGAGGGGTGGAAAGAATGTCAGAGCCACATGTTGGGTCATGATATGCAGAGACATTTATCGTACCCATAACTGTGGGCTAACTCCACAATGCACGACCCATTTACCTCAACAAGGAGGGGCCAAGGGGAGGGGGTAGGTCACGGATGAGCCTAACAATGGTACCAACTTGACTGTAGTCACAGAGTACAAAACTAATTAATAAAAAAAGAAAAGATGTCTTGGATATCCAATAGGAAGGGAAATTCAGCTGAAACCTGGGTGTCTTCCTGCATTCAAAGTCAGAGCACAGGACCCAGGAAGACCAAGGTAGCCAGAGTTCACTGGAGCACTGGTGACCACAGAAGGAAACCAGGAGATCTACACTCACCCAAGTATGTCACCATCAGCCCATCAGTCCACGTGTGTGACGGCCACGGGAGAGAGCAGGGGAGTGACTTAGGAGAACGCTGAGCACCACCATGCAGAGAAGAGCCGAGCACTGGTTCCTACCACTCAGAACTGTAAGCCTTCTACGTCAAGACGGATTAAGCAGACTCAGTAAAGTTTTGCTTAGAGATGAAGAGCAGTTATTAGTAGTAACTGCTCTAAACCATGCTACCTACAAAACCTGCATAATGGGGGGCGGGGGGAAGAATGATAGCATTAAATAGAAGAGACACTAACTGGAAAGAAGAAGGAATTTAGTGGAGGGGGAGTTGGGGAGGGAAAAAGGGGACTGTTGGGAGGGGATTAAGCCAACCACCTTAAGCGGCATAAATTATTACCAGAATGATTGAATTATTTCAAAGTAATTTATCATTCACTTTAACACTCAAGAACTAAAAGTACGAGAAGAATAAAAATTCTCCTTTATCTAACCAGACAGGTTTGACAACATCTGGAATCTAGTGAAGAGAGGCATAGAAACAAAACAGAGTAGAAGATGAGAATAATCTATCAATTGAAACTGACACAGGGCTGACAAAATCCCATGATTAATGGAAAGGATATTTAAATAGTTATTTTAACTGTGTTCTATATGTTTGAGTATGAAGTAGTGATAAGGGAGATATAATAAAAACATTTAAAAGAATATTTTAAAATGAAGAAAGCCTCAGTGTGAAAATAAGTGATTTAATATATTTATTCTTACAGATATATATCAAGTGATTTAATATATTTATTCTTACAGTCCCTTAAGTGAGTAAAGGAAAAAAAAAACTGAAAAAAGAAAAAAAAGATGATAAACAGTATTCCTGGGCTGGTGTGATGGCTTAGCAGTTAACATGCTTATCTGCAAAACCAAAGGACCCAGGTTCAATTCCCTAATAGTCACTTAAAGCCACATGCATATGGTAGCTCATGTATCTGGAGTTCATTTCTAGTAGCTAGAGGCCCTGGTGTGTTCATTCTCTTTCTCTCAATAAATAAATAAATAAATAAAATATTAAAAAAAAAAAAAAAAAACTATTCCAGGGCTGGAGAGATGGCTTACTGGTTAAGGCATTTGCCTGCAAAGCCAAAGGACCCAGGTCAATTCCCCAGTAAGCCAGACATACAAGGGCCACATATGTCTGGAGTTTGTTTGCAGTAGCTGGAGGTCCTGGATTGCCCATTCTCTCACTGTCTGTCTGTCTGTCTCTTCTCTTTCTCTCTCTCTCTCTGCTTCATAAAAAAGACTATCCCAAACTTAATGCAGAAAATATATACTGAAATCCAGAAAGTCAGTGAATTCAAAGCATAAGATAAATGAAGAAAACTATATCAAGGCACCTCATAATCAAACTGATCAAAAAGAATGAGAAGGAGAGTATCCTAAATACAGCTATAATAGGAGACAAATCAAACTCAGGAACAAAAATGAAGAGAGAGCAGGGCGTGGTGGTGCGCGCCTTTAATCCCAGCACTTGGGAGGCAAAGGTGGGAGGATCATCGAGAGTTCCAGGCCACTCCGAGATTACATAGTTAATTCCAGGTCAGTTTGGACCAGAGTGAGACCCTACCTCGAAAAAAAAAAAAAAAAAGAGCCAACAAAGACTTCACAAAACAGGAGAAGACAGTGACATATCATCTACAAAGTTCTGAAAAATTATATACATCTCCACAGAATCCAACACACAATGAAATAAAGATACTTATATGCTGAAAGAATCAAACCCCTGAGCCACAAGGAATTCCCACCAATGAAACGTTGAAACACAGATAAGCAGTGCTCCATGAAGTCCTTTCTGGGTCTGTACCGAGGAGTAAAGACTACTGGAAGTCAGAAAGAGATGAGTGTAATGTGTGATGATATTCTTACCACTTTGATAACTTCAGCATGCTACAAAAGTAATTAAAACTGCTGACATTTCTGGAGTTCGTAATATAGGTAACAATACAATGCATGAGAAGAACAACAAGGTTGAGGGAGAAGAAATGCAAGAATACCACTTGAAAGGTAGACTGATAAATATGCATGCTGATAGCCTGATGAAACTGATTCAGAGTAATGATTAATAGACCAACAAAGATAATCAAATCCATCATAAAAATTACCTAAAACAAATAATAAAAGAAGAAGCTAAGGCTAGTTGGAACATACTAAGCAATTCTAGAAACATGGCGTATGCAAAGACATTGTAGTAATCACAATGGCATACAAATGAAAAGCTGATATTGTCACAGCAGATCAAAAATCAGGTCCCAACTACATACTGCCTATGAGAAATGTTGTGTTAGTCTAAAGACATACAATAGGTTAAAAAGAGCTGAAAAATGTTCAGCCATATTGGCACTAAGAAAAAAAGAAAGAAAAATCAATAGAAATTGACAGTTTTTGTATAGGAAAAAGTGGCTTTTAGATCAAAGAACACTGCCATGATTAATATGGGGATTTTTACAATGAAAAGTGGATCATCTGATTAAAAAACAAATAGCTATACACCTTAATGGATAGCTTCATAATACAAGAGTCAAAACGAATAGATAAAACCAAAATTACAGAAATAAATTTTAATTCTCTTAATACTTGATATACCGACCGGTTTTATCTAATTAATATTTGTACAAGACTATTCAGTAACAATACAAGACACATTTCCAAGTATCTACAAAACAGTTAATAAGAAATTGAATTTCAAATAATTCACATTTTATTTTACTTTTTAAATTAAAATATATTTTATTTTGTTTATTTATTTGGGAGAGAGAGAAGCAGTAGATAGAGAAAGAGAATGGGTGTGGCTCCAGGCACCGCAAACAATCTCTACACTCATGCGCCATCATGTGAATTTGGCTTTACTTGGGTATTTGGGAATTGAACCTGGGTCCTTAGGCTTCACAGACAAATATCTGAACAGCTAAGCCATCTCTCCACTCATTGTTTTGAAATAAAGCAATGGGCATTGTTTAATCTTCACCTTTATGTTGGTTTTTGGTGTTGGAGATTTGATTGCTGAACTGTTAACTATTTCCTGCCCGATCTCACTTTTCAATCTTCACAGCATTTCTTGAAAACTTAACTTTTAAACTTAATTAACAAGCATTTGTTCTGCCTTTATTTTTGGTACTGTAGGAGCAAATCATTCTAAAACTCACTTCTTTGAGGACTGTAAATGTACCATCTATAAAATATTGAAACAAGCCTGCTTCCAGAGATATATCTGGCATGTCAAATATGTGCCCCATCAACAAAGAAAGATAGTTCATGCCATGTTAGAGCTGAAGTCAGAGCAGCAGCTTATGCAGAATGCTCTCACCCAGTAAAATCACTCAACAAGTGGGGAGCATTCTTATCACCACGAAACATTATAGATGCTAATAACTTGGGGATTAGGAGTGCCATTAAAACAAGATGTAGTTTTTGTTAATTTATTAGCATTATTTTTTTGGGGGGGTGGAATCCACTGAGAAAATCTCTTTCCACATTCTTCTGATAGAAACTGACGGCTATTTTCAAGAGGCCTGCTGAGTCATTCACGATTTAATGCCATCGTGTTATCTTCCACAAAGGTGGAACAGGCATAAAGCTGGCAGTAACTTGAAAGAAACACTTCGAATAAGGGAGTGAGCAAATTTAGGATTGGGTTGACATTAAAGCCACAAATTAACTTGAGAGCTGACTCGTAGCAGGATTCAGAGGTCAACTCCTTCAGTAAATTCTGTGAGCTGGTCAGTTCAGCCAGGAGCCGCCTATTCTCCCTCCCTAACTCCTCAGCTTGTAAACGGAACATCACCTCATGGTACCACACAGAACTGTGTCTAGTTCAAAACTCGGGCCCCATGTACGACAGAGCTAAGCTAACGTTCTCGGTCACTCACTGTGAGATGTCCACACATGGGCTCAAGGGCACAATCCCCATATAGGCATTATAACGTTAACTTTATATATCCATTTTTAAACAATATTTATTGACTTGAAAGAGAAGGGAAAAAGAGAGAATGGGGGGCTCTGGCCACTGTAAAGGAACCCCAGGTATGTGCGACACTTTTTGCATCTGGCCGTATCTGGGTACTGGAGAATCGAACTCAGTCTGTCAGGCATTGGAAGCAAGCACCTTTAATCACTGAGCCATCTCTCCAGGCCCAGTTATTTCCCTATTTTTGATGAGGTTTCTTTTCCCTATTTAAAGACAAGGACACTGATGCGTATAGAAACTCAGCAATTTGTAAGCCCAGAAACATGAAAGCAGCCGAGCCATTTTTCTGCACTTGAGAAAACCACAGAAAGGTTCTTTTCACCTCCGTGTTGTATTTGGCATTATACTCTTCCTTCTTCGACTGCACTATAAACCAGCTGCCATCCAACCACCCAACTAGATATGGGCCTCAGTTTCACCTGAAAACTGGGAGATGCTAACAACAAAAAAAAGTATAAACAAGCAGCGTACATAAATAATCTATGAGGTTGGATGATCACAGAAAATACTTAACAAACATTAATTCTGATGTCAGCGTGCAGACTAAATACATCCTTCATTTGGGCATCCTTGGGCTGTTAGACAAAGCTCTGGAAGAATGCATTGCTGATTCATTCAGGAATAATAAGATAAAGAAAATGCTGCCAATACCTAGATGGTATCAGCATGTAAGAATCACAAAAAGGAAATAAAATAGTTCTGAGTTAAATGCTACATATCAGAATCAGTCTTAGGCAATATATATCTTTTTTTTTTTTTTTTTTTGAGGCTAGCCCAACAGAGTAGTCTTTTTTATGCAAAAGAGTGAAAGACAGAGAGAGTGCCAGAGAATTGGTGTGTCAGGGCCTCAGCCATTGCAATTGAACTCCAGGTGCTTGTGCCACCTAGTGGCCATGTGCGACCTTGCACTTGCCTCACCTTTGTGCATCTGACTTGGGATCCGGAGAGTCCAAGGTGTGCCCTTGGGCTTTGCAGGCAAGCACCTTAACTGCTAAGCCATCTCTGCAGCCCCAGTCCTAGACTATGTTAAAACACTGGGCATGTAGCTCTGTGGCAGAACACTTGCCTAGCCTGCTCCAAGGCCTGGGTTTGATTCCATTACTGCAAACAGAGACACATGTTACAACACACAAATTGAAGTCTTTTCAAACACAGGCTTTTGGGTCATGGCTGATGTTTTATCACAATCATACAGATAAAACTGTCCTCATTTCTTATTGTATCATTATGGAATCACTGGGAAATTAATCATTCTATTAGAATTGATTTAGAGAATTTTTAAAATTATATATTAAATAGGGAAACAGAATTAAATTTCCGATACTCACTCTCCAAAGATGTTCATTACTTGATCATCAATAAAAGCGTGTGGCATTTATCATGAATATTTGGAGATGCTAGTACTTAGGGTTATTTTTTTGCTGTTGTTATTACTAAGGTTGGCTATTTTGACTTCCTGCCATTAATAAATGTATCATCAACTTATGATAATTAAGATGTCCCATAAAACAAATATTCTCCGTAAGTGCATGCTTTTTAAGCACTAATAAATAACTATGCTCTTTTAAATTTTCATAGCAAACTTTTAGCAGACACAAAAATGCACCATAAATTATACATACTCATCATTAGTAATGTTACAGGCTATCCAGTGTCAGACATATTTAATTGAGAGTGCCTTAAAATAGCCCTAATTGCCGTGGCTGTATTGTGTGTACAATGTATTAAAGACGTATTGAATAGCTATGATCAGTAAGCTGTTACTGTATTTTTTTTAATGCAATTTTCTCAATGACTTCTAATTACTACTGTCTTGAAACAAACTTGCAAGGGTAGGATCCTGTTTGTCAGCTGATGCTGGGTTTCCGTGGGTCAGCTGGGATCATTTCCCCTGAGACCCTTCATATCCTCAGACTTTGCGGCCCTAGCAGAGGCTGGCTCTGCAGCAGGTCTCGCATGACTTGCGGATTAGATTTGCAGAAGCCCTGTAACTCAATAGGTACCTGCCTGTTCCCTCCTGGCGTCAGCCTGCCTGCACTGCTTAGCTCCGCAGACATACCTACCATACCTCGCATGCCTCCCCGCTGACCGAGGGAGCTGGGAGTCAGTCGAGCAAAAAACATCAAGGTATTGTCGGTAAGGCGAGAGCCCTTTGACAGCCACATAAAGGTGTGAGGTTGGCTTTGCTGTGCCTTGCGCTCAAATGCACACGCAGCTCTTTCTAATTGGCATAGATGGAGTTCTGCACGCCTTTCCTTCCTTTCTTCTCTCCTCTTCCTCTCCCTCTTCGACCTCCCCTGGACCTCTTGGCTCCCCTCCCCCCTCCCAACAGCGTCCCTTGACAAACATGTTTACATTCGAAGATGGGAAAACAAACCTAAGGACCAAGGACAACACAGAACAGGCTTGGCACCAAGTGTTTGAATAGTCACTGGACGGATTTCTGGGCGCTGTGCCAGGCGCGATAAGCTTTGCTGTTTTAACACATATCTCCCGTTCTCCCCGCAAATCACTCATTAAATAATTAGCGTGTTACCTTGCGAAGAATCTTTTAAAAACTCAGGTGAGGTTTTCCTTCAGGAAACACAGTGTCTGCTTTACATCTGTTTTCGAATCAAGCGTTAATCCCTCCCAGGAAGAATGAGTCACACAGTAAGGGGAACTTGCAGAGATAAGGGAATTTCTCTTGTGTAAAACTGCAATTATCAGCTTTGAACACCCAGCCTTGCTCCGGTTCTCCCAGCAGTTGAAATGATTGTGATGATTTTTTTTTTTTTTTCTTTTTTACTTCTTGCTCCTTATGCAACTGTCTGCACTCAGGAAAGGAAGATCTTGGTGACTCATGCAGAGAGGATTAGCAGCGGAAACCGGAAACCAAACAAAAACAATCACAAGCCCTTCCAATTGCACTGTATTCCCACAGAGCATCTTCCTTGTGGGTGTCCCCAAAAGGCAGTCCCGGCTCACGGGATGCCCCTTGTCTTTCCCAGGTGCTGACAAATCCCAGCCGTCACCCTGTGCCATGGGCTTAAGTATGTGCACGTTTCAATATCAAAATTCATTTCAGGGCTGGAGAGATGGCTCAGCGGATAAAGGCACTTGCTTGAAAGCCCAGCGACCAAGGTTCGATTCCCCAGTACCCACTCCAGACGCATGTGTGACCTTGTGCATCTGGCTTATGTGGGTACTAGGGAATCGAAAACAGATCCTTAGGCTTTGCAGGCAAATGCCTTAACCACGAAGCCATCTCTCCAGCCTTGAAAAAATATTTTTTTTTTTTAGTTTTTTGAGGTAGAGTCTCATGCTATGTAGTCGCAGGGTAGCCTCGAACTCTCAACCTCCTACCTCTGCCTCCTGAGTGCTGGCTGAAAAATCGTTTTGAACATTATTACTATTGCAAATTTGCGTGTGTGTGTACCTGGACGTTTTGCCGCTTCAAACATCACTTGTGTTCACTGTGTGAGACTGACTTTCATGCTTAGTTTGGGAATAGAACCCAACTTCTGATCCAACTTCCCAGTCCCTGCAACTGAATTTCTAAAGTAAACAAGAGCTACATGCTATCCAGGTTGTTATTTATGCTATGGCAGAGGGAGGACCATCAGCTGTGCCGTTCCCAAAAGTTCTTAGACTGGTCACTTCCAAAAACTGATGTGTGTTATGCCCAGATCTTGGCACCCCCAGTGACCACCAAGGAGAACCAAACATGTATGTAAGGGCAAGGAGCTTTATTTCAGGCTTAAGCTCGGACTCCTGACTTCACCAACACAGTGGATCCGTGCAATAGCCCCGAGTAGCGGGAGGGGAGGGTTTTTATAGGGATTTGAACATAGAAGAAGGGGATGGTACATGATTGGTTGATTTAAACAGTGTACTCTTCTGATTGGCTCAGGATTTAGGCTGGCAAAGTTGGCGGGCTGGGGCTAGGGGAATTGAACTTATTTATCTATGACTACAGGAATGTATGCCGTAAGCAGTTTCCAGTAACTGTTAAACCCACCCTTACCAGATAATAAAAACTTAGACCTTGCCGGGAAACAGAAACTTAGGCCTACTGAGGACTCTGAAGCCTGTCATGGCGTCCATCTGGTTCCTGAGTTCTTCAATGTGCACGAAACAAAGGTGGGTGACAAGGTTGTCACTCAATATAGGCAAAATAATGCTATTTTTTTTTTTTATTGTACAGCTCATGAAAGTTTTATTAGAGCCTACAGTTTTCTTCCAAGAAAAAATTCACCCAGGCATCAGTTTCACAGATTTTAATTTCTGATTGATTCAGGGTGTGTGTGTATGTGTGTGTGTGTGAAGGGAAGGTGTTCTCAGGTAAGACAGTATCTCTCATTGGTCTGGAGCTCTCCAAGCAGGCTAAACTGACCAGTCAGCGAATCCCAGGGATGCTTCCCTCTCCCTCTCCCCTCCCCCCTCCAGCACTGGGATACAGAGTGTGTCCCCCATGCCCAGCATGGCTACCAAGGATCAACCCCAAGTCCTCAGGCACTACAAGCAGTTTATCAGATGAGCTACCTCTTCGACCCATACATTGGGGTTTTATGCTCTTTGATTATTGTTTTTGAGAGTGAGAGAGCCTTACCACGTGGCCCAGCCTCACTCTTCCCATCTGTTCCTTCGTACTTCACTCCTGAGGCTGTTAGGAGTGCACCTCCACAGCCAGGCAGAGCTGTAGACCTGTACCAGTTCCTGAAGGCAATCCAATTCCACTTCCACCCTTAGTGAGAAGGTAAATTAGGGCTGGGGAGACAGCTTTGCTGACGATACTTGCCTGCAAAGCCAAAGGAGGACCCAGGTTCAATTCCCCAGTACTCATGAAAGCCAGATGCACAAGGTGACACATGATCTGGAGTTCATTTGCAGCGACTGGAGGCCCTGGCATGCCCATTCTCTCTACTTCTTTCTCAAATAAAATATTTAAAAATATTTAAAGTGGCAACAAAATCAAGTGATGCAAAGTAACTTTCCCAAAGTCACACATTTGTTGCAAAGAGATTGAACCTATTAACTGCCAATCTAGGAAATTCTGCTCTTTGGGCACACCATGAAGTCTGGGAAGATGTTTTACTCTAGCTGTAGGAAGACTTAAAAGCTGCTCCTTCAGCTAATTGAGGAGAATGGCTCTCAGCTGCAGTGGGCTCCCCTCTTGCTGATATCTCCATTAAAGATCTGCAACTGTAATTTAAGAGGAAAGAAGGGAAGGGGCATACAGACCCTTTTCAGTATTTTTAGAAAAAGTAACCACAAAATAGGTAGTCCGAATGTAAACAGTCCAGTAAATCGACATCCCATCCACATATTGATGAATTTAAATGGTCTATGCTTATGTAGCATGAAGTTTAAAATACGCATAGATTGTGTAAAGGATAAATTAAGTTATGTACGTTACCTTGTCTGTTTACCATTTATTTATGGAAGGAGTGATAAACATCTACAAATTTAGAGTATTCAGTCATTTCATTGTTTTTATCATCATCATGCTATCTCTGAAATATGCCTCCTAACTAAGATTACTTATTGTTGACAAATACCTCCTCAACCCTCATTCCTGATTATTTTACATTCCATATATTCCATTCCATTGTTTTTTATCATCATCATGCTATCTCTGAAACATGCCTCCTAACTAAAAGTATTAATTGTTGACAAACACCTCCTCAACCCTCATTCCTGATTATTTTACATTCCATATATTTAGCCGAGATTATGCAACATTTCTCTTTCTGTGCCCAACATATTTTATCCAAAGTCTTCCAGATTTATCCGGGTTATTGCAAAAGGCATCACCTTTATTCTTCATAGGTAGATTCGACCTTTGCAAGTAGCCGAAATTTTGATAACACCTGCTCAACTATGGAAGTGTGATCAGATCATCAGAGCTAATTTCCAGCCTTCTGCAGGGGCTTCTGCTGAAGCAATTCAAATGAGACCCAGTGGTGGTCTGCTGGAGAGGAACGCACCCTGCTGCAGTTAAGGACATCAACACTCAGGCTGGACGTTACTAGATCTTGTGACCTACGTGAGCAATGTTCCTCACCTTTAAATGAGGATAATAATTCCTCCCTCCAAATGTTCGTAACTGTCCATTATCTTTCCGAAGAATGGTGCTCATTTAGGGAGATCCAGTAGAGTTTTAAGCATGTCTATTATCACGCGACCTCACCTTGTGTTTGTTGTTGAGACCATCAGCTTTTATGTGTGATCACCATAATTTGACTGTTAACATTGTTTAACAGATCTACTTAAAATTCATCACATTTCACCCAGGTTTTATTTTTATGGAAAACCTGTTATTAGAAAATGATATTAGCCTGATAAGTCATAGTTAACAAAATGTCAGGTGATTCCTCCTGTGAAATCAAACTAAATTGCACGTGTTAATGAAGAGCCTTCTACGTGCCCGAGGTTAGGCATGTCTGTGAGAAATGAAAATATTAAACACGCATGGTTGGATAAAATTTCCTCAGTGGGCAAATGGTAACCTCACACAGAGATATTAATGGGCCCAGGGTCTGGCCAAGTGTTTAAGAAAACAGGTGGTCAATACATAATTTGAAAAAACAAGATAAATGTGTCAAGTGGCCCGCTGTTCATATTTACAAAGGTTCAACTTTTCCATGCCTGCTTTGCTCTGTTTAATATTGTTTTCACTGAAAAACAACAACAACAACAACAAACTACTTTTTTCAAGTCTGAACAGACAAAAAATAAATAAATAAAACAACAAAAAAACAAGCATTTCCATAGTTAGTCTAAACACTTAAAGTAGACTTCATCTCAGAAATTGAAGGCTTATGGGCTGAAGAGATTGCTCAGAGGTTAAAGCACTTACCTGCAAAATCTAAAGACCTGGGGGCTGAAGAGATGGCTCAGTGGTTAAGTGCTTGCCTATGAAGCCTAAGGACCCCAGTTCAAGGCTCGATTCCCCAGGACCCACGTTAGCCAGATGCACAAGGGGGCATATGCAACTGAAATTCATCTGCAGTGGCTGGAGGCCCTGGCGCATCCATTCTCTCTTTCTCTCAGCCTCTTTCTCTGTCTGCCGCTCTCAAATAAATAAATAAAAATAAACAAAAAAATAAAAATAAAAAAAATATAAATACCTGGGTTCTATTCCCAGGATCTTGTAAAGCCAGATGCACAAGATGACATGCACATGGAGGTTATTTGCAACGGCTAGAGTCTCTGGTGTATCCAAACTCTCTCTACATATATATCTGCTTGAAAATAAATAAATAATACATAAAATAAATAATATATTAAAATAATTAAAAAAGAAATTGAAGGCTCTTGTTATACATTTAATTTCTAATAAGTTTGTTTTTTTTAATTTTTTTATTGTCATCTTCCATAATGGTAAACAATATCCCATGGTAATGCCCTCCCTTCCCCCACTTCCCCTTCGAAACTCCATTCTTCATCATATCCCCTACCCGCTCAATCAGTCTCTCTTTTATTTTGATGTCATGATCTTTTCCTTCTATTATGATGGTCTTGTGTAGGTAGTGTCAGGCACTGTGAGGTCATGGATATCCAGGCCATTTTGTGTCTGCAGGGAGCATGTTGTGAGGAGTCCTACCCTTCCTTTGGCTCTTTCTTTCTTTCTGCCACCTCTTCTGCAATGGACCCTGAGTCTTGGAAGGTGAGATAGAGATATTGTAGTGCTGAGCACTCCTCTGTCACTTCTCAGCACTATGGTGTCTTGCTCTAGCCCAGGCTGACCTGGAATTCACTACGTAGTCTCAGGGTGGTCTGGAATTCACGGCAATCCTCCTACATCTGCCTCCCAAGTGCTGATATTAAAGTTGTGTGCTACCATGCCCGGCTAAGTTTTTGCTTTTAATTGGCACAGTTTGCATTTCTGATCTGTTCCTAACATTGCCTCTCTCCCCTCGGACTGTGTCATTCCAAAACCTTCTTAAAAATTATCAATTCATTCACTAT
This sequence comes from Jaculus jaculus, assembly GCF_020740685.1. NCBI lineage: Eukaryota > Metazoa > Chordata > Mammalia > Rodentia > Dipodidae > Jaculus > Jaculus jaculus. Next base: position 25,838,246 of record NC_059121.1, read on the forward strand.
TTATCGTCATGCTAATATCACACTGTAGAAAATTTAGAAAAAGCATGCACCATTATCCTCTAAAGTGGCCTCTGATATAATATTTATGTCCTGGTTTCCATTTATACAGATATGTTATTTTGCTTATCTCTAATCTCAATATAACTGTATTTTTGTATCCTGGTTTTTTTTTTGTTGTTGTTGTTGTTGTTCATCTTAGTAAAGACTGTATTTTCTTCCCCAATCAATAACTATAATGCTTTTCTAGGTCCCTGGTAGACATAACATCTAGAAATAATTCCCACTGAATATATAGCATTAGTTCATTCAAGCTTCACGTGTAGCATGAGATGTGTAGCTCCACGTGGCACATTAAGAGATTTGCAGACAAAGCAAGCTTTTTAGTGGACTCCAGTGCCACGAGACTGAATTTTGTGGACATGTAACGTTGCTTAAATGCTTTAACGTTCCGCGTGTTCTTTTATAAACAAGTTGAAATAGTTTACGGTCGAGTCACATGTGTGAAGGCATATTAACTCACATAAAATCAATTAGCACAATGATGCAAATATGATAATATGTGCATTAGGATGAACAAGTGGGAAATCTGGCATCCCATAACCCGTGGCAGGGCCCGGCTATCTACTGAGATAATAAGAAAGGACGCACTGCTTCCTCCAGCTCTGCACAGCCTCCATCATCATCGGCAGGCCCGCGCAGCATCGGCCTCAGTATTGCACGACTCCTTTAAGCTCATGTTCCCTCGAAATACTTCCACTGCGTGGAGTTGCTCTCCCCTCCCCACCATTAAATATGATTGAAACGTAAGAGGAGTCCTCAATGAAATCTCAACTCAAAGTGCTCGCATTTGAAATTCTATGATCTCCCAAGCACTGAACCCCGTCATTTTCAGACACACAAGTGCATTCAAAATATGTAATTTGCTTCTTACCCCTTACAAGGACCAAGTTGACATGCACACATCCCCCAACCACCCTCGCATTACACATATAGTCCCATCAGTGCCAGTATTAAATAACAAACAGAACTGTAGGTTTATATTTCTAAGATGAGATGGATTTGGGGGCGTCTTCATTATTTTACTTTGTCTCTGTGAGCCAGAGGGCTGGATTTATAAAATAGTGAGATTATGATACATTATTCTCATTCCACATGTTAATTTATGGATTTCACAAGATCTGCTTCCCAGCTCAGAGAATGGCTTTTCTCAGGAGCTCAATGGCTCAATTTCCATGGCAGTGCCACTCCAAGAAAATTGAGTCGTTATCAGAATGGGGATTTTTGTTCCATGGTGTCTGGATATACAAGTGATATATTTCATCCTGTCACAGAAAACTGCACTTTACACGCATACACATAATTACAAATACAGACTTGAAATAAATTGTGAAATAAAAACAAAAATCTCTAAGTTCACATTCCAAGTCCTTCTTTCACGAGGACATTCTCTTTTGCAACCTACAACTTGATATTTACATTGTATGTGTAAATGTAAAAATAAATCCAAACATATTTATTAAATTAATATCTCCTAAGAAAGCCACTTTATCTCATGAAAGCAAATTGGGATGAATGGTGCACTGATTGAAATTTAGTGCTCAGAGTCAGAAACTATGTCTATCCCGATTTGAAACTACAGTTGTAAAATTTTTTTCCCTAAAAACAATGTTTGCTTGTTGAAAAATAAATGAAGATGTGGTTAAGTCACCTGGCAGAAATGCAGAGAAAGTTGATGTAGGTATACTAAAGAGCAGAAAGGAGAATATAAAAAATAGAATGGATCAAGTTCAGTGAGTTGAGTATTTCCCTAGCATGAATGAAGACCTAGATTCTATCCTCAACAGCACATAAGCCAGACATGGTGGTGTACACCTGCAAACCCAGCCCTCAGGAGATGGAAGCAGGAAGAGCAATAGTTCAGTCATGTGTAACTACACAGAGACTTTGAAGACAACCTATGTTACATTAGATCCTGTCCAAAATAGCAGAACCTAACAGTCTTGCATCTGAGGAACATTCACATTCTTGGACAATTAAAGTCAGTTGATTGCACAGTTAAGGGAGGAATCACTGGGAAGAGAGACCTAGAGACCAGTTTGCCAAGTTAGTCCATCAAGAAAGAGAGCAAGAGAATCACTTTCCAGTAACAAACCACACTAATAGGAACATTCAAACCTCTCTGGAATTCCAAAAGACTCGAGTTATGTTCAAGAAGAAATATTTCCTCACAAGATTCTTGGGCTAAATGTTATCCATGCACAGTCCTGAGACTGGACATCTTTTTTTTAAAAAAAAAAATATTTCATTTTATTTGTTTATTTGAGAGAGAGAAAGAGGGAGAAAGAGAGGGAGAAAGAGAAAAAAAGAGGGGTGGGGTGCACCAGGACCTCCAGCCACTGCAAACAAACTCCAGACACATGCGCCCCCTGTGCATCCGGCTTACATGGGTCCTGGAGAGCTGTACCAGGGTCCTTTGGCTTTGCAGGCAGATGCCTTAACCGCTAAGCCATCTCTCCAGCCCCGGAGACTGGACATCTTTAACTCCCAGTTGATTCTAAAGCAGTCCATAAAACTAGGTTTAACAGGAGGTGCCCACCAGTGCCTATCTCTGTTTTGTGGATTACGTGGGAACACATCTTTTCTGTGCTTCTTTCACCTCCTTTGTTTCAACTGAATCTGATCTTGATCCATTTCTATCTTTGATATTCTCTTTTTTTGCTTTTTAGGCTGTCCATGTGAACTTTCCCCATATTCTTAATAGGTGACTTAATTACATCTTTCCTATTTTTATTTTTTTCTGAGGTAGGGTCTCACTCTAGCACAGGCTGACCTGGAATTCACTGTGTAGTCTCAGAGTGGGCCTCGAACTCATGGTGATCCTCCTACCTCTGCCTCCCCAGTGACATCTTTACTTCTTTTTCAATAATGGAACCTTGTTACCATGTCTACCTGCCTTCTGGATCACAGCTCGTGTCTTCCTCTGGCATTAGCTTCTGGTGTTTCTCACAAAGAGGAAGAGGCTCTAGCCCCATTCATGTTTTCAGAAAGCAAACATTTATTAAAAAGGATCATGTGAGCCGGGCGTTGGTGGCGCACACCTTTAATCCCAGCACTCAGGAAGCAGGGGTAGGAAGATCGCCATGAGTTCCAGACCACCCTGAGACTACATAGTGAATTCCAGGTCAGCCTGACCTAGAGTGAGACCCTACCTCAGAAAACAACAACAAAAAAGAACAAAGATCATGTGATCATTTTCCACTTTGATTCATTTTCATTTCCTTAAGATACTCTTGCAGTTAATGGCTTCTTCAATCATATATCTTCTTTAGGCATTTTTTTCATAGTCTACAAAATTTCTTCCTCACATCATATATATTAACCCAACTTTCTTTTTAATTTTTAAAAATATTTTATCTATTTATTTTAGAGAGAATGGGCACACACCAGGGCCTCCAGGCCCTGTAAACAAAGTTTACATGCATGCGCCACCTTAAACAAGCACCTTAACTGCTTAGCCATCTCTCCAGCCCATTGACCCAATTTTCAATGCTTTGGTTCTTCCCGTTTTTCACTGTGGCTTTGATGCATTGATGAGAGGACAGTAAATCTATTTCACAAGCTTAATTCATTTCTTAGAGCAGCATTATCACAGAAATGTTTTATGGTGCCTGTTAGGGGTTAGAATTTCAAGAGGATAAACAAATTCTGAAAAGACTGCATGACACAGGCCATTCCAAGATCATAGGACATAACCTATCACACAGAAGGAACCAAAAGTACATAAGCAATTGTGTATGAGGCCATCAGTAAAACTTCCACATGCTGTTTTTCATCATTATGCATTGCTATTTTTCATGGAGAGAGAGAGAGAGAGAGAGAGAGAGAGAGAGAGAGAGAGAGAGCAAACACAGATAGAGAGAATGGGTGAATGGGCACACCAGGGCCTCCAACCACTACAACCCTGAACCAAATCATTCTGGTGAATACGTGAAGTAGACCTCAATAATAAAGAACCAAAGGACAAACTCAAATATACTTTGCACCAATACAAACACAAACGAACAACACAAGACCATAGTTGGAATCAAACACTTAAACTATTACCTAGCTAGTTGCATATTGGTCCAGGTGAACGCTTCTTCACAATTAAGAAAGCAGAAATACACATTGTTGCCTTCTAACAATTTCTAAGAATGCAGTAGTATTTCTGGAGGTGACAATAAGTATTTCACATGAGATTATAAACTCCAGGTTTGATAATGGCAAACATTGCTGAGGTTATGGAACATCAGAATATATTATATACTTGGAGAGAATGTAACTGGGACAAGTTCTCTGGCAAGTAACATGTCAGTTTTCAGAAAGCAATAATGTGCACCATGAATTCACACCCATTTTGGATTAACACTCACAAGCATAAAACATGTACAAATATGTTTATTGTTGCATTGCCACTTAGTGAGGAATGATGAAATGAATCAAAACTCCATGAAAAAAAATAAGTATATAGATTGGCAACCCAGATTTTATGGCTGTCAATATAAAATGTAAAAAAAAAATAATAATTGCCCTGAACTCTATGCTTCCATGACATAAAACACATTTTAATAAGAAATACAATATCTAAGGCTGGAGAAATGACTCAACAGTCAAAGCACTTGCATGCAAAGCTTAACAACTGAGGTTCGATTACCCAGTACCAACTTAAAGCCACATACACATAGTAGTGCATGCATCTGGAGTTTGTTTGCAGCATTTGGAAGCCCTGGTCTGCATGTCTCTCTTCCTAGTGCTCTCTGCATGCAAACAAATAAATATATAAAAAAGAAAATATATAAATATATGTAAAATATAAATATTATATATAAATATAATATATATATAAAAGAAATACTATCAAAATTAAGCATTTATGAATGGTGCAATGATATACAAATTGATCACATAGGATGCCAAGAAAAGTGAAAGAATTTAGATCAGAGTATGTGGGATCAAACCAGAGCAGAGCTTTACAAGGTGAATGGATTAATAAAGTCATGTATTTGAAAAGCTCTACAAGCCCAAGGCAAGAAATATAAAAAGAATACTACACTGAGTTTGGCACATGGATGACACTACAAAAAAAATCAGAGATACCTTAAAGACAGATCTCCTGTAAATCTTAAACTTTACATTTTCTTTCTTCACTTGTGTTACGTGTAAGCAAAATAATGAAGTCGCTGCTGTCCAAAATGCTGAGCAACTGTTTGTGGAGCCACTTGTTCCTTCAACAACATGCACAGCACTAAGGTGCAGGCTTTGAACGACAGGGTTAGATTGCCTACATCTTCACAGCCATCACCGCACCGGGTCACACTGGGTTGCACATGCACGGTTCTTGAATACGCTAGAACTCCGGTCAGCCAGTTATCTCAGTAACACGTTGCAGTTTAAGTTTCAGTGTTTGTTCTCTATGGACAAGTCACATCCATGCACATTGGTGAGATGATCCAGAGGTGGCCTTTTTTTGGTCAGCATCCTTGTCAATCTCATTTTGTACTTTTAATTATGCATTTATTTATAAGAAGAAAGAGAGAGAGAATGGGCTTCCAGGGGCTCTAGCCACTGCAAATGAACTCCAGATGCATGCACCACTGTGTGTGTATCTGGCTTTATGTGGATACCAGGAAATTGAACCCGAGTGGCTGGGCTTTGCAGGCCAGTGCCTTAACCAATGAGCTATCTCTCCAGCCCTCATTTTCTACTTTTTGAAACTTAAATTTTTCATTTACATCATTCATTTGTAGCATCAAAATTTGAGGAATATGTTTGCAAGTGGCATTACTAAAATTATTTTTTGTGAACTTGTTTTTATTTTATTCATCTTTTTTGGGGGGTGGTATTTCAAGGTAGGGTCTCACTCTAGCCCAGGCTGACCTGGAATTCACTATGTAGTCTCAGGGTGGCCTCGAACTCACGGCGATCCTCCTACCTCTGCCTCCCGAGTGTTGGGGTTAAAGGCGTGTGCCACCACACCCGGCTATTTTATTCATCTTTGATAATGTGTACACTATATGTTCACTATACTCTGCCACATCTGCCCCTGCCCTCTTTATCTCTTTGTATGTGAGCATGTGTTTCATCCATGTGAGTGTGGCCATGTGTATGTCATGTCCTGGCATATATGTGGGGCTCAAAAGGCAACTTTGGGTGTCAGTCCTCCCCTTCCACCTCAGTTGATGTGGGGTTCCTCACTGTTGTTCACTGCTGCATTCCCCAGGCTAGCTGGCTTATGAGCTTCCAGAAAATACTCCTACCTCTGCCTCCTTTCTTACCGTAGACATGCTGGGATTATTGGTGCTTGCCACAGCATGAGGCTGAAGTTGGGTTCTGGGGATCTGTACTCAGGTACTCCTTATTGTTATTTATCCTCTGCCCCAAATCATTAGTTTTTTTTTAAAGATATAAAGCCAGTCATGGTGGCACATAATTTAAAATATATATACATACATGCGAGCATGCATGCACACACACACACACACACACACACACACACACACGCAATTTGACAGAGAAGGGGGGAGAGAGAGAGAGAGAGAGAGAGAGGGAGAGAATGGGTGCACCAGGGCCTGCAGCCATTGTAAAAGAGCTCCAGATGCATGTGCCACCTTGTGCATCTGGCTAACATGGGTCCGGGATAATAGGACCTGAGTCCTTTCGCTTCAGGCAAATGCCTTAACCACTAAACCATCCCTCCAGCCTGTGACACATACTTTTAATCCCAACACTTGTGAGGCAGAAGTAGTAGGATCATTGTGAGCTCGAGGGCAGCCTAAGACTATAGAGCGAGTTCCTGGTCAGCCTGGGCCTTATGCAATCTTCATATTTTATATGTTAATAGTAATCAGTGGACACAAAAGCATTATAGAAAAGCGTGAGGCCACACAGGTAACTGGACATGTCCTTTTGATATAGCCTCAACTGAGTGAAAACTAAGCTTTCCCTTGATTAATCAAAAAGCAAAGTTTGGATTTTATAAAATACTAAATGGACTACAGATGTTTAAAGCTATTAGAAATAGAGTTCCATTTACAATTTCATCAAACCCATGAAATAGTCTTTGAGAAAGTCCCTCAGCAGAATTTCAATAGCTACTTTAGGCAGAGAGGGCATGACATGAGCTAATGTAGGAAAACGATGAAATATTTGAGAGCAGCCCATGGTTCAGTTTGCCACTGCGATGCTATGGAGACCAGTGTGAGGGAAGGTTGGGTTATTTTGTGGATGTTTCTAAGTGCAATTCAGGAATGTGGCCTCATTTCTTAACCAACTTCCAACTATAGAAGGTTGTGATATAATGAAGTGACATTCTTCAAAACATTTTTTTCATGTTATTTACTCTGCCATAGTAGTATCAAGATCACCGGTATTGGAGTCTCTGGAGACAAAAGGATGTGTAGCAATTCAATGCATTTTATTCAAATTCCATTGGACTTCTGCCTAACGGAATTTCTGATGACAAAGGATAGCGTTACTTGTAAGGCAAAAATATTTCAGATTCATGTTATGCTTAGCTTCCTTTTATGGTTTCATATATTATCTCCTTACACCATTATAAAATGTTTGCTAATGTGGACACTAAGTGTCAGGAAAAACAACTTATTCAAGCATGTACAGGGCAATAAGCCTTTTTTTTTTTTTTTTTCTTTTTAAGGATGCTTAGAAGCAGAGAAAAGAAGGAAATTAATCCAGCATTTCCCAGGAAAATAACCTACGGGAAATATATTGCATATACAGAGCAAGTCTGCAAACAAAGAAGCCACTACAGTCGCTTACATTCATTAAGAGCCTGGCGTGCATTAATATGTATTTGTCTGTGGCCTGTGAGTACTAAGCTAGGCTTCCCAATCTCCCAGGGCGTCAGGGAGGAACCGCTTCTCACTATTTTATTTTCCAGGGTTATGCCACTGTTGTACATTTATTTGCTTGTTTACTTGGTGATGAAGAGAGAAGAGTGTTTCTAAAGAATACATGATCTCCGTGCCTAAGACTTCTCTCATGCTCCCTTCAGCCGAGAATGCAGGACTATCTTTTCCCTTCTTTGCGATATGCAAGTTTCCCGTGTACTATTTGTCTTTAAGGTACAAATGCTTTCTCTTTAGAGTCAGAGTTTTAAAATCACTTCCACAGGTTAAGAAAATTCATCCAGGTGAAATAGTGGGAAATGGGATATTCCAGTCATGGTCAGTGGTTTCATGTTTACAGACTGGAAATCAAGATTTGTAAAATCTGATGTTTAGGGCTGGAGATATGGCTTAGCAGTTAAGACACATGCCTGCAAAGCCTAAGGACCCCAGCTCGATTCTCCGGGTCCCAAGTAAGCCAGATGAACATGGTGGCACATGTGTCTGGAGTTTGTTTGTGGTGGCTGGAGGCCCTGGCACACCCATTCTTTCTCTCTCTCTCTCTCTCTCAAATAAATAAATAAAAATAAAATCCTAAAACATTAATGTTTAGTGCTGGATATATTGCTCAGCAGTTAAGGCACTTGCTTGTAAAGTCTAAGGACCCAGGTTCCACTCCCCAGAACCCACATAAACCAGATGTGCATGGTGGCTCATGTATCTGGAGTTCCCTTGCAGTGGCTGGAGGCCCTGGAAGTGTCTCATTCTCCCCCTCTCTCTTTCTCTGCTGTCAAGTTAATAAATAAAATATTTTTTAAAAATTATTTTTAAAATCAGAACAGTTGGGTCCTGAATTAATTGCTCATCTGAATGAAGAGGTAAAGTCTCCAAATTTTGCCATTTGTTGGATAGATGGATTTTAAAAATATGTTTTTTTTTATTTATTAGAGAGAGGGGGATAAGAGAAAGGGGGTTAAGAGAGAAGGAATGGGTGATCCAAGACCTCCAGCCACTTCAAACGCCCTCCAGATGCATGTGCCACCCTAAGTATTTTTCCTGGGGATGGAATAATTGAACCCAGGTCATTAGGATCTGCAGGCAAGTGCCTTAACTGCTGAGCCATCTCCCTAGCCCAGGGAAGATGGATTTTTCACACCAATGGCCCTTACAAATTTTGATCAACTAAAACCTACATGTTTTTCTTACATACTTCTGCTCTGCTTTCAACAGGCATGCTTAATTATAAATCAGAAGCAACCTGGAAAAAATGGTGGCATTAATAAATGTTGGTGGGAGGGAGCTAATTGGGCATGCCATAAATGTAGGAAATTATACTGAGAAAGTTATAGCACTTTGGAATATGAGAAATGGAGTCAATACAACATTTACATTTCTGACCCCTTCGCCTCCTAAATCACATTTCTTGTTGCAATAGTACCTATTGGTCAGAGGAAAGTTTAGTGAATTAGGCCTTAAATTAACTGTGCTCAGTAATTGTTGACATGTGTGTACTCTGCAGTGCTAATTTATTTCATCATGAACCCAGTGTTTACAAACACAGAAAGGGAGATTTATAGAATGTAAGATTAAGAACATTTTTATTCCTTATGTTAGATTTTGAGGTTAGATGTATTAAGAAATGTAAAAGCCCTGTGAAAACATAGTGACTATGCCCGGCATAAAGGCTACAGACTGTAAACATTCTGAGTGACTTAGAAATAAAATAACTTCATTTAAAGAACATTATACCGTGTGTTTGAAAGGCTAAGATGATTTGAGGATCATAGATCTAAGGTCATGTTAACGAGTAAGATCTTGGGGATCACAGGATTATATTATGCTTTTAGTAATGAGGCTGCCTAACACTGACTGAACCCTTTTCTTTGCCTGGCATTATTTTAAGCCTTTCGCATCGATGATCTCATTTTAGTCATCACAATGACCATGTGAGCTTGTCACTGTTAATATTCCCATCTAATGGATGAACATCCTGAGCTGGAAAACCTTCCCAGTGTCACTGGCAATAAATGGAGAGTCCAGAGTCAAATCCAGGTAGCCTGGGCCACTTAGAGTACATATGAATGGTATTTACTACTCAGTTGGTCTTTCTTAGAAGATATTAACATTTCACCAACTATAGACCAAAGATAAAGATGGGGCAAAAGAGAAGTTAGCTGGTTATACCAGACATGATCACAGCTTGCTAAAACATTTACTATGAGCCCAGTTGTACTAATTTTATCTTTCCCCTCCTTATGCTTCTTTCCTATTCGTTGTTCTATAATTCGTAAGAATTAAATGAATAAAATAATGAGATTTTATGAATGCTTGCAGTATTTGTGGGTCTATGCAAGAATCCAAAGGAAGTGCGTATATTAAAGATGATGGCTGGCCCTTGATAGTCTATGTGAGAACAGAAACAACAAAAGACAACACTGAAAAAATTCAAAGACAAGGTTGCAAAAATAAATATACAAAAGTTTGAATGTTGACTCACCTTTCAAAGGCTAAAATTACATGAATAACCAGGCACCATGGTGCATGTCTTCAGTTCCCAGAGCTCAGGAGTCTGGGGTAGAAAGATCACTGAGAATTTGAAGCCATCCTTGGGCTACAGAGTGAGTCAGCCTGGACTATAGTGAGACACTTCTTGGACAAAAACCAAATGTAGGACAGGAGAGATGGCTTAGCGGTGAAGCGCGTGCCTGTGAAGCCTAAGGACCCCGTTGGAGGCTCAATTCCCCAGGACCCACATTAGCCAGATGCACAAGGGGTGCATGCGTCTGGAGTTCGTTTGCAGTGGCTGGAGGCCCTGGCGCACCCATTCTCTCTCTCTCTCTCTCTCTGTTACTCTCAAATAAATAAATAAAAATGAACAAAAACCACAACCGTAAATATGTAAACACAAAATATTGAAATAGTGGGAAGAATAGAAGAGGAAATAAATCAATGAAAACTAAAGAAGGAAAAAAATAAAAGGAGGAATCTTTGCAAGATTCAGAGTGGGCTTGGCTCGGTGAATAAAACGCTTGCTACACAAGCTTCAGTACCTGAGTTAGAGCCCACACAAAGTTGGATGCTGTCGTGCATGTCTGTGATCCCAGCAAGCCTGGAACCAGAGGCATGGGAGGAGAATCCATCTGAGGCATGCGTCCTAGGTAGGCTGGGGAAAGCCACAGCCAATGCCAAGAAACCCTTCCTCAAAACAAAGAAGACTCGCAGCAGAAATTGTTCTCTCACCTCTCTCCCACACATACCTTGGGACACACAAGTTAACACACACACAGAGCAACAAAACAATGTGATGTTTCTTTTTTTTTTTAACTACTAGTTATTTATTTGCAAGGAGGGAGAGAGAGAGAGAGAGAGAGAGGGAGAGGGAGAGGAAGAGGGAGAGAGATTGGGCATAACAGGACCTCTTGCAGCTATAAACCAACTCCAGATGCATGCACCACTTTGTGCACCTGTCTTTACATGGGTACTGGGGAATTGAACCCAGGTAGTTAGGCTTTGCAGGCAAGCACTTTCACCACTGAGCCATCTCTCTAGCCGGATGCCATGGTTTTACACAGATCTCCCCTATTGGGAAGACAGTGAGGCAACTTGCTTGACCAGAGTGACTGTATGTTCTGAAGGGGACGTGGAAGGCTAATGAAAATAGCGAAGATAATTCAAAAACGTAATTTAAAGTATACACACAATTACAGGATAGTCTAATCCTTTCTCTTCTAGACACCCCTAACTTTTCGACTCTCCTTTGTCTTGACTGTTGGGCAATAGTGAAGGAGGGTGGAAGTGGGTCTCTCAGTTTTGGCACAGTTGATTTTTCTGTGGTGGTGACTCATAAGTGTGGGGCAGGTTTATTTGGCTTATTATAAGATATCCAGTACGCATGAACTGCCAATTCTGACAGAAAATACATCACCAAATGCCCCCAGGAGAGTGAAATCATCTTACCACTTTGAACTCATAAAAATACAAACTCCATGTTAATTTTCAAGTTACACATGTAGTGCAATGTGTGGTGACAATATGGAATCAATTTGGAATGTTCTTGTGGGATTTCAAAGTGCAAATAATTATTATTTTATACAGTTTGATGATAAACTAAGATTTTACCTTTCAGGAAGCAAGGCGACGACACTGTTTTTGCTCTTCTAGGGAATCCCTTATTAGTCACAATAACTTCAGCTGCTGTTTCCTCATTTTTAAAAAATTATTTATTTATGAGAGAGAGAGAGAGAGAATGGGTGTCCCAGGGCCTTCAGCCACTGTAAATTCCACATACATTAGCCATCTTGTGTGTCTGGCTTACATGGGTACTGGGGAACTCAGCTTGGTTCCTTAGGCTTTGCAGGCAAGTGCCTTAACCACTAAGCCATCTCTCCAGCCCAGTTTCCTCTTTATTTTATATGAAGTTCACATTACTGTATATTAGTTTTGCCTTGTTATGCCTTTCTACCATGATTTTCATTGGGTCTTTTGCATTGCTTTTTTTTTTCCCTGTCAATCATAATGCAAACCACTTGCAAACATTTTTACATAAACACATGCTTTATTTAAAATGTTGGGTGGTAAAGTATCAATAAATTTTACTTGACAAAAATAAAACTGTGCTGCAGGTTGTTTTAACATCTTTATTCATTATTTTAAAATGTATTTTTCTTTATTTACAAGGAAAGAGAGAGGGACAGATAGAGAGGAGAGAAAGAAGGAAGGAAGGAAAGAAAGAGAGAAGGAAAATGGGCACACTAGGGCTTATGCCAACTGCACAGTAACTCCAGGTACATGTGCCACCCCCTGTATTTATGTGGGTAGTGGGGAGTTGAACTCAGGCCATAAGACTTTGCAAGCAAGCCCCTAAACCACTGAGTCACCTCTCCAAGCCTTAGTTCATTGTGCACACACAATTAAAATACAATAAAATAACACTAAGTATTTAAAACAATTTTATTCAAAGAAGCGTTTATGTAATGATGCTTAACAGAATCAATAGCTTACATTAATCCATTTATTTTTTAAAAAAATTAGTAATTACTAAGCATTTTTTCCTAAATCTCAAACAAATTTTAGAGTCTTAGTTTAAGCTATTGCTCTTGTCTACATAGGGAATTTAAGCACAAAATACCGTGCTTTTGTTCTTTGAAATTTCATAGCTATTCTTTCAACTGCTCAGGCTAAAGTTCATGTCATTCAGAGCCATATATCCTCTGGAAGAACAATAAGGAAAATTACAATTTCTAGAATCTCTTTTGAAATGGAAAACTGCGATCTTCACCACAGCTAAATAAATACATCATGGGTTAAGCATTACATGCCAGTGTTGGGAAGTAATTTTGTACATAGAGGATGGACTTTGCTCTCTATAATTCACAAGAGCAAATAAAACACATGCAGCTCATCCTTGTCAACTGGCCAGCTGGCATTGCCATCTGCACCCTCAGGTACATGGAGAGAGCCGGTTACAGGCCCGGGGACACCCTCTTAGAAATCCGCCTGCATGTTCGGCCATCTGCTGTGGGAACTAGGGTCCGCATTTGCTCGGTCTGCACCAATTCCCCTTGTCCCAGTGCCTTAGAGCCATCCTCTGAGACACCTGTTCTCTGGACCATCACTGGCCTCCATGTCCCCAAGCTACTCCTGGCCTGCTCAGACCTCCTTGTTCTCTTCCATGCTTACGCCCTCCTGCCACTGAGAGAGCATCCCGCCTTGCTGCACACAGTCGATTCATAGCCCCGTGTTGATTGAGTTTTACTTTACTCATTTGTAAGGAGAGAGAGAGAGAGAGAAAGGAAGTGAGGGAGAGGGGAGAGAGAGAGAGAGAAACGAAGTGAGGGAGAGGGGAGAGAGAGAGAGAGAGAGAGAGAGAGAGAGAGAGAGAGAGAGAGAGAAAGGAAGTGAGGGAGAGGGGAGAGAGAGAGAAAGGAAGTGAGGGAGAGGGGGGAGAGAGAGAGAGAGAGAGAGAGAGAGAGAGAGAGAGAGAGAGAGAGAGAAAGGAAGTGAGGGAGAGGGGGAAGAGAGAGAGAGAGAAAGGAAGTGAGGGAGAGGGGGAGAGAGAGAGAGAGGGAGAGAGAGAGAGAGAGAAAGGAAGTGAGGCAGAGGGGGGAGAGAGAGAGAGAGAGAGAGAGAGAGAGAGAGAGAGGAAGTGAGGGAGAGGGGAGAGAGAGAGAAAGAATGTGCATGCAAGGGCCTCCTGCCACTGCAAATGAACTTGAGACACATGGCTCTATGTGGCTCCTGGAGGCTTGAGCCCAGGATGTCACACTTCACTTGCAAGTGCCTATGACCACTGAGCAATCTCTCTAACCGCCCATGTTTAAGTCTATAGCTGACGCTCTCATTACCCTTGCTCTTAAAAAATAATGAGATAAAAGTCCTTGAATTCAAGTCTGAATGAACAAGTGAAGTTTAAATGCTTTCTATTCTTTTGTCTATTATTTTTGTAGGATAGGAAGCACACAGACAGAAAAATCCTGATGGAAGTGTCCTCAATATGGAAATTGTGGAGTTTATTTGTCTCATCTCTTAATGCGGAGACAGCATCTGGGTCCGAGCAAGGGTGTCTCATTCTTAAAGCACTTTATAATTGAGCATTTAGAGCACTTGGGTTTCTTTTCTTCCTGTTCCGGGAGGTCAGACTGCAAAAGCCATTTAATCCAGTTATTTGACTCCCCGCCCGTCCATAGTAGAAGCAAATTGTTGGCATAAATGACTTTTCTTAACAGTCAGGCTGCTGACCTTTCTGCCAAGAATATGTCCATCTAGAGAAGTTCATTGTGTAGACATTTTAATGGGTTTTCCTATAAATCACCAGTTTGTGGGGAAACCTGCCCCGCGTCCGTACACCTTGCAGCCGTGTAGCCTGCCTGGGCCGTTCAGCAGTGCCCGTGGCATCGTTGCCACACCAAGTTCCTGCCAGGCGGCCAGTGAGCCTTTTGCTGTCTCTAGACGGCTGGGTGCTCGGGTGCGCAGCTCTCCCTCTCCCTTCCACATAAAGAGCAGCAGTGCTCTCTAAAGACAGCACCTTCCTTATGCAGCGGTGGCACCTAACCTGAGCTACTTAAGTGAGTCAAGTGTGCCTCACCCTTCCCAGAATCACGATGGCATTTATCAGCCAAACACAAAGCAGAGCCAAACCCTGTCCTTCCCCCAAATTACCATGTCATTCGGGCATGCACAGGCCATCTCCCTAGTGCCATTGTTCTGAAATGACGGCTGGGTATTGCATGTTACACGAGCAAGGAAGGAACAAAGAGGCACACATGACCACTAAGGCACTAAGTGTTCTGTGGGCAGGGTTTCCCACAAGTACAAATAACTATGAGACATGGTGGCGTGGGTAAGTCTAAATGTTCACGCACAGGAAACAAGGGGAGAAAACTGTGATGGGCTTGTATAAATATACATTAGAGTTGTTTAATTGTGCAAAGACAAAGGCACCGTGGCCTGGAGCAATTGCTGTGACCATGCTGGCATGGGCTGGAGAGACGGCTTAGCGGTTAGGCGTTTGCCTGTAAAGCCAAGGGACCAAGGTTCGGTTTCCCAGGACCCATGTAAGCCAGATGTACAAGGTGGCATGTGTGTCTGGAGTCTGCAGTGCCTGGAGGCCTGGGAGCGCCCATTCTCTCCCTCCCTCCCTCCCTCCCTCTCTCTCTCTCTCTCTCTCTGCCATTTTCTCTCTGTCGCTCTCAAATAAATAGATAAATAAATAAATAGAATTTAAAATGCATGGCACAATTTATTTTTTCATCTCATTAATTCCAAAAATATATGCTTAGAAATTCAATGGGAGAAAAAAAAGTCAGCCAACTGCTGTGCAAAGTTGTCTCTGGTTTTGAAGTTATGTGTAATCACTATTTTCTTTTCTTTTCTTTCCTTTTCTTTTCTTTTCTTTTCTTTTCTTTTCTTTTCTTTTCTTTTCTTTCCTTTCCTTTCCTTTCCTTTCCTTTCCTTTCCTTTCCTTTCCTTTCCTTTCCTTTCCTTTCCTTTCCTTTCCTTTCCTTTCCTTTCCTTTCCTTTCCTTTTCCTTTTCCTTTTCCCTTTCCTTTCCTTTCCTTTCCTTTCCTTTCCTTTCCTTTCCTTTCCTTTCCTTTCCTTTCCTTTCCTTTCCTTTCCTTTCCTTTCCTTTCTTTTCTTTTCTTTTTTTTCTAGGTAGGGTCTCACTCTAGCCCAGCTGACCTGGAATTCACTATGTAGTCTCAGAGTGGCCTCACTGTTATCCTCCTACCTCTGCCTCCCGAATGCTGGGATTAAAGGTGTGCACCACCACACCCGGCCACTATTTTCTTACTTGTATTTACCCATCTTGAAAAATTTCCACTAAATGACCCTTTAGTCCATTTCAAGAAAATTTTAAAAAATAAGATAAAAGAAGTTTTAATATAAAAATTTTATAAATAACACACAATCTATAATGTCAAATACTTTTTTTTTTCTTTTCCCAATTTTTATTAACATTTTCCATGATTATAAAAAATATCCCATGGTAATACCCCCCCCACTTTTCCCTTTGAAATTCCATTCTCCATCATATCCCCTCCCCATCTCAATCATTGTACTTACATATATACAATACCAACCTATTAAGTACCCTCCTCCCTTCCTTTCTCTTCACTTTATATCTCCTTTTTAACTTACTGGCCTCTGCTATTAAGTATTTTCATTCTCACACAGAAGCCCAGTCATCTGTAGCTAGGATCTACATATGAGGGAGAATATGTGGTGCTTGGCTTTCTGGGCCTGGGTTACCACACTTAGTATAATCCTTTCCAGGTCCACCCATTTTTCTGCAGATTTCATAACTTCATTTTTCTTTACCACTGAGTAGAACTCCGTTATATAAATGTGCCACATCTTCATTATCCACTCATCAGTTGAGGGACATCCAGGCTGGTTCCATTTCCCAGCTATTATAAATTGAGCAGCAATAAACATGGTTGAGCACGTACTTCTAAGGAAATGAGTTAAGTCCTTAGGATATATGCCTAGGAGTGCTATAGCTGGGTCATATGGTAGATCAAACTTTAGCTGTTTTAGGAACCTCCACACTGATTTCCACAATGGCTGGACCAGATTGCATTCCCACCAGCAGTGTAGAAGAGGTTCTCTTTTTCCACATCCCCGCCAACATTTATGATCATTTGTTTTCATGATGGTAGCCAATCTGACAGGAATGAGATGGAATCTCAATGTAGTTTTAATCTGCATTTCCCTGATGACTAGTGATTTAGAACACTTTTTTAGATGCTTATATGCCATTCGTATTTCTTCCTTTGAGAATGCTCTATTTAACCCCATAGCCCATTTTTTGATTGGCTTGTTTGCTTCCTTATTATTTAACTTTTTGAGTTCTTTGTATATCCTAGATATTAATCCTCTATCAGATATATAGCTGGTGAAGATTTTTCCCCATTCTGTAGGTTGCCTCTTTGCTTTTTTCACTGTGTCCTTTGCAGAGCAAAATCTTTGTAATTTCATGAGGTCCCAGTGATTAATCTGTGCCTGAGCAATTGGGGTTGATTTCAGAAAGTGTTTGCCAAGACCAATATGTTGAAGGGTTTCCCCTACTTTTTCCTCTAGCAGTTTCAGAGTTTCAGTTCTGATGTTAAGGTCTTTAATCCATTTGGACTTAATTCTTGTGCATGGAGAGAGAGAAAGAATCTATTTTCATCCTTCTGCAGATGTATATCAAGTTTTCCCAACACCATTTGCTGAAGAGGCTGCCTTTTCTCCAATGGCTTTTTTTTTTTTTTTTTTTTTTTTTGAGCAGGAGGGAATGCCTCTTGGACATTATGTCTCAACTTGTGGCTCTTACAATCTTTCCACCCCTTCTTCTGCAGAATTCCCTGAGCCATGGTGAGTGAGTTTTAAGTCTACTTCAGTGATGAGCTCTTAGGAGCCTCTGGATCTCTGATTTGGTAGGTGTTGAGTGTCCTCAGGGTCTGCCTCCTTCACCCTGGTGGTGATTGTCAGGCTCACCATGGAAGCAGCTCTCTTTCTCATCTTCCCAATTCCTCTGTGGTTTCAGCTGTGGCTTGGCTGAAGTATGAAGGGTAGTTTATCTCATCAGGTCTCACTAACTTCTGAAAAAGAAGAACAGATTCTCTAGTGGAGAGTGAAGTCAGCATAGTCTAAATGGCATAAGCATTATTAATGTAGGGAGCATTTGATGGTTGTAACCTCTCTTTTAGCCAAAGACTAGTGAGAGCTTGACACTGGAGAGCATAGTTATTTTCTCCATAGGATTCTGATCTGGTTCCCAGTTCCAGATATGGGATCCTTTACAATGAGCTGATCTCCTAGCCAATCAGAAAGTCATTGGTTACCCACCGAGGCTGTGTGCCGCTATTGCCCTGGGTAGTACATTCTGTCAGGCTGTTTGCTTCTGAGAAGCGTAGACCTCTGGTTGCTCAGACTGCTGTTGACCACTTTCCCTCAGCAGCTCATGTAGCACCTTCCAGCACTAGATGGGCTAACTGTCTGAAGCTGGCTCCCTTCCAGATTCCAGCCTGGTGTCTCGTGTTCTGTGTCATCAGCATATGGTGTCTTCAGGATTAGGGTCTTACCTTTTACCTCAGGTGGCTAATCAAGACAAGAATTAAAATTTTTTAAAATATGTTTTTTTATTTACTAGAATGTGAAAGGGAGAAAGAGAGAGAGAGAGAGAGAGACAGAGAGAGAGAGAATGGGTGTGCCAGGGCCTCCAGACAGTGCAAACAAACTCCAGATGCATGTGCCACCTTGTACATCGGTCCTACATAGGACCTGGAGAATTGAACCTGGATCCTTAGGCTTTGCAGGCAAGTGCCATAACTTCTGAGCCATCTCTCCAGCCCAAGCATTTTTTAAAACTGTTATATGCAAGTGTCTCACAAGCCCATGATGGTGGATGCCAGATGACATTGAACTCATCTGGGTTTTCACCTAGGGAAGGAAGGGAACAAAATGTGTGAACATGTTTATTTCACTTACAAATAAAATATCTGAGAGATACTGTTATACTTGTGGTTGCAGTTGGTCCACCTTTGAGGTAAGCAATATATATATTTAGTCTTTTGGTTGAAACATGAAGACTACTGTCCCAATATAAAGTGACTATTTTAAGAAAAATAATTTAGTCAGAAAAAGACAATAATAAAACATTAACCTTGAAATGGAAAGACTTGGAGGCTTGAGCCTTGTCCACCTCTCAAGTTCATTGTCTGTAATAATTAGGAGAGTACTTTCTTTTTATGTCACCTTTTATTCCATTTACTGCTAACATAACCTAGAGTTATGTAAGAGATGAAAAGTTTCATCTGAAAAGTGCTTTAGTTAATGAGGAAATGAAAGTTAGAACATTATTTTGCCTCATGCATGTGGTTTTGTTAACTTCATCATATATTCGGAGATATTCATCCTATTAATGTAATATTGATGATATTCGCATGAGGCTTTTTGTTTTTCCTTCAATCCCAGTTCTGGTCCTTGAGGTTAGCATTCCTGAATGACTGTTTTTAGATAATATCTGGTGCTACAAGATAAAACACTTAAATTCAATAGTTCCGTATCTGACATAAGATGAATAATTGTATTTGACTTTTTCTCTATTGACTGTTTCTTTGTGTGTGTGTCATGAGGATGTATTAATGGAGTCACATTGCAGGATGTTACCCTCTATCCTAACTTCTCTGGTTTATAAAACATTCCTGTATTCCAAAACACATATTACCTTTGTAATAACCGATCAGTTAGCTGTAATTTTTTTTTATGTTTTTTTTGTTTGAAATAAAGATCTTACTCTAGCCCAGATGATCCTGGAATTAGGTTGGCCACAAACTCACATTGACCTTCCTACATTCACCTCTCTTGTGTTGGGAGGATTAAAGGCATGCACCACCATGCCCGACTTAGCTTTAACTTTTATTTTAAAGCCAGTACTCAACACTAGTAAAATATTTTGAAAACTTCATATTAAATAATGTCATTAAAGACATCTAGGTTTGAATAATTTTGTTGTGAGAGGCATGTTTTGTGCATCGTGTGTTTTTTGTATCCACATCCCTGGCCTCTACCCACAAGTAGCCATTAGCATGTCCACCCTTTGGACAGTCAACAATATTTTCTGATATTGGGCTATCCCATTGGATAGCTATATTGCCCTAGTTGAGAAGCCTTGACTTAGGTCTATTTTGCAGAACCGAAGTTTCAACCTGGCATGCTTGGGACAACAGCTTTAACCTGACATAGTGGTTTCATGAGTCATGGTACCTTAAAGATATGCTAAGTTTCTAGATGGTGATGGCCTGAACACTAAACATTTATTAACTTGGACTTGGTCAGTTTTGCACCTCACTTATTTTTTTAAACTTTCTTCTTCTTTTTCTCCTTCTTATTCTTCTCTTCCTTCCCCTTCTCCTACCCTCTTCCTCCTCCTTCTTTCTTTTCCTCTTTTTTTTTTTTTTCGGTATGGTCCCAATTTTGCTGAGGCTGACCTAGAACTCACTGGAATTGTCCTACCTCTGCCCCCCAAGTTCTGGGATCAAAGGCATGAGCTACTATGCTTGATTGTTTGATATACAAGGTCTTTTTTTCCCTCCCCCCACTTTCGCCTTTGAAACTCCACTTTCCATCATAATAACTTTAATTTATTTATTTGCAAGCAGAGAGAGATAGAAGAAAGACAGACAGAGTGAGAATGGTCACACCAGAGTCTCTAGCTGCTGCAAACAAACTCTGGATGAATATGCCCCTTGTGCATCTGGCTTATCTGGGTCCTGGGGAATTGAACCTGGGTCCTTTGGCTTCATAGGCAAACGCCGTAACCACTAAGCAATTTCTCCAGCCCTCATTTGTTTTTTTAAACCATCATTAGAATGAATAAACCCATACACACACAAGTTTTAAATATGAAAGTTATAAAATATGAATCAAAGCAAAGCAATGACAGTTCTTCACAGTTATCTAAAATTTTACCACCTTACAATACTGTTCTGGTATAGATCTTATATTATTCTTCTGTCATAATTTTTAAAATATTTTATTTATTATTTATTTTAGAGAGAGAGAGAGAAAAAAAAATGGGTACACTAGGGCCTCCAGCCACTGCAAATGAACTCCAGGCCCATGCGCCATCTTGTGCATTTGGCTTATGTGCGTCCCAGGGAATTGAACTTGGGTCGTTAGGTTGCACAGGCAAGCACCTTAGCCAATAAGTCATCTCTCCAGCCCTTATATTATTCTTATATTACGTGTTATCATACATTTTTTACATAATTTAAATGATTTTTTATTTGGCCTTTGTATAAGATAGAGATGCTAAAGAGATTATGACTTGGATCTTTTGCTCCTAATTGAAAATATTTTTTTTTAACTCAGAGTCCTAAGCAAGCTCTATTTACAAACTGTACTTTTGAGTTTTAGATAACACATTTAGAAGATGTAACTGGATTGGCTCAAATACCACAAGCAATAAGTAACACTGACCTTCCTGATATCTCATCATTGTTCTTTAGACATTAAGGAAGGTTTAATTTCAGTTTAACTTAGCTTTAAATACTGCACAGAAGTATTTCCACAAAGGTTTTCAATTTTGTGATGCAGGTAATAAATGGCACTCCATTCACACACACTCGATGTAATTTATGTGCTAATATGCTTACTTCTGATTACATTCACTTCAGAATATTTTTTGTTTAATTGCTTTTATGTCAATGATGTATTTTTTTTATTATTTCTTCCCCAAGACGAATTGCTGTTTATTTCAGAATTTGCTACTACCAGACAATCTACATGTTGATAACTTCTTAAAGCAATGGGAATATTTTTTTTTTCTGTTTACAAAAGAATTTTTATCTTCTCGCTGTGTATGAAGTCTATGTTCCCAAGCAGATGGTTAATAGGGAAAAGATCTGCTGAGTTGGCTCCCTTGAAATAATGGATGTACAGTTTAATCTAACTTTTCTTAAATGTTTATAAGCTATTTCTTTCTAAAGCAAAGAATTTCAATACATCTAAATATTCCACGCAATTTATACATCTAGATTTATATGTCAAATGTAAACCTAGCTATCAAAAGATAATTAGGTGGACCGTGAATGTTTTGTCATAATTAATATTTTGTCAATAGGCTAGATAAGAAAACTCCAGGGGTTAGTGTTTTGCTAAGGCTGCCAGATATTGTTGCCAGTGAATTTTTCTCGCTCACTCCATTAATCCAGTCAGCACACTGGATCAGACTAGAGATGTGTCTTCATAAATCACGTTGAAGTGCTGTGGGGTAAGAGGGTTTAATTAATCAACACTGACATTATGTTTGACTTGTAGCTGCCCAACTGTGTTTGGGATGGAGACTCAGTGTGTTTAACCCTCGTGGTCTTAAGCAGAGCTCCACCGGTGGCATGAATGTTAACCCATTCACAGAAAAATAATAAAAAAAGAAAGTCAATCTCACTTTATGATTCAACTGTCTGTTTCTCAGCAGCAATGTGTCTTCTTTAAAGATATCACTGTCTCATTATTTTTCAAAACATTTTACTGTTCATTACAGTAGGTCTTCAGTAGGGTTAAAAGGTGTATATTTACACAGTAATTTGTGGGTGAGAAGTGTGGTCAGAGGAAAAAAAAAAATCTTACAATATTTTTTGAAAGCAGTAGGATGCCATCTTTAGAATTAGAACAAACCTTTGGGATTTGGTTGGCCATTACCAATGAAAAGGTATTCCTGTATGCTTGATTTTGCTATTGAATTTCACTCTTTGCTGGGGTCATATACTTAATAGGGTTCTTCTCCTTTGTAAGATTATTGCCTAGTTATGTGATTATCTTGTAGTTTTAACACTTACAAATATAAGCTAAACTTTAGTTTGTAAATTGAAAAGCATGTATAACTTATATATTACCCACATCACAAATGAATATAGTATCTCAATGCCTTGCCACAGGGCATGGGACTAATATAAGGGTCTAACTGGTGTTACGCCCCAAGGCAATTAGATTTTCAGGGTCCTACGGGGGAGAAATTGTTTAAAAAAATAAATTTTTCTATGCAGCATGAAGAATTCATCATTATTTTATAACAACATTCACTAACTTTTAGAATAGCTAATGAGTACATAATGCTATAGAGTTTTGTTTTTGACAGATTGTACAAATGTCTACAAAGTTTGGTGTATTCACCAAACAATGCAGCTGGACAGTGTCAGCAATCCTATGAAAATAAAGCAGTTGTGAACTTTTGTGTGTTCATAGACACACGTGTACAAACACACAGCATGACAAAGCTCTTTCAGTCACCCCACTTCTCTTAGCAATAGTGCTGGGGAATAACTGACTTTCGGACACCCAGAACTTATCTCAGTAACGGCACTACAAGAAATCCAGTGTTTCTATGATGAATTTCATCGTCCGAAACAGAAAAATGCCCTCCAGAAATAAATAGGCTATTGGATATTGGGCGAATGAACTAACTAAATAGGTCTGGAGCGATTGCTCAGTGGTTAAGAGCCCTTGTCTCTTACGCATGAGGGCCTGAGATGGCCCAAACTGCTTGAGTTTGATTGCCCCAAAGCCCATGTAAACCGATGCCTGTGGCCACACATTGGTAATCCCAGTCTTCTGGCAGTAGGGGAAGCTGGACAGTTACTGGGGCTTGTGGATCATTGAGGGAGAGGCATTGTCTCAAGAAACTACACAGCAAGACAAAGGAGAAGGTTATCAGACGTCCTCCTCTGGCCTCACATTCGCTCTGTACCTTTGCACCTGCATGTACAAGGAAAGCCCAAGCAAAACACACCACACTACACCACACATGCAGACACACAACATACAAGGGACTACACATGGAACACGCATTTATACAAGTTGCACACCTTACACGGTGTTATTCATGTGAATATGGGGATGTAAATGTGTATATAGCTATGTGTAGTGTTGCATATATTAATAGCTATTAGGCATTTCCACTTAAAGCCCATTTGGCAACACTTAAAATAAATTGAGGATTTTTAAAAGTTTACTTTAAAAATATTTTATATATTTATCTATGTATTTAAGAAAAGAAGTGAGAGAGAGACAGAGGCAAGATCTCTCTCTCTCTCTCTTTGTCTCATATATGTCTATATCATCTATATCTATATCTATATCTATCTATCTATCTATCTATCTATCTATCTATCTATCTATCTATCTATCATCTATCTATCTGTATGAGAGAGTAAGAGGTAGATAGAGGACAGATGCACCAGGGCCCCTAGCCCCTGCAAATGAACTTGTACATCTAACTCATGCAGGTCCTAGGGAATAGAGCCTGAGTCTTTTGGCTTTGGCAGCAAGTGCCTTAACTGCTGAGACATCACTCCAGCTCAAGTTTTTTTTTTTTTTTTTTTTAAATTTAATTCCTCTTTATCAAAAGTGATGTTGGATTTCAGCATTGAGGACCTGGTCCATTTTTGTTCTTCTTTCTTCAGGGTTGCTCATGGCCTGTGAACAAGAGGACACACATTGGAGGTTTAACGGATGCCCGTGGAAGCACGTGTCGGTGGATTAATCGGATGACACAACTACTTCTTATGCATACTCTGGGAAGAATTTGGGGCTTGATCCTCACCATTTTGGTCAGAAATTAATTCCCATTTTAATGACCCTTTCAGAGATTTTAGACATTGAGGAATAAATGGAAATTAGTTACTAAATTGTATCCCAACTCTGTGATGACCACAAGAATTATGTGTATAAAATGTGCTTTATAAATGGTTGTATACATTATTTTATGTTTCTTCTTCCTTCCTTATTCAACCGGTATGTGGTTTAGAGAATTTATTTCTATATTGGACACTGTGTGTGGGGGGGGAATAGCCTGGACTTTAAGCTATGAGGACTATTGCCATTACCTTCTGGTTATTAGGATAAAGCACTGGGGCAGGGGAGAGAAGCTGATGGAGAACAGTTTTTTATTTTTATTTTTTGGTTTTTTGAGGTAGGGTCTCACTCTAACCCAAGCCGACCTGGAATTTACTATGCAGTCTCAGGGTGGCTTTGAACTCACCATGATCCTCCTACCTCTGCCTCCCCAGTGCAACATTAATGTGTGTATAGATAGAAGATAAATCTGTGTGTGTATGAAATAAAATCAAAGTCATGTGCCACCACGTCTGGCTAAGTTTCTTTTTTTATTTTGACTTACAGTTTGGAGGTGGAAGCTTAATGATGGCAGAGAATGAGCTAAAGCTGGGCATTACCTCTGCCACAGCAGGTGGAAAACTGCAGCTGGAGAGTGAGCCGAGTTCTTGCCAGGAGAATCTGGCTGTAACATTCCCTAAGTATGCCATCAACAGCACACCTCCACCAGCGAGGCCTGCCTCTCAAATTGCTCCCTGCTGGGACCAAGCATTTAGAGCTCTGTGAATTTCAGCGGGTCATCTGGGTCAAGCCACCACAGGACTGCATATGGATAGGAAGTCTGTGTCATCGTTAGTGTGGTAATAGGTCACTGACATCTGCCAGAAAGCAATGGCACAAGGCCACAGAGACGAGGGAAACCAAACGTTTGTCCTCAGAGGTGAGGTTCTGTGGTAGTTAGACATGAGGGAGGAGGATTGTGCGCGAAAGGAATAATGGTAGAGTAAGAGAAATGATGAAGTAGAGACATTCAGCATAGAGTGGTCGAGCAGAGTGGTCTAACTTGAGTGATTAGTGGGAGATAATGATAAAAAGAAGAGATTCAAGTGAGATGAGCAAGAGACAGACACAATTAACCCGATTTAAGCATTCTGTCGTATGCCCATGTTCCAAAACAGCACGTGATGTCCTAGTACTTTGCATGCCTTTCTGCTTTTATGAGTCACTTAAAGATGAGTTTAATTAATAACAGAAGAGAAACACTTCTCGTAAAATAAGCACTAAAACGAACAAGGTTTCAATGGGCAATGTGTGCAGGGAGACCTGAGATTGGAGATCTATAGGAACATGTATGACGCTGCTGAGCAAAGGATTGAGATGGGAAGTGAAGGGGACTTGGGATGGACTTGGTGACACTTGGAACAGACAAGAAAGGAAGGGCTTGAGAGCAGTTATGATGCCTGTTAGCTAATGTTCTGCTCCTAACTTGAACAGCCACTAAGAAGAAGGGAGTTTACAAAATTATAATTTCTCAGGCTGATTAAAATCCTGACAAGCCGGGTGAGGTGGCATGCGCTGTTAGTTCCTGCACTCAAGAGGCACAGGCAGGAGGAGCGCCATGAGTTTGAGGCTGCCCCGAGACTCCAGAGAAAACTCCAGGTTAGTATGGGCTATAGTTAGATGCCCCTTGAACAACCCCCCCACACCCAAAAAAAACCTGACATCAATCATCAATATTGGATACATTGAGAAAGTTAGATGAATTTTTAAAGAAGGAAACTGCAGGGTTGGTTTTATGAATGGTGATTTAAAATTGACATTGGAAGAAAACACGATGAACTTGAGATCATTATTTTTTTTTTTTACTTTGTTCAAAGTAGAAGACTAATACAAATCCCGATTTCAATGATATTTTGGGTTTTAATTATTTAACTTGCTATTCGTTGTAAACACCCAACTCACAGTTATTTAGTCAATATTTTTCCCCATGTAATATTAATGTGTGTATAGATGGAGGATATATGTATGTGTGTGTGTGTATGAAATAAAATTCACTTTTCTTTCCAGTAAAAACTGTTTAAAACTCTTTTTGATATTTAAAATTTTTTGACAGTTTTTAAATTTGATATTTTGATACTATGCATTGAAAGTAAAAGTATAAATATGCTTTAAAAATGTTTAAACCTTACATCATTGAAAGTAAATATAATATTAAAACAATGTCAAAAAAAAATCATTTCCGGACTGGGGATAAACTCAATGGTAGAACACTTCCCTAGCAAGCATGAGGTTCTGGGTTCAATTCCCTGTTCTGCAAAGAGCATACAACCAGGCGGAAAGGATGAGTTGGCAGTTAAGGTATTTTTCTGCAAAGCCAAAGGTTCCAGGTTCTATTCCCCAGGACCCACATAAGCCAGATGCACAAGGTAGCACATGTGTCTGGAGTTTGTTTGCAGCAGCTAGAGGCCCTGGCATGACTATTTTCTTTCTTTCTTTCTCCCTGCCTCTTTCTGTATGCCAAATAAAAAAATAAAAATAAAAAATACAGCTAAAATAAGTAAGTGAAAATAAAAACAAACCATCACTTCTGGAGATATTTTAAATTATTTTTAAAAAATACTTTTATATTTATTTATTTCTTTGCTTGTTTGAGGGAGAAAGAGGCAGAGAGAGGAATAGAGGAGAGAGGGAGAGAGGAAAAAAACTGGGCACGCCAGGGCCCCTAGCCACTGTAGAAGTGATCTAGACACAAGCGCCACCTTGTGCATGTGGCTTACATGGATCTTGGGGAATTGAACCTGGGTCCTTTGGCTTTGCAGGCAAGCGCCTTAAGTGCTATGCCATCTCTGTAGCCCATTTTAAATTATTTTTTAACTGATTTAGCATACTTAGCAACCAAAGGCATTCTAAATGTATAGTTTTAAGTTAAAAACATGTTAGTATATATTAGCAGTTTCAGAATTCTTACACTTGAAAGATTCCTGCCCACATGTAGTGTAAATTACAGCCGCATTTTCAGTTGAATTCCTCGTCCTAGGAGAAGGCTGTCATGTACCAAAGGTTCTCTGGAAATGAAGTTGAGTATCTGTGACCCACAGATTTCACTGGCCTTAAGGATCAGTGATTAAGAGACACAAGTGTCTTATGGAACTGTGTTCACAAGGCTTTTGAAATAATTTCAAATGATTTATTTTGTAATATATAAACTGCAGCACAGAGATTCCTTATCTTTTATAGGCACTATGGGCTTCAGGCAAAAGTACCTCAAACTCCTGCAGGCTATTGCCATTTGCAGCAGGGAAAGCTCTTGGGTGGTCCTCCGGGAAAACCTGAGGCAAAAAGGATTGGCGTAATCCGATCTCTACAGCAAATCATCTTAGAACCAGGAAAGAGAGAAATGTTGGTTTTCTCCACTCTCCATCAAGATGTGGGAAATTATATCCATGACAAGGCACACCGTTTGAAAAATGTAATTCCTGTATAAATCTTTTCCACTGTATTTGTCTTGCTGTAAAAGCCAAATTTTCCTGCATATTTGGAGTGGAAAGGGGCTTGGACACAGCTTATTTCTTAAGGGGTTTTACAGCTGAAGTGACATTTTCTAAGAACAGTGGAAAGTCAGTTATCAAAATCCTTCCTGAAGAGTAAGTCACTCTGGGAATTTTCTTATTTCATCCCATGGTTAAAAACACCTCATTTCTATTGAGAGTTTCTTCTGAAATTGATGGGACTCAACTTGGAATTGCTGTTAAAAAAATGTATCTTAAGGAAACTTGGAGACCATATGTGTGATATTTGAATTAGTGAACACACTGTGAACCACCATTAGCATTGGAGATTACATACATTATGTTGGGCTTGCTATATGATGGGGTGCATTGCCAACTACTAACAATTTCTTTCCATGAATTTTACAGTGTCAATCATATTTTAATTGATGCATTTATTCATTCATTTATATATGAACTCATTGAACTAGTATTCAAAAAACTATTAAACAACCAGAATTTAATTTTTTAATTCATTTACTTTTATTTATTTATTTTGAGACAGAGAGAGTGAAAGTGAGTGAGACAGAGAGAGAGAGAGAGAGAGGGGATGGGCATGCCAGGGCCTCCAGCCACTGCAGAAGAACTCCAGATGCATGTACCACCTTGTGCATCTGGCTAATGTGGGACCTGGAGAATCGAACCTAGGTCTTTTGGCTTTTCAGGCAAGTGCCGTAACTGCTGAGTCATCTCTCCAGCCCAAACCAGAATTTTTTGTTAGACACTGTGGATGAACTGGAGACATGATCCCTTTCCTCCTCGAATTTATAGTTATACAGAGAAGATGATAATCAACAAAATGCATTCCTTCATGTGGAATGTATAGCTAATAACTGACATCAGCTACAGAAAACATACCTGTGTATGCCATGCCCAGATTACAATTTAAATTGTTATATTTTGTGAGTTATATGTGTATGATATGAAAGGCTAAATGTGTTGTGTACATAATTAGGAGATTTATATGTATATATTTGTGTTTAATGTTTCTTTTAAACATCAAATTTTTTTACCAAAAGTTTAACTATAAGCAAGTACATATAAGTAAATGGGTACCATAAAAATTGCTACATGAGGGTAGTTCTCTCTGTATATTATATAACATAGATATATGAATGTATTAGTGTAATTTTACTTTAAATTTGTTATTGTGAACAAAAGATAGAGCATTTAAATGGTGGAAGTAAGTAGATAATCAAATGAATTTCGCCAGACATCATAATAAGATTGGAATATAAACATGGTAAGTAAGAAATGATGGATTTGGGCTGGAGAGATGACTTAGTGATTCAGCGCTTGCCTGTAAATCCTAAGGACCCCGGTTCGAGGCTCGATTCCCCAGGATCCACGTAAGCCTGATGCACAAGGTGGCATATGCATCTGGAGTTTATTTGCAGAGGCTGGAGGCCCTGGCTTGCCCATTTCCTCTCTCTGCCTCTTTCTCTCTGTCTGTGTGTTGCTCTCAAATAAATAAATAAAAGTGATCAAAAAATATTTTTTAAAAAATGGTTGAATAAATTTTTTTAAAGAATTCCAAAACGAACAGAAATGACACGATTTCTCTTAGGCATGAGATTTTCCCCTTGTTTGTTGAATTTGTTCCACCATCCTGAGGCTCTTCCATGAAAGTAGCATCTGAAGTTTCCTCTAGCCTCTGAGTTCTGTGTGTACACACACACACACACACACACACACACACACACACACACGCACACACACGCACATTCAGGGGCAGGCGTTCCAGCCTGAAGGGCACAAAACCCTGCTAGAAGTCTGGGCGCATCATCTGCTACCTGTTACTGCTCAACAAAGACCCCATGCTAAGAGTCTCTGCAGATTGCAGCAGGAGAATAGCCCCCAGAGGTGACGACCAGGCAATACTGCTCCAAAGCGCTGTGCAACTGTGGCTGTGACCCCAGCCGGGGGACCTTGATGATACCTTTGAGAGCTGAGAGAGGGTTTCCGGATGCAGATAGGGAGCAATTCAGCTACTGCAATATCCATCAGCAGACGCTTGCCCCAGGCTAAAGGACGCTGCCGTCCTCTGTCTTCTGTTCAAACTGGAAGACTGGGAGGAGCGAGAAAGCAGAATTTATAAAACTCATCATAACTTAAATTTTTAAAGTAAAATCTCTTGAAGAATTTAAAAGCAGAGTGGCTTGCTAGCTTTAACCCTGCATCACTGGAATAGTTTTAAATTAATAATACTAATTTAAAAAAAAAAAACATGGGCTGGCATGATGGTTTTACAGTTAAGGTACTTGCCTGAGAAGCCAAAGGACCCAGGTTCAATTCTCCAGACACCACGTAAGACAGATGCATGCTACGGCACATGCATCTGGAGTTTGTTTGCAGTGGCTAGAGCCCCTGGTATGCCCATTTTCTCTCTCTCTTTATAATAAATAAAAATAAAATAAAATTTTTAAAAAGTACCCCTGAAATGGTTTATACGCTCATAGAGAGAGTCATCAGTTTTACTAGTAAGGTTCATGCTGCATCATCCTTTCCTGAAAATGCCTTTGTAATGATAACCCACCCTCTCACTCCAGTCAGTAGAGGAAGAGAGCAGCTGTGTTTTGGGGTCAGTAAAGGTAGCCAGCTACTTATTAGGGTGGTTAAGCATAAAGTAATCGACATATGGTTGGTTGGTAATATTTTGAAATTATTTTGTGAAATTAGCTTTTCTATATACTAAATAAAATCATTTATTTTGTTGTAATAGAAAAGAATTGCTTTCTGAAAAAAAAAAACCTGCATGACTGTGATTAAAATGATATTAACCTCACCTTTCTGAATGGTTTATATTCTTACAGGAATTATTTGGAATTGGCTTACCAGAGGTTTGTAAGTGATCACTGCCACTCTATTTTCTCCTTGAAGAAACAGGAACCCAGTTCAAAAAATGGATTCGCCTTTTATAGAGTTAAGAGTTGGGAGACCTTGATGCTCATTGTCTGACTGATCTCCCTTGTTTTGAGGTCTGCTTCCGCTTGCATCCATTATCACATTCCTCTACCTAAAACCGTACACACTGGCAAATTAAAGGTTAATGATTTGAACTTGAGAAAATAAAAGGATGACAAAATAAAATATATAGTATTACAATAACACCATGGGGAGGTTATCAAAAACCTGAAAAAACTTTAAGCTTTTTCATGTATGAACTCCAGAACGTATCCAAAGACACGATTTTGCTCTTTGGCTTTTTGTGAAGTAAAAAACAAAAACAACAACAACAAAAAAAGTGAGGTTAAATATTTCACCTTTCAGTCTCATAAAAAGAAATACTATGTCATTCTACCAGTGACTTTGTTCAGAAATTTTAGATATTTCATATGACTAAATTCTGTGAAAGTTCTGTAGGAGATGTATTTTACATATTGAATAATTCTGCTTTCAACCTCAGAATTAAATCAAGAATTCCCTATAATATTGAGAATAATATCCAGTGTAATGATCTAAAAGTCAAAGTTACAATAACTTTCCTTCAGTTTCAAGATACATGGTTTTCAAATCAAGAATTATTCTACATAGTCTCTTTAATCTATCTCTTTGGTATATAATGAAGTTCTTGCACTATTTTCATAAGGAACCTTAAACAATGTATTCTCAACAGCCATCCCAGCTTTCACCCCTGTGGATAGGATCAAGTTAGACCATGGGAAGACATTCAGGTTTTTAACATACACTAGAAGGCAATGACATGAAAAGAGATATTGCGAAGAATCCATGTTACTTTAGACTAATGACCTTATATTTCAGTGGGTGCTTTCCTCTGTGAGCAGATAACTTCTTTGTATGTGAGGTGCTTACCCACAATGTAATGGAAGTAAAATAACAGCTGCAACTAAACCTCTTAGATGGTGATGATCTATCATAATTTTTACTCTGCATTTATGTCTAATCATGTCGACAAAGAAAATTCCACTCACAACCTTTCACTAAGAATCCTACGAACGTGCACCTGAGAGGAATCTTCAATGTAGGGGAAATAAAATTGGGCCTCCATCATGACTTATTAAATTACAGCTGGTCCAAAACTGTTTGATATTCAAGCGGCTAATTAGCAATGGGGATGGCTAATTCAAACTTTGGGCTTTGCTCTCTGGTTCACCCAATATTTATTAGGTTTATTTTAAGAAAAATGAATGCAGAGGGAAAGTGTGGTGAATGCTGGAGGAGACAGTCTGAACAGTAGTTTGCTTATAATTTACAGATTTGTGGTACTAAATACATAATGTGATAAGCATCCCGGTGACATTTGTCAATTGGACTCTGCCACAGATGATAGCTTAGGGCGTTGCATCTGTGCACAGAACCGGCAGGAAATGGTCTGAAACCTCGACCAGCTGAACATGATGTTTCGGTGGAGTTGGAAAATTCAACCCCTGCTCTAGGGGTCACGGCATGCTTCTGTCCTGACAGCCCAGATTGTTAAGCCTGTGACTAATATGCATGCAGAACACAGGCTGTGTGACGTCTGCTGCAAGTTTGATGGCTGCTTAGCGACTCGTCTTAATTTTATGTGACAATCCCACGTAGGAAGTGCTGTGGGGGTGACTCAGTGGAGCATATTGATGTCCCACTGGGTGTAGCCCCTGTTGTTTTGACAAATTCTCCTTAGCATTTATCAATCAGGCCTACAGTGGGGGAGTGCTCTGACTATCTCATTCAGACATGCAAGTCAGGGCTAATAGAGCCCGAGAGCGTGTTATTCAATTTGTACTTGTTCGCAATGCCCCGCTGTCACTGAGCAATTTACCTTCACACTTCACAAATGAAAAGAGATAGTTGCCGGGCTTCCAACACTTACATGGGTTACAAGCAAAATTTTAATTAGCATGTCATTACTGTAATAATTTATTGTCCCTTTGTAGTCTGCCTGGTGCAGACCGCACTTTCCTTCCTACGTTAGGAAGGAGATCCTCCAGGCTCAGGGACCAGGTAATAATGAGAGCCAGCAAGCCTTATGATAAAGGTGCACTGAACGGTTTCTGTTGGTGGAGGTTTATCTTAAAATCAATGTCTGAGGGGCTGGAGGGGTGGCATAGCTGTTAAGGCGCTTTCCTGCAAAGCCACAGGACCCAGTTTCGGTTCCCCAGTACCGACATCAGCCAAATGCACGAATGATGTACGTGTCTGGAGTTTGTTTGCAGTGGCTGGAGGTCCTGGTGTACCCATTCTCTCTCTGTGTGTGCGTCTCTGTGTGTCTGAAATATATAATGTCTGAGATGTTTCTTTCGGAGGATACTCTCAGTATCTTTACCTCTTCTGCCTTTATATTGTACTTGCTTGTTTTCATGGTACTAATAAATAGTGATGATTGCTATCATGGTACAGTTTCTTCCTCCACATCACGCATGTGGGCATACCAAAGACAGTAAGAGAATGCAGTTAGAAGGGCTTCATAGAATGTTAGGGAGCTTCTAGGAATGAAGATGGACTTGCTGGACGCTGTTCTACACTTGCCACCACGACACGGTGCTCGTGGAGTAATCCACATTATTCAAAACACGAAGAAATGAAAACGTAGCATGAAAAGTCTAACCCCGGCAACGCAAGATGGATTAACACATGAGCGGGACAAGGACTTTGATCACAACGTAGAATATGTAGAAGAGTTCTGATTGCTGAGACCTCTTCATCTGAACGACTCCACCAGAATGCTTAAAGCACAGAAAATAAATGGCTAGGTGGCATTTTGCATATGTGTTCACAAATATATAGGGCCATGGCATCATAGCAAAATTTCTCAATGAATTTCCCAGTTTACAGAAATAAGACCCGATGACTTCTGAGTTGTGGGTTGGTATTTTTACAGAAGGTGGCTCCAGGGCACCGTGCACCAAAGTTGGTCGTGAAGCAGAGTCTTGACGTCATTTCCGGAAACTTACAGTGTCAGGATAGTATGTAACTCTCTACCTTCACATAGATTTTTTTTTTTTTGTCCACAAATCATCTATAGTTAGTATATGTACTTTTAAAATTATAAAACCTGAATGACCTGAGATCTGAATTAAAACCAGGAAACTTGAGGACTAGAGTGATGGTTCAGGGCTTACTCCTTAAGCATCGGGGTCTGAGTTCAATCCCTGGCAGCCAAATTAAATGCAGTGCATAATGTTCTGCACATTTCATCCTGGGTTTGGATGACAGAGACAGGAGATCCTTAGAGCTACCTGAACTCAACTAACTGGTGAGCTCTAGGCCAGTGAAAAACCCTGGGTCAAAAGAGGTCGGTAGCAGACTTCTGGTCTCCATATGCACCTGAACTCATATGTCTGCCCACACATATAATCCATATGTCACATATCGCATACCAAAACTAACAAAAATTTGTGTGCTTTTGATGTTTAAATATTTGGTATTTTCTTTTTTGTAATTAATTAATTAATTAATTTATTTATTTATTTATTTGAGAGAGGGAAAGAGGCAGAGTCAGAGAGAGAGAATGGGCATACCACAGCTTCCAGCCACTGCAGACCAACTCCAGATGCATGTGCCACCGTGTGCATCTGGCTTACGAGGGTCCTGGGGAATCAAACCAGGGTCCTTTGACTTTGCAGGCAAGCTCCTTAACAGCTAAGCCACCTCTCCAGCCCAATATTTGGTATTTTCTATTTAATTGTCTTCTGTCTCAATGAACATATTGTAAATATTTCACTTCATATTTTCTAGTGGAAATTCAGACATATTTCTGGAATTTACTGGTGAACATAAAAATATTAAAAAACTAAAATAAACTAACCATTGTAACTACCTTTACCTATAGATAATCATGGGTTCAATTTAACAACCTAGTTTATAAATAAACAGATTTGATTATCCTGAATTTCAACCAGATTGGTAAGATTTTCTTTCGTTAAAAAACACTCAGTGCAGGGTGGAGAGATGGCTTAGCGGCTAACTGCTTGCCTGTGAAGCGTAAGGACACCGGTTCAAGGCCCGATTTCCCAGGACCCACGTTAGCCAGATGCACAAGGGGGCGCACATGTCTGGAGTTCATTTGCTGTGGCTGGAAGCCCAGGTGTGCCCATTCTCTCTCTCTCTGTCTGTCTCTCCCCCTCTTTCTCTCTCTGTCTGTCACTCTCAAATAAATAAACAACAACAAAAAAAAAATTTAAAAAAAAACACTCAATGGGTTTTTTGGTGTTTCTTTTAATATGCTATTATTTTTAAATGATTAAAGTTTATTTAAGTAAATTGGTCAGATTGACTCCTTTTTAAAAATATTTTATTTATTTATTGGAGAAAGAGAAATAGGCAGGGAGAAAGACAGAGAAAGAGAGAGAGAGAGAGAAGGAGGGAGGGGGAGGGAGGGAGGGGGAGGGAGGGGAGGAGAATGGGCCCAAGAGGGCCTCCAGCTCTTGCAAATGCACTCCAGATGCATTCCCTCCCCCACCTTGTGCATCTGTATTAAATGAGTCCTGGGGAATCAAACCTGGGTCCTTTGGCTTTGCAGGCAAGCACCTTAACCACTAAGCCATCCCTCAAGCCTCAGTCCTTTTAATGAGTAAGAAAAATATCTTCTTTTAATGTCTAAAAATAACCAAATACTCTTTTCACAATGTTGTGTATTTTGCACGACCAAGCTCAGGGAAACTGAGGCACCCTCTATAACATTCTGTTATCATAAGTTCAAAAGGAAGTTTAGCAAAATGTAATGAGAAAAAAAGTATGACAGTCATATTTCCAAACACAATCTAATAATGACCATTGAAAAACCAGCCAGGTGTGGTGGTTCAGGCTTGTATTCACATAACTTGGGAGAATCAAGTCTCAGGATAGTGAGTTTAAGCTTATTTTCAGCCATACAACCAGTTAGACATGAGCCTGGGCTATATGGCACTCCCACCCCTCAAAAAAGCAAATACATGAAACAAAATGGCATATCACATACAGGATACCTAGAATATGCTATTTTAATTTTTGTAGTAAAACAAGTACTGCCATTGTTTTTTTTTTTTTTTTTTTTTTTTGCAAACGTTTGAACTGGTGCAATAATTGCTACATGCTTTCTTAGCTATGTATAAAACTTCAAGTATAGATGTTTTCCAAAGTATCAGTAAGTAAGAAAATATTCCTTCCCAATACCCATACGAAGTGCACTATTCCATGTGGCTTTTACCTCCTCGCTAATGCTCCATCTTGACAGTCCTCTCTGTGGCCCTTTCTACCTCCAGGATCGAAGGAGCTGAACTGCTCTTTTGCGCTACCATGGAAAATATTCTTTCAAAGCAGATCAGTTTTCCACACTGTTGTCACAGTAATGTTTGCAACACATGAATCTGATCATATCACCATGTTCAGAGCTCTTCCATTGCCTGTGCTTTTGGGTATTTTAAGAACCATCTTGGCATGCTTCCATCTCAGCCTTCTCAGACACTCCCTCTCTGTCTGCCTTCTGGGCTCAACGATGCCTTTGCAGTCATTAGTGTTTCTGAGGTCCCTCCAGGACTTTGGAACATGTCCTCTCGGTTTTTTTCCAGTTGGACTGCTTTTCTTCCCTGTGATTCAGATAATCCTTACTTCTCTACTTACAAAAACTGGTATCAGCTTGAGCCCGCAAAATGGTAGTGTCCTGCTTCTGACATGTTCAGAGGACCGCATGTTTAATGTCATGTCTATCTGTGTGATTATCTGATTCATTGGTATCTTTGATGTACTCTATACTAGATTGTAAGGTTTGAATGTGCGTGTATATTTGCTTGTGTGTGGCTGCCTATGTTTGTGTGGTCGCACATGGAGGCTAGGAGAACAATGTCCATAATTTTTGTTTATATAAAAAAACAAAAAAGGAGCTGATGAAATGGCTTAGCAGTTAAAGTATTTGCCTGCAAAGCCTGAGGACCCTTGTTCAATTTGCCAAGACCCATGTAAGCCAGAGGCATAAGGTGGTGCATAGGTCTGGAGTTTGTTTGTAGTGGCTGGAGGCTATGGTGCACTCATTCTCTCTCTCCCTCTCATAAATAAATAAATAAAATATTTTAAAAACTTAAATAAAAACAAAAAGGTATACATCACACACACACACACACACACACACACACACACACACATATATGAAGAAAGAGAGAAGGAGAGAGTCATTCACTGGCTTCATGTTTACTCAACTAGATTAGTCTAGACTGGTTGGTCAGGCATCTATCTTTATCCATCTCCACAATGCTGAGATTATAAGCATGTGCCTCTACCATATGCCAGTCATTTTTACATGAGTTCTGAGAATCAGGTCCTCATGTTTGAAAGGTAAGGACTTTACTAACTAGTCTATCTTCACAGCGCCCCCCCCCCCCCGCCAGCCTCCCTACACATAGATACTGTGATTTCTTTTGTTGTTTGTTTTGTTTTCAGAGGTAGGGTCTCACTGTAGTCCAGACTGACCTGGAATTCACTATGTAGTCTCAGGGCGGCCTTGATCTCATGGTGATCCTCCTACCTCTGCCTCCCGAGTGCTGGGATTAAAGGCATGTGCCACCGTGCCTGGCGGATACTGTGATTTCTGAATGAATGAAATGCTTCATAGCAAATTTTTGCATGCTTGGCATATGATGATCAGGTGGGCAATACATATTCTCTGAATAAGTGACAGAAAGTGCACAAGCTATGCAATTGACGCTGAGCCACTCTGAAAGCTACCTCTGAGGGACTGTGGAGTCCGCCCGATTCCTCTTTCCTGCAGTCTATCTCTAGTCTTGGTCATTGCTGCTCTCAGACTTTGTGCTGCAGCCCTGGGAGGTACCTGCCCATCTCAAAACTCCTCCCAGCTCTCTCCCTCCTGCAAGCTTACTGTTCCGCTTGGTTGGAGTCTCCACGCATCCACTCTCGCTCTGCACCTCTCACCACAGTTGCTGTCGTTGTTAAATCTCTCTCCTAAGAGGAAACTTACTCTGCCCCGTCCCCAGTGTGTGGGCTGAGCCCTACTTCTGTCCTGAGCATTTGCCTGCAAGCCTGTGAATGCAGAGGGTATTGTTCATACTGGCATGTAGCAGCCGGGTAACGTTTGGAGATGATGACTTTTAGGCAGCCCTAAATCATAGCCAGTGACCCTTTTAACTCAGGCAGGTTCTGGGAATGATGCGGTTTCAAGCCTGAATCATCAAAACAGAACCTTTGTCGGATTCCCTCCTCCAACACACACAAAAAAAATAGTTGCTAAAAGAAAAAAACAAAGCAGCAACTCTAGGAATTGTGACTACCTGTGAGTTACAACTGGATGCTCCTGTGGTCATCAGAGTACGTCTTATGGCGGATACTAGTGTCTCTAATACGTTCTATCAATTAAACAAAACAGAACTTTTCATGAACTGTTTCTAGATCAACAGATGAATGGCACTTAAATACCAAAATTACATTAGCACCTGAAGCTAAAGATTGAGTTTCAGGTCAGCCTGGGCTAGACAGAGACCCTACCTAGAAAAAAAAGACACAACAGTAACAAAAAAACATGCAAAGAGCATCAGCAACAATTATTACCACTTACTACATATTATTTATTTTTCAAAATGAGACATACTGAAACACAAGCCAAAAACTGTAAAAGCATAAACATCCCAATGACGTCTATTCCACTTTGAAATTTGTACCTGCACAAGATGACTATTGGCAAAGGAAAGAGACTAAAACTTCTCACAGTGTGTTAAGTTTAAAATAGTCAAAGTTCTTAATGTACTTGAAATTAAGAGAGTCTTTGAACCTTTCACTTTGTCCAATCACCATACATTAATTAAACAAAACGAAACAGAGGTCTAGAGAGATGCCTCAGTGGTTCACAATGGCCCACATTCAATTCCCCAGTACTCACGGAAATTCAGAGGCTCATGTGGCACCTGGCATCTGAAGTTAGCGTGCAGTGGCAGGAGGCACTGGCACATGCATTCTCTCTCTCTCTCTCTCTGGCTTGCAAATAAGTAAATGCATATTTTAAAAACAAGAGACAGATACTGGAGAGACGGCCCACAAATAAGTAAATGCATATTTTAAAAACAAGAGACAGATACTGGAGAGACGGCCCAGTTGGTAATGTGTTTGCTATGTAGATCTCTAGCGTACACATATAAGCTGATTGTGTTGGCATGGTTAGATGGATCAGAGGATAAAGTGCTTCCTGTGCAAATTAGAGCATCTGAGTTTCCACCCCTAGACTATGCATAGAGCTGGATGCTGTAATGGGCATATGCAATACCACTGTACCTAGAGTACAATGGAAGCAGCAAAAAATATAACCACGGGGCCAGCTAGCCTGGTAAACATGGCAGCAAGCAATGAGAAGCCCTGCCTCAAGTGAGGTGTGAGGTGGGGATCAACACCTAAAGTTCTCCGACTTCAATGTCCACTCTTTAAAAAAATTTTTTTTGTTCATTTTTATTTATTTGAGAGTGACAGAGGGGGAAAGAGGCAGTGAGAGACAGAGAGAGAGAGAGAGAGAGAGAGGGAGAGAATGGGCATGCCAGGGCCTCCAGCCACTGCAAACGAACTCCAGAAGCGTGCGCCCCCTTGTGCATCTGGCTAACGTGGGTCCTGGGGAATCGAGCCTCAAACTGGGGTCCTCAGGCTTCACAGGCAAGCGTTTAACCGCTAAGCCACCTCTCCAGCCCTCAATGCCCATTCTTGAGCAATGACACATGCATGCCCACAGTCATAACTGAACAAGCAATGCACACACATACACACACACACACACGTCAGGTGTGCCAGCACATGCTTGTAATCCCAAAGAGACTGAAATAGAAGGACTCCTTGCTGGCCAGCTGCTATACCCAAGCTGGTGCCCCATCTTCAGCAAGAGCTCCTGTGTCAATCAAGTAGAGAGACTACAGAGGAACTGGTGAGACGAGCAAGAGCCCTGCTTCCACGGTGAGGCTGGCGATTGGCTCCAGAGTGATGGAGACAGACACTGAGGACACTCAACACACACCGAAGCAGAAATTCAGAGGCTCCTGAGGCGCAATACTGAAGTAGACCTAAAACACGCCCACCACGGCTCAGGGAGTTTCGTGAAAGTGGGGGGCGCAAAGACGGTAAGAGCCACGATGTGGGAAGGAATATCTAGAGCCATTGCCCCTCTCCCCACAATGACTGACTGCTGCTCTCACAGCTCCTAACCCACTGTGTCATGTGGGACACTAGCAATGTCCCTGAAGAGGGCCCTAAGGGGAATGGGTGCAGGAAGGAGGGAAAAGATAGTCTCGATGCATGATGTGGCCATACGAAATATATTCTTTTAAAAATATTTTATTTGTATTTATTTATTTTTTTTATTTGACAGAGAGAGGAAGAGAGGCAGAGAAAGAATGGGCATGCCAGGGCCTCCAGCTGCTGCAAACGAACTCCAGACATGTGCCCCCCCTTGTGCATCTGGCTAACGTGGGTCCTGGGAAATCAAACTTGAGTCCTTTGGCTTTCTAAGCAAACGCCTTAAGCCATCCCTCCGACCCCAAAATATATTCTTTAAAATTTTTTTGTTTATTTATTTGAGAACAACAGACAGAGAGAGAAAGTGGTAGAGAGAGAGAGAATGGACATGCCAGGGCCTCCAGCTACTGCAGACGAACTCTTGATGCACTGTGCATCTGGCTAACGTGGGTCTTGGGGAGTTGAGCCTTGAACCGGTACCCTTAGGCTTCACAGGCAAGTGCTTAACAGCTAAGCTATCTCTCCAGCCCCCAAATATATTCTTAATTAAAAAATAGTAGCCGGGGGTGGTGGCACACTCCTTCAATCCCAGCACTCGGGAGGCAGAGGTAGGAGGATTACCTTGAGTTCGAGGCCACCCTGAGACTCCATAATGAATTCCAGGTCAGCTTGGGCTAGAGTGAGACCCTACCTCAAAAAACCAAAAATAAAGAAAGAAAGAAAGAAAAAACAGTAATAAAAAGTGGAGAGAGAAGCCAGGTGTAGTGAGACCCTACCTTGAAAAACCAAAAAAAAAAAAAAAAGAAAAGAAAAAAAGTGGAGAGAGGTTGATGAACAACACTGCTCATTGATCTCTTGTTATCCTGTACACACACACATGCACTCACACAAATAAATAACAAAAAAGGAAAAGTAACATTGTAGCTGCTTTTGTTTGATAATTTTCCAATTTTTTTCTCATGCTGTCATCATATATTTATCTTTGGAAGTTAATATAAGTAATTTGAAACAACAGTCAAATAAACAAACTGATATAAGAAGGAGTTTATAACAAAATATCCCTCCTATCAAAATGTATCATAAAGCTAATCAAGAAGAAATTGCATGCTTTCTAAGTAGTGTTTGCCTGAAGAAATTCTTAGACAATTCACTGAACATGATATGAAATATATATGCAAATAAAATCTCTTAGGAGCTGAATTAATCATAATGGTTAAAAAATGAAAGTGCATTTAATTTTACATTGATGATAAAATGCCATCACTTACAACGCGGAAACCAGGCTGGGAAGATAGCTCAGTCCATAAAGTGCTTGCCTTGCAAGTAAGAGAACATGAGAGGGGGAAAAAATAGGCCTGCACACTTATAATCCAGCACTGCAGAGGTTTAAAGAAACAGGCAGGCCCCTGGGGCTCATTGGCCAGTCAATGGAGCCCACTACAAGAGTTTCAGGCCAGTGAGAGACTTCATCCCACAAAAAGTGGCCCCTATCTGACACCCAAGGGACCCTTTAATCTCTACATGCATGTGCATATGTGTGCACACATACATGCATCTGCGTCCACATGAGCATGCAAATATCCCAAACCCCCAAGAAACCTACATTTTTTCTTACTCCTTTTTATTTATTATTTCCCCTTAAACTAGTAAGAGTGATTTCAATTTCTCTTAAAAGTCAATTTACATATCACTATTTTGAATTTTCATTTAAAACTTAATTTTCTTATTCTTCTGTGCAAAACCTATCACTTTCATAGACTCCCCCCCATTTAAGCTATAAGAGTAGAAAAAGTCTGAAGAGCACACTTAATGTGACTACATAATCTACTTGGTTGGTTTCTAAGTCCCTGTGGGATTTGTTTTTTATCATCCCCACTTTACAGCCAAAGACATGGAGACCCCAGGGAGCTTCTGTTCATTCACCTGAGTCGGACCCCCGGTAGTGGATTGTAAGGTGAAGGTTGGGCACCGGCCTTCCAACTCCAAAACGTTTTCCCTCCTGCATCGGCCACCTCCCGGAGAAGGTCACTATTTGGTGGCAGCCGCGGCTCAGCTGCCGCACTTCCCGCAGTTCTGGTAAGGCCCTAAGGAAAGGGGCCAGGGATCCCACTGCTCACCGACTGGTCTGCCGGTCCCTGAAATGCCTATTTCTACGTACAAAGCACCACCCTTGCCGTTCTAGATGGTGGGGACATTAATAGTATGGGGTGATTGCTGCCCAGGGCGTATTAAACATGCTGAGCACAGGGGAAGACCTACAGTGTGTGAGAGGAGCAAACCAACGTTTTCCGGCAAACTAACCCAAACCAATGTTAGGTATAATTTTTCTCCCTCTGGAAGGAACTTGGAGCAAGCTGGAAACCTGAAGGGGAAGAAAGAAATCACACAGCCATCCCCAAGCGTTCATAACGGACAGAAACAGAATAGCTTCATGACTCTCCACAGCTATGCAGTAAACACACACACACTCACGCTCGCATGCACGCACTGCGGCATCTGCTACGTGCCTGGCCCTGTACCAAGAATACTAGCCACACTGACACCTTCAATACACGCAGCAATGCTATCGCCACTGCCATGCCAATAGGTGAGGAACCTGGGTACAGAGAGATGGAGTCACTCGTTCAGCATCTCACACAGCCTTCATGAAAGTGGAACTGGCCATGAGTCCCCAAAGGTTACTTAAAGGTTACTTTTATAGTTTTTTGCATGACACTTTCTTCAAAATCCAGGTCCTGGGCTGGAGAGATGGCTAAGTGGTTTGCCTGCAAAGCTGAAGGATCTCGGTTCGATTCTCCAGGACCCACATAAACCAGATGCACAAGGAGGCCACATGTGTCTGGAGTTCCTTTGCAATGGCTGGAGGCCCTGGCATGCCCATTCTCTCTCTCTTGTTCTCTCTCTGCCTCTCTCCTCTCTCTCTCAAATACATAAATAAATAAAGTATTTTAAAAAGTCCAGGTCCTAACTTTTCTGGTCTCCACCAACTTTGATAAGACATGAGTTGTTCCCCAGAGAGGCGATGATACCAGAAGAAAGTGGACAGGAGAAACAAATAAACGGAATGTCCCCTCTATTACAGAGATAATAAAATCAGGCTGCTGGGAATGAGAACATTTTTTTTTTTTTTATGTAACTGCAGGATTATAAACTTTGAAGTGTAGCGCTGTGACTTCATTCTGAAGGGAGTCCAGATCAGGGAGAAACAGAGCCAGTTGTGAAACCAGGGTGGGCCAAGTTCCCAGTGACTGGCAGATACCATGTGGGCATTGTCTAGCCAAAGCAAAGACCAGAGAAAGACTTGAGGATGGGAATTTCAACCAGGCTGGGGCGGGGGGTACAGGATGCTTAACAGGAAGGAATTCTGGTAGTTTTCTGTCTGTGGCTGGCCTCCTTAAATATTAGTGTTAAAATGGTTACAAATGGAGGACACGTAGATAAGTTAAAGAGTGGTGGGATTCCTCAACCGGAAAGTGTCTTTTTATTATTATTAATTTATTAGAGTCAGAGAGAGAGAGAGAGAGAGAGAGAGAGAGAGAGAGAGAGAGAGAGCGCAAGAGTGAGAATAGGCGCACCAGGGTTTCCAGCTATTGCAAACGAACTCCAGACGCATGAGCCCACTTGTGCATCTGGCTAACGTGGATCCCGGGAAATTGAACCTGGGTCCTCTGGCTTTGCAGGCAAGCACCTTAATGGCTAAGAAGCCATCTCTCCAGCCCTGGACAGTGTCTTTTTTTTTTTTTTTGGTTTTTCAAGGTAGATTCTCTCTCTAGCCCAGGCTGACCTGGAATTCACTAGGTAGGCTCAGGGTGGCCTTGAACTCAGGGCAATCCTCCTACCTCTGTCTCTCTAGTGCTGGGATTAAAGGTGTGATGGCCTGGCTGGGGAAATAGGAGGAAAGCACAGAGCACCATGACGGAGTGCGTGGCTGTAAGGATGGTGTGGTCGTGGGTGTGGTAGGGATCCGCGGTATGGAATGGATGGGCAGAGGACTCACTGGAGGTCTTTCTCTCATGGGAGCTTGAAGAACAGGAGTTAGTATGAGGGCGGTGGTCCATACATCAGGACGGGTAAGTGTTCGGGGCTAAGGCCAAGCCAGGGGCTGAGGGCCTGTGCTGAGAAGTCGGGACGTATGAGGAAGGTGTGGAAGAGTGCTTCTTGGGGCAGCCAACAAAACATTTCCAGAGGTGTCATGTACACCAGCCCGACTCACATAAAATGCAGACAGGACTCCAGGTAGGCAAGCCTTGCCTCAGCACTAAGAATCTCCACGCCCTGCTCCGGAGAGGAGGGACAGTAGGATAAACAAGTTGCAATAAATGGTTTCTGAGCACACAGGGAGAGGAAAACATAGGACAGATCCGAGTGGCCACTCTTTGTCCTAGTCCTTTCGTGCCAAATTTCACTTGCCAAGATTTGTGCCCCCCCCCCCCCCGCGCTACCCACAAATCCATATTTTGTTTGTAAGCCTAAAGCATGTCCTTCCAGACTCATGTGGGGACGGCATCCAGGATAATTCTGAGGATATAGTCAGCGGTGGGTGGGCTTGAAAAACAGATTCGTTCATTAACAAATGAAAGGTACGGGCAGCCGGTGTGGCGTGGTGTTCTTGAGCATAGTCCTGGACGCAGACTTCTCGGATTCAAGTCCTCATTGTGTTATTTTATAGTTGTGTGACCCTGGGCCAATTCTTTCAGACTCATCCTCTCATCTGAAGGAGGGAGATAAGCACGTGCATGCTCTAGAAGATAAAGTGGGTGATATTTAGCAGAGTGCCTGAACGTAGCGCCAGTGCAGCATGTGAGCCCTTGGCAGTCTGGG
The DNA here is from genome assembly GCF_020740685.1 of Jaculus jaculus. Lineage (NCBI taxonomy): Eukaryota > Metazoa > Chordata > Mammalia > Rodentia > Dipodidae > Jaculus > Jaculus jaculus. The sequence goes on from NC_059121.1 coordinate 25,883,229, forward strand.
TGTTATTACATCCCTCACTCTAGAATTGAAAACCATATACAAGATCCTTCAGACGAAGGGCAGGGTGTTTTTGACTTAGTCAAGAAAGGATGGCAATATGAATCGAGAGAAGTCTTGTCTAGTAGCCAACTCTATTTGTTAACAGCTCTATTAGACAAGCGTGTTCTGTACCAGAAGCTAATGTGCTCCCTGAAATTTATAACAGGAGTTTTGGAGATCCCAACCAAGACTAGAAGACCTTGGCAAAATAGGAAAGGAGGGAGGCAAGAGAGAGGGGAGGATGGAAAGAGGGAAGAAAGGAAGAAAAGAAGGAAGGAAGGAACAGAAGAAGGGAAGGAGTGGGGGGAGGGGAAGTTGGAAAGGAAGGAAGGAGGAAGAAAGGAGGTGGGAGGGAGGGGAGGATGGGAGAGGCATGGAAGGAGGAAAGGATGAAAGGGAAGGAAGGAGGGAAGGGAGGAAGGGAAGCAAGAAGGGAAGGATGGAAGGAAGGAAGGAAGAAGAAGGAAGGAAGGAAGCAGGGAAGGAGGGAGGGAAGACGTTACTCACTGGCTTTCCTCTATTCCCCAGTGTATCCTGCAGCCTTACACCTTCCATCAGGGTTTATTCACATATTTGTTCAGACATCCTGAGCTTCCCTCTTGGATACTCACCAGAAACGCCCTCCTGCAATTTCCTTACATTGGACCCTTCTCTAAAGTATCTAAAAGAAACTCCATTTCTGTAGGGGGCCCTTTTACCTGACAGTAACTGAGGGGCGATAGAAAAAAGTTAACAGTTCATTCATTTACTAAACCTGTATTCAAAGATTTAATTTGAGTCTTTATTTGTTTCAGGCATGGAGTGTTTTAAATGAAATTAATGGGCCTTTTATAATAGATTTTTTTTAATTTAAAAAGTGACAGCCAATTAATTTATAACAGATAGCATTTCAGACAGTGTGGGAGAGACTCAAAGAGGGACCTGAGAAGCCCAGATGATCACCTCCTCCTTTCACACCCAAACAAACCTTAGGAATACCTCCATATCCCATGACCGCTTAAAATCAGGGTAGGGTAAGTAGAAGGGAAAATGATCTTGCAATATGTCAGTATGCTAAACAATCCATACAGTTACCACAGAGCATAGGTTGAACTCTTGGCACTTTAGTTTTTCAGTATAAAAGTATAGTACAGTGGTTAGTAGCCTAGTCTCTGGGCTCAGACACCTTTGAGTTCAAACCTCAGCTTTCATCTTTATTAGCAAAGTAATTGCGGATAAATAACTGCATTTTCTCCATACACTTTCCTTATTTAGAGAGGGAAGCCTTAGGGGTATTAAAGATGAAAAAAAATTGCTTAAATGGCTCTGGAGCTTGCATGTTAGTGTCATTGATCTTTTCCCGTGTGCCTCAGGTGAATATGCATGTAAATTTCGTGTACAGATACATAAATAGCATCCACCACCATTCCCCAGCATGCTCAAGCCAACAGCCATCCCAGCAAGCTGTGACCCGCACTCACGTTCTTTTATACTTACAGCCCTTCACTCCAGCAAGGCATTCGCGTTTTGTTCTTCCCCTTCCTATTGGAAAGAAACATTAGCATATTCAATGCCAGCTGCCTTCTGGTCCTAATCTCAAAATGTGATATGATTAAACAATCCTGCTACCAAGTCGGGAACAGAAATCCTCTAGTCTTGGTGCGGGATTTTGAGATTCAAATGAGAAAACAAGACTCTGAGGAGGACGCGGTGTGAATTATTGACTTAATTAATTTAGGGAGATATTATGAATTATGAGGTTTATTTAGAGAAAATTATGATCGAGAGAAAGGCTGGGTCAGTTAGGCGCACAGGTGGAGGACAGGACCTAGAAGCCTATGTCAGAAGATTTTGAGGACCCCTGCACACACAAAATCATGGAAGACGCGAGACTAAGAATGCAAGTCTGGAAGCCCATGGATGGCAAAACACGGGAGCCCTGTGCAAGGACTGAGAAGAGATGTTTGCATACGTGGGAGACGACATAAGAACGCCATCCCTTCCCTCCACATCGAGGAGAGCGAAGAGATTAGGTGGTGGAGGATTCGAGGCTTCAGGAAAGATACCAGAGGGAGAAAACACTGAAGCAAGGCCAGGATGATCAGAGGGCAAGAGAGGAAGTCCACGAGAAAGTCAAGAGAGTTACGACACACGCGGTCAGCCCAGAGTTTAGAGGAAAATCATTCATAATTCATACATACAACGAAAGCTGAAAGACATTTAGAAACAAAAATACATGTGAGAAATCAATAGAAGAGTGCCCAGGCAAGAAAGAGAGAGATGGCTTAGTCGTTAAGTACTTGCCTATGAAGACTAAGGACCCCAGTTTGAGGCTCAATGCCCCAGGACCCCCGTTAGCCAGATGCACAAGGAGGCGCACACGTCTGGAGTTTGTTTGCAGTGGCTGGAAGCCCTGGTGCGCCCATTCTCTCTCTCTCTCTCTCTCTCTCTCTCTCTCTCTCTCTCTCTCTCTCTGCCTCTTTCTCTCTCTGTCTGTTGCTCTCAAATAAATAAACAAAAACAAACCAAAAAAAAATTTAAAAAAGAACGAGAGAGAGAGAGAAAGAGAGAGAGCCTGGCTGGGAGAGGGAGGGACTCAGGAGAAAAGAACTATGGGTCAGTGAGGCCACCAAAGTGGAAGAGCAGAGCGCTTGGCATGGAACAAGCCGTTTGTAGGTAATTAGGATGGCCTTTTCATCTGCTTCATAAGCATTCTGCGTGTGGATGAAGGAGAGACTGGGTTCATGGATTCAGGGGACCAACCCTAAGAGGCTAGCAGAGAAGCTACGCTGTTTGAGAAGCAGGGATCTGCTGCTGCGTCATTGTAGTCGTCTTTGGGGAGACGGGATCAGAAGTCAAGTTCTAGTTTTGTCGGACAGGCAGAGTAACATCTCCTTGTTCCTTCTTTGAGCTTCCGTGCCTGACCATCTGCCTTAAAGAAGCTACTTTTCTCTTATAAGGACAAGTAGGAGAAAGTTCAGGAAATCTTACTCGGAGAAGGCAATTTATTTACCAACCCTGTGTCTCTGTCTTTCAGCCACCTAGGGTCATCTGAGTGTCTAGGGTAGTTGATAAATGAAAAAAAACAAAAACAAAAACTAAAAACCAAAAGCAAGCAAGCAAACAAATAAACAAGCAACTGTTGCCAAATTCTTCTCAATAGCCTTTAAGTCCAACAGACTGGAGATTTTGTTTTTTTGTTTTTTAATGCAAGAGAGCAAGAGACAGAAGAGAGAGGATTGGGGCACCAGGGCCTCCAGCAATTACAGTCGAACTCCAGACATGTGTGCCACCTTGTGCTCATATGCAACCTTGTACACTTGCGTCACTGTGCGTCTGGCTTACATGGGACCTGGAGAGTCAAACGTGGGTCCTGAGGATTCACAGGCAAGTGCCTTAACCACTAAGCTGTCTCTCTAGCCCAGTCTTGGAGCTTTCATTCTCATATTTCCATCTTGCTTTGGGTTAGTGAGTATTTATTTGTCTTTTTCTTGGAAAGTTACTTAATGTTTACTGCTTGTTCTTCCCATACTTAAATAGATGTGTTTCCCTTAGCAATTGAAATGCTTATATAACTTTGCCAATAAAATTGTTTAAATAGTGAATTCATGGACGAAAATCATAAAATTCTGCTTCCACATTCTGCATACTGAATGTGCCAGTTGACCCAGTTTTTCATTTTCCTACTGGATATGATCAGGTGACCTTTCTTCCAGTCAGAATTGACTGTGGCATAATGACAAAGGGAAAGCTATTCATGGGAGCCACACAGACTTTAGAATGTTGAAAAGGATACACAGCATAATGAACATTTAATAATACTTTATAATGTAATAGAACAAGAGCAAGAGAGACTTGGTGTGTCAGGGCCTCTAGCCACTGCAGACAAACTCCAGGGACATGAACATGTGTGATGGTGCACGCTAGTATAACCTTATGTGTGTGGCTTTCATGGGGCCTGGAGAGTCAAACATGGGTCCTTAGGCTTTTGAGGCGAGCACCTTAATCTGCGAATGGCTTAGTTTATTTAGACTCCAGTGGCATAATTGGCTTAGAAGAAACATATATGGCCCCATTCTGAGGTCATTATGTGTGCTTGGAAAAGCCATTGAAAGAGGAAATTGTGCCTGAACAAGGTCTTGCTATGTAAGTGGTAGTTTTCTACAGAGGACATGCACATCTCTAAGGGCAGCACTGTTTTGGGCAGGAGTCATGCGAAATGTGCAATATTCTATTATGTGTGAGGGTGACCTATTTTCTGTCAAGAGTTTTTTATTTTTTTTATTTATTTGAGAGTGACAGACAGAGAGAGAAAAAGGCAGTTAGAAGAGAGAGACAATGGGCAGGCTAGGGCCTCCAGCCACTGCAAACAACTCCAGACGCATGTTCCCCTTTTGCATCTGGCTAACATGGGTCCTGGGGAATCGAGCCTCAAACCAGAGTCCTTAGGCTTCACAGGCTAGCGCTTAACCATTAAGCCATCTCTCTAGCCCTGTCAAGAGTTTTTAAATAGCAAACTAAAAAAAAATATTTAAGGTATGTTCAGTTGACTTTTTTTTTTTTTTTTTTTTTTGGTGTGTGTGACCTGCTTTCCAATTTTAGCTTTGAATATTTCTGGTAAATCTTTCTGTTCAGTAACAGATAATCAGGATAATTTGGGGTCATTTGGATCAATGAGCTATGTTAGGCTTGGATTCTATGCATTATGTTTACAGACAGCTTTTCGCCTCAAAATGTTATATGCAATACATAAAATACACAATCCCATTTTTCTTTATTGCCAGCATTTGGTGCTGTGGGTCAATTGCTCCTTACACTAAAGTCCGTCTCTAACACTGTTTCTCCATTTGATCATCTACGTATGCAATTCACTCCTAAGCATTCACAGGGAAGCATTTTCAATCCACCTGTGGTAGTTTAAATGGATTTCCCCCAAATAGATTCAGGAGTTTTATTGAAGCTTCTTGGATTTCCAGTTTCCTGGCAGGAAGAGGTGTTACTACGTGGATCCTGGGGTCCAGCCCTAAGGTGTTTGTTACTGGGGGCGTAGCTGGCATTTCTGACTAAAGCTACACAGCGTGTCTGAGCTCGGCCTGAGCTGAGGGCGTGGGCTTGTTTGTGGTGCTGCTGTGGCGGGATTTCTCTCTGAGTGTACCTGTGAAAGGGGCCATCTTCTTCTGCCATTGTGGAGCCTCCTTAGGATCTGCAAGCTTCAGGAAATACCATTCCTCCCTTAACTGTGTCTGGGGTATGGAAGTTCATGTCAGCAATGTGGAGCTACCTACAACTTTGGAGGTGACTGCAACTTTTATGTAAAAGATAGGTTGTGCAGTGAAAATTACTTTTCATTTTTTAATTAACACTCGCAAGTAACTTAGCGTTCCTGTCCTTCCTTGATGTGGCTGGAAAATAAAGATGAAGAAACAAAAGTATGGTTTTTTTTTTGTTTTTTTTTTTGCTTTTTCTCCTTCCTCATGAGTTTCTTTCAATTGCCACAGTCATTTAATAATTTTGTACGCATTGGCTCTGGGTTCATGGGGCTAGGTTTTGGTTGGCCAAAATGTTAGCTATGTGCAGTTTACCTAAAATCCACAAACTTTGTTTGAATTTAAGAAAAACAAAACAAAACATGATTTTGAAAACCATCACTAACTTTGATAAATCTTTCTTTATACTTTCATTGCCCATAAATTATTAAGCCACGTCAAACATTTACTGATAATATACACAGCTTCAGTGCCTTGGAAATATAGAAATACCAAAATATTAAAACAATATGGACAGATTTGATCTGTTTCATAACCTCATATGGAATTTTTACCTTTTCAAACAATACAGCGAGCAATGACTGGGTCTCCCTGCAAATCGCCTTCGGTGTTTTAGACACTTAAGAAAAACCCCAAATTACAGCCCCCCCCCATGCAATTGTCCTGTGTAAATAGAAAGAAAAAAACAACATTGTCTTTTTCATCTACCACATTATATTTGCTTTTCTTTCTTTCTTTCTTTTTTTCTTTCTTTTTCTTTTGCATCTCTCCTTTTGAATTTTAGCATGCAAATTTTGGAGCGGTCTTGGATTTGTGGAGAGTTTGTACAGACGTACCACCTCATTAAAAAAATTTAAAACCAGCCATGCCAAGAAAGCATTGTCACCAACAATAGACAATGCTCGCCTCTGAGATAATCGCTTCAAGATGAATATATTTCAGGAGTTGAAAGGTGGCCCGCGCACCTGCGCTACAAACCCTAAATGAAAACAGAAAGACAACTGGGTTGTAGGGTGCCTTCGCCTCTTCAAAACAGAATTCTTTACAGCAAGCAAGACAAATAGCACGGGAGTGAAAGGGTAGCGATGAAGATTGGATAGGCTTACAGAGTAATTGAATCAAGGTTTGTGTGGCACGTATGACCACAAAGCAGGCCCAGGGCTCCGGCTGCTGAATGGAGGTGGCCGGCCTGTCAATAAAGACCCTTTAAACTAGTTAAATGCATCATAAGCGTGTGCAGAGAGCTTTCTAGCTAACAGGTGGCTGAGCAAACCTCAGCTGGTGCCACACAGGGCTGTCATTGGCCTTCTTTAGGATAATTTCAGCGCCCCCCCCCCTTTTTTTATATAAAAAAAATTGTTACTGTACTTGCCCTAGTGGAAACAATTTAGAGATGAATAATTTCTTTTGGTCCCTAGAGGCACTGGTGGCTCCATGTCCCCCTCCCTCTCTCCTTGTCCCCCGCTCCCCCTCTTTCTCTCTGGCTGGCTCCCGAATTAACATAAAGGAACAGTGACAACAGCAAGCTGAAAAGCATGGTGGTGGAAGGATTAAGTATATCAATGAAAGGAGTTATGCTGTAAATGCCGGGGAGGGGTCGGGCTTCTGTGCCTTGGTCCCATCTGGCCCTTAAAGAATACCTTGTTGTAATTACCCCCAGATGGTTTTTGCTACACTGGGGTCTGGACAGCCAGGTGCCACTGTGCCCTGCTGGGTGTGATATTCATTGCTGCATGCAGTGACAAAAATGGACTTTATTGAAACCTAATTTCTTCCAGGGTATTACACACATATGAAATGAACCTAGCTCATCGAGGGAAAGGGCTTTGTGTGTTTCCAGCTGAAACAGTCTCACCTAAGATAAGGCTGGCTGGTTATTTTACTTTCAACAACTATCCTGCACGAAAGAAGCCAAAAAAAACACATTTCACGAGGGGCTGGATTTAATTCAGCGTTTTTCAACTGTGGGAGCAGTGAACACCCATGGCTGGACTGTTGGTGATTTAAACATGTTATAGAACTAAGCTTCTGGAGACCATGTTTTGAGCATTTTATCATTAACATTAATAAGAAGTAAAGTGAATTGTAGTGTAATCAATTGATACTAATAAGCAGATATTTGTAAAACTCAAAAATTAGCTACTAGGTTATTTCACTGTAAAATAGGCCTCACCATCTATTTGAGGAACAACTTCGTAATATTTTTTTGATTATACTTTAGCAGTGATATTTTCATTGAAAAGAAAGAAAATGTAAAATACCTATTTTTCATACATTAGCTGCCCTGATGCACACAAAGGTCCAATTTTACAAAACTGTGTTTTCTTTTACTTTGCATCAGGGAATTCATTTGTTTAATATGTTACTCTGAAAATAAAAGTCAAGTCATAATTGTGTGATTCAATTATGTTCATTTGGTTTTATCCTAATTATATTTGCAGTAAGTCTGGTAGCTCTTATGTGAGAAATTGAACAACAACAAATAAAAGCTTTTAGATTGGGCAATATTAAAAAAAAAAAAGAAGTGTTCCTCTATTTCATGTCTTTCACATAATCTTATATACATTTTGTAACATTTTAGCAAATTTACCCAAACCCATTAAAGTATGAACTTTTCAACATACAATTAAGAATAATAAAAAATTAAATATTTGAATTAGAATGAAGACTAAAAAGGAATGGTTCCCATTATCCATTTATCCTCCCCCAGGAAAAAAATAGTTATCATTTTTTTTTTAACCTAGTATAAGGAAAACAAAATGAGGACTACCCTTAAGGGGAATATTTCTCTTTAGTATCTGAGCAGCACATATTAAAATGCATGACGGCTGAAAACGAAACAAAGTCAAAATGCTTAATTTTCCTTAGCTCATGTTTGCTGTCCAGAGTGATGGCTTTCAGTGTGCTGGTTCACATGTGCATGCCATGCTCTGTGCTCAGGTCACCCCAGAGCCCCTTGGCCCTTCCCAGTGGTCTCCCTCCTATTCCTTCATATCCTCCCTGCTATTTTCATATATTACATATTTTCTGAATGCCCCTCCTCCTCCTCCTCCTTCTTCTTCTTCCCCCACCTCCTCCTCCTTCTCCTCCTCTTCTTCTTTTTGCAGTAGGGTATCCAACCCAGGCTGACTTGGACTTACTATGTAACCCCAGGCTGTCCTCAAACACAGAAAAGTCCTCCTACCTCTGCCCACTAAATGCTGGGATTAAAGAAGGTACTACTAAGCCTGAGCAGAATGCTTCGTAATGCACATTTAAGAAAAAGTTACATGCATAGACTATCAAAAGGAGAAATGGTGTTAGAGACTGACTTGACTTGTGAGAAGCAATTGACCCAAACCACTGGATTTTGACAACAAGGAACACTGGGAATGTGACTACATAGGCAAATTTTAATGTGGAAGTCTTTCTGTCTTGAAACACAGTCCTTGTAATCTGTCTAAACTTTATTGTATCTTCAATTAAAGTGATTCTTTTTAATTATTATTATATGCTAGTTGACATGCAACACAAATGGGTATGGCAATAATAATTGGCATTATTTTTTGCAATGTATATCATTGCTGTTTGGTTACATTTGCTGACTCATTGTCCTCCCTTGCTCCCATCTCTTCTCCGGGTTCTCCTCCTTCTTCCTGCAGTCAGCCATCTGCATAGCACCTACAGCCTACATGCTGGCATCCTGGTCCTGCAAAGATGTGCACTGAAACACAAAAGCAAACAGGAAAACTTCTGGACAAGAAATACAAAATCCAGGCTAGGGAGATGGCTTAGTGGTTAAGGCACTTGCCTGCGAAGCTTAAGGACCTGGGTTCGATTCCCTAGTACCCACGTTAGCCAGATGCACAAGGTGGTACAGATGTCTGGAATTGGTTTGCAGTGGGTAGATGCCCTGGTGTGCACATTTTCTGTCTCTTTCTCTCCATCCAGTCAATCAATCAATCCATAAAATATTTGTGAAAGCAAACATAAAATCCGAGCTCCTGCTGCGGTCTGTTGCTCAGAGCTCTGAGGACCCAAGCATCCATCTAACCCTCCTGACACTTGGGTTTCTTCTACAGGTTGTGGTAAAAGAACTTGACTATGTGATCCGCTCTGAGTTTTACAAATATACGCTTGGCATTTGCAAGGGCAATCCAGGACAGAGCATGAGCTTTTAGTCGTGCAAGCTTTTCTGGTTGGAGGTAAGCGATGGCAGGTTAGGTAGAGACAAGAAGCAGGCAAAATTTTAAAGAGGTCCAAATGGGAAATGGAGTCAGTGCTCTTCATTATACCTTAAGTGGCATTTCAATGGGTTCCATTAATTCCTTTTTCACTTTTGAAACATTTGGGATCACTTCTGCAAAAAATGTGTTAGGATATGTTTAAAATATATGACACTTCTTCGGGGATATTGCAAACGTGTGACATGTCATGATTAAAACGTTTGTTTTGCACAAATTAATATTGCTAGTTATAGTAATAATAATAAAAGATTTCTCTCACATTTTCTTTACTCCTTCTCTTTTGCCTTTCCTTCCTTAAATGAATTTATTTCATAGCATCTGTTCCCTTGATACTTAATCACTTAGAAAAGAGAATTTGAGAAGATTAGCACCAAAGGAAAAGAAATGCTTAATCTAACTTTGTTGGTATAGATGACCCAGGGTTCTCAGTAATCTAGTTGTAAATATTGGAAAAGTACTTATGCACAACAGTGTCTTGGGGCCTCTATGTGAAAACTGTATAATACTAAAGGTGTTCTTAAGCAATTTGCAATTCCAGCATCCCGAGTGAAATCTCAGGGTAGCCTGCACACATCTGTTACACATGTACTGAAAAGGAGAAAGGGAAAGGAGAGCTGTTGTAGATATTTGCCCTTTGCTCCTCCTCTTGGATTTTAGTGTGTCTTGGGTGTCTTTTTTTTTTCTCTCTGAAACTATTTTTCCAATAGGCAGTTATCATTCTCTCTTCCATTCTAATTGCCTGTAAATTCCAGCTCTTAAACACAGTTTCCAAAGTCTGACAGCATCTTAGTCGAGTCCGTCCACCTCAGCCTTCATCAACACAGAAACCAGTGTCGCCACAGCCTCCTGCCTCTGTGCGGGTCTCCTCTGCCAGTGTCTCTATGTCAGCTGCACCTAACCTCACGATGGGAACCGTGGAGAGAAAAATCAATGCGGCCTGAAAGAAAAGATGGCTTGCAAACCCATGGTGATGTGTAATTCCAAATGATGATCTGGAGGAGTCAGATTCATAGATAGGTAGTGGGGAGAAGGTTATTGTTTTATAGGTAGGGATTCAGGTTCATGCAATGTAAGAGGGCTGTTAGGGCACAGACAGTAGCCTATGTATGTGACTATTAAATGTCACTGAACTGCACTTCTCTTTAGTGTTCTTTGTTTGAGGCAGTTCTCATTATGTCGCACAGGCTGACCTTGAACTTGAGACCCAAATGCTGTGATTACAGGTGAGTGCCATCATTCCCAGCTTATGGGGCAACTCAGAAACTCTTCTCATGCTGAGAAGCAACAGTGGAGTGTTCAGCACAGCACTGACACATTTCTATCACTCCCTCCAAGGGCACAAGAGGCGGAAGAGAGAAGGTCAAAGCCAAAGGAAGGGTACGGCTGCTTACAATGCAATCTTCCAGACACTAAATGGCCTTGATACTCATGACCTCTGTGTGCCTGAAGCTATGTACACAAGACCTTCATAATAGGAGGAAAAGATGATGACATCAAAATAAAAGACTAATTGGGGGGACTGGAGAGATGGCTTAGCAGTTAAGGTGCATGCCTGCGAAGCCTAAGGATCCAGGTTCCATTCTCCAGGTCCCACATAAGCCAGCTGCCCAAGGGGGTGCATGCATGTGGAGTTTGTTTGCAGTAGCTGGAGGCCCTGGCATGCCCATTCTTCCTCCCTCCCTCTTTCTTTCTCTAGTAAATAAATAAAAATAATATCTTAAAAATAATAAAAAAATAAAAGACTACTTGGAAGAGAGGAGGTGATTCAAGATTCAATGGAGGGTGGATTTGAGAGGAAGGAATGGGTGAGGAAGGAGGTTATTATCATGGGCTTATTGTCTATACTTACGAAAGCTAGCAATAAAACGTTAAAGCATGGTCAGGCAAAATATACATACACTCCACCAGTAGCAAATACAGCTACGAGTTTACCATAGAAATATGTATTCATGCCCTCAGTTATTCAGGAATCTCAAGTAGGAGAACTCCGAATTCAAGGCAGCCTAAGCAACATACATACCCCACCCCCACCTTTACTTTGACTTTCAAATAATCCAGCTACGATCGCAGGGTTGTTTCTCTATATCCACGTCCAGTGAACGTTGGGCACAGCCACCATGTCGCTGATAGGCTGGAATATCTGCATCCTCGGTGAGTGTCAAAGGCTATCCCTTTGAACCCAACATCGTTTGCAGACATTTGCGATGTAAATATGCAAAGGATTCACAGAGGGAAATCTAGCTCACGTTTTCCTACGGATGCAAAGAGATCTATCAGGGGAGTAAACTGGAGGAGTAGAAAACCCACACATCTGGGCCACACTGCTGGAAATTGCCTTTATGGAGTACCATTTGGCATTTTGTCATCATCAGCCTGGGCTAACGGTGTCTACGTGGAGGAACGGTGTGAAAGGCACCACGTATCCGTAGGCATCGATGACTGCTGATGTCGCTTTGTTGCTCTTTGTGAGAACACAGAAAGCTCTCTGGGTTTGGTATGTGATGAACATGTTTATTTCCTGTCTTTGGAGGCAATACAGAGAATGTAATTGATTAGGTTCGGCCTACCTGTGAGAAAGCTGCGAAGCCAAAAGCCTAATTGACCAGGCTTTCGGGCCTTTAACTGCGTAGTTTCTCCCTCGCTTGCTGTTTCTTGCCTGTCGGCTTGAGACCGTGGCTCACTATGTGGTCCACGTTCAGCACACCCGTTTGCTGCTGACTTCAGATTATCCATCCCAGCTGAGCTTTTCCTCTGAGGCCATTCCATTGTTCACTTTACCTTGTTTCTTAATTCAACCGACTTCAGGGACAATAGTTTTAGGGATAATGGCTTTAGGGACAACCAAGTTACTTTCGCCTTAATAGTCTATGCATTGAAGAGGCACGTGGTCATTTTTATTTGTTGGAAGCAGGAAGAGATGGTAAGAGAAAATGATGTTTCTTGGAAAACTAAGAGTCACAGTGTAATTGCAGTATGACTTCTTTTGGCACTGTGAGGAGGGAAGTAAGGGAGAGAACAAAGGACAGAGTGGGGAAGGTGGAAGGAAGGATCGATGGGAAGAAGAAAGTGCAGTACTCTCCGGAGTCTTCAGGTAGAAAGTCTTTCTTCTGTCCCCAGCTTGTCACCGGTTTGTTTGCTTGGGCTTGGCTTTGCTGAGTTCCCCCCAGCCACAGGCAAAAGGTCAAGTCTGCATCACTGAGCCTCATTTTCCCCAGAAGACCCTGGCGGCCTCTCTGCTGGGCTGGGCACCCTCAGAACACTTCCTCCCTGAGAACACCCCAGCCTGCCTGGGCTTCCACGTTAACGAGCAGCGCAGCTGGAACCCGCCTCTGCCATTTGACTGCCTCTTGAGGGGCCCGCGCATTATCGTTCCTGATGCTGCCCTGCGTCGGCGGGCCTCTTTCTTGGGATTCTGCTCCCTCTGTCAGTCTTCTGGCCATGGAGCAGTTATGACTAGGAATCAGACTCATTCAGATACTAAAAGATAGTATATATATAATATATATGCTATATTACTATATATATATTATATACTATATATATAAAATATAGTATATATATATAATATACCTCATCCTACAAAATTAACAGTGTTATATGTTTTTGATAATTTTCTTTAGCTCAGACTTGATAGAGAATGTGTGTAGCTATACTGATGATCTATTGCATTGCTTTCTGTGCTTTAGGCTTTACTTATTTATTTTTATAAGCCAGCCTTGGCAGCGCAAGCATGTATTTCCTGAAGCTGAAGTAGAAGGATCGTAAGTTCAAAGCTATGCTGGCCTATGTAATGAGTCTGTCTCAAAAACAAGTAACAATTGTGTGTGAATATGGTTTTATTCAGCAGGGCCTGACAATAATTTTTGGCAAGTCTTTGATATATGCATATATGCACATATAGACAACACATGTTTGGATGTGTAATTATATATATATATATATGTATGTATATTATATAATACATATGTGTGTGTGTGTGTGTGTGTATTACACATGTGTTGCAGTCAGGTTCGCATTGCTGGTAGAAATCACCCAACCAAAAGCAGCTTCTGGGAAAAAGGTTTATTTGGGCTTACAGGCTCGAGAGGAAGCTCCACGATGGCAGGGGAAACAATGGCATGAGCAGACGGTGGACATCACCCCCTGGCCAACATAAGGTGGACCACAGCAACAGGAGGGTGTGCTGAACACTGGCATTTGGAAACTGGCTATAACACCCATAAGCCTGCCCCCAACAATACACTCCCTCCAGGAGGCATTAATTCTCAAATCTCCATCAGCTGGGAACCTAGCATTCAGAACTCCTAAGTTTATGGGGGGGACACCTGAATCAAGCCACCACAACATGTATATTCAGTTATAACTGCTGTGTGTGTCACAATTCTCTTTTTTTTTTTTTTGTCCGTTTTCCTATGATTGTTCTCTTTTCTTTCTCCATTACAAATAGTATAGTGAGGAATATTCTGGTATATACATTTGAGAGTATGTCTACTTGCTGGACCATGAATGTTCACTTATTTATCTTCAATTACATGGTCAAGGTATTTTCTGCAGTGTTTATAACAATGGACATCTCGCAATGCCGAGCACTAACCGCTCTCTGATCACAGCTACTCAAGTGTCCTAAGATATAAAGCGTGGTGCACGTGATGACATTGGTGCCCATCCTCACAAAGACCTGGTTCCATAAAGCTTAAGATTTTTATACTGGGCTGGAAAGATTGCTCAGTGGTTAAGGCACCTGCCTGCAAAGCCATAGGGCCCAGATTTGATTCTCCTGTGCTCATGTGAAGCCAGATGAGCAAGGAGGCACATGGAGCTCATTTGCAGTGGCTGGAGGACCTGGCATGCCCATTCTCTCTGTCTCTGTCCCTGTCTCTCAAATAAATAAATAAATAAATAAATACAAATAAGGTCTTAACAGCTTATATGATGATTGTACAATGTTGTCTTAGTACAGCTTCCTGTGCTGTCCTGAGTGTCTAGCATCCCGTTGTTGCTCAATATCTTCTGTTTCCTTGTTGAATATTCAGATTTCCTGGCCTGAAATTTCCTCTTTTTTTTTGCTTTGATCCTTGCTCATGTCAGCTGTGTCATTTCATCCTCCCTCCCTCTCTCTCTCTCTCTCTCTCGCTCTCTCTCTCTCTCTCTCTCTCTCTCTCTCTCTCTCTCTCCTTTTCCTTATTTGCTTTTATACCTTCTATAAGCACCTCCACAGTGTATGAACCATTCATAAATTTTGCTTACAATGTTATCATGTAGAAGTTTAAATTTCATGTAAGCAAGTTTGAGTTGTCCCCTGATACATTCTCTGTCTTTCTTTCTTTCCTTTATGGTTTTCCGAGGCAGGGTCTCACTCTGGCCCGGGCTGACCTGGAATTCACTATGCAGTCTCAGGGTGGCCTCGAACTCATGGTGATCCTCCTACCTCTACCTCCCAATTGCCGGGATTAAAGGCATGCACCACCATGCCTGGCTAGATTTCTTAAGATAACCCACCTTATTCCAAAATAAAGATTTTTAAAATGTTTATCTGATGATTTTTTTTTAACAACTCACATTTTGAGATTTAGCACATCTGAAAGTAATTTTATTTTATGAATTTCTGTAAACATCGGGCTTATTTATTCCCATACAGGAAGCTCTCAGTTCCAGGAGTGTTTACTGCACAGTGTCTCTTTCCTCCCATGGATCCCTGCTCCCACTTCTATGGTACGTAATGTCACGTCTACTTTACTGTGGCCCTGGACACATCTTATGCTATAATTCATTATATCTATGGCAGCATCAAAGTCTTTCTGTTTTAGTTCTGAATTTATGACAAAGCTTAATGGCTATGTCATAGAACTTTCTTGTATATGCTTCTTTCAGTAAAAATCACATTGATGGCTAGATGCAAGTTATATTGAATTTAATATTTTGGACAATTTTGTTATATTAATGAAGATGTCTTTTCTCTGTCTATTCAGAACTATTTTTTCTTCCTCCAGCAAACACATTGCCATTCTTTTAAGTATAGGTCATGATAGGTTTGTTGCTATTTCTGAATGCCAATATTTTTCCTTTTGTTGAAAGTTTACATTTATAATTCATTATTGCTACAATAGGAGAACAGTGTGGCTTCTTTTGATCTGTGATGATCTATTGTGTTTATAAAGCATCTGGAATATACTGGGTTTTTCTGTGACAAAACACAATAACAACAGCAAGGAATGACTTGGTTTATTCTTTCCAAAGCTCATACACAGTTTTGTAATCTTTTCTTTCCTTTGGTTCACACCTTATGTGAACGGAAAAGAACCGGCAAACGCTGGCACGGTGAAACCAGCCCCAACAATACACTCTGTCCAGGAGATGTTAAGTCCCAAATCTCCATCAGCTGTGAACCTAGTATTCAGATCCTAGCATTCAGTTTATGGGGGCACCTGAATCAAACACCACATTCCGCCCCATGCCCCCATAAACTGATATTGATACATGATCCAAAATACAATGCATTCAATCCAAACTTTAAAAGTCCCCATAGTATTTATCAATCCCAATTATGTTCATACCTCCCCATAGTCCATGATCTTGTAACTGAGCCATAATACCAAAAAATACCCCGTCAAACCCCATAATGGCACAGAATAAACATTCACACTTCAAAAGATGGCATAGGGCATAGCCAAGAAATGTGCAGCCAATATAAGATTTAAAACAACCAGGGCAAATACTAAACTCTGTAACTTCAAGTCCAACAGCTCTACTCAGTGACAAATCTCCAAGTCCCATATCGCTAACCAGCAACAAGTCTCTGGCATTCCAATTCCACCCCTCCAGCTAGGCTACTCAGAGTCCTGGAAAACTTCATCAGGGCCGGCAGCTTTCCTTAGCAGCCATCTCATGGTCCCGGCATCTCCATTGCAACCCACGGTTCATCCTTATGGCTCCATGCAGGCATCCAGCAAACCTGCTTCACACTGCCCATGGCCATTTCTAAAATACATGACCATTTGCAAACTCAATGACCCTCTCTTTCCTGCATTTCTTATACTCCACAATACCAGGTAGGGTGCTAATTTGTTAATCTGGTGGAGAGGGAGGGGGGGATAAAGCAGACTTTGAAGAACAGGACACTCCTTGAGCACTCAGGCCCCTTCAAAAGAGTCTACATTCTTCCTGTTGCCCCAGCGCAGGTCAGCTAGCCCAGTCTCAAAGGTTGTAATCTCTCAGTTGCAGCTGAATGGGCAACAGTTCACCCAAAGATTTTTCTTTCTGTGCCATATCCCTCTGCTCACACCGTTTCATTTTTAGTAAAGCAACCCTGAACAACTTCTCAGGACATGGGCATAACAGCAAGCTTCTCACACAAACTGCTACAAATCACCCAATCAGGAGTACCGTGTGGGAAAAGAGGTTTATTTTGGCTTACAGGCTCGAGGGGAAGATCCATGATGGCAGGTGAAAACGATGGCATGAGCAGAGGGTGGACATCACCCCCTGGTCAATATAAGGTGGACCAGAGCAACAGGAGAGTGTGCCAAACACTGGCAAGGGGAAACTGGTGATAGCACCCAAAATCCTGCCCCCTCCAGGAGGTGTTAATTCCCAAATCTCCATCAGCTGGGAAAACAGCAACCAGAACACCTAAGTTTATGGGGGACACCTGAATCAAACCACCACACAGAGGAACATCCAAACGGTCAGTGAGTAACTGGTTTTGTTTGGGTTCTCCTTTGCACTCTCCTTTTCTCTCAGAAACTCTCCAGATCGACATATTTACTTATAACTGCATCAATGCGTGTCTGTACACATTGCATCTACTGCCTCTGTCTTAATTACAGAGTTAATCTATTTATATAATTACAATGACTTTATTTTATTTTTGCGGGAGAGAGACTGAGAGAGAAAGGGGAAAGAGAGAGGGAGAGAAATTAGTCCTGCTATACTAGTTTATATTTTCACTGTTTAATATTCCTCTAAATACACATATACCTTAGTCTGTATAATCTCCTTTCTGGGGTATAGACTAAAAACATTTTGGTCTTTCTCATTCAATTTTTCTCAAGAGATGGTTTGATAGTAGTAAAACCTCTTGGTCTTTATATGAATAAATTGACTTATTTTGACCTCCTTACTAATTGCTTAGCTGAGCCTAAGTTATCCCGTTATATTTTGTCCTTTATTGTTGCTATCGGAAAGTTCTGCATGATTGTATCTCTGAGTATATTGGTTAGCATTTTTTGACGAATTTTGGTAGTACCCTTTGGGGAGCTCTGAACCCCAATCTCCTGCCGGAATTCTGCAAAAGACTAGTGGCATTCAGTTTCTTGCTGGTGATACAGATCTATATCTATGTACACCATCTATCTATCTATCTATCTATCTATCTATCTATCTATCTATCTATCTATCTATCTATCCATCTATCTATCTATCCATCCATCCATCTATCTATCATCTATTTCATGATAACCTTTCTCTTTGGCAACTTAGGCTTTCATTAGAAAAAATATGGAAGCTTCATCATTCCTGATTCCATAATTCTAAACCATTGCAGATTCTGGTCTTCAGAGAGCTAATTCTTCCTATGCTAAAGATCAGTCTCTGACAGCTCACAGCTCTATTTGAGCTGATTTCCCTGTGCTCCCCCAAGCTACAACTCTGTCACCTTCCTCACTGAGTTTGCCCTTCCTCTAGCATCTGAATTTCCTTTCTTTCTGTCCCTCAAGCTCAGTAATGATTTAGTGTGTGTTCTACTGTGTTGTAGTTTTATATTTAATATAGCACTGCACATCATTAAGTCAATAAGTTGCAGGTTTCTAAATAAACAGAATTAAATTAAATGAACACAATTAATTTATGTAGAAGGTGATATTCCATGAGCATGGTGTAAAAGTTAGAAAGGACTTGGACAATTAATATTTCAAGCTAATGCAAAACACAGCTTACTGTTTTCTGAGCCACATTCCTGAAACAAGTATTACATGTCACTATAGCAACAGTGTCAGAAAGCCCCAAAGGTCAGCTGAAGAGCTGGGCTGGGGTGGCAAAAGGGAACTCTGGCGTTCCTTATGTTTCTGCTATTTCTGAGGCAATATTTTTAGAGTTGTCGTAATGGCTCTGATGCTTTCAGTCCTAACCCTGGGGTCAGAGGTTTTCCTGACCTTCACAATCCTCATAGATAAGTCCTCACTCAGAAACCTGGGCAATTCTCTGGCTGCTTCAGGAGACCGATATTAACTCTCCAGTACGAAATAATATTGAGTGAAGAGGGAGTGACTCTTCCATAAAATGGAAGAATAATTGATCTTTTATTTCATTTATTTATTTATTTATTTATTTATTTATTTAAGAGAGAGAGAGAGAATGGGTGCATCAGGACCTCTAGGCACTGCAAACAAACTCCAGATGCATATGCCGCCTTGTGCATCTGGCTTAGGTAGGTATTGGGGAATCGAGCCTTGAACTGGGGTCCTTAGGCCTTACAGGCAAATAAATGCTTAACTGCTAAGCCATATCCCCAGCCCAATAATTAATCTTTTTGCCACGTTGTGAGGATTAAATTAAACAGCAGACACGAAGTCGCCACCATATATCTGGTACAAAATTCAGTGAGCAGAAGCCACTCTGCAGTGTGGATGTCCTTCAAGAACTGTTCTCTGAAGTTTGCTCAGTCCAGTTCTCCAGGTCATCTCACCATGTGAGCTCCTGGTGTGGGAAGCAAGTTTGAAACTCAAATTTAAATGGTGCGTAGCAAGAGCATTTATTCAAAAACACAGAAATGACAGGAAGCAAGCAGCACATAGATTTGTTTACGTATATTTCTCAGTGACAAACATGAATATTAATAATGACGCTTTTTATATTACATAATGAGGCAGTAGGGAGGCCAAAATCTTACTATGCTTACACAGTCATGTTTGATGGACTCTACAAATCTTTCACTCCTGTCTCATCACAGCAGACCACACCTGATTCCATGCTCATAACTGAAGAGATGACCCTGCAGCAAGATTTCACATGCCTTAACTTCTTCATCTCTATGGAAGGATTGAAGTCAAGAAAATCAGTTATAGTTTTATATATATATATATATACATATATATATATATATATATATATGTGTGTGTGTGTGTGTGTGTGTGTGTGTGTGTGTGTGTATTTCAGAGAGAGGGAGAGGGTAAGGGAGAGAAAGAGAGAAAGAAAGAAAGAGAGAGAGAGAAAGAGACAGAGAGAATGTATGTCCTCTTGCTTCAAATGAACTCCAGATGCATGTACCACTTTGTCATCTGGCTTGGGTAGTGGGAAGTTGAACCCAGGCCAGCAGGGTTCATAAGCAAGGGGCCATAACTGCTGAGCCATCTCCCCAGCCTGAACACAATAATCATTCTGAGGCTAGTTCAGCCATTTATTTTAAACCTGGCTTCTCTTTTTCAAACCTAATGCAAAAGTAACACAGCCACTCACTGCCAGATGCATAGTAACTTGAACCATTGAAATCCTGGCCTTGGGCTGGAGAGATGGCTCAGTGGTTATGACATCTGCCTAAAAGCCTAAGGAGCCAGGTTCAATCCCTCAGTGCCCATGTAAAACAAGATGCACAAGGTGGCACATGCAGCTAGAGTTTGTTTGCAGTGGCTAGATGCCCAGGCACATCTTTTCTTTCTTTCTTTCTTTCCTTCTTTGTTTCTCTCTCTCTCATCAATCTACCTATCTGTCTCTTTCACTCTGTCTTTCTGATAAATAAAATATTTTTAAAAAAATCCAGGCCTTTGAACAACTTTTGGTTATCAGTGTTGTTTCTTATGATCACAGCAGAATTTTTTTTTTAATCTTTCTTTCAGAATGATCCATTTCTTTAGATGGAAGTATAGGGCTAAAAATAGAAAAAGCTACTCATTTTAATCTGGGTTTTTAAAAGTCCCAAACAATTGGAATCTTTCTGACAATGGTTTCAGGTCAAAGACTTAAGCTTGCCAGGGCACACACCTCTGCTTCCCACTTCTCCCCAACTCTTCCCGGTCACTCACTCCTTCACCGTCCCTTAACCTGGAAACTTTCTCTAGCCTTTGCTGCCCCCTCTAGATGCTGCACACTTCTCTCTTTGTCAAAGGCTCTTAGGAGTGGCCAGCTTTTATGGTCTGCAGTTTCCTTTAAGTCCTGTCTCACTTAGGAAGCTGCACTGCTGAAGGGCTTTGGGGATGAATGGTGTTTTTTTTTTTTTCTTTTTTCCTCAATCCCAGTTCTCCTGGGACTCCGTAGCCTGTTGTTGAACTACAAAACTGTATTAGACAGTTGTCATTTCTTTTCATGCTCATAGTGACCTTTTAAAGCGTGTGTTCTTGACCCCATTTTGCAGTGGAGGAAAAGTGAAGTTCAGAAGCTTACAGTAACAGCCAAGAAGAGACAACCCGGATTTGAACTCAGTTCTTTCTACTACATTATATTCATTCTCAAAACAGGCAAGCATAGATGGGAATGGGAGAGATACACTCTATGTGTGGTATTCTATTTGCTTTTTTTTTTTCTAAATTATTTTGTTTTATTTTTTATTTATTTATTTGAGAGCAAGAGACAGTCAGAGAGAAATAGGCAGAGTGAGAGAAAGAGAGAATGAGTGCACCAGAGCCTCTAGCCACTGCAAACTAACTCCAGATGCATGGCATGTACCACCTTAGGCATCTGGCTTACATGGGTCCTGGGGAATTGAACCTCTAACTAAGGTCCTTAGGCTTCACAGGCAAGTGCTTAACCACTAAGCTATCTCTCCAGCCCCTCTACTTTCTTTTTATAAAGGCAAACGCTCACCCCCCACACACATTAGCTTTCAGTATTTTAAATGTCATACAATGCATTAGAAATATTTATTTAAACCAGGTGTGATGACACGCGCCTTTAAGCCCAGCACGTGGAAGGCAGAGGTAGGTAGATTCAGTGAGTTCAAGGCTACCCTGAGACTACATAGTGAATTCTAGGTCAGTTTGGGCTAGAAAACAAGATCCTACCTCGATTTTTTTTTAAAAAGTAATATTGCCTAAGAAATGTTGGAAACAATATATGCACTGAATTTTTTCTCCAGATGTGCAGCTTTGGAAAAAGATAATACTTCTTTCAGATTTTATAAATTCTCTAATTTTTTTTAAATTTTATTTATTTGAGAGCGACAGACACAGAGAGAAAGACAGATAGAGAGAGATAGAGAATGGGCACGCCAGGGCTTCCAGCCTCTGCAAACGAACTCCAGACGCATGCGCCCCCTTGTGCATCTGGCTAACATGGGACCTGGGGAACCGAGCCTCGAACTGGGGTCCTTAGGCTTCACAGGCAAGCACTTAACCGCTAAGCCATCTCTCCAGCCCAAATTCTCTAATTTTTATATGTTCGTATCTACTAATAAGTAATTTTTTTGTTGTTGTTTTTGGTTTTTCAAGGTAGGGTCTCACTCTGGCCCAGGCTGACCTGGAATTCACTATGTAGTCTCAGGGTGGCCTCGAACTCACAGCAATCCTCCTACCTCTGCCTCCCGAGTGCTGGGATTATAGGCGTGCACCACCACGCCTGGCCATAATAAGTAATTTACAATAAAAAAGAAATGAAAAAAAAAAAACCAAGACATATTCTTTTATTTACAGTATAATACTGAAATTTTTCTTGGACACTAGTTTCCCAGCTCTGCGGCTACAGTGATGAATCAAAGACCCTTGATCACGGGTCGCAGGGAGTAAAAGCACAAAGCCCAACATGCACACAGTGGTCTTTCTTCAACGCTGGAGAGAGCCAAATCTGTCAGGAACCAGCGCTGGATTAAGTGATGACACAAGTAGCTTTCCTAGAAGCGAACTTGACATCTGGTCACAAACTTAGCTAGTTGAATGGAAGACATATTCTAGATGCCGGCAGAACAGTGATCAGGGTGGGTCATGCGCATCATAAAATTTTGTCAGGTGTTTGGCTGCCACTTGGGCAGTAGTTGGGTGGTTTTGCTGGGTGCCCAGCTGGGGATGGTTAGTCTATACAAGGTGGGTGAGTGGATTCCCACGGAGCCACAGCTCCCGCCCAGATTTGCCTACAGAAGGAAGGGGTGAGGAGGACGGTTTACAATAACCGCTGCACACAGGAGCCAGTGGAGCTCGTTAAAGGGGATGGCCTGAAGGAGAGGAAGGCAGGCAAAATCGAGCAGTGTTACAGAAACTAAGGGAAGAAGGGAACCCCACAAAAAGCACCTGGTGACCTCATCAAGGCTTCCCAGCTAGAAATGGAGTCAGACAGGGTGATTGGCTGTGATATATTCTTCCAAGATGATCAGGGAAATGGAAAAGTTGCTTTCTTTTTTCACTATTGTTGTTTTCAAGTTGGAGCTGAGCCACTTAAATTAAGCTGATGGAGCTGGGTGCTTGGAGAGGCCAGTAGGGCCAGGAGGGCGGCAGAGGCGTAAGAGATTAAAGAGAGCAAAGCAGTGCGTTTGGGAACGCAGCGAACAAACTCAGACAACATTTCCCTTTTCTGGGGCAGCCAGAGGCAAGCAGCGATGAGCCCAGCTACCAAAGTCAGAGAAGGCTTTGGGCAAAGAACGACAGGACACCCAACAGCTTGTGTCTGCTTTGTGACGGGGAAGGCCAGAGAAGAGAGAGCACTGTCAGCTCTGTGGGCTTTAAGACCTGTCTCCACAGTCGCTCCAGACGCAAGAAAGAGAGACGCAGGGGCTTCTCCACTGGCAGGAAGAGGGGCAGTGGTGTGGTTTCTAATATTTGTTTTTTGAGAGATTTTTCTGTAGCAGGCATTTTATCTGGAGTTTTCACGTTTTTATTCTAAGCATGGTTTTTATCCCATGTGATGCACTTAAAAAAAAAAAACTTTTCACTTATTGATCGATTGATTCATGAGAGAGTGGTACATGGAAACAATGGGAGTCCGAGGGCCTCTAACCACTGAAAATGAGTTCCAGAAGAATGTACCACCTTGTGCACCTGGATTTATGTGGGTACAGGGGAGTCGAACCTGGGTCCTTAGGCTTTGCAGACAATTGTCGTTAACCACTGAGCCATCTCTCCAGGCCCTGTGATACATTTCTGCCCTGCCACTTTCATTATTGCCCTTTGTAATCATTTTAAATGTTTGCAGTCGGTGGATGTTTTAAGTCATGCTGATGTCAATAATTTTGTTCATCATGCTATTAAAATTCATTTTTTCAGACTGGAACAACTTCTTCATAGATTTTAATAGTCTGTTTTCAAATATACATGAACTCTTTTAAAAAAGTAATTTGCATGTTTATTTGTGTGTGTGTGCGTGTGTGTGTGCATGTGTGTCTGTGTCTGTGGGCGTGTGTGAGGGGGTTCTCCAGGGTCTCACGCTGCTGAATACAAACGCCAGATGTCTGCACCACTTTTTGCGTTAGGTTTTGTGTGGGTGCTTTGGAAATATAACCTGAGCTGGCAGCTTTGCAAGCAAAGTACCTTATTTACTTATTTATTTGAGAGTGACAGACAGAGAAAGAGGCAGGTAGAGAGAGAAAGAGAGAGAGAATGGGCGCGCCAGGGACTCCAGCGACTGCAAACGAACTCCAGACGCGTGCACCCCCTTGTGCATCTGGCTAACGTGGGTCCTGGGGAACCAAGCCTTGAACCTGGGTCCTTAGGCTTCACAGGCAACCACTTAACCGCTAAGCCATCTTTCCAGCCCCAAAGTACCTTTAACTGCTGAGCCATCTCCCCAATCCCATGAACGCCTAGTAGATAACAGTCTCTTTTATTAAAATGTAGTTCCTGATGATTGTTAACAACAATTTTTCCACCCTATTATCAACATTGGAATGCTCTTTACACCTGATTTTTTGTTTGTGTCTCTGAGTGTAGATTATGTGCTTGGTATTGGATGGGTGGTGTGTGTGTGTGTGATATGTGGTGTATGCATGTGTGAGTGAGTGTTTGTGTGCGTGTGTGGATGCTTGTGCCCCATGTGCATGTGGGAGGTCAGGTGAGTATGTCATGGGCTGGGTTGTCTTATAGCTCATGTGCGTGTAGCCTTTCTGGAGGCACGGCATCTCCTTCATCTTGGAGCTTCAGTCCCTCGGCAAACAGCCTTAGGAGTCGCTCTGCATCCCTCATGATACGGGACTGAGCTAACAGTTGTAGGCGTGCATGTGAACTTTCGATGTGGGTTCTGGGCAGTTGAACCTTCAGATCTTTGGGCCTGACCGGCTCCTGTACTTAAGCAGCAAGTGCTCTTAACCACAGAGCTATCTATCTCTCCAGATCTCTTCCACTTATCTTCGAACAGTCTTGCCATGGAACCCGGGCTTGTGTGGAACACTCCAGAATGCACAGCCCTCTTCCTCAGACCCCCAGTAGTGTGAGTGACTTCAGGTGTGTGTCGCGATGACCATCTTGAAGAATGCTATTGGAAAAAAAAGAGAAAGCTAATTTGTGGTCATTGTGAAATTATTTTTTCTCCCTTTGAATACTACTTTAATTAAATATTTTCCCCAACATTTGTTGAACTGTGAAAAATCATTAAAAAAAAAAAAAAGATTCTCAGGCTGGAGGGATGGCTTAGTGGTTAAGCGCTTGCCTGTGAAGCCTAAGGACCCCGGTTCGAGGCTTGATATCCCAAGATCCATGTTAACCAGATGCACAAGAGGGTGCATGCATCTGGAGTTCATTTGCAGTGGCTGGAAGCCCTGGCTCACCCATTCTCTCTCTCTCTCTCTCTCTCTCTGCCTCCTTCTTTCTGTCTGTCACTCTCAAATCAATAAATTAAAATAAAAAAATAAACAAAAAAAAGATTCTCCCCTCCCCAAAATTACCTAGAAAATAACCTTAGCTCATCTTCTTTTCTTAGCAGAATTCTTCTCCTGATCTTTTCAGAGGCATTCTAAACGTACTCATAAATATAGCTAGCATGCAAACCCCATGTGTATTTTTAGATTCATCTCTGTGTATGTTTTTGCGGTAGGAAATAGTTGTGAGTCACTGTTTTAATTATCACCCCACGTTTGTTGTATCACCGCTCTGCGTGATTAGCCTCACCTCTTACCCACACTTTAACCTTGCCCTTGGGTTCTGGGTGGCACCCTCACCCCTGCCCCTGCCAGCCTCCTCACCCACTTGCAGTCATTCTAATGAGAGAAGAAAACAACAGTGGTACCAGCGCAGTGAGCTTACCCTTGGGAGAAGGTGAGACTCTAGAAACAAGGCTTAGGAAAGACATCATGAGTGGTGTAGCCAGAGGTTTGCCAAAGTGGGAAGGCATCGTGGTTGTGCTATCAGGGAAAGGCAGTGTCAGACATGGAGATGTGGAAGAAAGTGACCAACGAGCCAGGCGTGGTAGTACACAGGTGACTTTCATCCCAGCACCCGGGGAGAGGCAGAGGTAGGAGGAGCACCATGAGTTCGAGGCCACCTTGAGACTACCTAGTGAATTCCAGGTCAGCCTGGGCTAGAGTGAGACCCTACCTCGAAAAAGTAGTCAAGAAAATGAGAGATGAAAGGACGTTGAACAATGCGCTGTGGACGAGTGTGTTAGCTAGTGTTAGCGTTAGCTTTGTATTCACAACTCTACCACCTAGTCTTTAAAATATAGTCATATTTTGTTTTTTCCATATTTAGCTATACATTTACAACTGAGTCCATGTCTGATGCTGAGGGTTTTGGTAGCAGAATGGAATGTAACACCCCCCCCCAAACACACCCAATTCTGAGGAGAAAATGTGTTCTCCTGAGCAGGAGAGGCCAGTGCCTTACAACTGAACTATAACCACAGCCCAAATGTACAGATTGTTCGAAATCACTTGAAGATTAAGACTTTTAATGTCCTTTCAGAAAGAATTTCAGGAGTGTGACTAAAATACATCTGAGAACTAACCAGACTTTAAGTTGGCTAGTGTCCTTTTAACATCTACTTAGAGAAACTCCAGTGCATTGAGACGGAGACCCCTCTCCACCTTTCTGCACTTGCTCTTCTATGTGTGCATTGACCCCTCATGAAAGGGTTCACAGAAGCACCCTGTTTTGTGGCTTGAGCAAAGCTTATGTATAACATGCAAATGTTCCCTCAATGATACCAACAAACAGACTCCGTAAGATGCAACACATATAAAGTAACTCAGTAATTCCTAATTCTTGGGTTTATGGCTCATGAGGAAACGATACAGGCAATGTCATAAGTACAAATTCAAACAATAGCAACAACAAATATCAATAAATGCAACAGTTTTTGGTGAGACAAACAGCGCATGCAGATGAGTCTCAAGTATAAATGATAAAACCTTTCACGATACTGCATACTGTTTTAGAATACTTCAAAAACCAGTGACTTCCAAGGTCATGAAAATAAAAACAGATTAAATTTTAATCTGGGAAAAGAGGAGATCGACTCTGTTACTGAAAATAAAGCAATATATCACTTTTAAATATAGTTACAATGTTTTTCCTTATGTTTCTGTTCTCTTATGCATAGTAGAATCCACTTCAAAGAAGTCGGCAAGAGATAAATATTGTTTTCCAAAATTATGAGATACTAAATATGTCCCTTTCAATTTTAGTTATCTTTTAATATAAGGCTGTTTTTATGGAAAATGACTTTGCAAACAAAAAAATATTCTAGACAAATAGAGATACTTTGCCCTTTTATGAATGTGATTAAACAAATGCCAAAGAAAAGATGACAGAGACATTATTCATGTCATTCTCTTAGACATAGATTATCAAAAATGTGTTCTGTGGCTGGAGAGATGGCTCAGCAGTTAGGGTGCTTGCCTGAAGAGCCTAAAAACCTGGGTTCAATTCCCCAGTAGCCACATAAAGCTAGATACACAAAATGGCGCATGTATTTGGAGTTCATTTGCAATAGCCAGAGGCTCTGGCATGCCTGTTCTCTCTCTCTCTCTCTCTCTCTCTCTCTCTCTCTCTCTCTCGCTCTCTCTCTCCATGTATGTGTTCAGGATTGTTAGCTATCAGCAATGTGACTGAATTGTCAATGAAATACATTCTTCATGAATATTTATATTTCAGTGACTGCTTTTCCAAGTGAAGACTAGTATATCCCATTTATTAAAGAATCAGGGAAAAAAAGCACAACATAGGATTGCTAGGAAAGAGCTATCAGTTTTGGAATGCATCCTATCTCTCCAACTGTGATGGTTCGAGTGAGGTGTCCCTTGTTCACTCACGTGTTTTAATCCTTCGTTTTGGGCTGATGTCAAATTGGAAGGCGTGTTGTTGTGGGTGGGGGGGGACTGATGAGTGTTAAAGGCAGCTTCCCCTTTCCCATGTTCAATTCTTGGGCTGCTGTTGTCCGTGTGCTGTGGCTGAGGTGACATCCGATCTCTGCTCGTGCCTTGCTTCCCCCATGATCATGCAAACTCCCTGTGAGACTGTGAGCCAAACATTCACCTTTCTTCCCACCAGCTGCTTATGGTCAGGTGATCTGTGCCAACAGTACAAAGCACTATAACACCAACTCATATTACCTAGCCCAACAAAATCAAATAAACAAACAAAGAAAACCCCATAACAATAAATGACTAAGCTGTTTTCAGGGCAATAGCTTGTTATACTAACATTTCCACTTCACATGCATGTACCTGAAAATCACAGCATAATGATCTCACAAACCTGGCATTCTTTGTCACCAATAAACTGATGAATATGACCATATGAATGTTTAGGACAGCATTGCATTCATGATTGTCTTTTTAATCATCAAACATGTATTCTCGGATGCCTTGTTATTTTACAGATATAAGAAGAGAGTTGATCTTACGATTTAAGAAAAGAGTGTGGTATCCAATAGTCAGTGATTGTTAAAGATTATATATGTCCTGGAGATGTAAATTTCTTTGTAATAAAAGTAAGAAAGTGGTTTAATATGATAGGCATGGTTTATATTTTCCTTCATGGATATCATTTTAAGGGCAAACAATAGTATTTAGTATACGTTCAAATGAAAATCAGTGCTCAAAATTCTCATATTTCTGAATTTTGTCGGAATTCTTTCCATTTATACTGTTGTTTTTTCAAAATTAAGTATATATATATTTATTTATTTATGAGAGACAAGATGGTCATGTCAGGACCTCTAGCTATTGCAAACAAACTCCAGACACAGGCACCACTCTGTGCATACGGCTTTACTTGGATACAGGAGAATCAAACCCAGGTCCTTAGGCTTTGCAGGAAAGTGTCTTACCTGCTAAACCATCTCTCCAGCCCCTGTTCTGTTACTTACAATTAGTAAATGCCTACTTTTTAAAGTTATATATTGAGCTGAATTACACTTTTTAGACATGTGAAGAAATCTGCCACAGTTACATCAGAAAAGAAAATTATATAAAACAGAATGACACAAGCCAATCATGAATATCATGTTTTTGTGAACGAATTATTACTCAGACCTAAGATAACTTTATGTTCTTCAAGCAAACTTAAGAAAACAATTAGAAGTAGGTTAAAAAGGTAGTTTCTAGTTCAAATGGAAGGCAAAAATCAGAGAATACACAATGACTTTTTTCCTGACTTATTTTTGCACAGTCACTTATAATCACATGTAGACATCTAAATGTCAGCTTTCTTGTTCTACATTTGTAATAGGTCTCATCTGAGAATATGAATATCCAAGGTCATGCCTCTGTATTTGCTAAAGACATTTCACAAGCTGGTTATATCAGGTTAGTGTTCTGGTGCATAGGACACTGAACCAAAACCACTGTGCTGAAGTGGAAAAAAGCCTAGCAAACATGAGCAGCCATGCTTATTCTCATCTCACCCCAGGAAGTCTACAGAGAACTGAATCCCACTGCACAGACATTTTCAGGATTAGCATGCCTCTTCCATTTGATTAAAAATCTGCAGCAGTCTAGCCAACAGTCCAGTTCTGTCTTATTTTGGTGTGTTGATCACAACAGTGTCTGGGTCCCTCAGTCTTTCAGGCTCTCTGTCTAAATAACAAGCTGCCTTTGGACCTGAATGCTCTGCACCTTTCTTCTTAGTTGGGGACACCAGCGAATTCACTTAGTTTTCACACCACTCATATCCATGCATCAATCCTTGGACATCTGGAGTCACCCTCTGATCTCTCCTTCGTTCTTCTTTTGCCACAGTGTGGAATATACTGAGTTCTTTCTTAGGGCTCCGCATTAGCTCTTGAGCCATCCCTCACGGAACTCTGTGAGCTGGTTCAGCCCGAGCCTTACACTTCTCATGACAGCCGACATATTTCTGCCTCTCCAACATTCATCATGTAGTCGTGTGTGGTTTCCTCCCCTCGCGTCTTTCCCATGCCCCGCTTTTCATGGTTCTCAATGCCAACTCACGTTCAGTCTCACCACATCATGTTGATCTTGGCTTATGCTAAATTTCCACACTAGTCTATACATCGAGCTTCACCATACGCACTGCCCATAAAACAGAGTTCACTTGTTTTGCCAACTCTACCTTTTCATCTTTGGCACTATGTTAACATATTAAATTCATGGACATAGATAATTTCCCCAAGGTAAAGGTGTAGTAAAATGTTAATAGAGTTCAAGCATGTAGAAGCAGGAAAAAAAAAAAAAAAAGAAGCCAAAAGGAGCCTCCATCAAGTTGAGGAAAACCAGGAGAGAGAACTGCTAATGTTAAAAGAGGACAGTATTTCAAGAAGAAGGGAGACATTGACTCTGGTAAAGACTGCTTTAAGAATGTTTAAGAATATAAATCAGAGAGCCCTGTATGGTGGTGGATTATTGGAAATTGTTAGGGTTTTGATAAGGGGGTGTTTCAGTGGAATGATGGGGTTAAAAAATCACTATGCCATTGGCTGAGGTATAGGAGGTAAATGTACCTAAATAGCTTGTGCATGCAACACTTTCAAAAGTCTGAGTTTGAAGCGGCACAGAGAAATGTAATTGGAGGAAAGGAAGAGGGATCAGGTTTATTTATGACGGGAGACTCTAGACTGTGTTTATAGCTGACAGGGAAAAAGAAGATAGCAACTAAGACAGCAAGAGCCACAGAATTTCCAAGAGATGGGATGAGCAACAAGGCAGAGGAGCAGGAAAGAAATCATTGGTGAATAATAACCAACTTTGGGGAGATAAGATTAAGGGAAGTTAGATTTTTCAGTATGGGTCGAGTGCTGGATTTGGCAGAAAAGGTGTGAGTAATTTCCTACAGCTTCTCTGTCCTCAGGAAAGTGTGAAATGAGACTTTCAGCTGATAACAATGGGGGAAGTAGGAGAAATATTGAGTAAAGACCACATAAAGTAGACTATTCTGGAATAGGAAAGTAAGCCTAATATACAACATAGTAAGATGCCAGGGCATTATTGAGTGTGTACTCACTCTTTGAGTTTGAAAGTGAAACTGGACAGTTCAGTAAGGTTAATTTCCTATGATCAGCTGTTCCCACGAATGGATGGAAATGCAGATTATGTCGGACAAGCCTGTTTACAACCGAGAAACATGAAGTAGCAGGGATTGTGAGGTTGTGCCAGGTCCTAGACTGTCGTCTGGACCAGTACGAGAGGGGTGGAGAATATGAGACCGAGTCCTCACGCAGAGGAGTAAGCTACCTGTACAAATGAAGTGCTTGAGCAAATGGGCTAAAATGGAAGGACTGAAAACACGTATTTCAAGATTTAAGGGTCTATTTATGGCAACGTGTAGGCTATGAATATGAGAGTAAGTTATCTTGTCAGAAAGATGCAGGAGATAAATGGAGGCCAAGGAATTAGGACCTTAGACTTCTGCAGTATTTACCTCTGAGGATTTTTTTAATATTTTATTTTTTTTTAATTTTTTTTTATTTATTGGAGAGAGACAGACACAGAGAGAAAGACAGATAGAGGGAGAGAGAGAATGGGCATGCCAGGGCTTCCAGCCTCTGCAAACGAACTCCAGACGCATGCGCCCCCTTGTGCATCTGGCTAACGTGGGACCTGGGGAACCGAGCCTCGAACCAGGGTCCTTAGGCTTCACAGGCAAGCGCTTAACCGCTAAGCCATCTCTCCAGCCCTTAAATATTTTATTTTTATTTATTTATTTGACAGAGAAAGAGGGAGGGAGGGAGAGAGAGAGAGAGAGTGAGAAAATGGGCATGCCAGGGCCTCCAGCTACTGCAAACAAACTCCAGATGCATGCATCCCCTTGTGCATCCTGGGGTCCTGGGGAATCAAACCTGGGTCCTTGGGCTTTGCAGGCAAATGCCTTAAACACTGAGCAATCCCTCCATCCCACCTCTGAGATTTTAAGTCTATAAGAATGGTTTGTAGTGTCTATAAACACAGGTTTCTGGAGCATTTGGAAATAGCGCTGTGGCAGGTACGATGAGTGGACAGTGTCCTTGTACGTCACGGCCGCAGGGAAGGGAGAGGCTCAGACTTGTGGCAACTATCTCAAGCAGAACAGTTAAGGAGGCACAAGAAAAGGAAGGAAACTTCAACTTCATTCTTTTCTTTTGCCTTAATTACGCGGGAGGAGAGAGAGAGAGACCAACAACCTTTCATTAAGAAAATGTCACAGAAAGTGATTCCTTCTAAGGAAAGTCAAACTCAATGAAGTTGGAAAAATATAAAAACAGTGGTCTTAGAATAACGAAATACAAAAGGGATCTTGGCATCGGTTATGTAGGAGTGGCAGAGTGTTACGCAAAACACAGAAGCCTGCGAACCTGCGGTCAGGGCCCCACAAAACCAAGTCTGGCTGATGAAAACGCCTCAGGAAACCTAGTAAAGTAAATGGTAACAACAAAATGAATTTCTTCTTTAATTTTTGTCTTTTAAAAAATATTTATTTATTTATTTATTTATTTATTTATTTATTTATTTATTTATTTATTTATTTATGTGAGAGAGAGGAAGGGGAGAGAGAGAGAGAGAGAGAGGGGGAGAGAGGGAGAATGGGCATGCCAGGACCTCTAGCCCCTCCAAAAGAACTCCAGAGGCATGTGCCCTCTTGTTCACCTGGCTTATGTGCGTCCTGGGGATTGTAACCAAGGTCCTTTCACTTTGCAGTCAAGTGCCTGAACGACAAAGCAACTTCTACAGCACTATTTATTTTCTTCTCTCTCTTTTTTTTTTTTTTTTTGTTTTGCAAGGAGATAGAGAAGAGAGAGAGAGAGAGAGACAGAGAGAAAGAAAGAGTGCTCCAGGGCTTCTTTCCACTGTGAAAACAAACAAAGAAACAAACAAACAAACAGAAAAAACTATAGACACTTGTACTTTATTCATCCACTTTATTCATTATTTATGTGGGTCCTGGGGAATTGAACCCAGGCCAGCAGGCTCTGCAAGCAAGTGCCTTTCACCGCTGAGCCAACTCTTATGCTGTGATCCAGAGGAACCCTGGCTTTAAAGAGCTCAAATAATTAAGTTAGCATATCAAATTAACCAATCTTAAAAAAAAATTGTCTGCATATGCGTGTGTGTGTGTAGTGGGGGTGCAACAGGGTCCCTTGCCCATGCAAATGACCCCTTTGCCACTTTATTTTTGGCACTGACTTTATGTGGGTGACTGAGGATTCGAACTAGGGCCATTGTGCTTTCCACGCAAGCATAGTTAAGCACTGAATCATCTCTTAAGCCGCCATCAACTCTTTGTCAATGTTAACTGCGCCACGTAACACAATGCAATCACATGGGAAACACAGTTCTCTGCTATCTTCATATCCCAGGCACCACGGCCGGCAATACTGAGGACTATCACAGAATTCTGCCCCCCCCCATTCTTGGTCAATATCAAAATAGAGTAACATGGGGTGAAAGAAATCGCTTGGTGGTTAGGGCACCTGCCTGTGAAGCCTAAGGACCCAGGTTGAATTGCCCAGGACCCACATGAGCCAGATGCACATGGTGGTGCACGAATCTGGAGTTCATTGGCGGTGGCTGGAGCCCCTGGTGCACCCATTCTCTCGCTGCCCTCTCTGATAAACAAAAGAAAGAAAAGAGTAACATGAAATAGAGTCTTGACACTGAAGTGAGGGATTCTCCTGTAGCAGGTGTTCAGGTGAATTTGGACCCTGAAGACATAGACTCTTTTACCATGAAGCCCAGACTTTTCTACTTGACCACTGGATATCTGTCCAGATGCATCCCCTCAAATTCCTCTCTCAACAAACAGCCTCGCACATCCTTCAATAGTTTATATTGATTTTCAAGCTGACAGGACCTAAGGTGATCTCTAAGGGAGTGTGAGCATTAACTAGGTTGGCCTCGGGGTGTGCCAGGGAGGGATTATCTTGATTAGGCTAATGGGGGTGCGTAGGCCCACCTTCACGGTGGGTGGTCCCACACAGTGGGGAGAACGGAGAAGCAGGCTTCATCACCGTCTGCTTCCTCACTGTGGGCGGAAGATGACGCGCTGTGGCAAGCCTCTGTCACCAAGCTCCTCCCTGTCATTGCGGACTGAGACCTGCAACAAGCTGAAATCAACACATCCTCACTTAAACTGATTTTGGTCGGGTGTTTTTTGTGCCAGAAACAAAAGGTAACACAACTCTTATCCCAGGATGTTTCCCTTTCTGCAAACATTCCATGATCCTCCCAGACCAATTATAAAAAGAACATGTTAGATGACACATTTGAATTCCTTACCTCCAAATACTTTGTAATTTTTTTATATTGTTATTTATTTATTTGTTTGTTTGCAAGCAGGGACAGAGATAGAGAGGAGACAGACAGAGAGAATGGGCACGCCAGGGCCTCTAGCCACTGCAAACAACTCCAGAAGCATGCGTCCCCTTGTGCATCTGCCTTATGTGGGTCCTGGGGAATCGAACCTGGGTCCTTTGGCTTCACAGGCAAATACCTTAACCGCTAAGCCATCTCTCCAGCCCTTCTTTGTAATTTTTAACCAAACATGGTAATATATTCTGGGAGGGATTAATCTCTCTCTTTCAATTAAATGATTGATATTTAGGTGGGCTTTGAAGGAATGATTTGAAAGGACCCATTGCATCAAATCCTATGGCCCAGTACTTCCTGAAGAAACCTGGAAGTGCATACTGTGGTGGAAGAGAATGATAGGAGTTATCTAGATTTGGACTGAAAAAAACATGACCTTGAATCCCACCACTAAATGTGATGATCACTGAAAAAACTTAAAACTGTCTTAATTTTCTTGTCTGTTAGCAGCAGAAAATGAGTAGCTCCCTGTAAGTCCCTAATGATATAAACCAATTATATATGAATGGAAAATAATGCTATTAAACTCCATCTCTCTCTCTCATGATTATACAGCCTCAGTTTTTCACAAAAGACACTGAGCTGAAGAATCAACAGGGCCCCTTGAAGTTTTGCTTGTACATTCTGTAGCCTTTATGGTACGTTAGCTACCGTGGGACACATAAAAGCTTGGAGCCGGGTGTAGTGGCTCAAGCCTTTAATCCTAGCACTCGGGAGGTAGAGTTAGGAGGGCCAATGTAAATTCAAGGCCACCCTGAGACTACATGAGTACATAGTGATTTCCAAATCATCCCAGACTAGAATGAAACCCTACCTCAAAAAACCAAAACCAACAAGAGAAAAAAGAGAGAGAGAGAGAGAGAGAGAGAGAGAGAGAGAGAGAGAGAGAGAGAGAGAACTTGTAAGAGCTAATATAAACTCATAGAGCCTTAACATGTAGCTGGCATGACCACACCAAGTCTCACAACATGAAGCCTGTGGTGGGAACACGGCAGCTCCCACCTGAGAGGATGTTGTTTTCATAGCAACCGTATCATAGTAACATATGCAAGTGTAGAAACAAAGTCATCTAAAATTCCTTATCCATGTGTAGGAAAATCTGGAGTTTGTAAATATAAAAGTCTATGACTATTAACACAGATTATTTCTGGAGACCAAGGTGAGTCCAGTGGATGTTCTCAACTTTAGGAAGGACCAATCAGCATTTTGGTATGGGATACTCAGCAAAGTCATTTACATGCCTGACTGTAGGCGTACATGAGAAACATGGCGGCATCTTTGCTTCTTTTTATTTAAACAGTGTTCTTGAGAAGAGCCAAAGGGAAAAATGTCAGGAAGGTATTTTTCCAGAGTCTAGCTTGAGAATGTAGCAATATAGCAAACTTGCATGAGACCATAAATACGATGTGTCACTTAGAGAGAAATCAAGTAAAATTTGGTGAAGTTGAATTCCATCTACACAGAATAAAACCTGGAACTAGAAAACAAGTCATATCAGATAGTGATGGAAGCTGTCTGTTCAGTATCCCATAGATAAAAACTTCAGTATGACAGACCTATTGGTTTAACTTAGATGTGCTAAGTGTTTTTATGTAACCCATGGAGAAAATGCACATTTTTTCATTGTGTAGGACCCAAGTCTTACTCATTTACTCTCCCGTGACACTGTTCTACTGAAGGCCAATTGGACTGACCACCATTTTTCTTGAGAATAATAGTAATGATGCCATGTAAGATATATCCACTATTGCTATAGCCACTAATCAAATATTTCCCTGAACATAATTAATAACAAGGCACAGCAAAAACATCTATATGTAATAGACTTGATATTGGCATAACTTAGCAGAGAAAAAAAAAACCACACAAAGAGTTCCACTGAGACAACATATTGATTCTTATTTAAAGTAAGTTGGTAAAGAAAAGGTAATTGCGCATGATTATTTAGTCTCCACTGAAAAAAATCACATAAAATAGCCTTCACTGGGTCAAAACAAATTTTAATTTACACTATTTGATAAATAGGCATGTAATAATTTTGAATGATACAATTGTCGTGTAGACCCAAGAAGCCATTTCTTTTGAAGAGCAGAGCAAATTGTTGAAGACATTTTCATCCTCTCTGTACTTGGGTATTGATTCACTTCTAGGTAGCGGGGACAAAAAGAAAATTGTAATTATAGCAGCACTGTTCATTCTATTATAAGTAGAGGGCTACCAACATTTCTATTATTAACCCCTATTGTCCCTGGTTTATGATCTCAGCAGTAAACTTGGCATAGATGATACCTCCTTGGGAGTACATTTTTTCCACCATGTTTCTTAAGCCATTTGTCTATTTATGAATTATACAATTGCCAGAAATGATGTGCACTCAATAGGCTTTGGATTTCTAATCACCCTGAATAAAGGATTAGGTTTTGAAATAAAAGCTCTGGCTTCAAAATATTCTAAATTCCTCTGGGCATTTTTTTTTGATTCATCCTGTTTATATTCTTCATTGCCCAGTATGTCTATTTAAGGCTAAATTTTTAATATAAATTAATAAAACCTGGCATCAAGCAATTGGCTCACCTCACCCATGTTAACAATTAGCACCGATTGCTAGGTGGAAGCGTCAGCTGCGGTGATTGGTTTCAATTGCCAGTGTTCTGAAATAACCTCTTAGCTCTCTCCCCTTCACTTAGCAGCCAGGTGCTGGCAGGGTCCTAGACTATTTAACATGCATGTTGTCATTCCTGATTCACAACAGTACCAAGGAGCACGTCATTGGTTCTCAGATGAAAAGAGCTACTTCACAAAATAAATTATAGATTTTAAATGTGAGGATCTGTATGTAATACAAACATACGTGCTTATCTATTTAAAGAAAGATCAACACACATTTACCTGGCACAGAAAACCAAAGAAATTTTCTACAGGCATAATTCCTACTGAGCCATCCTTTTCCTTATTACATAACCCTTATACTTCCCAAATGGTTATCATATATTTAATTAAAAAGTCACTTCCATATCTTTTCACATATATTTCATTTTTCTGTTTTCTTGTTGGATACATCCACATAACTGCACTGATGGTGAGTTGATTGGTTAATCATTTAAAAATGAATACCCAGGTAAATGTTGTATGGATTTATCTAGATTATTATACACAATACAGCTCATTTCTATTGCTGTATACCATTTCATTTTTCAACTCTCCATAAATTTCCTAGTCCATTCTAATGGCAAAAGACTTTGACTTGTTCCTGTTTTTTCTTAACTTATTTTAATTTATTTTATTTATGAAAGAGAGAGAGAGAGAGAGAGAAGTGACATACCAGGGCCTCTAGCCACTTAAACCAAACGGCACACGTGTGCATCATCTCTTATGTGTGCATGACCTTGTACATCTGGCTCTCATGGGTTCTGGAGAGCTGAACCTGGGTCCTTAGATTTTGCAAGCAAGCACCTTAACCACTGACCTATCTTTCCAGCACTGTTCCAAGGTTTTGATGGGCATATCTACTTCACTAGTACATTCCTAGCATTTAATTAACAAATTATTTTAAAATACTGTATGATAGAAAATCATGTCATTCCAGCATTAGATACATGTAAATTTTATCTGAGTTATTTTGGCCAAACATGCAATGCAAATTGCAATTTTCTTCACTTTAAAACAGTTCTAATGTCTTTACTTTGATGTGTGCATGGTTTTTCTCTCACTTAAGGTATGGTGTTAGTCTGTGGGGGCAGGGAAAGCAGATTTTCCTGTGTAAAATATCTCTGATATCCGGAGAAATTTCTCAGCAGAACATGACTATGGGAATTCTTATTTATAGCCAGTCTCCACTCAGAGTTTTGCTTCATGTTTTAACCCCCTTCTGCTGCGCCCACACACTCTTTTCTTAGTCCTTGCCAGCATGCCTCTCCCGAGAGGCAGCCTCCTATCCCAGCATCTCCACAGCTTGGCCATCATTAGCTCTGAGTTAATCTCCATTTCCCACTCCAGATTGGGCCTGGCTGTCTCTCCTACTGTTTGCATTTTGTTAAAGAGATCTATCTATCTATCTATCTATCTATCTATCTATCTATCTATCTATCTATCTATCTATCTATCTCTATCTATCTATCTATCTATCTATCTATCTATCTATCTATATATATATATATATATATATTGCTGTCCTCTGTATATTTCTACCATTCAAACGATCACTTCTATATTCATTACAGTTTATAAAAATGTGTCCATTTTATGTTCATCAACAAAAAGTGGATCACCTGCACTTTCTCACCAAAGCTTTTTATCTCTCTTGCAGTTAGCACGTAGTGTTAACAGGCACTTGAGGTATTAGCTCTGTCTTCTCAGGCTGCCTGGGTGTTTTCCTTCCTCCTCTCCTTCCATGAAGATACTTTCATTCATTCACTCATCCGTGTATGCCTCACGCCTCTGACACAAGCCTCATGTAGTGCCCGGCACTGAGTAGACAGAGCAAAGGAAACAGGTCCCTTGCTGGTAAGCAGCTCATGTTGGGAGTGAAATGATCATCAAAGGACCATCACTATTTAATATGACAAATGGAGCACCACAGTACAAAGTAAACATTGGTCATCGTGGGAGTTTATACTCTTTTTGTTGCCGAAGTGGCTCGGTGCTTGTTGGGAGGCCACGGGTGGCTTCCTGGAGGAGAATGTTAATGAAGAGGCATCAGGCATGGAAAGGGTCAAGATGGGCCACCCTACCCAGCAAGCAAAGCAGGGAGCGATGAATATCATTAAACAGCTACTTTGTATCATTAGTGTAACCAGACAGAAGACATCAAACAATCTCTGTTAATTCATGGCAGGGGCTTCAAGCAGTGGCTAGAATATTAGGCTCAAGGCAGAAGTAGGAGTGGACCCGAGGAGGTGAGAGAGAGAGAGAGAGAGAGAGAGAGAGAGAGAGAGAGGGAAGAGAGAGAGAGGGGGGGGACATTTATTTGCCAGATCATGGAAGGCTGGGGCTATCCTCGTAAAGAGCTAAGGCTTTTTTACTAGATGTTAGGGGAAGCCGAGGAATTCTGGGCTATGTTCAAAGAGAATACTTCATAACCTAGCCGGATCTGTGATGGCTAAGTTCTGTGTCATCATCAAACGCAGGCATGAGGTAAGAGTACCATGGATGCATTCTGAGAGGAGAGGATGCACTGTGAACAAAACGTGGAGCGGAAATGATGGAGAAGTTCTATACATTTCTATCCCTTTTCTTACTATCCACACGGTATGGCATATCTGTTTGTTTTAGTTACCATGAGGAAGGCTCATTGAAGATCGAGAGATTGTTCAGTTGTTCAGTACTACAAACCCACAATGGATATCAGGAACACTTAGTGAGGATTCGTGGCCCTGTGATAACCATTAGCTGACAAGAGTGACGTTCAGGTTCCGACCCAAAGGGAGGTAGCTGGGCATTGCTGCTTCCCACTGAGAGGTGACCAAGAGAGATTTCGGAAGGAAGGAAGGCAATAAATCAATAATAAATCATAATCTAAATGTTTTGTTGCTTGAAAAGAAAGTTCTGCTACAATAATGTGAATTAAAATGTTGCTGCTCAACTGAAACTTAAAAGTCTTACTCCAAAGAAGGCTTTTCTTGGTTTTTAAACAAAACCTTAGTAGAATCCTAAATGGGTTAGGCAAAAAGCATGTATTTTAACAAAAGCAGTAGTGGCTAGATATAGTTGTTTACGCCTGTGATCATAGCACTCAAAAGGCAGGAGCCCAGCCTACAGCGTGAGTTCCAAGCCAGCCTATGATACAGAGTGAGACCCTGTCTCAACTGCTCAATTCTTTTAAATGGGTAACTTCTTATTTTTACATACTTTTAAAATTTTTATTATTTATTCATGAGTGAGGGAGGGCAGATGGAGAACGGGAGTGCCAGGGCCTTTAGCCACTGCAAATGAATTCCAGACACGTGCACCACCTTCTGCATCTGGCTTACATGAGTGCTGGGGAATTGAACCTGAGTCTTTGGGCTTTGCAGGCAAGTGCCTTAGCTGCTAAGCCATCTCTCCAGCACACACCCCCCCTTGACTTTTTAAATGATTTATAAGTTTTACCTTTCATCATCTATGAATTTTACTTTAGTTCAAAATAAAGATGAAGATGAGCTCAAAGCTTAACTTCCTTTCTTTTCCAACACATCATCAAAATGGTAGCACAGCATTCAGAAGGAAATATTAGGGGAAAATGGCAATAGCCATGGGCTTTATGGTAAATGTCTTCTGTAAAACTCAGAGGATGACACTGGATAAGAACACAGGAAGACTGGAAGCTTTAAGTCTTGTCACATTTGTAACAACAAATCTTCCCAATAAGACCCCTGAAAGGATGCACCACTCCACACTCTTCTGTAAATATGGAGATAAGGAAGGGGTGAGGGTGCCGAAAGGACAATGATTTATAGAAGGACTGTTTCCAGAGAGGCATCTTGTCATCTCCCTGTCCTTTCTCTCACCCGTTATGGAGAGCAACTGACTCCCAGTTTACGCTCAGGTACAAGCAAGTTGGACAACTGTTCTCTTGAGCAATGGAACCATCTGTCTGAACGAGACAGGGACTTTGAGAGATGTGTTAGATCAGAAGAGAAGTAATTTCCTCATTTTAGCATGAGAAGGACTTTCTTCATTTCAGAATTCCTTCAAAAGTAATATTGAAAGAATTGGCTTCCAGTAAATTTCATTTCCTATGAATCTCATATTTTTTTTCCTGTAAAATGGAAATAGTACTTTCCACGCCATTTTCTTGCTAACCATTGAATTCAAGGATGTGGGTAACAATGCCCATCGTCATGCCTGCTTTATAAACTCTAGTTAATTTGTTGGTTTCATCTTCCTCTTTTGTAAAATTGGAGACGGTATTCTCTCAGAGTCTTGTGAGAATTAACTGATGTCTGCATCTATCTAAAACATATACTTGACATGAAACTGATTCTTAGGAAATAGCATTCCACTTCCCCATAGCCTCGTTGTACCCCTAAGGTTCTAATAAGACACATTTTTAAAGAGAAGTAAACCTTTGTTTCTGCGTTTTCCAAATAAAACTGGCTGAATGTGGTTGCTTTTTGGTGATTAGTCAAAAAGACCTCTTGATGCCTCGAGCTAAGTGATTGAAGGTATTTGACTAGAATCACAAGTGAGAAGATGAACATGATGAGATGCATGTTTGTTATAGGAGAAAGTACGAATAAGAAAAAAAGTTCAAGATACTTGGTCTGGAGACATCGCTTGGTCAAGGCACTTGTCTGCAAAGCCAAATGACCCAGGTTCAGTTCCCCAGAACCCACATGAGCCAGCTGCACAAGGTAGCACATGCATCTGGTGTTTGTTTGCCAGTAGCTGGAGGCTTGGTGAGCCTTTTCTCTCTCTATCTCTCTCTCCCTCATATAAACAGAAAATAAAAATATTTTTTAAAGGATGGCTGATATTAAACACTGAACACCTTCTGAATGTCCCTCATTTGACTTCAGATCACTAGGTTTACTAGACCAAAATGCAGAGGAGGGACTAACACGGTGCTGCTTAGTAGGCTGAGGGAAAGGCATCTGCGTGGAGAGACAGGGGTGTATTCTGTTTAGAAAAGCAAGGCTTCTGATTGGTAATCCAGGTGTTTTCCCCCTGAGATCATTGAAATGTACAAACACTGTAGGCTGATATAAACCAGCATGCTTGTTCTCAACAAGCAGTTGAGGAAAGGGCTTCACAGATCTGGATGCAAAGGGCATATTGATTGCCTCTGTATGTGTAAGCATGTGGGTGTGTACTGCACGTGCCATTGTGTGCCCTGTACACATGCACGCAGAGAGTGGCCCGCGGGAGCACTGACTATCTTCCACCTTCTCTCTCTTACCTCGTTTCTCTGAGTCTGTGTCTCTCCCCAGCCCTAGAGCTTGCATTTCTCAGTGAGACTGGCTGATCAGGGAGCCCCGGCATCCTCCCGTCTGCACCCCTCAGCGCTGGGATTACTGGCATGCTTTATGTGGGTCCTGAGAACTGAGTATGGGACCTCATCTTATCTGCTGAGCCGTCTCCAGAGGCCCCAGTGCTGACTATACACGATCACATAGGTTTTTGCCAGCCATACTAATCTTAAAATAATGCTCAACAACTTAGGACTAGAATGATTATCTGTAAACGGTGGTGGTGTGAGGCTGAGATCAGGTGTAGTTTCTCTGGATGGCATTATACTCTCTAAGAATGAACCATAAATTTGAAATATATGTCAGGTAGACAAAAAGAAGGATAGTCTATCTGGAACAATGGAGCAAAACCAATAATCAAAGCGTAGAAATGGGACAGAAAACAGTAACAGATAGGGGATCATTGAACCCATTTAAGACATTTGGCAGACATTTAGAAAGGATAGGGAGGTGGCTCAGCAGTTAAAAGCATTGGTTTGCAAAGCCTGCTGACCCAAGTTCTATTCCCCAGCACCCATGAAAATACATTCACAAAATGGCATATCCATCTGTTGTTCTATTATATCTATGAGAAGGTGGGGAGAGGGGCAGGAGACACAGATACCCCAAGCTCTCATTTGCAGCACCAAGAGACCCTCTCACAAAGAAGGTGGAAGAGAAGCACAGCCACGTGCACACAGACTTGCACACACATCTGTGCACACATGCTTATATACACACATGGGTGTGCACACACACATGCAAACACATAAATACCTTTTATAAAGGAAAGGAAGACAATCATGAAAGGAAACAAGAGAAGTGAAAGAAGGAAAACAAACATGAGATATTTGTAATTAGCACTTCCAGACAGTAACTTTGAGCAACAAGGTTTAGTGACAGTGTCTCCTTCATTACTTCTATATGGCTCCCACATATTTTGTTTGCTAGTCAAATGAATATTTCCCAACTAAAATTTTTGGGAGTTGAAGGACAATTGAAAGAAAATGGTAAACATGATAAGCATCAAAGACAAAAAAAAAAAAAAAAGCAAAGGCAGAAAAGAGTTAAAGTCATATTAACAGATAGAAAATAAAACTATGGCATTGATTATTGGCTTGACGAGCTCTCCAGTGCTGGAAGATAGAAGAGCCAGTGTTGAAGAGCCACGACGTGGACTTTACTTTCTTTCTTTTCTTTCCCCACTTTAGGGTTGGATTAGGACTTTTAAACATAGGGGAAAATTTGAAGAGCAAGAGATTTGTAGCCAGTGACCCTGTTAATGCGTCTTATATATCTTAAGTGGCAGGGTTAGGACAATGTCGAAGACCCTGCAGAAGTTTAAAAAATACTTGGCTGACACACTGATTGACTGATAAGCTCGTCCCATGGGTCTCGGCGTGGTCGGACAACTGGCCAAGGGTCATGGATGACAGCAGTGCGGCTGCTCGCTCGCTCGCTGCGTGATCAGGGCTAAACCGCTTACACTAGAAAGATGCCTCTTCAAGTAGTGGGAATGCCTGTGTGTTCTGAAGTCCCACTCCACAGACTTACTTTAAGTAAGTTAATGTAGGCAAAAAAGGATTTGTTTTAAAGGAATAATCTTTTGTTTTAAAGGAATAATCTGGCTTGGCACCCCTTTCCTTATTTTTCAGGTGGAAGGGGGTGGGAGTTAAGGTCCTGAAAGATGCATGGTATCTTATGGGTTCACAGATCCTGTTGATTCTATAGAAACAATCCACACAGGTGTTTTCTCTCAGCAGCTCCAGGTAAGCTTCTAGTCCTCATTGTTATTAATTGTTTTGTTTATTTTTATTTATTTATTTGACAGTGACAGACAAAGAGAAAGAGGCAGATAGAGAGAGAGGGGGGAGAGAGAGAGAGAGAATGGGCACACCAGGGCCTCCAGCCACTGCAAACGAACTCCAAACGCATGTGCCCCCTTGTGCATCTGGCTCACATGGATCCTGGGGAATCGAGCCTCGGACCAGGGTCTGTAGGCTTCACAGGCAAGCGCTTAACCACTAAGCTATTTCTCCAGCCCCTCATCGTTATTAAAGTACAGAAGGTGATATTTAGTGACCACCCCCCTCCTTCTTCACAAAATTTACACAGGAAAACAGTGAG
The DNA here is from genome assembly GCF_020740685.1 of Jaculus jaculus. NCBI lineage: Eukaryota > Metazoa > Chordata > Mammalia > Rodentia > Dipodidae > Jaculus > Jaculus jaculus. The sequence continues at coordinate 25,927,435 of NC_059121.1, forward strand.
CGTGCCTATCAGAGTCTTTCAAGCGATGCAAACTAGCTCTGGTGGGCTTAAGCGCTGAGCATGTTTGTGAAGAGAGCGTAAAATCAGTAGAAAGTCTGGAGATTCGGAGATTAGAAACAACCGGGTGTGGGGCTATGCCACCCAGGGAAGCTGGAACCGTCACATTGCAGCACTCACTGTGCTGGTCATGGAACACGTCACATGCCCTGTTACCTCCACTGGCATCTGCTCCTGCCCTGGGGCAGTGATTGCTGGGTCGATCATAGCTCAGTTTCTTTCTAGGATGGAGTCAACTCTATCGGCATGAAAACGGGTCTTCTCTCACTACACTACCTGTGGAGCGGGGTCTCCTTGGGCCAGTCGGTCTCACAAGCCTGACTCCAGCCGCAGCAAAGCCTGGGAATGTGAGGACTCTTGGCTAGGGGCAATGAAGTCTAACCTAGCATATAAAGAAAATGAACACCTCTGAGCTGGAGAGGAGATTACTAGTATTACTATTCTCTGCTATTCATCTCTGTCTCTGAAAAAAAAATACGGGAAATGCATCCTTAGGAAATGCATCCAGTGATGTCCAGGGCCTTTGGGTGCCAATCTACTTCAAGCGCTATTGATCAACCTTCTTAAGACATGACTTATTCTGACATGGAGGAAGGGAGTCACTTTGCCTAATGTGTCTGGATGCCGCCTCGTGAGCCCACTCATTCAACATGAAGGATGGACGCCCTTCATATCTGGGTATCTACCTGTAAATCATTTTGTATGGTAGCAGATTTAACAGCACATCGCATTTCTTGGTGCTGTTATTAACCCTTGCCCGCTTATTTGTGGGTCCCTGATTACACTGTGAATTCCCTAATGGTAAGGCTACAAATTAGGCACATTTAAAAAATTGTGTTCTATTCATTTATTTGAGAGAGAAATGGATGAGAGAGGGGGAAATAACTGGCATGCCAAGGCCTCCGGCCACTGCAAATGAACTCCAGACACAGGCATCTGGATTACAGGGGTACTGGAGAATAGAACCTGGGTCCTTAGACTTGTTAGGCAAGTGCTTTAACCACTAAGCCATCTCTCCAGCCCCAAATTATGTAGATTTTAAAATTCCAAATTCCACACATCATCCTTGCTTTCCTTGTCCATCCTATTCCCAAGATATCACACAAAAGTGAAACTTTCTCTAGCTACAGAATTGGCGCTGTCCATAAGCTTTTTATTTCTTTTTTGTTCTACTTGAGGCCTATGAGACAATGGGTAAATTACTTGGTTTCAATGGACTCATGTTTGTCTTCTGTAAGGTGGGTAAAATAATCCTATATACCCCAGGGAGCAGCTGTAGAGGGGCAGATGGCACAGTGACAAATTCATGTGGTGCCTGGAGTATAGTAAACGCTCAGGAAATAAAGTTTGTGTTTGTTTATGATTGCTACTCGGGATATACACTTAGCAGAATGGCTGTGAATGTGGCCGTCAGCTTCCTGTTGCTGAGACCAACATCCAACCAGAGACAGTTTACGGGAGGAAGGGGGTTCATTTGAGGCTCACAGGGTTCAGGAGAATGCCATCAATGACGGAAAATGCTGACTCCCTTTTGCACAAGCCAGCAGGAGCTTTCAGAGCTCAGACTGCTCTGAACGCACCTAAGAGGGCTAAGATGGAAGGCCCACCCCCAAACACACCTTACGGCTGAACCCCAGCATCTACCCCAGCAGACACACCAGCTTATAACAGGGTTCTGCTTGCTAGGTGGTCAAATAGGAAGTTTAAGCAAAAATGCCTGGGTCGGTGGGACCACACATTTAAACTATCCCATTCAAACTCTCACAAGGACCTTCTCCATCTGTGACTGAAGTTAGCTTTAAAAAAGAGAGCTTCCAATGAATGGAAGCTACATATGAACCCACGTTTGTCAGCTGAATTCTGATGACTATGAGCCCAGACTCGTCGGCTAAATTCTAGAAGGCTCTAGACAGCTTTTTTATTTTTATTTTTTTCTTCTTGGCATTAGACCTCAGCAGGTCTGGGGGACTTTGGCCACTGTTAAGAGCTACAGCCATGGACTCCGTCAGAGAAGGCTAGACCAACTATGGCAGAAACAGACCACTGTGAAATGTTTGCCTTGGTACTGGCAGCTTGTTTACCCAAATTGATTGTACTGAAACTGGGATGAAAGTCTGTGAATGAATAGATGTTTATGAAGGCCCAGCAGAAGAATATCTGGATGCCAGTGGGCACCCTGGGTACTGCTACGCAGAAAATGAGCTGCCTGTTGGAGCCCGGGCAGCGCATTGGAGAAGTGGCCGTGGGCACTGCTGCCCTGTCGTCTGCACCAGCTCTCTACGCTCCATCCCTTGCTGGCTGCTGTACCCGATCTTGCCTTCACTGCAGAACACTTGGTTCCTGTTGTGTGTCTGCCACAGCCGTGTCCCCCAGGGCTGTGATGATGCTGTCTTATGTGTGCCCTGAGCAAAGACGGGCTGAGTAAACACACACATTGCTGAAAGGAACACGGTGTCTGCTCACTGGAACGGGAAAGGCTCCCTTCACAGCTGCACCTGAGTGAGCATGCCAGCATATGCCAGCTTTGCCTGCAGGTAAAAGGAGAAGGGCAGGTGACGCTGGCCACACGCCGGGTGTCTCCCTCCGAATGCTCACCTGGGTCTCACAGTCGAAAGGGAATCGCGTCAGCCTTTAACACTTCCAGGTTAGCAGACGCGGAGTCACATCGTGGCACCACATGGAGGCTTGAGGTTTTCGAGAGAGTTCTCTCTAGGTGGAAGTGAGAAGGTCACAGACTTGCTAGGCAGCTGTTCAGGGTTTCAGTGTCATGCACACTTGTGTCTCTTAGAACACTTCCATTTGTGTTGGCTGGGTTGATGGCTTAGTGGTTAGAGGAACTGCAGGCCCGGGTTCGATTCCCCAGTACCCACGTAAAACTGGACGTGCAAAGTGTTGCATGTGTCTTTTAAGCGGCAGGAGGCCTTGGTGCTCCTGTATTTTCTCGTTCTCTCTCTCTCTTATAAATGATTGAAAATTTAAAAAAAAAAGAATATATTTCACTTGTAAAGCATGAATCAATTTCAAAAGCATTGAAAAACAAAAAACAGTTATTTTCTCACGTGAAGATAAACCCAGGGGCTGGGCTGGTGGTTTAACCAGCTCCATAGAAAGCTCTTTTCTTTCATCTCTCATTTTGGTCTTTCGCATAGGTGGGACTGATAGCCGGAGCAAGGATGGGAGGGTCCTCTTCGAGGGGGGATGCTTCAAGAAAGGGGAGGGACGTTTTGTGCTTATCTTACGCTTCTACCGAGAAAACGTCCTACAGGATCCTCTGCCAAGTGTCTGTCTTCACCCCTTCACCCAACCGTGTCAAGGTGCCCACATTCTTATCTCTCAGCCAGTATTGGAAGCAGTGAAACAACCCTGAAATGGATCAGACCTGGTTCTGCTTTTACCATAGCGGTAGAGAATCAGATTTTTCCAAGACATATAGATTTGAAGAAGCAGGTTAAATTTCTAGGAAATAAAAATAACAGAATTCCATTTCAGGAAAGAAGGTGGAAGGTTGATTAGAAATACTCAATATTTTACAATAACCTTATTATTTTAAAATGATATTTAAAACACTCATTATACCTGTACATGTATGTGTGTATGGGAGCATGCATGCAGAACACACAGGTGTATATGTGAACTTTACTCTGCCCTGTGGGCTCCTAGGAAGGGCCATGATTTTATTTAATAACATCCTCAGCAGTAGACAGAGTAACACACTTCTCTAAGCAGTGGGTAGGTTAGTTTCCCAGGCTGGCGGGGTAAGGGTTGAAGTTCTGCTGTCCTGATCACTTTTATGTCTTTGTTTATGGAAACAATTTTTTTGTTGTTTATTTTATTTATTTATTTGAGAGCTACAGACAGAGAGAGAAAGAGTCAGAGAGAGAGAGAGAGAATGGGCACACCAGGGCCTCCAGCCACTGCAAACGAACTCCAGACGCGTGTGCTCCCTTGTGCATCTAGCTAAAGGGGGTCCTGGGGAATTGAGCCTTGACCTGGGGTCCTTAGGCTTCACAGGCAAGTGCTTAACTGCTAAGCTATCTCTCCAGCCCTGGAAACAATTTTTTTTTTAATTGATAAAGACTAGCCCCTTTCATGTAAAAAAAAATAACAATAATCATAGTTGTTTCTAGCTCCCTAAGCTATTTCTCATCTTGTGTTATGTAGCATGGACCTCAAATATATTTACTCAGTTGAATTGATCTCCTGCAGGGACTGAGCCCACAAAGTAATAAAATGTTGAATGAAACGTGTTAGAAGGGATAGGTATATAGCTCCATCTAGAATCTTCTGTGTAGCAAGCAATATCCTTTTCACCTAGACAAAAACAGCATCACAGGCAAGTGTCTGAAAGGAAAAAAGTAAATCCAGGAGAATCTCCTTTGTAAATAGCCTTGGTCTAATTTGGTCCAAATCCTTACTTCTATACCCTAAATGGCTGGAATTTCTGCATGTCATCTAATAACCACAAAGAATCCCATCACACCCCACTTCTCTGAAAGTTAGGATGGAGAAAAGACTAAGTCTGTGTGGGGATGATATACAGGAATTAAAGTTAAAATAAAAAAGAACTGATACAAATGTATTCTTCTAGTCAATGTTTTCTTAGAAAAGGAAGAAAAGCCACAAGGCAGAGAAAGGTAGAGGGAAGGATTAAGTAGATTTTAGGGAAACAAGGCCTTAAAAGTTAGGTGAAATTTACCTGGGGTTGGCAAAAATGGGAAGAAAAGGAGAAGAAAAGGGATGGAAGGGAAGAGAGAAATACAGGGCATATTAATTGAGAATCCATGCATGTTCCTCCATATTAGACAGGGGCTCTGTCACTGAACAACATTCCCATCCTGTTCAGATTGTCTCACTCCCCCCACCAAAATAATTCTTATGTCTTAGTCTCAATACCTACATCAGAGCAACTCAAATGAGGCCTACGCTATGTAATGTAAGATGGGGAATGGCTTAAAGAGAGAGAAACATCTATTATTAATGCTAAAACAAGACTGAATATTCCATAAGGAAAGGATAGGAGAATTCAATCTGTGTGATCTTTAAATGTTTCAGCGAGGGGAAAATGGATGAAGTGAACTTGAAAACAGACAGGCTGTTGATAATTGATTATATGAATATAGAGCATTTCAGACAAGAAGCTGGATGTTTCAGAAATAGTATCCTCCTGTAAATAATCCTTAGCATGTTGAAAATAAGGGTGAACAGGTATATAAGGATTCTAGTTTTTACACTAGGTTGGGAGCAAATGACAGCTATGCAAACTTGGTTCCTTTATTTTTTTAAATATATTTTAATGTTTCTTGTTTTGAGATAGGGTCTCACACTAGCCTAGGCTGACAGGAACCTCACACTGTAGTTCCCAAGACTGGCCTTGAACTCACAGTGATCCTTCTACTTCGGCCAACTAAATGCTGAGATTAAAGGTGTGCGCCACCACACCGGGCTCAAATTTGATTCTTTATTCCCTGAGCAGTCACTAAAGGTTTTAAACAGGAAATAACTCAGAAACATTTAAGATGAACAAAACGATTCAGATGCCAGACTGAAAGGCAGATGGAGAGGAAAATAATAGTAAGTTCTGAAAAACTCTGAGTTGTTTTATGAACAACATGAAAGAGAGTTTGGCTGGTGTAGTGAGGCAGACAGAACCAAAATCATAGTGAAGAGTACTGGTATAGCTCAGTGGCAGAGCACACGTTTCCCAGCATGTGAAAAGCTCCAAGTTCAATTCCCAGCACCCCAAATAAAGAACAAAGGAGTACTGAAAAGAACAGAGGTGAGTAGGATTGTGCTGACTCCGTGAATAGCAAGGAAGAATTCATGACGCCTCCGATATCTGGGGCCAGTAGGAAAAAAATGCATTACTTAGCTCTGGTGATAAATTCAGCTTAGGGTGGGAAAATTTCTGTGAGTTCAAAGGCAGCCTGGGCTAGAGTCAGATCGTGCCAAAATAACAAAGAAGTAAGAAAGAAAGACAGAGAACAAGAAATAGGAAGGAAAGAAGGAAGGAAAGAAGGAATAAAGAGAATCTACAGAAAAAAAAAATATTATCATTTAAAAATATTCCTCGCAACGACTGTTTTGAGATACATTACTACTTAACTTATACCAACCTTTCCTGGTATAAGAACACTGAAGGAAATAAGTCACTGGGGGCATGCATATGCTATCTCAAAAAGTGGAAGGAAGACTTAGTTAAAAAAAAAAATAGAGGACTTGGATAAACTGTTGCTAAATAATCAGGAATGAAGTGCACAGGATCTATGGAATTCACAAGAACATTCTGAATAAAGAAATAGTTTGCATTTTTCAAACTTATAAATTCCTTCAAATCTCATGCCAGGTTGTAATGATTTATTTCTAACAAAACCATGGTTCAATCATAATTCACTCAAGTTTTATGTGAATATTTCTTCAGTGTAGATCAAAATTTTTAACTTGCAACTGCTTTTTAGTTAAAGAGAAATTGCTTCTAAAATTAATGTGGAAACAATGGCTGGTATCAATGGAAAGCAGTTACAACAGTAACTTAAAAGCCGATTTTGAAGTGAGAAGGTATGTTCTCTGACCTCAAGCCACCTTCTGGAAGTCAGTGAATGTCACTGCAGTGGTAAACGACTTGTCCTGACATAGAAGCCCCCTGCGTAAGTAAATCACTCCTTTTCTGTGAGTTTGGCTTCTGGCTAACCTCTGTTATTAGAAATCTATTGGTGAAATATAAGGTTGCATGATGAAAACTAAAGTAGAAAAAAAGAGGCTAAACTGGTTGCATCCCAGCTGTCAACTATTGCCTAAGTCTTAAATAAGTAGTTAATAAAAGGCATGGCAATGGGTTGGAGAGATACCTTACCCGTTAAGGAACTGGCCTGCAAAGCCTAAGGACCCAGGTTCGAGTCCCCAGTGCCCACTTAAGGCAGATGCCCATGGTTGTCCTTGCATCTGGAGTTCATTTCCAATGGCTACAGGCCCTGGTGTGCACATTCTCTCTCTCCCTCTCTAATAAATAAATAAAAATAAAACATTTTTAAAGACATGACAACACACCAAAAAATGCCTACTCTAGAAAAAAAAGGAGTCAGCATTGGGGAGAAACATGCCATTTAGAAAATATAATGCAAGAGTGCAGAATGAAAATAAACTGTAGAGATCTATGTTATAATGGACATGTCCTGCCTACATTAAAATTAAGATATATATTTTCCCCTTCATAAAATCACTATGTTGGGTAATTATCCTAATAGATTTTAGTGAAAGGATTGGCCTATCTAGCCAATATTCCACCATCTCCTCAATGGTAGAATATTCAAAATACTTCACCATCTCTTGAATGACAGCTCAGTCACATATTCTAAAATCACAATGACATAACAGTCACAGTACATCAACATATCCTATATGATAGATCAGTCACAATACCTCACAGTCTTCCCTGTGATAGATGAGTCACAGTACCCACCATCTTCTCTATGGAGATCAGTCACACTACCCCCATCTCCTCTATGATAGATCAGTCACAGTACCCCCATCTCCTCTATGATAGATCAGTCACAGTACCTCCATCTCCTCTATGATAGGTCACAGTACCCCCATCTCCTCTATGATAGATCAGTCACAGTACCCACCATCTCCTGTATGATAGATCAGTCACAGTTCTCCACCATCTCCTCTATGATAGATGAGTCACAGTACCCCCATCTCCTCTATGATAGATCTGTCACAGTACCCTCCATCTCCTCCTCTATGATAGATCAGTCACAGTACCCACCATCTCCTCTATGATAGATCAGTCACAGTACCCACCATCTCCTCTATGATAGATCAGTCACAGTACCCACCATCTCCTCTATGATAGATCAGTCACAGTACCCCACTATCTCCTCTATGATAGATCAGTCACAGTACCCACCATCTCCTCTATGATAGATCAGTCACAGTACCCACCATCTCCTCTATGATAGATCAGTCACAGTACCCCACTATCTCCTCTATGATAGATCTGTCACAGTACCCCCATCTCCTCTATGATAGATCAGTCACAGTACCCACCATCTCCTCTATGATAGATCAGTCACAGTACCCACCATCTCCTCTATGATAGATCAGTCACAGTACCCACCATCTCCTCTATGATAGATCAGTCACAGTACCCACCATCTCCTCTATGATAGATCTGTCACAGTACCCTCCATCTCCTCCTCTATGATAGATCAGTCACAGTACCCACCATCTCCTCTATGATAGATCAGTCACAGTACCCACCATCTCCTCTATGATAGATCAGTCACAGTACCCCACTATCTCCTCTATGATAGATCAGTCACAGTACCCCACCATCTCCTCTATGATAGATCAGTCACAGTACCCACCATCTCCTCTATGATAGATCAGTCACAGTACCCCACCATCTCCTCTATGATAGATCAGTCACAGTACCCCACCATCTCCTCTATGATAATCTATCACAGTACCCCCATCTCCTCTATGATAGATCTGTCACAGTTCTCCACCATCTCCTCTATGATAGATCAGTCACAGTACCCTCTATCTCCTCTATGATAGATCAGTCACAGTTCTCCTCCATCTCTCTATGACAGAAAATCAGTCTCAGTTATCTTGTGTGTCACTGTGTGCACATATGTTCACATGCATTTATGTATGTGTGTTTTTGCACTCATGTTTTGCTCCTTAATTCAAAATCTTAAAAGACCATTTGAATTTGTCATTTTTCCCATTAACCCTCTAAAATTAAAGAATTTACAGTTTTCCACAGGTACTTATGTATTTCAAATTCTCTAGAATTTTGAACCAAATGTTGCAGGATATTTTTTATATGTCATGGAGATAACATATTAGGAAAGTACATTTTTTTATTGTGATTGACTACTTTGTCTTTTAACCAATAATATAAATTATAGCAAGCATTTTTATTTAAATCCTTCTAGAAATGTATTCTCACATGTTTTATACAGCTTAAATTATATGAAAGTAATTTCACTTAAAACTTGTTTCTTCAAATTTGAATATATTTCTAGAATTTTATTTTCTCTGACAGTTTGCTCTGTGAGATTGATATAAATCTTGGCCTTACATTTGTGATTTATCTTTTATCATCCAAATGTGTGCCAAATACATAGACAATCATGAATCAGTCAGTTCCAATATTAGTTACAATAAATCACTAACAATGTCCCAGAGCTGCTATGATTAGCAGAATATTTGAGAACCTAGCAATAGTTCATGGAAGAGAAATGGAGGAGGAATGGGACGTAGTTTGGCTAATTTTGCCACTGGGCTTCTAGAAAGGATTAGCATAAGTAGCCTTCTGTTTTCTTGAGTCTGTAGCCCATGGAGTTGAATGTGAGACAACAAGGTTCCTGTGCATGAAGAGAATTAAGTGTTGCTCACACTGTGTATTCAGCCCTGGAAGATGCTAGAAACCAGTGGTATACCCATTTTAGGATAGGGTCTTTTTGCATACAGATAGTTTCTAAGCCTAGGAATATCTTCATTAAAAGTTTTAGTGCATTTACAAATTAATCTCTGAGAAAAATCATTGCCTGTGTTTTGTGTGTCCAACATAGAAAGGAAGATAGCAGATTTCACCAAGTTCATTTTATAGCATTGGCTATTTGCTATAATATACAGAGCAAATAAGACATAGTTAAGGGAATTAGTATTTGGAATTTAAATAATTATGTTTGCCGGATGTAAGAAAAGTTCTTACATCTATGTTTACCTAATGGTTTTGTCTATTAAATTTAACTTAAGATCAACATTTTGCTAAATGTGTAGGCTTTCTTCAAAAGAAATCAAAGATTTGGAAAGACCTTATCACACGTGATGCAAATAGAATATAATCTCATGCCTTATAGTATTCAATATGGAATGTGAAAGTATCTTTTCCAAAAATGCATGATATAAATTAAAATGTTATGTGTTAAAATTGATAAAACTATTTTATATTTTGTTACTATCATTTTTTTCCTCCAATTATTTGAGTTTTATTTTCTGATGAAAGTGAACTCATAAATTTGGTTGAGTTATCCGTCTCTTTTGCTCAGAAGTCTTTGTTTATATAGCTATTGATCATCTCGACACATGAAAAAAACTTACAGAACTGTATGTTTTGTTTCACGAAGGTTGAGAATTTATAAGCTAGCAGTGTTTAAGTATATTATGACATGAAAGTGGTCCTGAGGATCTACTCAATGGTATGTATTGCTATTTAAGATATCTGACTACTTTCCTAGAAAAGAAAGATCATTTTTTAAAGATACTTGAATTTTCCTCACCAGCTGCCTTTCTTTTTACAAAGTCATAAGGCATTCTGGCTTGCCATGTATGGTGTGTGTGTGTGTGTGTGTGTGTGTGTGTGTGTGTGTGTGCGCGCGCACGCGCGCGCATGCGCTGGCACATGTTCACCATGCACATGTGTGTGCCAGGATGACTTCTCTAACATCATGTTTTAAAACCTGACAAGGTCATGTAAGCTGGGGAATATAGGAAAGGGTCATCAAAAGGGGATAAAATAGCAGAACTATGGTTGAAATAGCTCTCTGTCGGCCTTGGTATTGATTCAGAGTATGTCAAAAGGGTCTTTTGTCATGCCCCCACCACAGCATACTAATTTGCTAGATCAAGTCTGTCAGAATATCGACTGGAAGTAAAGAACTACAGTGGCAGCTTTTGTGTCTCCTCCAGCAGGGAGCCTGTGTGTGAAACAGGATTATCAGGGGGTCATGAAGGGAGTCAGCGGATGTCCATCACTTCCCTTCTGGTAATGCAATGGGGCGGGCGCCTGGGTGTGATTAAGATGTAGGAGAGCAAATCAGAAACACACACATGCAAATCAGGCTGGCTGCTGTTAACCACATATTTTTAATGAAAAATTCAATAGCAGACCAAACAAATATCTGAACAGCAGCATTGGGCTAACATATCAAATGGCCCTTTCAACATCTTGGCTGGAACAGCAAATACACACAACCTGGAAATGCTTATCGAGCCTGCATTTTCCTTTAAATGTCACTTTATGATCTACAAGTGTCTCTCCGTGCTGCTGGTACAACTATGAGACTATCAAATACCAATTTGTATATATGTATTTTTTCCTCATAAAATAAGAGATAGTATTCACAGGGTCTCAGCTCAGCCTCACCATACCTTTTGGTATTATAGAATTTTGGCTTGGTTCTTTTCTCTGGCTTTGTCACATTAGAAAAATAGCTTCCCTGACCAATGAATGAATAAATAAATAAAGGATATGTGATGAAATTCAATACTTTGAAAGAATATTAATGCTTTCCAAGAAGCATAAGGTTGGTAGAAATACTATAAGTATACCAATAACTTTATGTAGGACATAGACAAAGGATGATATAAAATTTTTCATAGTAGAAGCTGAGGTGTGATTTTCATATCTTTATTCCCACATCCTTATCAATATGTATTGAATGTTTTACTGACTTTCTTACTCGAGAAATGTTGATTTAAGGCCAGGTGAGCTGGCACACTCCTTTAATCCCAGCACTCAGGAGGCAGAGGTAGGAGGATCATTGTGAGTTCAAGGCTACCCTGAGACTACATAGGGAATTCCAGGCCAGCCTGGGCTAGAGTGAGACCCTGCCTTGACAAGAAAGAAATGTTGATTTAAGTACCTACTCTCTAGAGGCTATAGAAACAAAGTGGAAAAATTCCATGTCTTTAAGTCTAAGTAATCTTATGAAGGTCTATGTTATTTGTAACTTTGCTTATTTCTAGATTAAAATGTTGAGACGATGTTGGAAGAAAGGTTGTTATTCCATCAGAGAGTTTCTGAAAGTTTATTGTTCAGACCTGCACTTAGTAAGTTCCTCAATGGTAAGAGCCAAGGAGAAACTTGGGGATTCCCAGGCCACATTGTTTAAAAGATAGTTTAACTTGCTTTCTGGTAGGGAATAGCTCGCTGGTAACAGACTTGTCCTCCATCCAAAATATCTCAATGAAGAAGCCATGAGAAAACTCCTGGCTCGATCTTCTCTTCGTCTCTCCATTGAGAAGCTGCGTTTAATTGGGAGCTATTTCCTAACATTACCTTCCCCGAGCCTTTTCTAGTTCATGTTAGTGACTCTCTTGGACTCCGGAGGAAAGGCCTTGAGCCAGCTGGTATCGAAAACTACAAGAGACAAAGAGGTGATTTAATTTCAGGGGTAGCTATATTTTTATAACCATTATTTATTAAAACATATTTTTATTTTTTAAATTTATTAAAACATATTTTTGAAAGCGTGTTATATAAAATGTAGCCAGTAAATACTTTATAAGTATTCTTTATTTAAAAAAAAAATCAGGCTTTTTTTTTTACCCCTTTTAAATGTTTATTTTTTTATTTGAGAATAGAGAGAGAGAAAAAAGCAGATATATAAAGAGAATGGGTGCACCAGGACCTCCAGCCACTGCAAATGACCTCTAGATGCATGTGCCCCCTTGTGCATCTGGCTTATGTGGGTCCTGGGGAATCAAACCACTTTTCATTGATGTTTTCTGCTTATCAGGTATTCATGTCATTCCTAACTTATGAACAGAAAGAGAAATTAGATTAAAAAAAAACAGACAAAGTTTAAAAAAAAACTAGCAAATAATTTGCTGCATGTTGTAGTTCAATATTACTTTATATAGGGCCAGATATAGAATTAATACTTATCTTCAATCAATAAGTTATAAAATAAAATAGAAATAAATACAATTTAAAGAATGATGCAATATGTTTCTGATCCTGTTAATTTTTCATGCCTATCAAATGATACATTAAAAGCATAAAAGAAGAGTAAAGAGAAAAGAATATGATCACATTGCAGTATATTCATGTATTACAGTTCTCAGTAAAAAAAAAAAAAAAAAAAAAAAAAAAAAAAAAAATCTTTAAAGAAAAGTATACCCAAATCAATGAGATAAAACTACAGCAGCATCTTTCTAGTCAGTTCACAAAATGGTTTTACTTTGTCACTGGAAGAATTCTTTGTTGTCTCAAGGTCAGCAAGTAACTCCATTTTGAAGACTTCGGGTGGAGTCTAAACTTGTTTGTTTTATCATTATGCCTATGAAATCCCCTTTATAAGAAAACCAATGCAAAGAAGAAACAAAAGCTAAAAAATCGAAGTGATTCTCTAGAACCAAGACATACACACACACACACACACACACACACACACACACACACGTTAACCAGCTTTGGAGCTTCTCTTGAAAAGACAGGGTTTATTTCAGCCCGAGCTTCGGGCCTCACATCACTGCATCAGGGCGGCAGCAGAGGGATGGAGCCGTCTAGCACTGGTAAGCTGGGCTGGACACCCCAACACTGTATCCAGTAACACTTCCTCCAACAAGGCTCCACCTCCCAAGGGTTCCACTAGCTTGGAGACTGCATAGGAGACTTCTCCCTGGACGCCTGAGGCTACGGGGCGCATTTTGCACTCAAACCACCACAGATGCCTTTGCGATAAATAACCGCTAGGTTCTACTGGGATATAAGGAAAGGCTGAATATTACTGGACCAGGAGGTGAGAGCATTTCCCATTTTCTCTGATGCTAAGGAAGATGAAGCACAATTCAGTCATGGCCACCTAAGCTCAGCCCTTCGAGCACTGATACTGAGTGACTGCTGCCTTCCATAGCCTGGCCTCCGCACCTCACTGTATTAGAGGGGCTGCGACAATCACAGTCTATGCAAGAGATATACAAGGTGATGTGGAGACATATACACATGCAGATGTTTACTTAAGAGAGAGTAAAAAATGTTGGAAAAATACATTGTTTTGTATTAACTAAAGCTCCCACGATACCTACAATATTACCAAGGTGGACAGAGTGACATTAGTCAGAACTATATACTGTTTTTGTGGTATTCGTAGTTGATATTTCACATGGAGCTAAAATGTAAAGAAGTGTGTATTTAAGACATTGCCATGGGCTTTCCCCCGGTTATTTTTAGTCACAGTGCATAAGGTCAGGTGTGTATGGACATAAGCTACATCACGCAATTGTTCATGAATTGTAACTTTCTTGGGATGTTCACAGAAATTATGCATGCCTAATTTCTCAAACTCGAGAACATTCTCCCAAAAGTTAACCTCCAGGTTTAAAAGTTTCTTGAGCAGGTTTATGTTCATCGCTGAAACTTATATTTATTGATTTTAAAATACGAAGGCCCTCTGGACTTGCCACTCTTTCCAACCAAAAAGCAGAGAATTCCAGAAACACACTGAACTTCCATTTGCGAGTGCCGGTTAGGCCCTGAAAACCCAATCTTGTCTGAAAGGATGTCAGAGTCACACAACTCAACACATGTTTGTGACATCTAATTTATGTCAGGGCTGGATGAATCCAGATGCGCACTGAGTTCTACAATTTGAGCTATTTGCCAACTGTTTTGAGACTTAATAAAACCGAAACTCCACCTGGCACCCTTAAGTTCATTTTAAAGCAATCATTATTCCCCAGGTAACTGAAAACACGTGTTTCTGCTTTGTTCACACCTAGAGTCACCAAAATGTTGTTGTGCAAAGTGATCTGATATCCAAGAAACTTTTAGATTCTATTTTTTTCTTTTCTTTTTTTGTGGGGGGGGGAGTGAGAAACATGGTTGTACCTGGGGATATTTGGCTAATGATAATTTTGGGACAGGCTTCTGTAATCATGGTGACGCAGGTAGAGGCCTTTAGTCACATCGGACAGTAGCCTGGGTGAGGGGAAGTTGTGCAGCCTCTGTGCTAAGGGCATTGTCTATACTAGTTGCCCTGGGCCAGTGAAGAAGCCAAATGCCTCCCGTGTTCCTCTGTTCTAAGTGCTGTCCCCAAGGGATGGATTCCATGAATCCCTGGAGCGACAGGAGTGTAGACTCGTCCCTGTTCCTCACCTAGAGGCTCTGAGACTGTGAAGAAGGCGTCAAGCCAAAGGGACCTTGTCTAACTTCATGTGCAAACTTTTGGTAAGAAATGTTCTCACTTCTTACAGGAAATGGACTCAAGGCCTCCTTGCCACTTTTATTACTGTGGGTAGAACAAAGCATTGTCAAACACAATTCCTAATACGACTGAGTGAAGAAAAGGTGAAAGTGGATGCAATTGCTTTTTAAAAAATATTACTTATTTATTTACTTTTATTAAAGAGAGAGAAAATGAGTGTGCCACGGCCTCTAGCCACAGAAAACGAACTCCACATGCATGTGCTACCTTGTGCATCTGGCTTTATGTGGGTATTGGGGAATTAAACCTGGGTCCTTTGGTTTTGCAGGCAGGTGCCTTAACCACTAAACCATCTCTCCAGCCCCTCTAGTTGGTTTTGATTAAAATAAACTTAATTTTGAAAAAGCTCTAATAAAGTTTTCAATCTTGCATTTATTAATGATTATGATGCTATTTTCTGCTTTTGACAAACAGGGTATAAATTTTGTGGGGACAAAAACAGCATTTGGTTCCTTAAATCCTTCAAAGAACTGGTTAAGTGCTTATATATGGCACATGTCCATAAATGTTCATATTCTTTTTTTAATTTTTATTTATTTATTAGACAGAGAAACAGGGAGAGAGGGAGAGAGGGAGAGAGAGAGAGAGAGAGAGAGAGAGAGAGAGAGAGAGAGAGAGAGAGAGAGAGAATGGGTGCACCAGGGCTTCCAGCCACTGCAAACGACCTCCAGATGTGTATGCCCCCATGTGCATCTGGCTAACATGGATCCTGGGGAACCAAACCAGGGCCCTTTGGCTTTACAGGTAAATGCCTTAACCTCTAAGCCATCCCTCCAGCCCAAATGTTCATATTCTAAGATTCTCTTCAGTTGTGTATTTATTTATCCTTTTATGTATACAAACACAGTTTGATGTTGAGATGTCAAGAGAAAACTTGGACTTGTACATTGAAGATAAGGACTCCAGGTAGAAGGAACATCATGACCATGGGGCATAGAATAGAAAAATATTGATTTATAATTTTATATTTATATATAATACATATTATATTTTATATTTATATATTAATTGATTTATAGAACATCAATCACAGTGATGGGCTCTGATAACCACATTGGGAAATGTTACAGTATTATGCTAGGCTAAAATTTTATAATCTCAATCTATACTAACATGAGCAGCCAATATTGGCTGAATACCTATGCACATAAAATATTATCTTGCTTTAGCCTGTCAGTGCTCTGAGATGGGCACAGTTATTATCTCCATGCTACAGATGTGAAAAGCAAAACTGGGAATGATTACAATTACAATATTTTACTGAAGTTCTTTTAAGTAATAAGCAATGAACAAGAATTCAAACACAAGAGAGCTGGCTTTAAATGCCATTCTTTTATCAGTGATGTGTTTGTGAATACTAAAATCTAAATGTACATAGTTGAGAAGAGGTGGAGAAGAGAAGCAAGGGAGGCATCTAAGGCTTCTAAATAGCTGAGTGACAGTCACCCATAGTGCACTATGACAACTTTATTCAAAACCAGCACATAAGAAAGGGAAAATGAGGGCTGGAGAGATGGCTTAGTGGTTAAGCGCTTGCCTGTGAAGCCTAAGGACCCCGGTTCGAGGCTCAGTTCCCCAGGTCCCACGTTAGCCAGATGCACAAGGGGGCGCATGCGTCTGGAATTCGTTTGCAGTGGCTGGAGGCCCTGGTGCGCCCAATCTCTCTCCCTCCATCTGTCTTTCTCTCTATGTCTGTCGCTCTCAAATAAATAAACAAAAAATGAACAACAACAAAAAAAAAATTTAAAAAAAAAAGAAAGGGAAAATGAGCCAACTCACAGATACCACCTTGAAAGTTTCTAAAGTAGTCCGGGAGGAAAAGTCATAACAACCTCAACTCGCAACAGGACAATCAAAGAATTGAAAGTAATGTAGAGCTGATTCTGAGTAAACTTGATGACCACTGCACCCCACTAGAGGAAGGGGCAGGGAAGACTAATGACTAGGAATTTTATCCTCTCTGACAATGAAGATGCACCTCCTTATGAACCAGACATACCAGGTAGAGGAAAAAGCCTTGGAGAAAAGAAAAAGCCTGAATGAGTCGGGCATGGTGGCGCACGCCTTTTATCCCAGCACTCACTTGGGAGGCAGAGGTAGGGAGATTGCTTAGAGTTCGAGGCCACCCTGAGACTACATAGTGAATTCCAGGTCAGCCTGAACTAGAGTGAGACCCTAACTTGAAAAACCAAAACTAAATAAATAAATAAGAAGAAAGAAAAAGTCTCAATGAAGGTTGACTTCTTCATTTGGAAATGTAACACAGTTAGCTGGACAGGAAGACACACACACTGTGAAAATGGCATGTTTAGTTAAAAAGATTTGGGGATAATCTCCCAAGCTTTAAGATCAAATATCTTGCCAATATCAAATATCAAAACACAACAAAATACCCAAAAACAAAACAAAAAGACCCAAAACTGCATGGAACACCATACCCTCCAGAATGCAGAAGACAGGAGTCATGCTTCATTTAGAGGGTGCAGAAAGAACTGTCAAGTGTGCCAAGAGGAAGTGCAGTTTCACAAAAGGGTAAATAGGAAGGCTGGGTATAGTATATGTTTTCAGAGGGGCCTTCGGGTGATGGCTTGGTTTTCAAGCCTGAAGACCTGAGTTCGCAGTCTCCCGAACCCATGTGAAAAGCTGAGCTCAGTGGCACTAGGTGTCAGTAACCCCAGCGTGCTTAGGGCAAGAAAGGAGGTGGCAGAGACAGATCACGCGAGGTCAGGTGTGTGGGTCTGTGTGACCCACAGGGGGCGAGACTGGCAGAAGCAGAGGTAAAGAAACAACAGAGTGAGAGGCGTGTCCCAAGCAGTGGGGAAGAGAAGGATGGACCAGGAACTGGTCCTCTGACCTCCACACATACGCGTGCCTTCACTCCCGTGAACAAGGGCGCATGCATATTTCCTACATGGCTCACGTGTACTCCCCTAAAACATTGCATAGCATTGGAGAGTGATTTTTCTCCACCAAATACATTGAAAATATGGAAAGTACTTCTGTTGAACAACACAGGCCAAACCTCAATGGAAAAGTTAAAGAGCATTGAAGTAGTAAATGAAAATAATGGATGCGGTATAGTCAAAAGGAAATACCCAAAAACGGAGAGTTTGGTGAACTGTTGGATGAGGAGAGGAAAAAGAAAAGCATGAGTTGAATGTGGAAATAATAATAGTTATATTATTTATTATATATATAGTTTTATATGTGTTTGCATACACACACACACACACACACACACACACACACACACACATATATATATATATCCCAGATATTTTTAAGCTCTATGTGGATTTTTTCCTTGGCTATACCTGCCTTACTAGTCCTGTTTCAATGCTTTAAATGTAAGAGGAACAAAAGGAGGTCTCTGGGGTTGACTTGTCCTGAGTCACATAGGCAGGAAGGTGTGGTGTCTCTTATCCACCATGCATTATTAAGGAAAACTTAGGTAAGGACTAAGAGAGATAAATATTGGGGAAGAAGGATCTTGAAATAATCACAGAGATGGCTTCTTGCTACTGGAGTTTACACACGCTGAAGGAAAGAGAGCATTCATGTATGTTATGCACGCAGTGGCCAGAATAGTAAAGATTTTAAACATATTTTTGTTAAATAGTCCTGGGAGTTGAATCTAGAGCCATATGAATGTTAGACTAGTGCTCTACCACCGAGCTATATTTCCAGACATCGGTCCATACATTCTCAAAATGCATAATATTGTGGTTGACTATTTTTGAACTTGTGTTTGGAAGCTAATGGAAACTTCTGTTTATCACATGAGCCTTTTCAATTAACTTAACATGCCCAAATATTGCAGAGTCTATGAGAAAGCCCAGTTCTATGACAATCCTCGCAGTGACTGTGCTGCCATCTACATTCTGTAACTTGCTAACCCGACTTTCTAATCCAGAAATAATGCCAAACAAATTAGCATCTCATATCCTAGCAGTTGGAGGGAGGGCGCCACGCAATGCATCACTGTTCTACCCACCATGTTCCCACTGCCTCGTAGTCACAGGAAAACAAAAGGAAGTTGGTCATAGCTCCATGCTGGATAGAAGAAATTAAACCCTATTTGATTAATACTGTTGTATGTAAGACGAGGTCATTATTGAAAATACATATTGTGCCAGGTGTGGTGGCACACTCCTTTGATCTTAGCACTCAGGAGGCAGAAGTAGGAGGTTCACCATGAGCAAAGCCATCCTGAGATTACATAGTGAATTTCAAGTCAGCCTGGGCTCGAGCTAGACACTACCTACAACCCTGCCCCCCAAAAGAAACAAAAAGAAAAGACAAAAAAAAAAAATCTAAGGTGGGATTCTCTCAGTTTTGAGAAACAAAAGGGAAGTTTTATATAGAGTTTGCAGTTGAGCTAGCACTAAATAATGCTAAACAATCTCTATTTTTGGCACTGAAAGCCCAGTTATTGCGGTTTGAGAGATTTCTCAGCAGATAACACATTTGCCTGAAAAGCCTAATGACCAAGATTCAGTTCCCCAGGACTCACACAAAATCAGATGCATAACGTAGTGCAAGCATCTGGAGTTCATTTGCAGAGGCTGGAGGCCCTGCGGCACCCATTCTCGTTCTTTCTCTCTCTCTCTCTCTTTCTCTGCTTGCAAGTAAATAAGTAAAACAATTCTCTCCTATGACACACTGCAGTGAAAGAACTCCAAAAACACTTACTCTTCAACCAGGTATACAATTTCAAGTCCATCACTGGGTACAGGATCTTTGAATTTTCTCTGAGATTATCAGAAATGCTACAACTTTTAAAAAGTACATATAGAATATACATGAGAGGTGTAGAGTAATGTAAGCATAATTTTCAAGGCTACCATAGTCTTGTATTTATCAAAAATGATTCCAGGTTTAAGTACTATAAATTTGTTTTAGTATGCTCACTGCATTGTTTTTCTTTCATAAACATAATTTTATAAAGCAGTGATTACAACATACAACCTATATTTTCATAGACAACCCTAACTAGGCATTCTTAACATTTATTTTAAGATATATAAACCTCTTTGATAAAGCAATATATATAGAATCATTCCATGCTTGAAATAACATGTAGTGCTTAGCTTTGATCAAAAACATTTTTTAATGTCAACTTTAAAAGTCATAATAGAAGGTTGGGGAGATGGCTTAGAGGTTAAGGCGCTTGCCTTCAAAGCCAAACGACCCAGGCTTATTTCCCCAGGACTCACCTTAGCCAGATGCACAAGGTGGCGCATGTGTCTGGAGTTCGTTTGCAGTGGCTGGAGGCCCTGGTGTGCCCACTCTTTTTCTCTCTATCTGCCTCTTGCTCTCTCTCTCTCTCTCTCTCAATAAATACATAAATTAATAAATAAAAATGTTTAAAATAAAAATGTCATGATAGAAAGGAAAACCTTGTAATGAAATAACTATCTGTGTAAGCCTGATAAAAATCCATAAATCTGGATAACTCTGATGCAGTTGAAGGCGATTGCATCTATTTCTTAGTAAGTTAGGAATGAGATACTTCCAACACTGCAGAAAACATACGAGCAGGTAGGAAAGCCAGGCACGGTGCTATAGCACATCTGTGAATCCAACGCCAATGGAGAGGAGGTGAGGCAGGGGATTCCCGAGTGCCAGGCCCTGTCCCAGATATTAATTCATAAATTAATTCAATCTAAGGCATGAGCTGAAGGAAAGGACCCCTAGCCTTCCCTTTATAGACCCTTAAAATCACACCCTAGAAGGAAATTTGTATTCGTCCACAGATAGGGAAAATTCAGCATAAATCGCTCACAGGAGACCTCTTAAGGAAGTTTATACCTTGTTCGATGTCAGCGCTGTAATGAATTGTGCCAAGAGTTTGTCGTCAGTCAACTCAGATGAAACTGACTCGGTGGGGCACAGAAAGGACCCTTGCTTCCTAACACTTTCAGTCCACGGCTTCTCTGCTGTTCTTTGTGTCTCCTGGTTCTTTTTCTAGAACATGGCCAATGTGTGCAGGTGGGTTCAGCTTGGTAGCTGCCAAGAGCCCGTCAAGATGTGCTGTGGACTCCAACAGCAAACTCTCCTCGCTTCTGCATTCCATTGCCTTCGACAAAGTAGACCCTCCACTCCTTTCCAGATATGCCTTTGATTTCATCCTCTAGATTTTGTTCTGCTTCTGTCCATATCTGAGGCCACGGATGGCCTGTCTACAGTTGCAGTTTCCACAGGATGAGAGAGTCAAACAGTCCTCAGGTAAGTGAGGCGGGCGGGGGAATGGAAATCCCAACAGGTGAGCTGGGGCACCATCACAAGGAGGGAGTTGACAGCAAGGGTGAGCTTTTAGAAACACTCCTGGCCTTGTGTGCCCTGCAGGGGAACCCAGGAATGTGAGGAACACCACAGACAAGCCCATTTCTTGCCCTTCCCAGCCACTGGCAAAGGACCTGGCAGAGAGAAGCCACACACATCTTGCAGAAATTGGAGAATGGACAGAAGAAGAAAAAGTCACAGAGCCGCAGGAACCTGAGATCCGCGTCAGTCAACCACATCAGCTGTCGACACCACACACACGTCACGTGTTCGAAGGAATGGCGTGGATACTGTCAGATAAGACTGCCACAGAGGGCTGAGTGATTTAACCGTGGGGCAAGGTTCTGATGCCCATGTGTCTTTTTGGTGTGAGCACGTATCTTTTGGTCACTTCGAGGGAAGAGTTTGTCATAACCATTGTTGCAGTCTTTCAGAGCCTTGTCCTCTTCTTAGACATTCATGAAGGAACCCTAACTTGAAATGGTTCACATCTGTGAACGGGGACCACAGTCGGCCTATATTGTTATCAAATTCTTCAGATGTTCCACTGTTTTTTTCTAGTGAGAGGGATCTGTTTTCGAGTGCAAATGAAGAGAAGTCTTTTTTTTATCAAAACAGTAACTAAACAAAACATTTAAAGGGAACAGAGACAGAGAGGAGGAAATGATGGTACTAACATATGATGTATCTATACAACTTTCTACTGAATCAAGAAAAGTTTATAAGGCAAAACTTAAATAAAATAAAACTGAGTTATAAATTCAAGCAAAGGAAATAATTCTTAATAACTGCCTATCTTGGTGAATTTCTGCTTCTCCTCCACTCTCCCACGAGGCCCCAAGGTTTGACAGCCAGGTGAGGGAATTCTGCCACACAACCTAACGAGGCCCGCAAGGGCCACTTCCACATTGCAGGAGAGTTTTCTGGCATGTCCTTGCTCTAGTGCCCAAGTCACCTGGAATGTGACCACTGTTTAGGTCATCCTTTCTTGGAGCTACCCCACTCTGTTCAGTTGCCATGAACAAGAAAGGCATGCATGCTGGCATTTCCGTATCTGTGAAGAGAAGAAAAGGAGGTTGGGAAGGAGATAAGTCAATCATGTCACAGAGCTAACATTGACCCAGGAGCAGGTAGCGTGCCCACATGAATGGAAATTGGCTCCAAGCAGAACGTATTGATAACAGCCTGGAAGACGCTTCCTTCTCTTTCAGATGACAGTCTCTAAGCTGCAGGAAAAGCATTCCACTGGAATTCAAGGGATGTTTACCTTGGCACTCAATTTCTAATTCCTGTTTATAAGAAGGATAGGAAAATAAAAAGAAGCAGAGAGGCTGAGATAGGTATAGAAAGTTTAAATTTAAACCTTACATCCTTTTTTGTCAGCTTATCTTTTAAAAAATATTCCTTAATTCCTGTTGGTATGGATTTGTAGTTTTCGTATGAAGGGTATTATCTACAGTTTCATTCTTTGACAACATTTCTGAGGATAGGAGAATGGGTAGCTGATAATGTAAGCTTAGAAGTATTACTGATTTCATGTTCTTCCGAGTTTGTGTAGGACTCGCATTATTTCTTTAAATATGTGCTACAGGGCATGAGTGAAGCCACCTGCTTTTGAAAGTCTATGATTTGTGAAATAAAAATTTTGTAATAAATACAGAGCTAGTCAGGTTTTTTCCATTTCTTCCTTTAACA
Source organism: Jaculus jaculus (assembly GCF_020740685.1). NCBI lineage: Eukaryota > Metazoa > Chordata > Mammalia > Rodentia > Dipodidae > Jaculus > Jaculus jaculus. The sequence goes on from NC_059121.1 coordinate 25,950,474, forward strand.
GTTTTGATAATTTGTGTTTTTAAAGAAATGTATCTGCTTGATTTAAGCTGTCACCTATGTTGTCATAAAATTCTTTACAACACTCCTTTATGACCCTTCTGACTATGATGTTTTTCATATAATAAAGCAGCCTTGGCTCTCTGGCATCAAGACAACTGGATTGGATGGATGATATTTTCGATTATTGCTGTATTCTGAGTGAGTGTGATTTGTTGAGAAACATTGCATCTGTGTTTATCAGAGAGGTTGGTCTATAATTTTATTTTTTGGCTGTATTTTAAACCAGGCTTGGGTGTCATGATAACACTGGCTTCATCTTGATTTAACTTGAGGAACATCACACACATCTATAGATTCTCCCATTTCTTTCAGCTTTTCCAATTTAGTGAAGTATAGGCTTTCAAAGTGTGTACTGATAATTTTCTGAATTAAATCGAGATGAGTGAATAACTTAAGCACATCTGTAACTAGTCGTGAGACTGAAGGTGTGATAAAAGATATCTAAACTGAAAAAAAGAAAACAATGACTTATTGGCCCAAGTGGCTTCCCTGCTAAATTCGACCAGATCTCCAAAGAAAAAGTAACCAGAGCCTTCAAACTCTTTCATTGCTGTGGAGGGGCTGGGAAGATGGCTCCACAGTTAAAGGCCCTTACTTGCAAATCCTGTGGGCTGAGGTTCAGTTACACAGCCAACCTTGTAAGCCAGATGCAAAAAGTGGTGCAAGCATCTGGACTGGTGGTGTTCGTTTACAGCAGCAAGATGCCCTCATGTGCCCGCAACCCCCCCCCCCGGCTCACACACACACACACACACACACACACACATCCAAATAAGTTAATTTTTTTTTTTAAAGCAAGGGAAAGAACATCACCAAACTCTTTTTATGAAGGCAGCATTATAGTGACATGTAAAATAATAAAATGTGGGCTGGGGAGATGGCTCAGCCACTAAAGGCTTGAGAAGCCTTTTGGCTCGGCTCAGATTCCATTCCCTCACACCCACATGATGCCAGATGCAATGTGGCACGTGGCTCTTTGATACCAACCAGGCTGAGACGGTAGAAGGCAGAGCCAGTGAGCCAGGCAATCTGATGTTTGCTTGTCAGCCCAGCAGTGTGTTTGCAGCAGCGAAGACACCTTGTCTCAAAGAAGGTGGGATCCAGGCAGGTGCGATAGAGATGTCACAGACTCAATTCTCACACCCACCGAGGCTCGGGGGACATTGTGGAAGAGGTGGTGGAAAGAATCCAAGAGGCAGAGGGTGTTGAGGAGCTCTGTGAGGTGCTGTCCTGCAGACCTAAGATGCCCATGGCATTCATGACCTCACATTAGCCGTCATTACCTGCACGGTACTGGACCCACACCCACGTCGGCACAGACGAGGAGGTGGGATCACGACGGCGGAGGTGCCAGTTGGAGAGAAGAAGGGATCCAATGGAAGGGGGCGGGGAACCGAAAACGTAATGGGAGGGAACTACGATCAAAACAGTAATAATAAGCCGGGCGTGGTGGCGCACGCCTTTAATCCCAGCAATCGGGAGGCAGAGGTAGGAGGATCGCCGTGAGTTCAAGTTCACCCTGAGACTACAGAGTTAATTCTAGGTCAGCCTGGACCTAGAGTGAGACCCTATCTTGAAAAACCAAAAAAAAAAAAAAAAAAAAAAAAAAAAAAGTAATAAAAAGAAAAAGAGAAACAGTGGATCCCAGACACCTTGAAGTTGTGACCTTTGACTTGCCCTTGATGGTGTAAAGTTCTGGTTTAAATGTACTTATCTCTGAAAAAATGATTTGCAGAATGTCTCCCTAACAAGATTGTCTCGGTTCCTTAGAAAGCAGAAAGTTAAAAGAAGTAGAAAACCTCCCCATGCTTCCCTTTCACTACTCATGCTATTAGAGAAAAAATAAAAATAGAAGGCTTGGCTCAATGGCAAAGAACACTCTCCCCTCCCCCCCCCCCACATATTATTTACCAACTAAAGAGACTAGAAGAATGTCTCAAGGTTTTTACATGGCACATAAAAATCTAAAACTCAGATTACCTGACTCTTTTTCATATACACTATACAGTATCACTCATGTTATTTAATAATTCAATTTTAACTTTCTTGAGAAATTTAAATTTGATTTTATACATATTGGTTTATACAAAGCTTATAGATAAGCTGCATTTACTCTCGACATATTTCTGTGACATCGGTCAATTCATATGTGACCAGAAAATGTGCAATAATGTCAGTGTAGTATGGAAGTTTTGTTGGTTTCTACAGAATATTGCTGTTTTCTCGGTAAATCAGGTGGTTTAAGTTTAATTTACATGTATATTAAGCTACATTCCCTTTAAGGGTAAGTAAATCTTACATTTACTCCAATCTTTCTCTAATAGGAAATTTAGCATGTCTGCTTAACTTTGCAAGTATTTTTATTAAGGTCGTTACAGGTTTGTTAGGCTGTGGGTACAAGTGTTCCAGACCCTAAGTGATTGATTGTGGTTTAGCCCAATGAGACACAGGGGAGAAAGCAAGAGTGGGTGGCTGCAAGGTCTGCAGGTGGATTAATCAAGGGGGAATAATCAAGAGCGATGTCCGGGTTCAGAGAGTAAGACATCTCAAATCCAATTTTGGTTTTGCTACAACTTTGCTCCTAGCGTATCAAGAATATATGAGAAAGGGAGTCGGCAGATGTGAAAGAACAGAAGATGCAGACATAGGAGGATCAGAAATGTGACCAAGTGATTCACACCTGAAGGACAATGCCCTGATGCGCTCCCCGGAAGCTCTCACATTCCGTCCAGACCCTCTTCCACAAGGTTCTCTGAGCCTTGCAGGGTACGATGAGGATGTCTTGATTCCTGTTGAGCTCTTCTTGACAGTCTCTTTTTTTTTCAGCTTTGGTAAATCTTGTTTAATATTTCATTTATGTTTTTGAGATAGAGAGAGAAAGAGACAGATAGAGTAGAGAGGGAATGGGCACACCAGGACCTACCAGCCACTGCAAATGAACTCCAGATACATGTACGATCTTGTGCATCTGGTTTTACTGAGGGAACCGAACCTGGGCCCTTTGGCTTTGTTGGCAAGAGCCTTAACCACTGAGAAATCTCTCTAGCACTGAGCTTTGAAACTTTTGAGTCACCTTGATGCCTGCTGCCGTCTCCATTGAGAAGCTTCCCTGGATAGTTGCCACAGCAGCACCTGCATCCTATCTGCCTCCACTGTTCTGAGCCCATCAGCATTTTGACATGGAGGGTGTGGGGAGGGATAAAAGGAATGAGAGAAACATCCAAACAGAGAAAGGACTACTTGGCAGATGCAAGTCCTCATGTGATAGCCGTAGAAAAGTAGGGAACAATAGAGGGTAATGGGGCAAGAATAGCATCATATGATAGTATTTCTACACATTTAAACCCTCAAAAAACTACAAAAAAGGAGCAAATAAATAATTATTTAAAAAATTATACCAAAACCAGAACACCCTTCTGTCTCCTCACCCTCAGTTTCCTGATTTGTAAAATGAGGATTCAAATTTAAACAATTTTGTGAACAAAAGAAATTGAAGAGGAAGGGCCAGGATGAGGACTTTGGAAGCCAAAGAGCTGAAGTTAATAGGAGCACTGAGAACGGTGATGAGTCTTCTGTTGGAAACCGTCATTGGAACAGGAGCCAATCCCAGGTTTGGGGCCTTCCGCAGGCAACAAGTGGTCTGGATAAGAAAATCATCAAAGGTCCTCCAAGCTCTTCTTCTTACCTCAGTTACACAGCATTTACTATGCTTTCCAACCCCCTTCATACCGCCCAAGGTTGCAGTAAAAGTCAACCCAAACTGAATATGGAATGATATATATATATATTATATTTGTATATATTATATTTATATATATTATATTTATATTTTTATATATTTATATATATATATATATTTACAAACGGAATGAGAAAGGGGGAAGAACAGGCATGCCAGGGCCTCTGACCACTGCAAACGAACTCCAGACACATGTGATCATGTGATACCTTGAGCATCTGGCTTATGAGGGTTCTGAGAAATCAAATTTGGATCCTTAGGCTTCACAGGGAAGCATTTTTTTCTTTTTATTAAAAAAATTTCTGTTTATTAGAGAAGAGAGAGAATGGGCATGCCAGTGCTCCTCACGACCATATGAATCTGGCTTATGAGCCATATGAATCTGGTTTGGGGGACTTGAACCTGGATCCTCAGGCCTCACAGGGAAGTATCTTAATCTGTAAACCATCTCTCCAGCCCCAGGATATGGAACTCTTGAGTGAGGCTTGACTAATAATATCCAAGGTTCGTAGATGGTAAATTTTCTTATAGCTGCTTCTCTGTTTCTTGCCAAAGCGTGCTATATACGTATCCCTGGTTTGTTTCGGAATACCTCTGCACTGTCTGCAATAGTGGTGTGCATTGCCTATGTTTGCATGTGGGTTTTTTTTTAATTCACGAAAAGGATTCTCGTTTTTGAACATCTAAATGAGTGCTTCTGTCAGCAGAGACCCATCTGACTTTCTGACAGGTGCAAGGAGCCTATTCCCCACAGCTTAACACCTTCCTTTTCAGAGCCGTTTTCTATCCATGTGATCCTTTGGGAGAAAGCGGCAGGATTCTGTGAATGTTATCTCCTCCTTTCTTAACTAATTCATAATATTAGACTACATAATTTACTGGGTTTATACTTTTAATGTGTTTAACTTTTCCTGAATATCACTCACACTATATTTCCTATTCAATTATAGATATAGTAATTGATTTTGAAAGTAGGGAAAATGCAGACTAAGAATGTATGCATGCATATGTTATTAAGCGTTGAGATTTAGCAATCTGTGAGTTTATGAAACAAGAAAAAAAAACTGTTTACCTTACTTGTATTTTATTTTGGGGTTTGTGTGTAATAGGTGTGTTTTGTGTACTGTGTGTGCCATATGGACATGTATGTACAGAGGCATGTTCCCCACGTGCACATGCACAGAGCTCAGCAGAGGACATTGGCTATAACCTTCCCTCCATCACTAATCAACATTATTAACTTGAGACAGAGTCTCTCAAAAGCACCAGTGATTCTCGTGTCTGTTCAAGGTGGGGTAGGGTCACAGGCACAATCACCAATCACACCCAGCTTTTAATGTGGACACTGGGCCTCAAACCTGGGTCCTCCTGCTTGTGCACCAAGTGCTCCTACCCACTGAGCTATCTCCTCAACCCCTCAGTTTGATTTCAATCTTCTGTGTGTGAGAGATAGAAGGAAGAAAGAGAGAGAGAGAGAGAAAGATTAAGAAATGAGGATACACCAGTGTGTACATAAATGCATATAGATCACTTAAGATATTTGTATCAGAAAACTATGATGGATTTGATGTTATTATATCACTAGGTTTTCATTATTTTGATGAAATACACTATGCTAATTCGGCTGTGGTACAATCATAAGCAACACTTGAGTATGTGAACCACACTTGTCAAAGCAAATGAACAAAATATTATTTTGATGTAGGGCCCTTGAACTCCGTTATGGAGTTGGTTTTGTTTACATTGTAATTTTCAAAATTAAGTAATCTCCATGGTTCCCTGGTGTGAACTAACAAGTAGCTCTCAATCAAATGCTTCACATTTTCTTCGGCAAGCAATGGAGGAGAACGGTGCCGGTTTGCTTCCTTAGGGTATAAGATATAATCTTATGGTATAAAGTTATTAGAGACTACAACTCTTCCTACTTCACTGTAAAGATCATAGTTTTATACTATCTATTATACCACAGCTCCAGAGGTTTCTCCTTATGTATTCAATAGAAAAAGAAAACCCCCATTCATATATATTTTGTCATCACACAGCACAGCACAGATCAATATGTTTCTAATGTGCAAATCTAATTTTTCCACTGAAAGTGTTTAATACTCCCTTAGTCAATTAGCCTCTGACAGTCATGTGAACACTTAAAGCTACTTCAATGGGCTGCCTCAAATGCCTCCTGTACTCTTACCAGAAAACAAACAAGCAAATGTGGAAAAATTTAAATCTGCTCTCTCTCATTCGACAGGCCCAATAGCTGTATATTTTCTCTTTGAAGGTTCCATTCACTGGAAGAGAGATTTGGCTAATGATTGCAGTGAAGACAACCAAGAGAATTTTACAAGGGAAAACTTCATGCAGGAGATAAAACATGAAAAGGAGGCCTTAATTTCAAAGACAAGTGTTTCAGGGCTAAATGCCATTATTTATTGGGAATGACAAACACACATCCATACATTTCACTGGTTACCAGGACTTGATAGCATCTGAATATAAACCAGAGAGTAACAAGGCAAATATGCAAGAGTGGAGGAGGCACCTGTTGTCATAGATTTAGACAGTCAAGTCTTCAGAGGCATGACAGAGCCAAAGCTATTTTATTCTCAAGCCATTGGAAAGAAGCTAGAACTAGAAGGAATGATGGTCCTGCACTAATTGGATTTTAAAACAGGATCAAAATGAAGCATGCATCATCCAGAAATGGAACAGTCTAATTTAGTAATTACGGGATTCTCTGCCATTGATTCTCTCACAGATCTCGGTGTTTCAGACATCAGACCCAACCCCAGCTCCCCTGGGATGCACAGCCTTCTCATGTTTTGCTGTTAGGAAACTTCCATCAATGCATTGTTTCAATTTCTCATTCTCTCTTATCTCTCTCTCTCTCTCACACACAATTCCTTTTGCTGAATACCATTTCCAATCAATAGAATAAAATGGTATCCGTAAATACAATTTGGAAATTATTACACATATCCTCCTTTCTGGTAAATTCTACTTTGCATCTGGGAACTTTAACCCCTTTATTCTTCTCTGTAACCCAATCCACCTTTAGGAAAAAAAAAATAATAATAGAAGGAAAACCATTCATCATTCTTCACAATGTAGACAGAGAAATAGAGATAGACCACTTCCCAATACTGAATGAAATTCTTGACTATGCAGTAAGCTAAGATATGGAAGGGGAATTGGTGGTCACAAAATATGATTAACAGAGTAGAGATGAGGCTTTTCTCTTACGTATGCAGATCTGGTTGTATGGAACAAAGGCAACCTGTCCAATAACAAAATTTAAGATTAGGAAACAAACAAAACGAATGTATCTGGTTGCCACCTGGATTAGATTCACGATTGTCTGTGTTTCTAAAGGTTGGGCATCTCGTAAAGTTTGTTAGTGCACACAGCTTACAGCTTGGAGGGGCACTTGAGTTCAGGCCCACTGACACGCTTTGGAACATTACGTATGCTGCTCAGCTTCTCTCTGCCTCCATCTTTGTCCTTTGAAGGGTGAGGCTAGTGGAGGGACCCTGTCATGGGGCTTCAAATGTTTAAGGATATGGAGAATTCAAAGCTGTTGGAAAAGTAGCCAGCCTTAGTAAATGCTCCATATATGTGCCTTGTGGTTACAATTATAAAATTCATTCAAATGTCTTCACTCCATGACCTTATACGCAGCAGATCATGTTTTATTTGATTTTGGCAATAGATCAGAAATTTCAAGGTGGTATGGAAATGGAGAAATGGCTTAGCAGTTAAGACATTTGCCTGCAAAACCTAAGGACCCAGGTCCGATTCCCCAGTACTCACGTAAGCCAGATGCACAAGGTGGTGCATGTGCGTGGAGTTTATTTGCAGTGGCTGGAGGCGCTGGCATGTCCATTCTCTCTCTCTCACTCACAAAGTGAATAAGTAAATAGATAAATAAGTCAAGCCGGATGTGGTGGCACACACCTTTAATTCCAGCACACTCGGGAGGCAGAAGCAGGAGGGTCATCGAGAGTTCGAGGCCACACTGAGACTACATAGTTAATTCCAGGTCAGCCTGGACCAAAGTGAGACCTTACCTCAAAAAACAAAAAATAACAAAAAGAACAACATGAAAAAAGGATAAATAAGTCAATAAATAGTACATACACAAAGCCGGTCTGTGTTTTAAGGCAGAGCTTTGCTCCTGTGAGGAGGAGGCAGAATTGCTGGGTTTTCAAAATGTTCTCAACGTTCCATTGCACTGACTTACTGAGTTTGTTTTGGATAGGGGAAGCTATAAATAAATAATTTCTGAAACATTTGGTTAGCTAACCCAGGATATGAAAAATCGATTTACTGGCTGGAGATATGGTTTACTACTTAAGCCAAAGGCCCAGGTTCGATTCCCCAGTACCTACATATGTCAGATGCACAAGGTGGCACATAAGTTGGGAATTTGTTTGCACTATCTAGAGGCCCTGGCATACTCATACTCACTCTCTCATAAATAAACAAACAAACAAATAACTAAATTGAAAGAACCATTTCCAGCGAAGAATATACCCATGTCCTCTGTCTTTCATTTTGTCTCTTCAGAGACAACCTGTAAGGGGGAGTTTTGAGCACAATTATAGAATTAAGGGTTTAAGTTTGAAAAGTGTAGCCTAAGAAATTTGGAGTCATAATCTTCAAAATCAGAGATAAGGCTGTGACCAGGTAACCCCATCTTAACCTGTGGACAAGGCATCTTCTCTGATTTTTCTATTCATTTTTAGAAATATGCTAACCCATTCAACCAGAGTGTTGCCAAGTAGCATTGACTTGAGGGACATCTTCGGGGGGATGTTGTATTTCTTACTATGACCTATGACAAAAATTTATTTTATTTATTTGTTTATTTACTTATTATTTATAAGTTATTATAAATTTATATATGGTATAAATTTATAGGTAATCTATCTCTATTATTACATCCTCATTGTTTAACTTGTTATCATTATTGTCATTATTGTTATTATTAGTCTTGAGCAAAACATAGCTAATCACTGGCTGGGGCTACAACCAACCATTCTTGCCATCAGACCCTTTCTCAGATGTCCCTAGTTCCCAGAAGGGACAAGCAGTGCTTTCTCAGCAGGGATTGCAATAACATTGCAACATCTTACCCTTTTTTAAAAATTTTATTTATTTATTTATTTATTTATTTATTCATTTCTTTATTTATTTATTTGAGAGCGACAGACACAGAGAGAAAGACAGATAGAGGGAGAGAGAGAATGGGCGCGCCAGGGCTTCCAGCCTTTGCAAACGAACTCCAGACGCGTGCGCCCCCTTGTGCATCTGGCTAACGTGGGACCTGGGGAACTAAGCCTCGAACCGGAGTCCTTAGGCTTCACAGGCAAGCGCTTAACTGCTAAGCCATCTCTCCAGCCCCCTTTCTTACCATCTCTTGCTCTTCTAGTCACTCGGTTAACACTTGTTGGACAGCCTGTCATGTGCCTGGACTGTCCTGGACACTAGAACAGAACAACAGAGACAACAGCTGGATCCCAGTCCTTCCTTGGTTATTTCTTAAGTTAATTAATACCATAATTAGTTCAAGGAGATACCAAACCTTCCAAAGAACTCAGATCGTTAGCCAACTGATTTTCTCTCATGTGTGATAAAAGCATTAGCATTTTTGTTGTTGTAGGATCATACTCTCCACCTTTGATTTTCAGCTTCTGCTTGACTTCAAGGTAAATACGGACAGAAAGTGGAATCCTTCTTCCTATGTCTTACTGATTCCAGGAAACAATTAGCTGGCTGCCTTAGAAAATATATGGTCTCTTGGCTTACATATGTTGAAAATTATCTAGGCCAACATATATGGGTTTTCCTGGTTCTAAAAGTCCTATTTCAGGAAATTGTAAGCATAGTATTTTGAGTTTCTTGTGGGTATAACTTTTCATACTGTGTACAGGGCTGCTTGTGGCCTGGCTGGTGGCTGCCCCACGCATTGAGAACTGCATAGACAAAACCATGGGGTGCAGGCTGGAGCCAATCTCTTCTGGCAGGCAATGTAAGGAAAACATTGCCAATGTAAGTCCCTGAGGTTTGGGTAGAAATTCACCCCAGCAAATATTAACCACTGATAGAATGAATCTGACAACAGTAAAAAGAACAGTTATGTAGTTTGCTTTTCACTGTGGACAAAAATCACCAAGTGTAGTCTATTTCAGCTTTCCCCAAGTTTGTTCTGGTATGTGCAGAAAACATTGATTTAAAAAGCTCTTTGTCAAATGCATTAGTTTTGTCCGCTACCTCAACTGCTTTCCAACTTGCTGATATACCTTTGAACTCCCCAGTTAGAAACAGTGCACACAATTCGTCACCTGTGAATTCCCTCGTTTTTCAAAATCGACACTCTTATTAGCACTCCGTGGAATCGTCTTCTGGAAATGTTGAAACAGCCAAGTACCTTTATTCCATAAGTGAACAAAAGGAGGCTAGTAGTTTGTGTATAAATAATATAGCTAGATCTCAGGTCTTGTCATGTCCGGTCTGCATTTTCTGTGATATACTGCAATGCATTATGGTAAAGGAGTTAGATGATTATTATTTTTGTAAGGGAATATGTGCTTTACTGTAAATGCATAATGAGTTAAGAAAGGTGACTCTCAGTCCTTCTTGGATACGATGTGAGGCAATGGGGGACAGTCCTATACAAGATGTACTTTATGAGAAGCCACATTTTGACAAAGGTCAAACAATTAACATGATAGTCAGAGGAACTGCAGTAACAGCTAAGCTCATATGAGAACATGGGGGAAAAAAAGCTACAGGCTTTATGAGAATACTGTACATAAATTGGACCTGAGATACTTCACATGGTGACTTAAATGCCTCCTTCTTAGTGAGACTCTTCTTGAATTTTCTAATGCAATTGTTCATCCCCATTCTGCCTTCCATCTTGAAGACCATTTTCCTACCCTATTTTATGTTTTCATCAACTTATGATACTCTGATGTGCCACATACTTCTGTACTGATTTGCTAGCGCCTATCTGCCTCCCTGTGGCATATGAAGATCGGCAATTCTGCTCCAAGGTAACTCTAGAAGATTTGCTGGAATATTCTAGCTATTCAATAAATATTTTTGGAAGAACTTTCTATTTAGCTTAAGAAGCTGACACGAATCATAGGTTTCTTGATGCACAGATCCACAAAGCTTTGTGATATCATTTGTAGACGTGTCATACAAAGTGATAGATAACTTTACTTAGCTACATCTAATCAAATCCCAGGTATTTTGATAATAAGTAATAAAAAATAAGAGTAGGTAACAAATCAAGTTTGTTTTTTTTTTTTTCTGAGAATGGATCCCAGAAAATATACAAACTAGGTTTAAGTGAGATTCAATCACTTTTAGGTAAACTGTGTCTGCATTCTGTCTCTTCCTAGTCTCCGAGTGGCCTGATTTCTGAAGTCCACTCAATCTACCTCCCCTGGCTACATCCCCTCCTCTGGCGCTCCTTATATTCAACCTGTTACACTCGTCTAACTTCGTTCCTCTCCCACCAAGCCCAGCTAGAACCCCTCTCCTCCTTCCTCCCCTCATCTGGTCTAAACTGCTGGGTAACAGGACCTCACCTGCCTGAGCTAGCAGGTGAAACGTATTCATGAGCCTGCAGCAACCTCTTCCTCCTTAAAACATCTTGTGGCAGAGGGTACAATAAACAAGACCCAAACTGTTGCTCCACTCGGGATTTTTGGAAAAGCTACAGCAATTTAGAAGACAATTTTGTTAGAAGATTGGTAAAGCACCCCTGTTGCTTTCCATCATGTGTTCCTGAACCGGTTTTCTAAGCAAATGGAAATTTGATTACCCCAGTGGATCAGGATGGGGAAAAGTCCTATATTCAACAAACGGGGACAAGCATGCTGTCTCTTTTCCCTGACTCTTGTGTACGTTCTACAAACATTGCTTAGCGCCCAGGAATCAGTGTCCTTACACAAGGTAAACCTCAGAAATGTTAAGAGTCCAGGGGAGAATGGAAGCGCCATGTGACCTAAGTGCTACCCCAGAGCGAGGGTCATGCATGCAAGAGTCAAGATTTTCTGGGTGCCGTCTTGACATGTCCCTCCTTCTCCAGGCTCTCTCATCTTGAAGTAGTGAGATTCTTTGTCCAATATTGATTTCTATTTCACTCTCAAATTTAATGAACTTTACTTAATTCCTATTGCAGTCTACACTCCACAGAGACGGTCCCTTCCTTTGTGGAGGCATGCGGCAACCAGGAAGATGACTCATTGCGTCTTCTTTCTACATGCAAACGTAAACAATTATGATAACTTCTTGCTATGTGGGATGTGGCTGTCGAGCGTGATTATTAAATTATGGCTCCTGTATTGTATTCGCTTTGGTTAATGCTCATCCTAATTCGATAGAGTGAATTGTATGTGTTGCAGAAAATCCCTACTTGTACTTACAAAAAAATGGTTTAGAAAATTGCTTTGTGACACCGTTCATTTTATTCCACGAGTGTTTGAGGTTTAAAAGAAAATAAATACATTTTTTTCTTATTAGTTTGCACGTGGTCTCTTCCGTCAGAAGAAACTAAAAGCTTTAAAAATATTAGTCATAAAAAATGTGTGCCACTAAGGAGAGGAGCATTGTTATTTCATTGAGAATTCTGTGGCACAGTTTTAAACAGATATGTGTGTGTGTGTGTGTGTGTGTGTGTGTGTGTGTGTATATATACACACACACATATATGCACATTATATATATACATATATATGCATATATATATATATATATATATATATATATATATACATTTTTCCATCATAACACATCAATTTAAGGACAAAACCAAAGGCAAAAATCACTTGCCTCACTTTATTCTCACTTCCTTGTCTTCATTTTATCCCCCAGATCTTGCCTGATCAAGCTAGGACTCTTCCAAGTGGTAGCTTTCTGGGCCAGGCTGGCCCTGCACAGCCATAGCTGAGAATACACTCACCGCCAGCCCACAGAACATGACAGTGTTTAGTATCACAGGCAAGCGATACAGATGTTCTGCCAGTGCTCCCAGTCCTGGGAGCCATGATTCATAGCTTATTGCCACTTCACCGGGTTGCTTTTAAGGCTGGTTTTATTGCCCCCATCTATTTATTCAGAAAGTGACATTTTGGAAATATAAACCTTAAAATGAGAAAGCAGTTGAGGAGAGAAATAGAGCATGTGCCTCTTTGGAATGAGTTTAACAAAGTGTGTATTTTAAAAACATTCACTGTTTTCAATTTATTTCTCTGAATATCCTGATGCCACGATGGTAAGACGTCAAGACATCCTTAGCAGTGGTTGACTGAGCTCAAGAAGGAATCAATGGATCACTTTGCACATGAGAAAGCTGAGGTCTAGAGCAGTTGGGAAGTGATTTGCCCACATCCACCAAATCCCTCTCCAGTTTCAGTGAAGCCAGTCTTTCGTCACCCAGAACCTCCCCAAACCGTTGTCCACGTTACAGTGCAGAGACGGCCGCCCCGTCCACTGTTACACTTGGCAGAGCTGGGACTCAGGGAAACAGAGTTCCGCGCGTTCCCAGGGAGAGTAGAGTGCTGACCTCTGACAGGTGTGCCGATCGATCTCATCATTGCTTACTGAACTCCTAGAAAGCAACAAAAGGTGAAAGGGGTTGATAAAAGTGGAAATCATTTGCTCTGCTTGCTCACATGTTGCTGTAGACATCACACAGGGCAAGAACGGAGGCTAATAACTGATCAATCTATTATGAAACATTGATTCACTGTATAATATATGTGCAGCACTATACCACAGAAAAGTAAGTCAGTCAAAAACACAGTGATATAGGGTTGTAGAGATGGCTAAGCGGTTAAAGGCCCTTGATTGCAAAGCAGGGTGGCTGAGGTTTGATTCCCCAGTACTCAAAGCCAGATGCACAAAGGTGCACCTGCATCTGGAGAGGTCATTTGCAGTGGCAGGAGGCCCTAGCGTGCCCATCTTCTCTCTCTCTCTCTCCCCTTGCGAATAAATAATAAGTTATTTTTTAAGATATTGATGACATGAATGGGATTTTATAATATTTCCAGGCATCATGGTCTGAAAAGCAGGAGAGAAACTTTGAAAGATGGTTTGAGAACAAACACAAAATTTACATTATTTTTATTTTTTTTCTTTTTTAAATTTTTTCTTGTCATTTTAATTTCTTTATTTGAGAGTGACAGAGAGAGAGAGGGAGACAGATAGAGAGGGAGTGGGCGTGCCAGGGCTTCCAGCCTCTGCAAATGAACTCCAGACACGTGCGCCCCCTTGTGCATCTGGCTAACGTGGGTCCTGGGGAATCGAGCTTCGAATGGGGGTCCTTAGGCTTCACAGGCAAGCACTTAACCGCTAAGCCATCTCTCCAGCCCTTATTTTTAATTAAATACTTGTCACAACCTGGTTGTGTAATTTTACTTTTAAAACACCAGGTATATTAAATGCTTTAAATATTTATATAACAAAATACAAAATATGGCTATGTCTATGATAGAATACATATATGCATATACACGTATGGTTATAATTTTATGTGTAATAGAAGCATTCATATTATTTAATTGTATCTCGCTCACCTTAGCAAACAAACTGTCCAAACCCTTTCAAGAAAGGTCTTCCTCTGAGTGTGGTGGTGCACACCTTTCATCCCAGCGTTTGGGATCCAAAGAGGATCAATGTGAGCTCAGTCTATTTTGTTTTCTCCCAGTCAAGTAGTTAATCCTTTCTCAATCAGATAGGATATAAATAGTATCTAAGGAGATCACATACCCCTGCAATTTCAGCCAAGGCCCAGGCGAAACCACAGAGGAATGGGGAGAGGAGCAAGAGCGCTGCTTCCAGGCTGTTCCTGATAATCAGCGCCAGGGTACAGGAGACAGACAGACCCTGAGGATACTCAACGCCTACCAAAGCAGAGATCCAGAGGCTCCTAAGAGCTCATCACTGAAGTAGTCTTAAAACTCACCCACCACGGCTCTGGGAATTCTGTTGAAGAGGAATTGGAAAGACTGTAAGAGCCACAGGTTGGGACATTATGTCCAGAGGCATTGTCTTCTCCCAGTTCCCACAGAGCATAACTACAGCCTCCTGGGCAATACCTGCAAGTCCACGGAGGAGCGCCCCCTGCAGGATGGGGCCGGGGACGCGGGCAAAGAAGGTACCAACACATGATGCATCCATACAAAAGTACGTTCTTAATTAAAAAATAAAACAGAAATTTAAAAGTTGCAAAAGAAAGAAATCTTCAAAGATCTTTGAATAAGATGGAAAGTGCAAGATCACAGAATTGAAAACCAGCGACAATAAAAATTATGCCCTGCTGCCTCCTACCAGAGTATGGTTTGGAAAATTATTTAAAATTGATATTAAACTATTATAAGGATGGATTTCTACTTATTTATTTTTGTATTGTTTTTATTAGTTATGTAAAACAGTGTGTATGCAGTCATGTTGGGACCATTTTAGCCTCCTCCCTGGCTTCCCCCTCCATAGGGACCCTCCTCATTGGGGAATATGGGTCGTGCATTGTGGGGTAGACGTCAGTTATGGGGAGGTGGCAATGTCTCTGTGCATAATGTCCTAACGTGTGGCTCTAACAATCCCCACCACCTTCTGTGAATTTCCCTGAGCCATGTTGGGTTCGTTTTAGGTCTGCTTCAGTGATGAGGTCTTGGGAGCCTCTGTGTCTCTGGACCTCTGGTTTGGTAGGAGTTGAGTGTTCTCTGTGTCTCTCTCCTTCACCCTTGTGCTGGGACCAGGTTCATCAAGAAAGCAACACTCTTGCTCATTTCCCCAATCCCTCTATAATTAAGACACTTCAAATTAGATAAAACCAATATTTTTCATTCTTTTCTTTCTTTTTGGCGTGCGCGCGCACGCGTGCGTGTATGTGTATGTGTATGTGAGTGTGTGTGTGTGTGTGTGGTGTGGTGTGATGCTGGAGATCAAGCCCAGTGCTTCAATTACAAGAAGAAAGTACTCTACCACTTACACATGCTCCCAACCCCAGGACTTTTCTTGTTACCTTTCAATTTTATTGACTTATTTTTAGTTCATTACTTCGTGGTGCTGGAGACTGACTCCAAAACATGGGCCATGTGAGCAAATAGCATTTAATTTAATATAAAATACTCCGTTTTCTCCTTAAGACGTTCCTTTGATCCTCTAGTAGGTCTCGGTTGTCAAAGAACAAGTGCTATGTGTGTTCCTGTGCGTAAACACAGAGAATGAACCCTTTGCAAGATAAGCACAGATGCTCGGAACGAGGGTCATGGGTCATAGCATTCCATGCCTTGTATAACATGTAAGTGATGCCAGTTTCCAAGTTATATTCATAATAAAACCGGACTTTATTATTGTAAAATATATTTCTCTCAAATGACATATGTTACATACATAATATTTGCACTTTTGCTTGTTTAATACTGGCCTTCCCCCCCCCCCAGAACTGCCTTGTTTATTCTGTTCCGTTCAATTCTAAAAGAAGTGTCTTCTCTCTGCCACACAGGGGCACCTCCTCTATTTTATCATAACACTGACACTGCTATATAGAAAACAGGGTCTGTTTTTATTAGGCCCAATTTACACACACACACACACACACACACACACACACACACACACACACACACACTGAGAGACCTGGGTCCTTAGGCTTCACAGTTAGATGCCTTAGCCACTAAGCTATCTCTCCAACCCTCTTTTCTCTCTCTCACACTTTTTTTTTTTCCCCTCTCTCTCATGACTTTATCTCCTTTGAGCTCCAGTCACTCTGCTCTGTTTGAGTCTCCCTGGACATTGCTCTGAACTTTCTGGCTCTCACAGCCGCCAGTGTCCTGCTTGTTTTTATTCAGAGTAATTCACTGAACTGTAGCTGAGTGGGAATTGATTGGGAGAGCAGATGTAGCTTGGCTCAGCAGGAAGGTACTGCCAACCAAGTAGTCAATATATGCTCCCACACGGCTGGCTCCCGTTAGGTCAATGCTAAGATTCTGCACCAAAAACAACTCGGTGAGAATGTACTGTGTGGATCTGGGTCTGTGTTTCACTATGTTGGTTCCCCTCTTATCTTTTTGTTTATATTTTTCAAATTGATAGTCCTAGAATGAGTCCCATTGAAAAGAAATGAGCCATGTATGCAAGAAGAGGCGGAGAATTAAAGCAGGCTCTGTCATCGCCCATCAAGGAACCTATACAAATTTGGGCTGATGATTCTGTTAATCACTGTGGGTAAACCTCCCCGAAACTTTTGAGTCATGGGATTCCAGGGGCTTCAGCTGCTTAGGTCTGCGGGCTTTCAAGCTGTAGGCAACTCTTGGGCTGCGGCATTTTCACTTCAGTTTATGATCTCTTGAGTTTCAGTATGAACAAGCTCTGAGAGCCCAAATAAATGGCAGCCCACTGGAGGATGGGAATGGTTCCATGGAAACTAGACGTCACCTGCAGGGTGCGGTAACCCAGCTTAGTAGAGATTTCTACAAGCCATTTGCAGAACCCGAGCTGAAAATTGAATGGCATTTTTTAAAGAAAGAAAAATGGTAAGTTTCGTCTCATTGTTTGTGATACTGTTCCAGTTGTACACAGATATACTGACAACTACAGTTGGTTTTAAAGGAACATGTTTTGGACTCCGTAAATTTTGATCCAATCACCTTAAGGTAGAACTTAAGGGAATAAAAATGTCAAAATACACACACACCCACACACACACGGGAACAAAGTTAATGTACATGCTATGAAGAAAGCTGTTCTGGTGGCCTTTGCAATAAAAAAGTTATCCAGTGAATTTGTGTACAAAATTTAAAAAGAATCATGCGGCCAGATTCTGTTTACTGCACATAAAATACTAGAAATCACAAATAGACATTAAGTTCTACTTTTCCTGACAACTTGAATTTGTTTTAACATTGTAAAAAGAAAAAGAAAAGATGAACTCTAAGTTTATGACTAGGCATATATTAACAGCACCATGCCAACTAAATTTGCAGGGAACAAAAAGAGAAAGCTTTGCTGCATAATTCTTTTTTTCTTCTGTACTTTGTGTTGTTTTGGTAACACGGGGTGAGTGTTGTGGGACTGCAAAGCTCTGCCCTGGGGTCTTGGCTGCACAACTCAGGAGTCTGTCACAGTCAGCACTACCTGGGATAGCTTCTAAAGAGCATGTTTGTGAAGCTTATTTTGATATCAGTCTTGGAATATTTTAATATCCTCTACTGCTACTTGCTCAGAGAGATTTAGTGTAGATCAGTGCATGACAAATTAAGTTACATGTAAAAAAGAGAAATTAGTAAGATATGAAAATTATTCTTCTCATTAAAAAATATGTGTTTTTTTGTTTTTGTTTTTTTTAAATTGAGGCTGGCCAGGTGTTGTGTTCCATTCTTGTTGTTCCAGTGACCCAGGTGGAGCAGAGGAGCATCAGCCAGCATGGGGAGTATAGTGAGAAATCTGTCTTGAAACCTAAAAGCAAAGAAAAACAAAACAAAACAAACAGTAATGGAGGCTGGCATACGTCTTCGCAAACTCGTTTGCTCTTGACAGTTGAAACACATGGCTCAGTTTCGTATAAAGCAGCTGGGCACTAAATAAAGAAGCTGAAATCACTAAATTAAGAATGATTGCTGATGTTAGCATGCTAGAGCATCAAGACTAAGGAGAAAGATGTAAATATTGTAGTGGATATTTACAGGCAGGTTTACAAAACCCTGTATCAGCTGAGAGAAGTCAATGAAACTAAACATTTTGTCTTTGGGCGTAAACACATTTTGAAGATTTCAAGCATCCTATATGGATGCAAACAAATTGATTTGGATTTGCTTGAGGATTATGTTTGCAGTAAGGCGAAACGGGCGGTGGAGAAGGAAGGCGATTCCTAAGGCAGCACTTTGGAATATAAATACTGGATCCCGTTTTAAAACACTTGTAATGCACCGTACTTGTGGTTCCGTGATAATCATATTCATTCCAGCCTTGATTGTTTTCCTTCCCCTCTTGTTTCTTCTAATCACACTGCCAAAGAATGAGAGGGACAGAGCCTTTACAGATGAGAAAATGGAGCTAAAATCAAATTCAAAATACAATAGGGCAATCCAGTGGGAAAATTCCCTAAGCAGTTAATAATATTCTTAACGTGGGAGACCTTGATTTCTGTCACTCTCTTTTTATGATCCAGGTAATTCTTCTGCGCTGGAGACACCTCTGAAAGTACAAAGACAGGGAAATAAATAAGGAATTGCAAATCAAAGATGATGCAAAGAATATGCAATAGTCGGTTTTTTTTTTTTTTTTTTTTTTTTTTGCTTCAGTTACTTGAGACCAAAACAGAATTAAAGTGCAAGAAGTTGGATGCTGGAAAATAGAAATTGCAACCCCACTTCTATTATCCACTTGATCACAAATGTGAGCTCTCTCCATGGTGCTTTGCTTTGCACTGGGCGTTATCACAGTTACCTAGCCTGCTAGAGAATGCTTGTGAGGGGCACGTGAAACAACTGATCCTAAAGGCTGCGCAATTCCCAACGCGCTAAAATAACGTATGCATATGCAGTGTGGTGTCACTTACGACTTCGTATTGTCTTAGCTCGGACTCTGGCAAATCACACCCAAGTAAAGTTTTGGGGAGCAGCCAATTGATAAACTTTGGAACTCTAGGATTAAAAAAAAAAAAGTCAGAAACAGAAGCGACCAAAAAGAGTAAAAGAAACAAGTTCTGTCTGGAAAAGCTACAGTAAAGTGAGACACAAAAGGCCGCCGCAGGACTGATCCTCGGAGCCTGTCAAATGACAGGGAGGAGACACTAATATGAGTGGACTCCTGGCTTACAAAGGAGTTAAAAAGGAAACAGCACCTGCTTAAAATCAATATGAAATTCTATAGGCAGCCTTTACAAAGAAATCAAGGGAGGCATAATATGATCTCGGCAGCTCACTCTCGGGGAAGATGGGATAGCTCCAATGTGCGGCACCAGCTAAGTGCAGAAGACAAGTCCTCCCGAAAGCCCTGTTAAAATGGAATTACCGCAATCAGGCAGCGTGGTCAGGAGGGTATGGGTGAGACTGATGAGGTTATCAGGAGACAAATAGGGAGCCAGGCTATGCAGATTGCTGGACGGGAAAGAAACACATGTTCACCTAGTGTGTGTCATTAACAGTGTGCTTCCAAAGACTAGATTGGATGCTTCCTGAAGCTATCAAGAGGCTAGCAGATATGCAGCTCCAATTAAACAAGAGCAGGGCAAAGAACCAGCACCCACACAGGACAGCTTCCATCGGCCACGAGCTGTCCTTTGTGTCTGGTTTCAATACACTTCTGCCAACTCTCACAGTTCCATAGCACAGGAAACTGAGTCCATAGAACCAGGGTGAGAAAATACAAACTTCGCCAAGTAGCATGCGTCTGCATATTAAAAAAAAAAAATGATTCAAGGTAAATCAGAGAGTATTTGAGAAGGGAACACATTCCTACTTCTGTAACCGGCAACCAGAAATTCCTGTCTCAGAGCCTTTAAAGTATTGAAGTTGCTACTTTGGACAAAGGCTTTCAAACCCAGATCATTAGTGATGCCGGGGACCCCACAGCGTGCTCTAGCTCAGACTCCTCAGCTCAGAGGTGGGGAAATTGAGGCGCCCTGACACTGGGTGTGTCTGAGTTAACAGTGGACCCCAGCCAAGAACTCATCTTTCTCAGATTCCTTCACTATAACCCAAAGGTTTCTTCCTCTGTTGCTTACTATCCAAAACGAAAATATTTCTACACTCAACAAAGCAACGAACAATGAGCACAAACATTTTTCTTTTTTTTTTTTTTTTTAGTAATTAAGACATTTCTAGGTACTTGCAAAAATTATCAACCAGAACCATATCAGTGAAATGTGACGTGGTGCCATAATCATTTTTGGCTTGTTTGTATGAGGAAGCAAGGGACAGAAATGTATTCAGATGAAAACTTAGCTCGAGAGGTGAGGAATTCTAAATTCATTCTTGGAGTGGTCTAAGTGTCATTCTCTTCCTTGAAAAATCCATGCCCTTGTCAACTTTCCAAAGGCTTTCATAATTATTCTTTTCAAAATGCCTTTGGGTGTCCAAAGCTAGACTGCAATCGTTTGCATTTTCAGGTGGGTTTTGGCAATGGAGGCAACCTGAGAGAAGCATCCTTAGCAGATGACTGTATTTAAAATGTGCTTTCTGGGCTGGAGAGATGGCTTAGTGGTTAAGCACATGCATGTGAAGCCTAAGGACTCCAGTTCAAGGCTCGATTTCCCAGGACCCACGTTAGCCAGATGCACAGGGGGTGCATATCTCTGGAGTTCATTTGCAGTGGCTGGAGGCCCTGGCGTGCCCATTCTCTCTCTCTCTCTTTCTCTGTCTGTTGCTCTCAAATAAATAAATAAAAATAAACAAAAAAATTAAAATGCACTTTCTTTCTTTACTGATAGCTATCCAGAGGGAATGACATGGTAGGAGAACTTTTAAGAACTACACACCTTGGTCTACTACATTTAGAATAGTTACTATCAGGCTCTGTATTTCTTTCTTTCTTTCTTTTCTTCTTCAAGGTAGAGTCTCACTCTAGCCCAGGTTGGCCTGGAATTCACTATGCTGTTTCAGGGTGGCCTGTAACTCACAGTGATCCTCCTACCTCTGCCTCCCTCCTAAGAGCTGGGATTAAAGGCACGCACCACCACACCTGGCTAGGCTCTGACTTTCCGTTACCCACTTATTTCTAGAAAACGAAGGAAGGAGAATAGTCAATCCAATATGTAGTCTCTGTGCTTGGTGCAAAGCAGCTGTTCGTCCTTCCTTCTGCCATTTCTTCTTGTGATAGCTTAGGCCTTTGTGTTCGGAGAAATGGGAACGACTGTGGTAGAAAGTAGAGACCGCATACACATTAGAACACATGAGCACAGAGAAGCTTACAGCGGAAACAAACCATTTGGGAAGAGAAAGTCGTCATGAGTAGAATGTCCTCCAAACTAGACATCCCGATCCCCGTGCGGGAGACTGCTCCCATTCTCTTCTCCCTTCCTTGTCCAGTGCACTGCAATCCCATTTTTATTAGTGACACAACCTCTGAGTGTGGCTTCTCTACTATTTTGGATGTGATATAATGTATCAGCTGGATGAAAACACAAATGTCAACTCAGCTAAAATCGAAAGGCAAACACGATTCTTTTTTAACATGGTGCCCAAACTAAAGAAGTCACTTATTATATGACTTTATTCTCAAGGCTGTTTGTATTACTTGATGATATTTGTGATATACGACTTAGGAGGGGTGAGGTTTTTTTCCTCCATTTAATTGCACCTTCATTTTTTTTTCTGTAAAAATGATTCTGATAAGTGTTCTTTTCTTTTTTTTTTTTGAATGTTGGGAAGCTAGGATATTAATCTAGCCCAGCAGAGGAGCTAAAGTGGCAAAAATTGATTAAGGCATTAAAATACCTACAGTATGTCTAGAAAA
The DNA here is from genome assembly GCF_020740685.1 of Jaculus jaculus. Lineage (NCBI taxonomy): Eukaryota > Metazoa > Chordata > Mammalia > Rodentia > Dipodidae > Jaculus > Jaculus jaculus. The sequence continues at coordinate 25,972,744 of NC_059121.1, forward strand.
TATGACCTGTCTTTAAATGGCCCCAGTAAATCACAAACCAAACTCAGAGGAAGCAGTTAAGATGAGCCTCACCAAGCAACAGAAAAGTTTCCAGGACAGAGGATTTTCAAAGTGCCATTTTATTTTTATATACTGTGCAATCAGAGAGAAATATGTATACAGCTTGGCACAATCTGCTCTGTCCAGGATTTTTAGAAAGAAGGTTAGTTCTAAAATACATGCAGTGTTTATGTATTTGTGGGGGGGGGGGTGGGGGGTGTGCATGCGGAGGTCAGAGAACAACTGTTAGGTGTCATTTCTTGTCTTCCACCTCATTGGAAGGTGATTCTCTCTCTCTCTCTGTCTCTCTCTCTCTCTGTCTCTCTCTCCCACCCCTTTATTTCTCACTGTTCTTGACTGCTGTGCTCATCCCTAGTTTTCAGGAAATTATTCCGTCTCCGCCTCCCATCTCAACACCGGCATACCAGAGGCACAGAAGGCATTCACAACTTCCTGCTTTTTAGGTGGGGCTCGAACTTCGGTACTCAGGCCTGAGCAGTAAGTGCTACATACACAGATCCTTCTCCTCAGCCTGAGAAGTATTTTTAATGTCCGTATGATCTTGTAGGTATTGGACACACACACTAATGCATGTTATAATACTTGAGGCTAATTGTATGATGGGACTTGTGCAAATTCTTCTAAGTCCTCTGTCCGCAAATCCTCCATCTTGCCTGAAACTCCCCCAACTTTGTATTTCTCTTCTCAGGTATGCATTCTTTTTTTTTTCTTTTTCCATTCAGATATACTTTCTAAATTACCTTACTGATAAATAATGTTATGTGAAAAAAATGATAAACTATTTTGGAGGAAAGGGACCAACCAGGTTTTATTTTTGGTTGGTTGTTTTATATTTGGCATATTGATCACATTTGTTTATGTTATATCAGGGAAAAAATGAAAGTTTGGAGACAAGAAGAGTTCGAATGTGTTTTTTTCTTCATGAGGTAAACAGGTCATGGATGATGTCACCATAGTGGCCCAAGGAGAGAGCAAAAACACTGTGACCATTCAGGAGACTTCAAAGTGGGTCAAAGCCACCTAAAAATAGAATGAAAATCAGAGTATTCTTGCTCAGGCTGAGATTTCTCAAGTTTCTGTATTTAACCCTTCCTTAGTCTTTTAAAAATCTTTTTTTTTTATTAGGTAGAAACTGTGCATGGGCACATTATAATACTATGGAACTCTTCACTGATCTGCATGTCATCCTTACACGAGGGCAGTGCTAATTGTCTCTGTATTGTTCCAATTTTAGTATATGTGCTGCCAAAGCTGGCCCTGAACCTTTTGATATATTCCCCACAGAACACTTCTAAAGTGCCCTCAGTCCTCTAACTGACTCTCCTCTGTGCAACTGTGAATAGATGAACTCAACATTTACTCTCCTCAGAAAAGACTAACCTTCCCAAAACTCCCAGCTCCAAACCAAAGTCTGGGCCACACAGCAGGGATTTACCCCTTGGAGGATGTGACAGCCCCTCCCCATGCCTCTCAGAACTCTTACCTTGTGGGTCTCCCACAGAATGTGGACTAAAAGAATCACTTGTTTGTATTTAACCCTGGATGGCCTTTTCTTTTTCTAGCATCTTACTTTTCTCTCTTCTTACACTGGTAGATTTCTAAGTAGCTTTCTGCTGCATCTGTTTCCTTCACATCTTTTTCCATGCTGGTTCTGTGACCCACCTTCTCCACTCACTAGCCCTAGAAAATTAAATAATATTTTTTTATTTGCAAGCCAATTTTTTTAAGTATTTAGTAATTGGGTCAGTATGAGTAAATTTCTTCATCTCATGAAAATGCCACTGTTTTCCTATCATGGTTCTTCCGTGGCATGACATCGGCACTCTGAGGACATTTACACGGATGGTGAGTGCAGAGGAGTCATTACGCTTAAGCAGCATGAGGCTTTTGATCTAAGGCCCGAAGTATGCTGTTATAATGCAAAAGACTCAGAGCATCCTGCTCCAACTATCTGCTAGAAGTTTCTCCACTAATGACATGTCCACAGATCTATGCTGATCCAAACGCACCCCGAACATTTTGTTTCCAGGGTTTAAGATGAAAGACTGGTCATCCTTCCTTTGTGATGCCATCTGTCAAGAAACCAGAAGTGCCACAGCTGCATAGGTAGAATATTCTCTCAATCTAAGAGGGAACATGCACCGAATGCTCTGACATAATATAGTTCCAGAGGGAAATCTTAAGTTTCAAAACAATTGACCAATAATCATGGAGATGTATATCTGTTCCTGTCTGAGAAATATCTTCAGCAAGAGAATGTGTAGAGAAACAGCCTGTCCTGAATGACTTCATGACTTACTTCTAGTGACTCCAAAGCCTCAGGATATCTCTGGAGGCGGTACATATACAAGGAATAGTCCAGGCAGAAGTGAGGAGTGGAAAACCTTTCAGGAAAAGCTGTCAAGAGAAACTCTTTTGCTCTGTGAGTTACTGAGCTTGTCTTGCAGGCGAGAGGAACTATTGCTGCTCTGACTTCTCTCTTTGCCAGGTGTCATCGGCTGAGATAGAAACATGTATAAGCTGATCAATTAACCAAACAGGAATCATTTATCTTCCAAACCAGATATGTCAGGCCTCACTGCATTCAATTTGAAAGCTTGTCTTGAACTTTCTTGTTGCTCAATAACAGGTCTAGGCTCTTGGACTTGCCTCCTGCATGGCAACAGATGGTCTTTGGGGACAAGGGACCGGCTGCTCATGCAAGCACATTTTTACCTCTCTCAGGAGTATGGGAGAGCAACTCACAACGATTACTTAGGATATTTGCTCCATCGTCAATCCTCTCATTTCTTAGTACATCTCTGTGTGAACTAAAATAGGAGTAAGTTCCCATTCTCTTAATTTTCCTAAGAAACTTTCATTGCAATGCCCACATTGTAATTAAAATAGCTAGCAATAGGTTACCAAAAGTAGGTTAAATTTTCCTTTCAATATATCTGACCAAAATATGTTCTGTATACTTCCCCTGGAATTTTTCAATATGCAGGCCAACAACATATTTTTTTTTAATTTTTTGTTCATTTATATTTATTTAGTTGAGAACAACAGAGAGAGAAAGAGGCAGAGAGAGAGAGAGAGAGAGAGAGAGAGAGAGAGAGAGAGAGAGGGAATGGGTGTGCCAGGGCCTCTAGCCACTGAAAATGAACTCCAGACGCATGCGCCCTCTTGTGCATCTGGCTACTGGGTCTTGGGGAATCGAGCCTTGAACGGGGGTCCTCAGGCTTCACAGGAAAGCATTTAGCCGCTAAGCCATCTCTCCAACCCAACATATTTTTTAACAACTGGAGTAAGTGCATTTCTGTTGTGGCAAATATAAAAGTAATAAGACGGGCTGGAGAGATGGCTTAGCGGTTAAGCGCTTGCCTGTGAAGCCTAAGGACCCCGGTTCGAGGCTCGGTTCCCCAGGTCCCACGTTAGCCAGATGCACAAGGGGGCGCACGCGTCTGGAGTTTGTTTGCAGTGGCTGGAAGCCCTGGCGCGCCCATTCTCTCTCTCTCCCTCTATCTGTCTTTCTCTGTGTCTGTCACTCTCAAATAAATAAATAACTGAATGATTTTTAAAAAAAAAAAAAAAAAAAAAAAAAAGTAATAAGACAGAGGACTGTATTTTATGATTCTGCAACTCAGAACCCCCTTTAGAACTTGGTCCACATATTTATGTATTTTAGAAATAAATTTTTCCCATTAATGATGACAAGGTCACATGAATTTTCTTCCTCTTCTTTACATATTTTATTATCACAGCCATTGATATTCATGGTTTTGTTTTCCATGCTAGTGAATTTATCAAGAAAATGCTCTTTTTGTTTTTGGCTAGACTAGTACTTTTGGTTGAACACATCTTGCCAAACTGGCCTTTTACGAGTCTAGTTCAAAGAGGTAAAGTAACTGAATTTTTGAGAATCAAGTAAGTACAAATATCTTACTTTAGAAAAAGAAATTATTTCAAATGTCTACATTGTGAGATATTATTTTGTTTAATTGTATTTCTTGTTTTAATGTAGAAGGGTGGAGCCAAAACTTCAAACAAAATACTCTGTAAAATGATAAAATTACCATTTACAATCCTCTCAAACTGCCCTCATTTTTTGTGGGAACAAAGAGTGATCTCCTTTCATGGTAGGAGAGGGTTCCAGTAAGGACGTGGGAGGGAGAGGGGACATGGAGTGATCTCCCTTTGTCATAGGAGAGGGCTCCAGTAAGGACGTGGAGGGAGAGGGGACATGGAGTGATCTCCCTTTGTCATAGGAGAGGGTTCCAGTAAGGACGTGGGAGGGAGAGGGGACATGGAGTGATCTCCCTTTGTCATAGGAGAGGGCTCCAGTAAGGACGTGGAGGGAGAGGGGACATGGAGTGATCTCCCTTTGTCATAGGAGAGGGTTCCAGTAAGGACGTGGGAAGGAGAGGGGACATGGAGTGATCTCCCTTTGTCATAGGAGAGGGCTCCAGTAAGGACATGGAGGGAGAGGGGACATGGAGTGATCTCCCTTTGTCATAGGAGAGGGTTCCAGTAAGGACGTGGGAGGGAGAGGGGACATGGAGTGATCTCCCTTTGTCACAGGAGAGGGCTCCAGTAAGGACGTGGAGGGAGAGGGGACATGGAGTGATCTCCCTTTGTCATAGGAGAGGGTTCCAGTAAGGACGTGGGAGGGAGAGGGGACATGGAGTGATCTCCCTTTGTCATAGGAGAGGGCTCCAGTAAGGACGTGGAGGGAGAGGGGACATGGAGTGATCTCCCTTTGTCATAGGAGAGGGCTCCAGTAAGGACGTGGAGGGAGAGGGGACATGGAGTGATCTCCCTTTGTCATAGGAGAGGGCTCCAGTAAGGACGAGGAGGGAGAGGGGACATGGAGTGATCTCCCTTTGTCATAGGAGAGGGCTCCAGTAAGGACGTGGAGGGAGAGGGGACATGGAGTGATCTCCCTTTGTCATAGGAGAGGGCTCCAGTAAGGACGTGGGAGGGAGAGGGGACATGGAGTGATCTCCTTTTGTCATAGGAGAGGGTTCCAGTAAGGACGTGGGAGGGAGAGGGGACATGGAGTGATCTCCCTTTGTCATAGGAGAGGGCTCCAGTAAGGACGTGGGAGGGAGAAGGGACATGGAGTGATCTCCTTTTGTCATAGGAGAGGGTTCCAGTAAGGACGTGGGAGGGAGAGGGGACATGGAGTGATCTCCCTTTGTCATAGGAGAGGGCTCCAGTAAGGACGTGGGAGGGAGAGGGGACATGGAGTGATCTCCCTTTGTCATAGGAGAGGGTTCCAGTAAGGACGTGGGAGGGAGAGGGGACATGGAGTGATCTCCCTTTGTCATAGGAGAGGGTTCCAGTAAGGACGTGGAGGGAGAGGGGACATGGAGTGATCTCCCTTTGTCATAGGAGAGGGCTCCAGTAAGGACGTGGAGGGAGAGGGGACATGGAGTGATCTCCCTTTGTCATAGGAGAGGGCTCCAGTAAGGACGTGGAGGGAGAGGGGACTTGGAGTGATCTCCCTTTGTCATAGGAGAGGGTTCCAGTAAGGACATGGAGGGAGAGGGGACATGGAGTGATCTCCCTTTGTCACAGGAGAGGGTTCCAGTAAGGACGTGGAGGGAGAGGGGACATGGAGTGATCTCCCTTTGTCATAGGAGAGGGCTCCAGTAAGGACGTGGAGGGAGAGGGGACATGGAGTGATCTCCCTTTGTCATAGGAGAGGGCTCCAGTAAGGACGTGGAGGGAGAGGGGACATGGAGTGATCTCCCTTTGTCATAGGAGAGGGCTCCAGTAAGGACGTGGAGGGAGTGGGGACATGGAGTGATGTCCCTTTGTCATAGGAGAGGGCTCCAGTAAGGACGTGGAGGGAGAGGGGACATGGAGTGATCTCCCTTTGTCATAGGAGAGGGTTCCAGTAAGGACGTGGAGGGAGAGGGGACATGGAGTGATCTCCCTTTGTCATAGGAGAGGGCTCCAGTAAGGACGTGGAGGGAGAGGGGACATGGAGTGATCTCCCTTTGTCATAGGAGAGGGCTCCAGTAAGGACGTGGAGGGAGAGGGGACATGGAGTGATCTCCCTTTGTCATAGGAGAGGGTTCCAGTAAGGACGTGGGAGGGAGAGGGGACATGGAGTGATCTCCCTTTGTCACAGGAGAGGGTTCCAGTAAGGACGTGGAGGGAGAGGGGACATGGAGTGATCTCCCTTTGTCATAGGAGAGGGCTCCAGTAAGGACGTGGAGGGAGAGGGGACATGGAGTGATCTCCCTTTGTCATAGGAGAGGGCTCCAGTAAGGACATCGGAGGGAGAGGGGACATGGAGTGATCTCCTTTTGTCATAGGAGAGGGTTCCAGTAAGGACATCGGAGGGAGAGGGGACATGGAGTGATCTCCTTTTGTCATAGGAGAGGGTTCCAGTAAGGACGTGGAGGGAGAGGGGACATGGAGTGATCTCCTTTTGTCATAGGAGAGGGTTCCAGTAAGGACATCGGAGGGAGAGGGGACATGGAGTGATCTCCTTTTGTCATAGGAGAGGGTTCCAGTAAGGACGTGGAGGGAGAGGGGACATGGAGTGATCTCCTTTTGTCATAGGAGAGGGTTCCAGTAAGGACATCGGAGGGAGTCGGGACATAGAGTGATGTCCCTTTGTCATATGAGAGGGTTCCAGCAAGGAAGTGGTAGGAATTGGGCAAATTTTCTTTAATGGCTCTTCTCATAACTGGTCTTCTCTTTAAAAATAGCCTAATTATTTTATTATGCAGTGTTTCCTTGTGTGCTTTCTCATATCAATGTCTGTTTTTTAAAAGTATTTTCTGTACTTCATTTCCAATACCTTTTAGGTCAAAGGATATCCATATGATGTCACTCAAATGAACTCTGCATTGTCTGAAATTTGTCAAAAGCAAATTCTAAAAACAATTCAGTTCCTTGGAAAGACTTAATACACTGTCAATGCCCTGGAGGTAATATTTCCTTAACAAATGTAAAGAAAACAATGCTTGTTTTCACAGATGACACATTTAAGGTACACATTCATGTTTGCCCAACAGTCAGCTTTCTAAGGTAAGGCCAGGTCTGCTTGATTAAATTGTGATCAATTGTTCCCTTAAGCATGCATATTATCCTAATACAAATATTAGGTAATTTGGTTTTCATCCTTTATGGTTTTTTGGCCTTGCCCCAAATTTTTAGAAGACTCTTTCTTTCCTTCCTTCTTTCTTTTCTTCTTTCCTTCTTTCTTTCTTTCTTTCTTTCTTTCTTTCTTTCTTTCTTTCTTTCTTTCTTTCTTTCTTTCTTTCTTTCCTTCTTTCTTTCCTTCTTTCTTTCTTTCTTTCTTCTTCCCTTCCTTCCTTCCTTCCTTCCTTCCTTCCTTCCTTCCTTCCTTCCTTCCTTCCTTCCTTCGTCTCTCTCTCTTTCCCTTTCTTTCTTTCCTTCTTATTGTCTGTCTGTTTTTCTTTTTCTTGGAAGGAATGATGAAATTGAAAAAGTGCTGCAAGTATGAAGCTTTTGAAGTACATTACATAAGCCTAACCATGACCCAAGGGAATTTTTTTTTTTTCCCCACCAAGGGAATAGTTTTAGTTAATTCTTTCCATAACTTTTCAAACCCTTGTCAGTACAGGTGTTTCTGACCAGTGGGGGTGGGGGGGATTGACATATTTTCCTTGACAGACATATATCCTCTTGTTCATGAAGACCATTGCATAACCTAAGCGGTAATGCCTGCTGAAGGCTCCACTCTTTTTGCCACGTAGATGCCCAGTTCAGAAGTTGGTAGAGAGTATTCTGAGAGGGAAAGCGCTACGGTTACATCTGGTTATTTCTCAAATCTCTGTCTCTGAGAAGGCTTGGGAGCTACAGTGTCTTGGGTCATCCTACGACACAACTATTAGTCTTGGTGACAAAGCTTTTGAACGGGAGACTGGCTGGGCTTCCCATCATTTTATTTAGAGACTAACCAGGATTTTGTGAGATTAAAGCAGGGTGATCAACGCGTGAGAGCTGTTCTCTCTCCACCCACCCTCACCCGCCGGCCCTAAGTTGAGAGCCCCACCCAACCCCCCACCCACGTCCCCGTCACACCACACATGACTTCAGCCAAATTTTGTAAGGAGTCATTAGGTTTGGGCCTCCTTTAGAGCCAAAAGCTTTCACGTCTTAGGAATCTCTACAAACAGCTAGCTTTATTAAAAACACATTAGGGGTAAAATTTGTGAAAGTTAAGCAACTCAGTGATGAGTGTATTTCGTAACATTCATTTTGTGATTTTGCTTGGAAATTATACCTTCAGTCTTAGCTCCCTCCATCATGATACCTGCAAAGTGAACAAAAGAGGCCTCCTGGTTTAGGGTGTGTGTTTCCTGGTGTGTCTTCACATGAGAGGATTTATACTGAGACACCTAGAAACAGTTCATTGTTATGATTTGGCTCTTTTGGTGGTTGTTGTTTTTCCTTTTGTTTTGAGATTTTTTTTTTTTTCTATCCTTCTATTTGTTTCTCTTCTGCCACCAAGTTGCCTGTGCTGTAAATAATTGTAGCTCAGAGGTTGAGAGGAAAGAAAAAAAAAGATACAATAAAGCTGAGGGAGTGGAAATTGCCCAAATGCTTCACTGGAAGCTGTGGCTGGTAATGACAAGAAGACACAGACCAATTGTTTATTTTTTCCCCTGCCTCCAGCAGTATTTTAAGCTTACCACACATCTTTTTTTTTTTTTTTTTTCACATGGATATGATTTTTTTTTCCCCTGAAGAAAAAAATATATGCTAAGAAGAAGAATGTCTGCAATTAAACTAAAATAAAAGAGCAAACCATAGCATGTGGTGCACGGAGCAATAAAGGCAGAAGGGCTCTTTGTGAGGAGACATCGCTCCAGGAAAATTCCTTTCTCTACCAGTGATACATTTGCTTCTCTTCTGCACTGTGAACCTCTCCGAAAATAGAAACTTTAGGTTTAATTGATTTATTTGTAATGAATCTGGCTCGGGGTAAAGACTCTTTGTAGCTGATTGATTACTGAAACAAGCTTAAGATTTCATACCACAACAAACCTTTTTGTACTAATAAACAGTGGGACGATAAAGCTCTGAGGCATGGTGTTTCCCTTCACATTAAAGTGAGGATTTGCAACTTAAGTATGTGAGGGACATAGCTTATGCGCTCCCAAGAAGCAGGCATAATGAACTATTTCTTTTAATGGCAGATTATCCCTGTTTCTATTTCCTGGAGTGAAGACCTGGCAAATTGATGTATCTGTCCTCTGAGGTTTTCAGAGAGGCATTATGGCATTTTAAAATATTAATATGAGAGTACATTTAGCTGAAAGTAGCTAGTCTGGGAGTCTCTTGTGGCTGCAGCGCAGGTCTCCAGAGACCTGCTGTCTCTCACGGCAAATGATTTACTCTAAGTGTATCATTAAGATACACTTTTTGGGAATTTATGATGGTGCTTTTTCACCAAGTTATACCTTTTCCATAAAAATTTAAGTATTTTATGCTATTCCCCTTCACTCTTATGCCTTAAAAACCTGGTCAGTGTCACGGGCAAATTGTAAGTGCCACCCTCCTTCACAGCCACTGTGGGTTTGGGCTGAACACTGATTAACTAGGACTGGATGTCACATCTTGTTACAACTTTGCAGAGCAGAAAGCCATCCTATGAGACTTGGAAAAAGCATCTGTTGTTCCTCCAATGGGAAAGGGGAGAAGGCGCTGAAGTCAGTCTGGATCCAGTGCATGAATTGGATGGTACTCATAAACAACAACAACAAAAATACAGTAATCAAATAATTGCCAAGGAAACTACTTGGAGATCTTCCTGAGAGTATGCACTAAAAAAGTACCATAAACTTTTGAGATATTCTTTCAAATAATTATGGGGGAGCTTTTGTTTAACTTCTAGATTTTTTTATATTTTAGATTTTAAAGAATCAGGAGGTATCTAAGACTCTCTGAAATAGAGAAAGAGAACAAACCCCTAGGCTCTCTGAGCTTGTCTGTTATTCCCAGTGATCATTGGGTAGGAAGGCCTTGAAATAGCCCATGGTAACAAAAATAACTTTGCCTCCACAGAAAAGGAAATAAGAGTTGTAGGCTCTTGAATGATTTAGTCATTCTTTAAATATGATTTCCTAGTTACACTAAACATCATGCAAACATGTCTTTTGTTGGTGTGTTTAGGGGCAGGGTGTGTCCACAGGCAAGCGTGTCTTTCGTTGGTGTGTTTTAGGGGCAGGGTGTGTCCACAGGCAAGCGTGTCTTTCGTTGGTGTGTTTTGGGGCAGCATGTGTCCACAGGCATGCGTGTCTTTTGTTGGTGTGTTTAGGGGCAGGGTGTGTCCACAGGCAAGCGTGTCTTTCGTTGGTGTGTTTTAGGGGCAGGGTGTGTCCACAGGCATGCGTGTCTTTCGTTGGTGTGTTTTGGGGCAGCATGTGTCCACAGGCATGCTTCCGTCCCCACTCTCAATGTGAACTTGTATTTTCCACTTCAGCAGAGTGTAGGTTCTGTTATCCTGTTCCTCCAGCCATTGGGACATTGTAAAGACAACTACAACAGAAACATCTGTAGTGCATTTATTTTTAAATTTTCAATGTCTGAAGACATGAGTTCATATGAAGACTAGGTCCCAAACCAGAAATCTTTTTGTAATGAAAATTCCAACTTACAGTCAAAGACATTTTTATTTTTTTTTCTTTTATGATGGCAGAGTACAAACCCTTTAATTAGTTTATTGAGATTAGACCTCTATTGTCAACTGGAATGAAGATAATGCAACAGTAAATACAGAACTCCTGACACGTGACTCAGCAGGATCTGTGTGCCAGGCTGATCGTTTTACTGATAACATAATGAGCCAGAGGATGCAATGTGGAATGATTCTTCAAGCAACATTTCTTAATGTAGTCTGTACACTTCTACTAACAATGTCTCTAAATGTTATATTCAAAGGAGTGTGGCAAATTTTCTTGAACAAGTTATAATTACTGTATGTCCATTTTTAAAATTTAATTGTATCTTATAAAATGATACAACTCTGAATTCTCCATATGGGAACTTAAAAATTCCAGTTGACTCTTCCTACAGGAAATATACAACTTCCATCAGGAGAAAAAGTAATGTGGGATTAAAGAGAGATTAAATTTGGATAACCTTTTGTTTACCCAGGAACTGGCTTGCTCTTACAATATGGGTATATTGTAACAGCATAAGTAGTCTTTTCAAAGACCTATCATTAAATACGAACTAACTTTGCATAAATTACTGAAACTGATCATATTTAAATTTTTAATTAAGGCTAATATTATCTTTGGAAAACAAAGCTTTATATTTCGGAATCCGACCACTGGTGCCCAACATTCCCTGCAGTCCGTAGAGATGACAGCCTCTGCTCGTGTGCCCAGATTTTATTATTTTCTGTCTAGACTGGATTCATCCAATGCTTTATTGATCAAAAAACCCCCATCATTTTGTATTTATGTCTTAATTCTTATCTGGAGAACTCAAAGGCTTCACAGACATTACCTCATTCAAATGTCCATGCAATGCATCTCTGAGGTAAAGAGGAGACATGCATTATAAATGTTGATGATGATGATATTAATACTAATATGTATACAGTGCCTTTTCCCCTCAGGAAATTTTTGATATATCTATATCATCTATATAACTATATCTATATCTATATCTATATCTATATCTATATCTATATCTATATCTATATCTATCTATCTATCTATATATATATATAAATATATAGAATATGTATAGGATATATGATAGATAGATATTCTATATATATATTCTATACATATATAGGATATATATAGAACATATCTATATATATAATCTCTCAATATATTTACATATATAGAGAGAGAGATGATATACAGACATATAGATGATTGATATGTACATAGATAATAGAGAGATGATAGATAATAGAAAGATGATTCATAGATAATATGCACATGATAGATAGATAGATATACATTAAAAGAAAGAATTATTGACACTGAAGTGAATGTAAATCCCTCGACATATGTTATTTCCTAGCAATGATAGGGAGTTAGGGAGTGCAGATATTGGGGGATGTTCCATTAAGTTTGTCTTTTTGAATGTTTATAAACACCTTCCTCGGTATCTCCCCAGAGTTCTCCCCATGGCAGTCTCCATTTCCCATCCCTGCCGCTTCATTTCTGAGGTCAGAGCACTGGAAAGTGAGTTACCTACCTGGTCTTGCCGTGCTCTTGGTGTTTGTGAACCCATTGATCTTTCTGTGTGTCTGTTTTCTCGCACTGCAATAGAAATGTCACAGCTGCCCTGGTTGGTTGCTAGAATAATAGTTTTGGTGACAGAATAAGGCAGTGTTTGAAAAAGCAAGCTGCCAACTACAAGAGACCCTCCAAAGCTGTGTGACATACATGATAGTACCAAGCACAACAAATCCCTGCTCCTCCAGACAAGCCTAAAATGGACCTAGTGCCATCCCTCACATTATCAAAATCTATATGCTAAATTTAATTGAAGGAAGTTATAACATTTTCAAAGTATTTCTCATATTAAATAGGCCTTAGTAGGACAGTGTAAGAAACACTTAAGATAATACAAAACACATGCATCTGTATTTTACAGTTGTGGTGATTATTTTTATCATTAGTGATTATGTGAATTAAATTGATTCATTTTTTTTTCCCCAAACACTGCAGACATATTCACCCAGTAGGAAAAGTTATGTTGAGTTGTGTGTGGTGCTATGTGCTTGTGACCTAACATCTTGGAGGTGGAGGCAATAGGGTTTTGAGTTTGCTATCAACCTGGGCTACATGGTGAGTTGCAAGTTAGCCTGAGCAACACAGCAAGACCCTGTTAACAAAACAAAAAGGCATTTCTGGTTTGTATCTCATGACCAACACCAAGTTTAGTCAAAATTCACTGAAAAGGAGACTAGAGAGATTGCTTAGTGGTCAAAGGCATTGGCCTGCAAGGCCCACCACCCCCAAAACACACAATGAAATAGATAAGTTGAAATTTTAAGGGGCTGGGGAGATGTCTCAGCTGTTAAGAGCACTTGCCTGCAAAGCCTGCCAGCCTGAGTTCAATTCACCATCACCCAGGTTAAGTGTGACAGGCATTCATTTGCAGTAGGAAGAGACCCGGTCAGGCAAGCAGAGTTGTGTACACACACACACACACACACACACACACACACACGCACACACAAATATTTTTAGAAATTTCTAATAAAAAGGCAAATTTCTTTAACACCATTAATCTTTTTTAGTATTTTATTTATTTATTTATTTATTTATTTATTTATTTATTTATTTATTTGAGAGAGAGAAAGAGGTAGATAGAGATAGAGTGAATGGGCACACCACGGCCTCTAGCCACTGCAAACAAACTCCAGACATACCTGCCACCATGTGCATCTTGCATAACTTGGTACTGGGGAATCAAACCTGGGTGCTTAGGCTTCACAGGCAGGCACCTTAACTGCTAAGTTATCTCTCCCGTCCCATTAATCTTTTAATAGGAAATTAAAGTAAATTAAAACCATCAGAAAAAAATTTTAAATTGGTGTAATTTGTCTGCTTAGGCAAGTCACGAAAATCTTATGTAAATCAGGTATGTATACCTATATATATCTATATCTATCTATCTATCTATCTATCTATCTATCTATCTATCTATCTATCTATCTATATGTGTGTGTGTGTGTGTGTGTGTGTGATATGTGTCTGTATAATTTTTGGATAAGAAATAACCTCTTAAATGAAAGTTTCACTTATGCTTCTGTCTTTTAGTAACCTATCAAACTATTCTTCATTAAAAGTTTAAAATGAAGAAAAATAAAATAAAAAAAGTTTAAAATGTCCAAATATAATAATGTCATGTTTGCATGGAGACTATAAAATAATTTCAAGGGAGTTTTTATATAATAAACCGCATCCTAGTATACTTTTAACTACTAATATCCTGCATACTTAAAAGTTGTTTTTTAACATTTCAATGGGTGAAAAATTATTAAATTGTCTTATTTCGCCACTAGTTCAGGCTGTTTAAAATTTTTGGCCTTTAAATAATGTTTTAGAAGCAGATGAGTTGGAGAATCTCAAAACTGAAATAAAATTGAAAATGCTGAAATGTAAAAAAACTCTTAATTTTATTTTCACCCATTAATGTTTTCAGTTCTGTTGGAATATACAAAACAAGTAGGATTTCAATGTCCCTCATGATGATTACTGACCTGCTAAGCCACAGGTTGCCTGCACAGCCCCTCCTGAAGGATTTAGAAATTTCTGTGTTTACATTGAAACATCTAAATCTATGGCCTGTTCTCTGGTCTCCATGATTCATATCCCTTTTAGAGAACCATCTAAAAGTAAAACACAAGAAGCAATTATAGTCATTATTGGTAAATGGGTTCTTAAGAATTATACCTGAACTTCCTGGAATTAAATTGTTAAACAGGAATGATTTAAGACAATTCCCCAATCAAATAAAACAAATGTTAGGTTTCATGTGTTCAATTTCTTATCAAGTTGCCACACCTAATAGCTACTAGCCTGGGTTCAAGTCAGAAGACATATTTGAGTTGGTTTTTACTCATTGAAAGGGGGCCTTCCATAAAGAAAAACAACAACAACAAAGAAAAGGTTAGCACATTCTATTTAGTTCGCTGTGAACTAACATTATCTAAAAGAAACCCTCACACATGAGGATCTGCCATTTTAGCATCACAAGGAACATCAGAAACAAATGTTCAAGTAGACAAAAATACCTCCCTCCATTCATAAGAAAGACATCTTGGGGAGGGTATGGCCATGAATCCACAGATCAAAGAAGAATTGACATTTAGAGCTTATTAATAAATCTTATGATTTGGTGAAGAGAAATATTTAGCCTCAAGGACTTCAGACACTAATTTCAGAATAATTACTCAATGGATCAGGACCCTTAGAAGTACCAAGTGGCTGGAGAGCAAGCACAAAAGGAATAGTGGCTGCACATGAGTAATATTTTCATCAGAGGTTCTAAAATACATTGAGGAAAAGGAACTCTGTGACATTAATTCTCCAGAAATTACCCTTGGGCGAGATGGCTTGAGAACACGGTAACTCTGGTCACTTTTGACTGTTTATTTTAACAAAAGGACAGGCTTACATTAGCATAGGGCAAAGTAAATATTGATTTGAGAACCTAGAGCATACAGTAAAACACCAACCTTTTAAACCCTTTTAAAGAAATCCAGTCATAAATAAAGTTCATCCCCATGAAATCGGCTTCTTCGGGAAAACAATTGATACATAATTCATCCACAAAGTATCATCACATTATTTTTACCGATCGCTAGCCCAGAGTCCAAGTCATACTAGCATTAGGGAATTTGCCCCCCATCTAAAAGGGTATATCACATCATAAACTGCAACCCTGTTTTATTTATGGCATAATCTATGAGGGCAACTTTTAACAGTTCCACATGCGCTGAGTGCTAAAAGACAGAGATGACAAATGTTGGTATTATCCTAACCATGATAAAAATAGGATCAATAATGGCTCTTTTGGAATCAGGAGAAGTAACATTGAACTATTCCAGGCCATGTCTTCTTCATTTATCTCCTATATTTCTGTACCAAAATAAAACAACTCGAGCTGAGAATATTTGATGTACTACAACTATAAATAGCGACTGTCACTTGATTAGTCTTTATTTAAATGGATAAAATATATCACAGTGTTAACAGTGGCCAATATTTAAGTACATTAAAATTCACTCCATGCTTTTTTGAGGGCCTACTGTGCTTTCAGGGTACTCTTCTAGGGTCCAGAAGATGTAGGACAAATCAGATATGATCATTGTTACCTACAACTTACAGCCACATTGCTGGAGAAGAATAAACAAACTAATACTCTGCAATAGGTAGATTTATTCTCTCCTTTAATTTATCTTTTTATTTGCAATAAACATCAACTATATTTAGTCACCAGGCACGGTGGTACATGTCTAAAACCCTGGCACTTAGGAGGCTGAGGCAGGAGGATAAAGTGTTCAAAGCCAACCTGAGTTAAATGACGAGAGACTCTGCCTCAATTTTAAAAATGCATTCTTCCATATCATTGCATGTATAGTACTGTCTTCTTTGGACCACTTTTACACCAAGTCCCACATGGACTGTTGGAACAATGTGTTTTAGGACAGGGTATATTTAATACAAAGTTATAGGATCCTTAGAGATAATCCACTGGAAATGTAGTCCAGCATTTCATCAGTTTGTCATGTTTCTGGACCACCCAAGACATGGACTGACTTTGTAGTAAGCCACTGGCAGCTATGCAGATTCTTCTAGTTTTCATAATACGATGAGGATTTAAAGAGATGTGCAATGAAAAAAACTATAGATAAGCCTTGAGAAACACTTCTGCATTTATTATTTCCTTTAAATTTGTAGTAAATTCTGTCATTCTTCTTGAGGTGCAAAATTATTTTCCACTCACTATCTTGGCTGAAGTGTAGTTGTGGCAGTTTAATCTTCACTGTCAACTTGAGTGGACCAAAAATCCCCAAAGAAACTCTCCTCACGGTGAGTCTATAAGGGTCTTTCTAGACAGGTTTAAGTGACTTGGGAAGGCACATGCTCCATGTGAACAGAATCATTCCATGGGCTGGGGTCCAGGGCTGAATGAGAAGGAGAAGGCAAGCTGAGGACCAGCGTGCACCTCTGCCTGCTTCCAGACAGATGGCACAATGTGACCGGCCACCTCACCTTCCTGCCAATTCTCGACTCACGATGACAGTGTGTGTGCCCTCGAACTGTAAGCCAGCACAAACCTTCCATTAAGTTGTTTTCCTGTCAGGTGTTTTGTCATAGCAATGAGCTAAAAATAACTATACAGTACATAATATAAGATGTACTTTTTTTTCTTATTTAAGGACAAGAAAATGATATGTATGTGTCTGGAGCCTGTACA
This sequence comes from Jaculus jaculus, assembly GCF_020740685.1. Classification (NCBI taxonomy): domain Eukaryota; kingdom Metazoa; phylum Chordata; class Mammalia; order Rodentia; family Dipodidae; genus Jaculus; species Jaculus jaculus. The sequence goes on from NC_059121.1 coordinate 25,989,733, forward strand.
TTTGTGATGAGATAGGCATCAAACAAGACTTTATTTCTTAGCTATTTCCCAAGTGCCTGCAAACTAATAAGATAATTCCTTGGGAGCCTAGTTACCATCATCATGTCCGACCTAGTTCCAGAAATTGGTGGAAACAGGACGCATGCTCTTTCTCCCAGTGAGCAGTTCCAGTAAGTGGCTATAGGCCCATGTGAGAAAGGACTTGGGAGATCAGTGTGATACTGTACCTTGCATAAGGATGCTGGGTGCTTGCTTTGCAGTGAAGATATTACTGTTCTAGAAATTGTCCCAAAGATGGAAAAGGAATCAGACCATTTGAGTGTAACTGACTGCCCTCGGTCTTCTAGTTTTCTCTTCATCTCCCTTGATTGGATAGGTTGAGTCATAACTCACGGGCTGCCAATTGGTCAGGTTCCACGCTGCCACCCTCGCCACCCATTGTAGCAGCAGTCCTCATCTTACTTCTGACTGTTAAGAGCTCCCACATGTCCTCAAATATCCCAGGGTCCTATCATGCCCAGTGTGATCACGAGCCCAAGTCAATGCGTTCAAATGCTACTCTCCACGTTGGGCTGTGGAAAAATGTCACTGCTGAGCACCAGTGTGTTTCTTGACCCCAGCTATTCTGTCTCAGAGGATCTAACAAAAGAAAGTAATTCAACAATAATAATTTTTTAAAAAGTGTGAGGCCCATGGGGATTTTCAGTGGTACTATACACACAGCAGCTTAGTAGATGGTATTTGGGAATTAGCTTAAGACACTGTTGCAGTCCAGTTCGCATTGCTGGTAGAAATCACCCAACCAAGAGCAGCTTCTGGGGAAACGAGGTTTATTTTGGCTTACAGACTCAAGGGGAAGCTCCATGATGGCAGGGGAAATGATGGCGTGAGCAGAGGGTGGACATCATCCCCTGGCCCACATAAGGTGGACAATAGCAACAGGAGGGTGTGCCAAACACTGGCATGGGGAAACTGGCTATTATGGGTGTTATAACCCATAAGCCCGCCCCCAACAACACACGCCCTCCAGGAGGCATTAATCCCTAAATCTCCATCAGCTGGGAACCTAGCATTCAGAACACCTGAGTTTATGGGGAACACCTGGATCAAACCACCAGAGACACAGTATGCCTATTTTGAAAGGTGGTGTACTGGGTCTCTCAGTCCTCCCTCTGGGACCAAGACACTCATTCCCCACCCCCCCCCCCAATGAAGAGGACACCTAATAAGAGTTTAGGTGTTTGAGTCCTCTTCCTGAATTTCCTTTGGCTCGTGGGGGCACTTCACCCACAACTAGACTACTTCCTTGAAGAAAGTTCTCATCCCAGGCCAATGAGAGAACCCACGTCAACAAGAGATGGACAGGGGGCTGGGGAAATGGCTTTGCAGTTACGGCACTTGCCTGCAAAGCCTAAGAACCCAGGTTTGATACCCCAGGACCCACGTTAGCCAGATGCACAGGTGGTGCTTACGTCTGGAGTTCATTTGCAGTGTCTGGAGGCCCTGGCACACTCATTCTCTCTTTCTCTTTATCTGTCTCTTTTTCTCTCATAAATAAATAAATAAAATGTTTTTAAAAAAGAGATACAGGCAGAATTTCTGAAGAATGACACCTGAGATTCTCTTCTGACTGCTACATGCACACACTCACACACGTGTGCCTGCACACATATGGACAAGCATACACACACCATGTACAGACATATACGTGGAGAGAGAAAAGAGTCGAAGTATTTATGAAGAGTCAGATGTTTTGGAGAATGTGTAACATTTTAACATGGAAAAATGGCGTCCAGTGTCTTCCCTCCACCGCCTGCAGCTGTCTGGTCTGAGGGGAGCTCCGTGGCGTTCTAATTCTCCACCTCTCCTCCCTCAGGAACGAGTGGTCACTGAAGCTTAATAGATGCCAACATACGGTCACTAACTAAAAGGTCAAAATTCTATGTACCAAGGACATTTTTATCATATTAGAACTACATCGTGTTGTGCTGACAACAGGCCTTAGTGTTCCCTATAAAGCAAAGTGTTTTTAACCAGACTGCATTTCATGGGAAGGCGTGTCCTTCACACCTCAATTGGAGCTTACATTGAAAATTTTATGGCACAGTTATTTACATAATCAAAAACAGTGAAATGGGGAGGAATTGTCAGTCCAATATAAGGAGACTCTCAGCAATTTACCATGTGGAAGGAGTTCTTTTTTAAGGATATAAAAATGGCTGAAAATAAAAGGAGTAATGGGTTATAAGTAACCTTGATATTAGGAACAGCAATTATAGAAATAGAAACTGAATCATGGCAATGTCACTTCAACAAAAAAGATTCCCAGCCCTTCCGATATTCCTATAAGGATATCACTTTGAAATTGTCTAATAAGGAAAGAAATATCTGCCTAAGCTACTTTCTGCATTACGAAGAGCGTTTTATTTTTCATTAGACTTGTCTATCAGGGGCTTCCGCTGGGCCAAGCTGGGTCTTGTCAGTGCCCTCTCTAAGAGGCCAAGCCACCCAGCAACCAATCATTGTGTTGATCATAATGAAGGACATTTTTGGAAAACCTCTTACCATCTTATTTCCCAATTAGTATGAGAAATATCTGTAACTTACCTTTAATAAGCTTTCACCTTACATTAGCTAAATATTTTTTCTAGAAAGCAATGAATCCATATTTAGTCAAAATAAAGCAAAATAATACATATGAAATTTAATCTATAATTATGCAAATCAAGAAGCATTATGGGCCTCCTTGTTCAGTACCAGAAGTCCAGCATCTCACATTAAGCCCGTCTTTCCCTCTTCTGAAAATACAAGTGCCTCTCTCCTTTTCTAAAAGAAAATATATATCTTTTTTAAATTTATTAGAGAGAGAGAGAGAGAGAGAGAGAGAGAATGGGTGCAATAGGATCTTCAGCTGCTGCATAACAACTCCAGACACAGGTGACTCCTTGAGCATCTGGTTCACATGGATTCTGGAGAATCGAACCTGGGTCCTTTGGCTTTGCAAGCAAATGCCTTACCCACTCACCCATTTCTCCAGCCCAGCCTCTCTCCTTTTGAAAGTTAGTTACCTGGCACGAGATCTTTTGGTGACTCCTGTCTATTATTCTCTCTGATTTCTGTATCATTAAATTCTTCCTGTCTTAAATCCTTACCCTAATCTCAGTCATGCTTAAATGTCTTCCATTTTAAGCAAAAAACTCCCGTAACCTTTTCACCTCCACATCATTCATTATGTGCCTCTCTTCCCAGCACATCAATCATGCTTGTTCCTGCCAATTTCTCATCTTCCATTCACTTCCTGGTCACCTCACTTATCATGCGTCTTGCAGCACGACATTAAATCTATTGCTCCAACTACTTCCTAATAACCTAGTGCAGAGCCCACTGGTGCATGGAGCCTCTCTTCCCATCTTGGCCACTTTTGCTTAGCTCCTCTGACATGACCGTAAGTCCTCTCCCATACTCATGCCAGTTATTTTCTGTTAATGCTCAGAGGACATGAGAAACTCAGTTCTCCGGGATATAAAATTTACATTCCTCCACATGTCACTTGTCTAATTTCATCATCATCCCTGGCTGGTTCACTGGATGGTTTTCTTTTTTTCATGGCCTCCCATGTTATCAAAAGTACACCAGACCCTTAAATCTTCTCATAGGAGCCACTGCAAGAAAAGGTTAGTGGGCTGTGACATTGCCTTTTGGGTCATAAATATAAAAACAGGAAACACTGCCTTCATGGATACACTCTGCTGGGTCGTCACCATTACTTAATGCTAAACAAACAATGTCAGGAATAGACTATGAGAGGAGAAAGTTGAAGCCATCCACTCTGAAGCACCTTAAAATCAAGGCAGAAACACTGAGATATGACCAAAGAGCTACACTACCAGATAGCCCAAACAAGGAGAATAACACACAGAATTTATGGTGTACTCAGGAGGTTCACTGTCCCTCCCAGGCGGGTGCAACAAAGAAAACACAAAGGCTTCCTCCAGAGAATGACTCTAGAGCCAAGGATTATGGGATGAATAAGACATGAGGTGCAAAAGAACATGAGAGTGTCTACTGATTTGACGAGGGAAAACAACGAACCCCCTCTACACGTGATGGCTGGGGTTCTGGATCCTGATATCCGTGTGTGCATTGCCATGTCCCCAAACTCTCAAAATACTTCTGAGGACAGGAGAGATGTCTCCGGGGCTAAGCTTGCCTCGTGCACCAGCACGGATCATTTGTCTCTGTTTCTTCTCTCATCTAAGCAGGTGGTACGAAGCTGACCCAGATTTGAGAATACAGACCCAAGTAGCTTTCATGCCAGGCCTTCCTAATCTCTCACGACGTTGTTCATTTTTCACCTGCCACGAAAATTTTCAAACTGGCTTCATAGATTTTTCTCACCAATCCACCCCATAGCTGGTTTCAACATTTATGTTGATAAGGTTTGCAGTACCCTCAGCCTTCAATCCCTCCCTTTTCCCCACCAGTATGTAGGACGGTTGGCTTTATTCAAATCTGGAAACCACTATGTATAAAATGTGTGTCACATCTTTTCATCCTATCAACACCTGGATATGTTCTCTTCGGCTACCAGGCTCAGAGATGCTGAAATCAATCTCTCCAATGACCAGACTTTCTGCCACTTCTATTCTCCAGTAATACTAACTTGCCAGTGGAGCCCTCACTTTGCGTTTTGTCTCTACACGGTGCCCTCTTCACTCCCCACCCTGAGCCTCAGTTCATTTCTGGCCTTAAGTCATTACTTTCTCTGTCTTGTTTAAATTAATACCATGTTCACCCTCCCCTTGGGCTCATGAGCTCATCTGGAACTTCTCCTGCAGCTGTTCCGCCAATCCCCGACACTGGGCAAGTCTCACCCCGCGTCTGCTCCTCTCTTGTGATCCTATTGCCAAGGGTCACTGTAATTAGAATGTCAAGAAAGAACCAGTTGGCTCACCTACAAATTTGTGATATCTAATCTCAGCCTCCCCACAAACCCAGGACTTCTTTGATAGTCTTTGATTTACTGAAGTTTCAATCAAATTCTCCAGTCACTCTTCCAAGCTTCCTCCATTCCCTCGAAACCGTTCAGCCTGCCCTCTTCCGTGGCTATCAGCAAATGACCTCCCCTCCCACATGCCTGTGGAGATTTACACCTTCCAAGGTGCACTTTTTAAACTTTATTTTTGTTGACAACTTTCATAATTATAGACAATAAACTGTGATAATTCCCTCCCCTCCCACCTTCCCTCCTCACAAATCTACTTCCCACCATATCCCTCCGCCTCTCAATCAGTCTCTGCTTTATTTTGATCTCAGCATCTTTTCCTTCTATTATGAGGGTCTTATGTAGGTAGTACCAGGCACTGAGAGGTCATTTTGTGTCTGAAAGAGTGCATAGTAAGGAGTTCTACCCTTCTTTTGGCTTTCTATCGACCACCTCTTCTGCAATGGACCCTGAGCCTTGGAAGGTGTGATAGAAATGTTTCAGTGCTGAGCACTCCTCTGTCACTTCTCAACACCATGGTTGCCTTTTAAGTCATCCCAGAGGTCACCACTCTCTGAAAAGAGAAGCTTTTCTAACTCAAAAATGATAGAGAGTAGCATTAACAGGCATATGAACATTAAGAGACGTGTTTACTGGGCAGTTTGGTGAGCATAATATATGCACTTGCCAATATGTACCCTTGAAGCTTTCGTCCTCAATGACCACTATTGGATCACTGTCCCCTAAAGCACAGCCATGGATCACAGGAGGCTCCAGACACTCAGTACGTCCCACCACGGATGGGAAAAGAATACACCGCGTGTTCCTGACATAGAGTTGTAGGATACAAAGAGAAAAAGGAGAATCTTACAGCGACAAGCACACCCCAGCTGGATGTCAGCGTGAGGACATCAAGGAACGGAAAGATCTGAGAACAGTGGCATCCACAAAGAGAAGTGATGTAGTTGAATCTCACAGAAGACCAAGCTACGGGTTGCGATAGGATTTTTAATACCACTGCTAGGGGCACGAAGCTTGTATGACCATCCCACAAGTAAAATATCATTTATATGCAAGTGGATCTGTGTCTACAGCTCTTTGGAACCTAGTCTTTCATAGCAAGGTGAACTCAGCTTAGCTTTGCGCAGTAGAGCCAATCTCACCATGCAGAAGTTTATTCTAATTTTCACACTATCCTGCGTGTTGTGTCACTGTGTTCATCCTTGTCAACACATTTTAATATTTGTCTCAAAAACTCTAAGAAGAAAAAAAAAAGAAAGGCATACCTACTTCACCACTTACTCCAACGACTTACTAACCTTTCCTTCTTCAATGGGTGTAAATTTTGAGTTACCAGAAGTTTTCTAATGCCTGCTGTAGAACACAGCACTTGCAACTTAATAAAACTGTGTGGTAACGGAAATGTGTTCAAAAGAGATCTCATGTGTTTCTTAGCAAAATTTCTTTATGAAAGGCAAAGATTGGGGCAGGAAAGGTGGCTCAGCGGCTAAGCGCCCTGTGTCTGCATCATGAGGGTCTGAAGAGGCCTGAGGGACTGCTCTGTTTAATTGCCAGGACCCATGGAAACAGCCAGATGTTGTCATGAGTGTGTGTCACCCCAGGCTTTTGGGGAGCATAAGCCAGAGAGTCTCCAGGGCTTGTAAAGGAGTGGGTGCAGGAATGAAAAGCTGCAGTTAGAGACTTATATATGAATAAAATTTATATATATATATATATATATAAATTATATATATTTAAATTTATATATAATATTTTATATATTTATATAAAATTTATAATATAAGTATATAAATAAATATATATTTATATAAATTTATTTATTTATTTGAGAGAGAGAAAGAGGCAGAGAGAGAGAGAGAATGGGCGTGCCAGGCCCTCCAGCCACTGCAAACGAACTCCAGATGCGTGCGCCCCTTGTGCATCTGGCTTACGTGAGTCCTGGAGAATCAAACCGAGATCCTTTGGCTTTACAGGCAAATGCCTTAACCACTCAACCATCTCTCCAGCCCATCAGACTCTCAGTTATCACTAAATCCAAGGAGGATGGGAGAAAGTAACTACTGTTCAGGAACTAAAGAAGGAATAGATGAGCAAATGAAGAGCAAATATGAGTAAGTTGAGGGCGTCTGAGCCACAAAAAGAAAACAAATGCTTTTGAAAGGAAATCATAGTGGTGCCTACACAGTGCAGCAGGTCTGTGGAGGAAAAATGAAATGATGGACAAGGTTTTCAAACCGGAGGTGGCGAGCAAGACGAGATAAAGTAAGTGCCTTCCAGTGTCCTTGAAAGTAAAAGTGACGACATACATAACTCTCCCCATGAGTCACAGGGTGATGGCAATTGGCCTGGTTAAGCCCAGTTTGCAAATGAGGAAACTGAGTCAACCTTAAGGTAGATAGACATTAAGAATAAATTAAGGCACTGGAGAGATGGCTTAGTGGGTAAGGCACTTGCCTGCAAATCCGAAGGCCCCAGGTTTGGTTCCTCAGTACTCATATAGGCCAGAAGCATAAGGTGGTTCATGGGTCTAGAGTTCATTTGCAGTGGCTAGAGGCCCTGGCATGCCCATTCTCTGTCTCTCTTTCATATCTGTCTCTCTACTCTTTTGATAGTACAATAAATAAAATTAAAAAAAATAACACAGTAAGAGCCTGACATCTGGCAGAGTGGCCCACGCCTTTAATCCCAACACTCAAGAGGCAGAGGTAGGGGGATCATTGTGGATTCGAGGATAATAAATTCCAGATTATCCCTGGCTAGAGCGAGACCTTAGCTCAAAAACAAAGGGGGATCTCAAGGTGATTCATCTTGAAGGAATTGTGCTATGAGAAGCCTAGAGGAAGCTTAAGGCAAAACACAGTATGATTGTGAAGTCAGTTCATCCCCAGCTTACAAACATTAAATGTGGATATTGAAACCCCCATAGATAGAGGCTGAAAGCAGAGTTGGTTGTTTTGTCCACCCAGTCACTGTGAGTCAGGAGATCTGCCAAGGGCAACTGACAACTGTGTTTGAGGCACTTTGGTGACAACCAGCTTGAAAGTTGGACAGTCTTGCATCACCGTATCGTTCCTTGCTTACTCAACTAGAATTGCTTCCATCTGAACACACCATCAAATCCGCCATCTAAAAATGGATCAGTCTAGCTTCACATGGCCGTGCCTTTTACTTCACACCTTCAGCATAGGCCCCTGTACAGTCAGTAGGTCTCCCCCATCCCCAGATAATGGCCTGTCTTCCCATCTTATAGACCCAGCCCAGTTCTTCATGGTCTTTACATCCCAGGTTAATTAATATCTCTTGACCAATGGTGCCTCCAATGAGTTTTATGTTATGTAAAGTCACTGCAAGTGTGGCCTGTGTCTCAACACTGTGGATTAAAAGCACATTGTGACATGCTGTTTTCTGGGTCATGACCATCTGTCCCACTTATAGACCTAACTTGTGATATCCTTTTTTTAAATGTGTAACACTTCCCACAATGCTCAGAGGTCCATGGTGAGTCCACATGCATCCATACAGGGAGAGAGATAGGCAAAAATATTTTGACTCCTGAAACCAAAAACACAGGTATCACCTCTCTTTCCTTGGCATTCCCAGGACGTTTTCATGTTGCCATCATTTGTAGTCCTGAATTTATTTTATACCAGCTATGTCACTCTCATATGAAGGACTCTTCCTCTTGTCAGCAGCAAATCTTCCATAACTGATCAAAATCTTCCTGGAGCTGGGATGATAGTCTGTATAAAATGTAGGAGGGCTAAAAGCCATCCTAAGCAGGGATTACATCATGCTTTGGAGATATTTTTAGACTTGGTTTTGCTCCCAGAGATAGAGGTGAAAAACTCTGCCATCCACTTCTCCACACTAAATATGTATCTGACCTTCTCACTTTACTTACTCATCCATTTGGCATTTTTGGTTTCTAATCCCTTTCAGCTGTCCTACTGCTTTAAAATCCTGATAATTCAAGGACACATCCTCAATGAAATACCATGCATGTGCCCATTCATCCCACTGGAGCATCTGGGAGCAGAATTCTCTATGCTGTAGAATGCACGCTGAAAAGAACAAGATGCAGATAGCTAGTTGTTCTACCGTAGGATGACCCCTTTGTGATTTTTGTAGAGGCTTTTGTAAATATAGGCTGAGCACTTTGTGATCCCCAGACTTCTTTGGATTTACTCAGTAGCCTACATTTTGTCTGACACATGTGTCAGATTGTTATGATTTTGAGTTTTAAGATGTAAAGAGAGATATTATCCACCGCCCCCACCCCAGCTGTCACAAGTGAAGTCTTGGGTCTCACTCTATCCAACCAAGATTGTGCATGTCCACTTTTTGGGCGACTTTTCCCAAACAAATGAACAAACATCTATTCTCATCACATTGGGTACCAAGAACACACCAAAGAAACAATCCCATCTAAGTCTAGCTTGGGGAACTGATGAGTTTGGTGGAGTTACCTTCAGGAGTAAGGGTGACCCAAAGATCGTGGAAAGACAACTTTGCACGGGTGACAACCGCCTGTGAAAGCTGCAACCCTGGAGCCCAACGCACAGCTTGCCGTCAGATCAGCTGATCAGATTCTCACTTTCCTAGTTATGGTCACATCTTATAGGGCCTCAGGAAGAGGCCTTGTGAATCTCGAAACGTTCCCAGCTTCCCGAGACTGGGAAATTGCGCCCTGAGGGGGCCTTAGGTGCACAACGTCCCCCTCCCTAAAGGAGCGAAGCTTCAATCTGAAGAAATCAGATTACTGGGTTACATAAAATGCACAACCAGAATCAAGAGAAAATATGAACATTGTGGAGAGATAGATGGTGAAGCCATAGGTACTTTGCGAACAGCTCAGAAAAGAAATAGGTCTTATGTGTGTCTCGGATTGCTCAATGTATAAGTGACATCTGGTTAAGAGAAATTTGTAGAGATAACTGTAGGGTTACCAAAAGACGGTTTTAGTGTCCCAGTCCCACTGGAACAGGACCCAAGACTAAAATAATGTTATACCCATACTTCTCAGAACAGCCACTAGAAACTCTCCCAGCAGAAACTCTGGGGGCAGTTCTGATGGAGAAATGTGTTGACTCAGAACATAGGCAGTGTCCGAACAATGGTGACTGAAATGTGGACACAGCTTGACCAGGCAAGTCCAGTTTATTCACATGAAATGACTAGGCATCGTAGTCACTAGAGTGGTTTAAGACCTTTGGGCTGGGGAGATGGCTTAGCGGTTAAGCTCTTGCTTGTGAAGCATAAGGACGCCGGTTCGAGGCTCGGTTCCTCAGGTCCCACGTTAGCCAGATGCACACGGGGGTGCACGTGTCTGGAGTTCGTTTGCAGAGGCTGGAAGCCCTGGCGCGCCCATTCTCCCTCTCTCCCTATATCTGTCTTTCTCTCTGTGTCTGTCACTCTCAAATAAATAAATAAATTTTTTTTTAAAAAAAAAGACCTTTGAAAAGCATGCCATGCAAAAGCAAGGCAGTGTTGCTTTCTACAAGATAACCATTCTCAGCTCGTGAACATCACAAGTCTGTACACAGGCACATCCACAGTACTTCCTGACTTGGAGCAGGAATCATTCCGCATTAGGAGCTTCCATTAAGTAAGAAATAGTGAACTCCACTCTGTGTTTTATGCAGTTGTCACTGGCCTCAGACTACACAGGATGGAATTTATGATGTTTCTTCTTTAAAGTTGTTGTCAATAACATGAACTTTTCCAAGAAAGAAAGAAAGGGAGTCATTTCTTTGATCTTTGCTTGTGACCCATTCCTCACTTTTTCCAGGGATGAAGTGTTAGAGATAAATAATAAATAAATAAATAAATAAATAAATAAATAAATAAATAAAGGAGCCTGGTATGGTGACACACACATTTAATCCCAGCACTGTGGAGGCAGAGGTAGGAGAAACAGAGAGTTGAAAGCTACCCTGACACTTTGCAGTGAATTTCAGGTCAGCCTAAGCTGACACTGCCTCAAAAAACCAAACTAAACAAAAAACAATAAATAAGTGAGTAAATAAATAAATAAAAAGGTGGAAAAGGAGGAATGTCCTTTAATTGAAAAAAATCTAGAGCATAAACTCAATAATAATTATGTAGAAAGATGCAACTCCATAATATTGGGTTTAAATGGCCAGAGTCTAAAGTTTCTTTAGTAAAAATACCATATTTGGAGCTGGAGAGATGGCTTAGCAGTTAAGGTGTTTGCCTGCACACCTAAGGACCCTGGTTCATTTCCCTAGTACATACTCACATAAGCCAAATGCACAAGATAGCACGTGCTTTTGGAGTTCATTTGCAGTGGCTACGGGCCTTGGCATGCCCATTCTATTATCTCTCCCTCCTTCTCTATCTGCCAATCTCTCTCTTTCTCTTTCTCTAATAAAGAAGTAAATATTTTTTAAATACTATAGTTGATTAAAATTTACAATTGATTAGATCTTTGGAAACAATATTCATTCGTGCCTCACCCCATTGGCAGTGAGAGTGCCACAACTTTCACTGGCATTACCATTTAAGATAACTTGTGTCTTTTCCCCAAAGGCTAAACTTAGCTTTATGACTACATAAAAATAAAGTTCAATGCTTGGCTTCTTTCATGATGTAAATATACTTAAAATGTCTGTGAGATACTGACCCTAATGCCCCAGATTTGTTGGGGGGAGTATCTGACATGCACTGCATCTTCAAGGTGGGCTAAGATGGTCACCTTGCTGTGGCCTCAATGTCATGAAGGGTTCAGTTATGCCTTCAACAATTTTCACACGAAATTATACAAATACCCTCAGAGGCACACTGCTGATACTGCGTAAATGTAAATGCTCTTCAGATGGCTTCAAAACTGCATGCCGTTGTCACACCATACCTGGTTGTCACAGATTATGCACGAATGTACATTGAGATAATTCTGCAGGGCTGGAGAGATGGCTTAGCGGTTAAGCGCTTTTGCCTGTGAAGTCTAAGAACCCCGGTTCGAGGCTCAGTTTCCCAGGTCCCACGTTAGCCAGATGCACAAGTGGGTGCACGCGTCTGGAGTTCTTTTGTGGTGGCTGGAAGCCCTGGCTCACCCATTCTCTCTCTCTTTGCCTCTTTCTCTTTCTGTAGCTCTCAAATAAATAAATAAAAATAAACAAAAAATATATTTAAAAAGGTAATTCTGCATCTAATACCTTGTAAATTACCTGCTTATGTTGCCTTGAACTGGGGAACTTAAAATCCTTAAGATACATCGACTTTTAATATTCCTTACATTTTATAATTGTGTCAGCTCTTCTGACTTTTGCCTAATACTCAGAATCTGTGGATTCAGTTCTCCCCAGTAACTTGGAGAGCTACTCTTCCATCACTTGCTGGAAGAGAGCTCTTTGCAGATTTGTTTGAACAGGACAGGGCTGTGTGCCGTCAGGGAGGATAATTGCCTCTACAGAGTGGTCTTCGATCCCGTCACTGTGGGATGGCTTCGTCACTGTGGGATGGCTTCATCGCTGTGGGATGGCTTCGTCCCTGTGGGATGGCTTCGTTATGTCTTCTTTAGGCCAGCATTGGATTTCCTGGAGGAGATTCAGAAACTTTGTCATGAAGGGAGTTGGATAGGCGCAGAGACAGGACAAGCTCATTTAAGGTGCTTCCTTTCAAGAAGCATACTGCTTGGGTTTCTTAAAAAATGTATACCTGAAAACCTGGTATTAAAATAGCCATGGAATATCCTGAGTTTTCTGTGGCAATTTTACCTTTAAATGTTACATCATGTCTTCCTAATCTGAGGTTCAAATGAACAACACACACAGAAAGAGAGAGAGAGAAAAAATCTTATGCAGAAAAAAAGATGAATAAAATCATCATTTTCCTTTTGTGTCTCCTTTATAGTTTTGGAGGCCACATGGAGGTATGTTCTGAAGGCATAAGGGGAACAGGAGGGCTCGATTCTCTTACAGATTAGTGTAAAAGGTGGAACGTCTCAGGGAATGTGGAGGCGCTGAGCTCAGGGGAAATCTCTTATTTATACATCTATGAGCTCAAATGTCTTGGCAGTATATACATAGTTTCACTTTGATAGCAGAATAACCTTTCAAGAATTCTGAAATATAAATAAGAAATCAAATAAAAAAGATATAGCTCCCATTAAATGAACGCAGAACGCACGGCGATGGGACACAAAGGCAGACTTGCAAAGGTCTGGTGACAAATCACTTGAGCCCTGCTCTTAAGACTCGCCTCAGATCTGGAGCACCCCGCCAGTATCATCTATTACACTGTACATTTATATATCAGTTAAGATAATGCAGGGTAGATCTCCCCGAAACAGCTGTCCATTTTGTGCCTTTGTATTTTAATGCCTATTCAGCCAGCCAACCAGCTTCACTCGACTCTTGGCAGGACAGCATCATAACTTAGTTTAACATTTCCTCTAGTGATTTTTTTCCCCTCTTCGCAGTGATGTGCATGTCAAATAGTCTGTCAAAGCTGTTTCTCATAACATAAATTCCAGATGTTTTTCGGTTTCCCAAAAGGAAGATGTAATAGGTTTGCTTTTACTAATACAGTAAGATAATGAAAATAGAAGTATGGCTATAAAGTCCTTTTATATGCTTTTCATGTTGAAGTGTGCAAGCTATAATACATTTCCTCTTCATTCTAAATGAGGTCTATAAGCTGGGGGGGGGGAAGGGATTTAAAGTGAAAAAAAAAAATGGACTTGGTCTCAGGCCGAGCTCAAACACGCCTAGTTTTGATGAAGGAAAAATCAAAAGGATAAAACACACCATAAGTTCACATGTGCATTGCCTCCGTTCATTGCTTGTTTGAGGCATTTCTTCAGTGTTGACTGTACTCAGCATTATGTGATAAGTGCAGGACAGAGAAACTATTCTATAGGAGTAGACAAGGCTTTTCTCATGAAAAAATGCAGCAATATTCAAAGATAACATATGAACAATTGGAAAGGGGAGGTCCCTAAGTACTAACTGAACATGGGAAGCTGGGAAGAACAATCTCTGGGCATGGGGTGCATGGAGGAAGATACTAAAACCCAATGTCCCTCCTCAGATGAACCTTGCACCACAACCACATCATGTCAGGGGAGGCTGTTAGAAATGAGTCAGAAACACGGGGAAGGGAGCCCATAAATCTGTATTTTAATAAATGTGCCAATGATTCTGATGCAAACTGGAGTTTGAGATGAAACACAGCAAATAGCTTCCCATGAGGTCCATCCAGGGCCTGACACACCTCCCACGTGTGTCTTCACGATACATCGAATGGGTCTGAGAATGAGGTCTTGGAGCTGGGAGATTGCTCAGTGGTTAAAGGTGCCTTGCCTTTAAGCTGCCTACCATAGCTCTGTTCCTCAGCATACATTGGAAAGCCTAATGTAAAGTCACAGACCTGTCTGTAATTGCAACATGGCAATAGAAGATAGACCAGGAGACGCCAGAAGCTCAGGAGCCAGCTGAACTTGCAGACACACAGCAGCAGCAGCAAGAGAGAGAGAGAGAGAGAGAGAGAGAGAGAGAGAGAGAGAGAGAGAGAGAGAGATGGAGAGATAAGGTGTTTGCCTCTGAAGCCTAAGGACCCAGGTTCGATTGCCCAGGACCTTTGTAAGCCAGATGCACAAGGTAGTGCATGCTTCTAGGGTTGGTTTGCAGTAGTTGGAGGCCCTAGTGTGCCCTCTCTCTCTCCCTCCCCCTCCCCCTCTCTCTCTCTGCCTCTTTCTCTATCTCTCTCAAATAAATAAACAATATTTAAAAATAAAACTATGAAAGAGACCCTTTTTCAAGCAAAGTGGACAGAGAGGACTAAGGTTGTCCTCAGACTTCCATATGTGTGTTGTGGCACACACATGCCTATACATACCATACACACACACACACACACACACACACACACACACACATACACAAATAATATAAAAATAGGGGCTGGAGAGATGGCTTAGCAATTAAGGCATTTGCTTGCAAAGCCAAAGGACTCAGGTTCAATTCCCCAGGGCCCATGAAAGTGAGATGCACAAGGTGGCACATGTGTCTGGAGTTCGTTTGCAATGGCTGAAGTCTCTGACGTGCACATTCTCTCTCCATCCCCCCCCCCCACTCTTTCAACTAAATAAATAAGTAAAAAAAATTAATATAAATAAAACTACTACAGAATCCTCACCAAAATGATTGCCAGAATACACCTTAGTGCCAATGTCTTGCCACTAAAGTCCTCTCCCTCCCCTTACTCCCCTGCCACCCCGCAAGCCCAGCCATGAGAATAAAATCCATTTTGGACAAAGTCAACACAGAATATTTTATTTTTTGCCTCACCAGAGAGTCAGGAAGTTGAAGGGTAGGTTGCTTCCTGCTGCTATGGGATTCTAATCAGTGATGGATGTAAGTATAAACCATGGCTTTTAGTCTCTCTGGGAAGGGTTTCACAACAACCCATGATGTGTTCAGTAAAGTGATTTGGGCTGTTTTGGAATATGTCACCTTCAAATTCTGTGGACTTTGGCCCAAATGAGAATTCTCCTCTCTCTCTCTCTCTCTCTCTCTCTCTCTCTCTCTCTCTCTCTCTCTCTCTCTCTCTCTTTCTCTATTTCTCCCTGCCTCTCCATTCTTTCCCCACCTCTCTCTCTCTCCCTCTCTTTCTCTTTCTCTTTCTCTGTCTCTCTCCCAAGAATTATTCAACCTAAACATTTAGGTCATTTTTAAAGAAGTGAATTTGAGATAATATTAATTTATCTTACAAGCAAGGGGATTTTCTGTTTCCATGAACTGCTTGGTAATAGAGGACAGGAAACATAAAATCATTCTTTTACTTTATCTTTGTTCTTAAGCTGACCTGGAGGCAAGCCTTTTCCTGTAGCTTGCAGTTCTCAATAGGGGATATTTGCGTGCCCTGTCATTGTTGAGCAAGTCTGGAGGAATTTTTTTCTCTATCTCTCATCACAACTGGACGAGAGTGCCCTGGCATCTAATGCATACAGATCCAAGCTGCCACCCAAAGCACTAAATACACAAATCATTATCTCTGTCTGCACCCCAAGAACCCTTGCTTTGTGTGGATTCTGTTCTGTGTGAGGCTAAACAACTTGCAGAGTATGTGGCAGGATGGGAATCCCTTTCAGCATCAGTGTGAGCTTGGTTGTATTTACAAACCTGTTTTCATGGTTTATATTTTATATTTTATTTATTTATTTATTTGAAAGGGAGAGAGGAGAAAGGACAGAGAGAAAGAGACACGACAGAGACCGACAGAGAGAGACAGAGAGAGAGAGAGAGAGAGAGAGAGAGCGCACACCAGGCCATCTAGCCACTATAAACAAACTCCAAAGTGCATCTGACGTAGGTAGGTCATAGGGATCAAACTTGGGTCCTTGGGCTTTGCAGGCAGGCAACTTAACCGCTAAGCCATCTCTCCATCCTTACGGACCTCTTTTTAAAACATGAACATCCTTTCTCTTATAAATATGAAAGTAAGGGTCTGGAGAGATGGATCGGTGGATAAAGGAACTTGTTTGCAAGGCCTGACAATCTGGGTTCAAGCCTCCAGTACCCACTTAAAGCAAGATGCACAAAATGACACATGCATCTGTAGTTCATTCTCTGGGACAGGAAGCCCTGATTCGCTCATATTCTCTCTCTCTCTCTCTCTCTCTCTCTCTCTCTCTCTCTGTCTGTCTCTCCTTTCTCCCTCTTTCTATAATTCTTTTTATTTTTTTTTCATTTATTTATTTATTTGAGAGCAACAGAGAATGAGGCTGATAGGGAGAGACAGAAAGAGAATGGGCGTGCCAGGGCCTCCAGCCATTGCAAACAAACTCCAGATGCGTGCGCCCCCTTGTATATCTGGCTAACGTGGGTCCTGGAGAATTGAGCCTTGAACCGGGGTCCTTAGGCTTCACAGGCAAGCACTTAAACACTAAGCCATCTCTCCAGCCCTTTCTATGAATTTTTAATATTTATTATTATTATTAACCAGTTGTTTTGTATGGATACATGATGTGTTGGAACCCTCTCTTCCCTCGTCCCTGCCCCCATTCCGTTAGGGTTGCTCCCCAGTGGTATTGCATATATTCCCCGTGGGGTTGTGGTCTATGCGTTGCAGGAGCAGCAGTCACTTATTTTTCGGAGGAGGGAATGCCTCTGGGCATGATGTCTCAACCTGTGGCTCTTACAATCTTTTTGCCCCCTCTTCCGCAAATTTCCTTGAGCCGTGGTGGGTGTATTTTAAGTCCACTTCAGTGATGAGCTCTTAGGAGCCTCTGGATCTCTGCTTTGGTAGGTGATGAACATCCTCAGGGTCTGACTCCTTCACCCTGGTGCTGATTATCAGGAACAGCCTGGAAGCAGCCCGCCTGCTCTTCTCCCCAATTTCTCTGTGGTTTCATCTGTGGCTTGGCTGATGTCCGAGGGGTAGTTTATCTCCTCTGGTCTCGCTACCTCCTGAGAAAGAAGAACAGATTCTCTAGTGGAGAGTGAAGTCAGCATAGTTTTAGTGGATTAAGCATTATTAATTTAGGGAGAATTTGATGGTTGTAATCCCTCTTTTAGCCAAAGACTAGTAAGAGCTTGACACTGGAGAGCATAATCTTTGTCTCCACAGGATTCTGATCTGGTTTCCAATTCCAGATATGGGTTCCTATACACTGAGTGGATCTCATAGCCAATCAGAAAGCAAGCTACTGGTTACCCACTGAGGTTGTGTGCCACTATTGCATGGGCGTGTACATTGTGCTTAGACCTCTGGTTGCTCAGACCCTTGTTGGCCATTTTCCACCAGTAGCACATGTAGCACTTCCCCACCCCCCTTGGCTGCCATAGAGGTGTGCCCTCAGGTCTCTGTAATTCCTCCTTCGGATTATTCTGTCCCTGGTTCCTCCTCCCTCCCACCTCTCCCCTCTCTGTCTCTGTCCTTTCCCAGGCTTAGCCCTCAGCACAGTTCCATGCTCTCCGCTCCCCCGCTCTTCCTTCTCTGAACACCTTTGCTCAAGCATGGGCATCTGGATCCGTGTACTGAGGAAGGGTGGGCCGTAGGTGTGAAAAACACATGCTTACAGCAGCTTAAAAACAGGACTGCTTTAATCTAGCTCCGAGATTGATAATCATTTCTTTTCTCTCTTGCTCTAAGAAAACCTGAACATTCCTGCTCTCATGGTCTGATGGAAAAGAAAGTTTAAATTAGTATTTAAAAAAAAATCGAAATGGTAGTAAAATAATCTCAGATCCCTCTTTAGAAAGAAGTTAAGAAGTTGATGAATACCTCTCATTATACCCAACTTAATTCTGCTTTC
The DNA here is from genome assembly GCF_020740685.1 of Jaculus jaculus. NCBI lineage: Eukaryota > Metazoa > Chordata > Mammalia > Rodentia > Dipodidae > Jaculus > Jaculus jaculus. Next base: position 26,008,017 of record NC_059121.1, read on the forward strand.
CATGCAAAGAAAAATAAGAAGAAATTTTAACTTGAAAGGAACTTATCTGCCCAGTAAAAATAAAATGGACGTTTGTGGTGCACACAGCATCTAGTGATGACCATCAGCTGTGTGTTCAATGAACTAATTAAAATTAATTTAGCTGGTTGTCTACTCTCTTCCCTATTGTTCTATCCAAATCCTACCCAGCTGCTGTGGTTTCTTTTAAAAATAATGTTTATTTTTTATTTATTTATTTGAGAGTGACAGAGAAAGAGAGGGGGGAGAGAGAGAGAGAGAGAGAGAGAGAGAGAGAGAGAGAGAGAGAGAGAGAGAGAGAGAGATTGAGAGAATGGGCATACCAGAGCCTCCAGCTACTGAAAATGAAATCCAGATGCATGCACCACCTTGTGCATTTGGCTTACATGGGTCCTGGGGTATCGAGCCTTGAACCGGGACCTTAGGCTTCACAAGCAAGTGCTTAGCCACTAAGTCATCTCTCCAGGCCTGCTTTTCTTTCTTGCTTCACTGTATACATATTTAGGATGATGCAAGGCCAAACAGTGACGAAAAGATCAATTGTTATTTAATCACTAGGGCACTGTATTACATGGGCATGGAATGTTTGCATTGAATCTTGTATTTGGATGCACTGAACTCCATATTTCCCATTGCCAGAGCCCATTCAATGACAAGGGATTGTCTGACCTGCTGTGTTTTGAATATTAATAGGGGCTACCCAGGCTTTCACTTGCTTGAGTCATAAAGATTTAATAATTTCACAATAGGTCGTTGGAGTTTTGTTGTGTCATCAAATCATTACAGAATTAATTTGCACACAGGGGAAGTCCACCCTAGCATTCCAAATCCCACTCACTGCCCTTCAGCTTTGGGCTTTGCCACTACCCTTCCTCAACATGTTTTCCCACCATGAAAATTAACCCACTCTGCATCTTTCTGGAAGGAAAATGAAGTGCTCCCTTGCCAAGGCTTTCGTTCTGTTGTGTTGCATCTTGCCTTCATGAATTGAGATCCAACAGTACATCAGCAGAAAGCCTCAGCCTTTGAAGTGTTGTGCTAATTTGATTAATACGTAGTTACATCCTGTTATGATGCACTTTGCCTTATGCATTCTAAGTGAAAAATGCAGCGTGGATTACATTTAGGTTCAAAACGCAGCATACTAAATGAGCAGCCCTGACAGCAGTCTATAATAATGAGCTCAGCAACCACTTTGAGCATGGAAAAGGTTACTGCTTGTAGGTTAATGATAATTATATGAAAATACATGCTTCATAATAATTAAGATGTTGATACAATATTAATAAAGCTGATACAATTGCACTTAAATATTTCTTATTCTAGTCATTAATATCATCAAATGTTTTGGTAAAATTGTTTGAGTTATGAGAGTTTACATCTATATGTGTATATACAGAGAGAGAGAGACAGAAAGAGAGAGAGAGAGAGACCATAAATTCCTCAAAAAAGTGACTAAGTGTGTCCCAAGATTGAGGACCCAGAGGGCAAGGGTCTGCTTTCATAGAGGGAAGTACATGCTTTCATGTTTATTACTCAAAGAAAACATTCAAATTGCCAGTTATTAGAGTCATAATAGAGTTACTTTTCATGTATTTTACTAAGCTTCAGTACCTCAGAGAGTGTTGGTAAAGGAAAGACAATAAATCTGGTAACTCAATTTATGCAAAGTCCTTCACATTTCTTCAACTTAATGTTCATCTCTAAAGCACTATAAAACTTAGGCTGTTGGGGGCTGGAGAGATGGCTCATCAGTTAAAGGCACTTAGTTACAAAGCCTAATGACCTGAGTTCAATTCCTCAGTACCCACACAAAGCCAGAATCACATTTGTGATGGTAGGGTGACCTGGAACACCCACACTCACTCTGCCTGTCTGCCTCTTTCTCTGTGCCTCTCTTAAGTAAATAAATAAGTAAATATAATTTCTAAGAGGCTTAGACTACTTCATTCTTCATCCATACCTACAGTGATGCTACTGATCTTAAAGGTGATAAGAGATACTTTTGAAACAGGGCATAAGCTTTATAAATATCTAGCATCTCCATTTTGGAGACATTTAGACTTTTCTTTTCCATTAGGAACATACATTTTTATGATTATAAATTTTTTTTCTGCTTCCATTTAACTTTTTACAATGATGAGTGATGGTTTACAATAGTTTACAATGGCATAAATGGCCTATTCGCTTTAAGCACTTTTATTGGGATGGGATTTTTTTTTTCTACTTGCCAAACAGCCATATTAAATCCTGCACCCAAATCTATTGAACAAACCCTATGACAGTTGCCTAGAATTCATGCACACACACGCAACTAAAGTAAGACTTCATGTAACACTATACAATGAACATTAACATATTCTTATTCTTGGTGTTTGGAACAAACAGAACTATCCTAATGATATCGAAAGCATAGAGTGCATCTCCACCCTCCTCCCAGTGGGTTTAGGGACTGTGGTTCTTCTTACACACTCTCATCGCTTTGGGCAATTTGTATTCTTTGGGTTCTGAGTGAGTTTTCCACATGCCATTTCCCTACTAGAAATTGGTAGATTCTGTTGACTTTTGGAAATTATTACTCTTTAAATGTCATCAGAAAGGTTCTTATAGGTAATAAAGTTTGTTGATGATGGGTGTGGTGGCACACACCTTTAATCCCAGCACCCAGGAGGCAGAGGTGGGAGGTTTGCCAAGTGTTCGAGGCCAGCCTGAGACTCCATAGTGGACTCCAGGTCAGCCTGAGCTAGAGTGAGACCCTACCTTGGAAAATCAAAACAACAAAACAAACAAACAGAAATTGTTGATAGCCTATAGAAATATTATATTAGCTACTACTGCACACTTAAATAAACAGCTTAGCTATGATGCTCTGAGAATTAAATATGAGGAAGCCACAGAACATTGAGGTCAATTTCATAACCACATCCTGTCCCGGAGAAAGACCAAATACAGCATATTCATTACAATGATTGACAGTTCATCCATGTGAGATTTGAGACAAGAGTAGCCTGGGACCTGGCCCACTTAGAAATCAAGAAAGAAAGCAACTAATCTTTTCAATAATGTAGAAGTAGTGGGTACAATGAGATAATCCCGAGTGATAATTTGACATTGTTGATCAAGTCAGAAGAAACTGGATGCAGGTGGGAATCATTAAGTCTATCCATTTAATGCAGGCACAGCTCCCAAAATGTTAGATATCGTTAGTGGAGCCCTGCCTCCTCTTCTGTTTGAACGGTCTGAGTTAACAGCTTGAATGTCTTTATGACCATCTATAGTGGGCATTTCCTCTAAAATAGGAAGTTGGGTATGTTTCAAAGTACAGCATCACATAATACAAATACAGCCCCTTGTAGTAAATATGCAGTAAATACTTCAGTGAATATTTTCTACTATTGTCTCTGGCGTGCATTCTCAGATACCAAATGCCATTATTGTAGCTAATGTCAAGTCAACCCTAAGTTTTTTTTGAATTAGTGACAATAACCATATTTTATGGATAGTATACTGCAAAGGTTTAAAGTAGTAATTATGTATAATCTAATGTTTTTGCCATTTCCTCTTTCTGGCCATGCTATTCAAGTCATAGCTACTTTTTAAACCACCCATAGCTTAAACATATGTGATCTGCTACTTTATTGTAAATTATCATTTCAATTTCATTGGGGTAAAGGTAAATACTGAAGTAGAAAAGCTACCCAGTTTTATTAGATTGGTACTGTCCAGGAAGCCTTATAGATAACTACAGAATACATAACTTGAAATTTTCTAGTAGCTTCATTTTAAAAAGTTAAAATTGGCAGGTAAAATTGATTCAAATATTATATTTGTAAATATTTGTATTTAGTCTGATATATCCAAATATTATTTTTAAATGATTCAATTGGACCCATAAAATCATGAACCAAACACTTAACATTACTTTTTATTTATTTATTTATTTGACAGAGAGACAGAGGGAATGGGTTGCCAGGACTTCTAGCTACTGCAAATGAATTCCATACTCATGTGCCCCCTTGCACATCTGGCTTGCATGGGTCCTGGGGACTCAAACTGTGATCCTTTGGCTTTGCAGGCAAATGCCTTAACTGCTAAGCTATCCCTCCAGCCAGTGTCATTACTTTTGTATGAAGTCTTTAGAGTGTGATGTGACTTCTCATGAAACAACACTTTTCACTTTGGACCATCCACATTCAACAGGCCCAGAAGCCCACATGTGCGAAGTGACTGTTGTTTTGCAAAGCAAAGCCCCAGACCAGCCTGTGCTGAATGGCTCTGTGGGAAAACCAGACCTGATCTCTTCAGACAGATGTAATAGATCACATTCTCCAAGGTTTAAAAGCAAACTCTGAGTCAGTGACTAAAAGACACCGTGCCCTTGTCAACATTAGGGGATTATGTCCTCTGCCTCCGACACTCACATCCTCTCCAAATTTCCTATTGATCGCCCCCCCTCCCCCTGCCCCAGGCACGAAGGAGGCAGGAAGCAGGAACGTCCTTTCATGGATGTGGTCGCCATCTTTCCTGGTGTGGTTAACACTAAATCCATTAGCATTAATGCTCTCCATAAGAAGCTTTGGATGGATAAGTAGCTTAAAAACTTTGGATGATCAACAAAGAAATAGATTTTCTTGGGAGAGGGTGAAATTGTCAGAAGACCGGAAGGAGACAGAGGTGCTGAGTCACAGTACATAAAATTGTTCCTTAAAAAAAAAAAGCATAAAAGAGATTTAAGGCTAACTGGAGGAATTGCTGGGGTTTAGAGAGGCCTGCCTTCCTATTGCTCACACTTTCATTCTACCCTCCCTGTCTGCGAAAAGCCCACTCAGCAGGCCCTGCGAGCACACGTGGACACTTGACCACTCGTGCCTGGGCCTGTGCACCCAGGGGCCTGAGGTCATCCCCCGTGAGGAGAGTCAGCTTTTCCCATCGTGCCGCTGGTCCTGGGGAGGCTGTCTGAGTCACACTGTTATTATGAGTGACTTCAGCCCTCTCTGCATCTTAGCATTACCTGGAGACTTGAAGAAAAATAGCCAGGGTTTCATCTCTGATTCACTAACTCAGAAGGGAAGAGGGAAACGTAGATAGTGAGTGAACCTGTAGGAATATCTGGTAAGAGCTCCTTAGGGGTAAAATTGTGCAGATGAGTGCTCGAAAGCTGGTAAAACTAAACGCCTTTCCTTCATCTTCTCCATCCTACCAGCTTCCAAATCTTAAAGCAAACTAAGGATGGTGTCTTCCTCATCTCTTACTCATCCATGCCCAACATCCAGCTTCTTACAACCTGTGGAACGTTCACCCTCTGCTCTACCTGGCTTCAAGTTTTACTCAACGACATAAATAGGGACTAATTACCTGTTCAATACTATACAGGGGCTGGAGAGATGGCTTAGTGGTTAAGCGCTTGCCTGTGAAGCCTGAGGACCCCGGTTTAAGGCTTGATTCCCCAGGACCCATGTTAGCCACATGCACAAGGGGGCGCACGCATCTGGAGTTCGTCTGCAGTGGCTGGAAGCCCTGGCACACCCATTCTCTCTCTCTCTCTCTCTCTCTCTCTCTCTCTCTCTCTCTCTCTCTGCCTCTTTCTCTGTCTGTCTCTCTCAAATAAATAAATAAAAAATGAAGTTAAAAAAAATACTATACCGTAGTCATGAGTAACAAGACAATTCCATTCAAGGAAACTTGGATCTTCTTGAAAGAGAAATTATGATTATATCATAATCATCTCGTGACGTGTTCATTTCCCAATCAAAAGTGGTGCTGTGAGTTTCTAGGAAAGAGGCATCAGGAAAAATGTGCTGAAACTGGTAAAACAAAGAAAGTGTGATTGAGAACACTGAAAATCTATTCTTAATTTTTTTATAAGTATACAGTATATTATTATTGACCCTAAGTGACCATATTTTGACGATAGGGTATAATTAATATCTAAAATGGACTGGAGAAGATGGCTTAGCAGTTAAGGCATTTCCCTGCAAAGCTAAAGGACCTAGGTTCGATTTCCTAGGACTCACGTTAACCAGGTGCACAAAGTGTCCTGTGATCATTGTCACTTAGTAGCTCCTAGATAGCTGTGGTGGTATTCATCTGGTCAATGTAGGACTGTCGCTCCAATAGGGACTGTTTGGGACATTGGGTGGGTTCAGTTTTTTAACTGAGTGCAATCAGACTTGTGACATCTATATTCAGCCAAACCCCTATAGTCTGCTACTTTGAACCAAATGTCCACCATTCAGTGGATATTTTGCTTGGTAGATACATGTTAAATCCAATGTATTTCATTGCCAGAACATTTGGCATTTATTTGGTACAATTATTTTTGTATTCATACATTCCTTCATTTGAGACAGAGATTCTAGTGATAACACTTGATCTTAGTCAACAGGCCAAAAAGTGATGGATTTAACTGAATGTATTGGCATACATAATTTTCTCTTTCTCTTTTTTTTTTTTCCTAGACAGGTAAAAAGATTCATAGCTGTGAAACATCTTCCTTGGTAAAGATAAGATTTTTGTGGATATCAACATGGAATCAGAACATGTCTCCTCCTAATCTCTGTGGATGAGCTTCTTAGTTGTATTTGTCCATCGACATTCACTGGTAATAATCAAGATCAAAAACAGGAATTATTGGCTAGAGAAAGGAAGTGAAATATTTCTTTTCATACAATACAGTATTGGAGACATTATTAATATGACTAATAGAGTAATAGAAATTTAGTGTTGGAAAGGATCCAGTAGTAGTTAAAATATCAATGAATCTTAATTTTTAGTCAGTTTTAGAACAATGTCTATCACCATAATGTGTTAGTTGGAAATCAGTACATCTTTAGTATATCTGTTTATGCTCCAACAAAATCTTCATGGTATATTAGTTTATTCTTCAGAGATATAAACATGATTTAGAGAGGAAGTATAGGGCTGGAGAGATGGCTTAGTGGTTAAGCCCTTGCCTGTGAAGCCTAAGGACCCCGGTTCGAGGCTCAACTCCCCAGGACCCACGTTAGCCAGACACACAAGGGGGCACATGCGTCTGGAGTTCGTTTGCAGTGGCTGGAGGCCCTGGCGTGCCCATTCTCTCTCCCTCTCTCTCTCTGTCTCTCTCAAATAAATAAACAAAAATTACCAAAAAATAAAAATAAAAAAAATAAAAAATAGAGAGGAAGTATAAATATTTAAAACTATGGAAAATTAACACAAACAACACCTCCTAAGGTATATGAAAGCAGGTGATATTGATTTTTTTTCAAAATGGCATATAATTGCAAAAAAACTGCACAAAGTATTGCGGGAGTGACACTGTTAATCAAATATGCCAATGTATCTTTGAGGCTGATAACTAACAAGTAAGCAGTGACCTAAATTTTACTGGCGAACATTTTAAAAGCATTAAGCATACCCTGTTTACTTAGTTGGCGCAATAAATATAAACATGGTTTGAGTTCACAGTAAATTCAAAGTTCAGACCTTAAATAATTCTAACATTTTAAATCAAATTGATTAATCACTAAAATACATTAGGAGAAACCATTTCAGCACTTTTTTTGTGAAAAGGGTCTTTTAGTCAAATTCAGCTCCTCCATTTCTATGTGCGCTGCATTTGTAATTCATGAACCTTTAAACAGTATGAGATTATAGATAGCTAAACTGACGTTTGTATTTTCACTTAGCAGCCTAAATAATGGGCACACTCTAAGCTTTTTAAATGTTAAAGCAATCATTGCTTTGAATTCATCTTGTGATGTCATTGCCACTAACAACTGACATAATAAATTTGAAGTATATGAAAGGTTGGAGAGAATACTAGATATATGCCCCATTTTAAATACATCACAATGAAATGATGCTCAGCAAGCAGTTCGTTCTGATCCATCTATTAATGAAATGCTCTTTAAGAGTGTGATGTATCCTTGCTATTTTTGTACTTCTGAGCTTGCAAAGGTTTGCATTTGCATGTGCTGCACTATCTGAACGAGCAGTATTAGTATACGCATGGTAAGAAAATCAGTGGCTGCCTGTCCGAAGGCTGGCTACCTTTGCAGCTCATGAAAGGGCCACCAAAGGTGTAGCTAATGTGTGACGCCAGATCAAAAGTGGTAGATCTCATAATCTCATAGCCACATACTAGAAGGGACAACAGTCAATAATTATTCCATAATAAAAAAAAAAAATCAATGGGCTGGAGAGATGGCTCAGTGGTTAAGCGCTTGCCTGTGAAGCCTAAGGACCCCAGTTCGAGGCTCGATTCCCCAGGACCCGCATTAGCCAGATGCACAAGGGGCACACACGTCTGGAGTTCGTTAGCAGTGGCTGGAAGCCCTGGCACACCTATTCTCTCTCTCTCTCTCTCTCTCTCTCTCTCTCTCTCTCTCTCTCTCTCTCTGCCTCCTTCTCTCTCTGTCTGTCTCTCTCAAATAAGTAAATAAAAATAAACAAACAAAAATGTATTTAATGGATAACCATGGGCTTTTGAAAGGTATATGTGTGCGTGCATGCATGTATATGTGTGTGTGTGATGTTTACAAGCTCAACATTTTCAGAAGTGGGACTCTGTTTGCTAGTTAGAACCGGGCCACCTAGCTATCACCCAGTATCCTGGGTGAAAATATTTATTTCTGCTGAGGGGATGGGCAAGAGCCAGATATTTGAGAAAAGAATAGACACAGGTTTGGTGGTCATAGGTTGTTTTGCTCAGTTTTCTTTTTTTTCTTCTGTCCATTGAGATCTGATCTACCTGCATCTGATCTAACTGCAGAGTAGATCCTTGTCTGGTTCAGAGCCCCATTGGATAATATGCAGACCGCCAGATTACCTTACCTCTGTCATAGTGACTAGAATATTGTAAGATTCAGGAACAACTTTTAAAGGGTGGTTTAAAGATGCTGTTGCCTTAGGATATTAATCTCTGGAACATTCTGTTATCCCATATTCCAAAGCTATTAAGTAGCTGAGTTCAAAAGGCAAAAGCATAAAAACAATAAAGGCAAATTAGCCATAGGGATGGCTGTAAAGTTTCTGCTAAGAAACACAAGAACTTCTTGTTCCAGATGTGATGTTTGAAAATTGGAAAAATGTTCACCTGCACTTGAGAAAGCTCATTCCTCTTCTCACCCTTAATCATAACCAAATTCTGGTATATATATATATTTTTTAGATGGAGTGATAGAGAGAGAGAATTGCCATATTGCCATACACACAGGACTTCAGCCACTGAAATCCAGAAGCTTGCATCACCTAGCAGGCATGTGCGACCTGGTGTTTGCATCTGGCTTACGTGGGATCTGCATAACCTCTAAGCCATCTTTCCAGCTCCTGACATGTCATGTTTAAAGGGGTGCCTCTTGGTCGTTTTTGATGGAGGAAAATGTTCACTCTCATTTGGCTGAAATTCATTTTCAAACCTTAGCAACTTGGAGATCAAACTTGAGTATCTTTTACAGTCAAGTCATCCACATGTTGGACAGAAATTAATTGGCCATGATCCACCTGCAGTTGCATCCAAACCTGCATCCTAACATGTTTTTCTCCCACCACTGACCACTGCATGGCTCTTGATGAAGTTATTTTCCCAGGATTTCTCCTTATTCACTTCTTTTTTTAAAAAAAAATACTATTTATTTTTGCAAAAGAGAGAGAGGCAGAGAGAGAGAGAGAGAGAGAGAGAGAGAGAGAGAGAGAGAATGGGTGCATCAGGGTCTTCACCCACTCTCAACAAACTCCAGGTTCATGAACCCCCTTGTGCACGTGTGCAACATTGCACACTTGAATCATTGCATGTCTGGCTATGTGGGACCAGGAGGTTCTAACATGAGTCCTTGGGCTTCACAGGCAAGCATCTTAATCACTTAGCCATCCCTCCAGACCTCTACTTCCTTTCTAATATTTCATGTTTACATATTTATTTGAGAGAGAGAAAAAGAGGGAGGGAGACAATTGGCGCACCAGAGCCTCCAGCCCTTGCAAACCAACTCCAGATGCATGTGCCACCTTGTACATCTGACTTACATGGGTCCAGGGGAATTGAACCTGGGTATTTGGCTTTGCAAGCAAGCTCCTTATCCGCTAAGCCATCTCTCCAGCCCTGCTTCTTTTTTCTAACATGTACAGTTTATTGCATGTCAATTATGCCTATCTATGTACATATATGATATGCCCTTACATCCCTCACCCCAGCTCCTGTTATACTGGCTGCCCCTCCTCAGTGAGGTTGTGGTATTCACTGTGGGATCATGAAGGTCCAGTTCCTGTGGAGTATCAGGGGACCATGTATCAGTGTGTTCTTACCCATTCTCTGGCTCTTACAATCTTTCAGCCCCCTCTTTCTCAATGTTCCCTGAGCCAGGGCAGGCCTGTTTGCAGTCTGATTAAGTGTTGAGTTTTCTGTAGCCCCTGGATTTCTGCTTTGATTTTCACTGTGTCTGTCACTACAGCCCTGGAGATGGTTGTCAGGCTAGCAGTAAGAGTAGTGTTCATGTCACTGCTTCCTCTGCAGTTTCTCCTGGGCCCTGGCAGACGTGCTAGAGGTGGCTCATCCTGTGGTGAGTAGTTGGCTATCTTCTTGCTTGATTGATAGACCTTGGCTCAAAACACCCTGGTAGTTATCATATCCCACTTAAATTTATCTGATAGTTAATAAGATAAACCTGAGGGAAATCATAGTAATCACAATAAATATTCTAGGAACTTAAAACCAAGTTAAACACACACTGTTCTAAAGGGGGACTAAAGACACTCAGACTGTAAAAGACCACCAGTTAGAGTATAGGAGTACACGTCTATCGTTTACAAATATGCTTAGGATATATATAATAATTCACTGTTTTATATAAAAAAAATAAGGACTGGAAGGAAGGCTGAGCTCTGGGGATTTGGAAGTCTAGCATGTTAGTATGTTATTTTTATGTGTGAACATGTATGTTCATGAGCTTTGGAAGATTGTATGTAGATTTATGTACAATAGGAAAGCCATAGAAAAATTCAACTTAATAGCCTTTCTACACACCCTCCCCCAATGCAAATGTCTTTGTTTAATTCATATTTTGCCTCTTTGAACAGTTGAAACCATTTACTGAAAAGAATGATTATATGTGACAATCCAAACTGGCATTAAAATATCCCTAAGATCATTGTATCTTAATAACAATCCTACCTCTGTTTAATTTGATTACATAGTCATGAAGATTAGTCGAATGATTTTGCACAGTAAGACATCAGAATTATAAAAGCTCTCCCAAACAAGAATGAAGGATAATTAAAAGTGTCTACTTTGGAAACTATGATCAAAATTAATCAGCAGGGTTCTCTCTCCTCTCTTCTCTTCCTCTTCCTCTTCTTCTTCTCTCTCCCCTTCTCTCTCCAGAAAGTTTCTAGACAATTCTCACTAGTGTTCCAGCACAGTAAACTAGAGATCAAGTACACAACTTAGGTGATTTAAGCATCACTTATTTGAATTGATTGTTTATAATTCACTGGCTCTGAGCTTTGATTCTACTTTGCTTGCTCAATCAGCAAGTGTGTGAGTTGAGTCCCTCCTCTGTACAAGGTTGTACGTAACACAATAGGTAAGATTCAACTCTTTCTATCACATCTCGGGGGGTGGGGGAAGACCTCAAAGCAGATTTCGATTGGGTGTGACTGACTGCATTTGGTATGGATAAGAGAGAACACAAGCCCCAAACCGAGCCTGGGATGATGAGCAGTGCTGCCTGTCATGGGACTGAAGCATTCATGAATAACGATGACTTATCCAGAAGACAACGTGGGGAAGAATGTTCTAGACATAGGAAAGAATATAGGCAAATTTAAAACACTCTGAATACTTCAAGTGGATAAAAGCAGCAAGTGATGGGATGATTGTGTTGAGAGAAGAAAAGAGTGCGAATCAAGGACCGTTCAGAAAAGCACTTGAATTTAGTCTTTAATGGTTTAATGGTGGTTGAAATTCCAGTAAAGACTACTAAAAACTTGCATGGGTTTTGCACCCCTCCAAATTATTTGGTCTCATATCCATTCCTAGGCATTATCTTTCTTTGCAAAGTAAGTTCCTGGCTTTGCTTATGACTGAGTTCATCTATAGTTGTGGGTAGGCTTTTTATAATTCTTACTAATTAATGAATGCATGAATTTCTCATTGTAAATATAATAGACATCTTCTGTAACCCCAACAGAGGCCTACACTTCACAGAGCGTTAAACTCTACACATGTCATCATGCATACCTATCATAAAATTTAATTTATGCCAGGCATGGTGGTGCACTCCTTTAATACCAGCACTCTGGAGGCCAAGACAGGAGGATTGCTATGAGTTGGAGGCCAGCCTGTGACTACATAGTGAATTCCAGGTCATCCTGGGGTAGAGTTAAACCCTACCTTGAAAAGAAAAAAAACACACAAAACAAAATTTTATTTTTACATTAGACACAGTAAGAGGTTATCAACAATAACCAATGTTGAAATAAAACGATTTGAATAATACCCTACAATGACAGATATTTAAAGCTTAGTAAGGGCACATGTGTTGACACATGTCTTTAATCCCCACACCTGGGAGGTTGAGAAGGATAGTCATGAGTTCCAGGTCACTCTGAGCCGAAAGAAAGAGAAAGAAAGAAAGGGAAATAGAGAAAGAAAAAGTAATGTAAGAAGGAAAGGAAAGGAGAGAGGAAAGAAAGAGAAAGAGAATTTTAAAGTTGTTTTCTTAATACTTTTCTTATTAATATTTTCAGGCCCTATATAAGTGGAAACAGAAAATAAAACCATACATAAATGAAACAGCTATATTTATCTATTTCTGTTTTCTATGTGGCCACTGGCTCTTCCAATACCAAGCCATTTGGTTGTGAGGCCCACCGATGGAGGAGGATAAATGCAAATAGGCCCTCAAGTATCGCCAGGAAGGAATAATGGTGGAGCCAAGAAACAAGGGGAGTGATTAACGGCCGGACACCCATCACAGCCATAGATCTTACACTTCTGTTGCAGCGCAGCGGAACACTGTCCATCCTGTGTGAAACTAGGAGTCATGGGCACCAGCAAAACGCGGAAAACAAATGCTTCTCTTTCCCAGTGGTGCATGAGTCAGGTGAAGTATTTTTAAGAAGCATTTAAGTTCAGTAATTGCTTAAAACTATTTTACATTGACCAGGCTCTGGAGCTCATGACAGGCAAAGGTTTCCTCAGATCTAGGCAGGCCAGTAGTCTTAGCTTCATGACAGAAAACAAAAGTCACTTTTTTTTTTCCTCAAGCTTTAGTAGAACTGTAAGATTAATTGATCTATTTTTCATCCAACTGGAAAAAAAAAAAAAAACTGTAAAGCAGAAATCTAGCATACCACATTTTTTTTTCCCCAAAGTGTTAGGAGTGTCTAAGATAATGGAAGACGCAGAAATTTAAACAACAACTCTAAACCTATCCCATTTTTCTTGGCTGCTATATAGCCTTAGTGTGTGTATGTGTGTGCGTGTGTGAGTGTAATACATTGTAGCTTCTTGATCCAACATGCTGAGTAACAAATGACATGAGATAAAATGGTATGTATAAAATGATAAGAACAGCGTGATTTGGTTGGTTGTATAGCATGTAAGCAATTCAGACTTTGTGAGGACATTATAACATATTTTCTGAGGAAGAAAGAAAAACTCAAAAGGACCCAAGCAAAATTTCTCCTAGGTTTGTTGCTAATTATTAATAATAATAATGATGACAGAAAAAAACGATAAAAAGTGAGTAGGTATTTAACATAGTTTTTACATGTTTTAACTTGATAAATAATTGAAGATAATCATGAACATTTTACATAAGATATTCAAAAAAATTCATATTAACTCAACTTTTTGTTATCTTTATGAAAATGACTATTGTTTTAAAATACCAAAACCTGTTCTTTCTCAAAATCAGTTCCCAGGGAAAGGAGGAGACTATGAAAGAGCCTAAAGACTCTGTGCTGCTTTTAGTGGGACGCTGGGCAATTGTAGGTCCATGTGACCACACTAATGTATCACATGTTTCTCAATAGAATGCACTTCACAAAGAAACTATGATTTTGAGATTGTGGGCATATTAGCAGGTGAGTCTGGGTTTTCTTTTTTTTTTTTTTTTTCTTTTTTAGTCAACGAGATGTTTTCTTTTCTGCTTAATATATTTAACTTTTTATGAATTATGCATTTTAGTGTATGAACCAATTGTGTGTAGGTCCCATTCCCCTCATGGTCTCCTTTTGTATCCCCCCACCCCCCGGTCATTTCATTGAGGACCCTCCATGGAGTTGTTTGTATTCACCATGAAGTTCTGGTGGGGTGGGGGCAATGCCTGGGGATGCTCTTCCCTCTCCACGGCCCTTTTCATCTTCTCACCCGCTCCAAAGACATGATCAGCAAAGAATCATTGTGTGTGGTGGTTTGACTCAGGTGTCTCCCATAAACTCAGGTGTTCTGGATGCTGGTTTCCCAGCTGATAGAGATCTGGGGATGAACGCCTCCTGGAGGCCGTGTGTTGTTGGAGGCAGGCTATGGGTGTTAAAGCCAGTGTCCCCTTGCCAGTGTTTGGCACACTCTCCTGTTGCTGTTGTCCACCTGATGTTGGCCACGGGGTGATGTCCACCCTCTGCTCATGTCGTCATTTTCCCCTGCCATTATGGAGCTTCCCCTCAAGTTTGTAAGCCAAAGAAATAAAACTATTTCCTCCCCCAAAGCTGCTCTTGGTTGGGTGATTTCTACCAGCAATACAATCCTGACTGTGACAGCTTGGTTCATTGTTTTCTACCAAAATTCATTCTTCTTCTTTCTTAATTTTATTTATTTCCACAAAATTACTGAGGAAGAGTATTCTGGTAAATTGTTTCTTTCATCGTTAAAACTTCTTAATTTAACAGGGAATCCATCCACAAGTAACGCTTTACTCCAGGGCTGGAGAAACTGCTCAGTGGTTGAGGAACTTGCCTGTGAAGCCCAACAACCTCAGTTCAACTCCCCAGTACGCAGGTAAAGCCAGGTGCACAAGTGGCACTGGCATCTGGGATTGGTCTGCAGCAGTTGGAGACCCTGGCACATACCATTCTCTATGTGTCTTTCCTCTCTATGCTTGCAAATAAATTTAAAAAAAAACCACATTTTTAAAGAATTTATTACAGGCTTCAGAGAGTGACTACCTGAGTAGGCCAGAGCTCTCAGTTCATTCCTTACCTCCCAGTTGCCAGGTCCTGGTACCCCTGCTGCTTGCTGGGGACCGTCTGGACCCCGAGTGCTTGCTGTGGAAGCAGGCCCCTTGCTCTGCCTTACAGACTGAATTGCCCTTGGGTCCCCAGTTTCTGGATTGCTGGCTCCAGAGAATGTATGAGCAGAAGGGTACAGAGACCTGAGATCAACCACCCCTCACATCTCAGTCAATGTCCAGGCAAAAGCACAGAGGAATTGGGGAGAGGAGCAAGAGAGCTGCTTCCATGGAGAGCCAGACAAGCAGCACCAGGGTGAAGGAGACAGACACTGAGGACATTCAACACCTACCAAAGCAGAGATCCAGAGGCTTAAAGAGCTCATCACTGAAGTAGACTTAAAACTCACCCACCAAGGCTCAGGGAATTTTGAAGAATAGAGGGCGGCAAGACTGTAAGAGCCACTGGTTGGGATGTCCCCCAATAACTGACTACAACACACAACCTGCAGCCCCATGAGGAATACCATCAACCCCACTGAGGAGGGACCCGTGCAGAATGGGCACAGGGAGGAGGGTAAAGATGGTACCAACACATGATGTATCCATACAAAGTATGTTCTTAATAAAAATAAATAAAATATATTTACTTCAATACTTAATCCATAGAGGACTTAAATCCTGATGCACAAGAAAGCAGGAACTGTATCCTGTCAATATAATTCATTTCTTAAATGCTCTTTTCTTAGAAATACACATACATACCTAGTGCTAATTTCTGGCTAATAGGACAGGAAGGGACATTAATAGAGTCCTGACCTATCTTTGAAGAAGTGCAAACCCATATTTAGAAGCAGACATGCAATCCGGTGGCAATAATTACTGTATTTATTTATATTATTTTTGCATTTCAGTATTATATTTCAACTTTCAGGACCTGTACTTGATTTGAGGAACCAAGTACATAGGGTGTGGCATTAGTTCATTTTCTACAGTTCAAGATCAGGGAGGCAATTTCCATAAGAGCTTAGTGAATTCCAGCTGGTTGTTTAGGCAATCCCAACCTTCAAACTGCTCTGCTTGCCTTTTATATATTCTTCTATATTTTTATGCTATTTTCCTACCTTTTCTGATAACTGCCTCTAGAAAACACTTGTGAGCTCAAACAGCTGTCCAATGGACAAGAACCAGTATGTCTATAATAGAATGGGGGCCCACACACAAACACATCTGAATGCATTTCACAAAGGAACACTGGGCCTCTGAGAGGCGAGTCCCCAGGTCTAAGGGCGAACTGTAGATTCAATGGCCGTGCATGGTTTGTGGTAGGGATGGTTTGAGGAAGTGTTTCCTAACCCCTCTTGACATCATCCTGGCCCATGTCTTTGGCAAAACCAAAGGCTCATGTAGAATTTGCCAGAATGAATCCTTGGAAGTCATGGGATGCCCATTATCTCCCAGTATCCTGTGTTTCTGATGCCAAAGGGGAAAAAAAACAAAAACAAAAACAAAAAGATCTGTACGCCAAGGGCAGACCGCTCTCTAGAGGCAGACAGAACAAGCTGCAGACCGTGGCACACATTGCTAGAGCTCTAGACGTGGGAGGAAGCCCAGATTCCCGTGGCCAGGGGTGCTCACTCCTGGCAGACCTGAGGAAATGACCAAGTACCCAGCAGTCTGTAAGGTGGCCTACAGGAGGCATGCTCCTCAGCTCATGGAAGTTCATTAACAAGTGGAGCATGCAGCCCGAGATCAGTGAAGCAGGTGAGGCAAAACGGAGGAAGGTGGCATTTAGTGACGGTCCCCTGACAAAGGAAGGATTCAACTACACATTTATACGTGTGAAATCCAGGGCCATTAGAGACATATTTGGCCATGTGTACAAGCTAGTAGATGGCGAAATTCCCTTCAATTCAGAGACAAGGGTTTACCGTACTCTTCAACAAATTTCCTCGGTGGTTGCTGTCCAGTGAAGAGAGACAGGTTCTGACATAGAAACTTTCCACTACCTAGCAGCCCATCCCAGTGGCCACCAAGAGATTCTTTCCTTCCGTAGCCCTAGCTAAAAGTATGTATCAGCATGAGTCTCACTTTATCATCACGTTGTTTTCTGGTGCTGCATAGGAAGTGATCGCAAGCAACTTTGCCGTCTTACATGAGGGCACTGGTGGGTTTTCATATCTGTCTGTGTAGCAGGACTCCTGCAGTTGATCCATCATGGATAGCCAGGGATGCTCATTTCTACACACGTAAGTACACAAAAACCTTTGGTGCCCCCCCAAATCTATGTGGCGTGCATTTCTTTATATGCTTTAAAAGCCAAAATCAATCACGGCTGCTCTTTCATGTGCCAGATCTTTGTTGGGGGGGTTAATATTTTATTTATTTATTTATTTATTTATTTATTTATTTATTTGACAGAGAAAGAGGGAGAGAGAGAGTGAGAGAATGGGCACACCAGGGCTTCCAGCCACTGCAAACGAACTCCAGATGCATGCACCTCCTTGTGCATCTGGCTAATGTGGGTCCTGGGGAATCGAACCTGGATCATCTGGCTTTGCAGGAAAACGTCTTAAGTGCTAAGCCATCCCTCCAGCCCCATGTGCCAAATCTTTTACCAAGCTTTCTCCTCAGGAGAGAAAATGCAAAAAGAGAAGATCTAAAATGGACCTTTCTCTATCAGGAGAATGGAAAGCTGAACTCTTCAGTTCATGATCATCAAGCCAAAGTGATGCATAGATTCCACTGTTCCTTGGCAGGAAGCCCTGTGCTATGGCTTCGGGAAGATGATCCCTCCCGTGATATTCCTATCAAGATATTTCATTTCATGTCACATTTTTAAAAATTAATTTTCAAAGGGACTTACAAAAATTTATTCACAATAGTTTAAAAAGCTGAGCTATTACTTTCTTCACATTGTAGATTTAAAAAAAAATACAAAAAGTGAAAAATTCAAGTCAGGCCATGAACTGAATAAAACTAAAATATGACACTTCAGAGTTACAACTTTCTGGCAGTGCATGAACTTCCCTCCCAAGCCCCTACTCCACCCTGCTACGTGTCTCCAGAGGAGCATCAGAAAATGCTTTCTTTAGGAGCTGGAGAGGTGGCTCAGTGGTTAAGGTGCTTGACTGCAAAGCCAAAGGATCCTGGTTCAACTCCCCAGGACCCATGTAAGCCAGATGCACAAGGGAGTGCATGCATCTGGAGTTCCTTTGCAGTGGCTGGAGGCCCTGGTGTGCCCATTCTCTCTCTCTTCTTTATCCATTGGACACAAGGAAAGTGGAGGAAGAGAGAGGGGGAAGAATAGAAGTTTGGAAATTGAAGAGAGGAATAGAAAATACAGATGTGACCCAGCTGAGTCTCACTGAGTATATCATCTTATCCACAAAGCTGAGAGCTGTCTGAAACAATGGCTGCTGGCCGCCACCTCAGACCTACCACAGGGTCACCCAGGAACATCCTAGAAAAGAGTGGCTACTCCACGTCCTCAACTCACTGAATCGGTGACTAGGCTTGGAACTTGGCCTTCATTTCTTTTACAAGAAGATAGTAAACTTTGGGCTGGAGAGATGGCTTAGTGGTTAAGCTCTTGCCTGTGAAGCCTAAGGATCCCGGTTCGATGCTCGATTCCCCAGGACCCATGTTAGCCAGATGCACAAGGGGGGGGCGCATGCCTCTGGAGTTTGTTTGCAGTGGCTGGAGGCTCTGGCATGCCTATTGTCTCTCTCTCTGTCCTTCCGACTCTCTGTCTGTCACTCTCAAATAAATAAATAAAAAGAAGCCAACATAAATAGTAAGCTTTAACAGGCATGGTGACACACACCTGCAATCCTGGCATTTGGGAGACAGAGGTTGGAATTCCAGTACAGCCTGGGCTGTGTAGCGGGTGTTTCAAGATGAATGGACTTGCTAAGATGCTTCCAAGATGCTCCTGGGGATTGCGAGCCCAGCTGGGTGAGCCGCTCCATTCTTTGGAGAGAACTGAGAAGAGTTGGGAAGGAGGTTGTTCCATCTTCATTGTAGAGCACTGAGAATGAACTCGAGTGCCTGAGATAAGCACCCGGGGCAGCTGAGCTCAGATAATTTCCTAGTATCACTGAGCTCACACCAATTTGGACAGTATGAAACCCACAAGTCATTGTTCGTCACTCACTGGGACTCAAGGTGGGAGTGTGTGAATATTCCCAATCTAGGAAGACATAACTTGGTTCAATAGGGCAAAATGTGATATGACTGGGAAGGATCTCTCACAGCCAGCTTAAGGAAATCACTTGTACACAGGCCGACACGAAGTCACATATACTCGCCCATCAACGGTGGCTTGTAAGTGATACATGGGATCTTAGTTTGCCATTAAAATAATTCTGTGGGGATACCTGTGTGCTGAATGCTGTTGCTGGCATATGATGGATGCTAAATAAATATTTGTTGGATTCATGAAAACAAAAGAAAGAAAATACAGAAGAAATAACCTTTGTAAGCCCACTTTCCCTTCAACAAGTCTCCTACTGTTACTTAGATATAGCATTTAAGTAACTGTCATTCGTAAAATATTGAATATCATTTCCTGAGGGGTATTCTTATGGCCATCACAAAGACCTAAATATAAATGTCAATTTGCATAAAAATATGCAGTGCCCCCTTTGTCTCCGTGACTTCCACACACAGAGTCAACTCAGAGTCTGTTAGGATCTTTTTAGACCCTGAAACTCTTGTTTTGCACGTACACTTAGTGTAATTTCTACATAACTGGAGCTTGACTTTAGTGACTACTCATGCTAGATATACCATTTTCCAATGTTTAACTGTTTTTTTTTTTTTTCATTTTTAAAAGGTTTGACAGCAGGCTGGAAAGATGTCTCAGCAAATAAGGCTCTTGCCTGTGAAGCCCAAGGACCCACATTCAACTCCCCAGTACCCACGTAAGCCAGGTGCACAAAGTGGCACTCTTTCTGCCTCTCTCTGAAACAAATATATATATATTTAAAGGTTAGTAGCATTTAATTTCTTTTTTATTTTCTTTATTTTTTTTTCAATTATTTATTTATTTATTTACTTGAGAGCAACAGACACAGAAAGACACATAGAGGGAGAGAGAGAGAGAATGGGCGCGCCAGGGCTTCCAGCCTCTGCAAACGAACTCCAGACGCGTGCGCCCCCTTGGGCATCTGGCTAATGTGGGACCTGGGGAACCGAGCCTCGAACCGGGGTCCTTAGGCTTCACAGGCAAGCGCTTAACCGCTAAGCCATCTCTCCAGCCCAGCATTTAATTTCTTTTTGAGATAGCTTTCCATTATGTAGCCCAGGCTGGCCTGAAACCAGCTATGTGGTACTTCTTCACCAGTTTATTTGAGTCAGGAATCCAGGTGGCCAGGGCGAAAGCTGCACAGAGGGCTCAACTTTGATTGGAAGCTACACACACTGAGCGGCTTTCTCGTGTGGCTGGTGAGTTAGGTCAGTATCCTCAGTTCCTTCCACAAGGACTTCTTCATGGACTGCTGAATGGAGTGGAGTGGCCCCAGAGCCGACCCGGGCCAAATGATCCAAGAGAGACCAAAGGGATAAATGAGGTGCCGCTGAGGACTGGAAGTCACACACACACACAGACACACACACACACACACACACACACACACTCAGTACTCTGTTTTAGAGATGAGTCAGACAACTTTCAGGAGGAAGAATTGGGTCTATGCCTTCTGAGAGGAGGACAAATAAATTTTTTGTTTGTCTGTTTGTTTTTTGGTTTTTCGAGGTAGGGTCTCACTTTAGCTCAGGCTGACCTGGAATTCTCTAGGTAGTCTCAGGGTGGCCTCGAACTCACGGTGATCCTCCCTACCTCTGCCTCCCAAGTGCTAGGATTAAAGATGTGCACCACCCACACCCGGCCAAATGTTTTATGCACACATCTTAACTGTCATGGGAGATGACGTAGCAATTCCAAAAGCATTGTCCAGGAAAGATGATGTCGAAGTAATCTCATATTTGTTATTTCTTCCCGTGAGTCAACACAGTCTGCCTGTGAGCACCAAAAACTTTTGTTTAGAGTGGAAACATTCATCCTTGAATGTGTACATTTTTTCATCATCTGTGCATGCGTGTGCTGTGCACACATATGTGCGGAGTGCGCATGCCCCAAGTGCGTGGATGTGGAGGCCAGAGGAAAAAACAGGTCCCCTTCTCTGCCCCTCTTCTGCATCACTTCCCTGAGACAGAGCCTCTCCTGACTCCTGGAACCTGGATCTGCTGTTTTTCAGCCAGACAGTGTTGCAGCAGTTTCCACATTGCTGGGATGAACATCCAGTCCAGACACAGGCTTACAGATCCAGGGGAAACTACATCAAGAATGTCAGAAGAAGCAGGCTCCCATGCATAAGTCCAAGCAAAGGGAGAACAAAACAACACAAATGAAAGCAGCAGCAGGGGGCTGGAGGGATTACTTAATGGTTAAGGCATTTGCCCGCAAAGCCAAAGGACCCAGGTTCAATTCCCCAGGACCCACATAAGCCAGATGCTCAAGGGGGCACATGCATCTGGAGTTCGTTTACAGTGGCTGGAGGCCCTGGTGCACCCATTCATTTCACTCTCTCTCTCTCTTTCTCTCTCTTTCTCTCTCCCTCTTTCTCTGTTAAATAGATAAATAAATAAAAATAAAATATTAAAAAAGAAAGCAGCAGACAAGTATCCTCCCCCACCCCGGAGCACAGACCTCTCCGCACACCTTTAGGGTGGAAATCAGATCTGCCTCCAAACACACCATAGGACTAGACCTCAGGATCTTCTCCCAGTGACACTGTCTCCAGCCAGGTTGCTGGAAATCCAAGTGACAATCTCCAATGAAACACCTAAGTCTGTGGGGTACGAACATTCAAACTACCACATTCTGCCCCGACCTCCAACAGACTCATGGCAATCTCACATTGTAAACCGTATTCAGTCCAAGTTCAAAGGTTCCCGTAGGCTTTACCAACTTTTAAGATTGTTCCAAAGTCCCAAGTCTCACCTGAGTGAGAGTCAAGACCACCTCTTCATCATGCCCACAAGAATTCCCTCCCCCCAAAATAACTAACTGCTGCTCCCACAACGCATAAACCACAACTCCATAGGAATACCTGCAACCCCACTGAGGAGCGTCCCCAACGGAATGGGTCAGGGACGAGGGAAAGAGGGTATGAACACATGACGTGTCCATATGAAATATGTTGTTAATGACGTTAATAATAAAAACAATAACTAAATAAATAATGTAAAAAGATGATCTCTTAACTATGAGTCCTATGAAATCAAAACTGCTCAGTTCCCCCACCTGTTTCCGCTCCCCTCAACACTGTGATTTCACACAGGTAAGCTCAGGATTGAGCTCAGATTTTCATGTTTGTATAGAAAGTGTGCTACCCAACGAGCAACCTCCAAACCCCATATTTTCTTTAAGAATAGAAGACTTTCTATTTTAAAATAACACTAGGTTCACTCCTCGGTGACCTTAAAACTACATTACTTTTCATTAATTTATATTCATTGATCAGCCTAACATTTTGACACCTTATTTATGGGCTACTGTGATGGATCACTGCTATTCTCAAAGAAAACTAAACAAACCTCAGCTTAGATAATTAAAGCGAGAGCCCAGGTTTGATTATATTTTTTATGCTATGGGGATCCTTCAGTTTATTTGTTATCTTTTGTTATTGAAAAACTAAACACAAGCTGTAAGTGGATCATCTCATGTATTTTTTAAAAAAGCTAAAACGAAATAAAAATTATGAACAGACCCTTAAATATATAACTTACTATTTACATATGTTTAAATAAAAATATTGTGCATTTTTCCCTAAAAATCAGCAAAAATTCTTTCAAATCTGTGATTTGGACAATATCAAGTATGGAATATTTATATAAGGGAAGGTATGTATGATGGACAGAGAATGAGACAGTTTAACTCTCTGTGCTTTGAGTATTGTGGGAAATTTATTTAACCCACTGGCCTTCTCCCGTTGAGCCCCCACCAAAGTGCATGTATCAGGAAATACCTGGCAGATGCAAGTACACTTCATCCTACCCAGAATTCTGTCCTATACACTGAATAGGTCCCTTTGCAAGCATATTGTTGGGTTTGATCTAGATTCTCTGTAAGAATCGTAGCTCATCAGTCTCCATGTATTGAAGGAGTTAATTTACCTTTCTGTGGTTTTGCTGCTCTAGTTTTAGGGTACTATGGGCCATCCCTGCCTACAAAAGCTTCACAGTCCCTCCGAACTTATTTAGGTATGCACAATTCAAGGACAATTATTTTCCAATCTATCCAACATGACTTTGAAGCATCTTTATGTTTAGGATGAGAAGTTATCATGGTAGATAGCCAAATGATTAATCTTTTTTTCTTCTGCTTCCTCCTCCTTTTCATCCATGGTTAACACCAGCGTGTGGGCATATTTTATTGAGGTTTATATGCCAGACATAGACATTCTTTTTGCCTCAAACATTCTCTGTCAAATCACCTGTTATCACTATATGCATTCTTGTGCCAGGTCACTGCAAGCACTCATTGATAGCAAGTGGCAAGTAATCTTTTGAAATGTTAATAATTAAGATATTATATATTTATACACATGTATGTGATTATATATATATGTTATGTACAAAGAGAGAAGGCAGAAAAGATCACATAGTCTTTAACATTGTTTTGCATCAACATCTGTTGCATGCCCCTTTACTGATATGACATATTTACTTAACTTTATACTAAGTCAAGTATCAAAACACTGAGCCCGACTGGGACAGGTGCTGAGAAAGGTGGAGATAAGAAAATGTGGTTGTCAAGGAGCTAGCCCCTGCCGCTACCCTTGACAACGAATCTTCCCAAGCCCAATGCTCACCGAATTCCATACTCAGCCAGGCTGGGAAGAGTGCCGTATACCTCATGTGAAAACAGAGGCTGGAGGCGCTGCATGTCTAGAGTTGACTAGCAAAGTTAAAAGCAAGCGAGGCCTTTCTTTCAGGGTGTTTATCAAAGACATCTAGGACTCGCTTTCTTCCTGTGCCCCAGTTCCCATCTCAAATAGCTTCAGGGGCCAAACACCAAATTTCTACCAATAAAACATAAAGAAAAACGAGCTCACCGAACAAAGTTAACAACTATCCAGCCAGGGCTGTGATGCCTACCTTTCAACCCACCACTTTGGAGGTTAAGGAGGACCACAGGTTCAAGAGTTCAAGGCCAGGGTCTAGTTGATACAGTGAACAATGTCTCAAAAATAAAAAAAAAAAAAGAGGAGAAAATAAAGAGGAAAACCACACACCTTTCTCTTTTCCTCTCTTCTCTCTCTATCTTTCTACCCCCCGCACCCCCCGTATCTGATGCTTCAGATTCAAGTGAAAATTCATGGTCCACACAATGCATCTGCGCTGGAAACGGAAAGCAGTTGTGAACATATCTGCCAGTGAATGCATCACATCTGCCCAGGAAGATGTGTCACTGGCAGCATTTTGGACAATCTATCACCAATAATTATATATATATATGTATATATATTAAACAAAGCTAAAGATCCCAAAAGAAAGTAACTGTTTTTGGGCATTTAATTATGGGGTACCATTCTACATCAGATGTTCTGCAAGTCATTAGGCACCTTTAAGTCAATGAGACAGGCCATCCTGGTCCCCCTGTATGCGGCTGCCATAGGAAAATGACTTGTATTTCACCAAGAGTCAGGTGACTTGCTCTCAAGTTTTGTTAGAGGGGGGATAGCCAGGGCTTCTAACCATATGAAAGTTAATTTTCCATGACCTTTAGTAGCAGTCCAAGTGTTTTTGTTGTTATTTTTGTTTATTTAAAGTAAGTAGGCACTTGGCCTGAGACACCATTTCAACACCTTTTACTCCAACACAATTCAAACCAAGGAGTGGACTTGGTCTGGTGTGTGTAAATATTAGTATCTTTGTACCTGTGAATAAAGGGACCCCCTCCCAATTAAATGCTTAAAAACAGTTACTTTCTTTTGGGAGCTTTAGCTTTGTTTATTACTCTCAAACTACTCCAGAAGGATATATATATATAACTTTATTTTGTTTATTTACTTGCTAGTGTAGAGAGAGAGGGGGAAGAAAGACAGAGAGAAAATGGGCACGCCAGGGCCTCCAGCCACTGCAAAGGAACTCCAGATGCATCCTGTTGTGCAGCTGGCTTACATGGGTCCTGGGGAATCGAACCTGGGTCTTTTGGTTTTGCAGGCAAACACCTTCACCACTAAGCCATCGCTCCAGCCCCAAAAGCTTATTGGTATGTATTAGGCCTCTGGTTTCTACCATCTCTTCACATGGTCTTCTCCTCTACATCTCGGTGTCTCTAGTCACTACTTCTCTCTGATGAGAACATTAGTCATATCAGATTTAGGGCCCAGTCTAATTGGTGGCATCTGCAAGGAACCTATTGTCACGTTCAGTTTGCATTCGCCAATCTTTGGTGGGCACCACGCAGGGTGTAGTGCAGTGTTAACCAAGCATAGAAGCTCTCCTGCCCCTGAGTGGGTCTTCACAGCTATCAAGATCATAGTCTAAGGTCATTTCTCACTCAAGAAAAAAACTGATGTATATTTAAGACAGTGGTTAACTCCAGAAGAGGCAAATCTTGAAGAATATGACTGTTATAAAAAATTCATTAATTTTATTTTATTTCTTTGAAAGAGAAATAAATGGAGGCAGATGAGAAACAGAGAGTGGGGAAGAGGTAGATAGAGAATGGGTGGTCCAGGGCCTCCAACCACTGCAAATAACCTCCAAACATGTACAGTACCTTGTGCATCTGGCTTATATGGGTACTGGGGAATCAAACCTTGGTCCTTGGGCATTACAGGCAAGCTTCTTAACTGCTAAGCCATCTCTTCATCCCAGAATAAAACTTTTAACGCCTGCCAAATGATGCCATAAGTGGTTGATGGGCAATTACAACTGATTTAAAGTTTGTCACTGAATGTCGCATTACCTCCTGATTTCCAGATTAGCTGATAAAAGTGTCTGTTGTAGGTGTGTGCTCTATGAGAACTAAATGTTTTAACGGGTGAGTATGACAGGTTCCTGGTTCTGAGGTAAGTCTAAGCATATGTAACTTTGATTTTCTTTGCCTCAGTTTCCTGATGTGCAATGTGTGGATTGTAATTATATCTCTTTCTACTGATATGATTATTATATATGCATGTAATACATATATAATAATTATAATTATATACATATATCCTAATGTATGTAGTAGAAAAATGCTTGGCCAACAACAAACAACAACAAACTATCTAACTGTCAACAAAGATCATTAGCCAATATCAGGGTGAAAAAAAAATTATTGTTGCAATTGCCCATAACCATTTATACACATGTTACTGTTAAGTTATTTTATATCAAATGTCTTTTCAATGAAAAAAGTAATTTGTTACTAATAATTAAACTGAATAGAAGAAGGACTTGAAATTATACCCAACAGCTGTGTAGAGAAAGCTATTTTAGATTGAGATGGTTAAAATTTTTTGGTCTCCATGGAGATTATCTATGGAATAGTTTACTTACTGCCCTGAGCTGTCAACGCATTCTGTTTAATTTATAAACCTGATCTAAACCTTTATAGGGGGAAAAGCCACCAATATTTCTCCAAACTTAACTTGGATTTATTTCCAGTGTCAGACAAGACATAACATTTATTATTATTCACCTAAGCATGATGACATTTCATTATTCTTGTTGAAGAAGATGGTCCAGAGAGAAAAAAAAAAATAAAAGAAAAAGTTCAAAATCTCTTTCGTCTTCTAGAGCCCTCATAATAAATGACAGCTTCTGCTTTTCCTCAGCGCTTCAATAGCAGGAAGTGTTTATATTTCTGGACGAAGCCCCACCGAATATTTACAGAATTTGTTGCAAGGTGTTGAGCTATATATCTAAAGTTTGAAATGTACATCAACTATAAGAGTAAAGCTCATTTTTTTTGTTAAAAAAGTGTAAAACCAAGTCATAAGTAAAGACGTAAACATTTTAAAGACTTATTTTAATCACTAAGTGTCTTCTTTATAAATAACAAATAAAACTTAATTTATCAAATGTTCTTTGGCTATGTCCTTCAAAATGTAGGACATAGAATTATCTTAGAGAGACAAAGAACACAGACTTTAGATTACTGAAATTTTATTGATATGAGAAGACTTGACACATGTGTGTGAAAATCAATCCATAGGATAAAGGCTGCAGAGATTTAAAAAAGAATCAGATCTTATATTTTGGACTTCAGTACATGAACCCATACATAAGTATGCTTTGTAAGTGGCAGAATGGGGCTGGAGATATGGCTTAATAGATAAGGTGCTTGCCTGCATAGCCAAAGGACACAGGTTCAATTCCCCAGTTCCCATGTAAAAGCCAAATGCACAAGGTGGCACATGTGGCTGGAGTTCATTTATAGTGGCTGGAGACCCTGGCACACCCATCCTCTCCCTCTTTCTCTCTTTAATAAATAAATGAAAGGAAATAAAATTATTAAACAACAGTATGAAGAACTGTATTCTTCATTCCAATCGCTAAATGAAAAGTTGGAGCTAAACCAGTGAGACTATATACTCTGTATTCAAACAGGATGAATATTGAGTTATCAAAGGTAAATTTGCTATGTATTCTGGTAGCATATTGCATGCTTCTTCTATCCTCCTCCCATTCTGAGCTCCCATTCCTAGTTAAACCTATGCAGGAAACAGGCTCAATGCCTGAGAAGGTTATTTGCTAAGAAATGTGAAATTCTTAAGTGTTACTGCTCTTGGGACTATGTGATTATGTCCACTTCTTTGGAACCCAGGAAAATGAGCAGCTTTGTAACAAATGCTTGTTGACACAATACAGTGAACATCAGTACAGATTCTCTTAATTGCCAAATAAATAATGAATAGATAGGGATGAACTGATATAAAGGGAAGCCTCATAAAAGTTGCACATTGCATGCTATCTTTCACATTTACTGGAAAGAGAGAGACAGAGAGAGAAGAGAGATGAAAAAGAATACATTTATATAGAGTCAATTAAGTAACAGTTTATCTATGCTTGTTTTCTCAAAAAAAAAAAAAAAACCCTTAAAGACAGATTTAAAAGGTACTTGATCATACCATTGTCATGGCTTGCTGGTCTGATAAGATGCTCAGCCAAAACTCAATCTCCAGTGAAGAAATAAAATCTACAACTGCCTACAGACATGGCCTTTGTAACTCAGCACATTCTCCCAGAAGTTGCAGAGAGTATGTTAATAAATTGTTGTACTATTTTAGGAACGATTTATACATAATTCATTCCCTAAACAATAGAACATGAAAAATTACACTTAATGCCTTCCCTTCCTCTGGAAGCCTGAGTGAGGTCCCTATTGTAGGGTTTGTTCATATTTATTCTATAATTAAACATATTTATCTCTGGAGTATCGATCACTTGGTCTCCCCATTTGCTCTGGCATCAGCTTTGTCTAACTTGCCCTTCCCAGGTCAAATCATCACAAACGCCACCTAGGCATATTGAAATCAAATCAGGGAAACTGAGCCTTGAAGACAGCAGGGAGAACTTGGTAGGAGCCACGAAAGTGGAGACGTGTTCCTCACCAATCGCGTGCGACTATGAGTAAGTTATTTTATTCCTCTGAGACTGAGTGTCCTAAGCTCCGAAACAATATTGACCAGTGGAATATGTTGCTGTCCATTGGCCAAATAAAAGAGTGGAAGATAGACAGATGTGTCCGTCTGTGTTGATGAAGAGAAGCACTTTTCCAACAAAGACAATGTGCTCAAGTGTGACCGTAAAAATTGACCTAAATGAACCTGTTCTTTTTAAATTTTATTTTATTTCTTTTAAGAAAGAGCAGTATGATGTAAAATGGCCTGGTGGTTTAATCCCAGCACTCAGGTGGCCTTAATCCCAGCCTTTGGGAGGATGAGTTTAAGAGGATTAATGTGGGTTCCAGGCCAGCCAAGGCTAGAGTGAGACCTGGCCTGAAAGAGGGAGGGTGGGGGTGAGTTAGTCATCTTTTCCTTACTGCTGACTCACTGCTTCTGTTACTCAGATCTGTATTTCTAAAAAGGAAAATGACCGTAGAATAAAACAACACGATCCTCTATCCTAAACCGTGATTGTTTTTCCCCCCTGGAGCGTCTGCAGTAAGAGGGAGGGCCAGGCTGTCTCCTCAGGCAGGACCCATCAGCTCACAGACAGCTCGACCTCTCTCCAGCAAATCTGCTGCCAGCTACGAAGCAAGGCAACCACAGGATTTCTTTACCAAGAAGACAGTCATTTTTTTAATAACTATGTGTTTAGTGAAATGTCTCTCATCCCCACGTTCTAGGCAATGCTATAAGAAATCACAAATTGAGGGCTGGAGAGTTGGCTTAGTGGTTAAGTGCTTGCCTGTGAAGCCTAAGGACCCCGGTTCAAGGCTCAGTTCCCCAGGACCCACGTTAGCCAGATGCACAAGGGGGCGCATGCGTCTGGAGTTTGTTTGCAGCAGCTGGAGGCCTTGGCGCGCCCATTCTCTCTCCTCTCTTTCTCTCTCTGTCACTCTCAAATAAATAAATAAAAAATAAACAAAAAATAAAAATAAAAAAGAAAGCACGAATTGAATAAGAACTGGGACATATAGAAATTGAACCTTATGTAGATAGCGCTCATCTGCAATCCTACAGTCTCAGTTTGGGAACCCCTCAGCTAGTATGACTTGGAAATCTTTGTACTACTCACTAATTCCTATGTTCAGGCAAGCCAAATGAGTAAACATAATTGTTATGCACACACACACACACACACACACACACACACACGTATATATTATATATATAGTATTTACTTAAGAGAGAACAGAGCATGGGTTGCCAGGGACACTTATTACTGCAAACCAACTTCAGACACATGAGCCACTTTGTGCATCTGGCTTTACATGAGTACTGAGGAATTAAACACAGGCTGGCAAGTATTACAAGCACCTTTAGGTGCTGAGCCATCTCCCCACACTCCCGGAAAACTTAAATTGGGTTTAAATGTTTGCATAGTTTTGTCTACATTTCCCATCTGTAAGTAGTTATGCAAACAGGTTGAGACTTATCAGTCAAGATGCTTTATTAATTCTTTTATTTTTTTTAATTGATAAAAAACATGCTTAGTATGGATACATCATGAATGGATAGCCTCCTTCCGTTTGTAGCTGCCTTCCTTCTGCGGGGTTCCCTCAGTGGAACTCATGATGTCCCAACATGTGGCCCTTGCAGTCTTTGCACCCCCTCTTTCATAGCTGTAGTGGGTGAGTTTTAAGTCTACTTCAGTGATGAGCTCTTAGGAGCCTCGGGATCTCTGCTTTGGTAGGCGTTGTGTGTCCTCAGGGTCTGTCTCCTGCACCCTGGCGCTGATTATCAGGAACAGCCTGGAAGCAGCGCTCTTGCTTGTCTCCCCAACTCCCCCTGAGGTTTCAGCTGGGGCTTGGCCGAAGTACCAGGGATGGTTTATCTCCTCAGGTATGAAAGAGGAAAAATAGATTCTTCAACAGAGAGTGAAGTTATCGCACGTTAAATGGGAAGAGACTTGTTAATTTTGAGATGATTTGATGGATATAGACCCTCTTTAGCCAAAGACTAGGGGGACCTTCACACAGGAGAACATAATCTTTGTCTCCATAGGATTCTGATCTGGTTCCCAACTCCACATATAGGTTCCTTTCCACTGAGCGGATCTCTTAGCCAATCAGAAAGCTACTGGTTACCAACAAAGGGTATGTGCCACTATTTCACTTGTGTGTACATTGTGTCAGGGAGTTTGCTTTATTAATTCAGAAGCAACAGAAGAAGCTTGAAGTAATAAGAATATACACTCAGGATAAATTAATATTTGAATTATCATACAAACGTCCCTTTGATGATCATGTGCAAAGTAAAGAGCTCGAGATTATTCCCAAGTAGCTTGTGTTTTAAGTTTATTTTGTACTATCCCACTCAGACAAGCCTTGCTTTGCTTGAATACACATTTCAAGTTTGTGGAATCAATTTCTATAAGCTGATTTTTCCCTGTGCTCTGTTCGCCATCTGGCAAATTAGCTGGGTGGACAACATTAAAGATCTCAGATAATTCTGCTAAAAGTTATGGAGGTATTAAAGAAATCTGTCCCCTCACTGCCCTTTGTGGGGTAGGGTTCTTGTGAAGGAAAGACTTCTCTGCTTCTCCTAGTTGGTTGTTTAAAATATACCAGAGTGGGGCTGGAGGGATGGCTTAGTGGTTAAGGCGCTTGCTTGCAAAGGCAAAGGACCCAGGTTTAATTCCCCAGGACCGACGTAAGCCAGATGCACAAGGTATTGCATGCGTCTAGAGCTCGTTTGCAGTGGCTGGAGGCCCTGGCACACCCATTCTCTCTCTCCCTCTCTGTCTCTCTTTCTCTCGGTCAAATAAATAAAAATCGAATATATTTTTAATAATACCAGAGTGAAGGGGATACATCCAAAGAGGCAAGAGATGACACTCAGTGAAGTCCTCATGAAGGATCAATTTATATTTTATCCCATTTGTACCAATCTACCCCTAGGATGCCCAGGTGCTGATCTGACATTCTGAGAACTCTGAGGGCTTCATGGACAATGACATGTTCACCATCATCCTGACACCGAAATAATGGTGAGTCTGGTGATCATCTCCTCCCACCAGCCACCTGAAACCCGCTGCCCCAGGCCCCTTTGCTTCAAGATTCTCTCAGGTAGACACAGAGAACATTCAACTCCTAGCAAACCAGAGATCCAGAGACACAGAGGCTCCCAAGGCCTCATCACTGAAGTACACCTAAAATGAACCCAACATGGCTCAGGGAAATTCGTGGAAGATGGGGGGCAGAAAGATTGTTAGAGACACACATTGGGACATTATGCACAGAGATGCACGGCCCATATTCCCCAATGAGGAGGGTCTCTGATGGGGGTGTGGAGGACAGGGAGGAGGCCAGTGATGATACCAACATGACTGTGTACACACTGTGTACATATCTAATAAAAAAATAAGTCAACTGGTAAACAGATCTTAGAGTTTACAGTGACATAGTGCGTCATTCCTCCCCTCAGACAAGCCAGCAGGGAACATTGCAGGCAGGCCCAAGTGCCACAGCGTGCCCAGACGTAAGAACGCAGTCCAGTCGAAGGCAGGGAAAGAGACACCCACGTTTTCCATGACGCAGGGACACAAAGCTGGGCTGTCAGGGGGTGAACAGGCAGAGCCCTAGCTTGCTTCCCCACTGAGGGGGGCTCTGTCAGGTTGGGCACTTACATGCACATGTGCCTGACACAGAATGTGCATGTGGGGGCTGGAGAGATGGCATAGCGGTTAAGCGCTCGCCTGTGAAGCCTGAGGACCCCGGTTCAAGGCTCGATTCCCCAGGACCCACGTTAGCCAGATGCACAAGGGGGCGCACGTGTCTGGAGTTCGTTTGCAGTCGCTGGAGGCCCTGGCATGCCCATTCTCTCTCTCTCTCTCTCTGCTTCTTTCTCTCTCTGTCTGTCACTCTCAAATAAATAAAAATGAACCAAAAATTTTTTTTTAAAAATGTGCATGTGTGTTGATCCATAATCACCTCATGGGTGCTTTCGTTCAGTTATTTTATGACATATAAATATAACAGCAGTTGTATACGATGATCCCACAACTGTTCAGCCTGCGACAGCACATGAGTTCCTGAAAATCCTACTTTTTCTCTGTATACAGTGTTTGCCAAGTTGAAAAAAAATGTATATGTCCTGGGACAAAAGCAATGTAGGCATTACCATTTCTCCCTTTAGGTACGCAAGGAATTTACGTATTTATTTTTATTTATTTTAGAGAGAGTGAGAGAGAAACAGAGAGAGAGAGGAGAGAGAACAAATTGGGGAGCCAGGGCCTCCGCCACTGAAATCAATCTCCAGACGCTTCTGCCACCTAGTGGGCACGTGTGACCTTGCGCTTGCCTCACCTTTGTGTGTCTGGCTAATATGGGACCTGGAGAGCAGAACGTGAGACCTTAGGCTTCGCAGGCAAGTACCTTAACTGCTAAGCCATCTCTCCAGCCCTTTCTTTTTTCTTTTTTTTTTAAGGGAAATTTTTGATGCTCTTCCAAATATAAAAGGGAAAACTGCTATTAGAAAGTTCAATTTAAGGGCTGGAGAGATGGCTCAGCAGATAAAGGAACTTGCTTGCAAAGCTTAACAGCCTGGGTTTGATTCCAGAGTGCCCATGTAAACCTAGAAGAGCAAAGTGGTTTATGTGTCTAGAATTAATTTGCAGTAGCAGGAGGCCATGACCATTTCTCTCTCTCTCTCAAGTAAATAAATAATATTTTTAAAAAGAAAGTTAAACTTAAGAAAGAGTAATAACTTCAGGAAAGTTCCAAGCTTTCAAAACCAAGTCAAGAACAATATTTTAATGTTTATGATTCCAAGTATGTGCTAGGACTGACAAGACAGGAAATTACTGAGCTTTCTTGTGAAGTGTGTGAAAATAAGTTGGCATGGAAGATATTTATGTGGAATCCACTTTGTAATAGTGGACAAGAATGTTTCAAATCACCTATGTGGAAAAAATAGCAATTTATGTTAACTATTTAATTGCAAAGAAGGAACAAAAATAAAATCATGAAAGGAGTGACATTTTTAAAAGCAATGACATCATCTGGTAATACTGGCCAGCAGACAAAAATGCCCTAAAGCACATGAATATTTTTTTCTTAACAAAAACATGTATTTTTCCTGCCTTAAAATTTAAAGTGTATTGTCAAAGCCTACAAATAGAGAGAGAGAGAGAGAGAGAGAGAATACCTTCCCACAGTTCACACATTGAAATCTTAACCTCCCTCCTGTAGTAATATTAGGAGGTGGATCTTAGGGAAGTGTTACCTGCCATGAAGTCAGAACACATATGAGCAGGATTAGCTCCCTTTAATCCAAAGACATGACAGGGGCTGAGATGATGGCTCAGCAGGTAAGCTCTTGTTACACAAGCAAGAGGGCTTGGGTTCGATATCCACCCCTGCCACACACACACACCTGCACCTAAAAAAGGAAAACCAGGCATGGTCACACAAGCTCTTAATCCCAGCACTGAGGGAGGGAGTAGGGGATGGAGATGGAGACTAGAATATCTTTCGAGATGCCTGGTCCACTTATCTAACCAAAAACCCAGGCGTTTCCAGGTTGAGTGAAAAACGCTGACTCAAGGAAGGAAGGCAGCAGCGTTTAGGTACACAACATCAGGTGTCCTCCTCTGGCCTCCTTATATGTGTGCTCAGGGCGCATTTATCTGCACACACACACACACACACACACACACACACACACCCCACATGTGCTACACACAAATATAAATGAAATTAAAATCAATAAAATAAAAAGATGTGAGAGAGCTTGCTTTCTCCCTCTGTTGTTCACCCTGTGAGGGTGCATGGAGAGGCTCTTTCCATATAAGAAAGCAGACCTTGACCAGACACCATATCCAGGTATCTTGAAAGCACACACACACACACACACACACACACACACACACACTACCACCACCACCACCACCACAAAACTCATTATGCCTGCTGTAATACATGAAGAAATGAGGAAAAGTAGTTTATGGGGTTTCTATGATAGTCACCCAGTAAATGATGGGGAAAGAGCCTGGCTCAAATCCTTAGATTATTGGTTTGTGGGATTTTTTTTTTTAACTCAATGTACGCTAAACATTCTGGAAAGACTGCATTTAGGATGGACTGAAAACAATGAGGGTGAAGCAGAGTTGTTCCCTTGTAAGGAGGGAGATTGGAGAGGGTTAGCCTTACCATGGTCACACCAGTGCACACTTCCTTTTTAGGAACTCATAAACAAAACACCTGGCTCACATGAGATCCTTTTAGAGATTTGTTTGCAAAACATATGTGAAAATCAGTACTTTCATTCTCAACTACATAGCTAGTTCAAGGCCAACCTCTGTCCTTGAGATAGAAACCCTATCTGTAAAACTAAAACAAACAAACAAAAAATCTTCAGGGTTGGAGAGATGGCTTAGCAGTTAAGACACTTGCCTGAAAAGCCAAAGGACCTCAGTAAGCCAGATGCACAAGGTGGCACATGCATCTGGAGTTCATTTGCAGTAGCTGGAAGCCCTGGAGTGCCCATTCTCTCTCTCTCTCTCTCTCTCTCTCTCTCTCTCTCTCTCTTTCTCTCTCTCTCTGCCTCTTTCCCTCTCTCAAATAAATAAATAAAAATAAAATAAAATAAAAATCCTCACTGAGCTACGGTTCTGATTGGTTGCTAGTACAAACACCATCTTGGAAAAAGAAAAAAAAAGAAAAAAAGAAAAACTAACTGAAGACAACCAGGGGCTTTTGTTTCACTTCTTACCAATGAGGAAAGCAAGTGTCAGTTCTAGAGGTGACGCAGTAGACAATCTGTAAGGAAAAAACCATGGCCCACTATAGAAGCCCTGTTACAAGGATTAGAAAATATGTATGAAGGAGATAATATTAAGAGATGTCATTTACGTAGAGATGTAGAGGGATTTTTGGAAGAGTATTAAAAGAGAAAACAGCTTAGTTACTGCACATGCATAAAGAATGGTCTTATCCACTAGAAACCAGGCTCATAACTCATTTATGGCAGAAAACTCAGCCATTCCACAATTCTTTGATCTCCAAGGTTTCTGTAACAACTCTAGAATGCAAGAATGGTGGGGGAGTAAAAATATCTATGAGCAGAGGCATGTTGAAAATGAGGTCACCAAAAGTGGGGTGATGGATTTTACCTTGTTGTAACCTTGTTTAAAATAATGTGCAAAAAACAGTTGCACAGAGCAAGGTACCCATCTTCGAGTTGATATTAAGTCCCTGAACATAAACAACCATAAATATGTTTAGGGAAAAAATAACTTCAAATATGCTTGTAAGAGGAAGGATTCTAACCCAGTTGGGCACCGGTGGAGAAAAGGAGACAGGTGTCAGTATATCTCCCTACTGGAAAATTTCAAGTCGAGGACATCTATGCCAGGAATAGTAACAAGTCCTGCTTTTTTTTTTTTTTTAACACTAAGTGTCAGATACTTTGCTAAATCCTTAATATGCTTTATCTGATTTTCTCCCCCAACAGTTGTAGTGGTAGGTACTAAATTTCTGCAAAGTCCAAGTTCGTTCATCTTTGCAGCCACTGGGGATAAGACTGTCTGCAGCAGTAGGTAGGAAAACTAAAGTAAAACATTAAACACTGGGCAACTTTTTCAGTGGAGAAATGAAGGGCTTTCTGTGGGGACAGCTAAATACATTGGGCAGTTCCTTTTGCTGAGGAGAGATAAGAGTTAACAGAACCAGGAACAAAGATAATAGAATAATAAATCATGTGTTTCTGAAACAGCAGAATTCAACATTAAGAGAACATATAATTAAATTACTCTCAACATAAAAAAATAGACATGATACACTGCAGTGATTGGTGTCAAGCTTAATGCACTCAGCATCTGGTAGAGACCAAAGCTATAATTAATTCCATGAATAATATGCATGAATTAATTTTTGATCAAAGATAACGACATTTGCAATAGTTTGATTTGTTCGCTTGGAAAATAATTCTTAGTGCTACCAAGCTATAGGCACTGGTGGTACAGTGGCAGCATCTGTTAAAACTTGAGAAAACTGGTGGTGGTATTGCCACTGGGGAAGGTGTAATCGGTCTTTCTAGAAAGTTCCTCATAGTCCACTGGGCCCATTCTAGATTCGGCGGGGCTGAAAGAACTGAGCTCTCAGTTAGCCAAGAGCTGCTCTGTCTCTCACAGAGCAACCACTTTAATCAAAATCATTAAGGCCACGGTTAAAAGCAGATGCCCACTCAATTACGTATGTGCAGATCTCAGAGGTCTAGACATACTTCTGTAACCTGGGTGATATACTCAGGGTTCAAATTGCAATCAGAAAGTCGCAGGGGAAATACAAACTGAAAACAAACCAACTTGCCCAGAAATTTCCTCAGCCTAACCCAAATCTCTTTTTGCCTCGTTCTTGATTGGATGGAGAAAAGAAAGTCATGGAGACTACCACCCTTGCCCAATCCTGCAACATGGTGACAGTCTTTATCAGTTCATTGGGGGAGGTGATTTTTCTGTCTTTTACCAGACCCCTTATAGAGTGATTTGTAGTTCGATATTTGTTTCTTATTCCGAAATCTATTTATTGCCTCACTTGTGCCTGGGCCCTGAAAGATGCACTCACAGGAACAAAATATAAAAAGTTCTGAACCAATTATCCTATCTTTTTTAATAAAGAGAAGGCATTCTGGGTCTCTGCTATGGAATTGGTCTCCAGGGGTTTTTGTTAAATTTCAGACAGCAAAAAATTTGTTCAGTAGCAAAGGCAAGAGTAGCAAGAAGCCACCTCAAACCCAGAGGAATGGCTGTGCTCTGAAGTGAGATTGTTGTCACGTGGCTCTTTTGTTTATTCCCCCGGGGCAACATTACCCAATGATAGCTAAAAGATGACTGTACAGGGACGTCCCACCTAGAGGCACCTTTGCAAATGATGTAGGAAAATGGCACAAACAAAAAAATCAACTCTGTCCTTCCCCCTCCCCAAGATAACTAGTTGGTTTTTTCATAACTATCAGAAGCCATGCAAGCGACCACATGCTGAACTAGCAACAACTCCTGTTGTATTTTTAGACGATAATTGTTCCAGGGAGATGTGATGAAGCCATGTGCAGTCAAGGTTCTCTTCCATGGTGGAGGAGAAATCACGGAATCCACTTGCAGACAGAGGGCTAGCATGGTGCTGCGCTGAAAACCTGAAATTGCCAGCCAAACGCTTGCATAGGCATTTTGAGCATCTTATAACTGAAAGCTCAAATCTGTTTTGTGAAATTACAGAGAAAGAGTGGGGGAGAGATGGGGGGGAAAGAGAAAGGATGACGTGGGGACCATTTAAAAACGTCCTTGCTTCATGGATTTTAATCGGAGAAGTAACAGAGACACCCAGTAGCTCCCCACCCTTCTTGGGATGAAATATAAGCAAGTAAAGACTCCAGTACCCTGTCCAGGGAGACTCAAGAGGAGCCCAAGCCGATCTGAGCACAGGTGCAGGCAAGCACCCAGGACTCTCCGAAGCACAGGGGTCCTTCAAACCCTTACAATGCCTCAAGGCTAGACAGAGGCACCCAGTTACTGCTTCAAAGTTTGACCTTAACACAAACAAACAGACAAGTGTCAGGAAGGAGGACCAGGCTCTTCAGTTCAAACCGAGGGATCTGCACAGCTGGCTGGCTGTGTGCGCAACCGGGGTGCTTGCTGCCCTTCAAGCGCTTGCTGGGGAGAAGACAATCTTAAGAACCCAATCCTGACTGAGGAAATAGGAACTGAATTGGTAAACAAATGAAATGTAAAAAATCTGCATACGCCGGAGTGGCAAGTGACAGAGGGAATTTGCCAGTGCCCTGAGCACGCCTTGCCATTCCCTGGCGGAAGGTCTCAAGCACAATTCAAGGGAGATGGAGCGTAAAATTCGGCCCGACTGACTCAGAGGTTTGTTTTGATTTATCGAATCATATATTAAATAATAAAAGGAAAAAAATAATAATAAACGAGCGTGTACGTACGTGCGGGGAGGGGGAACAAGATCCTAACGCAAAGGGGCTGTTGGCAGACGATGTACAAATGGAATCGCGCTTTCTTAATCTCCCAGGCTCTAAATGTAGAGAAATGCGCAATTATGGTGAGCCGGGAACGCGAGAAGACAGCCTGGGGAGAAGGCGAGGTGTCCCCCGCGGCGGGCGGCCGAGAGGAGAGGCGCTCGCGCTGGGCAGGACCGAGGCAAGGTGACCTGCCCCGGGCTTGGCCGCCTTCGCCACGCAGAACCTCCAGCTCCCTGGGAGAGACACCGTGCCAGGTCCTTGGGGAACCCTTCTCCAGCTCCCCCTTCCTAGCCCCGGGCGCAACAGGCGGTACTATCGGCGTAAATGACTGTAAGAATATAATCAAACTTGTCCGGAAAGTGGGTAAATCCTAGAACACCCCTAACCCTCTGCCGGGGGCGCAATGACCCAGGGACGGACGGGGGGGGGGGGGACATCGGCCCAGATGGTGGCATCTCTTCCAAAGGATTTGGAGTGTGGACGGTGGAGAAACGGAGGCGGAGAGAGCCAGACCTGGGAAGCTTGGACATCCTTTGGTGCCCCCTGCGCCTTCCCAGGACCGCCCTGGGGACACTGACGTGGCTACCATCGGGGTGGGGGGGGGGCTGCTCCCCAGCGCCCCAGGCTCTGGCCACCCTGCGCTGTGCCCGGCGAGGCCCAGGGACCCGCAGCGCTTCCAGCTTCGCCATCCCCATGCCCGCCAACAGTCAACCGTGCCTTCCTTTTCACCCATTGGCCTTTTAATCTGTTGATTTATTTACTTTCATGCCTTTTAGAAGCCACAGCCCATGCATTCTGCATCGGTGGATAAACAGAGAAACCGCCCCCCCCCCTCCCAGCCCCCGCTTTTGTATTGGAACTTTGAGAAAGAGGCGCCCCAGCGCCGGGAGAGGTTTGTAACCGCAGCCGGCCTGGGGGCAGGTGTTGGGGCGGGGGGGACGCTGGTGACCACACTGCAATTTCAAGCCTAGGCGGCTTTGCTTTAGGGTGACTTACTTTGTCACTGAGCGAAGCTTGATGCTTGTTTTGTGATCCTTGATTCTTTGTGTGTGTGTGTGTGTGTGTGTGTGTGTGTGTGCAGTGAAAGAAAATAGCGTTGTAAGAAAACTTAACTATGGCCAGCCTCAGAGGGGCACGAGTTCCAATCCTGGGCACTACTTTCTCTCCCCTCCCCCTACACACACACACACACACGTTTTTCATTTCTTATCTATTCTAGGCGCACGAGCGGCCCCTTGGTGGCGTGCCCTTACTGCCGAGCCCCTCCCCCAGTGTGCCCAATTCTTTACTTTGTCTGCAATGCTCGCCGTGTGGGTCAGCGCGCCCTTTGTGCTTTGGCCCTGGGCGTGCGTGCCAGGGCGAGCGAGCGTGCGTGCATGTGTGTGTGTGTGTGTGCGTGTGCGCGCGCGCCCTCCTTTTGTTATTTTCCACCCTAACACTGCAGAAATGAAGCACACATGCAACTCTGTCGCCTCGTATTTTCAGATGTTTTTCACACTATTGTCTGCTCCAGCCCGTTGAAAGCGCAAAGTGAAAACAGATGCATTGGGGAGGGGGTATTTTTTTTTTTTTGGAAAAAAGGGACAACGCTAAGACGGAGACTAACCCTCTCGAATAAAGATAAGCAGTAAATACAACATCAGATTTATAACGTGTATGGTACAGTCTTGATTAGCACCAAGGTGAGCACTGGTGAGATTTTTTTTTTTTTTTATCATTTCCATCTGCTTGGACTACAAGAAGAAATCAATGGGGGAAGAGCGCTATAAATCAGCGTTCATGTCAAGACAAATCAAAATAATGCCTCTATTATTTCAATCAATAAGCCATTTTTATTCCCAACATCTGATACACACAGTGTGTGTCCGTCTGTTTGTATTTGGGAACTGGCAGCCTTGCCTTAGACCCAAACAAACCTTTCAAGTCATGTCAATGAAATTAAAATTAAAATAAAAAAAAACCCAGACCCAACGTGTCCTTCTATTTCCTTCGACCCACTCAATTCTCCCTTTGAAAACTATGCGCTCCAGTGTGTAAGAGACCTCCGCTAGCTCGGTGGAGAAGCCAGGAGGAGAAAGGCAGGCCCAGCTGAGGAGGAGGACAGGCTGCCCAGCTCAAGGCTGCAGTGGCCCAAGGACCAGGGCACCGGGGTCAAGACTGGCTGGAGACTGGATCCCGCTGGGTGCTGAAAAGCAAAACCACGTCCTCCTACAGAGGAGGCCACCAGGCTTCCCTCCAACAGGTGTAAGGCCCAGTGGTTGGTTAGTATCTGGGGAGAGACTAAGGGGCGGAAGCTCTGAAAGAGGGAGGGAGCGAGGGAGGGGAAAAGGGGGAGAAAGAGGAGGAGAGGGAGGGAGGGAAGGAGGGAGAAACTGACTGGTTGGCTGGTAGGGAGCTTTGTTGATTTCAGGTAGATTTCAAGTCCTGTCTCTCAAAATGTAATTGCCTGCAGGTATGTCTTCTAACAACTGCTTGTGAGCTGGGGCTGGGTGAGAAGAAATTGAACTGGGAGATGGCTTTATATAAGCGTCAATATTGAATACTGTGGTATTGGGAACTCCATAGCTCACTCAGATATTTTGTTTATTTCCAGTTTTTTGTGGTTTTTTTTGTCACACCCAAGTCCCGGTTCATGCTGTTCCTTCCACCACAGACACATAATTCCATGAGGGTATTCCAGATCCATTTCTTTCCGTTGGAATGGGGAGTTGAAAAGGTCCTCCCAGATGGACCCTCACATGGTCTCAGGTCTGGTGCAGTCTTTGTTTGGGTTCAACAGCTGCTCTGCCCGCCACACCCTCAGCCACCAGACCAAACACACCCGCTTTCCTCCGGGCTGCATCTGGGCAGGGAGAAAGGGAGAGAGAGAGAGAGAGAGAGAGAGAGAGAGAGAGAGGGAGGAAGGAAGGAAGGAAGGAAGGAAGGAAGGAAGGAAGGAAGGGAGAAATGGTTCTAAAATTCGGTATTTTTCTTTGTTACAGGTAGGAGTGCAGTCATTGGGAACTTTGTGACTTTTAATAGTTAATCTTCCAGGCAAAATGAAACCCCCTCCCCCCAAGCTGTTTCCAAATGAATTGATGTGAGAAAAAAAATAAAAATTAGTAATAATTTTAAAATGTGCTGGTGATCTGGGCGCGCAGGATTGTTTTTATCCTGAAAAGCTGGATTTTGCTCCTTCCTCTCATCCTTGGTGTTTTGTAGGCCGGGGGGAGGGGGGGGCGGGAGGGGGGGAGGGGGGAGAGAGAGAGAGAGGGAGAGAGAGAGAGGGAGAGAGAGAGAGAGGGGGGGAGAGAGAGAGAGGGAGAGAGAGAGAAAGACAGAGACAGACACTCAGGTTCCGGGAACCCCCAGGCCTGGGATTTCAAGGAAAGAAATAACCAGGCTGGGAGGTGCGGGTTCTCTGTTCATTTCTTTCTCTAATGCGTCTCTCCTCGGGGTCAGAGCGCTAACGACGACCTTGTACCTACCATTGAGAACACGGGTGCTTTCAAACAAAAGACACAAGGTCACCCAGCTTTTTTTCTGGTGCGCTTCCCCAGTTTCTTCTTTCTCTTTCTTTCTTTCTTTCTTTCTTTCTTTTTTTTTTTACATACTTCCTTTCTTCCCTCCTCCCGTTCCCACACCCATCCCACTCCCAAACCAGGCCTTCTCCACCCCAATTTTCAGTTCCCTGTGGTCTGCCTCCCCTTCTTGGTCTACTTGCTCAGAAGAGATTTCTAATCCCATTATACCGCAGCCCGACAGCGAAGCTTCCGCGCCCCGAGCCCCCCCCCCCCCCTTACTTTCCTGTCTTGGATTCAGAAGCCTATGAGGAAAGCTGAAGGTTTTCGCCTCAACCGTTAGACTGGAAGGACATTTGGGGTGCACCCCTTAGTTCTGGGTGCTTTTTTGTTTTGTTTTTTGCGCATGCCTTAGTCTTGTATCAATTTCCTGGGGCTCACCTCCTGGAGATGTTTTATGTTTGTGACCGCCAGAAAAGTCACAAGGAGCCCGAGATGCAGAGAAGGGATGGGTTTGTCTGGGTAGAAGTGATGGACGGTGTTCTCACTGTGGACTCAGAAAGATGGGGATGGGAAATGAGAGCATCTAGGCGGTCCTAAGCGCCCCGAAGACCCACAGCGCGTCCCCAAGATCACACAGGCCACACGCCAGCCTTGGCGAGCTCTGCCCTTTGCTGGACTCCCAGGCCAGCGAAATGCAGACCCCTGGGCCCTGGGAGTGACACCCCCCAAAAAACAAAACCTTCAAAAGAACTCAAGGCCAATGCCTAGGACACCCGATCTGCCAAGAACTGTACTGTACCCAGGAAGGGATGAGTTTGAAGGGTCACTTGATGACACCCCACAGCCTGCGCAGGGTTGGAGGCCCCATCTCTTGGTAAACAAACCACCCCCCCAACTCCAAAGACGCCCTCTTTGGAAAAGTACAAGATTAAAAACTGCTTAGGAAATAAAAGATCTCTTTCACCGTATATGATTTTGGAAAACTTAACTCTAAAAGCATCCCACCCTCCCCCCATGCCAAAAATAGACACCTAAACCAATTTTTTTTTTTTTTAATGGAAGGAAGGTGGGAGTTATCTGTTCCTTTTCTGTTGAAATATCCACATTGGCTCATTGCTTTAGGTACCGATTTCTGGGAAGGACAAGCAGTTCGGATTGTATGTGTGAGGAAGAAGGTCATTTGATTCTTTTTATTTTATTGCGGTTTAAAAATACGTTTCCTCTGGGATTCTTTGTTATTTTGCGGTTCGTCAATGAGAGTCATGTCTCAACCCTGTATAAAGCATTCTTTTTTTGTTGTTGTTGTTA
This sequence comes from Jaculus jaculus, assembly GCF_020740685.1. Classification (NCBI taxonomy): domain Eukaryota; kingdom Metazoa; phylum Chordata; class Mammalia; order Rodentia; family Dipodidae; genus Jaculus; species Jaculus jaculus. The sequence continues at coordinate 26,051,643 of NC_059121.1, forward strand.
TTGTTTTAAAATTTCAAACTGACATAGTGTTGGATCATCGGCTTTCCCTTTGTCTGCCGTGGTTGTAAATAATGGCTTTGAGATTAGCTAATTAAGGGGCATTAATCACTGATAGGAAGGGAATAAATCAAAGCCTTGTTCTAAATTTCAAACTTGCTTGTATAGATGTGCTTGGCCGCTCTATCTGCGGCAGATGGCTGCTGTTTGAATTACTGCCCTTCAGAGTAAACCAAATCCACTTCCCTTTTTAAAAATGAATATTGTATTTATACAGCCCGCTTGTGTCATTCAGTCCCCCCCGCCTCTCCCCCCCCATTCAAACAGCCTTATTCTGTTTCATAAACAAAGTGTAGAGAAGAACGCTCTCACGGGTTTAAAGAAGGGCATTTTAGCTTTTGCCTCGAATTGTTCTTGCCTTCGGATGGGGAAGTCCGTCAAAGGAGAACAGAGCCCTCAGCGGATACAGGTGGAAGAAGAGACGGATTTGCGTGCAGGCTTGATTTTTTAAATCAGAATGCAGTTGGGTGGCAATGTTTCAATGCCTGCAGAATGCTGCATACAGACCGCATTCCCCCAGGAAACGCTGGGTTCTGGTTTGTGAAAAAGAAAAGCGAGCATTCAGGGCGGCGGGTGTGCGTGTGCGTGCGTGCGTGTATGTGTATGTGTGTGTGTGTGTGCGCGCACTGGAAAATAAGAATAGTAATAACAGTGGAGCGGCCCGGTGTCTGCTGCGCCAGGGATGCCCAATGAGGCTCCGGCTCTGCCCTGCACCATTTGGGTCTCGGGCCATTTCCACCACGACAAAAGGGGTTTAAAGTAAGTACCGCGCCATAAAACGACAGTCAGGTACCCCGTGAGCAAGTAAAAAATTTATTCTTTTCACGTCAAGTCTTCCGAAACCGTAAACAGCCAGCCAGCCAGCCGAGTGTCCAGAGACGGGGCCAGGCTAGAGTCTGCACGCTCTGAGCTGAGGTCTGCGCGCATCCCGCGTCCTTGCGCGCATCCCGCATCCGTGTGCGCATCCCGCATCCCTGCCTCGGCGGCCCCTGAGAGACGTGAACCTCATCGGAGGTGTGGGCGGGGTGCGTAGGGAAGGGGTCGTCCCTGGAGAGAATCCTGGAAGCGCACCCCAACATCCTCCAAGCTGTCGCTTAGAGAAAAAGTCACCTCCCAGGCACCCCCAACTCTGCTCACACGGAGTTCTGTCCACATCGCCGGGGGTGGGGGGGAGGGATAACTCCTAACGGTGCAGACTGGCCGTCCTTCCTTTGGCTACTGCCAACTCTCCCCCAATATTTTGTTTTTAAAGTCCAGACCTCCCCGTCAGTTTGTGAGGCACTCCGTAGTCCCTTGTCACCACGAAAACGCTGCCTGTCTGCAGAGACGTCCGCCTCTTAGATGAGGTCTTGGGGAGAAAAACGGGAAGGGCGGTCAAGGAAAGACATTTGCATAAACTTTGTCCTTAGTGGTCCTTAAACTGCCCTGAGTTATCTAGCTAATTACACAAGATTAATGAGAAGCTGGTCCTCCGTGGCGCTCTGAAATGTATTTAAACAGCTCTGGAGATCCTTAGCCTAGTGCATACCATCTCACTCAGCTGGGATACCACTTTTTTTTTTTTCCTGCAAGAAGTTTTGTTTTGTTTTATTTTGTTTCTCAAGTTCACAGGAAAGAAAAACTCAGATCTGTCCCGATGAGGGCAGCTCTGAAAGATACTGTTATCTAAAGAAATAGCTCCCCAGGCCCTCGGAGATATGTATCTATGTATCTCCCAAAAGCAGTCTCTCCTGTCTGCTTCCTGTTGGCTTCGCAATGAAGGCAAGCCTGGGCCTTGGGAAGGAGCAAAGTTGATGCTTGCGCGGCCCCTAGTGTTCTGGAAGGAAACGACGTGCTGGCAGGCTCCCTGGGTTTGCGCAGGGAGATCCTATGGCTTAGTGGACCGGCCTGGCTTAGGACCAGCACGTGTGGGCGCAGAGCCACGTTCACCCTGGGGTGGGGGTGGGGCGGGGGTTCTGATACACTTGTTTTGGAATAAACTAGATTCCTGCCATCGTTTTGTTTACGTGAAGATATAGTTTAAGGTGAAATGGGGGCAGAGACTCAGTATTTGCAACTTTTTTTTTTTCCAAAATAATGACTGGTTAGTGCACAAAAGAAAACGTTAGCTTTTATATATTATTGGATGTCTATTTATTTTGTGTACAAAGTCCAGGCTTGGACCATAATCCCTTATGCTACTGTGGGGATCATATTTCATAGATTTTTTTTTCTTTTCACTTCATTAGAAAACTCTGCTTTGAATTTCAATACCAAATTGTTGCTTGAATTAACCATTTAGGATTTCGGAGATCAGGCGTTTGTATTACTCCTTCTTTCCTCGCAACTGACTTGTGTTGTGAAGGTTTTCCACGAGGAGGATAAAGACAAGGTTGACAGGAAATTACAGCTGGGAGAAAAGTGAGGAGAGGAGTGGAGTCGAAGTGGAGAGTGGACTTTCACTGCCAAGAGCTAGTGACTCACTTTGGACAAATCTTTTAACCAAGAGTGTGTTAATTCACAATAAATAAAGTCATCAAAATGGATGTTAAGGCACCTCTAGACTAAGCAAATTTATAAACCTAGAATACCTCTACATTAAAAAAAATATTAATAATGTTACTGAACAGGTTGCAGATATGTGTCATTAACTTTTATAGTCATTTTTTCTATTATAAGGCCAGATTTGGGGAGGGTTGTCTTTATAGAAAAGATTTGAGGTTTTTACATAGTACCAAACATTTTGCATATGTGCATACTCTATGGGAAGTGGGAGACTAACTTAGTACATTCAAGTAAAATCAGACAAAGTTTTTATTACCCAACCTAATCCAAAAGTTGCAGTTTTGACAGTTTTGTGGCAGTGTCTCCATTTTTTTTTTCTGTAAAGGAAAGCATAAAGGGTAGATGCACACGTGCCAAACACTGGCGAGAGGAAGCTGGCTGTAATCCCCATCAGCCTGCTCCCAGCAATGCACCGCATCCAGGAGGCATTAATTCCCAAATGACTATCAGCTGGGGACCCGCACTCAGCACACCTAAGTTGATGGAGAACACCTGAATCAAAGCGCCACAGCCTGTGACCCTATGGTGAGAGACCTCTGACTGTCTGTTGGGGCTTCAGCATGGAACGGTGAACCCCTTCCTGGATTTCAGTCCTGCAGGGTAAAGCTCGTGCCTCATGCATCCTGGCCTTCAAGAGTGGCCGATCTATGGTGTTTCAGGCCTTGTGAATTCTTCCTTACGTAATAAGAGCCCATGTGATCAAGGGCCTCACTGTTGAGGTTCGGTGGGTATCTATGATTTTTACAGTATCCTTAGCAGCTTCGTTCAAAAATGTTACTTTTCATGTTTGCTTTAAAAAAAAAAAAAGAGAAAAAAACAATCTCATCTGTGATGTTGTCAATCAATACAGCAAGATTATAAGTAATTTGCTTTCATTTTTCTGGCAATTTTACATGATACTTTGAAACATAAAGGAGCGCGCACGCACGTGTGTGGTGACATTATGCACATTTCAGAATCACTGTCCACTCTATGACGCACTCTCTCTCTGACAGCTCTGCTTCTAGCCATAGACCTGGACTTGGACTGACGTGATTTCACTATGAGATTCAATTTCACTCTAATGACGTGGACCTCCTTTTAGCTGACTGGAAAAGGGTGGATCTCTTGGGCTAGTTTTGGAAAGAAATGATCCCTAGTCTTCCTTGAGAACAGGAAATTTGAATTTGGACGGAGTTAAGTCGTCTTCATGGTTATAACCGAGACTCGCCCCTGGTTGGTCATCAGCTTATGGTTCCCATCAGCACTTGACCACAGGACGTGCGTTGTCCTTGGTATGCTTTGTGTCCCCCCGGACTCAGAACCCTCCAGTCAGGGCTTTCGCACACTGTGACCGTGTCTGAGGCATTCCTTCAGATACCCCAAGGCCTTTGGTGGAGATCTTGATTGATACACTGCCCAGTTCACTCCTCACATGGCCTGGTCATAGCAGTAAGCCTGCATGCCCCCTTGGATGCAGAAGATTACATAACTTAGGCAATGGCAACCATAGTTATTATAGGGACAGAGTGGTATTTAGAAATCTGAATCCTGCAGACATTCTATATGCTTTTCTGTCTATCAGCTCTTCTGAAGACTTTGGGAAATGTCCAACTTCATCTAACCCAACTGGGCACCGAGTAATGCAAATACAACTGCAGCCAAAATATGAAGAATAGGGGGTGGAGAGATGGCTTAGCAGTTAAGGCACTTGCCTGTGAAGCCTCAGGACCCAGGTTCGAGTCTCCAGGGCCCACAAAAGCCAGATGCACATGGTGGTGCATGTGTCTGGAATTCATTTGCAGTGGCTAGAGATCTTGGAGCACCCATTCTCAATCTGTCTCTAAAAGATAAAAATGACATCAGAACAATTTTAAAAAGATATGAAGGATAGAGCTGGAGAGATGGCTCAGTGGCTAAGGTGTTTACTTACAAAGCCTAATTGGAGTTTGATTCCCCAGTACTTATGTAAAGCTAGATGCACAGAGTGGAACATGCATCTGGAGTTCATTTGCAGTGGCAGAAGGCCCTGGTGTGACTATTCTCTCTCTCCTTGCAAATAAATAAATAAATAAATAAATGAATAAATAAATAAATATTGTGTTAAGAAAGATATGAAAAATGGCAGACTTCAAAAACTGGTGTAGTAGAGCCCCCCATTTGGCTCATTAAGAAGTCCAGATGGCAGCGTGGTTGTCCAACATATTTTCTGCTTAGAGGGCCAAGCCCCGTGTTACCAATTTTCTCAGATATCCATGCTCAGTGCCCTCATTCCTACTAGCTGTCCCTTTCACTGCATTAATGCTCATCCTTTTCCTCATAATATTTTCATCATTCCCATCCCTGGACGTTTATCAAACGACCCTCACTAGCTTGTTTCCCTCGTGCACTTGCCTCACGTTCTCTAAGGACCTTAGTGGTCCTCAACTAAGATTTCTTCTGACCTAAAAGACAAACTCCCCACCACCACCACCTCAACCTGACATATTTCTGTGCTAATCTGAATAAAAATTTTAATAATACATATTACATGCCACTAATTATTATTGTTATTATTGTTATTTTAAATTCCTCTTCAGAGTGAACGTCCATTTGGTAAGAGGATTGTTTAGGCTTTGCTGTGAGAGACTTAGATTTTGGGTAAGCCCTTCCAATCCCTTCATTTAGTCGAAAGATGATTAGAATGCAAGAGAAGCACTTGAACTTGGTTATCGCCATGAGCCGGCCCGGCGGCTTTGTTTGGGCAAGGGGCGGAGGCATGGGGCACCTTTGAGCGCCCTCCGCACCTGAATGCAGTTTAGCAGAGATGGGCTCAAGCCCGGCTGGCGCGGAGTTTGTTTCCTTGTCCTGTCCTGCCCCCTGCCGTCCACGCTGCATTACTGACGACTGTGGATGTCCTAAAGGTGCCACTGTCTCCCCAACTGACATGAGAAAATCTCTTTTCTGTTCTTTCTGTTTTCCCGGTGAGCACCGCCGATTGAGCGGTCTTTAAATGTTCTTGTGTGGCTATGGTGCGCGGGACCAGAATTTGAAGCCGGGAACAATCGCCATGTGTAACTGTAATGCAGTGAAGTTATTTAGTAGGGTTTTTAGACATCTGGTTCCAGTCGCCCAGGTTCTGCTGTGCGTTCATGGCTCTGTGTAGAGCCCCTGCACATGACTACTTAGCAGGCTTTGTTCCCTAGATGTGGTTTAGGAACTGGGCCGAAAATCTAGAATATATATGTATACATACACACACATATATGTATGTCTTCCCCAGAGTCCCTTTGCATGGATCAAGTGTTAACCATTATCTTATAACTACATCAGCCCTGGGCAATTGGTTTAGCAGAGGAGTCTTGCCCCTATCATTGCAAGAGCACCTGCTAACATTTTGGTAATTCATCAAGAGATAAACCAGGGCTGGGGAGATGGCTCAGCAGTTAAAGGCACTTGCTTGCAAAGCCTGATGTCCTAGGTTTGATTCCCCAGTACGCACGCAAAACCAGATGCACAAAGTGGCACATGTGTCTGGAATTCACTTGCCGTGGCAAAAGATCCTGGAGTTGCCATAGCCATTCTTTCTCTGTCTCTTTCTCTTTGTCTCTCTCTCTCAAATAAATTGTGTGTGTGTGTGGCACGCGTGCGTGTGTGTAATTTTAAAAAGACAACCCAAGCATTAGAGACAAGAATTGCAAAGGCTGAGTGGCTTTTGTTAGTGACATTTTATACTGGTCACTAAAAGAAAAAAATCACCCCAGCACTAAAGTAATAAAAAGGAAAGTGCCGTCATTTTTTGCTGTCTTAAGCTCACTGTTCATTTCCATTGAGCTGGTTCCCAGCAGTGGGGAGGGGACAGTTCTGTCTGCGAACACTATAGCTGATTCAGCTTGGATAACTACTCACTTTCGGGCTGGAGGGATGGCTTAGTGGCTAAGTACTTGCCTGTGAAGCCTAACGACCCCGGTTCGAGGCTCGATTCCCCAGGACCCACGTTAGCCAGATGCACAAGGAGGCGCACGCGTCTGGAGTTTGTTTGCAGTGGCATGCCCATTCTCTCTCTCTCCCTCTCTCCCTCTTTTTCTCTGTCTGTCACTCTCAAGTAAATAAATAAAAATAAACATAAATACTCACTTTCTTCAAGACAGGATTCTTTTTTGGCCCAACATTACCTTCTGTCCCAGATTAAGTCACCCAGCTCAAGCAAGCATTTCAAGTCCACCTGGTGTCCTTCAGTGAGCCAGGGACCAGACTCCTCAGGTCTCGCAGGGCAGAGATTTGACAGACAGGAACAGTCCTCAGGGCTCGGCACTTCCAAGTCCACTTCTGGCAGGAAGCAGCTCTGTGCTGCCTTTGGGGGAATAAAAATGTATCAAGAGTACGAGATATCGTTCTCTCTCATGCAAAATTCCGTGATACGATTTTCCTTTCAAAGTTATCCCAACCTTTCAAGGAGTGATTTGGCAGCATTTGGGGGGATGATAAATAGTCAAAAAGCTGTGGAAATGATTTAAGAGTTCATAACTTTGAAGTAAGTGCCTATTAAAGATATTTTTCTAACTTAACGTTTTACCACAAATGTGTGTGTGTGTGTGTGTATGGAAAGTTTTCAAATTACTTTTCTTTAAAGCACAAGGGCCATTATTTTTACTGTGGGAATGTGGAAATTTATTATTTTAAAGGTTCCTGCCTTGCATGTTTCTTTTTTTTCCCAGAGCTCCCTGAAATTACCAGATTTCACTTTTTGCTAACAAACTTAAAAAAAAAAAAAATGTTTCCTTCATTCCCTTTTTTTTTTTTTTTTTTTACTTTGACACATGATAAATGCAGCCTACGTTTCTGAACTATGGTTCTTCTACTTGCTTCAAACGAGTCTAACGCGGAGAACTGCAGTGGGAGGGGAGACATGTTCATCACTGGGCTGACGCTAGCCACTGAGGAGAGCGTTCATGCTACATAATTTTGCTTATGGGTAGTCATGCATTCGCTTGACTGAGAGGGAACCAGAATGTTCTAAGATATGAGCATGGTCTTTGGGACTGAGTTCTACCTCATTCAAGAGCAAGTCAGAGACAAGTATAAATTAAAGGTTGTGGGGAGTGCCGCGCCACGTGTTTGTTTTGTTGTTGTTTTATTTTGTTTTGTTTTTCAAGGTTGTTTTCCAGGCTGACTATGTAGCAGCCCCAGGCTGGCTTTGAACTCACAGTGATGATCTTAGCTCCGCCTCCGAGTGCTGGGATTAAAGGCATGTGCTTTGCCACCACCATGCTGGGCTTCCACACCACAATTTTTCTGTTGGTTTATTTGTTTCTCAAGGTAGGTCTCACTCTATCCCGGGCTACCCTGGAGTTCACTATGTAGTCTCAGGCATACCACATAAATATTTTTAATTTTTAAAAATTATTTATTTATTTATTTGTTTGAGAGCGACAGACACAGAGAGAAAGACAGATAGAGGGAGAGAGAGAGAGAATGGGCGCGCCAGGGCTTCCAGCCTTTGCAAACGAACTCCAGACGCGTGCGCCCCCTTGTGCATCTGGCTAACGTGGGTCCTGGGGAACCGAGCCTCGAACCGGGGTCCTTAGGCTTCACAGGCAAGCGCTTAACCGCTAAGCCATCTCTCCAGCCCTAATTTTATTTATTTATTTATCTGAGAGTGACAGAGAAAGAGAGAGACAAAGAGGCAGATAAAGAGAATGGGTGCGCCAGGGCCTCCAGCCACTGCAAAAGAACTCCAGACACGTGCGCCCCCTTGTGCATCTGGCTAACGTGGGTCCTGGGGAATCGAGCCTCAAACCAGGGTCCTTAGGCATCACAGGCAAGAGCTTAACCACTAATCCATCTCTCCAGCCCTGTTTGGGAGACGTTGGTAAACGTTAATATATAGGCGGGAGATGCCCAAGAGTCTATTTCATAGTGCAATCGAAAAAAATAATTGGCTCCGCCATGGGTGGTGTCGCCATAGTTGCCAATGGTAATGACCCCCTGCAGACCACTGTGGACTGTCCCCCACTGGGAACAGAGCAGGAGCCCAGGAGCTGAGGAAAGCAAGCCTATCTCAGCAGAATGTGCTTGTGATCTTCACAGCGGCTGCTTTAAAACGAGCCTTTTCTTCCCTACAGTTAAAAGAAACGGAAAGCGGAATGCGAGAGCCTCACCGTTGGCGTCGGCGCAATGATGAAGTCATTCTATGACACTGATCCCTGTAGGTCTTCCATGGCAGAAACGGCCTCTGATGTCTGAAACTGCCTTCACGGATCTAACTCACTCAGGAGTGCGATGCCTGCCCCGGCTGTCAAGACCATGGCACACGCCACTCCTCAGGTGAACAACAGCCCTCACAGGCACCCTTTCTTGTCTTCCGTGGCACCATCACTGTGTTGCAAGGGACATGAAAAGTGAGATCTACACTCAGTGGACAGCTCTCATGCTGACAGTATCAGCACAGGAAAGCCGCTCTGGGTGACGGTGGTCTGCCGGACAACGTGGCTGAGCACTGACCTGGGTGTCCCCGCCACACTGTCCCACAGAGGAGCAGCCTTGTCCTGGCTAGTGGTGAACAGCCGACCCGGTCTTCAGAAACGCTAGTCTTGTTTCCAAAAGGCTTTAAAGTTCTGTTGCAGTTAGCTTCGGGTCGCTGGACCAACAGCAGGCCAGAAGCAACCTATGGGAAGAAGGTTTATTTCAGGCTCACGAGCCCCAGGGGAACACCATCCATGGTGGAGGAAGCTGGTTCCCTTCCATGGATCCAAGCAGAAAGGCGCCGCCAACGGCCAGCGAAAGCCAGCACACGTGAAGAGCCTGAGGTCCAGCCGTTCTCCACACACCTCAGGGCTGGACTCAAGGTCCACTCCAGGGCCATCCTTCTTTCTCAGCTGGACGCCACAAGCTGGAGACTCAAGTTGCAAGCCTGAGTCTATGGGGGCCATATATTAGCTCACCACAAGTTCCCTTCCTTCCTTCCTTCCTTCCTTCCTTCCTTCCTTCCTTCCTTCCTTCCTTCCTTCCTTCCTTCCTACTTCCCACTCTTTCTCCCTCCCTCCCTCCCTTCCTTCTTCCTTCCTCCCTTCTTTCTTCCTTCCTCCCTTTCTTTCTTTCTTTCTTTTCTTTCTTTCCAATGCCACAACTTTTACTCACAAGGTGAGTTCCTTCCAACTCGGGTGTGGTTAGCCCTCCCTTTGTACCAATTCCAGTGATCTGTCCATTCTGTCATAGCTGATGACATTGACTGTGCAAGTTCCCTCAACATGCATGTTCCAACGCTAAGCTGCTGAGCAGACTTCCTCCGCTCATGCATGACACAAGTATTCATACCCTGTACCCAAGTGACTGGGTCCCAGGAACAAACAGTGGTGCCAATGTCCTGAGAGTGCCATCTTGAACCACCAGTCACCTGGTTACCAGTTAGAAAGATGTTCTGACAAGGACCTTCTTTCCTTTTTAAATTTTACTTCTTTATTTCTGAGAGAAAGAGAAAGAGGGAGAAACAGAATTAACGGGTTCAGCAGGGCCTCCAGCCACTGCAAACAAACTCCAGATATGTGCACCACCATTTGAATCTGGCTTACGTGGGTGTTGAGGAATTGAACCTGGGTCCTCCAGTTTCTCAGGCAAGTGCTTTAAGTGCTAAGCCATCTCTCCAGCCCCAGGTCCTTCTTTTGGTAAGTTTGGGTATGTGAAAATACAACGGAAAGAAAAGCCATTTCTAGAGAATTGTCCCTAAGACTCAATCCCATCACCGGGAGAATGGCAGGTTTTTAAAGTGGCATCAAATTCTCTGGCTCTCGTTGAGACCAAATGGTCATTGTCACCTTCCATTAAGTCTGGGTGGGCATGGAACCGGGGCTGCTGTGGGTGGGTTATAAAAGCCCACGTAGCTTCCGTTGTGGGCTAGTAACATCGTTGCTCTTTGGGTGATCGATTTCAAGTGGACAGGAGGCCCATGAAGGCTGTGTGTAGGTGTCTGAGCAGCAGATCTGATCACCTACCCTGTGAGAAGAGCAGCTTGGGGTGAGGCCTGGCCCCTCAAGGCGAATGGTGTCCTTCCAGCCAGATTCACCACCACATGAGCCAAGGCTTTAAACGCTGTGTCCAATGAACCCTGTTTGGATTATTGATCAGCAAGTGGTAGAAATCCTAACATCTTGCCACTACGTTTTAGGTGGCTTTTTATATAGCTACAGTAGTGAGAACAATGACTCTTTCTTAAATATTTATTTTTATTTTTATTTATTTATTTAAGAGCCACAGACAGAGAGAAAAAGAGGGAAAGAGAGAGAGAATGGACGTGCCAGTGGCTTCCAGCTGCTGCAAACGAACTCCAGATGTGTGCATCCCCTGTGCATCTGGCTAATGTGGGTCCTGGGGAACCGAGCCTTGAACTGGGGTCCTTAGGCTTCACAGGCAAGTGCTTAACCGCTAAGCCATCTCTCCAGCCCAGAGCAATTACTCTTTATCTGCCTTTAATAAATGCCCATATTCTAAACATGCTTCTAAAGAAAGTGGGACTTCTCAAGCAGAGCACATACACGGCCGATGTCATTAAAATTCAATGGAAATGCATCCGATCTTCCCTCTGAGAGGCTGAAAAGCAAAAGTAAATCCCCTTCTGTTTTAGTGTTCTCAGAGGCTACAAAATCAAAGCCTCGAGTTTCTAGCTGTATTAGACACCTTTCCATCACCGTGACAAATTGCAGCTGCAAATCCATGGTTTCGGCTCATAGCTGCCTGGCCTGCTTGTTTTGGGCCTGTGGTGAGACAGTATCCTGTGACAGGTAGCTTGTCATGGAGGAAAGTGGCTTCCCAGCAGCCAGAAAGTTAGAGTGGGAACCAGTTACAGTTCCCTTGACAACCCACTCATTTCGATTTGGTCCTACCTCCCAAGTGTCCATTACCTCCCAACATCTGAACCCCCACGATCCAATCACTAAACCTCTGCATATTGCTGACAGGGGAGCAAGCTTTAAACACATGAGCCTTTGAGGCACGTACTTAATCCAAACCCTAACTCCAGCCTGCTTTGCACGTACTTAGTTTTGCCACAGAGCTCTGGCCAACAGGAGGGAGACCACAGCTCCTGCTCACGGCTCCCCTGCCTCAGAAAGGGCAGATGAAGTCAATCCTTCCCATCCTTCTTCTATCTGGGGCGGAGATGTGGCCCTTGAAGCATAGCAGCTTTCACTGGTGTACGAGGATGAAATTCACAGGCTATGGCGAAGCCAGAAGAGAGCAGCTGTCATGTCTGGTGACATCATGGAGCAGCTCCATGTGCTGTGTTCCACTTTCTTACACACACACACACACACACACACACACACACACACACACACAGATAGCAACTGCTGAAAGCATTGTTAGTCAGATCATACACAAGTGTGTGATAGGTATGACATAGAGCTAAGACAATTAGATTTATTTAGTGGACTGGTACATCAAAGGGGGTGAAAATCATTTGTTTGTACCTTATACATCACACACACACACACACACACACACACACAACAGGAAGAGAAAGAAAAAGGTGAGGTGAGAAAGGAAGAAAAGAGAAAAGGACCATGCCAGGGTGTGGTGGCACATATCTTTAATCCCAGCACTCAGGAGGCAGAGGTAGGAGGATCACCTTGAGTTTGAGGCTACCCTGAGACTACATAGTGAATTCCAGATCAGCCTGGGCTAGAGTGAGACCGTATCTCAACAACCCCCCCCCAAAAAAAAATTTACAAAAAGGAAGGAAGGAAGGAAAAAAAAAGAAAAAAGTGAAAATGGAGGGAGCAAGGGGTTGAATATCTTCATTGTGAGAGACCCTATAACCCAGGCTTAAGACCCAAGTGACATGGAGAACTTTATTTTCTTAACTTTGACTATTTTATTTATTTATTTATTTATTTATTAGGTAGGACCTAGCTCTAGCCCAGGCTGATCTGTAATTCACTCCGCAGTCCCAGGCTGTCCTGGGACTCATGGTGATCCTCCTACCTCACCCTCCCAAGTGCTGGGATTAAAGGCGCGCCACCACGCTGGCATGTCTTCCTGTGCATGGTTCCAAAGGACGTTTTTCATGCAAGTATACAATGGCCTTTAGCATATCCTGTTCTATCTCTGCCCTCTTGTATCTCTCCTCCACTGCATCACTTCTCTTCATTCCTCTAGACAGCTTCACTTCTACTTTCATGTCATATTTACCCACATGACTTCACACATTTATGTCAATCTAAGATTCACAGATGAGCGAAACACACAGTATTTGTCTTTCTGATGTGGAGTGCATTCAACATAATAATCTTCAGTTGTACCCATTTTTATGCAAATGATATGATTTTTGTTCCTCTTTATGGCCAAATAAAATTCCATTGTGTTTATAAACCACATTTTCTCCTTTGATTTCTCTGTACAGAGATATCTAGGTTCCATAACTTAACCATTGTGAATAGTAAAGCAATAAACAGTAATGTGCAGGTATCTCTGTGATAAACATGTGATGAGTTTCAGTTTCTGTCCCAGCAATACTGGGACTTCCTGAGTAATATCTCCATGCTCTCTAATCAGCAAATGAGTTCCTAGAACGATAAAATAGAAAGAGCCAAGTATTTTATGGACCTCAACTTCCCTAAAAAAAACTTCATTTCATGTGCTAGTCATGACTAACATTTTAATCAGGTCTTTCTTTTGCTTTTATTATGTATCTTCAAGGAAAGAAGAAAGAGATAAAAAGAGATAGAGAATGGGTGTGCCTGGGCCTCTATCTGCTGCAGAGGGACTCCAGATGCGTACCACTTTGTGCATCTAGCTTTACGTGGGTACTGGGGAACTAAATGCAGGTTGTTAGGTTTAGCAGGCAAGAGCTTAGCCCCTACCCCATCTTTGCAGCTCTATTTTTCTTTTAGATAAGAGACTATATCAGTTTTTTTTTCCAATTCACCTTGCATGAAGATGTTTAGTGTTGTTGGAGTTTAGTTATAATTCTCTTATCCTTTCACCAAAGATACCTTTTATATTAAATGTTCATGTTTATATACACAGACGTACACATGCATTTCTTAATGATGGTGTCTTTTACCCATCCATTATAATGACTCCAACTGAGAAATGTGATCTCACATGTGGTAATTAGCAACAAGGAAAATATGTGTTCTAATAAAACCACCAGTGTTCTAAAACCTGCTAATTGCTATCTCTTTTGTTTCATAAAATGGTAAATGCATATAATTGCTGGTTATGGTTATGTAACTGTTATTAATCTTGTCATGTAACAAACAAGATGAAAGTGGAGGCAGAAAACAATAATTCTAAAGACAAAAGAGAAGAATAATCACAAAAAAAAAAAAAAGTCAAAGAACAAAGAGCATGTTAAATCTCTCCACTTTCCCTAGAATACCATTTGGGATTGCAATTCCTTTTAAGGGTGCTGGGCTTCAAAAGCATCTTCTGTATCAAATATTTGACTCCTAATTCTTAAAGTCTGCCAGAGGATCTTGTAATGCAACGATTCTGGCTCAACGATTCTGGCTCATAGTAAGTTGCTGGAGAAATATATTGCAGTCTGATCTTCACACGTCTGGAATGCTATGAATCTTGTGGTCTGGCAATATCCTTTCTTGTAGAACTAGAGAAGTGAGCCCTGACCATCCTCACTGCTTATACATGGGCATTCTTCTGGTCACAGTGTGAGCTCCCTATCGCCTCCAGCAAGTTGAAGCAGCTCTGTTCCTCAGGATGCTCTGTGCCTGGATTCTTACTTACTCAAATTAGGATCCAAGGTCCAACACGCGGTAGGCTCCCTGTGAGATAAGGAACAAGATATATATAATCCCTCCCCTTTGGAATTGATATTTTATACATTTATTTAAGAGAGCAAGGGATCTATCTATCTATCTATCTATCTATCTATCTATCCATCCATCCAGAGAGAGAAAGAATGTGGATCCACCAGGGCCTGTAGCCACTGCAAAAGAACTTCAAGCACATGACCCACCTTGTGTATCTGGCTTTACCTAAGTACTAGGGAACTGAACCCAGGTCCTTAGGCTTGGCAGGCAAGTGCCTTAACCTTTGAGCTAACTCTGCAACCCTGGAATTGATACTTTTAGCAATGAGATGAGAAAGAAAAGACAATTGAACAAGTACACACATGATTGTACGTTTGACACCAGCAGCAGCAGGAGAAAGCATGGCATGCGGTCATTTCAGGGCATGGCTGGGGTGTAAAGCGTCATCTCCCCAGAGACTAGGGAGAAGTCAACAGGGGAAGGGTCAGGGGAAGGCATTTTGGGTAGAGAGAAAAGCATAGTGCACACTTTGCCTGGTGCTTAGCAAATCCTCGTTCATTCTGATAATGATGGAGACTGAAAGTGATACCTGAGTATCTTTGAGCACTCATTTCCAACAACCTTACAGTCTTCTGGAAGGCTTCACAATTCCAAATAATATGCAAGCTTACTCTGTGCATATTGCTGTCAGCCATTTGCGACTACCTCCATTCCATTAATCTTCAGACTGTACGTGCTGTAAGCATGTGAATGGTATTAGTATATTCTATATTTGAATCTAGAGTCTAATTCTTAACTGATTTTGCTTTTTAAAACAAGCCATAGTATGAAATAGGTCTTATGTATAGTTAGAAATATCCTGGTGGAGAGTAAACATTAATTCACAATCTACATTGAAAAGGCTAATTCTTGCCAAGTGTCTTAAGTGAACCATGGAGTTCAGCCTTGTTCAGAGATGGCAGCTATGTTTCCCCACCCTAAAGGCCATCCTCATGTGCATGGTGAGAAAAAAAATTAACATTTCTCTCATGTTTATTACTATTGCAGTTTGAATTGTGTACAGAATTGAGAAAAAGTGAAAAATTTTAACTGTGGTGCCACATATACCTGTGTTGGATTTGAATTCAGTTCTCTTCCTTGATAAAAGCAGATATAAAAACATCTTTCTTGGGCTGGAGGGGTGGCTCAGCAGTCAAGGCACTAGCCTGTGAAGCCTAAGGACTTATGTGGAAATCGCCAGGTCCCCTGCGGCCATGTGCACAGTCATGCAAGCGTGCAATGCCGCACGTGTGCACAAGGCCACACCCGTCTGGACTTTGCAGCATCTGGAGCCCTGGCAGGCCCTTTCTTTCTTCCTTTCTCTCTCTTTCTCTCTCTCATTCCCTCTTTTTCTCTGTCTCAGATAAATTTAAAAAAATAAGTTAAAAAAGTCTTTCCCAGTTACATTAACCATTAACATTCTCAGGATGAGAAATGAGAGTACCATGGGTCTGGAACGAACATGCCCTGCAGTAATTTTAGAGATGGAATGGCTTGAGCAACCTCTGCCTAAATGTGACCAGTGCTTCTCCAGTCACATGTCACGTGTATTTTCCATGAGGATATGTCTAATTACCTCGTGCATGTGACGTGTGTGGGAGCTACTTTTCTTTAACTACCGAGATAATTTCATCAAGCCTTCCAAAGAGTATAACGTTCTCTAAACCAAAGTTCCCATCCTCGGCACAGCATAACTCTCAGGGCATGGACCGTGTCTACAGAATCAAACAGAAGTGGGGGGGGGGGGACTTAAAGCTTTGCAAAATATGGCATATCTAGAAAGGCACCAGTCTTATGACAGTATGGTATGACATAGGAAATATTAAAATGGATACGGTGCACATTATGAAATGAGAGCTCACCTGCTTAAATATCCGTAGGAAATGTCAGGAATTGACAGGCCATCACAGGTTCGTGAGGGAAGAAACACCTTCAGAGAAAAGGTTTCTGGAGGGAGAGGTGGCTTAACATTTAAGGTGCTTGCCTGCAAAGCCTAAGGACCCGGGTTTGATTCCCCAGTATCCACATAATCCAATTGCATAAGGTGGTGCAAGTGTCTGACATTCATTTGCAATGGGTGGAAACTTTGACATGCCTGTTCTCTGTGTGTGTGTCTCTCTGTCTCTTTCTCTCTCACACACAAGTAAATAAATAAATGAAATAAAAAAAAATTCTGTGTTCCTTAACACGACACCCTTAGGCCAACGATTATGCAGTGAGAGATATTTGACTTTGACCTGGTTTTCAGAGCCCATGGCCAGAAGATATGACTTTGTCATCCTCCCCAAAAATCTTTCTTCATGACATCACTTTACCCCTGTCCTTTCTCAGAGGGTAGAACTTCTGTAGACTATATTAATCTGGGGGCTGGAGGGATGGCTTAACAGTTAAATCATTTGCCTGTGAAGCCAAAGGGCCAGATTCAATTCCCCAGTACCTCAGTAAGCCAGATGCACAAGGTGGCACACGAGTCTGGAGTTCATTTGCAGTGGCTGAAGGCCCTGACGTGCCCATTCTATTTCTCTCTCTCTCCCTCTCTCTCTCTCTCAAATAAATAAAATTAAAAAAAATAATTTTGTATCATTGCTCATGCAGACCCAGAAGTGAGTAAATCTTTTCGTGTGAAATTCAGGTCTTCTATTCTTCATAGTTCTTTTTTTAAAAAAGCATTAATGTATCTTTTTTAAAAAAATATTTTAGGGCTGGAGAGATGGCTTAGCAGTTAAGCACTTGCCTGTGAAGCCTAAGGACCCCGGTTGGAGGCTCGGTTCCCCAGGTCCCACGTTAGCCAGATGCACAAGGGGGCACATGCGTCTGGAGTTCGTTCGCAGAGGCTGGAAGCCCTGGCGCGCCCATTCTCTCTCTCTCCCTCTATCTGTCTTTCTCTCTGTGTCTGTTGCTCTCAAATAAATAATAAAAAAAAAAATTAAAAAAATATTTTAATTTTATCTATTTATTTATTTGACAGAGAAAAAGAGAGAGAGAATTGACACGTGAGGGCCTCCAACCACTGCAAACGAACTCCAGACACGTGCACCCCTTGTGCATCTGGCTAACGTGGGTTCTGGGGAATTGAACATGGCTCCTTTGGCTTCGCAGGCAAATGCCTTAACCATTAACGTTAAGCCATACCTCCAGCCCCACAGTTCCTAACAGGATACTTCAGTGTCCACCCCCAGAGGCAGCCGCTGCATGAGGGCCCTTTTGCCCTGGGCGCTGGGCCTGCTCTGAGGATTCCGGGCAAGCAGGACCTCGGCCTCTTTCCTCCCGGCTTTCCCGGCACAGCCTCGGCATCCGCCACCATCGAGCTTCACCTTTGCAGCTGCTGCAATTTTCCTTTTCTTTCAATCTTCTCTCTCGGCAGGCTGGGCCTTGGCTGCCGGCCAGCCCCACACTGAGACGCCAGCATGCGGCCTCCGTGGTCCTGCACGCTTGCTTTTGTGCAGAGCGGCGTCTGGCTTGCCTACATAAAGGCATTCTCGTCCACACCTAGTCTGTGGGCGTATTTAAGCCCTAAGTAAAATACTTCCCAACTGGGCGGCCTTCGAGTCCTATGATATCCGCAGTGATGTCCCTGCATCCTGCACCAACAGAACCACGTGGAAATAGTTCTACAAATACCTTCCTTTCAATCCAATGGGTCACGACTCCACAGAAATCCTAATTTTGTTCATGCACGTAGCACTTCCAGCATGTCGGCCTCTCATTTGTTAATTTATTTATTGGATGTGGATGAGGAGGAAAAGAGGCGGTTTTTGAAAAGCGTTAAGATGTCTGATGTGTGGCTCTTTCTCACATCAAAATAGCTGTCTCTTGTTGCGATATCAAATAAAAATAACAGCCCACGCTGGTGGTTGTTAGGAGTTGCTTAACCATTCTATTAGCGCTGTTATGCTGAGGTGACACAAAGTCAAATCCACTGAATATTTAAGCTTATCATTGAATCAGTTACTTTGTTTTCTTTCCCTGAATTTTGTAGTGGAGTATCCCCTAATGTCACTAATTTCTGCTCATCCAGAATGACAATGAAAATAAAATAATCATGTGTTTAAATGAAATGACTGCCCTCTTGTGGTCAAAGGTGTTGCCTCTCACTGTATGAAATTTGGGTTATTGCCAATATCAGGGGACTTGAGCTACCTTAACACCCATTAAGCGTTGTTTTTGTTTTTGGGACAAGGTCTCCTTGTGTGGTCCAGTCCGGATTTCAACTCTCAATCCCTCTGCTCAGCCTCCCGAAATATAGGTGTATACTTGACGTTATTATTTTATTTTATAGTGCTTATTATCTATTTTCATTCATACCTCTTTGAATCACTGGATGACTTTAATGAGACAGTGGACCAAGGAAAATGAAGTCCATTAACGAGTAGTATCTCAAAGCAGTTTCTAGTAACATCCCTCCTACAACCCAGTATGATGTTCTATCTTCCTGAAAAAAAAAAAAAAAAGTGTCCAATCCTTCCTAGATGTTTCATTTGATCACCTCTGTGTTTCTGGCCTTGGAGGTGGAGACACTATAGGAAGTGAGATCTTTGTTCTGAATTTAAACCTTCCAAGGCTTATTCTCGTATGTCAGTAACATTTGACTATCAGAGACATGCTACCGAGTCCCCAAATATAGAACAAGTGAGGTTATGAACAGCGACCTTCTCACCAACTTGATGTAGGGGCCAGAGGTTAGCCTTGCCATGAAATCAACAAGAGTGGCTCACACAGCATTCCCACCCAAGCATCTAGAAATAAGGAAAAGGGGGCTGGAAAGATGGCTTAGCAGGTAAGCACTACTCTGGTTTGAGGCTCAATTGCCCAGTACCCATGTTAGCCAGATGCACAAGGTGGCACATGCATGTGGAGTTCGTTTGCAGCGGCTGGAGGCCCTGGCGCGCCCATTCTCTCTCTCTCTGCCTCTTTCTCTCTCTGTCCACCTGTCGCTCTCAAATAAATAAAATAAATAAATAAAAATTTAAAAAAAGAAAGAAAAAGAAATGAGGAAAAGGGGACATTGCAGCATATATATATATATATATTTGCATCCTTATAGGTGTAAGCAGCAATGTTGTTAATGCCTTCTTCACGTTCTTCACATCTTACTGTGAATTCCACCAGCATTTTTAGTATGTCCATCGAGCTTGCAGGGCAGGGGGCTCCTTGGACTATTGCAAGTGACCGACATTGCGGGAAACTCTCAACATTCCATCTCGTATCCAGATGTGTTTTCGTTAGTAAACCCAGTGAAATATTTACCCAGTGCAATACCAGAGAGCTGTGCTGGACACCTGCTCTCATGGGTGTGCATTTGAGCGGAGCGGACGGCGAGTCAACGAGGGCGAGGGGAAAGTGACAGGCAGCACTCGGGATTGTTCTCAGAGGGACATGTCAGCATTGTTCTACACTGGGTGCTAGTTTCAAACCTAACCTCACTTGGAAATGAGAGAAGCAGCACCATTAAGGAAATGCAATTCTCAGGCAGTTATGGGATAGTCAGCTGGAAAACAAAAAAGAAAGAAAAGGTGGCTTAATGACAATCATGTCTAACCCTGGCTCTTTCACTCAAGAGAGAGGAACATGGACGCGAAATAGAAACCACCTTCCAAGGCTCAGGGTTTAATGCGGAAGAGGTGGCGGAAAGAATGTAAGAGCCAAAGGAAGGGTAGGACTCCTTACAATGTGCTCCCCCCAGACACAAAATGGCCTGGATACCCAGGACCTCACAGTGCATGACACTACCTACACAAGACCATCATCATAGGAGGAAAAGATCATGACATCAAAATGAAAGAGAGACTGATTGAGATGGGGAGGGGATATGATGGAGAGTGGAGTTTCAAAGGGGAAAGTGGGGGGAAGGAGGGTATTACCATGGGATTGTTTTTATGATCATGGAAGTTGTTAATAAAAAATATTGAAAAAAACATAACTTTAAAGATGCTAACCCACAAAGACAGCCAAGACTTACTGTAGAATGGAAGTCAAGACTACATTTCTCGCAGTCCTGACGTGCTGTTCACCTTGTATTTGACTGTGGGATATCCGGAGGTGCCCCTGAGCTGCACTGTGTGATGTTTTCAGATGACCTGTCACATACATACTCATGAAGGGACAGTTCTCACAACATCACCATATTGAGTCGGGACATCATCTTGAGATTGTATGGACTCTGTGTCTTGAGGTAATATTCATAGTTAAGAACACTGTCATGTTGAGAGGGGTACAGTTAGGGTGACTGGACCCCCGAAAGTAAGAAAAAAAAAAAACAAGCAGGAAAGTTTGCACTTGCTGGAAATCAAAGATGACCTGACTTCTTATCTCTTGCCTAGCTCCCTAGACATGTTTTCCCTCAAAACAACCAGGACCTCTCCTGGGAGGGAAGTCTTTCATGGTATTTAAACACTGTAGTTGGTCAAGTTCGGCCCCTGGAGCTTGGTGTCAGGGCTAGCCTCTTCCCAAGGCAGCCCCTAACCCTAACCGACCAGCTGTCCCTCTGGTGCACCTGAGCCGGAAGACAGCCCGCCACTGTAAGGTGATAAATACCTTTACCATGGGAGGACAGGATCTCTGACCACTTGGGAACTTCCAGCTGTGGGTGAGTTTTTCCTCGGTCCCCTAACCCTCACTCTCCACATGGGCTCCTTTTCCCCCTTACAGCTCCCTTCATGACAGGAGCTCCTTGAACTTGCTTTTCTCTTTTCTTTCCACACTAACTTTTCCAGGCCCTCTGCATGGGATCTGTAGCCACGTTGGGTGCCTTTCGTTGGCTCTGTACTTCTGTCAGTAAATATTAATATTTTAATAATTATCCTTCTGAGTCTTCTTTTTTATTCAATTCAATGACTCAAATTAGAAACAAACCTAGAGTTTGGGGGTTACACTGTGCTAGTCTGTATTCTGTTCAGATGATAAAATACTTGAGGCTGCGTACTTTAAACATAAGGAGGTTGATTTAGCTCACATATTTGGAAGCTGAAAGCCCAAGATTGAGAGGTCACTTCTGTTCAGCCTTTGTTGGGGGGTCGCCCCTGGCTACATGGCAGCATAAAAAAGGGGCTCACCATGCCATGCGCAGAAGGGGTGCACACAGATAGTGATCAAAGCACCAGGCACAGCAAACGCTGCAAGTCTGAACAGTTCCTGCTCACAGAGTCGCCAGGAACCCAGAGACAGGACCCAGTGAACAAACGCTCCCGAGACACAGGCTCCATGAGAAGCCACTCATTTAGGAAGTCACCAAAAGAGGCGCCTCAGGGCCACACTGCATGATGTCCCTCGGGGAAACTGCTAAAGGGCAGAAGATACCATGGATGGGAGAAATCCCAGAGTGCTCAGGAGAAAGACAGAGCAGCCCACACGTACCAGTTACACTCTCCATCGCTGGGACAAAATACACAGCCAGAAGCGACTTAGGGAAGGAAAGAATTTACTTTGGCCTTCAATTCTCCAGGGTAGAGTCTATTATGGCCAGGAAAGCAGTGTCACATCACATCAGAGAGGAGAAAGGAAAGGGAGGGAGAGGGAGACACACACACACACACACACACACACACACACACACACACACACACACAGAGAGAGAGAGAGAGAGAGAGAGAGAGAGAGAGAGAGAGAGAGAGAGAGCAAGCAAACAAGACTAGGCAATCAAACCCCAAGGCCCACTCCTTAGTGACATACTTCTGAAAGGTTTCCTAACCATCAGCACCACCAGCTAGAGTTCAAGTATTCAAACAAAAGAGCCTATGGGTGCAGTAGATATTCCAAACACCACACCATGCATGTGACTCTCTGTGACCTCAGTCCAAATTTCTTGAGAGCCATGACACAGAAAAACAAAAAGTGTGATAGCAACATCTCCTAGCTGCTTGCTACCCACAGACGAAGTCCAGATTGTCACGGTGAGAAGACCGGGTGGACCTATTCAACTTTAAGGACACTTGGTAGAACTGGAGAATCGGAAATTCTGGTAGCAGTTCGAGCGAGCAACAGAGAGAACAGCTGTAATCCAGCCATGTGACACTTCAGACAGAATACAGCTAAGAAGAGAAGAGTAGATTACAGATAATTCTATTTTTTTAAGGAAAGATTTTGAATAGTTGTAACAGTATGCATATGGCCATCATAGACGTGGCCACATTCACAGAACTCTGCAGGGGAATCACTGAAATGCATCTTATAGGCAGGAAAATTATAGCAGAGTATGACGGGAGCTACATTGCACATCAGCTCCTGAACTGGTTACTGAGCTAAGAATAGGCCACAGCTGTCGTTTAGCAATGGAAAACAATCTTTCACAACATCCATAACGTTATTAGGACTTTCCAAGCCTGAGATAAATGTACCCCTGAGACAAAAGTTCTGAAGAATGGTAATTTAGTACAGTGTCTAGAATTTTGTATATTGCATTGATGTTTTTTTTTCAGATCCAGGAAAGAGTGAGGCTGTCTAAAGCCATTCTTGGGATTACAGTTTGCACACTATGAGCAGCTGTGGAAAGAACATTCAGGAAGAAGCTTCAGTGCAAAGACTTCTCATGAAATGGAAGCTAAATATTTACACTTTTACCATTATCTGAAAAGTTGGTTAATATTCTTACATATATTTGCAGGCTTTTGTTTATCACTAGTAAGTGTCCTAAATTTAGAATACCCCTTGAACATGAAGTAATGTTCTTATCAAATTCCTTAGCAATGTGTCTTCCCATGACAAAATCTTGGAGAATTTTACACTTCATTTTTTATTATTTTTGTTTTATTATTATTTAATTATTTGAGAGCAACAGAGAGAAAGAGGCAGATCGAGAGATAGAGAGAATGAGTGCACCATAGCCTCCAGCCACTGCAAACAAACGCCAGACACGTGCACCCCTTTGTGCATCTGGCTAACAAGGGTCCTGGGGAATTGAGTCTCGAACAGGGTCCTTAGGCTTCACAGGCAAGCGCTTAACTGCTAAGCCATCCCTCCAGCCCACTTCAAATGAAGCTGAGACGTCAACGTCATACTATAGTCTACTCACACATGAATATCCGCCACCTTCCCCCAGTGTTGTGAGTGGACAGTGTGATAACCCAGCAGATGCTACCGTGACTTGACAGAGACGGGGTTTCACTTTTAGTTCCCATCACCTTGTAAGATACTTTTCTTTTTTCTCTTAGTTTCTAGTAAACAAAAAGAATGTTCTTCTAGGTCTGTTTCCTCTCAAACTTTTATCCAAGTTTGTTCCCTTGTCCCCAGTCCTGAAATACTGTCCTTCCTCAAACTTGGCTCTTCATTTTCACCCCACAGGCTGTTTCATTCATCCCTGCTGTGATCTGGTTGATGAACATCAACTTTGGATGACAATATTCCTCCCAGTTCAACACGTGGGTAAACAAGTCTCTGCTTCGATTCATTCTTTCACTCCTTAGAGCCACCTTGCACCAAAGTATCGGCACCCAAACTCACGCTGTTCTTTGACCACCTCCACCACCAATAACCAGTGTTCTGTCTGAGTGACAGCATCTCAGTGTCACCCTTGAAGCCTTTCTAGACTTTCCTCTCCACCCCAGGGCGCACCCTACTAATTTGCTTCTTATTTTAATCTCTCTCTCTCTCTCTCTTTTGTGTGTGTGTGTGTGTGTGTGTGTGTGGACTGTTGGCACATACACCAGGGTGCATGGGTGGAGGTAAGACGCGAATCTTTATCTGGATATGTTTCTGACTTGTTTCCCAGTTTCCTATATGTTTTCCTTTCCACTGAGCAGATCTGTTAGCCAATCCAAGAACAGTTGGTTACCCACCATGGCCGTGTGCCACTTTGCACTTATGTGAGCATCGTGTCGGGTTGTTTGCTTCTGAGTCACTTAGACTTTGAGTTGTTAGGGCAGATGTTGGCCACTTTTCCTTTTTAAAAATTTTTTAAATTAGTTTTCTATTCAGCAAATACAGGCAGTTAGGTACCATTATTAGGCTCATCTGTGACCTACCCCCTCCCCAATGGCTCCTCCTTGTTGAGGTGTATGGGTCGTGCATTGTGGAGTTAGCCCACAGTTATTGGTACAATAAATGTCTCTGCATATCATGACCCACCATGTGGCTCTGACCTTCTTTCCGCCCCCTCTTCCACAAAATTTCCCTGAGCTCTGCTCGGTGGAAAGGAAAACATATCTGAAACTGGGAAACAAGTCAGAAACATATCCAGGTAAAGATTCTGCTTTCCATTGTCAAGCTCCCACTAACCTTAGACTATAAGAGGGTCTAAACCATTTTAATTCTGTCTAAACTAATAATGGTTATTCCATTTAACTGGTGCTGACTTCATTCTCCATTGGAGAATCTGCTTCTCTTTTTCAGATGAGAACTGGACCTGAGGAGTAAACGACCCAGCGCACTCCGCCCCGGCCCCAGCTGAAACCACAGAGGAACTGGGGAAATGGGCAAGAGTGCTGCACGCTCAGTTAAGCTGATATCAGCACAAGGGGTGACAGTGATAGATACACTCAACACCTACCAAAGCAGAGATCCAGAGCTCCTAAGAGCCCATCGCTGAAGCAGACTTCAAGTGCTCCCAGCAGGGCTCCGGGAATTTTGCCGAAGAGGGAGCGGAAAGATTGGTAGAGCCACAAGTTGGGACATTTTGCACAGAGACATTGCCTCTCCCCACCTCCATAATGCGTGACCCACAATCCCCATGGGGTTGACCTGCATCCCCAGCGCGGAAGGCCTCTTCAGAGAAGGGGCAGGGAGAGAAAGAATGGTACCAACATGCGTTGTTTACATACAAGATATGTCCATATCTAATAATAATAATAGTAATAATAATGATAAATAAAGAAAAGAAGTGACAAAAAAAAAAGAAGTGAATCTGAGGTGTTGGTACTTGCAGTCCACCTTGTTTTTTTGAAGCAGTCTCCTGCTGGGCCCCCCTGTGCTCCCCAGGCGAGCTGGTTTGCAAGCTTCAGGGGATTCTCCTGGCCCCGCCTCCCGTCTTGCCATAGACGTGCTGTGACTGCAGACGCATGCTATCACGCCTGTGGCCTGTGTTTTTACTCACCAAGCTCCCTTCCCAGCCCCTGGTTTGCTTCTTTAACTATTTTTCTTTGTTTCTTTTTCTTTCCTTTCCTCTCATTTTCTCTTTCTCTCTTCCTTTCTTTATTTCCTTCCTTCCTTCCTTTCCTTCTTTCTTCTTCCTCGTTTCTTACTGTTTGGAAGCAGGATCTCAGGCGTTCCATGCTGGCATCCAGTGTGCCATGTGCAGAACCTGACCTTGGGCCTCTGTTCCCCCAGGCTCCTCCTGTTAGTGTGGTGATGACCGATCTGTGCGGTGGAAGGAGCCGGTCATCGAACTCAGGGCTTCGTGATGCGAGGCGAGCACTGCACCCCCGAGCTGCACCCCAGCCCTAAGTCCTCTGCGTCCGCCTCCTCAGGCCTTTCTTAGTCTATGCAGGGAAGGCTGAGCGCCCTGTACTCCAGCCTTCCACACGCCTCCTGTTGTGCGCTCGCGTTCGCTTTCAGTGAGTTCTCTAACTTCCCTTTAACGTCGTTCTGTGCACGCGTGTGCACGTGTGATGTGCATGCCTGTGGGTACATGTGTCCCACACGTGTGCACGTGGAGGTCAGAGGTTGATAGCAGGAGCCTCCATCACACTCCGTCTTATTTTTTGAGGTTCCAAAGGGCCACCAATTCACCCACTTAGCTGCCACGTTGGCACAGGACGGACCTTCCTCTGCCTCCCAAACGCAGGGATTGCAAGCGCCCACCACCTCACCTGCACCTTCTCTCCCTCAGTGTCCTCGGGGAGATGTACCCAGAATGCGATGACTGCAATGCTCATCGGTGCACAGGTACGTCTGTGGGCACATGCGTGTGCATGTTTGTGAGTGTGCAGGTGTGCATGCATGTGTGTCCATGTACGTGTGGAGGCCAGAGGGCAACCTTGGCGTCGTTCCTCAGAAACACTGTTAACCTTTTAAAAAAAAAAAAAATTCAAACAAGGACTCTCGTTGAGCCTGAACTTTCCAGTCAGGCTAGACCTGCCGGCTAATGAGCCTCAAGGATGCTGCCGCCCTAACCTCCAGGGCGCCGGAATTACAGGTACATGTAGCCATGCCAAGCATTTTTACAGGAGTCCCCCCCGGGAATTGAACTGATGTCCTCACATGAGTGAGCCAAGCATGGTACAAACCAAGCCATCTCCCTACCACTTAACACAATGTTTTCTTAAAAAATGATTTTTTATTTATACACAGGTCCAAATTTCTCAGAGGAAAAAGAAATGCAAGAACTAAAAGCCAAGACAGAAAACAAGTAATTCTCAGTATGGCCTGTGCTGATTCCAAACCTCCTCACAGATTGCCCTCCCCTTTACAAGGGCAGTTCACTGCCACAGAGACTGAGTCTGGTGCTCTACCCAGCTGCTCAGTCCTCCATCCACATCAGCTGGGGAAGGAAAAGTGAAAGATTTAAAGAAGCAAAATGACTTCTTGCCAGTGGAAAATTTACTATACACGATCATTTGATCCTAGAACTTACGGCCATGTTCTTATTCTTGTTTCATTTACAAATCATGTGTAGAAACTTATTTGGAAATAGTCATGACTTAATCCACATGCAAACTGGTCCTCTGTGGCTAATTCCAGAAAATTCCATTAAAAAAAAAAAAAGAAGGCTGAAAGCCTATAACATTTACCTTACAAAAAAATTCCTTGCACAAAAAAAACCCTAGTTTCTAGTAGTTAACTCTCTTAGAAGTTGACCAAATCTAGACATTATATATCTAACATTAAGACATTTTGTGGGGTTTAATGAGATTATTGTTTTTCTGAAACAACACTAAAAATTCATATATCTAGAAAATATTTAAAAAGCAAAATGGAGTTAATTGACTTTTTTTACTTCTTTCTCCTTTTTCCTTTCTTTTCCTTTCCCTTCCTTCATTCCTTTCCTCTTCCTCCCTCTCTCCTCCAACCCTTCCTGCCTTTCTTCTTTCCCTTCCTTTCTTACTTTTTGAAAATAGGACCTCATGCATCCCAGGCTGGCATCAAACAGTCTCTAAAGTTAATCTCATTCCTTACTGCACTTCTTCTATCAGAACGACATAACAGACAGACAGACCTACAGGCAGAAAAGAGGAATTAGCCAGACACAGTAGAGAAGAAAGAAAGTCTATTTTTTGCATGTATACCACTTCAGCTTAATGTGGAATAAGTGGGGTTTTCTATTTATGAGATATAGGATATTCATGCAAAAAAGAATGCTATGTGCTCAGAGTGAGGCGGAATTGTTTTTCCTCACCCTTAGGAGTCAGTGACGTACAACACCCCACCTCACTCTGATTTTGTAATGCACATTGAAATCTTAACAATGGGATCAGCTGCATTCTGCTTGACTCTAATTTGTACTGTTCTGGAATATGTCACTGTCAAATTGTCTTCCCCTTTAACCTGAGGAAACATATATATTAATGTTCTCCTGTATTATGAATCTTTGCTTCTGAAATCATCTTATTGAATACATTTGAATTACTAAAAGCATAAGGAGGCCAGATTGAGCCTGAACAGAAGTTACAGCTGAGAGAACTCTAACCTGCATCCATGTTCACATGTCTGCTTAAAAGAAAAGAGAAAGGCCTTTTATGCCGTCATGGTCCTAATCATGGTGCTTTTTTACAATCAGGCTCCCACCCCCCCCCCACCCTTCTGTCTCTGATTTTCCCTTTTCTTCAGGGACAGCACCCTTGCTTCAAGCCAAGTTCGTTCCCCAATCTGCTCCTGCGGGTGCAGGGGTTGCAGGATGTGTCCTGTTGTGCTGAGGAGGAGAGGCCCTCACCAAGCAGCATTTCCTCCCAGGGCCACTCATCCTCAGCCTGGTTAGCTGATTCAGAGCTCGGGATTCTGGCCACTGCCCTGGTCAATCACACAGCTGCTCTATTCAGCCTCATCATCTCCCTATTCTTACAGATTATTGCATCATGGCCACCAAGACAAAAGGAAAGAGAAAGGGGACCAGAGTCGTCAAAATCATGTGTCCCAAAAGAAACGCTCCACGTGACTGAAATCTTCCATCGAACCAACAGAGTGCCAGGGGCTATTTCTACCAGATACTTAGCAATTGAGTGCTCAGAAGTCACTGAAAGTTGGGCCTTGCTGTTAGGCTAGTGGGGGCTTGGGGGATTTTCTTTCATTCCCTTCATGATATAGACCGATCTTGCCTTTTTATTTTATGATGTTTCTTTAACCCTTAACAAATTCAGAATTTGTGCAAATCCTAGAATGCAACACCCTCAGAAACCATGGATGCTGCGTCACTCAAAACATACCCCAGCAATTAACAAGAATCATCTATTATTTTGCTGCATTTACTAAGTTCCAGTGAAATATAATGAGCAGTTAATTATTTTAATATTTTCAGTGTGTCTACAAGACACTTGTTTAAATGATTATTAAGCATTAATGTTTCTGAAACCTGGGTGTGGTGGTGCGCTTCTTTAATCCCAGCATTTGGGAGGCAGAGGTAAGGAGGATTGCTGTGAGTTTGAGGCTACTCTGAGACTACATAGTGAATTCTAGGTCAGCCTGGGCTAGAGCAAAGTCCTACCTTGAGAAACAAAAGCAAAAACAAAAACAAACCAAACAATGATTGTGAAAGTGCCAGGATTTTTGCAAACATCTTGCTGAATTAATTACAGTCAATTTTTAAAAAATTTGCAAAATTGCAGCCACTGCAAATGAACTTCACATGCTCATACCACCTAGTGAGCATGTGTGACCTTGTGCTTGCCTCACCTTTGTGAGTCTGGCTTACGTGGGATCTGGAGAGAAGGTGTACGTGGATCCTTAGGCTTCACAGGCAAGTGACTTAACCGCTAAGCCAGACCATCAGGCTCTGTGTGTGTGTGTGTGTGTGTGTTGCCTTGCTTTTTTCACTTAGCTTAATGCCCTTGAAGTTCATACATGTGACTACAAATGACAGGATTTCCTTTTCTTACCCAGGACAGAATATCATTCATATCTCCTGAGCATGTTGATTTCATTTCTTTCTGGTAAAAGTCTCCATGTGTAATGACTTGATTAAGTCATACTTCTATTTTAAAAGTTTTGAGGATACGCCACACAATTTTCTATGATAGCTACACTAATTTATATTTCTTTTTTATTTTATTTTAGTTATTTATTTATTTGAGAGAGAAAGAGAGAGAGAATGAGTGCACCAGGGCTTCTAGCCACTGCAAATGAATTCCAGACACTTGCACCACCTTGTGCATCTGGCTTACATGGGTCCTGGGGAATCAAACGTTGCCCTGCAGCTTTTCAGGCAGGGGCCATAACTGCGAAGCCATCTCTCCAGCCCCACTAATTTATATTTCTACTACCAGTGTCTAAGGGATTTCTTCTCTCTGCATCCTCAACAAGATGTATTCTGATGTCCTTTTGATAGTAGCCACTCTATCCACTGTGACGGACATTGAAGCACTTAGTAGAAGGGCTATTGCTAAGCACCTTGTTCCTAAAAATTATTTAAAAGCAGAAAGAAAGCTAGACATCTCTGTCTTGGTTTGTGCCTGTCTCCTTCAGTTTGGTGAGAGACACAGAGATAAGTCACTACACTTAGCCTTTCTCCTGGAATCACCTTGGATTCCCAGAACTGCGAGATTCTAGAACCAAATATTGCAGGGCATGCCCCTGCACCACCAGGGAAGCAATTATCTCTGATGGAAAGGCCATACCGTGGAGGAGAGTGAATCATCTCTCGAGAACCACATAACCCCATCGAGCACTAAAGACGTCTTCTCGTATGGCTGAAGCTGATGAAATTAGGAGGGGACCACCTCCTGACCAGAATTGCTTAGCAGACAGACTTAGGGCTCCCTGGATCCCTTTATCTGTCTGCC
The DNA here is from genome assembly GCF_020740685.1 of Jaculus jaculus. Taxonomy (NCBI): domain Eukaryota; kingdom Metazoa; phylum Chordata; class Mammalia; order Rodentia; family Dipodidae; genus Jaculus; species Jaculus jaculus. The sequence continues at coordinate 26,081,869 of NC_059121.1, forward strand.
TCTCTTCCTAATGTGGTCACACTGTATATGTTTTCTTTTCCCCACCATTCCTCTGCTCTGTAATTAGCATATTGGGTGTCCTAGCCTAGCTTATTTGGGGTGTCTCCACGCTAGCTCATGCTACATATGTGGTTCATTTGTACCCTTTCTTTTGAGGTATGACTGTGTAAGTCTTTCGGCTACCTTTAGTTAGCATAGTTGTGCTTTTGCAATTGAGCTACTTGAATTGCTGAAGCATTCTGCACACTATTCCCTTAGATGTATAGATTATGAATATTTTCTCCCATTCCGTAGATATTTTTCTTCACTCTTTTGATTGTGTCCTTTACTGTGCAAAGGTTTTTATTTTATTTTATTTTTTATTTTGGTTTTTCCAGATAGTAAGGTCTCACTGTAGCCCAGGCTGACCTGGGATTCACTATGTAGTCTCAGGCAAAAGCTTTTTCATTTGTTTACATTTTTACTTTCCGATGTCTGTGCTTCTGAAATTGTACCTTAAAAAAATTGTGCCTACTAATATCATGGACCTTTTGCCCTAGGCTTAATTCTAATGGTTTTACAGCTCAACCCATGTTGAGCTGACTTTTGTATATGACACACATTGAAAATTCAATGTTCTCAATGAAGACCATCCTTTAATTATTACACATTCTTTGTGATCTTGTTGGCGACAAGTTGGCTATAAATGCATGGAACTTTACAATTTTGTGGAAAATGGCAATGGAATTTTGGCAGGCATTTCTCTGAATCTGTTTAATCTTGAGATAGAATTGAGATCTTCACAATTTTATTTCTTCTGATCCATGAATACAAGATATGTTTCTATTTCTCTTGGGCTTCTTCAATTTCTTTGAGAAATATCTCATAGTTTTCAGTCAATAAAACTTACCTCCTTACTTAAGGTTATTTGTATTCATTGTTACGCTCATGTAAACAGGAACACTGTACTTATTTTGCAGTTTGTTCTTAGTTATACAAACTCTAATGGCTTACACACACACACACACACACACACACACACACACACACACGTAAGGAGAGAATAAGAAAGAGCAATTCGAGCTCGTTTGCAGTGGTGGCTGCCTCTGGTGTATCCATTCTTTCTTGTTCTCTCTCTTTCTGTCCCCCCCTTCCTCCCTCTTTGAAAAAAAAAAAGATTTTAAGAAAAATGGGAAGAGAGAGAGAAAATGGGTGCTCCAGGGCACCCAGCCTCTGCAAATAAACTCCAGGTGAACGTGTCACTCTGTGCATCTGGCTGTACATGGGTTCTGGGGAATCAAACCCGATCATTAGGCATTACAGGTGTAGCAGTTTGATCCAGGTGTCCCCCATAAACTCAGGTGTTCTGAATGGTAGGTTCCCAGCTGACAGAGATTTGGGAATTAATGCCTCCTGGAGGCAGTGTGTTGCTGGGGGGGGGGGCTTTTTAGCCAGTCTCCCCTTGCCAATGTTTGGCACACTCTCCTGTTGTTGTTGTCCAGGAAGTGAAGTCCACTCTCTGCTCATGGCATCATTTTCACCTGCCATTATGGAGCTTCCCCTCAAGTCTGTAAGCCAAAATAAAACTTTTATTCCCACAAGCTGCTCTTGGTAGGAGGATTTCTGCGAGCAGTGAAAACTTGACTGCAACAACAAGCAAGCTCCTTAACTGCTGAGCCATCTCTCCAGCCACTTCTGAGCCATCTCCCCAGCCCACTGCTGAGCCATCTCTCCAGGCACTGCTGAGCCATCTCCCCAGCCACAGCTGAGTCATCTCTCCAGCCACAGCTGAGTCATCTCTCCAGCCACAGCTGAGCCATCTCTCCAGGCACTGCTGAGTCATCTCTCCAGCCACAGCTGAGCCATCTCTCCAGCCACAGCTGAGCCATCTCTCCAGCCACAGCTGAGTCATCTCTCCAGCCACAGCTGAGCCATCTCCCCAGCCCACTGCTGAGCCATCTCTCCAGGCACTGCTGAGTCATCTCTCCAGCCACAGCTGAGCCATCTCTCCAGCCACAGCTGAGCCATCTCTCCAGCCCACAGCTGAGCCATCTCTCCAGCCACTGCTGAGCCATCTCTCCAGCCACTGCTGCCATCTCTCCAGCCCACTGCTGAATCATCTCTCCAGCCACTGCTGAGCCATCTCTCCAGCCCACTGCTGAGCCATCTCTCCAGCCCACTGCTGAGCCATCTCTCCAGCCACTGCTGAGTCATCTCTCCAGCCACTGCTGAATCATCTCTCCAGCCACTGCTGAGCCATCTCTCCAGCCCACTGCTGAGCCATCTCTCCAGCCCACTGCTGAACCATCTCTCCAGCCCACTGCTGAGCCATCTCTCCAGCCCACTGCTGAGACATCTCTCCAGCCCACTGCTGAGACATCTCTCCAGCCACTGCTGAATCATCTCTCCAGCCACTGCTGAGTCATCTCTCCAGCCCACTGCTGAGACATCTCTCCAGCCACTGCTGAGTCATCTCTCCAGCCACTGCTGAGCCATCTCTCCAGCCCACTGCTGAGCCATCTCTCCAGCCACTGCTGAATCATCTCTCCAGCCACTGCTGAGCCATCTCTCCAGCCACTGCTGAGCCATCTCTTGAGCCCACTGCTGAACCATCTCTCCAGCCATTGCTGAGCCATCTCTTCAGCCACTGCTCAGTCATCTCTCCAGCCCACTGCCGAGTCATCTCTCCAGCCCACTACTGGCTCTTTTTTTTTTTTTTTTTTTAATGAAATGTTTGATAGAAATCATGGGCAAAGCCATGAGGTACTAGAAAGTTCTTTGTTTAGGTTTATAATTGCTGATTCACTGTCTGTACGTGTTAGGGACTGGATCAGTCTTCACAGGTTGCATATTCCTTGACATTCACCCATCTTTTCTAGGTTACACAATCTGCTATTCCACAGTTGTACATAGTTCTTTACTAGGATCCGTCGCATGTCTGTGGCGTCAGTCGCCCTATGTCTTTTTTCATTTATCATTTTATTTATTTAAATCTTATCCTTTTTTAAATTAGTTTAGCCTATCCATCTTATCTTTTTACTGACCAACTGTCATTTTTTTGAAATTAAGATACATGTATTATTTAAAAAAAAACTTTCTTTTTTAATTTAAACTTTATTACGAACATACTTTGTATGGATCCATCATATGCTGGTACCATCTTTGCCCTCCTCCCTGCCCCCATCCTGCTGGGGGCATCTTTTCTTTCATATTTATTTTATCAATCTTTTGTAGACTCCATTTCTTTTATTTCTGATAAAGTCTTTTCTATTTCTTTCTCTGTGCTCATATAGAACTTAGTCTTTTTTGTCTTTTCTTAGTCTCTTGAGTCTTACAGTTAGACTGCTTACTTTTTGATGTAGGTGTTTACCACTGCAAACTTCCATCTAAGACCAGTTTGTGCTAATCTTCCAAGTGTTGGTATAATATGCTTCCATGTTAATTTGTGCCAATATGTCTCTTGATTTCCCTTTTGATTTCCAGATGATTAGGATTGTGTAGTTTAATTTCCATGAATATAATTTTGAAATAAGAACAAAATTTCCCTTTTCATCACTTGAGTACTCAGTGGTGCATTGCTTCATTGTTGAGAATCATAAAGAGAAGAAAAATCTCTTTCCAGTAAGGAACACTGCAGTAAAGGGACATTGATACTTTAATTTATTAGCTGTCCCTCTACTTGGTCTTTCTTTCCCATCTTATTCTCCTGGAAGTCCAGGTCCATGTCCAAAGGAACTGGCATGGGTATGAAATATAGGCAGCATCCTTGAGCCTGGAAAACTAACATGTGTGCCATTGCAATTTAAAATCAGTAGCATTCTCTAAAACTCATTTTACTTGAAGATAAGAATAACATCTAATCCCATAAACTCCTTAGAAATGGGGAAAGGATAGGGAACTAGTCTCTGTTACACTCCTAAGGGCAACTCGCCTATGTTCTTAAAATAAAAAAAAATAAAGTAACACTTAGGCTGCAGAATGTCTCTGTGGTTAAGGAACTTGCCTGCTTAACAACTTAGGTTCAATTTCCCCAGTACCCACGTAAAGTGGGATGCACAAAGTTGTGCATGCATCTGGAGTTTGTTTGCAGCAGCTGGAGGCTCTGGTGTAGCCATATTCTCATTCTCATCCTCCCTCTGTCTCTCTCTCTCTCTCTCCTTGAGAATGAATCAAATAAATAAATAAAAACATTTCAAAGCTTGGGAGTTAACAAGTGAAAGAACAGTCAGTACCTACCAGGACAAGACAGCAATGCACCACGCAGCTTGGATGCGGTGAGGTAGCTGCGACCTCAACACTTAACAATCTTCCTTGCAGAAGGCAGAGCAGTGAGATGCAGGCCACATGGGCTCCCGTGGGAGAGCGCCTTTGAAAAGCCACATGCCATGTCTGAGAATCTGTGACTACAGCATAAGCCTCGTATAAATATGGGGAGGGTTCAGAACATATTTTTCACAGCATAGCCTATCCTAAAATACGCTTGCCTTCTTTTTTTTTTTTTTTGTGCATCTCTATCCACAACCTCGAGTTTCCTGTCAGTAAAGATTGGTTTCTCTCCTCTTTTAAATGGTATTTGCAATTCATGAGGAACAAAATAATATCAAACTCTAAAGGCAATAAAATGATGATAGAAAAATCCTATATTCCGATATTCTGATAAACAGCCAGGTATTTCATCTTTAAAAAGAAAAAAAGGGATTAATTTTCAGAAAGATAGTAAATGATAATTTACTCCAGTATTATTAGAGATATTCTTTCAATAGTAGTATTTGTTTTCCAAGTTTCTAAATTGCTTTCTCGTAGTAAAGTGTTATTTTAGCAGGAAACAATATAAGAATAATTCATATCTGTTTTTAAGAAGATTTTTTATTTTTCTTTTTGGTCTGAACATTTTTGATGGCTGTAATTCTATCAAAAGAAAGGATTATACAGTGATTTATTCTAACAGCACACAACCTAGTAACAGCCTCTTAAAATAGTTCACATTAAAGTAGTTTAGATAACAGGCATTATATGAGTTTGGTATTAAGCTCAGAACCCCTTTGTAATCCTCCCTATATAAGCTCTTACACACAAAATTTATGTCATAATACTGGGGATTTGAACCTGGCCTGTCAGGCTTGCAAGCAAACACCTTAACCACTAAGCCATCTCTCCAGCCCCTCCAATGAATATTCTTATAGAAGGTTTTGTGGGACTCTGTTTCCAATTCTTAGTTGATAGCTAAATGTATATGTGTAAACACACATAAGCTAAACATACAGCTCATCTCTGACCACCCCCCCACCCCCCCCACCCCCCGTATACATATGTGTGTCTGTTTTCGTGTGTGTGGACAGAGATGAGATGTATATGTAATTAATCATAACCTACCATAAGGTTCTTTAATATGATCAGACCATTTAACGGCCTTTTAAAAATATTTTATTTTTACTTATTTACTTATTTGCCTGAGAAAGAAGGAGAGAGAGAGAGAGAGAGAGAGGGAGAGGGAGAGGGAGAGAGAGAATAGGCACCAGGGCCTCCAGCCACTGCAGATGAACTCCAGATGCGTGTGCCCCCTTGTGCATCTGCTAACATGGGTCCTGGGGAGTCGAACCTGGGTCCTTTGGCTTTGCAGGCAAACGCCTTAACTGCTAAGCCATCCCTACAGCCCTTAACAGACATTTTAAAAACATTTAGTTTGGATTATTCCATAGTCTTGACAATGTTTAGGGCTCCCAAGGTTTGTCTGGCTTCTTTTTTAATTTTGTTTTTCTAATGTGCATGAAATAGTATCTTACTATAATTTCATTCTGTATTTTCTCAACTCCTAATGTAAAACTTTTTGTCTCTCTCTCTCTATGTTTAGTTTAGTTTTTTTTTTGTTTTGTTTTGTTTTTTTTTATGGTGAGGGGAGGGTGTTGGATCTCATTCTAACTCCGGTTGACCTGGATCTCACTCCGTAGTCCCAGACTGGCCTTGAACTCATGTAATTTTCTTCTGTGCCTCCTTAGTGATGGGATTAAAGACATGTGCCACCATGCTTGGCTAATTTCCTCCTATTATAGTTAGATATATGGTTTCTGTTAATGTATATGTTACAAGTACTTGAACCAAGCTATGGCTTGCTTATCTTGACTCTTAATAAGCAAAATTGGTTTTGATAAATTCATCATCTCACCCTTATAATTATTACCTTTAGATTTTTCTTCCAGAAATCACAAAGTTCCCTTCTACAGCCTGTTCTCAAGTGTGGAGTATATTTGGTAATTTAATTTTTCACATGTTAAGTTCAATGCACTTGGGCCTGGAGAGATGGACGGTTCAGTGGTTAAGGCAACTTGTCTTCAAAGCCTAATGACCTGGGTTCCATTCCCCAGTACCCACATGAAGCCAGATGTGCAATGTGGCCCACATGTCTGGAGTTGGCTTGCAGTGTCTGGAAGCCCTGGTGTGCCCCTTCTCTCTGTATTCCATGTCTACCTGCTTGCAAATAAATAAGTAAAAACATGCATATTTTTAAAAACTTAGATGAGCAAGGACATTCAAATGGAGATGTCAGAACATGTAGCGAGACATCCAACAGGGCCAAACGATTGACTGTCACTCACACACACACGGATCTAGTGTGGATGGAAATGATATGCAAGGACTGAGTTTTGAGGTGCTCTGAAACTTAGGGCTTCAGTGGGTCATGAGGAACTCCATAAAGGAGACTGAGAAGCAGTGGAAGTGAAGGCGGAAGTAGGTAAGTCACCATGGCCTGCCGCAGCTCGCCCAGGTTTTTCCATCCTGGGTAAAACTTTGTGTCCTTTGATTCCCATCTCCTCGTCCCTCACACCCACACGTTCACCAGCATTCAGCTGCGCTTCTACAGCCATGTAATGTTTGTAACCCAACAGGGGCTACAAATAAGGTTACAAAGCATGCTTTTGAAACTTTTAATCTATTATTTCTTATATAGCATCTCAGGCAGTAACTAACCAATTTTGTTTTAAAACATGGACCCAAGTTGGACATGATGGCACCTGTTTGGAATCTAAGAACTCAAGAGGTTAAGGCAGGAAGGTTGCAAGTTTGAAGTTAACCTGGGTTGGAGGTGAACATTATAGAAAAAAAATATTTTCATCACACATATATTTTAAAGTTATCATTTTTTACACAGGTATAGAATTTTCAATCAATTCATTCATTTTATGAGAGAGAGAGAGAGAGATTGGGTGCACCAAGGCCTTCAGCTGCTGCAAATGAACTCCAGACGTATGCGTCACCTTGTGCACCTGGCTTACACAGACCCTAGGGAATTGAACCTAGGTCCTTTGGCTTTACAGGCAAGCATCTTACAGGTAAGCCATATTTCCAGCCCTATAGGTATATAATTTTATTTATTTATTTATCTTCATATTTTTTATTTATTTGAGAGAGAGATAGAGAGAGAATGAGTGCACCAGGGCCTCTAGATGCTGCAAATAAACTCCAGACACATGCACCAACTTGTGCATCTGGCTTATGTGGGCACTGGTGAATTGAACTTGAGTCTTTTGTCTTTGCAGGCAAGTAAGTGCCTTAACAGCTAAGCCATCTCTCCTGCCCAAGGTATAGGATTTTAAACATTGATTTTATGTTTATTCATATTTACCACATAAGACTGAATCTGGAGATAACAGTCACTAAACTCTAGAAACTCTACCAATCAAATTTCAAAAATGTCTACCATTAAATTTTCTTGCTTCAGTGGAAATTAAGGGCTGACACCCGAGAATTTCCTCTGAACACTACATGTGTGGTGTGGCATGTGTGTGCCCACACTCCTGAGCATGTGTGCATGCATGAACACACACACACAGACACACACACAAACCAAATAAATAAATTCCCTTGCTGGAAGAGACATTATACCTGGATGATGTAATGTGCCTATCTGCAGATAAGATAAATAAATAAATGAACAGGATAATACACAGCTGCTCCTGTTAGTAATCACGTATGTGTTATTGTCCAGTTGCTCTCAAGGAGCCTCATCTATGTTGACGATCATACCTCTAGCTTGACTAGAACTTCCTGCCCGAGCAGTGATGGAATAGTGCAGACCAACAGCGGAATCATCTTGAGTCGCCTGAATAGCCATTTATAACTGACCCCTGCCTCTGGCCAAGTATCACTGAGACTATTAGGTAAGTCACTCCTTGGCAGGCCACGGGTTGACACCAACCCTAAATCCCAGAGGTCATAACATCTGTGACCGCTGCTTGGCTGTCACTTACCGACCTGTTGTCCCCACCAAAGCATTTGGAACGTGAGTTGTTTGTTTTGCACTGGGCCATTAAGGTGTATGTGACCGGTCATTTGTGGTCATCTAGATCTGTGTTCTTGAGCCAAGCACATTCAAATGTGGTGGAAAAAATGCTATTTCTTATTCCTTTCAGAGCAATGACATGCGTTGGGTTCACAGCAGACACAGAGAAGAGTGAGGAGAGAGGCGCCACGCCGTAAGGGACATCGGCAAGTAGAGGTCTGCGCGGAGCCAACTCAGATGCGACTGGACAGGGCGAGAGTATCCTAGGTCTTCATGGAAAAGAAAGCTAAAATAATATGGGATAGGAAAAAAAAAGCCCAAATGAGTCAAAGGGGAGGTTGTTAGTAGCTCAATAATATTGGTCACTGACTTCATAATTTTACATAATTATAGCCCTAGTATTTTTAAGAAGAGATTTTTCCTGATCTCATTGAGCTTGGTTCAATTATGCTTGCAGAACTCTAGCATTACCTTACAGGCTTTGAGCACAATGCGACCTGCCTTGATACATCTGGTATGGAAACAGGAAGGTGGCGTGTCATCTTGTGCCTCCAGCATTGAATCGTTACCACCCTTGCACTTAGTGTTTTCCTAATGAACATTTAACTTTTAACCCTTCTGTGTTTAGGAATGTTATTATGACTTTGAAGCAAAAAGCTAAGATCATTTTTCTTATAAAAAAAATCCAGAAGAATCATAATCATTGTCCAAGTAAAATTTCTCCCCAAACTATGTTTGTGATACCTGTTTTTTTAACCATCATTCACTTCAGCATTTGCGACTTTGACCATGACCAATGACTCAGCCAGGTGCACAACATATATATATGTTGACAGCAGGTGATTTAAAGGCATACAATAACAAAAATAGATTAAGTTAATAAAAATGAATCATGTGTGTATTAATTAAAAATGTAATTTTGGGGCTGGAGAGATGGCTTAGTGGTTAAGATACTTGCCTGAGAAGGCTAAGGACCCAGGCTTGATTCTCCAGGTCCCATGTAAGCCAGATGGACATAGGGGTGCATGCATCTGGTGTTTGTTTGCAGTAGCTAGAAGCCCTGGCACACCTACGGTCTCTCACACACACTCTCTCTCCCTCTCTCTGTTTTCATAAACAAATGAATCAAATATATAAATCTTTTAAAAAATGTTATTTATAATGAAACAATGAGTCCCTCTGGGTATCCGTGTTCTATTTTACTGTATTTTTAGTAGAGGAATCGTAAAAATCACTGGCATGAGCAAAATAGATCTCATCATAAAAATGCCTATTCAGGAAATATATACTCTGGACATTTCCTCTATCAACTACTTTCATTCTGCCGAAGCACACTTATTTGCAGATGACATATAGGTAAGATACTCATGATTTGCAATGATTGAATGGATGTTCTTGAGTTTTCATCTTGAGAATTTAATACCATTACTGATTTTTATTGACCCCAGAATTCATCTTGGCCTTGAAAAAGTATATCAGTAGGAAAAGAAATAAAATCACAAAACCATTATGTGGTCTAGTCACAGTGATCATTTTTGTTTGTTTTTTGGCGTGTTTGATATGCAAAACTGAGAACAGTTATGTCCTAGAAAAAAGGGAGATGCATTCTAAATGCAAAGTGAAAATGGCGAAAAGGGAGCCAGATGAGTTTTTTGGGGCACATACTAATTTTTTTTTTCAATTACAAAGTTAATGCCAGGTTATTGTTTTAAGATTCAAAATGAGCAATATATAGAATAATTCCGCACAGAAGCCAGAACACTGCCATGCCCTTCCCCAGCTGCCCCTCTGAAACTCAGATGACTTCTCCAGGGCTGTCAAAAGCAATTTTTCCTACACTCTTCTAGAACTTTCCCCATGTGCATTCTACATTTCTTAAATAGATAATTTTACTTGAAATCCATTCCCCAACCATCCTTGGGCCAAAAAGGAAAGGGGCGGGGGCAGGAGTGATGGCTAGCTGGTTAAGTGCATAGCCAGAGAAAGCAGGAGGGCCTGAGGAGCCCCGAGACTGTCAGAGACGAAATCTCCAAGCCGCAGGTGAACAGCTCTGGATGGTCACATGCAGGCTCGTATCACCCGTCCAGTGGGGAAGCAGATACACAGGGAGAGAGAAGCTCTGTCATGGAGTGGGGGGGGGGGGGGGATGGGCTCCTGCTTAAACAAGACCAGGCAGAAGAGCAATGCAGTGGGTGCTTGACGTTCCACTTCATCCACCGCAGGTGAGTGACTTCAGCTGCAGGTGAGAGTGTGGGGTATTGCCGAGGCACAAACACGTGCACACGCCACACCACGTTACACGTGCACACACTCACATATACAAGTGTTGCAGTCAGGTTCACATTGCTGGAAGAAATCACCCAACCAAGAGCAGCTTGTGAGACAAGAGGTTGTTTTTGGCTTACAGACTCAGAGGGAAGCTCCACAATGGCAGAGGAAAACGATGGCATGAGCAGAGGGTGGACATCACCCCCTGGCCAACATCAGGTGGACAATAGCAACAGGAGAGTGTGCCCAACATTGGCATGGGGAAACTGGCTACAACACCCATAAGCCCGCCCCCAACAATACACTGCCTCTGGGAGGTGTTAATTCCCAAATCTCCATCAGCTGTGAGCCTAGCATTCAGAACACCTAAGTTTATAGGGGACACATGAATCAAACCACCACAACAAGCAAAAATTGTTTTAATGAAAAAAAAAAAAAAGGAAAGGGCAAACCTCAAAAACCATGTCACTAAACAATGACAAATTATGAATATCACTTTACAAAAGACATCAGTGAAACATGACAGAATTAAATGTCACAAACAACATTCTTTATACTTTAAAAATTTGGGGGCTGGAGAGACTGCCCAGTGCTTAAGGGGCTCACCTATGGTACTTAACGATTGGCGTTTGATTCTCCAGTAACCACGTAAGCTGGAAGCACAACGTGGTGCCCGCACCTGGCGTTCTTTTGCAGTACTAGATGACCTGGCGCACCTCTCTCTCTCTCTCTCTCTCTCTCTCTCCTTGCAAATATACAAATAAAATGTTTTAAAATACTTATCAAAAGACTCAGGAAGAAGACATTTGGAGCAAGTTAATGCTGTGAGGAACCACACGAAATATTCATCATTTCTATACACAGAGAGGACACAGCAGGCCATATCAGGATAGGTGGCACATATCAGAAGTTACTTGTCAAGTAATTGCCCACCCCAGGTTATGTAGGTACATATACGAATGAATTAAAAAGAGCAATTCAAGATAATAGCTTGTGATTTTCCAAATCAGATTATATTAAATATTAATATTTTGACTTAACAATAATCTACTAGTTATTAATTCTTATCCTGTAATGATAAGCCCATTCTTCTGCCTCTTGTAATATATGTGCATACTTGTCCAATATATCAGATTCTCTTTTAATAAAAGTCAATTATTTTAAATGGTAATAGTTGAGATTCCCCATTTATAGGTAGTATTTCCTTTTAGTAGTTACAGTCTTACTAATTATGGTCTAAGGTTAGAGAGGATGCACAAACATATTCTGATTTCATTCTGCTTTCATTGGACAACACTTTGATCACCTTGTCTTGAGTTAAGCATTCCAAGATAACTTCTATCCCCTGAGTTCTTCTTGTGAATCAAGCTTTGTCTATAATCTTTATAAATATCATCTCACTTAATTTTTTTTTTTTTTTTTTTTTGGTTTTTTCGAGGTAGGGTCTCACTCTAGCCCAGGCTGACCTGGAATTCACTATGGAGTCTCAGGGTAGGCTCAAACTCACGGTGATCCTCCTACCTCTGCCTCCCAAGTGCTTAGATTAAAGGCGTGCACCACACCACCACGCCCGGCTCATCTCACTTAATTTTAACAACAGTCTAAGGATAGCATTATTACTCATCTTGCTTTGCAAATGATGACATTGGGGCTGACAGCAGCTAACCAACTTCTTTAGAGAAAAGCAATGGAACATTGTGGCTAGAAACTGTCCTTCTATTCTGTTGTCTGTCTTCCCTCCTATTTGTGGCCATTTAAGTCACTCTTTTTTTAAATTTTGTTTTAAAAGTTTCTTTTCTTAATATTTTTACTTATTTATTTACTTGACAGAGAAAGAGGGGGAGAGAGATAGAATGAGCATGCCAGGGCCTCTAGCCACTGCAAACGAACTCCACATGCATGCACCCCCTTGTGCATCTGGCTTATGTGGGTCCTGGGGAGTCGAACCTGGGTCCTTTGGCTTTGCAGGCAAATGCCTTAACTGCTAAGGTATCCCTCCAGCCCTAAGTCATTCTTTTTTATGAGAGAGGGAGGGAGAGAGAATTTGTGCTCCAGGCCTTAGCTACTGCAAATGAACTCCAGACATGTGTGCCACTTTGCATGCATGTGCCACCTGTGCCCATTTTCACCTTGTGCATCTAGCTTAAGTGAGTTCTGGGGAGTCAAATCTGGATCTTTAGGCTTTCCAGGCAAGTGCCTAACTGCTAAGCCATTTCTCCAGCCCTGGAGTCATTCGTTTATTAAGATATTTTCTAATTCATAGCTATCATATTCTGCTTCCAAAACCACTCATTTTGGGATATTTATTTGAATTATATTCAGTTATATTACACTATGGTTGGGGTGCTGAATGCACTCCTGAACCAAGGTTATATAATCTCAAAGTCACTTTACCTCTCACTTTGCTTTACCGAGGACTGGTCGAGGCAGGCAACCTCCCAAAGCTGAAGAAAGACCTTCAACTTTCTCCATTTCTTTTTTTCCTACGATGTAAACTTTGGACTATGGGTCCCCAGAATATCCCAGGCTCATTTATTTCAAAGCTATAGCTTCTGATGTACTTGTCACAAGTTTATTTTGAAATACAAAGTGAGCAATGACTCAGCATTTCCACAACATCAACCGAACCCCCCAGGCTAAGGCATACAAATAGAGAAATTCTGGAGGCAGCCTGTGAATAGTAATAGGAATTTCAAGAGGAGAATAGGAGTGGGGGAAGGAAGATTTACGGTTATTCCATTGGAATGAAATACTTGGCTACCAGGGTTGGCTTCATACATAAAGTTGACTCTTTAACTAACAAACGACTGCCATGCCACAGCGAATCTTGAAAGTCCGTTCCATTCATGCATACAGACTGACTCTATGGGTGGTGATGATACAGTTTCTTGGGTCGAGCTAGTGTGTGTGTGTGTGTGTGTGTGTGTGTGTGTGTGTGTGTGTGTATGTGCATACATGTAAAAAATTGTGAAATTTTTATTTTAGAATATAAAGATTTAATGTGTAAAGTGAGATTAATGCTTATGCAGGAAGTGAAAATTCTCCTTCAACTTCTCTTCCCATTAGGGTGTAATAAGCCTTCCATGAGTTTGATTCATCTGTTTATCCATTAGAATTTTGAGCTCCTGGGGAATAGCAATCCTGTGTTTTAGAGCCTGCATAATTATCACTAATGCTCAAAAAAGGGATTCTATTAAAGGTAACTGACCTGTTCATTGATTAACCCCTGCTGCAGAGCACCTATGACATCACACACTGAAATTTTACTATGTTTTCTGATTTGTTATAAAAAGAAAAAAAAAAAAAAACAACCTTATTTGGAGCTATTGGTAGCTCACATCTAAGTAAGGAAAGTTAAAGAAAAGAAAGAAATAGTTCTAATGTCTTTGAAGACCTTGATGTTTCATTAAAAAGAAAAAAAATCTCGGGCTAGGGAAATGGCTGAGCAGTTAAGGAAGCCTAAGGACCCAGGTTCGATTCCCCAGGACCCACATAAGCCAGATGCACAAGGGGGCACATATGTCTCGAGTTCGTTTGTGGTGGCTGGAGGCCCTGGCACGCCCATTTTCTCTCTCTACCTCTTCCATTCTCTCTCTCAAATAAATAAGGAAGTGAAAAAAAAAATCTCATTTTCATAGGACAAACAGTCACACTAAGTAATAAATACCCAGTAATGAGTTGTTCAATTGCTCACTCTCTCCTTGGTGTTTATATCCTTCTTCTTTTTAAACAAGTGAGAAAAGGAAATACGCATTCTAATTGACCTCTTTTCTCCTCAAGCTACTTTTTCCTTATAAGCTTTTTAAAATGCTGTTTAAGTTACATTTCAATTGTCATTATCTCAGCAATTTTTTTTTCTTTTCTAAAGGCTTCAGAGTAAAACTGACATTTTTACGCCTCCTATTATTTAGGCTTCCCACACTTATTGTCACTGTGTACCATCCCTTCCCTCTCATATCTTCTCAAAACAAATCATTTATTGGGCTTCCTTGGCATGTTTTCTTACATCCTTCACAAGATTGAGGAAAGTGTTGAAAAAGCCATGATTCGAGATTATATCACCCATGTCCATACATTCAATTACCTTCTCCATGTCACAGAGTTTTGTTTCAATGTGGACCTACTTATTTTATTTTGAATTCATACATGCCACTTTACCAATGCCTTTTCCTTTTCAAAAATTATCTTATTTATTTATTATTTATTTACTTATTTCAAAGAGAGGGAAATTGTGTGTGCCAGGGTCTGTAACCACTGCAAACGTACTCCAGATGCATATGCCACCTTGTGCATCTCTCTTACATGGATACTGGGGAACTGAACCTAGGTTCTTAGGCTTCACAAGCAAGTGCCTTAACAGGCTAAGCCATCTCTCCAGCCCATACCCAGTGCCTCTTATTTCACCTCCCTCACATCCAGGGCAGCAGGAAGAAAGGGGCTGAAAAGGAGCCTGCATCCTAATTGGGAATCCTCAGGGTGGGCTCTCCCTTTCTTTCTGTGTTTGGCCAACTCCTTCCTCATGGGCTCTTATTAGCTTTTGCACCTAATGTGCATTCAGACAGCCAATCAGAAACCACATAGCACATAGTCTTTCTTGGGGAAAAAAAAAAATGCTGGGTTGCTCTCTAGATCAGCAACCCATTTTCAGCAGCCCAAAGCTTTCATTTCTTTCTTTTTTGAGGTAGTGTCTCTCTCTGGCTCAGGCTGACCTGAAATTCACCATGGAGTCTCAGGGTGGCCTCGAACTCATGGCAATCCTCCTACCTCTGCCTCCCGAGTGCTGGGATTAAAGGCGTGCGCCACCACGCTGGCCTCATCGTCCATGTGCCTTATTATTCAGGTCACGAGACAAGGATCAGGTGGAGAAGGAAAAAAATCTACCACTCAACGGCGTTCCTTTGGTTGCTTGAATATTCCCTGTGCCTTCCCATGGTGGGGTGCTGGAGCAGATCTGTACCCATCTTGGAGAACTTTTGCTCCTTCATGTGCATCTTCCACAAGGGAGTATTTCTTTTTGAAAATATTATTTATTTATTTATTCATGAGACAGAGAGGGAGAGAGAAAGGGCACACCAGGCACTCTAGTCCCTGCAAACAAACTCCATGTGCATGCTGACTTATGTGAGTCCTGGGGAATTGCACCTGGATACTTAGGCTTTGCAGGCAAGAGCCTTAACTGCTAAACCATCTCTCCAGTCCACCGCAGGAGTATTTCTTATCCCTGATGGGTAACAACTTACTCAGAGTTTTGAAAAACCCCAAATATACTTACTTATAGTTACTACAGGTTAGGAGGTTTTATTTTATTTTTCATTTTATATTGTTCTTAAAATTTTACTCCCTCTCACCCATCCCCTTTCCACCGAACCCCTTCTTTCTAATTAGTCCGTTTCCTATTTTAATGTCATTTTGTTTTACCCTGCTCTGTTGCCCATGACAATGTGTGGCTGGGTTTGATATAAATATGACAGCCGCTACTTTGTATTGGGAGGACAGCATCTCACAGCACTGCTCCCCAGCCCTTGGCTCTGCATTCTTCCTGCAACTTCTTCTATAAGGGTTGCTGAGCCTTGGAGGGTGTGATAAAATCAGGAGTTGTGACCCAGATTAGACAAGTCTGCTGCGTCAGCGTCTCAAGAGACTCAAGTCCGGGTAGCACGTGCAGCCTTGCCCAAGGCTCCAAGCTGCTCAGGCTGGCGGCAGAAGTCATTTCCTCTGGCTACAGGGCTGTGGTGGGCATGTTCTTTCCTCAACAAGCAGTGCGATTCAATACATCATGTTACATCCATAAAACCGAATATAAAACAGTGAACTATTAAAGCACACAATGACAAAAATGAAAAAGATCAAGGGACTAGAGAGATAGCTTAGCAGTTAAGGTGCTTGCCTAAGAAGCCAAAGGCCCCAGGTATAAGTCCCCAGTACCCATGTAAAGCTAGATGTACGAGGTGGTTCATGCATCTGTGGTTTGTTTGCAGTGGCTGGAGACCCTGGCATGCCCATTCTCTCTCTCTCTCTCTCTCTCTCTCTCTCTCTCTCTCTCTCTCTCTCTCACACACACACACACACACACACACACACACACACACAACTCATCTATCTGTCTGCCTCTCTTTCTCAAATAAATAAATATTCAAAAAAGCGAAAAACTAATTATCCTGAGTGAAAAAATAGGACAAAAAGGATATAAACTGTATTATTCCATTTGACTTAGAGGGGGAAGGTAATATCTTTTACCCTACTGCAAAGCTCATAACTGAAGGCCCGCCCCTTCATCAAAAGGGAGATTAACAAGAGAGAAACATACAAGTCATTTACATTTACACCACAAGGAGCCGACCACTGGCAGAGACCCGGAGGAACTCGAGGGCGTGCATCCATTTGAGGCTTGGGTTGGATCAGGAATGGGCAGTGAGACACAATGTCACTGGACCGCGACGCTACGAGCTCATGGAGGGCACTCTGGGGAACCTCCAGACCTATTTATCCAGGGTTTCCTTGGTTGTACGTGTCCTCTAAAAGAAGGGTACTTCATTTCTCTGAATAAAGAATTCAGGAAGAGCACTCTGGAATGACAACTTTAGGAAACACTTTAGAGAAAACTCAGGTTTTCAGGGTTTGATGAGAGTGAACAGAGCCGGGCATGGTGGCCCACGCCTTTAATCCCAGCGCTCAGGAGACAGAGGCATGAAAAGCAACATGAGTTTGAGACTACAGAAAGAATTCCAGGTCAGTGAGACTCTACTTTGAAAACACCAAAAAGGCAAGGGGATGGGTGCTGGAAAAAAAGGCTTAGCAGTTAAGGCACGTCCTTGCAAAGCCTAATGACCTCAGTTCAGTTCCTCAGAGCCCACAGAAGGCCAGACGTACAATGTGGCACATGCATCATTTGCACTGGCCACTGGCCTTAGTGCCCCATTCTCCTTCGTGCTTTCTCTGTCTCTCCTTGCAGATAAATAAATGAATAAAAATATTTGAAAAAAGAAAGTGATCTTTCAGCTTCCACTGTTTTCTCAAAGGCTATACTGCAATATTTTGGCACGGCATGTCCTGAACTCCAACAATATTAACTGCAAGGAAATGTAACCTTTTGTGGAAAAAAAAAAAAAAAAAAAAAAAGCTTATTTGTGGACAGGCGAAGTGATGGGGTGGCGGGGTCATGAGGGGGAATCTGGGAAATCCTTGGGAATAATGGACGGGTTCATGACCAAATTGTAAGATTTAAATATATGTAGCTTATAATGGACCAATTATTCTTCAATAAAGCTTTGGGAGGGGGAAGCAGAACCCCAGCATGTCTGGCATTTTAAAAATTGCTGTCTTTCTTCACCTGACCTTGCTAAGGACTGTTAGACTTTTTTTTTTTTTTTTAGTGTGAACTTTATTTCTTGGCTGCCAGTCCATGGCCTTGGGGGTACACCTCGCCAGATGGCCAGCCTCTCTGCAAAACCCCAACTAGAGCACTGGCAAGTGCAGAGCCTGAGGACAGTTGGAAGAACGGATGAACATGTCTCAAATATATCTGCTGAACGTTCATCTCTCCAATGTCTTCTTTTTGTTGTATTATTTTTGTTTATTTTTATTTATTTATTTGAGAGAGAGAGAGAGAGAGAGAGAGAGAATGTGCACACCAGAGCCTCCAGCCACTGCAAACAAACTCCAGATGTATGTGCCACCTTGTGCATCTGGTTTATGTAGGTCCTGGGAATTGAGCCTCAAACCTGGGTCCTTAGGCTTGACAAGCAAGCGCTTAGCCACTAAGCCATCTCTCCAGTCCCCAATGCCTTCTTATGTTAGCCTTCAACAAATGCCACCTGAAACCCAAATTATAGTATATTGAAGTTGTGTTGCAGGGAGTAGTGGAATAGAATTCAATTCATAAAATTCATTTGATTGTCACCAATAAGTCAATTAAACTAAGCAAAAGGTTTAAAGCACGTGCCCGCAAATTAGTGTCAAAGGGAGTCACCTTCATGTTATTTCTGGAACCCTGTAGAACACAACTAGAAATGACCAAATATTAATACAATATTAAACCTGAGCCCAAGTTTATGCGGTTCAGGTGGTCACAGCATAATCAGGGTCCGTGGGTTATAGACATCGTAGTTTCTGTCAGGACGTCTTGGTAAAGAAAATCTAATGCAATTCTCCAAGGTGCACAGAGTAATTTCTCAGTAGGTTCTACTGTATAAATTCTGGTTATAGTCACACAGAGCTACCAATTGCCACAATTGGAGGAGAGTTTCACCTTCCAAAGCAGAACAGGGGGAAAGTACCTGCATTTAAGAAAACTTGAGTTACTGTCTGCCACATAAATGAAAGTCCTTGAATACCACAGCGTGTATACAATTAGCTAATAAACTTCAGTTCAATAATTATCTGAAATTAGGCAAGCAGAAAAGAAAGAAAGGCGGGTGTTGCACAGCAACCCCACGGTTCCTTCTAAAAGCCCAGGGCCCTGGGGGTGGCAGTCACAACATGTTTGGGGCCATGTTATTGGACCTTGTGGAGTTAACAATGCAGCGTGGCTTTCAGCTGGGAGGGAAGCTTGAACGCAGAGTCATGATAATGTTGTGGCGATTATGTTCAACACCAGGGGAAGAAGAGAAACAGCAAGATGTTGAAAATAATACATTTTAATGGAAAGAAACAGAAAACAAACTTCACAACGGGGCCTTTAAACGCACTTGTGATCGCTATTAATTCTGAAAAGGTAAGTGGACTGTTTATCTCATTCACAAGTAGAAAGGAAATGTTGGTAAGGACTCTTTTGGGATAACAAAGTGTGGAAGTAGTGGCTACTTTAAAATCTTAATGCTTCCCCAAGCCTTTGGCAGATCAAAGAACCAACCACTGTTTACACGCTTTAGTCATAATGGTGTGTTCTTAAAGATATCAACACTGGGAAGAGAAAGTGATTCAAATATGAAATGGATTGATATGTCATGGAATTACAGGCAATATGGTGAAACTGCCTTTTCATACAAGTGGTGAAATGAAGGGCTCAGGAGATTGCAAACTGTGTTCAAAAGCACACAGCAGAAAACTTTAATAATCATTTTTTTTTTATTTAAAAAAAGTGATGTGACTAGTTAGAATATAGGGTGTCATCAATAAATATTTGAAGAAGAATCTATAAATAAGTGTTTTATCTTTCAAAGTCTATCTACCTGGTAAACATGTTGTAGTGCATATGGATGTAGTAGACAATATATACTGATGTAAGACATTTTGTTAGTATGCATATAAAGACTTTTCTCAAATGTGTAATATTGCCCCCCACTGGTGCTAAGGGTTGAATCCAGGGCCTTGAATATTTATTTTTATTTATTTATGTGAGAGAGAGAGAATAGGCATGCCAAGGCCTCTAACCACTGCAAGAAAATTCCACATGCATGCACCACCTTGTGCATTTGGTTTACATGAGTACTGGGGGATCAAATCTGGGTCCTTAGGCTTTGCAGGCAAGTCCCTTAAGGATTAAACCATCTCGCCAGCCCATTGAGTATTTTCGTCAAGTCATTTCGCACTGAGCTATATCTTCAGTCTTTGATTTTTTTTTTTTTTTTCCAGGACCTTGCTAATGTAGCTCAGGCTGGCACTGAACTTGCTATGTAGCTCATGGTAACTTCAAACTCATTATCTTCCTGCTTCTGCCTCCAAATACTAGGATTGCAACACCATGCCTATCCCTGATAATACCACTTAATTGTTATCTTCAAAACACAGTATTTATCACTGGTGTGGACAAGATTAATGTCCAGGTACATAAAATCGCTCTAAAATCATGGAAAGAAATATGCCCTGAGGGAAAGGTGTTCTTAGTATGTAATCCCACCCCAGAGTCTCCATGAACTCCTTCTTGATAACCTGTCCTCTGCTCTCTTTTCATTAATAATCACCTTGGCCTCCACTAATACCATGAAGGAAACCAAGAGTATGATTCTCCCAACAGGGATGTCGAAGCAATCGTGTCTGGTGGCCGATGAGTGTGAAAGTCTCCAAGGTTCATAGCACTGATGACTATTTGCTAGTAAAATGAAGCCTGCTCTTTTTGAAAAAGTGGTCATAGCCACACAAAAAGAAAACATGTATTTTGTTTGTTAAAGTTCCTAACATACTGCTATTATTGCCAAAACCAAATCAAAACCAATGCCACAGATTACCCACAGGATCTCATCATCTCAGAGTTTTGCAGTCTTGAAGTCTAGGATGAGGGTCTAAGTTCATTTTGAGGACTATACAAAAAAGGACCTGTCCTTCCCTCTGCCTTTCCTCTGGCCACATTCTCTCTGAGTGGTTACATCTTTCTGCACAGGTCTGTCTCTGTGCCCAAATCAACAATTTCAACTGCCCTGCAAAAAGGCCCATGATAATGGTCCCATTTTAATTTGATTACACGCAGGAAGTCCTCTTGATGAGATCTTGCTCAGAAGGACAGGGTAAGGACAAATGGTTTCCCAGTGTGTCAGTTGCCTCAGCATGTGAATGAGTAACTTATAAGTAACAGGAATGGGCCAGGGCTGAAGAGATGGCTTAGTGGCTAAGGAGTTTGTCTGCAGAGCCTAATGATGCAAGTTGGATTCCTCAGTACCCACGTGAAGCCAGATGCACAGTGGTGTACACATCTGGAGTTCGTTTTCAGAGGTTGGAGGCCCTGGTGCACCCATTCTCTCTCTCAATCTCTCTCTCTCTCTCTTCTCCCCTCTCTCTCTCTGCTTGCAAATTTTATGACTTGAAATGCCATCACAACTTTGGTTGGTGTATGGTTTACTGTACTCATGATATTAGGATCAGGGACTCAATCATGTCAGGAAAAAGACATTATCATCATTAAATTTTTCTCTATTTTATTAGCCTAAAACTCTTGCGATTTTAATGCTAGACATGAAAGCTTTTTATTCACTTGTAAAATTTTTATTGATAATGTTTATACATGAATATATTTTGATCCAAATCCCCTCCCATTATTTTCTCTTATCCCCACTATTGATCCTTCTTCCACTGACTCCCTTATTCTTCCCATTCTTCTTTACTTCCCATCTTTTCCCGTATGTGTATGAGAGAGACCCAATGAGTTTAATTAGGTTTGCAGTCATAACCACAAGCATGTCACTTACCAATGACCATACCAAGCACATAGATATCTTTAAAGTATTTGATGCTTCTATTTATGGTGTTTCTTTTCCATTTTTTGAGGCAAGCACAACAGACTGATTTTTTTTTTTTAATGTGTGTGTGAGAGAGAAAGCGAGAGAGAGAGAGAGAATTGCTGCGCCAGCGCCTCCAGCCACTGCAACTGAACTCCAGATGCTTGCGCACCCTAGCGGGCATGTGCAACCTTGCATTTGCATCACCATGCATGTGGACCTGGAGAGTCGAACATGGGTCCTTAGGCTTCACAGGCAAGTGCCTTAACCTCTAATTCATCTCCCTGGCCCTTAATTGTTTTTATCTTTATAGAGGGAGAGAGGAAGCTGATGCTTCTATTTTTAATCTGCCAATTTTGGAGGTTTTAGTTTTTCTGTGTGTGTGTGTGTGTGTGTGTGTGTGTGTGTGTGTAAGGGTAGGTCATAGGTCAACACTGTGTGTCTTCCTCAATAGCTTTCCACGTTATTATTATTATTATTTGGTTTGTCAGGGAAGGGCCTTGCCCTAGCCTAAGATGGCCTGGAATTCACTATGTAGTCTCTGGTTGGCCTTGAACTCACAGTGATCCCCCTACATACATCTGCCTCCAGAGTATTGGGATTAATGCCATGTGCCACCATGCGTGGCATCCAACTTACTTTTTTGAGACGGGGTCTGTCACTGAGCCTGGACCTCACCCATTTGTCTAGAGGCCTAAGGATTCTCCTTTCTCTGCCTCTTCAGGGTGAGATGACAGGCATGTGCTGCCACACCTGCGGTTTACAGGGTTTCTGCAGACCCAGATTTTGGTTCTGAAGTCTTAAAGGCTGAACTGCAGAATTACTTATTAGATATTTATTTTTCTTTATTTATTTGAGAAAGAGAGAGAGTGCACACGCGAGAGAGAGCAAGCTCATGTGTTGCAGTCAGGTTCACATTGCTAGTAGAAGTCACCCAACCCAGAGCAGCTAGTGGGAATAAGGAGGTTTATTTTGGCTTACAGGCTCGAGGAGGAAGCTACACGATGGCAGAGGAAAATGATGGCATGAGAGGAGGGTGGACATCACCCCCTGGCCAACATAAGGTGGACAATAGCAACAGGAGAGTATGCCAAACACTGGCAAGGGAACGCTGGCTATAACACCCATACACCTTCCCCCAACAATACACTCCCTCCAGGAGGCATTAATTCCCAAATCTCCATCATCTGGGAATTGAGAATTCAGAGCACCTGAGTTTATTGGGGACACCTGAATCAACCCACCACAGCATGCCAAGGCCTCCAGCCACATGTGCCACCTTGTGCATCTGGCTTACCTGGGTCCTGGGGAATCCAACATGGGTCCTTAGGCTTTACAGGCAAGCACCTTAACCACTAAGCCATCTCTGCAGCCCAACTGCAGAGTTTGAAAGAGGTGCTTAGAGCAAAGCAATCCAGAGACAAGGTACCTTGGGCCTTAAGAGAGACATCTTTCATACAGACACAGACTCCTTAAATATGTCTCATGTCTTAGACATAGAAATGATATTAAAATAATTTCATCATAAAAGTAAATTTAGGACAAGCATAATAAATTCCTTAAAAGCTATTCAGGTCTAATAAGATGACTGCTCATGTAGTTTCAGACACGGTAATTATTCAACAATGCTTAATTTATTATGAATAAGAAGAAATTGATAATTCTATACTGTTTTGTGGGATCCTGTTTATTCTGGTCAAGGTCTCACTATGTACATAGCCTAAGTACACTGCCTCTGACTCCTGAGTGCTAGGATTACAGGAAAACACCACTCCTGCCTAACCCTATATTGGTATTCATAGCACCAAAGCAGACCTGAAGCTAGGCACGTTGAAGTATTACCAAAACAGGTGAGCATAAAGGAGGGGACATTTTATGGTAGATTTTGTGCATTGGGAGATCTCAGTCAAACATCCTAGTCTAGATATAAGCCTGTGCATTCTTAAAATACACTTTTTACTTGGGCCAAGCCGAAGCTGCTCTCCTGAAATAACAATGGTGATTTAATCAGACACAGTATGGTCACTAAGTCAGCCCTCAGTGAGAACAGTAGGATCAACAACTCAGTCCCTGGAGAAAATGAGCCTCAGTTACTGATGGAGCCAAGGGCCGGAGCTCTCTTACAGCTTTCTGGAGAGGCCGGAGGCTCAGGCAGTCAGCATCACTTGTTGCCACAGCGGGGCACTGATTAGTTGGACGCTGGAAAAGAAAATGCACCCGCAGAATCATCGGTTCTATTTCGTTCCTACTTGGCCAGAGCAACTTTGAGGGAAAGAAAAAGGCCATTTCTGCTCTCTGTTCTTCCTACCCCACCCGCTTCTTGTCACCGCTTCTTCCCACCTTAAGAAAAGGAGAGGAATTCCAGGTATGCTGAACCATCACTGCCTCCAGGGACATCTTCATTTCCTTCACCTGGAGCCCCCCAGTGCCAGAAAAGACCCACTTCCTCTCATGTTGGACCTCTGTTTGTTAAAAAAGGATGTAAAGTAAAGTCGGGTGTGGCAGCTCATGTCTTTAATCCTTTAATCCCAGCACTCAGGAGGCAGAAGTGATCACCATGAAATTGAGGCCACCCTAAGGCTACAAAGTAGATTCCAGTTCAGCCTTGGCAAGAGTGAGACCCTACCTTGAAAAACCAAAGGAAAAAAAAAAAACAAAAACATGTAAGCTAGACTGTTCATCCTGGTGACAAATAAATGCCAGAGGAAAATAACTTGGTTTGGCTCACATTTTCAGAGGTTTCAATCTAAGGATCCACTGCTTGGGGCCTGGGGTGCAGCATCCTGGAGCTAGGTGGAGGGGCAGAGGAGGCAGCTGGCCCCCTGGCAGGCAGGAAGCAGAGGAGGAAGGGTCAGTGACTGAGTAAAACCTTCAAAACCCTTCTTCAGGGACTGCCATCCTCCAGGAAGCCCCCATGACAATCAGTTATCCCTCAAGCGCTCAATCCCTTGGTTTGGCCAGAGTCTTATACTCCAATCACTTGCCAAATTCCCATCAGCAGGGCTGGAGGGATTTCTCGGTGGTTAAAGGCACTTGCTGGCAAAGTCTGCAGACCTTGGTTCGATTCCCCCAGCACCTACTTAAGATGCGCAAAGTAGTGGGTGTGCCTAGAGTTTGTTTATAGTGGAAAGAGACTCTGGTGTGCTCATTCTCTCTCTCACTCACGTGCACTCTCTCTCTCTCTCTCTGCAAGTAAATAAAAGTATTTTAAAAAAATCACATCAGCAGCCAAGCCTCCTACCCCTGTGGGTCACATTCAAACCATTGCAAAGGATGTTCCTAGGTCATTTTTCACAGCACCCCTAAATCTTTTATTCTTGAGGTCTATCTCTTATAAACATCAATATGATTATGGCTTAAAGGAAAAAAAAAAACAGTCTTGTCTTCCTTGCTTTTAGGATGATAGGTGAAACAACATCCTGAGTAATCTAGCCACGGAGGGCCTGTGCTCCTCATGACATTTCTCTCCTCTGGCCAGAGAGCTTCTCTCGGGCTGTAATTCTTCCCGCCGCTTCTCATGGAGGAGGCTGCCTTCTCACTGGGAGATGCTCCTCTCTCGCTTTCGCCTGCTGACTCTTACCCTCTAAATCTCAAACACGACAGTGCCCAGCAAAATTGTCTTTTACTGCCAAGTTCAGACTCGATTATATGAATAAATCCTCTGATAGTCTCCATCCAACGTACTTAGCAAAATTGTTGTGATACTGTCACCTAATAGGTAGTGGTTTCTTTTCATGCCCCTCTCTCATAACTAACTGTAAGCTTCATGAGACAGGGATGGCATCTCCTTTGGTACCATAGCTCCCCAAAGCCCGGCATGTCTCATAGATAATCAATGTTCTCTAAATATCTGGTGACTATAGGACTCTGCCAAGGATATCCATTACCGGAAGCTAAAGGAGTAAAACTATTGTTAGTATCAAGCCATCTTCTCTGGCTCATGGCTTGAGCTTTCTTTTTTGATGACTACTCTATTATGCCCTGTCATGAAGGCACAGGACGGTCTGGCCTGGAAATTATTTAACGCCACCCATGTTTTGCTTCATGAAAGAATTAAAGCAGTGCAGGCTGGAAGCACTTCATGAAGAAGAGATGCTGCTTGTTTCGTTATTTATAGTTTTTTTTTTTTGGCAAAACTTCAGATATTGGAACACGTACGCATTTATATGCACGTGTGTGTGTGTGTGTGTGTGTGTGTGTGTGTGTGTGTGTGTGTGTATGTTAACCAGGATGATAGGAGTGAATTTCAGCTATGTTTTGGTCATGTGTACCTAACAACTAACCCCATATTTAGTGGCTTAAAATAATTGCTTACTAAAAAGAAATGAAAAGAAGCGAGGGAAGAAGGAAGAAAAGGAGGAAGGAAGAAAAGCAAGCAAGGAAGGAAGGAAGGGAGGGAGGAAGAGAGGGAGGGAGGGAGGGAGAGAGGGAGGGAGGGAGGGAAAGCTGTCAGATTACCTCCACCATGCAGAGGAGTTACATGAGGTTTTGTATTGGGACGTGACAAGCTAAGAGTTTTCCTGCAATAGTCATCCTTGTGCAGAGCCAGGCTTGCTGACACACAGCCTCATTTGAGTCTCCCAAGCCCTTGGAAGGCCAAAGAAGGAGGATTTCAAGTTCCAGTGCAGCCTAGGTTACTTGGTGAGACTGTTTCAAAGAGAAACAAGAACTAACAATGTGGTTTATAAGCGGAATGTGTTCTCAGCAAGCATAAATCCCTGGTTCCCATCCTCAATCCTGAAAAAAAAAGAAAAAGGCCTAAAAAATAATCTGAACCAATTATATCTACCATCTCAACCCCTCCTGAAAGGTGAAAATACTTTTTGTAGCTGGATGCAGTGCAAAGATGGCACAATACTCACAACATTCAGATGAAAAAAAGACGCACCTCAGATCTACAGCTTCCCCTTGCAGGGCCCTAGACCTGAGATAAAAACTCCTAGGTACGCCAGCAGCCGAGTTCACTTGTCTGCCGCAGTGATAATGAACATTTAGAGTCCTTCTACAACAGTGGTCCCACAAGCTCGTTGTTATATCTGAAAAGACATATCATTCCTTATACATTGCAGTCCCTTCATGTTATAGAACAGAATTTTTAGGAAAAGACTAAGGTCCAGGAAGGTTAAGTGACTGATTTAGGAATGCCAATCCACTTATCTGTGTATCCAAGACTTGAATCAAGCTTTTATGTTAAAAGTTATGATTTCAATAATATGCCTTTTTTTTTTCTTTTTTAGTTTTTCAAGGTAGAGTCTCGCTCTAGGCCTTATTTCATTTTTATTCATGTTTTAGTTAGCTATGGGCATATTTAGTATGTAAGCAACACACGAGGGTACCACTCTTTCCCTCCTCCCTGCCCCTTTTCTGAAGAGGCCTTCCTTGTTGGGGACGCAGGTCAACCCCACGGGGATTATGGGCCATGCATTATGGGGGGGAGGAGGCAATGTCTCTGTGCCAAATGTCCCAACTTGTGGCTCTAACAATCTTTCTTCGCCCTCTTCAGCAAAATTCTGTGAGCCATGCGGGGAGCGTTTTAAGCCTCCTTCAGTGATGGGCTCTCTGGATCTTTGGCTTGGTAGGTGTTGAGTATCCCCAGTGCCATTCTCCTTCAAGGAGAAGGGTTTCTTTTGGCTTGTAGTTTCTAGGGAGGTTTCATCGTGGGGGGGTGCTGCCCAGCAGACAGCAGGGCATCCCATTTCCACACTCCATCAGGGAGGATACCATGAGAATGAGCCCGGAGCACCCAAATAAAACTCAAGGCCTGCCCTGCCCTCCACGGGCACACCTCCTGCAGCAAGGATTCACCTCCCCAACTCTCCACTAGCTGGGGATGAAGAATGAGGCTTAATGGCAAAGACACAAGCCGTGGGAGACACTTTCCCTTCAAGCCGCCGAGCATATCAGGAGACAACGGCTACTCCCGTGTTTTCTGCAGCGTCCTTAACACCGTCAAAGAGATGGGAAAAGCATTCATCAGCTGATGGATGGATAAAGAAACGGTACATCTACACCATGGGACACCCCCCCATAGGGCTGTGCAATGAACAGAAGCCTGCTGCTGGCTTCCACTGCATGAGCAGGAGCTCGCAGCACCCGTGGAAAGAGCTAGCCGTTGAAAAAGAAGTCACCAGAACGGGGAGAACCCGAGCAACGACTTTCGCCACTGTCACTGCAGCCTTCTGGCATAGCGTCTTCTTGGAAGACTAGAGACTGAAACTTCGAACAGCCAACAGGAATGACTCTGACTCGCCCCACGCAGTCCTCACCAGCTCCAACATTATGTCCTTAAGCATTATGGAGTAAAGGTACGCTTCTTTGGATGCACAGTGCATTAACAGCTTTCATTCCCCTCCCAGAGGATGGGCATCTATTCCAAAGAATTTTCAGCAGTGTCTCTCCCATTGTTAAAAAAAAAAAAAAAAAAAAAAAAAAAAAACAGTAGCTTTTGTAAATGTTTTTAGTAGATGTCCTGATAATGTTTAGGAATACTTACATTTTTCTACTTTCCCCTTTACTTTCACTGTCTCCTTCCCTTTTACCTACTAATCTAATGCACTTAACTCTTAAATTATAATTACATCTATGTACTGTGAGTGTAAAGGTGGCTATTATGGCTCTAGCAAAGACAACTCAACAATATTGAGCACCTTAGTCCTAAGGTAGAGGTTGTGACTTTCCTATTCCTTTTCTAGCCATGCCCATGCATCTGCAGTGGTATTTCGCCCACGAACTTTCATCTTGGACAAGAAGTCCTGTGTTACTTTGGAAACAATATAGTCCCAAACCACTTGCCTTCTTCAAAGCCAGCCCTGAGCCATCTGACTGATGCTGTGGAGGACAGGCCTTTCATAGCACTTCTGATTCATTTTGTTTTTCGAGTAAAGGCCTTTTTATTTTCTGCACCCTTGTGTCTCCACTTCTGTTTTCTTTTTGACTCCTCTGGCAAGCTAGGATTTATGGAGGGCATAATGTCCTGTAGAGTCTCCAAGATCCGCGTGTATTTATTACCCTCTTTCTTCCACAGCTCTCACCAGCCCTTCATTTTTCAGGCGTCTATTGGAATACTTCCACTGCTGGTTAGAGCTCCAGGAAGGCTTCCATAAAGGGGTCCCTGGAATACTTCAGCACACACAAATCAGATTTTCAACAACAGCTAAATTACTTCTTTCCAAAGCCGAGCCACTGACGTGTACCAGAAGAATGTTTATAACGGCTTTCAGGGCCCCATACCTCACCGAGCAGAGGTATTTCAGCACACTACTTTCTTTTTCTTTTTTAACATCTGTAGTTAAAAAAAAAAAAAACCTACTTAAAAAATCTGTTAGAAAAATTGTCCCTTTGTACTTGAGTGTATAAGAAAGATTGTAACAAATGTTGATTTGTAATAAAAATACATAAAGAAAATAAATCTTAAAATATGAAGAAAACATAAAATAAATGAACTGGTCACCAAAAAGTACTTTGGTGAATTATTTAGGAAGAAAGAGAGCAGGGCTAGAGAGATGGCTTAGTGGTTAAGGCATTTGCCTATGAAGTTGAAGGATCCAGGTTCAACTCCCCAGAACCCATGTGAGCCAGATGAACAAGGGGGCACTCATGTCTAGAATTCAATTTCAGTGGCTAAAGGCCCTGGTGCACCAATTCTTCCTTCCTTCCTTCCTTCCTTCCTTCCTTCCTTTCTTCCTTCCTTCCTTCCTTCCTTCCTTCCTTCCTTCCTTCCTTCCTTCCTGCCTTCCTTCCTTCCTTCCTTTCTTTCTTTCTCTCTCTCTCTCATTTAAAAAAAGAGAACAAATATAAGATATTCCTACCTTCACAGAAATAGATTCCAGACTCAAAACACTACATGGATCATTTAGTCATCATCAGTTTATAAACAAGCAAAAGAGCCAGGTGTGGTGGCACACGCCAATAATCCCACCACACGGGAGGCAGAGGTAGGAGGGTCACTGTGAGTTCAAGGCCAGCCTGGAACTACAGAGTGACTGCCAGGTCAGCCTGGGCTAGAGTGAGACCATACCTTGAAAAAAACAAAGATAATGAAATAAAATAAATGAGCAAATGACTGCTTGAGAAGATAACTGACTTAGGCAGTTACCTAAATAGAGTGGCATTTATTTCAAAAATCAAATATATCAGAATGAAAACTATCTCTGCTCACAGAAATTGCCTTGGAAAAGAAGCTCCTTGCTCTGTTTTGTTTTTAGTGCTGTAGATCAACTACGAGGTGAGCACTCTACCCCTGGGCCACTTCCCCAATACAATCCTTTGCTCTTATATAGTTACAAGGAACCTTAAGCCTAGCCCATCATATATAGTAAAGGGATCAGTGCAATACCGGTTCACCAGAGTTCATCACCTCGTGGGCTTACATCTTTATTATTATTGTTGCTTCTTTTTGTTATTGTTTCCCGTGGTTCTCATTTATTGGTAGAACTGTTATCCCTGAAACACTTTTAATTTAATTTAATTTATTTATTCGAGAGATAAATAAGCAGAGAGAGAGAAAGAGAGGGAGAGAGAATGGGCATGCCAGGGCCTCTAGCCCTGAAAATGAACTCCAGATGCATGTGCCACCCTGTGCATGTGGCTTGTGTGAGTCCTGGGGGATCAAACCTGGTTCCTTTGGCTTTGCAGGCAAGCGCTGAAAGCTTCACTGCTGAGCCATCTCTCCAGGAGCTGAAACATTTTTCTTTGGACAAGTCGATCCATGCATATAATGCATTTTGATCCCCAGTTACCTTCTTTTGGCCCCCTCCCACTGAACCCCACCCTATTATTTCCCAGTTAGTCTTACTTCTATTTTGACATCTTTTTTTTTTTTTTTTTTTTTTTTTTTTTTTTTTTTTTTTTTACTGTGACCCGCTGGGTTCAATTAGAGTAGCTGGTGTGAGGCATGGGTAGCGGAGCTTCTGACTAGACCCTGGGCGACTTACCAGTAGCTATGCCACACTGAAGCAAAAGTTTCTCCCTCCCCCAGCAACCATTCACTGCCAATAGCTCCCCAGAAAGGGGCGGGGCCTTAGAATCCCCTCCATCAATGAATACCAGTCTTACCCAGTTACATCTCAAGGCTTCCCTGTGATGGTCATGTCATTCTTTGGGCACTGTGTTCCTTTCACAGCCCCTGGCCTGGTTCTCACAATCACCTTTCAGTAACTGTGGCCACCGCTCACTGTGCCTTCCAGGGAGTGTGTGCCAAGTCTAGTGCGACAGTAGGTGTGAAACTGCCCTTCTATACTCTAGGCTTACTACTCCTTTTCACAAGCAAGCATGGGTGTGCAAATGTGCACCTCAGGTTTCTGGGATAGGTAGATAGATAGATAGATAGATAGATAGATAGATAGATAGATAGATAGATAGATAGATACGTAGGTAGATAGATAGATCAATAGATAGATAGATAGATAGATAGATAGATAGATAGATAGATAGATACATGATAGATAGATAGATAGATAGATAGATAGATAGATAGATAGATCAATAGATAGATAGATAGATAGATAGATAGATAGATAGATAGATAGATTCATAGATACATAGATAGATACATAGATAGATACATAGATGACAGATTGATCGAAGATGGATAGGCACATGATAGATACATGATATATGATAGATAGATTATAAATAGATAGATAGATGATGGATAGATAGACAGATACATGATAGATAGATTCATTGTCTTTAATCAGGTTTTTCTATGTAGTGCAAGTGGACCTTGAACTTTCAATCCTCCTGCCTCAGCCTTCTTAGTGTTGGGGTTACAGGTAAACATGCAAGGCATGGTTTGCTAACCATCTTTTCTGTTTTCCTTTAGCATATAAATTATCTTGAGGACTATAACTCAAGCCATTTTTTTGTGATTCCTTCCCATTAACGTTTCTAGATTCTCCTGGGATTCCTTCAACTTCATATTCCTGGGACAGAAACTCATTGCAATTAATACTGCACAGGATGCCCACTACAGCGCTGGTGGATTCTGCAGCACCAACCTGTCTTCAGTGAATGGGCATCCATCTCAAAGAAGAAATGGCCAGGGAGCTGAGCAGAAGGGACCCTTGTAAAATCCAGACACAAACCGGACACGCCCGCCCCAAGCCTCCCTTTTGGACACAGATACTTTCCTCTGTGACTACCAAAGAACATGCTTGCCAATTCACCAGACATTCCTGAACTCGTTTGAATCCCAACAGTGAGCTGAACTCTGGGTCAAGCTTCACTATTCTTTTGCATGCATTAGCCTCTTCATATGTAAAATGGGAGTTGTCAAGTTTACCTGGAGAAATGATCCGTCATGAGCACGTGAACACCGGACTGCCTTACATCTCTTAGTTCTCCTTGTCAGAGAAAATACAAAACCAGGGCCAATCATAGTAGATAATAAAGACCATCCTGGTTGGTACCACGCCTTCCCAATATGCAACAAGTACCCCAACATTCTCATCTTATATCTAGGCTAGAGCCCTTCCCCTAAATACTCAAAAGATACAAACACAATTTTAAAGACACATGTATAATTACGTAAAAATTGTTTTACTTACTAGAGAAACATAACAGCTTCATGCTTTAAAAGAGAAAAATTTATCCTGTATTTCAAAATGTAGTCATCCTTAATAATTGCATGTTTGTTCCTTGAGATTGACTTTTTTTTGTTTGTTGTTTCATTCTAGCCAGCCCAGAAAGCACATATGGGCTTATGCAGAGCCAAAAAAAAGTAATGTTCTTTCCCAGAGGTGCTGGGCTATGCCTCTCAATATGAGCTTAGCCAGGCCAAGGATCCTTTCCAAGATAGCATTTTAGAAAGAAACTCCTCTCATTTATTGGAAAACATGAAAATGCAATTGTGTAATTTGCAATTAAAATAAGGCTTTCGGTCTTTATATTTAAACTGCTGAATCTCTTCTAGATATTTTGTACATCTTATGATCATATCTCCTATTCTCCCTAGGGGCAGAGACCATACATTAAGCTTTTCAAACCCTCCACAGCTACTTTTGTGGTACTTTATACATTGTAACGTCTACTGCCTTTTGACTTAAGTCAGCTGCAAAGCCCTTGCATTTTGATTGCATATTTTAGACTAAATGGAATCCTTCCACTGAATGCCAAAGGGCGTAAACAGAAAGCTATTTACCATTCTTTATCGTGCAGAGACTATAATTTTGAATTTTGAATGATCTTTATAAAAGTACTAATCCTCTGGATTTCAATTCAATCAAAATAGTAGCAAAATAGGCAAAATTATGTCCGAACTTAAAAAAGTTTTTGTCAGCAGTCTGGGATTCTGTTACTAGCTTCACCTGAACCTTTCTCTTCCCCAGAACAATTTTCCCTAATCAGAAAAATCGCCTAAGAGGGTAAATGGAGACTCCCACTGGGATACTGACATTCTTCTAGATAAATGCTATTAAGGTAAATGCCGGCTAGAAAGCATGTCACTGAAACTCTGTCTGTTGGGGCACACTGTGTTTCTGGGGTTTAACAACCAGGGCGACCCAAGGCCAGCAGTCCATGAACAAGTCAAGAAGGGAAGAGACAGCGTCTTTCCTCTGACTCTTCTATGGTGAAGAGTGCTCAGGAGACAATTGGCTGCTCACATTGATTGATTTTGAGTGAAAAACAAAAACAAAAACAAAAAAACAGATTCATGTAAAGGCCCCGTGTGTTTTTCTACAAAACAGGTAGAAAAGACGAGACAGCCTGATCCCAGAACCACATTTGTAGATGCCATTTGAAGATAATTGCTCACTGTATTCTCAGGGTGGCCTCGAACTCACAGCGATCCTCCTACCTCTGCCTCCAGAGTGCTGGGATTAAAGGTGTGTGCCACCAGGCCTGGCTCCACTGCCTTTTTTTTTTTTTAAGAGAGAAATGCTAATTCTTTTTATATTTTTATTTTTTAACTTGTTTTAATATTTCATTTTTATTTATTCATTTGAAAGAGGGAGAGAGAGAGAGAGAGAGAGAGAGAGAGAGAGAGAGAGAGAGAGAGAATGGGTGAGCTTGGGCCTCTAGTCACTGAAAATGAACTCCAGAGGCATTTGCCACCTTGTGTATCTGGCTTATGTGTCTGGAGGAATCAAACTTGGGTACTTTGGTTTCACAGGCAAGTGCCTTAACCACTAAGCCATCTCTCCAGCCCACTGCCTCTTTTTAGCCATTGGCAATACTTTCCCAGGGGAGTTGTTTCTTGGTGTAGTCCTTCTTCATAGAAGACTTTTTTGAAGTAATTCTATGTGGGCCTGGGGAGAGAGTTCACTTGGTAGAACGAGGCATGAAGACCCAAGTGTCATCTTCAGGACACACACATGAAAAGGCTGGCATGGGGCTATGCCCTTAAATTTCCAGGATCTTTGGGGCTCCCTGGCCACCTGATCTAGTGTAATCGGTGAGCTACAGGCCAGTGAGAGGCCCCTTCTCTGTAAAGATGAAGAGCGTTCTTCAGGATGTTACCTGAGGTGGCCTCCACATCCATGTGCACACACATGCACTCACACCTGCTCACATATGTGAACACACATACATAACGACAGTAATTCTACTGGGAGAGAAATTTACTCATTATGGGCCAATGGAACATCCCATACTGCTCATGGCTTTTTCACTAACAGAACTAGCTGGGTACAGTGGCATGCACCTCTTGTAATCCCAGCAGGTAGGAGGCAGGTGCAGGAGGATCACTGTAAGTTCAAGGCCATCCTGGACTACAGAGGGTGGTAATTTAAACATATGTCTTCTATAGACTCAGATGTGTTATTAAAGCTTGTAACTTGGGTCTGATTTTTACCCAAAGTCCTGCGGCATGAGGGTAGGAAACGCTGCCTCGATAGGCTGCGGAAACTTTCATGTCACATCCAACTACCCTCTCAGAGTGGAAAGAATTCACAGCAGGCAGTGGTCTCTTCTCAGATCCGTTTCTCAAATGTGCTTCTTAAATAGGGCACCAACTAATAGCAATCATTTATTTCTCCAGAGTCATTTCCATTATGAACGTGTCACACTCATGAGCCTCCAACGGGCTGCATCCGTCTTGCTGGACTTAAAAGTCCCGAACTTGAGCTCAACTTGAACTCTGTCTTTTCACCGTCTCCTTGACTTTGCTGCGGCTTTTCACTGCCACTCCCCGTGGGGTACTCACGCCGGCTGGCTCAGGACGTCTTTCCCCAGCTCTTTGTTTTGCTGAAGCTCTTTGTAGTTTCTTAACAGTACGAGGGTTTTCTTTTATTTCTCCTTTCTTCTTTTTTTCTTTCTTTTCTCTCCATGCCCTCTGTTCTTCAGGGAGAATTTCCATGAAGTTTTTCTGGCTCTCTGTGTCTGAATATCTGGGCATGATTGTGTGGTCAGACTGTTGACTCAACCCATCTTTCCCCTCAGAAGAAAACTCTTAAATGACCAGATTTCTGTTTTCTTGGCTACAAAAGGGTGGTGAGCACTTAGTAGGTGAATTTAACATTTTTTTGTCAGCATCAAATATTCAAATCAGGGCATAAAGGAAGCACCTAGTATCTTTTAGCTATAGTCATTATTTTCTCTATTTTTATTATAGAATGACCCTTTTTGTTTGTGTGTATTTTTCTGCCATGATGGTGACAACTTCTCAAAGGCAGAGACTACTTTTAAAATCTGACACTGAACTTGACTAAAAAAATAAAGTACTTTCATCTATCATTGTAAAATTATCATGTAAGTAAATTTATTATTTAATCAACAGACTCAGAGGTTTATGTAGATGAAATTTTCTCAAATTTTTCATACCTACTCTTTACTAAAACCTGTTTTTAAAAACCAAACTACTGGGCTGGAGAGGTGGCTTAGCAGTTAAGTGCTTGCCTGTGAAGCCTAGGGATCCCGGTTCAAGGCTCAATTCCCCAGGACCCACGTTAGCCAGATGCACAAGGGGGTGCATGCATCTGGAGTTCGTTTGCAGTGGCTGAAGGCCCTGGCGTGCCCATTCTCTCTCTATCAAGTAAATAAATAAAAATAAACAAAAAAAATATTAAAGAAAAACAAACAACTTAGAAGCTTTCTAAAATACTTTTTAAAGATTCTATCAAAGAAGGGATAGTGTAGATAAAGTAAATCAATTTTGACTCTTTTTGTTTCTTTGTTTGAGGTAGGGTCTCGCTCTAGCCCAGGTGGGCATGGAATTAATTTCAGGCTGGCCTAGAACTCTTCTCATGATTATCCTCCTACCTCAGCCTCCCCAGTGCTTAGGTGAAAGGCATTTGCCACCACACCCTGACGTTTTGACTCATTTTTGTCAGCACAAGCTCCCATCGCCTCACCGTTCAGGTCCATCTTGCGAACTTCCTGCCTCTGCCCAGCCAACCATTGCGCTTCTCATCTTGTTGCTTTGGAACTGTGCTGTCTCATGACTCACCAGAAGGAGCCCTAAGAGGCTCTAACGTTTATCGTCCTATTTTTCAAGTGAAAGGCTTGTTCATTTCACCATCACAGTGCGTTATGGCCAGAGAAGACACATAACTGGGCCTGGTGAAGGATGGAAGAATAAATTAGGGCCAATAAGGCCCCATACAGAGGCTGAAATGAGGAAGTATACTTGATAACGCAGAAGTTTTACAATAACTATTTTTAAAACTACCAGAGAATATTTTCTGATTTTTTTTTTCCTGGTTTGGCTGTGAAGATGTGTTGCCAATGTGTGACTCATAGAAAAGCAAAGTCCTTCTGCATGTTTACATTGTGGTGGTGTAAACTGGAGGGGGGGGAGGCTTGTACAGAAGTGTAGGATCCACTCCTGCAGAGCGTGGCTGTTAATCTTTCCATAACTCCATCCACCATCTCATTGGAAGAAAGCAGCGAACAAGATCTGTACCTGCAAAGCATCACCCTACTGCATTGAAACCATGGGACAGAGGGATATGTCCCTAGGGACAGACAGTGGATTCTGAGCGCGGATGAGCACATGCTGTCCCTGTGTACGATCTGGTGCCTTCCAGAAGGGGAACATTTGTTCAGTGTGTATCCATCCCTCACGTGCACTTCTCCCACGGAGCAAACAGATGGTGGGTGTGTGGAAGAGATTGTCACGAGACTGTCCATTTCCACTCGAACACGAAAGTTTGATAGAACAGCTGATGTTTACACCACCATCAGATCCTGACAGTGGCCAGTTACAGCCGGAACAGGAGCTGGGGTCCCAGACACAGCCGTGCTTTTGTCTCAGTGAGCTAGCAGCAACATTATCAATGTACTGTGGCTGATAGAAGTGTCAGCTTGTCCAGGTTGTAGCGTGTAGTTGTTTGGTCATGGACCAGTCTGTATGTTGCTGGGATGGGATTTTTATTTTTATTTTTTTTACATGTGATTACTATTTAAATCAGTAGACTTTGAGTGGCTTGCCTATTGGGATACTTAAAAGGCTGGGGCATTGTTGAGGTCTTCTGAAGAGGTAAACAATTTTGCCTCAAGTGACCTTTAACTCGAAGCTGTGACAGGAGCTCATCTCTGAGCCTCAAGCTTGCCAGTGTGCCCTGCAGATAGATATTCAACTTGCCAAACCCCACGATCATGTGACTGAAATCCTTGAAAGTTAAACCTGTTTCTGCCTCATTTCTCTCTCTCTCTGTCTTTCACACAAAGTTTTAAACTTTTGATTTCATTTTTTTTCTGGGCTGGAGAGATGGCTTAGGGTTTAAGGCACTTGCCTGCAAAGCCTAAGGACTCATGCTCAACTCCCCAGGTCCCATGTAAGCCAGACACACAAGGTGGCACAAGTGTGCAAGGTTGTACAAGGTAGTGCACACATCTGGAGTTCGAGTGCAATGGCTGGAGGCCCTGGAGGGCCAATTCTCTCTCTTATAAAAAGCAAATATTCTCCTGTGTGTGTGTGTGTGTGTGTGTGTATGTGAGCTGTGGCATGTGGTGTGTGTGGTTTATGTACATACATGTGCCCTTAAGGTGGGGTCACGTCACTACGGTGGCCAGGGAGTTTGGCGCCATCACTCTGCTGAGTGGTCTTCGTTCTGAGCCACAGTCTCTATTCTACTCTTTCGGAGAGCCTGTGAGGCTCTTTCTCTGGTTCCTGCCCCCCTGCAGGGAGCATGTGGCCACTGTCAGCTGTTTTCCATGGCGTCTGGAGGCTGGAACTTGAGCATTTCAGATCCCCACAGGCACTTACGCTTGTGCAGGGAGGGCGCCCAGCTGACGAGCCACCTCTGCAGCCCCAGATTTTTGACTTTATATTGGCAGTTTTCACACATGTCCATAATTCAGTTCCATCATCATCTGTTCTCACTACCTTCTCTTGTCGCTTTTTCTCTGTCTCCCTTCCAAAGAACCCCTTCTTTCCTCTTCTATTTGGATATGCATAGGTATTTTTTGCCCTCCTCCACTGTACGTTACGGAATGTTGACAGGCCCAATATTGTGTAGGGCTTGTGTGGGTGACCAAAGGCAGTTCGAGCTCATGAATGCAATGACCGCTTTGTTTCTGGAGGACAGCATTCCAAAGCATTCCTGCCATCCTCTGGCTCCTACATTCCTTCCACTCCTTCTTCCCCAGGATCTCCTGAGTCTGAGATGCCTCATTTATCACCGGGCACTCAACTGTAAACTCTTTTCAGCATGTTGATGAGTTTTGAGTTTCCCCAGTGGTTACTGCCATTTGCAAAAAGAAGCTTCTATGGCCAAAGTCTCAGAGCAGCATGAACCTATGGGCACAAGCAAAAATAATTTGAGGGAAGTTTGATGAACAAATATATCCATTTAACCAAGCAGCACTAAAAGATTTTCCCCTAGGGCCTTTGATCTACCCAGCCATAGGCTTTTGTATAGGCTTTCAGTACCAGGCATGAATTTCCTCCTGTGGAGTGGGCATTAAATCCAAGCTGAGAGCAGCTGGTTACCAATAATAGTGATGCCCCTACTGTACCAGGGGACACATCTTTCCTGGATGGTCAACTGCATGCACACACCTTACTTTGGTCCTTTTTCTCCCATAAGCACTGACTGTAACACATCACCAAACTAGCTGACAGTTGCTCAAAATCTGACTTCATTTTAAATTATCCACACCTACAAGCTGGTATATTGCAAAATCTGGAAGATTAGTGATTCTTCAATACCTAACCTTCACGGAAGTCATTCCTTTTGAATTGCATTCACAGTAAAATATTACTATGAATTAAAATCTGAATGTGGGCTGCAGAGATGACTTAGTGGTTAAGGTGCTTGTCTGTGAAGCCTAAGAACCCAGCTTCAATTCTCCAGGACCCACGTAAAACAGATGCACAAGGTGGCGCCTGCATCTGGAGTTTGTTTGCAGTGGCTGGAGGCCCTGGAATGCCCGTTCTCTCTCTACGTAGCTGCCTCTTCCTCTCTTTCTTTCTCTGTCTCTCCCTGCCTCATAAATAAATAAATAAAATAAAATACTAAAAAAGTAAATCTAACTGGCACCATGGAATCCGTGGCCCTTTCAGGGATACACAGACTCCAGGACGAAGGGAAGATCTATACCAGTTTCCCATAATCACACCACATCCCAGGTGTGACTAACACTTCCATAGGGAGAAGGAACCAGATCGTATAAAAACAGATCCTGTGAACTACTTGATAAGCCTCTGTCCAAAACACTAGAATCTGAAACTCCTACTGAAATTTGTACTTTTACAGAGAAAGTTATTATTTTCTTGCTCCCCACACTCACAAGCATTAAGAGGACCTTAAGATCTGACAGTCTTCCCATGAACTGAAATAGAGGCATTCTGCCTTTTGATCCTCCAGATTAAACACTCTTCAAGCAATGGGGGGGGGGGGGGAAGTACAGTGTGGAAAGACGGAGTAACGCCCTGCTCCAAAACGTTTTGATTTGACCCAAAGAAATGTGAATGACACAGAGCAACGGGCTGGCCAAAGGATAGTGGGGATGATGTAAAAGAGGAGAAATGAACATGAGTGAAAGAAAGCAGACAGTAAGATCAGGTGGTTGCAAGGTCATAATAATTCACATCCACTCCCAATCGGGATGTGACAGCAGCACTTGCAAAACTTGGAATAGTTTCGTGTTGTGTCAGGCTAGAAATTTAAGCCATTATTTTTTTCTTATAAAATAGAGCCATCAGTTTTGTTATAGATCTTCAAACTAAGCAAGTAAAGATGGTTGAGGGAATTTCATTTAATCATCCAAGGGCTTATGCTGAAATTTACTCCAAGTGGCTACATTAGATGCATAAGCATATGCCAAATCCTCCAGTGGTTTATGGTGAATTCTTAGAGGATAAAACTGTTGTTTGTAGATAAGGACTTTTAAAAGTGGCTTTTCCCCTTGAGAAGTAAGGTGAATGGAAAATTTCACTAAGTAGGGCACATCTTTGATGACTAAGATTAGTATATTATAAGTATTTCAAACTAAGTCAAGGAGGGGGGTGACTCCCAGAATCACATAAGAGAGGCGTGTGTGTGTGACAGGCATTAACAAATTTACAGCACCATAGAACCGGCCCAAAGAAACAAACAACAAAATCCCCCAAAGACTCTCCAAATAATTGATGGGAATAGCGTGCCTCTCATCAAATGATCATATTCGGTTCATTAATAACTGCGGGAAATGGCTAACCTATTCATGGTTTATGTGGGGCATTAAATGGTGTGGAACCTGAATTGCATAATGCAGTTTTCCTTCAAGTATTTTTTGCCCTGATCCAAGTGAAATAATTGAGCACTCATTATGTGAGAGGAAAACCAAACTAGAGTGTCATAAATTTATAAAAAGTTGCATTGCAAAGCACATTGTGAAAGTGCCAAAGCTATAATTGATGAGAAAAGTTTTAACATCATAATAAACAAATATTCCACTAAAGATTTTCAACCCTTTTGTTTGTGTTCAACCAAAATACTACTGTTTTTTGAAAGGGTATTAGAGGACACGAGTTTAAACAACTATCCAAATTCTGGCAATATCTTATTCAAAGTTTATCTAAAATTGAAATCATCATACAATGACCCATGTTTCTTCTCATCTCTTGTGAGATTCTGATTATGGATATATATATATATAATTTATTCATTTTTATTTATTTATTTGGGAGTGACAGACAGACAGAGAAAGAGGCAGAGAGAGAGAAGGAGAGAGAGACAGACAGACAGAGAGAATGGGCACGCCAGGACCTCCAGCCACTGCAAATGAACTCCAGATGCATGCCCCCCTTGTGAAGCACTTACGTGGGTTCTGGGGAAACAAGCCTCGAACCAGGGTCCTTAGGCTTCACAGGCAAGTGCTTAACCACTAAGCTATCTCTCCAGCCCTGATCATGGATATTCTTTATACTTTAAAATAAAAAAAAAAAGTTAAAAGTGCTAGCCATTCTCAAAGTTCAATCAAACTGTGGATTAGAAATGAAAAAAAAAAACAAAAAACAAAACTCCCTCTCATGAAAATTGCAATTATAAGTTATTCTAAAGTTGTTTCACTTAAAATATATATCTTACCTGACATGAAAAGGAAGAATGCAAAATTCCTGGGACAGGAAAAGCTGAACAGAGATGAAAGCACACACGCACAAGAGAAATATTTTATGTTAGTAAACTATATTTCTAGGCTCCTTCTTAGTGTCACAAAGAAACTCATTTTCCTGATTGTAAAACCAACAGCCTAGAGGATGAGTTAAAGCTTGACTGCCTTAACTGCTGGTGAATCCACTCAAGGTTTTCCACATCACCATGCCTCGATTTTCTCAGTTGTCAAATAGAAAGAGTTACTTGTCTAAATAGTTTATTGAGTCAAGGCTAAGAATATGGAGATCCCTCTAAGAAAGACTCCTCTGTGTATTAAAAAAAAATGCACTTTCATTGCAATACTTTATTACTCTGATCCATCTACAAAACAAATTTCTCCATTTCAATAGCTTTTTGGATCCTGCAGTTCATTTGATTTTTTTTTTTCCCCGTCTCAAAAGCAAAGCAAATATTCCATAAACTCCAAAGGACAGAAGAAACCTAATCTGGAAAGTTCCTGGACTTGATATTCAGTCGCATTCTATTAGTTCAGGGCAAACTTGTGTCTCCCAAGATTGTGGTTCTGTGAAAGGCAGAGTCAGCTTTGTACTAATGCTTACAGAGCAAGGACCACGAGCAGAGCCCCAAGGTTCTCTCCGCGTCTTCCTCGGTTGAGGTCTGTCCTTGCCTGACAAGGGATCTGCAGACGTCCTTAGGAGAGCCTCCGCCCTTCTGTCCAGTTAGGGGTTGAAGGGCCCTTGGAAATATTCTTGTCCAGTGGTTTCTTTGCTGTTTTTTCTTTAATATTTTTTTAAAAAATTTTATTAGTTTTCTATTCAGCAAATACAGGCAGTTTGGTACCATTATTAGGCTCATTCATGACCTACCCCCTTCCCCAATGGCCCCTCCTTGTTGATGTATATGGGTCATGCATTGTGGAGTTAGCCCACAGTTATTGATACGATAAATGTCTCTGCATATCATGACCCAACATGTGGCTCTGACATACTTTCCGCCCCCTCTTCCGCAAAATTTCCCTGAGCTATGTTGGGTTCATTTTTGGTCTGCTTCAGTGCTGAGGTGTTGGGGGCCACGGAGGCTCTGGCTCTGATTTGGTAGGAGTTGATTTTTCTCTGTGTTGGTCTCCTTCCCCCTTGTGCTGGTATCTGGTTCATCAGGAAAACAGCACCTTTGCTTGTTTTGCCATTTTTCCTTAGTTTCAGTCGGGGCCTTTTTGAGGTATGATGGGGTGGCTCTCTCCTTAGGATCTGCATCTATCTGAAAAAGAGAAGCAGAATCTCCAATGGAGAGTAAGTTAGCACCAGGACAAATGAGATAACCCTTACTTTTTTAATACAGACTTTAATAGGTGTAGGCCCTCTTGTAGTCCATGATTGATGGTAGCTTGATATTGGAGAGTGGGCTTATGTTTGGATATGGTTCTGACTTGTTTCCCAACTCCAGCTATGGGTCCCACACCACTGAGGGGATCATTCAGCCAAATGAAGAGCAGTTGGTTCCCCACCATGGCTGTGTGCCACTATTGCACTTGTGTGGGCATCACAACAGGTTATTTGTTGTTAAGTAGGTTAGACCATGAGTTAGTTTCTTGGACAGATATTGGTCATTTCTCCCAATCGCCCATGAAATACCTTCTGGCACTAGAGATGCTGGCTGTCTGGGGACTGACTCTCTCCTGGCCTCCAGCCATGCCGTTCCATTTTACGTGTCAGCTGCATATGGAGTCTTCAGCAATAGGGTCTAACCACTGATCTTTCGTGGGTCATCAAGTACTCTGACAGAGATCTGTCATTCTTTTAAGAAACCTTGTAGGTCTCTGTGATCATTGTGGGTGATAGCCCCATGCTGGTACTGGGAGTTACAGGTCAGTGCCCACTAAGAAAATGAGGAAAAAGATAAATAATATACAAGAGTAAGGGAGGAGAGAGTGGGGGCAGGGAAGGAGGGAAGATGTAGAAGATTTAGGTTAGACTTGATTCTTTGTTCAACCATGTGTGTAGTGGCACAATTTGTAATAGCTAAGAGCTGGAATCAATCCAGATGTCCATCACTAGAAGAATGGGTAACTAAGATGTGGTATATCTACACAATGGAATTCTATACAGCAGTAAGAAAAAATGACACAAAGAAATTTGAGGAAAAAAATGATTGAGCCTAGAACAGATCATTCTCAGTAAACTTACCCAATCACAGAAAAAAAAAAAAAAATTGCCACATAGTCTCATTCATCTATAGCACATAACCTTAATCTACCCAAGATACCTTACATACCCAGCAAGCATCTCAGGGACTAGACCGTAGGATGGAGGGGGAGGGAGGGGAGGGAATCGAACGGGTGGGAAACACTAATCTAGACCCAAATGGCAATGGTACCATAAAATTCTACTTCCTAAAAGGCAGACCAAATGGCTGAACCTTCTTTGCAGTTTGCCTTTCATCAGATGTGGTCTTTTTTTTTTAAAAAAAATTTCTATTTATTTATTTATTTATTTGAGAGTGACAGACACAGAGAGAAAGACAGATAGAGGGAGAGAGAGAGAATGGGCGTGCCAGGGCTTCCAGCCTCTGCAAACGAACTCCAGATGCGTGCGCCCCCTTGTGCATCTGGCTAACGTGGGACCTGGGGAACCGAGCCTCGAACTGGGGTCCTTAGGCTTCACAGGCAAGCGCTTAACCGCTAAGCCATCTCTCCAGCCTTCAGATGTGGTCTTTATTTAGTACTCTGCTCTGTTGGTTACTGCTTGGCTAGAACTTGGGAAGAACAAACTCTCCCCACCAACCCTCTCACTTGAGATGATTACCGTGTCTCAAAACCACACAGCCTTGCAAACACAGTCTGAAAGTGCCTCATCTCTCCACTGTTATGAAGGGCTTAGGTT
The DNA here is from genome assembly GCF_020740685.1 of Jaculus jaculus. Taxonomy (NCBI): domain Eukaryota; kingdom Metazoa; phylum Chordata; class Mammalia; order Rodentia; family Dipodidae; genus Jaculus; species Jaculus jaculus. The sequence goes on from NC_059121.1 coordinate 26,125,904, forward strand.
ATTTTACCTGTGTGGAACAGCCTGCGCCCGGGAGCGACCACGTCGTAGTCATTCTGCTACACTAGCCCTTGTTCATTCCCTTCCAGCTTCTTGTTTCCCTCAGGTACAAACGAGTCACTGAGAGACAGCCCCATGGGAATGATTCAGGCAGGAGCCAGGGATGCAAGAGCAGCGTTGAGAGTCAAGGAAGGGGTTGATGTAATGTCCACCTCTCCAGGAAGAGTCCATCATGCCAACGTAAAACATGCCGTAGAGAGGAGAGGTTAATGAGGGCTGAAGAGGCACTAACCAATGGCTGTAAATCTTTTGCCTTCATTTCAGCACAGTCAGGTTCATTAAGAGCTTGAATAGGCTTTAGCCATGAGGGTTTTATTCCTGTACATTTTTCCTAATAATAGGCAAAACTGAGTGACTTAAAAGCATTCACTTTAAAATTATCCCAGCAGACCATTATGTTGTTATTTTATGAACATGTGATGATAGCCATACTTTCCAAGTGTAAGCGTGAGAAGGATGGATGGCATCATTCCATTTCCAGTTTTTTTTTGTGCCTTTTTTTTTTTTGAGGAGGATGAGGAGGATAAGGAGGAAGAGGAGGAGGAGGAGAAAGAGAAGGAGGACGAAGAGGGGACAAGGAGGATGTTTTGGTTCTAGGAATCAATAAGAGCCTAACCCTTATGCAGGCATTTTTTCACTGAGCTACACCCCAGCTCTGCAGACCTTAGCGCAAGGCTGAATGCAAGAAAGTGTGGATACACAACCTACTCCGTATGTGATCTGTGCGTCCTCACGCCCTATGCTGCCGCTGGGAAATTAGATCAGGAGCATGGAAGAAAACTGGCAATGTTTCATAAAGCTTTTCCTTGGGGAGAAGCAAGCACACATTGAACATTTATCCCGTGAACACAGGCTTATTCAGCCCGGATAAGGCACAAACAAAAAGACCAGAGGATTCTTGCACCACAACCAACTGTGGTGAGCCAATGAGTTTATTTGGAGTTACTTGCAGAGCACGAGGAAGGGGTCACTTAGAGAAACATGGGTGACTCAAAGGCAGCTCATCAGGAAGCCCCCCAATACAGATGTGAACTCCCCAACATACATGGTGACTCATGGTTACTGCATCTCAGGAACTCACTGCCACCCTCTTGCAGGGAGCTGGCCTGGTGGGAGGGTTTCCCCTGAAGCAGTTGTTGACCCTTTACATAAACTTAGGGAGAGGTCATATGACCTATACAGTCTCCATCCTACCAGACTTGCTGATCTCCTGAGTCCGGAGCCTCCTTTCTCCCCCAAGGAGGGGATGTTTCAACTCCAAGAAAATTGCTCTGCAATACTGCTCACTCTTCCCTTCCCTCGTCAGCTGTCTGCTGTTCCTATAGTCTTGGGGAGTGGTCACATCCCCTTTAACGTTTCAGCTCACCCAACCTTAGTGGATGTCTTAAGTGTCTTTCCTCCCCTTCCCAAGGGAGCATTTCAATTCAGAGGCAATTTCTACATGACAATACTTAGTATAGTCAGGCACAGCTCACAGCCCCAGGCTACACGAAGTCACAGCAGGCCTAACCCCGATAACCTCAGGTCTCAGGGCCGGCAGGTGTGAGGCTGGTCCCAGCCAGGGGCACTTGGACATCCTGAGAAGAGTTAAGTTTTAGTTTCCCTGGATCCTTGTGACTCCTTCCTGCTTAATATATCCTTATATATTAATGAGGTATCAGCCAACAGCCTTCTTGCAGCCAATCCACCTGAAACCTGTACCCCATACCGTTTCCGGCCACTATTTAGACCCTGTGACCCGTTCCCACTCACCCATGATGTCACTACATGCTAATTAGGCATCAGTGGGACCTTTGTACTAACCAATCCCCTTATGACCTGTACTTCTTCCTGCTCTTTCACAAATGCTTATTAACCCATTCCCCTGACAAATACATGAGCTGCTCTCTGAAGCTGTCTCTGGGGTGTTTCTTCCCATGGCACTCATGGCCACTCATGACCCTGCTCCACAGCTTCCTGGATGCCCCCGGGAGACGGGTACGCAATGGCCCCAGGATGGCCAGGAACCACAGTGGTATTATGTTAAGAAGTCTCTGAAAGTCCTTCTGGGAGATAGAAGGGAACTCAGAACACACTCTAAGAAAGGTTGATCTATGAAGGACGTGGAGGAATCTGGTGAAGCCAGATAAGAATGAGGACGGGAAAGAACACTTCTTCCTCTGTGGTTCACACGTGGAGGGCTCTTCTTGGAAACTGTTAAAAGCATGCATCAAAGCCAATAGCCATAAAACCCAAAATGGTGTTCAAAACTGAACTTGGCCTATTGAATTGGCACTGAAAATGAGAAAAAGCAGTTCTTGCCCCATTTGCTTTCAGACTATGGGAAGATTGAGGGGAGGAAATGTAAGTATTATTTTGATTAAAACAACACAAGTGAGGGAAGAGAGTGAGTGTGCTGCCCATGGGCACCTCACATGCTGAATCTGAGAGAAGCTCATCACTAATGGGGGCGGGAGCACCCTGAGGAGCATCACCGCAAGGCCTGGCCTCAGATAGGTTGACATTTGGTGTAAAGAGTGCTTTTCAAGGTCCTTCCTGGTAAAGGAGAAAAGCTCAATAAGTTTAAAATCTATAGACATAGGGCTGGAGAGATGGCTCAGCGGTTAAGGCACTTGCCTGCAAAGCCTAAGGACCCATGTTCGACTCTCCAGATCCCACATAAGCCAGACGCAGAAAGGTGAGGCAGGTGCAAGGTTGCACATGCTGAATAGGTGGTGCAAGCGTCTGGAGTTCACTTGTCGTGGATGAGGGTCTGGTGTGCCAATTCTCTCTGTCTCTCTGGAAAAAAAAAAAAAACTGAAGACGAAACCTTTTTTATTTTCTTAGTAAATAACACAGAGAATGATGTAAAAACAATGCTGTACTCAACTTCCCCAAACCTTGGTAAGAAAAATCAATGACATAAAACCAATCGTAAGGCAAGCATGATAACATATGCCCATCTGTAACATGAACCCAGCATTTGGGAAGTAGATAGTAGTGAGATCTGGAGATCAAGGTTAGCCTGGAGTATATAAGACCTAATATGAGAAAAGAAGACTTTGCTTTTCAATTTACTGCAAATACCACATTTCAAAGTACTATAAATATTACCTTGATGGACAGAATAATGCTAACAGAAATAAGAGAGAAGAAAAGTAAGCTGAGAAGAATCTAGACTAACAAAATTTAAAGGCAACTTTCTCCTGTGCCTCTATTTTTAAACAACAACAATAAAAAAAAACATAAAAACAAACAAAAAAACCCACTTCAAGCCAACAGAAGTATGAATATTTTTGGAGTTTAAAGTTCTACGCGATACTTCTGTTTGATGGGTTCCTGAGCATCAAGACTCCAATATTTATTTATTTTTTTCTGACTTGGATGCCTGTATCAAATGCAACACAAACATTTATAGCATTCGATGGAGACTCCAACAGTGGAATAACGCAACTGCATGCAAATCAAGGTTTTCAACAGAAAGGACATGTCAGGTAACAGTGACACACGCCAGCATGCTGTTGGCATTTAGGGATTACTGTAATATGGAAAATAGTGAGGCAATCAGGAAAGAGAAAGGAAGGTCATTGTTTCCTAAAGAAATGTGCTCTGGAAGATTTACATTACGCTTTTCATCTTTTGAAACTAAAAATACATTGTACAGCTTTACCAGCCAAAAAAACAACAAAAAAAGTGTGCATGTTTTTAATAGGAGGAATGAGCTTGCCTTGTGAGTGACTCACAGGGGAACCTTAGAAGAAAAGGCATCTATGGAGTTAAAATGACCTCAGAGAACATGGACTCTGTCATACATGCCCATAGACCACTACCAGGAGATTGCCCCCCCCCCAGACGGAAAATGGAGCAGCAGAGAAAAAGATAACTGTAAAACTTTGATTGAACCTGACCTGATGTCCAAAAGTGGAGAATCTGTACTAGAATTGCACATCAGTAGGCTTAGGTAAATCTATGAGTCTCCTTATATCTGTGACCTCAAATGGTAATAATGCTGACCCCAGGACATCCAGACAAAGCAGTGTGAAGTCTTCCTTCTGGGAGGCCAATCATTTCTCTTTCTTTCTGCCACATGATCATCTGTTAGTCTTTGTTCATCAGATGTCAGAGTTTGCCCACCAAAATCCACTGGTGTATCTCTCCCTCTCTCTCTCTCTCTCTCTCTCTCTCTCTCCATACATACATACATACATACATACATACTGTATGTATGCATGTATGTATGTATGTATATACCCTTAACTGAGACTTGAACACAAAAAGTATTTGCTTGATGAATATAAAATAAGCATACAACCTTCACATTTGATACTTGCTACACCATGTCCATACAAGGACTTTTTCAGGCTACAAGAAATGTCATAGAGCAGTTAGTTCTTTGTCAGAGAGAACTGATGATTGTTTCCCATCAGAGATGTGGATGCTTGCCTGGAATCTGTTATTAATTTCTCCCATAATTTTTTTTTATTTTATATCTTTTATTATTTTATCTATTTATGTTCAAAGTGTGTGTGAGAGAGAGGATGTGCAAGGACCTCTTGCCACTGCAAATGAACTCCAGGCACATATGATGCTTTGTGCATGCATCTGGCTTTTCATGGGTTCTGGGGCACCGAACCTGGGCTGTCAGGTTGTGCAAAGAGCTGTCTCTCCACCCCTGTTACGTAGTTTATACATTGATTAACCTTCTTCTGACTGCTGAGTGCTATTCATTTGTTTGCCTGACACCCTTTTCAACAGCAGCCATGTCTGCTCTCTGATTTGATCTCCCCCCACACCACCGCTCTTTCTCTATCTCTCTTCCTCCTCTCTCTCATTTGAGGCAGCACCTGAGGTCTCCTTTCCAAACTGAGGAAGGTTGTCTTTTGGCCTCGCAGCCAGTTCAGCAGATTTCTGTTCCCATCTTGTGACCAGCACAGCCCCAGCTGCTCCCGCTGTGAAACACAGCACTCATTTGCCCAAGTTGTATTCGAGGCCACGCATCCGTGTCTGTCTGAACCAAAGCCGCCTTCTGCAGAAGTCAATGCTTCTGGGGTTTTATTCCCAACAAATTCTTGACATGGCTGAGGGTAAGGGCTGGAGCTAAAGAACCCTGTGGCCTGGATTTCCTGGCACAGTGCCTGCCTGAAAAGCACACCGAGACACCAAGCGTACTCTGCCGGCATTTTAACATTCCTCTCACTGCCCCGGGAATGGGAGGAAGTTCCTATCTGGTGCTTGTTTCTATCTGGGCATTGCTTATAAAATGGCACTGAAGTTTATAAAGCGTCATCATATTTGATTTACTTTTTAATCCACCGTTGGGTTCTGCAGCAATAAACATGCGGCAGTGATGAGGCAACTTTCAATAAACAATGTTTTATTACCTTAGTACTGGCCAAGATGAACTCTACTCTGAAAGCAGGTAACACCGGGGATCCAAAAACAAAGAGCATCCTCTGTTATGTAATATTATGTAATTCAGTGAATTAACTCATGAAAAATGAAAGAGTATGGAAACCTCCTAAATTTGCAACATTGTATCAGGTTTATAAAAAGACAGAGGTCACTTGAAAGCTCTTAGCATAGTGTTTTGTATATATTTACTAATATGATGTGAAACCTTGCTTGTACCTTCCAAGATTTTCATAGTCTTGATAGTAAACATCCCACTTCAGCAATGAGCAATGAGATTCCCTTTTATGTTTTTTTTTTGTTGTTTATTTGTTTGTTTTGTGGACAAACTCTATGCAACCCAGGCTTGCTTGAAACAAATGTTCCTCCTGCAACAGCCTCCTAAATGCTAAGACTAAGATTCCATTTCCGAGCTAGGCTATGTCCCAAAACAAAGTCTGAGTTTTCACTTCTTTATCTGGCGAATTAAACAAAAACAAAAGAGAGAAACATGATTTTGTTCAGCCGGTGGCTTTCCTGAACACGCAACGCCACTGCACAGGGAGGGAAAAGGCAGATAGGATGCTCCGAAGGGCCTAGCTCCGGGTTTTTTGTGCTGGAAGCCTTCCTGTGTGCTTTAAGACAGCACCACCACTCTGGCCCACGTGCCTCTGGGAGACGTTCATGGATATCTTGGAGTTTGTATACACATTAAAAATAACCTTAGTAGCTGCGTGGTGTCACTTTTAATCCCAGCACTTGGGATGCAGAGGTAGGAGGATCGCTGTGAGTTCAAGGCCACCCTGATATTACATAGTGAATTCCAGGTCAGCCTGGGCTAGAGTGAGACCCTATCTTGTAAAACCAAATGAAATAAAAGAAAGAATCACATAAGCCTGGCCTTACAGCACCAAGAAAAGAAAATCATGTGTGAGGGGATTTAAAGGAGCCACTTTTGTTTGTCCTTCAATTCTTGCCTACATTTAAATCAAGATGCTCAAAGCAAATCACTTTATCAATATATCAACAGAGCCAATATGCATTTCTGACCCTGGGAGGGAGTGGCCAATGGACCTGAATGGACATGAACTGAGACGGCCACCGTCCATGGGAGGGACTGCCTCTGGTTCCATGCGCAATAAGCAGAGAGCACACTGTCCAGTTTCTGCACCGATAATTTGAAGAGAATCGAGTATATTCAGACACATATTCAGATTTTTCATAGAGTCAAGGCTTCTTTCCCTAAAGCCTTAGTTGAAAAAAAAAAGTCTCCCCTCTAAGATCATAGATCAGAAGGTACTTTAGATAGCTAAAATACTGAAAAGCAAAAGAACATAAAAATCATTTCTAAGATCTGAAAAAATAGGGAAATGCTTCTCTGACATTTATTTAAATAGGAATGAAATTTTAAGAGTTATGTAAAGAAAAAAAAATTTGAAAGATGTGTCAACACTATAAAACAAATTAAATTCTTTTTTGTTTTTTTTTTTTTTCGTTTTCAAGGTAAGGTCTCACTCTAACCCAGGCTGACTCAGAATTCATTATTTAGTCTCAGGGTGGCCTCGATCTCACTGTGATCCCAAGTATTGGGATTAAAGGTGTGTACCACCATGCCTGGCCCAAATTAAATTCTATCAAAAAGCAGATAAAATATTTACAACCAATATGGCATTATTAATGATCCTTTTCGAACAACAGGCCACTAAGTAAATGGATAATTCAATAGTTAAATACATAAAGAACACTCATGAAAGAATAAAAATAAAATATTCCCAAAATGAAAAACAAATAGGCTCAGATGTCCCAGAAGATGGGACAAGCATGTTTTCCCCATTCATACTTCCAGTCCAAAAGAAAACTTTGGCTATTGCACATCAAAAAGTCATGAAAAATCTATGAAAGGTAGAAAGATGCAGCCCACAGATGTGAGGATTCACAGGACAAGGCCCTGACTTGTCTCAGTTGTCTTTATGTGTTATGTGTTCTAGACTTGTTCCGGAAGAGGTCAGGTGTCTAGAATCAGCAACAGATGCAGACAAAAAAAAAAAAAAAAAAAAAATCCCAAACAAAAGCCTGTGCTGCTTATCTTTCCTCTCTTCTCCCACCCTCTCCTCTCCTCTCCATTTCCCTCTTCTCTTTTCTCCTCTCCCCTCTTCTCTCCTCCTCTCCTGTCCCCTCTCTTCTCTTCTCCTCCTCCCCCTCCTCTGTCTCCTCTTCCCTTCTCTTCTCCTTCTCCCCTCCTCTCTTATTCACTCCCTTCCCCTCTCCACTCTCTCCTATTCTCTCTCCTCTCCTCTACTGTCCTCTCCTCTCCCCTTCCCCCCTCTATCAAAAGGACCAAGAAAGGAATGACCTAGCAATGAAGAGAGAAGCTTTAGACAATGATCATTGTGGTCTATCCACTACAACATAAAGTTCCAGAGAAGAGCCTATAGTACGTCTCCTCAGGGTGACACAGGGTATGAATTAGAAGCCGGACTGCCTTCATTACCCAGTGGTGCTGAGAATTACCCTTTTTCATGATTTTATGAGTGGCTCTATAGGGAGAAAGTGAACCACCTTTCCCACCCGACAGTAGCTAGTAGTTAACTTCCTTAGCTACAATGGAGGCTGAGTGGAAAATCTGGATTACTGTCCTGGTCTGGAAGTCATGATGCAGCACTCCCTCCTTTCCCATCCACAAATGTGTCAGGAAGGAAAGAAGGAAGGGAGGGAGGAAGAACGGGAAAGAGGAGCTTTAAATAAATCCAGAAACTTATAACTTAATACCGAGATGTGAAGGTTTTAAATGAAAATCATGTCTTGTGCAAATTCTCAAAACTGGATGAAAAAAGACAGTAGGTATCCATGTCCAGAGACACAGATGCTAGAGTTCTCTAGAAAAGGTGTTAATCACAAAAACATTACCATTGGTGTACTAAAATAAATGAATAATCAAAAAAAAAAAAGAAAGTAAGGAAATAAGAAAGAAGAGTGTTAGGCCTGAGTGATACAATAACTGAAAGAGGAATTAAAAAAAAAGATTTATGCTTATTTATTTATTAGAGTCAAGAGAGGGAGAGAGAGACAGAGTGAAACAGTGAGAACGGGTGTGCCAGGGTCTCTGGCCACTAAAAACAAACTCCAGATGCAAGCAACACCATGTGCATCTGCCTTATGTGGGGCCTGGAGAATCGAATCTGGGCCCTTAGCCCTCGCAGGCATGTACCTTAACTGCTAAGCTATCTCTCCAGCCCTGAAAGAGGAATTACAATAACAGTATGAAGGGGACAGACAAGAAAATCAGTAAGCCAAGAGACAGATGAGTAGAAAGGCCAAGGCTGAATAACTCCCAGAACACTGAACGAATAATAAAAGACTCCACTTGCATATTGTGTTGTCACTGAAGACATGACATGAAGGGACAGAAAACTAATAATGCCTGGAAATCTTTCAAACATGACCAAAAGAAAAAGAAAAAGAATCTCTACAGTTCAAAGAAATGAAGCAAATGCCAAACAGGGTAAACATAGGGAAATACTTACCAAGCAACATACAGGGCACAGTGGTGCAGGATTGTAATGTTACCTTCCAAGCCAACTTAGGATACATAGCAAGACTCTGACCCCCAATGACAAAAATGCACAGCAAGGGCTGGAGAGATGGCTCAGCACTTAAAAAGACGCTTGCTTGCCATGCCTGATGGCCACAGTGTGATTCCCCAGGACCCATTTAAAGGCAGATGCTCAAAGTGGTACATGTGTCTGGAGTTTGTTGGCAGTGACTGGAGGCCCTGGCAAGCTCATTCTCTCTCTTTTCTCTCTCTGTCTTCAACAAATCGATACATACATACATATATATATGTGTGTGTGTGTATATATACATATATATATATATATATATATATATATATATATATATGAATTCATAGTAATACACAGTGTCGTCTAGCTTCTGAGAAGTATAGAAACATCTTTAAAGCAGATGGAGAACCATGGCATACACCTGTAGTCTTCTGTGCTCAGGAAAAAAAAACAAAACAAGACAACAACAAAAAAAAAAAAAACAGAGACCCGCTTGAGTTTAAGAGGTCAAGGCAAGCAGGGAAACATAGAAAGACCTCCACCTAAAAAAAAAAAAGAAAAAAAAAAGACTATATTAAAAGTAGCAAAAGAGATTTGTCCACAGAGGAAAAGGCCATTCAAAGGAGAGTAGAACCGTGAAGGCCAGACAGAAGTGGCAATCATTTTCTAGCTTTGAAGTAGATTGAAATGTTAGCCCGCACTCCCGAGATATCCAGCGAATATATCCTCCAGGAATGAGAGGGAAAATCAAAGCGTTCTCTAGCAAAGCAAAACAAAGACCATATTTGTCACCAGCAGATCTGTCCTTCATTTTGTAGGAAAGTTTTATATACAGCACCTTCAAGGAGAAAAAACAAGTGCGCTTAAGTCTGAACAGGGCAGAGTTTTCCATTAAAAGTGTGTCTGTGGACCCCATGAACCCAGTCTATGGTTGTATTTTAGGAAATTCAACCACCCCACAGTAGGAATTGCACAACTTTATTACCATGTGGATTGACTTGATGTTTTCATCACATTGGGTTGGATCTAAAGATGTCTAACCTGGGGCTGGAGAGATGGCTTAGCAGTTAAGGCATTTATTTACCTGTGAAGCCAAAGGACCCAGGTTTGATTCCCTAGGACTCACGTAACCCAGATGTACAAGGGGCACATCTGTCTGGAGTTTGTTTGCAGTGGCTAGGGGCCCTGCCAAGTCCATTCTCTCTATATGCCTCTGTTCTGTCTCTCTCTCTCTCTTTCCTTGCCACTAAATAACTAAAAATTAAAGATGTCTAACCTGTCACAATAGGAGATGCAGAGATGACTCAGCAATTAAGGTGCTTACCTACAAATCCTAATGATCTGGGCCCATTTCCCAGTACCCACATAAAGCCAGATGCACAAAGTGGCCATTGAGTCAGTCTGGAGTTCATTTGCAATGACTGAAGGCTATGACATGCCCATTCTCTCTGTCTGTGTCTCTTCTCTCTGCTTGCAAATAAATAAATAAATAGTAAACTGTCACAATAGCCTTGGTGATAGATCATGTGCTCTGATTCCTTTTCCTGTCTCAAGTTCCTTCCCCGTTTGAATTAAAATGGGACCTGGTGCATAAGGTGTAATAACAAAGCTTTCAGCTAAAAACTTGGACCTGTTATCACTTTACGTCCTTAAGTAGTGAACAAATAGCAAAACATTGTCATGAGTATCTGTGAAGAGCTAGTGGGGGAAGCCCAGTGATGAGTTGGTTGAAAGACCTAAAAACCGCCTAAGGTTGAAATGGAAGTCACTATGCCACCATACTCATTTAATCTGTCTCTGGAGGCTGAGGAGATGGCTCAGTTGGTAAAATGCACGAGGCATTGACCTTGGATCCCCAGCGCCCATGTAAAATGCTTGAGGTGCTGGTACATGCCCGTAATCCCAGCACTGGGAAAGCAGAGACGGGGGCTTCTGGAAGCCTAGTGGCCAGCCGCCCAGCTGAATCAGTGAGGTCCGGGTTCGGTGAGAGATCCCGCCCTGAAAGCCTGCGTGGGCAGTGTGTGTGACAAACACACCAAACATCGACCTCTGGCCTCCACACACGCATTTATGCACGTGAGGACACACGCAGGCATGCATGCACACATGCACACAGTACACACGTGCACATGCAAAGACGGGGATGGTACTGTGCTTACCTGTAACCACACAGGGAAAGAAGTAGCACATACTGGGGACCAGCAGGGGATGTGAAGTTTTTTATCTCTATAGAAACCCTAATTTGGGCTCTGGATTTTCCTAAGATATGAACCTAGGTTTTTTTAAATCAACCATTCTCCAGTTCCAAAGGGGCTAGGATACAATGAGAGAGCTTTATTTATTTATTTATTTATTTATGTATTTATGTATTTACTTATTTATTTACTTTTAATGAGAGAGAGAGAGTTGGTGTGCCAGGGCCTCAGCCACTGCAATTGAACTCCTGATGCTTGTGCCACCTAGTGGGCATGTGCGACTTTGCACTTGCCTCGCCTTTGGCTGGCTGACTTAAGTGGGATCTGAAGAGCTGAACATGGGTCCTTAGGCTTCACAGTCAAGTGCCTTAACCGCTAGGTCCTCTCTCCAGCCCTGAAAGAGTTTTAAACATCCTGTTAGTCCTTTGCACCCTCAGCATTCCTAGGCTTCCCATGTGACCCGTGGGATGGTGATTGGCTCTTCCTCATCTCTAGGCCCAGGCCAATGATGGGCTTCTCCTTCCAGCCACTGGAGCCACAGTGAACTCTTCAGTAATGATTCCAGACTAACACAGCTTTGAAGCCCCACAGCTTCCTCGGACCTCTGCAGCCTTTTCCAATTTCTGCATAACTGTCATCTGCTGAGAGCATTCTTGCCGAGTTTTTTAGGAAGCCGTCGCACCGAAGCCATCTGGCAGTCAGTGAAGAAACATGCCTCTGACATTACAGGATGATGCCCCAGTGGTCACAAACAAAACGGAAGGTGGCTGGTGTCTATTGCGACGGAGCAGCTGGGAAAACCTGGGGGCATTATCTAATTCGTATGCATAAAAGCATATTCAAACTGAAGCCTCCCATGCCATTAGAAATCATTTTTAACAAGATGAAGTATTTCAGTGATCTGTTTTTTTGTGTGTGACAAAAATACAAATAAAAAATAGACATTAAGTGATCATAAAATGCATGTTTTGCTTTGGGAGTGGCCCATGATGGTCATCAAAAAGGTTGGTGTGTGAAATGTCATTGTCTGCAATTTTTAACTGGGTCTGCAGCATCTGTCTGAACTCCTTGGTATAGACACAAAGCCCTTTGTAGTCTAGACATGATCATCTTTTCTTTAATTTCCACAGTCCCTCAGCAGTAATTTTAAGCCTTGCCCATAAAGAAATATTGAGCAGTCCCTGACCACTTGGACCTTTCTCTTTGTCTTTTGCTATGTGGTTTTTGATAGTTGGGAAGCACATTGCCTGACAGCCTCTTCGTCAATGCTCCCGTTGCCTTGAATTATCAAAACACGCCAAGAATCCTTTTTTTCTAATAGGCTCCAGTTGTGTGTATCCCCTTTATCCTACCTAAGGCACATAGCATAATGATCTTCAACCCATGACTCTAATCTACTCATCCATTCATTTGCATATGTGATTACTTACAAGTAAACATGTGACATACTCTGTTCTGGATACAGAGATAGGGCAATCACACACATCAAGGTCTGAAATAAAAGCACACCGGATGTGAAAAGTACAATTCCAGGAATCTCAGCGCTTGGGAGGTCGAGGTAGGCAGATCTCCACAGGTCTGAAGCTAGTGTGACCTACCTAGTGAATTCCTGGGTAGCCAGGGATACATCATGAGAACCAATATCAACCCCTCCTGAAGGAAAGGAGGGAGGGAGGAAGGGAAGGAGACAAGGAAGGGGAAAGAAGGGGAAAAAAAAGAAAATGAAGGGAGGGAGAGAGAAAGAAAAGAGGAAAGAAATAAGGGGAAAAAGGGAAGGAAGGAAGGATGACAGAAAGAAAGAAAGGGAAAGAAAAAGGAAGGAAGGAAGGACAAAAAGAAAGTACAAATCACTGAGAATTTATAACAGGGGAAGATTTAACACCAGGTAATAGGGTATAGCTAATACACAGGCAGCCCAGATATTAGTAATCTCAGACCCTTCACATCTCAAGGGGAGTTAGGCTGGAGAGGAAGTGTTAGAGGAGACACGGTGGGGGTGGCCCTGCGGAAACTGGAATGACGATGACCTACTTGCAGGGACTGGCTGAGTCTCCAAGAAGCTAGCCGCCTCTCCGTGTGCTTCAGCCTGACAGACATCACACTGGACTAGCAGCAGGGAGATGCCATGCTGCATCCAGAGCAATGAAGCTGCAAGAAAGGCTGGTGAGAAAGGCTGCATCTTATCTCACACAGCAGAACAAAAATCTGGAAAGTCGGAGCAGCAACCCCCACCTGGGGTACAGTGATGCTGCAGAAACACCTCAACCCCCTCCACCTTGCTCCTGTTCCTGGCCTCCCACCATCCAAACCCATCAGGAAGCCAGCTGATAAAGAGGTGCCAGAAAACACAGTTTATAGGTTCAATTCCCCCAGCCAGAGAGCAGAACAGTCAGAGTAATATACATGGGGTGGGGAGGAGAGAAAGAAAGAAAAGAAAAGAAATGCCCAAGGCTGACCGAGTGGTGAACAAATCAGAAAAATAAAAAGAAGAAGAAAAAGAAAGAGAAGAAAGAAATTCTCTGTTCTCATGAGCGCCTCATTTTGCTTGGCCTCTGTGTTCCTAAGTCCATATGTAACGTAGTGATCACACGTGAGAGCGGGCTGTTCTGTTGGCCGCCTTAAGGGACAGAAATAAATTACAGGAGTAAGTTTATCATCTGTTGGCACCCACCACAACCGCTTCCTGGGAGGACGCTGTGAATGGTGGATTTAGGCCAGGACATAAATGAACAGCCCTGTTAGACCTCCTCCTTCTTGTGGGCGCAGGGGAATGCTGCAGCCGAGTTGCCTTCTCCGCGGAGTTTTGCATCTTCCTCGGGCTTTGCCCTGTCGAGAATGTCAGCCTGGATGCATCCAGGAGATGCGGATGGTGACCTCCGAGGGTGTGCTCTGCAGGATACTGCCTCTGCCCCCAGCCCCCGACACCCAAGGAGAAAGAGCCTGGGCTTGGGAAGGGGCCTCAGGACTGACCCGAAGCTCTGCTGCTTGCCGATGCTCTCCGAGGGCTGCAAGTCGCATCGTGATCGGCAGCTGTCTTCCTCCTTCTCTGCTTCAGTCCCTGGCCAAGGTCTTTTTCTGGGTCATTCTGAAATGCCAAAAGTCATTCAGAAAGCTGGGCGCAAGCCTCTTGAATGGTGCTGACAGAGGGCGAGAGGAACAGTCTTTGCAGTTCAGAGCGTGAGCCTCAGCTGAGCGACTCAGTGTGACCCAGGGCAAAGCTTGTGGTCCTCCTCTTTCTTTGCCTTACAAGTTGGCTAGAGGTGATGACGGAGCCATCCTCGAAGGTTGTTCCAATGATTAAATAAGAGATGTGAAGTGGGGCGGGGGAGATGGGCCTGAGAGAGCCTGAGTTCCGTTCCCCATGGCCACGCATGACTGTCAGCCCATCCTGCAGAGGTGGAGACGCCTTTCCGAAATGCTGCTCTTGAGACATGTCACTTTCATCTCTCTTGGAGGCAAATCATGCTGGTCACCTGAGTTCCTGCTCGTCCGCAGCGTCACCGCTGCCCGCTTTGTCGTCTTCCGAGCTGATGTTTGTGATGGGTAAACACGTATCCTTGAGCTCAGCGGTGTCTCCAGTGAAGAGAAGGCAAGGCAGGAGATCCGAATGCCGCTTGCATGGGAAACGTCCTGGCGCACTCTTCTAGGGCCTTCATTTGCCAGAATCACAGAAGCTGAAATCGGACACTTGGACGCTATAAGCATTTGACGTCGGGGTTAATACTAAGCAAACCGATATGCTCATGACATTTGATGTTTTCTTCTACATATATTGAAATAAAAATCTTGTAAGATTTAAAAGGTGAGATGTGCAGGTGACAGATGCTTTCTGGACGTCAAGACAGATCTTGGTCTCTCGCCTCAGGTCTAATGTATAAGCATTATCTTTAACCCTCAACAAATTCCCATGAGATCATGGAGGTAGTGAATCTGCTGGTATTTATTCAATTATTTTGGTGGAATTCAGTGGAATGCACTAGTGTAGAACTCAATGGAAACTCCACCCTGTAATCCCCAGGTCGTCCTCACTGGGTGGGTGGATATGGAGAAAGTATTTGAAAGATGGATAGACATTGTGATCAGCTTTGGTCCAACATGGCTGAACTCACCCCTTATCACTTTCTTAAATAATGCTAATAGACATATAAAGAGCTATTACGAGGCTTTCAAATGTTAAACACTGTGTGCTTAACAGGTTAAGTTTACATAATGAAGCATAACATTACCAAAGAGGAGTGATGCTGGTGACAGGGTATGGAGTTTAAGAATGTTATTTTCAGTTTCCAGGGGCCAACGGGGAGGGGGTAGGTCACGGATGAGCCTAATAATGGTACCAAACTGACTGTATTTGCTGAATACAAAACTAATTAATTTTTAAAAAAATGCTTAAAAAAAAGAATGTTATTTTCTCTATTGGGGCTGGAGAGATGGCTCAGTTGTTAAGGAGTTTACCTACAAAATCTAGCGACCTGGGCTCCATTCCCTAGCACTCATGTTAAGCCAGATACAAAGTGGCACATGCGTCTGCAGTTTGTTTGCAGCAGCTAGAGGCCCTGGCATGCCCATTCTCTCTTTCTGTCTTTCTTCTCTCTCTCTTTCTATCTGCTTGCAAATAAATAAAAAACATTTAAAAGAAATTTATTTTTATTTATTTTTATTTATTTTTTTGACAGAGAAAAAGAGGAAGAGAGCAAGAGAATATGGATTCCAGGGCCTCTAGCCACTGTAAACGAACTCCAGACACATGTGCCACCTTGTGCATCTGGCTAACGTGGGTCTTGGGGAATAGGACCTGGGTCATTTGGCTTTGCAGGCAAATGTCTTAACTGATAAGTCATCTCTCTAGCACCAAAATATTTTTAAGTTTTATTTTTATTTTTGACAAAGAACCTTAGAAATAGTGGTAAGTCAAGGCTCCAAAATAAAGAAAGAAAAGTAAAGAAAAAAAAAACAATTTAAAAATGTTGTAGAAATTTGGAGGAGGGAGAGAGATCTTTTATAACTAAATGGTTCTGGAAATATTCATGTAGTTGACAGGACATGAGCTTGACCTTGAGTTATGGGTAGACTTGTAACAGACTGCAATTCATGGGAAAAGATTTCAAATAATAAACTTCAGAAAGCTTAAACACTCTAGAGTCTCTGCATAAGAGAACTAAAGAATCAACTTTGCTGTAAACTTAAAACTATGAAGAAATATGAGTCCCAGAAGTCAACGAGGGAACACATTAGAAACAGCAATGTTTCCAGTTAAAAAGCTGCAAAAATTAAATTTCATGTCCCAGAATAACACAATAGTAGTAGTGTAATAAAATTCTGTTTTGTTACCTGCAGCATGTTGGAAGGATGTAGTTCCTTTGGAAGAAAAACCCATTTATCCATGGACTGAAAATTACAAGTGTGTTTAATCCCATTACTCATTTATTTTTACTGGTAGTACTTAGGAGTGTAAAGTCTCCTTTATTGCATATCAAGGAGTTAATGGCCTCTGAATAAACTCTCAAATATATGAAAGAAGTTCATTTTTAAGATAATTATTTAGCAAAGCAAATGGTCCTTCAGTTATGCATGTCACGGTCATTAAATTATAAATGGATTAAGTGCTGGTTTTGTGTCACATGATGGGCCCTCAAAAGAAACTTCCAGTCCAGGTACCACTTGATCTATAACTTGATCTGTAAGTTAAGATGAAAACACACCCTTCAAAGGAGATGGAAAAGTTCCTAACCTGTAGATTCTTATGTTTTTGTGTAGGTAGTTAAGCTGTTACTCAGGATGATGACAGCAATGGTGTGTCATATGCCCCTAGTAGATATTTAGTTCAATTTATGAATAAATGTATGTCAATTAGAAGTTATATATTTTTCCTTAACACTATTATTTATTTATTTATTTATTTATTTATTTATTTATTTATGAGAGAGAATGGGCACTCCATGGTCTCTAGCCACTGCAAACAAACTCCAGATGCATGAGCCACCTAGTGTATCTGGCTTACATGGGTCCCTGGGTAATAGAACCTTGCTCCTTAGGCTTCATAGGCAGCTGTCTTAACCACTAAACCATCTCTCCAGCCCCAGAAGATATATCTGGACATTCAATTTTCAAATTACCTTTATCAAATAATTGTATATGTTCTAAATATAAAATATTTACTAATAAGTGCCAGAAATAATCTGCTGTCTATCTAACATCTATCTTCCTATTGATCTATTGATCAGTCTTCACTTTCTTCTCTCTCTCTTTCTCTCTCTCTTATCAGGTGACTTCTATGTAAGCATGGAAACAGAAGCGGTCTATTTGCAAGGCATTATGGAGCAGAAAGTCACCATCTGGAAGTTCACGGGAAGTGGTTATGAGCGGAGTAAATGATATCTAAAAAATGTAATAATGAAAACCATGCTTTTAACGTTTCACAAATCCCCATAATGCTTTGGGCTTTTTTTGTGTATTGCCATGTGCCGTGAACATGCACATGGCATGTGCATATGTGTGTGGCTTTCGAGTGCATGTGTATTAGTCAGGGTTCTCTACAGGAATAGAACTGCTAGAATGAATTATATTGAAAAGGGAATTTATCGGATTAACTTACAGTGGGTCCAATAGCAATTACAGGCCCGAGAGTCAAGGAACCTGGTAGCTGCTCAGTCCCCGTGGCCAGATGGCTCAGCAGTCCTGACCTGGCACTGAAGGCCAGGAGGCTTCCTGAGGAGCCGCTGGGTTTCGATCCAGGCGGGTCTGCAGTTGATGCTGGCCTTCAGCCCACACTGGGAGGCAGCCAGCAGCTCCAGCAGCCAAGTGGGAAGAAGGAAGTGGGCTCTCTTCACCCAGAGCTTCCTTATAAAAAGTCCTCCTCTGAGAGGGGCTGCTCGCTCTGGGGGAGGGCTTCCTCCTTCAGTTAATCCTTCCTGGAAGCAACCTGAGGGACCCACCCAAAAGGCGTTTCTGTGGGTTACTAAACCAATCACGTTGACAACACTATAACCACAGTGTGCATGTGTGTGTGTGTGTGTGTGTGTGTGTGTGTGTGGGTGTGTGTGGCTGTACTCGTGTGTGGAGGACAGAAGTTGGCATCGAGTATCTTCCTCGATGACCCCCCACTTTGCTGAATGAAGGCTTTCCTCCCTTGAAGCCAGAGCTCACTCACTTGGTTCGTGTACTCATCCAGCTTGCCAGCCACTCTGGAGCTCTGGGCTCACAGACAGGCTGCCACTCCCACCTGGCACTTAAGAGGGCACTGGGGACCGAAGCTTCCATCTTCAGCTTGTGTGGTGAGTCCTTTGTGCACCGTACCATTCTCCTCCAGTTCCCACATCGCATGCTCTTGTTGTTACTTCAAACAAATCATTTTAACCTTTTACTTAATTTTAGCTTGTTTTTAGTATTTCATTAGCATGCAATCATGGGTTCCATTTTGACATATTCGTACAAGCATATGTTACGTGGACCATATATACATTCCTCTACCCTCTCTTTCTCTTAAGCCTACTGATTTTTTTCTCCCAGATAGCACCTTCCACTCTCATGTAGTTCGTACGTGAGTGTGAGCCAGTAAGTCTTAATAAGTGTTTCTTACAGGAGCATGGATACCGTGTGCTTTGTAGGAGAATGGAGAGCTTGCAGTAGCCAAGCCACCGAAGAAAACATTTCCTTATCTCCAGCAACATTAACTACTTGCCTGCATATTCTCAGAGAGATGTGGCAGCTGTGAGCTTCTCCCTTCTTCCCGAAGGAATTTTAACAGCCCCGATCTTGTGTGGGTCAGACACAGATGATGTCAGCTGCTGGGAGTTAAAGACTACGGTGACAACCACATCCACGGGGACAGCATTTCACAACGTTCCACTCCTGCCCAGGGCTCGTACTGCTGCCCCCAATTCCACAGTGCTCCGTGAGGGCAAGGAGGAAGAGAAGAGGAAGGAGGAAGACGAGGAGGAAATGGAAGGGGAGGAGAAGAATGAAGAAGAAGAGAAAGAGGAGGAGAAGAGATGTAGATGTTCTACTGGAGTTGAGATTTCAACAGTTACTGTACTTATCCAGCTATGAGTCTTGGAAACATCCACCACTCACACAAAGAGAAGCTTCCATGGCCAACGCTGACAGCGGCACTAATCTAAGGCATAAAGAAAAATATGTGGCAGGCCGTATGACAGGCACAGCATGACCCTTTAGCAAATAGCAGAGGTACCTTCCCTAGTAGGCTCAGGACTGGCCATAGCTGCACATTTCAAAAAAATTTTTTTTTAAAATTATTTATTTATGTGAGAGAGAGGGAGAGGCAGAGAGAAAGAGACAGAGAGAGAGAGAGAGAGAAAGATAGGGGGAAAGAATGGTCTCACCCCTGAAAACAAACTCCAGACACACGTACCACCTTGTGCGTCTGCTTTACGTGGGTCCTGGGGAATCGAACCTGGGTCCTTTGGCTTTGAAGGCAAACGCCTTAACCACTAAGCCATTTCTCCAGCCCCTACAGCTACACTTTTGACCAGGCTTAGAGTCCTTGATACAAGTTCCCTCCTGTGTCTTAGGCAAAACTCATTAATTTGTATGTTAACTATCAAATAAAAAAGAATTAAAAACCTCATCCAGGTGTCTTGAAAAAACATTGGTCGTAGGGAATGTAGCAGGCAAATCTGTGGCCTTTGAACCACTGCTCTGTCAGAAAAATGAGCTATGGTCAAATGCTATGAGAAGCCCAAGGTCTACTCTGGAGTGGGAATATGAAGGAAGGTTTTTGGGAGAAGTGAAAAATGTATTGCAGGTCGGCAGAAGTTACAGTTTGGCATGAGGGCTAAGGAAATAAATAGCATTGGAGAAAACATGACAAACAATAGGCTTTCCCAAGGGCCAGTAATCCAGGCACTCCCAATACTGGGTGATCTACATGGAATCTGGAGAGGTAACCTGGGGTCAGATCATAAACGAATGTGCATGTGAAATCTGATAAGAGGTGTTTTATTTTATTTTTTTTCAACTGAGAAATTTGGAGAGCTTGAACTCCTTTAAACAAGGGGATTATAAAATTAAGAGTATAAATTTAGAAGCCAGGCTTGGTGGTACCTGTCTTTAATCCCAGCACAGAGTCAGAGGTAGGAGGATATCCATGAGTTTGAGGCTGCCCTGAGACTACATAGTGAGTTCCAGGTCAGCCTGGGTTAGAACAAGACTCTATCTCAAATAAACAAAAAAATAGGTCACTGTGCATATTTATTCTTAGTGTGCTCAGAGGACCCTATTTATTTATAATGAATATCTTATTTGCATAATGAGATATGTTTTCTTAAAAGTGGTAATTTAGAAACCATCTTGCAGCTGGACATGGTGACTCACATCTATATGCCCAGGATTTTGGAAACTGAGGCAGAGGGATTACGGTGAGTTACAGGTGAGCCTGAATTACACACTTGAGAATGAGACCATCTTAACCCTGTGCCCCTCAAATCATTTTTATTGGCTAAGTAATAAAGGCCTTGAAAATTCAGGACAGTTTACTTGAAATACTCTTACTGACCTGAAGTGCAGACATTGTAAACTGAAGCATACAAAAGATGCACAGCAATTTTTATTTTAATTCTATACTTTACAGATTTAGAAATCTGAGT
Source organism: Jaculus jaculus (assembly GCF_020740685.1). Classification (NCBI taxonomy): domain Eukaryota; kingdom Metazoa; phylum Chordata; class Mammalia; order Rodentia; family Dipodidae; genus Jaculus; species Jaculus jaculus. The sequence continues at coordinate 26,146,688 of NC_059121.1, forward strand.
GTTTCTCTCATGACCAGCTCAATCTACTGTAACTACATGGGGAATATTGAAAAGAAAAAAAGAAACCCTTTTTCTTCTTTATTTTAAAAGGTTTTTTTTTTCCTTAATGAAAAGGACAACATCATTTTCAGATTTCATGGGGACATTCCAGAACCTAGGTTTACCCATAGGAACATCTATGGCCTGGCCAAGCCGTCAAATCACTGCCCACACATACATTTGTTGAACAAATTCAGTTTTATTGAAAGTAAACATTTACATTGGCTACAACGTTGGGGCTTATTACAAAGCTGTATAAAAGAGGCATAAGTAGCAAGAAAAAGCAAGTGCAATAAAAAGTGAATAGAGAAAATATCTGGCCTTAGCGATCTCTTGGCAGTATTTATATTATGTGCATGTTATTAGATGTTTATAGTAACTTGAAGGCACCAAAGGCTACGTAGCAGTTTGCAGTACTATTTTGTGCACAAAATTGAAGTTTATTGTAAAGGAGGTTGTGTAAAAAAACAAACAACAAAAAACAACCACAGACATACCTTATGTTTACATAAATGAGTGGCTACAGTTCTTAAAATCTCAAACGATACATTAATTATTGGGCAGATTGGCAATATATTTCTAGAACATTAAATTGTGTTGACTGTGTAAAGAAGCACTATTTTGTAACTGCCTTCCTGCTAAATGCAGGACGTAGTCTTAGTCTTTGACACGGCTTTTTCATACTTGTGGTTCTGTTATGTCTAAAAACTACTTGAAATAGTTGTGACCTACAAAACCTTATCCTATATTTCATAGTGGGTACAAAATCCCTAAGAAAAAATTGACAGGGAAGTAATATATATTAAATCCATATAGAATGTGACAAAAATTTGGCTGGGCATTAAGTGCCAAAATACTAGAATATTTAGCCTGCCATTCTGGCATAACAGTTAGGGATGTTTTTTTTAAACCCTTTAACTCTTTAGTCTGGGCAACTGTTTACAGTTTTTAGGTGAATCGACATAATATTGCCAATGTAGAAAACCCACTTTGAGAGGAACTAACTAATTTCACACTGTGCCACTTGAAACGCTTTCTTAACGACTCACTGTTACCACTGACCGGAATCGCTACTCCCTAGGATACCCATGTTATCTACAGCCCAGTCCAACAGTCTTGACAGTACTGTGCCCAACATGGTCTGAACTGTTGAATGACTCAATGACGTCCACTTATAAAATTGCATTTTTTCCTTATACCAGAAACCCAATTTGCCTTGACAAGCAGGCTATCGGTCATCTTGAGGTAGTGTTATAATGAAGAATTCAGCAAGAGCACGTTGTGCTTTTTAAATGTGCTCCAAATGCTACCATGAAATCCACATTTATATGGATGATAAATGATCCAAGGCTGACTGGCCCTTTGTGACATACTAAATTGCTATCTGATGAAAAGCTACTCTCCTTACTAAGGTGACTTTTTCACTAAAATCTTTCTGGAACCCCACACGTTAAGACATGTTATGTTTATTCAAAAATTATTGTATATAGTACTAATAACATTCTCTACATGATAATACTTTAAAGGTTGGAGTCTTGTGTATTAAAAGTTTTCCTTTTTTTCCCCCTTTTTTAAGCAAATGAGAGAAAAACTGAGGGAATCTTGGCTGTAATATGGCAGTTTGGGTTTACTTCTCACACTACCTAGGACTTCAGAGTAGCTCTAATGATATGGTACTCTCGAAGTTTAAGTTGAACAGCCATCTTCCAAACTCAACTTTTGATTGAGTTTTAATAAACAACACAGTGGACACCAAGTGCCTCAGTAGCACTTGGCAACGCCGGTTTATTTGTGTGGTAGTAACAGTTCTCGTCCCAAACGTTCAGTCACTCTTTTTTCTTTCTTTAATACAATGCAAGAGGACAAATTATTATCACCAGTGAAATGTTGACAAACATCAGCAATGCAGGAAATAAAGCTAATAGGTTAGGAGCCTTACCCTATTTTAAGCATGAAAATGGCATCATTACCTTTGCTCAGTGGGCTCCTATCTAGTAGCCATGGCTGCAGAACTAATGTTCATGTTCACAGCACCAGTAAACAGATTTCCAATGGGAAAATGCCACCACAATGTCAACCATCCGGAGTCATCAAATAGTCCCTTCTTCATGGGGTGACTGAATCACAGCATTCTACCAGCATTTAAATCTCTCATTTTGAAGACGTGCTTGGGTTTTAGAAGTAAGATCTTCACTTATTAATGGTATTAGTAGAAGTTACGTTCTTCAGAAATACATCTTTTTTCATCATCACACCACACTATTCCCAATTTCAAAAGTCCAATGAAAAGTTTGGCTCTTCTTAGAGTATTTGCTAGCATAAAAGTTCTCACACAGTTTTGGGAAACTAATCCTGTCCTTCTGTACTGTAATACAACTTGATTAATCATCATTAAGATATCTTTCTTAAGTATCTTAAAACAAGTGTATTGGTGCCTTCTACTGATTGGTTATTAAGCAACTACATTGCTTCCTGGGGTAGGCAAATTTACTTTTATTTTTAATTAGGCAGCGTAAGTTTTGATGGTGCCAGGTTTTTTTCTTCTATAAATAATCTCTCTGTAGTACAAGTAAACACCAAATGAAATCATTAGGTCACGGCCTTTAAATCATGCTGGGGTCACGCTGCGACCTTCCTGGAGCAACCTCACTGGTCCCAGTGGTCTGCTAGGGAGGGCTTTTAAGAACCTCTCACCCTAAATTCCTGGCATCTTTATGTTTTTGTAGTTGTGTGTAGAATTTCCCACAAAATTATTTTAATTTCCTTGCCTAAAATCTCTCTCTAAGCAAAGTTTCCATGGCTTGTGTCTGAGGCTTGGAGAGTCTTAGCAGAAAGATGTGGAAATCTTGTCCCATACAAAGGATTTCAAACAACTGCTTATGGAATTAACTGGCCATACTATGGCAACATAATTTCTCAGTCTGACCCTGAGTTCACAGGCACAAGTCAGAAAAGATCAAAGCTTTAAGTACACACTATGTAAATAATTAGTACCTCAACCTCTATTGTTTTGGTTTTTTTTTCAGAAGTGGCATATCAACTACTTACAGTATATAAGAAAATGAATGAGTGAAAACTTCCTAAGCTGTAGTTCTTGACAATGTGGATGGCCTTTCCCTTTCCTTTTATGCCAAGGGAAATAAACACAAAAGTGATCACATTATACTTGCTAATGACCACACATTTGTACCTTTTCTTCTTACATAAATTAAAATCTGATAGGAGCCTTGTTTCAGGGCTTGAATAGAGTGGCGAGACTCACTAAATAGCTTTCATGAGTGGCCTGATTCCAAAGGCATCCTTTGTGTAGGAAAATCAACACTGTCCATTAAAACTTGAAATGAATACAAACTCAAGGACTCGCAGCTCTGGAGAGGCCATGGATGGGCATATAACTCTTGAAAAACTGCTGAGAGCTGGTGTGGTTATTCTCTATGGACCTATTTGCGTTCATCTTGATATTTAAAAAAAAAAACTTTCAAGTTCATCTTTCTCAAGATGAAGCCGAACATACAGCAGTATTAGATGAAAAATACAAAAAATAAACTCGATTATAGGAAATAAAAAGAATATACTCTCTCTGTGGATTCTTAGGCCTTCCTTTTAAATATACCATCATTTACATATAGCTAGTCCACTGGGGACATTGCTTTTGTGACTTTTAGATAAAATTTTAAATGAGTTATATTTCCACCGATAGGATATGCTTTTAAGCCAGTGAAAAAGTTGTCAGCAAAATTTTGGGGTGTATGTGTATGGGTGTGAATGAATTGCCATAAATCTGGCTTGTGTCTTGGTTTAAGACCAGATTGACAACTCACTGAGCATTTTATTCACTCACTGGATGACAGAATGGTGAAGCTATCCCATGTCTCATCAAAAGACATATGTGTGGATAGGCACACACACACACAGTCACATGTCTCAATGCATCAATCTACAAACGAGTAGTGCATGTTTTTAGGCAAAGCACCCACTGGGTATCTTACTGCTGTTTTATACCCAAAAATGAGAAAGGAATGTCCCTCCCAAAACACTTCAAAGTTCATGTCACTAACTGTACCAAGCACACAGGAATGTGTAGACTCTACACTTATTGCAAAAATATCTGGTAGATATTAGAGGCCGTTATAAAATGTTCTCAAATCTATTTGAATAGGCTAAAATGCCAGTGTATAATAGGAAATGTCAATTAAAGAATTTGGTATAAAAGTATCAGCACAAAACTGGTTTTTCAATCTGTTTATTGTGTATGCAACCCAAATGTCAGTTCAAGTGCCGTCTTAATTTTATTACTATATTTCATTTCCCTACAATTCATAAATCTTATACCATTTTAGGTACTTAATGAGATACTTAGAAATACTAAGAAAAAAATCAGTATTCAAAGGGTTACTTTTGTTCATAATAATAAATTATTTTATCATCTTCTTCAGTTCAAAATCCAGCTTTGAACCCGAGGAAGGCTTTCAAATCATGTTAGTTAGTTAGTTATTGAGTAAGTGGTCCTTTAACCAGTTGCAGTTTGGTTACCAATGACTCGGAGGATCTCTTTGTGGATGCCTCCTTCTTGTGTGTTAATATTCGCATCTCCAACTTGGCCGTCTTCATACCTACAGTGGAAAAAGCACAGGGAACAGGAAACATTTAAAAAGACGACAGTGTTTAAATGGCATCAAAATGCTATTTGATAAATGAAACACAGCCCAGGGGGTTCGGTGACATAGCTTGTTTTCCTCCCTTGTGCTTTACTATAGCCCCGTCCTCCCATTTTCACTGTAGCCTGTCCATCCCACAGGAAGCACTGCCTCACTGGAGGGGAACTGCTCAGTGACTCCGACAATGTGATGGTCTCCATCAGAAGTTGCTGTGAATCCGAGAGTCAACGAACCCGCCAGCTTAGCTTGAAATTCCTTAGGCTCTGGACTTCTTAACGCCAGTCCTGCCATTTCTCTCCTTCTCACCCTTGACTCTCACTTGACTTTCTACCTCTGCTTCTTGGCCGTGCAGTCCTCCTATCTACTGTCCAGCTGCCCTTCCCCTTAGCGCCGCTTGGGTATTCTGTAAAGTCTGCGACACATTTTTATTTATGTGGTACTTCACATTAGAATGCAAGCCTGCTCCGTTTAGCCTGGCAGTAAAAGTGAAGCTATGCCGGTGAAGGGCAGCAATCCCAAGTTCTTAAGAAGGAAATAATTACATTTTAGATAACTCATTTTCTCAAAGAAACGTACTTAGGCAATAAGAATTCCCGAAGAATGGCTGTTCAGACTTTCTAGATAATATTCAGAGTGAGATAGGTGATGAATTTGTTTTACTACATTAAAAGTCGCTTCAAGACAGAGGCTTTCAAGAAGTGGTAATTACTTCAGAAAGGACAAACAGTGTCTTAAAGATTAATGCACACCACTGCCTTTTCCTCATCACACTTAAATTCCCCTGCGATAGCACAATATTAGAAAATGAAAACTTTGCTCCTTGACGTGATCTACCGCTGCCACACAAAGAGATGATTCCACCTGTAGCAAGTCTAAGCGCCAAGACTGGAGTTGGTCCAAGGAGCTGGTCAACTGGGTTAGTTCTTACCACACAGGTCTGCTATTTTCTATCTACTCAGTACTCCCTGGCCGCTCTCTCCCAACTCCCTGTTGAACACTGATGTAAGTCAAAGAATAAAAAAAGCATGCGGCACATTCCACCTATCAATACTTCTTAGAGAGCTCAAACATCAAGTTCTATGTTAATAAACATGAGCAAATTGATTTAGAGTGGTTCACACGGAATCAGGTACTTGGGGGAAGGCTGTGTTAAAGATAAATGTTATTAGAGAAGTAAAGTGTATTAGATTATTTTTGTTTATATGCATCCTGTTGTTACTGGACCTCAGGTTAAAATAAAAAAAAAAAAATAGCTAAACCGTGAAGTTTCTCAGGAGCAGGGAGGCAGCCTGGCTTTAAAGTGGATAGCAGTCTTTGCCCAGGACGGACAGACCAGCTCCTTCTAGGATTGAGATTTGGATGGTAAAGGGACTGGCATGGAGTTGAGCTGGGTCCCAGAGCTCTTCTGGTTCTGTGTGGCTTTCTGATTTCCGATCTCAAATCTACATGTCACTTGACTCTGCCCAGGGTCCACTTGTTCTTGGTACAGCCTGCACTTCTGCTGCCTCCCGTGTCATTTAAACCACTGACTAAGACACATGGGACTCACGTCAAACCTACTGTGTATGCTCTCTGCAGTGTGGACTTGATCGATGGGTGAAATTTACCTGCACACTGCTATAATTTCCCCCTTTTTTTAAAAAAAATTTTTGGTTTTTTGAGGTAGGGTTTCACTATAGTCCAGGCTGATCTGAAATTCACTCTGTGGTCTCAGAGTGGCCTCAAACTCACGGCGGTCCTCCTACATCTGCCTCCCGAGTGCTGGGATCAAAGGCGTGCGCCACCACGCCCGGCTACTTTCCCATCTTTCCTGTCCTCACCTGCTGGCTAACACTGCCCGAGGCTGCCTGGCACATGCATTCAGACTTATTTCCTAGGCCTCAGCATGGGATACAGTTCAGATTTTTTTTTTTTTTTTTGAGGCTACACAATTTCATTCCCCAGCAAAACTTTGATTATTATTTATTTAATTTTTTATTGACAGCTTCCACAATTGTACACAACAGACCACGATAGTTCCTTCCCCATCCCCACTTCTCCCCTCACAAATCCATCTTCCATCATACCCCCACCTGGGTCAGCTGTCTGTAATGCCACATGAGGCCTCAGAGCCTCAAGGTCAGACAGATATGAGGAGGGTAGCAGATCAAGAGATAAGGAGCTCCTTGAAGCGAACGTGGGGAGGTCTCCATCCACGCTGGGCTATAGCTACCTTGGGGGAGTCCATGTTCATGTAAGTAACCCCTCACCCTGCCCTGTAAGTAGCTCCCATTAAACTCGTTGGTTGACTAGGGCTGGTTTTGGTATAATGGTGGCACTTTGATCTGTCTTCTGTACCCTAGCTGGGGTGAACAGATGTATGTCTGCATCTCCTCAGGAGGAAAAAAGAAAAACAAAAAACATTTCATGCAACAGTAGTAGACACACCCCACAGCTCTTTCCTAACAATGTACCCAGGAGCTCGTTGGAAGCCTGGGCCCCCACCTGTACTGTGTTGCACATACCCTCCACTTCAATAATGAAAAGGAGCTACTTTTAGAAACCACCTGTGTGTGAATGCCCCGTTTCTATCTAAACATATTCCAAAATACATCCAAGATCGGGAGACAGGCGGCTGGATGGCCTGGTCTGGTTTTGGTTGCATAAACAGTAAGACAAAGCCGGGCATGGTGGCTCATGCCTTTAATCCCAGCACTTGGAAAGCAGAGGTAGGAGGATGGCCATGAGTTCAAGGCCACCCTGAGACTACCGAGTGAATTTCAGGTCAGCCTGGACTAGAGTGAGACCATACCTCAAAACAAAACAAAACAAAAATAATAACACAAACAACACACACACACACACACACACACACACACACACACACACACAACAGTAAGGCAAATTGCATTCTCTGTGTGACCTTTTAGGGGGTCTACACATTTCACCACCTTAAGTCTATGCATAGGTTTACATGTGGTGAAAATCAGATGCCTCCTGGGTTAAACAGTAGAGGAAAGGTTACTTATACATCTCAGTTCTTTCAGTGAAAATGGAGAACCATCCAACTATGGCCCTAGTAGCTAGATCCTCCGAGATCCCATGAAAAGAACCCACCCCCAACAGTGATGGAGGCTGGGACAGCCCACGTCCTGCTGTGTTTTCACATCAAGAACTTTCTCTTGGATTTTATACTAATTATATAAAAAATGCCATAATGAGATGAAAGCTTTCATCATTTATGAGCTTTCATCTGTAGTTCTGAGACCTCATTCACTGTGAAGTAACATTTGAGGCACATGTAGGAAGATTGCTGTGAGTCTGGGGACAGCTTAAGATAGATAACAAAACCCTATTTCCCAAGTGGAAGGGAGAAGAAGAGGAAAGAGAGAGAGAAGAAAGAGAAAAGAGAGAGGGGGAGAGGAAGAGGAGACATTTTGCTATCTGCACATAATATACACTGGCTTTCCCATCTCCTAAAAGCCCATCTTCTGTCCTTTCAAATCGGCTTTCTCATTTCTACATATGGTCTTCCTGTCCTTGTATAATGTGCGTCTCAAGGTCAGCAATGAAATCAAGCTTTACTATCCATTTCTATTCACGAGAAATTGGCTGGAATCTGCTCATAACATCTGAATTGTTGCATTTTTGCCCGCAGCATTTATGTTTAATTAAGTTTATTCATTCTAGAATTCCCCAAAATAGTCTTCAAATTTCCCCTCTCCTATTTTTCTCTATGCAGTATGGTTCTTTATTTATTTTTAATATGTAGTGATACATTAGTCTGTTCTTTTAAAAATTCCCCTCTTAAACCAGGCATGGTAGCGGCGGTCCACGCCTTTAATCCCAGCACTAGGGAGGCAGAGGTGGAGGATCATGGGGAATTCAAGCCCAGCCGGGGACTACAAAGCTCCAGGTCAATCTGGGCTAGAGTGAGACCCTACCTTAGGAAACAAAACAAAACAAAAATTTCCTCCTTAACTTTGCTTCCTCTGTGTTATTGGGATGTTGGAAGGAATGCTCATAGGATATTCAAGGAGCTCACAAAGTCTGGAAAATCAATGTAAAGCATGGAAATTATTTTCACCTATCATACATGTATGTGTTTACTTATATTCTTATTGAAGCTTATAATCAGAGATCACATAGTATTTTAAAATTGTAATGTAAAGTGAAAAACAAGCAGGCATTGAGTTTCTACCGAAGAGCCCATCACTTCACTCTCAACACTTTCTCTTCTCCTCGATGTTACGCTCTTGAGAGTGGTACAACCAGGGCCTGGGGTCATGTCTTTTGTAAAGAAGGAAACAGATGCTGTAATCAGGATGTGCAATAATTACTGAATGGATTCGCCCTTTGATGCATTTTGAATTCTCTCCATTTTATTCCATGAATCTTTTGTCTCCTTAGAGTGCAGATAAAAGGCATGAAATCTCATTCGTGTGTATAAAGCCATGGGAATGATTGCAATATAATTTTCCACTTTCTGTCACTTTCAAAACATCTGAGAGTACCGAAAGTTTCCTCCTTTCTTCACGAGGCCGCTCCTTACTTTCCTTTCCCCATTATGAAATACAGAGGTTCTTCTCTACGGGAACCAATCCCTCCATACATAGATATGCTTCATGACCACTCAAGTCGAATTTAAAAGGAAATGATATTAGAAGTAGAGCTATGTACTTAAATACGTAAGTTTGTTCAATGTGTTCAATACACTTGAACTTGTATAAAATATAAAGAGAGTGGATTAGATGAAAGGACTCAGGTTTTTGTTTTGTTTTGTTTTGTTTTTTTCTGACAAAAATCCCAGTGCTACCCAATGCAACAATTTTATGACTGAAGATTTCGTTTTGGAAGACTGCGCAAGAGTCTAACAGTGGATAACAAATAACTCAAAAAGAAGAGATAAAATGTTTTATGAGCTTTTCAGTATCACGATAATGACTCTCAGAGGCAATGTGCAGACACAACGTCCCTAGGAGTCCTGAGTCTCGAGCCTGTCCTTGCCTTCATTTGGCCCCCAATGGCTGTCCTTCCCCGGCCGCCAGCATTACACTCCTCTGGAAAAGACTTGGAGAGGGGCATTTCAGCTTCTAGTCTCAGCCCCTGGGACTCGAGGGCCCGTAATGGTGGTGTTGTCATTGGGCCCAGGTTACTATAGACACGCTGCTTCCTCGTGGCCACACTTTTATGAAAAATCTCAGTGTGGGTAATAAAAGTTACCATTATTTTTAATGGGCCATCTGCTTGCTGGTGAAATCCTGACTGATACTGGTAGCTATATTATTCCCATATTGCTGATAAAGCATGGGGAGATTACATGATTGACAAATTGCTGTCTTATTAATTTCCATTGAGTTGGGACTCAAATTGTCTGATGATAAAACAGAGGCTCCTTCTAGTATCCTCAACCCTGCCTCATTGTTAAGAAGAATTCCATAGACAGTAAATATGTATCATTAAAAAGTCACAGTATGGGGCTGGAGTGATGGCTTAGCAGTTAAGGTACTTGCCTGCGAAGCCTAAGGACCCAGGTTCAATTCTAAAGTACCCAAATAAGGCCAGATGCACAAGGTGGTGCATGTGTCTGGAGTTCATTTGCACTGGTTAGAGGCTCTGGAGTGCCCATTCTCTATCTCTATCTGCCTCTCTCTCTCAAATAAATAAAGTCACAGTTTCACAGGACCCAGAAGATGACCAGGCAGTACATACAAGTTTCTCTGTGAACGTTGCCAATTTGTTAACGAGACAATGCTTAACACACAGAGTGCTGGAACATAGGTAATCACAGCCGTTCTGAGACTGTCACTTCGATGTGCCCCAGATCATGTTTCCTCCTTGTATTTACGAATGGCAAATGTACAAAACCACTATGTGCAATGCTTCCCTGAAATCCTTTCTGTGCCACGGTGAAGGATGAGGTAAGAGGCACGGGACAGGAGCTGGAAGTCAAGGCCAAGGTGAAAATCCAATGGGCCCTTTGCACTTATTGATTAGGAATGAACAATAGTGTTTTTTATATGTCTGGGCAGCTTTCATACACCCCAACGTGTGGTGCCTTGACAGTCCACATTACATGAAACGTGAATCAACTTTCATCGGGTAGACTATCTCCCTCACTCTAGTCTTTGTTCCAAGTTCTAAAGTGTCTTAATGTGCAAGTATTGGGAGCTGCTGAAAGAAAACTGAGTATCATCCTTCAGTTCTAAATCAACAACTGCTTTTCCCCAGGTTCTTCAAAGTTTTCTTTTCTTTTTCTTTTTTTAGCAGCATGTATCCATCACCTTTTTCACTGTGCCTATTGAAATTCACCAATCATTCAGTTAACGTTAAGCTCAAATACTGGTTTATCATGTTCCCACAGCCACGGTCACAGATAAACTAGAACATCTTGTACGTACACGAAAAAGAATCGTGTGCAGACGTGCTCCGTGTTTGGAACGACCCATATCTCTCCGTGTTTGTGCAGATCTGGAGAGGTGATCACTGCAATGGAAGATACAGTTAAAACAATTATTTCACTCTAAAAGAATCCCAATCTAGCCCGAGTGTCTATGATCCTTTCTGAAATCTAAAAGCAAAAACGCATAGTACAAATGAGCCTCTTAAAAAACAATAAGCCTCAGCCTATTCAAGAAATGTAAATACAGGCTGGAGGAATGGCTTCGTGGTTAAGGCGTTTGTAGACAAAGCCAAAGCACTCAGGTTCGATTCCCCAGGACCCACGTAAGCCAGATGCACAAGGGGCACATACATTTGGAGTTTGTTTGCAGTGGCTGGAGGCCCTGGCATGCCAATTCTCTCTCTCTCTCTCTCTCTCTCTCTCTCTCTCTCTCTCTGTTTCTTTCTCTCGCAAATAAATAAAATAAAACTGTTTTAAAAATATTTTAAAAAATCAATGTATGTAAAATCAATGAAAGGAATCGTAACAAGTTTGTGATTTACAAAACACTTCTAATAGCAGGAGAGAAATCATTTGAAATTATCAAAGCCAGTAGCTGCTGATTCAGGCACTGTGTAAACAGCAACTCAGAGTCATTGACAGACACCAGGGGTTAAAAATTCAAACCGCAGATGACAGTGACTGCTCAAATTCCTAATGCAAGGAGAAAACGAGTATTTCCGGTCAAATTTTAAAGCAAAGGAGCCAAGGCAAGTACACGACCTTGCAAATCACCTACAATCCCTGCATACCAAGTTCAGATTGGAAGGATAAGGGTGGGCGGGCGGCCACTGGGTTACTTTCTCAGCTCCTGGTCTGTTATTCCATCAGAAAGATAGAATTATCCTTCTTTTTAAATTTTTTAAAAATATTTTTATTTATATATTTAATTGACACAGAAAGAGGGAGAGAGAGAGACCGAGAGAGAGAATGGGCACACCAGGACCTCCAGCCTCCAGCCACTGCAAACGAACTCCAGACGCATGCGGCCCCTTGTGCATCCGGCTTACGTGGGTCCTGGGGAATCAAGCCTGGGTTCGGCTTTGCAGGCAAACACCTGCAAAGCTCCAGCCCAGAGTTATCATTCTTAAACATCTGCCAGGAATAAAACACCGTACTGCCTGGGCTCCTGCCAATTTCGCACTTGGGTCTTAACCTTCTTGCTCTCTCCATGCTGTTTATTTTGAATTTGAGACGGTATTAAGGAATAGTGTGTTCGTTGCTCCACCACAAAAGTTGTGTAAACACATTTGAGTTCTTACCCAAGGAGGACAGGGCACCTAGAGGGCACGTACCTTCACATAAGGCTATACACTTCAAGTTACGGCTCTGCAGGAACTGGGATTGATGTCCTTTTTTCTGAGACTAAACCATAAAACAATTAAAAAATAAAGTAAGAACGGGACACACGTGAAAAACTGCTCATTGCTGGAAAATAGTACTGAGTAAAACAGCCCTAGGTAAGGCTAGCCTATCTATACTAGCATCAAAATCTTTACACACTCTTAATATTCAGCTGTTTTGTAGTATTGTGTAATCATTATCAAATCACTTATAAAATTTAGGAACTAAAACAATTCTACATTAGAGTTTAGTAGTCTCGCAACATATAATTAGAGCCTCAAATTTATTTTTACTGGAAGCCTCGAGAGTTTTTTTTTTTATCAAGATAAACAAAATTAAATTTGCATCTTTTCAAACATTAAAATTAATCACTCCAAATTATCTAAATTTAGCCAAAAACCAACCAACATATGTAGCACCTTTTACTGAGCCACAAGGAATTCAAAAATCTCATTCAGAACTGGTGTTTGGTTTTACATTCAGACATTAGACAAGCTAAAGGCATGTTATTCATCAGGTTTTGGTTTAACTGGCTTGTACTTGTTATTATTATTTTTTAATAAACCAACATGGGATTTGTCTTCAATTTTTCTGTGTCTGGAATGTTCTTTCTCTCAGAGAAGCCCATAGCTTGTATACTCTACATCTCTAAAGCTTTGCTCCAATGCCACCTTCTCAGAGTGTTTCTCTCATCATGCCACTTCCTCATCCTGGGCCGTCTTCTATCCCATAGCAGTCAACATCCCTTTCCATGGCATATTTTCCTCCACCAAACCTGCCCAAGCATGTTTTCAATGGCTTGAGTCCTCCCAGTCAGATAAGGAGTCAGGAATGTTATCTGGCTTTGGACAGTAATATCCCCTAGAGTCCGCGAGAAACTCTGGGATCACAGTGGGAAAGATCAGACATGTCCATTAAACAATTATTGCCTGTGGGCGATTTGGTGATCGTATTTTGGGGTGAGTCTTATATTCGTCTGTGAGCAGTGACCACTTAAGATAACTTTGCAAGCTTCATAAGCCTCGGCGCTCAGCGACACCGCGCTGGCTGGTGAGGCCACAGCTCAGGGGTGAGAGACGCTGTCGCTTCGTCCTGATACCACCTGTGACACACCGCTGCTTTTCCCACTCGACGCGGGCTCGTCCTTCGCTGACACTTTCTGCTTCTTGTTCATCCCTGAAAACATCAGTGAGACAGAAGTTTAGGGACAAAGCTGAGCGACGCCACTCAAAGAAGAGCCCAGCTACGTTGCCAGGGTCTACCGCAGACGTGGGACGCCAATCAGGCCAGATGTTGTAGTCACAAAGGGTCCCGAGGGAACTGCTGCTCGGTGCCCCAGAACCTAGAGGATTGCTTATGAGTTCAGGTTGTCTCACGAGAATTAAGAAGGGAGGCATCTTGGTTTGTTTTCCTTTGCGTTAAAAACAGGGGTTGGAAATTCTTTTGAACACAATACATTTAGAAAATTCCTAAAATTTGTCCTTAATATTTTATTTATTTGTTTGACAGAGAGATACAGAGAGAGAGAGAGAGAATGGACGTTCCAGGGCCTCTAACCCACTGCAAATGGACTCAAGATGCATGCACCACTTTGTGCATCTGGCTTCACGTGGGTAGTGGGGAATCGAACCCAGGTCCCTAGGCTTTGCAGGCAAGCTCCCAAAGTGCTGAGCCATTTCTCCACCCCTTAATATTTGTTCATAAAATGTTGAGTTAATTAGAGATTTCACTTTTTTTTGTTGTTGTTGTTGTTTTTTTGTTTTTTGAGGTAGGGTTTCACTCTAGCTCAGGCTGACTTGGAATTAACTATGTAGTTTCAGGGTGGCCTCGACCTCACGGTGATCCTCCTACCTCTGCCTCCCAAGTGCTGGGATTAAAGGCGCATGCCACCACGCCCTGCTGAGATTTCACTTTTTATCATTGGCTTAGTTCAGGGACAGGATAATGACTGGGAAATAAAAACAATGACAGAGAAATGCACTTTACTTCAACTCTAAGGATCATTAATATATTCTCAATTTTGTGTAGCATTTACCATTTCTTCTAATTGTAGGGAAAAAAATGCATTACCTCGTCTATAAAAGCCACAGACCTTAACTCATTCTGGTAATACCACTTTGCCTGGGTGTGATAGATTGTAGAAAAACAGAACCAAACAGGTAGTCAGAGGTCAGCCTGAGCTAGATCCCAACTCTTTTAGGGGATGCTCTGAGAGACAGAAGTATCACCTGGCAAGTTCAGACAGCGGGTTCCTGACCGTATGCATCTATGAGCATAATTAAAGGGGGCAGGGGTGTTTCCTCTTAAGTTTGTGTTGATTTGCTATCCAGCTGTAGTTGCTGGGATTACTAGATGAACATATTATGCCATCTTTCAATTTTTCATTATGTATTTTTAGTTTGGCATTCCTTGTTATGTAAACCTTGAAAATTTTTCCGTTTTCTTCCTACAAGCATTTCACTGTACTTTGCCATTACTTTCTCTTGCTAGTTCTAAGTAGAAATCTGGTTTTATGTGTTCCAATTTTACTTCTCCACCTCTGAGAAATGGCTTGTTATGGCTGACAGAGTGTATACTTTGTTAATGAGTGAAGGTGTATGGGCGAGGTTCATGTTTCTCCGGGTCCTTAGACTTCACACAGATAGCAAGACTCATGATCCAGGTACCACGTTTACGATGTGTGTAATATCCCTGCATTGTGTACACACGCACACACAACCAATCGCATCTATAGACATTTAAAGATGAGAAGGATGGGCCTGGCAAGATGACTCAGTGGTGAAAAGGGCTTGTTTGCAAAGTCCTGTGTGAATTCTCAAGCTGCTCATATCAGCCGGACACAAAGGTGATGCAAGGATCTGGCATTTGTTTGCCAGGATAAGAGCCCCTGGTGCCCACCCTTCCCACATCCTGCATGTGTAAATAAATGAATTTATTAAGTAGATTAAATAAATATATACATTTTTAAGTGTGAAGTAACGTGGGCTTATTTAAAAGTGAGAGGGAAAAGACATCTGACAATGAAGTTATGGAAAGGAGGAATATTGCCAGTTGCTATTTTTTAAGCATATGAATTGGATATTACGTGATACTTAAAGAGGACAAGCGAGCTCATGCCACAAACTCCACTGCCCAAGGATCATCAAGACTAGTAAGTGGAAGGCTGCTCGGCCCACCTTAGGAACTAACCAGGATCCCCACCGCATACGCCTTCTGTTGACCTCCAAGACTTTTTTTTTTTCCCCACAATCTCATCAAAATTTTTCTTGAAAGTAGTTCCACTGAGTTTCTTTTGTTTCTCACACTTACCAGCTGAATTCAATACAAATATATCTGGCAAATTTCAGCCATGTGATAGAAATCTATGCCTGAGGTATTTAACAATAAGAAAGTGAGAAATCGGTAAGATTGAAATAAGAAACAAAATGCAGGATTACCTGAGTAACCGAATGATATGCTTGACATTGGACTAAGATAGATTCCACTTCCATACATTGCACCATGGAGCTAAAAATGGGACGGGGGGGGGACAGAGGGGGGTCAGCCAATAATGTTAAACATTAATATTATATAAAAGGAGCAGTCATGTTGGAACATTAAGTTTTAGAAAAATGACAGCACACTTATTCCAAGGTCTAATTTGAAAACTGCTCTTGTGGATAAAACTCAGAGGAGTGAATAATGAAAAATGGTGCCCAAATGAAATGGTCCCTTAGTGAATGTTCTCTACCCTACCAGGAACAAAGTCCTGTATGACAAAAGTCCTCTCGTCAGTATTTTCGAGAATCTTTAAGATTACAAACACAAGACTTGTGTAAAAGCATAAAAGACACTTCGATTAAGACCCACTTGCTAATATATGAACAAAGCGTGTTCTCAGATGTTCACTGTTTAGCACAGTCATTCCATTTTCCCTCTAGACTGTTCAAGTCAAAAGGGATTTCATTATCTTACGTTGTTCAACTCATCTAACAACACCATGTAGAACAATTAAAATTCTCTGTATATTCCAGAGCCCCCAGGTGCTACTAATAAGAGCACAGTATCAATTTAATCAGTGGGCATTTCAAGGTAATTGCATCCCATCAAATGTGACTGTGTTGAGACATCTAGCTCGGATAATTGGGTTCAGCTTTCTGCTCCTGGATGTCCTCATGTGTCTGGTGACAAAGGCGATGAAAGGCTGAAGTGGGACGAGCAAGGTGAAGGGAGCTCGCGGAGCTGAGGGCTGAAGCCACAGTGCCCCGTTGTCCCTCAGCCACGCTAAAGGTCCACACTGAGGGTGAAGGGAAAGGCGCAGGGTGACTCTTGGTCACCCATCTGCACTGTATTTTCCAAAAGGGCTCACTCACACTGAGGCACAGGACTAAAAAAAAAGGGGGGGGCGTTCAAAATAATGGCTAGACCACCTACACAGCTTTTCCTTCTGCACGATCACCCTTTGGTTCATACTCCCTCTAAGGATGACTTTTGCTTTTTTGGCACAGGGAGCTCACCTCTTTGCATCAAGCAGAGGTTGATTGTTGCTTCAGATACTCTGTGAAAATGTACTCAGTGGGAATCCCACGTGAGGATGTTAAAGTGTTCATGTCTCCTAACACCAGGATGGGCTGCTGAGCCTCAGGAGTGAAGAAACGATGCATGCAGAAACCTCACCTGCAGGCGTGTGTTTGAGGCGACGACCAGGCCATTCCTCAGGATAGAGTGCCAGTTTTCAATGTGTGAGCCACTAGGACAGAAAGCAGGGAGGGAAAGAGCCCCGTCAGAAAGCCAGCGGTCTTAGAAACCAGATCTAAGAAGTTAAGCTCAACCCAATGATCTGAGCTAGATGTCCCAACACAGCCACATTTGATGTGATGCAATTACATTGAAATGCCCACTGATTAAATTGATACTGAGTTCTTATTAGGAGCACCTGGGGCCTCTGGAACATAAAGAGAAATTTAATTGTCTCCAAGTCAAGGGCTATGCACTTGGCTGCTCAAAGGTCGTGGCGAAGGATGGGAAAGGACCTTCTCTCGCCCTAATGCTCCTGGGCAGAGCGCACATGGAACGCGAAGCCATGCATACTCACTGAAATGCAAAGGTGCTGCCAAAGAGCTTCTTGGCAGCTCTGAAGTTGGACTCTTTGGCTGGGGGACTGCTGAGGAGGAGGAACTGGTGTGGCGTGTGCATGAACTTCAGTTGCTGCCATTTAACAAGATGACAAATGAAAATGTGTCAGATGCCACGTACCGTCAACTGACAACAATTCCACATTCTACCGGTTTCAGAATCATCCGTTTCCAAAATTAGTCTTTTTACACTCAGGGCATTTATAGGCTAATCTGTAGACTACACATTTTAAAATATTTTATTTTTATTTATTTATTTGACAGAGAAAGAGAGAGAGAGAGAAAAAAAATGGGTGTGCCAGGGCCTCCAGCCACTGCAAATGAACTTCCAGACAAGTGCACAACCCTTGTGCATCTAGCTAATGTGGGTCCTGGTGAATCGAACCTGGGTCCTTTGGCTTTGCAGGCCTGAACTGCCAGCCATTCCTCCAGCCCTGTAAACTGTATATTTTAAAGATGCCTCCATAAATGGTAAAATTGACAATGTGGATTCTTTAGACTCATGGGAAAGGAGAACAGACAGATAACCCAGAGCCACTGAGATTTCGATTTGGCATAGAGCACACAGTCATGCGCCAGATTACAGTTATCTTTAAAACTTTTGTTATAGAATTCTCTAGGCTTACCCTAGCTGATCAACTGAGAAAATATGCTGGAGTTTGCTAAACTCCAGATGCATGTGCCTCCTTGTACATCTGGCTTACGTGGGTCCTAGGGAATTGAGCCTCAAACTGGGATCGTTAGGCTTCACAGGCAAGTGCTTAACCACTAAGGCATCTCTCCAACCCTGGTTTTTTTTTTGTTGTTGTTGTTTTGTTTTTTAACTTGATAGTCCTAACCTGGGTCACTTCCATTGCTGGCGTCTAGCATCCTTGACTAACATCTATTCCTCCAATGTCTGGGTGCAGACATGAAAAAAACAACTTACCCTGTTCACTGGCAGTTTCACAATATGTGATCTATTACTTGAAATGACCCTGAAATTAAATAAAATGATCAGTCAGTCACAATATGTATGTATGTCAAATATATATATTATGTATACATGGTTTTTCTTCTTGGTTAGCAAGTAATAGAAATGTATTTTTGCTGTGACATGAAATAAATTAATTTTCCAATCAATTATCTAAGATGTTTAACTTACTGATACAATTTAAAGACCTTGTATAGCAAACAAGCAAATATTTTAGTCTGAGACACACTGATAAAACTTATGAAGATACAGTTTTCAATAACCACAACCACCAACATTAGCAAAATGAACAGTTCCAGATCTTCAATCCTTTCAGATAATCATAGTCTAAGCAAGCATTGTAAGTCGAGTCATGAAGCTATATGTTGCTTCTCTCTATATTGTCTAAAGAGTTTTTACGGAGATTCTCTTTGTTTAAAGATTTGAAGATTTCTTTGAGCTGATGTATGCATATGTGTCCATGTGCATGTGTGTGTGTGCACTCATATAAAAGTCAGCATATTTAGACACCAATGTTGAAAACAGTTAGACTCAGGTACTTGAAACAATGAGTTTTGTGTTCTTCAGTGTGTAAGATAAGGAAGGGGAAATGACAGACTATTTGGTTCTGGAGAACAGTGTGATGAGTAAACTACAGAAACGGACCACAGAGAAGAGGAAGTTTAACCCAGGTGGGCCTCAAGGGAAAAAATACAAGTAGATACGTGGAAGGATTTTCGCAGTTGATAATAAGATACAAAGAAGGCAACTTTCTCTGCCTACATGTTGTTATGGTCTAGGGAGACTAAATTTTGTGCTTCGCAGGATTCCAACTGGGTGGAAAGTAACTAGAAGCAGGAGGAGGCTGGGTAAAGTTCCTTCTGGGGACACTGTCTTAACTTCCTCCTTGCTGATGGACTAAGCCTTTATCCAGACCCATCGCCTAGGATCCCTGCACTTGTATCACAGAGGGGAAACCACAGCAAATCTCCCATTGTGTGAGTTTTCAAAGTTACTTCAAAGAGGCCTGGATGTGAAATTCTTACAAACTCCCATTGCCTTCACTTCGTAAATGAGAAGAGGATAGATTCCAGGCAGTACGAGAGGGCACCTCATTGGATAAAAGGTTCCAGTGCCTGCCTGGGAAGCGGAAGGGTCCAGATTCGACTCCTTGGTGCCCACATAAGCCAGATGCCCAAGGTGGCAAATGCATCTGGAGTTCATTTGCATTGGCTAGGTGCCCTGGCAACCCCATTCTCTCTCTCTCTCTCTCTCTCTCTCTCTCTCTCTCTCTCTGTCTGCATCTTTCTCCCTCTCAAATAAATAAATAAGGACCCAGATTTGACTCCTTAGTGCCCACATAAGCCAGATGCCCAAGGTGGCAAATGCATCTGGAGTTCATTTGCATTGGCTAGGTGCCCTGGCAAACCCATTTTCTCTCTCTCTCTCTCTCTCTCTCTCTCTCTCTCTCTCTCTCTCTCTCTGTGTATGTGTGTGGGGGGGGTGCATATTTCTCCCTCTCAAACAAATAAACAAGGACCCAGATTCGATTCCTTAGTGCCCACATAAGCCAGATGCCCAAGGTGGCAAATGCATCTGGAGTTCATTTGCATTGGCTAGGTGCCCTGGCAAACCCATTCTCTCTCTCTCTGTGTGTGTGTATGTGTGTGTGTGGGGGGGTGCATCTTTCTCCCTCTCAAACAAATAAACAAGGACCCAGATTTGATTCCTTAGTGCCCACATAAGCCAGATGCCCAAGGTGGCAAATGCATCTAGAGTTCGTTTGCATTGGCTCGATACCCTAGCAAACCCATTCTCTCTCTCTCTCTTTCTCTGTCTGCCTCTTTCTCCCTCTCAAACAAATAAATAAGGACCTAGATTCAATTCCTTAGTGTCCACATAAGCCAGATAGCCAGATGTACAAGGTGGCAAATGCGTCTGGAATTTGTTTGCATTGGCTAGATGCCCTGGCAAACCCATTCTCTCTCTCTCTTTCTTTCTCAATAAATAAATAGAAAATAATTTTAAAAAAAGATTTGACATGAGGTTAGTTCAGGGGCCACCTTTCTGTACCCAGCCCTCCTTCTAGAATTCTGGCTGGACTAAACAGACCAAGTCCACTGAGAAACAGTGCACTGTCTGCAAAGAGTTAATGGCATTTATACTGTCCTTGTCAAGGAAGAAAATATATAAAAGCTATCTCAAGATGTTCAGCAAATGGATGGGGAAAAAGAGTGAATTTTATCACTTGGTCCTCACTGAACAAGAAAATTAAATGAACCAAAATGCCTTCGACACGTAATCTAGTTAGCCACATCTCCTAAAGACTGAAGAGTGAACGCTGTCAAATGCATTCTGTAGCCCTGGTAGTGCAATGACAGCATTTTCCTCCCCTTGTGATGTACAGTTTTAATTAAACTGAGAGTCATTAAGGACTCTGGGGCTGTAAAATCACCCAGTCTTCAGGCTGGCAGAACTGTAGTTTTCCAGGGCTTATGAAATAGGGCTTTTCCTCCTGAGGTGAAAAGGAGGAAAAGATGCTGTTTTCATGAAGAGGGAAAAGGAGACTCTACCATTGAAGCAGCGGATGAGCAAGGGGGTCTTGTTTATCCATCTGTTTCTTGATCTCCAGATAGGGTGCCTGAAAAACAACATCGTTATATTCCTTCATTTTCCCTTAAAAAGAAAACTAGTCTAAATGAAATGTCTAATCTAGTTATAAGTAAAATGTAGGGGCTGAGGAGATGGGCTCAGCAGTTAAGGCACTTGCCTACAAAGCCTAAGTGCTGAGGTTCAATTCCACAGCACCCACGTAAAATCAGATGCACAAGGTGGCATATATAACTGGAGTTTGCTTTCAGTGGCTAGAGGCCCTGACATGCCCATTTGCCTATTCTCTCTCCCTCTCTCTCAATAAATAAATAAATAAAATATCTAGATTTTTTAAAATTAAAATTTACAAGACTGGACCTGGAAATAATAACTTGTTTTAGTCACAATTCCAAGATGAAGAGAATGAACTTCCAGGAAGAAAGGAGGGACTTGCTTGCCCATGTTGAGACTAAAACCAAATTTAAGTCTAACATCTCTCTGCATTATGCCACTAAAGGTGACTGACTCGCAGCTACAGAAATCTCCTGTTAAATCCTGCTCAAGAAAAGGCAGAGTTACACAACCATAAAGCTCACCTACCTTGCCCATTCGCCCCGTCTGGTATTTTCCATTTCCACATCACTCCCTCATTTTGTTTTTGTTCCTACTTTTTCATTTCCCCACATCCCACTTGGTTTCTGTTTGCTCCTTTTGCAAGCCTCAATCCCCTTGTCTCAGTGGGAGGTGAGCCCAGCTTATACTGCAACCTTGCCCTGCATTGCTCAGAAGGGGACAGGCCATGCTAACCCGTGTGGTGCCCTGTAGTGCTTTTTGTTGGTAGCTAAAGTTAACATTGGAGCAAAACTTTGGATAGCATACTATGCATTTCTAAGGAAATTGGCCACAGTTGAGAAGAGCAATTTAATGAAATTTACTTCCCCCTTGCCCATTTCATAGATGAAGAGCAATGTCTCTTTAACAGTGAAGAGCTGTCTCATGTGGTATATTCGAGAATATAAGCGAGTATAATGTTACACTTAACATATTGGAAAGGCTTTAAGAATTTGGTGCAAGAAAATCTGACAGCATTGCTATAAAGTTGCCCTGAAACAGGGAGTGGCGTTGCTGTTTCCAGCTCACTGAGCGAAGACACTGAGGCATCAAGCAAGGTGATCGAAGTCAAGGGCCCCTGTCACCACGGGCAGCCACGCGACTTTGGCCTCTAGTTTCAGAGGCTGAGCCTCCTCTATGGCCTCTTATTAAAACAGCTTACACATGACCCAGAGCAAAGGATGCAAGTTTTGGCAGACAGCTGGTTCCAGAGTCAGAGTTTGCAGCTATTTTTAAATGCACGGATGATCTGGGTCTAGGGTATGGTATAAATATTCTCTGTCAAGCTCCTCTTCATGAATAAAAATATTTATCTCTGCATAAGGTACTGCAGTAGGTTCTTTTTTTCCCCCTTATTCTCAGTAGAACTTCATTTTTATTGTATTGTTTGCTTTTTCATACAAATAATGAAAGTATGAAAAAGAGTTCAGATTGAAGGGGAAAGGATGCACATAGAGAAATCGCTGGAAGAGATGGAGTACTGAAAACAAATGCTATCATTTGTGAATTGTGGGGCCTTGTATGAGCCCCTGTCTAACAAAGACGGACTATTGAATGAATCCATATTTGACCAAATGATTAATGACAAGAGCCAAGGATCAAAATCAGAAATGTGAAAATGTCATTTTGAGCACTACCTTTACTTTTGTTGTTGTTGTTGTTGTTTCTCAAGGCAGAGTTTCACTCTAGCCCCAGGCTGACCTGGAATTCACCATGAAGTCTCAGGGTGGCCTTGAACTCACGGCGATTCTCCTACCTCTGCCTCCCAAGTGCTAGGATTAAATGCGTGTGCCACCACACCCGGCTTTACTTTTTAAAATATTTTTATTGATTACTTATTTGCAAGGAGATAGAGACAGACAGAGAGGGGGAGAGAGAGAAAGAGAGACAGAGAGGATGGGCACTCTAAGGTCTCTTGTTACTGCAAACAAACTCCAGATGCATGAACAACTTGGCTTGGTATGAGTACCAGGGAATTGAACCTGGGCATTCAGCCTTTGCAAGCAGGCTCTTTTAACTGTTGAGCCATCGCTGTAGTCCTGAGCATTGTCTTTAAATGAGAAAGTACAAACAACACTGACGTGAGGGGGACAGTCCTGGACAGGACGGGTCCCTCTTCTTTTCCCAGAGAATATAAACAAGCCAGGGACGTGCACACCAGATGCCTACAGGCCCGCAGCACACAGCACATGCGAACCTTCGCACACAATGTGCGTTGTGAGTTTTGGATCTCAAATATATAAATATACATAAAATCAGGGTGTGGTGGAGTATACCTGTTAACCAAGCACTCCTGAGGGAGAGGTAGGAGGATTGCTGTGAATTCCAGGTCAGCCTGGGACTCCAGAGTAAGTTAGAGTGAGACCCTATCTCAAATCAACCAACCAAACAAAACCTCCTAATATCATGGGCTGGAGAAACGGCTCAGCAGTCAATTATGCTTCCTACACAAGCACAAGCTGAGGGGCCTGGGACCAGTCAAATCTGAATCTCTAGCACCCACATAAGCAGCTTGGCGTGACCATGCACACTTACAACCACTGTGCCCTAGAGGAGCCGAGACCCAGGAGTCAGCAGAGCTCACACAAGCAAGCGAGCAAGCAAGATCTGATGAGATCTAATAAAGGGCTAGTAAGAGTGGATGCAACAGCAATGGAACAGGACACCAGAAATTCTGCCCCAACCACGAGGGAACCACAGGGGCATACACATGTGCATATACCACACACACACACACACACACACACACACACACACACACACCACACACAAGCAAGAACCGATAGTATAAGGAGGTAGGATTAAATTTAAATTTTTCTTTAAAACATTCTGACAGACTTCCAAGCACCCAAGCGTCTGCCTGAGTTTGAGCCTCAAACAGCAGGTCTAAAAGCAACCACTTGTCCAGAACCCAGCGCGGGCACACCCACGCTTTGCTGGAATTGAAATGACACCAACCTAATACAGCTCAGTTCTTCTACGGTCCTCATTATGACCCATGTAAACATAAAGCCCGCAGCTCACCTACGTTCCTCACGACACAGTTTTATTCACGCAGGCCGACCTGGACTTACTTGGGTCATTTCCCTGATGGAAGTTATGCTGTCCAGTGCCTTCATCACTCGGTCGTAGTTCTTCTTCTGTGTGGTGAGAAAGGTGCCATTCAGTTACACGCCTCTTCAGGTTACACATCCACAGAGACATACATTACTTCTGTACATGAATTCTCCATCAGAGTCAATATGAGAACCATGAGAACACAAAACACTGCAATGGGATGGCTCAAGGACACCGGATTTATGACCAGAGTCAGAGGGAAGAAAAAGAAAACATAAAGCGACACTGTGTTGTTTTGTTTTTTAATCTCAGGGCACTAAATCATATCCACCTTACTATGGTACAATCTAGAAATTCGCAAAGTTCTGGGGACCTTGGCTCTGGTTATCGTCACTACAACAAGGAGCGGTAACCTCCTGCCAGGAAAAGATGCGCTGTCACTGTCCCAGCTGCTGCCGTTTTCCTCTGATTGGAATATTGTTTCCAGACGCACATGGCGACCACGTGCAAGTGGCGGTACGTCCTCGAGCGACTGCCTATTTCTAAGCAAAACTGCCTATTTCTAAGCAAAACGTAAACAGGGCTCTGGATGCCACTCACGAAAGAAGTCTTCCAAGGGGGAGGGGGGCATTACAAAGTCATGCAAAGTCATTCCTCCAAAATGATTGAAAAAAAAAAAAAAAAAAACACAACTGGTGTAATTTCAGCTCTCAGTCTGAAATTTTGCTGTTTCAGAAAAATCCTGCCTAATCTCCGCGTTTATGAAACGCTTTCATAAGAAGTGGGAGTCCATTAATAAAATGCATTTAACATGAACATTTTAATGAAAAGTTAACTTTCCAGGGAGAAGGACATGGAGAAACAGAAGGGTTGATGTGGAAGCTAAGGGATTAGAAAGAAAACTTTCCTCATGATCCAGAAATCTTAAGTGAGCTTGTGTGAGTCAGACTCCCGCAGGAGACGCTCGGGACTGGCAATCAGCACGGGCTCGGTGAGCAGAGCGTTTCATGCAGACAGGGGAAGGCTTCACGAGGTAACTGCTAGGCTTTGCTATCAGAAGCTCTGTGGGCGGTGTGCCAGGGTCGGTGTGCCAGGGTGACTACTTACCCTGGGGTTGAAGGCCAACATCTGAGGGTCGTTAGGATCTACCACAGACGGATATGGCTCGAAAATGACAACCTTTCTAGGAGATTCCAGTGCAGATCTACACATGGACACCAGCAGATCTACCACCTTGAAACACACACAAGTTAAGTCTCTAACCTTCGGGCTTTGCTGCTGACATTAACAAGGAAGCCCCCGGACCCGCCAGCAGTCTCCATCGTTTGTAGCCCTTGACTTCACACCACGCTTGGCCCCTGGCCACTCATCTCCTAACATGTGTCTGTCACGAGCGCACAGCGTGAGCTGGTATGTTTTGGGCTCTCAGGTAAGACGATGAACAAGAGTTGGCATGCTCCAGGAAAAATCATTTTTCCCTCGTCCTACTTTCCTCTTCCAAAGGTCATTAGTGATATTTGAGGTGTTAAATACAGTCACTTTGCTGCCACGGCTATATTGCTCAATGATCCCTGTGCATAATTTACTATGAGGCAGGCCTATCCAACAGCTCAGCTGGCTCCCTTCCCTGGGTACACAAATGGCATACTTTTTTTGTTCTTTCCAGAAACAGAATCAAGAAGAATGCTAGTGTCTAAATGCAGTCCATTCACATGACAAGGCATACAGATTTATGGGTCCAGAAAGAGAAAGCTATCACTAAAATGTTTTTGAGCAATGTTCAAATCTGACTGTGGTGGTGCATGCCAGGAATTCCAGCAATGGGAGAAACTGAGGCAAGAGGTTTGAGAATTCAACTCAAGGCTACATATTGAAGTCATGAATCCTGTCTCAACAAACAAATGAGCAACATAATAATGGCAACAATAAAAATTTTTAAAAAATTAGTAAAAGGAAGACAATTTTGATTCTCTTGCTCTTATAAGAAATATCGTGACCAAGTAGCAATAGGATTTACAATGGAATCTTTTAAATTTTTTTTTTAATTTTATTTATTTATTTAGTTATTTGAGAGAAAGAGGAAGAGGGAGAGAGAGAAAGAATAGGCACACCGGGGCCTTTAGCCACTGCAAATGAACTCCAGATGCATGCACCCCCTTGTGCATCTGTCTTACGTGGGTCCTGGGGAATCGAACCTGGGTACTTAGGCTTCGCAGGCAAGTGTCATAGCTGCTAAGTCATCTCTCAGCCTTATGTAATCTTTACACTCACAAAAAATACCTACGAAAACATTCAGAATTTCCAGTGGCCTAAACTAAATTAGCAAATCCTAAGCCACTCATAAAATACCAACTTCATATGTATGCTCAGGACTCATTCAGCAAATAATGGACCTGTTTCTGGCCCAGTGGTCCATTTATGTGTGTTTATATGTATATGTAGAAATACATGCAATAAGGTGGATTCCAAGTCAAAACATATCAGGCCTTAGGAAGGCCTTGTTTTCTCTCCCACACTCACATTCGTTTCTGCTCAGAAATGTTCCCTAATCCACATACAAACTCTTTTCAGTGTTTGCTAATGGCTTCATGCAATTAAGATGCATACTATAATCCCTAAGAACACAGAATCAGTACGACAAAACAGACTCTTCTCAAACTTTTGAAAAATAGGAATGGTGGCATGAATCTAAACAATCTCATAAACATTTTTACTTTTGTGCCAAACACGTAACCGAGGTTTTATAAAAGTGCACACATGCATTGGCCAGTGTGTCAGCGGGCGGATTTAGTTGAGCTATTGTGTTGCAATGGCAATGGGGACACGGAATTGCATCCGTGAGCTATTTCCACAGTGTCTGTTCTTGCCTCACTTTAAGGCACACGTCCTTCTTTTTCTCTTTAAGTGCTTTTTTTTTTTTTTTTTTTTTTTTTGGCTAGTTTTATCCAGTGGCTCCTAGATGGAAATGACAAAGGAGCTGGCGTTGCTGCTGCGTGGATCTGCCCCCTGCACCGAAGACCTCGTAACAAAGGCAGCAGAGCCACAGCGCTGAAGGGCTCCAGTCAAAGTGAACCAACAAGCTTGCCTATTTGGGCACTCTGAAAACGGAATTCTGTCATACTGAGCTACCCTAAACTGGCTTGTTTGTTACAGAGACTAACATTGGAATTTAAAACAAAAGGTTTATATTCTACTGTGTTGATCAAACTTATCTTAATTGTTCCCAAATATCCCAAGAACTATACCATCTACTTAAAAAAAAAAAACACACACACAAAAGATAATATAAAGCTAGGTGTTTCTTGTCCCTACCCTTAGCCCATAAGATTTAATAACATCTATGTTTTAATAACATCTATGTTTTAATAACATCTATGATGGGCAGACAGACTTCAAGTTGTACATGTCTCTCTCCCTAGCCTCAGCATTTGAATTCAAGAAACAATTTGAGGGCTGGAGAGATGGCTTAGTGGTTAAGGTATGCACCTGCAAAGCCAAAGGATCTTGGTTCCATTCCCTAGGACCCACGTAAGCCAAATGCACAAGGGGGCGCCTGCGTCTGGAGTTCATTTGCAGTGGCTGGAGGTCCTGGCACACCTATTCTCTGTCTCTTCCTCTCTCTCTCTCTCTCAAATAAATAAATAAATAAATAAATAAATAAATAATATTTTTCTAAAAAGAAACAATTTGAGATTGGCTGAGACATTTAGGATGAAAATTTAAAGAAATACAAAGTTCAAGCAATGAGGATTAAGAGCACTTGGTAGCAAAATGAGAGGGTCTTTGAGTTTGGAGAATTAGGTGCCCCCCCCCCAGGACAGTGCTTACATTTCACCTGATAATGTAATCACCATCCCCCCTCCAATTCCGCTTTCCAGTATGAAAGAACCCAGAGCTCTTGTAAATGGGGAAGTCTCAGTCACTAGTCTTAAGGTGCATAAGCAGGGATGCAACAGGAAGAGCTGCAGATATGTACTGTGATCTAAGATCAGAAGCCCATTTAGAATATAAGGCAATGCACATCAAACATTTCCATAGTGACCCGTGATCAGCGCATGGCCCTAAATGAAAACCTGATAAGATATACAAATAAAATGGAGCTGCTGCTTCCGGTAGAACCAGTGTTTGGCCACCTATAAAAATAGCTGTGGGGGCTGGAGAGATGGCTTAGTGGTTAAGTACTTGCCTGTGAAGCCTAAGGACCCCGATTCAAGGCTCGATTCCCCAGGACCCACATTAGCCAGATGCACAAGGGGCACACGTGTCTGGAGTTCGTCTGCAGTAGCTGCAGGCCCTGGGGTGCCCATTCTCTCTCTCCCTCTCTCTCTCTCTCTCTCTCTGCCTCTTTCTCTCTCTGTCTGTCACTCTCAAATAAATAAATAAAAATAATAAAATTAAAAACAATAGCTGTGGGAACCATAGGCTCCTATTGTCTCAGCCAGCCCCTGGCATCAAGCCTGTGGAGCCCCTGCGGCTTCAGACCAGGGCCAAGTAAGCACAGGGTCCAGAGGCACGAGGGGGCCACTAAGCTAGAGTTTCTTCTGGTTTGGTCAAGCACTTCCCACATCGCCCTTGGAATTGTCAACACTATTGGGGTGCGTGTTTTAAAAACTAGTAGTTAAAAGAATATTGTTTTAGAAAATAGACTTATTTTCTGATTTTCAAATATGGATCTCCAGTTCCATCAGCAAAGTGATCCAAATGTCTGCTTGAGCTCTGTAACTGGCACTAGGAAGCTTAAAATGTATTCTACTTAAGAACCAGGAATTTCAGAGAAGCAATGATAATGAAGGAAAAAAAAAAAACACCTAAGGTGTTTTTATTTAACTACTGGAATGTTGGCATAATCAAATTTTCCCTCCAGTTAATAATTTATTATTCCTAGACTTTTATAGTTTTAAGAGAAAAATTTACATCCAGCAAAATATATAAATTTTAAGCACCCCACTTGGAGAATTCTTTATATGCATATACATAAATGTACACGTACAGATATGTGTTTCTATTACATGCACATCTAGGTAAGGATTTTAATGATTTTTATATTGTCATAAATATCAGAATACATCAAAGTTTCCTTGGTTTTCAGCAACATTACTCCCATGAGGGAAAACATTAACATTAAAATAAAAAATAATAAAATCCCTCTCCAAGATCAGATACATTTGAGAAAGTTTCTAAGAATACACTAGTTATTTTCTCAGTTTTTAGGGTTCTTGGAAGCCTTCATACGCAGCTCAGTGCATGTGGCGTGTGCTTTATTCAATTAAATTAAATTTAATTGAATTAGATCATGCCTTCTACCACATTCAAGACCTCTGCTCTACTGTAAGTCATTGCATCAAAAATATCACCCTTATATAAGGATCCCACTGTAGTCAGCGAGGCGACTCTCCTGAAGCTTCAGCCGCCCGCACTCGCTCACGGGCTGACCCTTAGTGTGAGGCTCCGGCAGGCCCTCCACCCCAGCGTGTTGGAAGAAACGCAGCGCGTCACTTGCACAGTGATGTTCTGTGCGTAGCTCTGAGAGCTCGAGGAACAGCCTGGTAATTCCTTTGCACATTTACTTTCAAGTGGACTTTTATCGGAAGCTATTTTCTTGTGTTTCTTTCCTAATATTACATCCATTTTGTGAATCCACTTTCTTTTTCTCTATTAATCCATTGCAGCAGTCATGGCTTTCTATTCGACTTTTCTGTGCTTATAAAATTATTTTTGTAGCAAAGGAAGCCCTTTAATACCTCATTCTTACTGCTCATCACTTTTTTTTTTTCATTTCCCTTTATGATTTCTGAGATGGCATCAATGCAGAAATGAGGCATTGCCTCAGGCTGGGCACTCAATTTTAATCTCTTCTAGTGTGTAAGTATTTTTTTTAATTATATTATTTTTATTTATTTCAGACAGAGAAAGAGATACAGAAATAGGGAGAGAGAGAGATTGAGAGAGAGAAAGAATGGTTGTGCCAGGGCCTCCAGCCACTGCAAATGAACTCCAGATGCATGTGCCCCTTTGTGCATCTGACTAACGTCGGTTCTGGGGAGTCAAACCTAGGTCCTTTGGCTTTTTTTCTTTGCAGGCAAGCACCTTAACTGCTAAACCATCTCTCCAGCCCTGTAAGTAAGTTTTTACAGCACAATACTCCTTAATTTAGTTGGGATTTGTTTCTGTGCACAATGGAAAGAGCTAAACTCATTTTTCTCCTATATCTCAGGTTCTCTGTTCCTACCTCACTCACTATATTTGCTATTTAGTTTCAAGACCTCGTTAACATGTGATACTTACAATGATCTAAGGACAATGACAATCTATTATTGTTTACTCTCCTTTCTTGGCCAATTTTGTCAAAATGTTATAGCCTTGCATAATATGCTTTTGTAGATTGCATGGAAGAACTAATAATCTCTCTTACCTAGCATATAATTTTTTAAATTATTTATTTATTTATTTATTTGAGAGCGACAGACACAGAGAGAAAGACAGATAGAAGGAGAGAGAGAGAATGGGTGCGCCAGGGCTTCCAGCCTCTGCAAACGAACTCCAGACGCGTGCGCCCCCTGGTGCATCTGGCTAACGTGGGACCTGGGGAACCGAGCCTCGAACTAGGGTCCTTAGGCTTCACAGGCAAGTGCTTAACTGCTAAGCCATCTCTCCAGCCCTAGCATATAATTTTTAAAAGATCTTTTGCCAATTTTTTTCTCATGAATAAATTAGTAGTCCTATATCCTACATGATTTTTAAAAAGACAACCGAAGCTTTGATGGAATTTCATGATCCAATAAATTTTTGCATCTTTATAATTTGTTTTCTTTCTGGAAACACAGCATGTTTTGCACTTCCTAGTTCTTTCTGTCTGTTACGTACTGTCACTGCAAACCCAATCATCTTTATTAGTGTGCCCACTATCTATCACATGACTTTTTAAAATGATAAGCTCATGCCCATTTATGAAAGTATAACTGCACCAATAAAAACCCTACACATTGCATGTACAAGAATGTTCTATCTCAGTTTGCTGCACAATTACAATTATTTTAAAACAAAAGACAATTTTAACACCTCCTTGTGGCAATTGCAAAATGACATAACACACATGAGTTTAAGGCAGAATATTTAATTTGCAATTGAAAAATATCAAATGCCATTTTGTTTTTAACCAGAAGAGGTCTAAATCTCCACACCACTCAGCCCCCGACAAAGAATAGCAGAATGCGTTTATCACTGGGCTGGAACCCATCTGTCAGAGCACAGTGAGAATCCTTGACATCGGTACCTGAGCTCCAGTGGCTATTTCATCCGCTGCTTCGTTCATGACTCCCAGGGTTTGAAAAGCAAATACGCACAGCTCTCGTTCACACACAGTGGGCTGCAAGAGAAGAGGCACCAGTGACTACATCCACTACATTTACGTCTTTTGACATGATAAATAGAATGGCCCCTTTTTAGAAGACTAGTAAAAAAGTGCATCCCTTTGCCTAATAAAAAGCGAATTATTAAATCAGGGTACTAATGAATAGAGTCAAAAAGAAACATGATAAAAAATGATCATTTCACTTAGTTTAAGCACATCCAGTCTTGACAATTTAGCAACAGATGAAAACAGCATTAAACATAAAAACAGGGCTGGAGAGATGGCTTAGTGGTTAAGCGCTTGCCTGTGAAGCCTAAGGACCCCGGTTCGAGGCTTGATTCCCCAGGACCCACATTAGCCAGATGCACAAGGGAGCGCATGCGTATGGAGTTCGTTTGCAGTGGCTGGAGGCCCTGGCGCGCCCATTCTCTCTCTATCTGTCTCTATCTCTCCCTCTCTCTCTGTCACTGTCAAATAAATAAATAAAAATGAACAAAAAATATTTTAAAAACATAAAAACAATTCCATCACCCTACTCAATATACATTTGTGCAATAAATGGTTTTTTGTTTTTTTTTAAAAGAGTAAGTCCCTAAGCTGGTGTTGTAGTGAAGTTATACACAAAAACTGTATAGAAGACGTATTCAGAGGAGAGCTTTACTTTTCCCTTGGAAGTGTGGAAGGATAAAAATCATGACTCCGCCACCTTGCTATCTAGCTCTTGAAAAGATTGTTTTTGTTGCAAACTTCTGATTTCCATAACCTCCCAATGTCAACAGCACTGAACTTCATGGTCTGACAATACTGAGGAAGCGTTCTCGTCTCTCAAATCCAATGGATCGTGTCACCGCGCTGACCTGCCTGGTCTCCCCGGCTACGTTCTGTGAGGTGGCTGATGAACCGCAGCCCAGTGCTGCCCACGGGGCCTCGGCACAGCAGAAGCAAGGCGGTGGTTGGCGCCATTGCCCCCGTCTCACTGCGTTCAGAGGATGTCTTGGTCTGTTGCTAAGCCAGAGGGGTAGGATGGCTCCTTCTGTGCTCAGAACAGGCCCACGTGTGCCGTGGCTTTGCAGATGGAAACCTGACTCATCACAGTGATTTCTGGCTAACTCTCCCCTGAAGAGAATTTTTGAAGAAAAGGGATGTGATGTGTTTACTTTGTTGGTTTCAACAGAGCTGGTGCCTCACTCCATTCCAGGCATGTCTGAACTGTGGGAAGAAATTCACTGGACCAAGTTCTCCGCCCAGTCTCAATCTATACCACAGCTCTGCGCTCGGACAGTCCAGTGCAGACTACCAAGTTTCTACTGTTTTTCCTTTCTCAAGAATGTTTGGCTCTTAAATCTTCTATTTTTCACGTGCATCCACGTTTTCATTTCCCCATGGACGTAAGAGTGTTCTCCCTGTCCGTTTTCTGGAGCACACAGCACGGGATCGGCTGAAGGAAGGGTGGAAAACCATGACTGTGGTGTAAATGGAAAGAGGTTGGGGTCTGAGCGTAATGAGGTTGAATGCACACAAAACGGCCGAGCAAACCTTCAATTCACAAAGGACTCTTGGGATTCACTCAGGCCCCAGCTACCCAAAATCCACTGGGCAAGTTAACAGTAAGTTTAGGTGGTACTTTGTGTTTTATTTTACTTATTTATTAGAGAGACAGATAATGGGTGTGCCAGCGTCTCTATCCACTGAACACATTCCAGACTCTTGCACTACCTCATGCATCTGGATTAGATGGGTACGGAGGAATTGAACATGGCTCCTTAAGCTTATAGACAAACACCTTATTCCCTAAACCACATCTCCAGTCCTACATTGTACGTTGTTTGCACTAATATTCTTGTCAAATAACAGCACACATTTATGATTAAAATCCAACAATCCCCAAACTGAACAGTAGGAGATGGCTTATTGAGTGACATGAGAAATGATTAGTTTTATCTCAATCTTGGACAATCAATCACACTTTCTTGTGATGATGATCATCTGAATGTATGTGTGTGTGCATGTGTGTATGTGTGCCTATGTATTCATATGCATACAGACACACATTATATGGTATGTAAACACAGAGTCCTATCTGTAGTACCAAGCTACTGTTGTAAACAGAAATAAAATATTTCACTACACTAGATTACATACAGTTCATTTAAAATTTTTAATAGAATCAAAATTTAGGGAAAATTATGAGCTCTTCTTACATCTCTCCTCCAGAACATTATGTTGCTGTAAATCATAGACATACAAGGGTCAGTCTGACTTTGTCTCAAATGATTTTTAGCACTTTCACCCAGACCTCCCTATTTTCAATTTGGCAACATTTTTCTGTAATGTTTTCTTCTGCATTTGCTTCCAGAGCTCCAAATGCCATGCACTTGCCAAGTGACCAGTCACCCCATATGATACTCCACATTCTTGTGATGAAACTATGACAGAACTATTTTAGGGACACATTCCTCTGTTTTGCGTGGTTTTGGTTGCAAGTAACCCTTCTTGTCATATTCAAAGAGGTGTATTTCTAGAAAAACCCTGTTACTGTTGAATGAGGGAAATCAAGCATGCTGGGAGATCTGCTTTCTAAAAACAAAATCTAAAATGTTTTGCTATCATATGTAGACATGAGATTCTTGCACAGTGACTTTACATCTTCCCATCCTTATAACGTAGCAACTAAATACATACTGATATGACTATTTTATAGGCCATGCTAAGTAAATGGTAGTATTTGTAAGAATATTCAAGATATAATAAATAAATTAGGCCTATTTTGAGACAATTTTAAAACAATGTTTTATTTTTTTATTTGCAAGAATGAAGGATGGGTACACCAAGGCCTCTAGCCACTACAAACAAACTCCAGATACATGCGCCTTTTTGTGCATCTGGCTTGATGTTGGTACTGAGGAGTCAAACTCAGGCCATCAGGCTTTGCAGGCAAGTGCCTTTAACCACTGACGCCATCTCTCCAGCCCCATGAGACACTTTTTCTAAATGTATCTAGTTATTCTTGTTTAATAGTAATCCCCTATCATTGTTTATGTGCATTTTACTTGATAGTTTAAAGTGTGGACATAAGATGGTTCTTGCAGTCAGGTTTGCATTGGTGGCAGAAATCACTTGACCAAGAACAGCTTTTGGGGGGGGGGGGGAAGCAGTTTGTTTTGGCTTACAGACTCGAGGGAAGCTCCGGGATGGCAGGGAAAATAATGTCATGAGCAGAGGGTAGACATCACCCCCTGTCCAGTATAAGGTGGACAACAGGAACAGAAGAGGGTGTCAAACACTGGCAAAGGGAAACTGGCTATAACACCCATAAGCCTGCCCCCAACAAGACACTGCCTCCAGGAGGCGTTAGTTCCCAAATCTCCATCAGCTGGGAACCCAGCATGACGACCACCTACGGAGTCAAACCACCACAATAGTACACTCAAAGAAAATCTCAAATTATATGAGATGATTAAAATTGGGTGTTGTTTTGCACACAGAAAGGGGCTCCTGCGTACATTGCAACCCTGACAAAAGGCAGACCGCCTTTTCCACTGACAACATCGGCTTCGATTGTAAATAGTGCCAGGCACGCCACGTCTTTCACCAGACAAAGGCAATGCATTTTATTATGCATGCCTTAGTAGAAGTGCATATGCCTAACTGTAACTCTGGGTCACTACATTCATCGCTCTTACGGGCGTCTGCAGTGCTGTGGATGGAGCCCGAGGAGTCACGCAAGGTCGGCAAGGGCTCTACCACTGGATTGTGCCTCCAGCCCCATTATGCCATTTTTCCTTTTTAGAATAAATCTCTTGACTTCAACTTATAATACAGTATTTCCCCTTATGATTAATTTGTGCATTGCCTTGAAGCAATCAGAGCCCTATGATTTAGACTAATACCATGATGTCTCTCTATTGCCGATATATACATAGTATATTTACTTATAATAGTCATTATTTACCAATTTAAAATCATGGGGAAGGGTTCCTGGGTGTGCAGCACAGCCGAGCATGTGTTAGGACCTGGGTTTGATCTTTAGCACCAAACAAATTAGGGTGCCAAATGCTAGAACCCCAACTCAGGAGGTAGAAGCAGGAGGATGAAAAATTTTAGGTCATCCTTGGCTACATACCAAGTTCAACCCCAGCCTGGGCCCATATATTAAAATGAAACAAAAAAAATCCACAGGGGACTTTTCTATGTTCTTAAAAAAACAATCTGTTCTATTACTTTTCAGCTAAGATGAATAAATTTTAATTTTTATGAATCAAAGCAATTTTAAGTGTGAGCACTAAAAACATATTTCAAAAAAAAAAATGTTTTTTAAGCCTCAAAGAACATTTTAGAGCCTAACTGTATTTTAGGAAATTCATGTTTCCAATGCATTTAAATTATCCTTCCCTGGAAATAGAAATGTTACAACTCTAGAGAATTTAGCTCTACATTTATGTAGGGAGTTAAGCATGGTGTTGGGGATGGTTTTCAAACATTTCTGCTATGATCTTTTTGTTCAAACAAAATATTTCATGTAAGCCACATATATTTTTTTCAGAATTTTGCTGATGTTGGAGCTCATATGTCTCTGTTTTCTAGTCTACAAAAGTGAAATGCAATAAACATCTATTTTCCCCCTTTGGTAAGAACTGAGACAAGATTACAGACAGCTCCAGGAGACAGGCAGGCCAAGTGTTCACTAAACAAGAACAAACTGTATCTACCATCTTCCGGGAGCTCTGGCTCACTGCATATACAAAACTAAGGACTGAATAACAACAACATTAAAGGAAATAATGCTTCCTTGCAGTTATATTACATAATGCTTTATATGATCAGTTTATCAGACTTCTTAAATTATTGCCATACTCTTTATTATTAAAGGGGGAAATCAGCTTAAATATACTTTTCTGATTTAAATTAAAAATGCAAGACTAAATATGAGGGCATCTTACACTTAAAAGTAACTTTACTTCTCTGCATTTCTAGTTTTCTAGGCAAAGCTTTGAGTTACTTATTTTTGTCCATGAGACAGACATTCAGACTTAGGAAAGGTTTCTATCCTCCAATGAGATGCTTAGGACTCACACAGCAAAAGCAAAGATAGCGTTTGACCAGCAATTTCTACTCATTTGGATTTTTAAAAATGTTTTGAACTAAATGCTTCTGGAATGATTATGATTTTCATGTGCCATGTCCTTCAGAAGCTCCAATCTCAGCTGCGTGATGTGAGGGGAGAGAAGGCATTAACACTCCATGCTTTTCCACTCATTCTTCAGGTGCCTGTTTTACTCACATGGCGTAAAATGGGAACACCCCAGGTTGCCCATAAACACTAATCCTCATGAATTTTCATGGGAATGCCCAAAGTGATGACTAAATTGTAACTGGGTGTGAATTTCACTCAGAAAATAAGAACCTCGGTCACAGACATTAAGATACATAAAAATATAGAATCCCAGGTTTCTTAATTTGCTTCCGTTTCAAGAGTGGTGATAAACACATGAGCACACGTGGAACCGCTGGACCGCAATCTCATGCCTGATCCCACCCCTGGGAACATGACACGTTCACATGGTGGGACAGACAGTGAGGTGTAATTTTCTTATGTGTCATTAACAGTGTGGCTATGAAGAGCTCCCCCTCCCCATACAAGGCACATGCGTTGAAGTTTTGGTCCCCAGTACAATGTTGGGGGTGGGGCTTTTGATCATGAAAGTGCTGACCTAATCCATGAGTAATTACTTGAGGAATTCATAATTGAATGGACAACTGGAAGGTAGTTAAAAGCCATGGGGGGTGGGGCATGGCGGGGAGAGGTAGATCCCTGGAAGGGTCCCGTTATATGATTTCACTGGCCTCTTTTCTGATACCCTTTGCTTCCTGGCCGTCATAAAGTCGGTGCTCTTTTCTGTCACATGCCCTGTTCACCATGACGATAACCACAGGTCCATTGCAACAAAGCCAGTTGACCATCGCCAACACCTCCTAAATCTCACACTGATCTGGAAAGTGGAAAACCAACAACATGTGAACGACTGACAGTTACCATTGACAGAGAGCCAACGTCAAAGGGACATTCATCCACACAACCACGTGGTTTTCTCCAGTAGAGCCCAGCATCTCATAAGCTGGAGGGTCAAAGAAGACATACGAATCAACGAGCCAAGGTCTGGGTGTTTTAAAAGTGGGGACAAAGGTAGGAGCACCAGGATTTTAGGCACTCTCTAAACTAAATCCCTGCTTTCCTCTTATCTAGACCACACCACAAAGACATGACTAACATTGCAAGAGCATCTCTGAATGCTCCAGTCAGTCCCCAAGTACACAGATCCACCCCCTTGGTTTTCATTTTCTGATAACAACATGAAGATCACAGTGTGCCAATAGTGAACTTTCAGGTGACACCTTGCCCCGAGCAACTCCACTTTGCAAGCATCCTTTGACTCCACTGTTGGGGGCAGAGGGTGATTGCACACTTGGGTTAGACACATGAACCATCTGTCTGGCATCGCCCACTTGTCACAGGCTGATACATGGCGTATTCCTGGAAGTAAAAAGGGTGCCACCTCATATATTTTCAGGATAAATTGAGACTACAGGAGCACATGGACACACTAAAAATCATATCAGGATGAACCAGGACCAAGAAATGATCAGACACACCAGACCAAGAAAAGGGTACGGTGCTTTTACCTGGGCCGCATACAGGAGCGAACAAGCATCACTGTGATGGCAATGGTCGCCAAGGACCCGTCGCCTTGGACCCACGCTATTCTGAGACCACCACCAGGAGCTCCCATGGCTTCTCCTACAGCAGGTCATCTGGCCAGCGAGGGCTCCTCTGCATCTCTGGTCTCCAAGGCCTCTTTGAAACTCTCTCTCTCCACATATGTGTGTGTGTGTGTGTGTGAATGTGCACGCATATTGTACAATGTAAAATGTGTGATGTGATAGTTAACGTTAGTCATTAGGACTAGAATAACAGAATCTGCTTCTGCCTTGATAGTGCCATCAAGGGAAGGGGAGGATTTTCAGAACTGCTGCTGCAGAAACACAAATTCTTAGTGTGAATCTATTGTTAGTCCATGAACTTTGACACTGTAAAAAGACATAAGCGTGAGCGTATTTCTGACATAGTGAGCTCACAACAACAACCTAGTTGCCCTGCCAAGTTGAAAATCCAAAGCTCGTCAGCTTGAGTATAGGTTTACTAAGATCTAAGATGTGTTAACCTGAGTAAAATCCCAAGTGAAGAGACAAGAGTAAAACCCTGAATGAAGGTGATGAGTGTATCCTGCACCATCACATACAAACATATTAATTATGGGAGTCCCAGAAGAAAGGAGGAAAAACATAGGAAGAATATCTGAAGAAGTAATGGCTTCAAAAAATAAGACAGTTAGGCTGGAGAGAATGCTCAGTGGTTTCAAAAGCACTTGCTTAAAAAGCCTGATATTGTGGGTTC
The DNA here is from genome assembly GCF_020740685.1 of Jaculus jaculus. NCBI lineage: Eukaryota > Metazoa > Chordata > Mammalia > Rodentia > Dipodidae > Jaculus > Jaculus jaculus. Next base: position 26,185,780 of record NC_059121.1, read on the forward strand.
AGTTCCCCAGTACCCATGTAAAGTGAGAGGCACTAGGTGGCCCGTGTGTCTGGAGTTCGTTTGCAGTGGCAGGAAGCCCTGGTGTGCCCATGCTTTCCCTGTCTGCCTCTTTCTCTCTGCCTCTTTCTGTCTCTCTTTATCTCTCTAATGACAAACAAATAAAATGATTAGAATATAGACAGTAGTCTAGCCAAGTCAGTTAGCTCCCAGTTGAATGAAAGAACCTGTCTCACAAACTAAAGCAGAGAGGAATTGAGGCAGACACCTGGAGTGGACTTACATTCTCCACGCGCACGTGCAGGCCCACCTGGACACACGAACCCAGGCCCATGCAGACATTCATACACACAGGCTTGCAAACTACATACACATATGCACAAAAAAAAAAAAAAAATCACAAAAAATACGGATCTATACTTGAAGGACACCCAAAGAACACCAACTAGGCTCAACATGAAAAGACACATTCATGTCACTAAGCAAATACAGAAATCTGGGCCCATATGGTGGCACAGCCTATAATGTCAGCGTTCAGAAAGCTGCCCCAAGTTCAGGGTTGGCTTGGATTATGTGTGCATTTCTAGGACAACCTGAGTTGCACTGTGAAACCCTGTCTCAAGAAACTAAAATTCTTGGCTGGAGAGATGATTAAAGCGCTTGCCTCCAAAGCCTGAGAACTCATGTTCGAATCTCCAGGTCCGACTTAAGCCAGACGCACAGTGACGCATGCATGCAGTGTCACACATGCATCACAAGGGGGAGCACACATCCGGAGCTCGTTCTCAGCAGCTGAAGTCCCTGGTGTGTCCGTTCTCTCTCTCTTTCTCTGCCTCTTTCTCTCTCTCAAAATTTAAAAAAAAAAAAAATCTAATCCAAACAGAACAAAATACTGAAAACTAAAGACAACGTGAACAGCAATGACAGAAGCAACTCATCACATAGAAGGGATCTTCCATTAAAAGTACTCATGTCTGGGCTGGGGAGATTGCTTAGCGGTTAAGGCACTTGCCTGTGAAGCCAAAAGACCCAGGTTTGCCCTGCCTGCCAGAACCCACGTAAGCCAGATGCCCATGGTGGGATGCATTCAGAATTTGTCTGCAGTGGCTAGAGACCCTGGCTTGCCCATTCTCTCTCTCTCTCTCTAATAAATAAGTAGACAAAAATAAAATATTTCACCAAACCACATTTCTCAGGCTGACGAGATGTCTTAGCCATCAAGGGACCTGCCTGAAAAGCCTAAAGACCTGGGTTTGATTCTCCAGTACCCACATAAGCCAGATGTACAAAGGGGGTGCATGTATCTGGAGTTTGTTTGCAGTGGCTAGAGGCTCTGGCATGCCTATTTTCTCTCTCTCTCTCATAAATAAACAAACAAATATCTATCTATCTATCTATCCATCTATCTATCTATCCATCCATCCATCCATCCATCCATCTATCTATCTATCTATCTATCTATCTATCTATATTTTTTTTTTAAGATGGCACATCAGAATTACAGTAAGAAACATTTTCCTAACACCAAATTACTCTTCCATAGACTCCCTCGGGAGCTACAGAAATTCGTCTCAGTCCGAATGCTGCCCCCCAGTAGGTTGAATGACTTGCCCACAGTCCAGTATTTCCTTTGAACCAGACTCAGTGATTTGTTTATATTTCAGTGCTTTCCAGTTACACCGAGTGAGCAGGGAAGCGGTCTGCGGGACCTTACCCTAAGCATGGGGCCGTTTTGGAACACATGTGGCTCGTCACAGACGACACAGAACTCATTCAACACGGGGATCCGCTGCTCGGCAAACTCAATTGTCTGAAGGAAACAAGGCGGGAAGAGAGGCAGCAGAGTGCGCAGCGGCTTCAGATCCAGGAGGCGCCCGGGACCCCTGCGGTGGGGAGGTGGACTCTTACCTGCACCAGGAAGCCACGGTCTCGTATTGGAACGCATTTTGCACCGTTTGGCTATTAAAAAAAAAAAAAAAAAAAAAAAAAAAAGCAAATTGTAAGAAGAAAAGTAATTTTTCATGGAAAAAAAAAATGGAGAAATTTCATCCTTTAACTGTTTCGAAGATGAATGTTTCTAAGACCACATGAAACGTCAGCTATCACAATATCAAAATTTTAGGATTATTTTACTAACCTTGGACTTCTTCTGCCATTAAAATTGCAGTATCTGCCTATATACTAAATGGATAATTGTAGTTATTTCTGATCCTTTAGTGAAAATGACTGGCTCCCTTAAGTGACCACAAAATTAGTTTTATCTCTTAGTCTCCAGAAAATGCTCACAGCTGCTCAACAGAACATTTCAATCCTTATAACTACGTACCGGGACTTCCCAGAGATCTAGAAGATGACTAGTAAGATGAGCCAGTGCTGGGTCACGTAGCAGGCTTAGCCACCAGGGAAGAAATTGAGGTATTTCTTTCACAGGCTACCTGAAATGATCTTTCTTAGGTGAAGCTATTGTGGGAAACATGTGATTGCTAAATTATGTTATTGTTTGATGTTACTTATCAAAGCTTATCTTTGACTAGAAATTGCCTCTCAGGATATGCTTACAGAATTATTTTAAAGGTTTAACCATTCCCAAATCCAATATAATTTCACAGTGATATTTACAACTTATTTTAGAAAGAAATCTATACATGGGTAACTTTCTGAAAGCACCTTCTCACTTGTTTCCCAACTTCAATTGTAGCTGGTATAACCCCATTAATAATTAAGACACTTCCTCTCAATACGCACACACAAAACAGCAAAGAAAAATGTTGTTCAACTATGATCACTATGTAAAGTACATGCGTAGGATAGGACAGATCTGCCTGAAAATGGTGACAATTCTAATTAGTCTTCGGGTAACTTTGGTCCAAGACTGCTTCCCAGCCAATACCAACCAAATAGCTTACGGTGGAAGCACAGTTAGTGTCTGGTCCCAAGTCCCCATGAAACGGCTGCAGCAGAATGTGGAGAAGAAAAAACAAAAACAAAAAAAAAAAACAACAACTTGCTCTCAGCTCCGGGACACTGGTGAGTGCCATTTCCACTCAGCAACACTGGTATTCGTGGACAGAGTTCTCTCATGCATAAGTGAAAGGAAATTACCCTTAACTTAGTTAAAAGATGAGTATGGTTCTCCACTAACCATATGGGCACAAGCCAGGTTACATAACTATATTATGCACATTACAATCGCATGCTTCCTGGAAGCAAAGGCTGTGTGCATGGGGCTGATTTCCTTCCATCTTCATTTAGCATCCCTCCCTGTGGACCGGACCATAAACCATGAACCACATTCATTTTTGTCCAAAGCCAAAGCTACTCTTTCTCAGCTAGCTGTCAATGACTGATATGCACAAACAATAGCCCCCTAGGGTGGAGAGATGGCTTAGTGGTTAAGGTGCTTGCCTGCCAAGCCTAAGGAGCCTGGTTCAATTCTCCAGGTCCCACGTTAAGCCAGATGCACATGGTGGCACATGCATCTGGAGTTCGTTTTCAATGGCTGGAGGCCCTGGTGTGCCCATTCTCTCTCTCCCTCTCTCTCTAAGAAATAAATAAATAAACAATATCCTCAAAAGACAAAATGCTAGTAAATTAGTAAATTTGAAAGCAAACAAATAAACAAAAACCACTAATCTTTTTCTCCCTCTCCCAGATCATATTTAAAACAAAACAAAACAAACAAACAAAATGCTCTACTGCCCCTTAGCTGGTGGCATTTAAGCTCTTGAATTGGCTAATGGATCTGATTGGCGGAACAAAACCCATAGCTGGAACTATGGGAAACAAGTGAAAACCATATCCAAAACGAGTCCACTCCCCAATATCAAGGTCCTACCAATCCTGGGCTGCAAGAGGGCTTTCACCTATGAAATTCCCTCGAAAATAACAATGGCTGTCCCACTTATCTGGTGCTGACTTCACTCTCTGTTGGAGAAGCTGCTTCTCTTTGTCAGATGGATGCAGATCCTGAGGAAAGAACCAGCCCATCCCACCTCACCAGGGCCCCAGCTGAAACCATAGAGGAATTGGGGAAATGAGCAAGAGTGCTGCTTTCTTGGTGAACCTGGTACCAGCACAAGGGTGAAGGACATAGACACAGAGAACGCTCAACTCCTACCAAACCAGAGATCCAGAGACACAGAGGCTCCCAAGATCTCACCACTGAAGGAGACCTAAGATGAACCCAACATGACTCAGGGAAATTTGCAGAAAATGGGGCGGAAAGATTGTCAGAGCCCCACATTGGGACATTATACACAGAGACATCGCCTCTTTCCCATAAGTGATGGCTAAGCCCACAATGCATGACCACATTCCCCAATGAGGAGGGTCCCTGCGGAGGGGGGAGGACAGGGGGGAGGCTAACGATGGTACCAACATGGCTGTATACACGCTGAGCACGTACATAACTAATAAAGAAAGAAAAAGAAATTGGGATGAAAATCTTTACGCACAGCAGGCTGAGAAGACGAAGATGGTGTTAAGATACCAATAAGTCCTGAGGTAAGGGAGAGCCTCCTGCCCTCCACGTTAGGTTCCTTGCAAAAGTCTGCTTGGGACGACTTGGGGGCACTGGAGTGAGACCTGCTGAGCAATTTGTGGTTTTTCAGCCCATATAACTCTTCCACTCTGAGATTGCTGGAGTAAGACCTGCTCAGCAGTTTGTGGGGCTTGAAGGTGGTGTTGTGCTCACATCGGGGGTCCCCAGAACAAGATCGAGTCAATAACTTATGCGACTTCAGGGTGAGGGAGTCCTCCTGTTTGGCAGCCGCAGGGCAGGGCCGGTTCAGGAGCTTGTGCGACTTGATGGTGGCCAGGGCCTGCTCGGCCCTGGGGTCGCTGGACAGCGACCGCCCAAAGGTCCGGTGTGACTTGGCTGTGCACACGTCCTCGGCCTTGACCGCGCCCGGGCAAGACCTCCGCAGCAGCTTGTGCGTTTTGGAGATGCCGTCCTGCTCGGGCTTCAGCTTGTTGGGCTTGCTCTTGCCACAACCTGGGGGAGGGTAACTGGGCGACCTTAGAGAGAGGCAAGAATTAATGCATGGCACTTGGGCGTCAACTCAGCTGCAAATGTGTGACCCTCCCGTTTAAATGCCACCGAAGACGCGTGCGCGTGGGTCACAGAGATGAAACCAGATTGGTCCTGAGAAGCAAGAGGATAGAGTCTACCCTTTATTTTATATATACGTCCTATAGTACCTTATGTTTTTCCCCCTCCTGGCAATCCTAGAACCCTCCATAAGGAACTAATTTTTGGAGAGACTTTGTCATCAGCAAACCCAACTTTGTTGAATTTTTAACAATATTAGAAATAGAAAGCCTCCATACAAACCAAAAAAATAACAAAATCGATGTTTCTGATGCAATCCTCATAACATAGTATTTTTCTTTAGCAAGTGGACAGACATCAAGAGTGAATGCTGGGGGCTGGAGATATGGCTTAGCGGTTAAGTGCTTGCCTGTGAAGCCTAAGGACCCAGGTTAGAGGCTCGATTCCCCAGAACCCACATTAGCCAGACGCACTAGGGGGCACACCCATTCTCTGTCTCTCTCTCTCTCTCTCTCTCTCTCTCTCTGCCTCTTTCTCTGTCTGTTGCTCTCAAATAAATAGATAATTTAAAAAAAAAATAGTGAATGCTTTCAACGAACAGCAGACAGCATAATGCCCCGCCTGTTTGTTACCCACCTGCGCAAGGTGGAAAATAAGTGCAAAGGGGACTTCACTTTCTTCTCCGACAGCTTTGCGCTGTGTAGGCAGCTGGACTTCTCCTTGCTCTGCTTCCACTGCTGAGTCACGAACGTCTGCATGATTCTACAACCCAAAGACAACGCGGTGGTCACCGCGGCAAAGTCACCGAAGGCGCGGCTCTGGGTGCTCTGTGCTGAGCACGCGGGGGTCTGACCAAGAGCCTAAACACCGCCTGACGCTAAGTTAATCTGGCACATGGTGCTTCGTGTGGAGGAGACCCTCGCACGGCAACTGACCAGGGCATTACTGTGACTAGCGGGGCAGTTTGAATGTCCCCAGCGGTGAGAACTTAATTCCCAGCTGGGGGTGCTGCTCGGGAAGGGGGTGGAAACTTTGGCAGGGGCACCTTTGCTGGAGGAGGCAAGTCACTAAAGGTGGGCTCTCTGCTCCCCTGCGCACATACAATGTGAGCCTGCTTCCTGCCCCTACCCCGCATTCCTGGCCACAATCAAACTTTCCTGCCAAGAGGAGCCTTAAGTCACAACAAGCCTCTTCCTTCTAGAAGCTGCTATTTTGTCCCAGCAACAAGAAGGCAATTGAGGGACGGGCATGGTGACCCACGCCTTTAATCTTAGCACCTAGGAGGCAGAGGTGGAGGACTGCCGTGAGTTCAAGGCCGGCCTGAGACTACAGAGCCAGACCTGGGTCAGCCCCGGCCCAGAGTGAGAAGCTGCCACATAAAAATGAAAACAAACCAACCCACCAACAAGGAGGTAAGTGATACAAGTAATTATATCACAATGCGTGAACATAATTACCTATTGTTAAAGTAATTAAATGACATGCTACAAAGTAGTTAACCAAATTTTCAGGACTGTTCATAGAAGAATAAGAGACATAAATAGAACTCTGACAATGGCCTTTAGGATCAAGAATTTCTGCAGAAATAACAAATAAATTGAATTATTTTAAGTAAAGCCAACTTTCACTTGATTATTTTGCTTCTGTGTTTTTCTTCATGGAACAAACTTTGAAATTGTATGTAGGAATAAACCATGTAAAATATATATGGTCAGTAAACAGTATTTTCAGAGCAGCTTAAATAGAACATGCAATAATAAATTCAATCTGTTTAATTTCTTTCAAAAGTCACTTCAGAACACTTGTCATGTTCTTTCTTACCACTTGTAAAAAGGGATTGTTTCTGGAAGAAGGAAAAGATACCAGCATTCACCAGTTACCATACTGCACGAATTAAATAAGAATGCCACAAATATGTGCTTTGCCCTTCAATTCTCATAGCACTCACAGAAAGCGGCACCTGACACCTTCACATATTCGGCATGTCGTTCAACACGGACTGGTGTGGTGCTTAGCAACCGCACAGTTACCCCATCCCTCACGATCTCTCAGGCCTTAAGTTAACTCGGCTGACCAACAGGCACACCGCAATAGGCTAACCCCACCCACCTCTCTCCTGGTAGCTTTGGAGCGTCTAGATGAGTCATGAATAGAGTTATATGTTGCCATTTGAATGGCAGTGATGGAAAACAGGAGATAAACTAGAATCAATGACACTACAATTCCAAACTCATAGCAAATTTGCCTTGGAGCTCTGAACAAGAGAAACTTCATTTTAAATTTTACATTTGAAAGGTGTTTTTTTTTTTTCACTCATGATCTCAGCAGGATTTAAGTTATTAATTTAAATAATTAAATAAAAATTTAATAATAATTTAATTATTGAAGTGTTAATAATACATGCATCATGTTTCCTTGTGTCTAATAAAGAATCTATTGATACAAGTATCTGAACCCTGAAGATAGAGATTATTTTCTTCCCAAAATTAAGAAGACTCCAGTTCTTGTCACCTTTTCACACGGACACAATTCTTGTCACCTGTCACCTAAGAAGGTCACCAACAATGTGACTTCTCTAGCTAAGCTAATGGTGCTGAAAAATGTTCAGCAGATTAAAATGGCTAACATGTTTTTCATCTTTATGTCATATTTGCTTTCTGAAGTGTGATTTTATTTTTCCACCTTAAAATTTAAAAAAAAAAAAAAAAAAAAAACTTTTAAACTTGGTTGCTCAGACCTCCAGTTGTTCCTGGATGTGAATCACCTTGGCTGGGGAGATGGCTCAGCGGGTTAATGCCTTTGCCACTCAAGCCTGAGAATCAGAGTTTGATACTGGCTTAGCAGTTAAGGCACTTGCCTGCAAAGCCAAAGGACCCAGGTTCGATTCCCCAGGACCCATGTTAGCCAGATGCACAAGGAGGTGCATGAGTCTGGAGTTCATTTGCAATGGCTGAAGTCCCCGACACACCCATTCTCTCTCTTTCTCTCTCCCCCTCCCTCTTTCTCTGTCAAATAAATAAATAAATAAATAAATAAATAAATAAATAAATAAAAATATTTTTTAAAAATCTTCAGGAATCCCAGCATGCTGAATGTGAAATGGGGAGCCAGGACAGGAGACTTTTGCAAAAGCTTTTGGCAAATGTGGAGGGGAAAAAAAAAAAAGTAGAATTTGAGATCCAGAGAAACCTTGCCTCAAATGAAGTAGAACGGCAAAGATGGACTCAAAAGGTATCCTCTGATCTCCACAAACATGTCTGCACACACACACACACACACACACACACACACACACACACACACACATGCACAGATATACACGTAAATAAATAAGATAAAGTCATGTTGAACATGAAACCCTGTTGTTTGCCCGTCATATTAAGTGCAGTCGTCCAGGTTCAGAAAGGCAAGTACTGTGTGACCTCACACCTATGGAGAATGTACAAAATGTTAGTGTGAGAGAAGGTGAGGCTAGGGGTGTGGTCACCGGAGACCAAGGCAGTGTGGGAACAGGCAACAGCGTCACGCTGACCAAGAGACAGACACTCAGTTACAGAGAGGTGTTAGTTTCGGGTGTACATACACAGTAAGACTTGTGTCCGTGTGTTTCAAAAAACTAAACTCTGCATGCGTTCACCAGGAAGATGGAAGCTGCTAGAGGCAATGAGTGTGCTTACTCTGATGCTCACCCTACACAGCAGAGATGTGTTTGAAAATGACCACATGACCCTGCCCCAGTTACGCATAATTTTACGCAGCGATGAATAAATTCTACGATAAAAGCTAGAGTTCTCGGAAACCCCGAACGCACGAGGAGAATTATCGAGACTGAACCATCCCGTAGCGTGCATGCACACGTCTTTGTGTGCTCGTGCTTTGGTGAAAGGCTGACGCTTCCCTAGACTCTGCGATAGCAGCCTGTGTTCCCTGCAAGGGGAACGTCCACCAACGGGACACGACCCGCACTGCGGCCGAGCCGCTGTCTCTGAAGTCTGTGCCTTAGCTTATTCCTTGACCTTTAACGTTCTCTGAAGCTGCGTGGATACGGGTGTAAGTCAATTCCTGAGCCAGGAACGGTGGCATGTGTTTTTAATCCCAGCACTCCGGAGGCGGAGGTAGGAGGATCACAGTGAGTTCGAGGTCACCCTGAGACTACAGAGTGAATTCCAGGTCAGCCTGGGCTACAGCGAGACCCTACCTCAGGAAAAAAAAAAGTCAATTCCTGTGTATGTAATTTACAATGACTGTTTTCTCTCCTCAGTGTCTTATGTCTTTCGGTTGCCCTTGTTTGTATTCTGCTCCATTGCTCACTTTTCCACTGTATTCAGCTCTATTGTTTCCTTTTTCTATTTTTTTTAACCAACTTTTATAGATAAAAGATATTTTTAAAAATTCAGAAAATTGAAGCAACTTAGAGTTGAACAATAAATTTTTTTTTTTTCAGGGCTGGAGAGATGGCTGAGCGGTTAAGGCGCTTGTCTGCAAAAGCAAAGGACCCAGGCTCAATTCCCTAGGAGCCACGTAAGCCAGATGCACAAGGGGGCACCTGCATCTAGAGTTTGTTTGCAGTGGCTGGAGGCCCTGGCACGCCCATTCTGTCTCTCTTTCTCCTCTGCCAAATAAATAAATAAATTAAAATCTTTTTAGCAAGTCTCTCTGAGGCTTTATGTCCGATCCAGGGCTATTCCTGTCCCGCCTCTCCCACCATGAGGACATGCGCCTTTGAAACTGTCAGCCAGAAAAAAACCCTGCTTTCCATAAGTGGCGTCTGGTTGGGTGCTTCACCCCAACAACAAGTGGGCATCTGCTGCAAGCTTCAAGCTTCATTCGCCGTTTTCTTGATACCCACAACCTGTTATCATTTACTTCTACATCAACCTATTAAAACTATCAGTGTGTTTCAAAAACGCTCCTGATTCCGTAAACAGGAGGCCACTTATCTAACAATGACAGCGTATAGAATGTATCTGCCTGATTCAAATGAACTCCATGCATTTTGTATTTTTGCATTTGTACAAGGATAAGCTAAAGCACTTCTAGCCAAGGTCCAAATAGGAAATAAAGTGTTCATGTAGAAAGAAAACGTTTCAAAGGCTTAGTTTAGGGAAATAGGAATGATATTTCGCTTCTCGGAGCCAGGGGCTGCTTGCCGGTTGCCTTCTCCATGCCTAAGGAGTGAGCAGCCGTGCCCACTCACAGCACTTGGCAGGTGACCGTCGTGCCAAGGCCTGGAGCAGAACAGGAGAATTAACGTGAAAGGCTGGCCACTTCAAAGTGACCCTGCGGGGAAGAGACCAGGCAGTAGGCCCTCCTATCTTCCTTTGCTGTTGAGTGCATTAGAGTCACTGAGCCCATGTCCACATGAGCCAGCTGGACACGGGGTGGCTAGAGAGGGGATGTGGGCTGGCAAACACCCCAGGACCTGGCCCAAGCTGGCAAGGAGCTCCGGGGCTGGGACGCAGAGGCGGCTCTCTGTGCCAAGGCCCCCAGGCTCTCCTGTCCTGAGGCGCTCACTTCAACGCGATGTCAGTGAGCAAACACAGAGAAGAACTGAGAGGCAAGAAAATTCATGGCTCTTGAAGAGAAAACTTACTTCTTCAACTGATGTCCCAATCCAAACCGCTCTTTTGTGGAAATCTGAAAGACATCAACAGTGGGCACTGGAAAGGAGAAAAAAAAAAAAAAATCAGTCAATATTGGCCAGAAACTCAACCATTAGCCATGGAAAATATGAAGCATTAGTGCATGTGTGTATACACACACATTTAAAGATAATGACCATACTACCTCACACTGCTATTTAAATTATATTGTGTCTATACATTATATCATTAGAGGTCATTCTGTGAATGTAAATATCTCTTTCCCCCCCCCGCCCCTTTTTACCCCTTATCCTACTGAGCACCCTTCTTTTTCTACATAGTATTTATGTTTTGATATGTCAATATTGTGGGTTTTATTTTTGCTTTTTTAAGATGAAAGAAATATTTGTTTCTTGGGCTAGAGAGGTGGCTTAGTGGTTAACATGCTTGTTTGCAAAGCCTGACAGATCAGGCTCAATTCCCCAATGGAGCACACACCTGAGGCTGTTTGTTTTATGTATGTATGTATGTGTATGTGTACAATGTGTACATATGTGTGTGTGTGTGTGTGTGTGTGTGGTTTGTCCTTGGGAATTTTCAGGCAGGTATAAAAATGAATAGTGTAGAAAGGAAAGAGGCAATTGTGCAAAATGGCTAGAATAATATCTTAATTTCATGAAAGAGGATGAAACTAGTACACACATCTAGGGATGGCATTATAAATGCCAATAACAGTTAAGACTTGAAATAATCTGAGTGAAAATGGTTTCCTGTAGACACTGAGGACACTCAAAATCAAAATCAAAGAAGACATCCAGAAGCTGCTGAGAGCTCATCTCTAATGTCAACTTAAAACCCACCCACCAGAGCTCCGGGAAGTTTGTGGAAGAGGGGGCGGCAAGGACGTGAGAGCCTCGGGGTGGGAGGGAATATCCAGAGACACTGCCCCCCACAATGATAAGCACGTCTCCTGTACGGCAGAAATTATTCTTACCTTTGATTTCAAAATGGGTGAGGACATGCATCTCTGTTATTAGTCCTGCTTACTCACAGATTATTGTCAGATTAACCCTAGTCAAATGCTGTAGTTCAAGAAAGTGTGTTTTTATATATAATATATACATTTGCAAATGGCTTTTCAAAAAGAACTGTTAAGTAGGTCGAAATCTTCCATTAGCCACGGATATTTTTTGCAAGTTGATATTACTATAAACGCTGATACCTTCAAAGGCTTCTATCACAAAACACCTCGAGAGAAATATTGTCTCACTTTTCCATTTGTTTGCAGCAAACAAAATTGGAAACTAGGATAAACCCTAATTGTTTCTGCTGAGTAGTAAATTACATGTTTCTTCTCAGTAACATTATCTCGAGTTCTACTCATGTATTATATCTCATTGTGCCTTTTACAGGATAATTTTTCCTTAAAGTGTCAGACGAAAAAAAAAAATCTTTCAGGCAATGTGTGTAAACACCATTGAACAGCCTCCATTTAACTACTGTAATGCAGAAATTCGAGAAAACAATGAAGAGAATGAGAAACATGGAATAATGCCATCTCCACGTAAGAAAGTTCCAGCCAATCTTACTACAAATGGAATAGACCAAGCTAGTACAACCTTCATGGTCTTCAACGGCTGGTCCTGAACTCCCACCCCACCGTGAAGAGGAAAGAAAAGGCAGACGTCGCCAGGGGGTGCTGGAAGCAGGGTACACTCCCAGCAGCTTCTGGGGTGCCTGGCCATGCGAGGGCCATGCGTTGACCCACCTATATCGGGTCAGGTGTCTACACAGGGGACCCTCGGTGAAGATTCAGGGGCAAATAGCTCCCTATGGATGGCTCTCAAACCCCGAAACGGGGTGTAAGGATTGTGGGGACAGAAAAGGTCAAATCCAGGTTTTTGTCCCAGTCTCACAGGTAACGAGGAAGCATGAATGGCAGCTGGAAGTTTAGGGAGAGTCCCCACATGTGTTCGGCTCGAGTTGTTACTTGTTCTGACCAGGAGGCAGCCTGTGCGTCAAAGGACAACTGGCCAGAGGCCCGTGAGGCGCACAGTAAGATGTGTGGGGCTGAGTCGGCTAAGGGGTCTCACACTCGGGAGGGAGGCAAAGGCGGGAGGGCCGCCGTGAGTTCAAGTCCACCCTGAGACTATCAAGCGAGGTCCAGGTCAGCCTGTGCTAGAGCGAGAAGCTACCTTGAAACACCAATAAATAAATAAATAATAAACTCTCAGGATCAGTGTGTGGCACTGATCAGAGCCCCCGGCCCCCACCATCTCTCCAGCTTTCCGATCTTAGAACTGCTAAGTCTAAGGAGAGTAAGGGCAGAATTATTTTCTTTCCTTTTAAAAATATATTTTATCTACTTATTTGAAAGAGAGGGAGGAAGGGAGGAAGGGAGGAAGGGAGGAAGGGAGGGAGGGAGAAAATAGGTGCACCAGGGCCTCTAGCCACTGCAGATAAACTTCAGATGCATGTGCCACTTTGTGCATCTGGTTTACATGGGTACTGGGGAATCAAACCAAGGTCATTAGGCATTGCAGGCAAATGCCTTAACTGCTGAGCCATCTCTCCAGTCCATTTTCTTTTTTCTTGATGGCCAATTTCACTTCCTCTGGGCAATTCTACATACTCACTGAGCAGCTACTGTATTCAAAAAACCTTTAATAGAAAATGTTCAATTTATGAGTTTTATGATTTATGAGTGTATTTATGATAATGCAACTGAATGTTATCTATTGCTGTTTTCTTAATTAAATTGGAGATAAATAATCTTTCTTAGGTCAGAGCCTACATAACACTATTGTTAACCACTTAGCACTTATACACAGAATTATCAAATGAATACTCACTTTGCTTAAGGACCAGGACATAATTAATATCAAGATAATAGAGAGATAAAACTAACCTGGGCCATTTAAATACTGGGTAAGTGAACAGTGTAGTCGGACAATTATAGGTTCTGTTCGAATTACTTCCCAAGCCACAGCGATCTCCTCCTGCATAAATACATTTAAAGATAACTTTGTCACCTTTAAGAGCTCAAACTGAGTAACAAAGAAAAACAGCTGTTGCAATGTAGACTGACAAAATGCGTAAGGTATGAAGACTTACAAATTATCTCAAACACTATTGGATGAAAGAAGACCAGTGGACTCTCTCATTTTTGCCTCTTTAAGTAGGAAAAAATAGCAAAAGCTTAAATCATGAAATACTATAACACTATTACCATTAATCTTCAGGATATCTTAAAAGAAACAATGAAACTATATATACACACATATGTACATGTATATATGTATACATATATATATATATACACATATATAACTATATGTATATATATACACATAACACATATATATATATAATTTTGGCTTCACTGACAAGTCTTCTTAAACCACCTTAATAAATGCAGCACATCACCACTAGTATTATAAGATGACCCAAAGTTAGTTTCTTTGTGGGATAATTTAACTAAGCCAGACATATTACAGAGACTGATACTTACGTCAAGAAAGCTAACATCGATATGTAGATCAATATCTACATCATCAATGGCTCCATATTCCCTGAAAGCAAAAATTAGAATTCAGTATTTTTTTTCCTTAAAAAGACAGTATGTATTATGTTGTTTTAATTAAAAACTCAGTCACTAACTCTGATCCCTGAGTACCACTATGGCTCAGAACTGACCCTGAACATGAATTCACTGACTCAGTCTACTCAGACGATCGTTCACCGTGATCGATTCCTACCACAGAGATACCTTTCATCTTACATACATGCATAGGCATACATAAGTTCCAGAGTTCTTGCTTCATATTAAACAGCTCCAGTTCCCAGTGGCAAGCCAGTTTTCCTCCTGAGTCTACCATTACCACTTTCCACTCAGGAGAAAGAGCTGCTCCTAAGGGCAGAAAGGAGTTCTGACATAAGGGGGTACTGGGGGACATGCACAGGAAACTGTAACTGCGTTTTCCCTCCAGAAGTTGTTTGGAAACAGGCCCAGGGGCCTTGCCACTCAGATTCCACTGCCATTGGGGTAGATAACACCAAGTCTGATATATAATCGTTAAGGTAAGTAACATAAGCCAACAGTATGAGACAAAGGAGGGCACTGTGGACAACAGACAATTTTTGTTTTGTATTATTTCTGGTACTAGGGATTGAACCAAGGCTTTGCACATGCTGGACGGTGAGCTATGTCTCCAGGCCACATGATGATCAATTTCTGTTCATGTCTTTGGTGCAGCAATGGAGAAGAGAGGGAGGGAGGGGAAGAAAGAGAATGTGAAAGAAGGGAATGAGGGGAGAGAGGGAAGGGAGTGGAGGAGGGGAAAGGGAGAGAGACGAAAGAGAGTTGGTGGAACAATAAAGAAAACAAGTACTAAGCATTATAGGTATTCTTATTGACTATTGTGTCTGTGCATTTGCATTTACGTATATGTCGCATACGTGTACATATGTACACACGTATATATCATATACATGTACATAAATGTACACACATATATGTCTTATACATGCACATGTGTGTGAGTAACTTACTTGTCACTACTCCATGGCAGAACTGGTACTTCAGTGCATGTATTTTAACTATCTGTACAATTAATTCAATTGGTTCAATACACACAAAACCAGCACTTTATATTGGAAGCCAAGTAAAATGTGAGTGGCTAGAATCATCAGTACTTCTTCATAGCCTTCGGAAGAGGACGCTATTAATGTATTGCAAAAAAAGAAAAGGAAAGTGATGGTCAAGGGAGGGTGAGAAGTTGCCAAATGGAACATAAGCCAGTGGAGAAGTTAAGTGCTGAATCCATCCATGTCCCACTTCAAAACTATGGAGGATGGTCTCTGGTGGACAGCGAGCATACAACAAAATATCTGTGTGTATTACATGTACTTAAGTAGTGTACAATGCATGATTGCAGCATACTTATAGCATTCAGAGCAGAAGTTCTTTTTAATGATTGGGTGGCTGTGTTGTTTATTAATTTGTGTAATCTAATGAATAAAGTGATTGAGCAGACTTTCTATTTATGCCTTGATATCTGCTTTTTCAAAACAGAGCATGATGCTACAATGTAATAAAGACTCCGCCTTCCTCCATTTTCTTCTGAATAAAATATGCCAAAACATGAGCACATGTTTATGAAAATTATACTTTTTTAAGTTTCCCCCCCTTTTTAAAGTTTTTCATGGTAAAATTTCTAAAGATTACATCAATAAAAATTAAAAGTGGTTAGTATTGACCTGCTCAAGCCATTACAGTGTCACAACGCTTATGCTCTTGACATGGACTCACATAGGAGGTAGAGCAATGGGCAAGCACCAAGTAGATAAATTCGTCTTTGTCTCTAAGTCAGGGCATAAAAATGTTTTCTGTGAAGGTTAATACAGTAACACAGGGCTGGAGGGATGGCTTAGTGGTTAAGGCACTTGCCTGCAAAGGCCAAGGACCCATGTTTGAGTCCCCAGAACCCTCATAAGCCAGATGCACAAGTGGAGCATGCATATGTAGTTCATTTGTAATAGCTGAAGGCTCTTACGTGCTCCCATTCTCTCCCTCCCTCTCTCTCTCCCTCTCTCTCTCTCTCTCTCTCTATATATATATATATATATGTGTGTGTGTGTGTGTGTGTGTGTGTGTGTGTGTGTGTGTGTGTGTATACAAAATCTGCCTCTTTCTCAAATAAATAAGAATGAAAAATAGTAAAATACTATTTTTATTTTTGAGTTTTCAGACCTCATACAGCCTCTGCTACATGTTCTTTGGTTTTTGTTTGTTTCCTTTCCCTTCTCTTTTTTTTTTTTTCTCAAGTCTTCAGGAAAGCAAAATCTACTAGCAGTCTGTTTCAAAAAATGCCTCAAAACACCATGGTCGTCACTTAATTACCCTGTGCATGTGCAGATGTTTCATGAGCAAATTAGGTCAAATATCCATTGTGAGGACTATAAAAGGAGACCACCAATGGGGTGATGAAAAGAAATGAGCAGTTATCTTCAAGAGAAGTTTCTGGGGTTCTGTCTACTGACAGGGGTGAATGCTATGAAGATAACAATGCACTGATGATAAATATACTTAAAACACAGCATATAAAGGAAGGTGTTGGAAACAATTAAACTGAATGTTAGTGATAAGAAATATTTCAATAAACTATAGCATGGTGGAATTTAAATGTTTTCTTCATTGCTAAAGAAGTTGATACAGAAGTGTCATCTCCGGAAGAAAATGCTCCAAGCACACTCTTTATGGAGGAAGCATTTATTGCCTCTCCCAAAAATCATAGAAGATAACATAATTTAAGAAAAATAGAAGTTAAAGAGCAAAAAAGAGAAGAATATTAGCTGTTAAACACCAACTATATTTAAAAATTAAATGTATTAAAAAGTTACACATTTTCTATAAACATACACCCAACTTCTGATGGGAAAGATGATGTCATTTTATGTGAGAGTTTTTAAAATATCCAAAAAATAATGCCCAATAACACCAGCACAAAATCTTTCTTTTTGGAGGGGGCTGGGGATAAGGTGTTGTTACGGAACCAAGCTAACTTCAAACTCACAGTTTCCTGGACTTGACCTCATCTGTGCAGGGATGACACGTCATTCATTTTGATTATATCTCATTCTAGTTTCTTTCAGATATGGCATGCATGACAAATAAAAGCTTATGTCTTGTTCCTTCTTCTCTTTGGTAATCAGTATTATAGTAATGTTTTGTAAAACCATAAATTTAAATGGGTACATTTATATAAATACAATTGTAAAATAAAACACTAGGTTAATTTTGGTATTTTTTACACATGGATATTGAGAAATACCCTCTGGATAAAGACCTGTGTGCACCTGTTCTTTCACACCATGATTTCTAGGATTACTGGGTTAAATAAATGGCATAGCCTATTTAGAATTCTCCATATATTGCTTAACTATTGTTCTAAAGGGTTCCAATAACATAATTACAATAACCAAGCCACCAGCTGTCTCATCCTTCCACATCCTCATCACTTCTCCCTACTTCTACTGTCTCTCATCTTGACCAATTTCATTTGGAGATTAATGTAGAATTTATTTACACTGGGAAGGCTTTGAGAGACATAAAAAAAAGGGATTGGGCTGATTGTGGTGGCTCATGTCTTTAATGCCAGTACTTGGGAGGCAGAGGTAGGAAGATCATCATGAGTTCAAGGCTACCCTGAGACTACATAGTGAATTGCAGGTCAGCCTGAGCTACAGTGAGACCCTACCTTGGTGAAAAACAAAACAAAACAAAACAACAACAACAAAAAATTATACACAACTGTTTTCCTATAAATCATGTTCCAGAAAACTTCAACAGAAGTTACCATCAAGTGATGATTGGTGTGACGTATCAAATTTCAAAGCCATTAACTGTATTTTGTATAGCATTCTTAACAATGCCTCCATGTTTTTAAAGCTATGAATTTCTTGGCAGGTGGAGGCTGGGATCGAGGGTTACAGAGCTCTTCGTGGGCAGGGTATGGACATAGCTTTAAGAAGAGGCCAGAAAGGAATGCAGCTAGCCAGAGCCAGCAGGTGTATCTCCAGCTGCTTTGGGTTTTGTTTTCACACCACGTTTCACGGGTTTTGCCAGTGATACTTCGTCCTTTGGAACTTATTCCGTTGCGACTCCCTCTTTCTAGGATGCCAGTCACTTTGTGATTCCCGCTGCTGGGTACAAAGGATGACGACAGTCCACATGGAGGGAGCCGGTCGTCAGAGCTCATGAACAGGAAGTGCAGAACCAAGATGAAGGCTTGACGTACAAATGCAATGTCAACCGTGGTAGTGTATCCTGATTATGGCATTAGGTGTTGTGGTGGTTTGAATAGATGGCCCCCAATATATTCAGTTGTTTATTTGTTTGTAGTTTGCATCTGCAGCCACCTGGATGGAGCCAATGTCACGGGTGGATCTTAAGGTGTGGTGGTGGGTTTCAGATTTCAATCTAAAGATATGCAAAGTGTGCCTAGCTGGAGTTCCTGAAGTGTGCTGTGTGGCTTTTGGTTTTTGGCTTGTGCTTCTCTCTCTTTCTCTCTGCTTGGTCCTGTGAAATCAGGTCAGCTTCTTCTGCCATTATGGAACTTCCTCTGGATCTGTAAGCTTCAATAAATATCCCTTCCTACATAACTGTGCCTGGTCTGGAAGTTCATCTCAGTGAGCCTGAAGCTGTCTGCTACAGGTGTGTAATGACAAAATAATTTCAGGCACTGCCTTTATTTTATTCACTGTGAAAAGAGCACATCAACTTGAACTTCAGTAGTTCTTCTCTTCTGTTAGCTGCAACAACACAGAAATAATCTGATGTCATAGCTCTCCTCAGGAATGGCAGGTCTGGAAGAAGCATTGGATGTGTGCTCCTCCTTGATGCCAAGAGACACTTCTGGTTCCTGGCGAGCTACTCTTAAATTCACACATCTTGGCTCTGCTTCTGAGACTCTTGGATACTTGCAAGTAATGAAGCTATTTAAGAACATATATGTGTGTGTGCACATGTGTTCAAGGTCTGCCTTATCTACATGGTGAGTTCAAGGACAGCTTCAATGGAAAAAAAAAGGATCTGGAGAGTAGAACATGGGTCTTGAGGCTTCGAAGGCAAGTGCCCTAACTGCTAAGCCATCCTCCAGCCCAGGTAATCCAGATACACAAAAGGTTTAGGCAAGCACAAGGTCCCACATACCCACTAGGTGGCACAAGTATCTGGAGTTCAGTTGTAGTGGCTGAGGCCCTGGTATGCCAATTCTCTCTCTCTCCCCCCCCCCAAAATAATTTTTTTTTAAAACTTAAAGAAAACAAAGCAGGGGATGAAAAGGGCATAGCCCAGTGCTATAGTATTGCTGTGCATGTACCAAGTCCTCGGGTTCAATTCCCAGTACAGGCTGGGGTAGATACATATAAAATGCTTTTGTCAATAATCATGCACTTCTGGGCTGGAGAGATGGTTTAGCGGTTAAGCGCTTGCCTGCGAAGCCTAAGGACCCTGGTTTGAGGCTTGATTCGCCAGGACCCATGTTAGCCAGATGCACAAGGGGGTGCACACATCTGGAATTAATTTGCAGTGGCTGGAAGCCCTGGCATGCCCGTTCTCTCTCTCTCTCTCTCTCTCTCTCTCTCTCTCTCTCTCTCTCTCTCTCTTTCTCTCTTTCTCCCTCTTTCTCTGCCTGTAGCTCTCAAATAAATAAAGAAAATAAACAAAAAACTTAAAAAATAATAATCATGCACTTTTGAAGACAGTTTTAGAATTCTTGACAACTACACCCATGAATGAGACACTCACACAACACACTCACACGTTATTAAATGTTAGACCATTTAGGAAGTTCATCCCTTCTCTCTAAGCTTCACTTATTAATTATGCTGTTGTGTCATTATTACAATAAAAACTTGATCAACCTTTTCTGTGATCCTGCTGATTAGAAATATCTTAGATATCCAATTATCCCTTGAATCATCATAAAACTGTGTGTACAAACGCAGTTCCAGTACATGCTTTTTAGAAATAACAAGTATTATTATTTAACTACTTATGCTTCCAACCGCTGTCCAGTTACGTTTCAAGAAGATGTTTTGTTTGGAAACAGGACACCTTCCCATGACGTCTGAAACCACACAGCTTGCATGTCTGTCTTGCATGCCCTCTCAGTGTGTGTCCTGCCCAGTGCGGGAGCACTGTGTGTGCCAAGCCAAGAAATATGCAAACGCAGTAGTTGGAAAGAAATCTTGGCAAGACTAAAACTTTTCCAAGACCATTATTCAAGGCAGCTTTAGATCTCTCTAAAAGACAACAGGGCTGAGAAAGAGTTTAAAAATTAGATGCAGATAAGCGAGGTATTTGATCTTTTTAAAAGTCAAGTCATAGTGCATAAACAGTATAGAATAAACAGTGGCTATGACTTTGTAGTCAGCTTTAAAAAAAAAAAAAAGAAGAAGAAGAAGAGAAAAGGGC
The DNA here is from genome assembly GCF_020740685.1 of Jaculus jaculus. Taxonomy (NCBI): domain Eukaryota; kingdom Metazoa; phylum Chordata; class Mammalia; order Rodentia; family Dipodidae; genus Jaculus; species Jaculus jaculus. The sequence goes on from NC_059121.1 coordinate 26,206,388, forward strand.
TCTTGGTATTTGTTGAACACAGCCGAGGCTCTGGGAGCTGGGGAAATTGCCTCAGGACTGAGTAACTGGAGCCTGCATCTAAAGTGCGCCTATCTTTGGAAAATACCCACCGCCGTGGGCTTTTCTCTACTGTGTGCGTTCTGTCATCACTCGTTTTCAGTGCCAGGCTCTTGCCCCACCCCCCAACTCAGAAGCACAGCGTGGAGAATCGATGCACTGGGAAGGATGCCACGAAGATCTTTCTTTGCGGAGTGGCAGGCTTCCGTGCAGAGGCACTGGCTGTGAAGACATAGCCTCGAAATCTCAGTGGCTCAGCATGAAGAGAAAATTGACATCTCACACCATGAGGAACGGGAGGCTAGCGGCCGCTCAAGGTCACCCCTGAGGTGCCGACAGTGGTCGTCTAAAAGATGGGGGGCATCTCATGCTAGCACATAATCCCAGGTTTCAGTAGTTGAATGTGCACGTGATAAAGACGGTAGGCACGCAGAATCCTGCCGAAGACCAGAACATGACAATATGCTCTGAAAGCGCTTCCTAGTGCGGCAGAAACGGGCGTTCATTCGCCAGCTGCCCATCCTGCCCTTTGTACTTTCTTCTCTCAGTTGTTTTCTTCTTCTTCCTCTCCTCCTCCTCCTCCTCCTCCTTCTTCCAGGAGATACAGGTTTGGTGACATGATGTTTCCCCAAACCATCAAGAAGCTTCAGGATTCCCTGACATCAACTTAGAAAGGTCTAAACACAATGACCCAGTCATAAAAAGTAGCCACACTGCACATACGTCACCACCGGGGGAGTTTCCAGCCAATGTGGGAGGTAGTCACAATGAAAAGGGCACATTACTCGAACAAACTCAATTCTGAAATGGAAGGTGGCATGGCCACAGACACACACCAGGCGCCAGGCATGGTGGTGCTTGCCCTTAATCCCAGCTCTCTGGAGACAGAGGTAGGAGGATCACCTTGAGTTCGAGGCCACCCTGAGACTACATAGTGAATTCCAGGTCAGCCTGGGCTAGAGCGAGACCCTGCCTCGAAAACCCAATAATAATAAATAAATAAAGAATAAAAAGCTATTGAATCTTAGAAAAAGTATGTCCTAAGGAAATGAGAATTCTCTGGCCTTCAATCTACTTTCCTAAAACTGTTCATCTCCAATCATTTTCCAACGGCATTTATCGGCATTACTTTACAAACATGACTGCAGGCTTAAGTTCAAGAAGACCACATGACTACAGGCATGTGTTCACAGTGAAAACCACACCCTGGCTCACACCAGGTTGACACTGGTGCGTGATTCTATGGGAGAAGGACCACGGCGCTTCTGCGCTGCATTCCGGGCAAGAGGCTCCGGTCACAGCTGCCACCAGTGCTGCTGTTTGGCTTTCATGAAGCTGTTACTCGGTTGTGGCTGCATGGTTGGATCGAGCTGGCATTACTGATTTTAGAAGTAAACCTATCACCAATTGCTTCTTCTCTATTTACTTAGAGACTGTGTTTTAGAGATGTGCCATGTTCTAGGCACCCAACCATTTCTCTTATAAAGAGCATTGAGGTGGTTAGCTGACTTTCTCATTAGATGTCACATTAAAAATTTAAAGCAAAAGGAACCAAATAGCCTCTTGTGCACAGAGTTACTTTCTGCTCTTCAAACTCCATTAAATTCCCCTAAGCCTCCATGAAGTAACAGAACACTAATTAGAACAGTCTGTTTTCAATAGACTTGGAACTTTGCAAGCAAGGAGTTTCAAAGACTTTATGACTAACTATACCTTTCCCCTTGGGTCTAAGTCTCAGAATTGGAGAGAAGGCCATAAAATCATTTTTGATTTCTTTAAAAGACATTAAACTAGCTGGGCATGGTGGCTCACTCCTTTAATCCCAGTGCTCAGGAGGCAGAGGTAGGAGGATCACTGTGAGTTCAAAGCCAGCCTGAGACTACATAGTGAATTTCAGGTCAGCCTGGGTTATAGTGAGACCCTACCTTAAAAAATAAAATAAAATAAGATGAAATAAAAACATGTATCAAGCTAGTTTTTTGTGAGTCTCCTTCATGCCATGAGACTGGCAAGAGAATATATTTATTCTGGAATTATTTACTGTAACAAAAAACATCTAGAGGAGGCAAGAATATGGCTTACATTCATTACATTCAAACAGAGTCATAACTATTTCAAGTGAAATTGACAAGAGAAATATCTAAACCATTTATGACTTTAGATATTTCATTTGATTGACATTTTGAACATTTATCTGTCACATTTATAGATCACATATGGAACACTTTATAGATTACATATAGAATAGTTATAGATCACAGGACAGGTATCAATAACATTATTAACAGAAAAGTACCAACAGAGATCATTATAGATGCTAAATAAATACTTGGTGAAGAAAAAATAGTTACATGATGAGATGACAGGTTCAGGAAATATGAAAATGTATTTAAGAAAAAGATTTTAGATGAGAAATAAAATAAAATAAAACAGCAATATGTGCCAGTGATTCTGTCAGCAAAAGAACGTGAATTAAAAAGAAGCTGAATTCTAAGTTGTGTCGTGGTAGCTGTGATTCAGTGCCTTTTCAGGGTTAAAACTAAAAGTTTTAAGACTCTAAGCAAAGTATAATTGATATAGAAAAGTCACCATTGTAACCACAGGGAGCTCCTATGCTGTATTCACACAGTCATGTTAACACTGAAAACTGCTTCATCTGGAGGCATCACGGGTTCAACTGAGAAACCATCTCAGATATTTTGCTCAACTTTCGCAGTTTGTAAACATTTATTTTGCTAAATATAATCCCATTAGGGATGGAGAGATGGTTTAGTGAAGACCCTTGCCTGCAAAGCCTAACGACCCAGGTTTGATTCCCCAGTACCCACATAAACCAGATGCACAAGGTGATGCATGCATCTGGATTTTGTTTGAAGTGTCTGGAAGCCCTGGCACATCCATTCTCTCTCTCTCTCTCTGTCTCTCTCTTTCTTCCCTTTTCTGTCTTAAATAAATAAATGATAAATAATAAATAAAATCCCATCACATGTCACTCAGTTACAGTCTAGCATACCCCCCAGAGTGGGAGAGTGGTCAGGGTAACACAAGTCCAGCTTATCGAGGCTACAGGCAGCAGTAAATTGATGCTTTTAAGATTTAAATGAAACATTGAACAACTATAAATTGTAGTTGCATTGACCTCCCAGTTGAAAATACATGTTGGCTCTCTCAAAATGAGGGTGTGTTCAGTGGAGAGCTTCGAACCTGATAATGTGTTCTTTGGTTCAAACGGTGCTAGTGAGAGCAGATAGGAATCCACCTTGCATCACACTTGGCCGTGTTTAGCCCGTGCTATGCTAAATTCTGGAACAGACAATTGACTACAACAACCAAGCCAAAGCAAAAGACAGCAAGTCAGAGACAAGTAACGCCTCACAAGAGTCGGACTACAGGGAGAAAAACTAATAACTGGAACGTAAAGAAATGTAACCAATGGGTCCAAAGCCAAACGCTGGGCGCACGGGCAACCGTGACACCTCCATGGTAGAGAACGAGCCAGCCTCCAACCGAGCTTTCATAGAGGCAGGGCCGGGACTTTTAGGGGGTCCCTGCACACACGACTGAGACAGTAACAGAATGCTCGGAGCTTGGAGGAGCCGGGCCCAGCTGGGTGGGCGGGCTGGGAAGGGATTAGGACGGAGGTGAGACTGTCCAAGGGGGGGAGACTTCCGTGGAGATGTGGAGACTACTCCGAGGGCCTGGATGCTAGTCTAGGGAGAGAAAAGGTCTTCCCTTCTATGAAAGCAGAGGAAATTAAAAAATAAAAACAACAAAAGGAGGTAAGGGTGGTGAAGTCATCAAAAGTGATTAAATATAATAAAAATGTACTTGAGAAACATCACCAAATATCAGATAACTAATGGTTAATATATTTAGCAGTCAAACAAGGAGTGTATGCATGTAAGTATGCATAGGCATTTCACAATGTGAATTGCATACCAGTCATTGTGAATCATTTACTTACAGTGATCACAATCATGTGGACTGTATTGACAAAGGCAATATGAGCCCAGGTGGGAAAACCAAGTATACTTATATTTTTTTGTTTGTTTGTTTGTTTTTGGGTTTTTTTGTTTTTTTTTTTATGTGTGTGTGGCAGGCTCAATAGATGGGCCTTTTTATGTAAGAGAGCATGAGAGAGAGAGAGGGAGAATTGTCGGGCCAGGCCTCCAGTCACTGCAATCGAGCTCTAGATGTGAGTGTCAATTTGTACATGTGCGCAACCTTGCACGCTTGTGTCACTTTGTGCATCTGGCTTACGTGGGACTTGGAGAGCTGGACATGGGTCCTTAGACTCCACAGGCAAGTGCCTTAACCATTAAGCCATCGCTCCAGCCCAAAGTATACATATTAAATATAACACCTTCTTGTTATCGGAGAAAGGATTTTGCTCTCTAGCTCAACTTGGCCTCAAACTCATGATCTTCCTGCTCCAGACTCCCAAGTGTGGGAATTATAGGCGTATGTGTTTGCCATAGTCAGGCATGAGTTCAGACAACGGCTTTTCCAAACTAACTCTCCCAAGCAATTAATTTCTTTAATGCAATTATTCTAAGCAGACACAGTGTGTCACCCTCAAATGAGCCATGAAGCTTCTACTTGGTATAAGCAGGATCACAGGAGAATCCCTCAAACACTTTCATATATAATTTATCAGGAAAAAAAATTTTTTAAAATAATGTCAGTTACATCAAAAGAAAGCTCCCGTGGCACAGTGGGCCATGTCGCTGTCAACGCTAGCTCAGCGAGGGCGTCTGTTTACCTGAGCGAAACTGCACGAGGCCCGTAGACCTCCCTCACGGCCGACAGGTCTGCCTCCAGCTGCGGGTGCTTCTGTAGCTCTCCGTCATAGTTCACCTGGTGACAGGGATGGGTCACAAGTGACAGGGACAGAGACGCAGAACATCCGTGACCCGGGTAACCCACGACCGGTCTTCCAGAACATGCCTCCGTGACCAAGGGGACCTCAAGAACTGACGCGGGATTCTATGAAATGAGCATGCTACAGGAAACTATCGCTGGAGGCGACAGACAGACAGACTGCATCACGGGGGGAACTTGGGGCAGCTGCACTCCGGATCTCGGGTTAATCACTGAAATGTACAGAACTGCATAAGTCAAACGCGTGTCAATCGATCAATGAGCCAATGAACTGGACAGCACAGTTCTCAGGTGAACTGACGTGCCAGTAAATACTTTAAGACGTGTTCACTATCCTTAGAAACAAGGGAAATGCAAATTAAAATTGCATTGATATCCCACCTTGCCCCAGTTAGAATGGCTATCACCAAGAAATCAAACAGCTACAAAGGCTGCTTAGGATGCTCGGGGGAAAGAAACGAGTGTAGCTCCTACGGAACGACCAGTGAGGAGGAGGTTTCTCAAAAAGCTAAAATTCAAACTAAGGAATTTCCCAACTACACTTCCCCTGGGCATTTAGAAGAGGATTTTATATGCTACAGCAGAAATACTTGCACATCTCTCTCCAATGCTGCTCCAGCCATGACAGCTGGGAAGCAACACCAATGTCCATCACCAGGAGACGGAATCATGAAAATGTGGTGCATACACGCTAGAGAGGTTTTTACTCAGCTGGAAAGACAGGTGGAAGTATGAGATTTAAAGCTAAATGAATAGAAGTAGAAAATATTGTACTAGATGAGGTAGCCCAGGTACAGAAAGACAGCTATCACATGTTCTCTCTCATATGAGTCTCAGCTTCTAACAAGATAGCAGTGTTTGTGTGTGTGTATGTGTGTATATACTTATGGGGAAATGTGGGCAGAGGTCAGTAAGCTATTTAAGACCCATGAAAGAGCAAAAGAGGTTTCAAGGAAGTGCACTGGGGAAGGTAATGGAGCGGGAAGGGGTACAGCGTGCGGAGGTGGCCGGGAAACGGCCGAGGGGAGCGGGTTCAGGAGAGTGATGAGCCAAGTTCTTGTATGAAAATGCCGTGAGGAAACCTGTTATTTTGTTTGCTAGCTAAAAGAAAGAAAATCCCAAAGTTAAAACAAAAGTCAGCTAGACAAAATTATAGATTTTTACATAAGAAAGCATAGATAAGTCAGTATAATCACAAAAGTCATTGGGTTCACGTGCAGCTGGGAAAATTTGTTGTATTTGACATTAGAGCGATATGACACAAAGAAAATGAATGTGTTAAAAAAAAGGGGGGGGGATGTGTGCAGATGTTTTGGAAAACTTCTATAAGCATCAACCAGCTGTATCTAATCTGTGGCCCACAGGCTGCATGTGTCCCAGGACAGCTACAAATGCAACCAACATGTTTCTACATGGCAATGTTATATGGCTAGGGTAAATAGCTGGGGAAAAAAAAACTTAGCTTTGCCTGTATAAGAATGAGTTTTGCCAGCAAAAATCAAACGTGGAAGGATTATTTTGTGTAACATCCAAGTGTTGTATTGGTTAGGGAATCATTTAAGTAGAAAAACCTTCCCACTGCTAGAAAGTTACTCCTTAGAGGGGGGAAAACCCTACTTTTATTATATCTATGTCTATGCATCAGCCTTGCTTATGTCTAATTTAACAACTACCAGTTGGTTATTCTGAATATAAAAGTTTACTTCATTTTGCTTACATAATAACTGTGGCATTAACCACCCTTTTTTTTTTTCTTTTATTTGACAGCAACAGAGAAATAAAGAGGCAGAGAGACAATGGGTGCACCAGGGCCTCCAGCCACTGCAAACGAACTCCAGATGCATACACTCCCTTGTGCATCTGGCTTTCATGGGTACTGGGGAATCAAGCCTAGAACTGGGACCCTTAGATTTCACAGGCAAGTGTTTAACTGCTAAGCCATCTCTCCAGCCATGTTTTTATATTTCCCATATTACACTGCACAAATCATAAACCATCAATGAGGAGGTTATGGAAATCTGATAGTGTTTTATACAGTTACATCCTAAAATCAAATGGTCACTTTTAAATTATAACATTGTCCTGGAAAATTAGAAGGAGCTACTTAATATGTATAGCTAATCTGTTTTCATATATTTGCATAATAAAATTTCTTCACAGTAATTTTCAATGCAGTTAATTCAAATAAATAATAAGGTTACCCCATCAAAATTTATAAAGGTTCTCCATCTTCAATTTTGAAATTAACAATCTATGCTTTTGTTAGTGTAACTTCAAAATATTTATCTAACATACTTAATAAAGTTAAATAGTACATTTTTCCCTCATATGTGAAATTTCAACTTAAATTTCTGTGTGTGTGTGTGTGTGTGTGTGTGTGTAGGGCAAGAAGTTAGAAAGGAAACTATGAAAGCAATGGAAGATGGCTAAAAGGGAAAAAAAGAGGAGAAAAAGACTGAGTAATGGAAAATATCTTTCAATACCACACACATATTCCAAAAGAGACAGCAAGGGAATGTATATAGGTATGTGTGCATATATTTTCCACAGCATACGTAGATATGTCATGAAAGCATTAGAGGGTACTCTTTGGAGAAAGGAAGGGGATCGGCAAGAGTAGAAGCAGAGAGAAATAAGAGGCCTCTGTGGGATATGAATAAGGACAGAGTATAATGATTATATATAACCTACGCCACAAGGAAATTCATTTCCCTGTATGCTATCCAAACAATTAACAAGAACAAATGTGAAAGTTCAGATGATTATCACAGTCACAAGTAATGTTCAACGTCTCTGCCATACAGACAGTTTCAATGTAAATGAAAGATTAGATTAAAAAAAAAAAATTGCAAAGACATTCTCAGTGTCTGCAAATACACAGACAATGGGAAATGAACGACTCAGAGGTGCTAGGGATTTACACAATCCTGAACAATTTCTAGGTTTCCTAATCCTCAGGCCCAGGCATCAGTCGGGGCCAATGTGCCCTGGAGAACTTTGAGGCTGGACACTGGGAAGCCCAGGTTTACTTACCTGCCCACCATAATAAAATTCCTCAGAGTCATTATCACCTTCGGAGTCCTCCTCCACCGCACTGTTCTGTCGGGACCCCTTGAAGCAACACAGAAGACAATGCTAGTGGTCAGATGCGTTTACGTCACAAGGTTTGGTGCCTAGCGTTGGCCGGCTGTGTGCGTCCCTCTTACTACCATGGAATAGTGTGCAACTTCAAAATGACAGCTAGTAAGAGGTAACAAGAGGGTGCATGAGCTCTCTGATGTTAACATTTGCAATTTCATATCCGATGCATGCTATAAACTTGCGTATAATCAATTATTCTTTCAGCTTTGTCCTGATGAAATGTTTGGCAAGCTCACGCTAATTCAATTTTTATTCAAAGAGCTCCCCCACATTGTTTCTCCAAGACTGCTCTCACTGCCACTGCCAATTCACAACACCAGTATGAAAGACAGGCCACTTGGAATGCAGCAATATAAAAGTCACATTATGACAATGAAAATGAATCATATTAGGAAAAGAACTTTCATTATACACAAATTATTTCAGAACTCAGGTTTCAAGAGGAAATTTAATATAGTGTGCTTGAACGAGAAGTTTGAATCTGGGATTAACTAAGTCATATCTGTTATGAGTCTGAAGTACAATGAAAATTCATGGTGGCATTTTTACCACTGGCCTTATTAACAAAGGTTTTATAAGAAGTACATTGTTTCCTTTGGATGCAGGAATCTATTCATCCAACATTTCCAATCACTCCTAAATTTCAAGCTTTTAAAGAAAAACAAAACAGCCTAAACAAGAGATTTGGGATTACATGTAATTTTGACTGGTTTTGGTCACTTAACAGTTTTTCAAGCAGCAATTCTCACTATGGACAAAAAATAAAATAAAAAGGTGGGAGACAAAAAGCATTTACTATTGTAATTTAATTTCCTATTTATTCATAGAGTCAGGTAAATATTTTAAAAGCAAAGATAACAGACAAATGTGTTTGTTTTCTAAACACTGAAGATAGTAAGACTCTACCTGACTTTAGCAGAAGTGACCTTCTACAGATAACAGTTACTGGTGCCATCAGAATTATGTATAGCCATGTACAGCTGTCATATGGCATGAAATACTTCTCTGACAACAACATTGTGGGATAAGAACATAAATAACACATTGGGTTTTAAATGCATTATATTTAGATTTAAAACAAATATCTGTTTTTATTATTTTCAGAGGCACTTCCTCCTCAGAGCTAGCTTCAGTTCATTCTCTGTACTATCCAGAAATTTCTAGGACATTAGATCGCACTATATTCACCATATGCCACTTTGCTCTACGTGAGAAATTAAATGCAAGCCCCTATTAAATTTAAAACACATCTATGATAGTTAAAAAAAAAAAAGAAATAAACAGGACTTACATACCTCCCCATGTTCCTTTTGTAATTTGGATTTTATGGATAAGCAACAGTTTATATCATTTGTTTTTCTTAATTCTGAAAAAGTTATAATTTTAAAGATTACTTTAGGTTTTAGAATGTTATTCACTAAGTGTTCATAAAGGCTTACATTAAAATGCTCCAGGCTATCCCCTCCCTTTTGCAAAGGAATTAGACTTATTGTGACATCTCATCATGTGGAGGGATGCCCAGCACCCAAGGCATTTTGATCTCTCATTGTGCACAAATGTGGCCATGTTGCTGTCTAAGCACACGGCTTTCTCCAGCTCTTGCCATCCACCTCATGGTGTCTTCAGAGCTCTGAGTTTGGCTTTCGATTCTGTTTATCTAACACTGTCACGATGGAGGGAAATTGTCTTTTTTTTTTTTTTTTTAAGAGCAGTGTCAACATAATACATTTAAACAGGATTTCCTGAAGTTATCAGACATTTAAACATTGCTGAAAAGCAAACACGTTAGATATAGAATAACGAGAGCCATATGAATGGGGGGTAAAGATAGATGTTTAGTATGCACAAAAAAAGAGGGACAAAGTTACCTACAATTTAACAAGAATCGGCTAAAGTGAGAAAATGACTGCATCACTATTACCTGTTGCTAGTCTGTGGAAGATCACAGGAATTGGCTCTGTAGTGACTAGCACATCTTCATCATTGTCTGAACTTGACACGTAAGTATTATCTGCGAAAAAAACAAAAACGCAGAAAGACATAGTAACTTTAATTGGCATCCTGTGTGAACATAATAAAGCCATGTTTCCACATTACTGTGATTCCAGGTCCCATGAAGGACATATGCTACTCTGCTTAAACTTGGAGGAAAATGGAGATGGCTGGAGAGATGGCTTAGTGGTTCAGGTGCTTGCCTGTGAAGCCTAAGGACCCAGATTTGATTCTCCAGCTCCCATATAAGACAGATGCACAAGGTGGCACATGCATCTGGAGTTTGATCAGAGTGGCTAGAGGCCCCCGCACGAGCATTCTCTCTGAATCTGCCTCTTTCTCTCCCTCCCTCTCTCTGTCTCAAATAAAAATTAATTATAAAAAGAAAAAAAATGAAGCTGTTGATCTATGTGTGAGTTAAATATAAATTTGTGAAAATAAATTAATTTTTAAAAAAGAGAAATTAAGCTGTATGTCTATGAGCTAGTTAAATATAAGTTTGTGGTCTATTTGAAGATGTTTACATCTCCCCACAAAATAAACGTTTTCGATAGAAGCTATCCAAACAAACCTCTTTTTCGGGTAGTGGTGGGATCTCACTATGTATCTGTGCCTGGCAAAAATACTTGCTGTCCTCCTGCCTCAGCTTCCCAAGGGTTGGGATTCCAGCAGGACTCCGCCATCCACCATGCCTGGTTCCTAAAGGCATTTCTGATATGCCAAAAGCCAACGAGTCATTTGGCAGCTGAGAATTCTACCGCTGGACCAGCGGCGCAGACACAGCTCGCCATTTGGACGCTCACAGAACAGGATCAGGCTTGATGTCAGGGACTCTCCAGGAAGCAGGGCTCCCCAGTTGAGGGAGGAAGCCGAATGGCTTTTGGATAAGATTCAAAAGAAGATTCAAAACGAGGCATGATGATGGACATTTGGGGGTGAGGCGGGAGGATCACAGCCTAGGATAAATTTTGTTTCTGAAAAAAAAAAAAAAACAGGCAAGAAAACTGGAAGAAGAGGAGGAGAGAGGAGGGAAAGGGTCTATGAACTACTGAGGTGAGCATGTGCTGACTGTCCACTCTACATATTGGTGCGCTGTCTATGGTAAGTTGATTGGTAAGTTGATATTACAACTGTCATGCTTCCTCAAATTAATTTTACCTACATGCACCATACACGGATCATTAAACAAAACATAAGCTCTTTAAATTATTTATTTAACAGGTTTCCACTAGAAAAAAAAAAAATTTTTGTTTTGTTTTTTGAGGTAGGGTCTCACTCTAGGCCAGGCTGACCTGGAATTCACTATGTAGTCTCAGGATGGTCTTGGACTCACAGCGATCCTCCTACCTCTGCCTCCTGAGTGCTGGGATTAAAGGCGTGCACCACCATGCCTGGCTGAAAATCGTATTTTTAAAGTTTACAAATTCCCTAGGAAACACAGATCTTTAAACACATGATAACTCATTATGCGACAATAATATAATATCCAGGTGTTAATTCTATCTTCTCATATATGTCTGCAGAATATCTGGGAAGACAGCTTTTCAAGAGCATTTCAGGAATTCATTAACAGTTCTCCTACAAGGCAACCACTGAATACTTAGTAATTAGAATCCTCACAAATGGCGATCGATTTCTGCCAAGGGAACTTAGTGTTCAGATGACCAAAACAATACATCTAAAAAGAGACTGTGTCAGGTTTTAATAATATTGTGTCAGTACAATGCAAAATTATTTAACTGATTGACCTAAAGTCATTATTAACCCCTATCCCCAAACTGCAAGCAAACATATTAAGTGATAAACACATATATGTATGTATGTATGTATATATATTTATGTATGTATGTATGTATGTATATATGTGCATATATGCACATATATAGCTACAAAACACTCTCAATATATAGAAGAATACATCATCTGTTCAGGAAGGGGAAAAAGGATGATATTGACTAGATGTGAAACAAAACAAATTTGTGTAGTGTTAGTCACAAGTTTTGCTTCTGTTTTCCAATGCCATTAAGGAAAATCAAAAACTTCCATGTTGGAGTCTCTTCAGTCAATAATCTCATCCTTTCTGGTCAATGCTTTAGTAAAAACCCTCTCTTGAGCTGAAGAGATGGCTTAGCAGTTAAGGCACTTGCCTACAAAGCCAAAGGACCCAGGTTCGATTTTCCCAGGACCCACATAAGCCAGATGCACAAAGGGGTGAATGTGTTTGAAGTTCATATGCAGTGGCTGAAGGCCCTGGCATGCCCATCCTCTCTCTGCATCTTCCTCTCTCAAATAAAAAAATAAAAATAAATATAAATATAAACATATATTTTTAAAAACAAAACTTCTCTTAAAGCCCAGCTGTCTGTTTTGAAAAAGGCTCTTCCTACATATATACTAGGCTGATGTTGAACTTGAGCTCTCCCTGTCTCAGTCTCCCAAGTGTTAGGATTATAGGAAGCTATGCCCAGCTATACAGCCAGGGCTCCTACCTGCTTAAACTTGCCTTAATCTTACTTATGTGCTACTGAATCAATCAAGGTACATTTTGCCTATGCAATGTGTAAAGAGACTGAAGTGTGGTTCAGTGGTAAAACACTTGCCTAATGTGAAATACATAAGATTCCATTTCCAACATGAAAAAAAAAAAAAACACAAGGAAAAAAAGAATTTTAAAAAGGAGTGTAGGGCTGGAGAGATTGCTTAGCCAAAGAGCCTGCCTAGCCAAAGAGCCCCAGTTAGATTCCCCAAGACCCACATAAAGCCAAATGTACAAGGTGGCCCATGTGTCTGGAGTTTCTTTGCAAAAGCTTGAGGCCCTGGTGCCCGTTCTCTATCTGCCTCTTACCCCTACAAGTAAATACAATAAATTAATTAGATAAATATTTTACACAAAAGGAGTGAAGTGTCCCAAGCATGTAACCCCAGCTCTTGGAAGACAGAAGCAGGGGTATCAGTTCAAGGTCAGCCTCAGGTACATCAGACTGTTCTCAAACACAAGGAACATTAGAGAAACAGAAGCAAAAGCAGGTGATCCACCAGAATGAGAGATCTAGAATAAAAATTAAGAGGACAGCATCATGGAATGACAGACCTCACAAAGCCTCATGAAGAAGGAGAAAAAGACAGCATGCCTAAGAACATGGAATAATACAGAGAATAACCAAGTTTCAAGAATGTTCTATCAAAATAGGTCGCATAAAGTAACATACACAATCATTTTCAAACTCATTTAAAAAAAAAAGAAGAAGAAGAAAGAAAAAAAATCACTGTAAAACCCACAACACAGCAGCTAGGGGAGGTGGCATACACCTTTAATACCAGTACTTGGGAGGCAGAGGTAAAAGGATTCCTGTGAGTTAGGGGCCAGTCTGAGAATACAAAGTGAGTTCCAGGTCAGAAAGACCCTAACTCAACAAAACCTAAATAAATAAATAAATAAATAATCCGCAACACAGTACAAGTACTTGAAATTAGTAAGCTCTGACTCAGGTATAATTCCTTAAAAACAAAAAGTGGCTGGATGTGGTAATGCACACCTCTAATCCCAGCACCCAGGAGGCAGAAGTAGGAGGACTGTCATGAGTTCAAGGCCACCCTGAGACTACATAGTGAATTCCAGGTCAGCCTTGGCTAGAGTGAGACCCTGCATTGAAAACTGAAAGCGTAATTTGGGTTTGAGAGACAGCTTAGCAGCTAAGGTGCTTGACTGCAAAGCCCAAGGATCCAGGTTCACTTCCCCAGGACCCATGCAAACCCAATGCACAGGATGGCGCACATGTCTGGAGTTCATTTGCAGTGGCTGGAGGCCCTGGTGCTTCCATTCTCTCTCTCTCTCTTTCTCTCTCTCTTTCCCCCTCTCTCTCTCTTTCTCTGTCAAATAAATAAAATATTCTTTTAAAAGGTGTAATTTGGCAAATATATGTTGTATAATACTGAGGAATCTTCTGTGTCTTCAAACATTATCCAAGAGGCTTTCTTCCAGCATTCCCACACTTTTAATTTCTGTTCTCCACTCATATACCAAAGCAGAAATTTGGGGGGTTTGATACAACCATGTGTGAAACTGTCATTATGATTTGTTAAGCTAGGACAGACCACAAAGGTATTCCAGGTTATGATTAGAACTGAGGAAGAGTAAAGAGTGCCTCAAATCTTGATGCTGTAACATCTTGTGAGTTCAGAAAAGACCAGCAGTAATCTTCTTCAAGGGCTTGGAGAATTCACCCAAGGTCTCTTCTGGTCATGTGCTTTTCTTTGTTGGGAAGCTCTTGACTTCTATTTCAATTTCCTTACTCATTATTTATTCAAAATTATGTCTCACAAGGCTGCAGGTTTCTAGAAATGTGCGCATTTCTTCTAGTTATGTGGTTTAGTATTATTTTGGGGGTTGTGAAATCAAGTGAAGTCAGTGTGTCCGAGGGACTTCTGCATTCTCAGTAGCACCGCAGCATTACTCACCAGGACAAGATGTCCGCCAGCCGGGGGCTGAAGAAGGAAATTGTGGTGAATGTTTACAACTGAAAACTCTGTTCAGATGTCAGAAAGAACCTGTGTGACATGACTGAACCCGAGTACATTAGGCCAAGTGAAATAAGTGTGAAACACACAGCCATTACCTCATGCATATGAAATCTACAGATGCCAGGAGCAGAACAGGGTTCCCTCAGGTCAAGGCTTGAGGAAATGGACAGCAGTTGGTCAAAGGGCACAAACACTGGGCTGTGAAGTCACAAAGTTTCTGGGGACCTAGCATAGCTTGGACAATCATGCATGAGTTAATTATGTTGCCTGTGGTAACCAGTATACCATATGTAGACATGGATGATCTAGATATAAATACAGAGACGAAATAGAGATAAGTATGTATATGTGTGTGTATATGCATATATATATGCATATATAAATGTTATATCAAACCTTCACATAATGTACTCTGAAGATTTAATAGTCTATTTCACAGCTAAATATTTTTAAATTTAAAAAAAATCCCTAGGCAATCACATGAACTAGTTGTAGGTATGTATGTATATGTGTATAAATATATATATTTATTTATTTATTTATTTATATTTATATTTATTTATAGACACACACACATATATTAAATCTTCACATCATGTTCTCTGAATATATTGTTTATTTCACAACTGAATATTGTTTCATTAAAAAAAAAAAAACACCCAGGCACTCACAAGGACTAGCTGTGGCTTCCTTTTACCCTCAGCCACAGTCTTTCTTGGCTGCAAGATAAGACCTGATGATGATCTGAGTAGGGCCTCCTTTGCATGAAACTACTCTGTCTTCCTTTTTGCTGTTGAAATAATTACTTCTAACCTCCTAAAGGTACTTTAACGTCTGTTAATAATGTCACCTCTGTTTAGAAGTGAGAAAGTAAGGCATAAATAAGGCTAAGGAATGCATGTAAGGTAACAGAATCAGAGACAGAAAAAGGATTCTTCCAATCCCACATTCCCTCCCTGAAATTCTCCCACATGACTCTAGTGTGGACTTTGTTGGTCTTTTTCTCTCCTGCTCTAAACCTCTCATGACAGGTCTTCAAAATTGTTTTTAGTTTGGTTTTTAGTGGGGGGGGGGGATGTGCACATGCGCTGTGGTACAGGTATGAAGGTCAGATTTGGGTGTCTATCCTCGCCTTCCACCTCGGTACCTGACAGGACACCGGGCTTATGGTCTCACAAGCTTCCCAAAGGTCCTCCAGCTCTGCCTCCCTTCACATCCCAGGCACACTGAGGTGACAGATGCTACACAGAGCATGTGGCTTTCTGCAGCTCCTGGGGATCCAGACTCAGGTACCCACACACACATATAAGCAGTTCATCTGCTGACTGAGCCATCTCCCCAGCCCCTGGTGGCATGTGCTTTAAATGTTAGGCTTAATAAAGGACGGATGGCTCTTGTCAAAGCTGATCACAGTGAGTATTTTCTCTTCATTTCCCTTCCAGAACTTTGCAAACATGACCCGAGCCTCCATGGACAGCTGGGAAGGGAGCACACAGCCGCAGGGAAGCATGTCTTAGACTGCTGATGTGATCCAGTTTCACACACAGAGCCACCTGTAGGACGCCATCCCTTTCTTCATCATTCTGCTACCGAAGAAAAATAACTATACCAATAAGTAACAATTATACTGAGGTTGCATTATATTCTGGCCAATTTTTCCTGGAGTTTCTATATAATTTTGTCATTTCCCAAATCAGTCAACTATCCCTTTTTAAAGACCAGAAAACTAGGCTGGATGGATGGCTTAGTGGTTAAGGCGTTTGCCTACAAAGCCAAAGGACCCAGGTTTGACTCCCCAGGACCCATGTAAGCCAGATGTACAGCGTCTGAAGTTTGTTTGCAGTGGCTAGAGGCCTTACTGTGCTCTCTCTCTCCCTCTCTCCCTCCCTCCCTCCCTCTGTCAAATATATATATGTTGAAGACCAGAAAAGCAAGGGTAAATGAAATCATGTAATTCTCTGAGATTAATCAATTAATTACATAATTAGTAGGTGGTGAAGCTTAACTCTTAAGATGCAGACATATTGTCACTCAAAAACTGCCGCATCTTGTAATAGATAAATGCTTACTATTAAAAGCAATTATAATTTAAGGGTTCTGGTGTGGCAGAGGTGGTATAGAATTCTAATTCTTATTTAAGTGTTTTATTCATAAACGTATACAACACTCAAGTGTGTGAAGCGTAAGCTGGGGTTCTCTGGGCTCCATACATGCTCCGGTAAATAACCCCTCCCCTGCCCGTGCATGCACTTCTAATTTAACTCTGTGGGTTACAACAACAACAACAAAAAGTTGTGAAAGTAGGAAGGAGATTAGTTGGGAAAACGAAGGGTTTTGCCAGAAGAGGGAGAGGGATAATACAAATGATTGATTCATCAATTAATTTGAAAGTTTATCTGGGCCTACAGAGATCTGCAAATCCAGAAACCACCATCCAATTCCTCTACTGAGGAATGTAGAAGAAATGAGAGAATTCAGGGCCCACTATAGTAAGCTTCCTAAACATAAATAGTCTATACAGAGGAGTTGTTTGGTTATATCAGAGGCAACTTGTGGCTTACGATGCACACAACTGTTCTCAAATCCATTAAGGAAAAAATAAAAAATAAAACATACAAGATGCCATCTCTCTGAAACTGATAAATAAGCATAAGTCAGCCAGAAGACGCTCTGTTTCACTTGATTGTGAGAATGAACCTGTCATTTAGGGTTTCACTATGCCATTCTGAATGTTCAACTTGGCCTGGGTCTCCACAGAAACATGATGACATGTGTGTCAACAGATGGCTCAGGATAATTAGAAAATCAAAATTTCTAAACTGATCAATTTGTTCCTGGAGTTGACACCCCACTGACTGAGAGTGACAATGTTGACATCCTCAGCAGGAAAGAAGCCCCACGCTTCCTGAGTCAATGCTGAGCTTGACCCTGAACCAACCCATCCAAGAAATGAAGGGAAAGAATTGATGAAGTCAATGTCAAAATGGCTGCACTGGGGCTGGAGGGGTGGCTTAGCGGTGAAGGCATTTGCCTGCAAAGCCAAAGGACTTAGGTTCGATTCCCCAGGACCTATGTAAGCCAGATGCACAAGGGGACGACACATGCATCTGGAGTTGATTTACAGTGGCTGGAGGCCCTGGCACACTCATTCTCCCTCTCTACTTCTCTCTCTCTCTCTGTGTCAAATAAATAAATAAAAATAAAATATTTAATTTTTTTTAATATGGCTGTACTGTCTCATTAAAAATGACACTAGAGAGAGCTACTTACAGGTTGAAGTTGACAAATAAGCAAATTTCTCAAAATACAACCAAGGAAACAGAAATTACAACAGAGACATAACCATAGAGATGCATAAGATTTTTTAAAAATATTTTATTTATTTATTTGAGAGAGATACAGAAATAGGCAGGTAGAGAGAGAAGGGGTGCACCAGGGATTCCAGCCACTGCAAAAGAACTCCAGATGCATGTACCCCCTTGTACATCTGACTTATGTGGGTCTTGGGGAGTTGAACCTGGGTCCTCTGGCTTTGCAGGCAAGCGCCTTAACCTCTGCGCCATCTCTCTAGCCCTAAATTTTTTTTTTTTTTTTACAATGGTAGCCCAAAACCTACAAAATACATTTTGCTAAAAAGTTAGTGGACAATTCAGCAACATTGTGACTTTCAAAAGGAAGACATGTTTATATAAAATTACTGAGAAAAGCCAGGTGTGGTGGGGCACAACTTTAATCCCAGTACTCAGGAGGCAGAGGTAGGAGGATAGACATGAGTTCAAGGCCGAGCTGGGATATAGGGTAAGTTCCAGGTTAACCTCACTAGAATAAGACTTTGTTTGAAAAAAAATACTGAGAAAGAGAAAATAGATGAATAATCATGGCAGAAACAGGACAACAGTCCTAGAAATACACATAAAAAGGTATCAGGTACACAGAGGTTTTCCAAATTCTAACAAATGCTCAGCACTAGTTAGCTCTATTATCAATTTCTGGTCTATAATACCAAAGTATGTGACAGAATGCACATAACTCAAACACATCAACATTAAGATACCTGACAATGTAACTTGTCACCTTATTGTTTAAAGGGAAAACATACCTCAACAGGTACCAAATTAAAATCTCAATTTAATATTCATGAATTCTTTAAAAGTGGTAAAGAAACCATACTCTTCTCTTTCAAAAACAACTGGAATCATGTTAAGGCTGAGATAAAACCTCCAACTTCCCTATCTATTATTCAAATTTATCCCAGGAGTTCTAACTAGGATGAATGGGAGTTGCAGAGGGGAGCTGATATGGTTGTTGGAGAGAAAAAAAACCAAACAAACACATAATGTTATATAATATTGCTTACCTGAAAAGTCAAGTGTATTAAGTAACAACTCTCAAATAAATGTGGAATAAAATTTAATAATGGAGAAAATCGTTTCTCATTAGCGTTCTCTGAAGCTTTAGAACAGCGCTAATATTCCTTCCTTAGAAGCAGTGGGATTCAGAAGTGACGGTAGATTGTTAACCCATCAAAGTGCATGTCCTGAGGAAGTTATTCTCTGATCTCTCCCTCTCCCTCTCCCTCTCCCTCTCCCTCTCCCTCTTCCCTCTCCCTCTCCCTCCCCTTCCCCCTCCCCCTCCCCCCTCCCCCCTCCTTTCCTCCCTCCCTCCCTCCTTCCCCCCCCCCTCTCTCTTTCTGATTGCCACTGTTTTGCCCATCACAAGTCTGGCATTTAGAGTTAATTGCTATTATGCAAGAACCCTGGGGAAGCCATGCTCTGGCTGGTGTATTTTGATGAACAACATCAGTCAATTCTGACTTCTGCCTCAATATCTAAATCAGAACACTAGATTCTCCCCCTGCCCTCTTTATTGTACTTTAACCGAACTGAGCCTACTTCAACCAAGTAGATCAAATAGATGTGCAAATTATATTTCCTACTGGAAATGAAATTATTTGGTTATTCCCTGCAGATGTAAATTCAGTAAAAAAAAAAATATATATATATATATAGCAAGACTGTCAGCTTCGGTCAGAGTAGCTTCATTTTGCTGAGACCCACAGCTTGTCAAAGTACTTGGAATAACAGGCTGTTGAGGACTCATCACTACGGGGGACACCTAAGTCACTCCCCACTCTGTCACCACTGCCACACCAAGGCTTGAGGGACAGAGCAGAAGAGGAGAGAGAGAATGCAAAAGTCGGAAGGGCTGGAGTGTGTGGAAATCTGTCCTGTGGGCATGTCATGGCAACTGTACTGGAACTTTCCAGCAGTTGTGGTGACTTGTGCAAGGCCTACACACAAATCTGGGAGTGGTAATGTGCCCTCATGGAGGACCAAAGAGCTCACCCTTCCCTCAGGAGTTACGGGCATTTGCTTGCTGGGGATGAGAGAGACATTTTTATTACTAGTGTAGCCACTGATAATGTCCATGCTCCTGTGAACAAGCCCTAACCTCATTCTTCTGTAGGCAACTCTGATCGACACACACATACTAGGAAAATAGAAGGAGAGAGTATTTAACAAAAAAGGGTCAGGAAAGACAGGGATAAGAGAAGGGAGTAGCGGATGATCAAATGGTATTACATACATGTATGAAAAGGTCATAATGAAACCAGCCCATTATTAGGGAAAATTAATGCACAAGTGATAACCAGTGTTTTGTTTTTAAATTTTCAATTCTTACAGGGTTGAACACGTAGTTCAGGGAAAGATCACCTGCCTTGCTTGCCCAAGGTTCTGAGTCCAATTCCCAGAACTGCAAAATTAAGATTATGTTTTTCTTGGACTGGAGGGATGGCTTAGGGGTGAAGGCGCTATCATGCAAAGCTAAAGGACCCAGGTTCAATTCCCCAGGATCCATGTGAACCTGATGTGCAAGGTGGCACATGCTTCCGGAGTTCATTTGCAGCGGTTGAAGGCCCTGGAGTGCCTCTTCTCTCCCTCCCTCCCTCTCTCTCTCTCTCTCTCATATTAAAAAGAAAACTGTTTTCCCCCTTTTTTTTTTGGAATAGAACCCAGTGTTGTGGTAATGTCACCAAGGGAAGAAAACCCCAGACAATATCTCCTGGCCACAAGAGGGAGCTGAACATTGGGGCCAGAGGTGCACTAATGAGTACAGCCTGTGAAGGAGCTCACTTGGTGGCTGACCTGGGGCCCCACTGACCCCAAGTCCTGACCTCGCCAGGGCCAACTGCTGCTGTCCATTTGCTTTGTTGTGTTTTTGTTTTCACAGTACTGTTTTGGCTATCTGGGGTTCTGGGTGCCTTCAAATGAATTTTAAGGTGTTATTGTTGTTGCTGTCATTGTTGGGGTGGTGTGCACGCGTGGGCATCCTGTGGACAGTACCCCCGGGATCTCCACGTCTGGCACTGGACATGCTAACGGACATTTTCACTGTATTAACTCCTTCAGTGCCAGAGCTTGGAGGATCTTCCCTTCCACGTCTTTTTCATTTCTCTCTCCCTTGCTTAGGTTTATCCCACGGTGTTTTCTGAGACAATTGTGAATGGAGTTTCTTGTCTGAAGCTTTTCATTGCTTGCTTGTAATTAGTACGTAGGAAGCCTGCAGATTGTGTGTGTGTGTGGGGGGGGGGGTAATTTTGTGACCTACCACACTGCTCACAGTGTTCAGCACTTCTCAGCTGCCTGCTGAAGCCTCTAAGGTCTCATGTATGGAATGTATAACCCTGTCAGTAAAACAGATTGCACTTCTTCTATCTGTGTCCCTTGCATTTGCTTCTCTTGTCTTATTGCTCTAGCCAAAACTGTATTAAATACCATTATTAATATTAGGAAGATTATATCTTAAAGGAGAATGGAGGAAGTGACTACCCCCCCACCTTGTCCTGCCTGTCGTCAAAGTGCTCTGAGGTTTTCCCGCATAGCGTGTTATGCTGACTGTGGGTCTATCGTGACAGCTGTTATTCCTCCACAGCTTTGCTCACAAAGGGGGTGCCGGGTGTCAGAAGCCTGCTCTGAGTAAATCAAGATGATCAGCCTACGTTTATCTGGGAAGGATGAATAAAGAAAGCGTGTGCTGCACACATACGATGCAATTCTATTCAGCCATAGCAAAATAATAATAATAATAATGATGATAATAATAATAATAAATTAAAATTATGAGACTTGCTGGAAAACTGACAGGGACTGGAATATATTATACTCGGTGAGGCAACCTGGGTTACAGAATGGCAAGCACCACATGTCCCCTTTCATAAGGGGGTCCTAGCTTAGATCCGTCACGTATGTGAGCCATTGTGGGAAACTGTGTAGACACCAGGAAACTAGAAAGGAGTCCATGAGATGAAAACAAAAATGAGTCTTCCAGGGACAAGGGCACTTAGCAGCACTTAGGTGCCGTGAGAGTCAAAGGGTTGGGAGATGCTCAGTGTGGGAGAGAGACAGCAGGTAACGAAAGCAGAGAGAGGAGGCAGAGGAGGAAGATGGGGAGGTTTAACTAAAACAAAACGTGTGTTGATAAAGAGGAAACATTAATTTTAAATTTGTTGAGAGGTTGAGTGTTTCCTGGTAGTTGTCACCAATAAGTAAATAAATTGCTAAAGAAATAAATTTTACATTATCCTCATACCAAACCATTAACTCTTTTTTTTTAATAAAATAAATGTAAGTGTATATATATATCCATACACTTACATAAGCAAGTGCTGGTAATCAGATGAGTTTCTACAGGAAATCAGCATTAGCTCTATTTTTTTCTATTAAGTACAAATGATAGTCTAAAACTAGACAGACCATTTCAGAGAATATTTCGCTGTAGAGATGTAAAAACATAATCTGTGAGATAACAGAATGACCTCATCAGGAAGTTAGTTTTGGTTGTGGATTGGATGTTAGAGACTTTTCACAAGCAATAACACAACCAAGCTCTTGCACGCCAGTGTTTCACGGCTCAATGTACGTGCCCACATTTCACAGCTCCACGAGATAAGATATTCAAATTCATAATAACCTAAAAGAAAAACAAAAGGAAGAAAAGCATACCTGGATAATCTTCTGAAACATGCACAGAGTAGGATACACTGTCAAAATAAGAAAAAGACAAAAGAGAGAAAAAGAGGCGTTAAGTTACCGAGAAGACAAGAACCAGCAACCCCGATACCAGTACAGTGCATCAAGGATAAGCACACGGTCCAGATGGACATGACAGCCTCTGGAACACGACACGGGAAACTTGGGGAGTTTGGTGATCTAAGTTAGTCTCCACAGAACTGTTTCTGAAACACTCTCTCTCAGTATAGAGCTTTTTTATTTTTATTTTTCCTTTTGGATTAGGCGCCTCATAACATCTATTTCTATGCTGAGATTTTTCTCTAGTCTCCTTCCATACCAGAATGTATTCTTTGTATCTAGTACAGCACTCATAAATTCAAACTTCGTGTGTGTGTGTGTGTGTGTGTGTGTGTGTGTGTGTGTGTATGGTGGTGTTTTGTATGAAACTCAGGGCCCACCACTAAGTTACACTCCCAGCCCAACACTGATAGTTTTTGTGTGTGTGTGTGCATGTGTGTATACATATATGTATATACATATATGTGTGTATATATATATATTTTTTTTTTAATGAGAGACAGATAGAAAGAGAACAAGGGTGGGGGAGAGAGAGAATTGGCACGCCAGGGCCTCCAGCCATTGCAACCAAACTCCAGACTCATGTGCCACCCTGTGCACATATGTGACCCTGTGCCCTTGCATCACCTTGTGGGTCTAGTTTACGAGAGATCTGGAGAGTTGAACATGGGTCCTTAAGCTTCAAAAGCAAGTGTCTTAACTGCTAAGCCCCAATCTCTCCAGCCCCCAATATCAATTTTTTTTTAATTTTTTTTTAATTTATTTATTTGAGAGTGACAGACACAGAGAGAAAGACAGATAGAGGGAGAGAGAGAGAATGGGCGTGCCAGGGCTTCCAGCCTCTGCAAACGAACTCCAGACACGTGCGCTCCCTTGTGCATCTGGCTAACGTGGGATCTGGGGAACCGAGCCTCGAACCGGGGTCCTTAGGCTTCACAGGCAAGCGCTTAACCGCTAAGCCATCTCTCCAGCCCGAATATCAATTTTTAATATAGTTTCCTCACAATATGATGAAACTGTGATCATTGTTCTTCAGCAGTGACCCAAGCTTCCATATCCATTACATGTGAATTGTTTCAAATAACATTCCTTTAATATTGTATACTTACAATTTCAAAGTTCCTTTCTCATTAATCCCACTGCTTCTCTGAACTTATTTTGAATGACATGGGAATTCGGTATGATTGTTTGTTCATTTTTCTGTGTGTGTCAGCTAGAGGCTAGAGAGGTCCACATTTGTTTATATTCCTTTCATAGTCTATTTTAGAGCATGTCACAAGGGACATGCATCTTTGAATAGACTAATGCAGTAATGACCAGCTCCAGGAAAGATATACCACTGTTCATCAAGCGCACTTGACTGTTCAATTACTAACTCAAGAAACCAAATATTTGTGTGTTAATGTCCAGTAAGATTTAAGTAGAAAAAAAATCAAAGGAGATAACTCTGGGTGATTAATTCAGCAGGAAATATATGGAAACAATGAGTGTGCCAGAGAAAACTTGGATATTTTTAAGTATAAAGGTTTTGTATTGTGGTTTTCTTTTTCTTTTCTTTCCTTTTCTTTTCTTTTCTTTTCTCTTCTTCCTTCCTTCCTTCCTTCCTTTCTCTCTTTCTTTCCTTTCTTCTTTCTTTCTTTCTTTCTTTCTTTCTTTCTTTCTTTCTTTCTTTCTTTCTACTTTTTGACTTGTAAATACTAAAGATCAGGTTTCCAAGACTGTTGGAGGACTCACACCCAGTTTCCCGCATTGCTTACATATTATCTATATATAGCAGAATACCAAACGAGGAAGTTAGCAGTGTAAAGTCTGCGTGTCCTTCGATGCCATTCACTCGCACAAAGATCACATGCCTACCACTTACTCTCTCGTGCTTTCCTTTCAGCGGCAACCCTTTCCCCGTTTCTTGCTAACATTGCTAACCAGGCAGCCCCTGCTCAGTTTTCCTGCTCTCTCTAATACGGTCGCACCAGGAGTGTGATTAGCATGCAACTGGGGAGCAAAATTGTTATTTTGAAAAAGTTACACAAGTGGGAAATATTTAGGGCAGAGGAAAGGAGAGAATACCAGACTAAGAAGCTACCATGACAGTAAAACCAGAGCGAGTCTCAGCTGGGAGTATCCGAGGCGATGAGAAGCCAGCAGCCAACGGCAGACGGTGGACCCCAGCCAGGCTCCCCGCTCGGGGAGTCATGGCCCTGAATCAAGTGCCAAGGAGACAGAATATCCACAGCACGGCTCCATCCAACAAGCCAAGGCAAGTAGGAGCCACGGCCCCAGGTGAGTTTACGTCCTCATGGCTCACTACTGACACAAAGGGACTGTGCTCTGCAGCGGAGAAGTCCTTGAAGAGCAAGGTGCCCTCCCGAGCTCTGCCAGGGCAGGGCAAGCCAGACACCCGGCAAGACATCATACTCAGTCCCATGCTGAACCCATGCCCGACGGACGGCCACCCCAAACAACAGTGTGCCACCCAACCAAGAGTGTGCCACTCCAACCAACAGCCTGACACTCCAACCAACAGCCTGCCACCCCAAACAATAGTATGCCACCCCAAACAAAAGTCTGCCGCACCAACCAACATCCTGTCACCCCAACCAACAATGTTCTACTCCAACCAACAGTGTGCCAACCTAATTAACAGTGTGCCACCCCAACCAACAGCCTGCCACCCCATCCAACAGTGTATCACTCCAACCACCAGCCTACAACCTCAACCAATAGTCAGGCAGCCACTCCAAACAGCCAACAGCACCTGGGTTTACTGTTCACCCTAAACCAGGTCCACATGCAAAATGAAGCTTCGGTTCATCGTTCGACCAGGAAGCCTGCCGTCTTGTAAGTCAGACTAATGGAAGGCAAATCCTCTGCACTGAGATTTAAAAGCGGGTGTCACAGGAAAGTTACCTCAGCACACTGGGCTCCACTGGCTTTTCAGCCAGATGTAGCAACCCTTGCCGACGTCTCATAGGCCGGCTGTGATGGTTCAACAGGTGTAAGGCCCCTCGGACACCGCCAGACACGGAGCTGAAGTGCCAGCAATGCCACCGGGCCCCGAGCAGCTCAGGCTGGCCTCACTCTCACTAGGAAGCGCAGGTCGGCCTTGGGTTCCCGGCCTCCTGCCTGCCTCTACCTCTCAGGTTTAGGGACGACAGGCTCACACCATCCCACCAAGTGCCAGGCAATTAAAATTTGCAGAAGTGAAATCATTTAAGAAAATAGTAAATGAATCTATAGAAATGAAAATTTACATGAAAGGATGCTCTCCGGAGAATCTCTTACAGTTTCTCAGAATACGAAGCAAATGCTGATTATTTTACTCTGTGTTCCCATGCCATCATATTAGGAGCCATTCCCATGTTCTTGGCTGAACCTGATATCTCAAGCACGAAACAGAAAACAAAAGCCCTGCAAAGTGAATCATCAGCTCCTTGTTCTACAGCCTGCGTGCAGGTTGGATACCAGGAGGAAAATCGCCAGGTCTGTAACATTCTCGTCAGTCTCGTTGGGTGGCCTGCAGAGATCCAAGGGAAACAATGTAGTCCAGCAGACATAGCTGATTCGGCTCGAGGCTCTGACAGGTATAGCCAGAAAAAGGAAAGAAGTATAAAGAGTGAAGCGTGAGAAGCTTGAAGAGTGGCATTGAATGCGCGATAGATGACAAACACTGCGCCTCAGACGCACAGTGTTGTGGAGAATGGCATGAGAAGACAGCTCGGGGCAAGCTCTGCATTCCTCCTCAGAGAAAAAAAGCCTTCATAATTCTGGACCCTGCTATGCCAGGATTCTATTACGGTCAGAGGCACTCTCGAGGCAGTCGATAGGTGTGGGGTATGCATGATATGCAAAACACGTGGTGAAGTCCTTATGGTCATAAGTTTAAACTAGAATCCATGAAATGTGTCTATTATGTCTGTGTTTTGTTTTATCAAGCGGTTACTTTCATTTCATTCCCCTAAAATGATCTAACCCAAGGAGACATCTCCACAGCTGACAGGTCCAGACAGGTGACATCTCCACAGCTACCATAGGCAGAAAGGAGACATGTGCACAGCTATCAGATCCAGAAAGGAGACATCCCCACAGCTACCATAGGCAGAAAGGTGACATCTCCATAGCTACCAGATCCAAACAGGAGACATCTCTCCACAGCTGACAGATCCAGAAAGGAAACATCTTCATAGTTATCAGTTCCAGAAAGGAGACATCTCCACAGCTACCAGATCCGGAACAGAGACATCTCCACAGCTACCAGATCCAGAAAGGAGACAACTTCATAGCTACCAGATCCAGAACAGAGACATCTCCATAGCTACCAGATTCAGAAAGGAGACATCTTCACAGCTACCAGATCCAGAACAGAGACATCTCCACAGCTACCAGATCCAGAAAGGAGACCTCTCCACAGCTACCGGATCCAGAAAGGAGACATCTTCACAGATACTAGTTCCAGAATAGAGACATTTCCACAGCTACCAGTTCCAGAAAGGAGGTGTCTCCACAGCCAACAGATCCACACAGGAGACATCAACATCTCTACAGCTGACTGACCCAGAAAGGAAACGTTTCCATAGCTAACACAACCAAAGAGGAGATGTTTCCCCCACAGCTGAGAAATACAGTTAGGCAGTCCTTGAAAAGCCCTCAGAAGTTCAATTTTTCACCTCGTTCATCCGGATTAAGAGCAAAGTAAGATCTGCTCTGATGTGACTAGAGGTTCCATTCTGAGTCAGTCTGATCCAACGTGGGCAGAAAGAGCAGCCTTCTGGTTCTCCTGTCCCAGGTTTGTCTCCATCACTTGGTCGGCCCTTTCTGAGTCTGCACTGTCCTCCTGGACCCACCAGCCAATCCAGATACTTCACACACATTTGAACTTAGCAATGAAACTAATCCTGATTGGATGCCTAGTTTATTAAAAGACCCAATCCAGGTTGCCCTATGAATTTTTCCCAGGCACGGAAGGGGAACTCTCTCTTAGCTTTGGAGATTTTCTGCTTTTCTACTAGTTTTCTACTGTCTCTTACAATGAATTGCTCATAGTCTACCTTTCTTCATGCCTGTGTTTTTCATTTCTCTTCCAATCATAGGTAAGACTCAAACGTCACTAATTCGGGGCTTTGGGGAGTTGAGCCACTGGTGTGGGGAGTCCTAAGTCCCCCAGAGCCCAGGCTCTTGACCCCCACAACATGATCTGTCATGTTGTCCCAACAGACTGTCTTGCTCCTCTGACTGAAGCCATTCATAGGACTGTTCTTGTTTTGAAACTCATCATTTCCTCTTTTACCATTCTCTTGTCTTCTGGATGTCCAACCAAAACTAAGAAGAGAGAGAGTTTAGTCCTAATTCTGAAGTACTAAGGTCTAAGAAAACTGTTTCACAATGGGCAGAACACCACTGTGGTGGCACACAACTATGGTCCCCGGAGTTGGGGGTGGAGGCAGGAGGATGGTAAGTTAAAGGTCAGCCTGCATTACACAGCAAGACCCTATCTCAACGAAGAAAAGATTATGTAGTAGGGACATGATGAACGATAACAGTCTTAATAAAGTAGAGGTGATGATTCAGACTTGAGGATGAATAAAGCCCATGTTTTACAAGTGAACCCCAAAATACTGTAACCTTCTACCACCCGGGTTTTGAGGTCACTCTTCTGCAATTATACCCACTCGTTTTAAGAGAGCGAGCAAAAATCAGTATCGTATTACTCAATACCTTAGTACCTTATTCTCTAAAACCAAAATAATTTCTCCAATCCACAACATTCTTGCGTCCCTTACCTCTTCCAGTAAAAGCAGACTTTTTGAATGTACATAAAGCAAAATGCAGAAACTACCAGCTAATGGCAAGCAACCCCTCCCCACCATCTCACATGCTCATGCAGGCCTCAGTGTCCTTTGCCTACCTCTAAGCTAGCAGCTGGAGCCTGCCAATATATGGACCACCCTCCTCACTGCCACACAGCCTGGGCTTCCAGAACATGGTTCATTCTGGCACTTAGAAGTGTATCTGCTGCCCTGCTCAGTGATGCAGCATGAAAGATAACAGGTCCCAAGACGCCCCACTGCTAGGCTTGCCTCTGCCTTGGGCTGCAGTTGGTTGATAGACTGCAAAGACACTACTTGCTACGTGGACTCCATTCGGTGGCCATAACCTTCTCCCTCACCTTCATCATCACCTCCAGGCTTCGGAAACACTCCCTGAGCCTCCTAACCACCCTCGCTCTTCAACACCATCGGGTACAGTCTTAAAGTCACTTCAGGATGAGAGGATCCCGGGATCGTTTCTATTAATTATCCATATTGCATATCCATATTGACAATGTTATGCCATCTGCAAGCCCACAGCTTCCTTGTCCAAGCTTTTATTTCACCAAATTTACAGACAGAATTTGGAACCGGTAGCTTCTCATTGCTGGGACCAAACACTGGACCACAAGCCGTTTATGGGAGGAGAGGGTTTATTTCAAGCTGACAGTCACAAGGGACCTTCATCATGGAGGAGGAAGCTGGCTCCCTTCATCGATGTTCCACAGCAGGTCACTGGAAACACAGTAGGTCTCAACCCCAAGGTCCACCCCAAGAAATACACCTCCTACAGCGAGGGTCCGCCTCCCAAAGACTCCATCTGGGGACTAACCTGGAAGCTTAGGCAAAAATTCCTGAGCATGGCTCAGTAGTTAAAGGGGCTTTGCTTACAAAGCCTGACAGCCTGAGTTTAGTTCCCCAGTACCCACATGAAGCCAGATGCACCAAATGCTGCATGCATCTAGAGTTTGTTTGGAGCAGAAAGAGAACTGGGAACACCCATTATCATATTCTCCCTCCCCACCCCCTTTCTCTCTCTCTCTCGCTTTGCAAAGAAATAAAAATATTTTTTAAAATGCCTGAAACTATAGGGTTATTTATATTCAAGCCACCAGATGTTAGCTGGAGTAGAAATGATTCTTATGGTCTACTTTCTAATCACAATTTTTAACATGTTAATATATTGCACGCACACACACACACACACAGACATATATATATGTGTATCAGAGTGAGAGATAGAAAATGGGCACACCAGGGCTTCTTACCACTGCAAACATACTCCAGGCACATGTGCATTTTGTGCACCTACCTTAAGTGTGTACTAGGGAATTGAACCTGGGCTTCCAGGCACTGCAAGCAAGTGCCTTTAACAGCTGAGCCAGCTCCCCCAGTCTTCTAACCACAGTGTTTAGCCCCCTTAGCCGCAGCTCTCACCCCTGCTCTGACACCATCAAGACGTGCTTGCACTCTCTCTGTTTCAATGGGTCCCTGGAAGTTGCTCTGCGTCTCTTGAGAACACTGCTCCCCACAGCATCGTGGGTTCCTTTGCGGGGTAGCCCCCACCTTGTCTGTCCTTGGAGACTATAAGCCTGAGCCTACCATCTCCAGAAGGAAGATCATATGAAGCTTGGCATGGTCAGCTCCTAGCCTCTGAACGCAGTTGGGAAGGACGGTGGCCATGCACACACACGAGGCATTAGCTACGAAGGATTCTGCCCGGCGACTCGGGAACCCTGCCTTCCTAGGCTCCTTGGGCTTTGGTCTCGCCCTTTCTTCTCTAAGTCATTTCAAAACAGACGTGGAAAAAGCAAGTCCTCCAACCATCATCAAATCATTTTATTTCACATGAAGACAGGAGAGATTACCACATGGCTTCTTTATCAGGGCATTTCTTCCACTCTTTCTCCCACCACCCACCTGCCTACAACTCAAACAGAACCTCCTCCCCTGCAGCCAGGAAGACAGAAACGTCTGTCTGTCCTTTTACCCAAGTGCCTAATCCACCTACTTGCTGCCGAGATCCCATAAACCAAATATCAAATATGCTCCTTCTTTTGCCACATTTTCAATATGTCCCTTCACAATCAAATGAAATCCGACACGTAGAAAATAGAGTTCATGGGGCTGGGAAGGCAGCTCAGTGGTTAAAGGCACTTGCTCTGCAAGACTGCCAACTGGAGTTCAGATGTGAGGTGCAAAAGGTACACATGACCGGAATTCCAATGTGCCCAAGGCACCAGGAGGCACAGTGAGGAGAAACCCAAAAATTTGAGCCAGCTAGTCTGGCCTTTCCAGTGGCCAATAAATAAATAAATAAGAACACAGAATCTGTCTCAGGGTGGAAGTACGGGACAAACACCCCCAGGTTGCCCTCTGACCTTGACAGACGCACCCACACAGCGAGAGAGAGAGAGAGAGAGAGAGAGAGAGAGAGGGAGAGAGAGAGCGGAGTTACAAAAGAAAACATAGTTCATAACATTCTCTGTATTAAATTTTAATTCTACAAATCAAATGCTAAAGTCGCTGAAGATCTTTAGCATATCACAAGTTCTTTTCCCAAAATCTGAAGCACGAATATTCTGGTTTATTGGTAAATCTGTACTAGGCATTTCTACAAAGTACTCCAGGTGACGCTGAGGAGGGAAACCTGTCACCTTGTTTCCAAGAAACACAGCTCTATCCTACAGAGCAGAGTCTTAAGCCCTGAACTCACGTGATATGACACCTCATGATACCCACAGGCACCCCTTCTGCTCAAATTTCTGTCAAAACCCATGGGACAGTGGCGGCAGGGCACGAGCTAAAGACACTTTCATGAACCTCTTGCCAGGAGAAGCGGCAGAGAGGCTGTGTATATTCTCCGGGTGCTCCTGTCCACACCTACACAGTACAGTGAGGGGGGACACGAAACTCCCAAGACTGAGCTGGACAGATGGCTCAGTGGTTAAAGGTGTTTGCTTGCAAAGCCTGCCGGCCTGGGCTTGATCTCCCAGTACCCAAGTGAAGCCAGATGCACAAAGTGGTTCACTCATCTAGAGGTTGTTTGCAGTGGAAAGAGGCCCTCTAGTTCCCTTTCCCAATCTCTCAATCTTCCGTTCCTCTCTCTCTCTCTCAAATAAATAAATGAAAGTATTAAAAAAGAGGAAGAAGAAGAACCTCCAGGACTGGTGGGATGACTTAGCAGTTAAGCCATTTGCCTGCAAAGCCAAAGGACCCAGGTTCTATTCCTCAGGACCCACGTTAGCCAGATGCACAAGGGAGCACAAGTGTCTGGAGTTCATTTGCAGTGGCCAGAGGCCCTGGAGCACCCATTCTCTCTCTCCCTCTTTGTTTGTCAAATAAACCAAAAAATATATTTAAAATCTTCTAAAAAAAAAAAAAACAAAGAAAGAACTTTCAGTACTATGAACTAAAATCTAATGACAGGATAGAGGGGAAGATGTCTGAGCCGTTCCTTGCCCTCCAAGATGGAAGCACTAGCTCTTTTTCTCACAAAAGAATCAGCACGTTGACATTTTGGCATGACTGGTAAATGACTTGTCAGGACAGCGCTGCACATGGAAAGACTTCGCTAACCTATTCCCGTCTTGAAGAGTGTAGTGAAAGGAAGGTCAGTTCTCCCAAACCAAAAGGTATGATCTGGAAAACCACCACAGAGCAATTTGTGTGCAGCATTGCAGATTCCAAGCAACAAATTAGCATGTCTTAATTTAAGCCCTCTAATGAAAACTGCCTTCCTTCAAAACGGTTCAATACGAAGCCAAAGGAACCGAGTCCTCATTCCAGAAAAACATCCTTCCCACCGATTAAATTATCACCTCTCAAAAGACAAGCAGTGAATACACTAAACACACAGTTAGTTTCTCAGTCACATAGGTTCTCATCTTCAAAACGTATTTTGGTGATGTTTAAGCTCTTATTCTCTCAACAAGTGAAAGTGGCAAGGTCAAAAGTAATGCTTTTCTTCTTTCTGCTTTTCCTTTAAGTGAGACAAGCCGATGACGTGTATGTTTCAGTACTGCACCATCAGGCAAACACTTGTCAGCCGTCTTTGTAGCAAGCTTGAAATAAGCCCACTTTGGTTAGGACCATTTAGTGTTATTTTTCCAAAGTGGACAATTATTTTTTTTTTCTTTTATGCCCCCTTAGTCCCATGCAAGAGGTAACTGTATTCAAATAAAGTCTTAATTCGCGCACATCCTTTAAACACAATAAGAAGAGGACACAAATGCAGTTAGATTAGGATGCATATGCAAGAGGTTAGGGTGCTTCTCAGAGGTAGAATTAACAGAGGCACAGGATGCATATGCAAGAGGTTAGGATGCTTCTCAGAGGTAGAATTAACAGAGGCACAGAAATCTAGTTGTGGGGACTTGTTTAGATATCCCCCTGCCCTGCTGAGCGTTCCATTTTCTAGTGGAGGACACAGCTCATTCTTCTTTTGGGAGTTACCCCCCTGAGTTAGGTGCGCCCGTTTTGAAACACCAATTGATTCTCACCCATACAACACAACGGTGTTTTTGCTTTTCATGACAATGTAGTTGATTTGGTAGGTTTGACTGTAAGTATATAATGGATAAACTGATTTTATAATCAAGGCTTTCTTTAGAATATCATATCATAGCATAACTGATTTTCAGCTAATTAGGAATGACAAACAATTATTAAGGAAGAAGGGGGAAAAAACTATCTATTGGCAGACTTTAAAAAAATAAAATAAAACCCGGCCCAATGACCAGGCTGTTGGCTCTCCTCCTGAAGAGGAAGGGGAAGATCTAAAAACGTTGCAATTTTGGAGCCTGAACAAGACAAAAGATACTGATGCTGAAGGTGGATCGTGGTGAACAGAACTCCTTGGCTGATTTTTTTCTTTTTTTTATAACCTCAACCAAGCAAACAGTAAAGGCTTTTCAGAGGCTGGTGGAGATACTCGGAGGTCAGAGACAGCCTGGGCTCTGCTGTGCATTGAGCGGCTGTCAGTAGATAACAACCAATCGAGACTTCCTAGCAAACGTGGGGAGAGGGGCTGGAGAGATGACTCAGCACCCAAAGGTGCTTGCTGGCAAAGCTCGAAGAACCGCGTTTGACTCCCCCGTACACACGTAAAGCCAGACGCACAAAGTGGCACATGTGTCTGGTGTTCATTTGTAGTGGCATGAGCCTTGGCACGCCCACACTCTCTCTCACACTCTGTCTCTCTCTCTCTCATAATAAATAAATAAGAAAGAAAGAAAATGTGGGGAGGTAAGCTGGTTTTAGTTTTGGCAATTCAGGAGGCCTGTGGGGCTGATTAATGCTAATGCCGCTTGATTTTGTGTTTGGGGTTCTTCTGTTAAATATTTTATTTATTTATTTATTTAAGAGAGAGGCAGATAAAGAGAATGGGCACACCAGCATCTCCAGACACTACCAATGAAGTCCAGACTCATCCTCCACTTTGTGTATCTAGTTTTATGTGGGTACTGGGGAATAGAACCTGGGTCCTTAGGCTACACAGGCAAGAGCCTTAACCGCTAACCCATCTCTCCAGCCCTTATGTTTGGTTTTGAGAAAGGGTCCTGCATCGAAGCTCAGGCAGGCCCTAAATTTAGCCTCTAGGACATTACAGGCATGTAGCATCATTCTCAACGTAAAGATTATTTATGACCATAGAAGAGAATCTAAGGAAAACATGCAAAAAGAACCATGAAAACTGGCAAAGAAGGTCTTGGATGTTTCCCATTGCAATGCTGGGCATAAGTTATAGAAAGCCAGAAATAGTGCAAAGAATTTCTGT
Organism: Jaculus jaculus; assembly: GCF_020740685.1. Lineage (NCBI taxonomy): Eukaryota > Metazoa > Chordata > Mammalia > Rodentia > Dipodidae > Jaculus > Jaculus jaculus. Next base: position 26,240,653 of record NC_059121.1, read on the forward strand.
GCATGGCATTACAATAAATTAAGAGCACATGTCTCGATAATTAAATATCTGCACCTCCAATTCTCATTTGAACCATTATTAGTATGCAAACACAAAGCAAAGAAACTGCGGAGTTCATAAATGAATGTCTCCTTATTTTAGATGAATTTGGGCACCAAGCTAATTAAATCAACTATGTAAACACAGCAGACACTCCTTAACAAACCTGCGGGTTTTGAAAGCGAACATACTGAGAGCGTTCACACACGGGGGTTGAAAGGAGTACCGCATCCATCACGAGGGCCCGAAACCAACGAAAGAGATGACGGATTATGCCAGGTCTGGTCATGACCCCATTTCTTCTCAGAACAACAGTTTACAGATTATTCTAAGGCTACATGCAGGTGTGAGGGGTACGAGATCGGGAGAGGGGCTCTTTGGGAAAAAGGATTGCTGATTCAAACATTTCTGTTACTACAGATGTTGAATGCGTTCCTTGTTTTTGTTTTCCTTCTAGAATTAACTCTTATCTGTAGTATTTAAGTATATTTATTGGCGAAAACCACCAGACAGTTCAAAACATATATTCTGTAGCTCAAATGAGAGTGTATTCACTAATAAATTGTGGGAACCTTTTTTTAAAAAATCTCCAGTCAGCTTTCAGACACTAATTCATGTTCATATTCTTTTTTAAAATAAATATTTAATTTATTTATTTGCACGATGGAGGAACGAGAGAGAGAGAGAGAGAGAGAGAGAGAGAGAGAGAGGGAGAGAGAGAGAGAGAAAAGGGGTGTGCCAGGGTCTCCAGCCACTATAAATGAACTTCAGATGCTTGTGTCACCTTGTGCATCTGGCTTATATGGGTACTGGGGAACCAAACCTGGGTCCTCAGGCTTTGTAGGCAAGTGTCCTTACTATATAGATAGATAGATATATAGATATAATTTGATTTATGTGTCCACATGAAATAAATCAGGGTAATGGAATACTATTCTACTGTATAATGTGAAATAAGAGCAAAAGAGCTGCATTGTTTGTTTGTAAAAGTGCATCCGTCTGTAATTCACATCCATCTGTAATTCACACCCACCTGTAATTCAACATGCCCAAAATAATGAACATGTTACACTTGACATATCCTTTTAAACATCTGAACAAGCCAGGTGTGGCGGCACATGTCTTTCATCCCAGCAGTAGGCTACAGAAGTAGGAAGATCATTGCAAGTTCAAGGCCAGCCTGGGACTAGAGATTGAATTCCAGGTCAGTCTGGGATAGAGTGAGACCTTACCTCAAAAAAAGAAGAAAGAAAGAAAAAGAAAAGGAAACAAAGGAAGAAGGAAAGAAAAATAAATCTGATCAACTAGCAAGGACACTTCAAAGCCTTCAGTCATGAACATATGTAGGTCATGCAATTATGATGAAAAAAATTACAGAACACACTCCTTTGTGGTCGCTACAAGGAGCCAAACAAATGTATGCTGGGCGCTCTTTGTAGTTCTGCCCTAGCCGAAGAGCGCCCACCAGTCCATCTTGTAAAAGTGTTCTTGCAGCTGGGCATGGTGGGGCATAACTGCAATACTGCCTGAGGCTGGGAGAGCTCGGGACTCACAGTGAAAGACTGCCAGAGGGGAGGGGGATAGAGAAGAGGAGAGGAGAGGAGAGGAGAGGGGAGGAGAGGAGAGGGGAGGAGAGGAGAGGGGAGAGGAGGGGAAGGGAGGGAAAGGAAGGAGAGGAGAGGAGAAGGAAAGGGAGAAGAGTGGAGGGGATGAGAGGAGAAGAGGAGAGGAGAGAAAAGGAGAGGAAAAAGGAGAAGAGGAAGGGGAGGGGAGAGGAGGGGAGGAGACCTGAGGAAAGGAGAGAAGAGGAGAGGGGACAGGAGGGGAGCAGAGGAGAGGAGAGGAAAGGGGAGAGGAAGGGAAAGAAGGAAAGGAGAGGAGAGGAGAGGAGAGGAGAGGGGAGGAAAGGAGAAGAGAGGAGAGGAGAGGAGAGGAGAGGAGAGGAGAGGAGAGGGGAGGGGAGGGGAGGGGAGGGGAGGGGAGGAGAGCTGAGGAAAGGAGAGAAGAGAAAAGAAGAGGAGAGGAGAGGAGAGGGAAGGGGAAGGGAGGGGAAGGAGGGGAGAGGAGGGGAGGGGAGGGGAGGGGAGGAGAGCTTTTATATCATCTCACACCCTTTGTCCGGGGAGAATTTCCATCATAACAATCTACAATCTACAGTTGTGGTCACAGTGACATGTGGCTCAAGAACACAAATTTCTCTCGTGCTTAATTCCTCAGGTTTTAATGGTGCTTCGCTGTGCTTTGAATTTTGAGCCGTGCAAAAACAGCCAGTGGTTTGCGCTCATCTATCTAAAGCAATGCATGTTTATGGCACAAATCTGTGTTGGTTTCCTGGGCTTGGGTATCACAAGTCCACTGAAGAAAATGAGTGAAAGGCAATTACTTCATTTCTAAAATCAGACAGGCCGCAATTCCAGATGATTCACGAAATAAACATCTCAGGGGACAGATGGTTATGAAGGGGGGGAGGGGCAAACTCCCCTCTTACCAATTTGACTAATATTTATTCGTTCAGTCAAGCCAAGATGAAATAATACACTAGCCATACTGAGATATCTTCCATGTGGGTAAAAATTATACAGTTTGAATGCCACAAGCTCGAAAGGTACACTCAATTTTCCATTACAGGAGAAACGTTGCTGGCAAACTGATTTGTCTGAAATGACTGAGATTTTCCGCAAACCTCACACTGCCCCGTTATCATGAACCGTGTGTGCTGTCGTGATTTTAATCCCCGGGAGTCACCTCCAAAGCACGCAGAACTGTGGGTGCACATCCCCATGCCCTGAAAACCTTCCTTCCACCCCCCCCATCGCCTGAGGGCTGGCACTCCACAAAGAAAGGAAGATGAGAGTGTCTCCGTGAGGCTTATCCCTAGAAGAGATCTTTGAGGAAGCATTTTGTATTTCACATGGTCCTACTGGTAAGCTGATAAACATCCTGAAGAGGACAGAAATAAATCTTCACTTAAAAAAGAGAGAGGGCTGGAGAGATGGCGTAGCGGTTAAGCGCTTTCCTGTGAAGCCTAAGGACCCCGGTTCGAGGCTCGGTTCCCCAGGTCCCACGTTAGCCAGATGCACAAGGGGGAGCACGCATCTGGAGTTCGTTTGCAGTGGCTGGAAGCCCTGGCGCGCCCATTCTCTCTCTCGCCCTCTATCTGTCTTTCTCTCTGTGTCTGTTGCTCTCAAATAAATAAAAATAAAAATAAAATAAAATAAAAAAGTATTTAAAAAAAAAAAGAGAGAGAGAGACGGGGATGAGGAGATAGCTCCGTCCGCAAAGTGCTTGCTTTCCAAGCACTAGGTCCTGAGTTTGGTCCGTCTGTAATCTCAGAAATGGGCCAACAAAGCCAGGAGGTTGCCTTGTAGCCTTCACACACACACACACACACACACACACGCACACACGCACACACGCTCGCACCCACACGTATGCAAACTTCACACACACGTGCACACGTGAGCACCCATGGAAAAGCAGAAGATGCATCCCATTGCTAATATTAGTGACTTTTCACCGTATGTATATGCACTATTAAACCCAGTCTTCACCAGCGCTTTCCAGAGTATTTCCATAACACAGCATAGCACGTCAATTCATCTCCTACCCCAATAAACTTGGCAGTTCCTGGTCAGAGCGTACAGGAATTAAGGGAGTGCATACATGGGGCAGGGGCTTTGGAAGGAAGGTGGCGCAGTGTCAGAACTCTCCAGAAAGTGGCAAGAGTACAGGTTTAAGAAAACAACTAGCAAGGGGGGAAAGCTGTCATAAGTCATCCCATCGACCGGTAAGACAGAGCATCACGTGATAAGAGATGGAATGCCATTATCAAGCCATCAGACCCCAGCAGACATCTTAACAAATTGGTCTTTTAGAGCTCACAAGTAGTGAGGTCGTGAGTCAATAATTGATGAACCATTTTCTAAATTATGCAACTGCCGCTATTTCTGTCCCTCGGTAGACTCAGAGATGCAGCCACAAACACTGCCATGCAGAGCTTGACAGACTCCTTCACAACGCGACTTTGTGCAAGATGACAGCGTTATGTGAAAATCAATCAGCAAATCATTTAAAAGCTTAAAAAAAAAAAAGACTGATTCACCTAGAATTTTTAAAAAGTGAGGTTTTTTTTTTTCTTTTAAATAAACCAAAAAAGACATTTTCCACAAAGTGCTGGTATTGAGCCAGGCGCACCGGTGCACAACCATAATCCCAGCGTTTGGGAGGTCGAGGCAGAAGTGTTATGGGTTTGAAGCTACCCTGATCCATGCAGCAAGTCCCGCCTAGCAAGGTGGAAGTCCCCAGCCTGGGCCACGCAGGAGACCTTCATTAGTCTCAACAATTTGAATGTCCTCTCTTTAAGTCATCTTGTCCATCACAGAGTTGCATTAACGGCAGACCAGAAGCAAAACTTTCTCCCATTTTGAATTAGTCACCAGCGACCAAAGATCAGGACTATGACAACATTGTTTTGTGAGAATTTTCCAGTTTCATTTCCTATACTTGAAAGAGAGAACGCACCTCCCTGAGTCACAGCTATTGTCTGACTGCATTTGTCATTAAAATCACAACTTCCACCACTGTTCCCACAGTCCAATGACTCAAGGAAACCCTTCTTCCTAAGTAATGTTTTTTTAATTTTTTTTTGTTTATATTTATTTAGTTATTTGAAAGTGACAGAGAAAGAGACAGATAGAGGGAGAGAGAGAGAATGGGCACGCCAGAGCCTCCAGCCACTGCAAACGAACTCCAGATGCATGCGCCCCCTTGTGCATCTGGCTAACGTGGGTCCTGGGAAATCAAGCCTCCAACCAGGGTCCTTAGGCTTCATAGGCAAGCGCTTAACTGCTAAGCCATCTCTCCAGCCCTAAGTAATGTTTTAATTAGTTTTTCATGCAAACACCAGTCTGTATATCTACTATTTCTATGCAGAATTTCTTTCATTTGTTTTTAGTACATCTGTATTTGGCAGTGTTTGCATTTATAACGTGAGCAGAGATAGACATTTGAAATAGATTAGTAACAGGCACCCCCTTCTGTGAATAAGAATTTTGTCTTGGCGGGAGGAGATGCTCAGTGGGTAAGGTCGTTCATTTCAGTGTACCTAGGGCAGAAACAAGAGCCTCCCAGGGATCTCTGTCAACACAGTAGTGATAGGTAAGAAACCCCACCTCAAACAAGGTGGACGGTAAGCACCCACACTCAAAATTGCCCTCTAACTTCCCCAAATTTGCCTGCACACACACACACAAACACAATTATATACTTTGCTTTTGTTATTTCTCACTCAGTATAATGTGGTTCATTTTTCTAGGCTCTAATTTCAAACTTTCTTAGGAATCACTCAATCACTCTTTATTTTATGATATTGTTTTAGCATTATGTGAGCCCTTTATGCTTCTATCAATATCTCACGTGAGATTTTAGTAGCCACATGTATTTACATTTTTCATGTTTTTAAAAAAGAGCATTGATTTTACAACCCCCCCCCCCAGTGAAAACATTGTGGAAGAGGCTGTGGAAAGATGGTAAGAGCTACAGAATGGGTGGGCAGGAGGACCCTGAAGCGCGGTCGGTCCCCTCTGCCGCCCTGCCCCACAGGGACCGAGTGAGGCCTTCAGGACTCCACAGTGAGTACCATGAGCTGCTTGAGGAGGGCCTCCAGGGCAATGGGTGCAGAGGTGAAGGGATAAAAGAGTATAACCTGCTATATAATGAAATTTATATAATAAATATATTTATAACATAACAAATAATAATGTACAATAATAAGTAAAAATAATAAAAAATTTATATAATACATAAAAAATATACATCATAAAAATTTTAAAAACAGCGAGAAAAACCTTGCCGTTAAAAACAATATGATTACCTGTAATTCTGGCATTTGGGAGGCTGAAATTTAAGCATTAGGAATTCAAGGCCAGTCTGAGCTGGTGATTACTTAGCAAATTTGAGGCTAGCCTGGGTCACATGGGACCCTATCTCAGAAAGGACCACACAATCAAATCAAATAAAAATATAGCTGGGTGGGGGAAGGGACAGAATTGTCATGGTTTATTGTCTATGATTATGGAAGTTGTCAATAAATTTAAAAAAAAGAGTTTAAAAGAACGTAGCTGGGCATGGTGGCACACGCCTTTCATCCCAGCACTCAGGAGACAAAAGTAGGAGGATCTGTATGAATTCAAGCCCTGCCTGAAAATACACGGTCAACTCCCAGGTCAGCCCAGGCTACAGTGAGACTCTACCTCAAAAGGCAAATACTATGGATATGTTATACACCAACAACCCTAGTACTTGTGAGGCGAAGGCAGGACGTTCTGCTCACGTTAGAGACCAGGCTGATCTGACTGGAGAATTCCGAGACAAGGGGGGCTACATTGCAAAATCCTGCCTCCAAGAGAAAGAAACAGGCAAACAAATCTATCTGCAAGATGTGTGACTTCTCCTATTTCTCGTGTCACATCTGACAGCAAACTTATAGACAGCCTTGTCACTAAGTACGTTCAGGCCAAATTTGCAAAGTAACTTTACCTCAAATTTCAGATGATATTGAATTCAGTAATTCCGGATGACAAATCACATCCAACCTGTAGTTCGAGGTTTAATATAAAAATAACTACGGAGAGAAAGATGATGGCATCAAAATAAAAGAGAGACTGATTGAGAAGGGAAAAGGGACATGATGGAGAGTGGAGTTTCAAAGGTGAAAGAGGGGGGAGGGAGGGAATTACAGTTATGGAAGTTGTCAATAAAAATAATATATTAAGGAAACCTATGACTGATGAGGCCAGCTTCTGTAATTAGGAGATGTGTAACTGGTTGTAGTAAGAAAAGCTATCAGGGGCTGGAGAGATGGCTTAGCGGTTAAGCGCTTGCCTGTGAAGCCTAAGGACCCCGGTTCAAGGCTCGGTTCCCCAGGTCCCACGTTAGCCAGATGCACAAGGGGGCGCACGCGTCTGGAGTTCGTTTGCAGAGGCTGGAAGCCCTGGCACGCCCATTCTCTCTCTCTCCATCTGTCTTTCTCTCTGTGTCTGTCGCTCTCAAATAAATAAATAAATAAATAAATAAATAAATAAATAAATAAATAAAAAAAAAAGAAAAGCTATCAGTAAATATAGACCTGGGTGCTTAGTTCTATGCCATTTTTTTCCAGGATCTGTATGCCCCAAGAGGGGAAGGGCATCGGATTGAATAATGAATGTTTTGCAAGTCATAAAACTCTGCCTCCTCACCCTTTTCCTGGGGTGCAGCAATCACATCTTTCTCCTTTCATTTATAAGTAAATCAGAATGCGACTGGACTTCCCGGGGCATACATGCACCAGGCCTGTGCTGCAAAGGCTTGCTGATAATTAATTCTCTAATTCTCTATTCTACACTTTCATTTGACTGAATCCAGTCCAACAGACTAACGTATTCATACTTTTGTACAGAAGAAAAAAAAAATCTAACATTTTTAGCCTCATGTTTACAAGAAAATCAGAGAGAAAACTTCACAGGAAAGGGGCTGGAGGCCTTGGGCAGTGATGGGGCAATGTGATGAGGTCCCTAAGTGCTCTGTGCTGGACTGGAACACTGTGGGATCAGGAGGCCTTCCCATGTCAGGGTACCTGCGTCCGGGGCCCATATCTGCATTTCCACATCAAGGTCTGGACGCCCATGTGGAGTGTTAGCAGACAGATGAGAGAGGGACCCAGTAACTTGGTGATGTGAAGTTTGAGAGAGCCAAAGAGGCTTTCTCAGCTATCTGTGGGCTTAACTCAGGGGTGGTGGTTTGGGGGGGGGGCTGCTGAGGATCTGGGAAACGCTCTGCAACCCTCTGGTCACCAGAGGCACATGCCGAGCCCGCGGCTCTCAAGCTCAAGGCACACACAGAAGCGGAACGAGGCCACGGGTGGGCTGAAGTCGCTTATTGAGGACACTGCGGGCAGGACGCCCAAGTGAGGGGGGACGGGCCACCCGAGACTCAGCGAGGTGGCCTGTGCCCTTGCTCTTGGCAGGACGGATACTGTAGCCATGAAGTGGCACAAAAGGAAACTGGAAGTTTGTGGGGACTATTTCTCGTTGATTTGTTTTTTCTTTCCTTTTTTAGTCTGACAAGCATGCTAAGGAACAGGAGACCTCTTGAGGCCCTGCTTTACTTCAGAGCTAACATCTAACTGCAGGAGAACAAGAAACATAACTAAATGAGAAATCCTGCCTCCCTCCGTCAAGCTGGTCCAGCCCCTGCGTCCCCGGAACACCAGCTGCTTGCTCTCTGCCCTGCCGCCGCTGCTGTCACTGAGACTTCCTCACTGGGTGCTGTCACGTGAGAGGAAACCAGAAGATGGCTCAGAAGTGTTCATTAGAATTGTAAGGAAATTCTTAAACTTTCCTTCCCCGCAAAAAAGTCAGAACTACTCAGTGCAGGCAGTGGTGATGTCTGCCCAGCTCCAGCGTCAAGACTTTCCTCCTCAAATATGCACTACCCTGACACTTTCAAACAGCAAGTAAACAGGACTCTGGGGAAGCCGTTCCAAGTAATTACCTGACTATGACTAAAACTCCACACAGCAGAGTAGTCTTTTGCCTGCACACTTGGGAAGTTGTTTAAACACGGCCCATACAAAGCCCTGCTGAGAGATGGCAGTCACAGTGAGAGTGGAGACTGAGAAACCAAATCCCATAGTTTCCACCACTCAGTCATAGATCTAACCAATTATGAGAATATGATTGCTTTCTCTATTTTTCCTTATTTGCAAGTGGGGGCATACAGACAGGGAGACAGATAAATAAGGGTGCACCAGGCCTCTAACCACTACAAATGAACTCCAGATGCACATCCTACTTTGTGCATTTGGCTGCAGGTGATTATTGGGGGATCAAACCCAGGTCATTAGGCTTTGCAGGCCAGCATATTTTTTTAAAAAAAATATTTATTTGCAATACAGAGAAAAAGAGAATGGATGCATCAGGGCCACTAGCCACTGTAAAAAATAAAAAGTCCAGATGCATGTACCACCTTGTGTATCTGGCTTATATGGGTACTGGGAATTTAAACCTGGGTCCTTTGGATTCACCACTAAGCTATCTCTTCAGCCCAGACCAGCATCTTAACCATGGAGACATTGCACCAGCCCAAGAATATGGTTATTAAAGGCCTACTCTATGCTCACATAGGTGATAAATAAAACTAGACAGGACCTTGGACTCAAGACATTCCTAGTCCAGAAGAAAAGATACAATTAAAACAGCACTCATAAAAACAAAGGACATGGGCTGGAGAGATGTCTTAGTGGATGAGGCACTTGCCTGCAAAGCCAAAGGACCCATGTTCGATTCCCCAGGACCCACGTAAGCCAGATGTACAAGGGTCACATGCATCTGGAGTACCCTGATATGCCTATTTTCTCTCTGCTTGCAAATAGATAAATAATTTTTAAAAAATAAGAAAATAAAATAACAACAAATAACAGTTGTGTAGGTACATTAAAGGAAAATGCATGAAGACAGCAAATGCCTCCTCATCCCTGTCATGGCTCTGATGGATGGCCGAGGCAAGGGGATGATTTCCCACAAGTGATCCAGCAAGGTGAGCCGGGCTTTCTCACAGAAGCGAAGGCAAAGGTGGTTATACCACTGCAGAAAGGCTGTCTCCCAGCCTCCCAGCAACTGTGAACATCTGTGTACCCTTCGGGAGGAGGGGCCGAGGCTTCACCAACTCCTCCTGTAACCACTATGAAGCAGCAGTGATGGGGGGAATCGTCATCTGTCCACCAACACCTGAGGAGGGCCTCCTGGGACACCCTGGCCACCACTCACCACCTATAAATTCTTGGGGAGGGGTAGGCCGTTGCCCCACGTCCCTCTGCGACAGAAAGTTAACAGGCTCAATCTTGTGCCAATCTCCCCAAGGGGGGCAAGGCTGCTGCCAGTTGAAGAAGGCAGCCACTTTGCCAGGCCTGCAGGACAGGGTTCCAACTGGGAAGACTACGCCATGAATTGGAGTACCAGGCAAGGGCAAGTCCAAGCTGCGGGCATGCCTCCCGCAGGATGCGGTGCTGGAAACGTCTCCTACGTCAGTGGAGGCATGGGGGCAGGGAGCGGGGAGGAAGAGGAGGAAAAGATGAAGGGAGTCTCTCTCAGCTCACCACCACGCTCGCTCTGCAGAACGCCCATGCTCCAACCTGATTTCCCAAATGGATGAGGGTTGTTAGCCTCCTTGTGGACGGTCATTTTATCCCTCGGCACTTGAGCCCTTGTCCACTGAGAGATTCACACCATAGAGCTGGAATATATTTTGTTGAAGTGAATATAAGAGTGAGCCTGTAAATATGGTAGTACCTGAGCTATTTCACTACCCAAGCATACACTGTCCACATCTCCACTGGCCAGAAGTCCGGTCCCGGCACAAGACCTATCACCTAAGCAAAGAACCCTGTGGAAATAGGGCCGAGGCTGGAACGGCCCCAGCTCCCTCTCTGCCAGGCATGCCGGGGCCCATGGGAAGCGGGTGCCAGGAGCTGGGCGCGCTCCAGCAGCAGAAGCGGGCAGCTGGCACGCAAGAGCCAGGTCTGACTCACAACGTGTCCAAATGTGCCCGCGACTCCTACGGGGAGTTGCCTCGCGTTCATGCAGCAAAAGGGTGGGAGAAATCACAAAACCATTACAGATCTCTTGATAGGAGAAGCTCTCAGTAAAGTGATCGCCTGCCAGTATTATCAGAGTCCCTCTCCATCTCTCTCTCTCTCTCTCTCTCCCCAAGCACAAGGGATGGTCTGTTTTGTCACAGCCTCAAAGGCCCTCCGGAATCTCAGGTGCTTTTGATTTGGGAACAGAAGCGCCGTCTCTACCATAGAGCATGAGATTACCTGGAGTTTGAACAAGAGAGCCTTATAACGGCACTGGACTATGTCCATGGGAAGAAATCCTGCAGGAAACAGGAGGCATTATTCGATGTACACCTCTCCACCGCAGTATTTCTGCTGTCCCCTCCAAATCAAAGAGTCCTGCCTTTTGGGCAAGCTGACAGGCTCCACTTCTGCCCTTTGGGAAAGGAGTCCCGCAGAGACAGAGATGGCACACGGCAAAGAGCCCTGGCGCTGCCTTGGGCACTTGGAGAGAGCAAGCCCGAATAACGTCTGCCCTTCCTCAAAGAACATTCAGGAACCAACAAGTCGACAGGAGACAGATCGGTGTGCAAACGACCAACCTGGGGGAGTCTCCTGCCTACGGTGATGGTACTTTCTCAGTCAGTTACTGTGCCCAAGCCAAGTTGATGAAAGGAAGCTTTGTTCCAGGGGATGTTTTGGATGAGACATTGTTGGCGATACACAGTATGCTTTCTGGTGGCTAGCGATGCTCCCCATGGTGGGTAAGCAGGCAAAAAGCAGCTTCCCTTCACGGGGTCTGAGGTCACATCTCAAGACCTCATGTCAGCAAAACCATACTCCTGGGTCAAGGGGAGAGGAGAATGACCCCAAGCTTGAATGGTAGTCAGCGAAACAGATTATACAATCACGTGTTTCATTCAGTAGGTTCTGATTTAACACCTTTTATGTACCCAGGACTTAATTATGTCATTTAATAAAGACCCATACACTCACCATCACTGAGTAGTCAAGGGAACGGATTCCCAAGGCTAGAAAAGCTCCCAGTCAATGGGCTCCAAAATCAAAGAGATGCTTCAACCCAGGACTAACACAAAACTAATGGGAATATTCTTTTCCTACAAGCCAGAAGGAGGAGAATTAGCAGTCACAGACACAACCATGCACCCACTGGACACAAAACAATCAGACTGTCCAGAAACAAGGAATCAAAATCCCAGAGTTTCCTGGAGAGGCCTGAATGGCTCAGGCTCTGGGGGAAATCTCTCATGTACATACAGACTTACAGAAATAAACTCTGTTTAAGCAGTATTGGTTACCCACTACAGTGCCAACATTAGCAGGGCTATTTTATTTTATTTTATTTTATTTTATTTTATTTTATTTTATTTTTGAGGCAAGCCCAACAGACTGGCTTTTTTTTTTTTTTTAATGCAAGAGAGCAAGAGTGAGAGAATTGGTATGCTAGGGCTTCCAGCCACTGAAGTTGAACTCCAGATGCATGCACCACCTTGTACGCATGTACAACCTGGCGAACTTTCATCACCTTGTGCGTCTGGCTTATGTGGGACCTGGACAGTTGAGCATGGGCCCTTAGGCTTTGCAGGCAAGCATCTTAACTGCTAAGTCATCTCTCTAGCTGGGAAGGAACATTTTGAAGCACAAAAGCCAACAGACCCAACTACTGATTATGTTTTGGAAAGACTGACTGAAGATCTGGTTGGCTGCTAATGCAACGGAACTACGTGAAAGGCATGTGTGTTTGTATGATGTGGAATGGCATGTAGACGGTGGGAGACACTTGTCCTCTGGGGTGGGGGAAGGACTGTGCTGTGGCAAGTTCATAACTTTTGAACTTACAAGGTTTAGCTAACTTTGTTTTAATCTTTTTAAAACATTTTTATCTGTTTGAGAGACAGAGAGAAAGAGACAAGCAGACTGAGCTAGAGAGAGAGAGAGTATAGGCACACCAGGACCTCCCTTCCTGTCACTGCAGATGAATTCCAGATGCATGGGCCACTTTGTGCATCTGGCTTTACGTGAGTATTGGGGAAACAACACAACAATTAAAGATACTTGCTTGCAAAGTCTGATTCGATTTCCCAGTATCCATGTAACATCAGATGCACAACACGGTGCATGCATCTCGACTTCCTTTGCAGCAGCAAGAGGCCCTGGTGCATCCATACTCTCTCTCTCTCTCTCAAATAAATAAATAATTATTTTTAAAATAAATAAATAAAAGGTAGTACCAACCGAACATAGTGGCGTACGCCTTTGATCCCAGCGCTCGGGAGGCAGAGGTAGGAGGATTACCAGGAGTTCAAGCTCACTCTGAGACTACATAGTGGATTCCAGGTCAGCTTGGGCTACAGGGAGACCCTACCTCAGGAAATTTAAAAAAAAAAAAAATTAAGAATGACCAGCCACCAGTCACATTTGCAGTCAATAAATGAAATCCTGCCCATTTTCACCAACACTCCTTGACTGAGCATGCATTTATTCAAGAGGTCATTATTTAGCTAATACTCTCCCAAGCTAACAGGAGTCAAATACAATATGAGTTTAAGTATCTTGTTGATTTTATAAAGAGGTGAATGCCACTAATTGTTTTCTTTAACTCTGTGTTAGCCAGCATTCCATCCTAGCTAGTGCAAACACAAACATTGCGTAAGATGGTTAATGAAACTGAGATTGATTTCGTTGTTGTCCAATGACTACTACATTTTAAAAGTTCAAAGACACTCACAGTGCCATGATGCAACCAATAAAACATGAAGCCATAACGTTTTTATAAACGTTAAATTAATTTTAAAAAACCATGACATTAAATGGTTAGAGTACAATACTCGAAATGATATGTACTACTTTTATAAATTCTAAAGCAAACAACATAGTTCTGTTTTCCACTGGTCGAAGCATAAACTATAGACCAAAGGATAGATAAGGAAAGAATTATCATTTTGCTATATTTGACAAATTTATTAATTTCTGACACACTGTGGTTTTCATTCACCTACATACCTTAATATGTGCAGATTTTGCTCTGAGCCAGCCAACGTTTGCTTTCAGTAAAGGACAAATCAATTGATTTTTTTCCCTTGCCGTGCAGATTTACACACCGTCATTTTGAAGGGAATAAAGCAACGTGTTTGATTAGCTCTAATTTATTTTAAAGACATCTGCTGGAAAGCTAGCAATTTGCATGCTTAATGAGAGTAATGAATCAATTTTCACATGTACAATATGATTTCACTGAACTGTTTGTTTATTCTTTCCAAAACCAGAAAGGAAACGGGGTGTAATGGGAGAACACAATCATAATTTCAAGAATCTCTGCAGTGGGTTTTTATAGGCACGTCACATTACACAGGCAGATATCACCTCTGGAGAAAAATTTCTTCAAAGGATTTCAAATTCTCAAACAATTTTTGTTTTTAATGGCACTGGGGAGATTGCTCGGTGGTTAAGGCACTTGCCTTTAAAGCTAACAACCCGAGTTTAATTCCCCAGTACCTATATAAAATCAGATAAACACAATGGCACATGATGCATCTGCAGTCCATTTATAGCAGATGAAGGCCCGGCACACCCATTCTATCTGCATCTCTTCTCCCTATCTATCTCTGCTGTAAAAACACTAGTTAAAAACTTATAAATAGAGCTAACTATGGTTAGTTGGCAAGATAAGTCAGGGGAATCTTTCTGAGTTCAGAACTACTTAAGTGACTTCCCAAGCAGCCTAGGTAGGTTACAGGATCCAAAGTGAGGCCCTGTCTCAAAAGTAAAAATAAACAAATAAAAGGGAAAAGAAAGAAAAACTATCTTCTAAGTAAACTTTTAACACTACTTCGGTTTCTTAAGAATATCAAACTTTAAGTTGAGCATGGTCACTTGTGCCTCATCACTTGGGAGGTTGAGGCAGAAGGATGTCTGTGAGTTCTACACTAGCCTGGGCTGCAGAGTGAGATGAAGGCCCAATTTGGGGACTGAGTTATGTAAGCAAGGCACCATCACAAACAAAAACAAGCTACAGATAGAGAACGTGCTGGCCTGTGATACCTAAACAGTAATAATTGTAATTATCACCATCACCAAAGACATTATGTGTGTGTGTGTGTGTGTGTGTGTGTACACATATATATGTATATATACATATATATAATATTATACATTGTTATTTAATATATACGGACTGAAGCCAGGTTTCCATGTGCTACGTGAGCACGCTACAGCTAAGACACATGCACAACTCTCACTAAGTTAGCCTTGAACCTACAGTCCTCCCGCCTCATCCTCCCAAGTAGCTGGGATCACCCGACTGCTCTGCAGAGAAGAGTTCGCCATTAGTCTTAAGAAGGCAAATGCTTGATCTCGAAACAGAGGTAGCTTACTAGTGGAGGTCACACTTGATTCCCAAAGAGAAGCCCCCCCCCCCACTGTTTCCTAATGGGATCTAAGAATGTAAAACGGGTTTTTTTTGTTTGTTTGGTTGGTTGTTTTATATTTTGATTTTTTTTCACACCTTCATCCATGCATATGATAGCTTTAGATCTCATCTCTCCCCACCCTGCCATTATTAATCTCTATTATCCTTCTCCATGCCTCGTTCTGTAGACTTGGCTAAAGAACAACAGGCCTGAGGGAGGGAGCTACTGCTGTAGTTCGGCTCCAAGGACAACGTGTCAAGGTGCCTTGTAAGTACCTATGTCTGTTCTCACAGGTTCACACTGCTCACAGCCTCTAACACAGATGTTTGTCTGAACTGTTTGGGACAGACTTCTGGACTGGCCCGGAAGCCAGGATTCTGCTGCCTCAACCTTCAGGGTGTTGGGATGAACAAGTTCGCGCCCCTGCAGCAGGCTGGAAGTTAGGTTTTATAAGACAATAGGTTTTCAAAAAACGAAATGAATTTTTTTGAAAAAGTTTTTTTTTTTTTAATTCATCATTCATTATACATCTAAGAGAGATTCTCAAAGGAAAGGAATGTTTAATCTCCCTATATATTTGCATTTAAAAGAAAACCTATTACCATATTCCAGCGGCAAGGATAATATGTTCTAACATACATCCCATGAAAAAGACGAACAAGAATAAGGAAGTCTCATCTTTAATCAGTCAGTTCTTGCAAATGGCATCTGATCATCGCTCGGTGCAGCGAAGCCCCGTTACAGATCATCCCAGGAAGTTGCTATAAAACAATACGTTTACTGAAGTTAATTGTCCGCTGCAGAAATACTCACGATTTAATATGAACAGAAATGGCTTCTTGGGGCCAGGATGCCTCCACACACACGCCAGTCACATCTCACTGAAGGGCCGGGAAAGCCAGATGCATAGGATCCACATACAGAAGGCTATGTGCCTAATTTTTTTTTTTTTTTTTTTTGACAAGTATGTCTGCTACAGACAAAACTGTGCCTTCGCTAAGAGCCGTCTCCACTTCCTGTACAGCACATGACAGGATCCCAGGGTGGCAAAGGGCCTGGGAAGAACAAGCATTTTGCTAACCGTATGTATATGAAATCCTCGTGCACTCGAGTGGATCCCGTCCCTGGAAGGCCTGGACTTAGGGCCATGGTGTCGAACCGCCTGCTCCGGGTCCATCTGCCTTGCATGGAACACCACGTACGCACAGCAAAGAGAAGGTTTGCACGGGGCAAGCCTAGAACCGGCGGGCACGGGCTCTGCCCTCGTTCCACTGCCTAGAACTTGGGTGACTGGGGACCTGCTACTAAGGCTGAGCAATGCGCTAAGCTGTGTCTAGGGCAAGAAACCTGGTTGCTACACAGAGGTGAATGCAACAGTAGTCATAAATTGTTCTATTGTTATATTTAACCTCTCTGAAAACCCTTTCCTAAACTCTAAAAATTTCAGTTTGCAGAGTCATTAATTGGAAGTTAATGAAAGAGAAAAAAAAATATAGATAATTCCAAAGCAGATTCCAGTAATCAAAGAAAAATACTTTCTGCAAAACAGCTGTTCATCCCAGCTGCCGCTCATCCTTCAAATACGACACTGAAGCTTCACTTACAAAACTGTCACATATTTTAGTTGGACATAAAGAAAAAAGAAACTGTTTGGACATAAAAAATAAGATATGATTCATCTACTTAGTCATATTTCTTAATACTATTACAAAGCTGCAAAACACAATAAAAAGTAAAAAAAAAATGTAAATACTGAGAATATAAAATTTACAAAATAAAACAGTGTATAAGGACAGCCTGAAGATGACGGAATGAGCAGAATACAGCTCTCGACATTTTTAAGTTAACAAATTTAAAAGTAACAGATACTCGATTTTTTTAATTAAAAAGTTCTAAGAGAAACCAAACTCACTGAACAAAACTATGTTGGCATGCAGTGATAACTTATGAAGCACATGGGCTAATGCCATAGTAGGCTAATGTTTCTCAAATACCTGGCCACTTTTTCCGGTCCAATAAGTGACATGTTAAGAACAGTTGCATTACAAATGTTAATTCTATCTCTTTGGAGAAAAAAATCTTCAGAGTCTCATAGAGGTTGTTTATGTATGTTTTCGCTTGGTGGGAAGAAATAGGTGTTTTCAAGGCTAGCCCTGGAAAAGCCGTAGGACAGGACCACGTGTGCCCATCAGGACTCAGAGAGTGCAAAGGGTGAGCGTGGGACGCACACGGTTACTCTGACCGGAGCGGCTTGAAAGCCCCAGGCTGGGCAGGTCTTCGGTAACTGTGCCGTTCTCTTCTTGAAAGCTAACCTGGATTCCAAACCTTCTGAGGCACTTTCTTTTATTTATTTTTTTAATTTTTATTTATTTATTTATTTATTTATTTATTTTTATTTATTTGAGAGTGACAGAGAGAGAAAAGGAGGGAGAGAGAGAATGGGCGCGCCAGGGCCTTCAGCCTCTGCAAACGAACTCTAGACGCATGCACCCCCTTGTGCATCTGGCTAACGTGGGTCCTGGGGAACCGAGCCTCGAACTGGGATCCTTAGGCTTCACAGGCAAGCGCTTAACCACTAAGCAATCTCTCCAGGCCTGAGGCACTTCCTGTTTGGATAAACCGATCCATACAGCTGTTAGAAGTGGGGTTTACAGAAAACAGCAGAGGCGCAGGGTGGTTTGTTAACGCTTCGTTTCCCAATCCCCCTTTCAAAATACCCAACTTCCTAAACTTGCTGTGGTTATTCTGTATTTTTGCATTGATTGCGTGAAGATGGTTTCCACATGCATGGTGACACTGCTCGCTCACTGGTCATCCTCCACAACACATCCACACAGTTAAACGAACCCCGGCTCCCCCTGCTTCTTGCTAAGTGGCAGCAGAACTGGGGGTTTGGGAATGGAAGTTCCATGGCCAGGTATGAAGTAGGATGAAGGATCTTCCTGCTATGACCAAGGGCCCCACGCCTCAAGCTCCACGTCAGGCTGCTCGTTTAAACACAAGTAGGTGACCAAAAATTAACCTTTTCCCCTTAACTGTTAAGGTCACCTGAATCCTTCTGTGGCTACTTTTGGGGTTTTCTTTGAGGACTATGACTTCCTTGGTCTTTATCCTCTCTATCAACTGTACCATCTTTTGGGATGGGTTAGGGTCTCTCTGAGCATATAACTTCCCTTAGAAGCAATGGAAGCCTTCTCTCTGCTGCAAACCTGTTTTCTGTAAGTCATTGGTTAGCACTCAGCCTCTGGGGTCCATCCAGTGTCTGGGATCAACAGTCGTGGGATCTGCCGAGATACGGTAGAGATAGCCTGCCTTCTTCCCCAGGGTTCTGGCTGGCTTTGGAGAGCAAGGTTCAGCCTATTTGTCCTAATGTTCACCGCCTTGAAACTCTAAACCTTGATGGCTAAACACCCAGAAGGGAAGGTTCGGTAGGCTTGAAAAAGAGGTATTGGGTTTCAATTTTCTCTCAAGTAGAAAGGATTAAAAAAAAAAAAAAAAAAAAAAAGCCCTGAAGAAAGTTTTCAAGTTTCGCCATTGTCAGGGTCAACTTAATCAGGTTCACTTTATAGTCTCTTTAAAATCACATTCAAGGGCTGGAGAAGTAGGTCAGCAGCCAAAGACCCTTGTTTGCAAAGTCTGATAGCCTGGGTTCAGTTAGCACACATAGGAAGCCAGGTACAAAGAGTGGTGCACACATCTGGAGTTTGTTTGTAGTGGCTGGAGGCCCTGGCACGCCCATTCTCTCTCTCTCTCTGTCTGTGCTTGCAAATAAATAATTCTTTTTAAAAATACAGTCAGATTTTCATGCTTTAACTTATCAATGATAGATTATCCAATTACAAATATTAAACGGCATTAACGAAACCTCCCCATTTCCACCTGCTCCGTGGGAGGGGATTCATGCTCGTGACGGAAAACCAGAGGGAACCGCTACTGCTGTTTGGCCAGATAGACACGCTGCGCCCATCAAGCCGCCCTCCGAGTGATCACATTTCGCTCACAGATTAGCGCCGCGTTCCGTTTTGGTCATCAAAGCTTTGATTTTGCAAACGGTGGTGACGCCTGGAGAGATTCAAAACTCATCCACTTTCTGAGAAGTGACTTTTGAGTGCTCAGCCCTAAAGGAGACATGTCTGTCACGCTCTCCCAGGCAGGGGGACATTGCGGAAGAGGGGGTGGACAGAAGGTGAGAGCCACAGGGAGGAGAGGGGTGCTCTGGATCAGCAGACATCGCGTGGCCATTGCACTCAGGACCTGACGGCAGCTACCAGCACCCCTGCATTAAAAGCTGTGTGACGTTGGGCCCGTCACCGTGTCACCCCGGAAAATGGGAGGGGGTGAAAAGGAAGCTTCACTGGCATCAAAATACAAGAGGAACTAGTTGGAAAGAAGATGGGGCTTATTGAAAGGGGCTGGGGGAAGAGGGGCAAAAGAAAGAAGTATGGTTGAATAGAGTTATGATCCAAATAGATCATGTGCATATATGAAAATTATTTTTAAAAATTCCCCCTCATTTCTGTCACTAGAGGATTACATATGTACTCCCTGGGGCATTAGGGCCCAGTGCTTTCAACCATCTCATGGGGACTGCTTGCTGAAATGTAGTCACGGTACAGTTAGGAACACATAGACAGAGGCCTGGAACAGACTATCGATCATTGCCCACACTTTCAGTCTGCAGGACACCAGCATGGGAAAGTGTCTCTTAGGCACAGAATAGCTTCATGCCTTCCAAAAAATTAGGAAATCGTGCTAATGACCAGAAACTGTCGGATGTACACTTTTATCTCATACATAAAACAATTTTTAGTCAAAACAAACAGACGTAGATTTTAAACGGCAGGATGGTCCCCGGATGATGGTTGCTTTTTTGTTTTCCTTCTGAATAGTAATGCATATGAACAGCACACACCCCGACGGTCTCAGTGACCATCTTTTAGGTTTATAGTTTAGAAGCAAGCACACCTGGCCGCACAGGGTTACGATTCCAGATTCTTAGGAGGCTCAGGCAATAAAATTGCATGTTTTTTTTTAATAAATATTCTTTTAATCTATTTATTTGCAAGCAGAGAGAAAATAGGCAAAAAGAATGGGCATGGCAGGGACTCTAGCCACTGAAAATGATCTCCAGATGCACGGGCCACTTTGTGCACGTGGCTTTACCTTGGTACTAGAGAACTGAACCTGGAGCATAATAATTTGCAGGCGAGGGCCTTAGCCACTGAGCCATCTCTCCAACACAGCATTGCAAGTTTTAGGCCAGCCTAGGCTAACTGAGTGAATTCAAAACCAGCCTGGACAGGTTAATAAGGTACTGTTTGAATTTTTTTTTTTTTTTTAAAGTGGAAAACCACATGGCTGTAGATACAGCTCAGAGGTAGCTTACTTAACATACATGCGGCCCTGGTTTAATCCCCAGGACCATATAAAGCAAAACAAAGTCTAGGAAAATTCAGATATTGCACAAAACAAAGCACCTGCTTCTTTACCTCATATCAAACCTGTATACCTTACATGTTATAAATCTTGCATAACATTTAGATAATGACCAAACAGTTCCACTCATCTCTAGTCACACACACACAAGATGTCAAGTACACTAAATGTAAAAGGAGGTCAGCATACCAGTGTTAGCAATAAACTAATATTTTACCATATTCCTAAAATCTGAGCATAAGTGCATTATCCAGGCATCAGCTCATTCGGTCGTCAAATGCTTTGGTAAAGATGTAAGACCAAATATGTGTGTGTGTGTGTGTGTGTGTGTGTGTGTGTGTGTGTGTGTAACAAGGTCTCTCTTGCTGCTTGTTTTTACAGCTAGGAAGTTCAGACTAGCTGTCCGTCAAGCTTCGGGAGTCTCCAGACCACCTTCCCTTGCTGTGGAAGCAAGTGGGCCGCTCCGTGCCCAACCTACGTGGGTACTGGAGATCACAACTCTGTCGGCAGATGTGCAGAGCAAGAGCCTTAAGCCATTTGCCAAGCCCTCAAACTGAACTTAAAACAAGCCAGCTGGAGGAAGAAGACAAGGGAAAGAGGAGGAAGAAGAGAAGACTAATACCAACTGCCACCAGCGAGGGCCCAGGGTTCCCACTGCCAGGGGGTAAGTCAATTCTCTGCACTTTAATGCGAGAGTGACTGAATTGAAGGGTCAACAGTGTGCTCCCGGCTCAGGCCTCTCTGCCTCTGAAGGCAGCCCTTCTGCTTGGCTTCAGCATGTTCCTCCTCCATTGAGGGTCACTTGCCCAAGTCATGAACACTAATAAAAGCCAATTACATCATTATCCATAATTTGTTAGAATTCCGTTCTTCCAACACTGAGAAGCCTGCTGAGTAACTGGCATCTCATTTGTCGAGCTCCGAGCCTCACCTTCTCCCTCGGTAATCCTCATCTCCTTTGTATCAAATGTGAGGCGTAAGTGGCCCCTGCTTCCTCCACAGGACTGCTAAGTGAGCACTCCTCGGCCTCCATATGTCTTTGGGGGCTCACAGTGTGGGGGGCCAGCCCTCCGAGGCAGGGAGGACACGGGAGCCCGACGCAGCTGCTCCCAGGACTTCCACAGACAGACAGCAGAACGTGGGGAACGTGGGTGCTCAGCTCGCTTTCTCCTTTTTTTTTTCAAATATTCCAAGACTACTGCACGTAGAATGGCGCTGCCCATAGTCAGGGTGGGTCTTCCTACCTCAATTAACCTAATTTAGAAAAGCCTGTACAAACAAGCCTGGACATACATTTCCGTGGTGATTATAAATCCCATTAAGTTAACAGGATTAACTACCACAATGTGGAAACACAGGAGTCCCATAATGAACTTTTAACTACAATTATTTTGTTATATATACCCATCTAAGTAAATAATGATAAATTCGGAATCCGTGTAGCAACATTTCATAATTCAGCTGTATTTTTCCCAAATGAGAGTTAAAGGAGCATTGTATTGCAGCCAGCAAGCTGGAAACAGTATGTCAAGAAGAATTCAAGATGGTTCACCGAGCTGTTCACCTCTATCCCGTAATGGGTAAGTTAGAATGCAGACCAGGGGGAATGATGGCTCTGTTGGGTTTGGGACATATGTGCGCATGATTATCACCACCATTACTATTTTGACGAGGTCCTGCTAAATGACCCAGGCTGGCCTCCTACTTCTGATTCCTGTGTGCTGGGATTACAGGCAGATCCTAGCACACCCAGCCTGGGTTATTCTTACTCAGTGAAGGAAAGTGAGGAGCAAATTCTTACACACCCATTTGCACAGAGCTAAGAGGTAAAATTTCCAGTTATACAGAAGCATTTGGATTTGCTCGAACAGCTTACAAAAACACTGCACGTTATAATTTTAACTCTAGAATTATTACATTTTTTCTTTTCTTTATTATTTTTCAGGGTAGGGCCACACTTTAGCACAAGCTGACCTGGAATTCACTATGTAGTCTCAGGGTGGCCTTGAACTCAAGGTGATCCTCCTACCTCTGCCTCCCGAGTGCAGGGACCACGCCCTGCTTTAGAATTATTACTTTTTACACTCTTTAAGTCTGTGTGTCCCTCTTGTTACAAATGCCAAGGATATGGAGATCTGGAAAAGACCTTTAAAAAGATACAATTTGGGGGACAGGGGCTTTAGGCAGAGTGCCTGGCTAACATGTGAGAGCCACTGGGTTCAATTCCCAGCAAGAGAAGAACAAAAGATCTTCATGGGACTGAGGAGATGGCTTAGTCAAGAAAGGTCTTGCTGTGCAAGCCTGAGGACCTGAGCGTCATTTCAAGAACCCACATAAATGCTGGGTATGATGGTACTCACCTGTCATCCCAGGACCAGGGAGGCAGAAACAGGAGGGCTCCTGGAACTCATTGGCCAGCTAGTCTAGCCTAACTGATGAGCTCCAGACCAGGAGAGAGGGGCTGGATGGCGTATCGGAGGTTGTCCCCAGGCTCCACTCCCAGGAATGTGCGCGCACGTTTGCAGATGAGCAGCAAGGAAGGTCCCAATGCACGCCGTGTGGCTCAGGCACACGTTCCTGGTCTCCAAGGCTCTACAGCTTCCTTTCCTCAAATACAGGCGATCACAAAAGTACGATAAACTCCTAAACAGGTCCTAAAAGTGCCCGTGAGCTCCTAAGACTATCTGAAACACGAAACCCGTCACCCTTTTCCTCCTGGCAGGACGTGAGGCACATTCTGCACGTGGCCCTCCACCGCGCAGGGCAGGAGGCGAGCTCTCTAGGCGGCGGACCTCCCTCAGGACTCTCCACGCGAGCTCGTCACCGTGCGTGGGCTGCTCGGTGGACTGACGTGACAGGAGGCGTGGCCGTGGGTCAACAACGAGTTTGTTGCTTGAGCGGTGAGTGGCTGAGAGACAGCTGAGTCTGTTCCCCCAATGAAGTGTTCCCAAAATGCAAGTTAGAGGGTGAGAAAAAAGAAGAAATTCACAAAATCGGGAAGAAAAGCAATCAGCAGAAAAAAAAACAAAATATTTCCAGGGGAGTGGAGAGATGGCTCATCGGACAAAGGCACTTGCCTGCAAAGCTTGATGGCCAGGGTTTTAATTCCCCAGGGTCCGCAGAGACTTAGACGCACAAAGTGGTGCATGCATCTGCAGTTCGCAGTGGCAAGAGGGCCTGGGGTGCTCATTCATATACTCTATCTCACTCTCTCTCTCTCTCTCTCTGCCTCCTTTTCTCCTTCCCTCCTTTTCTCTCAAATGAACAAAAAATTTATTGGATTTTTAAAAACGATATCTAAGGCTGGAGAGATTGCTTAGTGGTCAAGGCGCCTGCCTGTGAAGCCTAGGGACTCAGGTTCAACAGCCGAGGATGTAAGGTAGATACACATGTGGCGCATGCATCTGGAGTTTGTTGGTATGCCAATTCTCTCTCTCTCTCTCTCTCTAATAAATAAATTAAAAATAAAATTCACCTTAAAGAAAGATTTCTAGCACCTTTAGTAAAAGAGAAAGCCCTTACCTTGTGGTGGGTTATCTACAAAAATGCTCTCCAGAGGCTAATGTGACAGTCAAGTCCTGGAAGGCTCTGGGCTTGTCACTAGGGGAAGACCCAGGAGGGAGGCCAACCCCAGGAGCTGGTGAAAAGTCATAACAGACTCTAAGGGGGGCTCCATTCCTGGGGGACTGTTTCTTCATACAGTCCCTCAGTCCCCAAGGCCTGTCCATGCCTCAGTTTCCAGCAACCTTCATCTCACTTTAACCACCCAGAGCTTCTTCGCTCATCTGTAAAATGGCAAGGACAGCTCTGTGTACATTTTTCTATTGCTGCTATGGAAACCCACCACAAACTTGGTGGCTTAAAACAACACAAATTGGGCTGGACGGATGGCTTAGCAGATAAGGTGCTTGCTTGCAAAGCCAAAGGACCCAGATTCAATTCTCCAGGACTCACATAAGCCAGATGCACAAGGTAGTGCATGCATTTGGTGTTTGTTTGCCATGAGTAGAGTCCCTGGTGTGCCCATTCTCACTCTCCCTTTCTCCCCACCGCCCCCCTCTTTCGTAAATAAGTAAATATTATATATAAAAAAAAAACAACACAAATTCACTTGCTTGCAGTTTTGGAGATCAGAATTCCAAGATGGTTCTGACCACCGTGAAAGGCCAGGTTTCCGCAGGACTCGACTCCAGAGCTGAAGGGAGGATCCTTGTTTTCCAGCTCCTACAAGCCACCATAAACCTTGTCTCATGGCTCCTTCTTCCAGTCCACGGGAAGCACAAATGGAATCTTCGGACCTGTCTGTCCTCTCGGGTCTTCATCATGCACGTCCTCTGGCTTCCCCGCACCTCCCAGAACACCCTCAGGACTTAGTCCCCGCCACTGCCTCCCCATCTCAAGCGTGTCACAATGACAGGCTCCTTCTGGCCCTGTAAACCCGTATGTTTGGAGGGTGAGGCTCTGGCCATTCCTCTGTCCTCCACACTACGTTATCTAATTACTGAAAAAGCTGAAATGAGATTACCCAAATAATAATAACAGCTCACGTTGACTGAGAGCTGACCATGTGGAATTCCTTGTCTAAGCCTTTTAGAAAATTAACTCATTAGCACCTCAGAACAGACCCACTATTCACAATTATCACTGCCATTCGACAGATGAAGAAAATGCAATGTGGTTGATGCATTTAAACTGAATTGCACAGCTTGTGTCTGATGGAAGTTGATTGAGAAGCCGAGCGGTGTGGCTCCTCTCAACACTCCCCTAACCCCCGTGATACAAACAGAATCACGTTTAGTCATTACGATTAGATCGCTATACTAGGTTTGTTACATTAATCTCATACCACTAACATAAGCAGTAAAAATAGGAATCTATACATGATGATCAAGCCTAATATTAGCAACAGAACTTGAGGTGGGAAAGCCTTAAGTTCCTCCTACTTTGTGGCTTTAAATACCCCTTACACCAAAAATATCTTCCTTTCCCTTCCCACCAGATCTGCATTTGGTTTCCCATCCTATGTGCTTCCACATCTCCAGTGCTGCTTACATTAGAACGCCCATTGCACGTCCCTTGAAAGTCATCCCCAGCCTGGGGGAGCCTGCAGGCAGGGTCTTTCTCCAGTTTGAGTGACCTGCAGAGCCTGGTCCTGGTGCTTACTCAATAACCAAAGAAACAAGGAGCCACATTAATTTAAAAAGGGGGAGGGGCTGGAGAGATGGCTTAGCAGTTAAGTGCTTGCCTGTGAAGCCTCAGACCCCAGTTGAAGGCTCGTATTCCCCAGGACCCACATACACCAGATGCACAAGGTGGCGCCTGCATCTGGAATTTGTTTGCAGTGGCTGGAGGCCCTGGTGCACCCATTCTCTCTCTATCTGCCTCCTTCTCTCTTTATCGCTCTGAAATAAATCAATAAATAAATATACTAAAACAAAGCAAAATACCTCATAGGTTGTATAGCCAAGAATTTTTGTCAACTATGACTACTTGGTATATTTCTCAAAATAATGCCAGATATTAACATAAAATCAATATGAAGTTGGATTGATTCCAACATGCTGTTTATTTTGGCTCTGCGATCACTATTTCAGTAATCGGGGTAGGGAAACTAGGAACGATTAATTTTGGTGTCTCACAAGTGTCCTCCAAAGCTGTAGAAAAATAGAAGACCCCCTTTTTTAAATGAAATGTCTAGGTCTGGGAGACATCTGCAAAATAATAACCAATAGCCAATGGTACACTATTATTTTGGACATAGCATGATTTAGTTTGTGCCATACACAGGTTCATATCACACTGAATAAAGATTACTAAAATGTAATATTCATTAAATTGATGAAGAATAAAATTAAAGTGCACCATAAATAACTCTGAGGTGGGGCTGGAGATATGGCTCAGCCATTAAGGCACTTACCTGCAAAGACTGAAAACTGGGGTTCGATTCCCTGGTACCCACATAAAGCCAGATGCATAAAGTGAAGCATGCGTGAGGAGCTCATTTGCAGTGGCTGGAGGCTCTGGCACACCCATTCTATCTGACTGTCTCTCTTCTGTCTCTATCTCTACTTGAAAGTAAATAAAAATATGTTTTAAAAAATGTTGTCTGGGGCTGGAGAGATGGCTTAGTGGTTAAGGCACTTGCCTGCGAAGCCTAAGGATCCATGTTAGACACGACAGATCCCACGTAAGCCAGGCACATGAAGGTGAGGCAAGCACAAGGTCGCACATGCCTACTAGGTGGTACAAGCGTCTGGAGTTCGATTTCAATGGCTGAGGGCCTGACATGCCAATCCTCTCTCTCTCTCTCTTTCTCTCTCTCTCGTCTGTCTCTTGTCCCTGTCTATCTGTCTCTTGTCTCTCTCTGCCTGTTAAAGAAAAATATTGTATGAGGTGGAAGAGGTGATGTGGATCTTCAGGATATAGAGAAATCAATTTTTGTTCCTTGGAAGGTTTACACAGTGATGGTAGACAAACACTACGGCCCAAGATTTACTCCCCTGGTTTGGAAGGAAAAAGAAGGCTCATAGATGTTAATGGTCACCATGGCAAATTTCAGCAATGATGTTTTTGACCACAGCTCTTACAAACCCAAATGGGGTTGACTTTAAAAGTCACACTTGGATTTTATGTTTCAGAGTAGATGCCTTAATTCAACAACCACACCATGCCCTTAGAAACTCAAGCTGGTTATTCTTGCAAACAAGAATACTCCTTGAGACACGGCTGGGTAAAGAGGTGACAGAGAAGACTTACTCATACAACAGGCGTTCAGTGGGAACCATCTATGAAGATTGATGTCCATGCTGTAAGGATGCAACTTTTCAGGCTGAAGAGATGGCTTAAAGGTAGCTGAGACACTTGACTGTGAAGGACCCATATTTGGCTCCCCAGATCCCATGTGTAAGCCAGATACACAAGGTGATGCCACTGTGCAAGGTCACACATGCACACAAGATGGGACACACGTCTGCAGTTCGATTGCAGTGACTGGAGGCCCTGGCACACCAATATTCTCCCTCTCTTTCTCTCTCTCTCATAAAAATAAATAAAAAAGAAGGAACTTTTCAACTTGGTGCGCATGGCTGGCAGGAGCACCTCAGTGCTCGTAGGTTTGTACCTGCGGAAGAGCTCACATGAGGAAGTGGCTCTCTGTGGACAGCGTGAGGAGAAGAGGGTGAAGAGAAAGTGTCTTGCTGTCCGAGGGGAGCTAGCACGATGCGCCGGGAGGCCCCTCTCCCAAGCCCTTAGCCACAGCCTCTCAAGGGCAAACCTGGAGATCATTTAAATCATTACCTCCAGGTTTGAAACGGCAAGTTACCACGTTGTGAGAGTTTAAATTCAACCGTCACCATGTGTCATGTTGCTTTTGAGAAGGAGGTGACGCATTCTAGGTGGCTGTCAAATCTATTCCATCATCACTGTCAGATCAGCATAAAGTACCAAATGCACAGCCACCGCATCCTGGTAGAAGTGTACGCCTCTGGAGCTGCTGTGTGTGAAAAGCAAGCCTCTGTCCTGCAGGAGTTGGCTCCTGGACGATGAACTACTGACTGATTATATATTTATGGAAATTGAATGATGAGCTATGTATTCTGTCCAAAGAACCGCACTTACATCATATACCAACAACTATCTACATGGGTGCATGTCTGAAAAGCATTTGATCCATTAAAGCAATAAATATTCTTGTGTTTGCAAAAAGATTTTCCCATCAGTTTACAAATGGCATGGCGACTCAGCGAACTCATAGCTGCATGAGAATTTACCACTTAGATAAGACTGCAAGTAGCTGTATTGATTCTTGTGTGAATTATGAAGCCCTCGAGTAGTGTGACTTCATACACAGGAAATAGGACCACCAACATGCAAAATTATAGAAATCAGCCACGTAAGTTAACACTGCGATGCACTGCAAACACCTGCTCTGGGTGAGGCTGGGATTCACCAAGATTTGATGTAAGTAAAAGCATCCTGAAATAAGTATTAAACGTTGCTGGAGCTGCTCTTTGACTGTTATTTCTTCTGTTAAATATTGTAGATAACACCATGGCTGAGTGGAACACAATCATAACAGGTTTTCCTAAGTCGCTTTTCAGGGACAGCATAGGCATGTGATGTCAGAGAGCCAAAATTTCTGCCTTATAATATGTTCACACCACGAATTGAATTTCTGTCTATGCATCCTATGGAGAACCATGAAGCTTGATTACGCATGCACAGGCCACACATTACATCACCCTCGCTCATCTTCCATAAACATTAAATCACCCTCCTTCTAGCCTGTAAATATCTCCAAATCCATCCTTCAAGAGAGAAAGTGGAAGTGAATTTAGAATCCATACTCAGCTGCCTTTTCAGTAAACTCCCTTTTGCAAACCTCATTGCTTCAGTCACAGACCTATTGCTTAAGGAAGAAGAGAAGGAGAAGTTAGGAGACGCTGAGGCACCAACCAGCCCACGGATACCAGCAATTTGACTGCAACTGCTCAAACAGTCCTTGCTTCTAGCTGAGCCACATCCCTGGAGCTATAAGGAGTTACAGGTTTACTGACAAGGCTTGCATGTTTTGAAGACGAGAACTTCTGGGTATAACCTGGTATAGCAAGTATCTCCATGTGTCTGTCACATCCCTTCAACCAGGAGACCGACAACATGGAAGCCGGTGGGCCCTCCGCTGGAGACCACGCTTGCCAATCTGATGTTTACAATCTGAGCATGAATGGGGGATGTGTCTTCTGCTCCTTCAGGGGTCTCACTTTACACGGGGACTCAATTAATTTAAAATGATTTCAAGTATATATATTTTCCCCTCAAATTTTAGTCTGAATAACATAAAGAAAGGACTAGTAAGAATTCTAATGAAATAATGACATTAACAGTGCATGCAATCAAGACAATGCCATTGGCAAGGTCAAACTCCTTAAGTGAATGAATACATTGCAAACACATTCTGAGTAGGCTTCTGAATTTTTCTCCCAGGCTGTGTCTGGCCTGGTTGGCGCGTGGCTCTTCTACAGAATGGCTGTCTTGGTACACCTGGCAGGGCAGGTGTGGTTTTCTGTCACTCTCCAGAGAAAAACTTCAAGGCCAAAGCAGAGGGAAATCCAGTGTAACCGGTCTTAGCGTGAATGGCTACCTCATCCAGTCAAGAGAGCTTTGCTGACTTTCTGCCCTGAAATTCAGTCAGTCTTCATAAAACTGGTTTCTCACAATGTGCATTGTCTGTGTTTTATTTGAAACTTCCTACGCTAAGACTTAGAGCTGCTTAACTAACAATTGTCTAGAGAAATAGAATAGGTAACTAAAAAAACCAGTTGTCTAAAAAGAGAACAGAAAATATTTGAAAAGTGACTTTATTAATCAGACTTTATATTACTATGACAAAATTCCTAACCTGGACTAGAGATGTAGCCAAGGGGTTAAGGCATTTGTCTGCAAAGTCTAATGGCCAGGGTTTGATTCCCCAGTACCCACATGAAGCCAGATGCATGAAGTGTCAAATGCATCTGGAATTCATTTGCAGTGGCTAGAGGTCCTGGTAGTCCATTTATATTCTCTCTCACTTTCTCTCTCTCCTTGCAAATAAATATTTAAAAAAAAAAATGTGAGACCTAAGTATTTTAGGAAAGAAAGGCTTGCTTTAGCACAGTTTCAGAGGTGACTGTCATGCCGTGTGTGTGTGTGTGTGTGTGTGTGTGTGTGTGTGTGTGTGCGCGCGCGCGCGCGCGCGTGCGTGCGTGTGTCTCACATCACGGTGGCCAGGAAGCCGACTTGAGAGGAGAATGCTCACGCGGTGGTCATACTTCCTCTTTCTTCCTCCCGTATCCCATCATGTCTAGACTGTAAAATGCTTGCACTAATAACCGTGTTTTTT